>NC_047094.1:59859430-62296097 GCF_902459505.1 Geotrypetes seraphini
GTTGCTTGGATGTCAAAGAATGGGCTTCGATTAAACAAAGCAAAAACAAAAATCTTGTGGTTATTGGCTGCTGGAATTCTGGATGCTCCTGTGAATTTTATTTATGATGGGGTTACAATTCTATTGCATCAAGAAATTAAGGGCTCCTTTTTATCAAGCCGCGCTAGCGGTTTAACGCACATAATAGCGTGTGCTAAACTGCCAGCTGCGCTAGCCGCTACTGCATCCTCTTGCGCAGGCGGTAGTTTTTGGCCAGCGTAGGAGTTAACGCGTGATGAAAAGTTGCACGCGTTAACCCCGCTAGCGCGGCTTGATAAAAGGTGCCCTAAAAGTCTGGGGGGTTCTATTAGATTCTTCTTTATCATTTCAGGGACCTATTGCTTCGGTAGTTAGGACAGTCTTTTTAAAGATTCGCCTAGTACGTGTAAGCTGCTCTCCCTGGACAACTTCTTGCAGTGTTTCGTGCTGCCTCAGCTGGATTATTGTAACATCCTTTTTTGTGGTTTGCCTAAAAAAGCGTTGCGCGCATTACAGGTCGCACAAAATGCATCCACTAGGGTTATAAGTAGCCTACCTCGTAATAAGCATATTACCCCATTGCTGGTAAAGTTACACTGGCTTCCAATGTTATGGCAAGTTAAGTTCAAAATCTTAGTGTTGGTGTTTAAAGCCCTTCAGGACATGTTGCCAAAGGTTATGAGCTCTTTGATTCATCCATATGTTCTGTCTTCTGCTGAGATCACAATATCAACATTTCTTGGAAGTCCCATCTCTGCATGTTATCACCGAAGTTACAATCCATTCTAGGGTTTTCAGTTTCATGGGCCCTAGGTTATGGAATGCACTTCCTGATGCAATACGCCAGATTCCTGTTTCTTTCCTTTCGAAAAGCTCTCAAAGCATTTTTCTTTTGGGAAGCTTTTGCTGATTTATGAAGGAAACTGTGTGTAGTAAAAATGCACTGATGATGATCAGAATAATTTTATTTGTGATTTTAGTGCTTGTTTGTTTTGATTGCTTGTAATATTTTATTTGTATGTTCTTTTGTAATTCGCAGATGCTTGCAATTTGCGGAATATACCGTATATACTCGAATATAAACTGGGATTTTTGGGCCAAAAAATTGGCCCAAAAATGGGGGTCCCAGTTTATATTTGGACCATCCCCCAGGACCACCCAAAACCCTCCCATCTCCTGCCCCGACCGACACTAATAATTACTACCCTCCCTCGCGTACCTGTTCCCTGTTGGTCCAGCGTGTATCCTGCACTGAAATCCTGAAGATTGTACAGGTAGTAGCTAGTGGTGCACCCTGCCCGGCATGCAGGAGCGAGATATTCGTGCTCCCGGCCGGCCCTGCACCGCTCCTTGATAGGCTGCCGCAAGTTCTCACAGGATTTGCGGTTCTCACGGCAGCCTATCAAGGAGCGGTGCAGGGCAGGCCGGGAGCACAAATAGCTCACTCCTGCATGCCAGCCCGGGTGCATTGCTGGCTACTACCTTTACAAAGGATTTCAGCGCGGGATACACGCTGGACCACCAGGGAACAGGTACGCGAGGGAGGGTGGTAATTATTAGTGTCGGCCGGGGCAGGAGACGGGAGGGATCCCTCCTGTCCCGGCCTACCACTAGGTGGTTTAAGGTAAGGGGAATGATTAATCTGCTGGCTGAGTTAGAGGGCAGAGGGGAATACAAGACAATCAAGCCATTGTGACATCACTGATGAGGTTGGCTCTTTTTAGGGGGAAGAGGGTACAGGGAAGGAAGGTGGGACAGTGTTCAGAGCCTGGCAGGGAGGGGGGCTGGGTTCACAGCCTGGTAGGGAATTGGGCTGAGTGCAGGGCAGGGAGAGAAGAGGGCTGGGTGCAGAACTTGGCAGGGAGGGGGACTGAGTGCAGAACCTGGCAGGGCAGGACACTTGAATATTAAGCCGCCCAACTTATATTCGAGTCAACCATTTTTCCTCCTTTTTGGGGGGGAAACATGTAGGTCTCGACTTATATTCGGATCGACTTATATTCAAGTATATATGGTAAGTGTGTTAAATAAATAAATAAATTAAATTAAATAGAAGCTGATGTCTAGCCTGCCGCTGCTCCCCCGCAAAAAAGCCTCTTGCTTATTCATGTTACTTGTAACCATGAGCACCCTGTGTAGGTTACCCCAGCCTTCTTGGAAGCCTGTTGTAGATGTATAGATGCTTGTTAAGAGTTATAACCATGGACAGACTGAATGACAGAGATAGATTTGGAATATAAATGGATACTCTAGTTTGCGTGTGAGAGTGTTGAAATAAGAGATTGTCTGTAAACAGGGAACAAACCAGTTGGTCCCTTCCAAAAGTTTCATGTTGAGTAATGATTCAAGAATGAGGCTGAAAGAACATAAACTGGAGAGAGATGCAAATAAAATTGCAGGGAGTGACTCAGGAACACGGGCCACATTTATCGCTTTCATTTGCATAATTTTACAGCTGCTCTAAAGACATGAATGAAAAAAAAATCAAACGGGAACATGAACACTAGGTATAAATAGCATAGTTACTCACCTGTAGCAGGTGTTAATCAAGGGCAGCAGGAAGATATTCTCATATGTGGGTGACGTCATCCATGGAGCCTGGCATGAATAGTCAATAAGTGTACTGACACTTATATTCTTTAAGACCACCCTTTCTGCCTGATGTTGGCTCACAGGATCAGCTTAGTAACAACGCTAAAAAGCCAACTAAGTGAGCTGGGAGGGTTGTGAGAATATCTCCCTGCTGCCCTCGGGTAACAGCTGCTACAGGTAACTATGCTTCATGTGAGGACAAGTGGGCATATTCTTGCATTTGGGACTCCTGAGCTCCCAGGATTATGCCTCTTGAGAAGAGGGTTACGGACAACTACCATGAGCCTCGCTATACCAAAAAGGTTGGAGGATATGTTGTCATTTAAGTAGAGAATACATTTTGTAAAATGGCTTGGCCGAACCAAAAAATGTCTCAAAATGCAACTTCCTCTTAGCAACCTCTCTGCAATTTTGTGCAGAATTGCAAGATGTATCTCAATGGTCAGGACCTAGGCACTGGACACATCAATTATGTGGTTCTGTTCCTGAGATGTACCACTTGAAGCTGCTAGGAGCCTTTGACATAAAAGGAAAAACCACCAACACTAGGTCAAAGGACTCAATTGTCTGGGGCGGTCGAATAGATGGTGTGCTGAAAACAAGTTGACGCTCCTGGCCTGAATACAGTCTGCAGAGAGCCTGAAGCCCAAAAAAGAAACTCGGTCAAAAATAAAAAATGTTTAAACCGAGTGAAAGTCATTATTTTGTATTTCATTAATTTTTCTAAGAAAAAAATGTATCAGGAAGGCACAAAACATACAATAGTCTGACTTGCTTAGACTCCGAAGAAGAGCTTCTCAGCTCTGTTGAAAACTGAGGGTCCCGTGAGCCGACCTTGGGGCGGGAAAGCACCAGACGCGTGCAGTACGGGCGGTTTTAAAGATGTTAAGTGACAGTACACTTTTTGACTGTCAGTGCCAGGTTCCATGGATAACGTAACCCACAGGTGAGAATATGCTGCCTGCTTGTCCTCGGAAAAAAACCTAGTTTTTTGGTATTAGAACAAATGCAGAAACTTGCATTGCTGCTGCTGCTTCAGGTGCTGTACCTAAAATAAATAAATGATGGAGGAAGGAGTGGCCTAGTGATTAGAGCTACAGCCTCAGCACCCTGAGGTTGTTGGTTCAAGCCCCATGCTACTTCTTGTGATAGCACTCAATCCTCCATTGCCCTAGGTACACTAGATAGATTGTGAGCCTACCCGGACAGATAGGGACAAATGACCGAGTACCTGAATGTAAACCGCTTAGACAATTAATAGGTGGTATATAAATAACTACAATAAATAAATAGTCTTCATTAGCAATTCAAAGCTTTAAGGATTGAGGCCCAGATGCTTTCCATGCACATAAGACTGGTTAAAGCCAGTCTTACTTGCAAGGAAGCTCAGCCTCTGATGAAAAGGGTTCTTCTCCGTGGCTGCTACCGATCCTTGTAGCAGCCACCGAGAACCCTATGCAAATGCATTACAAGCAGCTAATTAGAATTATGAGCATTAAAATAGCTTCCAACATGTTATTTATTACCGTGTTGTTGGAGCTTTGTGCATCCTGCCCTGTCCTGAATTACTTCTATCAACTTCCCCCTCCCCACACACTTAAAAATGCAGCAATAATGGGAAATTTTAGAATAAGAATACATTAATATGAAGCATGTGAAGGAAACTCCGCTATTTCTCTAGAATAGAAGTTTCAGCAAGCATGGCAGGGATTCAGAGCCTCTCAGCAACAGCAGCAAGTAACAGCTTGATTGGAATTCTAGCATTGTCAGTAGTGCTGTTCTTTTAGCTGTCACTGTATTATCATGATCTTTACTGGATATAAGTCTAACCCAACTTATATCCAGTAAAGATCATGATAATACAATGACAGCTAAAAGAGCACTACTGACAATGTGGATCCCTACTAGCTTAGGTTTTCTTTCAGTGGGGGGGGAGCATTGGAAAGGGTGGGGAAAAGATGAATTATTGGGCCTACCCTAAATTCCTGGTTGTATCTGAGAATTCTTTATGTCAAAGGTTCAAGAAAAAACTCCTAACGGGAATGGGAAGAGAGCTTCTTTGTAGGTGGAGGGAATACATGGAAGGAGTGAAGATGTGAAGTTCAGAAGTTGGTTTTTCCACTGGGTTATGAGCAATGAGCAATTTTACTTTACTGGGTGATGCTTAACATAAAAATACAAATTATATGCACGCTGTTTGTGTTGAGAATTGGTGATAAAAGGGGGGGAGTTATTTGCCTGGATCTGCAAAGCTGAGCAGTAGTGTGCAGGGCTGGGATTTCCAGAGTTCCAAAGAGGTAAACAGCAGCAAGGACAAAACTCCTCCCCAAAACTTCCAACTGCAGCTTAAGCTTTTCACTTTGGCAAGTCCGTTTTTTTTTTTTTTGGGGGGGGGGATTAGTTCCACGGTGCTTTTGGGTGCAGCTGTTAGGCACGGGCACATACTGCACATGGCCTCTCTTGCAGACTTAAAATTCAAGCAAACTGCTCTTACCAGAGAATCTAAATACAGCTCCAGATCTGTCATAAAATTTTGCACACCTAAGGTAGAAACATAGAAACATAGAAAGATGACGGCAGATAAGGGCCATAGCCCATCAAGTCTGCCCACACTATTTACCCACCCTCTTAAATCTACTGACCCCCTAAAGAATAATTGTAATTATACTGTCACTCTACTGACCCGCTCATTCAGTCCTAGTGACCCTATCCCTTGGCATGACCTCGTAGGGATCCCACATAGGTATCCCATTTGTTCTTGAAGTCTGAGATGCTGCGCGCCTCGACCACCTGCACTGGAAGCTCGTTCCAATGCTCAATCACTCTCTCCGTGAAGAAGTATTTCCTGGTGTCTCCACGGAACTTCCCTCCCCTGAGCTTGAGCGGATGTCCTCTTGTGGTCGAGGGTCCCCTGAGAAGAAAGATATCATCTTCCACCTCTACCCGTCCCGTGATGTACTTAAATGTCTCAATCATGTCTCCCCTCTCCCTACACTCCTCGAGAGTGTAGAGCTGCAATTTGCTCAGTCTTTCTTCGTACGGGAGACCCTTTAGCCCCGAGACCATCCTGGTGGCCATCCGCTGAACCGATTCAACTCTGAGCACATCCTTACGGTAATGTGGCCTCCAGAATTGAACACAGTATTCCAGATGCGGTCTCACCATGGCTCTGTACAGTGGCATCATGACTTCAGGTTTCCTGTTGACGAAGCTTCTCTTGATACAGCCTATCATTTGCCGTGCTTTAGATGAAGCCTTCTCCACTTGAGTGGATGCTTTCATGTCAGCACTGATGATTACTCCTAAGTCTCGTTCTGCCGTAGTCCTGGCTAAAGTTTCTCCATTCAGGGTGTAAGTTCTGCAAGGATTTCCGTTGCCGAGATGCATGACCTTACATTTCTTGGCATTGAAGCCCAGCTGCCAGATCAAGGACCAACTTTCTAAAGTGCGCAGGTCTTGCTCCATAGCATCCTGAAGATTATAGCCGTTTACTACATTGCATAGTTTGGCGTCATCAGCGAATAAGGTTACCTTGCCTTGGAGCCCTTGAGTCAGATCCCTAATGCATTAGTGCTCATTTCAATATTAATGAGCTCCTTGTAATGCATAGAGTTCTTGGTGGCCGTTACCACGATCGGTAAAAGTCACCAAGAACCCTTTTATGCACTGGAGGCTAAACTAACTTGCAAGCTAGACTAGCAACAACCATTCTTACTTGCACAGCAAGCCTTTGAGCATCTGGCCCTTAAAGTTCAAAGCAAGGCTTATGAGTCTGAACAAAAAAAAAGATTTTATAACTACTTTTTTTCCCTTTGCTGTTTCTTGCTTTCCTCTTTTCAGCTAGTCTCTCTCTCATCCCCCTCTTCCACCTGAAACTCATTCTTTTGAACAGGCGTGGTGGTGGATGCTGGTATTTTCCAGCCCTGCCAGATGAATGGTTAAGAGCTGTATGATCTTCCAGGGACCAGGGCCCCAAAGCCCACTAACAAAGCTGTATCTTCAGCTACAAGTAAGCTTGGGGTCCTGGGCAATTGCAACTTGTTTGTGGTGACTCAAGTCATGTTTTTCTAGAGACGGCCACAGCGGCTCTGTTTGCATGTAGCTGTGGCCTGAGTGAGAACATACAAATTTCTGCAGCTGGTGCTTCTGATGAGCATAGAGAATCTAGAATCAGAAAATAATAGTAAATATTGAAGAACTAAGGTCAGTACTGGGCAGACTTGCACGGTCTGTGTCTGTATATGGGTGTTTGGTGGAGGATGGGCTGGGGAGGGCTTCAATGGCTGGGAGGGTGTAGATGGACTGGAGTGAGCTTTGACGGAGACTTCAGGAGTTGGAACCTAAGAACAGTACCGGGCAGAGCTTTGGATTCTTGCCCAGAAATAGCTAAAAAGAAGAAGAAGCCCCCCTCCCCCAACTAATTTTTAGATTGAATCAGGTTGGACAGACTAGATGGCCCATTCGGGTCTTTATCTGCCGTCATCTACTATGTTACTTTAAATGGAACAGTTTTCCACATGCCATCAAATAATTATATTCTTTTAATCAAGTTGTCTATCTTTGCTCTTACTCCAAGCTCTTTTTTTCCTAGTATATATTCGCATTTTTTTTAATAAGCCATCATAAGGTCAAGGTGCATTCCTGTGTTTGTGTTTTGAGTCCCCTTTCCAGTTCTGTATATCTCTACAGTCATCTGGGGATTCTGGTGATAGTCACAGCAGCTTCTAGACTGAGTTAAGTGAATGTTGGGAATGAGCAAGACACACACATTCAAAAACACCTCAAACACTAATTTTTCACTGCAGGCATGAAGTAACCCTCAGAACAAAGAGGGCCTTCATGATCTTACCTGTCAAATAAATGCTTTTTTTTTCTAGTTATTTGCTGGCTTAAAACATCTCGCCTCCTGAAAGAAAAATTGAAGGGAACTTTCTGTCTTTTAAAGTGGTTGTATAGGGAATGGCTACACACATGTAGGAAGACCCTGAGCTTGGCGCATTTTTTCTGCAGAGAGAGGTATCGCCTGGAAGCTCTCATCCCCCAGAGCGCAGCAGCAGCACATTTTTCTCATACCAGTACAGGTGCTGCTCTGAGTTAAAGGAAATAGTACATCTGCATCTTTTACAGACCAAAACTTGGTCAGACATTCGAAAACCAAGTGTATACTAAAACTAGCATTACATACCTCACCACACCCAGAAAATATGAAATGCAGGCACACCTTATGATGTCATGTCAAATGGACTTGTTACAGCTGGTGACAACACCTCACTATAACATTCTTAACTCAAAGCTTAGATGTTTCCATCTTGCTTGGCACCCATGTTATATATTATCTTTGGCTCACATAAAATACCAGGTTAGCACATTAAATTTTAGCTTTCTTTTTCTTACTTTTGAGGATTAGATTCGCATTTTTAGCTTAGTTTCTGACAGAGAAACTGGCCTTAAGATGGAATATGTTCTACTCCAATAATTTTTGAACCACTCATCCTGGGTTCTTCAAACTTCTGCCACAGATAGAAAATGCACTGTGAACCCCCCCCCCCCCCCTTACCCTTTTCCTGTGCCCTTGATTCCCCTATTTGTTTTAATGTGGCTGGAATCTTAAATAGGTCTCTGCATGCTAAAAACTGTCCTGTCATTGGTTGGTGCCTGTAACAAAGCAGTCACTGACAAAAAGGCTTCCAGGTCAAGGGTTACTTCTGGCACCCTGCTTTCTCTCTGTGCTCATGGACTTGCAGACTCAGGTGGGTGACCTTCTCACCCCCAGTATGGCACATTGGGCTATTGCCTAGCTTGCCCATGCCTTATAATGGTTCTGTCTCTGGATCCCAGCTAACTCCACCTTGTTTAGTTTCCTAGAGGTAAAAAGTGTCTTAACTTAGCAAAATGAAATTAATATAACCATATGTAAAATACCATACCAGAATAAAACTAGGCATGAACATATTAACACAGACTGTTTTATGTACGGTACACTCTGCAGCTGCCTGACCCACACTGTCAGATCATGTAGAGGGCCTGAACCCAATAAAAGAACAAGACGTGGTTGCCTGTCACTATAAAGGCCCATATCCTTTTCTAAAAGAGAGTCTAGCTGCCACTGAAGCAGTAGAAAGAAAGAGGCTGGCCCTGTTTCACCTCGCATTCAGAACTGACAGCACTAATTCATTTATTAATTTGGATTTATATCCTGTCCTCTCAGAAGAGCTCAGAATGGGTTATCAGGGCAGTTCTTCAAACTAAAACAAACATGTTCCGTAATGTGTAGTACAATCAATAGAGTACCGTATTTTCACACAAATAATGCACCCACATATAACATGTGGAAAAAACACATTCAAGTTAAAAAAGAGCATCCATGCGTATAAAACACTATTGCATAAGGTGAAATTGACATATCCAGGGACCACATGGATATAATGCACAGCGGAGTCATGCAGAGACGGTAGCACATATTTTGACTTTTCACAGCTGTTACCAAAGTAAGATGAATTTGTTGCGTAATTCTGCATCCATACACTTTTAATTTTTAATGTGCCTTATAGGTAACATATCTAGAACAAAACACAAGTCCTATACTGTACACTTTAAATTGAAAGTTGTTTCCAGAGCAAAGGAAACCAGCAAAAAGTGGCAGGCAGAGAATTTGAGATTGGCAAAATCTGTGTTTGGGAATGGAGGAAGGAAAAATCTGAACTAGAAATAATAAACCTGCCAAATCATACATGTGGCAGCCCCAAAGCAAGATGGCCTCAATTAGAGAATGACTTAAAAGAATGGATCTTGGCTCAAAGGATTTCCACTGTAGCAATCCAGAGGAATGCCAAGCGGCATTCATGATTTTATCTTATCAATTTAAATATAACTAACAAAAATAGAGAGGTTTCAAATGATAGTAAGAGGACATATAACCCTCATATTTTGTATACAGTATTAATTTTTAATGGTCACAGTATACGTCTGTTCTCAAACGCAGAAAAAAGACTTTTTTTTTCTTGTAGTCCCCTCTTCCTTTGAAAACAATTACTGTAACTCAAATCAACCAGAGCTCAGCCATCCAAGCTCCCCCACTCCTCTCTTCCTATCCCATCTCATCCTTAAAACCAAAAAAGGAAAAATAACAGATGTGTACCCAAAGCATTTTTCAATTTCACAATACAACTGAAGTTCTAAAAAGGGGGTAATAGATGTAGACCGTTCAAAATAGAGCATTCTGTTCTTGTATTTAGAGTTTAGATATGATGATTCAAAATGGCTACAAAACACGTCCTACACTTAAACGGAAGTTGGGCCTCCTTGGCTTCCCATAGCAAAAGTGTGTACTTGATCTCTCCATTGCCAAAAAGATGGGCCTCAGCTTGAATTCATCGTTGAAGAAGAAATTTTTCCCCACTATGGTGATTTTCTGCACAAACAAATTTTGCATTTTACTTTGAACTCTCAACTCCCCTCAACGGGCTAGTACGAGTATATTCTCAAAAGTCCCCCAAATCTGGGATATTAACAAACCATTTATATAAGTGATGTCAACTCCCCAAAACACCTGAATTTGAGGGCAATTCCATATGCATGATATAATGTACCTTCTGTTTGCAGCATCCATGATTCTAAAGTTGGTTTTATACAGATTGGAAAATTTATAAAAATCTGTCAGTGAGAATGTGAACTACTTACTGATGAAGAGGATGATTAAGTCCTTTGGGACATTCTCTGTTAGATAAATACTTGCCAGTAATTCAAGAAAAGTAGGCTAAAAATTTAAAGTTACACACACCTAACATTTTTTTAAAAAAATGTATAATGTGCATTACATGCATAAAAATATGGTATATGAGGAATTGAGTCCCACATTTCAAGGCAGCTACATTGAGAGTAACTGTTTCAGTGTATGTGAGTATGAGTGTGAGGTGGGGGGGATTTAAAAATAAACCAGCAACTGAATAATTTTGGCAATGAAGTAAACTGATTCAGTTTCTGCTAGAACTGTTCACCTTTCTCTACTTGGACCTCCACCATATCGAGCTGGGTGTGAGTCTATATGTGTGCTTGTGTGTTACACATGTAAAATATCTGATATGGGATCTCAGTAAGCCTTACTATAAACCAGAACGTGGTTTCACCAATGACCACAAGCTCTGTTAGACTTAGCAGTTACATTTCAGGACACTGGGCAGCATGGGGGAAGGGTCATCATGTGAATACCATGCTGGTTCAGAGCATTAGCCAGCCCAGTCCAGTTCACTTGCAAATATCTGGCAGAACTTACTGGGAACTCTAGTTTTATATGAACAATGAGACAATGTACACATGAGCTCAGTGGACCATTTCATCAAATTTCATCAGTACAGTACCAGAGATAACTGTATATGAACTTATGTACTATTCTTAGTAAGAAAGATCTAAGGGGAGAATTAGTCTAGTGCAAGGGTCAGCAACCTGCAGCTCTTTCACCACATGGCTGCGGCTCTTCTCTTGCTTCAACGGGTTAACAGCAGCGATTCCTACCGCTAACCCGGAAGCCTCTCCTTTGCCATGTCCCGCCCTCTGTCAGAATTTCCTGTTTCTGCCTAGACGTGACGTGACAGAGGAGAGGTTTCCGGGTTAGCGGCAGGCAGCTGTAAGAATTGCAGCTGACCCATTGAAGCAAGAAATAGCATAATATTTGTGAGTGGGGTTGGGGAGAAAGGAAATATGTTGCAGGAGGTATGAGAGTGGTGAGAGAGAGACACGGGAGGGGAGGGAAGGTTGAGAGGGAGAGAGGGACACAGGTGTGGACGGGAGGGATGGGTGAGAGGGAGAGACATAGGGGTGGAGGGGGGGAGGGACATATAACAACTCTATGCAGAAATACAATATCAAAAGTCTCATTACATTGATTTTCTTTATTTTCTGTAAGTTATGTTTTGTTTTTGTGTTAAATGCATATATACCTATATCACATTAAATATCGTATCTTAAACTTCCTCTATCCATCGCGGCTCTTTGTAAATCTTGGGTCCAACATTTAGGATAAAATGGCTCTTTGCGTTAAAAAGGTTGCTGACCCCTGGCCTACTGATTAGAGTACTGGGCTGGCAATGAGGTTCAAATCATGCTGTTCCAAGTCGCTTAACCTTCCACTGCTTCAGGTACAAACTTAGATTGTGAGTCCTTCAGGGAAATACCTACCATCCCTGAATGTAACACACTTTCAACTTCTACTGAAAAAGCAAGAGCTAAATACGAATAAAATGTGGACCAAAGCCAGTGCAAAGGCAGTGGGCATCCTAGGCAAACCTTTAGCCTTACCCCTCCCATTAACTTTCAGGTCTTTAGCATGTAGGACCCCCCCTCCCTCGAAATATTTGTATAATTCCACAATTGTGGTATTGTGATCATCACACAAACATCCTATAAAAATGCCGGTTATGTGCTGATGGTTCTTTGAGTTTGGGTGGATGTTTTGCTTTGATTGCAGTTGCTTTTTGCTGCCCTAGGGCAGTGTTTCTCATCTTGGTCCTGGAGTACCCCCCTTGCCAGTCACATTTTCAAGATATCCACAATGAATACGCATGAAAGAAATTTGCATATAATGGAGGCAGTGTATGTAAATCTAAGTTGATGCATATTCATTGTGGATATCTTGAAAACCTGACTGGCAAGGGGGTACTCCAGGACAGAGATGAGAAACACTGCCCTAGGTGACCACCTAGGCTTGCCTAATGGTTGAGCCAGCCCTGATATCAACTCAGCTCAGCTCATGTAGAGCATCAATGAATAGATGTTGATCCAGAACAAGATAACACAATTTGGAAAGAATGCTGTTCATTTCTGTAAGAAACATCACAGGGGAAAAATGTGTGGAATCAAACCTGACTTACTGCAGTACTGACAGCTAAATGTTGTGAGTTGTTTGCTTCCATGGGTTTCTAGGAGTTTAGTAGCTCCTAGAAACCCATGGAAGCAAACAACTCGCAACATACTCGTGTATCGAACAACACACCTGCTTACATCCCTTTAAGTTTGGATTCTGACCGAGCACAGCACCAAACCACTCCTGACAAAAATCAAACAGATATTAAGCATAGGCCAGAAGGCAGTTCTTCTCCAATTCAACATCTCTGCAGCTTTCAACTCAATAGATCATCTCTTCCTAATGAAGCTCTCAGAAATAGGAATTACAGGTGCCGCACTAAATTGGTTTAAAGATTTCCTCACAAAGAGGGAATACCTTGTAAGGAAAGACAAAATCTTGTACAACTGGAAGGCCTTCTGTGGAGTACCCCAAGGCTCACCACTCTCCCCAATTTTATTCAATCTATTCAATCACAACAAATGCATACTATCATATGCAGACTGGACTCATTTAAAGCACTGGTCTTTGACCTGAGGGCCGCCGCGTGAGTGGACTGCTGGACAGGCTGGACCGCTGGTCTGACCCAGCAGTGGCAATTCTTATGTTAAAAACCAAGCTGATACAACCCCCCATATTTCCAATAGCATCAACAAAGTACATACATGGGCCAAAATCAACAAATTCAAATTAAATGCATCTAAAACCAAAATTCTCTGGTTTCACTACTATAGATAGCTCCAACAAACATCCTCCCATCAGGAACCACCATCATAGTATAAAAATCATCCAAAGTGCTAGGTGTCATTTTGGACTCCATGCTATCTCTTGAACCACAAATCTCTAACCTCTGAAAGAAAACTTTCTTCACTATGAGACAATTGAGACTTATCAGACCATACTTCCATCAACAACATTTTGCTTTAATTGTACAAATGCTAATTCTATCACAACTGGACTCTGCAACTCCATCTACGCAGGTATCAACACCACCCTTGCCAGCAAACAGCAGCTTATACAAACACAGCAATAAGACATATTGAAACTGAAAAAATAAGACTCAATCTCTAGCTACCTCAAACAACTACACTGGCTATCCATCCCAGCTCGAATAAATTTGTATAATTTTCCATATACTCAACGGAAATTCCTCCACACTACTTATTCACCTATTCTCCTCGGCATGATACTCCTTGCCCAGAAATCTTGACAGGATACAGCTGAACCTCCTCGCAAAAAAAAACCCTCAAGTATAAACACACATTCAATGCAACATTTACATTCTCTGGTGTGAAAGCATGGAATGGTCTTCTGGTAATCATCATATCTGAACAAAACTACCTCATTTTTTTGTAAGAAACTAAAGTTCTACCTCTTCAGCTCTATATATTTTACCTATAACTACCAACAATCGTCAGAGCCAAACTAGACCAGCACAAAACACATCCAAGAAAAACATCTGCATAGCCACATATCTCCTTACCTCCCCATGGCACCATGTACTCAACTAACCACCTGACACTGACTATAACTGACAATCTCTACCTCATGACATCAATCGTCAAACAGTATTAGCTCATCATTATAGCACTATACCATTTCCTAAAATGTTTGTAACTTACCCCCCTACATCCTTAAACTGTACAATTGTATCTCTGTATATTGCACTATAAGACATCCTCTACTTCTAATGATTTTATAATGTACCTTCTATAGCATCCTTGCACTATACTGAACTGTTATCTCTTTAAAATTACACTGTAAGTTACCATTAATCTTTTCAGGCATAGTGCAACTCATAAATCTCAGATTAGATTAGACCTGCATACCCCTATAAACCCTCAACATTCCTTGAGAGGATTCTGGGATCTGCAGACTTCCAGCAGACCATTATTGTTTAGGATACTGGTTGCCAGAGATCAGAGGAGACATCAGAAGTTATAGTACTAACACATTTACAGTGGTTTTAAACTTACTTCAATAAGGATGTATAGGGCATAGATTTGAAGATTTGTCAGGAACCTGGTGCTAGGCTGTCCCAGTTACCCAGAGCAATAGGCTGCACTATTACTGAGCATGGTGGTTTACTTAGTTTTTGTATGAGGTAAGAAACTCTGGCACTTAAAATGTTCTCTCTCATAGGGACAGTGTCTCTAAATGGGTTTGTTTTGCAAATTCCGTGATGATAATGAACCTCACTCCTTAAGCCAGGGCATGTGGAGTATGATCTCTGTCTCAAATTTTGCAGCTAATGCTCCCTTTTGCTAGATGTTGTTTTGCTTTTGACTTTAACCTTTTTTTTTTTTTTTTGTTCTTTCCTTCTGTTTTATATTTTGCTCATCTGAACTCTAGGCATCAGGTGAACTGGCTTTTGGGGATTTTCTTTTAATATGAAGAATATTTTGGTAGGGGGCAGGAATGTAGAAGCACTCTGATTTCTGATGCACTGCCAAGCAAAAAACTCTTCCAAGCTGTTTTTCTTCTCTGTGAAAGGAAGATGCAGAGGAGGCAAATTTTAGTCTCTTGTCATTAATCTTTTTTTAAATACTCATCTGCTGTCAAGATGTGGCTGTTCCTGCTGTAGAGAGCTTAGAATGCCTGAACTAGAGATTGTAGCTCACAGATTCTCCAGAAGTCAGAAAAGCCTGCTTAAAATGGAGTTTTTATGTACCAATTTAAAAAACAAACTTGCCAAAACACTTAACCATTCCATAGTGATGGGGTAAAAAGGGAAGTTTTTACCCTTCCCAACCGTATGAAATTCTTAGGTCCAAAACACCAGAAATTCTAATACAAGAAGAACTCTAGGCATGCAGAGTAACTTGATTGTTACATTACAGTACATGTGAGCCACAAACAGCCCTACTGAAAGTAATATCAACTAGCCAAGGTCAGGCATAGCCAGGGAGGTAGCTCTGAAAGAAACAGCAGAGGCTGACAAAGATGCCATGCACTGGAGCTTGATGGCTGGCCAGAGTACAAAGAATTCTATAAGGAAGATTTATAATGGGGGGGGGGGGGGAGGGAGGGGTTGCAACAGAGGATTTTAAGGCAGCCCAGTAGTTTGATTTGTCATAAGTGGAAGCACTACCTCTAAAGTGCTGAAGATACTAATTCGCTTGAGTGGTCAAAATCATAGCAAAAGTACAGTATGGTCAAGGTGGTCAGACTGTATCCCAGGCCTGTCACTTGATAGGCCAGTGGATCCAACCAGCCCTTGTGACTTGACAAGTCATTTAACCCTCCATTGCCCCAGGTACAATGTGAACATACATGTATCTGTCATGTCCTTGTTGTAAAGGTATGTCAAACAGTGTCTTGTAATATGGGGGCAGAGGTTATTGGGGGCATCTAGGAAGGGGTATAAGTCATGCTAGAGTTGGCCTGGAGACCCCTCTAAACCATTGGTATTCTTTGACTGGGTGGTCCATTACTCTGTAGAACAGGGTTAGGGCATGTCAAATCTGGGAGTTGACAGGGTGTGTGGCCTAGATGCCTGAAGATTAGGGGTTGGGAGAGTTATAAAAGGGAGAGATTTATAGGGCATCATAGTAGAGCTGCAAGGGGCAGAGGTGAATGGCCTTCGTTCCTGCCTCCAATGACCACCAGGTACATCAGGTAGGCTTGAGGCGGTCCCTAACTAGACAGCAGGGAAGGGGGTGTTTGTGGCAGGGAGCCTTGATCATAGGAGCAGGCTGGGAGGATGGAAAGAGGGGGCTTTGTTGGAAGGCCAAGAGGATGGATAGTTTTGGGGTTTTTTTAAGCAAAGTTATGTGGGTCCTAAATGAATATCAGCTGGGATTCATCCAAGCCCCAGTGGCATCAGAAACATTAACCCTGGATAGTCAGTATTAGGACCCACACATGGTCCGGCATTGAATATCTGGGGCTAATCTAGCCAGTAACAGCGTTAAAAAAAAAAACCACCCAAAAAAACTAACTGGACTATACCTGAATGTACATTGCCTTAACTGCAGGCAGTATATTTAAAAAAAAAAAAAAGGTAAATTCCATTAGCATGTATTTAAATCACAATTATGTTAAAAAAAAAAAATACTGGGAAAACAAAGGACCTCTTCTGGAAATTTCTGTGTTCTAATAACAGTCTGCCTGATATCTGTTTTCAGTTATCACCTGCAGCACTGTGAGGGAAAACAAGAGGGGAAGTGTCTAGGCTCCCTATGCTAGGAAGGCTCCTGCACCCTTCAAAGGGTCTCTGCCTGCAGGGGCAACTCCGGTGAACACGGGTGGGGGAAGGAAGAGGAAGGAATCGAGATGCCTCAGTGCCACAAAACTGCAGCTGTTACAGAGTGTGGTTACCCTCCTCCTCCCACCACCGTCCATGCAGCAAACACTTCTATGACTACCAGACTCAGCAGAGTTCAATAAGTTCTTCCTAAATTCTCTCTTCGAGCCAGAGCGGGGAAGTAGGCTTGAAGTTTGCAAAGTAAACCCTCCTCATTCTCTCCCCCCTTCCCTTTCCAAGCTCATGTGGAGAGGGATAACATCATGCTTAATGACAAAAAATATTAGAAAATGTATGCTAAAAATGTTAATCCTCTCCCTTCTGCCTCCAAATCTGGCTCAAGCACTCCTGGAGCAAGACCACACAAAAACAGTTCAGCATCTGTACAGTCTCTCTCCTCTCCCGCTTCTGAGCTGAGCTCAGTCTCTCCCTTTCTACTGTTTCCTGAAACTTGGGAAGCTGTGCTGTGGAGAGAGCCCCTATCTTCCGTCCATTTACCAGGGCCTCCTTCAAGTTTCTTTACATTAGTAGATAACTTAATTAGCTCATTTGTAATAAAAAGTTCAATAGCCAATAATGAGGCATTGACTAACCCCAGAACACAGAGCTTCTCTTGCCACTGCAGCAAGGAGGACCTGGCCATGAAAAGCACATCCTGTCACAAGCAGCAGTGTGAGCTTTTAGGGTGGTCCAGAAAAACCTAAAGTTGGAAAAACTGTATGAATTGAAGTTTTCCCTATGAATTTGATTGTGCTTGATCAGAAAATAATAATAATAAAAAAAAAAAATGTAAAGCCCATCCCAGGGTTGCTCAAAGCCACTGATTACATAAAGCTCTGTTTTTCTTATAATTTGCAGTATTTTATTAAATGAACCTTCAATATCTGCACTTTATTGTGGAAAATAGCAGAAATTTAACATACTTCGCTAATAGCTAAACACACACACTTTTTGGTGTAGTCTTCTACCAATGGTGAAGTCAGTTATCAGTTTAACACCTTATTTGGCTGTCTCATTAACCAGTGGTTTGACACAGCCAAGCAAAGTGTTAAACTGATAAATGACTTTGCCACTGGCATCACTGCAGTCCCAGTGAGGCTTTGTTGCAAGGAGTTTAACAGCATCGCAGGCTTCATCCTGACTATCTCAAGAAGACATTGAATGCTGGAGTGTTTGGAATGCCATTAGTAGATTACACCAAAGTGTATGTGTTTAGTGAAGTATGTTAAATTTCTGTTATTTTCCACAATAAAGTGCAGATATTGAAGGTCTGTTTAATAAAATACTGCTAGAGTTTGTAGTATGTAACTTGCCAAATCCAAATCCTCCCTGCCTCTCTGGAAAGAGAGTGAGCACAGGGCTGACCAAACAGATGTGGAAGTGATGGGGGCTCTCTTTAATCCAGGAGGGGATGAGGGTGGCACTTGTGCAGAGAGAGACAGTGCAGAGGGCAGGTATGGCAGCACTGCTGTGATCATAGGAAACAAAACACCATCACCTTCCTCCTATCAAAAGTAAATGTTGGGTATTGATAGGCACCTGTATCAATAAAGCCCACGTGCTTGTTTGTGCAATCCCATGATAGATAGGAGAAAAAACTCCGCTGAAACTATCTACAAAGGAAGTGTGATGGAGAACAGTGCTGTGTTTTTATGGAAGTGTGATTTATACAGAGGCAAAATAGAAAGTATAGTGTGTCTGTCAAATTACTATAGAAAGAAGACACATCTGAAGTACAGTGCTGACAACTTTATGTCCAAAAGTTTGCTAGTAGAAGTTCAGTTGCTGCTCATATTAAGGCTATGGCCACCCTCCTGGGAACTGAATTTGAGCTATGTATATAGGATTACCAGATGTCTTGATTTACCTAAGAACATAAGAATTGCCATACTGGGACAGACCGAAGGGCCATCAAGCACAATATCCTGTTTCCAACAGTGGTCAACCCAGGTCCCAAGTACCTAGCTAGATCCCAAGTGGCAAAATAGATTCTATGCTGCTTATCCTAGGAATAAGCAGTGGATTTCCCAAAACCATCTCAATAATGGCCTACGAACTTCTCTTTTAGGAAATTATCCAAACCTTTTTTAAACCCTGCTAAGCTAACTGATTTTACCACATTCTCCAGCAATAACTTACTGAGTTTAATTACATGTTGTGTGAAGAAATATTTTTCTCCAGTTTGTTTTAAATCTACTACTTAGTAGCTTCATCATATGTTCCCTAGTTCTAGTATTTTTGGAAAGAGTGAACAAGCGATTTACATCTACCCTTTCCACTCCACATATCTGGATAGGGTTCCCATATTTGAAGACGGAGAAACCCGGATGCATGGCCCCGCTCTGTTCTGCCTCCAGCCCCATCCCCAAAAGCTGCATCTCTTTTTTTTCCCGACCTCTAAGTCACGTCTAGAGGGCCTCCAGCAAGCACGGATGCTTGTGACATCATCCGTGCATGCTTGTTGAAGGCTCTCCAGATGCAGCCTGAGCTCAGGGCTTTCCAAAACCCAGACAAACTGCCAGTCTTTGGAAAGTTTGTCCGGGAACCTGGAGAGTCCTTTAAAAAGAGGACATGTCTGGCTTTTCCCGGACGCTTGGTAACTCTATTTCTGGACATGTCCTCCTTAGAGGACTGTCCTGTGTCCAGATGGATTTTGCAAACCCAGCACTTTGTCCTGGTTTTGCATGGTCCTGGCAGTGCCAGAGTTTGGGGCTCAGTCTGGAGGGCGCAGATGTGACACGATTACCTCACATGCATGCGCGCAATGTCATTTCCTCACATCCACGCATACTCAGAGGCCATCCAGACAAAGTCTCGAGCTCCAGAAAGAAGTGGAGGTGAGGTTTGTGTGGGGATAGGGCTGGAGCCACATGTCTTTTTTTTTTTTTTTAAATCAAATATGTTAACCCTAGCTATGTACCATATTTTTCGCTCCACAAGACGCACCCTAGATTTAGAGTAGGAAAACCAGAAAAAAACCCCATTCTGAACCAAATTGTGTATTAATATATACCAGGCTTTGCACTCTGTCTCCCCTTCCCTGCCAGGCTGTTCATTTCATTTTTCATATACACACAGCAGATATAAATTATAGAAACTGACACATTTTGGCCCCGGTCCATTATGCCAGAAACTGCCTTCCTCCCTCCCTGCGTGCTGAAACCTGCTTACCCTCCGCTGATTCCTCCTCTGGCCCTGGTCTGCCGCCGCTGCGCCGCAACTCAAGGAAGGGAAGGGCCAGCGTGCAGCGATTGCACGTCGCCGGCCCACAAGCCTTCGCGCACAAGCCTCCACTGCTGCATGCACAAGCCACTTCCCTTCTCCCGTACCTCTGTAATGTTCCAGGCATGAGCAGCAACCCACAAAATGCTGTTGTTCCTGTGTGGGTTCTCCCTCTGATGTCACTTCCTAGGCGGTCCAGGAAGTGACATCAGAAGAAGAGCAAACGCAGGCGTGACAGCAGGTTGGGGGTTGCTGCTCGCACCAGGAACATTACAGAGGTACAGCAGTGGGGGGGGGGGCAGAGAGGGTGACAGGTGCCGCTCCCCTAAGAAGATGGCACCCAGGGTGGACTTCCTCCGCCCCCTCCTTACTACGCCACTGCCCTTGGTCAGCCCTATGCTCACTCCTAGGTATGTATGCGTCTGCTCTCTGTATGCTCTGTGTGCTCACTCCTAGGTATGTATGCGTCATGCCCATACATCGCAATCTCATATCTGTTCTGCCTAAACTGCTCTCAGGAACACCTACATGCAGCTTGCATACAGGCAGAGGCACAGTGTTGCTGTGCACCTACTTGTTATAGATATGATTCTGTCCAATAATTATTTTTCACAGCCATTTTTTACACACAAAACATGCTATACATGTGGAAACATGTTTATAAAAGCTTCCTCAAACAGGATAATTCTGCAAGGGGCGCCTAGATTTAAGCACTAGGAACGCATCTATTTGAAGCATATTGCATAAAGAAGATTACGTGCCTACTCTTCTTTGCAGAGTACTAGAGTATTTTTTGGCTAAAATCTTGCCTATACTTTAAGGTGCAAACACCTACTCCAGCCATAGAGCTGGGGTAAAATGCTTGACATAGGCTGCAAAAGGGTGGGCATATCCTCTTTTTGAGGACTGTCTGGGTGCCTGGACAGATTTCCAAAACCTGGCAGTTTGTTCAGGTTCTGGAAAGACTTGAGCTTGGAGCAGCACGTGAAGGGCCTCCTAGCATGCGCAGATGCGACGCAATGATGTCACATGCATGCGTGTGATGTCATTGCATTGCATCCGTGCATGCTTGGAGACCTTCCAGACACGGCCCTGTGCTTAAGGGGGGAAAGAGGCAAAGTTCATGTGTACGCGGGGGTGGGGGCAGAATAGATTGTGACTGGGAGCAGAATGGGACAGGGCCACATGTCCTCTTTTATTTTTTTTTAATTAAGGAGGAAATCTGGTAAACCTAGGCATAAATTATAAGATTTTATCATTTATGTGCATAATTATATGCCCTGCCCAAACTCTGTCCATGTGGAACATACTTAGAATATTGCTTAGCCAGAAACTGGTCACATATGTGCAAAAATGACTAGGATACCAGCATTTATGTGCATTCTTGACAGCTAAAACTAGATGGCCCCCACCTGTTCCCCAGGCCTACTTTATCGATGGTATAGAGGGGGCAGGCTCCACTGACAAAATGTTGCCAAGACTGCCACAGGAGGTCCCGGCAACCATTTTGCAGAGCTACCAAGAAAGCCAACCTCCTATGTGGGAGATTTAAGGCCCATCCGGCCTACAACTCCATCCAGCCCAGCCCACAGCGGCACCAGTGGTAGCCTCCCCTTTCAGCAGCAGCAGCAGCAGGAGATGACATTTTAGGAAGGCCTCTCCTATTGCTGCTGGAAGGGAAGGCCACTCAGTGGGAGATCCCAGTTCCTCAGTGGGAGTGCAAGAGATAGCCAGCAAAAGTGGGAGTCTTGTACTGAAAGGAGATCTGATTTTTGTCAGCAGAGCCAGCATGGTGGATTGCTCTTGCCTTGACTAACATGGAACCCCTGAAGACAGAGTTTGTGGAACCCAGCTGGGGAATTACTATCTTATAAGATTGTTTTTAAGGAGGTAACTCTACATACCCATTACTGTATACACAAGTGCCAAAACTTCACCTAAGCATACTAGTACTTAACTTACATAGTTTAGAGCAGGGGTGTCCAATGTCGGTCCTCGAGGGCTGCAATCCAGTCGGATTTTCAGGATTTCCCCAATAAATATGCATGAGATCTATATACATGCACTGCTTTCAATGCATATTCATTGGGGAAATCCTAAAAACCCGACTGGATTGCGGCCCTCAAGGACCGACATTGGACACCCCTGGTTTAGAGGCATACAAGGGAGCACAGCACAGACGGAGCTCAAACCTACACATATCTCACTTAATTCTAGAAGTTACGCATGCATCTGCATCGGTTAAGTATTAACTTTAACACTAGCTCTATGGCTGGCATAAGCACTTTACCAAATTTTTAAGGATCGGCTTACCAAAAAGCTGGGTAAGTTACAATAAAATATCAGTTAACAATTATTTTAACCTATCATACTCATCCCAACCACCTCCCAGTTAATATCTCAAATTACTAAACTTTAAACTTCTTTTTATTCAGCAAAGTTTTCAGGTTTGTTTAAAAATTAAAAAATGTGCCTGGGAATGCAACTTAAAGGAGAGATCATTCCAAAACTTAAGTCCCAAAAACAAACATCCTTGAGTCCATAGTTTTTAGAAGAATATTGGAAGATATTTTCTCTAGGGTGGTACATCAAGATTTAATAAACTTGAAATCTGATTTTGCAACAAGCGCCTTATTTTTTTTTTTTTTCAGTGTAAAGAACTTGTAGGTTCATATTTTACCAATACATTTGTTAAATACAATGGCACTTCCTGATTTAAAGATTAAAAAATTAACATGAATCCTTTTAGGTGTATGCATATCCAATATGAAAACAAGCACCTATGTTTCTTAACAGAATAGGGTCCTACTAGGTGTTGTGTTACAGATCGCACTGGAAGTTGTCTGGCTTGCGCTATCCAGAGTTTAAAGTTTAGAGTGTCAAAAACTCAACAGAACAGCAAGAATAATTTTTAGCAACTTAGTAATATAACTACTTGTCCTGAAGGTAAGCCATGCCTAAAAACCAAACCTCGAAAGGGTAAAATAGATCAGATCAGCAAGACCAACACTCATTCGGTCCACAATTCACGAAAAGCAGGTCTGGGAGCAATTCATAATCATGACTAGCTCAGTTTCCCTGATTTCAATAATCTGATAACTTTCATATTTACTGCTAATTTTGAAAGGACCAGGTAGGTTCAATTTCTTAAAAGCCTGGACTCTGATTTGTAAAAGAGCTTCTCCTTGCTATGGAGAGGTAAAACCCAGACAGAGACATTTCTAACCCTTCTGACACACACATACTTCAGTAGATCACCTCTCATTAACCCTACAAACAGTTTTGCAATCTAGAGATTTACTGGCACTAGGCTTGTCAATAAACTAGAGATACTAAGGATTGATATACCAAGAATAAGATTTTTTTTTCAAGTAGTGTGTCTAAGATATAAATCTAGAAAGATGTAAGTGTTGTATTGCATTACAAATGAAAGAAGCAAACTTGGTTATGTTTTCTTTGCTTTCTGTGAAGGCAGCACAAGGACAAATTTTCAAAGCAGTTACCTGATTAAAAATCTCTGGGCTGAACATTTGCCTAGATTCTATAAAAGTCGCGTTACAAACCAACGGGCCACTGTCACAGCTATTATAGTAGCAATTTTAAAAAAGCGAGTAATTTTCCAAAAAACACTCATGCAAATGAGGTTGGCAGAGAGTAGCAAAGACTCACTAAATTTGCATGTGCCCATCGCTGGGATGCACTGGGGAGGGGCCTGAGGCTCTGATTGCTGGTCCGCCAAGTTGTTTAAAGCCCCTCATGTGGGTGTGGCCTTATGCATCTGGGCTAATCAGAACCTTTGGCCCCTCCCCAGATGCATAAGGCCCCACCCACAGGAGGGGCCTTACACACAATCTGAGCCAATCAGCCTCAGGCCCCTCCCCGGTGCATCCCATTTTGAAGAGGCGGACCAACTGGCCGGAGGGAGTAGGCATCCCTCCGACCAGCCATCTGAAAGTAAGGTAAGAGGGGAGGGGGGGTAGTTGCATGGCGGCAGGAAAGCGTGGACATCTCTCCCACTGCCGAAGGGGTGCTGGAGGTGACAATTTATGATCCTGTAATTTTTTTATTTTTTTCATTAGCCACAGTCAACACACGCCACAAGATGCACTTTTGACAGTGCTGTTACTGTACCAGCACTCCCGGACCAGTCAATGATTTTTGGCGCCAAAAGCTGACGCTGCTCTTGAAGAAAGACTCTGAAATTTTTAAGAATCCACCAGAGTGCTCGTTTCAGTATTCAAGAGCCATTTGCATGGCAGTGTCGGAGACTGCTAGAAAGCTCTCTAAAGACTGCAAAAAGCTATTTTGATAATCCACCGCTAAAAAGCATGCAGGCTTAACAGTCTACAAACAGTTTAGCGACTGTGTTAAAGTTTTGAAAATCTGGCCCTTAGTGACAACATAACATAACAAATTATTTCTATACCGCATAGCCCAGGGGTGTCAAACTCAATCATATTAAGGGGCTGATATCCAAAACACAGGCTAAGTCATGGGCCAGACCCCATCCAATCTCCACCCCAGACCCCGCCCCCATAATAGTACTAATTATAACACAATTTTTTCCATTCATTTTTCATTTATACACACAGAATATAATCTTATTAACACTTAATGGTTAATCACAAAATTAAACTACACAAAGCACAATGTATGCTTCACAACATTCATTCCTACCAGAACACAGATAACTTCTAAACTAGAAGGAATGCTTTTGGATGAGGCGCAGGATGCGTAAGGTGCCGCTGCATGCGGCTTCGAGCACACTATGGCTGTGAGGAGGAGGGAGCTGGCCACATGATAACACCGGGGGCATCGGACCGCAAGTCACATAAAACTGTCAAGCGGGCCGAATCTTTGGCCCTTGGGCCTTGAGTTTGACACCTGTGGCATAGCTGATAAGTTTATTTATTTATTATTCAATTTTCTATACCGTTCTTCCAGGAGAGCTCAGAACGGTTTACATGAGTTTATTCAGATACTCAAGTTCAATGCGGTTTGCACATAGGTTTTGCAAAATGCATATTTGAAGGTGAAGGGAAAAGGGGTGGTACAGGTAATGCAAAATTACTAGGAAGATGTGCTAAAATTTCTTCCTTTTAGTAGAGACACTTGGGGGTTTTTTCCATTGCCTTCCAAGAAAGCAGGGTTAAAGCAACAATGTCTCTGAGCTGCCAGCCACATGCTATTGGAGGAGACCCAGGGATATGGCTGCTCACTGCCGAGCTTGATAGGTATCCTAGCCACCAGAGGAGGTTTTCAGCTGGTGAAGCTTGGGGATCCCCATCAACCACAGCAAAGGTGTGCCGCTGCTGGGTGGGGCCTGCCTACCTGTGGCTATGCCACTATTTTGTATACATAAAACCAAGCTAAGCCCACCCTGGTTTTATTTTAGATTTGTTTTGAGAAATTGAACCAAGTACAGAAATGTAGTGTGGTAAAACCAGGATCAGCTCCTTCCTCCAGCATGTTGGTTACCTTATGGATGATGCTAGAGGGCAGCTCAGCTTGTCACTGAACAAGTTATGCCGCCTTACTTCTGCTGTAATTCCCACAGACCTAACTCCTCTCTATGAATCAATACCAAAAAGCAATCTGATAGTTTAAATCAGTGTTTTTCAACCTTTTTACACCTATGGACCGGCAGAAATAAAAGAATTATTCTATGGACCGGCATCGATCTGTGGACCGGCGGTTGAAGAACGCGGGCTAAGTTGTGGGCCAGACCCCGCCCATCTCTACCCAATCTCCACCCCAGACCCCGCCCCCATAATAGTACTAATTGCACCTTGCACGTCCTGTGCCTCATCTGGAAGCCTTCCTTCTGACGTTGCAACGGCAGAGAGAAGGCTTCCGGTTCAGGCGCAGGAAGCGCGTAGGAGCCACTGCCCATGGCTTTGTGCACTGAATCAGTTAGGAAGAGGGAGCTGGCTCGAAGATAATGCCGCATCGATCGCACCGTGAACCGGCAATTGAAGAACACTGTTTTGGGCCTGATGCAAGTTCTGGCACTGTGGACCGGCAGGAAATTTCTGTGGACCGGCACTGGTCCATGGACCAGAGGTTGAAGAACACTGGTTTAAATAGCCTGCTATGGAGGGGGTGATTGGGAAAGGAAGCAAGTCTACTCCTCCTTGCTCCCCCCCCCCCAAGTGAGATGTAACAGGACTCAAAATCTTTAAACCATCCTGTCATCACCTCCCTCTACAACAGCTGGATCCCATTACCCAGAATTCTCTTTACCATTTATCATGCTGGCATGAGGCCCATAAACTACAGTCACCTGACAGGTGAAGTATTTGAAGGGCACACAGAGAACAGCTTCTTGGAAGGGTTAAGCCAGGCCCCATGAAAGAGGAAGAGCCTTGATTTTCCATGGGCTTTTTAAGTTTCCTGTCTGGAATATGTTTTGGGTTTTTTCCCCAGGATTTTCACTTAACAGTTTATTTCTGGTATCTGTCTCAGCTCTTGCAAGATATCCTAAAGAAGCTTGAGCAGTAGCACAGAGGTGGCTTGTGCTGACTCAATCAGTTTTGTGTAATGCCTCTATGTGGGAGTCTTTTATTCATTCAAGGAAAGCTAATACACAAATAGAACTCATCAAAATAGAGCAAGCTGGCAAAGTGGAAGAAAACCAGCTTATGGTTAGAACAGTGGCCTGAACCAGGGAAGCCAAGATTCACATCTTGCTTTAGCCATTGATATTCCTTGTGCCCTTCGAGTCAGTTCACCCTCTGCTATCAGGTGCAAACCTGGATTACAAATCCTTTTTGACGGGGAACTTCTCTGAAACTACTTGAATTCTGATTTGGAAAAGCAAGAAATTTAATCTAAAATCTAAATCATCCTAGATTTGAATGTCTTCTAATAATAGTATGACATCAGCTGGGAGACTGAGACTGACCTCAGTTGAGGGGCGGGGGAAAGTAAGCTTCTGTATTCTCTGAGGTCAGCAGGACCTTTGCTGTGAGGCACCCATGGCCTGTGCCACCCTCTCCTTGCAACTAATTAAACCTTTAATCTTCTTTTATTGTTTGGGTAGAGGATTTACTTAGCTCCCTGATATAATAATAGAAAATTTATAGCAAACCTGTAAAAGGGAGAAGGAAGCTTATTTATCTGCCATCATTTTCTTGGTTTTTATTTTAAAGCAGTTTTTGATTCCTGCCAGACTCTCATGCACATTCCTTATCCTGTCCACAGGTTTAATCTACTCTGGTATACCCCTCCCCCACTCCAATTTCAGCTGCACATTCCTTCATTTATTACCTGGCCCCTCTCAGGCCAAGTCTGGAAAGGTTTACTAAAGAAGCCCTCAAATCTCCTAGCTCCCCTCCAGCCCTCCCTTCTGTTCTTAATTACTTTATTAAAGTGACTGAAAGACGAGCAAACAGGGTCTGTCTGATCCAGAGTGGCAGCTGCGTTTTAGTGGAAACAGGTTTTTTTTTCCTCTTACAAGGCACACGCTGATGGACTTCGCAGATGAGGTAAAAACATAGGAAATGAATCTTTGGGAAGGTTGTACCAAAACCAAATCAAAATGGAAGGCTCTATTTGTGATTTATAAATAGTTGTACAGAATATTGTTCTTTTTTAATACTTTAATAAAGAGATTTAAATATAAAATCATAAATGTTCGAGGCTTGTGCAAATAAGGACAAAGCCCACGGGCATGGGGACAGAACCTGCGAGGATGGGAATAAACTGTCCTATATCATTCTCTACTTTGCTCCAAAATTACCACAGCATACTATAAGCAATAATCATGCAAATTACTGCCACTGTCGATGTTTTTGACACTTTTAGGAAGGGTAACATTAAAAATTAAAAAATGTCCATGGTCTTTGGCCCCAATCTCCTTTCCTTTCCTTGCATTACTTTTTATTTTTTAGTCTAGTTTCTTCCACTCCCTTCCTAAAAATTCCCTGAAGTCTCGTGCCGCCTACCTCCAGACCCCTTGTACCTTTAAGGAGGAAGAGGCAATGGCCATTTGTTCCTACCTCAGGCGCCATTATCCTCAAAATGGTGATGCCCTGCCCCAAGCAGGGCCAGCCTGCAATATCTGAAGTTCTCCATTAAATTTCAGATTGGGCCCATTTGCTGCATCCCGAGATGCACAGCACGGGGCAGCGCATCACCATTTTGAGGATGATGGTACCTGACGAAGGAGCAAATATGCATTGCTTCTGCATCCTTTAAGGTACAAGGGGTCTGGGGGAAGGGGTGGATGTCACTAGCCACCAGAGATTCTTTCAGAGGGGGTGAAAGCTATTAGACAAAAGGGGCAAGTTTTGCTTTTTTTATATTGAGGGAATTGGGGGTCCCTAGACTGTTGTTGTTAGATGCCAGCAACTCGTGCTCGAGTCCTAGCAACTTGATGAATTGCGGATCTAAAAATAAATCTGTTTTATGCTAGTCCGGTAAGGTCCTCCAGCGTCATTCCCATGGTTGTTCCCAGGGTGTCCAGCCATCTGATTGCAGGTCGCCCTCTTTGTCTGGTTCCTTCGATCTTCCCAAACATGATGTCCTTTCTCTTCTTATGGTCACTAGACTACCAGGGCACTTTTTTCTATATACTGGAGGGGAAGGGGGCGCTGTTGCAGAAAACAATCTGGGGCTGCATGGTCAGATTGTAGTGAGAAGGGGTGACACTAGACATACACTCTTCTTAACCAGCCCTTCTAAGAGGCCTCCAGATCTGGCATACATTTCTTGCACACAACGCCTAGGAGAAGTCTTTCATACTTCATGGCTGTAGAATCTGACCTTATTTCCGTGCATTTTAATGCAGTCTACAGTAAAGGTTTCCATGCAAGTTTACACCCATGCTGAAATACTTCTTGCATACTCAGTCATGTTATGGTAATGCTTTTTGCATTGGCCATTTTGCAATCTACTTTCTCCTGTTCTTTTTCTTCACTGACGTCAAACCCTTTTAACTCTTCCCTAGCCCCTTTCATTTTCTTTTTAATATTTTCCCTTAAATAGCTAATTTCCCCATGTATTTACTGATAATCATACTCCTGAGCCTTTTTAGCTACAAGATAGCAAGATCCTAACTCCTCTCACCTTGGGTCCTGCATCCCCTACCCTCTATGTCATGTCTTTTCTGTCCAAGTTAGATTGTAAACTCTTCCGAGCAGGGACCATCTATAAATGTCAAAATGTACAGCGCTGTGTACGCTTTTCAGCGCTATATAAGTGATAATTAGTAGTCCCTGCAAAGGTCTTTGGAGGAAGAAGGTTCAGGGACTGAGAGGTTGCTCCCATAGAACACAAACTGGAAGAGACACAAGGGATATCAGTCACTAACAGTGGTAAAGACCTTTGTTCATACCAGAAACATCCAGAGCAGCAGCCTGGCTTTCTCTTGCCAGATAAGAGAACTTTACTCTAGAGGTCCTTCTTTCTGCACTCACTGGGACTGGCTTTAAAAGAAAATTTTTTTTTATTAACTCCTGCATTACAAAGAGTCAGCTGGCTGTCATCTGTGTATCTGAATTCCACTGATGAGCTCTCCCATGCACAAAGCCCTGTGTTTACAGAAATGTTTTAAATCATTTGAGTCCTTTCCCACTGAAGTAATTACTGCTATGAGAACCTTTTCACATTTCCTCCATGCTCCTTCCTATGAAGGAAGGTGGTTTTAATCTTTAAAAGCTAAACATGACCGTTCACATCTTTATCTGCCATCATTTATTATATAAAAAGATATCACCTTATATTTCAATTTTGTTTTTGTTTAATAAATTTTAAAACAGAGTAATACGACAGCCCCAGTTCCTTTCCTATGGAAATAATGCCTCTTATGTATATGGATGCCTTGAGAAGAGATCTGTAAACAGAGCTGTACACTGTATGCCTACCCAAGCACCCCCACCCCCCAATATTGAGCAAACTTCTTCACTATGCCCAGGGAAAGGTAATTATTGTGTTTAGCACACCCAATCGTTTTTCAAACATTGACCCTTACAGCTATGTGCAGGCTCTTTTTGTCTCTGCTGATAAAAGGATCAGTGACCTTTCTGGTTGTGGACACCAGCAATATTGCCAAACACAGTGAGAAGACATGTTGAAAGGAGAATTCATTCTTCTGGTCTCAGCTCCTTTCAGTAAGAGCCTCCCCCCCCACTAAGGTAATCAAAGTACTCTTGTGTGACTTAGGGCCAGATTCACTAAACAGACCTACCAATTTGGGTCCGGGGGAGCTCTGATTCATGACGTGTCCTCATGCAAATGAGGATGATTGGAATCGCGCCCCCAATCGACTGCACGGATCGCTGAATAGCGATCCCGATGCATGCGCAGACCATCTGTAGATGGTCTGCACATTCTTACAGAGCAGCGACCTTTTTAAAAAAACCTTTTTTTAACTTCTCATACTTTTCTTCACAAGCCTGCGGTTTTAACCTGCTTTAAACCTGCGGGTTAAAACCACAGGCTCGCACTGCGGGGAAGGGCAAGAGAGGGCAGTGAGAGGAGGAGTTTCAGGGTGAGAGCAGAGTGTTGGGGTGGCCAAAGGAGGAGATTTGGGTTGAGAGCAGGGCGGTGAGTCGGGGTGGCCAAAGGAGGAGATTTGGGGCAAGAGCAGGGCGCCCAGAGGAGGAGATTCAGGGCGGTGAGTCGGGGCAACAAGAGAGATTCAGAGTAGAGAGCAGGGCAGCGAGTCTGGGCTGCAAGAGAGATTCGGGGCAGAGAGCAGGGTGGCGAGAGGAGAGTCAGGGCAGGAGTGCAGGAGAATCCAGGCAGAGAGCAGGAGATGCAGTCGGAAAGCACGTGAAGGACTGGTCCCTAGTAGTCGCTTCTTTAGTTGATTGGCCAGCCCAGTCGGTGTTCCAGATTTGTTTAGTGAATCGTGCCTGCCTATATTTACATGCCGTTCCCCCTCATTTACATGTGCGGATTGCATCGGAGGTTAATCGGCACCAAGGTTAGTGTTGTCATGAAACAATCAGGTCGCAAAGTGGTCGGGACACGATCAGTGTCCTTAGTGAATCTAGCCCTTAGTCATGAAGAGCAACAGAGGCTGAGGCTGGCGATTAAAGGACTAGATTGGACTAGGTCTAGGTGAAAAGGATGTTATAATGCCCTTGTATCGCTCCATGGTACGACCTCATCTGGAGTATTGCGTTCAATTCTGGTCTGCTTATCTCAAGAAAGATATAGTGGCGCTAGAAAATGTTCAAAGAGCGACCAAGATGGTAAAGGGGATGGAACTCCTCTCGTATGAGGAAAGACTAAAATGGTTAGGGCTCTTCAGCTTAGAAAAGAGATGGCTGAGGAGAGATATGATTGAAGTCTACAAAATCCTGAGTGTAGTAGAACGGGTACAAGTGGATCTGTTTTTCACTCTGTCAAAAATTTCAAAGACTAGGGGACACTCGATGAAGTTACAGGGAAATACTTTTAAAACCAATAGGAGGAAATTTTTTTCACTTAGAGAATAGTTAAACTCTGGAACGCATTACCAGAGGATTTGGTAAGAGCAGAAAGCCCAGCAGGTTTTAAGAAAGGTTTGGATAAGTTCCTAGAAGAAAAGTCCATAGTCTGTTATTGAGAAAGACATGGGGGAAGCCACTGCTTGCATGGAATGTTGCTGCTCCTTGGGTTTTTGCCAGGTACTAGGGACCTGGATTGGCCACCGTGAGAACGGGCTACTAGGCTTGATGGACCATTGGTATGACCCAGTAAGGCTATTCTTATGTTCTTATATATGTACCGTTCCCAGTTTTTGTCAGATATGACTTGATATTATTTGACATACCTCATTCTCTGTATTGCGCCCACTCTGGAATAACCTCCCCCTTTCACTTAGGATTGTATCTTTCTTCCAAAATTTCAAAAGTAGCCTCAAAACATCTCTTATCTTAGCCTTTCCACAATTTTAAAATGACCCCTTAGGAAGAATCTTTTAACTTAAATGCAGCTTATTACTTTTTGTTTTTCCCCATTACCCACTTTGCTTTTCCCCAGTTTGAGATTGTACAATAATTTTCTCTTATATTTTCCCCCTCACGCTTCCATATTCCTTCTCTTTCTGTCTTCCCTTGCCATTATCCGCTTAGATATTTGATTATGATTTTTGTGGTACATCAAGAATAAACTGAACCTGAACTTAGTCATTACATTTAGGCACAATCATTTATGCCAGGTTGGCATAAATCGCTGTGCCTAAGTGTGCCATGCTATAGGTATATAACTTATAGTATTCCATAAATTATGCAAACTAGAGACATGCCTATACCCTTCCCATAGTCCACCTATGTACGAGTTTATGTCCCCTTGCAGTAATACACTATAGCCAGGGGTACTCAAAGGGGTCCACAGGCCAGTCAGATTTTCAGGAAATCCCTAATGAATATGCATGGGAAAGATTGGTGACAGGCATGCAAATCTCTCTCATGCATATTCATTAGAGATTTCCTGAAAACCTGACTGACAGATCTGAGTATCCTTGACTTATATGTACCTTTTAGAATAGCATGTAGTGCACTTATGTGCACAAGGCATATTTAATTGCATGTACTTAGTTATAGAAATGCCTTTTAAGTACCTGAAATAATTAGGTAATATGTAGAAGTAAAACAGAAAAAGAAATAAAGAATTATTTCTACATATTACCTGGAAGAGTGAACTAACATGGCCACCACACCTTATCACTGAAATACAGTAATTAGATATTGTGACTTGCCCAAGGTCAAAGAGTTGGAGACCTGATTTAGCTACATGTATTTGTAAGAGTAGGTTAAATTCAATTTGTGTGCATCCACATTTTGCCATTGCAGTGATTGGGTTGAAGCTACAGTGTATCTCCAAGAACCACTTGACGCATGTTCATCTGCTGAACCTTACAAGAGATTACTCTACATCAGGTGAAAAGAGAGAAGGTCCTTAAATATCAAGAAATTCATATCAGGCCAAGAATGTATGACAGAGATACAGAAATATTTGCTATGTATTAAGAGCCACAGGAACATCTGGATGGTTGTCCTACATGTTATATCTTATGAACCCCAGAAGGAAGTTCTCTTTGGTATAATGCAAGTACTGTGGCTAAGTGTTCTCAATAAATCTGAGATTAATCATACTCCATTTACACTGGCATAGAAGTGAGATTCATTGCTGTCATTTTATGCACAGTTAAACCACTGGAGGCATGCTCCTATGATGCTTGGTGTCTTCGGTATGCATGCTCTAAGGCAATGAAGGCACACTGTGGATCTCAAACTTTGTAGCTGCTGTTTTGCCAGCTCATACCACAAAACAGTTAACTGGCTAATCCACAGTAGACAGTATTGAAGAGCTGGGTTACTTTTTGACAATATCCTTTTTCTGCTGCTAGAAGAGTCGACCTTAGTACAACACACTGCACTACAGAATTTTATAATTCTCTAAACATGTTTTTCATATCATCCAGATGACTAAAAACACAAAAAAGTGTCTCCTTAACCCATATTACGTAAGAGAAGTCCTTTACTATCATGGTGTGTAGACTGTTCATGCTTTCCAAATTAATGTTAACCAGCCACAACTTCTCTGGTGTGAAAATGACCAATTATGGTATTTGTATAGCCAATGACCACTGGCATCTCAGTCATCACCCTTCCTGGAATGCTTGGAATGGATTCTGGATACCAGTGTCAGGCTGTGACTATAGCAGTGGTCCCTAGGGTCCTCTCCACTGCCGTCCCAACCCTGGATGACAGCATCTGCTTTGCCAGGAATCAGAAGGTCAAACTGTGATACAGAGAACATTCTGGGAATGTTCCAGAGAGACATGTTCTTCCATAATTAATATATTGACTGTAAACAATTTTTATCCTGACAAGAGAAAGCATGTGTGGTTTGTGTCTGGATTATCCAGGGTAAATAGCTTCCAGTTAAGAGCATTATCTCAAAACAAAAATTTTATAGTGGGTATTTCTCCTCCAGCATCAACAAATGTAGACTTATATTGCCTTTCTTGTTTTCTGTAGTGATTTTTGTGGTAGGCAGTTTGTTTTTATGGGACCTTGTGAATGGATTCCACTGTAGATTTCCCTTTACTGATAACATTTTCTCTTTTTTTTCAAGGCTGTATCACAAAGAAGTGTATCACAGAGGACGTCAAGATAATATGCAACGTGTGCCAAAGAGCTGCTATAATATGTACGTAGTAATGTAGTTGAAAGATAAGCAGGGGGGGGGGGTGTTTGGTCTTTTGCTATTGTGTTCACTCTGGCACTCTTGCAAACAACTCTAAACATTGGTGCTGGTCCCTGGCCCTGGCTCAAGGGACTATAGTGTCCTGAGCCAATGTTTGCATTGGCAACCCCCACTTTCTCTCATGCCCCCCTCCCTGTTGGTAAAATGTTCCAAACTTCCAAGCCCAGTCTAACATCTTTCCCTTCCCCTCTCCCCTGCCTGTGGGGGGAGGGGGGAAAGTAGAGAGAAATGCTAGACTAAGATTTTGGTGACCTTGATCACTGGCACACAGAGCCAGCGCCTTACCTGGTCCATAGGTTCAGATGGTCCTGCTGGTCCCAGAGAAACCACGGACTCACCTCTCCCTTTACTAATCCCTGTCCTTTCCTAGCCCCACTCTGTTTATTTAGATTTATTTACCATCTTTTTATGAAGAGATTCACCCTAAGTGGTTTACAATACATTGACTAGTAATATTAATCTTTATTTATATACCGTGAAAGCCTTTCAGTTCAAGGCGGTTTACAGGAAAAATGGCTGAGGAGAATCAGCAAGCTACAGCAATGGAGAGAGGACTGAAAATTGTATAGATTGCATAGAGGGAGGTTAAGCAGGGTTTTATAAGGCGGAAGATAAATAAATAGGTAGGAATGTTCATAGTTTTAGAGCAACAATTTGGAATAGTCAGTGGGTTGGGAGTCTTTTCATGGAAAATTTAAGGTGGGTTGTCCTGTTTGGGGAAGAGAAGCGTTTTTAGGAGCTTTCTGAAGTGCATGTTAAGAGGCTGATGTTCTGACCAGTTGGCGCCATTCGGGATCTTTGGAGGCTGCTTGGTAGGGTAGGAGTCTGTTGATGAATCGCTTATGGGTGCATCCTTTAATTGAGGGGAAGGCGAAGAATGATTGAGGTCAAGTAGATCGTCCGTGTCTGGCGAATGTGAATTGATTGCTGAGGTAGTTGGGCAATAGACCACACAGAGCTTTGTAGAAGAGACATCTGAATTTCAGCAGGAATGTAAAAATTACTTTAAAAAAAGAGTACATGAAATTAAGGCCATATATGATTCTCCTTCAGATATGGTTGAGACTGGACTGGACTGAACTGAACTATATCTTTAGCTTATTTTTTGTTCATCACAAGCCACAAAAAAAATCTAAATTTCCTATGATTGTCTCCTTTAGGGAGAGCCTTCTTCTTAAGGTAAATACTCACTCTTGCTTCCCATTTTACCTCCTTATAAAGCTGTTGCATAGGAGCCTCTTCTATAGTAAGGGCTACTGAGACACAAAGCTGGGCCCAGGGCAAATGTTAAGGCACTTGCTGCCCCCTCCCCACATTACTTGCCTGCAGTCATTGAATGGAAGGCAGCAACAATTGACAGAGACTGCTCTGCCAGCCACAGATCTTACTTCTGCCACATCCCGCCTATGTGGAAACAGAAAATTATTTCACAAGAGACAGGAGGAAGGAGAACTTGTGGTCAGCAGATTGCTGCTGTCTGGCATTCAGGGCCAGATGCACAAGTCAACAATCGTGTAACGATTGTTGCTAAACCAGGGATGGGGCCTTAGGTGTCTGAGCCAATCGAGGCCTTAGGCCCCTCCCTGTGCATCACATGATGCTCCAGGGAGGGGAAGGCCTGCCATTTTGGACTGGTGAGCCTCTGGAACAGGTGGGACCGCATCTCTCCTGCTCCCAACTTGTGAAAAAGGTACAGGGTGGGTTCGGGGGAGCATCCAGTGGCAGGAGGGAGTGGGCATCCCTCTTGCCTTTTAGCGGAGAGAAGGGGGAAAGGGAGGGGATGGTGCCTGGTATAGGGTGGGGCCTACATTGGCATGAGGAAGTGGGTATCCCTCCTGCTAATTTTTTTTTTTTGCAGGGGGAAGGGGATCGGCAAAGTAGGAGGGAGTTGGCATCCCTCCTATCAAATTTTTCTCATGCGGGGGGGGAGAGGGGGGGAGGAATCAACAAGGTAGGAGGGAGTGGGCATCCCTCCTGCCAATTTTTTCTCATGCATGGGGGAGAGGGGGTGTCAGCAAGGCAGGAGGGAGTAGGCATCCTTCCTGCCAATTTTCACTGGCGTGAGGTGGGAGAGTCAGTTCACGATGCTGGTACATCGGGGAGTGCCATCATCAGTGGTTTTTATTTTTAACAGGGCAGATATTGTGTGTGTGTGTAACACGCAGCATCTGTGCCCATTAAAATTTTTAAAAAGAGGTTTTCTACCCTGACCAGCTGAGTGGCAGGAGGCTGCTTTGGGGCTTCCCCTGCTGCCTCTGTGCATGTGTGAGAGTCGCTCTCATAGTGATCAATTGGATGGGAGAGACGGGGATTATGATAAACCTCCACGTGAATCATTGGCATGCAAAATTTTTAGTGCATCAATAGCTCTTTTAGAATAAGCCAAAAATCAGATTGGAGCGGACCCACGCGGTTTTACCAGTCCTGTTTAGTGCATCTGGCCCTCAGTGACTCCAGGCAAGTAGAGGGTTAAGATGGGGGGGGAGGGTTTGGGAGAGAAAGATACTGGATCTCACATCTCACCTGAGCTGCAAGTGTTGGCCCTTCCCCTTGGAAGTCAGGCCTGGAGAATCTTAACTCCTCTATCCCCACATCCTCTCAAGCAGCTCTGTCTACAGTATCCTTTCAGTGCATTCTATTGGTGGGCATGGCTGCATGGCACCACTACACAGTAAAAAGAAAACCTTCAAGATGCGACCATGTTTCTGCTAATAGCCACCACATCCAAGGAGCTCAAGAGTGGTGCATATGCAACAATTTTGAAGGAAGGGACTAAACAAGACTTTGTAGGCACGATGCCTGTGTTTTGGGCTCCATTTGTGAATTCCTAGCTAACTACTAAGATGGTGTATTTTAAAAATTGCCACATGTGCTCTGCCTCCGGTTGAACTGGATTGTTTAGTCAGGCCTGTGGAGTTAACACAAACAGAACACACAGCTCAGTCATCTTTCCTGAATGAACCTTGTCAGATGGTAAGGATTTTTTTTTTCCTGCTCAAAGATGTCATGAACTGACACGATGCATTTTCATCTTTTTATTTAAAAAAAAAAAAATTCTGGGAGTCAAACAGGCCTTAACACTGATAAATAGAACACAGTAAAAGTTCTCTTGTATCCAAAGGGCCAAATAAAATCTATGCTAAAATATGGTTCAAATATAAATCTGAAGTTCTGCTGTAGCTATGTTTCAGCAAATATATCCCTTTCAATTCAGTGATAAAAGACTTCATCTCTGCTCATATGGATGTTGAGCACAATGCTGCAGTTTTGGAATATTGTGATTTGCTTGAAGAATGAAGCCCTTTTGGAGCTAGCACCAAAATACCTGGCCTTGAGACATTCAGCTAGTCTACTTTACAGCTGATATCACAAAAATGGCCCTGAGACAGCAGGCGTGTAGTATGATCATGTTGTTCCTTTTCCTCAGATGTCTTTCTAGGGGTTACATTTTTGCTTTACAATTCATCACTTCATCTAATAGAACACTTAACTGGACCATATAAGAACCAGTTCTAATGGAATAATATATTGTGTTTGTTTTATATTAAATTTAATTCATTTAAATAAATTGCATTAATCACCTGGTTGGAGAGTATAACCTAGATTTTGGAATTGTAGTATTAGACTTTATTTTAAAGTTCTGTTACTTTTTTGCCAGTTAAAAACCTAACCAGGTCAGGGTATCCTACAGCAGTGATGGGATAGCACAGCAGTTCAAGATGGCTGAATGTAGTATAGGCCAGGAACCAGAACAGGAAATAAGATCACACAAGATGGCCTCCAAAAGGAATTGAGAACCTTCAAGCAGGTAGAAGTGATGAAACCAACTGGAGATGCATACTAGCAGTTGTTAGTGGGAGGATGGAAGTTTACTCCATCACGGTCCCCTTAGAAACAGAACATCCTGAAGACTGATGGCAGCACCTTGATTGCTTTCTGCAGGAACCTGAATGTGATTACTTCTACTGTACTATAGTGTTGCATTGGGATGGGTTAGGATATCATTCATTGGGATGGAGAACATCAGGGCCTGGAGTTAATACAGATATGTAAGACTTCCTCTGTGCTAAACATAGTATGAACATAGTACATGATACTAGTATTATATATATATATAAATAGGATGTCCGGGGAGGTACTTGGAGTTCCCCCCTCCCCGGAAAGAGACTTGGGAGTATTGGTTGACAAGTCAATGAAGCCGTCTGCGCAATGTGCGGCGGTGGCGAAAAGGGCAAACAGAATGCTAGGAATGATTAAGAAGGGGATCACGAACAGATCGGAGAGGGCTATCATGTGGCTATACCGGGCCATGGTACGCTCTCACCTGGAATTCTGCGTCCAGCACTAGTCATTGTACATGAAGAAGGACACGGTACTATTTGAAAGGGTCCAGAGAAGAGTAACTAAAATGGTTAAGGGGCTGGAGGAGTTGCCGTACAGCGAGAGATTAGAGAAACTGGGCCTCTTCTCCCTTGAAAAGAGGAGACTGAGAGGGGACATGATAGAAACATTCAAGATACTGAAGGGAATAGACTTAGTAGATAAAGACAGGTTGTTCACCCTCTCCAAGGTAGGGAGAACGAGAGGGTACTCTCTAAAGTTAAAAGGGGATAGATTCCATATAAACGTAAGGAAATTCTTTTTCACCCAGAGAGTGGTGGAACACTGGAACGCTCTTCCGGAGGCTGTTATAAGGGAAAACAGAGATTCAAGACAAAGTTAGACAAGTTCCTGCTGAACTGGAACATACGCAGGTAGGGCTGGTCTCAGTTAGCGTACTGGTCTTTGGCCTGGGGGCTGCCACGGGAGCGGACTGCTGGGTAGGATGGACCACTGGTCTGACCCAGCAGCGGTAATTCTTATGTTCTCTCCTTCCCACAGTCTATCTCTCTCGTTCCTTTCCATCCCCCCCTTTTGTGGTCCGTCATCTCTCTGTCGTTCCCATCCCCTCCCCCTGCTTTAGTTTGGAATCTCTCCCTCCTCCTTTCTTTCCCTAGTCTGACATCTCTTATTGTTTATTGTTTATCGTTTATTTAGTTTTTGATTAAACGCTTTCTCGGTTCTACAAAGCGTTGTACAAAGTATAAAATAACATTTCAACAAACAATGTAATAGTTAAAACATACTTTCTATGAACTACAAGGCTAACAACGATACTTATTAGATTATTATCGACAGACGAACAATAGACAGTTACATTGGACACAAATTGGGAAGGGGGGAGAAATACAATTGATATAGTAAATGAGAGAAACGTTTAAGGTAAACACAAAAGGATTAGGAATAATTAGAAAAAAAAGAAAGAACTGATTTAAATTAAACTCTAAAATACAGTACTTCAGTTAAAAGCATCTTTAAAAAGAAAGCATTTTAAGTTGCTTTTAAAATTTTTTAAGTTTTTTTTCCATTTTTAAATAAAGTGGAAGGGCATTCCAGATCGTAGGGGCTGTCACGGAAAAAATTGAGGTGCGGCATGTGCCAATAATTTTTAAAGAAGGAATATTAAGATTGAATTGGGATATAGATCTTAAAGATCTCGGGGGGTCGTATGGGATCAAAACTCTGTCAATGAAAGCTGGGGAATTAGTCTGCATAGTTTTGAATGTCAGAAGGGCGATTTTGTACGTTACCCTATGTGAAATAGGCAACCAGTGGGCATTTTTAAGCAGAGGGGTAACATGATCATATTTTGAGGCTCCCGAGATTTTCTTAATGGCCGTGTTTTGAATGAGCTGCAAGTGTTTTAAGTCCTTGTGATAAATTCCTTTTAACAGCGAATTACAATAATCTATTTTTGATATTACGAGCGAGTGGATCAGAACGTTGAGTGAACTAATATCAAGAAGGGGGGCCAATGATCGAATCATTCTTAATTTAAAAAAGCAGTTTTTTACCAATGCGCTTATTTGTGGACGAAATGTTAGCTTACTATCAATAAGGACCCCTAAAATTTTTGTAGTTGTAATTGGTGAAAGTGAGATATTATCGATGATGACTGGAGAAATTAGTTGTGCTCCTTCTTTTCCGGGGAATAAGAGAATATTAGTTTTTGAAATACTTAATGAAAGCTTATTGCTGTTTAACCAGTCATGAACTTTACTTAGTTTATGATTGATTGCCTGAATCTCGTATTGGTAGTCTGACATCTTTCTCTGTCCCTTCCATTCCCTCCCCTGGAGGTCTGGCAATTTTCCTTCCATTTTCTCCCCATCCCTGCGGTCCAGCATCTCTCTTACCCTCCCCATGCTATTACCTCCCACCCTCCCCCTGAGATCTGGTGCTTACCCACCCGGTTCTGCTATAACTATTTTGGCTGTCAGCAGCGTGACTGAAATAAACACATTGCCTTCAGTGACCCAGAAGCTTTCTTTCTGCTACTGCTTTCCCCCTTTCACCCCATCTATCCCTTTCTCTTCCTAACCACCTTCCTATCCAGTATTTCTATCCCCCCCTCCCTCCACACCACTCCTTGGGTCCAACTTCATTCCCTTTCTTTTCCCTCCCTCCCTACATCCCATTGTCCACCATCTTTCTCCCTCTCCTCTGTTTTTGGACCCATTATTTCTTCCCCTTCACCTCCCCCCTACCCTCAGTCCAGCATATGCCCGTCTCTTTGGACCCCTCCCTCTGTGTACTTCTAATAGCTACATCATGCTCCCCCCCCCAAAAAAAAGCTGGCATGTTTCCCCCTTCTCGCCACCGTTGTCCCCTTGGCCTCCTGGTCACACTTTAAAACCTAATTACAGCCTGCAGAGGACTGCCAGTGTTGTAGCGATTCTAGCAGGCTGCCATTGGCCTCTGCTGCATGTTCTCTCTGGTGTGAACCCACCCTCCTCTGACGTGATATCCTGTTTTAGTCTGGGATGGATCGCGGCAGAGGTAATGTACAGCAGGGGCTGACGGTAGCCTGCTAGAATCACTACCTACACCCCTAGGCGCTTATGCTCTTATGCAGCACTTCCTGACCGACCCCCCTCCCAACCACCACCACCACCATGAGCTCTGACATTGGGCCTCGTAAAGCAGGAGTGGCAATGGACAGCCAGCAAGAGGCAGCGCTTAGGACAGACTTTTTGCTGCCAGAGCGCTACTGCTCTTGCTTTAGAAGGCCCAAAGATATGAAGGGCGGAGGGTTGGTCACTGAATCAGTGACACCGATTTTTTAAGAAAACAAATCAATTTACCGATATGAATCGGCGAATCGGGCAGCACTACTACACACAGATTAAAGGTAGTTTTCTGTATCTCATGGTTGTTTTAACACTCTTACACTAGGGCAGGAGGCAGCTACTATTTATACTGCTATGTGACTGACTCTCCCTCCACAAAGGGCTGAAAGTGCTATTTTCAATAGTACTTAAGTCTGCAGCCAAAGGCCATAACCTCTGCCTGTGCTTAGGTAGCAGATAATAATACTTATTTCTAGGTCCTGTACTTGATTTAGGGTTACCAACTGGTTCCAGATTTGCCTGATGGGGTTAAGCCAATCCCAGCTTTATCTCATTGCATTCAGAGACCTGTCTCCCTTTTTTTTTAATGGAATCCAATTTGGAAATCAAAACTATATGTTCCTGCATGCAATGGGGTAAATTCAGGACTAGATCAACCCAGTCAGGCAAATTAGCACCAGGTGGCAACCGTACTTTTAATTGATAAAGATGCTGTACTGAATGATTAATAGGTTTTGGATACTCTGTTAATATATGACAGAGCTGCCTCTTCATCTTGCCTTCACCTTGTACGGTTTTGCTTTGATGTGTGCTGTGTTGATATTACATTATGGCATATGTATGCTACTTTCAAACTATTTAAATATTTTTCCTACTAAATTTCTTCCCCCTGATATTTAGACTGCAGAAGGTAGCCGGCCATCCCGGAAATTCAATGCTGGCACCGTATTCAGCTCCTGGCAGTGAATTTCTGGTCTATTTTTGACCAGCCAAGACATAGCCAACTAGCTACAAAATATTAGTCTAGTTAGCTAAGTCTCAAAGGCCAACGATAAACGAGCCTTTTAGGCGGCTCTATCTGGCCACCCAACTTAGTCAACAAGATGCTGAATAATGGTGCAACATAGCTGGTCACCGGCCAATCGGTGAACCAGATATTCAGTGGAAGATAGCAGGTTATCTTCTGCTGAATACTGCAGAATAGCCAGCTAGATGCTGTTTAACTAGTCAGGAACAGCTCCTGACCAGCTAAATAGAGCTGAATATCAGACCCCTTATTTCCAGGTTCTTCAAGCTCTGTACCATCTTAGGTGAATTTCTTAAAGGCAGTAAATAGATAAATCCTAATAAAGGAGCTATAATTTATTTTAAGTCTATGGGAAGAATGTATGGTCTCTTTGGTAGCTTCTTGCTCAGTCTTGTAAAATGTAATTTCTTTTATGAAAACATCAAATACAACAAAAACGAAATAAGTTTTACATTTTCTTATCTCTTCCTTCTCTTACAATCAGAAAAACTTATACCATGCACTATCCAATACAATGCAACATCTTCATATTGTATAAGCTTTATCCTCCCTCCCCCCAACTTTCTTCAACTTTCACCACCAGCTACATGAACCATTAGTTCTTTAATCCATGCCACTGAAAAATGTCAAACACCCTCCCTCCCTCCCTACACCAAACAGTATACCCACTTCATAATCTTAGTCCAGTCAGCAACCTTGAAGGAACCGTGTCTCTTCCTTAATGACATCTAGCATTCCATGACCACCAGTAACTGTACCCATAATCTCCATTCCAACAAGGACAGTTCCATAGATTTTTTCCCAGTAAGATGCAATAACATTTTTGCTGCTTCCAACCCAAAACTTTTTATCCTTTGCTGCTAGTTAGAACTAGATCCATTTGCTAGACCCTATAAGCAAATCTGAAGTGACTCTATAAAGATGGAATTAGTAGCACAAGATAAATCTCTACAAGTCTATCAAATATATAGAAATATACCCTCTGCTTCACCACATATCCTACACTGGTCCAATATCCCAGGTAGAGCTCCTGCCTCAACATCCTGAGGTTATGGTCGCCGTACATGAAGAAGGACACGGTACTACTCGAAAGGGTCCAGAGAAGAGCGACTAAAATGGTTAAAGGGTTGGAGGAGCTGCCGTACAGCGAAAGATTAGAGAAACTGGGCCTCTTCTCCCTCAAACAGAGGAGATTGAGAGGGGACACGATTGAAACATTTAAGGTACTGAAGGGAATAGACTTAGTGGATAAGGACAGGTTGTTCACCCTCTCCAAGGTAGGGAGAACGAGAGGGCACTCTCTAAAATTGAAAGGGGATAGATTCCGTACGAACGTAAGGAAGTTCTTCTTCACTCAGAGAGTGGTAGAAAACTGGAACGCTCTTCCGGAGTTTGTCATGGGGGAAAACACCCTCCAGGGATTCAAGACAATGTTAGACAAGTTCCTGCTGAACCAGAATGTAGGTAAGGCTAGTCTCAGTTAGGGCGCTGGTCTTTGACTAAGGGTCGCCATGTGAGCAGACTGCTGGGCACGATGGACCACTGGTCTGACCCAACAGCGGCAATTCTTATGTTCTTATCCCAGTGCTGATCCTTGTGACCCTGGGCAAGTCATTTAATCTACCATTGCCCCAGGTACAAAATAAGTACCTGTATATATGTAAACTGCTTTGAATGTGTAACCACAAAAAGGCAACAAACATGCTTCATCCCCCCTCTAGTACTTTGTCAGGGTACAGTACCACTGTGTGAGAAACTTATACTATTTTCCTGGACTAATGTACATATAGAAGCTTTTTTTACTTCCTGAAAATCTATACCCCAGTCTTTAAGGGAAAAACTTACCCCCAAATGCCTATCTGATTCAGACACCCTGAACTATTTGTGGTATTGTGGTATACAAAAATAAAGTTATTATTATTATTAATGTATTTGTACAGTATTGAGAGCAGCCTAGGCACTGTCCTCAGTACTAACCATGTTTTCCACAATGCTCCATTACCTTTGGGCCATGTCTAAGCCATCCCTGTGCAGCCATGAAATATCTTATCTGAAAATATGAAAATAGTTTCCTGTCTGAGGGGAATGCCGTTCTTTCAGAGTCAGAAATGATATCGCTTCTCTACCCTCAAAGCTGTCAATCTGACCAGCCCATGTGTGTTTCCAGTGGTTAAAGGATTGCCTGTCTACACCCCCCACCTAATTAAAGTTCCAATCCAATGGGGGCCACAGCACTGCTTTAGCCTTCCCCAAATGCTCAACGTGTGCTTCATCAAGCAGTTCCTTGGAAATTCATAATAAAGATCTAAAACTGGGGAAAATATATGTTCTATCATTGTGAAACTATACATAATCAGGAATACAATGAAATGAAATGAACAATTATTAATAAGAAAATCAATAGGAAAATTAAATAAACTGGTGATCAATTTTGATTAGATGTTCTATCATTGTGGCATGCTTCTGCAATCCCACCTCCCAATATAATATCAAGCGTGTCTGCACAGCCAGATAATACCAATGAATAATTTGGTACTATCCTACCACCACTCTCCTGGCTACTCCAAAGAACCTGGGAAGCCAATCAAGGATGCTTAGCCCCAAATAAAAATTTGCTCTAATTTCTATAACACCCCTTAGGGGACACAAATAGGCAGCACTTGAAATAAAAGTAGCAAGCTAAGCAACACATTCATCTTTATTACCGAAATTCATCACCACTAGGATAACCAAAGATCCCTGCACCCCAAGAGATCTCTATGACTTTACCGTATGATAGTGAAATAGTTATGGAGAAATAATGCCCAAATATCTGAAGACCCCTGTGCTATCCTGAATAAATAAAAGTAGCCCTTAAAAGTGCAAGATCAATGTCTGTAACATTAATACCTAGTATTTTTGACTTGTCCATGTTGACCCTGAATTCAGCAACTGTTCCATACTTCCTGAAACTCAGATGGCAAATATATTGACAAGGAGCTCACTTGACTTTCTGTGGATTCCACTCTGGCATTGAGGTCAGCTACTTCTGACTTCATTTCCACAAGAGCTGTTTGTACACCCCTGACATTTCATGTTTTAAATCTTGAAATCAGTGCACTACCTCACTTAGAATCTCAATCATTCGCACTGTGTTGCACTGGGTCTTCCTTGTTGGACTCAGATTGGACAGATGCCATTATTTTTCCTCTTCCAGAGGAACTCCCTATGACTCCATTCTGTGACACTTGCCACTCTCTGCTGCAAATCCGAACTAATTTCTTGCACGTAGACATTGCTTGCAGCAACAACGCTCACAGAGTTTCACCTTCAAATACACAATTCAGCAGGTAAGGGAATACTAAAATGTGTGCAGTCCTGACAGAGCTCTGTCCTCAAGCAGCCATCACCAAGCATAACTTCACTTTCTCCTGGTAAAATTAATTTCTAAAATGCTAATCACTCCCTTTCCTTTCATTTACTGAAACCACCTAAATTGAAAGGGTGTAGAACAGGCTTGTCCAAGCCAATCCTCAAGGGCTGCAAACAGCTAGTTTTTGTAGCTATCCATAATGAATATTCATGCGAAAGATTTGTATGCTGACTACATCCATTGTATGCAGATCTTTCATGCACATTAGGGATATCCTGAAAACCTGGTCCTGCTCGAAATCCTCAGGGACTGAAATTGGACAAGCCTGGTATACAAGGAATCAAAGACAAGTCTACTTTGCTGCAGTAAGATAAACTAAGATTATGTATGGTTTTAACAATTCTTTTGACATCTGGTTTAATTTTTCATTTCACAGATATACCATGAAGCATAACATCATATGGACTTTACTCCTGGTCATTTCAGAAGGGGTCCTCATGCAGGGTTGCCCATTAGGCTGCCTATGTAATCAGCCACAAACTGTCTTCTGCATGTCTAGGAGAAGCCAGATCATCCCAAAAGGCTTATCACAGGATACAATTAACCTATATTTATTTGAGAATGGCATCACTACTCTGGATGAGGACAGCTTCTTAGACATTCCAGGTCTCAAGCTCCTAGATCTTTCTCATAACAAGATCACCAGCCTCCAAAAAAATATCTTCCAACCTGTGAGCAACCTCAGTAACCTGGATCTCTCCTCCAACTGGCTGCAGGAGATCACTAATGAAACCTTTTATGGTTTGCATCTGCTGGAACGTCTTTACCTGGAAGGGAACAAGATCCACTACATCCACCCCTCTGCATTTGATACTCTGGAAAGTCTGTTGGAGCTGAAGCTACAAAAGAACAGGCTTCATAGTTTGCCCCACTTAAAACTTCCACAGCTGCTACTACTAGATCTCAGTTGGAACCAGATCCCTCTCATAGCATCTGGAACATTCCATACCATGAACATTGAATCTTTAAAAATAGCAGGATTAGATTTAACAACCTTGGATGAACAGCTGTTTCAAGAAATGAAGAATCTTCATGAACTGGACATTTCTGACAATCAGCTGTTCCACGTTCCCAGTGCTCTACAGCAACTCCATGGGCTGACTAAGCTCAACCTTGCTGGGAATACTAAAATTTCTCGTCTCCAAGCGGAGGATTTCAGTCACTTGCATAACCTACAACATCTGGATATCAGCAACATTAATCTTAATACCATCCCTAAGGACTTCTTCAGCTTTTCCTCCAGGCTAAAGACCCTGACTGTAGCTGAGAATCCCTTCAATTGCATCTGCCAGCTGAGCTGGTTTGTACAATGGGCCCAAGAAAATGGGGTGAAGCTCCTACGATCTGAGGAGACCAGATGCCATTTCCCACTCAAGAATGCTGGCAAGCTCCTTGAGAACTTGGAGTACATGAATTTTGGATGTCCCACCACTACCACAACCATCACTCCCACTGTAAGAACAACTACTTTGAAGCCTGTGATGCTAGTGACTAAAAGTAGCTTCTTTATACCTGGTCCTATTAGTACTCTGTCTCCTCAAAAGTCTACTTCTAGGCAAGAGAATTCTACCCCAATGCCAGTTCCTGCTCTGGAGAGTCAAACAAGCCCCCAAATACAGCTGTGTCCTCCACAGACCTGTTTAAACGGTGGCACTTGCCAACTAGATGAACATGGCTACCTTGAGTGTACATGTCTAGAGGGATTTTCTGGTTTATACTGTGAGGTAAAAATGAAGGCTACAGCTCTGCCAGTCACAAAAGTGTCAATGTCATCCAAACCAATCAGTATTAAGGAAGTCACCGCCACCTCCCTAAAAGTGGACTTATACAGCTACATTAACTCAAGACCTCTCCTGAAAGGGATTAGCCTGATGTATAGAAACCTGTCTGGCCCTGATAAGCGACCAGTTATCCTCAGTCTCCCTGTGTCACTGCCGGATTATACAGTGCGAGCCCTCAGACCCAACTCAAGTTATTACATTTGCATCGGACCCCTGGGTGAGAAAGAGTTTGAAGACAACCTTTGTCTAGAAGCGCAGACTGCACAGCTTGCCCAACAACAGCATTCTCCTGTCACACAGACCAAAGACAGCAATCTGACACTAATGATTGTCCCCGCGCTGGCTGCGGTGCTGTTGGTGGTCATTGTTGTGGCTACAGCCATGTACTGTGTCCGGAGACGGCATTCCAAAGCGCACACGGATACTACCTTGCAAGTAGAGGGTGCAAAAACCTTTCCAGAAAATGGATCCTTGACAAACCACAGTTCAAAGTTGCCGGAGAATACTGTGCTGTCTAGTGGGTTAGAGTGCGAGATCCCACTGATGCAAGCCCATGGTTTTAGTAACAATAACACCACAGTACTGAAGCCTTCCTACTTTTGAAGCATAACAGCAAGGTGAAGTTGGAGAACCAAACTGCTGGAAAACCATATAAAAATGAGTTATACTCGTCAGGCCCAAGAAATTAAGACAATGCTTTTTTATATGGGTGAATGAACACATGACAAGACTCTCACCAGAGGCCTTATGGCCACATATAATCAGCTTCAAAGGGAAAATGACTAAAAATTCACCAATTGAACCAAACCAAGAGGCCTTACTAGCAGTAAAACACTTTTGAGTCTTCAATGTTGAACGTTGCAGACATGTTTTTACTTGCACTTCCTCTGAACTGCTGGATGTGGGAATACAGCAGACAAGCAGAGACCTTGGGCTTTGCCTCAATCTTCAGGTTGTCAGCATAACTGTGTAACTTCAGCTCAGATATGGCCATTCTTTTTTATATGTCCTTAATCACTGCAAAGAACAGATTAGGCAACTAGGGTGTTCTCTCTTGAGGTAAGAACAGACTACTAGAATTGGTGCCTAGTCATGAGACTCTTAGGGACAGAAACAGCAACTGAAAAAAGAAATGCTGCCTGAACTTTGCAGCCCACCTTTACTCTGCATAATACATTTCACAAAAGAAATATTTAACCAATAAATGAACAGCTGAACTGGCAGTTGCAAAGCAGCCACATAAGATGACCCAACAGTTTCTATTTTAATACCAGAAAAGACTTGCACACAAGTTGTAATGCTTTAAATAGAATAGAGCTGATGGTTTAAATTCATTGAGGTTTATACCTGATTCCACTTAACTATAATAATGCTGCTTATATTGTATAACAGATTTAGGAAGATGTTTAAAATATAGAAATCCTTTGTTTTAAACGTCCCCCCATCCCTTCCTGGAAAATCGTTTTGGAACTCTACAGAAGAGGTGGCTACTAATTTAACCTGGAGGGAGGGTTTGGGGTATGTGTGTCTTCCTCTTAAATAACAGGGAAGAAGGGGAGGTGCCTTTCTAAAGGAAGAAAGGAGAAAACACTACATTTTAAGTATCAGCAGCTCTGATTTGACTGGTTGCCTTGCCTACACTCGTAAATCTTTGTGTCAATGGGCCATTTTTTTATATATTTTGATCGGACAGCTTGATTTAAATTATTCTTTTTCAACACTGAATTTCAGTCTCAAATTCCTGGAAATCTAATGTAGGTTTTTTTTTTTTCTTTTGAGTCATTCAGGCCCAAATTCTGTAACCGGTGCCTAATGTTAGGCATCTATTATGGAGGTGCCCAACTAGATAGGCGCCTATCTAAATTGATCAAGCTCAATTAAGCATGATAGAGACTTACAAGATCATGAAGGGCATGGAGAAAGTGGAGAGGGACAGATTCTTCAAACTTTCGAAAACTACAAGAACGAGAGGGCATTCGGAAAAATTAAAAGGGGGACAGATTCAGAACCAATGCTAGGAAGTTCTTCTTCACCCAAAGGGTGGTGGACACCTGGAATGCGCTTCCAGAGGGTGTGATAGGACAGAGTACGGTATTGGGGGTTCAAGAAGGGATTAGATAATTTCCTGAAGGAAAAGGGGATAGAAGGGTATAGATAGAGGATTACTATACAGGTCCTGGACCTGATGGGCAGCCGCGTGAGAAGACTGCTGGGCGTGATGGACATCTGGTCTGACCCAGCAGAGGCACTGCTTATGTTCTTAATCAGCAATAATTGAAACTTAGGCACCTATCAAGAAAGCGCAATTCTGCAACAAGGTGCCTCTAAAAATTTAGGCGGCCTTCAAAAAAAAAAATAGGCGCTATGCACATTAGGCATGGGTGTGGCTAGGTGTTAGACGCCTTGTTACAGAATCACTGCTCTTAAAGCATGCTTAAGCGCTCACATAGGCCCCTAACTTTTAGTTGTGCCTAGAGCTGGCCTATTTATTGGGCACCTCCAAAATAGGTGCCGCTCAGCGTGATTCATTAAACAGCACCCAATTTTACTTGAATTGTGCTGATCAGTGCCTATATCGGCGCCTAACTTTTGGGTGCTTCTTATGGAATTTGCCCTTCAGTGCCTTGAAAACCTGCACTTGTACATAGTATGTGTATATATAGATCTCATTCTAATGATTGCTGAACAAAAGAATTGCAGTATATATGAAAGGTACCACGGCATGTCCCAATGGATTTCCCACCGTCACTTTTAAAAGTATCACCATCCAAACTGATACACAAAGAGCAATACAAGAAAAGGAAAGACGAGTTTCAGTTTTATGAACTGTTGCAAATTTTTTTCTCTTTTTAAGGGGAAGTGAAGAAAAACTGGAAACAGAAGCTTTAATAGCTATTTTTATTTTAAATATTTATATGTAATTATCTCCCATTTATGTTGGGAAAGTTTCATTGTACAAGCTGCAGATCATTAAATGGATCTGTTCAAATAAACATTTATATATAATTTTTATTAAAGACTGGTCATTGTTGTAGAACATCTGTGTCCTTTGGGTCCTGATTCTGCATAAGAAATTTCAGATTGAGTTTAAAACTGAACAGTAGTTGTCCTATACCAGGGGTGTCCAATGTCGGTCCTCGAGGGCCGCAATCCAGTCGGGTTTTCAGGATTTCCCCAATGAATATGTATGAGATCTATTAGCATACAATGAAAGCAGTGCATGCAAATAGATCTCATGCATATTCATTGGGGAAATCCTGAAAACCCGACTGGATTACGGCCCTCGAGGACCGACATTGGACACCCCTGTCCTATACATATAAAATAATGAGAAGACTGTGATTTCCCAGATGATAGCACATGGCTATGGAAACAGAGAGGGAATGGACTACAGTGAAGGGGCTGCCATGGGATACACATCTGGATACTGTCATAAACCAGGGTGCTGTAGATAGAACAAAATTTCGTACTAGTGCAATATGTCTCTGTTATTTGAAATGGATGGCAGTAGCAATGGTCAGTGCCATGGGTGGGGGTGGGTGGGGGGGAGGGGGATGGTAATCAATGTGAAAACAGCCAGACCCCATGCTTTGATCCTCTTCACCTTCTCACCTTTTGGCAGGACATCAGGGTATCTAATATACAGCTGTCTCCTTTTCTGCCAGGTTCCATCTGACGTTGGAACCACACTGTGGTTCCTGTGTAATTCAGACTGAAGCCAGTAGAGAAGGAAGATGCAGCTTTATATGCAGTCCTCTGATTTATTTATTTATTTATTTTTTGCTAGAAGAAACAGATAGAAAGGATCATTACAGATTACGGGGATCCACTATGGTAAAAATTAAGCCTCATCAGAACATGCTTCCACAAGTCTGAATATGTTCTACCTCATGTAGATAAGATATGGTTAAAATTTGAAGTAGTTTAGGACAAATGTAGAAGTCTCTCATGGTTAACGTGACCATTTATTTTTTTCATCAAAACGGAACATCTATTAATATTCAGTCCCGCCCCAACCCCGCCCTAGCCACACCCCCAATCCCACCCTAGCCCTGCCCCAGCTTCGCCCCCAATTTCTTCCATTCATTTTTCATGTACACATAATATCTTATTAATTCATAATGGTAACCATAAAATTTTTTTAAAAACCACAAAGCACACTATATGCAGAGAAAATGTTAATTATCATTTATATTTGGGGTTTTTTCAAAGATGTCAAGGCAGATGACTTTAAAATATACAATGTCACCTCGGTAACTATAGAAAAATAGACAAATATAGTGCAAAATATAGAAAGCAGATATAAATTCTCAAAACTGGCACATTTTGATCACTAAATTGAAAATAAAATCATTTTTCCTACCTTTGCTGTCTGGTGATTTCATGAGTCTCTTGTTGCATTTCCTTCTGACTGTGCATCCTTTCTTTCATTTCTTTCTTTCTGCACTCAGGCCCAACAATTGTCCCTTTTTATTCCCTCCCTCCCTCCTTCCTTCCTATGTCCTCAGTGCCCTCAGTGCCTCCTTCCTATGTCCTTAGTGCCCCCTCCTATGTCCTCAGTGCCCCCAGTGCCTTCTTTCTATGTCCTTAGTGCCCCTTCCTATATCCTTAGTGTCGGTGCCTCCTTCCTATGTCCTCCTCACTGCCTTCCAGCCTTTGTCTCCACCCCCTCCCCTATGCTCTGGCATCTCTCTCTTCTCCTTTCCTTCCTTTTCCCACCCCACCCCACCCCACGCCATGATCTGGCATCTCTATCTCCTTCCATCTCCCCCTCCCACTCCATTATCTGGTATCTCTTCTTTCTTTCTTTCCTTCCTTCCTCCTGGTCTGGCATCTGTCTTCTCCCCCTCCCCATATACCCTGACATCTCTCCCCCCCTCCATGTCTGGAAGCTCCTTTCTCTCCCTCCCATGGTCTTGGCATCTTTTTCCTCTCCTCTCCCTTCTCTGGTCTTCCTTTTCCCCTCTCTCTCCCCAATTGGGTGCAACAGCAGCACTTCTCTTCCCCTATCCCCTCCCCAATTGGGTGCAGCAGCAGTAATTCTCATCCCCTATCCCCTCCCCAATTGGGTGCAGCAGCAGCTTTTCTGTTCCCCCTCTCCCCCCCTTGGGTACAGCAGCAGCTTTTCTCTTCTCCCCTCCCCGCCTTGGGTGCAGCAGATTTTCTCTTCCCCCTCCCCCCTTGGGTGCAGCAGCAGCAGCTTTCCTATTCTTCCCCCTTGGGTGCAGCAGGACCAGCTTTTCTCTTCCACCCTCCCCCCTTGGGTGCAGCAGCTTTTCTATTCCCCCCTCCCCCTTTGGGTGAAGCAGCAGCTTTTCTATTCCCCCTCCCCCTTTGGGTGCAGCAGCAGCAGCTTTTCTCTTCCCCCCTCCCCCTTTGGGTGCAGCAGCAGCAGCTTTTCTCTTCCCCTCTCCCCCCCTTGGGTGCAGCAGCAGCAGTTTTTCTCTTCCACCCTCCCCCCTTGGGTGCAGCAGCTTTTCTATCCCCCTCCCCCCTTGGGTGAAGCAGCAGCAGCAGCTTTTATTCCCCCCCTGGGTGCAGCAGCTTTTCTCTTCCCCTCTCCCCCCCTTGGGTGCAGCAGCAGCAGCTTTTTTTCTTCCCCCTCCCCCCTTGGGTGCAGCAGTAGCAGCTTTTTTCTTCCCCCTCCCCCCCTTGGGTGCAGCAGCATTTCTCTTCCCATCCCTCTCATCGGCAGAGTCGCAAGCTTCCCTCCATCGCTGACCTAAACATTTTTAGAGCCAGTGGGGATAAGGAGGCAGGAGGGATCCTTCCTGTCATGGCTGAGGCTCCTAAAGGTAAAATAGGTGCTGGGTGAAAGAGGAGCTGTGGAGGAGGGTTAGAGATGGCAACCCAGGTGCAGTTTTTTTTTTTTTTTAATACCACAGCAGCAAAGCTTTTTACTACTTCCGCAGGGCGGAAAAAGGCCTTGCTCCCATTTCCACTGTAAATTGTCTACAATTTTACCATGGGAACCTGTCCCCATGTCATTCTCTAGTTTCGACTGCTCTCCCAAGTCCCTCGGTCTCATCAACCTGGCATCCTGCACGGTATATACTCATATATAAACCGACCCAAATATAAGCTGAAGTAGCCCTTTTCCCCCCAAAAAGGAGTAAAAAGGGTTTATGTTTATTAAAATCTTTCTATACCGCCTATACAGCCAAAAAGGATCAAAGCGGTTTACATCACAACTCAATCATATTTATGAAAAGAACTCCATTAAAAATAGAAAAGAAAAGAAAAAAGGAAAAAAAATTAACATTTTTAAAACATATCCACTAAAACTATTAAATAAAATATAAAAATATATAAATACAAATTAATCAAATTAATACAAATTAATGCAGATTGCAGTCCCAATTCCATTATTCAATTTGAGAAAGCCATTTGAAAAAAATGTGCTTTTAGATGTTCTTCCTTTCTTAACTCTACTAGCAAATTGTTCCACAATATTGGAACTAAGTAGAAAAATGCACCGTTTCTAGTTGAGGCAAGATTGATATGAATCTAAGCCGGGGATTAATATTCAAATGCCCTGCCTGACTCTGCACCCAGCCCCACTACTTTCCTGCCCTGCCAGGCTCTGCACCCTGTCCCCCCTCCCTCCCTGCCCTGTCCCTTCTCCCTCCCGATGACTTGCAGGCCTCCACCAGGCCTGCCGTAAGACCAGGTGGTCCAGCGGTGGGCTGGGACAGGAGGGATCCCTCTCACCTCCTGTCCCCGCTGACTCTAAAAACTTTTATTTCCCTCCTGCCTCCCCAACATACTTTTTGAATTCCCTGGTGGTCTCATGGTGGGCCGGGACAGAAGGGATTCCTCCTGCCTCCTGTCCCAGTCACCTGTGACAATTTTTACCTCCCTCTCATCTCCCCCATGTATCTTTCAATTTCCTGGTGGTCCAGTGGTGAACCGAGTAGGAGCGATCTCGTGCTCCTGCTTGGCACAGAGCCACTAGATAAATGACTGATGCGAGTCTCGGCACGAGCAGGAGTGTGGAAAGATTGCTCCTGCTCAGTTCATCACTAGACCACCAGGAAATTGAAAGGTATGTGGGGGATGCAGGAGGGAGGTAAAAATTGTCACAGTTGGTCGGGACAAAAGGCAGGAGGGAGGGATCCCTCCTGTTTTGGCCCACCGCAGGACCACCAGGGAATTCAAAAGATGCGCGGGGGGAGGCGGGAAGGAAGTAAACATTTTTAGAGCCAGCGGGGATAAGGAGGCAGGAGGGATCCTTCCTGTCATGGTTCACTACTGGCCCACCAGGTCTTAAGGCAGACCCAGCAGAGCCTGCAACAGGTTTGGGAGGGGAGTCGGTGGGTGCTGACCCAAATATAAGCCGAGACCCCCATTTTTTTGATGCATAAATCTTGGCTTATATTCAAATATAATGAAGAAAACCTATGTCTTCTTTGATGTTCTTGATACAAATAGGCAAGAAAAGCCCCAACAACTTCTAGTTAAATATCCTGCAAACTGGAGAGATGATCCAAACTACCATTATTTGAAGCAGTCAGCATCATCAATGACAGTAGTCAAGGAGTCTGCTGAAAGAGCAATTGCCTTAATGCAAAGATAATTCCACAAAGAATGAGGAGCAAAAGCAGCTCCTCCTTCGTCTTGTTCAGCACAGAGAGACCTATTTAAAGTGCTCCAAAACTGCATTGATGTATACTGACTGAATGGACTGCTATTTTGTGGTTACTGTGTAATAATGACATTAGTTACTGGACATCACTGAACATTGAACAATGCATAATAAATCATTAGGCCAACAAGCCTATTTTCAGCTGTAAGTAACACAATATGCATTTGCGCACAACTCAGGTTTAGATGGAAAATTTATATAAATTCTGTACTTGCATTTTATGTATTAAATTAAAAATCATTGAGCGACTTCTAAATGTTAACCAAAAGGCTTATAATTTAGCACAATTAACAGTTGCCAGACATAGAACAAAATAGACTTCTGGCGGTCATATCCGATTAACTTGATTTTTTTGGACCACCCTAGTGAGGGGTTTGGAGAATATTGTACAAAGGGACCTTGCACTCCACTTGTTCAGTCCTATTAAAGTGACAACAGTTTGACCAAGGTCACAAGGATTGTTTATGAAATAAGCTCCATTTTTAAAAATGTCCGTATAGCATGGTATATATCTAGTACAACAATTCTCAATCGGCATCACGGGCTGGCAGTTTGCATAAGTTTTCTTTGTAGGCAGCCGATTAAAATGTGGCCACTGAAGCATAGACTGCTAATAATCTTAATCTGTTAATTTCACACCCCTACTCTCCTCCCCACAGACTTGGTGCAAGAATATCCTTTAACTCCTGCAGCATAGCCAGCTGACTGTAGCGATCCAAACAGCAACAGCACTGTTAAAGAATCAGCATAGAGCCCGATTCTGAGTACATCTGAGGCACTATGAACTAGGGTTTTTGCTCTTTCTGTAGGAGTGTTGCACTATTGCTATTGGGATCGCTGGAGTCATGGCTGCAGCTGGCTAAAAAGAGAAGTCCTGCTGGAGTGTGGAAAATACCAACACTAATCTGTTAAAAGACTACTGTATTTTTTTGCTCCATAAAACACACTTTTTCCCCTCCCCCCCCCAAAGTGGGTGAAAATGTCTGTGCGTCTTATGGAGTGAATATAACCATTTTTTTACACCCCCCCCCCGGTACCTTTTCAATTCAGATAGTCCAGCGGTGTATTGGCAAGAGCAAGATTTTCACGCTCCTGCCCCTCCCTCGATGGATGGCTGCCTCTTCATAACATGCAGCCAGTGACACACAAGGCAGGAGTGAACTTTTCACGCTCCATTCTGACCCTGCGCCACTCCCTGAATGGCTGCCGTCAGTTCTCATGGGACTTTCAAATGTAAAGGTACCGGGGAGGGAGGGGGGAGGTCCTGGGACTGCCTACCACTTAGACCTGCCCTGTACCCTGTCCTAGCCTACTAGACCACCAGTGTGTGTTTGGGGGGGGGACAGGGGACAGGACAGGAGGGGGAAGCAGGATGCACAGCCTGGCAGGGAGAGGGGCTGGCTGCATAGCCTGGTAGGGCAGGGAGGAAAGTTGGGCCGGGTGCAGAGCCTGGTATATTTTATTAAATATATTTGTACACAATTTGGTTCAGAATGTTTTTTTTTTTCTTGTTTTCCTCCTCTAAACCTAGGTGCACCTTATGGTCAGGTGTGTCTTATAGTACGAAAAATACAGTAATTCTCCTTTTCCTTCCCCACCAAGCTGGAGAAGCATACATATGAATGTGTCTGAAGGGAGGACCAGGCCTCCCCATTTTTTTCTGGGGCCCCAATTACCCATTTGCTCACTTGCAACAGCAGTTTTGTATTGCTCTTTTCCCATTGTTTGAGCTCCAGTTTCCCCCCTCCCCCCAAAAAAACTCCTGTCAACCTGCTAGCCTTGTTTCTGCTGTTGCTCTGGGGGTCTTCAACCAGGCTCTGCTGGGCTGTCTCAGTGCCCTGCCTAAGGTTGACTTAGCTGCTGCAGCCCATTGCAACTCTGAGGGTCTCTACCCAAGCCCAAACTCCTGGAAGAGTATACCTCAAGGGAAGGGATCAGTAGCTAGTGTCTAGCTCAGCCTTCCTCTCCACCAGCACCCAGGTTAAAAAAAAGTTTCATATTTTATGCTGTTGGGTTGTAGGGATTGGGTTGATGCCAGGCTGTAGAGGGTTAGTGGGGGAAGGGAAGGGAGATGCCAAGCTGTGCCCCCCCCCCCATGTTAACTCAGAGCCCCTGTCAGTCCTCTGTACACGCAACTCTCCCAGCTAAATCTCCACTGATTTTCTCTCTCCACCCACTCCCCGGCAGAGGCAAAGCTTAGATTCAGTCCAGACAGGGCTGTCCCAGGAAATTTAGCAACAGGGCAGTGCTGGCACCTTTCACACTCCAGTAGAGTTGCAGTCTCACATCGATAGTATGTAAAATCATGGAAACACTAATTAAACGTAAGTTGGACACGATCTTGGATGAGGGGAATCTTAGGGATCCTAGTCAACATGGATTCACTAAGGGTAGGTCGTGTCAATCCAACCTCATCAGCTTCTTTGATTGGGTAACAGGAAAGTTGGACTCAGGAGAGTCTCTGGACATAGTATACTTGGATTTCAGCAAAGCTTTTGACAGCGTCCCACACCGCAGGCTACTAAATAAGATGAAATCAATGGGGTTGGGTGAGACGATAACTGCATGGGTCAATGATTGGCTGAGTGGTAGACTTCAGAGGGTGATGGTCAATGGTACCCTTTCTGAAACATCAGAAGTGACCAGTGGAGTGCCGCAGGGCTCGGTCCTGGGTCCTCTCCTTTTTAACATATTCATAAGGGACTTGACACGAGGGCTACAGGGTAAAGTAACGTTATTCGCCGACGATACAAAACTGTGCAACATAGTAAGTGAAAGCTTTTTACAGGATAGTATGACACAGGACCTTCGTACGCTGGAAAACTGGTCCTCGACATAGCAGCTAGGCTTCAATGCTATGAAATGTAAGGTCATGCACCTCGGTAGCAGAAATCCGTACAGAACTTACACCCTAAATGGAGAAACATTAGCCACGACCTCAGCAGAACGAGATTTGGGAGTAATCATCAGTGCAGACATGAAGGCTGCCAAGCAGGTAGAGAAGGCCACATCCAAGGCAAGGCAAATGATGGGATGTATCAATAGAAGTTTCGTCAATCGGAAACCAGAAGTCATAATGCCGCTGTACAGAACCATGGTGAGACCTCTTCTGGAATACTGTGTGCAGTTCTGGAGGCCACATTACCGTAAAGATGTGATTAGAATCGAGTCGGTTCAGCGGATGGCCACTAGGATGATCTTGGGGTTCAAGGGTCTCTCATACGAAGAGAGACTGAGCAGACTGTGGCTCTACACTCTAGAGGAACGCAGGGAGAGAGGGGACATGATTGAGACATTTAAATACATCACAGGACGTGTCGAGGTGGAAGATGACATCCTCTTCCCCAAAGGACCCTCGACCACAAGAGGGCATCCGCTTAAGCTCAGAGGAGGGAAATTTAGTAGTGACACCAGGAAGTATTTTTTCACGGAAAGGGTGGTAGATCACTGGAATAAGCTTCCGGTGCAGGTGGTCGAGGCCACCGGCGTGCTTGACTTTAAAAGTAAATGGGACATGTACGTGGGATCCCTACGTAGGACGAATCACTAGCATCTAGACTTATCGGGGTGGGTCAGTAGAGTGGGCAGACTTGATGGGCTATAGCCCTTTTCTGCCGTCATCTTTCTATGTTTCTATGTCTTCAGATGGGCGAGTTGAGTACACAGAGGACTGCCAGGAGCCCTAGTTAACATAGGGGGATACAGCTCAGAATCTCAGGTTCAAATTCCTCTTCTGAAGATGCCTTTTGTAAAGTTGTGTATAAGCAAGCACTTAATTGTACCTTGCAAACTTTTACACCCAAAGAAATTCCATAAAAGCCCTTTTATGTAAGTGTTTTACATACAAAACTGGTCTATAAAATGATCACCTAAGCATTACTTAAGCCTTTTTTTCAGTTCTAGCCTTGGAATGTAGTAGGCAGTGTATCACATCTATGGCATTATGTGTCAGGTATGCCACAATGAAAAAATAAAGTTTAAGAACTACTGGTGTAGTAGAAATGTTTCCTAGTAGAAGTGGGTGAAGCCAGACTAGAACCCTGGTTCTAGACCTGCCATATACTGTACTACCTTCCTTCCTCTCTAAAGGGTTAGCCAATAGCAAACAATCACCAATTACATCACCATCTGATCTATTGTCACTTCTCACTTTACTTTTACTTGAGATTCCAGCAACGTAAATTAGGCATATTTTTCCTGGCATTTTGTAAGTGTAATAAGAACTAATAGAGCACATTTAGCTGCTGACAAACTACCATTTGTACAAATTTCCTACTGTACATAGGTAGTAGGAGGATGAGATGATGCACTATACAGCATGACACAAGGAACAGAGTCTTCTACAGCCTGAATGTTGGATGCAGTTGATGGCATAACACAGGAGCAAGGAAAGTGGCAAAATCCCTAAAAACTTAGCAACCCATAAGGGGCGGGCTGTAGATCTTAAAAGTGCATAGTTTTGGTCCTCTGAAGTAGAGATAAAGAGATGCCTCACCTCGGGGCATTTCCGAGAAAAGATTTTATTTGTCAATGACATACTAATTTTGTGTGTCAGCCTTCAAAGGGGAGAAGGCATGTTGTGCAAACTGATTTGTTCAAGGTGCTTCAATAGCAGAGCTATAATTAAGGCTGAAGCTGGCCTTAGGGGGTAGCAAGCAGAGCAACTACTCCTTAACTTGCATTTGAAGAGAACACGCAGAAGCCAGCAGAGTTAGAAGCAGCAGCTTATGGAGCCTCTAGAGCAGTGATCCTTAACCTTTTCTGAGTTATGGATCCCTTTAAGAATCTGATAAAAGTTATGGACCCCCTTCCCCAAAAATATTCACATAAACACAACTTTGCATGCAATGAATATAATGTACTTTATTTATCAAGATGTGATTGTCTCATACATATAGGACATACACAAAATATTATTAAACTTTAAAGTAAACAATCTAAAAAAATTCATTTTTTATGCAAAAAGTAATGGCCACTCATTATAATTATGAAATACAATCCTCTTGTGCAAATTAAAACAAATCTACTACATCTACTTTCTCATTATCTGTGAGAAAAACCAACAGTATAGTGAATATAAATGTTAATTTTTATCTGACTCTCACGGTCTCCCCTGAAACCTATCCATGGACCCCCAGGTTAAGAACCTCTGCTCTAAAGTCTGTCCTGTGCTGAGCAGAGGTGTCAAGTGATCTATCCAGATGAACATATGTACTATACATGTTGCAGGGTTGTAAGGTCAGGCAGACAGCACCAAAGCACAAAAAAATTTTAAATTTTATTTCCACAAAAAAAAAGCTCTTTAGCTCCTCTGGGCTTGAGGGTTTCCAAGTATTTTGGTATCTCTATGCTGAAGCTTGTAGCACCCTCCTTGTGGGATCTAGGAGAAGGGATATTCTAGCAATTGTGGTAGTAACTACCTTCTTGTCCCTCGCCCTGTCAGAGAGAATATACTCCCACAGCAAGCAGTGGACTCAACCACTATATACAGCCACAGGGAAACTCCAGCCAGGGCTCTACATGTGATTAGTCTTCCTCCAAGGACTCTGGCACTCATGCCAATAATATACCTGAAACCAGCTATTAGAGGTTTTATGCATTCTTGGTTGAGTTACAGAAGGCCTGTATCAGATTAGGGTATTTCAGGAGAGACATATGGAAAAGATGCAAAAAAATAATAAAACAGATTGTATGAAAAGATACAGAAAGCATGAGGAAAAGATCAGAGCACATGTGCTACTTATGTATAAAAGGCGACTATTATAGTATTCTCTGCTGATTTTTCAAATCAACATCCCAAATTCTTCAGAAAGTTACTGCTGAGTAAATATTTTCACTGCAAGCTCTATATTTTCCAATGCCACAATGAAGAAAGCTGAAAATCTTCAGCCAAGTTAAAACTGTAGATTAGAGAGAGATTTTCCAATGCCACAATGAAGACAGCTGAAAATCCTCAGCCATATTCAAACTGTAGATTAGAGAGAGAGTGCAGTGAGGTTATGTGGTAAGCACACTCTGTCCTTCTGACCTGCCTTCGCTGGCTTGTGTATGATTAATTGCTGCTGAATGGTAAGATTACAGTTGCACGGCTCCCTCACCCCGTTCAAACACACTGTTTTAAGGGTGGTATAAGATACAAGTGCTGGGATTGTAGCTCAGGGTGTGTTATGGGGATAGGGTCAATTAATATTTATAGCCCATCCCTCGATGTTATTAAGCACATTACAATTCAACACTTAAAAACCTGACCTATAGCTATGTGATGCATGGTTCTATGTTAGGAGTTGCTGTCCAGGAAAAGGATTTCAATTTTAGAGAGTGCCCTCTCGTTCTCCCTACTTAGAGAGGGTGAACAACCTGTCCTTATCTACTAAGTCTATTCCCTTCAGTACCTTGAATGTTTTGATTATGTCCGCTCTCAATCTCCTCTGTTCGAGGGAGAAGAGGCCCAGTTTCTCTAATCTTTCACTATAAAGCCCCTTAACCATCTTATCTTCCAGCCCCTTAACCATCTTAGTCGCTCTTCTCTGGACTCTTTTGAGTAGTACTGTGTCCTTCTTGAATACTGTGTACTACCTGGAATACTTGGTACTGGACGCAGTATTCCAGGTGAAGGCGCACCATGGCCTGGTACAGCGACATGATAACCCTCTCTGATCTGTTCGTGATCCCCTTCTTTATCATTTCTAGCATTCTGTTCGCCACAGAACTGGCTGTTGCTTGCGTCTTCTTGTAATGGGTTTCACCTCTATTGATAGCTTCTTGGCAGATTCAGATCTTAACATTCTATATAGTATAATGTTTCAATACTCGCTTTAAATACCATGGTAGTACCCCACAGACCTGGGTGTTATTGCTGAGGATACGTTAAACCCTAATCTCAGAAGTCTTTCATGAGGTACTTTGCCAAATGCCTTTTGAAAATTGAAATACACAATCTCTTGTACAGTCCCACTTCATTCCTTGACAAGTGGGTTATGTATCCCATGTTGTGAGACTGCTTGTAGTAAGCCTCATTTACATAATTTTTTTAGACCCACCCCCTTACCTCAGGACTAACAGGTATCCTTTGCTTTCCTACAAGCAAGACAAGAGGAGCTAGTCTTTTCTGTTCGTATTTAATTTTTCTTCTACTTGGTATGTTCATGTGTTTCACGTCTTTGTGCTGTAGTGGTTCTCAGTGGGGCAGCTCTGGCTGTGGGAGATCGCAGACTTTATAGATAAAGTCTGTTTCCAGGGGGTTGGCTGCCTCACAGTTTATCTCCTGGACAGCCTGCACTTCAGATTGGGGTTCAGAGACAGTTCCCTTGGGAGCTGGCTCAGCTCAGGTTTGTCCGCTAATGGGTTTGAGTGCAGGCTGCATAGTTCTGTGGAGCAGTGGCGTACCTAGCATATGTGGCACCTGGGGCCCATCATTTTTTGACACACCCCCATCTGTATGAAAAACATGATTTTTAGTAACAATCCACACGTCACACAAGAGTGTACCTAGGAAAAGGCAGCATCTTACATACTGCAGTGAGCAGTATGTCAATAAACCCATTATAAACAAGCCAGACTAGTACAGATCAATCTTACACAGTCAATCCTAACAGAAAACCATGTCTTTTTGAACAAAGAACACAGAAAACACCTTCGCCTAGTATGTAATCACAAACTAACCTCTCCCCCTTTTACAAAACTGTAGTGTGGTTTTTAGTCATGGTAGTAACAGCTCAGATGACAAAGCTAAAAAACCCTCTACAGTTTTGTGAATGGGGAGATAGAATAAAAATATGTAGACAAAGATTAAACTGAAGCACCAAGAAGCTGGACTCTGCATACAATGCAACAACACAGAAACAGCAATGCATCTCCCCTAAAGCAAAAAAAGAAAATAATAATAATAAATAGAATTTTTTTCTACCTTGTCTTCTCTGGTTTCTGCTTTCCTCATCTTCTTGTCACTCTCTTCCTTTCATCCACTGTCTATCCTCTCTCTGCCCCTTCTATATGGCATCTTCTCTCCTTCTATTCACCTTCCAGAAAATTTATGCCTCCCCCTTCCATCTCTCCCACACCCCCATTGTCTGGCGTTTCACTCTCTTCTCTCCCTTCCCCCCACTTCCATCAGCCCCTGACTCCCTTTCTCACCCTCCACACCCTTCCATACCACCCTGACCCCCTTTCTCACCCTTCACCACACTTCCATACCACCCTGACCCCCTTTCACCCTCCACACCCTTACTTACCACCCTGACCCCCTTTCTCACCATCCACACCCTTCCATACCACCCTGACCCCCTTTCACCCTCCACACCCTTCCTTACCACCCTGACCGCCTTTATCTCCTTCCACCACCCTACAATGCTTCTTTCTTTCTCCATCGAAATCAGCAAAGTCTCACGATGACTACTGCTGCCTCTGCTCCGGAAGAGGTAAGTGACGTTGGAGGGGGGCTGGGCCGGCAGACACAGGGAGTTGCGGCAAGGTCCCGCGATGACTGCAGCTGCCGATCCACCCCCCCCCTCCGATGTCACTTATCTCTTGCGAAGCAGTGGCAGCAGTAGTCGTCATCGCAAGACCTTCATGCACTTCGGCGCGGCTGCTGTATTTATGTTCTGGAATAAATACAGCAGCCGCGCTGAGGTGCCGTTTTCAGCAGCGAGCTTCCAGACCCGGCCGGCTGTGCATCCCCTTGGAGCGTGCACCCGGGGCGGACTGCCCCCCCCCCCCTTGGTACGCCACTGCCATGGAGGTGTGCCCGGGATCGGAGCAAACTGCCAGGTCGTGTGTGCAGTGCTTTCCATTGATAGCGGAGGTCCCCAGCCATTGGAGTCAGGCCAGAGGAGCAGTCAGAAGACCAGCAGTCCGGTTTGCATGGCTTGATGAGGCAGGGGATCTCCCTGAAAGATGTTTCCGTTTCCTTTTCTGCAGTTCTCAGCACAGCATGGCACAATGAGTACAAGGCTGACAGTCTGTCACAGCGAAACACATGAAAATACTGAATAGAAGAAAAATTAAATATGAGCAGAAAAGACTAGCTCCTCTTGTCTTGAGGGCAGTCCTGAGGTAGGAGGCGAGGGTCTAAAAAATTATGTAAATGAGGTTTCCTGCAAACAGTCTCGCGACATGAGATGCATAACGCACTTGTTCAGGAATAGAGTATGGATTTACAAGAAAGATTAGCAAAGGTAAGAACCTAATCTTTCGATCAACCGGTTCACCTTTATCTACATGTTCATTCATCCCTTCAAAGAAATGCAATAGATTGGTAAAGTGAGATTTCCCTCAACTAAATCCATGTTGGCTTTCTTGCATTAATCCGTGCATACAGTAGTGTAGTGGGGGAGAGGGGTTGGCGGACTGCCCCAGTCGCCATCATGGTAGGCTCATACCCTTCCTCTATACCTCTTTAAATCTTCACCAGCGTGAGCAACTTCTCACACCTTGGAAGCGAGGAGGATGGCAGTTTGAGTGCAGAGCTCCTCTCCCTGAACAATCTGCCTGCTTTTAAATATCTTTCCACTACAAGCAGGAACAATGTAACTGAGAGTCAGAAAAAGCACTATGCTATAAACAAAACAGACTGACTCTGTAACAGTAACACAACCCCAGAGGAGGACTCGTTTTACAAAAAGTTGAGCTCAGAGATATAAAACTCTGAAGAGGGAGAGGAAACCCCCTCTTAGGGAAAGAGTTTATCTTCCAATCATTGCTTCATAATTGTGACAAACGAGCCCAACTCCAAGGTATATAAAGTTTAGCTATGTATATATCTCAGTGTGGATGCAATATGCATTCAACAGGCTTTCAAAAAAGAATAAATATTCTGCATTCAGGTAAGCACTAGAGTTTTCAGCACTCATATAGTTAATTCTCAGAAAATACTTATCAGGGTCCCGACGCGGCCCCGTTTCGGTGTCTACTTCAGGAGACCCCGTCTGACAAAGTTGAATTGTACAACGAGTGATAGTCATAAAAAATTTTTAAACACAGGTTCTGAAATGCAAAAACAAAAGGTCAGAATGCAATGGGTATGGGCTGATACATTCAAAAAGCCACCAACCCACGCAAGTATTCAATAAAGCTTACAGCTGACTAACTGGAAGGGAGCACAAAAGTGTACATACCGTTCTGATGTTGAAAAATTTCCGTGCTACACAGGACGCCCGTCCCCCACTGCGGTATTTAAACCGGAGAAAAGGCGGGAAAACAAAACGTAGCAGACGTGATGACGTCACTGTTAGCGCTAAAACAGTAAAGAGCAATAAGCTTCAATGCAAAGCAAAACAAAGCAAAAATACAGAGCGAAAATACCTAGCTTGTACCAGACTTGATCAGAGGGACGCCACCCACTCGATCTCATTGTTGAGGCCATTAGGATGAAGGGTGTTAAGATCGTAGATCCATTTCTGTTCCTTTCTCCACAGTGTACGGGCTATATCACCTCCTCTGGTGTTGCAGTAGTGATCTATCACTGTAAATTTCAAATCTGTTATGGCATGATTGTTTCTCTGCCAATGTTGCACCAGGGGCGCCTCCTGCACTCCAGTACGTATACGGCTCATGTGTTCTCCAATACGGTTCTTTAAACTTCGGGTGGTGTTCCCCACATATACAAGCTGGCACGGGCATGATATTGCATAAATGACATGATGAGAGTTACAGTTAGTCGCGTGCTGAGTGTACTTATGTTGTGAAGATAATGGCATCTGTGAGATGGTAACACTAAACTGACAGTATTTGCAATGTCCACATGGTAGATGCTGGCCTCTGACAGTGTCCGAAGTCACATGGCTTAAAAATTGTGAATGTGTGACACGTTGTTTCAGATTGGAGGCTTTAGAAAAGGCAAATCTGGGGACATCTTGGAATGCTTTGTGGTACTGTAAAATGGACCAATGACGCTTGATGATATTCTTTATTTGAAAAGCATGTATGGAATAAGGTATCACACAGACCAATGAACGACCTTCAGGTTCATGTTGTGATTGCAGCAATAATGACCTATTAGCATATAGAGCTCGTTTATAGGCCTTCTTGAGCACAGAAGGGGGGTAACCCTTTTCCAAAAATCTATGTCTCATCTCATCCGCTCTGTACACATATTCTTGCACTGTTGAGCACAGTCTCCGGAGACTGTGCTCAACAGTGCAAGAATATGTGTACAGAGCGGATGAGATGAGACATAGATTTTTGGAAAAGGGTTACCCCCCTTCTGTGCTCAAGAAGGCCTATAAACGAGCTCTATATGCTAATAGGTCATTATTGCTGCAATCACAACATGAACCTGAAGGTCGTTCATTGGTCTGTGTGATACCTTATTCCATACATGCTTTTCAAATAAAGAATATCATCAAGCGTCATTGGTCCATTTTACAGTACCACAAAGCATTCCAAGATGTCCCCAGATTTGCCTTTTCTAAAGCCTCCAATCTGAAACAACGTGTCACACATTCACAATTTTTAAGCCATGTGACTTCGGACACTGTCAGAGGCCAGCATCTACCATGTGGACATTGCAAATACTGTCAGTTTAGTGTTACCATCTCACAGATGCCATTATCTTCACAACATAAGTACACTCAGCACGCGACTAACTGTAACTCTCATCATGTCATTTATGCAATATCATGCCCGTGCCAGCTTGTATATGTGGGGAACACCACCCGAAGTTTAAAGAACCGTATTGGAGAACACATGAGCCGTATACGTACTGGAGTGCAGGAGGCGCCCCTGGTGCAACATTGGCAGAGAAACAATCATGCCATAACAGATTTGAAATTTACAGTGATAGATCACTACTGCAACACCAGAGGAGGTGATATAGCCCGTACACTGTGGAGAAAGGAACAGAAATGGATCTACGATCTTAACACCCTTCATCCTAATGGCCTCAACAATGAGATCGAGTGGGTGGCGTTCCTCTGATCAAGTCTGGTACAAGCTAGGTATTTTCGCTCTGTATTTTTGCTTTGTTTTGCTTTGCATTGAAGCTTATTGCTCTTTACTGTTTTAGCGCTAACAGTGACGTCATCACGTCTGCTACGTTTTGTTTTCCCGCCTTTTCTCCGGTTTAAATACCGCAGTGGGGGACGGGCGTCCTGTGTAGCACGGAAATTTTTCAACATCAGAACGGTATGTACACTTTTGTGCTCCCTTCCAGTTAGTCAGCTGTAAGCTTTATTGAATACTTGCGTGGGTTGGTGGCTTTTTGAATGTATCAGCCCATACCCATTGCATTCTGACCTTTTGTTTTTGCATTTCAGAACCTGTGTTTAAAAATTTTTTATGACTATCACTCGTTGTACAATTCAACTTTGTCAGACGGGGTCTCCTGAAGTAGACACCGAAACGGGGCCGCGTCGGGACCCTGATAAGTATTTTCTGAGAATTAACTATATGAGTGCTGAAAACTCTAGTGCTTACCTGAATGCAGAATATTTATTCTTTTTTGAAAGCCTGTTGAATGCATATTGCATCCACACTGAGATATATACATAGCTAAACTTTATATACCTTGGAGTTGGGCTCGTTTGTCACAATTATGAAGCAATGATTGGAAGATAAACTCTTTCCCTAAGAGGGGGTTTCCTCTCCCTCTTCAGAGTTTTATATCTCTGAGCTCAACTTTTTGTAAAACGAGTCCTCCTCTGGGGTTGTGTTACTGTTACAGAGTCAGTCTGTTTTGTTTATGCTTTTAAATATCAGCAGCAGTGGGAGATCAATTGCTTTTACACCTAAGCAGCAGCAGGACCAGCCACCACTACCAAGAGCCCTTTGCCCGATCCAGCCAGGCATGTGAGCTCCTCCCTCTGCAGTCCATTGGAGAGATCAATCTACCTGCTTTTAAATATCAGCAACAGTGGGAAATCAACTGCTTTTACACCTCAGCAGCAGCGGAACTATCCGCAACTACCAAGAGTACACAGACCCGATCCAGCCAAGAGTGTGAGCTCCACCTCCCCCTGCAGTCCACTAGGAAGATCAACTGTTTTTTACACCTAAGCAGCAACAGGACCAGCCACCACTACCGAGAGCCCTTTGCCCTGATCCAGCCAAACAAGTAAGCTCTTCCCCCAGCATTCCGTTGGAAAAATCAATATGCTTGCTTTTAAATATTATCAGAAGTAGGAGATCAACTGCTTTTACACCTAAGCAGCCTATAATAGGAGCCCTTGCCCCGATCCAACCAGGCATGTGAGTTCCTCCCCCTATATCCCGTTTAAGAGATCAATCTACCTGCTTTAAATATCAGCAGCAGTAGAAAAACAACTGCTTTTACATACAAGCAGCAGCGAGACCTACCGCAACCACCAAGAGCCCACAGACCCGATCCTGCCAGGAGTGTGAACTCCTCCCCCTGCAGTCCATTGGAGAGATCAATCTGCCTGCTTTTAAATATCAGCAGCAGTGGAGATCAACTGCTTTTACACCTAAGCAGCAACGAGACCAGCCACAACCACCGAGAGCACACAGACCCAATCCTACCAAGAGTGTGAACTCTTCCCCCCATGCAATCCGCTAAGAAGATCGACTGTCGGCTCCGGGCGGCTTTCCCGCAGAGGAGAGAATCCTGCATTCACCGTGGGCCTCATCTGGGGCAGCCTCCTTGGAGCGGCTGGGGCACGGGCAGTGTGTCTGGGAGGGAATGCATGGATGGGAGAACATCGCAGGGGAGGAGACATAGGCATCCTGGGACTGTCTGCCAAGTCTCTTCCCTGAAGAAGACCTTTCTGGAAACGTCAATCGCTCCTCCTAAACTTACTTGCTCCACTTCATCACTGACGCTGAAACCGTGGATTGAAGACAAAGTTTTATTTTATTTTTCTTTCCAGCTTATGATTTATCTTTAATCTTATCTATTGTTTTGCCTTTTGTCTTTGTTTTGTTCTATTTCTATCATTTAAATTTCTCCAGAATTCTACTGTTCAACGGCTCCCCCTTCTGCTTCTATTCCTTTCTCTCCTCTCTTCTACCTTCCAAAGTATTTAGATCAATGCTGTCTTGTTAAAATGTTTATTTTATTTTTATTTTTCCTCTAACTCTACTTTTCACTTCTCTATTACCCTCCAGGTACTTTAGTTAGATTGTGAGCCTTCGGGACAGTAAGGGAATTTTTCAAGTACCTTTCTTATTTCTAATCTTAATGTATATTTTCTGTAAACCGCTTAGAACCTAACGGATGTAGCGGTATATAAGAAATAAATTACATTACATTACATTACATTACACCTACTGCTTGTGCTGACCTGGCTCTCCTCTGAAATCACTTCCGGATTGCGGGACCAGGAAGTGACATCAGAGAGAAGCCAACCCTACCATGAGCAGCAGGCCAGAAAAGCTACTCGCACTGGTAAAGATTTAAAGCGGTACGGGGAGAAGGGAGGGCATGAGTGTGGCATGGGGGGCAGAGAGGATGGCACAGGGGAGCAACTAGGCCATGCTATTACATGCGTATGTATATGTCCTGTCATTTTGTTTTTTTTATAATAGTCTCTACCATTTTATCTGGCACCGACGTCAGACTCATTGGCTATAATTGCCCGGGAAGAGCAAACACAAAACCAAAAGAAGACGACCAGTGTTCTACAAACAAAATCAAAGTTCCAAAGGCACAAGATGGAGCACTAGTTTCTGGTAGTCCAGGAAGTTGGTAATGAATTGTTTATTGCACAAATTACAAATAATAAAAACACAATTATATCAGATACAAAAAATCTGCATCAAAGATGTTACAATGAAACCCTCCCCATGTGTGTGAGCTGCGCAGAAGGAACCCATCCCAGGCCCCCAACTCTTCATTCCAGCCTGTACCAAAGTAGGTGATAACCCTATATAGGAACACATAAGAAGGAGGGGTGCTCAATGTCGGTCCTTGCAGTCCGCAACTCAGTTGGGTTTTCAGGATTTCCTCAATGAATATGCATGAAATACGTATATTTGCATACAATAGAGACAGTGCATGCAAATAGATCTAATGCATATTCATTGGGGAACTTCTGAAAATCCAACTGGACTACATACCTTGAGGACTGACACTGAGTACCCCTGCCCTATGGGCATAACTTATAACAGGATGCCAAAAGGCATTTACCGTAAAGGCAAAGTATATATAACAATGTGGCTTTATGAACTCTACAAATGTACCACATATTTCACAAAATGAATAGGCATAGTAATTTTGCTTGTTCTTTACCAAAACTGTGCCCCAAGGAACACCTACACATCACATCATTTCATAAAAGGCTACTTCTGAATGTAAAAAATTCTACATGTTATAAAAGTCTCCTCTCCCCTCCCAGATTGTGAATCACACAGGAGGTGGCATAAGGAAGAGCTGGCCCGTTAATGGGCAGAGTCAAGGAAGAACAAATGAGTGAACTGGATAAGGGCTAGAGGACACTAAATGAGTGGCTAGGGGACCAAGAATAAGTGAAGTTATAGGAGGAGTGGAGAGCAAACAAGCAAGATGAGTGCATGTGAATATGAAGATGAAGGGGATTAAAGGGGATATGGAGTATAAGTGAGGGGAAGGCTGTGGGAAAAGAGTGAAGCGACTGAAGAGAATGTGAGTAAAGGAAGGATAAAATAGATTGTCCTTCCCTCTCCTGATCTTGGATACCTTCTCTTTCTTCTCTACACCCTAGTTCTCCCTATCTGATACCTTATAGTGTATCTTGAAAAGTGCTTTTGAATATAGACTCAGATATGTAAGAAGATATTCATTGAGTTTCTCTATAAAGCAGGTACAGGGATGTAGAGCTTAAAGGTCTGGATTTATGCCTGGATTATGCCTTGGGTCACAAAAATCTGGAGCAAGCAAAGTTCTTGCCTCTCCCTCCCATCTACCCTGTAGATCTCTGGACTCGTCCAGAACTCCAATTCCATTTCCCTTCTCTCCTGGGCCTCAAGATTTCTTTCCCTTTAACATGGACTTCCAATATCTGACCCCCTTCACAGTGAACATCAGAGCTGTGGGGTCTGAGTCAACTAATCCTGAGTCACAGGAACCACAGCGACTCTGCACTTTTGTTCTGTACCTCATACTGAGATCCTAGTCTTATCCTGCAGATCCTAATAGCCACTGATAACATCCTAGAGCAGTAGAACATATCTTTCTCCTTGCCAAGACACTTGTAGTAGGTCTGATACTGGTCTATTATGGACATCTGCTTACAGTCTAGACATTTCTTGAAGCTGCTGGTTGACTTCTTTGGCATCATCAGAAAATATATGTCAGGAAATCAAAAGAAGAAAAGATTTTGAAAGACTGCCAAAGTACAAAAGAAAAAGGGGGGGGGGGTCTCATGAGAAAAAAAAATGGGGCCTACTGACAGAACATTGAAAAAAAGAGAAAAATTATAACAACTTCTGTCTAAAAGAAAAGAATTGCTTTGAAGATATGCAGCAACAATTTGTAGTAGTTAGCTGAGAGAACAGCACATCTGTTCCTCTCGGTGGCTAGCAATGAAACAAGACATGCTTCATGTCATGGTGATATGAGAAATGCCGCACTTGCCCAGAGGGACCTTCTGGGCTTTTTTCCCTGGAATGCTCCGGAAATGTGTTGTGTTGGCATTGTTGGATGACATCACCAATCAGTGTAACTCAGTGACTCAGAGAATAAATTATCTAGCTTGAGACACCATAAGGGCCCCTTCCTCAGATGCTATGCATCCAAGTTGATACATGCTGGTGCCATCTCTCTCAGCTCAAAAGCTCATGGAGAAACCTTATACTAATTCAATAAAAGGTGCTAACAGAGCCAGTGTTCAACGTGTATGGGCAAAGAGCCCAAAGCTCACCAGCAGCCTGTATCTTTTTCAGCATGATGTAGGCTTGGAGGGCCTCTGTAGCATGGGGGCCAAGAGCAAATGCCCTATTTACACCCCTTAATGCTGGCCCTGGGTTTTAAAACCAGTCGTGAATTAACTATTTTCCAAGATTTATTTAGCTGCAATTTATTTTCAGTGAATACTCGTATGAGGCAAAATAAAGCCTGCTTTCTCCACTTTTAAAACCAAGAAAAAGGATCCCCTGGCAATTCAAAGCTTGTGCAGAAGAAAAAAATGATAAATATTAATGTATAATGGGTGCCAGCCCCTGCCCATAGATTTGTTTCTCATCTACAGAAAAAGAGATGTGCTACTTCATAGCAGCACAAGCAGAAAGGCCTTGCTGAGCAGAGATGTAGAACTAATGACATGGGGATTAGTTTTTAAGATGGACAGATTGATATGGGAGTCTGCTTTTCTCCCTGGAAGACAGTGCATCACAAGGGTGGATAGCACACACCCCAGACCAGCCTTCGCAGTAACAGAATTTAGAGAATTATGGATGGAATAGATTAGAATATTTCATTTTCACATAGAAACCTCTGAAGTTACAAGTCAGCAAAACATGTGCACAGCATTTTAAGCCTACGCAATCCCCTCCTGGTAACCATGGCAACAAACGACAGCAGCATGAGGTTTCTGGGTCTGATTTGAAGTCAGACTCTGAGCTACTATGGTAAAAAGAAGTCATCTGAACAACTGTGTGAGTCTCCTGGAGGGCGTAAGCATTGGGTCAGAATATTTTGATGAAGCACTGGTTTCACATCCCAAGGGCTTTCAAGTTTTTTGTCCATGGAAAATAAAAGTATTTCCTGCTGCGCTCTGCGGACCCTGCCCATGGACACACTGTAGAAAGGCTATACTTACAGATTCCAAAATCCTCATATGTCTGACAGAGAGCAAGAAAGGTGCTTTCCAGTGCTCACAGTAACCCATCATCAGATACCATTTGTAGATATAATAATATATATAACAGAGAGCTGTGGCAAGAACTCCAGTGCAAATCAAGAAAACAGCTGGATCCCACACTGGCACAAGACAGAACTGGCACAAACCCAAGGCAACAAAACATAGCAAAGTTCTCTGAAGGTTGTTGTGCCAGGAATGTTCATCTGACATTAATTTATGTTAACATGAAAAGTACCGAAGGTAAATAAAAACTAGAACCAATGCACAAACCTCATGGAATACAACCAAATCTATACCACTATTGAAACCAGCAGTGCTGGCTAAGAGAAGGCTGAGATAGAAATCATAGTAGGACCTTGCATTTCTCCAAACCACAAGTGAGTGCATTCGATACAGGAAAGCTCAAATTCTGAAAGCAGTGTGTACCCACAGAAGGAGAGCAAGACCTAGCTTCTCCACATGCAGCAAGAGTGTATTCAAATATATCAGGGATGGGCAACCACAAGCCTCGAGGGCCACACACCATTTGGGTTTTCAAGATTTCCATAATGAATATGCATAGGATCTATTTACATACAATGGAAGAAGTATATGCAAATCAATCTCAAATATATTCATAGTGGAAATCCGGAAAACCCAACTGGGTTATGGCCCTTGAGGACCATGGTTGCCTGAAATATATAAATGCTACAGCAGGGCACACAGTGTTAGTGAATTTCAAACAATGACTGACACACCCACCCTTATAGGTGCATCAGGGTCTGATTTAGGTATGTGTGCAGAGAGGTGGGGAAAGAGGCAGGGGAGAGAACACGTTATCGTGAAGGTATGGAAAACATGAATAGGTGTCTAGGTGACAGCAAAATCCAGAAAGATGCCTGGGTGCAAAGGAAGAGGGATGGCCAGTAGAAAAAAGGACACTATTATAAAGAAAGTGAAAGGGGACTTGTATATCGCCTTTTTGTGGTTTTGGCATTCAAAGCAGTGGGCACTGGAGGATTATGTGACTTGCCCAGGGTCACAAGAAGCAGCACTGGAATTTGATCTCACAACCTCTGGGTGCAGAGGCAGCAGCTCTACCAGTGAGCCACACAGACAAACAGTTTACACTTCCCCCTCCCCATTCGCGGTTTCAGTAATCGCGATTTCACATAGTCGCGATTTTTGGGGGAGGGGGAAAAAAGAAAAAAAAACATCCTTAAGTCTTCCCCCCGCCTTCCCGGCCTTACCTGGTGGTCTAGCGGGCTTTCGGGGCAGGAGCGATCTTCCTACGCTCCTGCCCCGTGCAGATCACCATTAGGAAATAGCTGTAGGGAGTTCCCGTTGTAGTCTCGAGAGTCTACGTGAACTCACAGCAGCCATTTCCTAATGGCAATCTGCACGGGGCAGGAGCGTAGGAAGATCACTCCTGCCCCGAAAACCCGCTAGACCACCAGGTAAGGCCAGGAAGGCGGGAGGGAGGCGGGAGTGGGTCAGAGCCAGATATTCGCGGTTTTTCGGTCCGGCTCTGCCCCTATCCCCTGCGAATCCGGAGGGAGAAGTGTAATGGTATACTGTGGAGTCAATATGGATGTAGCCAAGGCAAATTTTACCTAACCAATCTATTACATTTTTGAATGTGTGAATAAACATGTGGATAAAGGTGAGTCAATTGATATATTGTATCTGAATTTTCAGAAAACTTTTGCCAAAGTCCCTAATGAGAGGCTACTGAAGAAATTAAAACACCATGGGACAAGAGGCACAGTTTAGGGCTCATTTTACAAAGGTGCGTTAGGGCCTTAATGCGCAGAATGGCGCACGCTAAAATGCCGCGCGTGCTAGCCACTACCACCTCCTCTTGAGCAGGCGGTAGTTTTTCAGCTAGCGCGCACTAAAAACGCTAACACACCTTTGTAAAAGGAGCCTTTAGTTGTGGATTGGGAACTGGTTAAAAGAAAGAAAACAGAGTAGGATCAAATAGACAATTCTCTCGGTGGAGGAGGCAGAATAGTGGAGTACCACAAAGATTTGTACTGGGACTGGTGCTTTTCAACAAATTTATAAATGATCTGGAAGTGGAAACAATAAGTAAAGAGATCACATTTGCAGACAACACAAAGTTATTCAGAGTTATGGAACTGCGTGCAGACTGAAAGAAATTGCAGGAGGATCTTGCAGAGGGTTACCAGATTTGTTAAAGGAAAAAAAGAGGACACGTGGGCTCCACCCTATTCTGCATTTAAACACTGACCCAACCAACACATCTGTCTGTCAATCCTTTAATAGTCCCCTGCAACCTTTTAGCCCCCCCTCTATATGTCTATCATAATTATATTGTAAGCTCTTCAGAGCAGGGACCGTCTCTTGCATGTACAATGTTCAGTGCTGCGTGCACCTGGTAGCACTATAGAAATAATGAATTGTTGTTGTTGCGTCTAGTCATGCACTGTTCCAACCCCACACAAACCTCATCTCTTCTCCTTCCCTAAGTCTGGGCCACATCGTGTTGCATTTGCACATGCTTGGAGGCCCTCCAGACGTAGCCCAAATACGTCTTTGATATGTCTTACTCTTTGATATGCTTTCCTCATTTGGATTCCGTGATGCTGTCCTCTCCTGGTTTGCCTTCTATCTGTATGTATTGGTGGGTCCGCTTCTGATGCTACCCCGCTAGCAGTTGGTGTACCACAGGATTCTGTCTTAGGACCTCTTCTCTCTCTACACCTCTTCCCTTGGTGCCCTGATCTCCTCCCATGGCTTCCAGTATCATCTTTATGCTGATGACCACTCTACACCTGAAATTTCACCTAAAGTCCAAGAAAAAGTCTCTGACCTGGATGTCCTGCCGTCATCTGAAACTAAATATGTCCAAGATTGAGCTGCTCCACTTTCCTCCTAAACCCTCTGCTCCTCCTCCTCCTTTCTCCATCTCTGTAAATAATAATGTCATTGTTCCAGTCTCCTCTGCTCGCAACCTTGGAGTCATCTTCGATTCTGACCTCTCATTTTCTACATATATCCAACATGCTGCTAAGACCTGTCGCTTCTAACTCTTCAATATCACCAAAATTCACCCCTTCCTCTCTGAGCACACTACCTGGACCCTTGTCCAAGCTCTTGTAACCTCACGCTTAGATTACTGCAATCTACTCCTAACTGGTATCCCCCAGTGTCACCTCTCCCCCTTGCAATCTGTGGAAAACTCTGCTGCGCAACTCATCTTCTACCAACCTCGCTACGTTCATGTCACCTGTCTCCTTAAGTCTCTTCACTGGCTCCTTATCTGCCATCGTATACAGTTAAAGATCTTATTGCTGACCTACAAGTGTGTTCATTCTGCTGCCCCTCAATATCTCTCCTTGCTTCTATCTCCTTATAAACCTCCCAGAGAATTCTGTTCCTCAGATAAGTCACTCTTAACGTTACCCTTCTCCTCCACTGCCAATTCCAGACTTCGTTCCTTTCATCTAGCTGCCCCCTATGCCTGGAATAAATTACTAGAGCTTGTCCATCAAGCCCCTTCCCTTTAAAAACAGACTGAAAACCCACCTTTATGATATAGCTTTCAATCCTTAACCCTACTCCTCTGCCCTCCAACCCAGCCAGATGATTAACCGTTTCCCTTAACTGTACTCATGACATCTTATTTGAGCAGGGACTGTTTTCTTACTCTTTGTGACTCTGTACAGTGCTGCATGTGTCTGGTAGCACTATAGAAATAATTAATAGTAGTAGTAATAGTGGATTGCATGTCTGCCACAGGAAATCACAGCTGCCATTTTGGAATCGGGAATGGCATGAGTAGGAGCTACTTCCTGCTCATGCCATTCCCAATTTCAAAATGGCAGCCATGAGGCACCAGGAAAGTCACAGCCACCATTTCAGAATTCAGGTAGAGAGAGGATAGTGGCATAGTAAGAGGTGTGTGTGTGTGTGTGGGGGGGGGGGGGGTGGACCGCCCTGGGCACCATCTTGGTGTGAGCGCCAGCCCCAGCACCTCTACGCCCCACCCCACCACAACACGCTCATGCCCTCCCTTTCCCCTTCCCTATACGTATTTAAATCTTCACCAGCACAAGCAAATTCCCTGGCCTGATGCTTGCGACGGCCTGGCTCCCCTCTGAAATCACTTCTGCGTCGTGGGGCCAGGAAGTGGCATGAGAGGGTAAGCAGCAGGCCGGAGAAGCTGCTCATGCTGGTGAAGATTTAAAGAGGTAAGGGAGGGCACGAGTGTGGCATGCGGGGAGGGGAAGGAATGGGGGAGCACAGGGGGCAGAGAGGATGGTGCGGGGGCACCTCCTATCCTCGCTGCGCCACTGAGAGGGGATTTCCCTTTTATTCCCTCAATGTTGTTTTAAAATCCCAGCTTACTCAGGAAGATCAAGTACACTTGCCAGCAGGGCTAAACTTAAGGAGAATGCAACCAGGTGCCGATAGTAATTTTGTACATATTAAATCTTTGTACTATGTGACTTTTAGGGTGGATCTGCTTAGTTCAATAATATAGGTACACATACAGTTTAACCCATCAGTTGGATGGTGCACAAAGTAAACCTTCCTGAATAAATCTTAAGTCTATTATGTTTCCATTTAAAGACTTGACAATAAGCAATTGGCAATTCTAGGTCAGGAGAAAGGGTGTTCCTTAACACCACACCAGAATACTGATTCAGTATTGACATGGAGGGTCATTTAAAAAATGTCTAAGTCTGCTTTGGAAGTTTCCCACAAAACATCCAGAATCGGAAGAAAAATGATCATTTTTGACAGCTGAACCACTAGAAGTCCAAAAATATATATATATTTCAAATTGTCTACTTGGATGTCCAGGCTGCCAAAATGTCCAAAGTTATACCCCATTTTCAATCATAAAATTGTTCAAGTTGGAAACATCCAAATGGTCAGCATATAGACATGGGAGTGGCCAGTAATGTAATGGATAGACATGTCAAAAGAGCTGTGGCGCACCTTAAAGGACACTGCGGTGAACCTCACATAAAGGGTGCCATGTGGACATCTCACCATAACATCCTTATAAGTTATGGTGAGCCCCCCCAAAACCCTACTATACCCGCCTAACACCCAAATAGCCCTTATGGCTGCAGGTGGCACCTATATGGCAGTATAGTAGGGTTGTTTGTTTTTTATTGGGGAGGGGGGCTTACACTTTCCTAATGAATATGCATGAGATAGATTTGCAAATATACCACCTCCACTGTATGGAACTGTCTCTCATACATATTCCCTAGGCATTTCCTGAAAACCTAACCTGGTAGTGGTCCACAGAGTGGACTATCCTAAATGGTGCTTTGAGGTGCTCTTTGCATGCAATGCACTAATTTAATTTTTCTATGCATGCATATATAACTGTAGGGAATACATGATTTCTAGATGTGAACCATATGGCTCCCTTTCACGAGTGATTTACAGATCATCATTTAGCTATTCACTCTGAAGTGAAATTTTCCTTTCATCTCCTACAGATGGTGTGAACATGAGGAGAGGGAACAAGAGGGCAGGGGGAGAAAGGCCCTAATGACAGAAAAGATGTGTTTGTTTCTCCTAATGACAAAGAAAACTGCAGGTTCTTGTACTATACATATTAGCACATACAAAAGGGTTGAGTTAAGACAAGTCTGAACTTGTGAGTAGCAGAGTCCATCATCAAATCTTTGGTCATATCTAATAATCATTTGGACATCTTTCTCAAACATTCATAATTCAATGACTTAAAAAATAAAAAAAAAAATATTAAAATGTCTCATGCAGGGTTGGTAAAAGGGGCTGAATATGGCTGGCTCTGGACTTTTTAAAGACTGAATTAGGAACTGTACATTAGTGCTTTAACGAGACAATTTAATGCCTAGAGCAGGCAACCATGAATTGTATGTTCCCCCTCCTTCCCCTCCTACCTTCTGGCATCGTGATCTTGCTGCAGGCTACTTCTCTAGGTAAATGGTGCGGGGAGGCCAGGGGGATGCGCGGTCCTTTGAGGTGGTGGGGGGCGAGCGGTCCTGTGAGGTGGTGGGGGGCGAGCGGTCCTTCGGGGTGGGGTGGGGGCAGCAGGCCTTCAGGGTGGAGCGGGCAGGCAGGCCTTTAGTGGGGAGACAGGCCTTCAAAGGGGGGGGACAGGCCTTCAGGGGTAGGATGCAGACCTTTAAGGGGGGACAGACCTTCAGGGGAGGGGGGGCCCTGGTGTAGAAGTACATGGAGGGAAGAGGGGGTTCAAAGAGATGTGTATATGCCGGACTTTGGGTGGGAAGAAATAATGGGGTCTGAAAATAGAGGAGAGGGAGAGAGATGATGGGCCATGGGTTTTAGGGAGGGAAGAAACAGAAAGGGAGAGAAGTTGGACACAAGGGATAGTGTGAAGGGGGGGGGATAGAGATACTGGATAGGAGGGTAGTTGGGAAAAGAAAGGGAGAGATGGTGGACCCTGGGGTGGTGGGGAAAGAGGGAGAGATGCTGGATGAAAGGGTAGTTAAGAAAAGGTGGATCTGTGGAGGGAGACGAAAAAAAGGATAGATGCCAGACATCCGGGGGAGGGAAGGGAAACGGAAGGACAGAGATGGCAGATGGATGGTTAGCATGCAGAAAGAAGAAAGAAGGAGACCCTGGCAAGCAAGTTATCAGAAGACAACCAGAGCCTTGGACCAACAAAATTTGAAAATAACCAGACAACAAAAGGTAGAAAAACTAATTTTATTTTCTGTTTTGTGATTACAATATGTTAGATTTGAAATGTGTATCCTGACAGAGCTGGTGTTAGATCGCAAACTTGAGCTAGGATTTAACAGAGAGAGGAAAAGTCCTTTTTGTTTCTTTATTTTATTTACACAACAGCACCAGTGTGCTTAGGAGAAGCCAAAGGGGGGTGAAAAAGCTATAAAATAAATCCACCAGGATGTTTAAAAAAAACACCCAATTGGGCAGGAAAATCGAATCGAAAAACCAGGCTGAATCGAATCAAAATTTTTTTTCCTGAATCAGGCAGCACTAGTTTGCACTACTGTCTTAGACTTTAGGACCTGGGATTGGGGAGAGATGGGATCCTCAGTAATGCATCCTTTATAATGCAAGTGAAACGAGGATTTGGTCAGACTTTTGAAGGGTCTGCAGAAGAAAAATATTGTATAGACCGGGGACATGAGACAGCAGGAAATGGGAACTTTTCTTCCTTCTATTTTTGTGAATGGAAAGGCTGAGGATGTCAGAGAGTTCAGTTAAAATATGTGCTTTTTAAAAAAATATAATAATGTGTTTTATAAAGTTTATAAGCATTGCTGGCCTACCCGGTGAGGTGTTCCTAGTGGTGGTAGTGTGTCAATGTGTTGAGAGGAAAAGGTGGTCTGGGAAATTCTGCTGAGCAAACTCCAGGCCCATTTCCACCCCCCAGTTAGTCCACTCCACTCAACTGGTTCACACACTGAGTGGGTCTTTGGGTGTTGTTCCTGGGTAGTTGTTTTGGGATCTCTTCCTGTGGTTTGTCAGTATCTCCTTCTGGTCCAAGGAAGGAAACTTTGTTAACCTTAGCATTGACCTTCAGAATATGTTTGTAACAGCGCTGCTTGTGTGGCATTAGGCTATGTAGTGATCAAAAGAAAAAAACAGACCTTTGCACATTTTTGCACTATATGGTGGGTATATGAGGAGATTCACATTTCCTGCACAGCTAAGTCCGTGTGAAGTTACCTTGTGCTGTATTTGACATCTAGCAAGGTCTCTGTTTGGAAGGAAAGATCTAAGCTTGAAAATGAAGTGGCCAGAAGTTATGGTAAAAGCAGATAGCGTAGCTGGTTTTAAGAAAGATTTGGACAAATTCATGGAGGAAAAGTCCATAGTCTATTATTAAGACATGGGGGAAGTGTCTGCTTGCCCTGGATCGGTAGCATGGAATGTTGCTACTCTTTGGGTTTTGACCAAGTTCTAGTGACCTGGATTGGCTACCATGAGAATGGGCTTCTGGGCATGATGGACCATTGGTCTGACCTAGTTAGGCTATTCTTATGTTATGTTCTCATCTGTAGGGGCCTTTGTTTCCACTTCTTATTTTAATGTATTCTTTTTCTGGGAACTTATCAGTGTTTTTTTATAATGGGAACAAAAATGGAAGAGAATTAATGTGTGTGAAATGGGGGGTAACTAATTTCTTCAGCTAAATAATTCAATCCACCTTAACCAGACAATGGAGAACTCACGCACCTTTCACACCCCTCCAACCAAAAACATCAAAAGAAAAAAAACTGTTCGACAACCTCCTAGCCATTCGAGCTGCAACACTCGACCCCCAACTCTACAACCAATTGACCTCGACCACAGACTACAAAACCTTCAAAAATGAAATAAAAACCCTTCTATTCAAAAAACACATAAAACCGAACTAACACAATCAGAACTGTCCCAATCATCACCTGCAACTACTCCATATGTACTTCTGATGTCATGACAATTCAGACATAATTTATGTTATGTTATGCTATGTTTGGAATAATGGTTTCATATATGAGGTTCAATAAAAGAAAATTTTCACTGCCTGTTTCTATTCTGACCATTTATTCCATTTCATGGTCATTACAAAAAATATTTTTTTACATGTGGGGGGGGTGTCAAAAAATGATGGGTCCCGGGTGCCAAATACCCTAGGTACGCCACTGCTGTAGGGACGGCACAAGCAGTGCGTATCAGTCATACTACTCATTGCCAGCGAAGATCAGCTTTTTGAAAGATAGCAACAAAGTAGGGAGGAAGGGAAGGACTGGACCAGATTGGTTCACCTTGCCTTGCCTGGGTAGTAGAGGGAGAGATGGGATCTTTTCCTTACCCTACTGGGGTCCAGGCCTACTCAAATTTGGGTGTCTGGCTTTGTCCCTGATGCATCCAGGTAGCTACCTGTGCATTTTTGCAAAGTATCAAGTACCAGCATCTTATTCACAGCATTCTGGTAAGTATCATGAGTCTGAGGTTTGCAGACCTCAGCAGCAGCCTAAGGAGGCGGCTTGCAGTCCAGCTCCATACCAGGGCAGGGCTGCAGCTCCCATCTGGGAGTGATTTCAGGCAATTACAGTGACAGCTGCCATCAGCCAATGCACATAGCTATTTTTATAAGGAGTAATTATAAGGTCATTACTGTCACACCAGAGACCAGGGCAAGAAAAAAGACTGATTTAACCCTTTCAAGGATGTGCACTTAGAAGTGGCTTTCTTCTCGTCATAATTCCTTTGGTGATATGTTTAGAGTCAAAGTCCACATACACACTTGGTGGCCTGGGAGCTTCAGAGTTCCTGTAGGTAGGTCACAAAATGGAATTCTAAATATCAACATCAGGAGGCTACTATACGCTACTATCTGTGAACTTTAGGTCAATTGTCAGTTCTGCTTACAATATTTAGAGTGAAACACTTTAAGGAGAAATAAGTCCTGCCTTAAAGCTCAAATTTGAAAGCCCTGGATTTCTGTGGCAGTTCCCCTGGATGTATTCAAGACTCCTGAGGAATTTTCAAATAGGATAAAGCTGGGTATTAAGGCCCTATACCAGTCTCTAGTTCTTCAATCGGATGTAAGGCATGTATTCCCAAGTGCCTGAAATGGAAAATCATACTTATTCTGTGTGCATCCAGCCTTTTTTTCAGAACCAAATTACAAACTTGATCTTTAGGATTTAAGTTGAAAAAACTAAATTAGACGCAAGGTTTTACTGGCCACTTTTACTGGTGTCTACCGTATTTTTCACTCCAATAAGAAGCACTTTTTTTCCACCCAAAAGTGCAGTGCACTTCTAACAGGTCTCCCACTGAGCCGGCTCTCCCCCTGCAATCTGTGCAAAACTGCTGCAAGACTCATCTTCTGCCAATCTCACTACACTCAGGTTACCCCTCTCCTCAAATCACTTCATTGGTTCCCTATCAGCCTTCACATTAGTTTAAACTCCTATTACTAACATACAAGTGTGCTCATTCTGCAGCCCCTCAGTCTCTCTCATCTCTCCTTATTATTATTATTTTATTTCTTATATACCACCAAAGCCGTAGTAGTTCGAGGCGGTTTACAATAAAGAAGGGCTGGACAATCAGCGAATAGTTACAATCAGTGTTCCCTCTAAGCTGCGCTGGCATGCGCTGGCGCACAAAATATTACAACGCAGCGCACAAGTTCCTCGTCACAGCGCACACAGTGTAGAGCACAGTTCTTTAACCGCCGGTCCGCAGAAAATTCCTGCCGGTCCGCGCAGGGCCGGCAAGATGGACGTTGTTAAATTTCCTGCCCTGGTGGTTTTCGCGGAAATCTTCTGTTCCTCCCAGCCTCGGGCGATCAAGACAGGCTGCCGACGTCGGGCATTCCCTCTGAGTCTCGCCTATGCGGAAACAGGAAGTTGAAACAAAATAGGCGGGACTCAGAGAGGAAAGATCCCGACGTCTGCAGCCTGTCTTGATCGCTGCCCCTGCCGAGTCGCCGAAGAGGGCTGCGGGGAAGCTGCAAGTAGAAGGGAGATGGTCAGCGTGCGCGGTGGGGGGCAGCGTGTGGATTGGGGCCATCAGCAGCGTCTGTGCTGAAAGCCTGCCCACGTGCAGAATGCGGCGGATAGGGGCCTCCGGCTCGTCTTGGGCGGCAGGGCCTGCAGTGCAAAGCTGTTTTTGCCGGCTTGGGGGGGGGGTGTCACGAATGTGCAGGGAGCCTTCAACAGTGGCTGTCTCCTCTCCTAGCAGCTCTATACTTACCAGGGCAGTGATTCACTTTGGCAACTTCCCCTTTCCTCAGAGGCGGCAACGGACCCAAGGCTGCCTAAGGAAATCACTTCTGCAGGCAAGTACTGAGAGCTGCTGGAAGGACAGGAAGCCACTGTTGGAGGCTGGAAAGCTGATGGATAAAGGGAGAGCTGCTACTGCACCTGGAGGGAGGTAGAAAGAGAGATGCTGCTGGGAGGGGAAGAGGGAAAGGGATGGGAAGAGAGCTACTGTTGGATAGGGGGGAGGAGGGAAGGGAGAAGGAAGAAAGGAAGGAAACAGCTGGCAGGGAGATTAGAGGAGGGAAAGGGGAGAGACAGGAATGAGAAAGTAGAGAGAGATTGATGCTGGAAAGGGGGTCAGCAGAGAAATGAGAGAGGGATAAAGATGCTAGATCTGGTGTAGGAGAGATAAAAATGAAGAAAGCAGTGAAGCTGGAATGAATGATGTAAAAAGGAGAGAGGAAGCACAGGCTGGATGGAAAGGGGAGAGGGGCATAGAAAGAAGTCAGATACATATGGAAGGGGGAGAGGCCAGACAGTGGATGGAACGGGCAGACGCTGGAAGGAAGAGTGGAAAGAAGATGAAAGCAGAGACCACAAAAGGTAGAAAAAAATCATTTTATTTCTATTTTGTCATTACAATATGTCAGATTTGAAATATATATCCTGCTAGAGACATAACTGGGGACTGCAAAGCCTAATACTATTCCTGTCATGTGTTGACTGCAGTATTCTGTTAGCATGATATTTCTGTGTAGCATTCTGTAATAATTTGGCTTGTTCAGTTTTCTTGATAGTAGAGGGGATATATGTGAAGGGGAGGGGAGACAGGGGTTTTGTTGGTCCTTGCTCTGAATATTTATATTTATAAAATGACAATTGTACAGAATATTGTTTCTTTTTATACTTTAATAAAATACGTTCAATATAAAATCATAACTGAGGCTTGTGCAGATGGGATCAGATGGTTTGTGGGGACCGAGCTTGCGGAGACTGGGTGAAAATGTGTTTTTATTTCGGTCTTAGTAGTTTGCCGGTCCACAAAATAATTATTTTATTTATGCCGGTCCACGGGTGTAAAAAGGTTGAAGAACACTGGACTAGAGTATGTCCCCATGAACCTACAAATCTTAAATTCAGTTCCATAACTGGCCTGGAACTTAAGCTGGCCTGATGCCTTGACAACATATTTATTTGGCTCATAACTTGCTGGCGCCCGATATTTTTAGCTCACAGTGAAAAAAGTTTGCTCACAACACCCGCCCGCTTAGAGGGAACACTGGTTACAATCGGTGAATACAGATACAGATACGCGAATAGTTACTATCAGTGAATACAGATACAACAAAGAATCAGCGAATACGGTTTACAACAGAGAAGGGCAGGTCAATCAGCGAGATCTTACAGTCAGCGAATACAGATACAATAAATATGCGTGTGCGGTGGAACAGGCAAAATAGGGACAAAAGTGGGTGGGCAGGGCGAAGGGTAGAGAAAGAGAACTTGGGGAGTAGGGGAGGGAGGGAGGGCTAGGTTGTAGTTCGGTTGAATAGGCTAGTTTTTAATAATTTCCTGAAGTTTAGGTAGGATGAGGAGTGCAAGATAATTCTGCTCAGCCAGTCATTTAGATGACTTGCTTGGAAGGCAAGTGTTCTGTTTAGGTGACTTTTGTATTAGGCAGGCCTTTAGAGTTGGGTGGCTGAAGAGGTGGGCTCTGCGGGTGGGTCCGAAAGGGCAGTTTAAGGAGAAATGGGGAACCAGGTATAATGGGGCCAGACCAAGAATGGATTTGAAACAGATACAGACAAACTTGAATTGGATTCTTGCTTCCATGGGTAGCCAGTGGAGTTTTTGGTAGGAGGAGGATATGTGTTCCCATTTTTTCAGCCCAAAGATCAGTCGGATTGCCGAGTTTTGGATGATGCGGAGTCTTTGAATGGTTTTTTTGAAGGACCCCAGGTAGATAATGTTGCAGTAGTCGAGTAGGCTTAGGATGTATGACTGTATCAGTAGTCGGAAAGAGCTTGCATCGAAGTACTTTCTGATGGTTCTCAGTTTCCATAAGGCGTTGAAGCCTTTTCTGACCAGTAAGTCGGTGTGAGATTCAAGGGTGAGGTTTCGGTCAAGTGTCACTCCCAGAATTTTTATGGAATCTGTGATAGGAAAGACATGACCATTTAAGGAGATTGTAGAATCTTTGATTTTGTCATTTGGACTTGCCAGGAAGAATTTGGTTTTTTCAGAGTAGAGTTTTAATTTGAAATCGGTTATCCACAGATTTCAAATTAAAACTCCTGAGAACTCTGTTGGATGACCATGGAATAAAGGGAGCGCTAAAAGAGGACAAAGCAATTGCCAACAAACTGAATACATTTTTTGCATCTGTATTTACCGAAGATGTTCACAGCATACCGGAACCCATCAGGCTATATGCTGGAAATGAAGACAGAAAGCTGACAGGATTGATGGTCAGTCTAGAGGAGGTGTGTAGGCAGATTGATAGGCTTAAGAGCGATAAATCCCCAGGACCGGATGGTATCCATCCGAGGGTTATCAAGGAACTGAAAGGGACCATAGCTGAACTGCTTTAACTAATAGCCAATCTGTCGATCAAATCGGGAAAGATTCTGGAAGACTGGAAGGTGGCGAATGTTACGCCGATCTTCAAGAAAGAATCAAGGGGAGATCCGGGAAACTACAGACCTGTGAGTCTGACCTCGATACCGGGAAAGATGGTAGAATCACTGATAAAGGACAGCATCATTGATCCCTTGGGCTGATGAGGACCAGTCAGCACGGTTTTAGCAAAGGTAGATTATGTTTGACGAACTTGTTGCACTTCTTTGAGGGAGTAAACAGACAGATAGACAAGGGCGATCCGGTCGACACTGTATATCTAGATTTTCAGAAGGCGTTCGACAAGGTTCCGCATGAACGACTACTTTGGAAAATTGCGAGCCATGGAATTGAGGGTGAAATACTCACGTGGATTAAAAACTGGCTGGAGCATAGGAAACAGAGAGTGGGGGTAAATGGACAATGCTCAGACTAAAAGAGTGTCACCAGTGGGGTGCCGCAGGGCTCGGTTCTTGGACCCGTGCTCTTTAACATCTTTATAAACGATCTGGACATAGGTACGATGAGCGAGGTGATTAAATTTGCAGACGATACGAAGTTATTCAGAGTAGTGAAGATGCAGGGGGATTGCGAAGATCTGCAATGTGACATAATCAGGCTCGAGGAATGGGCATTGACATGGCAAATGAGGTTCAACATGAATAAGTGTAAATTGATGCATGTCGGTAACAAAAATCTCATGCACAAATATAGGATGTCCGGGGTGGTACTTGGAGAGACCTCCCAGGAAGGGACTTGGGAGTTCTGATCGACAAGTCGATGAATCCGTCCATGCAATGTGTGGCAGCAGCAAAAAGGGCAAACAGAATGCTAGGAATGATAAAGAAGGGGATCACGAACAGATCAGAGAAGGTTATCATGCTGCTGTACCGGGCCATGGTGTGCCCTCAGCTGAAGTACTGCGTCCAGAACTGGTCGCCGTACATGAAGAAGGACACAGTACTATTCGAAAGGGTCCAGAGAAGAGCGACTAAGATGATTAAGGGGTTGGAGGAGCTGCCATATAGCGAAAGATTAGAGAAACTGGGCCTCTTCTCCCTCGAACAGGAGATTGAGAGGGGACATGGTCGAAACATTCAAGGTACTGAAGGGGATAGACTTAGTAGATAAGGACAGGTTGTTCACCCTCTCCAAGGTAGGGAGAACAAGAGGGCACTCTCTATAGTTGCAAAGGGGATAGATTCTGTACAAACGTAAGGAAGTTCTTCTTCATCCAGAGTGGTAGAAAGCTGGAACGCTCTTCTGGAGGCTGTTATAGGGGAAAGCACCCTCCAGGGATTCAAGACAAAGTTAGACAAGTTCCTGCTGAACAAGAACGTGCGCTGTTAGGGCTAGTCTCGGTTAGGGTGCTGGTCTTTGACCAGAGGGCCGCCGCGTGAGTGAACTGCTGGGCATGATGGACCACTGGTCTGACCCAGCAGTGGCAATTCTTATGTTCTTATCTGAACCTTTCTCCGCTGCCAAATCCAGACTTCGTTCCTTTCACCTTGCTGCCCTGTATGCCTGGAACAGACTACCTGAGGCTGTGCATCATGCCCCTTCCCTTGTTCAAAAATAGACTGAAGCCCACCTTTTTGAGACTGCCTTCCACACTTAACCCTCTCCCTCTGCTCATCACCCTAGCTATCAGTTTAATCATCCCTTGCTAACTGCAGCCCCTACCTTGACATCTTGTTTCTCTGTCTTGATTGATTAAATTATGAGCTCATATGAGCAGGGACTGTCTCCTTCATGACTATGTACAGCGTTGTGTACATCTGGTAGCACTCTAAAACTAATTAATAGTAGTAGTAGTAGTAGTAGTAGAATGATGCACCATGCATTTGCAGAAATCCTGCTCCAGCATTGTCATGACGGGCCATCTTGATTTTCTGTAAAACCTACTGTTTGGAAAAAACTCCTCCTAGGGAGTGCAGATAGCTTCTATGAGAAATGATATTCTACTATCCTTTGAGAACACCTGTTGCAGGGAGAGTTAAACAACTTTACAAAAGACCTGCTGAATACAGAGCCTTTTGTAAAATAGGAAGAATGCCAGTAAATATACATGCATTTTGCTGGAACATCCAGAAGGAGCAGCAATTGGAGCCTTCTGTTTCTGGGCCATTGGAAGAATAGACAAAACAAAATCAAACAACTCACTGGTAAAACTTCTGCTAAAGTTGCTCAAAGCTCCAATAAAGGTGCAGGCCACAGCCAAACAAAAATAAAATAAACTAGTAAAACAACATAAAAAAATATATATATAAATAGAGCTTCTCAAAGTATGTGTGTATATGTGTGTGGTGGGGGGGGAGCAAAACTGAGTTAATTCTGTCAGAAAAAACACTTTTTGACACCCATATTCAAGTTCAAACCAGTAGAAAAAAAATACTGATAGACTCCATGGAAAGAAGAAACTGAGGTGACCCTGCATGACAATATTAGAACAGAAAGTCTGCATAGGCATGGTGCACTATTTCAGAAAGCTGCTGGAGCTCTGTTTACATTTATCTTACCCGAGTTGCATCTGATAACATCAGCCATATACAAAGACTAATCATCATGTTTATCCTTAAAGAATACATGTGTCACACCCAGGTAGAAGGTTTCCCATTAAGACTCTGGTAAAGCATTTCAGATGAGGATGGTCTGAGAAGCTGTTTAAGAACATGCAGGACACCATATTGCAGTAGTCCAATGTGTGTCCCCCAAAGTCCTCCATTGTGGTCCTCAAACAGTTGGCTAAAATGTTCTTCAAATCCTGTAAATGCATTAATTTCAATCTTGCCCACTCGATATAGTAATTGCAAAGAATCTCGTGTGTTTCTGACGTATCTCATTTATGGAATTTGATACTGCTGACAATCCAAAATAAAGTGAGTTTTAAAAAAATATATCCTTGAAGTGTTGTAGAATCACTATTAGTGTTAATTTTTAATGTTTAATACAAGCATGTGAAGGTGTTTTACAAAATTAGAAGTATGTGTAAACTTGAAATCTTTTGGTGGTCCTTTATGTAAAAAAGGTTGGAGACCACTGCCTTACTGGATCAGCCCAAACGTCCACTGAGTCCAACATCCTGATTTCAATAGTGGCAATTCAGGTTATGAGTACATGGCTGGATCTCAAATAATGGATAGGTTCTCTGCTATACTTTCCTTGGAATAGACAGTAACTTTTTGAAGTGCAACCTTGTTTTCTTTCTTGTCTTTGAAATGTAGTTCTTTTCCTTGTGTCTTTTATTGTAAACCACCTTGATTATCTTTTTGTTAGAAAAGTGGTCTATCAAGTTCAGTGAACAAACATAAGCAAATAATTGTATGAAGACTTTCCTTCCAGAATTTGTGTATGTCCCTTTAAATCCAGCTAAAGCTAACCTCCTTGATCACAATCTCTGCTTGTGGCTGAGGTTACAAAAAGTCAATACAAACCTAAAGAAAAGACTGCATCAAATTAAGCTTGATAATTCTTATCATTCATAGCAGTAACTCTTCAATAAAATGCAGTGGCTTGTGATGACAACAGACTAGAATATAATTTCCCATATCTGCTTGACATGCATAGTTACCATATTACAGATTCAAAAATAAAAACTGATAGTTACAATTCATTGGTGTACACTAGGCTTGTCCAAGTTCAGTCTTATAGGACTGCAAATGCTACCTCTATTATATGCAAATCTCTCATATGCATTTTAAGGATATCCTGAAACCATGGTTCTAGCAATGGCTGGGTCCAGAAGAAACATACTGTATGATGAATTGAAAGCTGTTTGTGTTCTTGAAAATTCATCTTCCATAATTCCTAGGTTGATCAAATAAAAGGTATCACAAACTTCAAAAGGTCTTATTCAATAAAGATTCCCTACCGCTTTCAAAAAATACAGAATAAAAAAAACTCCTTTTTGAATAAGGCTTCAAAAATTCTATTGCATTTCTCAGCCATAAATTACTTGGTTAGTTATGTTGGAGTCAACTAAAAATGCAATGGGGTAGAGTTTTAACTTGATGACAATGTCCCATCAAGTTTCACCCTGATCTGAGCTCTTTACTGAATGATATGCGGTTGTTAATGTTGTTGATTTTCATTCAGTTCCTTTTTGCTATTAACATTAATGTCAAAATTAAAATATCAGAAAAAGAGAGCTAATCAAACAGGCTTATCCAAAGGTTTTCAAGGTTTTCTAGGAACCTATGACAAGTTAAACATTCCTTTTTACCTACTGTTCTCTCCTATCTGAGCATGCTATCAGAAGCTATCAATCAAAAAATTTAGTGGGGTTTTTTTCCAACAATGCCTCCTACCTAATATTCTGTCCGTTTGCAAATAGCTTGTAAAATGATCAAGGATGCTTTGAAATGTAAAAAAGTAAAGAGCATCAGGGACCCGCTCCTTGTTCCTTACACAAATCAACAGGAGCCAAAAACCAATGCAGAGGTACCTGGGCTCTGAGATGCCCACCTAGAGATACTCGTAACTAGAAGGTACACTTTTTTCTGCCAGCCATCTGATAAGAGCGAGCGAGTGTGTGGCTTGGTATCACCCGACGCCGGAAGACAATACCACATCCACGGGATCCCCGAACAAACTAGACCCATCCCTTTAATTCTTTATTTAGTTTTAACAATTGACAATCTAAAAAAAAAAAAAGTCAAAAAGCAATAACAGTCTGTATATCAAAAGAATATCACTACAAAATATTTCATATTACAGGAAATAATGAGAAATTATACAGATTGTAGTTAGTCCACCATACACATGGAGAAGGAGCTGAAATTAAGCTGAAATAGATATTAAAGGAAAACTAGACAGGAGGCGATACAGATCCTAAACCTTTCTTTCTTTTCGAGCTAACATACTGGAATAACTCAGGAAGCTTTTACAAGTTGTACTTTAGAGGAAATAAATTTGGATAATTGCTACGGCTCATAAAATACACATCTATTCCCATTAAATACCATAACACACTTGCAGGGATATTTCAAAACAAAGGTTGCTCCCAACTGAATGACCTTCGGCCTCAAAATCAAAAATTATTTCCTTCGCTTTTGAGTAGGATGCGACACATCTGGATACATTCTTATAACGTTAGTCAAAAAGGGATCATCCTTATATTTGAAAAACAACTTAAACATCCAATCCCTATCTGAATCTATAGCAAATTGTACCAATAATGTAGCTGAAGTCTGGACCTCCACAAACTAGACCCATCCCTGCGATTCTGGAGGGGGTCCCTGCAGGATTTCTGTTGCTCCCATTCCCATGCAGCTCTCTATCTACCCTTCTCCTCCACTTCCAATTCTAGACTTTGTTCCTTTCAGCTCGCTGCCCCGTATGCCTGGAGTAAACTACCTGAGTCTGTCTGTCATGCCCCTTCCCTTATTCAAATGTAGAATGAAAATCCACCTTTTTGAGACAGCCTTCAACTTATAACCTTACTCCCCTCTGCTCACCACCTGAGTCAGAAATGTAACCGTCCCCTCTAACTGTAACCCCTACCCTGGCGTCCTGTTTGTCTTGATTGTTTAGATCAGTGTATTGCAAACATTTTAAGCTACTGGCATATTAATCTCGGGGCTGCGGCTGAATGGCACCTGGAAATGCGCAGATGTCAATGCAATGAAGTCAAGTCTGCGCATGTGCCGATGTCCTCCAGCTGTGACCCTGAGCCTCCCATTACTGCCAGGGAATGGGGGGGGGGGGGAAGTGGTGAGGAAAAGGAGCAGAGGTGCCTGTGAGGAGGAGAGTTGCAGGCCCTGACTGACTACAGCAGTGTTCTTCAACTGCCGGTCCGTGGACGGGTGCCAGGCTGCAAAAATCTATTGCCAGTCCGTGCAAGAGGCACATCCTGCAAGCAGTTAGCCAGTGCTGGCACCTCTCCTTCTTGCTGGCATCTCAGGGCATACCTGGAATCCTCCAAGGCACACTAGTGTGCCGCAACACACAGTTTGTGATACACTGGTTTAGACTGTAAGCTCACTAAAGCAGGGACTGTCTCCTTTGTCACTGTACAACACTATGCACATCTGGCAGTGCTCTAGAAATAATTAATAGTAGTAGTAGTTTATCTGTGGCAACTCAAGAGTAGAATGAGTTGCCTGAGGTCTTTGTAAGTTGCTTTGATCTATGGAACTTCCATCAGGGTATGAAGACTTGTCTTTTTAGGCATGTTTTTCCAGGGATTGTGTATTGCAGATAATTTTACATACATCATTTGTTTGGGTGGAGTAATGATTGCTGTGGTATTACTATTTGTGATTTTATGGATATGTTCACTGCTCCAAATCTCTTGACAGAAGCAGTTTACAAATGAAAATACATACATGAAATACAGTACAGTGGTGCCTCACACAACGAACTTAATTCGTTCCAGGAGCAAGTTTGTTATGCGAAAAGTTCGTTATGTGAAACGCGTTTTCCCATAACAATACATGTTAAAAAAAATAATTCGTTCTGTAGCATAAAATATGCTAAGATGACATAAAAAAAGATAAATTTTTGGTTATTATTTTTATTTAGATACATCTAAAAACATAATTGTTTTTTAAAACAACACACATTTTTTAAATTTAAAGACAGACTAAGTAGAGTCTAATTTTACAGTGAGAGAGGGCAGAGTCTCAGCGGCAAAAACTGGGACTTAACTGTTCATTTTTTTTTTTTTTCTACCGTGTTTCCCCGATGATAAGGCAGGGCCATCAAATAAGACAGCCCCCCCTTTTTAGAAAAAAATGTAAAATAAGGCACCCCCCCCGCAAATAAGCCACCCACCGATACCTGCGCTTACCCGAATCGGGTGGTACGGCGGGTGACTCCGTGTGGTCCCTGGCACCCCCGACACGATCGGGGCAAGAGGGAGCTCAAGCCCTCTTGCCCCCCCCGACTTCCCGACACGATCGGGGCAAGAGGGAGCTCAAGCCCTCTTGCCCCCCCCGACTCCCCGACACGATCGGGGCAAAAGGGAGCCCAAGCCCTCTTGCCCCGCCGATTCCCCAACTCCCCGACAATATCGGGCCAGGAGGGAGCCCAAGTCCTCCTGGCCACGGCGACCCCCTAACCCCACCCTGCACTACATTACGGGCAGGAGGGATCCCAGGCCCTCCTGCCCTCGACGCAAACCCCCCCTCCCCCCAACGACCGCCCCCCCCAAGAACCTCCGACCGCCCCCCCAGCCGACCCGCGACCCCCCTGGCCGACCCCCACGACACCCCCAACCCCCTTCCCCGTACCTTTCTGTAGTTGGCCGGACAGACGGGAGCCAAACCCGCCTGTCCGGCAGGCAGCCAACGACGGAATGAGGCCGGATTGGCCCATCCGTCCCAAAGCTCCGCCTACTGGTGGGGCCTAAGGCGCCTGGGCCAATCAGAATAGGCCCGGGAGCCTTAGGTCCCTCCTGGGGGCGGGGCCTGAGGCACATGGGCCCAACCCGACCATGTGCCTCAGGCCCTGCCCCCAGGAGGGACCTAAGGCTCCCGGGCCTATTCTGATTGGCCCAGGCGCCTTAGGCCCCACCAGTAGGCGGAGCTTTGGGACGGATGGGCCAATCCGGCCTCATTCCGTCGTTGGCTGCCTGCCGGACAGGCGGGTTTGGCTCCCGTCTGTCCGGCCAACTACAGAAAGGTACGGGGAAGGGGGTTGGGGGTGTCGTGGGGGTCGGCCAGGGGGGTCGCGGGTCGGCTGGGGGGGCGGTCGGAGGTTCTTGGGGGGGGGCGGTCGTTGGGGGGAGGGGGGGTTTGCGTCGAGGGCAGGAGGGCCTGGGATCCCTCCTGCCCGTAATGTAGTGCAGGGTGGGGTTAGGGGGTCGCCGTGGCCAGGAGGACTTGGGCTCCCTCCTGGCCCGATATTGTCGGGGAGTTGGGGAATCGGCGGGGCAAGAGGGCTTGGGCTCCCTTTTGCCCCGATCGTGTCGGGGAGTCGGGGGGGCAAGAGGGAGCCAGGCGGAGAGAGGGCAGTTAAGCGCAGTGCCTGCGCGGAAGGATGCAGCTCGGGCGACTTCGTTGTGTGAAACGAAGTTCGTTGTACGAATCAAGACATAAAGTTCGTTGTGCGCAGCGTGCGCTGTGCGAGGCGTCCGTTGTGTGAGGCACCACTGTATATGTAACAGAGATGAAACTGGAAAGTCTAGCTAGGGACTTAAGGTCCTATGTTCCATTATACTCTTTTTTTTTTCTCACAAAATGCAGCCAGGTGGCTTTTGTAGCATTAAGTTCTTCATTTAACTACTAAACAGAGCAGTAAGGTCTGGTAGATTATGGTTACTCTGAAACAACTAGCTGACTTTTAAGTTTTATTGTTTAATTTGACTAGTTTCATGAAATGTCTATTTCAATTTGATGAGTATAATATGTACCGGTATTAGCTTTTAATTAGCACCTTTCATAGTAAACAGTTGTCCATCGTTGATTAAGGTTATGGTTATCTTAACTAAGAATCATACATTATGTTGTTTTTCTATGGATTATGCATATGTCACTGTATTCTCTTGCCAAAAGACCAATAAGCTCTTATATCCGTATGTGTATGTAATCCTTTGGAGCATATCTTCCACTTCCTGAAAAAGGTTTGCTTCCTGAGCATTGTTATATCTCACAGGTAAGCTGAATGTATTTATCATAGTCTGGATCTGTTCTTTTTAACGTCTGGTAAAGTTTGCCTCTTTGCGGATTATACCAAAATCGACAATAGGGTGGGGACACTCCTGATGGTGTGGCTAACATGAGGAAGGATCTGGGGAAGCTTGAGGAATTTCTAAATTTGGCAGCTAAGATTTAACGCTAAGAAATGCAGGGTCATGCATTTGGGCTGCAAAAACCTGAGGAAATGGTACAGTTTGGAGGCGAAGAACTTTTGTGCACGAAAGAGGAGCAGGACTTGGGTGTGATCGTATGTGATAACCTTAAGGTGGCCAAACAGGTAGAAAAGGTGATGGCAAAAACTAGGATGCTTGGGTGCAAAGGAAAATGAATGGCCAGTAGGAAATAAGGAAGGTGTCCCTGCATAAGACTCTAGTGAGACTTCATTTAGAATATTACTTCTTTATGTTTTCTGCACTCGTGAATTCAATTATTCGAGGTTTTTTTGTTTTCTGGCTCCCCCCCCCAAAAAAATTACATCATCCATGGCGGTCATCTCCGTCAGGACCTGCCGCTGCCCCCCATGAGCTCCTGTTGGCCGAGACTGTCAGGTGAACGCTGCTGGAATGCTAATGAGAATTTGGGTCCATGGCTCCGAGGCGAGGAGACGCGACGGATGCGAGGGGGACCCAGAGGTAAGAGCAGCGGCTTGATGGGGTGGGAGAGGTTGGTGTGATGGGAGTTGGCAGTGGGCTTCTCTCTCTCCCCTGCTCTGTAGACGGGGCCAGGGTTAAGGAGAGACCCAGGCATTACTTTGAATCTCAGTAACAGGACAAAGACTGCCACCCGGAGGTAAAAGAGGCGGCTTGGTGGGGTGGGAGGGGTTGGAGCAATGGGAGTTGGCAGTGGGCTTCTCTCTCTCTCTCCCTCCCCTGCTCTGTAGATGGGGCTAGGGTTAAGGAGAGTTCCGGGCAGGTGGAGGGGAGGAGGCAAATAACTTTTTCATATGTTATTCGCGGTTTTATCATATTCTCAAGGGTTTTTAACAGAAAACCGCGAACAACATATGAAAAAGTTATTTGCGGTTTTTCTGAATTTGTGGGTCTGTTAATCCCCTATCACTGCGAATATGGAGGGAGAAGTGTGTATGTACAATTCTGTAGACCACACCTTCAAAAAGATATAAACAGGAAGGAGTCAGACCCGAGGGTAACTACTAAAATGGTCAGTGGCCTTTATCATAAAGCATATGGAGACAGACTTAAAGATCTCAATATGTATATTTGGAAGAAAAGCAGGAGAGGGGAAATATGATAGAGATTTAAATAACTCCTGTGCACAGGAGATAATTATCTTTCAATTGAATGGAAGCCCTTTAATAAGAGTGCATAGGATGAAGGGGATATATTTAGTAGTAAGTAACCTGAAGAAATATTTCTTCACAGAAAGGGTGGTCAATTTGTAGAATGGTAGAGACAAAAACTATCTGAGTAGATCTTTAAGGGAATGAAAAGGAGAGTAGATGGCATGTACAGGCAGACTAGATAGGCCATATGGTTTTTATCTGCCTTTACTTTCTATGCTTTTATGTTTTCAGTGCCAATCATGCAGCATTTTAGCTACTTTTGTTTAATCCATTTCTACTCTGTTGCAACATTTTTGAAGGAAAGCCCTCTAGAACTGGGCACAATACTCTAGGTGAGGTTTCATCAATGACTTGTTACAGGAATTTGGGACACTCCCCCTTCCAAGTTTCAAGTTTCAAGTTTTCAAGTTTTATTTCATATTTGATGAATCGCCTAATTCGAAATTCTAGGCGATGTACATAATAATATAATATAGAAACTTTAACCTAATTACAAAATCTATTAAGACTCACATGAAAGATAGGGAAGGAGGGTAAAGTTACAATGTGGGAGAAGAAAAAAACAAAAAACCCTATGCTCTCAAGCACTCCTTCGGCTTTGGCCACTGTTATGCTATACTGAGATGATCAGATATGGTTACCAAGGTGTCTTTCCAGTCTGATAGACAAGTATTCCCAGCGATTTTGAATTACGTTTTATCGTATTTATTATTTTGGATTGCTTTATTTTGTGATTATGTGTAAAGCTTATTATTAAAACTGATATTTCCTTTGAATATGAACTGCTCTAAAACTTCGGGTAAATTAAACTAAACTAAAACTTAGTTTTATAGACCGAGTCATCAACCAAGAGGAGCTCGGCTCGGTTTACAATAATGTAAAACATAATACTGGGCGGTATATAAAATTTTGGAATAGAATAGAATTTTCTGCTTCCAGGTACAGCTCCATTTCATGACTTGAATACGAAAGACAGATGAACAACTATGAAGTCAAAGGAAGAGAATATGGTTTTGCTGACAATGTTTGTTTGCATTTGCATTAGTGAAATGGTTATGGAGCCCGACAGCATCACCAGGACAATTAGCCATCACATTCCTATGGTTTGTTTCAAGAGTCAACAGTTCACCCAGCTCTCAGTGACATCCTCTTGTCTGAGCTAATTAGATGACCTGGTTTCAGCTTTAATCGCTCAGCAAGAGTTTCTAATAGAAGTTTTCAGCTCTGCATGGAGTTCGAAGCAGACACTGTGTGAGCAATAGTCCAGTTCATCCTGAATCAACATTGCTCAAACATTATCCTGTGCTGAAGGCAACTTGACCTGGCTTATTATAGTCCATCCTAAATGATACACGCAGGCACACATATTAAAAGCTCAATATCTTTATATGCAGTATAACTGGCAATGTTTTTCTAAAAGTCTTATTTTGTGGGAACAGCACAAAGATATTTTTCATTCTAACTAGAAATTTGAGTTGGCTGAAGCTGAAAGCTGGTACAGTTTTGTAACAGGGATAACAGCCAACTCAGGGTATGGAGAAGGTTGTGGAGGAAGTAAATCTGAAGAAGGGATGAGAAAGTAAAGGGTAGAGTGTGATGGGGAATACAAAGGGAGAAAGTGTGAGGTCAAAGTGTATTGTGCGCAGGGGGGCTTACTTCAAAGGAAAGGAAATGCAAGAAGTTGGGGCTGGTACCCTGTCATATTCCCCAGCCATTGCTCTACTGTGGAATGCTCCTTTCCCCATCACTTATTTCTTTATTCATTCAATTTTCTATACCTTTCTCCAAAGAAGCTCAGAAAGGTTTTACATGAATTTTTTTCAGGTACTCAAGCATTTTTCCCTTTCGGTCCTGGTGGGCTCACAATCTATCTAATGTATCTGGGGCAATGGGGGGATTACGTGACTTGCCCAGGGTTACAAGGAGCAACGTGGGTATGAACCCTCAACCTCAAACAGGATGCTGGGAATTATTAAAAAAGGGATGGTTAACAAAGCTAAAAATGTCATAATGCCCCTGTATCACTCCATGGTGTGACCTCATTTGGGGTATTGCGTTCAATTCTGGTCTCCTTATCTCAAGAAAGATATAGTGGTGCTAGAAAAGGTTCAAAGAAGAGCGACCAAGATGGTAAAGAGGATGGAAATCCTCTCGTATGAGGAAAGACTAAGGGCTAGATTCACAAAGCAAACCAATCCTGTACCGATTGGTTTGCGACCCCTTTACTATCAAATTTCCATCTGGCCTGATTCACTTATCTCTCCTGCGATCCGCTTCGAATCTGTGCATGAAAATGAGGTGAAATGCATGCAAATTGGACAGCGACCCAATACACTACACAAAATTTCGGATCCAACTGGGATGGCCGCTCAACCCAAGAAGCAACTGCAGGAGACCAGTCGAAAACGTCTTTCCGAGTCTCCAGCTCCATAGAAGCCCTGCTCTGCCCCGTGTCTCCTGCCTGCTCACCCCGATCTTCCAGCCCTGCTTTCTGCCCTGAGATCCTACTCTCTGCCGCCTTCCCTGCAGTGCGAGCCCGTGGTTTTAAAGTGGGGCTGCACGCCGCAGTGCAGCCCCACTTTAAACCCACGGACTCGCACTGCACAGAAGGCAGCAGAGAGCAGGAGAATCTGGGCGGCAAGATTGTCTGGAAGGGGGGAATAGGAGAGCCAGCCCGTGTGAAGGAAAAGTTAAAAAAAAAAAAAGTTGCAGCTGCCCACCCCAACACCCCCCCTCTGGTACGTAAAAGTTGGAAGCAGGAGGGGTACTCAGTCCTTCCTGCTCCTTAGGCCTCCCTCCTGCCCGCATGGCCCACCCCAGACTGGGCCACTGCACCCGACCGGTCCACCCCTGGCTGGGCTGGCCAGACCCACCCCCCCCCTCCCTCCCCCTCCCTTTAAAAATGTTGGGAGCAGGAGGGGTACCCGGTCCCTCCTGCTCCATAGGCCGACTAACCCCCCGGCCGGGCCGGGCCCGACCCGGCACGACCCACCCCTGACACCAAAGTTGGGAGCAGGAGAGGTGCTCAGTCCCTCCTGCTCCTAGGCCTCCCACCCTCCTGACCCACCCCTGGTCGGGCCAGGCGCACCTACCCCGGTACCTATAAAATTGTTGGGAGCAGGAGGGGTGCCCGGTCCCACCTGCTCCTTGGGCAAGGCTCCCCAAGATCTTCGGGACCCTCCTGCTGCTCCTATGCACTGGCATAATCTTCGGGAGCAGGAGGAAACTCCTCCTGGTCCTACTCTGCTGCTGCTGCTGCTGCCGCCGCCCAATAGCGGCCTTAGGCCCTGCCCCAGCGCATCATCTGATGTACAGGGAGAGGCCTAAGGCACTGATTGGCTGAGGCGCCTCAGACTCCTCCCTTTGGAGGGGCTGGGGCACCTCAGCCAATCAGGGACTTCCTTAGGGAAGGGAGAAAAATGTAAAAGACTAACACACAATGCTGATGCAGAGACTGCTGCTGGAGATTTGGAATATATGTGTGGTGGGGGATGGGGAGTGATGAGGACATTTGGATGAGATTTGGAATATATCCAATGCTTTTTAGCCCTTTTTGTCCTACTTGATTTAAATCTTGTCCAGCACATTTACCTAATCTCCTTGTGATGGGACAGATTTAGGTAAATATCACTTTCATTTGGGGGAATAGTCGGTCTACTCCCCTCGGTAGGTGATAGCATGGATCTCCTCTGCACATGAAGGCCTACTCAAAAGTTTTAACTTTGTTCATATTGAAAGAAAGTTTCATAGGTATAAGATTATGTTTGCACCTGTGCCAAAATAAGCCAGGATACTAACCTGCCCACACTGCCTGGCACATAGGAGCTCTCTCCACAGCCAAACCACTATAGCATTTGGAATGATGCACTGTACATCTAGCTGCATCTAGAGTTCAGTGTACCTCCCTAATTTTCCTTCCCACTCATAGTTAGCCATTTCCAAGAAACTTTCCTACAGATGGGTGTAACTAATTGTAGGTGCTGGACTGAAGCCTGGCACCGATGCTGTAGCACAGAATTCATCTATCTGAAGGAGGATGAGTATTCAAGGCCACAGCCCAGGGCATCTTCTGCCACTTGCACATATTCATATAAGCACACTACCACCTCCCAAAATCCAAACCCCTCATTAACTTCACACTGCAACCCAAACAACTGTAAACATGCAACAAACAATATATTTTAGGAGACAGAAAGGAGATTAAGAAAGAATAAACTTTTGAGAAAGAGCAACCAAGGAGTCCTGAAAATGGAGAAGTAGTCTAATAGTTGGGCAAGCAGGCTGAGAACAAAGAAAGCCTATTTCAAATCTCACTGTGGCAAATTGTGATTGTGGATAAGTCACTTAATCTGTCTTTGCTTCAGATATATACTAAACTAAACTAAATCTTGGACTTATATACCGAGTCATCCCTGAGAAACAAGGCTCAACTCAGTTAACAGTAGTTGTAGTTAATAGAGAGAAATGACCTCATGGAAACTTATCTGCTAGAAAACGCTGAAACAAAGTAGTTTTCAGGATTTTTCTATCTTATTTGAGAAGGTAGGTCGTTCCAAATTGCTGTTAATAAATAGGGGAAGGAATGAACAATTTTACTGATAGATCTGGCACCTTTTACAGTGGGAAAAGAAAGTTTAAATACATGGATAGTTCTGCAACTGGAAGATCTTGAAGAATTTAAAGCTAGAGGGACCAACAAACCAAAGATGCCATGCAAGATTTTAAAAACTATGCAGGCACATTTAACCTGAACTCTCAATCAAAAAGGAAGCCAATGTAAACTCCTTAACAGAGGTGACACATGGTCATACTTTGTTTTACCAAAGATCAATCTTGCAGTGGTATTTTGAAGTAACTGGAGTCTTGTTTTAATTTCCTTTGCTCAAACCCACATAAATGAAGTTACATTAGTCCAGTTGTGCCAAAATAATAGATTGGACCAAAATTGCAAAATGATGTTGATAAAACAGGTGACAGGCACTTTTCAGTGCACGCAAACTGAAGAAATAGACAGACCAAAGACCATAAATTTGCCACCATTTTTTTATTTCAGTATAAGTCTTAAACACTTCAAACACAAACTTGCCTGCACTGGCTGACATAAGAACATAAGACTAGCCTTAGTGAGTCAGACCAATGGTCCATAAAGGCCAGTAGCCCGTTCTCACAATCCAGGTCACTAGTATCTGGCCAAAACCCAAGGAGTAGCAATATTCCATGCCTTTAATTTTCATGTCGGACAGATATAAAATAAAATACAGGAGTGCATATCTCAATAATTGTCCAACACTGACAACAGCTGATGAAAGAGCACCATGCTGTTTATGGAAAGAGTGTATACAATTGAGGAAAGAGTCTCACTATTCACAAAGGGCCTCTTTTACAAAGCTGCTATCAAGGCTTTGTTAAAGGGGCCGAAAGAGTGCACTCTGCGCATTACTGGGAAAAGAGTTGCACTTCTCACACAAACTTGTTCCAAAAATAGTCTTTAGTCACACATAATCCCCCCCTTTACAAAACCATTAAAGCGGTTTTTAGCACAGGCCGGCGCCGAATGCTCTGCGCTGCTCCCAATGTCCGTAGGAACTCTATGAATGTCGGGAGCAGAGCAGAGTATTCAGCACTCCAGCCTGCGGTTTTGTAAAAGGGGGGAATAGTCTTTCTTAGCAAAAAAACGTCTAACATGCATCATCTTCTGTATTCGGCTATCTGATGACAGTGTAGACAGTGGCAATTTTTTAAAGACTTCTTCCAGTGTCAGTTTCTGTTTCAGTAGTCTCTCTTTGATCAAGTAGACTGCCCTAATCTCATGCTCATCGATAAATGAAAGTTGTTCCATGCCAGCAATTAACTGGCCACACAATTTCACTATATCATCCATAGGAATTTTTCTCCAGTGCTCACAAGGTCTTCATCATCACTACTATCCTCAAGCTTTTCTTTATTTAAAATGGTCTTTATCTGCCATCATTTACTATGTTACTATGTAACACTATTTTAGCAATCTCATCATCACTGAAGGAATGCACAACGGGTGCATCTTTGGCAATATTCATTACTTCATTAATAACAGCTGCTTTATCTTATTAACATTTTCAGAAGAAAGACCTCTGGCATAAGCAGTGAAGTTTGATATCATCACCATTTCATCACTGACTTGGAAACTTGGATAGTTTTCCTCATCAGGTTCATTTTCATCAAACATTGTTGATGGCCAAAGAAGTTTTGCCAAGAAGTTTTTAATGCTGATTTAGTTACGTCTTTCCAGGCATTAGCAAATGCATAAATGGCAACCTTAAGATTACATTCCTCAACTTTTAAATTCTCCAATGAGTCAACCCTGAATTTAAGGCAAATTCATACCTTTCATTTTCCTGAAATTAAAAATATAAAATGCTTCAGAATAGTCAATTCAACCTTGGCTTATCACGCAGCCAAACTATGGAAAACTATACCTATTGAGATGAATCAACAAAATAACTAAAAGTTCAAAAAAGATCTGTTTGATGAATTTGTACTTAAAAAGATATAACTTTACATTAACCAGTTATCTGCCATCATGTTTCTATAATGTTGTATTAGATCATTTATTTTATATAAACCACACTGAACTCGCATGAGGTATTGGCGATATATAAAGATTATATTGTATTGTGTTAAGACTGAACTTCTTGAGAAAGTCTTGAATTCTTATGCCTCTGTTAATTGCATCAAGCATACAATTTAGAAACTGTCTTTATACTTGGTCTTCATGTAACATAAAATTCCTTGGTCAAAAGGCTGTAGTAAGGATGCCACATTGGGTGAGAGATAAATGAAAGAAACATTTTTCACAAGAAGTTCTTGAGGTGGATGTGCAGAACAGTTGTCTAGAACTAGTAAAACTTTACAGTTTTCTTCCAGTCCAGCTTCTCTATAATGAGCTCTTGTTGCTGGCAAAATGTGGTTATGGAACCAATCACTAAATGCTTTTTTGTTAGCAAAGTAGTCCAAAGGTAGATGACATACACCCTTGAAACATCATGGATGTTGCCTTTTTCCAATCACTGCCAAGTTTAATTTGTGTGTACCCACAGCATTGGTACATGTAAGAACAGTTACCCTATCCTTTGTATCCTTAAAACCAAATGGTGCTTGTTCATCAGCTGTTGTCATTGTTTTTCTAGGAACATAGCGCCAGTAAAGAGCTGTTTCATCAGCATTGTAAATTTGTACAGGACCAAGGTTTCCATCAGATATTCTTTTAGCAAATCCAGCAATGTAACTTTCAGCTGCCTCATAATCAGCATAAGCTTTTTCACCACAGATTTTAAGATATTTAACACCATGGCATTTCTTAAATTTCTGCAGCATTTCTTAAATTTCTGCACTTATTATCAATGTTCAGTTCTTGATGGCATTTTTGGCATGCTTCATTACCATCAAATCAGTCAATGGCAGGCACTCATGCCTTCTTTGCCAAACCCACTCAATCAGCATACAATCTAAATCTACATTTTTTTGCCCTTTGCAATGGTTTTCTGGTTTTCATTAATTTCTGGTCATCACTTTCATTGTAAAACTTAAACAACCTATCTCTGGCCTTTTCTGCTTCTCACTGCAACCCTGAGTAGAATCTGTAGCTCTTCTTCCATTTTTAAGACCCTTTTCTTTCCCAGTGGGAGCAGTAAGGCGAGATGCTGCATATGATGGTTCCCTGATAAGAATCAGATGGGAGGCTTTAAGGACAGATGCTGTGTAAGATGGTTCCCTGATGAGAGCTACAGCATAATCATTTTCCCCTGGATGGGATATATAAAGAGAGATGTGTATAATGGGATGTTAAGGAAGATTCTGTATAATGGTAGCTCCCTGATGAAAACCGGATAGGAAGGTGTGCAAGGACTGGGGCTCTGCCTGAGAAAGTAAACAGAGGGGGAATGTGAAAGAAAAGGTCTGTGATCTAATAGTAAATGTGCTGAGTGAGATAAACACTGCTCAGTCCAGAGGCAGGAGTTCATGCAGCTGCCTGGCGGCTCTCCGCCACGTGTGAGTTATGTGCTCGCCCTCAGCTTACAAAAATAAATAGCATTACTTCTTTTCAGCCAATGTATATTTATGCGTGTGTGTATACACTGCAAATGTATACACGTGGACCCTCCAGATGGCGGCATGCACTTCTTATCTTCAACAAGGTTATTCCTCCCCTGACCTGAAGATTTAGTGAGCTCTATAGGTAATGCAGCACAAGCAGCCTCCTCTCTCAGCAACAAAGGATGCCTGTTCTCTCTTATCCTGACAAGCCAAGCGGCATCGCTCAGGCAGCATGCCAGAGAGCAGCAATTCCCAGACAGGGAGTGGGCGTGCAGAAGTGGAGGAGGAAAGCAAGGATAAAAGAAGGATGAAGAAGACAGGAAAGAAGGGGAAAGCTCAGAGAGAAAGGAAAAAAAATGTCAGTTATTTTAACAATTTAATTAGCAGATATATCAAATTTTGCAAAAAAAAAAAATCTGCCAAATATTCATTAATTCATTAATCAATAGTGTATGATTCTCAGCGACTTTCAGAAGAAACACTTCAATAATCCTAAAGGATCAGCCTTACATTCTTCATGAAGTCAATGATTTGAGGATAATTCAATGCTGGAAGCTACCCACTTCCCTTCCTGCACCAGGTCCGAAGCAAAGCTCTTATCGAGACCACCTTTGAATTTCAAGGTCCCAAAATCTGGAATGAACTTCTAAGCAGCTTACGGCAACTTCTCACATACTTATGATTCAGGAAGGTACTGAAGACGCATCTATTCTCTTCACTGCATTGACTTACTATAATGTATCCATCTGTATCGTTTCTAATATTATGTAAGCCGCAATGGTATGGTATCTTAAGAGAAGTAAACACTCTACTGCTTCTTAGGAAACATACTTTTCCTGACATGAATTCATTTTTTGTCAAAATTGAATCATGGGAGTCTCTAACTTCCTTGGACTTTCGCAGGGCTAAGAGTGAAAGTTCGAGGAAGTCAGAGACATGAAACATGAATTCTTGTCAGGAAAAGTATGTCTCCTAAGACACAATATAGCGTTTACTTCTCTTAAGATAAGTATTCAATCACTTTATTTTTTCACTTTTTTATAGAATGAGGAATTGGAAGTAAATATGTTCAAATTTGACTTAATGAAGAATGTGAGGCTGATCCTTTAGGATTGTTGAAGTGTTTCTATGAAAGTTTTATGTTTCCGAAAGTTGCTGAGAATCATACACAAATTAATTAATATTTGGCAGATAATTATTATATATTTTTGCATAGTTATTTAAACAATGCCATGTAACTCACACAAAGTTCTAAACGTATAAGATAAAATGATTTTTATCTACCACAGAAGAGAAGAAAAAAAAAAGCACCAAGGGCCTTGCAATTTATTAACGGACCCGACACAATCACCTGCATCAAGGGTCAATCCGATGGATAATGTGATAACATCGTTTGGAGACGATACCCACCCTCTCATGCCCTTCACAGAACTGTAGCTACCTTAACATGAAAGGGACATATAGAGCGGATATGAAGTTTCCTGTTGACAGCAAGAAGTAAAAAAAATTGAATATACAACATTCTAATTAAAAAGAAAACTAACTTTCATTATAATGGAACTCTAAGGAGAGAGATCCACTCTCAAAAAGAAGAAAAAATTATTGATGATTTAGTACAATTACATCCAATCTCTACCCGAGGGTGTGGTGTTTAATGTTAAATAAATTGGTAAGGGAATCCAGACAGTTCCAGAATTAAGTTTCAGAATCACAAACAAAAGATAGAAAGGGGGAGGGAATGAGGAAGGGATGTTAAAGTGAATGTGCTCTCAGTATAAGCTGGAGGTGGAGCCTGGGGAGAGGAGAGAGAGAGAGGGGCAGAATGGATATTAGAAATGAAATACCGTATGCTCAGAATGGAATTAGGAATCGAGTATAGTGAAAAATAGGGATGGGGGGATGCAGAAAGGGTTGGAAGGGCATAATTGTTGTATCGTTGTGGAATGTTAATAAAGTGATTTAGAAAAGAATTAAACAAAGGGCACTAAGGCCCCGATTCTATAAAGGGCACCTAAGTCATGCCTAAAGTTAGGCGTGCTTTAGGCGTCCAATCTAAGTAGTTAACGAGCCAATCAAGGGTCTTAACAAGCGATAATTGGTACTTAGGCATCCAAATGACGTAGACGCAGCCACAATTTCATGGACGCCCATGTTTAAAACTCGTACCTAACTCAATAGGCGTGGAATGGGCAATGACTCAGTTTGGACGTTCTTTGATTCATTTACATAACACTGAGTGACCTAAGGCATCCATATGATGCCTATATTGTAGGCAAAGGGACCTGGACAAGCTGGAAGACTGGGCAAACAAATGGCAAATGCGCTTTAACGTGGAAAAATGCAAGGTCATGCATATAGGGAAAAAGAACCCGTTGTTCAACTACAAATTGGGGGGGGCACTGTTGGGAGACAGCAGACTTGAGAGATACTTGGGTGTGCTGGTGGATGCATCACTGAAGCCATCTGCACAGTGCGCAGCAGCCTCAAAAAAAGCCAACAGGATGCTGGGCATCATAAAGAGGGGCATAACAACCAGGACGCGGGAAGTCATCATGCCATTGTATCGAGCGATGGTGCGTCCACATCTGGAATACTGCGTTCAGTATTGGTCGCTGCACCTCAAAAAGGACATGGCGGTACTTGAGAGAGTCCAAAGGAGAGCAATGAAACTGGTAAAAAGGCTGGAACACTGCCCATACGCCGAGAGGTTGGATAGGCTGGGGCTCTTCTCTCTGGAAAAAAGGAGGCTCAGGGGAGATATGATAGAGACCTTCAAGATCATGAGGGGCATAGAGAGGGTGGATAGGGACAGATTCTTCAGACTGAAGGGGACAACAAGTACGAGGGGGCATTTGGAGAAACTGAAGGGAGATAGGTTCAAAACAAATGCAAGGAAGTTTTTTTTCACCCAAAGGGTCGTGGACACTTGGAATGCGCTACCGGAGGAAGTGATCAGGCAGAGTACGGTACAGGGATTCAAACAGGGATTGGATGGATTCCTGAGGGATAAAGGGATCGTGGGATACTGAGGGAGGAGCTGGGATGTAACACAAGTATAGAAAGCTAAGCAGGTAATAAGTATAGAAACCCAACCAGGTCGTGCATGTGCAAGACCGGAGGGTTAGGACTACGATGGGAAGATAGGACTTCAATGAGAAACCAAGGTGGCAAGGGAGCCCCTTCTGGTGATTCAGACAGGTCATGACCTGTTTGGGCCGCCGCGGGAGCGGACTGCCGGGCAGGATGGACCTATGGTCTGACCCGGCGGAGGCACTGCTTATGTTCTTATGTTCTTATGTAAATGAAAACCAGGTCCATTTTTGAGTTTAGTTTGGGCTTCAAATAGATCTGAGTTTTATGGAAAGAACTTAGGCACTCTTTGGACGTTCTTAATGCGATCTGCTAAATAGCTCTCTGGGATTTATTTTTGCTTTATTAAGCTCAAAATACATTTAATAAGGCACCACATAAATGGGGCACCTCAAAACAGATATATTGCATGCAAAACCTTCTATTTTTGTGGACAAACAGCAATGCTATTTGCTAATTAGAGGAAAAAATCCATTAACTGAAGCACATCACATGAAAAACATAGCTTTAGTTTTCTTGTTAAAAAGCTACCCTTTTTTTCTGACTAAACAGTGCTCCAATAAGGTCATTCTTGAAAGCAAAGAAAGCACATGACAAAAATATATAGATTACATACATAACTTCATTTGCAAAAGCTTAAATAAAGAAAAAACAGATAGAGACCTTAGCATGGCTTCTACTTCATTGCAAATGGAGGTTTGCAGCTGTACAATGGTGATCTCATTGTGAGATCATCAAGGTGCACCTGCAAGGTAGAATGCCACAATTAAAATATGTACTGGAGGAGCTGGTTGGGATTTGAACTTATGACCTCTGGAAGAGGAGCATGGAGCTTTTACTTATTGAGCTATAGCAGCTTCCAAGTAGGTGTCTCTGACTGCCCTGTGATATGATAGCTTAGCAGATCTCTGGCTAGAGCGCGCTAATCCTGTGCGTGCGCTAAAACGCTTAGCGCACCTTCGGAAAAGGACCTCTTAGTGAATCTAGCCCAATGTCATCACAAACCTTTTCTTTTGTAAGCTACTGATCAAAGTGGTGGGCCTTTCCATCTTCAATACAGCATGAATCTGCATTCTCAACTGCAGCAATGTTGGAGCCCCTGCCCTAATCCACTGAATCAGAATACTTCTTTAACTACCAAACATGCTCCTACCTGTGAGCAGCTCCAAACACAATGAATGGATATGAATGGACATGATAGCCTTAAGGCATGTATTGGGCTCAACTACTCCTGCCTAATGTGCTCAGATAAGGTGCATATAAAGTCAATACTAAAACCAAAATGCAACTCTCACCAGAACACGCTCTCCATCATCTTTCTATCATTCACATCCATCTCAACATATAAATCCCTCTGTTGTGTTCACACTACAGCCAGGCTCACATCCTCTCTCCATTTAACATAGAAACATGATGGCAGATAAAGGCCAAATGGCCCATCCAATCTGCCTATCTGCAGTATCCACTATCTCCTCCTCTCCTCAAGAGATCCCACATACCTGTCCCGCACTTTCTTGAACTTGGACACATTCTTTGACTCCACCACCTCTTCTGGGAGACTATTCCACGCATCTACCACCTGTTCTATAAAAACGTATTTCCTTAGATTACTCCTGAGCCTATCACCTCTTAACTTCATCTTATGCCCTCTCATTCTGTAGCATTCTTTCAAATGAGATTTCCCTCATGTGCATTTATGCCATGTATTTAAATGCCTCTATCATATCTCCCTTCTTGTGCCTTTCTTCCAAAGTATACATATTGCGATCTTTAAGTCTGTCCCCATACGCCTTATGATGAAGAATACTGATCATTTTAGTAGCTTTCCTTTGGACCAACTCCATCATGTTTATATCTTTTTGAAGGTGCGGCCTCCAGAATTGTACACAATGTTCTAAATGAGGTCTCACCAAAGTCTTATACAGGGGCATCAATACCTCATTTTTCCTACTAGCCATACCTCTCCCTATGCAACCTAGCATCCTTCTAGCTTTCACTGTCACCTTTCAACCTCTTTAGCCACTCCTTAAGATCATTACATACAATCACATCCAAGTCTCACTTTTCTGTCGTGCACATAAGTACTTCACCCCTAAACTGTACCATCCCCTTGGGTTTTTGCTGCCCAAATGCATGACCTTGCATATTTTAGCATTAAATCTTAGGTGACAAATTTCAGACCATTCCTTCAGCTTCACTAGGTCCTTCCTCATGTTATTCACACCATCAGGGGTATCTACTGCAGATTTTAGTATCATCTGCAAAGAGGCAAAACTTACCTGTCAGCCCTTACAAAAATATTAAAAAGAACAGGTCCATGAAACAAACCTTGAGACACATCACTGGTAACATCCGTTTCCTCAGAGAGATCTCCATTGATCATTACCCTCTGTCGCCTTCCACTCAACTATTTCTGACCCAGTCCATCATTTGAGGCCCATATTGAGGGTACTCAGTTTATTTGACGCCTGTGTGGAACACTGTCAAAGGCTTTGCTAAAATCTAAATATAATCATCTAAATGACCAAGAAATCAATCCCAAATTTAAAAATTCTTCATCAATACTTGCTCCAAAAACTATTTCCTAATAGTCTGGCATATTGTCATTTGTTTCAATTCAATAAAATACATTACCTGCAAGTACCCATGAAACTTTTCTGGCTCCAAACCATACTCTTCCTGCAGTTCAGCATAAGATTTTATTTTTCTTCTCCCTCTCTCCCAAAACCTGTTCCACCTGAGAAAGTCCAACCTGCTTTCACCTTTGAAAAATTGATGGTCGCATCCCCTAGATTGGCGAATATTTCAATATCTGGAGTATATCACCACAACCTCTCATTCATCCATCTCCATGCCTGTTTAGGTGCAGAAATCAAAGCAATCTGGGGGTCTTCTTCAAAATGTGAAGAAGAACTACTGTGTAAAACAAGAATATGGCTTTGCCAGCTGTGCTTCTGCATTAACATCAGCAACCTGCAACTCATCTCCCAACCAAGCATGAGTCAACCACAAAAACCAACAGACATTGTAAAGTTGCAAGTCCAGCATACCCAGATCTCCATCTACTCTGTAAAACTGTCAGTTGAGATTTAATAATAAAAAATGCAGGGCTGTGCATTTGGGCTACAAAAACAAGGGAGTATAGGGAGTAAAAGTACTTCTGTGTACTAAAGAAGAGTAGGAGGCCTGGGATAAGTGCATCTGGTGACATTTTTTTTAAATTATTTATCTATAAATTTATTTATGTATCAGTTTTAAACATAAACTCCAAGCAAGTACACTTGTACAAAAATATGGCAGAGAAACAGATACTATTAAGAAAGAAAAACCTGTAACTCAGAGACACAAATTCTTAATTCTATCTAGCGTCAAGATATTCAGATTCACAAGGAAAACAAAATCCACAAAAGATGGAAAAGAAAAAAAGCTAACAGTATGAAAAGTCCAAAGAGGTACTCATCAATAAAGGTGAAATAAAATAAAGAATTAAACGTGCAATGGCATGGGATATGTTGATGTTTCCCATATCATTGTAAAAGACAGCCAATCCTTACATGGAATCCAACAGCAGAGAAGTACTTTCTCCATAGCAAGCAAGAAGGACTGACCATTACACATAGAATAATCCTCTATAATTCTTCAGTCAGTACAACCCAGCCCTCAGTATCCCTAAGTACAACCTCTACCCTAGAATATGATAGTTTCTGGGATATTTCTGCTAAAATACTTTACTGTTTTTCCTAGCTTTACAATAATAATAATAATTCACATAACTGCACACATCCATGAAACGAGACTTGGGAGTATTGATCGACAAGTCGACTCCCAGGAATGAGACTTGGGAATTCTGATCGACAAGTCGATGAAGCCATCCACCCAATGTGCGGCGGCGGCGAAAAGAACAAACAGAATGCTAGGAATGATAAAGAAGGGGATCACGAACAGATCAGAAAAGATTATCATGCCATTGTACCGGGCTATGGTGTGCCCTCACCTGGAGTACTGTGTCCAGCACTGGTCACCGTACATGTAGAAGGACATATTAATACTCGAAAGGGTCCAGAGAAGAGCAACTAAGATGGAGGAGCTGCCGTATGGTGACAGATTAGAGAAACTGGGCCTCTTCTCCCACGAACAGAGGAGACTGAGAGGGGACATGATCGAAACGTTCATGGTACTGAAAGGAATAGACTTGGTCGATAAGGACAGGTTGTTCACCCTCTTCAAGATAGGGAGAACGAGAGGGCACTCTCTAAAACTGAAAAGGGATAGATTCCATACGAACATAAGAAAGTTCTTTTTCACCCAGAGAGTGGTAGAAAACTGGAATGCTCTTCTGGAGTCTGTCATAGGGGAGAACACCCTCCAGGTATTCAAGACAAAGTTAGACAAGTTCCTGCTGAACCAGAACATACGCAGGTAGGGCTAGTCTCAGTTAGGGTGCTGGTCTTTGACCAGAGGGCCGCCGCATGAGTGGACTGCTGGGCACGATGGACCACTGGTCTGACCCAGCAGCAGCAATTCTTATTTTTCTTATGTTCTCCTACAACATACGCATAAACGCACCAACACACAAGCACCTCATTACATGCATAGCATATGTCCATACAAGTTTGTCAAGCCTATACGTACTTGTAATGATGTAGCTGGGACTCAGTGGGCCCCGAGCGGGAGAACCAAGATGTCCCTCTCCCGCCACTGGGTCCTCCAGACTCTACAGCAGCACAGACTGTGTAAATATCTCTCGGGCCAGTGGGGCTTTTCCTCTGCTACCTCCTGCCACTCTGATGCAACTTCCTGAAGGTGGGATGCAGTACAGGAAAAGCCCCGCCGTCCCAAGACACATTTACATAGTCCCATTTATGCATTAACCTTGGCCAATTAAGTGATGAATATCAGCGCTTAAGTAAGCCAAGAGCTGACTCCACCCCAGAACACCCCCAAAGATAGCCTGCTTTGTGTTTGGCACTAACTGGGAGATTCAGCGGCACTTAACCAGTTAAGTGCCGTTGAATATTAGTGGCTAGCCCAGACAGAGATTTAACCGGTTAGCACCCGGCTAAATCACTTTGAATATTGGGTCCAAAAATGATATGTTTTGTATCTGAATAAGAACTAGAACTAAAATATCACCGATACCCCCACAAGAAAATCCTCTAGAATGGCATTTCACTTTTGCAGATAACATTTTAAAAACTCAGATTATAGTTATTCCAGACCCAAGCAAGTAGAGGGTATTTCCAGGTGTTCATCGGCAGCTGCTTGGTCCAAAATCCCCTAATTGATGCAGTGAAGGACAGTAGTGCACAGAGGAAGCTCTGGGTGTCTTCTGTCCTGACTTGGTGTTATCCAGCTTTACGAAAGTAATGGTAGATAGCAGACATAACATTTGAGCTTCTAACCGCAGACATTTAGAAATGGTAAGATATGTACAAGACAGTAAATATTGGATGTGTTCCTGACACTGACTGCTGCTTTATGAAGACTCTTAAGCCCCCTAACTGAAGGCCAAGTACACAGTCTGTAAGTAATCATGCAAGCTGCATTGTTTACAGTTCTCCTGGAAGCTTCTCATGTCTGACAGGTGCTGAGGGGAATGCAAGACTATTGTTGTGTTCATTCTATCCTAGTAGAGACCAACCTGATGTCAGATTTAATGAGAAAAACACCTGCAATTCAGCAACAAGAAATGTCTCTGATGTTTGCCTCGATGGAGGAGGATAAATAGTGGAGTGCTGCAGGAATCTGTACAGGATTTGATGCTATTTAACATACTGTATTTCTAATTGATCTGGAAATTGGAATGACAAGGGAGATGACTAAATTTGCATTTGACACTAAACTGTTCAAAGTTGTTAAAATGCATTCAAACTGTGAAAAATTGCAGGCAGACCTTAGGAAATTAGAATACTGGACATCCAAATGCCACATTAAATACAATGTGGACAAATGCAAAGTGATGCACATTGGGAAGAATAACCCAAAATCATAGTTACCAGATGATAGTAAATGCCCAAGAAAAAGATCTAGGTGTCAACATAGACTATAAATTGACAACTTCTGCCCAATGTGCAGTGGCAGCCAAAAAAGCAAATATGATGCTAGGAACTATTAGAAAAGGTATGGAAAGTAAGACTAAGAATATTATAATACCTCTGTATTGTTCCATGGTGCAACTTTATCTTGAGTATTGCGTTCAATTCTGGTCATTGTATCTCAAGAAAAGATATAGCGAAGTAGAAAAAGTTCAAAGAACAACCAGGATGATAAAGAGGATGGAACTCCTCTCATATGAGGAAAGACTAAAGAAGGTACAAATTAATCGAGTTTTTACTCCATCAAAAATTACAAAGACTAGGGGCACTCAATGAAATTACAATCTATAGGAAGAAATATATTTTTTCACTCAGAGAATAGTTAAACTCTGAATACATTGTCAGAGGATGTGGTAATAATGGTTAATGTAGCTGGTTTTTAAAAAGGGAAAAGGGAAAGAGATTGGTACTTATATAGCACCATTTTGTAGTTTTACAACTATATTCAAAGTGGTTTACATACAGGTACTTCAAGCATTTTTACTATCTGTCCTGGTGGGCTCACAATCTGTCTAATATATCTGGGGCAGTGGAGGATTAGGTGACTTGCCCAGGGTCATAAGGAGCAGGGTAGGATTTGAACCCACAACCTCAGGATACTGAGGCTATAGCTCTAACCACTACACCACACTCTCCTGAAGGCAAAGTTATTGTTTGCAGACATAGGGGAAGCCATTGCTTGCCCTGGGATCAGTAGCATGGAATGCTGCTACTATTTGGGCTTTTACCAGGTACTGACCTGTATTGGCTATTGTGGAAACAGAATACTGTACTCGCTTAGAAGTCCAGATAAGTGATTGTATCAAATTTTAAATAAAACTTGAAACTGGTCTGACCCAGTATGGCTATTCTTATGTTAAGATGGCTCTTTGTTTAAAAGTCTGTCAAAAAATGCATTGTTTTTCCAATAATAAAGGTGGTATCTTATTTTCATCTCTATTTATTTTCTTTAAAGTGAACTAACATAGCAACTATACTACAATATCCAGTGCTTTCCTACACCATCAATTATAATCTTATCATAACTAAGCAGCAGTAAGATTTGGTAATCCTCCAGAGGACTCCAGCCTGCTTCTGAGTATTTTTTTCCCATTTTATAAGAACATAAGAATAGCCTTAATAGGTCAGACCAATGGTCCATCAAGCCCAGTAGCCCATTCTCACTGTGGCCAATCCAAGTCGCTAGTACCTGGCCAAAACCCAAAGAGTAACAACATTCCATGCTACCGATCCAGGGCAAGCAGACGCTTCCCCCATATCTTAATAACAGACTATGGACTTTTCCTCCAGGAATTTGTCCAAACCTGCTTTTACCACAACCTCTGGCAACGCGTTCCAGAGCTTAACTATTCGCTGAGTGAAAAAATATTTCCTCCTATTAGTTTTAAAAGTATTTCCCTGCAGTTTTATCGAATGTCCCCTAGTCTTTGTAATGATTTTCATTAGGAACATATGACAAAAACAGTGAAAATTGCACACATATGGTACTAGATTACAATAATCATATAACAAATCTTGTCTTCCTGCGTCCTCATTGAGTGTTCAAACTTTTATCATATTACGTACATCAATCATAACCACCAGTTATTATGTTCTCTCCATCGAGCAGGTATTTCAAATATTGTGAAATTCTTTCAAATGGCCCCTCCTATGAGCAGTCAATTTAGATGCTTCTAAGTATTTCTATTAAGATGGTCAATTTTATTAAATCATTTTACTCATAGATGTAAGATCCACAAAAATATATATGCTATGAGTTGAAATTTTCAAATCGAAAGCCTCAGTTACACCCCCTCCTCCGCTGCATTAGTTGTTTAGCTGGGAGTTATTGGGTGATGAATCCTTACCGGCTTCCTTGATTCAAAACGCTATTTTTTTTTAGCAGTGAACTTAAATAGTATTTAACATGTATTTTTAGGAATAAGTAATATTAAACTTGTAAACTTAGATTATGCTTTCTTTAACCACGACCTGGGAGATATGGAGTCCAACATGTTTCGCAAATGCTTTATCAAGGAACTCCCAGAGCCGCTACAGTCATCTGACTCTCCCTAGTGCTTAAAGCTCCTTTTTCCTGTTCCATGTGCTCCTCTAACTCCTGTCCTATGTCTATCCTAAGAGTTCTATCCATCCTTCTGTCTGTGCTTTCTGTTCCTCTATTGGTTCTTTAACTCTTCTACTTTCTCCTATTCCAAAATTTCTATCCTCTCCACCCCACCCCCTCTTTCCTCCACTGCCTTTTCTCTGTCCCAAGACTTCTAGCCATTCCCTTCCTGATCATCTTGGCTCCTCTTACATTTCACTTTTCGCTGTTACAGCATTTTTGTTCTCTGTAATTTGCAGGTCTGCACGAACAATCCACAATCCATCAGCACTTCCAAAACTTTAGAAACCAGGGACTCTCAAACCTTTTGTCTAAAAAGCCATAATACATAACACTGCTCAGATTTTCCAGGGACACCAAGAAGCTGGCATCTGCCTTTAAAAGAAATCTATATGTGCAGTGAAGTACACATAATAAGCAGGTACAAATTTAACTGGGAGAGGGCAAAGTTGTTATCCAGGGAGACTAGTTGTTAAGAGGGAAAATTTAACTACCCCCTGTTTGCTCTGTCATGCAGCTACACTTTCCAACTTGCTGCAGTGTATGCTTGGAAGAGGCTTCCTGAGTGGGTATGTCATGCTCCTCGGATCTTATTCAAATCCAGCATAAAAAGTCATCTTTTTTTAGGCCGTTTATCCTAATCCTCTTTATGGGGGTGGGGAGGCTTCAGGTTTGCCCTAAAAAGAAGCAAAGTATACTCATATTTACTCAGCTCATCTCCTTGCTGCATTCACTGCCTTCAATGCAGGCCACACCAGCACACTCTGCTTCTACACTCTGTTGTGATGCCCTCTAGCAAACAAGAAGCTACCTGAGGTCAAGGACTCACTGAGGCTATGCTGGGTGGGTAATAAAGTGAATTGTGCTATGTAAAATATCCTACTGTTTTCCAGGTCCTTGCAAAATCACGTCTGTTCTATGGGAGTGGGTCAGCATGTAAGGTTTTTATCTGGGCCGGCACTGGGCTCTATCCCTTGGCAGGACTTTGGGCTGACAGCAGGAAATTATTCCTACTGAATGCAAGAGACTTGGCAAATATGGAATCTGACCAAGAAAAACAAGAGGAGAGCAGGGATGAGTCTGTATCAACCTGAGAGGGGTTGGCACTTACTATGTTCCTCAATGAACTGCAGTCAGTCTATTTTGATTTTCCTGAGGCTCATATGGCTTAACAGTGCAATGATAGGAACTTCACTCAGCTCAAGTGCCAAAAAATGCCAAACATCTGGCCTGTCAGCATTCATGGGCCATCTGTAATCATAGTTAGGGATAGTTTTCCTTAGAGTGACACTTTTAAGATACTGCGTTTTTGGACATAGGAGCCAAACTGCAATAATTTTTATCTTTAAAACAAGGGATTAGGGTTATGATGGGGTCTTTCCTCTAGCCCTGTCTGGAGGCTGATGCTTTTGTACACCACTGTATAATACTTCTGTCACCACTTATGCAATATTAGGGGGCTTCCTGTGTGTTAGGTGCCATCGACTCAGGCTCGAGTCCTAGCAACTTGATGAGTTAAAGATCCCAAAAAGAAGTTGGTCAAGTGCTAGTCCGATGAGGTCCTCTAGTGTCATCCCCATAGTAGTTGTCAACATATCCAGCCACCTAGTTGCAGGACACCCTCTTTGCCTAGTTCCTTCGATCTTCCCAAACATGATGTTCTCTCTTCTAACAGCAACCAAAATAAGATAGTCACAGGGACTATCTTATATAAGTTAATATCCCTGGTAGGGAGATTATAATATTTTCCAGGCCTTCAGCCACTCCCTTTAAGGTAGAGTGAATTTAATGGGAAGAAGGTCCCCTACTGAGAAACAGGAATCATCTTAGGAAACATCTTTTGAGGAAGGTAAGAGGAGAAGGGAAGGGAATTCTTGGTTCCAGTAACTAGAAGAAAAGAACCCTCTCATTGTCAGGATAGGGGTTCACTACTGGGTATCTAGAGGTTTCCTGAAATTCTAAAGAAAAAGCCAACTGCATGCCTTTGGGGTGGAGGAAAAAGAGAAACATGAGTCCTGCTTCTTGGTACCCATCCAGTAGAACCAGTGAAAAGAAGAGGAGCCTGATCTCCAGGTACTGGGGACTTATGGAAAAAGTCGTGCTTGAGTAAATTTTTAGGGGAACTGTCTACCTGAAAAAAGATCTATTTGGGAACAGTGAGATTCCCATTCCCCAAAAGCTTAAAAATAAGTGTAGTCAGGCCAAAAAGCTTGCCTGTATGGGGTTAAATTGATGAATGAACTCTAGGGATGCATAGGTATCAAACTGTGTCAGGCTTGGTCTCCAGCAATATGGATGGTATAGGAGATTTCCAGCTGAGAAAGTTTATTGGTCCTGCAGTCTTTTTTTGGAACAGCGTTTTTGTATGGACTGTGCCGACTCGACATTCACTACTGAGGCATCTGAAAGAGACCAGTGGTGTCATGAAACTTACCCCTCCCACTTTCCATCTCACTACTGATAGGAAAGAAGCCCAAATAATACGCCCTCTTAGAGCACTGCTTTTTAACCCTGACAGGTGGGTATTTAGGACTACCACGATGAATATGCATGAGAGAAATCTTCATATGCTGGAAACTTACTTTATACATATTTATAGAAGTAATCCTGAAAACCTAATTAGCTAGGTGTACCTCCGGGACAGGTTTGAGAAACTCAGGAGCAGACACATCAGAGGAAATGGTGTGGGGGGGGGGGAGGCAGAAATACACTTATATTTGTCCTGTTTAATGTTTTATACTTATATACTTCTGGTTTACAAAAAAATTAAGTTTGACAGTAAAAACCCAGGTCTCAAGTCTCCTGATCAGCTCTCCATTTGTTTAGCAGAAAATAAAAAGAGGTTCTGCCTTTCCATTTTTTTAAACTGTGAATTGCATTTTTTTGGGGTTGCCTGAAAAACTCTCCATAAAAAAATGAGTCCCCTGACTTATTCCGCCCTAATCTGCTCCAGCGTGACCCCCCTTCCCCCCCCCCCTCAACTGAGGCTTTCTTTTTCCTCTTTCATTTTTTTTTTTTTTTATCACTCCTGATTTTTCAGTAATTGCAACCTTGTGAAACTCTGAAACAACACAGAGATATGAGGCACACACTGGCTGCCTGTGAAGTAGATAAGGTCCAGCAGTCAAAATAATTCCAAATGCTAGAATTAGGAGAGAGGTGTGTACAAAAGGAAGGAGATAAAATGGAGTGACAGAGAAAAGGGAGAGAAGTGCTGGGGAGGGGCAATGAATATTAGAAAAATGAAGAGGAGGGGCCTAAGGGAATAACTAGTGAGATAATTAAATCTGCTGATGACACAAAGTTATTCAAAATTGTTAAATCGCAAGAGGATTGTGAAAAATTGCAAGAGGATCTTGCGAGTCTGGGCATCAATATGGCAGATGACGTTTAATGTGAGCAAGTGCAAAGTGATGCATGTGGGCGAGAGAAACCTGAACTATAACTATGTGATACATGGGTCTACATTAGAATTACAAAAGATCACAGAGAAATAGAGGCGTTGAAAAAGGATTTTGAAGACTTATCAAATCGTGAAAGAAGGAATAATTTGCGTCTGATTGGGATACCTGAGGGGATTGAGCAGAATGATCCTATTCAATTTGTGACTAATTTTATCCCAAAGATCTTGCCATTTAAAAGTTCTTTTCCTTTGGAGATAGAAAGAGCACATCGGATACCGATGAAAAGATCAAATAGTCAGAAGGGTCCCCGTCCAATAATCTTTAAGCTGCTAAGACATCAGCAGGTGGTAGAGATTATAAAGCTGGCTAAAACAAACAAGGATCTTAAATGCCAGGATTCTAAGATCTTTATAGTACCTGACTTTGCAAAAGCTACAGCCTACAAAAGAAAACAGCTTTTGGATTTAAGACCTAAACTGAGAGCAATGGGAGCAAGATATGGATTGATATACCCTGCTATTATGAGGGTAACTTATGAGAATAAAACTTATAATTTTGAAGAAGCAGGCAAATTACAGGAATTTCTAGATCAATATAATTTGCCTATGGTTTCATGAAATTATTTAGAAAATGTAATAAATAATATACTTAGATTATTTTTGGTTTATATTTTTGAGTGAAAATTGAAAGATATTTTATAAAGAAGGAAAAAGTGAAAAAAAAAATAGAAAAGGAGAAAATATTTTCTAGAAAATTGTTGCAGTTAGGTTTAAGGGGGATCAACATTTCAAACAAGATTTAAAGAAAAGAAATGAAAAATTTTAAAGAGACAATAAGAAAAGAAGAAAAGAAGATTTTGACAAGGTAAGAAGAGGGATGGAGCATATAGGAAGTGAAGAAAATATGAGGAACAATTATAAGATTTGGATGGTTTCTTAATGTGAATTTATAATTTGCATTTGAGCGTGACTGAGATAATATGAGGACACATAAATGCTGCATTGGAGAAATGTGGGAACTTAGAATATAATAAGATGAAAAATACAAAAGACTATTGATGTAAAGAGAAGAAGATGTGAAGATGGACTGATGGAAATGACTTGAGCATTATTTAGATTTACAATTTGCATCTGAAATTGACTGAGATATAAGGATGATGTTGCAAAAATACTTTATTGGAGAAAGATGAAATAGCAATCTGCAAGAAGATGGAATAAGAGACTGAAACAGCAGGATGAAGATGTACAAGTGTTACAGTTGTGCAGAATGGAGAATAGACTAATAGATTGAAGATGCAATGAAAATTAATGAGAGTTTTAAAAAATATGAGGTCTGCTTGGTTGAAATGTTTGATCCTTCTTTTGATGTAAGGTTAAAAAAAAAAATAAATAAATGAATATTATAGGATGGAGTGATGTATGTTCCATTGAAGTTGTGAGAAACTTAGGTTAAAAAAAAAAAAAAAAATAATAATAATATTAATCTTGGGGGGGTATATATTGTAAGAAATGGTTTCCGAAATATTGGGTATATACTTTTATAAATATATTAGAGGTATAGGATGGAAGAATGTTTGGAAATTTGAATGAGAGGGGAAGTATATAATAAAGAATTATAGTAAATATAGGTATTTAGGGTATTGAAGAATGGATTGACTGCAGGATAATTTAGTGTTGGTTGTTTGAAAGATTAGAGAAAGAAAAATGAGTATGTTATTGCCTGTGGGGAGTTTATTTTTGCTCAGTAATATGTGCGTTTCGAAGTTTGCATTTGTGTTAGGGGAGGGGAGGGTGGGGGATGGGAATAGGGGGGATGGGGAAAGAGGGGAGGGAGGGAGACTCATATATTGGTTTAAGGAAAAAGAAAAAATGTATATTTTATGTTTGAGTGGATTATATATGTATTTTATATTTTATTTGTAAAATGGGTTTTAAAATTTTTTCTTTGAATGTAAATGGCCTTAATCACCCTATAAAAAGGAAAAAGGTATTGGAATATATTAAACAACAAAATATAGATATATGTTTCTTGCAAGAGACACATTTGTCTGGAACAGAGTCTATGAAGCTGACAGATAAGTGGATAAAACAATGTTTATTTGCACCAGCGGTAAAAAAGAAGGCAGGAGTAGCAATATTGATTAATAAAAAATGTTCAGCAACATTTAATATGGTAAAGGCAGATCCTCAAGGAAGGTGGGTACTTGTTGACATGAGCATGGGCAGTAATACAATGGCGTTACTAAATATATATGCACCTAATTCGAATCAAAGTGAATTCTTTAAATCTCTACAACAATTAGTTTTACCACTGGCTACTACTAATTTAGTGGTGGCTGGGGATTTCAATGCTGTTATAGATCCAATAATGGATAAAAAGCCTAGTAGAATTATGAAATCAATGGGATTAGAAAATTTGATACAAGCATGTAATTTGAAAGATATATGGCGTATTCTTCATTTTAATGATCGGGAATTTACATTTTGTTCACATGTTCATCAATCGTTTTCAAGAATTGATTATATATTTGTTTCAGATCAGATTGTACAGCAAGTTGTAAAAGCTGACATAGAACCAATAGTAATATCTGATCATGGTGGTGTGTGGATAGAAGTTAACTTATTAGATCAAGATAATTCCAAACCTGTATGGAGGTTTGATAATACTTTGCTTGCTGATTCTAAATTTTGCACTGAATTTCAGATAAAAATGAATGAATATTTCAGACTTAATGACCTAGAGGAAATGTCGATTGGAATATTATGGGATGCTTTCAAAGCAACTATGAGAGGACAAATTATATCATATTCTGCATATAAAAAGAAACAGATAAGAAAGCAATTTGCAAATTTGGAAAAAGAAATTAAAAATTTGGAATTAAAATTGGTTAATAAATGGGAACAAGAGACATTTCAATTATTGTTAAAAAAAAAATGTGAATATAATGAAATTTCCTCTGGATTAGTAAGGAAAGATATTTTTGCTCAGCAAACGATGTATTATGGTAGTGCAAATAAGGCTGGAAGATTATTGGCAAATTATTTAAAAGCAAAGAAAAGAAAGGAGAAAATAAGCATAATTAAGGATGAATTAGGACATTCTCATTCTCAAATTGGAAATATATTAAAACAATTTTTAAAATATTATAAGTCACTGTATTCTTCTGAGTCTTATTTAGATAAAGAGAAAGATGGGTTGGATTTTTTGAGTTTAGTTAAAGGACCTAAGGTTCCTGATCATATAAAAGGAAGTTTAGATAAACCTATATCATTAAAAGAGTTACAAATGGCATTGAAATCCCTTAGAGTTGGGACCGCTCCAGGTGGAGATGGATTTACAGTGGAGTTTTATAAAGAATTTCAAATTTCCCTTTTACCATATTTATTAAAACTATATCAGGACCAACTGAATAAAGGTTGTATATCAGGCACTATGGCAGAATCTTTAACTATTGTTTTGCCAAAGCCAAATAAAGATCCAACATTGGTGTCAAATTACAGGCCTATATCTTTAATAAATGTAGATGGTAAAATATTAGCTAAGATTTTAGCATTAAGATTGGCTAAAGCTCTTCCGCATATAATAGGAATAAATCAAACTGGATTTGTTGCTCAAAGACACTCTTCAAATAATACTAGACTGGCATTTCAGATGTATTATTTAACAAGACAAATTAATGATCCGGCTTTTTCAGTATCACTAGATGCTGAGAAGGCTTTTGATCGTGTAGAATGGAATTTCATGTATCAAGCTATGGAATGGTTTGGTATTGGATCCGGATTTATACAAATGATTCAAGCACTGTATAGCTCCCCAACTGCTCGTTTATACATAAATAATAATTTTTCAGATGCTTTTAAATTGCAGAGGGGAGTTAGACAGGGTTGTCCATTATCTCCTTTGCTCTTTGATATAGTTCTTGAACCCTTGTTGTTAGCTATTCAACAGGCAAAGGACATAGAGGGTATTCCATGTGCTGGAGTGGAATATAAAGTATCCGCTTATGCAGATGATATATTGCTTCATTTGAGGAATCCGGAAACAACAATTCCATGTCTACTGGAGATAATAGATACATTTGGAAAATTCTCAGGATACAAAATAAATTGGAATAAATCAGAAATTTTACCTTTAAATGTGCATTGTACAAAAGGTATACTTGATTCTTTCCCTTTTATTTGGAAAGAGGATGGTATAAAATACTTAGGTATTTGGTTGAATAAAACACTTGAAGAGACAATGAGAATAAACGAAAAATTTTTATTACAAAAAGTAACAGAGTTATGTGAGCAATGGAATCCTTTACATTTGTCATGGTGGGGAAGAGTTCAAACTGTTAAAATGATGATTTTGCCTGTAGTTTGCTATCAATTGGGAATGATACCAGTGTTTTTTCAGGGGTCTTTTTATAAAAAATTAAATAGTATTCTGGTTAAATTTATTTGGCTGGGGCGCTAGTGAGCACCTGAGAGAATGGCAGCTTGAATTCGAGCTCCGGCGACATTCTGCATTAAAACCCGTTTTTACACAGCTTCCTGCCATAATCGGGTGACTCCTTATTACCCTTGCCTTCTGGTGGACTCGGGTCAGTGAAAAAATTTTTTTTTCATATTGAATCATGTCTGCTTCTAAGGGTGGCAAACGAACGAAGACCGACCCCCCTTCACCCTCCAAGCTGCAGGCCTCTAAATCGGAAGACCCCTCTCTGTCTCTGTTACTTGAAGAAGTGCGTGCTTTGAAAGATTTGCTTTCCGAAACGAATACTAACATAGAAGACATCAAACAAGACGTTTCAACTATGAAAACTGATATTCTGCACTTCAGAACTAGAGTAGAAACTCTTGAACTGAAGCAGCGTACTGCCGACAAAAATATCAAAGATCTCCAGCGCCATTTTAAGCGCGTGTCTCAGCTTGAGAGAGATCTGGATGATGCGAACGACAGGGCCCGCAAACGGAACGTTCGTATCCTCGGAATTCCGGAGGGTCGGGAGGGACAGAATCTAATCAAGTTTTTACAAGATACCATTCCTGCTTTACTTGATATTACCTTTTCTCAGCCGTTTGAAATCGAAGCAGCGCACCGCATCAGCTCCCAACATGTGCCACGTGAGAATTTTCCCAGACCGATTATACTGAGTCTCCTCCGCTTCAATCAAACTATTGAAATAATGCAGAAGGCTAAACTGAAGGCACCGCTGAAATATGAGGGTAAAAGCTTAATGTTCCTTCCCGACTTGAGTAAGAACTCTGCTCGTTTGAGGAAACAGCTCCTTGAATACCGTCCTCGCCTTAAAGCACTCAATGCTCGATTTGGGATGTTTTACCCTGCACGTTTGAGGGTCACCCTGCAGAACCGTACTAAAGACTTTACTGACCCTAATCAACTCGGAGACTATTTAGAGTCTGTTTCACCCAGCACCATTGATGCTACTTGACTGTGTTAACACCAATAGATTTGAAATATCATACAATGCCTGACTGGATATATTATGTTTCTTCACATCTCCTTTCATATCACTGTCACTTGTTTACTTTTCCTACATAAAATCAACTGAGCTTAGCGCTGCTTTCTCTTTTAAGCCTTCAGTTCTGTATTATTGTCTCTTGCAGGCTAGCTACTGCTTGCTCTCACTTATTCTTCCTTCCAGCCTGTTACTCTGCTCACTCCCTTTATGTCCTGTCTTTAACTTTCTAGCCTGTACTTGTATAATTCAATGCCTACTCTCATGCTTAACCTTCTTCTCATTACAGCATTATTATGCTTCTTCTTCTCTTCAACACCTTGCTATCGGTGATATGTCTCTTGCTCCTTTCATCCTTTTTTTTTTTTTTTTTTTTTGAAATAAAAACAAAACAGGTAACATCTATTGTCTTCATTCTTTATATTCTATTCAACTCTTCATTTTTTGTGTTAATCTCTTTTTGACTCCTCTTTATTCTTCCTTCTTTCTTATATCAACAGTCACTCCTTCTTATATCTGTGTAAATATGAGAATATTGCATTATATGCAGTTGTTTTGCTGTTGCTCATTCATGCCTGTTGCTCTTTCATTGTTTACTGACCCAATGTTTTTTTCCTCTTGCAGAGAGGTTTTTTTTCTGCATGAGGAATGGATGCAACATAGAAGTGTTATTTGTTCAATATGTATATGCACAGTATGTTTTCTCATCATAATTCACTGCTTTTATGCCTATCAAATGCATATCACTTAATGTGAAAGGTTTACTTAATCCTTTGAAACAGATCAAAATTCTTCAGTATATAACCCAATTTCACCCAGATGTGGCCCTTCTACAAGAAACGCACCTAGGTGCTACGGAAGCTTCTAAAATCTCATGTGCCTGGGCCCATCCCCCAATATTTTCACCTGCACTAGATAGGAAAAATGGAGTTATCATCCTAGTTAGAAAACATCCTGATTTTATAATAACAGATCAGTCTTGCGATTCAGAAGGCAGATGGGTGAAGATTATACTATCTCATCAACACACTTCTCTGGCTATGTTTAATATATATGCCCCCAATAAAGACTGCCCTGAGTTTTTCCACAGTTTGGCTAACTCCATCTCTGCTTTGGGGAATACCCCTTATATCCTTGGAGGGGATTTCAATCTCACCCTAGATCCCCTAATGGATAGACAATCCCTTGCTCCACACAGGCCTTCTAAAGCTTGGCAGGCTCTGAACGATATCATCCAACATCTGAATATTTGTGATCCTTGGAGAACCCTGCATCCAGATGAAAGTAAATTTTCTTTTTTCTCTTCGCCTCATTCTTCTTTTTCAAGAATTGATTATTTTTTGACTTCTCCATCCCTTTTATCAAGTGTTACCAAAGCAGATATCTACTCTATCCTTGTATCTGATCATGCTATGATTAGCATAGATCTTCAAATAATGGATCCCTACTCTGCAAAACCATGTTGGAGATTTGACACCACCCTACTTGATGATCCTGATTTTATTACTTACTTTACAACATCTATGCAAGAATTTCTTCAATTCAACACTGTAGAACACACCAATTGGTTCAACTTCTGGGATGCGCTCAAAGCATTCTTGCGAGGGATCATTATCTCATTCAAATCCAAGAAGAACAAAGAAACTGCTAAGTGTCGTGCTGAGTTGGAGAGCCGGATTGCTTCTTTGGAGTCACTTTTCTGCACGAACCCGTCCGACGCAGCTCTTTATGAACAACTTCGTAAACTTCGACTTCAATATAACTGCCTCCTGGCCACTACTGCAGGGAAGGCCTTATTTGTGAAAGAAGCAACATACTATGCGGAACATGATACTGCTGGTCATCTCTTAGCCAACTATTTAAAATCTCAAAAAGAGAGGTCCTTCATAACTTCTATAAAATCAAAAAATGGAGATGTTCTTACTTCTAGATCGGATATATTGTCTCGCTTTCATGAATACTATCAAGAATTATATACCTCACAAATTCCGACACCTGCAGATATCAAGTCTTTTTTGGAAAATATGGTCTGCCCATCCATTAATTTGGATGACAATGAACTTTTTTGTTCTCCTATCACTGAATCTGAGATTGCTATAGCTTTACAGGGTATGGCTAAGAAGAAAACACCCGGCCCTGATGGCCTTCCTGTAGAATTGTACAACACCTTTCAATCTCTTTTTCTACCGCTATTACAGGGTCTATTTGCTCATATGATTCAAACCAGGACGGCTAAGGGCTCTTTCACGGAAGCTGTGATCGTGGTGCTTCCAAAGCCTGGTAAAGATAAGTCACTGGTGCAAAGCTACAGACCCCTATCCATGATAAATGTCGACGCTAAATTGTACGCTAAAATACTAGCGGGTCGCTTGCAATTGCTCCTACCGCGACTGATTGCCACCGAGCAGACAGGTTTCATGCAGGGTCGCCTTTCTCATGACAACTCAAGACTTTTCTTCAACATCCTTAGAAGAATGGAGGATCACGATAGCCATCATCTTGCTATTGGCCTCGACGCTGAAAAGGCGTTTGACAGAGTTGAATGGACCTTTTTATTCTCTGCTCTCCAGCGCTTTGGCTTCACAGACTCTGCGATTAATATGATTGGTGTCCTCTACTCTTCACCCTCCACTCGGATACAAATCAATAATCAGCTTTCATATCCATTTCATCCCAGTCGTGGTACTCGTCAAGGCTGTCCCTTGTCTCCCCTGCTATTTAACATAGCCTTAGAACCTCTTCTATTGCACATTAAACATAACACCAACATTTGTGGCATCTCAAATGGTAAGATCAATGTTAAATATTCGGCATATGCCGATGATATCTTGCTATACACTACTCCTGAGTCTCTGTCACATGTTCTCACTACGATCGCTGATTACTCTAAAGTTTCTGGCTACAAACTTAACCGCAATAAGTCTGAAATTATGCCTCTAAGTCATCCTGAAGTTAAATTCTCCATGCAACCTCTTGACTTTGCCTGGTCTGATAACATCTTGAAATACTTGGGAATATATTTTGCGCCTACTGTGCATGAAACGTTACTGATTAATATTGATAAAATAACATCTATGGTTAAAGATCTACTGTCACGATGGTCACCTTTACGTCTTACCTGGTGGGGCCGCCTCAGCACGATCAAGATGATGATCTCTCCTAAGATCCTATACTTCCTGAACATGATTCCTGTCTTGTTTCCAGACACTTTTTACGCTACTATTGAAAAATTACTTGTATCTTTCCTCTGGTGCTCCAAACCACCGAGAATAGCACTAGCTAAATTGAAAGCAAGCAAAGAAAAAGGTGGTGTTAACTTCCCGGACCTTCACTCATATCATGCGGCTTTTATTATGCAGCAAACTTCCTACTGGTTCTTACCTTCGGACAATGCATATACTCCTCTCTGGCTCTCTTGGGAACAAAACTGCCACTTGAACCAACCACTACATCTTTTGCCATTCCAGCGCTTGTCTAAAAATGCTAATCCTCTGTTTCAAAGTGCTAAATCAGTTGTTGGTTTGTTTGAAGACAACCTACTTCTTCCTTGGATTTCCACAATGAGTGTTCCGATTTGGAATAATGATAACTTCAAAATCCACAATAGATCCATCCAATGGTCAGAGTGGCTGGATGCAGGAATATGGACTGTTCGGGACTTAAGGGATGACTCATCCTGGTTGTCTTTTTCCCAACTGCAGCAACGGTATCACCTTGGCAATTCGCACCATTTTAAATGGATACAACTGGTCCATTGTTTGTCCTCACATATGCGTACGTCTGCCCTTGTCTTGGATACTCCTGGACTCTTACCTGTTCTCAGTCAATTTCATGCTGTTAAAGGATCTGCCTCCAAATGGTACAAATGGCTACAAGACAAAACTCATCGTCATCCACTTGGAACTGAACACACTTGGGAATTTGATTTACAAATCTCTCCCCTAGAGGAAGCTTGGAAATGTGTATGGGTTTCATTGCTACGCTCATCTTGTTCTTCCTCTTTGAAACAAACAATGTACTTTGTGCTGCATAGAGCTATATGGACTCCACATAAATTATCTCACTTCAAATCATCAGAATCTGGAGCTTGCTGGTCCTGCAAAAAGGACAAAGGTACTTTCCTCCACCAGCTCTTTCACTGCCCTCTGATATCTCTCTTCTGGCAATCAATCTGGAAAACTATATGTGAGACGTTTGGTTTTAGTGTTCCTTTTACACCTGCTATTGCTATACTGGGATCTCATGTCCTTACTAGTGTAGTCCTGGAAACTGATTCGAAACTCTTTAACTTACTGTTACAATTGGGTATTAAGCTGGTACTTCAAAATTGGAAAAATGTCTCTGCTGTATCGTACAATATGTGGTGGAACATGGTCTGTGTCACTGCAAAATATGAGAGGGCTGCTGCCTTTAAATCTAAAACATTACATTCATTTGAACGTAATTGGCAACTATTGTTAGATATCTCCCTCCCTTCTGTGCTCTGATTTTATTGATTTCTTTATTATATTGGGTTAATAAGATTTGTCTGTATGATTGAAATACCCTTCTCACCTTGAGGCTGAATACTGTGCTATTGTACTTTGTGTATGCACTTCTATGTTCATTTTTCACATTGTTCTTTCTTATTGCTTTTGCATTTGTACTTCTTATTGAAACTCAATAAAACTTATTGAACTTAAAAAAAAATTTATTTGGCTGGGTAAAATTGCAAGAGTGGCTCTAGTGTCTTTGCAAAGACCAATTGAGGAGGGTGGGGTAAATTTTCCCAATTTTTATAGGTATCATCAGGCCTATATCATGCGCCAAGGTATGTATTGGGTCCTCCCAGAGCTTTTGGAACAATTACCAGAGTGGTTAAGGGTGGAGAGATCACTTATTTTTCCACTTAGGCTTGATCTTCTGCTTGGTATAAAAGTGCCTAGAATACGTAAAGACAATAGAGTATTAATGGATACTTGGAAAACATTAAGATTTGTAGATAAATTAACTAGTGATTCTATTTTAAAATCGAAACAGCAGACTATTTGGGTAAACTCCAAGATACAAATAGGCGGGTTTAAGATTGTCTGGAAGGATTGGATTAAAGCAGGTATAAGATCCTTAACGGAAGTAATTGATAATGGTAAGCTGCTTGATTTTTCACAATTGCAACATAAATATGGTCTGAATAAAAAACAAAGTTATAAGTGGTTGCAATTGAAGCAGGCTATTCAGGTGGGGTTCCCTGAATGGAAATCTTTAAATGATCATTACAGCTTAGAATTCTTATGTTTCCAGGCAGATTTTCTGGGACACCAGGCCACAAAGTGGTATAAAATGATATCTAATTATTTGAATAAGAAACCAAAAAATGGATTAAGAGATATTTGGAGCATTGAGATTAAGCATCAAATTAATGCATCTCAATGGCCACGTATTTGGTCTTGGAGAATTAAAGGTACGATGTCGGCATCTATTAGGCAAACATGGTTCTTTTTGTTGCATAGAGCATTCTGGACCCCTACTAGATTACAAAAATTAGATTGCTCTAAGTCTAATAGATGCTGGCATTGTAAAATTGAAATTGGAACTTTAGACCATCTTTTATTTTATTGTCCATGTATTCAGGCATTTTGGATATCAATATGGGATCAAGTTAATATATTGATGGAAAATCATGTAGCATTATCCTACGACACAGTGATTTTTGGAATGTGTATGAGGGCCAAAAGTCAAATATCTGCAGCAAACAACAAATTATTGATGATTCTTACTGGAGTGGGAATTCAACAAATAACGACTAATTGGAAAGACTGTTCTAGATTGAATTGTAGTTTTTGGTGGAACTCAGTTTGTCATTTATATAAGATGGAAAGATTTCTTGCCGTACAGAGGGGATATTTTAAAAGGTTTAAGGAGGTGTGGAGGCCATTAATTGAATATTGTAATGATTAAGGGTTATTCTTTTTCCTTAGGGGATAATTTGTAAAAATGGGGGGGAGGGAGAGTCTAAATATGTATATGTTTGGATAAAATATTTTGTTGATAGGGGAGGGGATGGGAGGTGGGTGGAGGGAATTAAAACATGTGTAATAATATTGCTTAAGAATGTCAAGTGAGTGATGTGAATTACTTGTAATAATATTGTACACTTGTTGAAAGAAATAAAAAGGAATAAAGATGAAAAAAAAAAAAAAAAAAAAGAAGTCACTGCTCAGGAAAAGGATCTAGGTATCATTGTTGAGGAAACATTGAAACCCTCAGCTCAATGAGCAGCAGTGGCGGTAGCTAAAAAAGCAAATAGAATGTTAGGAATGATCAGGAAAGGAATGGAAAACAAAGATGAAAATGTTATAATGCCCTTGTATCACTCTATGGTATGGTCGCACCTCAAATATTGTGTGCAATTCTGGTCAACTTATTTCAAAAAAGATCAGGTATCAGGTTTATTTAAAAATTTGATATACCGCCTCGGAGAGAGCGTGAACTCGCAGGCCTTGAGCATGCGCAGATGCTCAAGGCCCAGCAAGAAGAGGAGGCCGATCTTCGGGCACCAGCACCAATGCACAGGACATGTCGGTGCCGGTGCCCAGGCCCAGATGACAGTAAGAAGTGGCGGGAGGGGGGTGCCAAATCGCAGCGGGGGGGTGCCGGATCACGGGGGGGAGGGTGCCGGATCGTGGGGAGCACCGCTTGTAAATCGAGGCTCGCTCGGTTTCTGAGGCGCCGATTTTGCAAATGTTTTGCTCGTCTTGCAAAACACTCGCAAACTGGTGCACTCGTAAACCGAGGTACCACTGTATATAAAAAGAACGTACTTTAAAAACAAATTACAAATAATGCTACAAACAATCAAATGCACTGACAAACATTAACTTACCGATACAGGATGGAGAAGGGCAGAAATACAATTTGTATAAAGAGAAAGAGGGGGGAAAGGACCAAAACAAAAGGAAGGGGAACAAAATATAAATAGTCTAGAATAATGTAAAATAAGCTAAGATGAATAAAAAATGGCAAAGAACAGAAAAAATGGCAAAGCGTCTTTAAAAAGAAAGGCCTTCAAGTTACTTTTAAATTTATCCAGGGATGTAATTTCTCTTATATAATTTGGTGCTGAATTCCAGATGGTAGGGGCCATAATAGAAAAGATGCTAGTAGGCATAGTATTAATATATCTTAAAGAAGGGCGACAAAAATGATAAAAGGGATGGGACAACTTCTTTATGAGGAAAGGCTAAAATGACTAGGACTCTACTGTTTGGAGAAGAGACGGTTCAGGGGTGATATGATAGAGTTCGATAAAACACTGAATGGTGTAGAAAGGGTAGATGTGAATCACTTGTTTACTCTGTCCAAAAATACTAGGAGGCATGCGATGAAGCTACTAAGCAGTAGATTTAAAATATTTCTTCACACAATGTGTAATTAAACTCAAATTCATTGCCAGAGAATGTGGTGAAATCAGTTAGCTTAGCAGGGTTTAGAAAAGAAGACGTCCATAAGCTATTATTGAGATGGCTTGGGGAAATCCACTGTTTATTTCTAGGATAAGCAGCATAAACTCTGTTTTACTACTTGGGATCTAGTTAAGTACTTGGGACCTGGGTTGACCACTATTGGAAACAGGATGCTGGACCACTATTGGAAACAGGAGGCTGATGGATCTTCGGTCAGTCTCAGTATGGCAATTCTTATGTTCTTAAGTGCAAGCACCAAAATGAAGCAAGGGAGCATATAACTTACAGTATTCTATAAGTACTGTAACAGGGAGCCTCACTCATGCCCCACCCACATGTATGCCCCCTTGCAGTTATGTCCTACAGCACTTATAGAATAGCATTCAGGGTGCTTACACGTGTCATGCAAATTTTCTTTGCACTTACGCAGTCAAGGGGTGCATAACTGCAGGTGCCTAATTATAGAGCTGCCCTTACTATGGGCTCCTTTTACTAAATGGCTCTAGAGGGTTTTTAGCATGGGTCGGCGAGGTAAAAGCTCCAATACTCATGGAATTCCTATGAGTGTCGGAACATTTACCTCATCAGCCCATGCTAAAAACCTCTAGCGGCGTTTAGTAAAAGCCAGCATATGTCTTTTATGTTTATGTTTTTTTAGATATTTAATGTATCACTTTTATGTCAGCACAAGCACAGCTTTCTGTATTTTGCCTTGTTTGCATTATGTATGTTTTTATTGGAAACCGCCTCGGTTTTAGGCAATGTATAAATCTTAAAAATAAATAATTGCTAAGAAGGGGAACAGAAGAAAAGAACTACATTATTAATATTAAAGTGGTGTGGTCGTCATATTAGTCCACTTTAAAAGGTAACAGAAATAAAACAAAACAGAGAAATAAGATGATGATACTTTTTTATCGGACTAAATACTTTTTTGATTAGCTTTCAAAGGTAATACCGTCTTCTTCGGATCAGAAATGAGCAAATGTTGACAAATATCAGAATATGTAAGTAAAACATTAAAGCAGTCCCTCTCTCCTCACAGCCAGAATGCAGCAGCACCTGCTAGGGAGGCTGCAGATCATTACAGCCTGCTCCCTGAGGATGGCCTCTCCTTGCTTCAGCACATGTTCACTGCTCTCAGCTGTCTGGGAACTTTCCCAACCCTTTTATTTACTGTATAATGCACAAAGGTCAAGTACTGCCAACCTTACTCCAGGTTCACTGCCAGATATTGATCCAGTCCCGATCTTCTGACTCCCATCTAATTTATAACATTTTATTCAAGGAATCAAATAAATCACTAATAATAATACCCTAAGCGCGCATGCGCACTCCTACCTGCATGTTCGTGATCCGTAGGTCCTTGGCCCCACATGCGCAGTAGAAGGATTCAGCGGTGGTTTCTTCTGCGTGTGCGAGGCACTTTAAGCAGGACACACGGACGTGACTCCCCCCCCTCCTGACCTCACTCCGTCTAACTAGACAACGTCCCCACACTCACGGCCCCCAGATAATGTTCTGCGGTCTGGGCGGCTCCCTTACACTCCCTGGCCGAAGTTATTTTTAACACTCCCTGGCCAAAGTTATTTTTAAGTTCAAAGCTGCCACCGCGGCTCCTCTCACGAGCCGCACCTGTGTCGGAGAAGGCTTCCGACGCAGGCAGGGATTGTAAGAGGAGCCGCTGCGGCAGCTTTAAACTTAAAAATAACTTGGAGCCGGCCATAAACAACCAGCTGCTGGGAAGGGAAGGAAAATGATGGCGGGAGAGGGGGAATGCTGCTGCTGCTGCACAGGGATGTGGAGGGGGAGGGCAATACTGCTGCTGCTGCTGCTGCACAGAGAAGTGGAGGGGAGGGAAATACTGATGCTGTACAGGGAAGTGGGATGGGGGGAGGGAAATGCTGCTGCACAGGGAAATGGAGGGGGAGGGAATGCTGCTGCGGCTGCTGCACAGGAAAGTGGGGGGAGGGAGGGAAATGCTGCTGCACAGGGAAATGGAGAAGGGAATGCTTCTGCAGCTGCTGCACAGGGAAGTGGGGGGGGGAGAGAAATGCTGCTGTTGCTACATAGGGGGCAGGGAGACAAACAGATAGAAAGAAAGACAGAGGGAGGGAGAAAGAAAGATAGACAGCGGGAGGGAGACAGAAAGAAAGTAAGAAAGACACAGGGGCAGGGAAAGAGACAGAAAGACAGAAAAAGGGGGCCAGGGAGAGAGACAGACAGAAAGAAAGACAGGGGCAGGGAGAGAGACAGAAAGAAAGGAATACAAACATATATTCTAGCACCCGTTAATGTAACGGGCTTAAAGACTAGTATACAATATAATACAATAAGATATTCACAATTCTAATTTTTCCATACATATTTCTATCATTCCTCCAAAATATATTTCCATATGACCTATTTCATACCTCTATACACTTCCCCAATTCCCTTCCCCCCTTTCCCTTCCCCCTTTGTTTTTATTTTCAATTATAACATTGTAATGAATGAATTAAGCAAATATACAATTCAAGTATTTCCACACATATTACAATCATCCCTCCCCTCCCCAAGAATGGAAAGTGACACAAATTACTTTACAGTGGTGCCTCACACAACGAACTTAATCCGTTCCAGGAGCAAGTTTGTTATGTGAAACGTTCGTTGTGTGAAACGCGTTTTCCCATAAGAATACATGTAAAACAAAATAATTCGTTCTGCAGCCCTACATTTCCCTCCCTCCACCTCACCTTATATGCAGAGTTTGCCAGCTTTCTTTTTCACCCAGCCGCACGCTTTCAAAAAGCTGTGCACGCGCAGCTGCTGAAGTTGATCAATGTTCTCCTCTCCTGCAACTTCCGGTTTCCGGTTGCGTCAGAGGAGAAGATTGAACAACAGAGCATGCGCGCATGTGCTGCTCTTTGAAAGTGTGTGGCTGGCCGAAAAAGAAAGCCGGAAAACTCGGCATCTAAGGTAAGGTGGAGGGAGATGATGGAACACTGCATTCAGACAGGAGGGTGCTGCTGTTCCCGGCTCACATTAGGAAGCGGCGAGAGTAGTTCCGCCCCCCCCCGGGCCCCTCGGGCGACTTCGTTGTGTGAAACGAAGTTCGTTATAGGGAGCAAGACAAAAAGTTCGTTATGCGCAGCGTTCGCTGTGCGAGGCGTCCGTTATGCGAGGCACCACTGTACTCCCATCCAAATAAATTCCGGTTCTGGTGCTCTGCTTGAACAGGGAGCTGTGGATAGAAGCTAGAAAACCAGAACTGGATTCAAACTGCCTGATGACCCAGAGACAAAAGCTAATTAAGAATGGTTCCATAATGCAGGACATACCTAGGGGTGGAAAAAAATTTGATAATAAAGCCTGGCAAACAGGAGGGAGAGAGCCCAAAGCACAAAGAGCTGAGCCAAGCCAAGCTAAACTAAGCAAAAATAGCACAATAGGCCTCCAAGAATGGGTTGACATTCAAGGTTTACTGAGGGTCTAGACCTAGCGAGACAGATGAATGGCTGAATGTTTGCTTTGATAGAGAATCTTGGCAGTGTTTTCTGCTTAGTTGTGTGAATTGACTATGTTGCTATAACCATTGTATGAGTTTGTTTTATTGACTGATCTTTGAAGGAACAGAGGACAATATCCTACTTGTATTACTTATGTTGATGACCTCGGATGTAGGCGTTACGCTGAAACATAGCCCGTGTCAGGTCTCTCAATATACTTTGGATGTCAACCCATTCTTGGAGGAACCATTGTGCCGATAAAAAATCCTGGATCATTTCTGACAAAAGTAATGTGCAAGAATCAGAAGAAGAATGTTAAAAAGTCAGAGCTAAACAGAGAGGAGGCATGGGAGTTCCCCATTTTGCAATGTATCATTTAGTGGCCCAGTTACAAATTATTGAGGAATGGTTGCAAAGTTTCCCTAAGCCCTGGCTGCACATGGAACAGAAGATGGAGGAGATATTCCACTAAGGGCAGTATTATGGCTCCCTCTGTCTTGAATACGGCAGCTCCATCCAGAGCTGAATGTGATTTTGTGAGACCCACAATGCAATAACCCCCTTTTTACAAAAGCGTAGTGTGGTTTTTAGCGTCAGCCATGGCGGTAACAGCTCCTACACTCATAGGAATTCTATGAGCATCGGAGCAGTTACTACTGTGGCTGGCACTAAAAATCACGCTACGCTTTTGTAAAAGGGGGGTTAAATTGTGTGGATGTGAGCACTTGGAAAGCCTCTACAGTTGCTGGTGGAGTAGGCTGGAATCATTCCCCTGACACAGCTCAGCGAAACGGAGGTTTCCCCGTCGGGAAAGAGTGGCTGTAGGGCCAGGCAGGCTTGCACTTTTTGGATGCATGGAAGACTGCCTAGACACCATCTGCAGCTAAGTGTTCGTTTGTTTTTTCCTGCTTACCATTGACTGTGTTTGAGACTCATATATGTGCTGCTTGCTTTACTCACTTTTTTTGAAGTTTTGTTATTTAGCGGGATAGATTTTTTTTTAGGTGGCTCCTACAAGGGCTACTATAGTGTTTCTCACTGCTGAGTGAACTGATACATTTTGGACCTTGCTTAATGGTTGTTTATAAGTGAAGTTTTTTGCCATATGAAGATGAACTGAGGCTTTTTCTCCACTTTTTTTTTCCTTTTTTTTTTTGTGTGTTAAGTGAATGAGCGGGTCTTTGTATGAGTGCAGTGGGTAGACCTGGTAGTGTCTAGGTAGGTCCCTCCTATGGTTTCCAATAGGGCACAATTCATTAGTTTTAGGGGTTAAATTGTTTCCCAATAGGAAGTATTTTTCCCTCACTCCTATATTGTATGCACAGAAATTCACAACAATAGGATAAAACATTTTTTTATTGGGCAAAACAGTCCTTATGTACTTTAGGCCAAATATGGAAAAATGGTGAACTACTCTTTTGATGATCTTAAAGGGAGATATAGCATCTCACAAAAAAAATATATTTTTCAATATAGACAACTTCAAGATTTTATCAGGCATAGAGGATAAGAAGAATTGGAAGAAACAGCACTAGAGGGAACTTTACACTCAGGTATGGGGAGGGGTGGAATAAGCAGGTTAAACAAAGACCTTAATAATACTAAAAAAAAAAAAAAAATCCTGAGTCATTCATACTACCCAATGGGAAACATCAAAAATCTTTGTTTCTTCCCAATGGAATTAGATGTTTAAAAACCAGCTTAAGGTTTTAAAAGAAGTGCATAAATTTGCCTCTCATCTCTTTCTGGTAGCGAAACTTACATTGGCCAGATATTGGAAACAACTCAGATTGCCACCAAAGGAGGTGATATTTACTCAAGTTGGACTACGTATATTTGTTTCATGTCTAAGCTGCCAGCTTTTAAATATGTAATGTGTGCAACAATCCTTTATACTGTTATACTATCACTCGTGTTCTCCAAAAACAGTACTTCACAGCATGTTTACTTATAGCTTTTTACTTATTCATTGGACTTAAGAAGTGCCAGTATTAGCCAATTAATTTGAGTGGCCAAATACTATGTGGCACTAGCCTCCTCATCAGACCTTTCCGTTTTATATAAAGTGCTTTAGTGTTTCAATACGTCAGTAAATAAATAATTAATCTTTCAACTTATCTTTTTTTCTTTTTCTGAGTTTTCCCTTTGTCAGTAATTATTGGCTAATACTGGCACTTCTGAAGACCAATGAATAAGTAAAAAGCTATAACACTGTCATTCGCACTACTTCATCATAACTCACATCCCATAATAATGACACCAATCGCTTAGTGGCAAAAATTGGGCCACAGCTTTATTCATCTTTATTCAACAGTTCCATAAACCAATTGTTGATAACAAACATGAAAAAACAGTGTAGCATAACAACAATCACAACCCCTGGAGCTATTCGGTGACTAAATAGCGCCCTTCACAAAAATGTCCCACAATTCCAATTCCACAACCCAGCAAGGTTCGCGGTGCGCAGAGCCCTGCCGCCACCCATGGTGGTGTCGCACATTAGCAGCTCGAAAAACAAATCCCCCTTCTTTCCATAGCTACACTGATCCAAAACTTGCCCCCAAAACATCATATTTCCGCCAATAAAACTGCGACCACCCTCCAACCAAAACCAACCCCCCCAAAATACCCAACCCCACAAAAAGAAGGGGAGGGAAGGGCAGGAAACAACTTTCCCCACTAATCCTCACCCTTCCAACCTCCCTCCCAAACCAAAATACCTCAATCCCGCCAAAATCACTCCAGTATCCCTAATCTCCGCAAAAACCTCCACCAATCCTCTCTCTTGTTACCACACACAAAGCCCACCTACCTCCTCACTAACCCACCAATCCTGCTAAGCCCACCACTTCCTTCCTATCCCAGACCTTTTCTCCTCCCCTCCCAACTCCAACACACCTCCTCACAGAATTAAATTTAACCCTTACTTTTCCTACCCTCAGCTTTCTGGCTCAGCCAGTGTTATGTGCCCCCAGTCGAAACTGAGAGCATAATAAGTAAACATGCTGTGAAGTACTGTTTTTGGAGTACACGAGCTTTTAAATATGGGCATTTTGCAATTTATTATAAAATATGGGATTCTTAAGTGGCTTGGCGAAATGAGAGAGCGTGATAGAAGCATACATATCAACCTCTATTATCTGCAAATTAGGTTTGGTTTGGTATTTCAGGAGAGAAGGGGTGCTTGTTTGGTGGGGAGAGGGTTTAAAAAGGGAGAGGAAAGGTTTTAGTGGGAGATTTGGTCTTTCGAAACCTGTGTGGACACAGGAGCCACAAGATTTTCTTGTATTATTCTATTTGAGTCAAATGAATGTGGCTCTTTCCTATCTGATCTAATGGCACTCTTTTCATATTTGTTAAAGTTTAAACTGTAAACTGATTTGACCAACTTGCAGAAAAGGCAGTATTTCACACCTAAATAAACAGTAAACGATAAAAACATAGGAAGTTGCTCTAAAGCAGGGATCTCAAAGTCCCTCCTTGAGGGCCGTAATCCAGTTGGGTTTTCAGGATTTCCCCAATGAATATGCATTGAAAGCAGTGCATGCATATAGATCTCATGCATATTCATTGCGGAAATCCTGAAAACCCGATTGGATTGCGGCCCTCAAGGAGGGACTTTGAGACCCCTGCTCTAAAGGTACATACTGCTCACATGAGGATGCTTAAAAAGGGAACAGGCATTACAACTGTATAAGGGTCAGTTGAGAGGAAAAGACCAAACTTTTCTTGGCTAATCCCAACGATAAAATAACAAACTCATTGCTTCATCTTAATGGTCATGACTACTCGATTATTAAATCTATCAAAATTCTAGGAGTCACACAAGAACGACATTTAACACTAGCAGAACACAAGAACTTAGTGATGCAAAAATGCTTTTTTACATTGTGGAAATTAAGAATCATAAAAAAAATATTTTGATCTTTTATCATTCAGACTATTGGTGCAGGCATTAGCTTTATCTATTTTAGACTATTGTAACATCATCTATTTAGGAGCACCCAAAAAATTCTAAGGAAATTAAGGATAATTCAGAATACAGCTGTTCAATTGATTTTTGGTTTAAAAAAGAACAACCATATTAGTCCATATTATTGTTTATTTCATTGGCTGCCTTTGGAGGCAAGAGCATTATTCAAATTTTCCTGTATCTGCTTTAAGCTGATATCGGGATTGTCTCCAGCTTACCTTAACTTCTACTTATTTGCTTATCCAAAAATTAATGGGTGTAGATATAAGACCTTCTTCGATAGGACCCTGGCATTTCAAGCTGGTAGGCAGCAATCTTGGTTAGGTAAATGTATTCAGCAAGCTATATTATCCTATTGCAGTTTTCGGAAATTAATTAAGACCACTTTGTTTGATAAGTTTATTAGTGAGTTTTATTATTGAAATTCTATTTTACAAATATTTGTATTTTTTTTACTTTATTATTGTATTTCGCTGATTGTCCAGCTCTTTTTAGTGTAAACCACCTAGAACTTTTGGTTATGGCAGTATAAAAGAATAAAGTTATTATTATTATTATTAGTGAAGGCAAGGTGGCTTCTAGCACAGACTTGATAAAATAACCAATAATGTGCAGATTTGGTTTGGGCAATACATGTGATATGCATCTGAGTTGTTTCAAATATGCATCTGAGTTGTTTCAATCATCGTGAGACCATTTATTTGGATTTAACTCACACTTTAAAGTAGAAGCTCAAGATGAGTTACATTCAGGTACACTAGGTAGAGTTTCCCCGAGGGTTTACAATCTAATTCTGTCCCTGAGGCAGTGAAGGAAAAGAAATGGCATAGCCAGACATTAAGTTTTAGGGAAAACTGAGCCCAAAAGTCGGTGGGCCCAAAATTTTTGCACCATCCTTCTCGCTGACCCCACTATGCGATAAAACTATTTAGTTATGCAGATGACTTTACGATTATCATCCCATTCACCAATTCTGTCTCCGAAACTATTCCCAAAGCTTCAGAAGCCATAAACATGATGGAACAATGGATGACAAACTTTAGGCTCAAACGTAATTCAGAAAAAATGACTTTTTTCATTGCTTCACCACATCCACTTGACATTAAATCACCCCTCTGTATCAATAAAGCAATGTTACTTACCGTAACAGTTGTTATCCAGGGACAGCAGGCAGCTATTCTCACTAGTGGGTGATGTCATCCGACAGAGCCCCGATACGGACATCTTGCAAGCATGTCTTGCTTGAAGAAACTCAGAAGTTTCGAGATGCCCGCACCGCGCATGCGCCAGTGCCTTCCCGCCCGATGCTCCAGGCGTGTCTCCTCAGTTCAGGTAGCTAGCAGAGAAGCCAACCCAGGGGAGGTGGGTGGGACGTGAGAATAGCTGCCTGCTGTCCCTGGATAACAACTGTTACGGTAAGTAACATTGCTTTATCCCAGGACAAGCAGGCAGGTATTCTCACTAGTGGGTGACCTCCAAGCTAACCTCAATGGGATGGAGGGAGAGTTGGCAACTTAGGAGAACAAATTTTGTAACACAGTTTGGCCAAACTGCCCATCCCGTCTGGAGAAAGTATCCAGACAATAATGAGAGGTGAACGTATGAACCGAGGACCAAGTGGCAGCCCTACAAATCTCCTCAATCGGTGTCGATCTGAGGAAGGCTACAGAGGCTGCCATTGCTCTGACCCTATGTGCTGTGACCTTACAGGGAAGGGGTAATCCAGCCTGGGCATAGCAGAAAGAGATACAAGCCGCCATCCAGTTGGAGATGGTGCGCTTCGATACAGGTCATCCCAACTTGTTTGGATCAAAGGAGACGAAAAGTTGATGAGCAGTTCTGTGTGGTTTGGTGCGATCCAAGTAGAAAGCCAAAGCACGTTTACAGTCCAGAGTGTGAAGAGCTGATTCTCCAGGATGAGAATGAGGCTTTGGAAAGAACACTGGAAGCACAATGGATTGGTTGAGGTGAAATTCAGAGACCACTTTAGGCAGGAATTTCGGGTGAGTGCGGAGGACCACCTTGTCATGATGGAATACTGTGAAAGGTGGGTCCGCCACCAAGGCCTGAAGCTCACTGACCCTGCGAGCAGATGTGAGGGCCACCAGAAAAACCACTTTCCAAGTGAGAAACTTTAGTGGAGCCTTGCTCAGAGGCTCAAAAGGAGGTTTCATAAGCTTAGAAAGGACAACATTTAGATCCCAAACCACTGGAGGCGGTTTGAGAGGAGGATTGACATGAAAAAGTCCTTTCATAAATCTGGAAACCACAGGATGAGAAGAGAGAGGTTTCCCTTGTAGAGGCTGATGGAAAGCCGCAATAGCACTCAGGTGGACTCGTATAGATGTCGACTTGAGACCAGACTGAGACAGATGTAAAAGATAGTCCAAAACAGAGGATAGGGAGGCTCGCTGAGGCTCCTTAGAATTGGAAATACACCATGAAGAAAATCTAGTCCATTTTTGGGAGTAGCATTGATAAGTAGCAGGCTTCCTGGAAGCCTCCAAGACATCCCTCACCGCCTGGGAAAACTGGTGGGGAGTTACGTTGAGAGGAACCAAGCTGTCAGGTGGAGAGACTGCAGGTTGGGATGAAGCAGAGACCCCTGACGCTGAGTAAGCAGTGAAGGAAACACTGGAAGTAGGTACGGTTCCCTGCTGCTGAGTTGAAGTAGAAGGGAGAACCAAGGTTGCCTGGGCCACCGAGGGGCTATCAGAATCATGGTGGCATATTCGGACTTCAGTTTGACTAGAGTCTTTTGAATGAGAGGGAATGGCGGAAACGCATACAGAAAGCGATTCCCCCAATCCAGCAGAAAAGCATCTGCCTCGAGGCGATGAGGAGCGTAGATCCTGGAGCAAAATTGAGGCAGCTTGAAATTGTGGGGAGCCGCAATGAGGTCTATCTGAGGCGTTCCCCACTGAGCAAAGATCTGATGAAGGGGCTTGGAGTGGAGTGTCCATTCGTGAGGCTGGAGAAGACGATTCAGTTTGTCCGCCAAGACATTGTCCCTCCCCTGAATGTAGACAGCTTTGAGGAAGGTGTTGTGGCGAACCGTCCAATCCCAGACTCTGAGAGCTTCCTGGCAGAGGGAGGCCGAGCCCGTGCCCCCTTGCTTGTTGACATAATACATGGCGACCTGATTGTCGGTGCGAATGAGGACCACCATGTCGTGAAGCAGATGTTGAAAAGCTTGAAGAGCATTGAAGATGGCTCTGAGCTCCAGAAGATTGATTTGATGGAGTCGGTCCACACAGGTCCAGAATCCCTGAGTGCGAAGCCCATCCAGATGAGCCCCCCAGGCATAGGTCGAGGAATCGGTTGTGAGAACCTTCTGATGAGGAGGAGTGTGAAACAGCAAACCTCTGGATAGATTCGAAGAGGTCATCCACCAAAGTAGAGACCGCCGAAGAGCAGGAGTGACTATGATGTGTCGAGTCAACGGGTCTGACACTTGAGTCCATTGAGAAGCTAGGGTCCACTGAGGAATTCTGAGATGGAGCCTGGCAAAGGGTGTCACATGAACTGTAGAGGCCATGTGGCCCAGGAGGACCATCATGTGTCTCGCTGAGATGGACTGGCGAGAAGATACAGACTGGCAGTGACGAAGAAGAGCATCCATGCGCTGAGGAGGAAAGAATGCTCGAAGCTGAATGGTGTCCAGTACCGCCCCGATGAAGGGAAGGGACTGGGTAGGCTGCAGATGAGATTTGGGAAAATTGATCTCGAAGCCTAGGCTCTGCAGGAAGCAGATCGTGGTCAAGGTTGCCGAAATGATCTTTGGAGCTGACGGGGCCTTGATGAGCCAGTCGTCGAGGTATGGAAATACCTGAAGACCCCTGTTCTGGAGTGCAGCGGCCACCACCACCAGGCACTTCATGAAGACTCTGGGAGACGAGGACAGGCCGAATGGAAGCACTCGATACTGCAGATGTAGATGTCCCACCCGAAATCTGAGGAACTTGCGGGAGGCCGGATGAATGGGAATGTGAGTGTAGGCCTCCTTGAGATCCAGAGAGCATAACCAGTCGTTCTGCTCGAGGAGAGGGTAGAGAGAAGCAAGAGTCAGCATGCGAAACCTCTCCTTGACTAGGAATTTGTTGAGGGCCCTGAGGTCCAAAATGGATCGCAGGTCGCCCGTCTTCTTCGGAACAAGGAAGTACCGGGAGTAAAACCCCTGGTTTAGTTGGTCCGACGGGACCGGCTCCACGGCACGAAGCTGGAGCAAAGCCTGAGCTTCCTGGAGAAGAAGGGCGGTCTGAGTCAAGTTGGAAGGATACTCTCTTGGAGGGTGGTCCGGAGGGACCCGATGGAAATGAAGAGAGTATCCTTCCCTGATGATAGTAAGGACCCAGAGGTCGGTTGTTATGGCCTCCCAGCGATGATAAAAGTGATGGAGGCGCCCTCCGATGGGAAAAACAGGGGGAGGCAGAACGAGGTTGGTTATGCCCTCGACGAGACAGTCAAAAAGGCTGAGTGGTCTTAGGGACAGCAGGCGACTGAGACTTAGGCTGACCCTTCTGGGGAGGCTGGCGCTTCGCTGGTTGCCTCGCAGGTGGAGTTTGCCTCGGCTGATAACGCCGCTGATAAATCAACGGCGGACGAGAAGGTCGAGACTGCTGAGGCTTAGGCTTCGGCCTAAGGATAGATTGGAAGGACTTTTCATGGTCAGACAACTTCTTCGTAACAGTCTCGATGGATTCGTCAAAAAGATCCGCCCCAGCATACGGGACGTTCGCCAGGCAGTCCTGAAGATTCGGGTCCATATCAATGGTCCGCAACCAGGCCAACCGGCGCATCGCCACCGAGCAGGCCGCCGCTCGGGCTGAGAGCTCGAACGCATCATAGGCAGATTGCATTAACTGAAGCCGAAGTTGGGACAGCGAAGCAACCACTTCCTCAAACTCAAACCTAGCCTGGGACTCGATGTAGGGTGTGAACTTCCGAAGCACAGGTAGAAAAAATTCCAAGTAGGCTGCAAAGTGGAAATTGTAATTCAGGACTCGAGACGCCATCATCGAATTCTGATAGATGCGTCGACCAAACTTATCCATGGTTCTGCCCTCGCGGCCCGGAGGCACTGAAGCATAGACCTGGCCAGGATGAGACCGCTTGAGCGAGGATTCGACCAGGAGGGACTGGTGAGAAAGCTGAGGACCCTCGAAGCCTTTATGATGCACCGTGCGGTACCGCGCATCCAATTTGCCAGGGACTGCCGGGATAGAGTAAGGAGACTCGAAGCATCGCATGAAGGTCTGGTCGAGGAGCTTGTGCAGGGGAAGTCGCAAGGACTCCACCGGAGGACGAGGCAAGTGCATGGTATCGAGGTATTCCTTGGAGTATCGAGACCCAGCATCGAGAGTAATGTCCATGTCATCTGCCATCTGCCTGAGGAACGATGAAAAGGACAGTTGGTCTGCCGTCTGCGAGACGGACTAGAAGAAGAAGAGGCTTCAGGCTCCAGAGAGGCCTGCGAGCAACAGGACGAGTAGAAAACCTCAGGGTCCTTGAACTCCGGGCCCGGAGGAGGAGACCCAGTCAAAGCAGCATACCCAACCGAGGCAATTTCTTCTGAGGCGAGACGGTCGAGTGCCGAGAGGAATGCTTCTTAGAATGTCTGGATCGATGCCCCTCCCGATGCCTGGAAGGGGATTGAGCCCGCCTGTGAGAAACTGGTTCAGACGCCGCCAGGGAGCAGATTGGACTCGATGCTGTCGATCGCAGAGGCGGAAGAGTCGGCGCCTCCCCCGACGATGCCCAGGTGTGATAGGGGGTTCGGAAGAACTCGTCCTGCTTCCTGCTATGCCCAGGACTGGGTGGCCCCGAAGGTGGACGCCACACTGAGTCATGGGGCGGAGTAATCGGTTCCAAGGGAGGCAGGTCACTAAACGAGGCTTTCCTCGAGGGGATGGGCTCCAAGGGAGGCATATCACTAAGGGAGGCCCTCCTCGAGGGAATCGGTTCCAAAGGAGGTACAGCACTAACAGAGGACCTCCTCGAGGACCCGGACACCGCTCGCCGCTCCTCCTCGCCGAGCAACGAGGTCGTGCGGCGAGGAGGAGGGGGCGGTCCGCCCCTCGAAGCCGAAGCTGGAAGGTCACCCTGGATGGTGGCAATCAGCCGAGGCCCCATGATCTGCATGAGCTCCACGAACTGAGCCTCCAGAAGGGACCGCAACGAAGCCGATATGGAGGGATCCGCACCAAAAGGGGGCCCTTCCGCACGGTCTCCGCGCTCCTTCGGTGCTGCGTGCTTCTGCTTGCCAGTCTTCGGCACCTTGAGCACCACCAGTGGAACTGTCGGGGTCAATACCTGCTCCGAGGAGACGGAGGAAGGCACCGGCGCCGAAGCCGGGGCTGAAACCGGTGTGAACGATGCCGGTTTCAGGAGGCCCGAAGCAGCCGGGGAGGCAGAGGGCTTCGCGGAAGGAGTCGAAGCACCCGTCGATGTCGATGTCGAAGCTGCAGGATCCGATGAAGCTTCCATCTTGAACATGGACTCCCACAGCAGACAGCGGCGCTTAAACGCTCTCGCCGTCAAAGTGGAGCAAGGCCGGCACGATTTCGGGAAGTGATCCGGTCCCAGACACTGTAAGCAGCGTCGATGAGGGTCCGTGAGCGAAATCGCGCGCTGGCACTTTTTAAAACCGGTAATCGGCCGGGACATAGGCCGGAAAAGCTCCGCCGCAAGGTCGAAGGCGCGGGGCCCCAGCCACGCGACCGACCCGGTATCGGAAGAAAAAAATTTTTTTTTTTTTTTTTTGAAAAAGAAATCAAAGAAAGAAATAAATGCACAGGAGAGCCAAAAGAACTCAACCCGCGGCAAAATAGAAGGCAAAAAAAAGATTCAATGGGCGCAAATTGAAGATAGACTTCTCAGCTCCGCGGAAGAAAAAGAACTGAGGAGACATGCCCGGAGCATTGGGCGGGAAGGCACTGGCGCATGCGCGGTGCGGGCATCTCGAAACTTCTGAGTTTCTTCAAGCAAGACATGCTTGCAAGATGTCCGTATCGGGGCTCTGTCGGATGACATCACCCACTAGTGAGAATACCTGCCTGCTTGTCCTGGGATAACCTTAGTTACCCTATCCAGCCCTCCATAAAGATACTAGGTGTAACTCTGGATCAATGCCTAACCATGAAAGACCAAGTAGACTCCTTAATCAGAAAGGGATTTTTTACTCTCTGGAAACTCAGATCCCTTAAAGCTTATTTTGTTACATCGGTTTTTAGAATCCTAGTCCAATCCCTCGTACTAAGCCTGCTTGACTACTGTAACATCGCCTATTTGCCAATTTCCCAAAAAAATATGCGACGCCTACAACTGTTGCAAAATGCGGCAGTTAGACTAATCTTTGGACTAAAAAAATTTGACCACGTGACACCCTACTACCGGCAGCTACATTGGCTGCCGATGGAGGCACGCGTAAAGTTCAAATTTGCCTGTTTCTGCTTTAAAGCATTACACGGACTTCGTTTCCCCCCCAGTGAGAGGTTGCAAACTGAAAAAACACCATGAATTCCTTCTCTCACACCAAGCAGCATCATGGGGTAAAGACCTAGAACAATTACTTTCACCCTCTACCTATGAGGAATTTAGGAAACGTCTAAAAACACACCTGTTCCTAAAACATCTTGACAACTGATCCACTTATCTCTTTCCCCTCAATAGCGACCTACGGTCCTTTTGATCACTTTTCTCCTCAACAATGAATTTCCTGTCTTATTACTTCTCTTTCTTCTTCCCCTCTTGAAGTCAGTCAATTTGTACCTTTGCTTAATCTTTTGTAAACCGCATAGAACTTCACTGTATTGCAGTATATAAGCTGTTATTATTATTATTATTATTTTCTGAAATCCCAACTAACATTGCAATCCCCCACACATGGTGAAGTGACTTGCCCAGCATCCCAAGGAGCCTCAGTGGAATGTGTATATAACTGCTGATTGTCAGCCCACTGATCTAACTACTAGGCTGTTCCTATACTTCACTAGTTTGACTAGGACCCTTGTTAAGGTTAAGGGAGTATAACCAACCTCATTAGATATATTTGCACATTTTTTAATCATTTATTTTACCATCTATAAAGAATGTAACCTTGCTAGATCAAAAGTTGATCATAGATTTTTTAGGGCATTTATATAAATAAGACCAGTGCTGACTGCTATTGTGACACATTATATTGCCTGTGTTATACCTGGGCCAGCGTAAGCATTAGACAAGACTAGGCTGTCGACTAGGGCAGCAAAAAGCAGCTACAAAGTAAAACCATAAGTCTTGACAGCCCCACAAATTCAAAGAATCATCAAGCTCACGCTTATACCTGCAAAACTAAGTTTAATATTTAAATAAATGATGCACAATTATCTAATTTTATAGAATTATTGTAGGATGATAATGACTACATTAATTATTAGAATCTGCTGTATATGTGTGTGTGTCTGAGCCCTTCATTTTCTAACGCTGTCAGTCTGGCATCTTTCACCAGTGCTAGATTCACATAAATATTTTTCTTCTTAAGAAAACTGGGTGTTAGATTTAGCTTTAGTCATAAAACTGCCGGATTTTGGAAGTCTGCTGTAATATCCCTTTACTGCTGGAATGATTAGATCTCTCTTCACAGCAGCTGGCACTTTGCTCTGGTCTGAGGCCAGAGAAAATGAGACCTAGCACCCTGTAAAAGAATTGCCAATGACACCCTGTATAATTCTAGACAGGTACCGCTTATCTCCTTCATGACTGACTGATTTAGCATTTCTCTTTTGCATTACATTCATACATTACATACATAAAATCATTAAAACAAAAACAATTACCACAGTATCAAAGCAATCCACAAATAATTTAGGGATCAAGAGCCAATAGAAAAGTGATCACTAAATCCCTGTTGCAGTATACTGGAGAATGAAACAGGTACAAAGTATGTCCCTATCCCTGCAGGCTCCATCTCTGTCCCCGCCCTGTCTCTGTGAGCTCTGTTCCTGTCCCTCCCTGTCCCCACAGACTCTGTCCTCATTTGCACAAGCTTCAAACATGTATGATTTTATATTCAAATCTTTTTATTAAAGTATAAAAAGGAACAATATTCTATACAACTGTTTATAAATCACAAATAGAGCCTTCCATTTCTATCTGGTTTTGGTACAACCTCCCCAAAGGTTCAGTTGCCTATGCTTTTGCATCATCTGAGATGGTAATTGGATTGGCTTTCAAACATGAGTGGAGAAGAGAATTTAAATTTTATAGTGGATGAACAGGAAAGTATGTGTCTATTAAATGTTAGAAATGTTCCTTGATGCTAGCAACAATGGATGAATCTGTTGAGGTAACAATAAGATGCTTCAGCAGCTGGGAACATGATGGAAGGAAGTTGCAGATGGCAGACAAGACACAAATGATGTCATTTAACAGTAGTTCACTGAAATCCAAAAGCAATTTCTGCAGTTTTTTTAATCATTGAAATCAGTTGCCAATTGTCTACGATGTGTTAGATTTTTATATTGATACTCGTAGTCTCAAGTTTTTAGAGAATGACATGGGGACAAAGTTTGTCCCCATCATTCCTGCTCTGTCCCTGTGGGCTCTGTCCCCATTCCTGCCCCATCCCCATGAGCTCTTATCCCCAACCTCATGTCATTCTCTACACCAGTGTTCTTCTACCACCGGTCCATGGACCACTGCTGGTCCACAGAAATTTCCTGCCAGCATATGCATCAGGGCCAGCATGTGCATCAGGCCCAAAAGAGTGTCCACGGTGCGATTTATGTGGCGTTATCTTTGAGCCAGCTTCCTCTTCCTAACTGATTCGTTGCACAAAGCCACGGGCAGTGGCTCCTATGGGCGTCCTGCGCCTGAACCGGAAGCTTTCTCTCTGACATTGCAAAGTCAGAGGGAAGGCTTCCAGATGAGGCATGGGACGTGCAAGGTGCAATTAGTACTATTATGGGGCGGGGTCTGGGGTGGAGATTGGGTAGAGATGGGCGGGGTCTGGCCCACGACTTAGCCCCGTGTACTTCAACCGCCGGTCCACGGACCGATGCCGGTCCACAGAATAATTCTTTTATTTCTTCCAGTCCATAGGTGTAAAAAGGTTGAAAAACACTGCTCTACACTGTAGGCTTCAAAAAACCAAAAAATTACCAATAATATGATAACTCAAATTTAAAAAAATTGGTAAGATTTTCCTTGCTAAACCAACACTAGGATGGTGGTTGCGCCACAAGCTCAATCATTAGATGAACTCGGTGATTAAATAAAGGGGTTTCAGTACGGGCTCAATTATCCCTACGAGTAACCAAAAGCCCCGGGTCTAAATAAATCCTGCCCAATACATCATAATACCCTTATATTTTTAAATAACCTTAATAAATAAATATAAAGTGCAAATGTGCATCCAGTGTGGGGATAAGGAAAATATAGAAATGTTTTTAAAAAACCAAAAAAATTCAAAAGCAAAAAAATTTCAAAAACTAAATAAAAACAACATCCCCAAATCAATAAATAGGTGAGTTCAAAAATTCAAAAATTCATATAAAAATCAACAATTCATATCAAAGTTCATATCCAAGCACCATTTGTGTCTCCAATTTAAATAAAATAAGGTCAGTAGAAAAAAATCATGAAACAGACGTGGCAAAATCAGTCAATCAAACTACCCAACTGGATTAACTAAATTTTCAGTTCATATATTCCAATTATTTTAAAACTTTTTATTAGATTAAAGTGAACAACCAAACCAGCAGTACCAATCATGGAAAGAAAACAAATGTTACATACAACTATATGAAAACAAACAAAATGTAAAACAATTCCCTCCCCCCACCTCCCTAACTCCCTACCTCCCCTCATATATTGTCCAGGTGAACTGATATTTAAGGGCCAGCTGGATGATGATTCCAGCATCTCTAGCATCTCTGGGCAGTACAAACATTGAAAAGCATCAAATTACCATAAGACGGGGGAATTTGGCTTTCAATAAAAGGCTTTTTTCAAACCGATGTCTGTGCCTCCACTCATTAGCTGCCTCTACTTTTTTGCTTCGCACTATACCTAAAACAGTCATTTCCAGCCAGTGTATCCAGCTATCTCTCCTGATGTATAAAAATCCCTCCTAAATCCCACTTGCTTGGTTTTGATTTTCTTTTTTTATTAGAATTTTTATAATGTATACATAAGCATACAAGATATGGCAATACAAGAAAAAGTAACATTCAACTTTAGAACAGTTTAGCAAAAATCCCATCTAGCCCACCTCATGGCGGAGCGCATCAACTATTAAAGGAAATATTGATTGATTTTTTATTTTAAACCCTGGCTCATTGTCATCCTGTAGATTTCCACCATGTATATTGCAATGCGTACATTTCTTGCGGCTTCCTAGTTACCTCGTTTGTGCATGTTGACTAGACTAAGCTCAACAGAGCAGGTATTGTCTGTCTCTCATTTATCTCTGCTGTGCTGTACACTACTATTGCTAAAGAAATCATGAGCAGGAGAAGCAGTAGTTAAAAGCCCATACATAAAATGCAATTACTTAGATGCACAATTAGTCAGAGGTCACCAACACTGATGAATGGATCACAGACCCAGTCTTCTTAAATCGTCATACATAACCAGTTTCCTTCAGAAACTGAGCTGACCTATGCCATAGGCTGTGACTTATCTGTAATATACATGCTAATTCTTGAGATACACTCTCTTCACAGCCCTCGTGTCCCCTGCAATGCACGACAGGACATGCTATGTTTCAGAGCAGACATTCACACTCAAGTAATCACAATACTACTACCCAAAGGATCTGCCTGTGATGTGGAGAGGTGCAGAGCATCTCATGCATTCCGCCTCAGTCCCACAATCCATAATCTGTGCAAAGACCAACAACATTCCAAAGAATAATGCCCTGAGAAAGGTCAGATTCCTACCCTGAGGAGCTATCCAAGGTGAAGGAAGCCACAGAAGTGGTGAATCTCCGTGTGTCCCACAGCAAGACCTCTCGCACCCTCATCTATGGAAATAGAAGCCAAAAGATTTGTGCTTTCAATCACTGCTACAAGATAAGAGTAGATATTTATTTATTTGTTTTGATTTCTGGAACATGTAGAAATCAGTGAGTCAGTGAGAAGGGTCAGATATTAGAACATGGGGATAGTGTAAGCAGAGAGAGAGACCTGGACTAAAGGGTAGAAGGAAGAGAGGGGACAGATATGGAACTAAGGGGGTGTAGAGGAGAGAGTGAGAAAGGGAAAGCGAAAGATGCTGGACTATGGAGGAGGGATCAGGGGCAGGGAGTGCAGGAGGAAGGGAATGACGAGGATACAGAAGAAATGAACATAAGAATAGGTAAAACCAATGATCCATCATGCCACTAGTACCTGGCCAAAAACCAAAGAGTAACAACATTCCATGCTACCGATCCAGGAAAAGCAATGGCTTCCCCCATGTCTTTCTCAATAACAGAGGGAGCATAGGGACAGTGACAGGGGCACAAGGGAATGCTGGACAGATTAAGATAAGAGCAAAGAGGACAGATGCTGAATATGGTGAGAGGATAGGGACAGAAGCACATAGGGGAGACACTGGACATGACAGATAGGACACATAGGAAAGGTTGATATTGGGCATAGAGAGTAGCGAAATCTCAAAAGGACAGGTGATCCTGGGAAAAGAGTTAAGAAAACAAACAGAGAAAAGCAGAAAAAAAGACACATCAACAGTAAAAAGATAAAAGGTATTTTTCTTAAATTATTAATTATTATATGTCAGTTTGGGGAAATGTGTACCTCTGATATCTTGCACTTCAGTTTCTATTTTTATGACCGACAGGCTTTTTAGGTAAGTCTGGAATGTGATTGCATTTTGCGGTTTGTTTACTGGAGCTCTAAAAGGGTTTAATCTTGTCGGTTCCCCTCCCCCTTCACCACTACCTAGCTATGTCACTGCACTAGAACACTCCTTCCTACTTACTATTATTTTTTTGAAATATGTATATATGCATGTGTGCACAGTCTGTAGCTTGTGTAGAACAATACCTGCCCATATCCAAAGGACAACACGTAATCGCTGGCACCGATCCAGATTAGCCGGGAATCTTTCATATTCTCATGGCCCTGCGTGCTCTGAAATACAGAAAACCAGCAGTAGGGGGTTAACAAAATGTCAGTTCTATAAGGTGTGCTCCCAGACACATATAATCACAATCAGTCACACTATAAACAGCAGAGTAGTGAAGGCAGCACCTTATCTCAAGAATCCCTACTCAACACTTTTGAGATGTACATAAAAGCCACAAAGCTTTGAGGACAGAGAGGAAAATGATTTGAGGCAAGGAACACCTCTGCGGACACCCTAGTTATCAGTGCTTCTTAAATGAGGTTCTGCACACATTCTTAAAGGGTTCTATTCCATAATTTAAAAAAACCAAACAGAATAAAATAAAATTTGATCCTTTTCACCACTTTGTGCTCATAACATTAGTGAATAGTAAAGAGTCACAGACTGGTGAAACATCATTATTTTTCTTTCAGAGTGAAAAGAGACCATGACTACGGGGAATCAACCTCCAAGGCCTGGAAGAATCCTAATGAATGCTGACTAGACCTGGGGTGGAAATTTTGCTGTTGTAATATCCTTCTGGGGGATGTTCCCTCTAAGGTCTGAGTCCTTGTGGGCAAAATTTTTTTTTCATGAGCAAAGGACTGAATTGATATGAATAAAAATTTTCCGTCACATTATCCTGATGATATTATACACACTGTACATTACAAATGAAGAATTACCAATATAAATAAAAAATGGAAAATAAGATGATTTTTTTTTAAATTGAAAGGGCTTAAAACATTTTTCAGTTAGCTCTCAGAAGCTAGCACCTCCTTCTCCAGGTCAAGATAGTAAGCTGTCCTGACCTGAGAAAGGAGGTTTCAGTCTCTCACAGTTAAGTCAAAAATGTATTAAAATTAGTTCAATGAAATGATATCATCTTAATTCTATTTTTATTAACCTTTATAAACACAGGTACCACACTACTTTATCCTGAATTAAAAATAAAATTATTTTTGTTACCTTTATTTTCTGGTCATTCACTTACTCTGGTTTCTGCTTCCCTCTATCTTAAGTCTCTTTCCCAGATTTTTCTCTCCTTTTCCTTTTGGCTTTCTTCAATTTATTTTTTCTACCTCTAAGTCCAGGTTTAACTCATTCTTACTATCTAGTCTTCATGTTCCCTCTTTTTTACGGTCTACTGGCAGCTTTCCATCTCTTTCCCTCACTCTACTGGCTCTCCAATTTTACATTCCCTTATTCCCAGTCTTTCACTAACTCTGCCCTCTTTCTAACCCCCGTCGATACAGTGTTTGCCCCTAATACCTGCCCTTTCTATCCCCTTCCATCATTATCCCCCCTCCTTTGTCTCTCCCCCCAAATATCTGCTCATTTTTTCCCCTCATCCATCCAGCATCTATACAGCGTTTGTCTCCTCTCCCCTTTCCCATCTAGCATCTCCACACTCTCTCTCCCCTTCCATCAGTATCTCCCTCCTCTGACTCTTCCCCCTCTCCCCTTTCAGTTCCCCTTTCCATCATCTCCCTCCTGTCTCTCCCCTCTTCTATCCACGCTTCAGTCTCCCTCCTTCTATACAGCTTATTCCCCCAACCTTTTCCATACAGCATCTCCCCTCTCTCCCCTTCCATACAATATCTGCTCCTTCTTTCCCCCTCACCTTTCATCCAGCATCTCACCTTTCACTTTTCCCGTTCCTTCATCTCCCTCCTCTCTGTACCACACCCCCTCTACCCTCTCTCTCCCTTGTTCTATCTAGAATCTGCCTTCCTACTTCTATACAAAATCTACCCCCTCTCCCTCACCATTGCAAACCATTTCCATCAATTTCTGCACCCTCTCTCCTCCCACCCCACTTCAACCAGTGTCTACCCCATTTCTCCCACACCCCTTTTCCACCAGTGTCTGCCCCCTCACTTGCACCTAACCCACATCCACCAGTGTCTTTTCCCTCTCTCTCACACACCCATCATATGCCCCCCTCCCCCTTCCTCACATTCACCAGCATTTGTCCCCTAGCATCACCACCCCTGCTGCTGCTTTTCTGAAGCAGCAGCAGCAGTAGCAAACTGAAACAAACTGGCTGCAGGACCTTTCCATACATATCTGTAGCTAACAGCTTTGCCCTGGAAGAAGTGGCATCAGAGTGGGCGGGCCGGCAGCTGCAGGTATGTACGGGAAGGTCCCACGGCCAGTTTGTTTCAGTTTGCTGCCGCTGCTGTGGCAAAACAGAAAAGCAGCAGTGGCTCAAAGATGGAAGAGTGATACCGGAAGGGTGCTCATCCTAATATTCCACCGGCTGCACAGTGGGGCTGAATGGCTGCATGGCCTCCTGTTAAAAGGTGCATGGCTGCACCCAGTCTAGAGGGATGGGGTGTCTGGAATCCAGATACAAACAGAAGCACTTGCCTGATTTTGTATCTCTCTTCTCGTGTGCCTGGGTGGTTTGGACACAATCCTACTCCTGCACCAATCCAGTTTGATCCAATCACTCTCCTGCACCTGACCGGTCTTGTCAATTTTGTCTCAGAACTGGACTGTGTCATCTATTATTGTTCTAAAACTGGTTGTTTTATCTGTCTTTCTCCTGTAACTGGCTAGTGTGTTTCACAGGCAGTGGAATGGGATAGACCCCACCAATACTTTGCTCAATAAAAGCATCACAACTAGAAAGCTAGGGAAGGGGTTGGAGATTAATTTGTTTGGCCCCTTCAACCAAACAGATGTTACATTGCCCCAAAACCCGACTGGCTGGTGGTCCTCCAGGACATGGTTGGAAACCACTGATCTAGAGCAGGGCTGCCCAAGTACGATCCTCGAGATCTCCTGGCAGGCCAAGTTTTCAGGATATCCATAATGAATATGCATGAGAAAGATTTGCATTCACTGCCTTCTTGGTATGCAATTCTCTCTCATGCATGTTCATTGTGGATATCCTGAAAACCTGGTCTGCCAGTAGATCTCGAGGACCGGACTTGGGCAGCCCTGATCTAGAGCATCTATGTTTTCTATAACTGGAATAAAGCTTTGGAATTTCATCCCTAGAACCCTGAGGCTTTGTATGGATCGCTTGAACTTCAAAAAAAAAAAAAAAAAAGTGGAAAACACAATTATTTGTGGATGCTTTTATGTGACACATGATGGGAGGATATTGCTTTTGTTTCATCAAGTTTGGAAAAATATGAATATGTGAAAGGGGAAGAAAGTGAAAATTATGATTCTCGTAACAGTATTTTATAACATTGTGGAATGTATTGTTTTGAGCCTGACTTTATGATGGCCTTAGATTATTAGTTTAGTATAGAGAAATGTTACGTTTTGTTGTAATAATCATAATCTACGATATGTGCTGTTTGTCCGATTATTATGTATGTTTTTATGGAAACCGCTTACATTTAAGCGGTCTCTAAATTTTAAAAATAAATAAATAATACAAGCAGGGTCATAGCAAGATATGTGCAGAGAGTGCACAGGGCGCAAGAGAGGCAGGGGTTCCAAAACTGTGATCTATCCATTGCCTTTTTGGCAGTGACATAGTGGGCAGGATAGGATCTCAAGGGGGCGTGTTACACAGGGTGCGTTTCCAATTCAGGACGGTCCTGACTACAAGGGGAACCTTTGAAAACCATCAACAAGCACTGATTAAGGGTCCGTCCATTCTGAAGGACGAAGCGAAAAAATTTGGACAATAGATTTCAGTACAAACATTTATCTTTCTTAATTTTCCTTGAAATAGTGGAGTGGAATGGATCGATGTAAATCACTTGTTTACTCTTTCCAAAAATACAATGACTAGGGAACACACAGTGAAACTACTAAATAGTACATTTAAAACAGATCGGAGAAAATATGTCTTCACTCAACATGTATTTAAACTCTGGAATTCACTGTCAGAGAAAGTGGTAGAAGCAGTTAGTTTTAAAAAAAGAATCCAACGTAGTCTGCAGTCAACTAAGCAGCGAGCAAAATCAAAACACAAACTGCAGACTATGTACAAGATGCAGGCGTTGTTTATTAAACCAATAAAAATTGCAGTGAATATACAACCTTAATACCAACCAAGGGACCCGACACGGTCCGTGTTTCGGATAACACGCCTTCCTCAGGGGTCCATGGTGGTTAAGGTATGAAACAAAGCGCAAAAAAGATATCACACAAATGCCTGTATGTGCCAAATGTTGAAGAATATATACATGTCGCAGTAGACTTCCTAAAAGTCTATAAGCAGTAGAGCAGCAAGGCTAGGAGGTGCCCATGGTGGTGGTCCCCCCCCCCCCCCACTGCGCCCTCCTCTCTGCTCCCGGCTTCATCCACACCCTTCATGCCACACTCCATTCCCCAGCATGAGAAGTTTTTCCAGCCTGTTGCTTGCTCTGGCATTGGCTTTCCCTCTGATGTCACTTCCTGGCCCTGTGACCAGGAAGTAATTTCAGAGGGGAGCCAGGCTGGCACGAGCAGCAGGCCGGAGAAGTTGCCCATGCTGGTGAAGATTTAAAGAGGTACAGGGTGGGGGAAGGGAAGACACGGTGTGGCATGGGGGTAGAGAGGTGCTGTCGCCCCCACCAAGATGGCACCCGGAGTGGTCCATTCCCCATCCCCCTTTACAACGCCACTGTCCATAAGCCTTATTAAGGCCTTTGGAAAACCCACTGCTTATTTCTGGGATAAGCAGCATAAAATCTATTTTACTGCTTTGGGATCTTGCCAGATACTTGTGACCTGGATTGACTACTGTTGGAAACTGGATACTGGATTTGATGGGCCTTCAGTCTGTTCTAGTATAGCAGTGTTTATTTTCTTAAATACCTGCCCTGAGAAACTTAAGATCTATTTTGTCAAGGGTCTGCAGCTGCCCTCTGGGGCTCTGCCCAGTGTTTCCAAAGCACATTATATTCCTAGTTCACTGAAGATATTACATGCAGAAATGGGAATATAAATTTTACAGTTATAGGAGCCTTCTATTGACCCCCCCCCACACACACACACATCTTATTGGGCTATTTTAATTGTTTCCTCTATTTCAGACTCACATACAGATATAATTTTGAAATAACTTTTAGGATTTTTATAAGTCCAGCACTGATGTCTTCCTGAACCTTTCTCCAGCCACTCAGATTATTAGGAAAAAATTTCATTGGCTTTGCTCTTTAGCTGTTTCCCTGGGCATTTCCTATTTTTAAATTTTCTCAAAAATGTACAATTGTCAAGAGAAAAATCAAGGCAAGAAGACTCAATATTCCACAGGAGTAGGAGCAATCCAAAGAAAGACAAACTGTGGAAAACAAAATGTTCTTGACCTTCCTTTTATTTTTTCAAATTTTTCGTACGTTTTCAAACAAAATAAACCTTGTCCACATGGATCATATATAGAGGTAAAACAGACCCGACACGGGCCGTGTTTCAGTTAACAAGCCTTCCTCAAGGGTCCGATGGAATATGATTTATGTATAAAATTGTGGAGGTAACTTCCCAAATCTTGAAAAAAACAAATCGCTGAATAAAGTTGATAGCTGGGCTCTGGGGCACAGAACAGCTGCTATTTGGTCCGTTTTACCTCTATATATGATCCGTGTGGACAAGGTTTATTTAGTTTGAAAACATATTTGAAGAAATAAAAGAAAAGTCAAAAACATTGTGTTTTCCATAATTACATTACATTAGTGATTTCTATTCCGCCAATACCTTGCAGTTCAAGGCGGATTACAAAAGAAGTTATCTGGCCATTTCCAGAGGAATTGAATAGTAAAGCGGTTTGTTACAGAGAATTGGGATGAGTCTTGCGGTGTTAGTTTGTCTTAAAGGATGTCATGAATAGGATGGTTTTTATTTCTTTTCTAAACGATTTGTAGTCTGTAGTCGTTATCAGTAAATGGGAACACATTTGTTTTTACTGAGCCTAATAATTTTAAAGTTTTCTTATGAGATAACGCAACTGAAGTGGGTGATGTGGCTTCCAAGTCAATGGACCTTTATTTTATCTGCCTGTTTGGAATGTATTTGGAGGCATTTTGTGATCATATTCAGCCTTTTACTTTATATGGATTTTCTTCTCTTTCTATTTGTGTTTGCTGCTTTGCTTTCCAGTTGAGGATGTCTGTAAATGATAGAGGGTAGGTAGTGGGTTCACAATCGTTTTTGTACCTGGGGCAGTGACATCCCCTGAGGGAATCAACCCTAGTTCCCCAAGTTCTCAGCTCACTGCACTAATCATTAGGACTACTCTTGGACTCCTATGCGAAAAACAGGAAGACGCATCAGAGTAGGCGGAACACACCGGAGAAGAGGCCTTGACGTCAGCAGAAGGCTGACTAGAATTTAGTTTAATTTTTTATCTTTTCCATTTTTCTGATATTGATATTTATAAATTCATATTGTTAGTTTAACTATTCTATTTTTCCTTACAATGTAACCATCATACTTCATTTTCTTGGGTTTGTTATCAATGCTCTATATTTTCCCTGGAGTATTTTCTTCTTTCCTTCCTTCCTAATATACATATATCTCTGTTATATAAGCGATGTCTTCTCTTGGGTGCTTTAATTAGATTGTGAGCCTGTTCAGGACAGAGAGGGTAGCTCAAAATACCTATGTATTAGTATTGTAAACTGCTTAATACTTATGTTCAAGCGGTATATCAAATGCAATAAATCCAATCCATTCTTCAGTGTCGTCTCTGCCCAAAAAGTTTAGGGTGATGATAGAGGGGCAAATTAGAGATACAAGGGGGAAGGGAGAGGCAAATTAGAGATAGGGGGGGGGCAGACGAGTCAGACAGCTATATAGGGCCACTTTAACCACTTAAGGGGCCTTGGGCAACCTTTTATGGAATCTAAAAATGGAGTTCTGTATCATAGCATGTCAAATTCCAAACCTGATTATTTCAAACATTTATCAACATTAAACCAAGACACCTATGGAAACAATTCGACTCTATTTAGACCTCTCAAGAGGCAGTCTCAATTTAAACCTGATCAGACAAAAGTCTGCTATAAGACTTTTGCAGCATTGGGGCCTCTTCTCAGGCGCATCCCACCTATGCGGAAAAACAGAAAGAGGCATCAGAGTAGGTGGCACACGCCCGAGAAGAGGCCCTGACACCAGCAGAAGGTTGCCTGTCTCAGTCGCCACTGCCAGAGAAATACAAAGGACTAGGTGGGGGTGGGTGGGGGGGGAGAGATTCAGGACTTAAGTAAAAGTGGCCTTGGAGCCATGGCACACAAACAGCATGATAGCTTTTCACTGGGGTGTCAAAAGGGGGCAACTAATTTTTTTTTTTTTGGGTGGGGCAGGAGGCATTTGCCCCCTCTCTTTAGAGACACCCATGGGTTTCGTTGAATGATACCTTTCCCTGCTAACATTTTTTCTGTCATATCTTAGAAACCTGTCACAATATTAGTTTAAACTCTAAAGCAGAGAAACAAGAGAGTCAGGTGTCACAAAGCATCTCTCCAAGTTGAACTCTTGTCTTCACATTCCTGAGAAATGTGGGTCTTGTTTCAATGCCTCTATGTTCACTCTCTGCACGTTTCTGCAGGGTGCTTGCACCCGCAAAATATGGGACACAAAGCCTCCACTTCCTCCTGTCTTGCTGCCAATTTATAGCCCATGAAATCTGTGAGATAATGTCCTTTTAAAATAGAATCCCAGAAGAAAAGAAAAAGAAAAACCATGAACCCCCTGCTGTGCCTGCACTCCATAAAGAACAGGTGTGAACAGGAGAAGTTATCTCCCCGCCTCACAAGGCCTTCATGGGAGAGATGAAGCCCACAATTCTATCCAGGACTGAGGTTATGGAGGGAGATAAAAAGGGATTGTCAAGATTCGGGAACTTATGTGAAGGTAAGCAAACATGCAAGAGCAAAAGTGGAAATGTCCAATCAGAATGGTGCACAAAAAGTGTCTTTCAACTCATCTGATAAATCCAAATGTCTTTATTCATCCAAAATAATTCATTCATCCAGAGTAACTCAATGACTCGACATGATCATGTTTCGGCCACCCAGCCTGCATCAGGAGTCTTAGGAGTCTTTGGGTATCAATTGGATAAATATGCTCTAAAACACAACGATCAAACCGTTGCTCCGAATCTTGTGACTCTACAAACCAACACGACCTTGCAGTGAAAAAAAAGAGGTAAACAAACATAACATTCAGGAGCAATTTTCATCAAGCTGCCTACTGGGTAGCTTCTGCTGGTAATTCACTGACAAGGACACCAGGATAGGGCTCTTCAGAATGCAGAAGAGAAGACAGAGGGGATACAACAGAGTTTTAGAAACATCATGAATCTTGTGCAAAGGAATAGTTATTTACACTATCAACCAGTACTACAACTAAGAGACACTCCATGACTCCATGACAGTAGCAGACTGAAATTTTAGAACAATATTTGGGGGGAACTTCTGTAAATTGGCCCCAATTCTATAATGGCTTTGGCACATGTATGGAATACCAGCACAAATCTGCTTTGGCACACCAAAAATTAGGCAAGCCAACTTATTTCATTATCAATGGTGGTATAAGTTGGCATGCCTAAGTGTGCCATGCAATGACCCTTATTTTGCAGGCACTATATTCATATGCCTTTACTACTTAAAATGGCACTTAATTGTTTATTTTGCATAAATATCTAAGTCCTCATTGGCTCAGGCACTGACAAGAATAGTGACATTATTATTAAAAAAAGCTGCTGGCCAGCATGCCATGGCATTTTGTACGGGACCCTTCCTGTCCAACCCCTAGTGTCTAGTAACACCTCCCCACTAGACAACCAGTCCCCTCGCATCCCAAGTCCCGAACCAGATCCCTGGTATCTAATGGCATCTCTTCCTCCCAACCACCCATCTTGACTCAACTAAGAAAAGGCCCTGGTGGCTGATGGATGCCTCCATCTTGCCAAGGCCCCCCTCCCCCAGGCCCTGTACCTTACAAGAGGCAGAGCGAAGCCCACTTGCTCCTGTCTCCGAGTACCTTCATCTGCAAAATGGTGATAGGGCAGGGCCAGGATGACATATAAGGGGTAATGGGTTAGGGGATGCCCTAAATACCAGGGATTTAAAGAAAAAGTATTGCTGAGAAGGTCACGTGAAAGACAATATTTTTATTTTGTGCATTGGCCTCCTATGCATTAATTTGAATGCAATGTGTAGTCATGAATGCTGTGCCAAGGTCCACACAGAACCCCATTATGCATTGTTTGCTAGCCTATACCTAGCAGAATTTGCGCAGCTGAGCTTGCAATAGCTTTTTTGCATCGCCCCCCTGGGAGACAGTTGGCTGTAGAGGGACAGGGCAGAGGAAGGATGCAACAGTGGGTATAGCAAAAGACTTGAGAGGTGGGGGGAAGCAGGTGTCAGGTTTTCTTTTGTCAAAATGTTGGCAACCCTAAAATTACACCACCTGCTTCTCCTGACTCTTAACCTTATGGGAATGAGGATGGGATTTCTCTCTTCAACTGGTATGGGAGCCACAGCAGAGTATACGAATGAAGAAGAGAAGTCATTTTGTGAAGGGTCACGTGAACTGTTGTGTGAGATGTGTTTGACAAATATGATTTCATGATGAAAACCATTAAAAAAAATTTTTCCCTTCAAACCAGGGGGTCTCTGCATCATGTCTGTCTGTCCATGTTAGATTGTAAGCGCTTCAGAGAAAGGATGGTCTATTTAATGTCAAAATGTACAGCACTGCATAAGCCCTTCAGCGCTATAAAAGTGTTCAATAGAAGTACTTTGGGAAGAAACTGGGGACTTTCCACATGGCTTTAGCAGTGCAAAAAAAGGAGAGCTTCAGGTGACCCAATGAGGAGAGTATTCAACAAACTGGCGGTAAGGAGAATCCAGAAATACATACAACAAGTTTAAACTGGTTATACAAGCTTTGTTACTATTAAAACTCGATTATTGTAACATTGCATATTTGGGTTGTTCAAAACATAAACAAAGATTACAAACAGTACAGAACACCTCCATACAATTAATCTATTCTCTTAGTAAATATGATAGCGTGACCCACTATATATTCAATCACATTGGTTGCCCATTGAAGCCTGAACTTTATTTAAACTCTTTTTAAGATTATTCAAGGAACAGCATCACATTACATGTATGAATTGATCCATGTTAACATATTGATTTCAAAAATATTCAAAACGAAAATCAATTCAGGATGGTCCATCATGCCCAGCAGTCCGCTCACACGGCGGCCCAACAGGTCCAGGACCTGTGCAGTAATCCTCTATCTGTACCCCTCTATCCCCTTTTCCAGCAGAAAATTGTCCAATCCTTTCTTAAACCCCAGTACCGTACTCTGCCCTATTATGTCCTCTGGAAGCGCATTCCAGGTGTCCACCACACGTTGTGTAAAGAAGAACTTCCTAGCATTCGTTTTGAATCTGTCCCTCTTCAACTTTTCCGAATGCCCTCTTGTTCTTTTATTGTTCGAAAGTTTGAAGAATCTGTCCCTCTCTACTCTCTCTATGCCCTTGATGATCTTGTAAGTCTCTATCATATCCACTCTAAGTCTCCTCTTCTCCAGGGAATAGAGACCCAGTTTCTCCAATCTCTCAGCGTATGAAAGGTTTTCCATCCCTTTTATCAGACGTGTCGCTCTCCTCTGAACCCTCTCGAGTAACGCCATATCCTTCTTAAGGTACGGTGACTATTGGACGCAGTACTGCAGATGCGGATGCACCATCGCCCGATACAACAGCAGGATAAGTTCTTTCGTTCTGGTTGTAATACCCTTCTTGATTATACCTAGCATCCTATTCGTTCTCTTAGCGGCCGCTGCGCATTGTGCCATCAGCTTCATTGTCATGTCCACCATTGTCAGAACCATGATCATATGAGAACCAGCAGAGGGGAGAGCAGCGGTTGCCGCCTCAGATATATAAGCTGATCGAAGCTTCCCCTACCGGCACCAGTAGTTGTTGTGCATGTGTTGTGCACTCCTATAACACATGCACAACAGCTGTGCCCTACCCCCCACCCCCAAATAAAAGAAGGGGAGTGCACAACAGCTACCGGTGCCAGCATGAGAAGCCCCAATCAGATGATCGTGACTCTGGAGCCAAAAGGCGAAGCTGTGATTCAGCTGAGCTGGCAGCTGCATCTGCCGGCTCTTAGTTGGTGGCAGCTTCGGAGCCACCAACAGCTGGTCAGAAGAAAGGAGAATAGCGGCTGCAGGAGAAGCTGTGCCTAGTGATTGCTCTTCTGAGAAGGTACCAGGCACAGTTCCTCCCCCTTTAACAGGGGCCACTCTGCACGAATAGCATGCATAATTTAATACCATGATGTCGGAGCTTTGTGCTTTGGGGCCTTAATCTCATCACCTGTCCTCAACTGCTATATGGAACAGATGGCCCACCAAAAGCTAGAGGGGTGATTTAAATCTTTTGTTGCTTGTTAAGAACTGTCAGCATACAAAGGATGTAGCTTGTAAGGAAGTTTAATCATCATCCTGAAAAAAGGAAGGTTATGCATCTTGTAAGCTCAGCAAAACCTCATTTAGGCATCATATATATGAAAGCTACAACACTAAGCCTTGTCTGGTAGCCAGAACAGAACTCTAAAGAAATGCAGCCTGTGTCAAACTTCAAAGACTGTCTTACATCTGTAAGAAGATACACTGCGTCCTTGGTTGAAAGTACAAGTTTACTGGAAAGTAAGCAGGAAAGAAAATACTTATCTAACTAAAACACATTTTTAAAAATTGTAATATTCTGAACTTTCTGCTAGGTTTACTCATAAGTTTTATTTATTCATTAGGATTTATTTACCACCTTCCTGAATAAACATACACAATGTGATGTGCAGTAGAGAATGACACGGTGACAAAATTCATCACCGTTCCCGTCCCCGCGGATAACCGCAGGAAATAATCCCCTATCATTTTCTAGTGTCTATTTCAACCTCGGTCCTTCTACACCGGCATTCTTCAAAGCAAAGCTTGCGGGTCAGTGGTTGTGTCCAATTATACTCTGATTCTTCCCTCTCTCCTTAATGAATGACATGAAGATGGTTTCCCACGGTTATCCGCGGGGACGGGAACGGTGATGAATTTTGTCACCGTGTCATTCTCTAATGTGCAGCAAGAATAATCCAGACTTAGACAATAGAGAGTTATAGCATATGGCATAGTATGCTACTTACAATGTCAATATAATACACATTAAGAACATAAGAATAGCCTTACTGGCTCAGACCAATGGTCCATTTAGTCCAGCATCCCGTTTTCATGGTGGCCAATCTACAGTAGGTCACAAGTACCTGGCAAAAATCCAAATAGTATCAACTTTCCATGCTACCAATCCAGGGCAAGCAGTGGCTTTCCCCATGTCTGTCTCAATAGCCGACTATGGACTTTTCCTCCAGGAACTTGTCCAAACCTTTTTTTAAAACAGCTATATTAACCACTCTTACCACACCCTCTGGCAATGTATTCCAGAGCTTCTCTGAGTGAAAAAATATTTCCTCCCATTGGTTTTAAAAGTATCTCCCTATAACTTTCAGTTTTCCCTAGTCTTTGTAATATTTTGATGGCGTATAAAATCAATCCACGCGCACCTGTTCTACATCACTCAGGATTCTGTAGACTTCAATCATATCTTCCCTCAGCTGTCTCTTTTCCAAGCTGAGGATCCCTAACCTCTTTAGTCTTTCCTCATACATGAGGAGTTCCATTCCCTTTGTCATCTTGGTCACTCTTCTTTGCACCTTTTCTAGCTCTGCTATATCTTTTTTGAGGTAAGGCGACCAGAACTGAATGCAGTACTCAAGGTGAGGTCGCACCATGGAGTGATACAGAGGCATTATAACATTCTTAGTCTTGTTAACCATCTCTTTTCTAATAATTCTTAGCATTTTGTTTGCTTTTTTGTCCGCCACCACACTTTGAGTGGAAGGTTTCAGTGTAATTCAGGGGCGGGAAACTACGAGGTGACACCAGGAAATTCTTTTTCACTGAAAGAGTGGTTGATCGCTGGAATAGTCTTCCACTACAGGTGATTGAGGCCAGCAGCGTGCCTGATTTTAAGGCCAAATGGGATCGGCACAAGGGATCTATTCACAGGGCAAAGGTAGGGGAGGGACATTAAGGTGGGCAGACTAGATGGGCCGTGGGCCCTTATCTGCCGTCTATTTCTATGTTTCTATGTTTCTAGATCTTTTTCTTGGGCGCTAACCCCTGGCATCTGGTAACTATGATTCAGGTTATTCTTCCCAATGTACATCAATTTGCATTTCTCCACATTAAATTTAATCTGCCATTTGGATGCCCAGTCTATCAATTCCCTAAGGTCTGCGTGCAGTTTTTCACAGTTTGCATGCATTTTAACAACTTTGAACAGTTTAGTGTCATCTGCAAATTTAATCAATTTACTTGTTCCAATTTCCAGATCTTTTATAAATATCTTTTTTTTTTTTTAATTCTTTATTTATATTTTGAATATATTATCAAGAATAAACTTCTTGTACAGAATATGATTAAGTCAACATAACATAAAACAAATGAAGTAACATTTATATAACAAAATTACTATTTACTCAATCAAAATTAAAGTCCCAAAATTTGAGATCCAAGATGTTCCTGAGTGAGAAACTATTTAAAAGAAAAAGAAAAATTTCAAATTACAAATCTTTTATAAATATCTTTTCAGGATAAATAACTTAAATAGCACTAGCCCCAGAACAGACCCTATGGCACTCCACAATTTAACTTCCTCCATTGAGAAAAATGTCCATTTAACCCTACCCTCTGTTTTCTGTCTGATAATCCACAGCTAAACAATGCCTCCTATCCCATGACTCTTTAATTTTCTCAGGAGCCTCTCATGAGGAACTTTGTCAACAGCTTTCTGAAAATCTAGGTACACTACATCAACCAGATCACCTTTATTCACACCTTCAAAGAGTTCAAAGAAGTCATGCCAATTGGTGAGGCAAGACTTCCCTTGGCTGAACCCATGCTGACTCTCTCCCATTAAATCATGTTTGCCTACGTGTTCCATAATTGTTTCCACTATTTTGCCCAGCACTGAAGTCAGGCTTATCGGTCTTATAATTTCCTGGATCTCCCCTGGAATTCTTTTTAAAAATCCACATAACATTGGCCACCCTCCAATTTTGAGGTACTACAAACGATTTTAGCAACAGGTTCTTTCAGTACTCTGGGATGTATGCAGGTGATTTATCAGTCTTTATGTTGCCATCTTCAAGGTTCACCAAGATTTCTTTCAGTTCCTCCACATCATCACCCTTGAAATCTCTTTTTTTTTTTTTTTTGAATAGCCAAGCAATGTTAGTGCATCAATCGCTCGGCTATTTTGTATGGGGTTTTAGCTAATCTGAATGGCTGGATCGGAAAATGGGCAATTGAGGGGAAAAACACGCAGTGGGCCGTTTTGTGCTTCGGGTCGGTAACAGCGATCGTCGCTAAAGCTGTGAAATCAGGTTTAGTGACGATCGGTGACTTTAGTGCTTCTAGCCCCTAGAGTACCTGAATATAACTCATTTCAAGCTGCTACTGAAAAGGAGTGAATTAAATTCAAATAAATAAATCACACCGAGTAACAGAGTTAAAGATTACATCAGTCTGAGTCCAAGCTTATTTAGACTCCTCCACTGGAAAACTATTTGTGGTGATCCAGATGACAAGTAAACATTCTGCCCCCTGCACTACGTTGTACTGGTAAAAACATTTCGCTTAAGCCTGAGGAAGGAATCAGAAATTTTATCTCTGGCTCTGTGCCTATCAACCAAACTCACACCAAATCTGAATACACAGCATTAGAATCAACTTCTAGGAACTTGTCCAACTGCATTTTTCAAGTGTTTATTCAAGTGACTATAAATGTATCAGCAACATGTTCCCAATCTCTGCCACTCCAGACATAAAGAATCCTTTTCATCTGCACAAAAGTAAATCTGTCTCTCTCTCTTCTCAGTGAGTAAGTCCTTGTTCCATGCAGAGTTGTAAGAAGGTCTTCTGCCAACAACTCCTGACCAGGTCCTTGGATACATCTTACATAATGACTGGATTTTTCCTCTCTTTTCTCCATGAAGGAGGAAGCACTTCTGAAGAATGAGAAATATACGTGACCAGAGAAAGCTGTAACCATAAGTCTTGAACCTCTCCCCTCTTCCTCCACAACCTGCTTAGTTAACCCTTTGGGCTCAAATCTATTCACTCTGGCCCACCCCCCCACTGCTACATGAAATGGGCAGGATGGAAGCTGAACCTCTATGACATACAGTAATATACAGAAACACATTCTTCCTGACAGAAGACGCCAATTCTTCAGACTGCGATGTCATGCATAGTGGTTTCTGGGTTTCAATTTCCTCCTGGCCATAAGAGAAGCCGGTTTATAGTAAAATAAAACTTCCCCATTTGTGGTATCACCATTCCGACAGTTCGTCAACTGTCAATATAAACCAAGACAACGCCTCCTGTTCCATCACAAATCTCATGCTTGAGGGTTTTCCAATGTTGTCATTTAAGGATTCTTTCCTCAGTTATTTCTCCATTCCCTCTCTCCCTAAGTAGTCACAGAACAGAGCAGTCTGTTATTTTAAAAAAATTAAAATATGTTATAGCTTTATTGTGGGAGGAGGAGGGAACACCAATGAAATATATTTGGAGACAAAAGACACCAGATCTTCATGCAGCCCCCCCCCCCCCCCCCGGATACAGATCGGATCCGATCCGTGCCCTTAGTGAATCCAGCTCTTACAAGCAGTCAGTAACCTGGAAACTCTTAACACTCAATGCCCCCCACCCACCCCTCCTTATGCATTTTTGCAGTACTCTGACCCAAGACAGGACAAACAACTCCAACAACAGAAAAACAACACTTTCTCTTTTCTCCTAATCTAACTCAGAAAGTTTCTAATAATGCCCACGAAACTACTGGTCAGCCCAGCTCTCCTGTACTGATCAGTCCACCCCCACATTCCTGCTACATCTAGGAAACTAATCCCTGATGGATGAGACATTAGTTTCTACAGAACCCCCTCAGAGATTCTGGAAGAGGCGCAACTTCAGGGCATGTTTCACACTGAAATAAAATGTGTCAGAGAGTCTATCATAGCTAGAGATATCAGGAGTTAGCTTCTAGCCTTTTTTTTTTTCATAATGTTTGAATTTTAATGTTTTTCTTTGTATTGATAGCTATGAACTATGACTAAAGAGTAAATTTTAAATAAACTGTAATTAAACTCTGGACGTTGTTGCCAGATAATGTAATTTTTTTAAAAACCCAGCTTAGCAGAGTTTTTTTTAAAAAGTCCATATTTCATTATTAAAATGGACTAGGGAAAATCAACTGCTTATTTCTAGGATAAGCAGCATAAAATCTGATTTACTCTTTTGGGATCTTGCCAGGTACATATGACCTGGATTGGCCACTGCTGGAAACATGATCCTGGGCTTGACTGACCTTCGGTCTGTTCCAATATGACAATAATTATGTTCTTAAAGAATCTCATGTAATGTAGGGTTGGGGTCTCTATAAACAGATGAGGGAGCGTCTGCTTTTATTACTGGTTTCTGTTTTGTTTAGGAAGGGGGATGCTCTGTGGTTACAATCTAAGGACTAGATTCATCAACCTGCCTGATCTGGGCCCGATCCGGGCAGGTCCGACGAATTCTGGAAGCTAAAATTTGCAGATGGGGGCGATTGGAGGAATGCCCCCCATCTGCTCGAGTCCATCAAGCTTCTCCTCTGACGCAACAGGAAGTTGCAGGAGAGGAGAAGCTTGATGGACTCGCGCAGCGCGTCTTTTTAAATGTGTGCGGCTCGGGGAAAAAGGAAGCCGGCAAACTCAGAATGTAAGGTGAGATGGAGGGAGGGAGCTGGCTAAACGCTGCGATCGGGTAGGTGGGGGCTGCTAGACCATGAGATCGCGTTTGTTCCCGGCTCATACTAGGAAGGAGGGAGTGAAAGGAAAAAATATTCTGGGCCAAGGGAATGAAGAGGGAAAGAAAGAAACCCACAGCAGGAAAGAAAGGGGAAGACAGGCAGGTGAGCCAGATGCTGGAAGCCGGGGGTGGGGGGGAGAGAAAGAGGGAAAGATGCTAGATGGGGTTGAAAAGAAGAGACACGCTGGTATGGAAGAGGAAGATAGGGGAAATCTGGACAGAGGAAGGTAACAGAAAGAGGGGAAATTATGTGCATGGGGCATAGGGACAGAGACATAAAGGGGACGTGCCATGGGGATGGTATATGGACACAGGGGGGGGCAATGGCAGATACATAGGAGAAATATTAGAAATGGGGAAAATAGGAACACAGAAGTGAGATAGTTTGTGGGAATGGGACAGGGACAGAGCTCGCAGGCTCCAGCGGCTTGCACAAATTACATTGTAACGTGCCACGAAAATAAGAGGAGGGAGGTAGATAGATAGGCCATGCGAGAGGAGCTGAAGGGTGGTAGAAAGGAACAGATTGTAAAGGAGGGAGGGAAGGTTGGTGGTGGAAAGGAATAGAACAGACATTGAAAGAGGGTAGAGAGGAACAGACCCTGAAGGGAAATGTGGAAGACAGAGTGGGGAGAAGATGCTGGAAGGGAAGAAGACAGATGCCAGACTATGGGGGAGCGGAGGGAAGAAGATGGGTGCTAGACCAATTGGGGGAAGGTGAAGGGAGAGGCACAGTAACAGCAAATGGAAGACGCAGAGAGAAGACACACAGTGGATGGAAGGAATTGAATGAGAAGATGTGGAAAGCAGAAACCAGACAACAAAGGTAGAAAAAAAATTCTATTTATTTATTTATTTTTTGCTTTAGGATAAAGTAGTATATTAGTTGTGTTGACAAAAATTTATAAACAAAGCCCTGCCAGCTGAACATCTCTTTCTCTAGTTCAGCAGCAGGAACTTTGATTTATAAGAAAGGAATAAGCTAAATATTACAGTACTAAGGCTTATATGGATGCTGCGGGGACGGTGACGGGGCGGTGAATGGGATGGCAGTGACGGTGACGGGGCGGTGAAAAGGATGGCGGTGACGGTGACGGTGATGGGGCGGTGAAGGGAATGGCGGTGACGGAGCGGTGCAGAGGATGGTGGGCCGGGGACGGGGCGGTGACGGGGACAGATTTTTTCCCCGTGTCATTCTCTAATACAGACCTTGCTCGCTCACAGGCTCTTGCAGGGGTGTGCACATAGAGACCTTGCTCGCTTACAGGTTCTTGCAGGGGTGTACATATACAAACTTTGCTCGCTCACAGGCTCCTGCAGGGGTGTATACATAAAGACCTTGCTCACAGGATCTTGTAAGGGTGTATACATACGGATCTATCTTACTCAATTCTCTGGAACTATATGCTGCCAGGATAAGCAAAGCCTGCTTATTACAGAAAGGTTTTTCTCAGTCTTCATGAAAAGCTGTGATGTGCCAATGTCAACAGAGTCCTGATACTTTAATAACCTGCAGTTTCTGCCCTAATAAGTTATATGACCCACTGGAGCTGAAACTTTGATAAAGAGCAACAATTCTTAGGAAAGACCCAGCACACCTCTGGCATCTGAGCTTTATCAGAAGCCTAGAATGTGGTGAATGAAAGAAGGCTTGAATAAAGATATCGCAGAATTGACAGCCACCTGCATGAAGTAATAAAGCATTACTCAAGTTTTTAGCCTCCACCCATATCTATAAACGCTGTACGCACTCCCCTATTCGCTCTCACATAGATTCCACACATGACCCCGCCCCAGCCTCACCCACGCCCTTCCCCCTTTCACCCCCAATGACGCTTAAGACATGCACCAATAATGCGCTAAAAGAAGGCACATCTATGATTTGCATGCATTTGACGTAGCTTTTCCTGGCGCATGCACACATTTATGTCTCTTTCCGTGAACTATTCTGTACATGTGTCAGTTGCTTTCTCCATCAACTGACTGGATGGTATTTCCGCAGACTTCATTTGCATACAAAGTTTTTGGAGTGGCGCTCGTCATTTAGAAACTGGAAAATTTACCACAACTACAATGGCTTAAAGGATTTTAAAGGCAACTTTAGATCACCAGGGCCTGAGACTGCTGTGTTACTCTGACTGTACTCAGAAGGGAAAGAGAAAAAGTACATTGCACAATGCCTTCAGGGAGAAAAACAGATAGAAAAGAGGTCATGTATGATAAGCTCCTGATGAGAACCAAATGAGGAGAAGAGGGGAAAGATGCAGGCGGAAGATGGTTAGAAGCAAATGTGCTATAGTGATGAACTTTCTCTGGCTCTCAAACACTGTCCCCATGGTATCCAGAGGAGGAGAAGGAGAAAGGGGGCAAAGGAAGAAGCATGTGGGAAAAGTCATCCAGACTAGAAATAAAGGCAGCCGAATGTCAAATACAGCTGTTGCCACTGCTGGGATGAAGATGAAAGGGTTCGCAACAGCTGCTGCGACAAGAGATGCTCAAACACGAGAAAAACCATCTCTTCAGAGAAAAGGCACAAAGTGTTCCTCTGCTCTTCTAGTGCGGAGGGACAGGAAGGTATTTGCCTGTGCACAGATATGAAGGCGGGAGCATGCTCACAGAACACTGTATATACAATGCCCCAAAAATGGTACATAGACGAAAGCGCACGAGACAAAAACGCACCGACAATGCCACCCAGACAATCGCGTGCAGGACATCAGTGCACTGGATTTAAACAGTATTTTAAAGCGCTCCGAGGAGGGGAGTGGGGGGAACCACCCCACTTTACTTAAAACTATTGGTGCTCCCGTTGGGGGGGGATTGGGGGGAACACCCCATTATAGAGGAAACAGCCTTTTCCCCTCTTTTTTATAGGGAAAAATTAGTTTCCTCTGTAATGGAGGGGGGTTCCATCCCATCCCCCGAACAGGAGCGCCAACAGTTCTAAGTAAAGTGTATGTGGGGTTCCCGGGGGGGTTCCCCCCACACCACCCCTCGGAGCACTTTAAAATACTGTTTAAATCCAATGTGTTGATGTCCTGTGCGCGATGATCTGGGCAGCATTGTTGGCGCATCTTTGTCTCACGTGCGATTGACCCATCACCCAAAAAAACTGGTGCTGACTAGAACAGTGTTTAGCACAATTCTATATAAGGTATGCACACCTTATAGAATTATGCTAAGCAGCAGTGCACATCACAACTTTTAGGCACACCCATTTAGGCCAAGGAAAACCAAACCTAAATCCCTGCGCCTAACTTGCATTGCACGCATTCTATATCAATACGCATAAATTCTAGGAATGCCCACCATCTGCCCAGGCTCCTCCCCAGCCACGCCCCCTTTTCAGATTCACATACTAGTTGGTGTGCAGCACTTTATAGAATACGCCTACTAAGTTGTGCACATAACTTTTAATTAGTGTCAGTTACAATGTATTAATTGCCAAATACTGGCATCGATTAGGCTTATTAAACAATTAAGTTATGCATGCAAATTAATTTGTACACCGATTTGTATGTACAATGCAAGGCATCATATACAAAATTTGAGGGTCAATAAATTCCCACTTACCAGTCCTAATCCTCTCCAGGTATTCCAGGCCAGCCTATTACAAAAAATCTATGAGGAGTGAAGGCATAGCGAGATAAGAACTAGGGAGGCTTGACTAGAAGAGGTGATAAGAGTGCTCCCTGGGCACCCCATATTTGATTGGTTTAGGTTTTGATAGGGTAGAGTCCAGCAGTACACTTTGGGTTCTGTTACTCAAGAATGAAATGAGTAAGCGCAATGAAATATCTCGAATGCCAAACTCAGTGAGTCGCGTAATGAGGAGGGGATGGTCAATGGTGTCGAAGGCTGCAGTGAGATCTAGAAGTACCAGTAGGACATTGTTTCCCTTGTCTATGAGCTTCTAGCAGTCATTGATGATGTCAAGAAGGACTGTTTCAGTGCTATGAAATGACCTGAATTCTGACTGGTAGGTGGATTGACTTCCTGCTTGTTGATGGAGAGAAGTTGGTTAAGCACAGTTTTTCCCAGGATCTTGGATATAAAGAGTAGGTTGGAGCATAGGCGTCAGAACGGGGGAGGCCACAGGGGCCATGGCCTCCCCAAAGATTGGTGTTCTCATGTAGTGCCCACCCTCCCACCCGCTTCCTGGTGTTCTAAATTAAATCTTCAGGCAGCTGCCACGTCAGTGAGCAAGCCTTCCTGCACTTCATTCTACTTCCGGGGCAGGCCTGTTCACTGCCTCTAGACTTACAATTACAACACCGGGAGAAGGTGGGTGGGGAGTCGGGAGCTGGGAAGAGGCTGCACCTGCGCTGTTGGGTTCCACCGGGGCTAGGGCGGAGCTCCTGAGCCCCCCAAACCATGCAGCATTCCGACCTCTCTGAGTTGGAGACAGGCCTACAGTTGCTGGGCATGCCACGATTGTATGGAGGTGTTGATAAGAGAAAGGATTGAGCTTACAAAGGCATCTTTCCCAGCAACTAGAAGGTGTGACGGGCAGGGATTTAGGATGGAGCCAGAAGGGTTAATGGAGTTTAGTATCTTGGTGAGGTCTTCATATGAGACAGTTTCAAAGTGTTTTAGGGTTTCAGATGTAGATTCAGTACTATGTAAGTGAAATTAACTGAACAACATTGGCTGATGTGGAAGACCATCCTAAATTTCAGCCAAGCACATTTTACTTCAACCAGAGAAATCCTGTTGAATATATAGTTTAAATAGTTAACTTTCCTGCTGAACACAATATGTACTATCAGCTCCTATATATCTAGAGAGCCCTCAAATATTAAACAGTGATCAAGAAAAGATTGATACAGAAACAAAGTAGATGACAACAGAAAAAGACTAACCAGTCTGACCAGTTTAAGCTATTCTTGTCTGCACTGCTAAGGATATATCCCAACTTCCAGCTGCAGGAACTTCATTGCCTGTAGAATATAGTTAGTTTCTATTGTCTTCCTTATTGGTTCTCTACGGTATTGGACAGATGGGGAATACAGGCCCCTACCCTTAATCCCATACATAAAACATCCTACCTCTACCCAATTCCAAATCCTATAATCATCTAAACAGCTAATTAAAACTAATGAGGCTTTAGCTGACCACCCTACTAACCCTCCACCAGTGACTTGGCTGGATGACAACTCTATATAAGGGCTTAAGAGGACCCTCTATATCAGGGGTGTCAAAGTCCCTCCTAGAGGGCCGCAATCCAGTCGGGTTTTCAGGATTCCCCCAATGAATATGCATGAGATCTATTAACATACAATGAAAGCAGTGCATGCAAATAGATCTCAGGGAAATCCTGAAAACCCAACTGGATTGCGGCCCTCGAGGAGGGACTTTGACACCCCTGCTCTATATGAAGGACTAATTAAAAATAGCCTGGTGCTGTGTGTGAAGGGATTTTATAAGGATTTATTTGTTTACATGGATTTGCTATTTTGTTCTTCAAATTAATATCAGAATGGTTTATAAAACCAAAGTTGAGAAACAGAAAATACACCGGAATTTGGAATAGAAAAAGTATCAATTGAAAGGAAAGGGCACAGAGGGAAGGGAATGTAATTGCACAAGTCAAACCAAACATACCACTGTGACATATGAAGGAAAGCCGCAGTTTCAAAGGACAAAAATCTAAAATCCAACTTCTACAAAAGTTGTGATTAATTAAAAGCTTGAGTAAAACACTGTCCTAATACCTATTTTGAGTTGCTTATATGAGCTTTCCAGAAGAATGTACAGTAGGAGTGCTTTCCGTAATGTCAACATCAAGCAGCTAAAAGCAGTATTCCGAGAAGTATCTAGTCATAAATAAGATACTGATGGAACAGTAAAAAGATCTGACTAGATCTATGAAGAGAATGAGCAGGACTACACAGAATTACACACAGGGAAAGAGTGTAAATATTCTGAAATCCCTATATAATAAGCACAATAAGACTTGATTCAGTAAATAGTGCCTAAATTTGGATGCCAAAAAATATCTACGCTATATGCAGTTCTATAAACATCACTCCAAGCTGTGCACAGTGTAAATGTTCCGAATGCCACTGACCCGTTTATGCCCCTCCCATGGCCATACTCTATTTTAGGTTGCGCACAATACACTTTGAGCATGCAACTTTATAGAATAGGAAGTCAAAAACGTGGGAGACAAAACAATAGGCACAATGGAAAGTGACAAAGTAGGCCGATACTTGAAAGCTTTTTATTGATGAAATTCATGTATAGGACTCAACACAAGCTGTGTTTCGGCTTAAATGCCTTCATCAGGAGTCCATATCAGATAATTCCCCAAAATAGATTTATATGAGAATAAATAAAGAACTCAGGGGCTGTACCGGGCCATGGTGCGCCCTCACCTGGAATACTGCGTCCAGCACTGGTCGCCGCACATGAAGGAGGACACAGTACCACCTGAAAGGGTCCAGAGAAGAACAACTAAAATGGTTAAGGGGCTGGAGGAGTTGCCGTACATTGAGAGATTAGAGAAACTGGGCCTCTTCTCCCTTGAAAAGAGGAGACTGAAAGGGGACATGATCAAAATGTTCAAGATAATGAAGCGAATAGACTTAGTAGATAAAGACAGGTTGTTCACCCTCTCCAAGGTAGAGAGAATGAGAGGGCACTCTAAAGTTAAAAGGGGATAGATTTCGTACAAACTTAAGAAAGTTCTTCTTCACCCAGAGAGTGGTGGAAAACTAGAACGCTCTTTCGGAGGCTGTTATAGGGGAAAACACCCTCCAGGGATTCAAGACAAAGTTAGACGAGTTCCTGCGGAACCGGAACGTAAGCAGGTAGGGCTGGTCTCGGTTAGGGCACTGGTCTTTTGACCTAAGGGCTGCTGGATGAGCAGACTGCTGGGCACGATGGACCACTGGTCTGACCCAGCAGCGGCAATTCATATGTTCTTATGTACTTTGTTACTCTCCATTGTGCATATTGCTTTGTCTCCCACTTTTTTGACTTCCTGTTGGTTTTTGTGGGTTTCCTATATGTTTGCTGCTTTTTGTAGGCCTTATAGAATAGCACATATGCAAATGTGCACGTAACTGCAAATTAGTGTCAGTTAAGTGCCAATTAACTCTAATGCCAATAACCATTTGTTTGCAACCAATTCATTAGCTTATCATGGCATCTGGGCTCTGCACCCACCTGTTGGTTACCTATATAGAATTAGGTATGTGGACCTTCTTCAAAAGGACACATCTCTCCCAAACTGTTTCTTACATGCAAGCTATTGTTCTTCCTTTACCGATTTGGGGAAGCAGAAGGTACGGACCTCTTTAGCAGGACTGTTGGCAAACCAGGAACATGCCCTGTACCAACAAACCCTCAAACATTTCCACCTTGCCCATTTGCAAAAAGCCAACAAGAAAAGCTGATGGATGGGGTACAAGTTTAGTGCTCCAGCTTCTCTTGTGCCCTGTGCAACAGCTTCGGCCACATATAGCTAGCTATAGCCCTGTTTTTCAGTTTTCACTGCCCCATGGTCACCCTGTCAAGCTCAGGGTCATGGGGCTCGGTTACAAGGCTACCGAGATGCTATGATCCACTTACCATGTAAGCTTTTCACCCAAAATTAAGAAAACTAAACATTACTATCAAACATTGCTGAAAGAATTGGAGAACAAAGTCTATGTAACCTCCTCAGACTCAAACTAAATATGTTAGGTCTTGTAGTATCCTCTAGCCATATGACTTACATTGGAAGAATTCCAGAAATAATAATCAGTTATTAGCTATTTATAGCTGAAGAGTTAGATAAATACAGACACATATTTTAAACGCTCCTTGTCCATTTCCTGGCTGTTGGCCCTCACCCAACAATGATCGGTTGCAGAAATGCAAGTGGCAGCCTGCACTGTGTGAAGTCATGGAGCATGATGCCAAGAGAGACCAGCTGAGTTCCTCTGTAAATGCCACTTAATGAGTGTGGCTGGTTGCCAACAGCTTGGCGATGCTAGATCAATGGCATCAGGATTTCCTGATGATCACCTGAAGTAACATTTTATCTGCACGACAACTGGTGCTCCATGTAATTTTTTTTCTTGCATTCTTCCCTACCTTGGATCACCTCAAACTAAAGTCATGGTTAGTTTAAAGATGACCGAGTTCTCTCCCACACTACTTTTTCTTCTAATAACAAAGATGCCATGTCTTTACAAAATGACAGTGTTTGCTCTAGCAACAAAAAGACCATCCACAGATTGAAATTAAAGTTTGCATGAAGTGAGAAACAACCATTAAGAGACGCACCAGCTGTTGTGAGTGGACAGATAGACTTTTACTAGCAATGAGCAGCTATCGGGGGATCTCTCGTGTGCCCTTGCCCACCTCCTCTAATGCACTGACACCAATTGCTATTCTGTCACTTTTCTTTTAATCAGTTCCACAGAGTTCCAGTCAGATGAGCTCAGAAATCAGCTCCAATGTACAGCACATTCAAGCCTCATAGTATCTTAATTAGAAACAGACAGAAAAATATGCTGTGTGATATTAGCCATGGAAAACTGTTACTACTTCTTCATAGGCAGTCTCTGGGGAGGGGAGCTGCTGTTTGCATGACTAACCCCATGACCTCCAGCCTTTCTTCCCATCTTGTGTTTCTAAGGCCAATACACCGGATTTATCATGCACACTCACAAATACAAGAGACACGTATGAGTTCACATCCTAACATACAAATGGGTTTCATCACTACTAGATGTGTAAGTTGCAAACTTACAGGCATCTCCAAGGCTTACTATACATGGAGGCTTCTCACATAAGAAATACAGGACAACAAGGGCCCACAGTCAAGAAATCAAATGGAGTTGAACAAACAAGAAGAGACTTTAATGTAAGCTAGGAGGGAGCTGGTCAGGAGCAATTTAAGGCAATTATGCAGAGATGGTAAGTAAATCAGCTTGAATGGACTAATAGATTGCAGTAAAAGACAGCGAAGACTGGCACTAGTAATGGGGGGAGATCAGCAGCAGTGCAGGAAGGAAGGAGGAGGTCAGTAGAAGGGATGGGAGAGAAATAAGCTAATGGGGATGGTAAGTGGGAGCAAGGAGAATGAAATATAATACAACTTGCACCAAAGACAGGCAGGGCCCCCACTAAATCCTGTATACCATTGCAGTGCTGGTAAATTTTCTGATTTCTAAACACAAGCAATGCTCAAAAAACTTCACATGCAAATGAGGTTCACAGAAATTCCAACAGATCAGTCACTGGAGAAAGCGACTTGACACATGCGCAGAATAGTTTACGGAAAGAGGTATAAATGTGTACATGCATCAGGAAAAGCTGTGTTGTAGGCATTCATGGGCATCAATCATAGATGTGCCTTATTATAGCATATCGGCAGGACATATATGGTGCCCACCAACCCTAAGTATGGTGAATATATCCCGTTTTGTTTTGTTTTTTAACTTTCACCTGCCTGTATACACCTTTAACACACATGCCTGAGACATGCTTTTAATATATATGGTGTGCCCCCAACTATCCCATTTTTTTTTTTTTTTTGTAATTTCCAGTCTTCCACCTCTCATGCAAACGGCAGCCCTAGATCTGCCAGTAAACACCTTTAATGAACGTGCATGAGATGCGCCTTTAACACACATGTATATTGTGTTCAATGCTACCAGCACCTCCAGACCTGGTAATTTTGGAGCGTTAAAGGTCGCACTTCATTTTATGCATCACCCAGCAATGTCTGGGCATCGGCCGGAGTGCTCATTTTAATATTAATGAGCTTGTTGTAATACATTTCCATAGTATTCTCAGAGGCTGCTGCAAGGCACAGAAAAGACCATGCAGAGTTATTTTGTGCATTGGAATTTAAAATGCTTGTACACTAAACTAGTTTGACCTGGTTTAGCATCAAACATTACAGGCATGGTAAGTTTGAGCATCGAGGCCTCAGTCTCTCAACTGTATCATTTATCTCCACTAATTTGAATAGCAGGGTCCTTTCTATACCAGATCTAGCACATTACAACAATGGAAAGCCAATAATATTTCATTAATTAATAGCTCTACAGCAGCGGTTTCAAATACGCAGCCCGCGAGCCGCATGTGGCTCTCCAGGTTTTATTTGCAGCCCACGGTCTGGAGGCATCATTCTCTTCCTTTTGGAGCAGCAGCCGGCTCGTTCGTTCAAAGCCGCAGGTTGGCGGATCCTTGCGCTATCCACTACTGCATCGGAAGCCTCTCTAATGTCACAACATCAGAGAGGCTTCAGACACAGGCACGGATCTCGCAAGGAGCCGCCACCCGCGGCTTTGAACGAACGAGCCAGCCAGACACGCTGCTGCTCCAGTGGCGTACCAAGGGGGGGGCGGTCCATTGTTCTCCCTAGAGTGCGGCTCGCGGCTCGTCTAGAGCAGTGGTGCCCAACCTGCTTCCCTTCCCTTCTCACTGCTGCCATCGGGGATCAGGCCGGCACCGTGTTCTTTGATCTCCCTGCTTCTCTCACTGCCCGACGTCAATTCTGATGTCGAGAGGACGTTCTGGCTAGCCAATCGCTGCCTGGCTGCCCAGAACATCCTTTCCGACGTTAGAATTGATGTCGGGCAGCGAGAATTGGTCGGCCCCATGCAGAAGAGAAGCAGGGAGATCTCGGCCTGTTCCCGATAGCGGCAGCGGCAGCAGCCTATTCCGCGGCGGTGGTGGCATGGGGGAGAGCAGGAAGGAAGGAAGAAAGAAAGAAAGAAGGTGGGGTGGCGACAGGGAGCCAGAAAAAAAAGCTAAAAATGGGGCACGGAGGAAGGAAGGAAGAAAGAAAGAAAGAAGGAGGGGGGACAGGGAACCAGAAACAAAGCAAAAAATGGGGCATGGAATCAGAGAAAGACAGACATAGAGAAAGAAAGAAAACGTTGGGGGAGGGAATGAGGTCTGGAGGAGAGGAAGCATACAGGAGGCAGAAAGAAGGGAAGAAGTATTGGATGCACAGTCAGGAGAATAAAGTGCAACCAGAGACTGATGAAATTACCAAACAAAGGTAGGAAAATGATTTTATTTTCAATTTAGTGATTGAAATGTGCCAGTTTTGAGAAAGAAAAGATATTGAACTTTAAATGTGAGTGCTGCAGAAAAAAATAGAGTACTTGGAGGGCCACAGAAAAAATAGTTAATGTCTTATTAAAGAAATGACAATTTTGCATGAGGTAAAACTCTTTATAGTTTATATATCTTTCCTTTTAACTGTTAAAGGAAAGTTTTATAAACTATAAAGAGTTTTACCTCATGCAAAATTGTCATTTCTTTAATAAGACATTAATTATTTTTTCTGCGGCCCTCCAAGTACCTACAAATCCAAAATGTGGCCCCGCAAAGGGTTTGAGTTTGAGACCACTGCTCTACAGCTTAAGAGTACTGCATGCAGCTGGAGACTAAAACCATTTTCTCTTTAACAGTGACTGGCCTCTCTCTCACCAGGGAAAGAAAAAGTGCCTCTCACTTTCCCACTGCTTCCTCAGCGAATAGAGATTTACAGGCACACTATCTGCTCACTGTCACACTTTGCGCAAAGCAAATATTACCAAGTCCTGCTGGAGCTGGAACATCTTTCCAATACTAGAATGCATTTCTCAATGTTGAGTGGGAAACAAATCTAAACAAAAGCTCGGAAAGCTGCACTAGGGACCAGAGCCCTGAGATTAGAGCATGTGTTACTAAAAATATCCATTCCCAAACTAGTGTCCAGCTTCCCACGGTCTCCTTGGGAATGAGGGATGCTCAGGACTTTTCCTCCAAATTCTGAAGGAAGTTTGACTGTGGAGGGTGGGAGTAAGGTACCCCTGGATGACCTCAGCCTGGAACTAACTATTGGGGTTGGAAGGAGGGGGTTGGGGAGAAATAAAGAAAAAAAGGATTACACATCAGCCTAGGCTTTCTTGTATATTTAGACTATATGCACTGTACATAGACACTATAAGGTGATATTCCTGATCCATCACATGTACAAAACCAGAGAAAGAAGACCAGTCAGGGAAGTAGAAGAAACCAAAATCATTTAAAATAAAAATAAAAAATATCAGACCTGGACGAGAAAGGCACTTAGGGGTAGGCCAGCTTATATGTTACAAACTTAACACAGTCTTGTATTGTATGGTATAAAACAGGGGTGCCCACACTTTTTGGGGTTGCGAGCTACTTTTTAAATGACCAAGTCAAAATGATCTACCAACAATAAAATAAAATAAAAAACACAAAGCACACTGTACGCATAGAAAATGTTAATTATCATTCCTATTCCAGGGCTTTTCAAAGAGGTCAAAGCAGATGACTATGCACTATCACCTCAGTAACAACCATACAAAAATAGACAAATATACCCCCCCTCCCTTTTTACTAAACCACGATAGCAGTTTTTAGCGCAGGGAGCTGCGCTGAATGCCCAGCGCTGCTCTCGACACTCATAGGCTCCCTGCGCTAAAAACCTCTATTGTGGTTTAGTAAAAGGGGACCTTAGTGTAAAATATAGACAGCAGATATAAATTCAGACACATTTTGATCACTAAATTTAAAATAAAATCATTTTTCCTACCTTGTCTGGTGATTTCATGAGTCTCTGGTTGCACTTTCTTCTTCTGACTGTGCATATAATCTTTCTTCCCTTCTTTTAGCCTGTATGCTTCCTCTCCTCCAGACCTCATTCCTTCCCCCAACTTTTCCTTCCTCTTCCCTGCCCTTTCTTTCTCTCTGCCTCCCTTTCTTTTTTTTCTGTTTCTCTTCTTTCCTTCTGTCTCCCTGCCTGCCCTTTTTCTTTCTTTCTCCCTGCCCTCCCCCAAGCCACTGCAACTGCCATTGCCATTGGGGACCAGGACCCAAAGCCACCAATAACAGGCCCCAAGTTCTCCCTGCTTCGGCCAACCAGCATTCCTCTCCCCGACGTCAATTCTGCCGTCGGGAAGAGGAAGGCTGATCAGCCCAAGATCGTGATCAACCTATTGGGGGAAATGCTGCCGGGTCCTGCCTTCGCGGAAACAGAAAGTAGGCAGGACCCGGCAGGAAGAAGAACAAATGCTTCACTAACCTGTCTCCCGCATTAGCGAACGCTTGCTTCAGGGCTCTCAACATGTGCGTGCCGGCTTCCCTTCTCCCTCCCCCCCCGGACATAACTTCCGGTTTCGGAGGGAAGAGAAGAGAAGCCGGCACGCACACATTAGAGCCCGGAGCATAAGTTCGCTACGGGCTGAAATCTCCAAGCCGGTTTTTTTTAGGGTTTTTTAATGTTCAGCAGCGGCAGATGACACCTGGGCGGACCACCCAGCTAAAAGGCCCTAGGGAGAACACTGGAGAGGAAGGCTGATCGGCCCGTAGATCAGGACGGCAACACGAGTCTATCACGAAGCCCGGGATGGGCTCCGTGATCGACTCACGTTGCCTTCCTGAGCTACTGGTCGATCGCGATCGACGTATTGGGCACCCCTAGTATAAAAAGTAGATGTTGTTCAATAAAGACCCAGGTTGTAACATCAGCACTCAACAGAAGGTGGCAGTGTTGCATTCTCACTGGTATTCATAAGTGTCCAATGGCAGCTAGCTGGATGTGGCATCCAAAAGGTGTCCTCATGTGATCTAAAGCGAGGGCTGAAGGGTGGTTGTCTCTACATTTCCAGCTCCCAGTGCAGCAACAATCCAAGTTTGTAAACATTTGCCTTAGAATATCCATGGGGCTCACTTTTTCATTTGGGGAATTAAGTCAGTTGGTTAAGAGCTGACCAATGGGTACAAGTAGAGTGCACAACCACATAGCAACCAATGAGTGCATGCTGGTGAGTCAGCCTTTCCCATGTAAAAGGCCACTAAGGCCACTTGAAGCACTGTCCCTCTGCCTAAATGATTACATCTTTTCAAAGACAGAGGGAGCTTTGTGCTGTTTGCACTTTGCACCCTGTAAAGGTGCTTAGGTTGCATGCCCTAATGCCAGCCCTGCACGTGGTTGTCCAGGTGGCAATTTAGCATGTCAGCCAAGACACTGTCTTTCCACATCCCACAAGTAGCCTAGAGACTGTATGAGAGATGGCCTGAACAAACACCTTGACTGCCTGCTGTAAGCCTGTTCCTCCTTCCTCACTCTGGTAGAACATAAATATTGTATCTCATTACCTATCCAGACTAGGACAATTTTGTTGGCTGTAATTAATTTATGTAAATGTAAATTCAAAGACAGTATCAACATAATCCAAAAGCAGGTTTATACTGTGCACAGAGAGTCCATCAAGGCCGTGCAACAGTTCAAACCTGGCTCTTGACTAGAAGGTAACAGATGATAGTGTCTAATTATATCATCTCCTGACAGCAGAGGTGTCAATCATGAAAGAACCATCCTGAGTTATAGAGCACTTTTTATTATAGATTAACAAGTGCATTTTATTTGGTTTAAGTTTTTTATGCATTTTAAACCACTTTGAATTGTTGTTCATATCTCTATTATGTTACTTCAAAGTACTCACAAACAATAACATCGTAGATTAACCAGAATATCAATTCTATCCAAATGTAACACTACAAGAATGTGGCAATGAACAAAACATAGGAACAATTTTCAATTACACCCAGTTCAACTTCCCTCCCCCTCCCCACTCTATGGCAGAAGCTCAAAAGAACTGAGATCAGGCTTTATCTAGTCAATAAGTGGCTTCTAGCCATTGGAGTAAGTATATTCCAGAAAGGTTCCTATATATATGTGAATTGTTTTCCTGCTTTTGTGTCCAGGTCAGTGAACTTTCTCCTTCCCATCAAAGCTTGCGTGATCATTAAAGAATACCAGTGGAATAATGTTGAAGTTTGTGTGAAAAGACAGCACTGTAGAATATTATTTTTGCCTAGTGATATAGTACGTTATAGGAAACCCTGCAGACCTTTGGGTTTTGGAATTGAAGTTTTAAACAGTCCAAATAACACCAAAGGAGAAGGTTGCCAGGTACAACACCACTGGTGTGACACTGCCGGTAAAATTGTATTCCAAAATGTGGTAATGTAGGAGAGAGTCCAGAACATATGTCCTAAAGAGGCATTAGAGTAACCACACTTAGGACAACTGTCCGATTATTGAAATTTGGCTAGATAGGCTTTATGTGGGGAAATATACAGACGCAGCAAAAATTTATAGTGCATCTCACAAAGAAGCACATTCTTAGACAATGACCTCACAGACATTATGCAATTTCAGAACTGTTCACAGATAAGATCATGCATATCTCGATTCCATTTATCGATGTACAGTTAATAATTTATGTAACCCCTTTGTTTGCCCACTCATAGATGAAGTCCCACAGCAAGCTTGCACCAGACTTCCACTCTATCTCTCTCCAAAATAACCGCAGACCACAACTTTTACTTCTCCTTAGCAAAATTAAGCAGAGGCACTCTCTTGAACAGTTCCTTAAAGGACACAATCCAACTATGAACACTGCTTCTACTCTCCAAAATATTATTTTACAGTTTCCACTCCACAGGGCCAATTGATGGGATTTAACCTAACTTGCAAATCAGCTCTTGCACTGGTCAGTTGGTGTGTTCTGACCAAAAGACAAAAAGCCCACCAAGATTTAGGTCTTAAATCTCCTCTGGAGTGAGGTCACATTGCCTGAGAACACCTTTCAGAAGTCCAAAAGCAGGCTTAGCTTCTCACTTTTCTTTAGACTTCTGGAAGCTGCTGAGCTCCAAAGGCTGGAGCCCCTGACAGTTTCCAGAGGTGCCAGCTGGTCTGCATATATTCCCCTGTTTCCTTGGTAACACAGGTGCAGACAGTAGTTTGAAAAGACACAGGTCACAAAAGTTCAAATCTTCCTATTGTTTCCAATTATCGCCCCTTCCTACAAAACGTCACACGCTCTATGCAGCTCTAAAAGTCAGAGCTGCTCTGAATCCAGCTGGGCCGTACAAACATACAGCAAAATTTATAATAATAAAACATATAATAAATTAAGATTTACTCCATGCATTCATGAATAAGTGCAGCTTGCCTGGATATCCACGCATCCCTAGCCTTGAGTTATTTGCTTATTTCCAGCAGCTATGTAAGCGATTATCTTTCTCCATGTAACAACCTTGACAGTTTCTCCCCCCCCCAAAAAAATGGGGCTCCTATTTATGCTGTTCATTAAACTGAGAAAAGTCCTCTCATCTTTGCTGTAGGAATATTTGAAAATCTTTATCTATCAAATTTGCTGTGAACTTCCACCCAATACCCTTCATCTGCGTACCTAGTAGTTATAATTCTAACCAAATGAACACATGATCTGACACATCAGCTGGACCCATTTCCACTCTCTGTACTTGTGCAAATGCTGATTTCAAAATCAAGATGTAATCAAGCCTTGATAGTGTATTATGGGCGGGTCTAGGATGATTCATTACTGCCATTTTAACATGGCCTTTTCAACGTGATGAACTGGCCACAATGAATCCCTATTCCATGTTTGAGTCAGTGTTGGGGGGGGGAGTTATACCCCCCACAACCCACAACCCTCCCCCTCTCCTCCCTGTCCGGGATCCAGCACCTCTTCCTGGACTTGAAAACAATGTGTTTGGGGAGGGAGGGGGGAAAGAGAGATAGAGAGAACATTACGGAACACAAAACCACGGATCTTGTTTACATTTCCCATATACGCCAACTCAAAACAACCATCCGAACAACCGCTGCAAAGTTTATACTTCCGAAAACTGACCAAAGTTTTATTTTATTTTTCTTTCCAGCTTATGATTTATCTTTAATCTTATCTATTGTTTTGCCTTTTGTCTTTGTTTTGTTCTATTTCTATCATTTAAATTTCTCCAGAATTCTACTGTTCAACGGCTCCCCCTTCTGCTTCTATTCCTTTCTCTCCTCTCTTCTACCTTCCAAAGTATTTAGATCAATGCTGTCTTGTTAAAATGTTTATTTTATTTTTATTTTTCCTCTAACTCTACTTTTCACTTCTCTATTACCCTCCAGGTACTTTAGTTAGATTGTGAGCCTTCGGGACAGTAAGGGAATTTTTCAAGTACCTTTCTTATTTCTAATCTTAATGTATATTTTCTGTAAACCGCTTAGAACCTAACGGATGTAGCGGTATATAAGAAATAAATTACATTACATTACATTACAAATTACATTACCAACCAGCTCCGACTCCAGGATCAGAATGGAATGATTCAGCAAGGCCATTTCAGCATGGCTTCAATGAAATATCACACAATGAACTGGCCACAATGAATCATCCCATTCTGGTTATGGGCCCAGGCCATACGTATGAAATCATGTTCCGTAGTATGAAAGCGGTACCTGGGGGGGTCCACCAAAACTGAACGCTGTGCAAACATATGGCATGCTCCTGGCCCCTCCCCCATCCATCGCACCACTCACTGGGGAACGATCCACCTGGGGATCTAAGAATCAGTGGGTTTGTCATGTCCTGCATACCCATGTAGGTCAGCTCTGTCAAGAAGGAATGGGTTATACGCATCTGAAGCATAGACTGCCAATAGCTGAAACATCTGACCCTGCATGTTGATCTGTAGCAAGATATAACAGCCTTGGCTATCTTTTTTATACTTCTGTTATTCTCACAAGGCAGATCCTTTCTGTATATTAATTGCTACTCTTGCCCATTTATGTGCAGAGGAGGAGTAGAATATGTCACCTACACAGCCCTTTCTTAGTTTCTGGTGTTCGGCATCAATCAATTTTTGTCTCCTGCAAGCACGCTATATTAGCACTATGATGCTTCAACAGTGACAAAATATTTGATCTCTTTACAGGAGACGAAATGCCAGAGACATTTCAGGAAACCACTTTACATAGAAACATGATGGCAGATAAAGGCGAAATGGCCCATTCAGTCTGCCCATCCAGAGCATACACTATTTCCTCCTCTCCTTAAGATATTCCATATGCCTATCCCACACTTTCTTGAATTTAGACACAGTCTTTGTCTCTACTACGTCTACCAGGAGGCTATTCCACGCATCTACCACCTCTTCTGTAAAAAAGTATCCTTAGATTACTCCTGAGCCTATCACCTCTTAACTTTATCCTATGCCCTCTCATTCTGGAGCTTCCTTTCCAAATGAAAGTATGTGCCATAGAAACAATGCATGTACTTTTACGCTGGTCAATATAAGAGGTCATTTCCACATATACATTTCCACTTAAGCATGAAAATGACTAAAATACCACATTTATTTTAGGGCTGCAGGTTAATCACAGTTAACTCTGTGATTAATGCATTCATCATTAATCATGATTTAAAAAATTAATTGCAATTAAGAAAATTAATCACATTGCAGCATCTCCTGTCTCCTCCAAACATCTCTTCTGCTTTCTTCCACTCTCAACTCAACATCACTGCCCCCCCCCCCCATGTTGGTCTACCTTAAAGATGGTCTTCTGTTGCTCCATGGCTGAGGCAGCATTGCACATTTGCTGCCTGAAGCTAAGGTCTGAAGCTTTCCCTCTTATTGGTTCTACCCATGGTTCTCCATGCTCTGAAGAAATTATGCTTCGGAGCAGGGAGCAGGCAGAAAATGTGCAACACTAGGGACCAGAAGACTACCTTTAAGAACATAAGAATAGCCTTACTGGATCAGTTTAATGGTCCATCAAGCCCAGTAGCCTGTTCTCACGGTAGACAATCCAGGTCACTAATACCTGGCCAAAACCCAAGGAGTAGCAATAGTTCATGCTACTGATACAGGGGAAGCAGAGGCTTCCCCCACGTCTTTCTCAATAACAGACTATGGACATTTCCTCCAGGAATTTGTCCAAACCTTTCTTAAAACCAGGTATGCTATCCGCTCTTACCACATCCTCTGGCAACGCATTCCAGAGCTTAACTATTCTCTGAGTGAAAATTTTTTTCCTCCTATTGGTTTTAAAAGTATTTCCCTGTAACTTCATCGAGTGTCCCCTAGTCTTTGTAATTTTTGATGGAGTGAAAAATCGATCCACTTGTACCCGTTCTACTCTACTCAGGATTTTGTAGACTTCAATCATATCTCCCCTCAGCCATCTCTTTTCCAAGCTGATGAGCCCTAATCATTTTAGTCTTTCCTCATACAAGAGGAGTTCCATCTCCTTTACCACCTTGGTCACTCTTCTTTGAACCTTTTCTAGCACCACTATATTTTTCTTGAGATAAGGAGACCAGAATTGAACACAGACAAGCTGGGGGGAGGGGTGAGAGGCAGTCACCAAACTGTGGGTAGAGAGAGGGGAATAAGCTGTAGACCTGTAAGCAGAATTGGAAGGGCCATCAGTAGAATCTATGGCTGAAGTGGTAATCTGTGGTGGGAGGGATGAAGAGAGATTATCGGTCCTCTACGCAAGGGAAGGGGGATAGGATTTCATATGCTGCCTTTCTGTGGCTACAGTCAAAGCAGTTTACAGATTAAGATGCAGTTTCTTAGTTTGAACCTGGGGCAATGAAGGGTTATGTGACTTGCCCAAAGTCACAGGGAACTGCAGTGGAAAATAAATAAAAATACTTTTACTTAAGTGCGATTAATCACAATTAAAAACTTTTTACTGGTGTAATTAAGCGCGATTAAATTTTTTTATTGAAATATAGCTTTTAATTTATTTGGATTTAGCTCACACCTTTTTCAGTGGTAGCTCAAGGTGAGTTACATTCAGCTACCTTAGGTATTTCCCTGTCCCAGGAAAGCTCACAGTCTAACTAAGGCTAGGTGTAGGGCATTGCAGGTGGTCCAGAATGCTGCGGCCAGATTGATAACTGGAACATCAAGATATGAGCATGTTACTACATATCTTCAACAACTGCATTGGCTGCCAGTTGTGTTTCAAATTCAGTACAAAGCAATCATGTTATGTCATCAATTTCTATATAGTACGATGCCTGAAATTTTTAAGAATATGATGTCTCGTTACCAACCACAAAGATCCTTACGTTCTGTAGGTGTGGCATTGTTGAAAACAAAGGCCATCCCTAAACATGTAGATACAAATGCCATGACTTTTACGTGTGCAGGAGTCAAGTTATGGAATGGCCTTGTTGGCCAGATCAGACAATGTGAAGAGAGGAATTCTTTTAGGAAAATATTGAAGACCCAACTATTCATTGAAGCATTTTTCTGAGCAACCTGACTTTACGTTAGACTGAATATGTCTGTTTTGATGGTATTGATGCATTTTTCAGGGCAATTGATTTTATGCGCCTAACCACTGTGAATACGGAGGGAGGAGTGTATAAGTAGTTACTTAGATGAGTAAAATTAAGCTTCGGGTCACTATTGTAAGCAGCCCAAATATGTTACTTTTTAAACTGAAAGTTCACTTTAATTCATAATAGTCTGAACAGTCAAAGCAGGAATGCAATTTAAATTGAGCCTGATGTCGGGGAAGCAGGGAAGAACAGAACGCAGAGGCGACGCGAGTCTATCGGGATCCGCGATCAACTCACGTTGCCTTTGTGATCTACTGGTCGATCGCGATCGACCTTTTGGGCACTCCTGATTTATATGGCTCTTTGTTACTTATAAGGCTCTTTGTTACTTAGGTGCACATGTTTAGCAGTACATCCCAATCCAAAACTTGCATCCTGGTAATTAAGCGTTATTGTAGGTACCAAGCAATGTCTGACTAGTAACTACCATCCATAAGACCTTTTCATGTAGTGGCCCATCTCTATAGATGGACCACTGCATCTGAGGTTATGGGTTCAAACCCCATGCTGCTCCTTGTAACCCTGGGCAAGTCACTTAATCCCCCATTGCCCCAGGTACATTAGATAGAGTATGAGCCCACTGGGACAGATAAAGAAAAATGCTTGAGTACTTGAATGTAAACCACTTAGGCTTTAAGTGGTATATAAATACTAAATATAAATAAGAATATATATATATATATATATTCTTGTAAATATCACTGGTGCAGAGGGTACTTCCAACAGCTGTGCTAGTCTGCAAGAGGGAGAGGCTGTTTGTGGTATTGCGGTATATAAAAATAAAGTTTTTATTATTAATCCAAGGGGAGCCCAACCAAGATTCCACCCAGTCTGATCATTTGGAATCTGAACAGACCTATTGAGCACATACAATTGCTTATAAGTTTGTTATATTCTATGAAAACACTCAGGGCCAATGACTCAGTTTCGGCACAAGGAGGTTATGTGAACGGCTAGTGATCAGATCTGGAACTGGACCTGAGCCTCAAGATCTTACTGCTCTGTGCTCTCATCACCAAGGCTACACTGAGCATTTCCTTTCACTTTTCACCTTCCCAAACCTGGCCTTGGATTCCTGAGCTACATGTCCAATAAGAGCAATGTTACAAAAGCTCAAATGAGAATGTGCTTTTCCCACCAACTCCCAAAGGGACTCTTGTCAAGATTTTCTGGGATTTAGGTCTAGCAGTTTCACTCATGAAACACTTAGACACTTCCCCACTTCTTCAGAAAACCATTAGGAAGCATAAACCTGATTTTTCAAAAAGACAGGAATAATCACATTCATTATAGAGTAAATTTGGCTCTGAGTAATACTGAAGCTCTCCTATCCCTGTTTATCCATGTATACTTGCAGCAGTTAACAGAGAAGAAAGCAGTCCATGTATTTACTTGATCATGCAGAGGGCACTAGAGACAATACAGACCAATACCAGAACCTGTCCTTATATTTTCTGCAAATGTAACTGTTAGCACTAATTTGTAAATTTCTTCCACTTTAACTATTTGGGGAGTAATAACATAATAGGATGACTCTGTGCCTTTAAGAAACAGGCTCCTAGAATCAGCACCAATAACACACAGTTGCCAAACTTGCTAAATCTCTCGCATTCAGTGGGAGATTCCCACTGTTGCTGGTTATCTCTTGTATTCCTGCTGGGGAGCCAAGAACAGGAAGGCGTGTTCACCGAAACACGGATCGTGTAGGGTCCGGTTAGATTTTTATCACTGTATTTTTTATCATTGTACTTTTTAAATTGAATTTTCATGGTTTTATATGTCAGTGTTTAATAAATTATCTCCGGAACATCTGTATCCACAGTTTTTGTTTTCATCGGGGGAGCCAAGAACTTCCACTCAGCAACTACCCACTCCATCAGCAGCAGGAAATGCATTAATAAGATGCCATTACTGCTGTGAGACATACCGGTTTGCTAAACTAAAACATTCCATGCATAGGGAACTCTTAATTCACCTGACAGATATATCACTTTGGGACAGCTAGAAGGGTTTTACACTTCCAATGAGAAGAGGTGCCAAGTTTAATACCTAGATTATGTATTTTCCACCCCAGGTTGGCTGAAGCAGAATTCACAGCACTGGAAGGAAGAGGGATCAATGGTCATTGTTAAGTGTGACATCTAGTGGTCACTCTGATAAAACAATATGATAAAAGACAACTGAAGGAGCAGTAATGTGGCTGCTACTATTACCATGATTTGTACAGTGTATACCAGATGTATGTAGCACTAGACAGAAACAAAAAAAATTAAAAAAATAGGTAATCCCTGTTCCAGCTGAAAGGAGAAAAGGGAGCAAGAGAGAACGGAGGCTTGATCACTGTGGCAAAGACAAGATGAGCTCAGATGCAATGGAAATGGCTAAAAGAAAGGAAGAAAATGGTGAAGGTCCTGAGCAGAGGAGAGGGTAGAAGTTGATGAAAGCAGAAAATGGGTAGTTTGGCCTTGACGTAGACTGTGATGTGTGCTAGAGCAGTGATTCCCAACCCTGTCCTGGAGGAACACCAGGCCAATCGGGTTTTCAGGCTAGCCCTAATGAATATGCATGAGAGAGATTTGCATATGATGGAAGTGATAGGCATGCAAATTTGCTTCATGCATATTCATTAGGGCTAGCCTGAAAACCCAATTGGCCTGGTGTTCCTCCAGGACAGGGTTGGGAACCACTGTGCTAGAGAATAAAAGGAAGAGTTAGTATTAGGAAGTGTAGTAGAGCCACGAAAAAAAGAAGGAAAATAGAAACTTGTGAAGATAAGGTGATATGGCATGAGTGCCTTCTGCTAAGTGGCTAAATGGAACACAGAGTACCAGGAGCGAAGGTCCAGGAGGGTCGGAGTAGACCTGGGTGTCACTCTGAGGGACATTGGGAGGAATAGGCAAATGGCTGCAAGCCTCCCCCTTTCTTCCACTCACACTATGTTCCCCTCTATTCCCCTTTGTTCTCATCTTTTGTCTGCCTTCTATCCTGTCTTCCCACCTTATGGCAGATGTGCACCATTAACAAGTGTTCAATGTATACGTTGGCAAGCGAACAATGCAAAAAGGGGTTCAGCATCTGAATGCATTCCTGTGATAGGTATCATCACGCAGCTGATTAAAATGCCTGCAAACCAGGCTACTGACTAATCTGCAACAATGAAGAGATGTTTCCCTGGGAGCACAATACGAGCACAATGAAAAATTCACTGCCATGTCAAGGCAGAAAGAAAGGATAAGGAGAACCCTACTAACCTGACCCCCTGCCTATATGAGTAATATAGCTTTCTGAATTAATCTCCTTTCCCTAGTAGTCTAGTGATCCCTTCCTTCTACCCCTCACCAAAAACAAAAGGTCCTGCTAGTCTAGCGGCCCCTCCCTCCTTCCCCCATGCCTTTGACTCTCTAATTAGAAAAGAAATGGCATAAATTAAAGAACTAAGGCCGGAATTGGACAAACTTGTACGGTTTGTGTCCCATATATGGTGATTCAGTGTAGGATGGGTTGGGGAGGGTATCAATAAGAATTCCACTAACTTGGAACTTGAGGACATTACTGGCCAGACTTTACAGTAGATATCCTGCAAACAATGAAATGGTTGGATAGGCTGGAGTGAGATTAAATGGCAACTTCAGTATTTGGAACCTAGGATAATATCAGGTGGACTTTAGTCTATGGCCCAGAAATATCAAAGAAGAGGCAAGTTAATTTAATCATGTATTTTTTATTAGAATAACTAATGGGCAGACTGGATAGACCGTTCAGATCTTTATCTGCTGTCATTTACTATGTTACTTGACTTAAAATACAAGGGAGTCTAAAGAATGGTATGATGCCGAACTACTAGCCCTCAAAAAAGAACTCAGACAACTCAAAAGATTATGGCTAAAAACTGCCAATGAGGATGACAAAACCAATTGGAAACATAAAATGAAAATCTACAAAAACCTGATAAAAGAAAAGCGTCGTAACTGCTATGCAAAAAAAATAGGAGCAGTCAATATTAACAGTAGAGAACTGTTCAAAATATTGAACAAATTAACAGACACTACACAGATCCTAAAAAACCAAAATGAATGGATACCAACGGTCAACATCCTCGCTGACCACTTTAGCAAAAAAATCATTGATTTAAGAGCCTCAATACCTTCACCTTCACCCAACTTCATTTTCCAGTTCACTCCACAGGAAAGAGAGCCCAATGTCAATATGTACTGGAATGAATTCGAACACCCTGATTGGTCTAACTTCCTCACATTATTCAATAAATAAGCCAAATCAAACTGTCTTCTAGACGAATGCCCATCCCAGATCATGCAAGTTGCAGTTCCCGAATTCAAAAGGGATCTATTTAACTGGGCAATATCCATTCTTACAACTGGAATTTACCAGGAAAATATGGGTCACATTCTAATCACACCCATCCCCAAAGACCAGAAGACCTCACTCACTTTGACATCCAACTACAGACCCATTGCGAGCACCCCCTTTTTCACCAAAATATTGGAAGGGTTGGTCAACCTGGAACTTGTAAATCACTTAGAAAAATTCAATCTCTTAAATGACCATTAATCAGGTTTTAGAAAAGGATTCAGCACTGAGAGTCCTTGGCTCTCTCCTTAATCACCTATACAATCTCTTCAATCATGGCACCAGCGCCCTGATCTTACAATTAGACTTTAGTAGCGCTTTTGACCTAGTGGACCATGAAATAATGCTCACGTGTCTAGATGCAATGGGAATATCAGGAAGTGTGTGGACCTGGTTTCAAGGCTTCTTAACTAAACGATCATATCAAGTGGTCAACGATGGGAATTACTCGGAATCCTGGAAAAGCCCCTCGGGAGTCCCTCAAGGCTCCCCACTATCTCCCACCTTGTTCAACATATATATCTCCTCCCTAGGTCACCTACTGCAAAAGTTAAATCTAATATATTACATTTACGCAGATGACATCTCTATATTAATTCCAATAACAAATGTGACGAATGCCACATCCAAACACATCTCCTTCATTATGACGAAAATTGAACAATGGATCACAAACTTTAAATTGAAACTAAACTCAGAAAAAACAAAAATTTTCCTGGCTAGCCCAAAGGAAAAAATCACCACAACAGCAATACAAATAAACGGCCACGATCACCCAATATTAAAAACTATAAGAATATTAGGAGTCAGTCTAGATACCAAATTAACTATGACCGATCACATAAACTCGGTGACAAAAAAATGCTTCTCCACTCTTTGGAAACTGAAAACCATAAAAAAATATTTCGACCCTCTATCCTTCAGATTACTGGTACAGTCGCTGATTCTATCCACCCTGGACTATTGTAACATCATCTACTTGGGGATACCTAAAAAAACCATAAGAAAACTGCGAATAGTTCAAAACACGGCCGTCCGCTTAATATTCGGACTAAAGAAAAGTGATCACGTTAGTCCCTTCTACAAACGGCTGCACTGGTTACCAATTGAAGAAAGAATTCTATTCAAGTTCTCCTGCTTTTGCTATAAATTAATCTGGGGAATGGCCCCCAATTACCTTCTACCTCACTTCGAATTCTATTTACCTATTAGATCTACCAGAAACCACAACCTGTTTGCATACCCGAAAATCGCTGGCTGCAGATATCGAACCTTCCTGGAAAGAACTTTCAAGTTTCAAGCTGGTAGACAGAAATCATGGCTAGGCTATCTCATCGATACCGCTAGATTGACCTACAGCATCTTCCGGAAAGAACTAAAGACCACTTTGTTTAAGAAATTCTTGTCCTAGCCAGACACTCTCCCACGAACATAACTTCCACACCTTATCCTGAATTTCTTCCTCACACTAGGTATCCACATTCCCTGTCTACTAAAATTCCCTCTTCATAATTGTATCCTGATATTCGCTGGTGTCCGACTATTTTCAATTGTAAGATGTAAAATAGTTAATTTCTTATAATTCAACCTATGTATAATTTTCCTTTCAACCACCTTGTATTCATCTACTGTAATTCGCTGATTGTACAGCTCTTCTTCTTTGTGAACCGCCTAGAAGTCGCAAGATTGTGGCGGTATAAAAAAATAAAATTATTATTATTATTATTAAAACTAAAAAGCCCTGGAAGTACAATGCCAACCTTTGTGTCACTATTATAAAACAAAATTAATCTGTTGTCTAATGGTACCGTCCCACCCCTGACCCCTCCAGGGTGTACCTTCAAGAGGCAGAAGTGATGCACCCTCATTCCTGCCTCAGTACTGTCATTTTGGAAGACTTGACCCCCCTCTCGGTACATCTCAGGTATATTACAAGGGGTCAGGCACCGCCATTTTCCAAGATGGCAGCTCTAAGGCAATAGCAAGTGGGCATAACTCTGGCCTCTTGAAGGTACACCCTGGAGAAGGGCGTGTTGGGGTGAAAGAGGGCCACTAAATTAGCATGGATTTTTGGTTTTACATTGGTGCAGGTCACTTTGGGGGCTGAAAGGGCTAGAGGAAACAGAAGGTGTCAGATTGGGTCGGGTTGGCTCAGGGAGCCAAGGGTTTTGTAGACCCAGTATCGTGTTTTCAAAAATGTCTCTTTTTCTGTCAGTGCATTACCCTATCACCACTCATGTAAAGATGTGCGCAGAATTGAATCGGTTCAGCGGACGGCCACCAGGATGATCTCGGGGCCCAAGGGTCTCTCGTACGAAGAGAAACTGAACAAATTGCAGCTCTACACTCTCGAGGAACGTAGGGAGAGGGGAGACATGATCGAAACATTTAAGTACCTCACGGGACGTATCGAAGTGGAAGATGATATTTTCTTTCTCAAGGGACCCTCGGCCACAAGAGGGCACCCGCTCAAACTCAGGGGCGGAAAATTTCATGGCGACACCAGAAAGTATTTCTTCACAGAGAGAGTGGTTGATCATTGGAACAAGCTTCCAGTGCAAGTGATTGAGGCAGACAGCGTGCCAGACTTTAAGAATAAATGGGATACCCATGTGGGATCCCTACGAGGGTCAAGATAAGGAAATTGGGTCATTAGGGCATAGACAGGGAGTGGGTAAGCAGAGTGGGCAGACTTGATGGGCTGTAGCCCTTTTCTGCCGTCATCTTCTATGTTTCTATGTTTCTATGACAGGAAGGGGGCCAGAGCTACAGATTACTGTTTGAATATTCATCTTGTGGGTAATAGCTTGCAGAAAGCTTGCAGTAGATGCTCTAATGCAGTGATTCTTAACCTTTTTTTGAGTCACGGGCCCCTTTAAGAATCTGAAGAAAGATATGGATCCCCTACCCCAGAAATATTCACATAAACACAACTTTGCATGCAATGGATATAATGTACTTTATTTATCGAGATTTGATTGTCTCATGCATATATGACACACAAAGGGCTCCTTTTACGAAGGTGCGCTAGGGGCTTAACGCGTGGAATAGCGCACACTAAGTTGCCCCGCGCACTGGCCGCTACCACTTCCTTTTGAGCAGGTGGTAGATTTTCAGCTAGCGCACGCTATAGTGCGTGCTAATCCAGTGCATGCAATAAAAACGCTAGCGCACCTTCGTAAAAGAAGCCCAAAGTATGATTAAACTTTAAAGTAAACAATCTTATTTAAAAAACACTCCTTTTTATGCAAAAAAGTAATGACCACTCATTATAATTATGAAATACAATCCTCTTGTGCAAATTAAAACAGATCTTCCACTACCATTACTACTACTATTACATCTACTCTCTCGTTATCTGCGAGAAAAATCAAGAGTACTGGGCTAGGAAGAGCTAGGGACTATTAATGCACTGCAATAGCTCTGGCCCAATCTTTGCCGGTGGGATCTAGGTACTCCTGTCAGCACTCCACATGGTACTGCCACAGCTATGGCCCAATATTTGCTATTAGGAGCTGGAGAGTCCTGCTGGCACTTCACCTAATTTACCTGAACATTATGTCTTTAAAAGCCTGTAAGCCCATTTGCTTGCGCAAGGTTTAATGTGGAATATTTGCGTTACAAAAATTGCCAAAACTAAAAAGTTTGGGCAAGTACACAGAACAGACTATTTGTAAGCTTTTGTTTATGTTATCATTTAACTCTCCAGTCTAACCGTTAATCTATCTCTATATATCTCTATACCACTGTACTATTTACTCAAGATGAAAATGTACAATAGCCGATTGCCTCTCTTTCTTTCTCGCACGACTACAGGGGACCCTAAGCTTACCTGAATCTGAAGAGACAGCCTACTAATGGGGTTTCAGGGCCCCTGCTAAATTTCTCCCCTGGTTCTGGAATCTTCATTTGCAGCTATCTGGGGATTTGTTTTCCCTTTTTCATGTCCCTGCCTCCTGCTCAACATAGTCTGGTCATTGCATTGATGGTCCTGGGCCAGAGCCATGCACCAGAGCTTCTTTTGGATCCTGAATGATCCAAGTTATTTTATAACAGGTAATAAAGCATCTACCACAGGAACCTGTAAGCAGGAAGAGCCATGTCATCTTTTGGCTTCACGCCTTGAAAGCTGAAAACTGAAAGCCAACTCAGATCCCTTCCCGCAAGCAGTGCTGAAATACAGGGCAAAGGCACCAATACAGTCAGCAGCTTGGGATTTTAGCAGTCAGGTCAAGCACATCATAAATCTCCCTCTCTCCTAGTATGGCAGACATCCCTAAACCTCCATTTAGAATCCAACCCCCCACTCTTCCTATCCAATATCAGATTATGCACATATTATTGGAGTGAAGAGCCACTACTCGGACTGGAGGAGGGTCACGAGCGGTGTTCCGCAGGGGTAGGTACTTGGACCGCTGCTGTTCAATATATTTATTAATGACCTAGAAACAGGAACGAAGTGTGAAGTTATAAAATTTGCGGATGACACTAAACTCTGTAGCAGGATTAGAACTGCGGAGGAATGTGAAGACCTACAAAGGGACCTGAACAAACTGGAGGAGTGGGCGAATAAATGGCAGATGAATTTCAATGTAGAGAAATGCAAGGTCATGCATATAGGGAAAAAGAACCCGATGTTCAGCTACAAAATGGGGGGATTAGTACTAGGGGAAAGTAACCTTGAAAAAGACTTGGGTGTGCTGGTAGACACAACAATGAAATCAACGGCACAATGTGCAATAGCCTCAAAGAAAGCAAACCGAATGTTGGGTATTATTAAGAAGGGCATTACATCCAGAATGAAGGAAGTCATCATGCCGCTGTATCGTGCAATGGTGCGCCTGCATCTGGAGTACTGTGTCCAATATTGGTCACTGTACCTTAAGAAGAACATGGCGATACTTGAGAGGGTTCACAGAAGAGCGACAAGAATGATAAAAGGTATGGAAAACCTTTCATACGCAGACAGGTTAGAAAGGCTGGGGCTCTTCTCCCTGGAGAAGCGGAGACTCAGAGGAGACATGATAGAGACTTACAAGATCATGAAGGGCATAGAGAAGGTGAAGAGGGACAGATTCTTCAGCCTATTGGGAACCACAAGAACAAGGGGGGCACTGGGAGAAATTGAAAGGGGGCAGGTTTAGAACCAATGCTAGGAAATTCTTTTTCACTCAGAGGGTGGTGGGCACCTGGAATGCGCTTCCGGAGGTTGTGATAGGACAGAGTACATTACGGGGTTTCAAAGAAGGATTGGATAAATTCCTGAAGGATACGTGGATTGAGGGATACAGATAGAGGTAGAGATAGGATTATGAAAGGGTATAGATAGAAGGATAAAGGGGATTGAAGGGTTTTAGACAAAGGATCACCTTACAGGTCATGGATCTGATGGGCCGCCGTGGAAGCAGACTGCTGGGCGCGATGAACCTCTGGTCTGACCCAACGGAGGCAACTTCTTATGTTCTTATTACACTTATAAAACAGGGAGCATCCAGGCAATCAAACAGTGTGATTGGCTGATAATAAGAACATAAGAATAGCCCTGATGAGTCAGACCAATGGTTCATCGAGCCCAATAGCCCGTCTTCATGGTAGTCAATCCAGGTCACTGGTACTTGGCAAAAACCCAAATAATAGCAACATTCCATGCTACTGATCCTGGGCAAGCAGTGGTTTCCCCCATGTGTTTCAATAACAGACTAAGGATTTTTCCTCCAGGAAATTGTCCCAACCTTTCTTAAAACCAGCTCATTAACCGCTCTTACTACAACCTCTAGCAACATGTTCCAATTCTCTGAGTGAAAAAAATATTTTCTCCTATTATTTCCCTCTAATTTTATCGAGTGACCCCTATAGCCTTTGTAATTTTTGATGAAGAAAAAAAATCAATCCACTTGTACCCGTTCTACACCACTCAGGATTTTGTAGACTTCAGTCATATCTCCCCTCAGCTATCTCTTTTCCAAGCTGAAGAGCCCTAACCTCTTTAGTCTTTCCTTATAGAAGAGGAGTTCCATCCCCTTTATCATCTTAGTTGCTCTCCTTTGAACCTTTTCTAGTTCCATTATATCTTTCTTGAGGTAAGGTAACCAGAATTGAACGTAGTACTCAAGGTAAGGTCACACCATGGAGTGGTAGAGGCATTTAACATTTTTAGTCTTGTTAACCATCCCTGTTGTAATAATTCCTAGCATCTTGTTTGCTTTTATTCACCACCACACATTGGGCGGAAGGTTTCAGCATATTGTCTATAATGACACCCAGATCTTTTTCTTGGGTGCTGATCCCCATGGTGGACCCTATCATCTGGTAACTATGATTGGGTTATCCTTCCCAATGTGCATCACTTTACATTTGTCCACATTAAATTTCATCTGACATTTGGATGCCCAGCCTCTCAATTTCCTAAGGTCTGCCTGCAATTTTTCACAATCTGCATGTGTTTTAACAACTTAGAACAGTTTAGTGTCATCTGCAAATTTAATCATCTCACTTGCCATTCCAATTTCCAGATCATTTATAAATAATTTAAATAGCACCGGTCCCAGTACAGATCCTTGCGACACTCCACTATTTACCCTCCTCTATGGAGAAAAATGGTAATTTAACCATACCCTCTGTTTTCTATCTGATAACCAATTTCTAATCCACAACTCAACATGGCCTCTAATCTCTGTGTAACACTGCTGCAATCTGTTGAAGCCTTGAAAGGTGACCTTCACCCTACCTCATTTCTTTTACATTTATAAAGCCTAAGTTCTGATAGAGCACTTTCAAATACACTTCTCCATATTCACGGTTTCAGCAATCGCGGTTTTGATTATTCATGGTTTTTAGCTTGCTGGCTCCTCCCCCCAAATTACATCAGCTTGCATAGAGAAATCGCCGACTGCAAGCGTTTACAGAGAAAACCGCTGATTCCCTGCACTTTCCTCACCGTGTTTTGCCTCTCCTTCAGGAACAGGCCAGGTCTCCCACCATGTTATTCGCGGTTTCGGCATATTCACGATGGTTTTTAATAGAAAACAGCAAATAACATATGAAAAATTATTTGTGGTTCTGTTAATCCCCTATCACAGCCAATACGGAGGGAGAAGTGTAGAACTCTATATGTGACATATTAAGTTCAGAAGTACTGAAGAGTGCTTTCTGTTGTGTTAAAAGCGGCACTTCTTACACCCTTCCCATTGTCTCATAGTTCTCTTAGCAAAAGTGCACATGCTGATATCTTCCTGAAGTAAGTTGCACCACTGCTTGTGCATTTTACAAACATACCAGAGAACTTCATGTATCAATCTTAATCTTGGTAGTGTTAGCACTTGGACAACTGCAGTGCTTGCTGAGATTAGCCTTAAAGTGGTGGAATGGTATAGCAGTTCAGCTGCCTCAGCTCCCTGAGGTTGTGGGTTCAATTCCCACTGCAGTTCCTTATGTCTCTGGGTAAGTCACTTAATACTTCATTGTCCCAGGTACAAAATAAGTACCTGTCTAAAATATGTAAACTGCTCTGTGTAACCACACAGAAAAAGCGGTATATCAAGTCCTATCCCCTTTAAAAAGTGTTTTGAAATGTATAGGTTCTTTATAACAAGTGTTGACATCAGGTTTTAATTACCTGAACCAACCACTTGTTTCAATCAGAGCTTGCACATGACTACAGTCTTATACAGTCAGAGATGCTCAAGCTACATAATTACTTACTATTTAGCCGACAACAAATCAATCTCCCTATTCAATATACTAAGTCCCTCTAAACTTTCTCTTTACTAAGTCCTTCTACTTTCGTTGGAGTTCCTTCTATATCTATTCCTGTAAACCGTGTCGAGCTCTACTTCTGTGGAGATGATGCAGTATACAAACTTAAGGTTTAGTTTAGTTTAGTTTAATGTTGCCAGAGGATGAGGCAGAAGCAATTAGCAAAGGTGGATTTAAAAAATTTGGACTAATTCCTGGAGAAAAAGTTCATAAACTACAGCCGATCCCTGAGGGTAAGGAACATGGAATCTAGTTACATTTTGGGATTCTGCTAAGTACTTGTGACTGGATTGTCACTGTTGAAAACAGAATACCAGGCTTGATGAACCCTTTTGTTTGAGCTGGTACGGCAATTCTTATATCTATACTGTAGAGAAAAACACACACATTTTATGTAAGTTTCCCCAGCAACTGCAGATCTCTCTTTTCTCAACTTTTTTTTTCTTCTCGGTGAGCAAGTTTATCAGCTTATTCCTGCACTCTCAATGACTAACCTTTAAACAGGGAGATTAAAATTGGTTCTGACAGGACAATGAATGCACAAGTGTTTTATAAAGTCCTCTTGGAGCATGTCCTATAGCACACAAGGCTAAAAAGAGCTCTCAAGCTGTCATGTCTATGAAGGACACTTTGTAAAAGAAGAGTAATAACCCCAGTGAAATGCCATGCATTCCAGTTTGTGCCTGGCTACCCACTGGCCTGGCCCGTCACCACAGCAACACTTCCTGTGCTGTGCAACTACCGTCTCTGGGTAACCCTGCTTCCAGTTTAAATAGTGACTAGAACGGCAGGACTCCAGGCATCTCTGTAGGCAGGTTCTTCTCCAGGGTGTCAGCCTCACTGGTAAAGCTACTGTGCTAAGACACAAATATGTCTAAAGGTCAGAACCCAAGGAGAAGCAAGGTGTTACTCTTGGCATAGCAACAGCAAATATTAAGGGCACGGGTCCCTGGCCAGGGCTGGGAAAAGTCAATAGCACAGTGGGACAGAGACAAAAGTTTCTACAGCTGAAAAATGCTCCTCTAGTCAAGTCTTGTGCCAAAATATACCCTGGGCCCTCAATATATAGTATCAGTTTGTATAACCTTCAGCACAGAGGACTTGGACATGAACTTGCCTACAGATGTTCATGTAGATGTTTATTAATTTCCAGAGTTTAATTACACCTTGTGTGAAGAAATATTTTCTCTGGTTTGTTTTAAATCTACTACCTAGTAGCTTCATCGCATGTCCCCTAGCCCTAGTATTCTTGGAAAGAATGAACAAGCGATTCGCATCTACTCTTTCCACTCCACTCATTATTTTATAGGCCTCTATCATATCACCCCTGAGCCCACTCTTCTCTAAGCTGAAGAGCCCTAGCCGCTTTAGCCTTTCTTTATAGGGAAGTCATCCCATCCTTTTTCTCGCCCTTCTCTATACCTTTTCTAATTCTGCTATATCTGAGATATGGTGACCAGCACTGCACCAAAAGGTCGATTGCAATCGACCAGTAAATCGCAAGGGAAACGCAAGTTGATCATTCTGCAATAGACTCGCGTCGCCTTTGCGTTCTCCCTGCTTCTCCGACACCACAAAAGCCAGGCTCATGCAGCCATTGCACAAGTGCCGAGCCCACAAGCCTCCTTCCCCATCAATTCTGATGTCGGAGAGGAAGTTCCGGGTCAGCCAATATATATGAGATGAATTTGCATGCACTGCCTCCTTGATATGCAAATCTATCTCTTGCATATTTAGTGTGGATATCCTGAAAACCTGAACTGCCTGCGGCTCTCAAGGACTGGAATTGCCTACCCCTGGTCTAGCGGTTCAACCGATTCTCTTCCTGGCTTCTTACTTTTAATATGCCTAAAAAAGTTTTTACTGTGTGTTTTTGCTTCCAGTACAATCTTCTTTTCATCTCTCTTTACCTTCCTTATTAGTGCCTTGCATTTAACTTGACATTCCTTGTATTGTTTACAATTATTTTCAGTTGTATCCTTCTTCCACTTTCTGAAAGATTCTCTTTTATCACTTCACTCATTAACCACACTGGCTGCCATTTGGTCTTCCTTCCTCCTTTTTTACTAGTCTGGGCTTCCAGGATGGAATTGCCTGATGTATATTTTTGACCTTTGCAGCTGCACCTTTAAGTTTCTTTTTTATCATTTTCCTCATGTTATCATAGTCTCTTTAAAGTTAAGTGCTGTTGTATTGGATTTCCTGTGTAAACTTAATCCAGGGATTATATCAAATCTTATCATGTTATGATCCCTGTTATCAAATGGCCCCAGCACCATTACCTCCCTCACCAATTCATGTGCTCCACTAAGAATTAGATCTAGAATTGCTTCACCTCTTGTTGGTTCCTGAACCAGCTGCTCCATAAAGCAGTCCTTGATTTCATCAAGGAATTTTATCTCTCTAGCATGCCCTGATGATACATTTACCCAGTTAATATCAGGGGAGTTGAAATCACCCATTATTAGTGTGTTACCCAGTTTGTTAGCCTCCCTAATTTCTGATAACATTTTGGCATCTACCTGGTAAGGCGGATGGTAGTACACTCCTATCACTATCCTTTTCCCCCTTACACACAGAATTTCTACCCATAGGGATTCCAAGTTGTGTTTCTGCTTCTGTAGAATTTTCAGTGTGTTCGATTCAAGGCCCTCCTTAAAATATAACACTACATATAACTTGTACCCTGATATGACAATGTCCCATTGGATATCTTCTTTTCACCAGGTTTCAGAGATGCCTATTATATCTATCTTTTCATTTAATGCAATATATTCTAACTCCCATCTTGTTTCTTAGACTTCAGGCATTTACATACAGACATTTCAAACAGTATTTGTCATATCTATTTACAATTTGTTCAGCAGTTGGTATAGATAATTTGCAATCTTTAAAATCAGCCTCTCTGAATTTAAGGAAACCTAGTCTATTGTGGCCTGTATTGCAATCTCACTATCAGGATGCTCTGTCTTCCCTTTTATATCTTTTAAAGATACCTTGTCCCGAACCCATGCTCTTTTAAGCGACTGTCGGCCTTCCTCCAGTTTCTAGTTTAAAAGCTGCTCTATTGCCTTTTTAAATGTGGACACCAGCAGCCTGGTTCCACCCTGGTTAAGATGGAGCCCATCTTTGCGGAATAGGCTCCCCCTTCCCCAATATGTTGCTCAGTTCCTAACAAATCTAAAACCCTCCTCCTTGTAACATTGCCTCATTCATGCATTGAGACTCTGGAGCTCTGCCTGTCTTTTGGGACCTGAACGTGGAACAGGGAGCATTTCTGAAAATGCTACCCTGGAGGTTCTGAATTTTATCTTCCTACCTAAGAGTCTAAATTTGGGTTCCAGATCCTCCCTACCGCATTTCCCTATGTCATTGGTACCCTGATGTACCAAGAAGACAGTGAGGTCTGCCACCTTCGCACTAGGCAGGCAAGTAACCAAGTGATCCTCATGTCCAACAGCCTCCCTGCTATCTACATGCCTAATGATCAAATCTCCCACTATAACGGTTGTCCTAGCCCTTCCCTCTTGGGCAGAAGCTCCTGGAGATACATCCTCGTTGCAAGAGGACATTGCACCCCTGGTGGGCAGGTTCTGGCTACAGGATCGCCTCATACTTCACAAAGGTGATGCTTTCCTTTAAGACGACCTCCCTCCTCTGAGGCAGCACAGAGGCTGGCAGACTGGCGGTGAGACTTTTCTATAATGTCCCTGTAGGTCTCTTTTATGTACCTCTCTGTCTCCTTTAGCTCTTCCAAGTCTACTACTCTAGCCTCAAGAGACGGGACCCATTCCCTGAGAGCTCTTTACACCGAGCACACACATAAGACCTCTCACCAACTAGGAGATAATCAAACATGTGACACAGTGCAAAAGACTGGATAAACCCCATCTTGTTGCTGGACTGCTGCCTACATCTTAATATTGGCAATTTCTTTCTTAAGTTGCTATGGGAGTTGGAATATGTATTCTAAGTTCCCCTAAGATTGCTGGTTATATGTCTTGCTCCCTTCTCTCCTCCTTTTCTGTCTTCCCTCATAAGCAGCTAAGAATGACCTGAATGAATCAGAAGTACGAGGCAGGGGAGTAGCAGGAGGAATGAGAGAGATTCTTCTCAGTGCCTGCCATATCCTGTCCTACTATGCTATATATATTATATGCAGGTACCTGTCCCTAGTGGGCTTACATTCTAAGTTTTATGCCTGTAGAAATAGAGGGTTAAGTGACTTGCCAATGTGACAAGAAGCTGCAGAGGGAACTGAACCAGTTTGCCATGATCAAAGCCCACTGCACTAACCATTAGGCTACTCCTCTCCACCTGCTCAGCTTACATGAAGAAACAGGCAGAAAAGCTAGGGAGATACAGTGGATTTTTGGACCTGGTGCTCTTCTGGAAGTTCAGAATTTCTATAATATATGACACCTCCCCACCCACCACAAATCCTGGCCTATCAGGGCTGCACCCAAAGTCCAGGATTCAGGAGTCTTAAATAAAGCTTTTTTTTTTTTTTTTTTAAACCCCACTATCTGATCTGCATTACTTAATAATTTACTTATTCATATTTTGGATTTCATTTTTGTTTTTTAAGCTTTTTTTTGGGACTCCTGATGCAGACATTTCTGTCAAAACATGACCTGGGTCCTTAGAATTGTTCTGTTGGACATATACAATGGGAGGGATGTTATTGAATAAGAGTACCCAGGAAAGGGACTTGGGGGTAATGGTGGACATGACAATGAAGCCGTCGGCACAGTGTGCAGCGGCCGCTAAGAGAGCGAATAGAATGCTTGGTATAATCAAAAAGGGTATTACAGCTAGAACGAAAGAAGTTATCCTGCCGTTGTATCGGGCGATGGTGCGCCCGCATTTGGAGTACTGCGTCCAATATTGGTCGCCGTATCTTAAGAAGGATATGGCGTTAGTCGAGAGGGTTCAAAGGAGAGCAACACGTCTGATAATAGGTATGGAAAACCTGTCATATTCTGAGAGATTGGAGAAGCTGGGTCTCTTTTCCCTGGAGAAGAGGAGACTTAGAGGGGATATGATAGAGACTTACAAGATCATGAAGGGCATAGAGAGAGTAGAGAGGGACAGATTCTTCGAACTTTCGAAAAATAAGAGAACAAGAGGGCATTCGGAAAAGTTGAAAGGGGACAGATTCAAAACAAATGCTAGGAAGTTCTTCTTTACCCAACGTGTGGTGGACACCTGGAATGCGCTTCCAGAGGACGTTATAAGGCAGAGTACGGTACTGGGGTTCAAGAAAGGATTGGACAAATTCCTACTGGAAATGGGGATAGAGGGGTATAGATAGAAGATTACTGCACAGGTCCTGGACCTGTTGGGCCGCCGCGTGAGCGGACTTCTGGGCACGATGGACCACGGGTCTGACCCAGCAGAGGCATTTCTTATGTTCTTATGTTATCTTTTATTAAGAACCAGGTCACTAGAGTTCCTTCCTTTTTCGGGGGTTGTCTCTTCTGTATTTTTTTTATTCTATTACTGCATGGAGTACTGGCTCTTCCTATCTTTGTTCTGAACACAATAAAATGCCAAGATATGAGCAATACTTTACTGAGGACAAATTCCTGTGCTTGCAGAAGAGCATAGATAATTGGGGAGCTGACTTCTTTAAGGTACTGGTGGAAGTAAGCAGCATGGAATTGGATTTCCTATTTAGGATCATCTGATGGGTACATCCAATTGATTCAGACTGATCCTTCTCAGAAACAGGATTCCGGGCTGAGCTGAAAATTGGTGTGGCCCAGCCTGACTCTTATGTTCTAATGGTAAAGGAGGAGGACTCATTGAAGAAGTCCAGTTTTTTCACAATTTGACCCTCATGCAAACTCTTGAGAGATCACTGGATAAATTGTCCGCTTACAGCTATGCTCTTGGTTTATGTTCCTAAGCCAGACCGGAAACTAACTTTAAAATATTTTTTTCTAATAGAGAAGTGACTAAACAAATTCTTCATACACTACATTTTGTTAAATTTCAATATAAAAAACATGGTTTCTGTGCACCAAGACGCCTTTAGCCAACAGCGTTAATTTCTTCTTTTTATGTTACCTGTATAAATATTTAATTAAGATGGATAACAAACATATTTCCTTTGACCTAGAGCAATTGACAGTTTTTCTTAGAAAACAATTACTCTCCAACGTGATAGTGGTTAATATTTAGGCCTCTTGGGAATTAGGTATTAATGGGCAAGGAATTTTTGTACATTTAACAAGAAATGTGCTCCAGTTCAGCTTTGATGTGGGTTTTCTTCTCATCTTGTTTTCCTTCATTAACCTCCTAATTGCTGTATCACATCCCTCCTTTTTGTTCATAAGCTAATATGAAGCTATAATGCCACATTTATTCACCTACGTTGGAAGCTAAGCTTTATGCTTGTTGTAAAAGTGGGGTAGTGTTCCTTGTATGTTCTCGTCCTGGCTCAAGTGTCCTTGAGATTAGATTTTATAGAATTCTAGAAGTATAAAATATAAGGATTCCAGAAGGAAGGTGAAATGTATCATAAGCTAGGGAGGCAATTTTATAAAGTGGCACCTTGAGGTAGGCGCAACCAAAACAAAACTGCAGACTGTATACAAGATGCAGGCAAATTTTAATATGACAAGAACACAATATATAAAACCCTTTTACCAATAAAGGGACCCGACACGGTCTGTGTTTCGGACAAACCTTCGTCAGGGGTCCATGGTAAAATAGGGGGGCTAAAAAATGCCACAAAAAAAAATGAAGAATCTCGACGGGATGCCTGTGTGTATCAAATTCGCCAAAAAAGCCAACAGCAGTCAAGCTATATTGTGTTCTTGTCATATTAAAATTTGCCTGCATCTTGTACACAGTCTGCAGTTTTGTTTTGGTTGCTCCTGGCTGATTTTTTCTGCAGATCTTTTTTGGATCCCCTTTTTTTGTTGTTGTGTTTCTCTACCTTGAGGTAGGCACCATTTATGCATATCAAAGATGCCTATGTCCACTAGGCAATATTCTATAAGGTAGCACCTAAGTACCATAGTCCCTAATTGCAAGGGTGAATACACATGAGCAGAGCATGGACAGGCTCCAAGTTATGCGTGTGATTTACAAAATACTATAAACTAAACAACTTACACCTTCCACTGACATGGCATATGAGGGCATTCTATAACGGAATCTTGGTGCAAAGATGCTGTTAAGAGGACTGGGATGCCTAGACTGAGGCACTAATTTATAGACTTGCATATCAAAGACAAGAAAACAGGAATATTAGACTACAATGAGATAAATGCCAAACAAAAGAAGTCATTAGAACTAATGATGGATCCCCAGCAGAAAAGGGAGGTAAAATATTTCCCAAAGAGGAGCCAATAAGGAATGTAGTACAAATAGGCTGAAAGGGAGAGAACAGTGCTAGATATGATGGAGACCAGGACAGAAATTTGAAAGGAGAATCTCAAAACTAGGATTGTGCTTTGCAACAGCTTGGGGTCCCCATGGCATGGGGGCTCAGAGCAATTGCCTCAATTACACCCCCATAATACTGGGACTGAGTAACAAAAATATATTTCAGTACAGAAAGGGTGAAGGGTGCCTAAAAGTCTCCTTATAGGTGTGATAGGGGCAAAAGTCGATAACAGAACTCAAGAAGGAAAGCACAGAAGTTCCTTAGCAGCAGGAAATAAATCTGTGGTAATGGAACAGGTAGACACAATAGGTAGGCTAATCGTGTGGTCTTTATTCACTCTCAGTACCTATATTTCTCCTGTCTCTTTCCCTTAACCCCACTCCATTGGGAAGCAAGCGATTTCCTCACCCTTGATCTCTACAGTATGTACCACACATAATAATAATAATTTATTTATATGCCGCCATACCAGGGAGGTTCTAAGCGGCTCACAACAAGGAGAACAATATATACATTCCAATAAAAAGCATCCTCATAAAATACAACAAGGAAGGCAATACATATATTTCAATAGAATGCATCAAAATAAAAGTGCAGACCATGTAGATAAAAATGCAAAGGTTAAGGGAATAGGAAATTGCAAAGGTTAAGGGTTAAGGGAATAGGAAATTGCAGGTTTCTTGCAATAAGAGACAATGAGCTTTACAATGGCACGATAATATCCTCTTGGGAAGTCAATAGGACAGTAATTTTCTGGCTTTTACTGCCTTCGCTCTAGGCCTTTTTATTTCCACCACCCTGGCAATTACGTCTGTATTTATATAATATTTTCCATTTCTGTCTGCACTTAATATCCCTACTATTAATGAAAAAATGTATGTGTATCTTTGCCAGCTACCTTTCTTATGTTACAAGGCAAGGCATTCCTCAAGAAGAAAGAAATGTAATAAATGTCCTAAGCTTATATTTTTGGCAGACCACTCACACTTCCAGCAGAGATACCATTTCTTTCCTTGTTTAAGGTATGTCTTGTCTTTCTCTCATCTGCTCTTCTCATGTCACAGGCATAGGAAGGGCAAATGCTAGCTCTGTTAATTTTCCAATAGTCATCTAGTAGCCATATCATTCTTGGAAACTGGAAATCTGTTCAGGACGCACCAGTTTTGAGCCCACTGCTAACACAGCATTTATGGTCCTATTTTCCAGTCCTATTTTCCTTAGGAAATCAGAACTAGAGGTCTATGTGTATGATGGAGAAGAATCAACCAGAAAGCTGACCCGATAAATCCATAGAGAGACAAAAGTCCAAAACAAAAGACCCTGTGGATGCAGATGCTCCTGATGCAGACTTTATTGTTCCAACAAAATAATCCACAATTTTAGGTAATGAAGAGGACCCAACACGGTCTGTGTTTTGACCAAAATGTCTTCTTCAGGGGTCCCAATGAGGTCTCTTCGAAAGATTTGTAGATCTAATGGCCTAAAGCCCATACACATTGAATATTTTCTCCTAGATTGGGTATGATGGAGAAGAACCAGGTCTGGACGAGCTTCTCCTACAAAAAGAATGGGACCAATAAGGCGTTTCATTCATATTCTGCTGATATTGTATCATGCCTATGTTACATGAATGTTTTAATGTGTGCTTATTTAGATGCTTAATTTGTACTGTGCTGACATCATAAAAGTCTCACATCTATGCTATATGAATATTCTTCCATGCTGTCTATTATGGAATATCAGTGCTTCCCAATCTTTTTGTGGCTGTGACCCTATGACTGCATCCATATAAAATTGTGTGACTACCTAAAGGTGTAGAATAATGTACATATGGAGAGTTCATCTAGGTCAGGACCTCATTTGGGGTTCTGACCCACAGTTTGGAAAAGTTCTGTGATATCTCATTTGTATTCTGTCCATATTTATCATATTTCTTATATAAATGTTCTACTGTGCTGTTTTAATGTGTAATTCTGATATTGTATTTTGTCATTCCTATTAATAGGATTCAATTTGCTTATCTCTAAGTTTACACTGTAGATCATATTTTTACACTATTTGGTCATTTTACTACTTTTACGCTGTTAATACGGTGTAAATTACCTATGTCAAACTGTAACTGTTATATATTGTCTTGGGTGAATTTCCTCATAAACAAGGTTAATAAATTCTAATAAATCAATATATCTTTTATTGGAACAAAAACAAAAAAGAGATGAAGCCCAATAAATGAAACTATGCCTAAGACATGAGCAACTTTCCTGAAAAATGGTTACTTAAACTCTCATCTTCCTAAGGGAAATAAACCTTCTTCTGAGATACTAAGACAACCTAATCAGGTCAGGTAAGTGCACCCAGAGCAGTGGTCAGCAAACTGCGGCTCGTGAGTCGCATACAGCTCTTTAGCCATTTGAGTGCGGCTCGCGGCTCGTCTAGAGAAGGGATGCCCAACCTGCTTCCCTTCCCTTCTCACTGCCCTCCCCCAAGCCACTGCCATTGGGGAACAGGCCACCACCACTGCTGGGGAATAGGCTGCCACCGCCGCCATCGGGGAATAGGCTGCCACTGCCACCATCGGGGAACAGGCTGGCGCCGAGTTCTGAGATCTCCCAGCTTTCCTTCCCCATAAAGAGGAGCGCGGGGCCGACCAACTCTCTCCACCCAACATCAATTCTGACGTCGGAGAGAAAGTTCTGGGCCAGCCAATCGCTGCCTGGTGGAAAGAAGAGCTAGGGATAAAGAGAAAGGGACATGTCAGATGGTGGGGGAAGCTGCGATAACAAGCAGGTGTTGACATGCAGAATGGAGACCTCGAATGGGATACAGTGTAAAGAAATGAATTAAGAAAGATAGTGTCCTAGAATGAGGTATTTGATGAATAAGCAGTATGATTTCAAGCAATATTCAGTACAAAATAGGTAACAGTGTTCCTCGATCAATAGTTCTAATGCACAGAAAGTTCATTTTATTGAGAGCTCACTTTTTGTTTGTTCCCTTTGTAGATATGTATGTAAAACGATGAGGGTAATATGCAAACATTTATAAATCTACAAACGCGGGGAACATGAGCCGTTTGATTTAAGGGGGAATTCCTTGATAAAGCCCTCTGAGCAAAACATAAACATAGAGCATGACGGCAGAAAAGTGCCTACCCCACCCGTGTAGATGAAGATGAGTATCTTTATTTAAAATAAATTATTTAAAGTATTTAAATTATTCAAAGTATGAATTAATGAGACCAATGACGACTTTGGGTGCCTGAATACTGTATGCTCAAAAAGTTTATTGGCATACAGGCGGTACCGCTGAGGTCTATAAGTATAAATAAGTTCAATAAGACTCTAATGTGATTTAGTGTAACATTTATACAAGCCAAGTTCGAGGCATGGTGGAACACTGCATGTATTACTAACAAATATGAAAGTGTAATTGCAGGAAAACATCGTTCCACTAGCACATTCCTCAAAATATGGAGCCCTGTTTTACGCTTTAGACCATTCACAAACAGAATTACATAATATATTGCTATTCTTAATTTATTTAACTGATGATGTCTCTTGAAAGTTCCATTATATTTTAATATGATTGCTGTGTATCATATGCCAACAATATATGTGCTGGTCCCCCTTATTCATTTGATATATACATAAAATGTAATTATATATGTATATTGTCATAGGGTAGGCCCTGCGACTGAGCAGGGTAGTGAAAGGACGCCTATGCCTAGGGCTAGGCAAGGGAAAATACTCGCCCAAAGAGATAAAACACTACCCACACCAACACCTCAGCCCAGAACTACAGCCAGGCAGGGAAGGTTCAGTGAAGAGCAAAGAAGTACCTATTTATTTTTTGCCAGAGTTAGAGAAGGGAGAACAATGGGTGAGGGGAACTAAAGGTACTCGGGATAGTGTTCCTAGGGGGAGGATGCACCACACATCACCTGACCTTCATGGGGAACACAATTCCAGGCAACACCAGGAACATTCCAGTCCTCCAGTTAGGCAGGAACAAGCTACACCTGTTGCTTATTATCCTGAAGCTTATAGGGACCAGCGGCAGCACTCAGAAAGGAGGCTGCCACTGAACCAACCCATGCTGTACCAGAGGGGAAGGCCTGGAGACAGGAGACCCATTCCAAGAACCCGGAGCAATATACCTCAGCCTAACACCCAGGTCAGATCTAATTGTTTAGAAGCTGAAATGTTAGAGGAGTGCAGGAGAGAAGCTTCAGACAATGAAGACTTTGTAAACCTGGAGACCCGTTCCAAGAGCCCGGAGCAATGAATCTTCAGCCTAACACCCAGGTCAGATCTAATTGTTTAGAAGCTGAAATGTTAGAGGAGTGCAGGAGAGAAGCTTCAGACAGTGAATACTTTGTAGACCTGGAAAAAGCCATGGACTATAAAGAAGGAAGTGATGATTCTGATCAGTGGGCTATGGAAACCGATGGGGTTTAAAGAAGTTAGGCTGAGTTTGGGATGTGCTAGTTAATGGGCCGATTGTCTCTGTAACCTTCAAGCCAGAAGAAAGGTTTCTGAAAGTCTTAGTGGTTTGAGAGGGTTCCTTGCATTCTTTTGGGCAAGAACCAAAGAGTTTATAGGCTGAGGCAATTAGCATTGCCCAGCCTTGGCAATAGTGGGAGGGACCACAGCCAATGGTCATTGTGGGAGAAGATCCCTTTTGCCCTGAGCTCTGCATCCAGAGAGCTCAGAGGCGGGTCCAGTCTAAAGCGGCCAGAAGTAATTGCCGGCAGAGACTGTATCCAATTCAGAGAGAGTATTTTGAAAGTAGTTGGAATGTATGGACTATTATTGCCTTGCTGTAATAAAGAGTCAATTTGGACTATTATTGAGAAACACAAGTTTATTTTTCTTTAGGAACTGTGAAGGCAAATTGTAGATTTTGGAAAGCTGAAGTTCCTAATGGAATAAAGAATTTGGTTTTGGAAGCAGAACTGGGTGTTTTTCATTTGATCCACCAACTCCAATCAGTACTGATAATCCGCTCGGTCAGCACCGTGTGCCCTGGGCTCTTTCGGTCACTCCCGCTTGGGCGCGGCCCGGCCTAGGTGATACACGGTGACAATATATATACATAATGACATACATATGATCTATTTCTTGTCTTATTTAATATCTGTATTTGTATTTATTGTTTTGTACATATGATTGTTTCTTGTTTGTATTTAATATTTGTACATTTATCTTATAAAATTAATTTAAATATTAATTTAAAAAAAACAAGATGGAGTCTGGATAATCATTTGATGGTGCATTTTTCCATGCAATCTTGGTTCTATCTGTGATGCTGTGTATTTCTTTTTCTAGCACATGTTCACTCTTCTGCTGGACTGTTTCTAGAACTTGTGCATAATATCAGACCTTTTTCTTTACCGCCATCTCTCATTTTCCAGTTCCATGCGATTGTAGCAAAGCTTTTCAATTATTTTCTCTTCTTGAATGAATATTAATTATTTTTCAACTCTATATGTCTAAAAGACGGTGACCTGCAACCAGATGGCTGGGGACGTTGAAAACAACCATGGGGATGACGTTGGGGGACCTTTTTAGATCTGTAATTCATCAAGTTGCTAGGACTCGAGCACAAGTCGATGGCACCTAACTAACGTATTCTCATGATATGCTTCTGTGTACTGAAGCACATCATGAAGGCTACATTTTGAAAAATGCATAAAAATGGCTTTATTAAAAAAATAAATCAGTGTTTATACTACAGCCTTCACATCTAGTAGCAAAAATAAAGTTTCAGTGATCAACTGTGCCATCAGAGATAATTTTGAGCCCAATGGAAACCCCACATTTTGGCTTCATACTGCAGAGGCAGTGGCTGGCCTGGGGGATGCAACATTTATTTATTTAATGTTCTGTATTTAATTTTTGATTTAACTCACACCTTTTTCAGTAAAGGTAGCAGCTCAAGATACAAAACTTAAGATTATGAGCCCACTAGGGACAAAGAAAGTGCCTATCTAAAATATGTAAACCACTTTGGTTGTACCACAGAAAGGCAGTATATCAAATGCATATCCTTACCCTTACATTACCCATGTGTTATATTTAGATACACAAAGTACTTCTCCCTGGTCTCAGAGGGCTTAGATTCTGTTTATACCTCAGATAACGGAGGGGCAAATTACTTGCCTAAAATCACAAGCAGCAGCAATGGGATTTTAATTCTGGCCTTTCTGGTTGTCAACCCACTGTTCTAATAACCAGGCTACTCCTCCCCTCAGGGCTGGCTTAAACTATGGACCAGGTAAGGCTCAGGCCCAGTGCTCCGGTGCTAAAGGGTGCCAAACGCCCATACCACTGGCCCATATATTAAGGTAGGCTACATTTTATTTCTTCCATTTTGCAGCCTGTTTAAACAAAATAGACTTTTGTGCAAACAAGTCTGTGAATGAAACTTCCTCACAGCTTGCACCGCTGAGGTCCTAAATGGGATAAATAATATATATCTAAGGTTGTATATGCTTGACTTTGGAATTTAACCTTAGAAAAACAAGTCTCTATTGCCTTATAGATTTGTATATTTAAACAAAATACTGCCATCCCATGAAACCACATCAGTTCCCTCTTCTTTCTTAAAAGCTGCCCCCCAAGCCCAGTGCCGCTCTCTTCTCCTTCCCCTCGGACTGTCAAACCTTTTTCTTTAGTGCCATTTGCAGAGAACAGGCTGCCTGAGCCAGATCCTTCCCTCTGCTGCATCCCGCCCTCACATACACAGGAAGTTGTTTCAAAGGGGCAGGATGCGGCAGAGAGAAGGATCTGGTGCCAGCTCAGACATTCTGTTATCACTGCAAAAGCACTAAAAAAAGGTTTGATGGTCCAAGGGGCAGTATGAGAGAAGAGAGAGTAGCACTGGACTCAAAAAAGGGGGCTTTAACACAGAACGTGGTACTGGACTTGGGTGATGGGTGGGTAGAAAAAAGGTGGTGCTAGACTCAGAGGGATTGATAAAAAGGTGGTGCTGGCCCTGGGGAGTTGATATAAAGGTGGTGCTGGACTGGGGAAGGAGAGAGGGACAGGAAGCTGCTGTAGCCTGCCCCTGCTGCTGTACTGCCCTGCTGGCTGCTGTCTCCCTCCTGCTGCTCTGCTGTGCCACCTGCCACTGGTACTTTGCTGCCCTGCTGCCTACCAAGTAAGGGGCTCTGTGTCTTGGACTTAGTCCCAAGAGAGGGTAGTAGTGGAAAATGCCATGGGGGGGGGGGGGGTTAGAAATAGCTGTTTCAGGGGGAGTGGTAGAGGGTAAGGGAGCAATCGGGGAATCTTGCTCACTGGCTCCAAGGTAGGAGGTGGGATGGAGGGATGGGAGAGGTGGGAGGTGGCGCAAATGTAAAAATTAGCCTGGGGTGCTACAACCTCTTGAATTGGCTTTGCCACCACTTCTTTGCTCTCGGAAGACCCTTGGTCTTTAAAGAGTCTGACAGCAAAGCAACAATGTACAAGGTCTGAAAGCTATGGCTTAAATGTTTGGTTTTTGCCTTTAAGTGCTACAATTAAAAAGGTCTAAATATTTCTGGAAGGTTCTTAATGTCTCTCATTAATCTACTAAAAAGTGGCACAATTAGCTAGCCTGGAATCCCTCCCATACCATGTGCAATTTCTCTTCTGTAAATTGTGTCCGAGATGAATAACCAGAGCTCTTGCAGTTTTACTCAGTTAAACTCCATATACTAACTCAGCTATGAAACTAAGTTCTATTCCTTGGTCTACGGTTTCTAGTGAATTATTCAGCATTACAAAAAAGGCTAATTGGCAACTTATCTTACCAGTGTTTCCTCAAAACATTATGATTCTTACTTTAAAGCACTATTTGGCATTTTAGACATGCTTAGTCCATCACTTAACCACTTGCTTTGCATAAATGTAAGTTCCATTTTTACAAAATCTGGAAATACATGTCTAAAACTGAAGACAAACAGGAGAAACTGCCTTCACACCAGAAAGTGGCACAAAAACAAACAACAAAGGAGACCAGATGGTGCTCAATTCTATTTATTAAACAAACTCAACACGATCGTGTTTCAGCCCAAGAGGACCTGCCTCAGGAGTCTGGGTATCAAATAATAAAACTTATGGCATATCGATCCAAATGTCCAAGTATCACAATAAAAACTCTAAGAGAAACCAAAATGATAGCTGGCAACGATTGCCACGAATGTCATTTGGGTCTTTTTCTGCCGTCATCTACTATGTTACTATGTCAAACCAAAGTAAAGACGGACTAGGTGGGGTCAATCAGACACCACTAAGACTACCAACCCTGGATGCTTCACAATCCTTTGAATGATTCAACTGAGCATGGGCCATGGAGGGAAAACTATAAGAGCTCTTTCTCAAACCATGGTTGGACCAACAAATCCAATCCCTTACTTCTTGGCTTGTGTCTCCTGCTGTAGAAGCAAATAGTCTTTGTTTACTGCCAAGGCCATCTGATTCATCTGAGGAGACCCCCACCACCAAACTATGGCATTGAATGCCTGGGGGGATAGAGACCATTCATCCAGGTTGAGTCTGCCAACTGAGAAAGTCAGCCTGCATGTTTTCTATTCCCACTGAGAAAGCCTGCAGTTGAAATTCCTTCCACTAGAAGAAGAGTTGAGCTTCTAGGCACAACAGGGGGCTCTTGGTGCCTCCTTGCCTCTTGACATAGGCCACCGCTATCTTATTGTTTGAGAAGACTCTGCCTTGCCTTACAGAGACTTTTCTAGTGACTGAAGCACTAGTTGAATGGATCCGAGTTCTATGTGATTTATAGACTTCTGTTGAGCCAGTGTCCAACGATCCTGTATTGGGTGACCGTTGCAATGACCCCTAGCTATAAAGGCTGGCTTTGGTGGTTAATGTCTGCCAAGAGGAAATGTGAAAAGGCATGCCCCTGGAGAGGGTAGCCGTTTGCAGTCACCACCACATCCTGCTCTTCGCTACTAGCAACCATGGTAGCAATTGCTGAAGTGAGTCTGTCTGAGAGGAGAGAGTCTTGGAGAAGTCTCATGTGCACTCTCACCCAAGGGACCTCCTCTATGATGTCTCCATGCAGAAGTGTGGCATCTTCAGAGCCTCGTTGACAGGCTTGAGGTCTAAAATTGGTCTCCATTCTTTTGAGCCTTTCTTTGGCCTTTCTCAGTGATTTATACACACAGGCACTTGTTGTTACCTTCATTTTTTGCGGTATATTTTATACCTTATTTACCATGGACCCCTGACGAAGGCGTGTTGTCCGAAACACGGACCGTGTTGGGTCTCTTGGTTGGTAAAAAGGTTTTATATTACTGCATTTTAACCTTGGTACAATAAACTTTTGCCTGTATCTTGTACATTATCTGTAGTTTCCGTTTGGTTTTCCTGTTTTGGTGGTTTTCACTGCAGATTAGGTTGGATTTCTTTTTGTTGCTCTATAAGCTTTTTAAGGACATTCAACAGCATTACACATGCAGAAAAAAAGTTTCCCAGGATGTGTGTGTGTTAGATTGCACAAACAGCCTAGGTACGCATACTTTTAACCTGGAATAAGCAAAATCGAGTCTAGTGGCAGAGTTGTTTAAATCTGACTGGAAGATGTCTCAAGTCAGAGTAGGTTTAACTGTGTGTGGGCACTTTTCATAAAGACAGCTAGGCACATAAGTTCCCTTTATTAAAAAAAAAAAAAAAGACATAACATGTATTTTTCTGCCCCTCAGGCTGGGCGGCCTGTTTATAAAATTACCATCTGTGTGTCTCTATACTATGCCAAGTACATCTGGTCTATGCTATACAAATAATGTTAACATACAACATGGAAAAGCCTGGACTGGTATTTGTGTAGGCTGTGATAAAAGGACACAATCATTCTAACAAGGGCAATAAAAAAGGTTTAGAGAAACAGAGAACAATAAACTTAGAAAAAAAAATATCAAAATACTTCACAAGCCAAAAAAAAGATAGATAACTAGTTTTGTTTAAAAGAGCCCTACCAAACAGATAAAAAATGAAGACCAAATTTATTATGAAAAAGTAAACAAGTTGGGTGGACTATTCCTTCAAACAGAATCCAGGGGCTGAGGGAGGGAGGTTTACAACATTCTTTACAGCAATAAGCTGTTTATGTGCTCAGAAGCTGAGAAAATCTCTTATTTTGTCAATAGGGATCATTCAGGACTTTGGCCTTTTATCTGATCATAACCATAGACTAAATTGAAGCTACTGGAAATCAGAAACTCTTGTGTAACCAGGGCTGCCCACACTTTTTGGGCTTGCGAGCTATTTTTAAAATGACCAAGTCAAAATGATCTACCAACAATAAAATTTTTAAAAACACAAATCACACTGTACGCAGAGAAAGTTTTAATTATCATTTATATTCCGGGGGGTTTTCAAATAGAGGTCAAAGCAGATGACTTTTTGCACTGTCACCTCAGTAACTATACAAAAATACAAAGATATACCCCCATCCCTTTTTACTAAACCGCAATAGCGTTTTTTAGCACAGAGAGCTGCTCTGAATGCCCTGTGCTGCTCTCAATGCTCATAGGCTCCCTGCGCTAAAAACCGCTAATGCGGTTTAGTACTAGGGGGTCATAGTGCAAAATATAGACAGCAGATATAAATTCTCAAAATGGACACATTTTGATCACTAAATTGAAAATAAAATAATTTTTCCTACCTTTGTTGTTTGGTGATTTCATGAGTCTCTGGTTGCGCTTTCTTCTTCTGACTGTGCATCCAATATTTCTTCCCTTCTTTCAGCCTCTTGTATGCTTCCTCTCCTCCAAACCTCATTCCCTCCCCCAACTTTTTCTTCCTCTCTGCCCCCTCCCCTTTCTTTTTCCCTGCCCCCTCCCCTTTCTTTCTCCTTACCCCCTTCTTTCTTTCTTTTGTATCCCTGCCCCCCTTTCTGTCTGTCTCCCTACCCTCCTCTCTTTCTGTCTGTCTTTTTCTCTCCATGCCCCTTTCTTTCTTTATGTCTCTCTCTCTATGCCCCCTTTCTTTTTGTCTTTCTCTCTCCTTTCCCCCTGCCTTTCTGTCTCCCTGTCCCCCTTTCTTTCTGTCTGTCTTTCTCTCCCATGCCCCTCTTTCTTTGTGTCTCACTGCTTGCCCCCTTTCTTTCTTTTTGTTTCACCCTGCCCTCCCCCAAGCCATCGCCGCCATAAGTGAACAGGCCCCCAAACCACAGCCGCCGAGTTCTGTGCTCTATCTGCTTCCCAACGCTGTAAAGAGGACGCAGAAGTGCCAGGCCGACCAGCCCTCCCCACATGTCAATTCTAACGTCGGAGAGGAAGTTCCGGGCCAGCCAGGCAGCAATTGACGTCGGGTGGGGAAGGCTGGTTGTCCCGGCGCTTCTGCGTCCTCTTTATGGTGTCGGGAAGCAGATAGAATGCGAAGGCAATGCGAGTCTTATCACGGAGCCCGGGATGGGCTCCATGATCAACTTGCATTACCTTCATGATCTACTGGTTGATCGCAATCGACTTTTTGGGCACCCCCGAGATAAACAGTGTGGATAAGCGAAGGTAGGGTTACCAGACGTCCAGGAAAACCTGAACATGCCCTCTTTTTAGAGGACTGTCTGGGTGCCTGGCAGACTTTCCAAAGCCTGGTAGTTTGCCTGTGATTTGGAAAGCTCCAACCTCCCGGCTGCATCTGGAGGGCCTATGAGCATGCACACATGACATCACATTCATCCGCACATGCTCGGAGGCCCTCCAGACATGGCCTGGAGGTTGGAAAAGAAAGACAAGGCTTTGTGGGGGTGGGGTTGGAGGTGGAACAAGGCAGGGCTGAAGGTTGAATGGGGGAGATGAAACAAGGCAGGGCTGGGGGCGGAATAGGGTGGGGCCATGTGTACAAGTTTCTCTGTGAAAAAATCTGGTAACCCTAAGTGAATGGGATGAGAGGAAAGAGACTGAAGGAATGAGAAGTGAGAGCGAAAGGGTAGAGGAAGGAAGGAAGATGAAATATTGGGGGATCCGCATATCAAACAGTCAAGAAATGCCACATACACTAAGATACAGCTCTCATACAGGAGATTAAGCAAGATCTAAAAGTGTGGTCTCCTTAGTACCCTGTCTTAATTTGGAAGGATTGTGGCAAGTCAGATAAATATTGCACCAAAAGTATTTTTTATATTAGAAATGCTGCTTACTAATTTATGTAAGCATTTTAAGGAACCCAAGACTAATACTTTATCTGGAAAGAAGGAAAGGCAGAATCTAAGAATATTTTCTTAAGCCAAAAAAGGAAGACGTGGCTTTTCCTAACTCCCAATCAGAGAATAACATAGGGATGTTTTTATATATTGATACTAGTCTCTAGAAAATGACTTGAGAACAAAGTTTGTCCCTGACCCCTGCCAGTCTCAATCCCACCCCTCTCTGAAGTTACTTCTTACTTTTGAGAGGTGGGGTCAAGACAGACAGCCTATAGCGACTTGGCAAGAGGGAAGGCCCCCGCAGCTTCTGGCTTCATTATTGCCACCCAGTTTAGCGGGACCAAGAGCGAAGGCAGGACTGATTGCAATCAGGATGCATCACCGACTCCTCACTCCCCCCTCCTCCTGGTGGCTGGCAAACAGCATAGATGACCGCTGAGGCCACCACTGGGAGAAATCAGGTGCCTGCCTCACATGTCAGGCCTGCCCCTGACGCACAACTCCATTCCCCACAGCCAGACCCCCCAGGTAGGTAGTGTTGGAAGAGGCAAAGGGTAAAAGGTGAAGGGGAGAGATCTTGGATGGAGGTAGAAGGAGAGACTGAGGTGTTGGAGGAAAGAGGGGAGAAGATATGCTGGATGGGGGGAGCAAGAGAAAAGATACTGATTAGAAGAGTGAAATTAGAGGGGGGAAGACAGAGAAAGAAGATGCTGGAAGGGGATAGAGTTAGCAAAAAAACTGGAGAATAATAGGATGAGGGAGATGGAAAGCTGTAAGTAGAAGCAAATAGAGAGGCAGAAAAATAAATGGAGGAAACTGACGGATGTAAGAGAGGAAGTAAAGAACACAAAAAGGAGAGAAGAGGCAGATAAACTGAAGGCCTTGGAAAGAAAATTAAGAAAAGGCAGAAAAAAAGCTGAAACAGGCCAGACAACAAAGGTAGAAATGAGAAATAAAGAATTTTATTTTTAATTTCATGAACAGAAAATGTGGTTTTACACTGCTTTCTTTTTTATTTTCTGAAGTGTAGAGTGCTGTTTCTCTTTCTCTGGTGCTTAACTGCATACAGTGTATGGCTTATTGAAGTTTAAGTTTGATTTTTGTTACATTTATTTAAGTTTGTGGTTGCTTGTAGTTGTGCCTTCCTATATAGGGGCCTTGTTGTGAATATGTTAACGTTGGGATATATGCATCACAGATATTTTTGTTTAGTGGCTTATGCAATAGCTAATGAGGAGGGAGGGTGAGCAGTCTTTATAGACTGGCTTGCCATGATAACCCAAATTTCTAACTTCAGTTTATATTGGAGTCAACCTTTCCCCCCCCCCTCCCCCAATTCAGATTGGTTTATATTTGGTAAATATAAAATCCTAAGGAGCTCATAACAAAAAAAAACAACAACGTCTAAAAAGTGGCCTAAATGGCTACTTGGACATTCAAAAAGCCTGATCATCCAAGTACCCATAATCAAAGCTGGTTTTAGATGTATCTAAAACCAGCTTAGGCCCTTCCCCTGCCTCTAAACGCATAGAGCGAAAAGAGGTGTTTTAGAGGAGGGGAAAGGGCGGGCGGTGGGTGGGAGGTGGACCGACCTACACCTAGGCGTACAACACGTATAACCAAAACATTTGACAGGTTGCCTAGTCGGCACTTATAGGTTTTGACTTAGAACAAGTCAAAACAGGTATAAGTGCCGAAAAAGGGGCCGCTAAGCTGATGCGGGTGGCGCAATCAGCTCAGCGGCCCGGCAACCTACCCACCCCCCACCGCAACCATCGGGGCAGGAGAGATGGGTCATCTCCCCTGCCGCAATAGTGATACCACCAAGTGCCGCCAAAAGCGGGACTTGGAATCGCTTAAGCAGCAGGAGAGATGACCCTTCTCTCCTACAGCAATCCACCCCTCCAATCGGGCCAGGAGAGAGCCCAAGCTCTCCTGGCCCAGCCGAGTACGATTAGGGCAAGAGGGAGCCCAAGCCCTCTTACCCCGCGGCACCCCGATCTTCCCCGACTCAATGCGGAAAGAGGGAGCCCAAGCCCTCTTGCCCCGCGATCCCCAAACCCCCCTGGGCCAAATCCGTTGAGGCCAGGAGGGAGCCCAAGCCCTCCTGGCCCGGCGATCTCCCCCCCCTCCACCCCCACCACACAATCCGGCCAGGAGGGAGCCCAAGCCCTCCTGGCCCGCGACCCCCCTCTAACCCCCACCCCCCACTAAAATACAGGCAGGAGGGATCCCAGGCCTCCAGCCCTCGACGCAACCCCCCAATGACTGCCCCCCGAGCCCCCCTATCGCCCCCCCCCCACCGACCACACGACCCCCCCCACCCCCTTTCCTGTACCTCAAAAAATGTTGGTCGGACAGACGGGTGCCAAGCCCGCCTGTCCAGCAGGCCAGCCAGAGTAGGAATGGGGCTGGATTGGCCCAGGCAGTCAAACCTTGCCCACAGGTGGGGCCTGAGGCGTCTGGACCAACCAGAATAGGCCCGGGAGCCTTAGGCTCCTCCTGTGGGCGGGGCCTCAAGCACATGGGTCGGGTTGGGTCCATGTGCCTAAGGCCCCACCCACAGTAGGGTCCTAAGCTCCCAGGCTTATTCTGGTCAACCCAGGCACCTCACGCCCCACCTCTGGGTGGGGTTTGAGCCGCCTGGGCCAATCCGGCCCCATTCCTACGCCGGCTGGCCTGCTGTCGGGCGGGCTTGGCACCCGTCCGTCCAACATTTTTTGAGGTATGGGGAAGGGGGGTGGGGGGTTGTGGGGTTGGCAGGGGGAGGGGGGTCATTGAGGGGGGTTTGGGTCGAGGGCAGGAGGGCCTGGGATCCCTCCTGCCCATATTTTAGTGGGGGGTGGGGGTTAGAGGGGGTCGTAGGCCAGGAGGGCTTGGGCTCCCTCCTGACCGGATCATGTGGTGGGGGGAGGGGGGAGGAGATCACCGGGCCAGGAGGGCTTATGCTCCCTCCTGGCCGGATCGTGTGGTGGGGGAGGTGGGGGAGATCGCTGGGCCAGGAGGGCTTGGGCTCCCTCCTAGCCGGATCGTGTGGTGGGGGGGAGGGGGGAGATCGCTGGGCCAGGAGGGCTTGGGCTACCTCCTGGCCCCAATGGATTTGGCCCGGGGGGGTTTGGGGATCACCGGGCAAGAGGGCTTGGGCTCCTTCTTGCCCCGATGTCGTCGGGGGGTTGATTCTGTAACCGGTATTGTTTTTGACTGACACCGGTTACAGAATCCAGCTTTTAGGCGAAGGACTGGCTCTTCCTTTGCCTAAAAGCCCTTGTTTTGGACATTTGGGGCTTAGGCTTTTTTTAGGTTGATTATATGGTATAAGTTTAGACGTAGTCGTGGTCTGGGCATTTAAACAGCTGAACGTAGAGGCAGGCCATGATCAAAAAAAACCTTCTTTTGGACGATTTTTTTGATAATGGACATTTTCCCTGCTTCTACTTTCAATGTTTAAGGCTTTAGGCTAAAAGGAGACTTAGACTTTTTTTTTATTATGCCCCTCCACATTATTAGCAGTCATCAGATATATTTTTTATCACTTGCGTATGTTTTATTATATTAATATCATATTGATTGGGTTGGTTTCTAGGGAGTGTATACATTTATTGTGTTCTTTCCATTCTTTTTCTCTCGGTGAGTGGGACTAATATAGAAAAAATATATATTTTTTCTGGGAGTGTGACTCGATTTATATGTTTGATAGTTTTGTAAAGGACTAAATGATGTATGAGGCAGTTCTCATTCAGACTTTGGTCTGGTACTGGTCACCCATGAGATACTGGCCTGAGCCATGGTTTCCATTATTCACTAAGGGCTCATACTGATGTCCATCATTTAAAGAATTTTTGCTATTTAAGTCACCCTCCCCTAGGTCAGTCCTTCCTTCCGAGTGATTAAGCGTGTTAGCCAATTGTATATTGGATTCCACTTATTGCATGTCATAATGTATAAAAAAGGGAATTGTAGAAGGGTTAAGTAAATGTTGCCACAACCTGCACAGCCTCCTCATGCACCCAGGATTCATCTCACTAGCATACCTTAGGAGCTTACTAATGGCTCTCTCCCATTTTGTTTATAAGGGAGAATTTTGAACACAGGTCACCCAGTGCACTAGACTGTTTTTTCCATTAATTCAAGACAGGTTCTTTCAGCATTATTCAAACTATAAAAACACAACTTTAGAGCAAGTGGTTTATAAACACAGAACAATCAGATTGTAAGTTCAGTGAGGATCCCTGAGGAAAAATGTCACCTTAGAGTGGGCTTAGCTTAACTCACAATACAGAAATGCCATGGGTGGACAAGCCTAAAGAAAGGAGAATGAAGGCCCCAATGAGATTTTTTTTCAGCCCCTTATCACTTTGCAAATGAAAAAAGCAGCATAAACGATATTAGGGTTTCTTTGGTGCCTCTGAAGGGATACAAATCAAAAAGAAGTAATAAGAAGCAAATTTCTAAAGTAATGTACGAAGGTATCTAAGTTGGTAGTGGTGAGCATATTTTTTTTTTTAGCCAGCAGCGGTGTTAGTCCTGGATATTTAACGCCGGGCCATGTCTGGGCACCAGTGTTGAATATCCAGGTTTAAGCGACCAGCTTCTCTCTTATGCAGTTAAGTATGATATTTAGCATTTAACTGCCTAAGCAGCATCATATAGAAACATGATGGCAGATAAAGGCCAAACAGCCCATCTAGTCTGCCCATCCGCAGCAACCATTATCTCTTTCTCTCTGTGAGAGATCCCACATACCTATCCCAGGCCCTCTTCAATTCACATAAAGAACAGTGTTTTATGCAGTCCAAGTTGGCTGCTTAACTTAGGTGGTTACGTGATGAATATCAGCATTTAACAGCATAAATGCTGATTCTGCTCCCAGACCACCCACAAAATATCTGGCTTTTAGGGTAGGAGCATCTCCTGGCTCTTTAAATCACTTTGGATATCTAGCCCTAAGCAGTTACCTAGATACTAATATTCACCAGGTTGAAGATTGTCTCCCACTCAGTGGCTAAGAATATGCACAAAGGATTTACTGTATGTGTACCGTACTTGTAGATACAGGGGCAGACAAAGCACACAGGAAGGTGAACTTGGGTTTCTTCCTACTGGCTGGGCCATTTAGCTTTTCTCTTAATAGGATCACATCTCATGAAAGCAGTGATCAGGATCAGTGCATTAGCACTGAGGGTCTAATGAATGAGAGAAGGGTCTCAAAGGGTATGAAAGAGAGAAAGAGCCCTCAAATGATTATGACTCCTAATGTGTGAGACCTGCCATCTCCAACAGTGGTTCAAAATAAAAAAAAGGAAAGCAACAGACCCCACAGAGGTAAACTAGTCAAGAAGAGTAGGGCCAGATAAATGGTCTCCCCCCCCCCCCCCAAAAAAAAAAAAAAAAAAGAGGGTGGGGAAGAAGCCTGAAGAGTTCCAAACATCAATTTTGTTAAGTAACAGGTTAGAAGAGTTCTCAATGTCCACCAACAAGCTACAACATGGGGTCATGTTTTGGCACTTAAAAGCCTACATCAGGAGTGGTAATCTTATGGTAAATGCATAATAATATAGATAGAAATTCAGTGAGAGCACACAACTTGAGAAGCACAAACTGGTACAAACTTTTGTGACTATAATACTCACATCAATCACTATTGTTACAATCTAAATGGCATTCTGCGTAGAAAAACGGCATTCTGACAATGGGAAATCTAGTGTACCCAAATAACCTCACTTTTACCTGTCCTAATTTCTACTCCAAAACCCCACCCCCAGCCAGGAAGCAAATCCTACCACCACAGAGAAAGTTTCTCATGAGAACATGTAGCTCTCATATACAGGCCACGCTTTCTGGCTTTCAAACAGCAGACCGTTGCTGCTCCCACCCTGCAGTCTCAGGGCTGCTAATAGAAGCCAGGTGCCAGCCATATGTCCTCTGTGATGCTGTGCTCGCTAATAACCGGATGAGGAACATGAGTGTGAGGGGGAGGGGAGGCAGCATTCCATGACATCAATATCTTCCCCTGCACGCTCAAAAAGTCAAAGTGGCACTGGGAATAGCCTTCTCTCGCAGTCCTCTCCCACTCATAGGAATCATTCATGGGGAATGTGGAGGTGGAAGAGGAAGGATGAGCCTTACAGAATTCCAGGCTGTCATTTAGGGTGGTTTCACAGTACAAAATGGCCTTGCAGCAGGGGGCCTGTTTCTCATTTTTTTAAAAATCTGAACATGCCTTTTCTCACCTCTTAAAACAGTACAAGTATCCTTTCTGATGTCATTGTGAAGGGCTTTTTCCCCTAATGCTGCTGACTCAATCCTAACATTCTCATATGTATTCTGTTTTCACCAAGAAGCATATTGCTTTTCCTCTAGGCAGTGATACATGTTTAACTGGCCTCATAGGGACACTGAATTCCAGGTCAGAAGGTTTCTCATTCTGCACTTCAAGCTTCTTTCAGCTCCATGTCCCACTTGGATAATGTCAGTTTAAATATACAGTGGTACCTTGGTTTGCGAGCATAATTCATTCCAGAAGCATGCTCGTAATCCAAAGCACTCGTATATCAAAGCGAATTTCCCCATAGAAAGTAATGGACGATTCATTGCTCCCCCCCCCCCCCCCCATATCCCTTTCTTCTGTCTTCTTGTGGTCCCAACACGTCTCCCACTCCGTTTCAGCATTTCTCCCTCTTCTTCCCTCCCCTGTCCAACTAGATCCAGCATTTGTACTCCCCTCTCTTTCCATCCCCACAAACCATCCCTCCCTTTTTCTTTCTCTTCTCCGTGGTTCACCTTCAAGCCTGCCTTCAGCTGAACAGCCACAGTCATACAACTAACCCAAGCTACCTCCCACCAGCATTGCAACATTCCCTCGGCCAAGTTCCACTCCCTTTTGATTCCACTTCCTGTTTCCGGCAGAGCTGGATGCGGCATAGGCAAAGCGGTGGTTCCAGCGCAGGTTAGTGGGTGCTGTTTGCTGGTGTCCGCTAGAGGTAAAGGTTTGAAGGTGAACCGCAGGGGAGAGAAGCCTGCCATCCACAAAATACCTCCACTACAAGCAAATTTTCCACTCTATGCTAACTTATCTGGGTGTAAAAACCTGGAATGACCTACCAGAAGCAAACAGGAAAGAGACAAACTATTCCACATTCAGAAAAAACCTGAAGAACCACCTCTTTGATAATTAACTGTTTCAGCCTCTGTATAGCACCCCCTACTTCTAGGTCCCTCCTCTTGTTTCTCCATGCCCCCATCCCTTACTACTTTCCCACTTCCTCTTTGATCTATCACCTTGGGATTGTATAGGTTTAAGAGACTCACAAATGGAAGATTAGATTAGAAGCCGGTTCCCGGGTTGGAGTGGTGGCGGCAACTCAGTTTGGGGAGTGACGCGCATGTACGCGCTCATCGAGACAATGCTCGTTTTGTGAGTTAAAATTTGCTGGTGTGTTTTGCTCGTCTTGCAAAACACTTGCAAACCGCATTACTCGCAAACCGAGGTTTGACTGTATACAGAACTGAGTGCACACAAGATACAGACAAAAATAAGCCAAGTCAGGAAAGCATTCATTGTCTGCTCACACAGGAATGCTGGTAAGAGGTAGCAACCTTCTCCAGAGAGCTTACAATCCCACAGCATTGTTATTTCACCTTGTCTACATGAGAAACATTTGGCCAAATGACAATGACGCTTTACTTCCTCTCTCCTTAAAAATTCTCAGTTCCAGTACAGTTCAATACAAGGTTTAAGTATTTCCCTCTTAGTCTTCAGGGCACAATACATATAATAATGTGTGTTAATCGTATTATCAGTGTACGCCAATGTGTCTCAAACTTTTTTTTAACTCCGGCACACTAAACGGAGCAAATGTTTTTCACAGCACATTATAATTGAAATTTTAAAATTGCAAAACCAACAAAAAAATCCAGGGTTTCAAAACAAAGTTGGACAAGTTCATGCTAAACTGGTGAGACTAGACGCATTTGGAGCACTGGTCTTGACCTAGGGGCCACCGCGTGAGAGGACTGCTGGGCAGGATAGACCATTGGTCTGACCCAGCAGCGGCAATTCTTATGTTCTTATATGCAGTTCTTTTTTTCAATTTAACTTCTGTTACAGATGAAAATCCAAGTTTGCAAAGATAAGAAGATCCAAACAGTAACAAAGCCTTGATTGCTTTGTTGCTCAAGTTAGGATAACTACTGCAAAAAAAGCCCCCAAAAACATTACTTGCCATTAGTTTTCAAGGACCAATCAAATCAAAAAATGATGCTTGTCCGTGTGGTTTTATCCTTGCACACACAGCTGTTCATAACATTGACAGACTCTTGCATGTGCGACATACATGTAATCTACTTATGAAGGGAATTTTTAAAAATAAAGTAAAATTCTGGAATCTCTCGAGACACCCCACTGTGCCTTAGCACACAGCGTGAGATACATTGGTGGATGCTGTAAAATGATACAGTGCTCAAACGGTGCCTAAAAGAAATCAGTGAAACATAAAAAATGATGGCAGATAAAAACCCGAATGGCCTATCCAGTCTGCCCAACCGTACATGCTCTATAAATTAATAATTTAATTTAAATGGTCCTTTTTCTTAGATATTTCTGGGCCACAAACCCAGAGCTCTGCCCGGTAGTGTGCTTAGGTTCTGTCTACTGGAATCTCCATCAAAGCTCACTCCAGCCCATCTAAACCATCCCAGCCTGTCCTCAACTGAATGGCCATATATAGGACACAGACCGTGCAAGTCTGCCCAGTACTGGCTTTAGTTCTTTCAATATATACCCATTATTTTCTGATTAGAGATCCTCTGTGTTCATCCCATGCTTGTTTGAACTCTGTCACCGTTTTCCTCTCCACCACCTCCCTCGGGAGCGCAACCCAGGCATCAACCACCCTTTCCGTAAAGAAGAATTTCCTAACATTTCTCTTGAGTCTACTACCCCTCAACCTCAAATTATGCCCTCTGGTTTTACCTTTTTTTTTTTTTCTCTGGAAAAGATTTTGTTCTACGTTAATACTTTTCAAGTATTTGAACATCTGAATCATATCTCCCCTGTCCCTCCTTTCCTCTAGTACATATTCAGGGCTTTCAGTCTCTCTACATACATCTTTTGGTGCAAACCTCCTACCATTTTTGTTGCCTTTCTCTGGACCACTTCAAGTCTTCTTATGTCCTTTGCCAGATACAGTCTCCAAAACTGAACACAATACTCCAAGTGGGACCTCACCAATGACCTGTACAGGGGCATCAACACCTTCTTTCTTCTACTGGTTACGCCTCTCTTTATACAGCTCAGTATCCTTCTGGCAACAGCCACCGCCTTGTCACACTGTTTCTTTGCCTTTAGATCTTCAGACACTATCACCCCAAGGTCCCTCTCCCCATCCGTGCATATCAGCCTCTCACCTCCCAGCACATATGGCTCCTTCCGATTTCTAATCCTCAAATGCATTGTAAGCACATTGTTACTATGTGGGTACTCTAGATTATGCACAATGGCAAAATGGCTCCCAATGATGCCAGGTTTGTGTGTGGGACTCATTTGTAAATTGTACAACATAGTAGCCCTTGATGCCTAGTTTTGGAGGGTTTATTTATCAGCAGCCTCCCACCTGCTTCTGGAGTACTCGTACAAAAGCCGCCAAAAAGAACACACACCATCAGGTTTTTTGGAGGTCACAGAAGACAAAAGTCAGACACACATCACTCGCCAATGACTGAGCTGTATTGCACAACCAATGGGAGCACTGCACATGTCCGACCCTACCCCCTGCAGAACAAAACAGGAAACTCCACACAGGAATCACCTCCCTGTGAAGCCCCACTTAGGTGCACTCCATGCTGCTCCTGCTCATTGACACAAACTGTAGGCACAGTTTATGCGACTCGCAGGACAGTACTGTATAAGGTAAGACAACTCCAGAGGCAGATGCACTAATCACACATGGATCCAAGGTCTTTGCCTTCTATCTAATGTAGTATAGGTGCTCCATGGTAGTGTTTTTCTTTAGTGGATTTTAATCCTCTTAGTATTTCAGTATTTTCTAGTTGAAGATGTTAATCAATACAGTTTTTAAACAAAGCAGGAAATACAAATTTGTTCTGGCCTAGCAGTGCTCTTTTGGCCTTCCAGCTTAATTAGAACCAGTCTCTTTTGGACTATGGCACTAGCAGATTTCATTCTGTGAACATCCCCTCCCTCTATCCTATTTTAGCAACAGTGGGGCCACAGAATGCACCCCTCTCCAAAACCTGGTGCACACGAGCTAAGTTTGCTTCCACAAAATTACCAACAGCAACAAGTTAATTTTCCCATACACAAATCCCAAATCTTCCTGTAGCAGCGGCACTCTCAGGGCTGGAGGAACAAAAAGTTGTGCACTAGTTAGTGACATACGGGTGGGGGGGGGGGAGTGCTCCTGGGGTCAGTGTCAGCATCATGGTTCAGGAACTTCACTGTTCTGTCAGTGTCGGGCCTACCTCTCTGCTGGGTCCTGCCTTTGCAGAAGCATGAGGAAGGCCCAACGCTGGAAGAGCAGCACGTTAAGGCTGTAAACAATGAGAGAATGCTCTGTCTGAACAAGCTTCTTATGACCCACTGGGGCCTTCCCTCCGCTGCATCATTGATGACATCACTGATGATGAGACAGAGAGAAGCCTTGGCAGAGAAGGCCACAAAAAATCTCTCAAGGAGTTCGTTGGGTCCAGAGGTGCTGAAGAAAGGATGGGAGGGAGGGATGGATAATTGTTGCACAGGGGCATAGGAGGGAGGGATGGCAAGCTGTTGTATAGGGAGATAAGGAAGGAGGGATAGAAAGCTGTTTGTACATTGGGGGAGAGAGGAAGAATTGTTGGACATGGGCTGGAGAAGAAGAAGGGGGATACAGCTAAGAGGTAGAAAGGGGTGAGAGAGAGAAATCCTGCATATGGTGGAGGGGAGGGAGACATGCATGGAGAAGAGAGAGGAACATAGGGTGGAAGGCAGGGAGAGATGCTGCATGGAGGAGAATTCAGAAGTTTGACCTAGGACACAAAGTTGGGCGGGGGGGGGGAGAGAGAGAGAGATGGTAGACAGTGGGAAAGAATCATAAGTGTTGGATATGGCAGTGAAAGGGAAGGTACAGAGATGGAAGATGGAAGGTGGATGGAGAGAAAAAAGAAAATGTCAAATGGGCAGGAGACCTTGACGGGCGAGTTAACAGAAGATAAACAGAAACCAGAGCCTGGGACCAACATGATTTGAATAATAAAATGACCAGACAACAATAATTCTATTTTCTATTTTGTGATTACAATATGTCAGATTTGAAATGTGTATCCTGCCAGAGCTGGTGTTACACAGCAAGCGTGAACTAGGACCTAAAAGAGAAAGTAAAAATCTTTTTTGTTTACATCACAGCGCCGGCATGGGGTTGGAGAGGTTTTAACCCTATGTAATGCTATATTGTAACACTGTGAATGTTAAACTGTAACCCGTTCTGAGCTCTCTGGGGAGGACAGGATATATAAATAAATAAATAAAATTACTAAAAATATTTTCTATGTGAAGTGTTTAAAAAAATGAACGGCCCCGGGTGTCACATACCCTAGGTCTGTCATTGGCTCTAGTGCTGCCAGTCAGCCTCAGCCCCCAGAAGTGCAAAAACCACTTAAAATGGGAAAATTTCTACCAGACCTGCTTTTGATCCCCCTGCAATAATCACTGAGAGTTCAACATGAGGAGAATATCATATCACCCACAGAGTCAAATAATTTGAAATGAGAGTTTGTTTTTTTCTTTAGGTCAGATGGTTTTAATATTAACATTTTTTTATTTATTTATAAGAAGCTTTTGCTCTGGTTTCTCTGGGCCCCATCTGGTACACCTTTTGAACTGAAAGGAACAATCAGAAAACCACCGAGGTGGATACTCAGTAGGACAGTGAATGCTAAAGAAACCCAAATAACTAACAAGATATTATGTGGCACTCGTCCAGTTAAAGTCTACTACAGAATATACACGGATGACCAAAAGTGAGGAAACAGGTTACCACAAAATGCATTAAAGCGTTTTTGTGCCATTTTCCCCTTTTCCATATGCTAACTGCATGTTAACTATTTTTCTAAAAATATTTTTAGAAAGGGGTATGTTACGGGTGGAGAATGCGCAAGAAGCTTTAAGCAGCTAGCACATTCGGATTACCATGCTCTAACTCAGTGTCTTTCAAATTGAGTGCCACGGCACAATGGTGTGCCCCAAAGAAATTCCAGGTGTGCCACGAGAGATTCTAGAATTTTACTTCATTTTTAAAAATTCCCTGCAAAAGTACCGTATTTTTCACTCCATAAGATGCACCTGACCATAAGACGCTTCCTAGATTTAGAGGAGGAAAACAAGAAAAAAAAAACATTCTGAACCAAATTCTCCCTGCCAGGCTCTGTATCCAACCCCACACTCCTTGCCAGGCTCTGCACCCTGTCCCCCCTCCCTGCCAGGCTAGTGGTAGGCCGGAACAGGGCACAGGGCAGGCAGGGACCTCAACTGTACTTAGGCTCCTTGAGTTCTTAAAGTCAGTCCTGAGGGGTCTGCCTATTTAGACATGATTGGAAAAATAAATAAATAGATAAAACCGGCTTGACAGTGGTTTCAGAGCGGCAAGAGGCTCTTGTCAATCTGTTCTTTGCATCCTGTGTTTGGTTTTACCTTGTTCTGCTTCTCTGTGGGGCTGGCTGGATTGTTTCCTGGAGAGCGTGACTTCTCAATGCTCTAACTGCTGCTCCGTCTGTCAGCGTCATGCGCTGGATGTGTCAGGACAGTATTCTTTTTGTCCTTACCGTGAACTGCATGATCTTTCTCTGGTTTCATTGGTGCGTCTCAATCTACTTCAGTGGCAACAGCTTTAGCAGTGCGTTACAACAGGGAGGAAGTCATGCCAGCAAAGCCGATTTCAGCGGGAATGACCACCATCTTGCCTCCTGCGTCAAGGCCTGAGCAACTTCTATGGCTTCCTCCCCGGGGCCCTAACTCGGTGCTGAAGTGGGAGGGTAGCTGGCAGCCGCCAATGCCATGGGAGTCAAGGAGGCTGACAGAATTGGCAGGTAGAAAGAGATCTAGGCTCCTGACGCTGGAACACTGCCCCACACCGTCACCACCGGTAGCGGCATCAACCACACGAGTCCTGCATGCTGATAAGGACGCGGCCATTCTGCTCAGGATCCAGCCTGCTCAACTGCAGGACCCTGTGGTGATTGAGGAGGCCTATTGGTGCTGTTCTCCTGTTCAATTGTTTGGACTCCTGCCTTGGTGGAATCGCACAGTTGTCTCGAATTGCAGTATTGATGGCCTACGATCTTGGGCATTGTCTCTCCATCAGGCAGCGGCGCGGGACCAGGCAGGCGCACAAGGGAAGCGCTGGGATTTAAAAAAAGGTCCTGGGGGAGAGGGTTTTGGTATTCGCTCCATAAGACACACCCTTAGTTCCACCTACTTTTTTGGGGGGAAAAAGTGCGTCTTATGGAGCGAAAAATATGGTATACACTAGAATAGATGACATGTTTGTCACATACACAAGAACCCATCTATGTTTGAGCATCTTTTCTATCTCTTTAAATTTGTTTTATTTTATTTTTAATTTTTTTTATCCTCTTTCATTATTTCTATTATCTATCTCTTTGATTTTTGATCTTGAAATGTATTATATGTTGTTATTACATATTTTTAGTTTATCAGATACTTTAGCTAGATTGTGAGCCTTCAGGACAGATAGGGTAGTTTTTCTCAAGTACCTAATTTCATTTTAATTTGATATATTTTAAACCGCTTAGGTCAGTAAAATGCAGGAGCGGTATATCAAATCTTAAATAAATAAACAAACAAACATCTGTGTGCGCAAGAATACAACCACCCAGACAAGCATTATTCTTTGACGTGATTGGTCCTTGAAAACTAATGGCAAGTAATTTTATTTTGTATACAATAGTTATCCTAACTTGAGCAACAAAGCAATCAAGGCTTTGTTACCGTTTCGATCTTCTTATCTTTGTGAACTTGGATTTTAGTTCTGACATCAGTTAAATTGGGGGGGGAAAAAAAAAGAGAACAATTGCTATTGGTGGATGATGAAATGTGTGTTTGTTTAGAAACATAGAAGATGACGGCAGATAAGGGCCATAGCCCATCAGGTCTGCCCACTCTACTGACCCACCCCCAAGTCTACTATCCTAGGGATCCCACTCCTGGTGACAGGTTCCCTTGGCTTAACCCTCTAAGGGATCCCACATGGGCATCCCATTTGCTCTTAAATTCTTGCACGCTGTTTGCCTCGATCACCTGCACCGGGAGCTCATTCCAAGGATCAACCACTCTCTCGGTGAAGAAATATTTCCTGGTGTCGCCATGAAATTTCCCGCCCCTGAGTTTGAGCGGATGCCCTCTTGTTTGTCAACTATTGAGCCATGTTTTGAGTTAATTTGCACTCAAAGCCAAGCACATCCATTGCATTGATTAGCAATTCTATTCTATCTATGTACTTTAGTTTCACCGTTGTTACAATTACTCATACATAGCTTAAAGAACTTTAAATGAACAACTCTCAAATGTAATATTTTGTTGTTTTTGCAATTTTATAATTTCAATTCTAATGTGCCGTGAAAAATATTTGCTCCGTTTAGTGTGCTAGAGCTTAAAAAAAAGTTTGAGACACACTGCTCTATTGCTGAGTTAATGCGGCAGCACCATCCAATTCGTAAAGAGGGGATGGTAAATGCTCAGGCTAATGTGAATGTTAGCGCACGGCCTGAATAAAAAGTATTTTGACAATGCCTTAAACTTTGGCATGCAGGAAAGCATTCACTAAACCCAGATTTCAGCACATCTTAGTAAAAGGGTCCCTAAATCAGGCCGCAATAAGAACAGGCCTAAATACGTATGTTTAACTTACTAGACAATGGCAAACAGATTACACAGTTCTTTGGGGACTGATGACCCAAGGGGAAGCGGGGGAGGGGGGTTATGTTTGTTATATAACAAAGAAAATGACATGGCTGTCTAATAATAAGCTTTGAAATGTAATCCCTGGAAATGTCCAGATATCTCCTATTGTAATCCACCTAGAACAGAAAGGTTAAGTCAGAATACAAGTCAATAAATGTGATGTAATCGTATTGAACTGAAATGACTTATGAGATCTTTCCTATATAGTGCTGTTTCAGTGAGACAGGTAAAATGTTGATAATGAAACTTTATTTTAAAAATAGACTGACAAAGTTTTGTGGAGACTTGGTTAGTATTTTTCCTGATGTCTCAAGAGCTACGCAGTTAAGGAGAAAAGAATTTCTGAAATTGAGAACCAGGGTATTAGCACTTGAGGCATCTTTTTATTTAAAATTTCTTGTTAAGTTACAAGACACTGAATTTGTCTTTTGGGACCCCATTCAATTGCAACAATTTTTATTAGCTCGTGAACAGAAGTGAGACCTTGTTTTACCTTATTTTCTTTTATTCATTGATGAGAAATTTGGTTGGATGTCAGAGTCCTAAATATAGTAGGGAATGATTAGGATTCATTAGAATTCAATCCATTTCTTTGTTTTCCTTTTAAACTAAGTTAGTTAAAATGCAAATATGTCTCCCCATTTAGTGGTCTTGTAAAGGATTGTTTTGTATTGTTTATTGTGTTGAAAATTTTGTATAGAAACCCTTTTTCCTTTGATATTTTTTGATATTGTAAATGTATTAAATTTATATATAGTGCTGTTTCAAACATTGTTTGTCTTTCTTGTGATCAATAAAAATAAATTTAAATAAAGTATTTTTTGTAGTATTATAGGGCTCCTTTTACTAAGCTGCGCTAGCGGTTTTAGCTGCATTGCCGCGCACGCTAGACGCTAATGCCACCATTGAGCTGGCGTTAGTTTTTGGCGCATAGCATGGGGTTAGCGCACGCTAAAAACTAAAAACACTAGCACTAGCAGGCAAGTAGCGTTTTTCTCTGTGCACACTGGGAAGCTGGGAAGCAGTGATTTTGAGGGTGAAAGCATGGAAACAGCGACTTTCTGAGTGAAAGCTGCTAAGCGCCAAACTTTTTTATCAGTACAGTACAGGTAGTTTACTCATGATGTAATTTTGAGGGGGAGGAGTCAGCATGCGAAAAATCATGAATAAGCAAAACCACGAGTGCTGAAACCATGAATTTGGAGGGAGTAGTGTACATACATGTGCTACAAAAATCTTTTACTCTCCATACAGTAATCTTATGGCATGCAAATTACCTCAGCATTAAAAAATGTGCATTGTCAGAAAAACTGCACACAGCATCATGGTACCCAGAGAAAAAAAAAAGTCTCCTTTTCTGACAGTGCTTACCTACTAACGGGAAGTCTCAATGAGATCAGTTTTCATATAGACAGAGTAGAAGCAGCCTAATGATTACAGTAGCCGGTTGAGAATCAGGCAAGTCTGCTCCAAATCCCACTGCTGCTTCTTGTGATCTTGGACAAGTCACAGAACCCTCCACTGCTTCAAGCTTCAAGTTGGGTCATAAGCACCACCCTCCCCCGAGTGACAGGAAAATCCTGCTCTAGCAGAATTTAACTTACTTTATATACCACCGAGAAATATGTGAGCTAAATCAAATCTCACCCCAGGAAGGGAGACACTTAGACCCGCCCCCAGGCCCGCCCAGTTCCACCCATCCCTGCCCCATCACACCCCAGTCCTGCCGCTTGCTGCCTGCTCTGGTCAGACATATGCATGCATCAGGAGGGTATCTGCGCATATGATGCGATGACATCATCATCGTGTTGTCCTCCTACCTGACGGCGATTTTGGGGGAGTCTTTTCAAAACCTGGACAAAGTGCCGGGTTTTGAAAAGCCATCCTGACCCCAGGGCATGTCCTCAAAAGGAAGACATGTCTGGGGAAATCCGAACATCTGGTAATTTAAGTAATCAAGAGAGCACAGCAAAGAGAGGGACACTGTCCCACAGCATGAGACGAGCCACAGCCAGGACAGATGAAGAGCAAGAGATGAGCCACTGCCATGACAGACGCATAGCATGTGGCCCACAGAGCAAGAGACAAACCATAGTCAAATTTGGGCACCAAAAAGCTAAACTCCAGGTGCCTATAAATATTTATATTTATATCTAATTTTTAATTTATCTGTTAATATTGAATGCTATAGGATATGATGTACTAGAAATTTTGTTCTTTTATATTTTCTTTTCTATCTTAAATGGAGTTCTTTTCATTGATTAAGTTGTATTGTAAACCGCTCTGATCCTTTTTTGGCTATATGGGCAGTATAGAAAGATTTTAATAAACATATCAGTTGGACACCCAGATTCTGTTATACAATGAGTGTAAGATGGCATTTGTGCACCAATATTAAGATGCTGTTACTTATGCCATATAAAAGGCAGACATAAACGTGAACAGGGAAATGTTGCAGTTTAGCATATCACATAGTTACACCCATAAGTGTGGAGCTGCCCAAGCACCTAACTCTGTGAACATCTCCTTGCAGTTATGTGTTATATGTAATGTAATGTAATGTAAAGTAATTTATTTCTTATATACCGCTACATCCGTTAGGTTCTAAGCGGTTTACAGAAAATATACATTAAGATTAGAAATAAGAAAGGTACTTGAAAAATTCCCTTACTGTCCCGAAGGCTCACAATCTAACTAAAGTACCTGGAGGGTAATAGAGAAGTGAAAAGTAGAGTTAGAGGAAAAATAAAAATAAAATAAACATTTTAATAAGACAGCATTGATCTAAATACTTTGTAAGGTAGAAGAGAGGAGAGAAAGGAATAGAAGCAGAAGGGGGAGCCGTTGAACAGTAGAATTCTGGAGAAATTTAAATGATAGAAATAGAACAAAACAAAGACAAAAGGCAAAACAATAGATAAGATTAAAGATAAATCATAAGCTGGAAAGAAAAATAAAATAAAACTTTGTCTTCAATCCACGGTTTATATGCTCTATACCCTCACCTTCTAGAATACCACTAAACATGTAAGCGCTAGAATTCTATAACCTTGGTGCACAAATGGTGCTTTAAGAGTATCCAAAGAGCCCATGTCACTTTAAATTTTTCAGGCAGTCCCCGCCCACAGCGCATGCGCGGGTACATTCCCACCCAATGCTGAAGTGTAGGGCCATCAATACAGTAGAAATGATAAGAAGACAACTCTAGGGGAGAAGGGTGAAATGTGAGAATATATTCCTGCTACAGGCAAGTAACTTTGCTTTCTCCTAGAACAAGCAGGAATAATATTCTTACAAGTGGGACTCTCTATCCGCTAGACTCAGCATATAAAATTCAAGTCGGTAAATAACTTAAAAAATAAAAAGGCCTGGCAGTAAAAAAGGGCCAGTGGGCAGAGCTGGCATTCAAGAATCAAAAATTTTGCAGAACTGCTTGTCTAAACCAGCTATCCTGCCTGGAATTTTGCTCCAGACAGTAGAGAGCAGTGAAGGTGTGGCTAGAAGACTATTTTGCCACTCTGAAAATATCCTAACATAGTAAATGACTGCAGATAAAGGCCCGAATGGTCCATCCAGTCTGCCCAACCCTACCCACTCTTTAAATTACTGACATTTAAATTTTCCTCCTTCTTAGCTATTGCTGGGCCAGAACCTAAAGCTCTGCCCAGTTCTATGCTTAGGTTCCATCTACTGAAGTCTCCATCAAAGTTCACTCCAGCCCATCTAAACCATCTCATCCATCGAAGCCGTCCCCAGCCCATCCTCAACCAAACAGCCATATATGGACATAGACCGTGCAAGTTTGCCCAGTATTGGCCTTAATTTTTTTCTGATTCGAGATCCTCTGTGTTCATCCCACCCTTTTTTAACTCTGTCACCGTTTTCTTCTCCACCACCTCCCTCGGGAGCACATTCCAGGCATCAACCACCCTCTCTGTAAAGAAGAATTTCCTTACATTTCTCTTGAGTCTACCACCCCTCAAACTCAAATTATGTCCTCTGGTTTTACCATTTTCTTTTCTCTGGAAAAGATTTTGTTCTACGTTAATACCTTTTAAGTATTTGAATGTCTGAATCATATCTCTCCTGTCCCTCCTTTCCTCTAGGGCAGGGGTGTCAAAGTCCCTCCTCAAGGGCCGCAATCCAGTCGGGTTTTCAGGATGTCCTCCATGAATATGCATGAGATCTATTAGCATACAATGAAAGCAGTGCATGCAAATAGATCTCATGCATATTCATTGGGGAAATCCTGAAAACCCGACTGGATTGCGGCCCTCGAGGAGGGACTTTGACACCCCTGCTCTAGGTGTACATATTCATGGCTTCCAGTCTCTCCTCACACGTCTTTTGGCACAAACCTACCATTTTTGTCGCCCTCCTCTGGACCACTTCAAGTCTTCTTATGTCCTTCGCCAGATATGGTCTCCAAAACTGAACACAATACTCCAAGTGGGGCCTCACCAATGACCTGTACAGGGGAATCAACACCTTCTTTCTTCTACTGGTTACGCCTCTCTTTATACAGCCCAGCATCCTTCTGGCAACAGCCACTGCCTTGTCACACTGTTTCTTCGCCTTTAGATCTTTAGACACTATCACCCCATTTTTATTGCTCCTTTCAGCTTAGACCACTGTTTCTCTTATGTCCTTCCACCCTAACAACTCTTTCTTCAGGTACTCTCCCATTTTATTAAAGTCCGTACATTTGAAATCTAGGACTTAAGTTTTGTGCGGCCGCTCTCCACTTTAGCTATTATATGAAACCAAACTGTTTGATGATCACTACTTCCCAGGTGGGCACCCACTTGAACATTAGAGATACTCTCCCCATTTATGAGGACCAGTTCCAATACCGCTTTTTCCCTCGTGGGTTCCGTCACCTTTTGTCTGAGCAGAGCCTCTTGAATGACATCCACAATCTCCCTATTTCTTTCCGATTCCGCAGACGGAACTTTCCAGCTCTTATCCGGCAGGTTGAAATCTCCCAACAGCAGCACCTCCTCTTTCCAAACTTTTGGATATCCGCAATCAGATCTTTATCGATTTGCTGCGATTGAGTCGGTGGTCTGTAGACTACTCCCACGTAGATAGAAATTCCATCTTCTCTTTTCAGAGCGATCCATATTGCTTCTTCCTCTCCCCAGGTCCCTTGCATTTCAGTCACTTGGATATCGATGTTCACGTAGAGAGCTACCCATCCACCTTTTTGACCATCTCTGTCCTTCCTAAAAAGATTATATCCCGGTATGTTTGCATCCCATCCATGGGATTCACTGAACCATGTCTCTGTGCTAGAAACAATATCCAGGTCTGCCTCTAACATCAGAGCCTGCAAATCATGAACTTTGTTGCTTAGACTGCGAGCATTTGTGGTCATCGCTTTCCAGATATTTTTCAGTGGTAATCTCCTTTTTCATATAGTTTGTTTTACTTGGCCTCCCTTTACAGTGCTAAGAAGTAAATTGCTAATATTGTTTATGTTGCAGTCTTTACTACCATCACTTCTTGTCTTTTGCTTAGGGTGGCCTGCATAATTGTCCTTCATACATACGCCACCCCCACCTTATAGTTTAAATGTCCTCAGTAAAGGCAGAATGAAAATGGACTACTGTGGCAACCATAGTTCTTTCATTATGGGTAGTGACATGGCCATGAAGGGTCTGTCCAGCCTAAGGATATGAGAAGGAGATACAGTCAATATACCTGGTGAGATAGTATGTTTGGACATAGACATCCCTAACTTGTTAGCAGTGGTGTAACGAGGGTAGGAGGCACCTCCCTGTGCCCTCCACTCTGTCCCCCACTCCTTCTGTGCCCCCCCACACCACACTCATGCCCTCACTTCCCACCCCACACCTCATTAAGTCTTCACCAGCACGAGCAGTTCTATGGCCTGCTGCTCATGCCGGCGTTGGCTTACCCTCTGATGTCACTTCCTGACCCACAACCCGGAAGTGATTTCAGAGAGGAGCCAGGCCAGTGCGAGCAGTAGGTCAGAGAAGTTGCTCATACTGGTGAAGTTTTAAAGAGGTATGGGGGAAGGAAGTGGGGAAGGGAGGGCACGAGCGTGGCGGGGGGGGGGGGGTGTAGAGCGGAAAAGTGCTGCTCTCCTTGCCACCCCTTACTATGCCACTGCCTGTTAGGATCAAGGGATACAAAGCTGGGAGGCCTTCCTATGAGGTTTTGTGCAGTCCAGATAATAAGCTATAGCACGGTGAGGCACTGCCTCCAAGATTTAAAGTGACAGTGCACTAAAGCAGTGTCCACACTGGGTTCCGTGGATCTCGTCACCCCACATGTGAGAATATTATACCTGCTTGTCCTTGGAGAATGAAGGAGATGGTACTAAATATTAAGGTTCCGATATTCAACGTTCCTGGCCATCTAAATAGAACATAGCCAGCTATCTGCCAATATTCAGCAGGGGAAAGCCGGCTATATCACACTGAATATCGTGGTCTCTAGATTGGCTGACATAGCCAGTCACCGCCAATATTCAGCATCTCACTGGCTAAGTTCGACAGCCAAAGACATCTGCTTAAAAGGGTAGTATATCTTTGGCTGAGATTTAGCTGGCTAGCTGCTGAATATTAACTTAGCTGGCTGGCCAAAACAGACCAGAAATTCAATGCTAGGGTCTGGATACAGTGCAGACATTGAATTTCTGGTATTGCCAGTGATCTCCCACAGTCTGAATAGAGCTTATAAGTCCCATAACTGATGCTGTAGATCACAATAAAACACAAAAATAATGATAGGATAGTTTTGTGTCTTGTACTAGTGTCAAACGCAGTCAGTGGCCTTCCTTCCTCCATGCGGTGAAGGTTAGCCACTTTTAAATAGCCTAGTAATGAAGGGATAAGTTTGTGGCACTGGATGGCAGTATACAGGAAGAGCTGAATGTTTTTGCATTTTAGTGTGGTAAAAATATATACCCATATCTGTTACAAGCTCAACCCTCTGCCAGAGATGTTTTATATGCAAGGAAAAAAAAGCCTTCACTAGAATAAGTTTTTCTTACTGACATGGGTGAAAATCACACAGACAACACTAAAAAGGCATGACCAAAACTTCTACTCCACCAGCATGCTACCTTTTCTTTGCTAGTGCACACTGATTTGGGAAACTCCTAAGATGCATGTGAAAAGCAGAATATCAACATATGGTGTGCTAAGCGGTAAAAGGTTGGCTCTTGACCAGGAAATTTTTGCTTCTAGCTGCCTAAGGGCTGGTATCACATACAGCAGCAACAACAATTTATTATTTCTATAGCGCTACCAGATGCATCCAGTGCTGTACATTAAATATGCAAGAGACAGTCTCTGCCTGATAGAGCTTACAATCGAATTATGACAGACACATAAGACAAAAGGGTAAATCTCCTCTTAGCTGTACCCTTCTCCTCCACTGCCAATTCCAGACTTCGTTTTTTTCATCTAGCTGCCCCCTATGCCTAGAATAAACTATATGTGTTTGTCCACCAAGCCCCTTCCTTTGTTTAAAAGCAGACTAAAACCCCACATTTTTTATATAGCCTTCAATCCATTACCCTACTCCTCTGCCCTCCAACCCAGCCAGCAGATTAACTGTTCCCCTTAACTGTATCCATGACATCCTGTTTGTCTGAATTTGTCTGTTTAGATTGTAAACTCTTTCGAGCAGGGACTGTCTTCTTTATGACTCTGTACAGCGCTGCATACATCTAGTAGTAGTAATCTTTATACGCTGCTAAGATAGGGAATTAGAAGGAGAATGATGAGGCGGATTGGGTGGGGAAATGGGTGCTTTACAAGTTGGTTGCGTTAGGACCAACGCATCTTCAAAAAAGTGGGCTTTCAGCCTGGATCTGAATACCGTCAGAAATGGAGCCTGATGCACCTAGGCAATGCCTGTGTCTTACACAGTAGCAGGAGGTGGCAGCTGTATGCATAGATCAGAGTATCAACAGGTAGCTAAGAGACATGCACATGAAGTGCTTCTGAAGCCTGCCTAGACACCAGAAGGCACAATCTCAACATACTAAGAAGATACACACTAAGCTACATAGAAACCTAATGGCAGATAAAGGCCAAATGGTCCATCCAGTCTGCCCATCTGCATTATCCAGTATCTCTTCCTCTCCCTAAGAGATCCCATGTGCCTATCCTACACTTTCTTGAATTCAGACACAGACTTTGTCTCCGCTACCTCTACCGGGAGACTTGACAAGCTCTCCCTACTTTAGCCCCCACATGTATGCCTTCTGTGCTAGTGGCTTCTAGAAGATCATAAATGAACATTGGATCTTCCATAATTGGAAGGGTTATCACCTTGTTCAGATCCAACCAAAGAGGCTGATTAATTCTGGGGGTAGCCTATTGGTTAGTGCAATGGTCTGAGAACCAGGGGAACTGGGTTCAACTCCCACTGTGGCTCCTTGTGACTCTGGGCAATTCACTTAACTCTCCATTGCCCCAGGTACAAAATAAGTACCCCTATATAATATGTAAACCGCTTTGATTGCAACCACAGAAAGGCGGTATATCAAATCTCATCCCCTTTCCTAGGAGGATCAGATCTGAGCATACAGTGGGATAAAGAAGGATTACATCTTTATTCATACAATGAGTTCAAAACAGTATGCATCAACCTCTTTGGGTCCACCTAGGTACTAATACTTGACAATGAAGAAAAGATGAAAACCTTAATGTAAGGCACTGGAAAGTGTTTCTAGAAAGTACAAAGTGTGAAAATGTTGAAAAACCAGATTGTTCCCTGGTTATGATCTCATCAACCAAAACCCTTCTACAATCACTGTCCACTAGTGCTGCCCGATTCGCGATTCAAATCGATTCACTGATTCACTTCGGGTGAATCGATTCAAATCGATTTGATTTGTAAAAAATCAAACTCACCGATTCATCTGCCCCCTTGCTAGAGACCCGTTCAAGCTTTCCCTCTGCCACCGGAATCCTTCCATCTAATATAACTTCCGGTTTTGCGAAACCGGAAGTTATACCAAAAGCAAGGACTCCAGTGGCAGAGGGAAAGCCGAGTGGACCTCTGGGAGCAGAACGGCAGCAACAGGGTGATTTTTAATTGGTTGGCTAGAATCAGATGACCGCGCCTCATCTTCCCGCATGCACGCTCATGCTTCCCCCCGGAGCCCGGCAAACGCCCCCGATCTGCCACCTACATGCATCGTTCTTGCTGCTGCTGCTCAGTGGCGCGCGTCTGCTCTTCCAGGTCCTGCCAGTGGCTGGCCTTTCATTGGCTACATGATGGCCAGAGCCCCGTGCACCTGTGAGCACTGGGTGACGTGGTGCTGCATGGGGGCTCCCGATGAGTGGTGCAAGCGCATTGGGAAGTGCTGCAGTGCGTAGACGCTTCTCACTTGGCTTTTGCAAGGCCCGCATCTTCTGCAGCTTACATGAAAAGTGTATGACCGCTATGTGAAGTGCCCGGAGCTCTTGGTAGGTGCCACAATACATGAGTGTTGCCCTCTGCCAGCCAAATAATGGGCTTCTGTGTTGGGAGTCAGAGCTGGGGGGAGAGGGGAGATGGACTTGGAGTTGGTGGACTGGAGAAGGAGAGATGGGGAGAAGATGGAGGGGGAAGATGGATGGACTTGGGAGAGGGAGAGATGAACTTGGGAGAGAGGGGAGTTAGGGGAGGGAGAGGGGAAATGGGGGGAGGGAAAGAAGAAATAATGGATCTAAAAACAGAAGAGGGAGAGAGATGGTGGATAATGGGATTTAGGAAGGGAAGGAACAGAAAGGGAGAGAAGTTGTACACAGGGGGGTAGAGATACTGGATAGGAGGGTAGTTGGGAAGAGAAAGGGAGAGCTGGTGGAACCTGGGGTGGTGGGGAAGGAGGGAGATATGCTGGATGAAAGGGTAGTTGAGAAAAGGTGGATCTGGGGATGGATTCGAAAAAAAGGAAAGATGCCAGACCTCCGGGAGAGGGAATGAAAACAGAAGGGGAGGACAGAGATAGAAGATGGATGGTTAGCATGAAGAAAGAAGGAGCTCCTGGCAAGTGAGTTATCAGAAGACAACCAGAGCCTGGGACCAACAAGATCTGAATAATGACCAGACAACAAAAGGTATAAAAATAATTTTATTTTCTATTTTGTGATTACAATATGTCAGATTTGAAATGTGTATCCTTGCCAGAGGTGTTGTTAGACCACGAATGTGAGCTAGGATTTAACAGAGAGGAAAAATCTTTTTTGTTTATTTTGTTTACACCACAGCGCCAGTGTGGCTAGGAGAGGTGCAAAGGGGGTGAAGAGGCTATAAAATAAGCCCACCAGAATGTTTGAAAAAAAATACCCATTTGGGCTGGAAAATCGATTCAATAGGCTGAATCGAACCGAATCGAAATATTTTTTCCTGAATCGGGCAGCACTACAGTCCACTAACTCTAGCTTTAGGAACAGCTGAGCACGAGCTTTGGGCTTAAAGTCCAAAGCTAGAAATAGGTCTGTGTTAGCGTTACCAGACATTCGGACTGGACATGTTCTCTTTTTAGAGGATTGTCCAGGTGTCCCTATCCTGGGAGAAAGCGTCTAGAGCCCTAACCTGTCTGCCCTGTCCCAACCTACCTCCAGCTTCACTGAAAATGAAACTTCAGGCCAGCCGGCAACAGCAGTGAGGTGAGCCTGATGCCATTGGACTGCTCCAGAAGTCTTCTCTCTGGAGTGAATTCCTATTCCCATGTTGGCCAAGGAGTGTCCGAGAGCCGCGGGGCATGCGTGGGAGGAGCAGGAACCTTGGACTCAACCTCCTCTGAGTCCTCTAGGACTGGGGAACCACAAGAGGTCTGAGTGGTAAGGGAAATAATCTTTTCCGGAGACCACAAACAGCAAAAGAAGGAAATGCAAGTGTGTGGATGCTGCAGAGCCCATGAGAAGCCAGTCTGAGGTCTGCAGGGATCCATGGGGCCACCTGTTCAAGAATTTACCCCAGAGTTTGTGAATCTCCTGTGGAAAGCTTATTTGACGGGTCTGGGATGCACTGCATTGCCTGGGGGTGTGACGGCATTGGATCAGGTAGAGATCCCTCTTCCGGAGGTCTCCCCACTGTGGAGAAAGCCGGCTTCCAGCCTAAGTGGCCAAGCAGTACAGGACTGGGAGGATTGGAAGTCAGACTCCATGCCCTTATTGTTCCAGGGATCAGCTGCTTTCTGGAGGATTCTGGTTCCCTTTCAGGGACTAGGAGTCAAGAGGCAATAGTTGCACTCGACCAGGGGGAAGATCCATCTGTGCAGTGGCTTTTCAAGTCAGCTACCATCCCACATGTTACATAAGAACATAAACATATGAATAGCCTTACTGGGTCAGACCAATGGTCCATCAAGCCCAATAGTCCATTCTCACAGTGGCCAATCCAGGTCACTAGTATCTGGCCAAAACCCAAAGAGTAGCAACATTCCATGCTACCGATCCAGGGCAGGCAGAGGCTTCCCCCATGTCTTAATAACAGACTATGGGCTTTTCCTCCAGGAATTTGTCCAAACTATTAAAGATGCACTCAGGGAGTTGAAGTTGGAGCCCCAGCAGCCATCCACCTCACAGTGCACAGTCATGAGCGGCACATATGCTCAAACCACCTTTTTTCCCCACACATCTGGACATCACCTTACTGGTCACCAAGCAATGGAAGACTCCAGAAGGCTCCCTAAAGGTGGAAAAAACTATGTCCACACTTTACCCTATGGCTCTGGAATTTCAGTAGCTGTTTAGTCAGCTAAAGATGGATTCCACGGTGGCTCAAGTAACTACCTCCTTATCTAGTGAGGAAGGACTGATGTTAAAGGATGCACACGATCACAAGGTGAAAGTGGTTCTTAAAAGGTAATTTGAAGCACTAGCTTTAGGGATCAAAGTGGCAGCCTCATTTGTAGCATGTGCCTGCCACACCAAGTTAAGGTGGAGTCCTGCTGGAGAGGAGGATGGCAGCCCCTAAAAGCTACTGGAGGGGGTGGATTGGGTGGCAGATGTTCTATATGACATCATCAGAGTCAAGAGCAAGGTGTCAGCATATGCTGTTTCTGCCCACAGGATGATCTAGATCAGGCAATGGGCTGGTGATTCAGCCTCCAAAGCAACTTTAAGCAGACTGCCCTTCAAAGGGCAGATGATATTTGGTAAGGACTTAGTCGAGCTTATGGCCAGTGTGGAGATTGTCAACTTAAATCTCTGCAAGACAGCAGACCTTGCCAACCCACCTGGGAGTCAGAGGCAATTTTCACTCCTCACAACATTCTCATCATTAATATGAAGGTTCCTCTGCTCAGAGATCTTATCAGAGATCCAGACAGAGATTTGGTAACTCCAGATGCTAGCAATCCTCAGGGTCTTGCGTTAGCACAACCTCTAAGAAGTCACAATGATGCCAGTGCAACAGACATGCCCCCACACATTGGTGGAAGGTTGTCGGCATTCTGGAGGGAGTGGAAGCAAATTTCCTCAGACCACTGCGTTCTAGATCTTATTTGAGAGGGTCATAAGATTGGGTTCTATTGCCCTCCTTTAGATCTGCTCATTGACTCTCCAGCCGGATGGTTGGAAAAAGAGGCCAGGATCTGAGCAACAGTACATAGTCTATTGGACATTCAAGCCACAGATCTAGTTCCCAAAGAAGAATCAGGCCCTGGCAGATAATCCATATACTTCATAGTGCGCAAGAAAGGTCCAGAAGACTGGAGACTGATCGTAAAGTCCATAAACACGGCGTTGCGAATACCTCGCTTCCAAATAGAGATGTTCAGTCAGTTATTGCAGTGGTAGCTCTGGGGGAATTCCTAGCCTCCCTAGATCTCATAGACCTTCATATTTCCATTTTCTCGGACCACAGGAAATATTTGGGATTCCAAGTCCTTCAAAAGCATTTCTAGTTTGAAGTTCTACCTTTCAGGTTAGCAATGGTCCCACGCACTTTTGCAAAGATAATGGTGGTGGTCGCAGCTCACCTCCGCAGGATGGGGATACAAGTACACCTGGATGACTATCTCATCAGAGCTTCATCAAGGCTGGAGGGTGAGCAGGCAATGCAACAGTTGTGGCTCTCCTACAGGATATGGCCTGGATGGTCAACTTCAAAAAGAGTCACCTAGAACTGACCCAGTGCTTGGAGTATTTGGGAGTCTGCTTCAACACGGCAAAAAGCTGCATCTTTCTTCCCAAGCCACACAAACAGAAACTCAGGAAGCAAATTTCAGAGCTGAATCCCATGGCCTGGCATTACCTTCAGTGCCCCCTCCAGGAGTCCCTGCTCTCCAAGTAGTCCCCACAGCGACATTCTCTTTTGCAGTAACTTCCCTGGACAGGAGAAGCAAGGAACAGCTTGCACTGGTGGCTCCAAGGGAACCTCCTCATGGGTGACCCTAACAACCGACACCAGCCTGTTTGGCTGGGGCCCCATTGCAGTGGTCATCCGGTACAGGTCCAATGGACCTTCCCGTAGAGAAAGTGGTCTATAAATCATCTGGAACTACAAGTCATTCATCTAGTGTTGAGGAAGGAAGGGTAGTTAAGAGTGTTTTCAGACAATGCCACTGCGATAGCTTATGTGAACAGACACCAGAAATGTCCCATTACGTATGTTATTCAAGTGGGTAGAAGCTCATCTTCAGGTGATCTCCGCAGCCCACATAGTGGGAGTGGAAAACGTACAGGCTAAACTTTCTCAGCTGGCAAACTCTAGACCAGAAGTGTCAAAGTCTCTCCTCGAGGGCCGCAATCCAGTCAGGTTTTCAGGATTTCCCCATTGAATATGCATGAGATCTATTAGCATACAATGAAAGCAGTGCATGCAAATAGATCTCATGCATATTCATTGTGGAAATCCTGAAAACCCGACTGGATTGTGGCGCTCGAGGAGGGACTTTGACACCCTTGCTCTAGACCCAGGGGAGTGGTTACTGTTCCAAAGAAAGTTTGACTTTAGTGTGCAATGGTGGGGAAGACTGGCAATGGACTTAATGGCTTCAGCCAAGAATGCAAAGGCGAACTACTTCTACAATCAAAGAGACAAACCGGGAAGCGCAGGATTGGATGCATTGGTTCAGCCCTTTCCAGAAGAGAGGCTTCTATATGTGTTTCCACTAAGTCCCATGGTGGGCCAGGTCATCTACAGAATCATGAATCACCCAGAGCTGGTGATCCTGGTAGCCTCAGACTGGTGTTGGTATGTGGATCTAGTGTGTCTCCAACAAGACAGATGCATCAAGTTATCAGTTAATATGGGGCTTCTCAGTCAGGGACCAATTCCCATGGAAAACCCAGAGTACTTTGGTCTTACGGCATGGCTTAAGTGCACAGCCTTAATCCACAAAGATTATTTGGAGGTAGTCATTTCAACTCTTCTTCCAGCAAAAAAGCCATCGATGTTTGCAACTTATGCTAAGGCCTGGAAGGCTTTCCAGCTCTGTTGCACCAAGGATCAGGTAGAGCCTTTTGAGACACCAATTCCTGTGATTCTGCTGGACTAGATAAAGGACTAGTGGTGGTGTCTCTTAAAGTCCATGTGGCAGGTCTCTTGTGCTTTGAGTTTTAGGAGAAAAACTATTGCTGGCATCTCATCCAGATATGACACAGTTTTTGAAGGGGGTGCTCAGGTTACGGCCTCCACTGCACCAGCCTTTCTTATCCTGGAATCTTAATGTCATCTTGAAAGACTTTTCTAAGCCCCAGATGAGCCTCTCCAAGAGGCATCCCTTCTAGATCTCACGGTGAAGACGGTGAGTCTCACATCAATAGTGTGTAAACTCATGGAAACACTACTTAAAGGTAAATTAGACACGATTTTGGATGAGGGGAATCTAAGGGATCCTAGTCAATATGGATTCACTAGGGGTAGGTCATGCCAATCCAATCTTATCAGCTTCTTTGATTGGGTAACAGGAAAGCTAGACTCGGGAGAGTCTCTGGACATAGTGTACTTGGATTTCAGTAAGGCTTTCGACAGCGTCCCACACCGTAGACTATTAAACAAGATGAAATCGATGGGGTTAGGTGAGACACTAATTGCATGGGTCAATGATTGGCTGAGTGGAAGACGTCAGAGGGTGGTGGTCAACGGCACCCTCTCTGAGACATCGGAGGTGACCAGCGGAGTGCCACAGGGCTCGGTCCTGGGTCCATTCCTTTTTAACATATTCATAAGAGACTTGACCCGAGGGCTTCAGGGTAAAGTAACTCTATTCGCTGATGACGCCAAACTATGTAATATAGTAAGTGAAAGCAATCTGCAGGATAGTATGACGCAGGATCTGCTTATGTTGGAAAACTGGTCCTTGACATGGCAGCTGGGCTTCAACGCTAAGAAATGTAAGGTTATGCATCTCGGTAGCAGAAATCCATGCAAACCTTACACCTTAAATGGAGAAACACTTGCTAGGACTTCAGAAGAAAGAGACTTGGGAGTAATCATCAGTGCAGACATGAAGGCCGCCAAACAAGTGGAGAAGGCCTCATCCAAAGCAAGGCAACTTATGGGATGTATCAATAGAAGCTTCGTTAGCCGCAAATCTGAAGTCATAATGCCACTGTACAGAACCATGGTGAGACCTCATCTGGAGTACTGTGTGCAATTCTGGAGGCCACATTACCGTAAAGACGTGCTTAGAGTTGAGTCGGTTCAGCGGATGGCCACTAGGATTATCTCGGGGCTCAAGGGTCTCTCGTACGAAGAAAGACTAAACAAATTGCAGCTCTACACTCTGGAGGAACGCAGGGAGAGGGGGGACATGATTGAGACATTTAAATACATCACGGGACGTGTCGAGGTGGAAGAAGACATCTTCTTTCTCAAAGGACCCTCGGTCACAAGGGGGCATCTGCTCAAACTCAGAGGAGGGAAATTCGATAGTGACGTAAGGAAGTATTTCTTCACAGAAAGGGTTGTAGATCACTGGAACAAGCTTCCAGAGCAGGTGATCAAGGACACCAGCGTGCTTGACTTTAAGAATAAATGGGATGCCCTAGTGGGATCCTTACGAGAATCGAGTTTAGGAAATAGGTCATTAGTACTCAGACTTAATGGGGTGGGTCAGTAGAGTGGGCAGACTTGATAGGCTATAGCCCTTTTCTGCCGTCATCTTTCTATGTTTCTATGTATTTCTGGTGGCAATAGTCTCAGCAAGACAGATCTCAGAATTGCAGGCTCGTTTCCACAGAAAGCCCTTCCTCAGGATCACAGAGGCTGGGGATTCACTGTGCACGGTCCCTTCCTTTCTACTGAAGGTTGAGTCAGCCTTAAAAGTCAGCCGAGAGGTTTGTTTGCCCACTTCATCCTATGGGTTTGACTAAGCAAGACAAGATATTGCAGAGACTGTATGTACACAGAATTTTATTCCACTACCTAGAAAGGACCAATGATTCTCAACTTTCCAACCATCCTTTTGTTCTAACCGGTCAATCAAGATGAGGCAAACCAGCTTCCAAGGCTTCAATCGCCAGATGGATTCGCATGGCAATTTCATCGACATACACTTGCTGTGGCAAACAGCCATCTATTTCTCTGAAAACTCATTTGACCAGAATTGTGGCATCTTCATTGGCGAAGTCCCGGGAAGCTCCACCTGAAGAGATTTGTAGAGCAGCTACTTGATATACTCTTCATACCTTCAAGTTTATTTAATCTTTGACATACCGTTTATCAAAAACATACCTAAACGGTTTACAAATATCAGAGTATTGTTAAAATAAAATAAAAACTAAGTAAAAAAGTGGGGGGGGATGACAAGACAAACTTACAGAGAGGACGTGATGGTTCGAGAGGATATCGCTTTTGAGTCCTCAGTTTTGTGGGCAGACTCATCTGTCTCACCCTAGATGTCACCTAACATACAGACTCCTGTGTATATGTAACAGAATGAAAGATTATCTTACCTGGATAATCTTCTTTCTGTTAATATACACAGGAGTCTGTACGGTCCACCCTGTGAGTTTTGCAATTCATCTGCTTTCTGCCTCAGCCAACTCTATAGTCCAGAGTTCTTCTCCTGACAGTTGGATGAACATGTATGAATAAATTACTAATAAAGTAATGAGTTTGTTGAGCTTTGGAGCTCCTGATGAGTTAGTGCTAGTTGCATACAGCAGGTTGGTTCATTGATATATCTATGTTGCAAGTTCATGCTTATTCTTGTTCATGAGTTACAGAGTAGAACAGAAATGTATGATATCTCCAAGGAATAATAATAATAAATTTTATTTTTATACTGCAGTACCTCTCAGTTCTATGCAGTTAAGAATAAATAAAAAGCTGAACAAAACAGCTATTATAGAGCAATAGCATTATAATTCGTAATAACAGCCGGCAAATTTATCAAAAAGATAAGTTTTAACATTTTTTCTAAAAGCTGAACAAAAACAGTGATAGTACAGCAATAGTATTAAATTCATGATAACATCAAACAAATTTATCAAAATAAGTTTTGACATTTTTCCTAAAAGTTTGGTAATAGTTAGAAGCCACAATCAAACCACTTAAAGTTTTACTCCATTTACCATCTTGGAAAGATAGGGCTCTTTCAAGAAATCTTGTATACATACATCCTTTTAAGGATGGAAAAGATAAAAGAGAACAGCCTCGTGTACAGCGTTCATTACCTGAAAGTCTGAAATGTTTCAACATGTAACATGGTGCATTTCCAAATAAAGTCTTGTAACTAATACAAGCAAATTTGAAAAGTATTATTGCTTCAACCGGAAGCCAATGCAATTTCCTAAGATAAGGTGTTATATGTTCTGATTTCTTTAAGTTATAAATCAAGCGAACCGCCGTATTCTGGATAACATCTTCCTAATAGTTTTCTTTTAGGAGCCCAAATAGACAATATTACAGTAATCTAGTAGACCCAAAACCAGAGACTGCACCAAGAGTCTGAAAGAGGTGGAATCGAAATACGATTTAATAGTAAAGAATTTCCAGAGAACAAAAACTTTTTTAACCAAGGCATCTACTTGAGCATCAAATGTCAGATCACCTATGCCCCTCCTTCTTCTGTTAGTGAAGATCGATTGCTTTTGTACAACCTGAAGAGAGCACTAAAATCCACTGGTGAAGGAGGAAAAGCTGAAAGATGTGACTGACATTCTTTTGCAAGTTTGTGAGCACAGATTGATCACCTAATGTATAGACTCCTGTGTATATTAACAGAAAGAAGATTATCTAGGCAAAAACCTAATCTTTCAATATTGCTGAAACAATACTCTCCAAAAATTCTCTAAAAGAAAAATAGGAAAATCAGACTGAAAACTATTCTGCCAGAAGTTCCAGACAGCACTGGACTTGCGTGAGAGAAAACTCTCTTCTTAGTTAATGAAAGTCTTACTTGCTGCAAGTTAGGTAGCTGAAGTGAGTTTTTCTGAGAAGAGCGCAGTGATCTTGTGAGAACAAAACAACTTAAAATCAATCCGTTTAGAAGTCAGTGCAGTTGATACAGTATAGGAGTAATATAATTAATTTTTTTGGCTCCACTGATGAGCCTGGCAGCTGTGTTTTGCACAAGCTGCATACACTGCAAATTAGCCTTACTAGATCCTAAAAAAGAGAGCGTTACAGTAATCCAATCCACTAATAATAAAAGCATGGACAAGTTTTATAAGGTTTTCTCCTGTTAATGTAGGTTTCAACTGTCTTAACATACGTAAATAATAAAAACATGATTTAACTACATGCCTAATCTGAGGTTTAAAACTCAATGTGTTGACGCAACAAACTCTGTTTGAAGGACAGGCAGTAAAAGATGACTACTTTGGATGAGAACCAAGAGTTTTTTGTGTAGAGAGGGAATTGAGGTGTCTATTAGTTCTAAAGCGGAATCTGAGTGACAGAATGTGTGCTATTGTCGGGCAGGATTTTGGTGGCAGATAGGATACCCTCTGCAGGCTCATAGTGAAGATGTATAAACTGATGAGAGTGGGAACACATCTTTGCTGATGCTTGGCTCCTGGATTGCAGCCCCTTTTGGGAATTAGCATGGACAGCAGTTGTTATGGGTAACTTTGATGTCCGTGAACGAAGGGTTGACTACTAACCTTGGGACAGGACAGACCAAGTACTGTGTATATCGGGAATGTGTGGGGGTCTTGAGGCTTAGATTGACTGTAGAAGCAGGATGGAATTGCGTGAATGTTAGATGAGTCAGGTTGATGGGAATCAGTGTTGCTGATGTTTTTGTGTGTAAAACTTTCTGCTACTGACAGATATTTCATTATGGTGTGGTGTGAACTGGAGGTTTTTCCCAATGGGGATTTGTTGGGGGGTATCAGGCAAGTAACCACCTGGATGACTCCTCCTGGACAGTTCCCACCCACCAATTCCCATACGGACAATTATCAACGTGTTATATTCCTTCAGGAATAATTCTCACCAACCCTGTTTCCCCTGGTATTTTCCTGCACAAAAACTCCATATGTGTATTGCTCCTTGTCATGTGACCACGGTGCTCCATACACACTGGTGTCAGGGGTGGAAATGTAAGTGCGTCTTATGAAGTGAAGATACAAATTTGTTAAGCCTGCTGCCGCCGCTGCATCTTTTAACCCCCCCCCCCTCCGCCACCACATCTTTTAAACCTGCCCGCTCGCTGCCATCATACCTGGTGGTCCAGCGTATTTCCCGGCTAATGGTGCACAGGCCAGAAGCATAATCAGGCATCTGCGCTCCCGCCTGGACCCGCGCCAATTTCCAAATGGCTGCAGTCAGCTCTCACAGGTCTCGCGAGAACTCACTGCAGCATTCGGAGATTGGCTTAGGCCCAAACGGGAGTGCGGAGGGCTTATTCCTGATCTCTGCGCTTCTGGCTTGTACGCCGCTGGCTGGGAAATAGATGAGACAGCCGTCTAAGGAGAGAGGAATTTAAAAATGTATCGGGAGTATGATTAAAGATACGGGATGATTTAAAAAGGTACTGGAGAGCACTGGGGGATGATTTAAGGTACTGGGGGGATGTAGGGGAATGGGCAGATGATTTATGGTACTGGGGGCACGTGGGGAGATGGGCAGATGATTTAAGATACATGGGGGCTGATTTAAAGTACGGAGGGTATGGAGCCGGCCTGCCTGCCTGCCTATCACTAGGCCACTAGGCCTGCCTGCCTGCCTGTCTGTCACTAGACCACTAGGCCTGCCTGTCTGCCACTAGGTTTGCCTGCTCTGTGCCCTGTCCCTGCCCGCTCTGACCTGGCCTACCACTTGACCACCAGAGGAGGGGGGACAGGGTGCAGAGCCTAGCAAGGAGTGTGGGGTTGAGTTCAGTGCCTGGCAGGAAGAATTTGGTTCAGAATGCTTTTTTTTCTTGTTTTCCTCCTCTAAATCTAGGGTGCGTCTTATGGAGTAAAAAATACAGTATATTTCCTACCCACTAGTCCAGCTTTGTTTAATAGTAATTACCCACCTCTACCCACTAAACCAAAAGCCATCGTTTTCCCAAACAAAAAACCTCAGAGGGGAAACAAGGATATTGTGATGTGGAGATTCAGCCTGTCCGATGGGCCTGAATGTATGAAAAGTATGGTCGCTAAACTGTGTGAAGTTGACACTCCCAAAGCCAGGAACTATGGATCAACATAGGAGTTTGTTTCAAGGAAGAAAAAAAATCTCCAAAACTGTCACTGCAATCCCCAATTCAAGAGTCCAAATTCCCAATGCCTCAAAATCATGCAGGGAAACGATCTCTTCCAGCGTTTTGTGCAGAAGGGATACTGAGATAAAATCCACTGTCTCAATGATAAAAATAATAATAATTTAGAAATCTTACTGAAAGCCCCCCTAAAGAATTTCCCCCTCTGTAGGACTTGTACATAATGGGCCATCTGATGATAGGCAAATCTGTCTCTATACGTAGTATTAAGGTACGCATTACTGAGCATTTGAGTAAGATCAGGAGGGGTGACATGGGAGCCCCTTTAGTGCAGCATTGGCACTCGTTTTCACACCAGCTTAATGATTTACAATTTTTAGTTTTGGAAGTAGCCCATCTCAAGAGAGGTGGCAACGTTCAAGCTTGGCTGTGGAAACATGAACAGAGATGGATATATCATTGGAGGACAGTGATTCCTACTGGACTGAACCGTGAAGTTGAATGGTGGGCGTTTCTACACTGATGATGGACAGTTTTGCGTATTACAAATACAGGGTGCTCAGCTGAGCACTGACGTCACAGGAAATGAAAAGTTTTTTTCTCTGTACCAGGTATCCAGCCGACCGCGTCGAGAGTTTGTACATTTCTTGCTTTTTGAATTTCATTATAGTTTCACCTTATGTTTTTGTTTAGGAAGGATTTACAACTGAATCTTACACACAGCGCTGCGGGTTCTCTGAAGAAGCCTACTAAGCCTATTCTCGGCGAAACGCATCAGAACCTTGCCGGATCATCGCTGTATGGACATTTAAGTTAAGTCTAATTAAGTTCACCATTTTTGAAGCTTTTTATGCATTGGATATTTATTCACTATATGGACATATTATAATATCACACCGGTTTTTAGAAATATTTTTATTCACCTTTCTACCAAAATCGGTGGTGCAATGATAGATTCCGTGAAAAATGCTTTAGGGGTTTGTTTCCCCACGCTAAGCTTTTTCCTATCCACTCGTGGATTCTGAGCACCATTCGGGTTCAAAAGGTGTTAAAAATTATTGTGCATTGTTCCTTTTTTGTTTTTTGTGTCTATCTGTAAGGTGACATTTTGAAGAGTCTCAAAGGACAAAATATCCTCATCATTGCCAAGAACTTGATGGAAAAATTTCAAGCCTTCCCTAACCCACTGGCAAAAAGCAGCACTATCTAATCCGGGGTAAAATCTAGAATTAAATAGAAATATTACAAAACAAAAAGAATAAAGGTAATACCTTTTTTATTTGGGTAAAATCAAATTCCCATTGATGAGTAACAGATCACAAACACTGCCTTTCTGCTGCCATAAGATCAACAAAGCTTTCCAAGATCTCCTTATAGGCATCAACAAGAGATGATTACGCAGAGCTAGAGGTAATTTAGCAGTTGGAGCCTGCAAAATATAGTTTAGATGGACTCGCCGAAACAATACTTGCTCAAAGTCCAACAGAATAAAATCATCTAGTTCTAAAAGCCAATCTTTTATATGTCTCAGGAGACATGCATAACTATAAGTCCAGAGATATGGCATACTGAAGTCCCCTCTAGCCCTTCCCCCGTAAAGTCTTGCAAATTGTAATTTAGACTTCTTACCTGCCCAACAAAATTTTGCCAAAAGATGTTGTAAAGTAAATTTTTTCTTGAGAAGCTACAGGGGCAGAGTTTTTAAAACATATAATCATATAACAATTAACCATAAAACATTATAAAGTCATCTTATATAAACTAAGAGAGACATAATTTAAAAAAAAAAAGTCTAAATCCGTTTTGGGCCTAGGGTGCTAGTCAACTAAAGTCGGCAGCATCTAAAATCCATTCTCAAAAAATACATCCAAAATATATATATATATATATTTTTTTTTTTTTCTTTTTTTTCGAGAATCATCCAATTATACATCCAGCCTTTTGATCGTCCAGACCGTCAAGTCGTCTATCTTTATGCTGCATTCTTGTCCAAAAAATCATCCAAGTCCAAAAGGTCTAGAAAAAGACCTTTTGGATGTGGGAGGATCTCCAAGCTTCCAACTTCTGCCTGATATAGTACAATAAAGAAGGAACATTAAGAGTACCGTATTTTCACGCATATAACGCGCTGTGACCAGGCAGATCAGGGCTCTTCCAAGGTCCCAGTCAAACCAAGCGAAAAAGTAAAAGTAAAACCCAGGAAAGAAAATTTCAGGATTTTCAAGGATGATAGTGTGGGAAATAATGTAAGTCACCACCAGGAGGAGCCAGATATATCTGAGGATGAAGAGAGCGAATTTTGTCCAAGCCACCACCGGGGGAGCTCAAGAGGCCCCTGGAATTCAGCTGACACACTCAGAACAGGGCACGCCCCTAGAGTAGATAAGCCAGCAGTGGCATTCAAACAAGCAAGCCGGTTAGGGAGTAAGTTTAGGCCTTGCCTCCCTAGGGATCCTGCCGGGCCAAACAGGGGCAACAGGCCACAATCCATGGAGCTGACTGAGGCTGAACAGACTGAAGATGTGCCCCACATGAATGAAGAGCCTATGGACTTCCAAGAGGCTTGTGCTGGCTGTGAATGCAATTTGCCTGAACCAATGCAGGTGGACTTGGCTTTAAGCCACAAACAGTGAGTGAGGTTCTTTTGGAACTGTTTGTGTGCTGTTTTTTTTTTCTTTTCTCTTGAATGTGGGTTTTGTGAGAAGGCTTGGAGAGAGTGGGGAGAGGTTTTGCTTCCACCTTGGGAGGGAATTAGAAAGCCTATCTGAAGGCCTTTGTTTTGGCAAAACCTATTGCTCTCTCCTGTTCCTGGCAGACATCTGTTGCCAGAGGCTTTTCTTGATTTTCTTTTCTGATTGAGAATTGAGGAAACTTGTATGCTGAACTTTATTTTTGGTTTTGATAAAATACCTGCTTTGAAGCAGGCAATGCTAGCTCTCTATAGAGCTGGGGGTCTCAGGAGCTAATTGAGACTTAATAAGTAGAAGAAGAAAGTTTGAACCTGATTGTTCATTGCTTTATTTTCTTGCCCATTTTGGCAGGTTTTTTTTTCTTTCTTCTTGAATGTGGTGAGGAACCCTGACTAATGTTATAAAGTTTGAAGAATTACTTACCTGCTTTTAAGGATTGAGTAAAATGAACTATTCCTTTAAACTACCCTATTGTTGGGACTTTATTCTTGAGTGGAGTTGATTTTGATTGCTGCTGAAAGTCCGGTCCTGCAGGGTGACTCCATGCCGGGTCACACGTTAATGCACTGTATGTTGTAACCACCAGGATTTCTACTGAGCCCTGCCCTGGGCTATAGTGGTGGTCACAGCGCACATGGGTATAGCGCGCAGGAACAAGGAATTTATGTAAGAAAATTTTGGTATAGCGCACCCACGCGTATACCGCACATGCTGCTTGCCGCCCCGACTCTCCTCTCGTCGCCCTGCCCTTGAAGTCCTGTCCCCCCCCTTGAAGGCCCGCCCCACCCTGAAAGCCTGATGCCCCACCCCGAAGGACCGCTGGCCCCCCTAAAGGACCGCTCGCACCCCCCCCGATGTCAGATTCATCCCCCAGCCCCCCTGCACCGTTTGCGGTGGAGAAGCAGCCTACCGTGGGTTCGCGACGCCAGTGAGCCCTGCTGCTTCCTCTGCCAGCGGTCCCGCCCCTTCTCTGAGCCCTGCGCTGCTTCCTCTGCCGCGGTCCACCCTTTCTCTGACGTCAGAGAAGGGGCGAGACCGCCGGCAGAGGAAGCAGCAGGGCTCACTGGCATTGCGAACCCACGGTAGGCTGCTTCTCCACCGCAAACGGTGCAGGGGGGGGCTAGGGGATGAATCGGACGTCTGAGGGGGGTGCGAGCGGTCCTTCAGGGGGGGGGCCAGCGGTCCTTCGGGGTGGGCCATCAGGCTTTCAGGGCTGGGGATGAATCGGACGTCGGGGGGAGGGGGGGAACCAGCAATGTAAAAAAAAATTTGTAAAACGCGCTCACGCATATAACGCGCATGGTTATGCTCGGTTTGTAAAATCGTGTATAACGCACACGTTATATGCGTGAAAATACGGTATATAATCGGTAAAAGTCCAAAGGTAGTACATACCTAATTGTGGCAGGGAAAGTGTTGAAGGTATGGAAGAACCCAGAGATAATAAGTTAGTTCCTAAACCGAGATCTAAAACTTCTTTTTCAAAGTCATAACTGCCACTTGTGTCAAGAGTGCCTAAAACTAATGCCTATTTATCTTTCCCTAGACAAGCCTCTAGCAAGATTAAAGTGGATCCAGAAACTGCACCTAACCCAGGAAGCATTAAAGGAAAGTATAGATAAAGAACCTCATGTTGCCAGGCAGCAAGCAGGCTTGGGCAAAACCTCTGCATTCAGGGTTTCCCAATCAGAGAAATATACACAGTGGTGTACCTAGCATATGTAACAACCGGGGCCCATCATTTTTGGCATTCCCCTCATCTACATGAAAAACAGGATTTTTAGCAACAATCCACACATCGCACAAGAATGGACCTAGGAAAAGGCAACATCTTACATACTGCAGTGAGCTGTAGAACATCAATACACCCTATGTAAAACTAAACAGGTCAGACTAGTACAGATTGATCCTGCACAGTTATTGCTAACAGAGAACCATGTCTTTCATACACAGAATACAGAAAACACCATCGCCCAATATGGAATGTGTAATCACAAACTACCCCTCCCCCCCTTTTTTACAAAATCGTAACCCAGTTTTTAGCACCAGCCACGTTGGCAACAATTTCAACGCTCATAGAATTCCTATGAGTGTCGGAGCCGTTACCGCTGCAGCCGGCACTAAAAACCATGCTACAGTTTGTAAAAAGGGGGTGGACTCTGCGTACAATGCAACACCACAGAAACAGTGATGAATATGTCCCCTAATATTGTGCAAAATAAAAAGATAGCAATCATCACTTAACAAATTAACAAAAAAAAAAAACCCTCCCCATTTATGAAGCTGCATTAGGGTTTTTTTATTGCAGGCAATGGCAGTAAAAGCTCCGACATTCATATGAATTCTATGAGCATTGGAGCTTTTATTATCGCAGCCGGCGATTAAATACCCCAAAGTGGCTTCATAACTTACCCTTGTTTTATGAAGCCCCATCGGGCTTTTTTTATCGCAGGCTGTAGCAATAAAAGCTCCAGCACTCATAGAATTTCTATAAGTGTCGGAGCTAATATCACTGTGGCTGGCGATTAAAAAAGCCTGCCTCTGCCCTCTCTTGCCTCCCGGCTTCCATAAAGCATCTGCCACTTCTCTCCTCCCTGCTTCCATAAAGTGAGGGCCGTTTTGAGTCCAAATGGGGTAAAGGAGAGCCGACAAATATGTTCCTACTTTGAGTCATGACACACCAATATCGTCTCATCATTCATTCCTACCAGAACACCAAGTCTTGATCACACATGCAGAACACAGATCAACCTTATGCAAATACAAGACCACAAATTAAAAGTTCTAATTTACACAAATGAAACCCTAATGTCAGAATAGAAATAGAATTAAATGCATAGACAGCAGATGTAAATTCTCAAAACCAACATATTTCAATCATTAAGTTGAAAATAAAATCATTTTTCTACATATGCTTTCCCAGTCTCTGGTTGCACTTCTTTCTGTCTGTGCCCTTAACTTTATTTCCAGGACCTTCTTATCAATTTGCTGTTTCTCTCTTCTTCACTTTCTGCCCTACATCCATTTTTAAATTTACTTTAGTGTGTTTAGGAATAGTAACTGTAGACTCAAGGTCAGAAAAAGTTAATACTATCTAATTATGCAACTGACCTAAGTTGGTTACAAAACTTATGGAGAGTGATCAAAATAAAGTTTATAAAAATACTCAGAGATATGGAACTCTGTAAGGAAGGCTTGAAAACCACTCTTGGGTGGAGAGTTCACCTTCCAGTCATTGTTATTTTTTAAAAACTTTGATCACTGACTCCAAAAGATATTGTTTGGCTCTATTTCAAAAAATTCCATATAGATATTTCTGATGTGTTTAAAAATCACTGTATGTTGTAATATATGCAAAATAGCACTTAGCTTCAGCAAATCCAAGGGAGGTTTTCAAGCCTTCCTTACAGAGTTCCATATCTCTGAGAATTTTTATAAACTTTATTTTGATCACTCTCCATAAGTTTTGTAACCAACTTAGGTCAGTTGCATAATTAGATACTACATCCATTTTTGGCATCAACTTTCAATATTCAATTTTCTTCTTCCTTCTCAATTCTATCTACTATTCCATATCTTCCCTTCCCATCTATCCATGTGCACCATCTCCTCCCTCTCTCTGCTCTTCCCCTCCCCTCCATCCATGTGTACCATATTCCCTCTCTTTCTTCTCCCCTATTTCCATCTTTTCTTAAATGGCAATTGTTTCCATCTCTCTTCCTTTCCCCACCCTTCCCATTCCAGCACACCATTTTCTCCTTCTCTCTCCCCTTACTCTCCATCCCTGTGCAGCATCTTCTTCCTCCCTCCCCCCCCTAGTGGTCTGACATCTTTCTCCTCTCCTTCCCCCAGTATGGCCTCAATCACTCTCCCCTCCTTCCTTCCCCCTTTGTGGTCTGACATCTTTGTCCTTTTCTTCTCCCTCTCCTCTATCTATCTCTAGTTCTTCCTTTTCCTTGTCTGGCGTCTCTCTCTCCTTCCCTAGCCCTCCAGTAGTCCATCTCACTCCTTCCATTTCCCCCTTCTTGTGATATGGTATTTTTCTCCTTCCCTTCCTTCTTCCTTCCTACCCTAGTCTAGAATCTCTCTCTTTCCTTCCCTCTCCTCCAGTAGTCCATCTCTCTCCTTCCTTTTTACTCTCTTCTTCTGGTCTGGCATCTCTTCTCTACTTCTCTTCCCTCCTCCTCCTATTCCCTAACATGGTCTGGCATTTCTGTCCTCCTCTTGGACTGGCATCTTTCTTTTTAATTTCCCTCTCCATCCCCATGGTCCAGCATTTCTCTAATGCCCCCTCCCCCTGCGTTCCTCCCCTTCATGTGATCTGGTAAGGCAGCCACTCTTTCATCCTTCAGGCAGCTGGCAGCCTGAGTGAACACGCTACTTTCAGCGGCCTGTGAGCTTTCCCTCTGCTACTGCTTCCCACCTATGAGGGGACAGGTGACAGGAAGCCGTAGCAGAGGGAAAGCTTCCAGGCCATCAAAGGCAGCATGTGTTCAAGTTTCAAGTTTATTAAAATTTTATTAAAATTTTTGATTAAACGCAAATCATGATTTCTAAGCATTTTACAAATTATATTTAAAAAAGTGGAGACATAATAGACAAATATCCACTCAACAACACTAGACCAACAAAAACATTAGGAAAGTTGGGAGAACTACAATTTAAAGTAAAGAATAAATAAAAGGAAGTCCACAATAGGGAGGAGTGACAATCAGGATTATCGAGCAGCTCTGGCGAAGATTGAAATCTATTTAAGGGTCATACGCATCATGGAAAAGGTAAGTCTTTAGATTTCCCTTAAATTTGGCTAAGTTTTTCTCCGCTCTAATATACAGCAGTAAAGAATTCCATATAGTGGGGGCTGCGACTGTGAAGGAAGTAGCACGACATGAACCAATAATTTTTAATGATGGTGTATGAAGAAGGTACTGAGAGGAGGATCTTAAGACTTGTGTAGGTTCATGTGGAATAAGAAGTTTCTGAATAAACTCACGTTGCGGCTGCCCGAAGGATGAAAGAGCTGCAGAGATGCATCCCACGGAGGAGGAGGAGGATGGAATCCCAGTATGCAGGGAGCAGCCACTTGGCCTGCTCCAAGATACATCCTGGTGGCGGGAGGGAGGCAGGAAGTGCTGCTCCTGGTGTGTGGCAGCCAAGAGCTGCTGCACTGGGCTCTGAACAGAAGTGTCTAGCTACTCCCCACTGTGTATGTTCATTTGTAGACCGTTCTGAGCTACTGGGAGGACGGGATAAAAATCCAAATAAATAAATAAATAAATAAAAAATAAGTGAGTGCGCAGCTGCGCACCTTAGAAAGAACATTGCCCTCCATTCCAATACCATCCAGTATCTTGCCCTCTCACCTCCCCACCACTGTTGCATGCTTTTCGAACCAGCAGCAGCGGCGGCTGAAAACTTATACGTACTCATAGTAGGACCTTGCTATACCTCCCTGCAGCTGCCGGTTCTGCTCCAGAACTAGGAAGTGACGCTGGAGGGGGATGGACCAGCAGCCACAGGGAGGTGCAAGAAGGTCCCATGATGACTGAATTTAAAGTTTACTGCCACTGGTTCAGGAAAACAAAAGCAGTAGAGTAGGGTGGAAGGTTCCGGACCCAGTGGACTGGCTATGCACCCCCTTAGAGCATGCATGCACCCCAGGGCCCACCCCACCCCCACTTGGTACGCCACTGGATACACACATCTGGCAAGGTAGTTAAACATCCCATAATTCAGTATGAGAAGGGAGGTGGTGAGACAAAAGGAGTCCAGAAGCTCAAATTATCCAAGGGCCAAGAGGTAAACTTTCCTATAGAAACTGATTTTGAAGACCAGATGTCAATGTGTTCAGAATTTAGTTCTGTTTTGAATGAGAAAGAGGAAGCTATGGTCTGTGATGAACTTTGTCCAGAGTCTAAATGAAGAGGAAATGATGTGGGATTCCTATGCTTGATAAATGGTGAAATAATCCTGCTGTGGATAATAGTCAGCTTAAGTTAAAGCTGTGTTTTGGGACTTTAAAAGCTGTTGTGACTGACTAAAGTAGCTGGTGAAGAGAGAAACAGACAAAGTTGGTAGGATTTGTTTGTAATTTTGAAGTCCAAAACTTGAACTGTTTTGAGTTTGCAAAAAATATAAAAACTGTCTATAATGATTTATAGTGGGTTTGGGGATGGGGAGTCATCGGTTGAGTGGGAGAGATTGATTGGACATCTCTACCGCTAGTGTGGGGTTGTTGGGGTTTTTTTTGTTTGTTTATTCTGTGCATGTACCCATCACTAACCAGCAATGGGCACATGCAAATTTAGCGAGTCTTCGCTACTCTCTGCCAACCTCATTTGCATGAGCATTTTTTGGAGAATAACTCGCTTTTTTACAATCGCTACTATAACGGCTGTGACAGCAGCCAGTCGTTTTTTTTAATGCGTTTTTATAAATCCAGCCCCTGGAGTCCCCACTACCCATCAAGGTTTCTGCCTATCCACAATGAATATGCATAGTAACATAGTAACATAGTAGATGACGGCAGATAAAGACCCGAATGGTCCATCCAGTCTGCCCAACCTGATTCAATTTAAATTTTTTATTTAAATTTTTTTTTTTTTTTTTCTTCTTAGCTATTTCTGGGCGAGAATCCAAAGCTTTACCCGGTACTGTGCTTGAGTTCCAACTGCCAAAATCTCTGTTAAGACTTACTCCAGCCCATCTACACCCTCCCAGCCATTGAAGCCCTCCCCAGCCCATCCTCCACCAAACGGCCATATACAGACACAGACCGTGCAAGTCTGCCCAGTAACTGGCCTAGTTCAATATTTAATATTATTTTCTGATTCTAAATCTTCTGTGTTCATCCCACGCTTCTTTGAACTCAGTCACAGTTTTACTCTCCACCACCACCATTACTTTGCATATATCATGATATCCAGTTTCATGAATATCCATTGTGGATAAAATGAAAACTTGACTGATGGTGGGGTCACTGGGTCAGGACTGAGAAGTCATCTTGCTAGGAGTAGCCAGTCAAGGCTCTGTATTAGGCACCTCCCTGTTAATCCTGGCTGTCAGTTTGTGGCTTTTCTAGGTCTCTCACAAAAAATGCTTTTGGCCTATTTCTCTTTTCTTCATTTCATGACTCCTGTTTCAAGAGCACCAGACTAACCCCATTTTTCTTTCTATCCAAAGGACTATAATTGGAGATTAAGTGTCCTCTTGTTTGATGTTTAGCTTGGCTCCCTAATCCACAAAAAAACAAGCAACTGAAGTTAAAAGCATATGTGCACTGTCTGACAAAAGCCTTTTTACAGGCCAGAAATGTGGAAAAGGGCTTACCGGTGAGATGACAGTTTCTGCATGACATCAGTTACCTATTCCACTCCAGATACAACTTCTTGCCAGCATTATTAATAGCAGCGCGTCCATAGACACAAAAATAACTTCTGCTCGAGAAATGCTGCTGCTGCTTTAGATGGGTACCTAATGAATTCTCACCTCACTGCTTAGATGCTTGGTGTCTAGCGCTCACCTTGGTGTATAGGTACCTTGTATATTAACACCATTGGTGCTCTCACCTCTGGGCATAGATTCCTGGGGAGGCAGGGCGCTCTCACATTGGGGCATGGTACCCTCGGTGTTGTCACCTCAGGGCATGGATATCTGGTGGCACAATACCCTCGGCACCCTAACCTCAGGGCATAGATCCCTGGGAGCCCTCACCTCAAGGCATAGATACTTGGGGACTCAGCACTACACAAGAACCTATAGTTATTTTTGAGAGAATGGCACAGCGACAGGTACCTATGGTTAACTGTGGGAAGGAGATAGGGACAGAGCCTGCAGGGATAGTGTGAGAACAGGGACAAACATTGTCCATGTGTCATTCTCTAGTATCAGTAAGTAAAAACTTAATACATCTTAGACAATTGGCAACTGAATTCAATGATTAAAAACAAACAAACCTGCAGAAGCTGCTTTTAAATTTAAATGAACTACTGTTAAATGACATCATTTGTGTCTTGTTTGCCAACAGCCATATCCTTTCATCATGTGCCCAGCTGTTGGAGCATCTTACTGTTACTGCAACAGATTCATCCATTGTTGCTGGCATCGGGGAGCATTTCCAACATTCCTGTTCATCCATTATACAGTTTAGGTCAGTGTATCGCAAACTTTGTGCCTCTTAATATTTCTTTTTTTTTTTTTTTATTATTATTTAATATTTATTGAATTTTTCAATATAATCAAGCATAAAACTTGTACAGAAAGGAAATTCAGCATGAAATTAATACAATTGAAAAGATATATAAAAGAATATCAAATATAAGCATAAATTTCTACTCAAGTCCTCAATCAGATCCAAGAGGGGTAATAGGCGAATCAAAGTAATTATATTTAAACCAAGCAATAACTAGTTGAATGAGATTAAAGCACCCTTTCTTAAACTAAGCACTTTCTTTCTCCAGAGATGCAGTTGAGAGAAAGGTTGTCAGTTGAGATGGCTCAAAGAAAACATATTTATGAGAATGATAATTAATAACACATTTACATGGATGTCGCAAGTAAAAGGTCGCCCCCAGAGATATAACACCAGGTTTCCTTAACAAAAATTCTCGTCTCCTTCTCTGTGTATCCCTAGCCAAATCTGGGAACATCTGAATTTTACAACCTAAAAATTCTTTGTGTTTATTTTTAAAGAAGAGTCTCAGCAACCAGTTTTTATCTGGTGCGAGAGCTACTGTCAAAAGTAAAGTGGCAGGGGTCACCAATTCTCTATCAGACATTTCCAAAATATTAGATATGTTCATTAAGTCAGGTCCCATTTTCTGTTGTTGTTGGTCTTGAGTTTTATTTGGAAGGTAATAGACCTGCGTAAATGGTGGTAACGACTCTTCAGAAAGTTCCAATACTTCCGTCATATAACGTTTCAGCATTTCCCTTGGGGCTATCATAGAAGCCCTAGGGAAATTTATTAGTCTGAGATTATTATTACGAGAGAAATTTTCCATTGCCTCCATCTTCCTTCTTAGGTTAGTATTGTCTTTAATTAATGTCTCAGTAATTTGTTGGGAGACTTTTAATTCTTGACAGACATTCTGTACTGAAGTTTTTGAGTCCTCAAGTCCAGTCTTTAAATTTTTTATCTCAATTTCATGATTATTAAGTTTCTTTTCTAATTGTTGTAGTTGTGGGTTTATAGATCTTGCCAAATTGGCCACAAGATCCCACAGAGAATCTAATGTAACCTCTCGGGGCTTCTCAATTTGTAAAGGTTGTAATTTTAATTTGGTTAGCTCACCCTCTGGCAGCGTGTCTCCTACGGCAGTCTGTCGAATTCTCTCATCCCCCACTGCTTCCTCCTCAGTCTCCTCGCTCAGACTCCTCTGCACCGGCAGGGAGTCCTGCCACACAGTTCCCCCGTTGTTCTCCTTAGCCTCCGGGAGGAGGTGAACTCCGACCTCAGGAAGTACCTCCTCTCGCGGGGAACTGGTTGACTGAGGGCGTGGGGGAGGTGCCCTTACTTCGGGGCTCAACGATGTCTCCGGCCCCATGGAGAGCGACACAGATGCGCCTCCACCATGCGTCTCCCGCGGGGAACTCCCCGAAGCTGTCGGCGTGCCCTGCATTCTCCTCATCAGTTCCTCGATGTTTCCGAAGACGGCCGTTCTGGAGCGCTGCGAGGCTCCAGCAGCGCTACGTCCCCTCCTCTTCGGCATTATAACAGGTAAATAGTTGCAGTAGACAAAGATATTTTAAGGAGCTTCAGGGAGAGTGAAGCTCAAACAACTCCTCGTGCGGCCATCTTGGATCCAACAATCGTGCCTCTTAATATTTCAAGTGAGCCACGGCACACTGGGGAGGAGGAGAGGCACCAGCTGACTGCCTACAGGACGTGCCTCTTGCGGTGAGAGGCACATCTTGTAGGCAATCAGCCAGCACCAGTGCCTCTCCTCTAGGGCCCTCTTCCCTGCTGTCACTCCCTACTGGCAGCTCAGGGCCCATCTGGAGGGCCTTCGCGCATGTGCAGACGTCTACATGATGACATCACGGCAACGTCTGCGCACTTCCAGGTGCCTCGAGCCGCAGCCACTACCTTTAGTGTGCTGCGGTTCGAGAAAGTTTGCGGGACACTGGTTTAGGTTCTCTTCTACACCCATGTCTGAAAGTCAATCTGTTTACCTTCCCAGATGATGTAAAAACATAGGCAACTGAATCTTTGGGAAGGTTGTACCAAAACCAGATCAAAATGGAAGGCTCTACAGTATTTGTGATTTATAAACAGTTGTACAGAATATTGTCCTTTTTTTATACTTTAATAAAAAGATTTAAACATAAAATCATAAGTGTTTGAGGCTTGTGCAAATTAGGATAGAGTCCATGGGGATGGGGCGAAGATGGGGTCAGAGCCTGCAGGGATAGGGACAGAGGGTGGGGATGGGGACAGAGCCCGCAGGATGGGTTGGGAATGGGGACAAACTTTGTTCTTGTGTCATTTTCTAGGTTTCATGCAAGTGTACAACCGCACATAACACTTTCACATTAGTGAATGGTAACAGTCTTCAAAAGGAAAGGGAGGACATTTTACATTTGACTGAATTTATTCCCCTTTTTAATTAAACTCCTCTGCAGGAGACTATTTTACTAAAACTGCTTTAGGCATCGGATCAGTTTCCTGACCTTTACATAAGAACAAGCCATTCTAGATCTGACCAATGGTCCATCTAGCACAGTTTCCTGTTTCTAACAGTGGCCAATCCAGGTCACAAGTATCTGGCAGAAACCCAAACAGTAGCAACATTCCACGTTACCGATTCCAGGGCAAGCAGTGGCTTTCCTCATGTCTGTTTTAATAGCAGACTATTGACTTTTCCTCCAGGAACAACGCTACGCTAACCACTGGGGATGAGTTTCATAGCTTAACTATTCTTTGAGCTTCTGAATTTGTGGTTAAAAAAAAAAAAAAAGGTGAGTTATTTTACCTCCCACTTTCTTTGTGGAGCTCTTCGTACTCCTGAAGGTAGAAAGTGTCACATGGTGAGAAATCTCCTCACAGACATACCCGGCAAGCATTCAGCAAATGGGTAGATGGGGTGGGTTACATAGCCTGAAAGCCCCCAAAGGCCATTGTTTATTGAAATAATTTCTAAATCACCTTTCTAAATACAACTCAAAATGTTTTATCAAGTCTGAAATAATAATAGTTACATTTGCATCAGAATGTACTAAAAGATATGGCAATTTTAAATATACTTCAATGGATCAAGAGAACTAGTTGTTAGATGTTTTTTCTGATGCATCTCTTTCTAAGGCCCTGATGCTCAAAAGCTTTTCCTGCTGGAAAGACTCATTCAAGCAGTCTTACTGGCACAGAAGCTCTCCTCCCAATGCTCAAAAGGGTTCTCGGGAGAAGGGAGGGGGGTCTGTTACCGATCCTTGAAGCAGCTACTGAGAACCCTATGCAAATGCATCACAAGGAGCGCACGAGTATTTAAATGAGCTCCCCTTCTGATGAACAAAAGGGAACGCCCCTCTTTTCCAGCAGGTCTAACCTGCCGGTAGCCGTTGTGCGTTTATTGTGTACCTGTATGTCCAGTGCAAACAACACACTCAATAGCTGTGCCCATTTTAGAGCCCCCCCCCCAAGAAAAAAAACCTGCAGCTGAGCTTGTAGCCACTGCTATCCCTGCTAGCTCAGGTGATTGCGGCTCCAGAGCCCTGATCAGCTGAGCTGGCAGGACTCCCCAAAGCTGCCCATCATCTGAGCTGGCAGCTACGGGGATTACCTGCTGGATTAGCTGTTTGGGGGCTCCTCCTGCCGGCTCGGCTGATCATGGCTCAACTGATTTTGGCTCTGGAGCTGCAATCAGCTGAGCTGGCAGGAAGAGCAGCAGTAGCAGGAGAAAATGAGCACCAGAGCACTTTAAAATTGTTTTGTTTTATTTTTTAGGGCTGACAGGAGGGATGGGGGGAGGAGCTGTGGCTATGCCTTGCTCTTCTGAGCAGGTGCCAGGCACAGTTTTTCCCCCTTTTACCAGGGCTGCTCCGTACAAATAGCGTGCATATAATTTGCATGCGATTGTGCTGAGCATCATTCTGTAAATTTAAATCACTCCCAACACGCTATTTATTACCATGTTGTCAGAGCAATGTGCATACTACTACTACTACTACTATTATTAATTATTTCTATAGCACTACCAGACGCACACAGCGCTGTACAGAGTCACAAAGAATACGAAAACAGTCCCTGCTCAAAAGAGCTTACAAAGACAGACAAACAAGATGTCATGGATACAGTTAAGGGGAATGGTTAATCAGCTGGCTGGGCTAAAGGGCAGAGGAGTAGGTTTAAGGATTGAAAGCTATATCAAAAAGGTGGGTTTTCAGTCTGCATTTAAACAAGGGAAGGGAAGAGGCTTGATGGACAAATTCGGGTAATTTATTCCAGGCATAGGGGGCAGCTAGATGAAAGGAACGAAGTCTGGAATTGGCAGTGGAGGAGAAGGGTAACGTTAAGAGTGACTTATCTGAGGAACGGAGTTCTATGGGAGGTGTATAAGGAGAGAGAAGCAAGGAGAATGAGGGGCAGCAGAATGAACACACTTGTAGGTCAGCAATAAGATCTTGAACTGTATGCGATGGCAGATAGGGAGACAATGAAGTGACTTAAGGAGATGGGTGATTTGAGTGTACCGAGGTTGGTAGAAGATGAGTTGCGCAGCAGAGATTTACACAGATTGCAAGGGGGAGAGGCAACACTGAGGGATACCAGTTAGAGCGGGAGTAGATTGCAGTAATCTAAGCGTGAGGTTACAAGAGCTTGGACAAGGGTCTGGGTAGTGTTCTCAGAGGAAGGGGCACATTTTGGTGATATTAAAGAGATAGAAGCGACAAGTCTTAGCAGCTTCTTGGATATATAGAGAAAATGAGAGGTCAGAATCGAAGACGACTCCAAGTTTGTGAGCAGAGGAGACTACAACAATGAGACAGTATTATTTACAGAGATGGAGAAAGGTGGAGGAGGAGCAGAGGGTTTAGGAGGAAAGAGGAGCAGCTCGGTCTCAGAGATGACGGCAGGACATCCAGGCAGCAATGTAAGCCAAACAAGCAGAGACTTTTTCTTGGACTTTAGGTGAAATTTCAGGTGTAGAGAGGTAGAGCTGGGAGTCATCAGCATAAAGGTGATACTGGAAGCCATGGGAGGAAATCAGGGCACCGAGGGAAGAAGTGTAGAGAGAGAAGAGAAGAGGTCCTAAGACAGAACCCTGGGGTACACCAACCACTAACGGGTTAGCAGCAGAAGAGGATCCACCAATACATACACTAAAGGTGCGTTGGGAAAGGTAAGAGGCAAACCAGGAAAGGACACAATCAGAATCCAAATGAGGACAACATATCAAGGAGTAAGCTGTGATTTACAGTATCAAAGGTAGCAGACAGGTCAAGAAGGATAAAGACAGAGTAAAAGCCATGAACAAGTCATTGCAGACCTTAGTGAGGGCAGTCTCTGTGGAGTGTTGGGGACGAAAACGAGATTGTAGAGGATCGAGAATCTGTCGAGTTGAAAGGAAGTCCAGGCAGCGACAGAGAATAGCACGCTCGAGTATCTTGGATAGGAACGGAAGAAGGGAGACAGGGCGATAGTTGGATGGGCAGGAGGGGTCAAGCGAGGGTTTTTTGAAAAGCGGCTTAACCACCGCATGTTTGAAGGCAGCAGGGACAGTTGCAGTGGAAAAGATAGATTGAGAATATGGCATATGGGAGGGATATTGGGCACTTGGGTATATCTTTAAGGCCAAAAAATCTAAGAAGCATCAAAAACTAAGCCTCAATTAGAGTTAATATATTCGTTTATGACCTCAGCAGTACAAACTGTGAGAAAGACTTCATTCACAGTATAGCTTGCACTAGAGTCTTCATCGGTCAGATTTTTTATCTCAAATCTTATTAGTTTATTTATTTTTATTTAGTTTTCAAAATAACTTAAGAGATAATACTCATCTCATTATCAGAGCATAGCAGGGGTTCTTCACCGACATAAGCTATGTTTCGCCATACAAGGCTTTGTCAAGGTAATCCCCTTTCTTATGCCGATTCCACATTCGCTGCCATCAATGTAGTTTAGTTCAAAACTTTGAACTAAACTACATTGATGGCAGCGAATGTGGAATCGGCATAAGAAAGGGGATTACCTTGACAAAGCCTTGTATGGCGAAACATAGCCTATGTCGGTGAAGAACCCCTGCTATGCTCTGATAATGAGATGAGTATTATCTCTTAAGTTATTTTGAAAACTAAATAAAAATAAATAAACTAATAAGATTTGAGATAAAAAATCTGACCGATGAAGACTCTAGTGCAAGCTATACTGTGAATGAAGTCTTTCTCACAGTTTGTACTGCTGAGGTCATAAACGAATATATTAACTCTAATTGAGGCTTAGTTTTTGATGCTTCATATGGGAGGGATAACAGTATGTGAGATGGGGTCGAGTAGAGGGGTGGGAATAGGGTCTGAGGGGCATGTAGTAGCCTTGGCTGAAGACAGAAGTTGTGCAGTTTCTTCCTCTGTGATTACAGAGAAGGCAAAAAAGTCAGCAGTAGTTGATGGAGGGACAGGTGGGCGGGGCCAGACAGGAGAAGCTTCCTGAGCTGCTTGAGTGAAGGATGAAGGGGAGGTGCAAGGTTGAAGTTCAGGAGAGTGGTTGGTAGGTAGGGGAGAAGGATGTGACTTTGTAGTGAACTCAAGGGCAGACCTTGTCATAGAAGTAATCAGCCATAATCTGGGGAGAGAGAGAAGGAGGGGTCAGAAGTGGGGGCGCTTTAAGGAGGGAGTTAAGCGTGGCAAAGAGACGACAAGGGTTGGAAGAAAGGGACTCGGTTAGTTGGTTGTAGTAGTCTTGCTTGACCCGTGTAAGTACAGAATTAAAGGAGGTAATCATAAATTTAAAGTGAAGAAAGTCAGCACATGTGCAAGATTTGAGCCAAAGGCGCTTAGCACAGCGGGTGCAGGAACATAAGTAATGAACACTGGGAGTGAGCCAAGGTTGAGGTTTGGTACGCCTGACAGAGCGAGAAACAGGGGGAGCAAGGGTGTCCAGAGCAGAGGAAAGAATAGAAGTGTACGACAAGACAGCCTAATGGACAGACTTAGATAAATAGTGGAGGCAAGGAGAGGTGAAACAGTGGATGAGAGCGTGGAAGGATCAAGGGCTTGAAGATTTCGAGACCTCTTGGAGATGAATGGGTGTGGCAGAGGGGGCCTAATGGTGAAGGATATCAGATGGTGATCAGAGATGGGGCGCAGTGAGGTAGAGAAGTTAGAGAGAGAGCAGTTGGAGGAAAATACAAGGTCAAGGCAGTGGCCATCCTGGTGAGTGGGGTTGTGTTGCAAAGCTGCCCTAAATGAGCAGATTAACATGCCAGCATTTAACTTCTGAACTCGCGTATTACATTACATTAGTATTTATGGACTATTAATATGCCCCAGAAGAAGTTCAATGTGATTTACAATTTAGAAGAGCCTGGCCATATCCAGGGATTACATTATTTCATTAGGGTTCATAACACAGATAACTTGTTTTGTGTTCATGTAGGAGTATGATTATGGCATATGATTTGGAGAGAAGATTGGCTATATCTGGTGTTGTAGTCTTGATATTATAGGTTCTGGTATGGATGTCTCTTTTCCGGTTTATAGAGAGCTTGGTCATCAAGATAGGAAAGATGGTTTGTGTCTTGTTTAGTTTCTGGTGGTCATAGCCTGTTGTTTGTAGGGTGGTGGTAAAGTTATTTTCCAAATAGATAGATTTTTGGGCCTTTATGAAAGCTGCAGCTCAATTTAAGGACCAATGTAATAACATAGTACTTGTAATATGTTGTTATGCAATCTTATATCCTGCCTAATCCTCGCAAATCTAGTTCTAGGTGGGTCGCAAGCATAATATTGCTACACAGAGTTATCCATAGAATCATACATGCTACATACAAGTCATACATGCAATGTAAGATAAGATATGTAAGACAAAAAGTAAGGACTAACATTCTCATTCTTTAGAGTAAGTATTTATTATATAAAGTCCAGGTCTCCTTAAGCCTCTAACAACGACTTCTTGAAAAACCATGATTTTAGTTTTTCAAAACAGTACATATGAATTGGTTGCACAAATTTAATACTTAACACAGATTTTCTTATTTCTATATAACTCTCTTTCACTTTATTGCAAAGATAATAAAATAATGACATGCCTAAAGCACAACAGTCAAATTTGTGTGCTAAGCCGAAGTAAAACTGTACACCAAAACAGAAGTAACATTCATTTATTTCCATTTTAACTTTAATGGTTAGAGGCAACATTCCCCTCTGAGCTGTGTGGGAGTCTTCAGCCTGCATTCCAGATGGTTGGTGGTGGTGCTTCAAAATCACATTTTTCAATCACAAGGGACAGTGAGTCCCCTGGGATTAAGTGTAATATTGAAAGACCAGCCCCCCACCAGCAAGAAGATGGATTGAAGACACTCACACCCACTTAGAAGGAATGTTGCTAAAGGGTAGAAGTTTAAACTAATTATCACCTCTATGGGGGGGGAGAGTGTGGGGCAGTGGTTAAAGCCACTCAGCACCCTGAGGTTGTGGGTTCAAAATCCACGCTGCTCCTTGTGACCCTGGGCAAGTGACTTAGGCTTAGATTCACTAAGAGCATGGATTGGAGCCGATCCATGAGGGATCTGATCCATGTTCGGGGGGGCTGATTCACAAATCGCCCTCATGCAAATGAGGGCGATCAGAATCACGCTCCCAATTGACCGCCCGGATCGCTCTGTAGTGATCTCGACATATGCTCAGACCATCTGTAGATGGTCTGCACATGCTTAAAGAGCAGCGACTTTTTTTTTAACTCTTTTAAACTTTTTAGCCAGCCCGAGCCTGTGGATTTTAACCCGCTTTAAACCCGTGGGTTAAAAGTACGGGCTCGCACTGCGGGGGAAAGCCGGGGCAAAGAGCAGGAGAGTCCAGGGCACAGAGCTGCAAAGTTGGGGCAGAGAGTTGCAAAGTCGGGGCAGAGAGCAGTGAACGACTGGTTCCCTGCTTGTTTGCTGATCAGCCAGCCCAAACAATGTTGCAGTTTTTGGTTAGTGAATCGCTGCCTGCCTACATTTGAATGCCCCTCCCCCTCATTTGCAAGCACGGATCGGAAGATGATCAGGACAGAGGTTAGTGAATCGGGTCGGAGAGAAATCGGGTCACAAACTGATCGGTACACGATCGGTTTGCTTAGTGAATCTAGACCTTAATCCCCTCATTGCCTCAGGTACATTACATAGATTGTGAGCCCACCAGGACAGACAGGGAAAAATGCTTGAGTCCCTGAATAAATCTATGTAAACCATTCTGAGCTCCCCTGGGAGAATGGTATAGAAAATTGAATAAAATAAAAATAAATAAGCACTGAACTGGAGGATCTCTGGTCTTGTCCCAAATGCCCCAGGAACACTAAAGGCAGGCAAGGTGTCCTCGTGTAGTTTGGCGAGAGAGTAATTAGGGGATAGGAAAAGAGGCCCACCCACATGCAGGGGTCCTAGAATCATAGGGTTACCAGATGTCTGGGAAAGCCCAGACATGTCCTTTTTTTTAGAGGACTGTCTGAGTGCCAGCAGGGATTTCCAAAACCCAATAGTTTGTCTGGATTTTGGAAGTCCTCAAGCTCGGGGCCATGTCTGGAGGCCCTCTGCACAGGCATGGATGTTAATGCGATGATGTCATAAGTACGTGCGCATACATGTGACATCATCGTGTTGATGTCTGCACATGCGCAGAGCCCCTTTAGTCGCAGTCCCAAGCTCGGGGAAGGAAATAGGAGGTTTGGGGGGGGAGGACGAGGCTGGGGGTAGAACAGGGTGGGGCTGTAGGAGGAATAGGGTAGGGCTGGGGGGTAGAACAGGGTGGGACAAGTGTCTTCTTTTTTTTGTTTTTAAAGAGGAAATCTGCCAATCCTATAGAATCAGAGCTTCTAAGTTTATGGGTCACCAAATTACGAGCCCCATCTCTAGGGATCCCAAGTTTAGGGATCTCAGTATTTTGATGGCGATTTTTATTCAGGGTGGATAACAATCAATAATTAAAAAAAAAAAAAAATTAAATCAACAATTTTTTTATTTGAATAGGATTTTTTTTTAATAAAATGATTTTTTGAGGGGAACTGTATTAGAGAGAATTTTCTTTTTAAGATATATTATATTCCAAAAGTTATTCATCATAACTTCAGTGATATTGCTGAAAGGCTCTCAGGTAAGATTTGCCTCTTTGTAGATGATAGCAAAATCTGCAATAAGGTAGACACCCCAAATGGTGTGAACAACATGAACAAAGACCTAGTGAAGCTTGAAGAATGGTCTGAAAGATGATAGCAAAATCTGCAATAAGGTAGACACCCCAAATGGTGTGAATAACATGAAGAAAGACCTAGCGAAGCTTGAAGAACGGTCTGAAATTTGGCAGCTAAAATTTAATGCTAAGAAATGCAAAGTCATACATACATTTATGTTTTTGTTTATGTTTATTAAAAGTCTTAACCACACTTCAGTTAATCAACAGCACGGTGTACAAAATATATTAAAAAAAACAAGAAAAGAAAGGAACGAAATGTAAAACAGGAAAGCAAAATAAAAGAAGACAATAAAAAAGAAGCACAAAAATGAAATAAAAAATTAATTAATTAAATCTAAATAATCTAAAAACCTAAAAAGGCAAATAATTTTGTTTAAATCTTGTTTAAATAGTTGCCAAAAAATACAGGATCCCAATGTACCAATCTTCTCATAAGAATGCTAAACCAAAAAGATGTGTCTTAATTATTGATCTGAATTTTACAAAGGATAACTCGGAATTAATCAAAACTGGGAGAGAATTCCACAGGCAAACTGCTGCAAAAAAAGCAGACTTTTGCGTAGATGCAAAACGCACCAAATTTATTAATTTTATTTGTTTTCTATCCTGTCCTCCCCAAAGAGCTCGGGATGGGTTACAGGTCAACATATACAGGTCAACAGTTAACAGGTTACAAGTTTTTCAGGTACAAGCTTTTATCCCAACTTGACACACACTAAGGATCATAATATTCATAATATACAGTTTACAAGTTAAATTTTTCATAATTACAGTGCAAGATTTTTCAATACAAGTTTTTATCCTAACACGACATATATCGAGGCTCTTGTATCAATATACATTTCTTTGTAATCTATCGGTCATGGGCGGGGGAGTTAGGTGAAGAGGTATATTTTTATTGCTTTCCTAAAGTTGAGGAGCCCTTCAAGGGATCTAATCTGCAGGGGCAGTTGATTCCAGTGGCTCAATATGAAATGGGAATAGAAACGTTATTTGGCAGTTTGCAGTTGAAAGGCACGACCAGGGGCCATTTTATTCTTTGGCATTTGATACATACGTATTTATACTCATGCCCTATGCCTGGTCACACACACTTTAGCCTCCCCAAACAGCTGAGGAACGTATGGAGGAAGCTTGGTCGTCACGTAGTCTGGTGCCATGTCATGCAAGGATCTGAACGCTAGCATCAAACCCTTGAAGGCACAACGTTTGGCTAAGGGCAGCCAGTGAGCCAACAACACAGCCTGGGAGACCAGGTCGCGGGATTGGAGGGCTTCAAAACATGAAGGAATAATACTGTTTAGGGGTGAAGAACAACAGAAGAGCAGGACTTGGGTGTGATTGTATGTGATGATCTTAAGGTAGCAAACTAGGTTGAAAAGGTGACGGCGAAAGATACAAGGATGCTAGGGTGCAAAGGAATAGATATGGCTAATAGGAAAAAGAAGGTATTGATGCCCCTGTATAAGACTCTGGTGACACTGGCATTTTGGATTACCCTGCTGAATTCAAAAAGATCGCATTGAAACTCCTGACACAGCCAACGAGCAAAACAGGGATTATCTTTGTAGGGTGTGTTGGACAACTGAACTCCTGTGTGACAGCCCTAAGGAGCGTTGGAAGTTGGCGTTTGTTTTCAGGAGCACTGGATGGTCACACTTCAACAGGCACAGATAAGTCCTTGCATTAAATTACTGACTTGGCAGTGGTGAACTTTCTTGTGCCTTTCAAGTGCTTATCCTGGTGCAAGTTGCCTGTGTGAGTCATCTGAAAAGCTTTATTTTTGAACAGATTTGAAGCAACAGCAACAGTGGCCTAGTGAGCCCTGTGCTCTATTGATGGGGTTGCTAGATTTTCCAATTGGAAAATCAGGACCCCCCCCTAGTCCCGCTCCTAAGCCCACCCAGTTCCACCCATCCCTTCCCTTAATCCTGCCCTCCCACTGCCTGCTCTTGTCGGGCAGGAAGTCCGCACATGCGTAGATGCCACATGATGACATCATGCACTCAAGTGTGTGTGCGTGGCATCCGCGCATGCACGAACTTCCTCCCTGCCGCTGTAATTTCAGGAAGCTTTTCAAAACCCAAAGTGTCAGATTTTGAAAATCCGTCCAGACCCCCCAACATGTCCTCAAAAGGGGAAATCCGGACATTTGGTAACCCTATCTATTGAGAATAATTCACTGGAGTAGGAGTGGAGTTTTTTTTCCAAAACCTATGAAGCTGAACTGAGGTTTTTCTCCACTCCTACTTTTATTCTGGTTGGTTTTCTCCTTTCAGATGAATAGGAACCTGCTAGGAGCACTGTCTGCATGCAGTTTTTGGAACAGGCCAATTTTTGATTTATAGTGATTATAGTGCTCCTTCCATCTACTATAGTGGTAGTTCAAATCACCCATTATTACCGTATACTGTTGCCCAATCTGCCAGCTTTCCTGATCTCTGAAAATATTTCTTCATCTGTCTGTTCATTCTGTCCAGGGGGACGGTAGTATAACCCTACCTATGTATTCCTTCCCTGCACACATGGAATTTCTATCCATATGAAATTCCACACTGCTATCTGTATTACTGAGAATGTTTATTTTGTTTGATTCAATTCCCTTTTTAACATAAAGCTCAACCTCCCCCCTCCAATTTGATCTACTCTATCATTGTGATATAATTTGTATCCAGGTAACAGTGTCCCATTGATTGTCTTCTTTCCACTAGGTCTCTGAGATGCTTATTAGAGAATGACATGGTGGTTGTTACCCGTGGCTAGCTGCGAGTAGCCGCGGGTAACCCGCTGAAACGGGGAAAGAAAAATAGCAGTTGCTGCGGGGACGGGGACAAGGCCATTCACTGCCCCGTGGAGCGGTGAATGGTCTTGTCTCCACAGTGAGACATCAAGGATTGCGTGGTCCCCGCAGCCCCCACCCGCCTGATCGTAGCGTTTAGCCAGCTCCCTCCCTCCACCTCACCTTATATTCCGAGTTTGCCGGCTTTCTTTTTACTGAGCCCCACGCGTTCAAAAAGCCACTGCGTGAGTTGATCAATCTTCTCCTCTGACGCAACCGGAAACAGGAAGTTGCAGGAGAGGAGAAGATTGATCGACTCGCGCAGCCGCACATCTTTTTGAATGCGTGCGGCTCGGGAAAAAGAAAACCGGCAAACTCGGCATATAAGGTGAGGTGGACGGAGGGAGCTGGCTAAACGCTGCAATAGGGCGGGTGGGGGCTGCTGGACTGCGCGATCGTGTGTGTTCCCGGCTCAAACTAGGAAGGAGGGAGTGAAAGGAAAAAAAATTCCGGGCCAAGGAGATGAAGAGGGAAAGAAAGGGGAAGACAGGCAGGAAAGAAAGGGGAAGACAGGCAGGTGAGCCAGATGCTGGAAGCAGGGGGGGGGGGTAAGAAAGAGGGAAAGAAGCTAGATGGGGTTGAAAAGAAGAGACACACTAGTATGGAAGAGGACGATAGGGGAAATCTGGACACAGGAAGGTAACAGAAAGAGGGGAAATTATGTGCATGGGGCATAGGGACAGAGACATAAAGGGGACATGCCATGGGGATGGTATATGGACACGGGGGGGGGACAATGCCAGATACATAGGGGAGATATTAGAAATGGGGAAAATAGGAACACAGAAGCGAGATGGTTTGTTGGGATGGGACAGGGACCGAGCTCGCAGGCTCCAGCGGCTTGCACAAATTACATTGTAACGTGCCACGAAAATTAGAGGGAGGGAGGGAGATAGATAGATGGGCCACGCAAGAGGAGCTGAAGGGTGGTAGAAAGGAACAGATGGAACAGAGGAGCGCAGGGAGAGGGGGGACATGATTGAGACATTTAAATACATCACGGGACGTGTCAAGGTGGAAGAAGACATCTTCTTTCTCAAGGGACCCTCGGTCACAAGGGGGCATCCGTTCAAACTCAGAGGAGGGAAATTCGATAGTGACATAAGGAAGTATTTCTTCACAGAAAGGGTTGTAGATCACTGGAACAAGCTTCCAGAGCAGGTGATCAAGGCCACCAGCGTTATTGACTTTAAGAATAAATGGGATGCCCTAGTAGGATCCTTACGAGGGTCGAGTTAAGGAACTAGGTCATTAGTACTCAGACTTAATGGGGTGGGTCAGTAAAGTGGGCAGACTTGATGGGCTATAGCCCTTTTCTGCCGTCATCTTTCTATGTTTCTATGTTTCTATGGTAAAGGAGGGAGGGAAGGGTGGTGATGGAAAGGAATAGAACAGACATTGAAAGAGGATAGAGAGGAACAGACCCTGAAGGGAAATGTGAAAGACAGAGTGGGGAGAAGACGCTGGAAGGGAAGAAGACAGATGCCAGAGTATGGGGGAGTGGAGGGAAGAAGATGGGTGCTAGACCAATTGGGGGGGGGGGGTGAAGGGAGAGGCACAGTAACAGCAAATGGAAGATGCAGAGAGAAGACACACACTGGATGGAAGGAATTGAATGAGAAGATGTGGAAAGCAGAAACCAGACAACAGGGGGGTCACGTGATGCAGCCTACCTAGAGGACGTCTGTGTGGAGAGCTCCCGCCCTGTCCCCTCTAAATTCGGCAATTACTACCTGCATTCCAGTTTTTCCCCTGGGGCTTTTCTGCTGGCCTGCTAGGGATAAGCTGCCGCTACCCCCCGGGTGCTTTGGAGAGCGATTTGAGCACCGGGTATGCCTATAAGATCGGCTAGGGGTTCCCGGGAAAAATCTATGTCAACCCCCTCCAAGATGGCGGCGGATCAGGCCACTTTCACGATCCCGGCCGGGGACTGGATTACCGACATCACAAAATCTGTGTCGGCTGCTTTGGCGGATAGACTAAACAAAATACAGTCCGCGGTTGATGAAATGCATGAAAAATTTGATTCACACACTCGGCGGCTGAACGATGTGGAGCAGTGTGTGTCTGACCAGGAAGACACGTGCACGAGTATGGCGGCGCAGATGGCGGCACTGCAGCAACAGACCCGGGAGTTAACTGCACAGTTGGATGATCAGGAAAACCGCAGCCGACGGAACAACTTGCAACTGATCGGGATTCCGGAATCGGTCACGGATGCGGAGCTCTATGAGATTTTCAGTAAGTGGCTGCCTACCGCTCTGGGTCTTGAGGAGAACACCATGCAATTTGCCTGCGAGCGGGCTCACCGTGTAGGAGCGCGTGTTTCTGGGGCCGGGAGACCTCGCGTAGCTATTGCCCGCTATGTGAATTGGAGAGAGAAGGACATGCTGCTCCGTGCGTTCCGGAAGGTGGGGGCCCTAGAATATGAGGGCTCAAAAGTGCTGGCCTTTAACGACTACTTGATCAGGGTGGCTGCTTTGCAAAAGGCCATGTTGCCCTGCTGTACCGATCTGCACAATCGGGGATTAAGTTCGCCTTGGTGTTTCCAGCCCGTCTACGAGTCTGGCATGAGGGCCAAAACCATTCATTGGCTACAGTGGAAGAGGCTCGGACTTTCCTGGCTAAGTTGCCAGCCTGAGAATGCCTTCCCGACCTGTTTCTGCTCTGGCCTGGTGGGACTTTTGGGCTCCAGAGGGTTCGCTGCGATGGGAGTGGTCCTACTGGGTTCAGGATAACCCTCCAGGCTTGCCTGCTCTGGATCTACAGGATCTCATGTTATGCCACCTGAACTACAGGGTCTTTGGAGTGGATTTGGTTTTCATCATTACTGTCCTCCTTACAATTCTTCTCTTTGTCATCTGCTGGCTGGAGGCTGTGAGGGGCACACTTGTACTTGGACCTGCCTTGAGACCTGTCCCGATTGCTGCAGTTTGTAGCCCTGGATATTGCTGGACTATTTGCTTTGTCTTTCGACTGGACAATCTGTTTGTTCTTTGTGCTAGTTTGATCTTGCTGCATTTAGGGGTTTAGGGGACATTGAGGGGGGTGGCGGGGGGTGGCGGGGGGGGGCTCTTCGGGTAGGTTGGGGATCTGTTTCTGGGAGTGCATGTTGGGGGGGTTGGCATGCTATGGGGGAGGGGGGTGGTAGGAGGGGGGTGAGGATGGGAGGAATGAATGGGGAGTGTGCATGGTGGATGCTGTGTGTTTGGTCGGGGTGTATGAGGTGGGGAGGGGGGAGGGCAGAGGATTGCTGGATACTGTGGGTATTTTCGACGATGGGGGCCGGGCTTAGCTGGGGGGCCTGGTCTCTCATTCCATTTTCTTTTTCTACATTGCGGCACTTTTGGTGGCTTTTTATGCTGCATAGTTATGGTTAATTTGACAGTGGTGACTCTTAATGTTGATGGTATCCACTCTCCTATTAAACGAAAGAAAATTCTCACGTGGCTTCGACAGCGTCAGGTAGATGTTGCATTCCTTCAAGAAACTCACCTTACGAGTGCTGAGCATGAGAAGCTGCGCAGGGATTGGGTCGGGGAGGTGCGGTACTCTGCCTATAATGGCCGCCAGAGAGGAGTGGCTATCCTGGTTCATAAAAGCATACCACTCCAAGTTCACAAGACAATTCAAGATAAACAGGGCAGATACATTATGGTTGCAGGGGACCTTTGGGGCTTTCAGTTTCTTTTTTGCAATCTGTACGCCCCGAATGTTTATGACCATAGTTTTTACTCTGGGCTGCTGGGTATTATAGCTCAATTCCCTACTTATCAATTGGTTGTGGGAGGTGATTTTAATGTTGCAGCTGATCCGACAGTGGATTGTTCTCCTGCCAGGCCGCGACCTAGGAATCATGGCCAGAGGGGTGTGAACCTTCTATGTACTCAATTGGCGGTGGTGGATACCTGGAGGACTCTTCATCCTTTTGACAGGGAATATACATTTTACTCTCATCCCCATTCCATGTATTCTAGACTGGATCATGTTTTGGTCTCTTTCACCGTGTGGATAAGGTTTCTATTGAGGATACCACCCTGTCGGACCATTCGGCGGTCCTTGTGACTATAGCGGTTACGGAGCGCAGGGGTGATAGATCTTGGCGGTTCCCGGCTTCTCTCTATGGTGACCAGAAGTTTCCAGAATTTCTGCGGGACAAATGGGTGGACTATGATTTGTATAATAATACTTCGGACGTAGACCCGGTAGTGTTCTGGGAGGCTTCGAAGGCTGTATTGAGAGGTCATATCATCCAATATGTGTCAGCAAAGCGGAAACGACAGGGGGAGAAACTCCTTGCCCTGACGGAGCAATTGGCTGAGATTCGTAAACGTCACTGAGCGACGCTACAGGGCACGGACGGGCAGCAGATTCGCTCCTTACGCTCTCAAATTAACGAGATACTGGATGCTAGGGCCCGTCAAGATATTTACTATCAAAAATTTCACCTTTATCACTGGGGCGGAAAGGCGGGTAAACTCTTAGCAAATCTGGTCAGGCCCTACCGGAAGAAGCAAATTGTACGAGTGGTCAAGACTTCTAGGGGAGAGACCCTCACTCAGGAATCTCAAATACGGGAGCAATATGTTGATTTTTATAGCGCGCTCTATGCGAGGAGAGACTTTACCATCGAGGAGCGGGACCGTTTCTTTCGGGATTTGTCTCTCCCGCAGTTGTCCGAGGTTCAGACGGAGCATCTGAATGCCCCTATTTCTTCGGAGGAAATCAAGTTGGGGATTAAAAAACTAAAACTCACTAAATCGCCTGGTCCCGATGGCTTTGGCCCCGAATACTACAAACTTTTGCCTGACCTGCTTGTCCAACCTTTGGGTAATTATTTCAATTTCCTTTCCTCGGCACCCGCGGGCGTTCCGCATAATCTTGCTCATATCACTCTGCTCCCAAAGCCGGGAAAGGATCCCGCGCAGGTCGGTTCGTATAGTCCAATCTCCTTATTGAATCAAGATGTTAAGCTGTTAGCGTCTATCATGGCAACTCGGCTCAATGTGTTTCTCCCTCAGCTTATTGGGGATGATTAGGTGGGATTTGTCCCTCAACGTTATGCATCGATGAATCTTCTTAAGGCGTTGACTGCGATCCATGAACATAGGGGGAGAGGGGGTACTTCCGCGATCGTCAGGCTCGATATGGAAAAGGCTTTCGACAGTATTTCTTGGCAGTACCTCTTTTGGGTGTTGCAGGAATATGGCGTCCGTGGGACTTTCCTTGCTTGGATCCAGGGACTCTATACGAAGCCGCAAGCTAGGCTACTTATTAACGGCAGCCTTTTGCAGTCGTTTCCACTTTGCCGGGGTACTCGCCAGGGTTGTCCCCTCTCTCCCCTATTGTTTGTCCTAGCTATAGAGCCGTTAGCTATTAAGATTCGTTCCAGTCCTACCTTGCGAGGCATCCACATTGGTAGGTCAGAGTGCCGTATTACACTATTTGCGGACGATATTTTACTTTTCCTGGACCAAGCCCCCACTCATTTGCCGGTGGCGTTGCAGCTGGTATCAGAGTTTGGTGTTCTCTCTGGTCTCCGTGTGAACTGCTCGAAATCGGAATTGTTACCCCTGTCGGGGCTTGGGTGGGAACCGTGGCATTCTGGCCTGCCTATCCCCCCGGTGACGGCTCCTATGAGGTATTTGGGTATCTATCTGCATCCGGACCCTAGGGTTCTGTACAGAAGTAATATCTTGGCTGTACTTGATAAGATTCAGGCTCTGTGTCACGCGTGGCGGGATCTTCCGCTATCCATCTTGGGGAGAGCGGCGCTGATTAAAATGATTTTACTGCCTAAGCTGCTCTATCCCCTCCAAGCGGTGCCCTTTTGGATTCTACAGCGCGATATCCGACGGCTTCGCTCTCTTTTTTCTGTATTTCTTTGGCGTGGCTGGACTGCCCGCATTGCTTATGCTAAGTTGACCCTTTTCAAGCTGGAGGGGGGCCTGGGGCTTCCCGATATTCGTGCTTACAACGTGGCGGCTCTAATGCGCTTTATTCACGAGGGTGTGATGGAGTTGGCTCGATTTTCCCCGCAAGGATGGCTGGAGGGATGGTGCGCGCCTTACACTTTCTTGAAACTTTTGCATGCCCCACGGGGACTACGGGGCGAGTTGTCCTCTAAGTTGCAGTTCTTGCGCCCTTTTTGCCAGGCCTGGCACTGGTGGCGCCGGCTGCAGACGAGATCTCCCAGGGCTTCGCCTTTTCTGCAACTACAGGGTAATCCGGACTTTTCACCAGGATTGGGATGTTCCCCCTTTGCCGCATGGGCGGTCCAGGGGGCTTCGACACTCGCTCACATGATGGATGGGGATACGGGGGTATTTGACTCTTTTGCCCAATTTCAGGATAGGTGGAAAGTACCTACAACTCACTTCTTCACTTATTTACAGGCCCGCCATTACTTTCAGAGTCTTTGTTTGCAGTATGGCGCGGAGTGGCCATGTGGACCTCTTGATATACAACTCTTGAGTATCCCGCCTGCCCTGAGTTCTCTTGCGCTCTGGTACAGGGTGGTGCTTTCGTCTGTGGCTCAGGGGCCTTTGACATTGTTATGTAATGCCTGGAATAGGGACCTGGCCTCTCATTATAACCCTGACTCGTTTCTGACACTCTTTCACACCCTTCATGCTTTCGTGAAATCTGCGGCTAGCAGGAGACCCAATTCAAAATCCTCCATAGTGCCTACATTACCACAGCACGGGGGGCCAGGATGGGTTTGTGGGAGGAACCTACATGTATTAAATGTAGCGGGGCACCTGGGACTTTCCTCCATTCTTTTTTGGAATGTCCTGAGCTTTCTCTGTGGAACTCTTCCTTCGCGCAGCTTCGGTTGGTTCTCCACTGCACTATTGAGTGGGATTATAAGACGTTGTTGTTGGGTGACCAGACTTTGTTGGAGGAACAGGGCCTCACGATTCCTCAGAGGCGCTTTATCTACCTGATGTTGTTGACGGTTAAACGTCTGATCTTGCAATACTGGACCCAGTCGGGGGCTATCCCCTTGGACAGTTAGATCCATCAAATGCATGAGTTAGCCCGCTTTGAGCTTGGTTATTATAAACATTCTACTAATCCTGAGGTGATGGAATACTTAGCCATATGGCGGGTGTTCATACATCTACCTATGGTTTCCAGCTTGGGGGGGTCAGGGGGAGTGTCTGATTGATGGGGGTATGGATGTGGGGTATGCTTGTGGGAGTGGATGGTGTGCTTGCCTGGGCGGTTGCTGAGTTCTATGTTTAGGGGGTTTCACAGATGGTTTTGTTTGATTGTTATATATAGAAAAATACTTGTTGGGGTTGCCAGGAGAGACACCTCATTTATGCTTTTGGATGTAAGTAGAGGTCTCCTTGGATGTGTTATATGCTCCTGACTGAGTTCATCGTATTTTTGTTGACCATTGTTCTATTCTTTTTGTATTTTCTTGGTCTCTCTTGTTGACTCCTCAATAAACATATTTTCAAAAAAAAAAAAAGAAACCAGACAACAAAGGTACAAAAAAAAATTATATTTATTTATTTATTTTTTGCTTTAGGATAAAGTAGTATATTAGTTGTGTTGATAAAAATTTATAAACAAAGCCCTGCCAGCTGAACATCTCTTTCTCTAGTTCAGCAGCAGGAACTTTGATTTATAAGAAAGGAATAAGCTAAATATTACAGTACTAAGGCTTATATGGATGCTGCGGGGACGGTGACGGGGCGGTGAAAGGGATGGTGGTGACGGGGCGGTGCAGAGGATGGTGGGCCGGGGACAGGGCGGTGACGGGGACAGAATTTTTCCCCGTGTCATTCTCTAATGCCTATTATATCTACCTCATCATTCATTGCTAATTACTCTAACTCTCCTACTTTATTTTTTTAGACTTTTAGCATTTCTATACAGACACTTCAAATTGTGTTTTTTCCTTGCATCTACAGGCTGCTGAGATGATGACAGGAATAATGTCACATCTGTACTCTGCTTCCCTCTTAAGCACTCTTGGCTTTCTGTCACCATTTTTGAAACTCCCTAAATGTTCTGATTCAACAGTATCCTTCAAGGATACTCTACACCAAGCCATCTGCTCCTGGGGGCCTGTTGGCTTCCCTCCTCTCCCCTTCCATCTTAGAGCAGCTTTTAAACTATCTCCTTTTTAAACATTAGCGCCAGCAACCTGTTCCATCCCGATTAAGGTGAAGTTCATTCTTTCAGAATAGGCTCCCTCTTTTCCAGAAGGCAGTCCAGTTCCTAACAAATCTAAATCCCTCAACCCATCACCATCATCTCAACCACACATTAAGACTTCGGAGCTCTGCCTGCCTTTTGGGTCCTGCGCGTCGAATGGCGAGAATTTCTGAAAATGCTACCCTGGAGGATCTAGATTTCAGCTTTCTACCTAGGAACCTAAATTTGGCTTCCAGAACTGCCCTTCCACATTTTCCTATGTCATTAGTACCTACATGTACCATGACATCCGACTCCTCCTCCAGCACTACCTAATATCCTATCTAAGTAATGCGTGAGGTCTGCCACCTTCGCACCAAGCAGGCAAGTGACCAAACTATCCTCACACCCACCAGCCACACAGCTATCTACATGCCTTATGATTTAATCTCCCACTACAACAACCATCCTAACTCCTCCCTTCTGGGCAGAAGCCCCTGGAAATAGATCCTCAGTGGAAGAGGATATTGCATCTCCTGGTGGGCAGGTCCTGGCTACAGGATCATTTCCTGCATCACCAGGGTGATCTTCTCCTTTTAGGAGACCTCCCCCCTCCAAGGCATCACAGACTAGAGGTGAGACTTCTCTACAACGTCCCTATAGGACTCCTCTTTGTACCTCTCTGTCTCCCTCAGCTCCTCTAAGTCTGCAACTCTAGCTTCAAGGGAACGGATTCATTAAGAGCCAGGAGCTCTTTGCAACGAGCACAAACATATAATTTCTTGTCAACTGGGAGATAATCATGCATATGATGACACTGGATACAAAAGACTGGATAGCTCCCCTCTTGCTGCTGGACTACAGTCTGCATATTATTATTGAACTGCTTAATTAAATCCTATTAAGATACTAGGAATGTTAAGACTGGTATATTTCAGATTTGTGGCGTTTGTCTTTGTTAAGATCAGCTGGAGAGCTGTGGAGGGTAATCTAAGAGTACTATATTAGTAATTTGAGCTTAGGGGTGGGTGGGCTGAGGCAGACAGCAGTTCACATGTTGCTATGAAAATTATCTTTAATGCCAAGTCTCTACAACATACCTCTTAGAACCAGGCTTACTAAGGGTTTGGCACTAGGCCACCATTCCTAAGGTGACCATACATCCCATTTTGAACAGGACCGTTCTGTTTTTAGATTCCCTGTCCCATTGTCCCCGCACACAGCTTCAGGACGCTGAAATGTCCTGTTTTCAGGGACAGCGTCCCGAAGCTGTGCGTGGAGGCGATCCCTTCCCCTCCCTCCCTGCTGTGCCAAAGCCAGCCTTCCTCCATCCCTCCCTCCAGCCCCCAATTCAAACCCCCCCCCCCGGATCCGCAGCCTCTACTGCTTGCCAGCCTCTCTTACCTCTCTTCAGTGCCCATTCAACCTCTCCCCCCCGGTCTGCTGCCACCGCTTGCCGCCCAAAAGCTTTCTTCCCGAGGAAGTTCTGGGCCAGAATTGACATTGGGAAGAAGGCTCCTGGGCGCAAGCAGCAGCAGTGGCAGACCGGGGGGGGGGGAGGAGTTGAATCAGCGCTGGAGGGAGGAAAGGAGAGAGGCTGGCAAGCAGCAGCGGTGGACCCGAGAGGGGGTATTGAGCGCTGGAGGGAAGGAAGGAGGGAGACTGGCTTTGGTGCGACAGGGAGGGAGGCAGGTAGGCAGGCAGGCTGGCTGGCTTTGGCACGGCAGGAAGGGAGGGAGGTAGGCAGGCTGGCTTCGGGGGAGGGGGTGGGACAAAGACTGGAAGGCAGTTTGGGGGACATAGGAAGGAGGCACTGGGGTCACTAAGGACATGGGAAGGGGCACTAAGGACATGGGAAGGAGGCACTGGGGCCATTAAGGACATGGGAAGGGGCACTAAGGCACATAGGAAAGAGCACTGGTGCACTAAGGACATGGGAAGGAGGCACTGGAAGCACTAAGGACATAGGCACTAAGGACATAGAAAGGAGCACTGGGGGCACTAAGGACATGGGAAGGAGGCACTGGGGGCACTAAAGACATAGGAAAGGGGCACTAAGGACATGGGAAGGAGGCACTGGGGCCATTAAGGACATGGGAAGGGGCACTAAGGCACATAGGAAAGAGCACTGGTGCACTAAGGACATGGGAAGGAGGCACTGGGGGCACTAAAGACATAGGAAAGGGGCACTAAGGACATGGGAACGGGCACTAAAAACATAGAAGGGGCACTGGGGGCACTAAGTACATAGGCACTAAGGTCATGGGAAGGGGCACTAAGGACATAGGAAGGAGCACTGGGAGCACTAAGAACATAGGAAGGAAGGAGGGAGGGAATAGAAAAGGACAATTGTTGGGCCTGAGTGCAGAAAGAAAGAAATGAAAGAAAGGAAACGCAACCAGAGATTCATTAAATCACCAGACAGCAAAGGTAGGAAAAATGATTTTATTTTCAATTTAGTGATCAAAATGTGTCAGTTTTGAGAATTTATATCTGCTGTCTATATTTTGCACTATATTTGTCTATTTTTCTATAGTTACTGAGGTGACATTGCATATTTTAAAGTCATCTGCCTTCACATCTTTGAAAACCCCCCAAATATAAATGATAATTAACATTTTCTCTGCATATAGTATGCTTTGTGGCGTTTTTTTATTTTATGGTTACCATTATGAATTAATAAGATATTATGTGTACATGAAAAATGAATGGAAGAAATTTGGGGCGGGGCTAGTGTGGGATTGGGGCGTGCCTAGGGCAGGACTGACAATTAATAGATGTCCCGTTTTGATGAAAAAAAATTAATGATTACATTAAGCATTCCTCCCCTCAAGAGTCACCTGTGGAGTCTGATCTCTAAGAAAGTCCTCAGAATTCAGTCCCTGGTCTGAATCTCTGTTTTATGCTTTTTTTCTTTTTTTTTTCTTAACTTTTTAATGTGTCCTGACAATTTGACATTTCTTCTCTCTCCATATCCACCATCCTTCTGTGTCTTTGTCCAAAATCTCCCCTGTACGCCTCTCCCTTGCCTTCCTCCAATTTCAGCACCTGCTCTCAAAGTGTCCCGATCCAGCCCTTATAGTCAGCAGTTTCCCCTTTGTCTTGCCCTGTCCTGCATTTCCCCCTCTTTGTCCCTATTCCATCCTGTGATCAGCAGGGCCTCCTCCTCCCATATCCAGTGTTGCTCCTCTGTGTCCCTATCCCTTCTCCCTCCATACTTGGCATCTCTTCTCTGTCTCCCTGTCCCTACCTCTGTCTATCCTAGGATCAGGATCTTTCCCTCTCTCATCCTACTCTCCTCTCCCCAGTTCAGTATGTCTCCCTCCTAGGTCTCCCCTCTTCTCTTCCATTCAGCATCTTTTCCTTTCTTCCCCTAGTCAGTCAACCAGTCAGTTTCTCTCTCTCTTTCACCCCTCCCCCAGCTGTTCCAGCATCTAAACCTCTCCCTCTAGGATCTTTCTCTTTCTGTGTCTCTAACCTCTCCCACCCCCAGTGCAGTAGAGCAGCACTTAACTCTCCCTCTCTCTTGCCCGACCCTACTTTTCTCCCCATTCTCCCACCCCCACAGCTCCAGCGTTTATCCCTCCATCTCATCCGCACGCCCCCTTGCTCCAATGGTACTTGCTAACCTGCCACAATCACTGCCAGCACTATAGAAATTAAAAGGAGCTTCCTGCTTTCTCTAATGCAACCTCTATGTTCTATGTGGGCAGAACTTGTCACAGGGAAGACTGAGGCCCCAAGGCTGTGGTGTTCCTGCCAGCAATGATTCAGCCAGGTTAGCAGACTGCGGGGGCTGGGTGGGAGAAAGAGAGGAAAGCTGTCGGCACCCCGGGACAGTAGGTAGAATGAGATTCGGGGGAGGGGGGGAAGGTCCTCTTGTGGAGGTTGTAATTGTCATTGGGGAATCTTAGCCTCCTCAAGCCTCTTATACAGGGTGCCTATGACAGCACAGCTTACTATGCTGACCCCTGAGATGAGCTTGAACAATGAGTTCTCAGAATCATCAAGCCATCAGTACTTAGTACAACTGGACAGGGTTTACTGAAGTAATTGCTGAGAAATTACTAACAAAGAGGGGACATAGGCCAGGACCTGAGGGCATTGGCACAGCTGCATATGTGTGGGGATCTCAGCACCAAAAGAACAAGGGGAAGCACACGCCAGCACAGAGGTGCACAGGCACAGCTCCCAGTACAACAAGCCTCGCATGCTCAAACTTTCTTTAAAACTCATTATTTTCATCAATAAGGTCTTTTTTCTTGGGTCCTTAATCTCAAAGAACGCACATAGCCTCCTTTCTGCCAGGAAACATTTGTTGTATAGTTGGACTGAGCGCTGGCATGTATGGCAACAGACCCAGCACGATGTGCCTTGACACATGCCGGCTGCTTCCATGAACTCATGAGGCAGGTTTGGCTCAGGAGTTGGAGTCCTGCTCCTCATCACGCCCTCTTCCTGCGTGTCTCTGCCAAACCCACAGAAACCCCTGCTGCAAACGCAGCATTCTGTGCCTCAAAGAGATGAAGCAGAAAAGAAACCTCACCACTTGGAAGGTTTGAGGGTTTCATGGAATGGCTTTCAGCTCACAGATTCGCTATCCAAACCTCTTCCGCACCCTCATCTCATTACAACCTCAAAAAGGGAAAATATGTGGAGGGAGTGGAGAGGCCAGAAAAGGAAGCACTGCCTCCAGGAGAGTAACCCACTGGAAAAGGGAACAGTTAGCAAATCATACAGCTGTCCAAAGGTAGAAGATTAGCAAAAGCATCAAGCAGCATCAACTATATGGAAAAATAACCTGCTAGCTTAAAATTAAAGCATGTTTCATAAAAAGCAGGAGTCCTTATGGAAATCTGTCAGATGCTGAGATTTTCCTTAACCTCAGTGTGTGCAGCCTCCTTCAAACATATCTCATAATAAGATCCCCCAACCCCCTAAATAAACTAAATCAAATATTTCACAAGAGAGACCTGGAACAGAATGCGATTGCCTTTCTCTCTCCATGAACTAGCTGGCGTGCTGCTCCTTGCTATTCTGATTTTGTACTTTTGATGGTCTTGGCAGAGCAATAACAATAGAGCTTTATCTCAAAGCCAACCTGCTGGCTTGGGAACCCCAGAACTAAACCAGCAGCTTTCTCTCTCCTTGATTGTGCAAGTCAGGTTTGGAGAATATCTGCAATTCCAGCTTCTGACCATGGGGGGAGCACATTGATAAGATCAATGCGGTTCCCTGTGATCACCAAGTGATGCAATAAACAAGCAGCCAATGATTGCCGCTGTCTGGATGGCTCTCTGTTACTTTCTGGTCAATCATTTCAACAAGTTCAACAATTACATCTCCATTTTGTACTCTACATCATCTACTTATGAAACACACAGTAATTCAGACTTTGCAGACAGGTAGTTCTCCCTTAGGGACACAGAGATCCATACTCTCAATGTTTGCCATCCTACTAACCCACTGTGTCTGGTTAGGGCTCCCCTTCTTCAGGAAGAGTCAAGCACAGCTTACATAAAGATCCTGCTAGCCAGGTAAACAACAGTGCTCGAAAGGGTTCTTGAACCAGCTGCATCCTCTGCTTCCTAAGGCAGGGACTACTGCAGGACCTGCTTCATAAATGGCAGGAAAGATAGAAAACAGAAGACCCAAAGCAGTTCCCTGATGAGTAAGGAGAGGGGGACAGTGCATGATGGCTCTCTGACAAGCAACAGTGGTTTGAGATTTTGGCACCAGAGCAGCTGGGACATTCTGTGCAAAATCCATGAGTAAAAACATTTTAACAGCAAGTTTATAGAGTGAGAAAGGCTGAACAGCTCCATGGGGTAAAAAGCCTAGTCATAGGACAGATGTCCAGATGTACCCTTGTTTCGTACTTGCTAGCAATGGCGCCTGCCTCTGCCACAGCAACAGCATCCCAAGGCCTCCTATTTGAACGTTTTACAACTGCCAGGATCATTAGTTGCACCACTACATGTATGGAAAGTTTGTGGTAGACATTTCAGGTCCAGTGGAGGAACCTGGAGAAGCAGACGTCTGCACTGTGTGAAGTCCCTCACCACCATCCTGATGAGTTATAGTTAAGAGAGGAAGAAGCCATGAATGATGGCTCTGCAATGAGAGTCAGAAAATTTTTTTTAAAAAGCCATCTCTCTAATTTTATAATGCAGCGTCACAATCTATAATACACTAGCACATATATATATGTAACCAACAATCTCACATATAAGTGCCAGTTGGGGGCTAAATGGTATTGCATGATTTTGCACAATTAATTTAGCATGCAAATGCAAGGGGGGGTGCAGGAGGTACATGGGCATATCCAACATTTACATGCCACATCCAGGAACACACATTTACATCCATTGGTCCATACGTCCATTTACCTCTGGTGGTTGCCACCTGGGGCAAAGCACCCCTCCTCTTCTAGGCAGTGGAGGGGGGGGGGAGGTGCATGCAGAAGTCCCAGGGGCATGGACTCATGGGCATGGCTATCTGTTCTCTGCCCTGGAACAGGAAGTTGACATCAAAGGGGTGGGGGGCTGGACCACACACACCAGACCATGGCCCCACAGCTTCTCCCTGCATCCCCTTACTGGATGCACCCTGGTTGGATAGCCCCTCTGCCTCACCCTTGATATGCCATTTGTTTACATCTGCTATTTACATAGTGTACATGGGCATGCCTAAATGTAGATGCAAAGATGCTGACTTGCATTAGTGTTCTATAAAATACTTATATGCGTGTCTTATAAAACAACACTTAGTAAGCATAAATCTGGTGCTTAATTTCTAGTGTCTGGTTGCTGCCTGCATTTTTAATTGAGAATCTAATGGGATGGGAATAAGGAGAACAGCTGTCCAAAGAAAAAACAAGAAAACTTAATTCTTTCAGTGAATCTCATTAAACTCTTTTAGGGACCATAAAAACTGGAGCTGAAAGAAAATGGAAAAACTAGCCTGTCTCAAACATACTCATACCATGTCTCTGAAGAGCAACAGATAGTCATGCTCCTTTTTCTCTCTTCTGGGAGCAAAATCCCGAGCCAATTACCCAGCCAGAAAAAAGAAACACATCTCGTCCTAGTCAAATAAACCCCCAGCAGCCTACACTAGATTGATGGCATTCCACTCTCTTCCCGTCAGCTAAACACAGTGATATTTATACAGAACGGAGCGCTTTATTAATTGTGCAACCGACGGAATTATGGCTAGGACTCAGAATTTTTCAGTAAATTATTTCTGAGGTGCCTATTTCTTTTGGCAAACAAAACACAGTGCAAAGCTTTCAGTGCAACATTAGATGAAAAAGCATCAAAAGGATGAAAAGGGCAGCCGATAAACTCCAGAGCCTTGCCAGGATTTGGTGAAGGCTATCATTCACATGTTACTTCTAGGGTTTTTTGCCTGAAGTCCAGTCAGCCCAGGAATCTCTGTGGAAGGCAGTTCACCAAGCACCCATAACAAAGCCAGGAAAGCAGTACAATGCATGAAGGAGAGAGTAGGAAGAGGACAGGAGAAAGAATGAAACAGAATAAAAGGAAACCAGGAAAGAGGCCTAGAAAGTAAGTGAACCCAGTCCCTACTCATATATAAACACCGAACACCTCATAGTCTTATGTTGCCTTTTTATATGCCTATAGTATTCACAGATCAATCAATTGCTATGACTCAAATAGTAAATGTGCGCTGGGAGCATAAATGCTCAAAAGCTTAACCCCTTCACAGCTTCTGAGGCGTTTTCTCCATTGTAGTGTATGTGTACTTGTGCAGTTCATTCAAAATATGTTTAATGACCACATGGGGGTTAAGCTTTTGAGCATTTATGCTCCCAGCGTACATTTACTACTGGAGTCATAGCAATTGATTGATTTGTATATTTTTCTCCAGTTCCTCTTCAATTTGTAGTATAGTATTCATAGTACGTCTCTTTCTTCTCTTCATATTTCTCTAGCATATATTTAAACACATCTTCCATAGATATTATAATTAGACTGTGAAACCCACTGGAACAGAGAGGGAACATTTTCTAATGATTGAAAATGTAACCCTATTTCTAATGTATTAATATTGTAAACCACTTAATACTCATGTACAAGCGGTATATCAAATATAATAAATCCAATCCAATCTTAATACCACAAACTCATAGACTCACCTAGAAACACACAAACTTTCACACACAACCCCATCCAATATATATCAGCATCCATGTTCCCAACACCCCATCCCAAACACACACCCCAACAATTGTACCCTTTCATCCTAAAACACCTACACACAGACACCCAGACATGCACACAAGAAAATAAAATGGAGACATTTAAAAAGATTGGACTAACACAACAGATTGTGAAAAGATGTCGCAAAAATGAGATCACAGACCAGTCTACTATATTCTGCTTCAGGCCAATTCAGTAGTATGTCAACTAGAAGTTCTGGGAAGAGCTGAATCATGAGCCCTGAGAAACGAGGTAGGGAGGGTGATTGCTGGGGCAACTGCCACAGAGCACGACATAGTATAAGAGGAGAAAAGACTTACAGCTTCATAAAGTAGATCTGGGGTAGATGCTGACCAAATTTCAGTTTTGGCAGCAAAACTGGCCCAAGGTCTGGATTTAGGTTTTGGCCAAAACGAGTGGTAGAGGAGAAAATGGTAGCGCCTCATAGCCCCTCGGGCCCTTCAGTCGCATCTACCTAAGTGGATGAAATAACGACGGAAGTCCCTGCAGCTCTTGAGATTATTTTAGATAAATGTCTTCTTCCTATTGACAATAAATTAGAACTGCAAGAACTATGAGGTTAAACTTTTAGCTAAAGTAATGACTAATCAGTTGACAAAAGTCATTCCTACAGTCCTGCATGTCTCACAGGTTGGGTTTCTTCAGGGCATATCTGTAGCAAAAAATTTGCGGAAGATACATCATTGGAATAGCAGGCTCGAAAGGGGGTCCATAAGAACATAAGAAACGCCTTCACCGAATCAGACCTTTGGTCCATCCAGTCCGGTGACCCGCACATGCGGAGGCCAAGCCAGGTGTTCCCCGATGAAGACCTGTTTATCCGTATCCATCAATGTGATTTGCAAGAAGGTGTGCATCCAACTTGCCCTTGAAACCCAGAAAGGTGGTTTCTGTCACAACCTCCTTCCTTCATTGCTTACCAGTTTCAATGCTGAGAAAGCATTTTGACCATATATGCTGGGATTTACTTTATGCTACTTCAACTCAATATGGCTTTACTGGGTGTTTTGTGTCAGCAATGAAAGTGTTCTATGCATCACCAAGGGCTGTCTTACCAGTTAATTATCTCTGATCCTCCTTGTCACTTTTGTTATTTGTTCTGTCATTGGACTCTCTCATCCAAGATATTTATGCAAACCCTGATATTCAAGGAGTGCAGATTAAGGAATATTGCTTTAAACTAGCAGACGTTGATGATATTTTGGTGCAAATTACAGAGCCCCGATATTTATTACGCGTACTCTTAGAGAATATTGTGCAGTACGGTAACTTTGTGGGATTACATTTAAGTTTAATCTAAGTCAGGGGCTTTGCCCTTATCAGAGGTGCTCAGGCACTTATGGGGGGTCTTCTTTTCTCTTGAGATGGGCGACAGCCTCCTTCTGTTACATGGGCATACGTCTTCCATCCTTGACAAGGTTGTTGTATTCTTTAAATGTTGCTAACCTCTTCTAGGCTACCAGGGATCACTTGGAGAAATGGAGAGACCTGCCAATCTCGCTCACTGGAAGAATAGTTTTGATTAGAATGGTGGTGTTTCCACAGTGGCTGTACATGTTACAAACGCTGCCGTTGAAATTACTGAAGAAAGATATTTCAGAGCTGTGTGTGGGGACAATGGGACAGGAGGTCTGAAAACGGACCTATGGTCACCTTAATCTTGCCGGCCCTGCACAGACCGGCAGAAATTTTCTGTGGACTGATACCGGTCCACGGACCGGCGGTTGAAGAACAGTGGTCTAGACTGTAGTGAATAGAATTGAGAATTCATTACAGGGCACTGTAGTAAAGCTTTCTCAATTTTCATCTGAAATAACAAATAAGGTGGCTGAGCATGATTCTCAATTGGCTGTGATAGAAAAGAAATTGGACAAAGTAGAAGCATCTGTCTCTGTAATGCAATCCTGTGCTGCTTCTCATGTGAAGGATAATACTTTATTACACTTACAGATGGAAAAAACGGAAAATGCTATGAGATCTAGGAACCTCAGATTTCTGAATTTTCCTATATCTCATTATCTTTCTCCTTTGGAATTACTAAAAATGTATTTGAAGGATATACTTTGTTATACTCGGAAACTTTTTCTCCGGATAATCTTTACTATATGCCTACTGGTTCCAAAATGGTTTCAGAAGAGGGGGAAAAGATCAATTAGTGTCACCCAATAGTTTAAATATTTCTCCATTCCTAGAGTCATCGAAAGATTTTATAGCCAAAAGAGCAACATTGTTGGTCACCTTTAGGACTGAAATAGAAATACAAGCCATTCTTAAATTATATTTTATAAATAAAAATACCTTGTTTTGTGATCAACAGATAAATATTTTTCCAGACGTCTCTAAACAGATGCAATACAGAAGAAAGCAGTTCCTGCTACTCAAGACTCGTGTCTTGGCTGTGGGAACTTTATTTTTTCTTAAGCGTTTAGTGACATATCAGAATATTAGATATATTTTTGTTGATCCAGCTGATTTTGAAACTTCTTCAAGATAAACCTAAATTAGACATATTGCCTGTAATTAATGCAGAGGTTGAGATTGAGTAAAAATGGAATGTTTATTTGCCTGATTTAGGAGATTATGGTATACTAGTGTTTTAGCCCATTACATTCGTTACAGTAACGGGTGCTAGAATAGCCCCACCTATACCCTGTCCCTGACTCCACCCATGCCCTGCCTCTATCATGCCCAGACCCTGCCTCCCACTGATCCCAGTCCCACCACCTCACTTTTCACCATTTCCTTTGTACCCTTTTGGCCCCATGACAGGGTCTTTACTTACCCGAGGTGGCAGCAGCAGTCCTGATGTACCAACCTTTCCTCCCTCAGTGCCCCAAAGCAGCAGTGGTCCTACCATTTCCATCTCTCCCTTTCCCCCTTTCACACCCTCTACCATCTCTCTCTGACCCTGTTTCACCTCTTTTGCCATCTTTCCCTTTCCTGTCCCCCTCTGTCCTTTCCCAAGACCATTTCTCTCTCTCCTGCCCCCTCCACACTCCCTGAAGTCTATCTCTCCCTATCCCCTACCATCTCTCCTGGTCCCCCTAGTAGCCCCTCTCTCCTTCTCATCCATCTGTCTCTGTCTCTCTCTCCTCACCTCCTGCCTCTGCGGAGCTCTTGCAGCTCCTCCTTGTCCTCCTCCAGCCAGGCTTCAGTCATCTTCCGTCACGGCCTGCAGCCACCGACAGCCACCTCGGGTGATTCTCACGCATGCGCACTCCTACCTGCGGTGCCTTACAGCGCATGGAAAACTGGAGCACGCAGGTGGGAGTGCACATGCGCGCTTAGGGCTTTATTATATTAGATTGTTTGCTTTTTCTTTTTTCTTTGCTTTTTTGGTGACTCCTACAGGACAATCAGCCCCCAAAATAATGTGGACTTGATAAGATTATTTTTTAGCTTGATGCATTTTCTTTGAATCTGTTTAATTGCCTAAGTTGTTGGGGAGGGGCATTACCCTCTGGGGGGTCATAAGAGCCAAGGCCCGTAGAGCATTTGAGGTTTCTAGGTTTTAGGTGGCTCTCCTCCTGGAGTATTTTTGGGGAAGGAGGGAGGGAGTATTTTAGGTTGGTTCAGGGGGAGAAAGAGAAAATGGAAGGCAAGAACAGAAAAACCTTCTGATGACTGTATGTTGATTACCCTAGGTGGGTGATTATATTGTTTTGTTCTTTGTTAAAGAAAAGACTTTGGGCTCCTTTTACTAAGGTGCGCTAGCGTTTTTAGCGCACGCAGGATATTACTGCACTACGCGGCTAGAACTAACGCCAGTTCAATGCTGGCGTTAGCATCTAGCACATGCAGCGATGTTGCGCACGCTATTCCACATGTTAATGCCCTAATGCAGCTTCGTAAAAGGAGCCCTTTGTGTTTTGTTTTTGAATTATTGGATGACATCAATAAAAACTGTTTAATTTAAAAGAAAAAAAAAAATCATGTCGACTGTGACAGGGTTAACCTCCTATATGTTTTCTTAAAATTATAATTTGAATAATAGAACAGAATAATATGAAGGATCAAATTTAGCATGAATCTGCACTTACTAAGTACTCAGGAAAGGGGAAGCAGTATTGGGAAAACATCTGTCATCAGTTTTTGCATCTCTACCGGAAATCCAATGATTCTTCTAGAAATCTCTCTCCTGATTTACCAGGCCTCTAACAATGATCTTACATGTATTTATTTATTTATTTATTCTCATAAAGTGTGGGGGGGAGGGGGGAGAGAACATTTCTAGGGTGTAATGCATCTAAGTTTTTCTTGATGTGGCTAGAGACACTCAAGCCCAGCGTAAAAGTCTTCTCTCTTTAAAACTGTCCTTCCTTTAGCGGTCATTTTTTATTTTTTTTTATTTCAAATATCACTGTTGATGTAAGGTGATATTGCATCAACATACATACGAGTGTTTTACTTGTTAACCCATAACAGTTGGAGTCATTTTGGAGAACCATAAACACATATTAAATAGAGAGGCATCATATTTTGTCATCTCCGGATGAATGATTTTCATTTGTTTTTACATTTTTAACTTGGCTCTCATTCAGCTTTAGCTCAGACTTTCACTCCTCTCTGAATGTCAACAGTGATTCTTGGAACTCTTTCCTTTGTGCCAATGGTAAATATAGTTTTCTATATTTTGCTCTTAATTTCCATTTAAAACATTGTATTTTTCTTTTCATCTTTTACCAATTTGAGAGTCCATGTACTTTCAACTGAAAATATAAGAAATCATCATTACTACTACTAATCATTTCTATAAAGCTACTAGATATATGCAGGTACTTTCTCTGTCCTTAGTGGACTCACAATCTAATTTTTTTTGTACCTGAGGCAATGGAAGATTCAGTGACTTGCTCAGGATCACAAGGACCTGCAGTGGGAACTCAACCCAGCTCCTCTGGAACTCAATCCACTTCACAAACCATTAGGCTACACCTCCATAGGAATCTGTGCAAATGCATATGTTAATCCAGGAGATAGTCACACTTCATCCCTATGTATCATTGGGGACCTGTTAATGCCATCTGCTACTTTATCATCCAAAATATATTTTCAAGGGACAACTTGGTGGCCAATCAGTTCACTAAGAAGAAATTCAAGGGTAAGTATATCTGTCTAGGGCCTGAACAATTAGAGGCCCCACAAATACCTCTTCTAGACAGGTGGGCTCCAGTGTCACATAAAACTACTGAACTTACATACATATGCACAAGGTGGCAGAGCTCCTGTTCCCAGTACTCACGTCTAGGCCAGAACTGTAGCTCCACTTGGACCTCCATAACATACATGGGAATGAAGCAACAGCCCTCCTCTGCTTTTATCATACATTTTTAAAGGACGTGCACAGATAGATCAAAAATTGGCTGGCGGACAGGAAGCAGAGGGTAGGAGTAAAGGGGCACTACTCTGACTGGATAGGGGTCACAAGTGGTGTTCCGCAAGGGTCAGTGCTGGGACCACTGCTGTTCAATATATTTATTAATGATCTAGAAACGGGGACGAAGTGCGAAGTTATCAAGTTCGCGGATGACACAAAACTCTCCAGCACGGTCAGAACTGTTGAAGAATGCAAAGAACTGCAGAGCGACCTGAACAAACTGAGTGAGTGGGCAAAAAAATGGCAGATGAGCTTCAATGTGGAGAATTGTAAGGTCTTGCACATAGGGAAGGGGAACTCCAGGTACAGCTATACGATGGGAGGGAGGGTACTCGGGGAAGGCAGCCAAGAAAAAGATCTGGTGGTATTGGTGGATAACACAATGAAGCCGGAGGCGCAATGTGCAGCGGCCTCAAAAAAAGCAAGCAGAATGCTGGGCATTATCAAAAAAGGTATCACTACCAGAACGAAGGAAGTTATCCTGCCACTGTATCGAGCAATGGTGCGCCCACATCTGGAATACTGCGTCCAATACTGGTCACCATACCTCAAGAAGGACATGGCAATACTCGAGAGGGTCCAGAGGAGAGCAACGAGGATGATAAAGGGTATGGAGAACCTCTCATATGCCGAACGGTTAGACAGGCTGGGGCTCTTTACCCTGGAAAAGCGGAGACTGAGAGGGGACATGATACAGACTTATAAAATCATGAAAGGCATAGAGAAGGTGGAGAGGGGCAGATTCTTTAGACTAGCAGGGGCAACTAAAACAAGAGGTCACTCAGAAAAACTGAGAGGAGACAAATTCATAACGAATGCAAGGAAGTTCTTCTTCACTCAGCGGGTGGTAGACACCCGGAACGCGCTTCCCGGAGAGGTGATAAGACAGAGTACAATTCTGGGGTTCAAAAAGGGACTGGATGACTTCCTGGAAGCGAAGGGAATAACAGGTTACAGATAGAGGTTTACCTCACAGGACACTGAGCAAATAGGGTATGGACATTTTAGGTTAGGTAGGGAACACTTTCAGGTCATGGACCTGGAGGGCCGCCGCGGGAGCGGACTGCCGGGCACGATGGACCCCTGGTCTGACCCGGCACAGGCAATGCTTATGTTCTTATGTAAAATGTTTGAGACTACACAGGTCTGTTTGTCATGAATTCTATGTTCAAAGAAGGGTCTTGTACAATCTCATGAAACTCAACTACTGCTCTAGCTGGCCCTTTACATAATTACCTCAACTCAGGCTTTTTTTCTTTGGGGTGGCTTAAAAACTCCATCCTAGACCACACCCAAGCCCTGACCAAGCTCTGCCCCAGACCCCTCCCCATAATAATAGTACTAATTGTAATGCTATTTCTTCCATTCATTCTTCATATACACACAATATAATCTTATTAACCACATAATTAAACTACACAAAGCACATTGTATGCAGAGAAAATTTTAGTTAACTATCATTTATATTCTGCTTTTTTCAGAGAGATCAAGGCAGATGCAATGTCTCCTCCATAACTGCTACAGAAACTCCCCTTCAGTACCACAGAAGTAATACAAAACCCTGCAAAGAGCATATGAATAGCAATACTGGCTCAGACCAATGGTTCATCTAGCACAGTATCCTGTTTCCTTTTCTTCTTTGTAGCTATTTAATTTTAATAAACATACATTGCCCAAACTGCAAAGTGTTGCGAGTTCTTCAATGTCCACTCTCAACACAAATCACTGAAAAAAAAAATACAGTAGGTGATAGGACAATGGTGTTCACTAATTTTTAAGTTGAGACTGATTCGAGTCCAAAAAAGCTGAAGGAGAGCCAACAAACATCTGCCTATTTGGGGCCACAGCACCGACCATATTTTCTGGACTTCCATCCCCACCAGAATACCTGGTCTCAGTCACACAAGCAGAAAACAGAAATAAACCCTTTTCAAATACAAACCCACAAACTAAAAGTACTATTGTACACAAACGAAAACTAATATTTTAGACTCTGCACACAGGACACCACAAAAGAAATAGAAAGAAATGCATTTCTTCCTGAACTTATTTCAGTCACTAAATTGAAAATAAACACATTTTTCCTACCTTTGATATCTGGCAATTTTTTCTGATCATCTTGCTCCCTATGTGCTCTTAATTCTGTTTCCAAGGCCTCCTTATGCATTTGCTGTTTTTTTCCTCTCCTTCTTCACTTTTTGCACTATATCCATCTTTGGCACTGATTTTCATATTCAGTTTTCTTCAATTTTTCTGCCTCCATCTCTAATTAACCAGCTGATGGTCCCCCATCATGCATATTCATTGTGGCATTGTGGGTATCTCAAAGACCAGACTGGCTGGGTATGTCTATTTATTAGAATCTTTGTGGGTTATTATACTTCATATTTGACCAACAAAAGAGAGGTGACGGATTCATGAATGAGGAACCAAAATAATCAGTTTTTTCTTAATCTAATATATGACTTTTCCAATTCCCATGTCTTGGTATTTTCTGCATGTTTTAACATTGCTTTTGAGGACTAAGAAGCATAACCTGAAGGAGTGCTGCTACTGGCATGTGTGAATGGTCTAGTTTAGTGGTTCTCAAACTTGTCTTGGGGGTTCATCAGCCAGCTGGGGTTCCAGGATATCCCTCATGAATATGCTTGTCACCTTCATTATAGGCAAATCTCTCTCGTGCATATTCATGAGGAATATCCTGAAAACCCAATCAGCTGATGGTCCCCCAGGACCACTGCTCTAGTTAACAACATGTCACAAGGTCCTGCATGAGTAACTCCTGGTCAGAAATTTTATTGACAGTTTGGATGAGTGACTTGACAGTACACTTTAAAAAAATTTACTGATGAACCTAAGTTGGAAGGAGATGCAGTTAACTTAGATGACTGAAATCCAAAATGATCTAGAAGCTGGAGGGTGCTAACAGATCTCAGGAGAGAAACACAGCATTGCCCTTTAAATAAATCCCAAACAAGGCTAACCCTTTCTCACAAAGAAGTGAAGTCCTCCAAAGCACAAACAGGTGAGGCTGGGAAGAGGCTAGCCTGCAGGTACTGGACCTAAAAGGTGTGGCTAAAGAGAGACCAAGTAGTGTTGGGAAATATAGTCCATGGAACAGAGCAGAGCAGAGCAAGCCTGGTCTTCAAATCACACTTTAATAGCAATCTAGAGGGAGCAAAGAGCCCAGAGGAAAGGAAGGTTCTGACTTGATATTCTAAACTGTTCTCACATCTTGCTGGCTGAGCATCCTTAAGGACCTCTCTTTCATTTCTGGTTTGTAACTGACTAAACAGGGGACTCCTGATGCAGGCAGTTTAGCCGAAACACAGCCTGTGTCGAATCCATGATTTGCCAGATGTTTCTATGATTGACAAGACATTTTTATGCATGTGTTTCGTCATTGGTTGCTATTAAAGTACAATTTGAAGACCAGGCTTGCTCTGCTCTGTTCCACTGATTTGTTGCCACTTGTGCGAGGGAGAAGGCAATGTGATCGACGGGTGGCTCCAGCTTCAATTGTTTTAGGTTTTTGAGTTTCTCAGCCTTGTCCAACTTTCCAACAGGCAAAATAGACCAGGACAAAGGAGGTCATCCTGCCACTGTATCGTGCAATGGTGCGACCGCATCTGGAGTACTGTGTCCAGTACTGGTCGCCGTATCTAAAGAAGGACATGGCGGTACTTGAGGGAGTCCAGAGAAGAGCAACTAAACTGATAAGGGGTATGGAAAACCTCTCATATACTGACAGACTGAAAAAGCTGGGGCTGTTCTCCCTGGAAAAGCGGAGACTTAGAGGAGACGTGATAGAAACCTTCAAGATCCTGAAGAGTATAGAAAAGGTAGACAGGGACAGATTTTTCAGATTATGGGGAACCACAAGTACAAGGGGGCACTCGTAGAAATTAAAAGGGGACAGGTTTAAAACGAATGCCAGAAAGTTCTTTTTCACCCAGAGGGTGGTGGATACATGGAACGCGCTTCCGGAGGCTGTGATAGGCCAGAGCATGTTACAAGGCTTCAAAGAAGGTTTGGATAGGTTCCTAGAGGATAAAGGAATTGAGGGGTACAGATAGGAGTAGCGGTAGGTTATAGGGATAGTCTGGGACCATTGCTCAGGCAATGGGCCTGATGGGCCACCGCGGGAGCGGACCGCTGGGCGAGATGGACCTCTGGTCTGCCTCAGCGGAGGCAACTTCTTATGTTCTTAGATCACAAATAAAGGCCACTACAAAATTCCGGAGGAAGCTAGAGTGTTATGCTTTGGAATCTTTGCAAGCTGTCATAGTTTTTATTGATCAACAAAATGTAAAGTTGTATCACATACATTTTCAAGACCTCTCTTAGGACATCTCACAGTCTTACTGGAGGCCTGAAAAAAGAAAATATTTTTGTCTAGAGCAGGGGGTCTTAACTAGCAGTGCTCAAACCCTCAAAAGGTGTGGGAGGAGGTCAAACAGGATGAAGAAAAGGGTCTTGAAATCTGAGGCAATTTATTGAAACTTCTAGACAGAGAGGAGGTAGAAAATTAGGACAGTTGTCTGTCTGGGACATCCAGCCAATGAGAACTTCAGATGAGAAAAAAGAATTCAAACACTGAAATGGTTTCTGCAACCCATGCTGATCTGGCCAGCTATAATTTTACAGATATGTAAACTGTTAGCACTGTTAGTGGCTACAGTTAGGGACATATGTAGCTCAGTTAAAAAAGTACAGAAAACCAAAAAGGGTTAAGAACCCCTAATCTAGATGGTCATGGGCCAAGAAATCCCACAGGACAGGGCTTCAGTGGGTATTATGTGGAGAATGCATTGCAATTGGATACTTATTAGGTAAACATAAAGGGCTTTGTTTTTGAAACTATGTACTGTATGTCCTCATGTAACCTGCCCTGAGCTCTCGAGATAAATAAAACCAAGACATTGTGTTTCTGACTTGCTATTTCCATTCCTTTCTCCTCCTTTCTTGCACGGTAACAGTAGATGATGGCAGTAAAAGACCCTCATGGTTCATCCAGTCTGCTCAACAAGGCAACCATAGCCCTGCCCACCACTCCTTATAGGCCCAGATCATTCATTTTTAAATGCTGGTTGTGTAGGCAGACAAACATGATGGAGGAAGATAAGTTGAATACTGTCGGCAGTACACTACATATTAGTCAAGATGCCTTCCCCTCCCTCCTAGGCTGCTCAGTTGTCGTCCCCCCTACTTGCAGTATTGTATTGATGACCTTTAATGGGGAAATGTCCCAAAATGTGACATACAAAGACTAATCAGGCCTTCAACACAGCATAAAACACCACTTTTTGAATGTCAGTCCTTTTGCATTCACATTTTTCACCACTTGTTCACCTAACTAGCAGTAAGGCCTTGTAACCATCACACATCCATCTCAATTTCCTTAACAACCCTCAAAGGCCTCAAACTATCATCCATGAGACTCAGTCCAGAGGCCAGAAACTGCCCCTGGGCATGCATAAATTGCTTCAAACATCTTCCATACCCATGTCTGTGATAAAGATTAAAATTACTGTAATTCATCCATAGTTTTCCCTTGTGTGCCAAGCCTCCATCTTTCCCCCTCTTGCAATGTCAAAAAATCACTCCAGTCCTGCAATGTGTGAACACAAAGGAAATCATACCTTAGAGGCTGCAGGCCCGGTTCGGGGGTCAAAGATTCGCAGCTTCTTGTCCTGTTCAGAAAAGGAAAGGATACTTGTTAACCTGTTTAGCCCACCCACTAAGCATCATTTTAAGAGAAGCAATGGGTTCAGACTGATTTCATTGGAATACATAACGCTAATATCTAAATAGAATACTGAAAAAACTGTTTGGAATGTATGTCTCAACTGCTTCTTATACTAAAAATCTAAATGCAAACAGTTTTCAGTTTACATCAGCAATAATTCCCTTTTGACAGGGCACTTCCTGGTATGGTTTGTCTGTTTTCTCTCCATTTCATTTCAGGCTTTCAACCCTTACTCTAGAAAGGAGATCAACAGCTCTGATGGGAATTATTAATTAAGCTGGATTTTGACATTAAAACAGCGGCAAGCAAAGATTCTAGTACTAAACTGGAAAGCTTTTGCCATTCTTTACTCATTGCAAGGTGAGTAATCTACAACACTGCAGAGTCCAGCTAGAGGAGGAGATGTGGCTGAAAGACTCAGTTAAGCTTCTATCAGTAACACGGAAAACTCTGCTGAGTGTGACAGAGACGATGTGCTGCACCAGAGGTGTTCACGCCTCAAGTTTAAAACCCCAGCCTTATCGTGATTTTCACAACTGCAATGAAGTTTGGGTTAAATTGCCAGCTCAGGACCTATGTAGTAAGCTATACATTAGAAATTCAGCACACAGTTTCCTAATGTATATGTGTAAAAATGCAGTAAGCAAAATATGCGTGCAACAGAAAGCACATAAATCACCGTGAAATCGTGTGTACATTCTAGCGTGTCAGGTGTGCTAACACAAGAATTAATATTTTGTGCAGAGACTATACTGGGACCTGGAGAAGCATTACATGCACGTTTGTGTACATTTTAGATGAAAGTGTCTAGAATGTCCAATGTATATTCTGTGCATAAATTTAGATATGATCTCATGTAAAATTCAGCCATCAAACATAGCCGCAGCATCTCTCCCTTAACCCCCTTTCAGTGGTGGGTTCATAGACAACGGTGCGAAAGACAAAAGCGTGCGCCGACAATTGAGCGCAGCGCGCGCCGCTGTGCCGCTCTAAATTACAGTTTTTAGGGGCTCCGACAGGGGGTTTTGTTGGGGAACCCCCCCCAGTTTACTTAATAGACATCGCTCCGGCGTTATGGGGGTTTGGGGGGTTGTAACCCTTCACATTTTACTGTAAACTGAACTTTTTCCCTAAAAACAGGGAAAAAGTGAAGTTTTCAGTAAAATGTGGGGGGTTACAATCCCCCACACCCCCCATAACGCCCCCACAACGCGGCGCGATGTCTATTAAGTAAAGTGGGGGGTTCCCCCCCACGCCCCCCCATCGGAGCACTAAAAACAGTAATTTAGAGCGGCACGGCAGCGCGCGCTGCGCACGCGCTTTTGACATGACACCGAGGAAAAGGCAGAGGGCTGAGTAGTTGAGGCAATTGCATCACTGGGTGTCAGGACAAAGGCGCGCCCAGACAATTGAGCGCAGCGTGCGCCGCCGCACCGCTCTAAATTACTGTTTTTAGTGCTCCGATGGGGGGGCATGGGGAAACCCCCCCACTTTACTTAATAGACATCGCGCCGCATTGTGGGGGCGTTGTGAGGGGTGGGGGGGATTGTAACCCCCCACATTTTACTGAAAACTTCACTTTTTCCCTGTTTTTAGGGAAAAAGTTCAGTTTACAGTAAAATGTGGAGGGTTACAACCAGTGTTCCCTCTAAGCGGGCGGGTGTTGTGAGCAAACTTTTTTCACTGTGAGCTAAAAATATCGGGCGCCAGCAAGTTATGAGCCAAATAAATATGTTGCTTTCTACCACAGAACTTCCTTACGTTTGTATGGAATCTATCCCCTTTCAACTTTAGAGAGTGCCCTCTCGTTCTCCCTGCCTTAGCTACTAAGTCTATTCCCTTCAGTACCTTGAATGTTTCTATCATGTCCCCTCTCAATCTCCTCTGCTCAAGGGAGAAGAGGCCCAGTTTCTCTAATCTTTCGCTGTACGGCAACTCCTCCAGCCCCTTAACCATTTTAGTTGCTCTTCTCTGGATCCTTTCGAGTAGTACCGTGTCCTTCTTAAAGTACCAGTGCTGGACGCAGTACTCCAGGTGAGGGCGTACCATGGCCCGGTACAGCAGCATGATAACCTTCTCTGTCTCTTCAGTCCAGCATCTGCCCCTTCCATTCACTGTCTGTCTTTCCCTGCCATCTCTCCTCCTGCCCCCCCCACCCCCCAATTTGGTCTAGCATCCATCATCTTCCTTCTGTTCCCCTCATGGTCTGGCATCTCTATCCTTCCCTCCCCCCTGTGGTTTTTAGCATATCTCTCTTCTCATTTCCTCCACTCAGATCTGATCATTCTCTGCTCTCTCTTCCCTTTTCTTCTCTGGTCTTCCTTCTCTATTTTCTGCCTCCATCTAAATTAAATTCTTTCTTACTATTTAGTCCCGTTTCCCTCTTTTCACTGTGTCTACACACAGCTTGTCACCCCTTTCCCTCACCCCTCCATTATCTTACTATTTTCTTCCCCCTTTATTTATCTCCTCCTTCCATCCAGTATGTGTTCTTTCCCCACTTCCATTCAGCATCTGCTCTCCTTTCTCAACTGACATCCATCTGCCTTCTGCTCTCTCTCCCTTCTTCTCACTTCCATCATCTGTCCCCTTCTCTCTCTCTCTCATCTCCTCCATTCCATCATCTGCCCCTTCTCTCTCTCTCTCTCTCTCCCCCCCCCAACTTCCATCATCTGCCCCCCTTCCCCTCACCTTTGTGGGTCACTTTCTTTCCCCTGAGGGTGGCTCATGTCACAGGGGAAGCTTTGGCCGAGCAGAACCGCTTGATTGACAGTGGAACTTACTTGATTGATGTCGATGCTGGGGCCCGTTGCCGTTTGAAGGAAAAAAAAAAAGGTGGAAAAAAGGAACCTGTAAAGGCGAGAGGAAGGGAAACCTCCAGGACAGCTGCTTTTTGCCCTCCTTCAGCGGCCCAAGAGTTCAGACCAGCAGCGGCAGCTCTGTATGCTTTTAACTTCGGCACAGAGCTGCCCCTAATCAATAGTTTAGCGCGGTTTCATGAGGCAGCCTCGGGGCCTTTGATAGCCGGCCCGCTTCGATGATGCGATGTGGGCCGGCCTAGCAAAGGCCCCGAGGCTGCCTTATGAAACCGCGCTAAACTATTGATTAGGGGCAGCTCTGTGCCGAAGTTAAAAGCATACACAGCTGCCGCTGCTGGTCTGGAGGTGCGGAGACAAGGCAGGAGGCAAACGCGGTGGAAGGCAGGAGTCCCGGCACAGCGACTGCAACAGGAAGTTGCAAGTCAGCTGACGCCGGCCTTTCGTTGCGGCGGGGACCGAATCCTTCGCGGACCGGCAAGATTTTGTTTGCGGACCGGCGGTTGAAGAACTGTGCTCTACACTGTGTGCGCTGTGACGAGAAACTTGTGCGCTGCGAGGTAATATTTTGTGCGCCCGCGCACCCCAGCGCAGCTTAGCGGGAACACTGGTTACCACCCCCCAAACCCCCATAACGCCGGAGCAATGTCTATTAAGTAAACTGGGGGGGTTCCCCAACAAAACCCCCCGTCGGAGCCCCTAAAAACTGTAATTTAGAGCGGCGCAGCGGCGTGCGCTGCGCTCAATTGTCAGCGTGCGCTTTTGTCTTTTGCGCCGTTGTCTATGAACCCTTTTCCTCTCACTATCCCAAAGACACCACTACACCACATGGGCCTTTATAAAGTAGGCCTGGAAAGGACCGCAGGTAGATCCAAAGGAGGGCAGAGCCTGAGGGAAGGGGGCAGGGGGAGACATGCTTTCTGCCAGGGAAGTGAGGGGAGGCTGGCTTGCAGCAGTAATGGCATGGCTACAGTTTCAGGTGAAACTGAGCCACAGATTTGGTTTCAGTCAGCCTCTAAGATGGTCAATACTGCTCAACCAAATGCACCATGTCTGATAAACACAGTAACATTGTGTGTGGGGGGGAGGGGTGTAAGTCTCTGAAAGTTGCCAGGAGCCTGGATGTTGCTTGTACAACTGCCATTTTAGAATATTTATTTATTTATTTAAAAAATGTAAGCGGGTTCCAAGAGTACATATATAAATCAACACCACAAAATACAATCCATAACATAAATCAAACAATGACATCGAAACCTGAAACATTACAAATCCTCACCCTGCATCCTGTTAAAATCACTACTCATCACCCACCTAAAAAGGCTTGTACAAATAAAAATGTTTTCAAAAGCTCTTTAAATCTCTCTATATTATCAATCAACCAGAACTGTTCAACCAGATTGTTCCAAAGTTTCACGCCCACTGGAGGAACATTGTCCAAATACGTCCAAGTGCCGATAATAAAAACGGGTTTTGGACGCATTTCTAAACGACCTAGGCCTTCATAGTGCCACTGAATGACCAAAGCTAAATGGGGCGTTTCAGGAGGAGTGTCGAGGGCGGGAGTTGGGCGGGCCGTGGGCCGACTTAGACTTAGTCGTACAGCATGTATAACCGAAAGTTATACAGCACAGGATCAACGGAACTTGGATGTTGTGACTTAAACCATGTAAAACATGGTCTAAGTCACAAAAACCCAGATAAAGTCACCAGATAAGCACTGCAAACACATAAAATAGACCCCCACACACTACCCCAGTGATCACTGACCCCCCCACCCCCATAAAAATATTAATCACACCTTTAAAATTCAGCCTCCAGACCATCATCACCTGGCCACCTGGCATAGGAAAGCCTAGCCGTCCAGCACAGAGGCAGCTTAAGCCGTCTTGAGGGTGGGTTAGGGACCAATAGAGAGGAGGACCCATGCCCATAAGCCCCTGTAATCACTGCATTGATACTTAAACATGTGCACTATCCTATACACCCCCAATACCCTTTTTTACTGGCATATAAGTGGCTCCTGCAGTCATAAGGGCTATTAGGGTGGTAGATAAGTGGGTCTAGGGGATTCTGGAGGTGGTTTGGGGGGCTCACCATGACCTATAAGGGAGATGTAGTGAGGAGAAGACATGGCACCCTTTTTGTGAAGTTCACAGCAGTGCCCTGTAAGGTACCCCACTCTTTAGGTGCCATGTCTGGGTGTTCAGTCCATCACTTTGCAGACCCCTCCCACGTCCAACAGGGCTTGTTCTAGGTATTTTTGACTTGGATGAAAAGTTGGACAAAAATGTGGTATAAAGATGGACGATTTAGCAACTTGGATAATCAGATCTGCAGGACGTATAATTAGACAATTTTTGAAAGAAAAAAAAAATTTTGGACGTAGTTTTTTGAAAATGTGTCCTAGGCTGTTTTTTTTACTTTGGATGACTTGCGAGTTAGACAAAAACGGACTTTCAATTATGCCCCTCCATGTCTCTAGTATCAGCATATCTTATTTGCTGCATCCCATCTGTGGACAAAGCATCACCACTTCAGATCTCAATGAACAGCATGGACAATTCATAGTCATAGCTTGTGATAAATTCCAAGGTATTCCATAATGTATAGCCTGGAAAGTCAGCACCAACACTTTAACAAGACTTAACAGGCAACCAATGCAATTGCTGTAAAAAGGGATAACATGTTCAAACCTACAACCTCCACAAATCAAATGCACAGCAGCATTTTGAATCACTTGCAGTGCTCTACTAGCCTAAGTCCGCATTTGCAAACCTAACTTAAGGTACAAGCGCTTAACTAGCTTAGTGGATGGTATAAATCTCGCAACAGACACGTAAATGCTAAAATTCTATAACATGAGCTCATAAGTATTAAGCATATTCCTGACCTGCTCATGCCTCTCCCGTCCACACACTCCCTTGCAGTTGCACGCAATACATTTTGTGCATGCAATTTATAGAATACTAATGGCAGTTACAAGCATAACTACTAATTAGTGCCAATTAGCACAATTTAAGACAATATTCAATTGGTTAATGCCAATTCGCAGCTAATTAGTCTAATAATTAACAAGTGCAACAGACATCATTCTATAGCTTGCACATGCAACTTTGCGCACTAAATATAAATTGGGAATAAAAGGTTATAGAAATAGGGGGAAAGTGGATGACAGCAAATAAAGATTAATATAGTCCATCCAGTACATGCAGTAGGGTTGCCAGTGCAAGTTACATTCATGTGCCTCGTTTTATTTTGGGGGGTTGCACCTGCCTTACAGTGCAAGTTACATAGTTTCTTAGAATAAGCACAAGTCATTTCACAATTCTTTTGAGTTCAGGAGCTCCATTCATGGATTCAAGTTTCTTGTCCTTTAAGACTAATCCTGAGAGAGGACTGATCCAAGCAGCAGTCTGGCCTGACTGCTAAAGCTCGACCAGAACCAGAATCTTCGGTTTCTACTGAAATTGAATCTATGACCAAAACTGGCTGCTTGGTTTCAGCCAAAACTGAAGATGAAAACTGGCATGTCCCTCCTGCCACTCATTGGTGAAAGCTACCTACCAAACATAAGCCTCATCCTTGGTGGTAGTTCCTTCCTGGGTCTACTGTGTCATTGGTGGGTAGTGACCAAGAAATAATCTTCACTTGTTCCAGCGCACGGTCGGCTCCTCCTTCAAAATGGCTTCCAGGACTTCCAGCAGCAGTCTCTTGAGACCGCCATGGAAGGTCCTAGTGGCAATATTGAGACTGGAACCAGCATAAGCAAGAGTGATAAGAAATTGGAACCATGATAAGCAGGAGCAATCTCAATAGAGCTGGTAGAACCTTTTGTGGTAGTCTTGCAAGACTACTGCTAGAATTCCCAGAAACCATTTTGAAGGAGGCATGCCACTGGGCAGGAAGTGATTAGGCTTCATTCCTACCCTTGAGGAGGTCGCTAAGATCACCAAGGATTTTAAAAGGTGGGCCTACAGGTGGCCAGACTGCCTGGGGAGCAACAGATAATGATCATGGAGAGGGAGAGGTGGCAGAGGGTGATCGAGAGGGGGGTGTTCAGTTTCAGCTGAAAATGCATTGGCATTTTTGGCCGAAACCCAAACCCAGATTTCAGGCTAGTTTCAGTGCTGGAACCAAAACCAAAAACCAGACAGCCTCTAATGAATACCCTGTGCTCTTCTTTCTGCACAAGAGCCTCTTTTTTGCTTTGTAATGATCACAGACGTGATCCTTTCAGGTTTGAGAAGGCACTCCTCCACAATACATGCATTCAGCTCAGAATCCAGACCAATGAGATTCTGGAATTCAAGCTGAAGTTCTGGATCCTTCTGCTACAGTCTAGATATAGTGGAAATCCTGACTTGGCCCATTCTATGTTCCAGCGACAGGAAAAAAGAAAAACAACAAAAATGATATTTTTTTTCTTTGGGGCATGAATTAGATATTCATTGAAAATGGTGAAGAGCAACATTGGAAGATTACCAAAGAGGAAAACCATTCGAACAACTTAGGATAGAACATAAGAATTGCTGCTGCTGGGTCAGACCAGTGGTTCATCGTGCCCAGCAGTCTGCTCCCGCGGCGGTCCTTAGGTCAAAGACCAGTGCCCTAACTGAATCTAGCCTTACCTGTGTACGTTCTGGTTTAGCAGGAACTTGTCTAACTTTGTCTTGAATCACTGGCGGGTGTTTTCCCCTGTAACAGCCTGCGGAAGAGTGTTCCAGTTTTCCACCACTCTCTGGGTGAAGAAGAACTTCCTTACGTTTGTACAGAAACTATCCCCTTTTAACTTTAGAGTGTCCTCTCGTTCTCTACACCTTGGAGAGGGTGAACAATCTCCCTTTCTCTACTAAGTCTATTCCCTTCATTATCTTGAATGGCTCAATCATGTCCCCTCTCAGGCTCTCAGTCTCCTCTTTTCAAAGGAGAAGAGACCCAGTTTCTCTAATCTCTCACTGTATGGCAACTCCTCCAGCCCCTTAACCATTAACTTTATTTATATGTCTGTTTGGCCAAGCAAAGAAGAAAAACTAAGGAGACAGACAAGCACAGGAAGAATTACACATAAAGCAGAGATTTACATTATTTCTGAGCTGTAGGAGAGCTGTTCTGTCCCAGCACTGTGCAACGACATCACCCATTTATGTACTTGATCACATCCTGCTTATCAATGTAAATCTATTAAAATCACAAGAATTTATCCCCTTATGTATTGCATTTAGCACTTCTACAAAACAGATTCTTCAAATGCCCTGTGTTTTCCTTATCCGATAGCTAACCTCATTTTACTAGCTCTGCAAACATCCCTGGTCTTTTCTGAGGCTAGCCACCATGCCAAAAGAGAAGATTTACTAGAAAAATATCTTAGGCCTGGGACAGTATATCAATTATTTTAGGAGGCAGCTTTAATTGACCTGCAGCTGTCATAGGAACCTGCTCTTCCAAGCCACTAGCAACACTCTCAATTCCCCACAAATCCTCTTCCAAGAGTTCACTACTTAGAACCTAGGCAAAAGGAACTCTTTCCGTCTCCGTGAGTTTTGCCATTGTCCCTGTCCCATTCCTGTAAGCTCTGCCTTAACTGCACAAGTCTCAAACACTTATGATTTTAAAGTGATTGAGGCTTGTGCAGATGAGGATAGAGATTGCATGAATGGGGCAGGGACAGGAAAATAACTTGTTTGGGAAGGGGAAAAATTTGTCCCCGTGTCATTCTCTATTCCTTAGCACAGAGCATTCCTGAGCATTCCTCACCCAGGGCTGCCACTGCCTTCTGTTGATATCCCAATAATACTACCCTCATGGCACAGGGCTACCACGATCCTCTGAACATGCCTCAGCCTTACGCTGAGGATAGTGTCTGTCCTGTGCTGAAGTCCCCAAATCACTGTCCCTATAGAACAGGACTCTCCTCATGGTCTGAGAACATTGCTCCTGTGATAGAACCAGATAGATGGCTGCCTTAAAAAAAGCTGATGGAAAGATAATGATCATGGAGAGGGAGAGGTGGCAGAGGGTGATCGAGAGGGGGGTGTTCAGTTTCAGCTGAAAATGCACTGGCATTTTTGGCCGAAACCCAAACCCAGATTTCAGGCTAGTTTCAGTGCTGGAACCAAAACCAAAAACCAGACAGCCTCTAATGAAGAGCCTGTGCTCTTCTTTCTGCACAAGAGCCTCTTTTTTGCTTTGTAATGATCACAGACGTGATCCTTTCAGGTTTGAGAAGGCACTCCTTCACAATACATGCATTCAGCTCAGAATCCAGACCAATGAGATTCTGGAATTCAAGCTGAAGTTCTGGATCCTTCTGCTGCAGTCTAGATATAGTGGAAATCCTGACTTGGCCCATTCTATGTTCCAGCGACAGGAAAAAAGAAAAACAACAAAAACACATTTCAGGAGTCGCCATTTTATATGAAATATTTTTGGGGTTTTTTAATAGAAGAATTAGTTTCAAAATCTGTAGCAGCATTTTTTTAAAATGCCACAATAATCAGCATTAGTGCTGCCAAACTAGCCTCACAACAACATAGAGACCCTCGGACATCCACATGCTGATGACCTTCTTTCATCTCTACCACACTAACATATTTCAGCCACACTGAGCTGTGGTCGAGAGAGATCCACCAGAGCAAATGCTAAAAGTGCAATGGGAAAGAAGAAAACTATGAGATAACAGAGCTCTGAAATCCAAGTGAGGACTGTGTATTGATGAATAAGTGGTGAGCTACAGTGTCAGAAACTGCAGATTGACCAAGAATTTGACCAGAACAGGTCATTGGAAACTCTAGCAATGGCAGTTTCTGTAGAATGAAAAGGATGAAAGCCTGACTGAAGCGGGTCGAGGATAGCTCGAGACGAAAGAAGACAACTGTGGTAACAGTACATTCAAGTAGCTTGGATAAGAATGGGACAATAATTGGAGGAGCAGGTATGATCCAGCAAGGGTTTCTTGAGGAGCAGTGTAACTAGGGGATGTTTGAAGACGTTGGGCACAGTTGAACTGGAGAGTGATAGGTTGAGAATGTGTCAGATAGAGGAGAGGACAGTAGGAGAGATGGTAATAATAGATGGGTAGGGATGGGATCAGAAGAACAAGTAGTGAGTTTGGAGAAAAATGTGCAGTTTCCTCTTCAGTGATTTCAGAGAAGGAAGAAAAAGCATCAGGGGTTGACGGAGGGTTGGCAGAATGGACTGGAGGGAAAGGTAGTGGTAATCTGGTTGAGAAATCAAGGTTAATCCTGTGAACCTTGTCGTGAAAGTACTCAGCCATAGCCTGGGGAGAGAGTGAAAGGGGTGGTGGTGGAAGTGAGGGCACTTTGAGTAGAGAGATGAGTGTAGCAAAGAAATGACGAGAGTTATATCCAACAGAATTAATCAAGTGGGTTTAGTAGTCTTGTTTTGCAAGTGAACGTGTGGATAGGAAAGAGGGCAGCAGGAATTTGAAATGCAGAAGTCAGCTTGAGTGTGGGATTTCAGCCAAAGACATTCCACAGATCAGGCACAGGAAGGTAAGTAGCGGATTGTAGAGGATAGCCAGGACTGGCGTTTGGCACATCTTACAGTGGAAGTAGCAAATATATCAAGAACAAAGAATAGTATTATAGGAAGAGACTGCATCATTGACAGACTTACATAGCATAGTATTTCAGAGGAGGGGGAGAGAGTGGTAGAGAGAGTGCAATAACTTGAAGATTCATGAATATATTGGTGGAGATTGGTCATGTCTAAGGGGAAGGGGATGAGTAGTAAAGGTTATCAGATGATGGTCAAAGAGGAGAAGATCTAAGGTGGAGAAGTTAGCAAATGAGCAGTTGGCGAAGAGGACAAAATCAAGGCAGTGGTCATTATGATGAATGGGGGTAGTGGAGTGCAGCTGAAGATGAATGAGGACATTAGAGCAAGAAACTTTGATGCATAGGAGTCCGAGAGGTCATTAGTATGAAAGTTAAAATTATCAAGAATGAGGGAAGGAGATGAAAGTTAGAGAAAGACAGCGAGCCAGGTCAGTGAGAAAGAAAGATAGCGATTTGTAAATGACTGCTATTCAGAGTGCAAATAAATGGATAGCGTGGACTTCAAAGGAAGAGAAACAGTGAGACTGAGGTGCGAGAAGAGGCTGAAATCTACTGGAGGGCGAGAGCAACAGCCTAACCCCTTTCCCATGACCAACTGGGCGAGGCATATGGGAGAAAAGGTAATCTACATGACTGAAACAGTTTTCAGGGCAGAGACAGGTCTCGGTTAGTGCAAGCAGGTGAAAAGAATGAGAGATAAAGAGGTCATGGACGTAAGCGAGCTTGTTGGAGATAGAGCGGGCATTCCACAGGGAACACAGCAGTAGGGTTAAATGGTCATTTTTGTCAAAAGAGGAGAGTAAACAGTGGAGTGCTACATGGATCTGTACTGGGACTGGTGCTATTTAACTTATTTTTAAATGATCTAGAAATTGGAACAATGAGTGAGGTCATTAAATTTGTAGATGACACTAAACTGTTCAAAGTTGCTAAAACGCCTGCGGAAGTATGGACATCCAAGTGGCAGATGAAATTTAATGTGGACAAATGCAAAGTAATGCATATTGGGAAGAATAACCTAAATCACAGTTACCAGATGCTAGGGTCCACTTTGCGGGTTAGTGCCCAAGAAAGGGATCTGGGTGTTAATGTAGACAATACGATGAAACCTTCCGCCCAATGTGCGGCGGTGCCCATAAAAGCAAACAAGATGCTAGGAATTATTAAAAAAGGGATGGTTAACAAGCCTAAAGATATTATAATGCTCCATTGAGTACTGCGTTCAATCCTGGTCTCCTTAGCTCAAGAAAGATATAGCGGCACTAGAAAAGATTCAAATAAGAGCGACCAAGATGATAAAGGGGATGGAACTCCTCTTGTATGAGGAAAGACTAAAAAGGTTAGGGCTCTTCAGCTTGGAAAAGAGAAGGCTGAGGGAGATATGATTGAAGTCTATATAATCTAAGTGGAGTAGAACGGGTACAAGTGAATCGATTTTTCATTCCGTCAAAAATTACAAAGACTAGGGGGATACTCGATAAAACTGCAGGGCAATACATTTAAAACCAATAGGAGGAAATATTTTTTCACTCAAAGAATAGTTAAATCTCTGGAACACGTTGCCAGAGATTGTGGTAAAAGCGGATAGCATAGCTGGTTTTAAGAAAGGTTTGGACAAATTCCTGCAGGAAAAGTCCATAGTCTGTTATTAAGACATGGGGAAAGCCTCTGATTGCCCTTGATCGGTAGCATGGAATGTTGCTACTCTTTGGGTTTTGGCCAGGTACTAGTGACCTGGATTGGCCACCATGAGAATGGGCTACTGGGCTTGATGGACCATTGCGTTTGACCCAGTAAGGCTATTCTTATGTTCTTATGAAGGGGAGAGGAGAGGAACACAAATAAGATTGGAGACATTGTGGCATGATCTACATAAGTAGGGCGAGATTTGATTAGGAGGGCCGGGATTGAGATTGATGTCTCCAGCAATGAAAAAAAGGAGGAGGGGAAGAGTAGGAGAGGCACAAATGACAGTGATGCAGATGAGATGCGGTCAGGCAGGATGGGGAAGGTTGAATGAGAGGAAGAAACAGTTGAAGCTTTAGAGCTGTGAAGAAGGTGGGCGTTAAAAGGGAAACTCACAATTACCCTGGTATATCCACTATTCTGACAATTTGAGTAAAGCAAGTACTGTATTTAGTTCTTTACAAAAAGACCCATAGGGGTCCAGCAGACGTAACTCAGGAGGCATTTTGTTTCACAGTGCAGTTGAGAATGTTCTAGATCTCTGAGTACACCAGATTTGCAATGATAGAACTTTCCAGCAAGTCTTGCTAAAATGGTGCCATATACATCATTTTATAATAGTAAACGGGAGGTGAGGGGATGGAAAGTGGAGGCAGAGGATCATTTTAAAGCTCTGCACTATTCACCTTGCTTGGGAGTGGGTTACAGCCTCTGCAGTATTCACCGTGCTTGGGAGTAAGTTACAGCCTCCACAGTATTCACCGTGCTTGGGAGTAGGTTAAAACCCTCGCAATATTCACTGCTTGGGAATAGGTTACTGCCATCCTGTTTTGCATTATGAGATCCAGCTGAAATCAATGGTAACTTCATCTTCTCCTCACTTCCAGCAAAGTTCCACAGATTCCTATAATAGTGCAGGTTTGTCCCTGTGCCGTGGAGCTAATGAGTTATTTTTTTATTTTTTTTGGCTGGATCTCTCTTCACTTGCAGTCAGGTCAAGTTCCTTTCCTCAACTTCATCTCATAATACTGTGGAAGCAATTAAATTCAGTAAAAATACCTGACCGCTTGTTCCATGAATAAAGATACCAAAGAAGATCACTTCAATATAATACGGTCATGTTACAAAATGACTCACTGAGTCACAACCAAAAAGAAGAAAAAGTATGGCGTGGATAACTATCAGTCTTCGGCGTCCATTTTCCTTTGAATTTGAGACTTTTGTGTCTTTGTCAACACGACCCCTGATATAGGCTCTTCTGAGCCAAAACATGGACCGTGTCGGGTCTATTTGGATATTATGAGGCCAGTAAGTAGTAGCTGAGAAGGTAATAAGAGGTTAGCTTTCATAAATTACAAAAGATTGCAGAAAAAGGAAAGCAAAAATATCTGAAAACGTTGAGGGAGGCTGGTCATGTAGTCAGGAAAGCAAAGATACAAATAGAAGAAAAAATAGCTGATAGTAAAATGGGGAGACAAGACCTTTTTTTTAAATATATTAGTGATAGGAAGACATACAAAAGTGGCATTATGAGACTCAAAAGTGAAGGGGGAAAATATGAAGATGTTGATAAAGGAAAGGCTGAATTGCTTAACAAATATTTCTGTTCCGTGTTCACGGCTGAAGCACTGGGAGAGGGACCACAGAAGATAAACACGAATAGAGATGGAGGTGTGCTAGACCCTGATCGATTTTCAGAGGGTTGTGTTCATGAGGAGCTATCTAAATTAAAGGTAGGCAGAGCGATGGTGTGAATAACATGAGAAAGAACCTAGTGAAGCTTGAAGATTGGTCTGAAATTTGGCAGCTAAAATTTAATGCTAAGAAATGCAAAGTCAGTTTAGGGGTGAAGAACTTTTGTGCAGAAAAGAGAAGCGAAACTTGGGTGCGATAGTATATGATGATCTTAAAGTGGGCAAACAGGTTGAAAAAGTGATGGAGAAAGCTAGAAGGATGCTAGAGTGCACAGGGAGAGGTATGGCCAGTAGGAAAAAGGATGTATTGATGCCTCTATATAAGACTCTGGGAAGACCTCATTTAGACTATTGTGTACAATTCTGGAGACCCCACCTTCAAAAAGATATAAACAGGATGAAGTCAGTCCAGAGGAAGGCTACTAAAATGGTCATAAGGCGTACAGGGACAGACTTTAAAGATCTCAATATGTACACTTTGGAGGAAAGGCGGGAGAAAGGAGATATGATAGACACATTTAAATACTTATGTGGCAAGTCTCTTTCATGTGAAAGAAAGTTCCAGAATGAGAGGGCATAGGATGAAGTTAAGAGGCAACATGCTCAGGAGTAATCTAAGGAAATACTTTTTTACAGAAAGGATGGTAAATGCTTTGAATAGTCTCCTGGTAAAGGTGATAGAGAAATTGACTGTGGCTGAGTTCAAGAGAGTGTGAGGCAGGTATGTGGGATCACTTAGGGAGAGGAGAATATAACGGATGCTGCGGATGGGCAGATTGGATGGGCCATTTAGCCTTTATCTGCCTCATGTTTCTATGTAAAATGAAAGAAAAATGTTTAAAACCTCTCCATCAAATCAGTGCCATAACATAATGTTAGGAATAGCCTTGGTAGCAGAGATGACCAATTAGTGTTCACCTTTCTTACACACACACACACACACTGCATACTGTGACACTCTTAGTAAAGCATCGAGCTTAAGCAGGTAAGCCATGGATTCTGAAACTGGATTTCCCAAGTGAGGATGTCAACGGTATGATTCAGTCACCAACACCTGTGCTTACAAAGCAGCATGAACTGAGCAAGTATGGGAGTGTTGGCATCGCAGTAGAGGCATGCTGCCAACTTTCTTGCTGCTCAGGTAGCACAGGCACGCATCTTTTTGGCTAAACTGAAGCAAAAGTTGGCCCCTCCAAAGCAGCACAAGGTAGTCGAAGGAAAGGGTGAAGATGATAGATTGAGGTTGCAGCTGGGGAAGTGGAGGGAAGGTTCTGAGAAAGGGATAGGTTGAGTCAACAGTAGGGTGGTGGGAGGGAGGGAAGAGAAAGGGGGAGATACAGGATGTGGGTAGGGGGAAGAGAGAAACCCAAGATGCTAGACTAAAGAGGAGGACAAGAAGAAGAGAGATGGGATTTGGGTAGAGGGGGACTTTCAGGGCCTGATTTTATAAAGGGTGTCTAGCGACACCTAACGTGTAGGTGCCAATCCAAGCGATTGTCAATCAATCACTAATCGTCTTTAATAGATTCATGCCTAGTGGCGCCTAAGCATGCTTAGGCATCACTAGGTATCCTTGTGGTAGGTGCTGATATATTAGGCCAGTGTTTTCCTGGCACCTACTAGGCGCGGTAACTACAACGTCTAGTGATACCCAAGTCAACTACGCCTGTTTTCCGCCCCTAATCACACCTACTTTTCAATTTGCTCCAAGTCTGCACTTTTGATGCTGGGAATTTGGATACAGTGTTCCCCTGGTCATTTGCGGTTCGCGATCTCGGTCATTCACGGTATTCTCCGATCGGGACTTCCTGCACTAAAGTCGGGCTTCACCAATCAGGAGCTGCATGTCAAAGCAGCTCCTGATTGGTGAAGCCTGACTTTAGTGCAGGAAGAGGCGGTTGGAGCATACCGAGAGTGATTTCCTTCACTCGCCAGCACTCCAGCTTACCTCTCCTGCCTCCCCAGGCGAAAAACCGTAGTCACGGTTTTTTGATATTCACGGGGATTCCTGGAACGGAACCCCCGCGAATAATCGGGGGAGTACTGTATAGTGGGTCTGGTTTTGATTTTTATGATATGTTGATTGGCTGGCTAATGTGATTTGTTGTCTATCTTACATTACAATGTTTGATTTTACTAGGTTTTATATTTTGGATGTTATTAAGGGCACTGGTTATGTTTTGTGTACCATTTTAGACAGAACAGCTGTATAAATTCTTCTATTATTGTCCAATTGTCAGCAGTCTGTTAGTATTTATATTTAGTAATAAATTAACAGTAGCAATTTTAGTGAATTTCCACTAATTTTGAGGCATACTAAAAACCAGAAAAGTGTTCCATAGGTCTTCCCTTTATTTTCCATGGTATCAAACAGCCTCTAGCAACCAGCTCCTGGAAAAGACATGAAACCACTAATGGCTCTACAGGAAACCAAAACATCTACAGAAACTGTATTTTGTTATTTTTTTTTTGAAAATGGTTTCTGCAAAAGACAGGAAAGAATTCATGAACAATTATCTACCAGTCCAGGGATTCAGGAGCAAACTGAAATCGAATAGCCCCAATGGTGTGGTGTTTCCACTTGAAGCGTCCTGGCCAGTCTCATAAACCAGAAGAGAAGGAAAGTGGGTCAGGCAATGAGGTTAAGGGACCGAGCAGGATCCTACAAGCAGCAGAGAGAGTCTGTGGAATTAGGAATGTGTGTGCATGCCATGGACAGTTTCATCAGCTCCACACCATTAGAACTAATTATAGACCTCAAAAAAAACCCACCCTTGGGATGCCTCAGAGAAGCAGCCGGAAAGCATTTGCTTGCCCAGATATTCCATGTGACCTCTGATTAACCTTTATGGTCCTGGTAATGAGTCCTTGGGACAGTGCACGTGTGCCTGCACTGGGGAGTCTGGTTCCAGTTTCCTTCTCTCTCTCCCTGATTGGACTTTCTCTCCCCTCCCTCTCTACTTCCCTCTGTAATCCTCCCACCTCAAGTGTAATTGGTAACGGGTCCAGACCTAGACTGTAGTTTTTTCTGTACGTGACTCCTTGCCATGGGAGATAAGATATTTCAATATAAAATACAAATCTTCAAAAAATCTTTACATTTTCTATTAGAAAAATATGCTGAGTAGAGCTCCCACATCAGTGCGAGAAGTTTATTTCACCAACACCAAAAGGTTGGTGGAGTTGGAAGCAACCAGTTATCGAGTATACCTTTTTTCCCCCAAAATATAACACTTACTTAAAAACAATTTCTCCGACAGTCCCCTTACACTCAGAGAGGTAAACTTAGTATATATCATTCTTTCCAAAGAGAAAAGGAGGGAATGACCCAATAGATGTTATAGAAAGGTATGCAATGCTTGACAAAAAGATTGTATTTTCCTACAGTTCCAGATCTCATGTACATATATATTCTCTACTTCTAAACCTTTTCATACATAATGAGGTTATCATGCATAAAATGAGGTACCATGCATAAAATGTCTGTTTTTATGAAAAATAGGCCCGATGAATGGTTCTAAATTGACATTCCTGTAGCTCAGCACTATGGACTACTCGTGGTATGGAGGTTATAATATCCTGTAAAGTAACCATGAGAACAGGTCTGCCCAGGTCCCTAGTTCAGCAATCTAATACCATGTAGTAATTTCTTGGGGGCTACATATTAAATTTAAACTGATATTTTTCCCAAGAGTTTATCTGTCAAATATTGCCAAAACCTAATTCCAAACTCTACAGACAGATGCTGAGGAGTTGAAGGTAAACAAATTGTGCCATAGGCCCCGGAGACCAGTTCAGCTGAAGATCAGCTAATGGTAAAAATCATTCCATTATCCCTCAATATCTGTTCCAAAAGGTGGACCCTCTTCATTTTCCATTGTCTAAATATCAGATCAGTTACACCAGGGGGGAATTCTGAATTTCCAACTATTGGTAACAATATATTTACATGAGGATCCTTGTACCAGAACATTGACTGTTTCCAGAGAGATCAAATCAGTCAAAATAAAATACTTCCTCTGATTGTTTTGAGAAGTTTTTTAAGGCGTATATGTAAAGATACCGTAATTAAGATGCCATGGATAAAAATAATCTCTCTCGAGCATTATATCTGTAAACAGCTGATCATTTAAAATCCAATCTCATAGATGTCGCAAAAGGGATGCCTGATTATATAATTTGATATCAGGGAGTCCCAAGCCTCCAGAAGACCAAGAGCTCTGTAAGAACTCCCAGCTCAATTTAGGCCTTTTGCCTCTCCAGCAAATCTAGAAACTGGGGTCTGCAGTAATGCAATTTCTCTTTTCAAAAGGTAGATGGGAAGCAATTGGAGGATATATAACTATTTTGGAAAGATTATCATGTGATACAAATTTATCCTCCACAGTAAAGTCAAAGGGAGTCCCTGCCACTGAGCAAGAAGAGCTCTGGTGTCCTAAATCAACTATATAGCGGAATCAAGTCTATATAGCCAAGATGTGCCCATAGTCATCAATTCCCAGATAACGAAAGCTATTAGTAGTCCATTTTAATGTTTCCCATTTTCTACGGAGAGACTCTGGAGTTGTTAAAGCCTCCGATATTGTCATATTGAGCTTAAATTCTGAGAAATCCCCATACTCCCTGAAACTCTCTAGTAGCAGTAGAAGGGATGATTTAGGCTCAGAAACATATACAATCTCCAGATTGCTTTGTATTTCTCTAATCAATAGGTCTAAAGTAATTCTAAATAGCAAAGGGGATTGTGGGCAGCCCTGTCTAGTGTCTCGTTGCATATGAAAAGGCACAGACATAAGAACATAAGAATAGCCTGGGTCAGACCAATAGTCCATCAAGCCCAGTAGCCCGTTCTCACGGTGGCCAATCCAGGTCACTAGTACCTGGCCAAAACCCAAGGAGTAGCAATATTCCATGCCAAATTTGTGCTTTAGAGTCACTATATAAAATATATACTGTATTAATGAAAAAAAAGACCCATCCCATATACCCGGAGAACAAAGAGATACCCCCAACTCACCCTGTCAAACACTTTTTCTGCATCAAAATTAATGAGTACATCTACAAAACTTGTTTTTGTACATTTTTCATGTGGACATTTTATTTTTGAAAATGGACAGAAAAGGTAGACATCCTAAGGACCAACATTTATACCTAGTTCATTTTCAAAAATAAAAGATAGATGTGTGCCTAAGTCTGAGGTTGGAGGCTATTGGAGTAATTGGAACCTAAGAACAGTACCGGGCAGAGCTTTGGATTCTTGCCCAGAAATTACTAAGAAGAAAAAACCAACAAAATTTTAGATTGAATCAGGATGGGCAGACTAGATGGACCATTCGGGTCTTTATCTGCCGTCATCTACTATGTTACTAAAACGGCAGGAGGGAAGCTAACTTCCTCCTGCCTACAGGGCCACGTGTTGCAAATGACTGGGATTCCCTTCCCAAGGAGGGGATACCTTACCACCTAGCTTTTTCTAAAGCAGTCAAAATTTGCCTATTGTTTTTGAAATAGGCCTACCACTTACAAAGCCTACTTGCTGTTCCAATATCAGGGAGGGCAAAACTCTAGCCAAATAGTTAGCCAGAATCTTTGTCAGCAATTTTCTCTCAAAGTTAAGAAAAGATATTGGCCTATACTTAAATATGAAGAGCATGCCAGTTTTCCACCACTCTCTGGGTGATTCTTACGTTTGTACAGAATCTATCCCCTTTTAACTTTAGAGAGTGCCCTCTCGTTCTCCCTACCTTGTAGAGGGTGAACAACCTGTCTTTATCTACTAAGTCTATTCCCTTCATTATATTGAAGGTTTCAATCATGTTCCCTCTCATGGAGAAGAGGCCCAATTTCTCTAATCTCTCACTGTATGACAACTCCTCCAGCCCCTTAACCATTTTAGTCGCTCTTCTCTGGACCCTTTCAATTAGTACTGTGTCCTTCTTCAAGTACGGCGACCAGTGCTGGATGCAGTATTCCAGGTGAGGGCGTACCATGGGGTACGGTACAGCGGCATGATAACCTTCTCCGATCTGTTCGTGATCCCCTTCTTAATCATTCCAAGCATTCTGTTTGCCCTTTTCGCTGCTGCCGCACATTGCACAGACGGCTTCATCGACTTGTCAACCAGTACTCCCAAGTCTCTTTCCTGGGGTGTCTCTCCGAGTACTGCACCAGACATCCTGTATTCGTGTACAAGATTTTTGTTACCAACATGCATCACCTTACACTTGTCCACGTTAAACTTCATTTGCCATGTCGCAGCCCATTTCTCGAGCGTATTTATGTCCTGTTGCAGGTCTTCGTAATCCTTCTGCGTCTTTAATATTCTGAATAACTTTGTATCATCTGCAAATTTAATCACCTCGCTCGTCGTTCCAATTTCAAGGTCGTTTATAAATATGTTGAAGAGCACAGGCCCAAGCACCAAACCCTGTGGCATCCACTGGTGACGCTTTTCCAGTCCGAGTATTGTCCACTTACCCCACTCTTTGCTTTCTATCTGCCAACCAATTTTTGATCCACGTGTGTATTTCACCCTCAATCCCATGGTTCACAATTTTTTTGAAGTAGTCATTCATGCAGGACCTTGTTAAACACCTTCTGAAAATCCAGATATACAATGTCGACCGGGTCACCTTTGTCTATCTGCCTGTTAACTCTCTCAAAAAAATGCAGCAAATTTGTCAAGCAAGATCTTCCTTTGCTGAAGCCGTGTTGGCTGGTTCTCATCAGACTGTGTCCGTCAAGGTGGTCAACGATGCAATCCTTTATTAGTGCCTCTACCATCTTTCCCGGTACCGAGGTCAGACTCACCAGCCTGTAGTTTCCCGGATCTCCCCTCGAACCTTTCTTGAAGATCGGCGTAACATTCACCACTTTCCAGTCTTCCAGAATCCTGCCCGATTTGATCAACAGATTGGCTATTAGTTGAAGCAGTTCAGCTATAGCCCCTTTCAGTTCCTTGATTACCCTCAGATGGAAGCCATCCAGTCCCGGGGATTTATCGCTCTTGAGCCTATCAATCTGCCTGCATACCTCTTCTAGACTGACCACCATCACAGTCAATTTCCCGTCTTCGTTTCCTAGGTATAGCCTGTCAGCCTCCGGTATGTTGCGTATATCCTTTTCTGTAAATACAGATGCAAAAACGTGTTCAGTTTGTCGGCTATGGCTTTATCCTCCTTTAGCACTCCTTTTATTCCATGGTCATCCAAAAGCCCCATCGCTTCCTTCGCAGACCGTTTCCCCTTAATATATCAAAAGAACTGCTTGAAGTTTTTTGCCTCCTTGGCAATTTTTTCCTCATAGTCCCTTTCGGCCCCTCTTACCGCTTTATGGCGCCTGCATTGATGTTGCTTGTGCTTTTTCCAATTTTCATCCATTTTTGACCTTTTCTATACTTTAAAAAAAATCTTCTTGTCCCTGATCGCTTCTTTCACTGCTACAGTGAGCCACGCCGGTTCCTTGTTCTTTTTCCTCTTGGATCCCTTGTTGATATGCGGTATATATAATTTTGCGCCTTGGTGACTGTGTCCTTGAAAAGGGACCGTGCTTGCTGTAGCGTTTTTACAGCACCTATCCTTTTCTTAATCTTCTTCCCCACCATGAGTCTCATCCCTTCGTAATTCCCTTTTTGGAAGTTCAGCGCTGTGGCCGTCATTCTGGATCGTTGTTTCACCCCAGTGTCCAGGTTGAAGCAGATCATATTATGATCACTGGTTCCCAGCGTCCCTTCTACTTCTACATCTTGCGCCGGTCCTCATAGTCAATTTAGAAGTAAGCCCAGAACTGCATTTCCTCTCGTGTTTTCCTTGACAAGTTGTTTCAGGAAGCAATCGCCCACTGTATCCAGGAACTTGGTTTCCCTACTGCAGTCGGAGGTGCCTATGTTCCAGTCTATCCCCGGGTAATTGAAGTCACCCATGATAACTGCATTTACTCCCTTGCAGTTGAGTTTAATCTCAGTCATCATTTCTTCATCATTTTCTTCGGACTGCCCTGGGGGTCGGTAGTAGATGCCGATCTTCATTTCCGTTCCATTTGTTCCCGGAATTTTGACCCATAGAGATTCTAACTTATTCTTTGTTTCCGGCGTTTACTCTCCAGCAGACTCTATTCACTCTTTGATGTACAGGGCAATGCCCCCACCTTTTTGACCCACTCTGTCTCTGCGGTATAGCTTGTATCCTGGTAGCACAATGTCCTAGACGTTTTCCTCATTCCACCATGTTTCCATGATGCCGATGATGTCAAGGTTCTCTTTTTGTGCCATAGTTTCTAATTCACCCATCTTGTTCCTTAGACTCCTTGCATTCGTGTTTATACATTTGAGTTTTCAGCATGTTACTTTCTTGAACTTGAATGTTGGGGGGGGGGGATATCGGGGATGTCAGGGGATTTCAGGGGGATAGGGGACGTCAGGGAGGTCTGGGATGAGAGGGGATATCAGGTATTTCAGGGGGATGTTGAGAAGGTTCAGGGATGTCAGGGGGATGGGCATATGGCTCTGCGGTTCAGCTGATTCTGGCAGGGGGAATCCCCATCAGCTGGGCTGCCAGGAATCCCTGAAACTGGCTCAGCTAATTGGAATTCCTCTGCCATGATCAGCTGATGGGAAGCCTATGGGTTTGGGGGTTTTTTTTCACTCTTTGGGTGGTGGGAAGGGGTTATGACCACTGGGGGAGTAAGGGGGACAGGGTTATGCCTTAAATCCTCCAGTGGTCTTCTTGTCAGTTTGGCAACCTTTGTGAAACTTAGACGCAACTCAAACAGGTCAAACTGCCGGCATCTAAATTCCCTCTAGAAAAGCTTTGATTATGGCTGCAGTATGTCCAGGCTGAAGCCTGACCGATTGCCATCCGTAACACACCTCCCAACAAGCCCCTTTGATCTTTGAATGCACAGAAGCTTAGAAGTTTTAATTATCGGCAATTGGACATCCCTGCTATTAGAATGTTCAAGTGCCAACTTAGGCTGTTTTTTTGACATTTTAAAGTTTCGATTATGAGCCCCATAGTCTCTAATTTATCTAGGATAAATTGTAATCTATTTCCTATGGTATGCTCTAATGCCTTCTTAGTAACTTCAGCCACAAATGCCGAACTTGGGGTGGAAGGCAAAATGGGAGCCAATCGATCCACCATCTTAACTTCTGTCAGCTTTCCCCTTTCTTGTTACTTTCTTGGCAGTTTTGCTGCCATTTAGTAAGTTCCAGGTCCAGAGAACTCACTGTGATTCTTCAAGTTTAGGATTCAACTATGAGCTAGATTCACTAAGCCCACCGATCAAATCCTGACCACTTAGTGACCCCTTTGCGACCCGATTTACTAACCTCTGTCCTGACCAGCCTCCAATCCACGCATGCAAATGAGGGGGAACGGCATTCAAATATAGGCAGGCAGCGATTCACTAAACAAATCTGGAACACTGACTGGGCTGGCCGATCAACAAAAGAAGTAACTTCTGGGGACTAGTCGCTCACTGCTTTCCGACCGCATCTCCTGCTCTCTGCCTGGATTCTCCTGCCCCGACTCTCCTCTCACCCTGAATTTCCTCCTCTCACCACCCTGACTCTCCTGCCTTTCCTTGCACTGCAAGCCCATAGTTTTAACTCACAGGTTTAAAGCGTGTTAAAACCATGGGCTCGTGAAGAAAAAGAGAAGTTAAAAAAAAAAAAAAAGGTCGCTGCTCTGTAAGCATGCGCAGACCATCTACAGATGGTCTGCGCATGCATCGAGGTCACTATTCGGCGATCCCTGCAGTCGGGTTGGGGGCGTGATTCCAATCATCCTCATTTGCATGAGGACGCTCGTGAATCAGCCTCCCAGACCCGGATCAGATCGGTAGGTCCGTTTAGTGAATCTAGCCCTGTTTCATAATGCTGAGGTTGATTACCAATGCTGATGGTGTTCTGCGTGGGGTACTCAGGAGCTGCAGTCAGGCTCTCACAACTCTATGACTCCATCGGAAGTCTGCCAGCACCAAATAATTAAATGCATAAAACTTATCTACATTTTAAACTGTATCCAAGAAATATATACCAATTTATTCTTACATATTTACTGCCTTTTGAGTTCATCTTTTTATGCATTCTCCATCTTATGCAAACAGGAAAAAGAAAAAAAAAACAACACCCAAAAAAACAGAACTATGGCATCAGAGGGTAACAGAAATACAATTTAAAACTAAGCATTTCCCACAAAATTGGCTAATTTCACCCAGTAATTTTTAATCCTTGTTCCTCTATGTTCCCCATCCATTGCAACCTCTTACGGTACAGCAAAATCTATTTGCTGCTTTTTGATGAAATTTGCCCATGATGATGTACAACATATGTTAGGGCCTGACTATTGTATTTACAGGAGAAGAGTGACTATATATTCCAGGTACAACTTTATGGTCAAGCAAAAGAGGGCAGCTAAGTATCCCCACAGTGACATTGATAGAATGGGGAGATTTACAATAAGGTATTTGCAGCTATTGCTCTGTCTGTATGGGATGATATGCCTGGGGATTCAACACTAGAACTGGATTAAGCTGCCTTTCAGAAGTTAAAGACCTGGTTTTTCCCAAGTTATAACCTCCAAGATTTAGTAGATGAGGTACTGTGGTAAACTGTCTATTTTGGGCTGTCTACTTTAGATCATGTGTTTTCAACCCAGTTCTCAGGAAACATTTACCGTATTTTCTAGCATATAACGTGCGCGTTATACGTGGTTTTTACAAACCGCGCATACCCTTGCGCGTTATACGCGTGAGAGCGTTGTACAAAATTTTTTTTACATAGTTCCCCCCCCCCGACATCCGATTCATCCCCCCGCAGGACCGCTCGCACGCACCCGCACCCCGAAGGACCGCTCGCACGCACTCCCACCCGCACCCCCACCCCCAGCCTGAAGGACCGCTCGCACCCCCACAGCCTCCGGACCCCCCCCCCCATCATTTAGAAGCTCCTACCGGTGTCCTGCTGCTTCCTCTTGGCGGTCCCAGCCGTTCTGTGAGCCCTGCGCCTGCAGCTGCTTCCTCTTCCGGCGTTCCCGCCCTTTCTCTGACGTCAAGCCCTCTTGCCCCGCCGACTCCCCGACACGATCGGGGCAAGAGAGAGCTCAAGCCCTCTTGCCCCAGCCAACCGCAGCACCCCCGACACGATCGGGGCAAGAGGGAGCTCAAGACCTCTTGCCCCCCGACTCCCCGACACAATTGGGACAAAAGGGAGCCCAAGCCCTCTTGCCCTGCCGACTCCCCAACTCCCCGACAATATCGGGCCAGGAGGGAGCCCAAGCCCTCCTGGCTCTGGCGACCCCCCCCCCCCACTAGTTGTTCGGGCCAGGAGGGAGCCCAAGCCCTCCTGGCCACGGCGACCTCCTACCCCCACCCCGCACTACATTACGGGCAGGAGGGATCCCAGGCCCTCCTACCCTCGACGCAAACCCCCCTCCCCCCAATGACCGCCCCCCCCAAGAACCTCCGACCGCCCCCCCAGCCGACCCGCGACCCCCCTGGCCGACCCTCACGACACCCCTACCCCCCTTCCCCTACCTTTGTGTAGTTGGCCGGACAGACGGGAGCCAAACCCGCCTGTCCGGCAGGCAGCCAACAACGGAATGAGACCGGATTGGCCCATCCGTCCCAAAGCTCCGCCTACTGGTGGGGCCTAAGGTGCCTGGGCCAATCAGAATAGGCCCGGGAACCTTAGATCCCTCCTGGGGGCGGGGCCTTGGGCACATGGTCGGGTTGGGCCCATGTGCCTCAGGCCCCGCCCCCAGGAGGTACCTAAGGCTCCCGGGCCTATTCTGATTGGCCCAGGCGCCTTAGGCCCCACCAGTAGGCGGAGCTTTGGGACGGATGGGCCAATCCGGCCTCATTCCGTCCTTGGCTGCCTGCCGGACAGGCGGGTTTGGCTCCCGTCTGTCCGGCCAACTACACAAAGGTACGGGGAAGGGGGGTGGGGGTGTCGTGGGGGTCGGCCAGGGGGGCGCGGGTCGGCTGGGGGGGCGGTCGGAGGTTCTTGGGGGGGGGTCGTTGGGGGGAGGGGGGTTTGCATCAAGGGCAGGAGGGCCTGGGATCCCTCCTGCCCGTAATGTAGTGCGGGGTGGGGGTAGGGGGTCGCCGTGGCCAGTAGGGTTTGGGCTCCCTCCTGGCCCGATCGTGTCGGGGAGTCGGCGGGGCAAGAGGGCTTGACGTCAGAGAAAGGGCGGGACCGCCAAGAGGAAGCAGCAGGACACCGGTAGGAGCTTCTACATGATGGGGGGGGGGTCGGGAGGCTGTGGGGGTGCGAGCAGTCCTTCAGGGTGGGGGTGCGGGTGCGTGCGAGCGGTCCTTCGGGGTGGGGGTGCGAGCGGTCCTGCGAGGGGGGGGTGAATCGGACGTTGGGGGGGCATCAGGCTTTCAGGGTGGGGACAGGACTTCAAGGGGGAGAGGAGAGTCGGGGCGGGTGAAAGGAGAGTCGGGGTGGCCAGAGGAGAGTCGGGGCGGGCGAAAGGAGAGTCGGGCGGCGACGGGAGAGTCGGGCAGCATGCGCGGTATATGGGTGTGCGCGATATATAAAAATTTCTGTACATAAATTTGTGTTTTTCGCGTGCTATACCCGTGTGCGCGTTTTACACGGGTGCGCGTTATCTACGTGAAAATACGGTAATCAACTTTGAAGGACATCCAAAATGAAAATGCATTAAAAAATTTGCACATAACACCTTCCCTTGCATGCAAATCTCTCTCATGCATATTCATTGTGGGTTTCCTGAATGGCTGGGTGCTCTGATTGAGAACCCCCGTTTTAGATGGTAAACCAAGAAAGTGGGGGAGTTAGCTGTAAAACAGCTAAAAGTGATATTCGTAATGTCTATTGGTTGGAGCTGTTGGGTTGGTTGGTTTCATGTTTTATGGATTGGATGGAATTTCTTAACCTTGTAAACTGTTTTGGATGACTATGTTTAACTTAAATAAATATAAACTGCAGTTGAGTTTATTTCAGGCCTGGAATATCCCAAAAAGTAACATTGCATTCACTGAAAACAATGGTCACAAAAAAGAGAGTTTTGCTTTGCATCAGCTCTGTATGGTCCCCTACCTGGACCAGTGCATGCAGAAGCTGAAAGACCTTGGAGATAACCTGCCTGTACAAGAGCAGGGGTCCTTCCTCAGGCAGAGAGCTAATGCAAAGTAGTGCCACAAATCTGCTCTATTCTGCTTATAAAGCATTTGATACATTGGCCTAACCACATCAGTAGCCATGGGAACCAGAAGGGTAGCCTGGCTTAGGGTCTTAATATTGTGGCTTCCACGATAAATTCCTGCCCTAACAAGTCAACTGCTGAAGAAGAATAGGAGAGATCAAAGCCAACTCTGTCCAGAAAGGCTTGTTTAACCTCTGTGCATTATTCTCCAGCTGACAGGAGGAGTCGGAGAACAGCACTTCTTATTACTGCGAGAGTGTGGCGCAGTGGTTAAAGCTACAGCCTCAGCACCCTGAGGTTGTGGGTTCAAACCCAGGCTGCTCCTTGTGACTTTGGGCAAATCACTTAATTCCCTCCATTGCCCCAGGTACATTAGACAGATTGTGAGCCCACCAGGACAGACAGGGAAAAATGCTTGAGTACCTGAATAAATTCATGTAAACCGCTTTGAGCTCCCCTGCGAGAATGGTATAGAAAATTGAATAAATAAATAAATATTCTGTTCAGTTTCCTCTGTAGTCAAAACTATACAGGACTTATTTGTGGAAGTTTTAAAATGAATTTATATTATGATTTCGGGGAGGGACATGCTTGTTAGGTTAGTCCTAAACAGATGTGGAAACCTCATTGATCTGCTAAGGTTTGAAGGATGGAAAGAGATTTCTTTATTTTCACCTCTCTCTCTCTCTCTCCAAACCCTTAGTGACACTTTTCCACTGTGAGAATAGTTTTTCATAGCACGCAGAAGGCTGAAGCAGTAATAACATTTTCATGCATATTAATTGCCGTCACCTGTCACCCACACTGCAATGGTTGAATCTTTATGGAATCTATTAACACTGGTCTCTGAAATGATCTTTACGTTTTCTTGGGATTTTGTCATTTTATTTTTCCTCGCTGCTGCACAATAAGGAAAAGGAGCCTGAACACATCTAGCACTAATAAGAAAGGACTGAGAAGCCAGAGTGGGAAAGAGACAAAGTGGAAATTACTGTGCCATGTACAGAAACACGTCTAGTTCTTTCTGGACTCACAAAGAACCTGTGTCTCAACTTTGTCAGATGTCCCTCGAACAGAGGAGATTGAGAGGGGACATGATCGAAACATTCAAGGTACTGAAGGGGATAGACTTAGTAGATAAGGACAGGTTGGTCACCCTCTCCAAGGTAGGGAGAACGAGAGGGCATTCTCTAAAGTTGAAAGGGGATAGATTTCGTACAAACGTAAGGAAGTTCTTCTTCACCCAGACAGTGGTAGAAAGCTGGAACGCTCTTCCAGAGGCTGTTATAGGGGATTCAAAACAAAGTTAGACAAGTTTCTGCTGAACAAGAACGTGCGCTGGTAGGGTTAGTCTCAGTTAGGGTGCTAGTCTTAGACCAGAGGGCCGCCGCGTGAGCGGACTGGACCACTGGTCTGACTCAGCAGTGGCAATTCTTATGTTCTTATCCTTTCCCTCAATTGAGAAATGCTGTACAGCAGGATAAATAGGTGCTGCTAGACAGACAGATGACAGATAGGTGGTGCAGGACAAAAATTAATCCAGCCCCTCTATATGCTCCAGATAATGAACACATGACCTCAAGCAGCAATAGCTCACATGGTGGATCTTTCACCAAAGAGTGAGGGAGCAGCGCCATCTAGTGGTCAGTCATTCACCATGAATTTGCGTCATCTTTCACCTTAATTGTCTGGAGACTTAACTCGCATATTAATCATTGCAATTTGATTCTTGCACACAGGGAACTGCCTTTACTTACACTATAAACACTGCATTATAGTTACCACCTCCAATTCTTCATAAACAGCTTTCAAAAATAAATGCACATTATAATGTTTATTTAGATTTTGCTCACATCTTTTTCATTAGTAGCTCAAGGTGAGTTACATTCAGGTATATTAGGAATTCCCTGTCCCTGGAGGGCTCGTAATCTATTTTTGTACCTTAGAGAATGGACAGTTAAGTGACTTATTCAAAATCACAAGCAGCAGTGGGATTTGAACCAGGCACCTCTGGATATCTAACCCTTCACCCCCCTTAAATTCCCCCTTCCTTCTACCCTCTCTTCTCCATTCTTAACCTGTACTTAAACTGCTGTATAGTCCTTGTATTTAAACTACTGCATAGTCTTTGTGCTGTCCAACTGTACTCCACTGTGAATGTTTGCTTGTAGGCCGTTCTGAGCTACTGGGAGGACAGGATAAAAATCAAAATAAATAAATGAATATCAAACCCAATGCACTAATCACTAGGCTACTCCTCCACTCTTTGCTTCAGATTCTTCCATATCCCTTAAACATATTATTAAACATTTTTCTATTATCTGTAGCTTTACTAAAACAAAGAAAAACCCCACCAAAATTGCCCTCTTAGCCTCCCCAAGACATCTCAAATATCTTTCACACCAGAAATTTTTACCAATCTTACTTTCACCTTCCTTCATTCATACTAATTTAGCTTTATTTCAATAGTAGATCTAATATTTATTAGATCATAATCCTTACACTGTATTTGCTCACTTCTGCAAAAAAATCAGTACCAAGACCAACTTTTCTACTTTGAGCTGTTGAGAGAATATGAATTCCAGCTATAGAGATGTTATGAAGCTTGGAGGAGAGCTTGGATCATTTCTTGTGCTCCAAGTTGGCTGGTGACCACATCATTCTCTACACTGCCTCAAATCCATATCCTCCACTATCTTTTCATCCCATCCCTTCGCTCAGCTTTTATCATGATTCCTTTTTGTCACTGAATTTTGTCTCTCCTGTCCTAACGTTTTATTCTTCATCCCTTTAGGATGCAACAGATATTCTGGCTGCTGATCCCACAAAAACCCACAGGTCTGCCTCTCCTCTGAATATCCAAAAATAATAAAAATATAATAGCCACTCTGAATCAGATTCACATACCTACTTGCATTTAGAACCATAGTCTGTTTCCTCTAGACCAGGGGTGTCAAAAGTCCTTCCTCGAGGGCCGCAATCCAGTCGGGTTTTCAGGATTTCCCCAATGAATATGCATGAGATCTATTAGCATACAATGAAAGCAGTGCATGCAAATAGATCTCATGTATATTCATTGGGAAAATCCTGAAAACCCGACTGGATTGCGGCCCTCGAGGAGGGACTTTGACACTTCTGCTCTAGACACAATGCTATTCTGAACCCTGTTCTCTCTCACTCACAGGTAAAAAAAGGACTATCGCCTCTGGTTACTCCTATCACTCTACTCACAGATACACACAAATTCAGTGGAGAAAAGGTGGCCGCAGCAACAAATTGCCTTGGGTAAATTTCTTTTTAAAAGTCAGTAAATAAACCCTAATAAACATCGGGTTTGAAATATATTTTATATTCTGTTCCAGCCATCTGACAGAAGCATAGTATGTGGTATAGAAGCCAATTTTTCAGACTGATCAAAGGACACGGTGAAGGAGTTTATTCAAAACTGGAGGAGCTCATCACCTTTTGCATACAGAGAGCTGGCCCCTATATTCTACTCTCTCTGTATTCTAACAGCACTAGTTGCACAAGTGTAAATTATTGGCCTTTGGTTTGCTTGCCAGTTACAGTTCACTCCCAACTAAATCCCTGTCCTTCATTCTTCCTCATCAGCAGAATGCTCCAGGAGCATGGATAGGAAGTATAACCAGGTCCCTCTCCCAGAAGGCAAATACCACAGGTATGACCTCTGAATCATGCACCCTTTAATCATGCTTGCTTCCTGAGAGGAAGTTACCATGTCACACAGAGCACAATAGGTGCGATAAGAGCAAAGGCACCCGATCTGCTGATGGGTCACAAGGCTATCTTCTTAATTTAAGGGAGAGGGGATGGGATGGAATTTGATATACAGTACTCCTCTGAAATTCGCAGGGGTTCCGTTCCAGGAATCCCCATGAATTTTGAAAAACCGCAGGGGAGGCAGAAGAGGGCAGCTGGAGCGCCAGCGGGTGAAGAAGATCACTCGCGGTCTGCTCCGACCGCCTCTTCCTGTAGTACAGTCAGGCTACATCAGGGATCTCAAAGTCCCTCCTTGAGGGCCGCAATCCAGTCGGATTTTCAGGATTTCCCCAATGAATATGCATTGAAGCAGTGCATGCACATAGATCTCATGCATATTCATTGGGGAAATCCTGAAAACCCAACTGGATTGCGGCCCTCAAGGAGGGACTTTGAGACCCCTGGGCTACACCAATCAGGAGCGGCTTTGACACGCAGCTCCTGATTGGTGTAGCCCGAATACTACAAGAAGAGGTGGTCGGTGCAGACCGTGAATGAGCAAGTCCACAATTCGCAAACCGCAAATTCACCACCTTTCTGTGGTTACAATCAAAGTGATTTACATATTATATACAGGCATTTATTTTGTACCTGAGGCAATGGAGGGTTACATGGAGCTACAGTGGAAATCAAACCCAGTTTCCCTGGTTCTCAGGCCATTACAATAACCATTAAGCTATTCCTCCATTATTGGTTCTTGCTAAAGTTCTGACTTCATGCCACCAGTAAAGTACAGTACCAGAGGGATTGGACTTGTATATTAAGTGTGTGCCATGTGAGATAAAGAAAATGCACCTAATTTTAAAAGGTAACAGAAGTACCTATGGGCCTTTATAAAACTGGCATCCAGAACCAGTCCCAGTAGCGTACATCTGCTCTGAAGGTGTAAACATCTGCATGCTCTTTCTAAATAAACGCATGTGTACATTACAACTCTTCCCCAGCTCCGCCCATGCATGATCTTGTTGGCAGTGGCACATGTACTTGCACAGGTATTTGGCTGTAGAATTTTACAGGAACCCTTTAGTGCATGTAAAAAAAAAAACCCAGCAACAAAAAACACCACATTTTGAACACACAAAAAAAGCTTGTATTAAAATTCCTCTGTTGTGCTTACCTTACAGGAGGTGCCTAAGAGCGTTCCATCTTGCTTCCAGGTCAAGCTCTGGATGTGGTCCCCATGAGGCTCCAGCACTGGAGGCAGAGACAAGAAAAGAAAACACAAGGGAAGACTGTCGTTACAAAAACTGCCTACAATGAAACACCTACAATGCTAGTACACCAAAACTGCCTACAATGCTAGTACACCAAATTCTATACTGCAAAGTACTTCCACAGTGAAAACTTCAGAACTATGTGGGTAGTTGCAAAGTCCAAAGTCCTTTACTCACTCATTCATACAGTACAGTCACACTTTCCCTTTGAAAACTTCCGAATGAATAGGAACCCACATTTGCTCCTGCCAAATAAAAAAAAGAAAAAAAAAAGAAAGAACACCCTGGGAACATCTCTGCAAAATATGGGTCACCTCATGTACTTTTACCTGGATAAAGGGGTGACGGGACTAAAGTGCGCCAGACAATCGTGTGCGGACAAAGGAGCTCAGACAAATGTGTGCCGAATTAAAAGTTAAATTTAAAGCGCTCCAAGGTGGGGTGTGAGGGGAACCCTCACCACTTTACTTAGAAGTGCTGGTGCTGCCATTGGGGAGGGGGGAACCCAGGGAAAACCCACACACATAGAGAGGAAGCTGTAATTTTTCCCTAAAACATGGAAAAATTACACTTTCCACTGTAATGGAGGGGTTCCCCCCCCAAGCCCCCCTCAATGACAGCACCAACACTTCTAAGTAAACTGTGGGGGGGGTTCCCACATACACACACCCTCGGAGCACTTTAAATTTAACTTTTAATCCGGCGTGGCACACTCACGTCCTGAGCAGATTTGTCTGAGTTCCTTTATCCTCGCGCGTTTTCATCTATGTACCGGATAAAGGATGATCAATTTTCAAAAAAAATAAGAAGCACTTATACCTAGGTAATAGCATTTGAAAATCACCCTCCTAGGCTAGACTCCCTAAAGTGCGCTAATGCCCGTTATTTATCATTGGTCCCATTTATTTAGTGCGACCAATTTGCTAACACTACATTTTCAGTGCTAGTGAATGTTAAAACAGTAGCGTGCTTTAGTACAGTGTTTCCCAAGTCAGTCCTGGAGTACCCTCTTGCCAGTCAGGTTCTTGGGATATCCATATTGATTTGCATAAACTGCCTCCATTAAATATGCAAATTTCTTTCATGCATATTTATTGTGGATATCCTGACAACCTGACTGGCAAGGGATTTGACCGATTTGGGAAACACTGCTTTACTGTATTATACCTAGTCTATAATGAATAAAAGCACAGATTATGGTGGCAGATAAAACCATCATGCCCACGTTCCATCTGTTTCATTCCCAGTGTTATAAATAAACCTCAGCTCATCTCTGGCCTTTCCTCATTTCACTGCCAGGGATCCTCTTTGCTTACCCACCCCTCTGGCTTTCTCAAAACTGCTCTAACCTTCATCTTCTCCACTGGGAGATTATTCAACCCATCCACTACCCTTTCCATGAAGAAACAATTCCCAAAATGTATCTGGACCGTAGACCTCTGGACCCTGGCTACGACTGCATTCCTTACTTTCCTAGCTGAATTTTGTATTCCCTAAATGCTCACCATTTAGTTCTTCCTACCCCTAGCACTTAAATTTGGAATGAGTTACCCTTATTTCTACACGATAAACATCTTTCCTGAAATTTAAGGCTGGTTTGAAAACATTATTTTCAACTGGTCTTTGGCATCCATTTGTTGGGCTCCTGGGAGAAAGACTGAGTTCCATCCTCTCTCTATTGTACTCTATAACTGCCTCTCTTCGATTTCTATTGATTTTTCATTCATCTAGTGTGATTATTTTCTGTCCTGTTCACAGTATGGCTTTCCTTTCATACTTCAGGATTTTATATTGTAAACTGTTCTGATCTGCTAATAAGATAGAGCAATTTAGAAAGATCTTAATAAATATAACAAGCAATGTGTGTGTAACCCAGAAGGGACATTTTCAAAGGTATTTCTACACATAGAGTTCTACGCACAGAAAAGTAACTTTTGAAAATTGTCTATCATTTACCGCAGGGGTCCCCAAAGTCCCTCCTTGAGGGTCGAATCCAGTCGGGTTTTCAGGATTTCCCCAATGAATATGCATTGAAAGCATTGCATGCACATAGATCTCATGCATATTCATTGGGGAAATCCTGAAAACCCAACTGGATTCAGCCCTCAAGGAGGGACTTTGGGGACCCCTGATTTACCATATGCATATTTTGGGGAAGCACTCCCGGAGCAGGGATGGAGTTGAGGGTACAATTATAAGCATGGACAAAGTGCTCATAAAAACAGTAGGTGCAAATTTGTGCATGGACTTTTCCCAAGTCAATTTTCAAAGGAAGTTTTTTCCTTTGAAAATGGATGTAAAGCTTGCAGGTAAAAATAATATCCAGACTTTATACATATGTGCTTTGTCTAAAAGTCTCCCCCCTGAAGTCCAATTATATTAAAAGGTCAGGTAGACTTTTAATAAAAATAAAAGGCTTGAAAGGGATGAAGCCCACGTTATGAGTTTTGACTTTTGCCAATTAGTGAGTAGGTGCACCTGCTCATCAGTCTTAATTAGCCAATCAGAGAGAAGCCAGTAAACTGGCCCCCTAGAAGTTGCTCTGTATTTCTTATGGAGGATGTTTTAGCTCCTTTTCAGTCCTAGGTAGCTTCATCTAAGCACACACCTGCCAGAGGCTTCTGCTGTGCAAGGTTCCAGACTTTTGCTGTCTTCCCAGCACCTGTCGCCATCACGTTGTTTGCTGTTGGGTGGAAGAGTAAAGTTTCAATCTGGCATCCTTCAGGTCCAAAAGTCCCCAAAGCACTGGACGAGGAGGGCTGGTCGCTCTCTGACAGTTGCCAAAGCTTGACCTATCATGCAAAAAGTCAATGAGCAAAATAATTAATCAAGTAGCAGAATAGACTGGTTGCTCATACACAGAAACACATAAAAAGATGACAGCAGATAAAGGCCAAATGGCCCATCCAGTCTGCTCATCCGCAGCATCCACCAACTCCGCCTCTCCCTAAGAAATCCCACGGGCCTACCCCACACTTTCTTGAATTTAGACACAGTCTTCGTCTCACCCACCTCTACTGGGAGACTATTCCAAGCATCTATACCAGGGGTGCGAGCTACTTTTAAAATCTAATCTAATCTTCTATATCTGCGTCGCTCATACCTAGGTAGGCTCAAGGTGACTTAAAGAGGGGGGTGAGGAAGGAGAAGGGGAGGACGGGTGGGAAAGGAGAAGGGGGGGGAGGAGAGGATACAAGTGATTAAGTGTCAAATAGATGAGTTTTCAGTTTCTTCCGGAATATGGTGTAGTTAGGTTCTGGCCTGGTCATTTCAGTAAGGTCATTCCAAGTTTTTACGCCTAGAAAGGTGAGCATGGAGTGGAAAACACATTTGTATTGCAGATTTTTTGTGGAAGGGAGATTTAGAAGTATTCTGCTGAAGGTTCTGCGGGAAATAGACCATGCCTTGGAGAAGAATTGGATGAGAGGAGCCGCGGAGTTTCCGTAAAGTATATGGTGAATGATGCATCCAGTTTTGAAGGTTATTCGCGACGGGATAGGTAGCCAGTGCAGTTGACTGATGAAGTCTGCAATCGAGTCATATTTTCTCAGGTTGAAGATTAGTCTGACAAGTCAAAATGATCTACCAACAATAAAATTTAAACAAAAAACCACAAAGCACACTGTACGCAGAGAAAATGTTAATTATCATTTGTATTCAGGGGTTTTTTTTTTTAGAGGTCAAGGCAGATGACTTTAAAATATGCAGTGTCACTTCAGTAACAATTATACAAAAATAGACACACATACCCTAACCCTAACCCTTTTACTAAACCGCAATAATGGTTTTTAGCGCAGGGAGCTGTGCTGAATGCCCCTCGCAGCTCCCAACGCTCATAGGCTCCCTGCACTAAAATTCATTATCGCAGTTTAGTAAAAGGGGGCCATAGTGCAAAATATAGACAGCAGATGTAAATTTTCAAAACGGACACATTTTGTTCTCTAAATTGAAAATAAAATAATTTTCCTACCTTTTTGGCTGGTGATTTCATGAGTCTCTGGTTGCACTTCCTTCTTCTGTAAATCCAATATTTATTTCATTCTGCTCCCTCCCCTTTTCTTTTTGTCTCTCTTTCTTTCTCTCTCCCCCGACCCCTTCTTTATTTCTGTCTTTCTCTCTCCCCCTGCCTGCCTTTCTTTCTCTCTCCCCCTGCCCCCCTTTATTTCTGTCTTTCTTTCTTTCTCCCCCTGCCTGCCTGTATTTCTTTCTCTCTCCCCCTGCCCCCCCAAGCCATCGTGCCAATTTCTCCACTCCCCTGATTCTTTCTCTCTCCCTGCCCCCCCCAAGCCACCATGCCAATTTCTCCCTGCTTCCCCAAGCCAGGCATGACGCGTACAAGCGCCGGGCCCACAAACCTTCCCCCCCCTCCCCGACATCAATTCCGACATCGGAGAAGAAGTTCCAGGCTAGCCAGGCAGGAAGAATAAGATTGCAAAGGCAATGCACTGGTCTATACCCTTTCTGTAAAAAAATATTTCCTTAGATACTCCTGAGCCCAACGTCATCCAAAGCCCTCTCACTCTGGAGTTTCCTTTCAATTGAGAGACTCGTCTCATATGTATTTATGCCACGCAGATAATTAAACATCTCCATCATATCTACTACTAATATTTATTATTTCTATAATGCTACCAGATGCACGCAGCACGGTACATTAAACAAATAAGAGACGGTCCCTGCTCGAAACAGCTTACAATCTAATTATGAAAGACACACTGGACAAAAATGGTAAAACAATATATGCTGTTCATATGGGAAAATACAAAGGGAGAAGAGGTAAAGAGGGTAGGGGGCTACAGAGGAAATGACAAACAAATGTGGTGCTTTACAAAAATGGTAGAGTTAAGACTAACTGTGGTTTTGAAAAAGAGGGCCTTCAGCCTGAATTTGAATACCACCAGAGATGAAGCCCATCATACTGAGTCAGGCAGGTTGTTCCAGGCATACGGCACAGAAGGGACAGAGTCAGGAGTTGGCCACAGAGATTCCTACCACAGAGGAGAAAGATACAGACAAGAGATACTTATCTGATGAACAGACTTCCCAGAGCAGAGTAAAGGGAGAGATATGAGATAAGAGATATTGAGGAGCCGCAGAGTGAATACACTTGTAGGTCAGTAACAGGAGTTTGAACTGTATACGGAAGCGATAGGGAGCCAATGATGTGACTTGAGGAGGGCGGGGGGGGGGGGGGGGGGGTAACGTGAGCATAATGTCCTTGGAGGAATACAAGGTGTCCAGCAGAATTCTGAATAGATTGAAGTGGAGAGAGATGGCTTAGTGGAAGACCCACGAGAAGCACGTTGCAGTAATCTAGGTGAGAGGTGACGAGAGCATGGATGAGGGTTTTGGCAGCATGTTCAGAAAGGAAGGTCCGGATTTTAACAATGCTGTATAAAAAAAACAACAAGTTTTGGTGAAGTTAAGGAGAGAGATGCAACCGATGAGACAGGGAGGATGAGAGTGTTATCCACTGCAATAGAGAGAGAGAACGGAGGAAGGAGAGCGGCAGGTTTAAGAGGAAAGATAAGGAGTTCAGTCTTGGCTATGTTTAATTTTAGATGGCAGCAAGACATCCAGGTAGCAATGTCAGACAGGCAGGCTAAGACTCGGGTCTTGATTCCTGTAGAAATTTCAGACGTAGAGAGGTAGATTTGCAGGTCATCAGCATAGAGATGGTATTGGAAGCCATGGGTGGAGATTAGAGTGCAAAGAGAAGAAATGTAAATAGAGAAAAGAAGAGGTCTCAGGGCCAAGCCCTGAGGTATGCAGTATGCTGAAAAAAAAGAGAGAAGGAGAAAAAGAGAAAGAGATTTTAGTCGCCTTCCTCTGAACAGACTGCATCCTGTTTATATCTTTCTGAAGATGTAGTTTCCAGAATTATATTCTAATATTCCAACTATCTTGGGACATCCATATCTCATTTTCTTTTCTGGGTTTTTTTGTGCAGTACTTATCTCTTTTTCTTTACAAATCTATCAAACCCGGTGCTGGGATCATGCCACCATAAGGCTTTATTTACAAACCCCTAGGAATCTTTCCCCCCAATTTAGAAGACCCTCCACAACTGTTCCTCAGCCTGGTCATTACTGCAATATTCCCGAGGTGGGAAACCATACACCAGAATCCTGCATTATGGGCTCTAAATGAGGACACCAACTGCCTCCTTCAACCATGACTACGACTAATACGTCAAGCTCAGTCCCTGGCTATATTTAAACCTAGATTAAAACGCACCTTTTGAAGCTGCTTTAACTCTTAACTACCATTCACCTATTTAGTACATTTGTCTGTTTTAATCTTCCCAACCATAAGTAATTTCCTAATCCCTTATGTGTCCTGTTTGTCTTGATTAGATTGTAAGCTCTGACATGCGGGGACTACCGTATACACTAAAATATAAACCAAGATTTTGGGGCCGAAAAAATGGGGGTCTCTGTTTATATTTGGGTCAGCGCTGACCCACTCCCTCCCAAACCTGTTGCAGGCCTCTGCCGGGCCTGCTGTGAGACCTGGTGGTCCAGCGGTAGGCTGGGAAAGGAGAGATCTCTTCCATCTCCTGTCCTGGCCAACTAATAACTTTTACCACCCTCCCCCTCCCCAGTGTACCTTTTAAATCCCTGGTGGTCCAGCGGTGGGCTGGGACAGCAGGAATTCCTCCCACCTCCTGTCCTAGGCAATTCTAAGAATTTTTATCTCCCTCCCCCCTCCCCTGCGTATCTTTAGAATCCCTGGGGGTCCAGAGGTGAATCGCAGCAGAAGTGACCGTCCTTCACTCCTGCCTGTGCAGAGCCACTAACTGATTGGCTGCCATGAATTCTTAGAATCAGTTAGGACAGGAGGTGGGAGAGATTCCTGCTGTCCCGGCTCACCGCTGGACCACCAGGGATTTAAAAGGAGTGAAGGAAGGTAGCTCCTGCCTGTACAGAGCCGCTAGCTGATTGACTGCCGCAAGAACTTGCAGCAGTCAATCAGCTCCTGCCGCAGTCGCTCTTGCCGTGGTTCACCGCTGGACCAGGGATTCAGAGACTGGCAAAGCAAGAGAGGGAGTGAGTCAGGGGGCTGGATGCAGAGCCTGGCAGAGCAGGGAGAGATGGGGAACAGGGTGCAGAGCCTGGCAGGGCAAGGCAAGGCAATGCCCTGCACTTGAATATTAATCCCCCCAGTTTATATTCGAGTCAACCTTTTTTCCTCCTATTTCCTAATGTCAGCACAGGACTAATAAAAGCAGTGATGAGGCTTTTATCTATCCTCCTGTGCATCTGTGCATGCCAGCCCAGGGCAAAGAATCAGGGAAGGCAATCTTCCTGGCAAATGCCCATCTCCAAATTACTGAAGGCAGACCTGCCAAGAGTTAAGATGATAAAGCCTTGAGAAGGAACATGTGACTCAAACTGAGGCAGCCAGGAATCTTAATTGAATTCAGCCAAAGAGGATATACTAACTACGGATAGCAGTGATTTACTGGGAGAGAATCAAAACTTAAAACTGGCAGTCTTTTCTGGTAGAATTTACAACTGCCTTGGGTGTTATTAGCAACATTTTACAAAACCATTAGCACATTATGAAAATGGATTCCACTGATTTGAAACAGTGCTGTCAGACCTCTCCAGTTTTTACATATAAGAAAAAGATTGTCATGGAGGTAGGGAGGGCTATGTGAATTCAAAGGGCAAATGTTTGAATAATTATCAGACCAACGGGGATGTCTCACATCATGGCTGAGAAACATGACTGCAGATAAAGGCCAAATGGCCCATCTAGTCTGCCCATCTACAGTAACCATTATCTCTTTCTCTCTCTGAGAGATCCCACGTGCCAATCCGAGGCCCTCTTGAATTCAGACACAATTTCTGTTTCCACCACCTCTTCCGGGAGACTGTTCCAAGCATCTACCACCCTTTCTGTAAAAAAGTATTTCCTCAGATTACGCCGGAGCCTATCACCTCTTAACTTCATCCTATGCCCTCTCATTGCAGAGTTTCCTTTCAAATGAAAAAGACTCGTCCCATACACATTTATATTACGTAGGTATTTAAACGTCTATCATATCTCCCCTCTCCCGCCTTTCCTCCAAAGTATACAGATTAAGATCTTTAAGTCTGTCCCCATAAGCCTTATCACAAAGACCACAAACCATTTTAGCAGCCTTCCTCTGGACCATCCTTTTTATATCTTTTTGAAGGTGCGGCCTCCAGAATTGTACACAATATTCTAAATGAGGTCTTACCAGTCTTATACAGAGGCATCAATACCTCCTTTTTCCTACTGGCCAGATCTCTCCCTATGCAACCTAGCATCCTTCTAGCTTTTGCCGTCAACTTTTCAACCTGTTTGGCCACCTTAAGATCATCACATACAATCGCACCCAAGTCCTGCTCTTCCATCATGCATATAAGTTCTTCACCCCCTAAACTGTACTGTTCCCTTGGGTTTTTGCAGCCCAAATACATGACTTTGCATTTCTTAGCATTAAATTTTAGCTGCCAAATTTCAGACCATCTTTCAAGCTTTGCCAGGTCTTTCTTCATGTTATTTACACCATCCGGCGTATCTACTCTATTGTAGATTTTGGTATCATCCGCAAAGAGGCAAATCTTATCCGACAACCCTTCAGCAACATTATTTACAAAAATGTTAAAAAGAACAGGCCCAAGAACAGAACCTCAAGGCACACCACTGGTAACATCCCTTTCCTCAGAGTGATCTCCACTGATCACTACCCTCTGTCGTCTTCCACTCAACCAGTTCGGGACCCAGCAATAAGTTTACCTATCCAAACAGAGGCACGAAGTTCTAGTAGAGACTTAAGAACACTTGACATCAAGAAGCTGGGCCCATGGCACTGCTAAGCAAGAGACCTGGGTTCAATTCCCAGATCAGGTCTCCTGAGTGCTTGGCTGGGGATGCTCAGCCAGCACTCAAAGGCAACACCTAGTGGCCAGATATAGGTGAAGGGATATATTGTATAAAATATGCAAGATTTTAAAGAAGGTTCCTTTGATCTGATAAGGTTGAAGAAACCCCTGAAAGTTAAATTTATGAATTGGGGTCTTTATGCCCTGCTTTGGACACACAGGGTAGGAGTGATTGATTCATGAGCCTGTTTGGAAATATTCACTAACTGAAGTGCTATGGGACTGAATATTTCTGTGTGTATCTGGGTTATTGAAGGTCAAACTGATACAGACTGCAGAAACTTCTTTGTTGGATCAGCCGGATCCATTTCCCTTAGGATCCAGCACTGATACTGTGTTCAGAAAACATATTTGGTTGTAAAAAGATCTATTTTAATTTCTTACATAGGTACAACTCCACCAACCTATAATACCTAGAAGGTGGAAATACATGCAGTACTGAAACTAGAGAATGACATGGGGACAAATTTGTCCCCATCCCTGCAGGAACTCAAATTTCTCCATCCCATCCCCGTGAGTTTTGTCACTGTCCCTGCCCCATTCCTGTAAGCTCTGCCTTAACTTCACAAGCCTCAAACACTTATGATTTTAAAGTGCTTGAGACTTGTGCAGATGAGAATGGAGCTTGCAGGAATGGGGCAGGGACAGGAAAAGAACTCACGGGAACAGGATAGGAAAATGAGTTCCCGCAGGGATGGGAAAAAATTTGTCCCCGTGACATTCTCTAATAGAAACTGAAAGGTATATCTGTTCACATAATACATTAGAAGAAAACACTTTTGGCAATTTGGCACTCCTTTCTGATGTCATTAATCTCAACATTAATCTCATGATGATGTAATAATGAACACTACTGTATTTTAGAGAGTAAGGATAGATTTTGGGAGGTAAATATTCGATATTGCTAATGTTTAAGAGTATGTGAAGTTTTTTTAGACTACGCCAAATTCGCTCAATATCCAAATTTTTATGTTCAAAATCATTGAATATACTAATTCATTCAATGATTATCTCAAAAATTGATTATTGCAATGCGTTATTTAAGGGAATGGCTCAAAAGGAAATTAGGCGGTTGCAGATAATTTAGAATGTGACACCTCTACTTCAAAAAGCTCATTGGCTTCCAGTGTCTCATCGTATTCTATATAAATTATGTTTGCTTGCATTCAAATCTCTCTTATTTAAAACTCCAGCTTTTATTTATAAAGCATTGATACCATATAATTCTTCTAGATTATTGAGATCAAATGACCAACATTTATTGGACATTCCTTCACTTAAAATTATCAATACTAGGACTTCCGGTGACGTCACGACCTAAGATGGAGGGTTAGAGATTTTGCTCTGACTCTCCCTCCTCTATAGCGTCCCATTCCCGGAGCGAGCTGCTGAAACCCGACCTCGCGCAGTTGCGACAGTGCGGGGGAAGCTGGGCGCACCTCTACGATGCCGGTAAAAAAACGAGTGGAGCCCGGCAGGGCGTCGGACCGTGGCGGCGAGCAGGGGGGCCACCGCCATGTGCGAGGGACCTCGGGCCTGTCAGCGCGCGAGTCAGCGCAAGAGTCGGGGGAAAGCGTGTCGGAGGATGAGTCTGAACGTGGCGCTTCCCCGAGGCTCAGACGTGCAGGATCGGCGGCGGTGGCTGTAGCTGTAACTAAGGCTGATTTGAAACTGTGGGCTGCTGAAATTAAGGAGGAGGTGGCGGCGGTGAAAGGAAAAATTAAAGAAGCTGTGAAAGAGATCAGGCAGGACTTTGCAGACCTGCTCAGTAGAGTGGATGAAACTGAACGTCGGATGGGGGAACAAGAAGAGACGGTTCAAGGACTCACTACGCAGGTGAAGGCAGTGCAGAAAGATCTTCTGGACTGCTGTGTTCAAGTGGAAGATTTGGAGAACAGGTCCAGACGGAACAATGTCCGGATCCGGGGAGTTCCAGATACTGCTGAGTACGGAGATGCTGTGGCTGTGGTACAGGATTTTGGCCGGTTCCTACTGGCGGATGACGGGGCCTCTGAGACCACCGGTGGGGGCCTGAGAGTGGATAGGGCGCACCGAACCCTCGGTCCAAAAACTGGGGATTACCCGAGAGATATCATAGCCTGCATCCACCATTTCCCTGATAAGGATCGATTGGTGAAGAAAGCTAGAGAATTGGGTGTTATTCCCTGGAAGAATCTGAGAGTGGAAATATTTCAGGATCTGTCGAGCATCACTTTGCAGAAGCGGAGAGAGTTTCGTCCGCTGTTGGAGGTGTTGAAGCAACACAGCCTGCGCTACCGCTGGCTGTTCCCTTTTGGCCTATTGGTCACTATTAATGGTGTGCATAAGCGAGTGTCAACAGTGGCGGAGCTGCAGGCGCTGCTCCTGAAGGAGGGCCTGGTGAAGATGGGCGACTCCGTGCTGAGCAACGTACCTGCGCAGAAGTTGGAGAGGTATCAGTGGAAGGCGGTGCCCCAGAGAAGGAGAGGACGACAGCGTGGACGGCAGGAGGGGGAGGTGGCTGAGCTGAGTGCAGCCGCGGTTCCTGACACCTGACTGGTGAACTGAGGGGGCTAATTCTCATGGCTCCAGTGGTATGGACCTTGATCATGACCCAATGGGGACTGTGAGCATGTTCTTGGGACTGTATGAATCGGAGTCGGGGAGGTGATTGGTGGGAGGTTCTGGGGTGTGAGGGGTTTGGATGTGGGGACGGGATGGATTAATAAGGTGACATGAGGGGGGGTGTTGTCACTTGAAGTCTTGGAGGTAGTGGGGAGAGTGGGTGCGAGGGTGGGGTGGGGAGGGGGGAGGGGAAGAATGGGGAGGGGGGGAAGGGGGGAGAGCTGGAGGGAAGGGGAGGGGGGGGGCATGGTGTCTGGAAGGGGAAGGTGGGTGAAACAGGAGGGAGGTGGGTGTGTGTTCTTAATCAAAAATGGGGGGGGATAATGTACTAAGAGTGGGCAGTCTGAATGTGAAGGGGCTTAACATGCCGCGTAAACGGCAACTGCTGTTGAAAGAAGTTAAGCGCCTATGTTTTGATATTTGTTTTGTTCAAGAAACTCATTTTGTGAAAGCTGGGGAAAAACTTGTACAGTTTCGGGACTATCCTCTGAGGGTTTGGGCTTCTAACAGGGTGGAGCGGAAAAAAGCGGGGGTGGGGATTTTGTTTTCTCACAGGCTGAAGGTAGTTCCCGATAGGGTATGGAGGGATGAGGGTGGGAGGTGGCTCATATGGACTGGGACTATTGATGGAACCCGGGTAACGTTGGTCAATTTGTATGCACCAAACTCTCAACAGGGCCACTTCTTTGATCTTCTATTGGCTAGGATTTTGTCGGTTAAGGTGGGGCACTTGGTAGTGGGGGGAGATTTTAATTTGGTTCTCAATCCAGCCTGGGATTCCACGGGTAAGGGGGGAGATAGACTTAAGAGTGATAGAAAATGTCTGAAGAGATTTCTGGAAGTCCTTAATGTGGAGGATGGGTGGCGGGTGCAACATTGGATGGGTAGGGATTACACGTTTTATTCTCCAGTACATGAGGTCTACACTCGCATAGATATGATATGTGTGGATAAAGGGTGGGGGGATAAAGTGAAAGAGACCAAGATTGATACCATAGGTTGGTCGGACCATGCCCCGCTTTGGATGGATCTATGTTGGGGTGGGCCAAGGGGAGGGGATACGTACTGGAGGTTGAATGATAGCCTGTTGAGAGATCCAAACGTAGTGCATAAGTTAGAAACGGGGATATCTGATTTCCTGGAGTTCAATAGTGTGGATCAGTTCTCCCCCATGACAATCTGGGAGAGTTTGAAAGGAGTGTTGCGAGGGGAACTGATATCTATTGCAGCTTATAAGAAAAAGTCCCGACAGAGGGAGGAATTGAAGCTACGGGCAACGCTCCGCACTTTGGTGGACCAACATAAGAGGGGACAGGGGGGCCCGTTGTTAAAGCTCCAACTTCAGGAAACCCGAATGGCTCTTGGGAAGTTGGAGGATGAGGGGATTAAATTTAATCTGGAGAAATTGAAGCTTAAATATTTTGAAACAGGAAACAGAGCCAGTAAACTTTTGGCTCACAGGGTCAAAACGCAGCAATCTAGGAGTAATATTCTGGCTATTAAGGAGCATGATGGCACAGTGCTTACTGACGATATAAGTATACAGAAACGGTTTCAGGAATTCTATCAGGAGCTATATACACCAGAGCTTAAAGGCTCTGTGGAAGAGAGCCAAGCCTATTTAAGGGATTTGGGGTTACCCACCTTGTCCAGCTCGGATGCACTGGGGTTGGAGGGGGATATCACGGTGGATGAGGTACTTCGAGTTATTAGACATTTGAAGCCGGGAAAGTCCCCAGGATTGGATGGGTTTACAGGGCTATTTTATAAGAAACTTTCCCCTCTAGTTGCACCTTTGTTAACTAGACTGTTTAATTCCCTGCACGAGGGGGAATGTTTACCTTTTTATATGCGGTTGGCGGGGATTACGATCCTTCCTAAGCCTGGGAAAGATGAGTCCTTGTGTGGTAGCTATCGCCCTATCTCCCTCTTGGGTATTGATACTAAAATCCTAGCTCGTATCCTGGCTGATAGGATGGCGGCTCATATGCCGGACCTGATCCACCCAGATCAGGTGGGGTTTATTGGGGGGCGTCAGGCGGCTGATGGTATACGGCGGGTGCTGAATCTGGTGTGGGAAGCCCGAAGATCGGGGTCTCCCTGGGTGGCGGTAGCAGTGGATGCCGAAAAGGCGTTCGACCGAGTAGAATGGACGTTTATGGAGGCTGTCCTACGCCAGATGGGTTTTGGGCAGCGATTTATCTCGTGGATCCTCACGCTGTATCATAACCCGATGGCTTGTGTCAAAGTTAATGGGGTCTATTCCAAACCCTTTGAGTTATATCGAGGGACGAGACAGGGGTGCCCGCTTTCACCACTGTTGTTTGCTTTGGTGATTGAGCCTTTAGCTCAACGCATACGTTTATCTAGGCTAGTGAAGGGGGTGCAGGTGCAGGGGGTTGAGCATAAATTGTCCCTCTTTGCAGACGATATCTTGGCCATAGTGGAGGGGTCAGAGAGCTCGCTTTTGGCGTTGAAGGATTTGATGCAAGTGTATGGACGGATTTCTGGCTTTAAAGCTAATCTGTCTAAGACAGAGATCTTGAACATCTCAGTGCCAGCGGTGGAGGCCCTGGTACTGCAGCGTAGGGTTCCCTTTCGCTGGGTGAGGGGCCCAATCAAGTACTTGGGGATATGGCTGGGGGCGGACTGGGAGGACCTGTTCCGCCTTAATTACCCTCCTTTAGGAGTGGCACTACAACGGGACCTGGACAGATGGGATCATTTGTATTTGTCTTGGATGGGCAGAATGGAGTACTCCGCATGATGGTTTTGCCCAAATTTCTTTATCTTTTTCAGGTGTTACCTGTAGAAGTACCCAAAGCATACTTTGTGCGTTGGAATAAAGCTCTTTTACACTTTATATGGGGGGGTAGGCGCCCCAGAGTGGCGCGATATGCCATGTTCAAATTTAAAGAGGAGGGTGGAATGGGAATACCTAACCTGGAACAGTACTATAGGGCAGCACAACTTAGGGCGGTGGTGGAGTGGCATGCGACCCCAGCTAAAATGTGGGTTCTAGTGGAACAGGGTCTCCTGGGGATGCCTAGGGGCATTCGAGCTTTGTCATACTTACCATGGGTGGGGTTAAGGGACAGGGAGATTGCTTCTATTCCTAATCCTTTTATACAATGGACGCTAAGGATTTGGAATGGGGCTGGTAGGAAATTGGTGGGTGGACAGCGGAGATTACATCTTATGCCCATTCGGTATGCGGAGGATTTCACCCCGGGTAGGGAAGGGGGAGTCTTTTGCAGATGGGAGCGACGGGGGTTGCGTTGTTTTGGCCAGCTATTGGAGGGGGAGCGTATTCGTGAGTTTCCTGAGGTTCGGGCCTCCTTCAATCTAGAGCAGAGTGATGTGTTCCCTTACCTCCAGGTGAAGGATTATGTTATGCGTTGTAAAGTGAGAGACTTATCCGCTTATAAGCGTTCCGGGTTTGAGTTATTACTGGGGGACTCGGTGAGTCGAGGATGCATTTCCAATTTATATAGATTGCTGCATGCAGACCCTGACCAAAAAACTACGTATATGAGGGCGTGGGAGGAGGATTTGGGGCACACATATTCGAGGGAGGAATGGGAACAAATTGCATTACGCATACATCATGTAGCGGTAGCCCCGCAATTGGTTGAAAATGCACTTAAACTTTTGGTGCGATGGTATGTCACCCCTGTGGTGATTGCAAAGATGAGTGCATCCAATACAGGGGAGTGCTGGAGGGGATGTGGTCTGAGGGGTACATTTTTTCATATGTGGTGGGACTGCCCCCGTGTTGGGGACTATTGGACCCAGGTGTTCCAATATGTGGGGAGTTTGTTACAATGTCCATTCCCATGTGGAGCAGCAACAGCTTTGTTGGGGATTATTCCGGGGACTGTGGAGGCCACACAGGATAAGCTGGCAAGACTGGCTTTTACGTCTGCCAGAATGGTGCTAGCGTCCCTGTGGAAGAGCACTACAGTTCCAACGGTGGAGATGATGAGAGTGAAATTGAGCTGGGTCTGTGAAAAGTTTAGGCTTTCCGCTTTACTTACCCGCCAACGGCAACAATTTGAGGACCTGTGGGGACGATTTCTAGAGGTGGAGGGGGACCTTGCGGTTCAGGATCAGGCATTGGAGACTTAGATGGGGTAATCCCACTGTGAGTTCTATTATATTTCCTTTGAAGCTTTGGACTATATTCAACTTCTTCTTCCTTTTTCATGCTATCTCCTGGGTGGGGGGGGGGTGTTGTAGGAGTATAGGAAGTAGGGTACTTTAGGAGGATTGGGGGGGGGAGGAGGGAGGGGGTTGGGGGGGGAGGGACGGGGGGAGACTTGATATACTGTTTTCATTGTATTCTTGATGTTGATGATATGTTATACTATGTACTTGTAGTACTTGTGAGCACAGTGTTTAAATAAAGAATTTCAAAAAAAAAATTATCAATACTAGATGTCAATTTATCTTTACTATTACGGCGCCTCAGACTTGGAATTCACTCCCACTTTACTTAAGAGAGGAAAAAAACTTGAAAAAGTTTAAGAGCAAACTTAAGAGTTTTCTTTTTAAAGATGCATTCAATATTTAATTGATTTGCCTACTGCTCTTTGTTTATTTTTAAACCTTCAATTCAGTTTTTGTCTTTCCCTTCCTGTTGTGCTTAACCTCTAATTGTTGACTCTTACATTACTTAGATTGTATTTCTTTCCTTGCCTTATCTATTGTTTCATTGTGTTCATAAATGAGATTTTTTATTATGTTTTGCAAACTTAGTCCCTTGTTAGTTATGTATGTTTATTTTATGTAGATTTTAACTATGTACTTTGCTCATTTGTACATCGCTTAGAATTTGGAATAGGCGATTAAAATTGTAAATAAACTTGAAACTTGGTTACAAAAGAATATAAGAACAGCCTTACTGGGTCAGACCAATGGTCCATAAAGCCCAGTAGCCCGTTCTCACGGTGGTCAATCCCTGGCTAAAACCCAAAGAGTAGCAACATTCCATGTTACCAATCCATGTCTTTCTCAATAATAGACTATACTTTTTCTCCAGGAAACTGTTAATACAAAAGATTGATATTAATAAAGGCTACCTATAAGTGAAGTAGATCCTGATCTCTAATTTGGGAATTTGGGGGAAGGGTGGGTCTTTTTAAAAAATGTTAAAATTGGAGGGGTTTTTTTTTTTAGCTGATATAACAGAAAATAGGAATTTTACAGGGGAGAGGGTTTGCTTAAGCAGTTTTGTTTGTGCAATGTTACAGTACAATAATTTTAGGCTGGTTTATTGAATTGTATCCCAGTACCTTTGCTGTTTCAATAAAGATAGTCTTTAAATTTTATTTTTTTTTAAAGGTAGGCCATGAGGTTTTACAAAATAATGGACACCCTGGTCAAGTCACTTAATCCCCCCCCATTGCCCCAGGTACATTAGATAGACTGTGAGCCCAATGGAACAGACAGGGAACAATGCTTGAGTACCTGAATACATTCATGTAAACTATTCTGTGATCCCTTGGAAGAATGGAATAAAAAAATTAAATAAATAAAATGTTGAGGACATGGGTACATTGTTATGAGTAGGAGATAACACAAACAGTTTCTGGCATGAGACAGTCATATACATCAGATTATCATGTTGGAGGGAGATGCAATAATGAGGCAATACAAAGTGCAGGGATGGGTATTATTGCTAAACAAGGAAAAATATCTCCATTTGTTTCCAGCATATTTTCAAACTTTTGCACTGAACTTTTATTTGGTTTTAAGAAAAATGTTTTAATGTACCTTAGAATGTACAAATGCACATTAAATCTCAAAATGTTAATGTGTACTAGCAAATTGCATGCTTCCTAACAAATGTGCATCACTAATGGATATCATCATACAATAACGACATCATGGGATTGTTGAGATACAAATTCAGCCACTGATGCCGCATCAGAGCAGAGTGAGCTCTGGTTGCACAATTTTCAACCAGAATCAGGAAAATGGCAGCAGCTAAAGCCAGTAGTTGAGGAGGTACTGTAAATACATACAGGTACAGGATCCTTTATTCAAAATCCTTGGGACCAGGCATATTTCGTTATTTGGAATTTTGCAGATTTTGGAATGGCAATGTTAAGTCAGAAAAAGACAGACCATAGAATTGCCACCAGACTTCTTTACTTCAAAATAAAGCAAATATTAAACACGTCAAGCACTTCAAACACAAACATGTTCCAAACTATAGGACTGGAGTAATACATTCAAGCGTAAATGAAGTGTCAAATTTTGGTTTTCGGAATTTCAGATAAAGGATCTTGTACCTGTACTGATTTTGGTTTGCCTGCTTCTTTCTGCTTTATTCAAATTAATGTGGTTTTGCCAGTCTATACTGGAGTAGTCATTAAATATATCAAAACATATAATTTCATGACCGCATTCCTGGAGCTATTTATTCTACTTTCCAATGTGTGGATAGCCAGTCAGGAACCATGATCCACCCTGTTTACATATGACCCACAAGCAGTCACAATCTATCTGCAAGTATAAGTGGCATTATCAAGACCTCACAATCTATCTGCAAGTAAAAGTGGCATTATCAAGGCCTCTGGATCCTGCCTTCACTTTTTCCCCACCCAAATTCTAGCAACCCCTCATACCTGGCCTGTTATTACAGTTACTACTGGGAGATCTCATACCTTTATTCTTATCTGGCTCAACACCTACTTGACATTCTGCTCTTTCACTGGCCTCTAAGGACCAGATTCAGTATATAGCTCCCACATATGAGCACCCCAAAAAAACTTTGCAAGATTTCCAGTGGAACCATGTTCTGTGCAGCTCTGATATACCTCACACAGAGCGGCAATATTTGGTACTTTTGACTGGCCCAAATGTCCTTAAAAGTTGCTAGAATACCTTCAGAACATCAGTGCTCCTCTTTAGGTTAGGTCTCATGCTGAATGGTAGCTAAGCCACCAAGAAAGAAGCACGAGAGGGGGAAGCTGACAGAGGCAAAGACGACAAATCGTTTGGCTCCCGCGTCTCCCCTGACCCCCAGTTCAGCATAAGTCGCAGAGGTAGTTCAGGTTGCTTTAGAAACTACAATAGATGACAGACTGCAACGAATCCTGGATAAATTGGACACTATGGACCAATGATTTGCAACAGATAATGAAGACACTATTTACCATCTCACTCAGGAGCAAGGGCAATTTAAATATCAATTAGCTGATTTACATGCTAAACTTGAAGACTTTGAAAACAGGTCTAGGTGCAACAACAAAAGACTGGCTGGCCTCCCAGAGACTGTGCCTGATAGAAATCTTCAAAGCTTTCTGGAAAATTGAATCTCCACTACTCTCCACTTAAAGGATATGGCCAGGCCTTTGAGGATCGAGAGGGCCCATAGGTTAGGTCAAAAATGGGACCCCACTAAAAGACCGAGAGTAGTAATTTTTGAAATTTTGCAAGGGCTGCGGCATGGGAAGAGCTTGCAGTATGAAAATAAAGTAGTTGCGTGTTTCCAGGATTACTCTACATGGGTCTCGCAAGCACGACACAGATTCTCAATCTTGTACTCTCTTTTGATACGTCAGATATGGTTTGCACTATTATACCCAGCCAAACTTAGAATCATACTTGGTAGGTCAGCACATTATTTTGAGTCGGCAGAGGAGGCGACTAAATTTGTGGAGGACAATATACTATCTCTGCCGGTGCCATAGGAGAGAGCAAGAGCACAGCTGACATCATGTTGGAGTGATTACACAGCAGTTTTTGTAGACAATCTATACCAGCATTTCCCCTGAGGTTCTGTTGGAAATCCAGGGCCCCTAAATGATAACTGTTATTTTTTATTTTTTTTTTAATATATAGTAAAGACTTTCTTGCAGGCACATTTTGCAATATCATAATATAGGTAGACTGGATAGCTGGAAGATAAATGGTTGTGAGTATGAATATCTAGATGGGTAGGTGGATGGATGTGTGCAAGAATGTGTGGCACTTATATGGTATAAAAAATAAATAGAGACAGGGAGGCTGTTAAATAAATCTATATCAACATAACACAACCTCAAAAATATAGGATAACAAGTCTAAGTGTTACTCTCAAGGGAGAAAAGACCTCAGTGTCTAATAGGGAAAATCAAAGCAACCCATATAGACAGGCTAGTTGCAAATATCACTTGCAGCCAGCAGACACATCCTCGGTCAAAAACTCCCAAAAAGTTGAGGACACAATTTCACAGTGAATTTCAAGTCTTAATTCTAAGTTTCAAAAAGTTTTCAAAAAAAACACTTATCTGAAAATTGTTGTCTTCTCAATCAAATTGCAAACACAAGAACGTTAAATTATACAGATAAGTGTTTTTTTGAAAACTTTTTGAAACTTAGAATTAAGACTGTTGAAATTCACTGTGAAATTGTGTCCTCAACTTTTTGGGAGTTTTTGACCGAGGATGTGTCTGCTGGCTGCAAGTGATACTTATATGGTATATACATGTGTGTCATTGTAGACACCAGTATAGGAATGTATAAGCCTTATTAATCTAATCTAATCTTTGATTTTTTTTTTTTACCGATTCGTCCCAACAGAAGGGTTCGTCCCAACAGGAGGGCTTGACTTGGTTAACAAAATATTAATTAAATTATACAGGAGATTAGAGCAAAAACTATATCTTTACATGGATCAGCCCAAATAATCAACTACCAATTCTATCTGGCTGTTAGAAGAAGGTATTATATTATATTGTATATCTCTTTCCAGGGCAAGTTGTTAAGAAAGGGGGATGGGAATGAAGATAATACTGGGAGGCTCGGGATGAGTTTTTTTGGAAAACAGATAAGGGTCATGTATCAGGGTAATCTGGAGACCTGGGGGAGTGATGGATGGGATGCCTGCTGGGTCACAACAGATAGTAGAATGTTCTTTGAGATATAGACAAAGCGATTACCATGCAACATCGTCCTCTTGACACTCCAGACATTCCATAGAACCTATAAATGCAGTCCCCTAGACAACTGTCCCACCTATCTGCTTGCAACCGCGCCCAAGGAAATCATCATCTGGATCACCGAACTTCTCAATACCTCCCTAAACTAAGGTCAATTAACAGAAAAAATGGGAAAAATAGCACTTACTCCTATACCAAAAAATCCAAAGGCAGATCTCTTCATGACCTCCAACTACAGACTCATTGCTGACATACCTATTCTAACAAAAATCATTGAGATCCATGTAAACAACTTGCAATCTACATCAAACAACATTCATATCTCCACCCAACCCAATTCGGATTCCATCAACAACACAGCACTGAACTTCATCCTCACTTTAATCACAAAAACCAAACAACTACTCAGTACAGGACGCAGGCAATACTCCTACAATTTGACATTTCAGCTGCCTTTGACTCCATGGATCATCACATTCTATTAACAAAACTGTCAGAAATTGGTATAATTGGAACAGTGCTAAAATGGTTCTCCGACTTACTACAAAACAGAGAATACATTGTTAAAAAGAATGAAGAGATCTCCAAACCCTGGAAGGCCTTCTGTGGGGTGCCTCAAGGTTCTTCACTTTCCCCCATCCTGTTTAACCTTTTCATGAGTTCCCTCGGAAACATCAAATTCGATGATGAAAGCATAATGTACTACGCAGATGACATTCTGCTCCTCATCCCTACAAACAACAACCAGTCAGATGTCACCAACAAAGTATCAACCAATATTGAAAGAATCCAAAATTAGGCAACTATCAACAAGCTAAAACTAAACCAAACCAAACCCAAAATCTTATTCTTCCACACAGCCCAACAGACAGCACCGACAAGCATCACTCTCCAAACGAGCCACACCCTCACAGTCGATAAAACCTCCAAAATCCTAGGCTGCATTCTTGACTCCACACTAACCATGGAAGCCCAAATCTCTAATATTCAGAAAAAGTTCCTCTTCACCATGAGGCAACTAAGACTCATCAGGCCGTACTTTCATCAACATCACTTTGCTCCGATTGTAGAGTTGATGATCCTAACACAGCTGGACTACTGCAACTCTGCCTACATGGGTATCAACAGCGCACTGACCCACAAAATGCAACTCATACAAAACACAGCTGTAAGACTAATTTTCAACCTGAAAAAATACGACTCGATATCAGCCTTCATCAGGCAACTACACTGGCTACCCATCCCATCACAAATAAAATTTAAAACTTCATGCATCATATACCAAATAATTCACAGAAACTCAGCAGTTCCACTCATCCAACTCTTCTCAAAAGCATGATCTTCCTCCCACAGAACCCTTAACAGGATACTATTGAACCTCCCTTCAACAAAGAATCTCCAATACAAGCAAATCTTTCACTCCATGCTCACCTTCCTTGGAGTGAAAACCTGGAATGACCTCGCTGAAACAACCAGAACAGAACCCAACTACACCACATTTTGGAAAAAACTGAAAACCAGCCTCCTTGAAACTTAAACTTCTCAGATCTTCCCTTTCCCAATGTTTCCCCTTTTCTCCTTCCCTACTCTCTTCACTCCTCTCTCTTCGTAAGTCGCCTTGAGCCTGCTTAGGTATGTGCGAAGCAGAAATAGAAGATTAGATTAGATCATCCTTTAACAAGTTTTTCTGGTGATTAATTTGACATCTTGGATTGTAGGGGGAATAAGCTCCCCAGTTAAGCAGTACAAAATCTTACAGCTGTTAAATCGTAGACAGACAACAATTGTCATTTTGCAAGAGACGTACCTAGATTCATCTGAACATGCTAAATTATGCAAATGGTAGGTGGGCATCTTTTACGAGGCCCCTGCTCAACAGAAAAAAGCAGGGGTTATTATTCTACTGAGGCAAGGAATACAAATAACTACTAATAAGATAATAAAGGATCCCATGTGGAGATATGTTATTTATGTTATTGTATCAGCTACAATAAACAATAAGCTGCTTCTCAGCTCTGGGGATATTCCTACACTGCTAGGGGGAGTTTTCAATGAAGTACATGATCCGACATTAGACAGGTGAACCTCAGTAGTTAGGGAATCTGCAAAACTATTGGACATGGTGGATGTGTGGAGGGTGTTATACCTGTTAGAAAGAGATTACCATCTATCGAGGGCACACTATGTCCATATAGATTATATTCTACAAGAGGTCTTTTATCAGAGGTTACTGGAACGACGATTGAATCCATAGAAATCTTAGATCATGCTTGGGTGGATTTACAATGGAATTGGGGAAATGTAGTAAAAGAAGGCTGCTGCTGGAGATTTCCATTGCACCTGTATAGAGACAGCTGCTTTTTAGATTATTTATTGAATAAGTGACATGACTATCAGGAACATCAAGATGACCCCATTCTTTTTTTGGAAGCAACGAAGGCTGTGCTACGGGGGGGAGATCATAGCATATACAGCTTTTCAGAAAAAGGCATGCCATCAAAGCATAAGGTGACTTTTTTGAGACACCAATACGAGAAATCTCATAATTTAGTCATCAAATCTCAATTGCTGGAAACGCAACAGGTTTAAATTAGTTACTCCACTAGAGGACAAAGAGAACAATGTCCTACACCAGCTATAGGTTTGCAAATAAAAGTAGTAGGTTGTTGGTTCGTTTAGTGAAAACAACAATCCAGCTCCACTTTAGAGCCACTATGAGAGATGTGCTGGGCAGACTGTCTCATAAAAACATTTAAATCAACTCTATTTTGAGGTCTTTTTTTTTTTTTTGCTACTTCAGAGGAAGATACACTGAAGGGAGAGGTATACTTATCTAGTATATAGTTGCTAAAACTGTCAGATTCATATGCTGTTAAACTAGAAACTCCAATCTCAGCTGGTGGAAGTTGAATGGGCAATTCAGCAATGACCTTTGGGGAAGTCACCTGGCCCGGATAGCTTTCGGAGCAATTATATAAATTATTGCGAGATGAAATATTCCCAGTTTTGGCAACTATCTTCAATTTGGGAGTAGCAAAAGTTTTTTTGCCTAGATACCTCAGTAAGGTACAGGTAATTGTTCTTCTGAAACCGGGGAGGTCTCCGGAGCAACTGTAATCCTATAGGCCTATATTATTGCTCAATTTTGAGACTAAGTTATTGAAACAGGAAATAATCTAAGGGAGCCAGTTCAAAACTGTAGGGTGGATGGTTCAGCTGCTGAAGCCCACATTCTCAGATGACAACCTGTGATTATTGAGATATGTGCATCGGCGCCTGCTATGAGTTTTCCTCATCTTTTTTCCTTGATGGACTCCCAAAAAGCAATCATTGTGTTGGTGTAACTCTCCATGGTTATGGTTGTCTTGTGTGGCATGAACTCCAGAAACAAAAGTCCTTCAACATCCCAGAAAACAGTTGGCAAGACTTTGCCTGTAGATTTTTCTGTCTTAAACTTTTTTGTGGTGGGGGATGACTTGTGCTTCCACTGCATTGACTCCATTTTGGACTCAGGATTTCTGTGATCGACCCAAGTCTCATCTCCAGTCACCAAATAATTTAAAAAAAAAAATATTCACTTGGTCTTCATGGAGTATCTCCAAGTTCTCCTGACAGCACTGGAGCCTCTTGACTTTCTGATATAGCATCAGCATTCTTGGAACCCATCTTGGACTAAACTTGGACATGCCCAACTTTTCATAAATTATTTTCCAAACTGTAAGTGTCAAGATGCCCATTTCTTCAGCTATTCAGGAAACCTTAATTCATCTGTCTGTCAAAATTAAATCCTCAACTTTCTTGCACATTTCTGTGAGTGTGAGGGTCATCTTCAATGGACTTGTTATCCCACTTATACTGCTTGCTCCAAAATTTTACTTTGTAGGATGATAGGGCAGACTCATCAAAAACTGCAGTCATGCGTTTGGCTTTTTCACTGAATGGTGACATTTTCAATTTTATCACTGAACGGTGCTCTAAAATCTAGCAGTTTCCTACTTGATTTGCACAAGGACTCTCCTGACATCCTGTCTCTTGGAATGTTAGATTTGCACTGGGCCGCAACTGTGCATGAGTAACCTTGAGACATCACAACATGCAAGACTTATTTCAAAATGTTTGCTACTTTCTTTCATACTCAGGTAGATAAGTTATTGAACACTCCTCGTACATACTGCTGTTTTAATGGGAAGGGTTAATACTTTTTAATCAACAAAATTTTCAGCACCAGCCCCCATGACATTCTTCCAGAGCTTATTATAAAATTTGTATTGGAGTTTGTTTCCAGTTTACAATAAATTTATCCAACCCCTTCTCTTCTCTCCCTCCCCTGACTCATCCTTCAGTTGCTCAATCCAGATAAAATATTAGCTTAACTTGCATACTCTTTTAACTAGGTTTCCTATCCTTTATAATAGTTCTCTATTCCATATAAGACCTCCATCATTTCCTCAATCTGCTCTCACAATGATTCTTGTATGCAGCAATCTCACTCCTTCAAAAAACACCCTCCAACTGATATATAATTTTGTTCATGTCACTTCACAACTTTGTTAACAATTTTGTTCCAGCACTTCACAACTTTTAACCTTGTCACCTCCAGAAATATTCCATATTCCGGCCAGGGGGGTCGCGGGTCGGCTAGGGGGGCGGTCGTTGGGGGGAGGGGGGTTTGCGTCGAGGGCAGGAGGGCCTGGGATCCCTCCTGCCCGTAATGTAGTGCGGGATGGGGGTAGGGGGTCGCCGTGGCCAGGAGGGATTGGGCTCCCTCCTGGCCCGATATTGTCGGGGAGTTGGGGAGTCGGCGGGGCAAGAGGGCTTGGGCTCCCTTTTGCCCCGATCGTGTCGGGGGGGGGGGGGGGCAAGAGGGCTTGAGCTCCCTTTTGCCCCGATCGTGTCGGGGGTGCCGCGGTTGGCTGGGGCAAGAGGGCTTGAGCTCCCTCTTGCCCCGATCGTGTCGGGGAGTCGGCGGGGCAAGAGGGCTTGACGTTAGAGAAAGGGCGAATCGCTGGAAGAGGAAGCAGCGCAGGCGCAGGGCTCACGGAAGGGCCGGGACCGCCAAGAGAAAGCTGCAGGACACCGGTAGGAGCTTCTACATGATGGGGGGGGGTCGGGAGGCTGTGGGGGTGCGAACGGTCCTTCGGGGAGGGGGTGCAAGCGGTCCTGCGGGGTGGGGGTGAATCGGACGTCGGGGGGGTGGAGGCATCAGGCTTTCAGGGTGGGGACAGGACTTCAAGGGGGAGAGGAGAATCGGGGTGGCCAGAGGAGAGTCGGGGCGGGCTAAAGGAGAGTCGGGCGGCGACGGGAGAGTCGGGCAGCATGCGCGGTATACGGGTGTGCGCGGTATATAAAAATTTCTGTACATAAATTTGTGTTTTCCGCGCGCTATACCCATGTGCGCGTTTTACACGGGTGCGCGTTATCTACGTGAAAATACGGTAATAGGTACAGCTACAATTTCATCTCCACTGTTCTTGCTATGATGTCCTCTCTAAGACGCATCATCTTCCTCCACATGTCTTGTATCTTGGGACACCTCCACCACATATGCTAAATCCCTATACTGTTCACACCCCTGCAACAATTCTGACTTCTTCTACTTCTCTTTCTATGAAACCTCACTGGAGTCAGTTTAATGTGTTTTAAGCAATCAAAATCAAGGCTCAAGAGTTAATTACTTTTAACATATGTGCACACTGACCAAATAGCATGTAATTGTTTTGAACATATCAATTCCTAGGGGCTCAAGGGATGCATGGGAAAGCAGCTCCAAACATTTCACAAATAGCAATCATGAAAGTTACAAAAGGACCCGGCTTCCTCAGGGCAGGATCAAAGCATAGGTAAACTAGGTACCTGTCTAGAGCCTGAACTTAGAAGGCCATTTCAGCTGTTCCAATTCAGTTACTCCAAAGGCAGAATTTTGCCCTAATAAATCAGCTGTTGACAGAAAAATGGATGGAGGTGGGGTGGGGAGTAAGATGGGAGCCAGAGACACTCCCACCTACAGAAGTCTCTCTATTCTTACTATTTGGGTGTTTCTGCTTTAAGGTACTTTTCGGCCTAGCCTCCAGATATATAACCGACCTTTTCTCTTTCTCAACCAATCGACTTAAGAGAAGCTCAAACTTGAATTTTGTTTCTCCACCGGTTAAAGGATGTAAATTTAAAAGACATCATCATCTCTTCTCATATCAGGCAGCATTATGGATAAAGATCTGAAACAATCACTCATGCTTGCGAATACTTATGGGGAATTTAGGAGACACCTAAAAACATATTTGTTCCTAAAGTACTTAGGTAGCTGCATTGCACAATCTTTCCCCACAATAACTGACCGCTAAACCTTAACTCTTAGTACTACTCATACTGTAACATTTTTTAATCATTGTAAACCGCATAGAATTTCACGGTCCTGCGGTATATAAACTGTTATTATTATTGTTATCTTCTGTGCATTGTCTTACAATCAACAGGAAGGGTAGTAAGAAGCACTCTTTACCTACTATACTTCATACAGGGCCCTTTATTTGTAGGTGTTTAAAAATCTATTTGTATTATGATTAGGGTACACTAGATACTTAATCATGCCCTGAGATTCTTGTTGACACATCTTGGAAAGCACTAAGCATCTCTCAGTGTAGACACTATCCTAGTCAATCATTTTAAATCCGTTTAGCTTGCATGCACCAATTTGCAAATAGAAGTGAAGACAGGGGCATAGGAAAATGAAATATAGAGATCCAAGCCAAGTTTTACAGTTTTAACGCTTCTCTATACCCTCCCACCAGAAATCAGTTGTCATTCCTGTTGGTTCCTCACCGTTTCATCCGCTGAACAAGTGGCCAGCAGGAAGTCATCAAATGGGGAGAAATCGAAATCCGTCACCAGATCTACAAAAGAAAAAAAAATTCCCTTTAATTTAGGATTGTGCAGGTACCTACCTGACCTGTAAAGGAAAAGGAACAAGGGGAACCTCTCCAGGACACTAAAAACCTTCCAATCCTCCAACACTGGGCTGCTGCTGTTTTGTTATCCTTTAACACAAAAGTAAACGAGGGTGGAAAATCCAAAGATAATCATAAATAAGGAAATAGTAGGTCTTCATTTCACTATCGGACATTTGAGAGATCCTAAAGCAGCTTTTAACATGGAGGCTGAAATGCAGAGGGTGATCAAATCATACAGGAGCAGTGAAATATCTTTTAGGTTTGAGAGGCCAAACAAACCTATCTTAGGCCCCAACCCGCCTTATTGCTGCTTGGGCAAAATATTAAAGGTACCACAACCCCAGTGCCCCCTCTATTCTGCTGCCTATGACCTCACTAACGCCACCATATCATCCACATGAGATTGTGGGTTCGAACACCATGCTGCTCCTTGTGACCCTGGGCCAATCACTTAATCCTTCATTGCTCCAGGTACATTAAATAGATTGAGAGTCCACTGGGACATATAAGGAAAATGCTTGAAGTACCTGTATGTAAATCACTTTGAGCATGGTTGTAAAACTACAAAAAGGTGGTATACAAGTCCCAATCTCTTTCCATGTCTACCTCCATGTTAAGAACGGTCTTAGAATCCCACAATCAAGGGCCTAAATAAAAAAGAAGACATCAAGCCTGCTGGGGCCTCACAGCCTGAACAGAAATCCTTCATGGGAAGCAGGACACATTCTCAAACCCATTTTGCTGACCATACTGTCAGGCATAACATGAGTTACAAAATAAATTGCTCTGCCTCCCCTTCTTCCTTTCCACTGCAATGCCTTGTGGAAAATTAAGCTTAGGCAGAAACAGAAAATTAACTTAGGCAGAAAAAAATTCAAGTATTTCCTGCTAAATTCATAGCAAGATAACTGGCAGCATAGGAGTCAACTTCTCAAATCATTGGGGGTGCTCAACTCATCACACATTCTATACGGAACCACCTAGTCTGGACTGCAGTTATGCACCTAAATCACCTCTTCTAGAATATCAACTTGCATAGGATTACCAGATGTTTGGATTCACCCAGACATGTCCAGACAGATTTTCAAAACCTGGCACTTTGTATGGGTTTTGAAAATCACTGAGCCCGGGGTTACATCTGGAAGGCATCTGCATATGTGATGAGATAAGATGACATTATGCGCATGCATGTGATGTCATCACGTTGCATACGCAGATGCCCTCCAGACGTGGCCCCGAAGAGACGGGGTTTGTTTGGGGGCCGAGGTTGTGGGGGGGGGGGGGGCGGTAGAATAGGACAGGGCTATGGGTAGAACAAGGAAGGCCATATGTTTTTCTTTTTTTTTTAGGACAAAATCTGGCAACTCTAAACTAGCAGAAAAGTATGCTCCATGTTTTGATGGCATGTACTCTCCTAGTAGGCATGTGCATGGGTGAAGACTGGGCTGGTATAAATGATTACACCTTATATGTAGGCATGTTTTCTGCCACTTGCTCTAGTATTCTGTAAAGAAAAGAAGGCGACTACTTTCCTTTACAGAAAAGGCTTTAAAATAGGCATGAGAACATAAGAATAGCCATACCGGGTAAGACCAAGGGTCCATCTAGCCCAGTATCCTGTTTCCATAGTGACCAATCCAGGTCACAGGCATCAAATCAAACAGTAGCAACATTCCATGCTACCAATCCCAGGGCAAGTAGTGGCTTCCTCTATGTCCGCTTGCTCTCTTTTGTTAGACATCCTGTTATAGAATTACCTTCATGATATAGGGACAAGGGGTACTCTTATTTCTTCTATTTAAAGCATAAAACTACAACTTCTCATTGTCTTTTAGTGGATCAACATCTTGTCCATCATATTTCAGTTTCTATCTGAGCAGACTCCTAGCTTGTACGGACCAGGTTACTACAGAATTCCACCTGTAATGACCAAAAATGCTGTCACCCCTCACAGCTTCTCCTAGTGCTACTCTTCAGCTGATGCCTAGATGGCATTTTAATAACAGCAGGACTTTGCACAAGCCTCCAAGATCTGACCCTGCTTCAGGATGCAATTGTCAGCACAGTTTCCTGCTAGCCTTGGATGATGAAACAACCCTCCTAACCAAGAAGGCTGCCTTCTTTTTCCTCAGTCACATGGGCTCTCCTAAAATACTGTGCACACAGAGGACGTGGGAGGAAAACAGAGGAATAATGAAAATTGTGTGTGAGTGATAGTTCCCTGCTCAGAGCTGGACAGGAAAGTTACTGAGACCCTGATGAGCCTCAAATGTAAATAAATAAATGGGAGGCATTTTTTTTATATAGTTTCATTATAAAAACTCCAAGGATGAGGTGTAATGATTCAAATATTCCAACCTCTTCATTTCTCTTTATTCTGTTGTGCTGGTAATCTGACTCCTTCAGTTCTCAGACTTGCCCAGACCACTGCCATTTCAGTAGAGAATAAAGCACAAATGACAATGGACTAACAAGTCTTAGCGCAGTGGTGTCTGTTTCAGTGGCCTTACCCTCCCCACTGCTCCACGCCTAACTTTGATCCCCTCAGAAGGCATTGCTCTAGTTAATAATTCTCTGCTGCAGGGCACTAGAACAGGAAGCAGAAACAACTCTGCTATTCCCAGCACCACTTATGTGGCTACCAGAAAGCAATCACAAAATTGTGGAACTCACAATCACCATTCAATCTCTAAACAAAAACCCAGATGCAGCACAGAAGTTTCCCCGACAAAACAGCACGTGAAACGGGTCCTCCTGGGGATTATTAAGATAAATGCTAGCTTGTATTCCCACACTATTTATTATTGATTTTTTTGCATAAACATAGCAACAATTAATTTATTGACAAGACAGGAGGTTTTTGACCTATGAATAAGAGTGAGTCCATGCTAGTGTCAGCCTTTGATATATGGGAAGCTGCACATCTTCGGACAGCTGAGATCTTTTCTTTCATTTTGTGCTCAGGTTTTTGTTTAAAGAGTGAAAGGTGACTGCGAGTTCCACTATTTTGTGACTGATTTTAAACTGGTTTTAGTGAACTGTTCCTCTTTTGGAATTTCTTCAATACCTGAAAACAATGTCAAGTCTACACAACTCAGAGATATACAGGGGACACATATGGGAGAAAACCGATGCACTAAAACATTTACTATCCAATATATTGTGTTTGCCTAGGTCTGGCCCAAACATTAGGCAAGACCAGACAGTCGCCTAGAGTGACAGCTTCTTGGGGACACTTAAAACACAGCAATGGGTCCTGACAACCACATAAACTCAAAAACAAAACCCTCCCACCAGAACCATGAGTATCCATTGCCAAAATTGCACCTTGTGCAACACACCACCTAGTGCTCCCCCTCGCGCAGTATCACTGCCAAGCAGAAACGGCAATGCAGGGTGCATCTCCTCCTTTGCATCCTGTATGGCTGCATCAGCCACAAATACCTCACTACAGTCCTGAACTGCACAGACTTTAAACTGTATTTTTGTGTGATCATGATTCTTGATTTTAAATTATTAAAACTGAAGTGGAGGGTTGTAGACTCACCTAGGACACTCACTACCCTTGCATCAGCTCTCTACTTGCCATGGATATTACAGCACTTTACAAAATAAAAAACATCTATGGGGAGAATCACTATAATGTAAAACTCCTTTTCTGCAGTATCACTACAATGAATCCAATTAGCGCTTCTAGTCTCGTGCAATTCCATGACTACAGGAAGGACTGTAAGATCCAACCCTTTCCATGGAATCGCTAAATGGACTAGGGACTAGGTAACTCAGGCAAGCAGAGATGGCATCACATTTATGTTTAACCAATTTTATTGAATAATCAAAGATACATTCAGCCAGCAAACACTCAAGTTGTTCCATTTTTTACATCATCTCTTTCCCTTAACATAACATGATCAAATTTGAGCTGATAACTGGAGTGATGTCACTAAAGAAATCTACTGTAGCGGCATTTAATTTTCACAAGGCCAACTACAATAAAATGAGGAAAATGGTTAAAAAGAAGCTAAAAGGGTCTGTGGCAAAGGTCAGAAGTGTAAACCAGGTGTGGATGTTGTTTAAAAATATCATTGTGGAAACCTAGACCAGATGTATTCCATATATCAAAAAAAGTGGAAAGAAGAGAAAATGAGCATCAGTCAAAGTGAAAGAGGCTATTACAGCCAAGAAAACATCCTTTAAAGCAGGGGTGCCCAACACGTCGATCGCGATCGACAGGTCGTTCGCTCAGGCGACTCCAGTCGATCGCAGAGCGGGTTCCCTTCTTCCCTTCTTTTTTTTCCCATCCTGATTGGCCCGCCTCTTGAAGAACGCCGGCCAATCAGAGTGCTGGAAGGGCGGGGTGAAGGGTCGGTGGGGGATGGAGCTCAGCGCACCACAAGAAATAGAAGCGCCTGTAATGATTGAGGTAAGAGCCGAGGCCTAGTGCTGCCCGATATACAATTTTAAAACCCCCAAAATCGGCCCTCCCAATCAGTGGCGTACCGGGGGGGGAGGTCCGCCCCCGCCCCGGGTGCACGGCTTGGAGGGATGCATAGCCGTCCGGTCCTCCTGCCCTTCCTTTCCCCCGGTCCGCGCTCGGGGCTCGCACCTGCCTGGTCCTGTACCACCGCCCAAATGGTGCTGTTGGTTATCGCCAGACTCGCGGGAGTTGATGGCACCATTCGAGCGTCGGTGCGGGACCAGGCAGGCGCGAGCCCCGAGCGCGGACCGGGGGAAAGGAAGGGCAGGATGACCCGGACCTGGCCGGCTGTGCACCCCTTCTAAATCCATTGTACTTGTCTTTTATTCAGTTCCACTAATGAGCATTGTGACACATGGGGCAGTTCTTGGAGGTATGTCTCTTCTGCATTTCTTTGTTTTCCTGTGCCTAAGTATTCTATTAATTTAACTTCCTTGTTCCTGTGGGGATCTCCAAAGGGGACGAATGGGAGACAGCCGGTGGCAGGTGGTACTTTAGCAATTCTTGCAGGTTGCCATAGGCCTCAGGTCTTCCCTTTGCCTGGTCCTGCCCCTCCTCTGAGTCAGAGACAGGATTGGGGCAGAGGGAAGACAGCTCCTGAGGCCTATGGCAACCTGCAAGGATCGCTAAAGTACCAGCGATCCTCTCTGCAGACTGCTCTCTGCTGGAATTAGGTAAATGGATGTGGGGAGGGCAGGCCTTCGGGAGGGGGGGTGCAGTCCTTCAAGGGGTAGTGCAGGCCTTCAGGGGGGGAGTCAACCTTTGGGGGGGAATGTGCAGACCTTCAAGGAGGGGTCAGGCCTTCGGGGGAGGGGGGTGTAAAGTGAAACACATGTACATTTCTTTTTCTGGGGGCCCTGGTGTAGAAGTACATGGAGGGAGGGAGAGAAGGGGTTCAAAGAGACGTACATATGCCGGACTTTGGGGAAAAGAAATAATGGGTCTTAAAAATAGAGGAGAGGGAGAGAGATGGTGGACAATGGGATTTAGGGAGGGAAGGAACAGACAGGGAAGAAGTTGGAAACAAGGGATGATATGGAGGGAGGAATAGAGATACTGGATAGGAAGGTAATTGGGAAGAGAAAGGGAGAGATGGTGGACCCTGGGGGGTGGGGAAGGAGGGAGAGATGAAGGATGAAAGGGTAGTTGAGAACAGGTGGATCTGTGGATGGTGATGAAAAAAAGGAAAGATGCCAGACTTGGGGGGAGGGAAGGGAAACAGAAGGGTTGGACAGAGATGGAAGATGGATGGTTAGCATGGTGAAAGAAGAAAACAACAAATGGGCAGGAGACCCTGGCAAGTGAGTTATCAGAAGACAACCAGAGCCTGAGACCAACAAGATTTGAATAATGTCCAGACAACAAAGGTAGTAAAAATGATTTTATTTTCAATTTAGTGATCAAAATGTGGCCATTTTGAGAATTTAAATCTGCAGTCTATATTTTGCACTATGGCCCCCTTTTACTAAACCACAATAGCGTGTTTTAGCGCAGGGAGCCTATGCGCATTGAGAGCAGCGCAGGGCATTCAGCGCAGCTCCCTGCGCTAAAACCCGCTATTGTCTATTTTTGTATGGTTGTTACTGAAGTGACATTGCATAAAGTCATCTGCCTTGATCTCTTTGAAAAAAAACCCAGAATATAAATGATAATTAACATTTTCTCTGCGTACAGTGTGCTTTGTGTTTTTAAAAATTTTATTGTTGGTAGATCATTTTGACTTGGTCATTTTAAAAGTAGCTCGCAAGCCCAAAAAGTGTGGGCACCCCTGCTTTAAAGAATGGAAAAGGATCCCAATAAAGAAAATAAGGAGAGACACAAGCACTGGCAAGTTAGATACAGAGCATTGATAAGGAAAGCTAAACAAGAATATGAAGAACAACTTGCAAGAGAGGCAAAAACTCATAGTAACAATTCTTTAAAGTACATTAAAAGCAGAAAACCTGTGAGGGAATCCGTGGGACCATTGGATGATCATGGAGTAAAAGGTGCACTCAGGGAGGATAAGGCAATAGAAAAGAGACTGAATGAATTATTTCCTTTGGTCTTTATGGAAGAAGATGTAAGAAATCTTCCTGAACCAGAAATGGTTTTCAAAGGTGATGAGGCGGAGGAATTGAAAGAAATCTCGGTGAAAAGACATATGAAACCAAATTGACATATTAAAGAGTGATAAATCACCTGGACCAGATGGTATACATCCTAGGGTACTGAAAGAACTCAAACATTAAATTACTGATCTGTAACCTGTCACTAAAATCGTCTGTAGTACCTGAAGATTAGAGGGTGGCAAATATTATGCTGTTTTTTAAAAAGGGTTTCAGGGGAGATCTATGGAATTATAGACCAGTAAGCCTGACCTCAGTGCAGGGCAAAATAGTGAAAACAATTATAAAAAATAAAATTGTGGAATATGTAAACACGTTTAATTTAATGAGACAGTCAGCATGGGTACTAGGATCGGTGCTATTCAACTTATTTATAAATGATCTGGAAATTGGAACTACGAACGAGGTGATTAAATTTGCATATGACACTAAACTGTTCAAAGTTGTTAAAACGTATTCAGACTGTGAAAAACTGCAGGAAGACCTTAAGAAATTGGAAGACTGGGCATCCAAATGGAAGATGAAATTTAATGTGGACAAATGCAAAGTGATGCACATTGAGAAGAATAATCTAAATCATAGTTACCGGATGCTAGGGTCCACCTTGGGGGTCAGCATTCAAGAAAAAGATCTGGGTGTCATCGTGGGCAATACGCTGAAACCTTTTGCCCAATGTGTGGCGGTGGCCAAAAAAGCAAACAAGATGCTAGGAATTATTAGAAATGGAATGGTAACAAGACTAAGAATGTTATAATTCCTCTGTATCAATCAATGGTGCGACCTCACCTTGACTATTGCATTCAGTTCTGGTCTCATCTCAAAAAAGATATAGCAACACTAGAAAAGGTTAAAAGAAGAGCGACCAAGATGATAAAGGGTATGGAACTCCTCTCATATGAGGAAAGACTAAGGAGGTTAGAGCTCTTCACCTTGGAAAAGAGATGGCTGAGGGGAGATATAATTGAAGTCTACAAAATCCTGAGTGGTGTAGAAGAGGTACAAGTGGATCAATTTTTTACTGCATCAAGATTTACAAAGACTAAGGCAACTCAATGAAGTTAGAGTTATAATTTTAAAACCAATAGGAAAAAATATTTTTCTTCACTCAGTGAAGTTAAGCTCTGGAATGTGTTGCCAGAGGATGTGGTAAGAGCAGTTAATGTATCTGGTTTATAAAAAAAAATGTTTGGACAAGTTCCTGGAGGAAAAGTCCATAGTCTGCTGTTGAGACAGACATAGGGGAAGCCACCGCTTGCCCTGGATTGGTAGCATGGAATGCTGCTGCTATTTGGGTTTTTAATCAAGAAATAAAGGGGGTATAAAGGATAATTGATACAAAACCTAGCTTAATAAATTTTCATTTAGTATCCAACTTCTATTTTTATGGAAAAATCTATTATTACTAACAACCCAGATTCAATCGTATAAACAACTTATTTTAGGCACACATTTACCCCAATATATAAATGAATTAATAAATTAAGAGGCTGGAGTATCATAAAGGATGCATTATTCTCAGTAAAGAGACCTTTTATAACTTGGATGTTATTTCAAGTCTTCATCCTGAATGCATGTAATGTAATCATTTACTTCAAGCCTCCTTCCTACCTCAAAAAAATTTTATTAATTTAATTTAATTCAAAAACTATCAACTAACTGACTATGAGTGCAAACTTATCCTTTATTTAATTCATCAGTCAATATAATGATTAAATTAATTTTTATCTAAAATTCAATTCATTCAATTAATCAAAGATGTATTATAATATGTCAAAAAAGAGAAAAACAGCAACACTTATCTTAGTGGCTTCCCTGCCAGGACCAACTTTGGATTAGAAGGATTAGAAAGTACTTAGATAATTATCAATTCCGCCTATTAGTACAATCTTTAGTTTTGTCTCAACTGGACTACTGCGATGTCACCTTTTTAGATTGCCCTAAATTTATAATTTAAAAAAGCTCCAAATGCTACAGAATACAGCCATTAGATTAATCTTCAGATTGAAAAAAAAAAAAGTGATAAGATTACTCCTTATTTTACATGAATTACACTGGCTATCTATAGAAGGAGAATACTTTATAAATTCTATTGTATTCTATTTAAAATACGGTTTGGAGAAACTCCTGATTATATGCCACATCTTGTTAAATTTTCTAATAATCCAACTTTGAACCTAAGAAACAATGCTACTTTTTGGTATCCAGTTATTAGGAACAATAGATACAATAGAACTTTTAGAGCTCCTTTTACGTGCTTTAGGGCCTTAACGCGTGGAATAGCACGTGCTAAATTGCCGCGTGTGCTAGACCTTAACACCAGCATTGAGCTGGCGTTATTCTAGAAGCATACCACCTCTTTTGTGTGTGTGCTAAAAACACTAGCGCACCTTAGTAAAAGGAGCCCTTAATGCCACATGGGCATATCAAGCAGCAATACTGTGGAAAGCATTACCAACTAATATTAACCAGCAATCTAATTTTAAATGTTTAAAAAAAGACCAAAAGACCTATTTTATATATTCGTAATAATTCCTAAATATTAATTTGTATCACCATAATTACTTATGTAAACTGCTATGAACTTCATGGAGGTATAGGCGGTATTGTATCGTATCAATGCACACTTTTACATGCAGGTAGGCAATTTTCAAACATCTTATTTACCTGTGTAAATAACCCTTATGTACAAACCAGGGTGGATAAAAATCAATGATTAAAAAAATATATATATCAGATTTTTTTTAAATTTAAATTGGATTTTTTTTTTTAATAAAATACTTTTTTGAGGAAAAATCTATTTAAAGATACATTACAGTCCAAATGTTATTCATCATGAAATAAGGATTAATTTTTAATTATGTAGCTCATGGCTGTATATCTATGCACTGCTTAAAATGTTTGATAAATGAATTCTATTAATCCATTCATAATGTGGTCCCTGTTCTATACTTATGCTGAAATTCCTTTCTTTGCTTAATTTTAGTTTGTAAACCACTTAGTTCTATGTGTCAGTTTTTAGTGGTACAACACATGTCAAATAAATAAAGACCTCACCTGAATGACAGCTGAGCTGGGATACTGGCCTTTTGTGGCCATTCTTCACATCCAGAGGTACGATTCCCAACACACCTATAATAAGCAATATATAGCATTATGAATCAAATCCTGCAGTCTGTGATTCAAAGCCACAGAATTTCTTCTTATAGTACAGCTGCAGCTTCATTTGGAAATGAGCATAAAGATAGCATCTGTGCCACGTTCAATTATGCCTGCATTTGTTAATGGAAGCAGTCAAATAGCCAGTAACCATCAATGAAGCCCCAGACCAATAAAAATCAATCACTGTGCAACTTTGAGCCATAAAGTAGCTGGGAAAAGCATCAGCAGGGCACTCAGAGAAGAAATGTGCATGGGGACATAATCTAGTTCCTATCCCCACTTGTCTCCAATCAATTCTTTGTTATCCTTACCCCATCATATTGGTACTGTCCCCGTACCATTTATTTATTTTAAAACTTGTATTCCGCTTATATCTAACCCCCCTCTTTTCTGAACGCATAGCGCGGGGTTTTAGTGCCAGCCGCGGCAGTAACTGCTCCGACGGTCAAAGAATTTCTATGAGCGTCGGAACAGTTACTGTCGCTGCTGGCACCAAAACCCGCACTATGTGTTAGTAAAAGAGGGGGGTAAGTGAATTACCAAAAAAAAAAAAAAAAACCAACCTAACATAATAATCATAAGATAAAAACACCCCAAAAAAGTACAAAACACAATAAAGCAAAATAATATACATGTAACATTTCCATTAATCACTTCATTCCTTCAGTCACTACTTCTTAACCTAAACCTCTGAAAGTTATTATTCATTCTCAATTGTCCAACCAGATTATTTCAAAGCTTCACCCCCTGCCACTGATATAGCCATAGCTCTGGTAGTAGCATACTTCACATGGTGTAACTCACCATCAACTAATAAATGCATCATGTTCTCCCACGCTTCTCTTTCCCATCATTGTACCGAACCCACATTTAAAAGATCTTGTAAATTTAAAAAAAACATAAAATACATCCCATAGCTTGTTAGGTTTCAAGATAAAACAATAGACATACTTTATTAAATATGCAAGAAAAACATTATCATCATGAACTGTGAAAGGCTGCTGAAGCCCTTTGTAAGAATGACCACCAGTGCCCTGTTATAGTTTTTCAAATCCAAACGGTTTATTGTATCAATAAAAATCAATGCAGTCAAAGAATATACAAAAACAAGAACTAATTCAATGGTTAGTAATCCAATAATCTATTAACAGGGGAGTGAGTTCTATGATCTCAGGCTAGCAAATGAGGGATAGAATGTGTCGCTCAACCTATCCCTCCTGTGCTATACCTTTTATATCCTCTACTCCTCCTTTTATATCCTCCTCCTCCTATATTATTTCTATGAGCCTATAATTCTCTGCCAAGCCTGCTTTCCCTTGAGGGTTACTGCAAGAACTCAAATAATTTCAAATATATGTAAAAATAATAAACCATCTACAGAGCCAGAGCTCAGTTCCATTCTACATTCCTCAACTGTTCATCCTGCAACTGAAAAAGAATGTTCTGATGATGTGCTGATGGCAGGAGTTCCAATCTGAAGAGTTGATGTTTCAAGTTTCTGAGTTGTGCACAGGAACAAAGTCTGGTTCCCATTCACTTCCCCATTCAATTCTGATCCATTCCCTCCTGTTCCCATCCACTTGGATCAGTCCCATCCCATTCTAGTAGTATTAATCCTGTTGTCCCCATCTCCATGCACACCTCTAATTTAGAGCCACCACAGCAGTTTGGGAGGAAGAGGAGTCAACAAGCCACTCAGGCCCCGATGCATAAAAGGTTTCCATGCAAGTAAGACTGATTTTAATGAGCATTTCGTGTAATGCACAGCAGGGAAATGTGTTTACTGTGCAAACTTTACCAACACGGTTTTCTATTACTAAGAACATAAAAACTGCCATACTGGAGCAGAGCTGTTGTAATCTTACTTTACTGTCAGTGCTCGAGTGCTCATTGGCTCAGGCACATTTACCCAATCAATATCATGGTACTTGAAATCACCCATTATTATTGTGTTACCTAGTTTGTTACTCTCTCTAATTTCTGATAACATCTCAGCATCTGTCTGTTCATCCTGGCTGTGGATGGTAATACACTCATATCACTAGCCTTTTCCCCTTTACACACAAAATTTCTACTCACAGGGATTTCAAGGTGTGTTTTGGTCACTTAGAATTTTTAGTCTATTTGATTCAAGGCCCTCCTTAACATATAGTGCTATGCCTCCAGCAATTCGATCCACCCTACTATTGTGATATAATTTGTACCCTTGTATCACAGCGTCCCACTGATTATCTTCCTTCCACCAGGTCTCAGAGATGCCTATCTTTTCATTTAGTGCAATATATTCTAACTCTTCCATCTTGTTTCTTAGGCTTTTGGCATTTGCATACAGACATTTAAACAATACTTGTCATTCCTATTTATTCGCTCAGCAGATGGCATGGAAGTATCTCGTTTACATTCTGTTCCTGTGAACATAAGTTGAGAGTTTTTTCAACCAGTGATGACTCAAATATGTTCAGTATTTAATAAATTATCTAACTTCATGTTTGCTAGACAGTTTTCCTACAACTATAGTGAATTTAGGAAACACCTAAAAACATACTTGTTCGCGAAGTACATAGGTAACGAATAAGGACAATAGCCCCCTTCGTAATTCCACCCCATATCTGATCTTGTAAACTGTTAACCTCTAATCTCTAACTATGAATGTTCCAATCAATTTATGAAACTTTTCTAACTCATCGTAAATAGCATGGAACTTCCCGGTCCGGCAGTATATAAACTGTTGTTATTATTAATGTTGTTAATATCAGATGTTCACTATTATACTCTGTAATTCGCTGTCTGTACAGTTTCTCCTCATTGTAAACCGCCTAGAAGTCGCAAGATTGTTGGCGGTATATAAGAATAAAGTTTATTATTATTATTATTTGATACATGATATTCCACAACAATTTGTGGAATGGTTTAACTTAATTATTAATGAATTATTGAGAAGAGGCTGCTTTCCAAAAGAATTGGAAGGAATAATTCTAACCCCAGTTCCAAAGCAACTCAAGCTGGATTTATCTCTTCCAGTAAGTTTTATACCAGTGGCTAGTATACCACTTTTCACAAAAGCATGCGAGATGATTTTTTGAGTAAGTTTTTTGGATCAATATAATTGAGTTTTACAAAGTTTCACTTTATAACAAATTACAGTACCAAGGCCTTATTATTCACTTTAGTCCCAGAGGCCAAAGGTATTTTGGCCAGAGGAAAGGAGGCTATTCTTCTCCAATTTTGATTTAAGTGCAGCTTTTGACACAGTGGATTATGAAATCTTGTTGAACAAATTGAGTGATTTGGGCGGGTTAGGAGCTATCTTGAATTGGTTCAAGGAATTTTTATTAAACAGAAACTATAGTTAAGATGAAGAATGTGTGATCATCTAGTTGGGCTCCTTGTTGTGGAGTTCCACATAGATCACCGTCTTCACCCATCTTGTTTTATATGAGTACCTTTGCATAGATATTCTCTTCAGTGAATATTAATTTTTATGCCTATGTTGATAATATGATGATCCTTGTACCAGTCGAGGAAAATCTGGATAAATCTATATCTGAGATCTAGAATATCATTGGTTTATTAGAAACTTATAGTAAGGCAAATAGCCTTCAATTCAATAAAGAGAAGACAAAAATATTCCAGGATATCTGGTATCTCAAGATGAAAGTATGAAACTATGAAAGTAGAAACTGTGGCTAAAGTGCTTGGTATTCTATTGGATACAACTTTTATCATTTGAACCCCAAATTAATCATATACGTAGTACAGTGTTTTTGAAGTTATAACAATTACATAACATGAGATTTTTTTTAAAGAACATTTTTAAATTTTAACACAAATCTTTAATTTTGTCACAGCTTGACCATTGTAACAGTTTATACTCAGGTATCCTGATTAAATTGCAGTCTAAATTGCAGATGCTCCAAAATACTGCTGCAAAAATAATTTTTGATCTGAAAAAAATTAATGAGGCATCTCCTTCATTGATAAGACTACATTGGTTGCTGGTTGGAACCAGGACTGTTTTTAAATTAGCAAGTATAGTTCTTAAGATATACTGTATAAGGGATTGATTTCAAACTATTTGGTCAATTTATTCAACTTTCCAAATAGAGTTTGTATAAATCAGGCTTTAGAAACTCATTTTGTTCTTTTCCCCCCTCATATTAGGTGTGTGGTATTAAATAGATTTGAATAGTTCTGTGTGTTATCAGGCAGTCCTTTCTTCCTATGGATTTAAAATAGATTAGAGCATATTCTCTTTTTTTGTCAAAATCTAGAAACCTATTTAGAAAATATTTGTTATGATTTTTCTTTATTGATAGAATTGATTTATTGATGGTGATTGATTTAATTTTTTTTATTAAATGTCTTCCTTAGCTGTTATCATAACTAGTTGTGATCCAATTTGACCCTTTACTTTAAGGAAGTTGGCAGAATACAAGCACTACTTAACATAACACTAAATAACAGATACAAAAGACTGAGTGAACATAAGCAATGCCTCTGCTGGATCAGACCTGAGGTCCATCTTGCCCAGCAGTCTGCTCACGCGGCGGCCCAACAGGTCCAGGACCCGTGCAGTAATCCTCTATCTATACCCCTCTATCCCCTTTTCCAGCAGGAAATTGTCCAATCCTTTCTTGAACCCCAGTACCGTACTCTGCCCTATTACACTCTTTGGAAGCGCATTCCAGGTGTCCACCACATGTTGAGTAAAGAACTTTCTAGCATTCGTTTTGAATCTGTCCCCTTTCAACTTTTCTGAATGCCCTCTTGTTCTTTTATTATTTGAAAGTTTGAAGAATCTGTCCCTCTTTACTCTCTCTATGCCCTTCATGATCTTGTAAGTCTCTATCATATCCTCTCTAAGTCTCCTCTTCTCCAGGGAAAAGAGACCCAGTTTCTCCAATCTCTCAGCATATGAAAGGTTTTCCATCCCCTTTATCAGACGCGTCGCTCTCCTCTGAATCCTCTCGAGTAACGCCATGTCCTTCTTAAGGTACGGCGACCAATATTGGACGCAGTACTCCAGATGTGGACGCACCATTGCCCGATACAATGGCAGGATAACTTCTTTCGCTCTGGTTGTAATACCCTTCTTGATTATGCCTAGCATTCTGTTTGCCTTCATAGCGGCCGCTTTAAAAGAAAGGAATGAAAGAGGAAATATGGGAAGATCTTCTTTCTAGTAATCTAGTAAACAGAACATCAGTTTTGAACCTGTGGGTTGTGTACCTCTTATCGTGAGATCTGGTATAGAAAGCCTCATTTACATTTTCCTGTTCCACCTCCCCTCACTCTGGGCTGTCCTGAAATTCCTCAGTTCATATCAAAACAGATGGTCAGCCCTAGAGAAGAAACATAACAGGGAGGGGTATGGGGACTCTCCCTAAGAAACAAGCCTGTTCTGCTCATATTACAACATTTAACACAAAATAATCATGAACCATTTAAAACATATACCCACCCCCTTTTATCAAGCTACGTCAGGGTTTTTTATTTCAAGCTGCAGCAGTAAAAGCTCCGACACTCATAGGAATTCTGTGAGTGTCGGAGCTTTTACCACCACGGCCTGCATTAAAAAACCCTAAAGCGGCTTGATTAGAGAATGACAGGGGGACAAACTTTCCCTGTCCCCGCAGGAACTCAAATTTCCTTGTCCCGTCCCCACAAGTTTTGTCCCTGTCCAATTACTGTAAGCTCAGCCTTAACCGCAAAAGCCTTGAACACTTATGATTTTAAAGTATTTGAGGTCTGTGCAGATGAGGATGGAGCTTGCAGGAATGGAGCAGGGACAGGAAAAGAACTTACGGGGACGAGAAAATGAGTTCCTGCGGGGACAGGGAAAAATTTATCCCCGTGTCATTCTCTAGGCTTGATAAAAGGGGAGGATAACGAGGTGGAATGAACAAGCCACCTACCTGAGTGCAACCTGCACTAACAGTCTTGGAGTTTTGAAAGATACCCCCTAGTCTCTTCAAAATATAAGTTGTTTCCTCTGACCTTGCTGGACAGAAGAAAGAAACAAGATATCCAGTAATTGACAGGACCTATGAGATCTCTTTTTGAAATTTAAAAAGGTTTTGAAAACCACATTGTTTATGAACGCTTTTAACTAGGAAAAATGTTTTAAGAAAGCACAGGATTTGTACGTTATTTGATAACTATGGGGCTCATAATAAAAAAATTAAAACGTCTAAAAACCTGCCTAAATCAGTACTTCGATAATCAAAAAGATAGGTCGTCCAAGTGCCGATAATCAAAACGGGTTTTAGATGTATCTAAAAACAGCTTAGGCCTTTTCAGTGCTGCTGTATGCCCAGAGTGAAAAGGGGCATTTTTGAAGGAGTGGTTAGGGTGGGAGGTAGGCAGGATGTGGGCCGACCTACACTTAGTCATACTGCAAGTATAACCAAAAGTTTAATGAGATTGCCTACACAGAACTTATACGTAGTGACTTAGGCGATCTATAAACAAGTCTAAACACCCCGAAGGTATCCAAAGTGACCAGATAACCACTACAGACACAAAGTACAGACTCCCACACACTCCCCCAGTGATCAATGACCCTCCCCACTGCCATAAAAATGAGAATAAAAACGTATATATCTGCCTGCAGAACATCAGCACCTGGCATAGGAAAGCCTAGTAGATAGGCTAGTGAACCATACAGAGGAAAACTCAGGCCCATAAGACTCTCTAACCACTGCATTCATGATGAAACACGTGCACCACCATAAACCCCCCAAACCTTATTGTACTGCAATATATGTGCCACTTGCAGCCATTAGGGCTACTGGGATGGTAGACAGGTGGATATAGTAGGTTTTTTTTGGGGGGGGCTTACCATAACCTATAAGGGAGCTCTGGTGAGATGTTTATGTGGCACCCTTTTTGTGAAGTTCGCAGCAGTAAGGTGCCCAACTACTTTGTTGCCATGTCTGGGTGGCAGTCCATCACTTTGCTGGCCCCTCCCATGTCCAAAAGGTCTTTGTTCTAGGCGTTTTTGACTTGGACAAATTTTTGGACAAGAATGGGGTATAAAGATTGATCGTCCAGACTGCTAATTCATCTAAAGGCTGGAAGTATAAGCAGACGATTCTCAGGAAAAAAAAACACATTTTAGACGTATTTTTCGAGAGTGGCCTTTGGACATTTCCAACTTTGGGCAACTAGCGACTTGGGCCCAAAACGGACTAAGACATATTTTTTTGATTATGCCCCTCCACTAATGTTTTTTATGGAAACCACTTAGTTATAAGCGGGTAAGAAATGTAATAAATAAATAAATATTGACATGTCATACAGCAGGCAGGCTAATGAACATCTGACAGGGCAGGCTTCAAAACTGATGTTCCTATCCACTAGAAGGAAGATTATCAAGTTAAGTACCTAATCTTCCCTTCTAAGGCAATAGGAACATCAGTCTTGAACCTGTGGGACATACTAATCTAGGGTGGGACAGATGAGCCAGCTGAAAGTACTGAAGATCCAAAAGCAGTATCCAATTTGGCTGCTACATCCACCCTATAAAACTTTGTAAAAGCATGGAGGAAGAAACTGCTCTAGACTTTGTCCAGAAAGATGCTACACTCCTAGTGAAACATATCTTTAAGGATACATGAGGTTGCTTTCCGCTGCTGATATAAGCTGAAGAAATAGCCATACAAATCAATCTAGAAATGGTCGCTTTTGAAGCCAGCCAGTAGCCACCAGCACAAAGAGAAGATCCAACAGTCAAACCCCATTTGTCACTTTCAGATAAAGCAACTCTGTGAATATCCAGAAATTTCAGAACTTTGTCACTCTTCTTGGACCCCGAAGGTGTGAAACTGGCAATTGTACTTCCTGGTTGACATGAAAACTGGAGAGTACTTTTGACAAGAAAGAAGGGGCTGTGTGCAGTAATACCCCAGTTTCTGAAATTCTGAGAAAAGATTCTTTGCAGGATAAAGCCTGTAGTTCAGACATCTGATATGCTGGTGTGACAGCCACTAAAAATGCTATTTTAACTGTCAGGTCCATCAATGACACTTTCTCCAAAGGTTCATACGGAGCTCTAGTAGAGCCCGCAGAATGAGATTAAGATTCCACATTGGAAAAAGTTGATGTACAGGAGGATTCAGACATAATGCTCCCTTCAAAAATCAAGACACATCTGGGTGAGAGGCCAATGGCTGTACTGTGAGGGAGCCAAGCCCTTCTTGAAGGAATACAAGAACCAAAGAAATTGGCGTTGCGACTGGATCCTCATTCTTCTGTGTACACCCGCCCTGGAAGCACTTCCAGGCCTTCACATAGGCAGTCAATATTGTCTGCTTCTTGGACTTTAGAAGAATGGCAATCACCACTTCTAATTGCCATTTACGCGCAAGGGCTGCATGCTCAATTGCCATGCCATAAGACCAAAACACTCGGGATCTTCCAGGGCGATTGGGCCCTGTGAGAGTAACCCTTAATAACAGGATAGTCTGAGACCCTGGTCCCTCTTTAGACGGACCACACCTGCATACCACGGACACCTCGGCCAGTCCAAAGCAACAAGAACTAACAGCCTCAGGTGCGACATTATTCTTTGCAGGACTCTGCCTATCTTGATCCACACAGGGAACATATATAAAAGTCTTGTCTGTGGTCATGGCTACACCAGGACATCCAAAGATGGCACTTCCTGACTCGTATCTTCAGCTGAAAAACCGAGCCATTTTCTTGTTGGCCACTGATGCCAAAAGGTCAAACCCCCAATGACCCACAATGCTGTCGAACGCTTCCTGAGATAGAGCCCATTCTCTGAGTTTCAAAATCTGCTGGCTGAGGAAATCCGCTTGCATATTGTCCACTCCCACTACATGTGCTGCTGAGAAAGCCAACTGAAATGACATAGACTACCACCATTGCTTTGTCCAATGAAACACAGACCTCTTTGAAATCCAGTGAGCTTCCAAGCACCTGCAGGACCATATGGATGGCTCTCAACACTTATACAGTCTTCTGAAAAGGAACTAACCATTTATTGGCTACGTTCTGCAGTTTCAGCACATAGGCCTTATGCCTATCCATGAAAGACATTTGAAGGTTCCTGAATCTCCTCCTATAATGTTCTGGGATCAATCCTACTCTGTCAAAAATGGCAGACTTAACCTCATCATATGAAGCAGATAGTTCAGGTGTCGGGAACCGATAGACCATTAATGCATCTCCAGTGAAGTAATTAGCCAATCTAAAGGCCCATTGTTCAGGGGGTCACCTTGCAACTACAGCTATTCTTTCAAAAGTCATGATTAAGTCTTCAGGATCATTAGAAGTCATTTTTTTAAGTGTCAAAGTGACCATATTCATAGCTCCCACCATTAACTGTCTGCCCGCACTCATCATTGCAGCTGCAGTAACTGTCTGGTGGATTGTGTTTATTCCTTCATTAAGTCTAAGAAGGGCTGTTGGAAATGAGTTCCTACTTCCACCAACTGTTTCATAGTTTCCATCATCACTTCACTCAGATGGTCACCTTCAGTTTCCATCACCCACGCTCCACCAGGCCTCTGGTCCATAGTGGACTCAAGATCCGTGTGCAGTTCCGGTTGCTGTATTTCAGAATAGGTATAGCAGAACTAGAAATGTTCAGAGAAGAGTGACAAAAATGCTTAAGACAGAACATGTATTTCATGAAAAAAAACTAAATAGACTAGAGTTCTCCAGCTTGGAAAAGAGACAGCTGAGGTGGGATATAAAATCATAAAGGTGACAAAATCATGAGTGGGGCACAATGGTTAAACAGGGTACAGTAGTTTAACTCTAAAAAAAATAAACAAGAGAACAATCCATAAAACTAGCATGCCAGATGAAAACAAGTTATGCAAACTATTTTTTCCTGCAGTGCACAGCTTAAACTGTGGAATCAGCCACTGCAGGATGTGATCAAAGCAATTAACCTACAGGGGTTCAAAACAGGTTTGGCCAAGTTCCAGGAGCAAAAGTCCATAAAGAATAGACTTGGCAGAGCCATCACTTATACCTCAAAGTAAGTTATAAGAAATTGATCTACTTTTGGAATCTGCCAGGTCTCTTCTCTCAGAGTTTTACTGATCTGGAATTAGCCAATACTAACTCTCCTCTCTCTCTCTCCTTCCTTCCTTTCTTTATTTGGATTTATTCTGCCCTGGAGACAAGATGTTGGGTTTAATGGTCTGATTCAGCATCTCTTATGTTTTCATGAAGAAAGCTCAAAGGACAAACGTTTTTTTCTGGGAACAAGTACAGGGAGAAGTTCAAAGCATTATTGGCTCAGAATGGACTCTCTCATTGGAACTCTGTCTATTAAGCATGGGATTTTCTGCACTTCAAGGGGTCGCTGAAAACAGATATTGCACAGTGGAAGCAGAGTTTAGGTTACATAGTTTTGATGAAGCATCTAACAGCCTTATATCATAACCGCAAAGACAAGTTTGAACAAATGTAGGGTCTGGAATTAGATTATTTAGATCAGGGGTCTCAAAGTCCCTCCTTGAGGGCCACAATCCAGTTGGGTTTTCAGGATTTCCCCAATGAATATGCATGAGATCCATGTGCATGCACTGCTTTCAATGCATATTCATTGGGGAAAACCTGACTGGATTGCGGCCCTCAAGGAGGGACTTTGAGATCCCTGATTTAGATAAGAGTATAAACCTGTATTATAATAATGATTAAGCGGAACTGTACATGGGGTATTTTTGCTCATTTAAAAGCTGTTTTTTAAAATTTTTAATAAAAATCTTTGAGTTAAACAAAAATGAAAGAATCTCAAAAGGATTATCAGAAAATATGTCATTGAGAAGGTGGCGTACTCTTGGAGAAGACTTTCATCAGAGGTTATACAACCCAAAATGAACTCAATGCAAACATTCATGTGACACAAACAAAGGGACCATTATGATAGAGGAAGGCAAGAGACTACAGCTGAAGTAAAACCTGCGTTATGCACAGTGGGTGGTGGACCTGTGATTTGTTTTCAGCCAACATCTTCAATGTCTATGCAGGTCCTTTAACACCACACACAGATTTTTCCTTGAGGAGATGGTATGGTTCCTATAATCCACTTATTATCTCACCTGTAGAATCACTGTTGAAAGCAATGTGACTGCAACTGGCCTTGATGTGATTTCCACAGGAAGCAGGGGAGCCTGTTCGGACATCACTAATCCACCCCTGAGGAAGAGAGAAAGAAATACAGGAAGTTTATAGAAGTGATATAATAGGACAGATGACATGGTGTCTAATGTGTTCCTTCTCTAAAGACACAGAATATGGAGTCTGATAAGGGTTATTTAGCACCCCCAGCCTGTTCAATAGGACTTTTTTACTGGCATTGGTGCAGGTTCTACTAAACAACTGTTTTTATCCCTTCCTTCCCCTGCCACTAGAATCCATCTTTCCCAGACATAATTACATTCTGGTTCTTATCGCTTTCACTGAAAGTCTATTATAAGCATCAACTATTCTCCAAGTGAAAAGTATTTTCTCACATTCCTTCTGAACTTTGCTCCTTTTAACTTTAGTCAATGACTCCCTATCCTTCAGTTTATTCTATGGAAAATGTTTTTTTCTGCTCGTCTACTGAAATCAGATAAAGATTTGAACTTTTATATCCAGAGCTGAAAAGTAACCAGGTACTAGTTCCACAGGTGCCTAAAATATATCCAGGCTAGCACCCAGAATCTACAGTGTAGCGCTCTGCTTAATTGGCTCCTCTCTGCTTCACCTTAGGGTGGAGGTGAAAGATTTAAAGGTGATTTCCTCTCCACAGCTGCTCTGATAGGACCCATTCCTCCCACCAAGAATTCTGCCTCAGTGACAAACTCAGGAAGACAGAATGAGAGTCTTCCCTGACTTCTCACTTCTTTTAAAAAAGTGAGTGCACAGGAGTGGGGAAGCAATGGATTGGGAGAAGCTGTTGGGACCATGAGCTCATATACTGCCCACAATTCTCCTCTCTTTAATTCCTTACTGCAGTACATGAAAGATCTAAAAGTGAAGGATGAGTTTCCATTCACTTACTTCACTTATATCCCACCTCTCTTTACAATCCTTAACGGGACACAGTTCATAGAGACAATAAGATCACATGCAAATAAAATGTTAAAACTAAAACAGTAAATATTAACCTTGGACATTAAATCAGAACTGCTGCTACGGAAGAATGAATTTGTAGGGCGTGGCTTGGACGCGCATTCCGATGGTCGGGTAAACGAATAGCTCCGTGCTCAAAAGCTATAATTTTGAAATTACTACAAAAAAAAAATCAAAATTCAAAAGAAAAAAATCTAAATATTGAAAGACAATGACGTCTAGCAAACAGAACAAAAGCGATTTAGGAGCAGGAGGATCCGGTACAGGAAGTAATAAACGATCAAAACCGGAGCCAAGTATTACTCCTTCAAAAGCTCCATTGCCATCAGATGACAACCTCGATGTAATGGAAGAATTAAGACAAATTAAAGAAATTGTTCTGGACAGCAACAAAAAACTACAAAAAGCTATTGAAGATGCAGCAGCATTAACTAAAAGAGTGGAAGTGACGGAAAACAGAATAAACTTAATAGAAGATAACTTTGAACAACTCAATCTGAACGCAAGACAAAACAAAATGAATTTGTGGAGGCAGCAGAAACATTCTAAGCAAAGGCAGAAGGGGCTGAGAATGAGATAAGCTCCATGGGGAACAGATGGAATGGGAGATGGGGAGTGAGAATGGAACCCCATGGAGAAAGATGAACAGTAGGGGGCAGGGTAGAGGAAGGAGAATGTAGCAAAGAGATGGGATTGTTTTCTTCCCCTCAAACCTTGAGCTCTCCTTTCTTTTTGCTCCACACATCGATATCTGTGCATGCTCAGAGGCCCTCCAGATGTGGCCCTGAGCTCATGGGCCTTCCAAACCCGGACTAACTGCCGGATTTTGGAAATTGCTCTATCACCAGGAGGGGGGGAGAAGGGGGCAGAGAGGAGGAAAGGCACTAGTGCCGGCAGTGACAGGCTCGCATCTTATCTTGGCATATAGTTTGCGATTTACTGGCATAAACATACAGGAGATGAGTCTTTTTCAATTGAAAAAAAAAAAGCTTCAGAATGAGGGGGCATAGGATGAAGGTGAAAATAGGACAACTCAGGAGTAGCCTGAGGAAATACTTCTTAACGAAAAGGATGGTGAATTTGTGTAACAGCCTCTTGGTGAAGGTGGTGGAGACAAAAAATGTGGCTTCAATAAAGCTGGGGACAAATACGTAGGACTTCTAAGGGACAGGAAGGGATAGTAGATGGTGTGAATGGACAGACTGGATAGGCCATCTAATCTTTACTGCCATAATTTTTCTCTGTTTGTATCACTGTCCAGTTTAAGTATGTCTAGCTTTTCCCCTTCAATTGTTTGTTTTTTTAACAGTGCAGCTGCAAACTCCCGACATGTCTTCCAAAAATTTATTTTAACTTCACAGCTTCCTCCTGCTTCATGGAGGACTTTCAGCTCAGTTAAGACTTTTAATCTTTTAGGAGTCACGTGAGGGTATTTGGGTTTTTTCTCCTCCCTCCCCCTTTCCCATTCAGTCCTGCTTAACAGCAACAGATCGTTCGTTCCCTCTTGAACCCTGCACTAGTATGGTATATATTGTACATTAGGGTTGTTCAGAAAAACCTAAAGTTGGAAAAACTGTGTGAATTTAAGTTTTTCCCATGAATTTGATTGTGCTTGATCAGAAAATAATTTTTAAAGCCCCTCCTGGGGTTGCTTAAAGCCTCTGATTACATAAAGCTCCATTTTTCTTAAACTTTGTTATTATATTTGCTTATTGGAACAAATTTCTTGGTATTATAGCTGTAACTTTTATGTTTTCACACTCAGCAATAATTCATTGCTAAAAAGACATTTAATGCACAAACTCTAGCAGCATTTTATTAAATGAACCTTCACTATCTGCACTTTATTGTAGAAAATAGCAAAAAATTAACATACATTCTCTAACACATACATTTTTTTTTAATACAAATTTAATGATTACAATATCAGATGATACCAGGAAAAAAAGGTCTTACACATTAACAATATTTATACATACAAACAAAATTCCTTTCCAACCCCATAACTATGGAAGACATGCTACAATTTCTAACTACAAAAATAAGAAGAAAACTAAGAATTGGTTTTTGATTCATCCTTGTGAATCTTTAACCAGTCCCTACTGTTTGGGACTTACATCCTCCAATTTCTCAGTAGTGAAACACATTTAAAGAAAGAAAACTCATTTCTGTTCTCGAGCTAATAAGAATTGTTGCAATTGAATGGGATCCCAAAATACATATTCAATGTCTTGTAATTTAACAAGACATTTACATGGAAATTTTAAATAAAATGATGCCTTAAGAGCTAAAACTCTTGTTTTTAATTTTAAAAATTCTTTCCTTCTTAATTGCATAGCTCTTGAGACATCGGGAAAAATTCTAACCAAATCTCCACAAAATTTTGTCAACCTATTTTTGAAGTAAAGTTTCATTATTAACATTTTATCTCTCTCACTCATGCATGTTATTAACATAGTGGATACATTTTGGTGTAGTAATCTACCAATGGCGTTCCAAACACTCAAGCAAAAACCTAGGCATGTTTACATGCGTTCCAGATTGGTACAGTTGTGCCCAGAACAGCTATTCTTCCATGATGCCTGGTGTCTGCCTGTCTACTCCTAAAGAAATCAATTCAAGCTCTGAACATACTAACAGTAAATCCCCATATGTTCGGTAAAAAGCGCAGTGCAGTGCGAACCCGTGGTGTTAACCCATGGGTTAAAAGCGTGTTCTGTTCTATATAATCTGGCTGCACCTAGGCCAAATTGAAATGATTTCTTATTAATGTCCACGCGTAGGGCCAGCTAAACTGCAACCATCCCTTTGACCTCATTTGTGTTAAGAGCCAGCACATGTGCAAATCGCATCTACAACCAACAAGGATGATCTGTACATGCATCTCGATCGCAGTAGGGCGTGCATCCGATCACAAGAGAAAACAACAAGGAAGAGAAAATACCAGGACTTGAACTGCATGTACACTAATGCAAGGAGCCTAAAAAACAAAATGGGGGAATTAGAAGTCATGGCCAATAATGAGAGTCTAGACATCATAGGGATCATGGAAACATGGTGGAACAAGGAAAACAATTGGGACATAGTTCTGCCAGGGTACAAGCTCTACCGAAGAGACAGGACATATCAGAAAGGAGGAGGAATCACACTATACATCAAGGACACCATTAAATCGACCAGCGTGGATGCGGCAGCAACAAATGACCAACTAGAATCACTATTGGTTAAAATAACAGGAAGGAACGGAACCGAGATAAAGATGGGATTGTACTACCGTCCACCTGGGCAAACTGAAGCAAATGATACAGAAATGGAAGCCGAATTGAGGCAGAAATGCAAGAACACTAACACCATAGTTATGGGAGACTTCAACTATCCCAGGATAGACTGGAGTCTTGGAATTTCAAAATGTACAAAGGAAACGGAGTTCCTGGAGACTGTACGAGACTGCTTCATGGAACAACTTGTCAAGGAACCAACGAGATGGTCAGCGATTCTGGATCTAATCCTCAACGGGCTGAAAGGACCTGCAAAGAGACTGGAAGTAGTGGGTCCATTAGGTAACAGTGACCACAATATGATCCAGTTCAAAGTGGAAGTAGGATTACCAAAAGGAAAGAGGACAAATGCAACAACGTTTAACTTCAAGAAAGGGAACTATGACGCAATGAGACGAATGGTGAAAAACCCCCTCAAAAACAGCTCAAAGAAGGCGCAGACTGTGGAGCAAGCCTGGTCCTTATTCAAAGATACGGTAAACGAGGCGCAAAACCTGTATATACCCAGATTTAGAAAAGGATGCAAAAAGAATCAAACAAAAGACCCGGCATGGATAACCACTGAAGTAAAGAAAGTGATAGGAGACAAGAAAAGGACATTTCGGAAGTGAAAAAAGGACAAAACCGAAGAAAATTGGAAAGAGCACAGGAAGCAACAAAAAGAGTGTCACCGAGTGGTCAGAATAGCAAAGAAAGAATATGAAGAGAGACTAGCTAAGGAAGCACAAAATTTTAAACCATTCTTCCGATATGTGAAAGGAAAGCAGCCGGCGAGGGAGGAGGTGGAACCTCTGGATGAAGGCAACAAGAAGGGAGTGGTGAAGGAGGAAAAAGAGGTGGCTGACAGACTAAACATGTTCTTCTTGCCGGTCTTTACAAGAGAAGACACATCCAACATGCCGGAACCGGAAAAAAATCTTCAGGGGAGATCAAGAGGGAAAATTATCATGCATAGAGATAAACCTCGAAGACATACTCAAGCAGATAGATAGACTAAAAGCTGACAAATCTCCGGGCCCAGACGGAATCCACCCGAGAACACTGAAAGAGCTCAGAGTCGAAACAGCGGAGTTACTGCAGCAGATTGCAACCTAACCTTGAAAACAGGAGTAATCCCAGAGGACTGGAGGATAGCAAATGTAACACCTATCTTCAAAAAGGATCGAGAGGCGACCCAGGAAACTACAGACCGGTAAGCTTAACCTCAGTTCCGGGGAAGATGGCCGAATCATTGATCAAGGAAGGTATCAATGAGTATTTAGAAAAAAAATAATCTGATGAGAACAAGCCAGCATGGTTTCTGTAAAGGAAGATCATACCTAACAAACCTACTGCATTTCTTTGAGGGGATAAGCAAGCAATTGGACAAGGGTGATCCCATAGACATCGTATATCTCGATTTCCAAAAAGCCTTCGACAAGGTACCTCATGAGCGCCTACTGAGGAAAATGTGGAGCCACGGGGTGGTAGGGGACGTGCACAGATGGATCAGGAATTGGCTGGCGGACAGGAAACAGAGGGTAGGAGTAAAAGGGCAATACTCGGGCTGGATAGGGGTCACAAGTGGGGTCCCACAGGGGTCAGTGTTGGGACCGCTGCTGTTCAATATATTCATTAATGACCTGGAAACAGGGACAAAGTGTGAAGTTATAAAATTCATGGACGACACAAAACTCTCCAGTAGAGTCATAAATGTTGAGGAATGCAAAGAATTACAAGGAGACCTGAACAAACTGAGTGAGTGGGCAAAAAGATGGCAGATGAGCTTCAATGTAGAGAAATGTAAAGTCTTGCATGTGGGGAAGGGGAACCCAATGTACAGCTATACGATGGGAGGGAAGGTACTGGGGGAAGGCTGCCTAGAAAAAGACTTGGGGTTATTGGTGGATAAAACAATGAAGCCGGCGGCGCAATGTGCAGTGGCCTCAAAGAAAGCGAACAGAATGTTGGGCATAATCAAAAAGGGTATCACTACCAGAACAAAGGAGGTTATTCTACCACTGTATCAAGCAATGGTACACCCACATCTGGAGTACTGTGTCCAATACTGGTCGCCCTACCTTAAGAAGGATATGGCGATACTCGAGAGGGTCCAGAGAAGAGCGACAAGGATGATTAAGGGCATGGAAAACCTTTCATATGCTGAAAGGTTGGAGAGGCTGGGGCTCTTTACCCTGGAAAAGCGGAGACTTAGAGGGGACATGATAGAGGCTTATAAAATCATGAAAGGCATAGAGAAGGTGGAGAAGGACAGATTCTTCAGACTAACCGGGCCAACAAAAACAAGAGGGCATTCAGAAAAATTGAAAGGAGACAGATACAAAATGAATGCTAGGAAGTTCTTCACTCAGAGGGTGGTCAACACCTGGAATGTGCTCCCAGTGAAGGTGATAGGGCAGAGTACAATATTGGGCTTCAAAAAGGGATTGGATGACTTCCTGAGAAGGAGAAGGGGACTGAAGGGTACAAACAGAGGGTAACTATACAGTTACTAAATGAATAGGAAATAAAGAATTTAGGTTAAGGACCACTTACAGGTCACGGACCTGGGGGACCGCCCTGGGAGCGGACTGCTGGGCACGATGGACCCTTTGTCTGACCCGACAGAGGCAATGCTTATGTTCTTATGTTACATCATTTGCATGCTGAAGCTGTTGTGAATAGGTCGCTCAGCAAGACTCAGCCACGGATTGCCCAACAATGGTGAATTTAGTGAATCTAGGCCTATGTGTTTCTGAGCTGTAGTCTCTTTTTAGAGGTACCGATTTAACTTGCAGCAGAACAATAGACCTGGGATAAGCAATGAGGAGATACAGAGCATGGAGGCTCAAAAATAAAACATATTATTTCTTGAGGATCTTAAATGGTATTCATTATTGGAAGGTCTGTTTCTATGATGACTTGGCCTGATGCTAGAAAGGAGCAATCAAACATTTAGAGTGCATTGGCGACTCCCTTGCATTTTACTGAGATTCTTTGGGAATGAGCAAATGCAGTGACCCTCACCAGCTTTCTGGATGCTACAGCTATTCAAGGCTCATGTTCTCTCTTCATGAAAACTGGATTAGGATTAGCCTGCGGGAGAGGTGTGCTCCAGCTAACTCCTGATGTTTGGAAAGATAGTCAAATTTGCATTAGTTTGTGCAGAGCATGACTTGATTTCTGTAGGAACAGACAGACAGATACCAGGCATCGTGGAAGAAAAGAATAGTTGTTCTGGGCACAACTGTACCAACCTGGAACGTATGTATAACATGCCCAGATTCTGTGCCTGTTCTTAATAAGACTTTTTATAACTAAGGCATGCTGTTTGAGCACTACTTATATATTTAAAGTATTTCAAATTAACAAAGCTGATTATTCTTTCTTGCAAAACTAGCTAAGGCAAAAGTTGGTAATCAGAATGAAACTCCTTGTGCCTCACCGCTGATTTTGCTAGCTTTTCAGCAGAAAATGCATTCTGTACTTGTATCTTACGTCTACAAAACTAAAGAAACTCAGCTTCTATTCCCTCTGATCATGTGCAGCCAGCCTCAGAAGCCATACAGAAGAGAAAGAGTTAAAATAAAAGACTTAGAAGGAAAAGAGGGCGGAAATGAAAGTCTTGTGACATGAAAGAGGAAAAAAATCATCACAGCATACAACATAAAAAATACTTCAAAATATCTCAAACTAGGACCATGCATGTTTAATTTAAAATCAGTCAGCTGAAGGAAAGCAAAGCCAAACAGGAAAACCTTGGTTGATTTTACTATGTCAAGTAATTGGTGCTATTAAAGCAACTGTGAACAGGGAAGCCCTGCATGAAATATGTTAATTAATAAACCCAGTTTCGCCTACTCAGCCTGGAAAAAAAATAGAAACATTGTAGGCACTGAATACAGTGTCTTGCCATTGAATTCAAAAAATACAAAATAAAATAAAACTATTGCCCTCCAAATTTAATGCATCAGTTAGAAAATTAATTTGCAAGGCAGAATGAACTTAAGTATCTAAAAGTAGCAGATGAGAAGACATTTTACCATCTTTTCAATAATAGAGAAAAAATATTCCACAATAGTAATATTGTATATTCCAGGGAAAAAAAACAGCAAAGAAGTCTTTGTATATTACAAAAGACCTTCAGCTTCATGCAAGCAACACATTCATTTCCTGCCAAGGGAAATTCTACAAACCCCAAGCAGGAAAAAACTCTCATTCAGCTACAAAAAATAGAAGACAATTCTAATACTGTTAGAAAAAAAAAAGACCCCATGGCAACAAGGTCTATTGCTGTTTGTACCTCCACTCAGTTTTTAGGGCAGAGGGGGGACTGGGTAAAACGATGATCTGCAGACCCCACAGACCTCTACCCCACAGGACGAGTGGGATCCATGAGGTCTGCAGGAGTTAAAATGAGAATCGCTGCAGACCCCACACCATGGTCACTTTCTTTTTAAGGCTGTGTGCTTTAGTTCCATGGGATCAGTGGGGCCCCCAGGTAGAAGGCATTTGGGATACTGGGGCGCAGAAAATCTGGGCACAACAAAAGGGAGCACTAGGAAGAGACAGCGGGAAATTCATATGGTATTCAGCATCAGCAATCCCAACCACAGAAAAAAACCCCAGCATGGGTAGAAGTTAAAAGGTGGACCCCATGGAACTAAAAGCGCACAGCCTTAAAAAGAAAGTGGCCGTGGCGAAAGATCTTCATTTTTTTTACTCCTACAGATTTCACTCACTCCTATGGAACCCAAAGAACCCGCTGGGGGGGGGGGGGGGGGAGTGGACAAGATGAGGATATGTGGGGTAAGCAGGATCCCCGAGGCCCATAGGAGTTAAAACAAGGATCCCCGTGGACCCCATGCCACAGCCGCTTTTTAAAGCCGTGCTGTAGAAATTTGCAGGATCCTCGTTTTACCCAGTCCCGGCAGAGGGAAGAGTATCCCATAATCTGTCCTATTTGTCCTTACTAATGTCGCTGGCTGCATGCACAGAGCAAAAGATTAAACAAAACAAAAGTAAGATTACTCATCAATTACATATTCCATGATTCAAGAACCTGTGCACTTTTACAAGAAGCAATATATTATTCCTAAATACTTCTCCAGGTTAGAAAAAAAAAAAAAAATAGGCCAGTGCAAGAATACTAGGTGCCCTAGACAATCTTTCATCCTTACACTCCCCTCAATTAGGGATCCTTTTTCAAAACTGTGGTAGGTGCTAGCGCACACTTACCACAAAGTAGGCTTCCTGCAGGACATGCGTTGGTATCTTGGGAGTAAAATGGCCAATTTGCAAGAGCACAAAGCAAGCTAAAAAATATGTTTAATTTTCTGGGAAGGAGGTATGTTAGGGGGTAGAGAGATGGCATGATGACGCTAATCAGTTAGTACATGAGGCACTACTGCAGGGGTGTCAAAGTCCCTCCTCGAGGGCCGCAATCCAGTTGGGTTTTCAGGATTTCCCCAATGAATATGCATGATATCTATTTTCATGCACTGCTTTCATTGTATACTAATAGATCTCATGATAATTCATTGGGGAAATCCTGAAAACCCAAATGGATTTGCGCCCTCGAGGAGGGACTTGTAGCACAGAGGGCCTTACCACTTACCAGTGGCAGTAGGGACTCGCACAGTCAAAATTAGCGGCCTATTCCAGATACAGCAAAAGTGGCCCTGGCACATGGCAAAGACCCATAGTAAGGGAACGCAATGGCCACTTTCACCAAGGCTTTTAATAAAAGGGTCCATTCATTTGTAGGTCCCCAGCTCATAGCCTCTCTCTCCATAATATTAATAGTTAAACTCTATAATCATGATCACTTTACAAGAAGTCCATTAAGACTCATACCTAGATATCATAGTTTTAAATATTACACCTTTTTTTGCAGGTAAAGGTGCAGATGGCTGTTTCCATTGTATGTGGCTGTCAGAGACATTGTTTTGCTTCCACTGTTGCTGCCTTTTGCTTTCTCCCTAAAGCTACCGCCCTAGGCTACCTTCTTTGGTCGGCCGTTGATAAAAAAAACAACAACCCACATTCTTCCAATTCGTTTGAGACAGAAGGGTGTATTCAGGGGAATTAACTGCGCCCTCCAACCCACGTTTCCGGGAATATTTTTGCCTTTTTCCCCTCCTTGGCATACTAGGAAGACTCCAGCTTCACCCGTGTGCAGACAGCGGGAGCATTTACAGTGCCCCTTCCTGTACCGGGACAGGCTAAGGCTGGTGCTGGCAGTGTAAAGTCACTGCATGAAGGGTGCGAAGGAGCAGGCAGCATATGCAGTCAGTGAAAGGAGCGTGGGGAGAGCACTGGGACAGGTTACATACAGTCAGCCAGAGACGGGGGATAACATGCGATACCACGCGTTAAGCCTCAGCCTGCGCTTGGCAGCAAATAGAGGCACTGCTCCTGAACCCCAGCTCACCTCCTTCTTGGGGATGCGCGGCACCGTGTTCCTAAACTTGGACGTCTTAAAACGATTCATTGCTGCGAGTAGAGGAGACTCCGACAGTGAACAAGCGAGGAACGACAAGGGGCGTGGCCTGAACTAGAAACACCCCCCCAAGCTTTTCGCAGCCACAGCCACCGCCCCCCATCCCGCCTCCTATAGGCACTCCGCTACATCACCTGTCATCTAACGAGCAGCTTACTACTATAAATGTCTGTTCATAGACCAGTCTGGTGAATAGCAATAGTCCTTAAAGTATCAAACTAAACATAATCGCAAAATAATATATAATAGTATTATAAAGGGAAGTACCTGACAAATTATTTTTCTTCCATTTTGCAAGTTTGTTAAGATATGGTAAGAAATAAACTGAGCAGAGAGGTTTGTGTCCCACTAGTTTAGCTCTATTTCTCTCTCATCAGAGCTTCAGTACTAGTACATTAATCATGATCTCTGCTTTCATGAGAGGCAAGCCTTAAAGAAGTAAATCAAGTGGTCCACCAGTCGAAAATCTGAGCACACCTTCCTGCTTACTGCTTCCTTTTGCCCATAGGAGCCATCTCTGTGGGTGCTTGAGCAACCCCAAGATTTAACCAGTTCCTTGATTGTGTCCAAGGAGAGGCCCTTTCCACTGAGTTTAGCATCCCCATTTATTTTGAAAAGTTGGTTCCTATGTTCTTGACCTGTCCTTTTTCCCTTTACTGCAAGTACATGTGCTCTGAAATCGATGTACATACTTTTAACTATTGGGTGGAAGACAATTTTCAGCTCAAAAACTTACCCCAACTACTGTCTACTTTGTCTATATTCTTTCAGAAGCTCCAAAGAAAAAAAACAATATCATTTAACTAGTGTTTAAGCCCATTACATTAACGGGTGCTAGTAAAGCCTCCTTCCCTCACATGTCCCCTATTTTCAGCCTCAGCTCCAAACCCATTTTACCCCCCCCCCCCCAGCCCCCTTCTCCCATCTGTTCACTTTCAGTCCGAGCCCCCTTTTCTCACCAGCAGCATTTCCCTCCCCACTTCCCTGTCCAGGAGTACCCCCTTTCCAGTCATGTTTTCAGGATATCCACAACAAATATGCATGAGATTGACTTGCATACCCTCCTCCATAGTATGCAAATCTTTTTCATGCATATTCATTAAAAATCTAACACATATATGCTCTAACACAGTGGTCTCAAACTCGCGGCCCGCCAGGTACTATTTTGAGGCCCTCAGTATGTTTATCATAATCACAAAAGTAAAATAAAACAGTTTCTTGATCATATGTCTCTTTAGCTATAAATGACAATATTAGTATTAAGACTTAGCCAAAAGGAAAGATTTATAAACTATAAAGAGTTTTACCTCATGCAAAATTGTCATTTCTTTAATAAGACATTAACTATTTTTTCTGAGGCCCTCCAAGTACCTACAAATCCAAAATGTGGCCCTGCAAAGGGTTTGAGTTTGAGACCACTGCTCTAACACATATATGCTGCCTCATTTGGCAGTGGTTCCCAAACTTGTCCAGGAGGATCCCCTATCAGACTTTGCAGGATGAATATTCATGAGAGATTTGCATAGAGTACATGCAAATTTCTCATATATATTCATTATGGATATCCAGAAAACCTGACTGGCTGTGGAGACCCCAGGACAGGTTTGGGAATCACTGCTATACAATATTAAATCCAAATACATATTCTGCATCCCCGCTTCCCCAGTATTGGAAGTAAAGCAGAACTAGGACAGTTCCCTATAAAAGTCATCATACAAAATAAAAAGTCTGATTCTACTGTTATCTCAGTAACAGCAACATAAACCTTCTCAGCATTATTACAGGCTCACAAAGGAAAAGAGGCCATAAATAGTGTGATTAGAAAAATAAAATGTTCTGACACAAAACCCCTCTTCTATTAAACTGCGCTAGCAATTTTTAGTGCGGTGAGCCACACTGAATGTCCCGCGCTGCTCCCAACACTCATAGAGTTCTTATGAGCATTGGGAGCAGTGTGGGCCATTCAGCGCGGCTCTCTGTGCTAAAAACTGCTAGCGCAGTTTAATAGAAGAGGGGGGAAAGGTAGGAAAAAAAGATTTTACTTTCAATATTTTAAATATGTTACATTTGTGTATCTTATATGTCTGCTTTTTGCTCAGAACAGAAAATAATGTATTTCTAAGTTTCACAAGCTCTGCATCGTGTGCAGAGTCTGACTTCTTTAGCCATCTTTTAAAATTGCAGTCCCTTATGTTGTACTGGGGAAGGATCTGCACATGTAACCAAATAAGGGATTCTGCTAGTGTATAGTTTCCTTACTGCCTCTTTTACAAAGGCGTGCTAACGGCCCAGAAGCCCATAGAAATTTAAAGGGCTTCGGGGCTGTTGCCGCGTGGCTTTGTAAAAGAGGCCGTTAGTCTATAGGGATCTGAAAAGGGTCTGGGTTATTATTTCCCCCCCCCCCCAGTAGGAGATTCCTAAACCACATATCCACTAGTGAATACTGACACCTAGATGTTGCGACCTGACAGTCACTACAGTGCTAACTTGTTGCAAAAATTATTGTAGTAAAGGGGATGAGACTTGATATATTGTTTTAGTTTTTCTGTGTGGTACAATCAAAGCAATTTACATATTTTTGACAGGTTCTTACTTTGTACCTGTGGCAATGAAGTATTAAGTGACTTACCTAGAGTTACAAGATAGAGAATGACACGGTGACTGTTACGCATGGGTAGCCATGGGTAATCCACAGGAATGGGGCGAAAAAAAGACTGGTAGCAGCGGGTACAGGGACAAGGCCAATCACCACCCCATGGAGTATCTGCTGTGCGTTGCTGCCCTCCCCACCCCTCCTGGTCAGCAGCCTTCCTCACAATTGTGCAGTCCAGCAGCCCCCTCCCTCCTGATCACCAAAGTCCGGGTATCTCTTCCGTTCATCGGGCCATCTCCCTCTCTTCCCCTCATCTTTGCTTGCTCTTTTCAGTTTTCTCTCTCCAAGCGGCCCGGATGCCACAGCCTTCTCACAAGTCGTGTGTGCCTGCCCCAAAACTTCTCTTCTGACATGAGCTTTCTAGACGGAAACAGAAATTTGCTTCAGAGAAGTTGTGGGGTAGTCACACGCAACTTGTGAGAAGGCTGTGGCATCTGGGCCACTCGGAGAGAGAAAACTTCAATTCTGAAAAGCTCCCGTTAAGGTAGAGAGATAGCCCGATGAGGGGAAGAGGTTGAGTGGCACTGAAGGGGAGAGAGAGGGGGAGGGGGGAGGGAGGAGCAGACACTGCATGGAAGTGGGGAGGGAGAGGGAAGCAGACGCTGTTTGGAAGTGGGGAGGAGAGAGAGATGGGAACAGACACTGGATGGGAGAGGAAAGAGAGGGGAGCAGACTTTGGAAGAAAGTGGAGAGGAGAGAGAAAGCACATTCTCCCCCCTTCCCATATGTATCTAAGACCTATGGGTCAATATTTACCCAGTTTGTACGGTTGGTAGTCCTGTAATTTTTATAGGAAAGTATGTTCAATTGTTATTTTTGTTTTAATGTTAATGTTTTTACTTTGTACAACGCTTTGTAGATTCGAAAGAGCGTTTAATCAAAAACTGAATAAACTATAAACTATAACTATAAACTATATAACTATACTGGATGGAAGGAGAGGATAAAGAAAAGAGGGCACATGCTGGATTGGAGGAAGAGAATAGTGAGATACTAGAAGGAGTGAGGGAAACAGGTGGCAAGCTGTAGGTAGACACAATGAAAGGGAAATTGAGGACTGGAAAATTAGAAAGTAGACAAGAGGTAGAAAAGAAATTGAGAAGGAAGAGCAGAAAAGAAAAGGAAGGGAAAGGGAGAGGAGATAGAGCTCAGAGCATTGGGTGAGGGGAGGAGACAGATACCAGATCTGAAGGAAGGAAAGAAAGAGAGATGCTAAAAACCATCTGGGGGAGGGAGGGAGAGATGAAAGGGAAGAAGACAGAGATGCCAGACCATGGGGGGAGTGGAAAGAAGAAGATGGGTGCTAGACCAATGTGGGGGGGGGAAGGAAGAAGCAGACAGTTTTTGGTAGAAGCATAGAAATAGAGCAGATTCCATATGGAAGAAGCAGAGAAGGCAGACAGTGGATGGAAGGAAGAAAATGACGAGAAGATGAAGAAAGCAGAAACCAGACAACAAAGGTAGAAAAAAAATTATATTTCTTTTCTTTTTTTTTTGCTTTAGGATAAAGTAGTATTGTAGCAGTGTTGATAAACGTTTATAAACAAAGCCCTACCAGCTGAAGAGCTCTTCCTCTAGTTTGGCAACCAGAGCTCTAATTTATGAAATGACAATTCAACAAGGAGATCAAGATGGCGTCGAGAATGGACACCTGAATGAGCGGCGCTGCTTACCTCGCCTGAACCAGCACTCGCACTGACTCTCCCTCACATTTCAATATGGGGAAGAGGAAGGGAGCCTCTCGCCCTAACCCTCCGGTGACTGGAGCCTTTCAGTGGATGCTTCAAACGTCGATCCAAAGCGCGTTGGCCCATTTGGGTGAAAAACCCCATTCCACTTCAGGGGAGAACCTGGATTCTTCGGGAACTCTCGGCGCGGGAAGCCGGGCGTCACTGAGCCCGGAGCATAGGCTGATTCCTCCCCAACCTGGAAGTGAACGGGTGCAGGGGTCGGAGGTAGTCCTTCCTCCGAGACTGGGAAGCTTGGAAACCTCTGGGAGAGGGGTACCTGCACGGGACTCTTCAGAGGAAAAAGCAGGAGAACAGTGTCATCTAAGTCCTTGCACCAGAGAAGAAGAGGTGAGAGACGCTCCGGGAGGGAGAACTGTTTTGTTTGGGGAGTTGAGGAAGCCTGAAAAAATTGATATGGAGGCGCTCTGGCAGGCCATATCAATCATGGATTCCAACCTGAAACTTTCTTTGTCTGCCTTGAAAGTGAATTATGGAATTGTCCTTTCTAAAGTTGAGCAACAAGGGTCTATAGTAACTAATCTAAAAGAAAAATTGGAGAAGCATGAAGAGGATTTGGGACAAATGAAAAGAGTGGAATTGGAAAGGATTAAAGAGAGCTCCTATATTTTACGCAAAATGGAGAATTTTGAGAACCAACTATGGAGAAATAACTTGAGAATGTTGAATTTTCCTAAATGTCCTATTATATCACCTGTAGAAATGGTAAAGAAATACTTTCAGGAGACCTTGACCATTCCAATGGAGAATTGACCTCCAATTGTGAGAGCTTATTACCTAAATATTAGACGACCACAGGAGGAGTCCACTCCTATTGGAAAGCAACCGGTTCAAAATGTAGATATGGATTTAACAAATTATTTGGAAAACTCCCTTGAGGTTGTGACTGATAGAACTACCTTGATGCTCACAGTAGCCCTGGAAAGTGACAGGGAATTTATTTTGCGTTTGTATTTTCGTCATATTAATGACAAGTTTTTGGGCTCTAATATATGAATTTTTCCTGACTTAGCTCAAAAAAACCAGAGATGTAGGAAAGAATTCTTGCCATTAAAACCAAGAGTTCTCGCTCTAGGTGCTACATTCCTTGTTAAATTTCCATCAAAATGTTATGTGCTATTTCAAAATAAGAATTTTTTATTTTTTGAGCCCAAACAGTTATTGGAATTCATTACCTCTAAAGAAGGTGTGGCAACCATGAATAATTAGATATGGCCTTCCATCTGGTAGTGAAATGGGTTATCTTATGTCGTTACTCCAATAATTTAATAGTTGAATTGAAATTTATTTCTTTTCTTGATCTCCAATATTGTGGGCTAAATAAGAGTTAATATTACTTGTTTATAATATTTTTTGTGTTAATTTTTATTTCTTCATCTCTGATCTGTATCAAGTTATCATTGTATACTTGTATTATTATAAAATTCAATAAACAAATTAAATAATAATAAAATGACAATTGTACAGAATATTGTTTCTTTTTATACAAAACTATTTGAGGCTTGTGCGGATGAGATCAGATGGTTTGCGGGGACAGGGTGAGGACAGGGACCGAGTTCACAGGGATGGGGCAGAGACAGGGACAACACACACACAGAAACAAACATGTCATGTTAAATCAGGTTTTCTATTCCACTTTTACCTATTCAGTTCAAAATCAGATTACATTACAAGAGGTTGAGTCATTTACCCAGGAAGTGGACAGTTTGTCATGGACATTCAATAGGGTTGCTAGTATAGGTAGGTCAGTACTATTATGTTTAAACAATTTTATTGATGACAACATAACAGCAGAAACAAGAACAAACATTGCCAACAAAATACAGGCAAATACAATCAATCAGTACAACTATTAATACAGTTAAGTCATAGTTACAAACACATAGTACAAGTAAGTCATCATTGGCTCATTGTTTTGTCCCAGGAGTTGCATTAGACAGTTTAAAAAAGGCTTTTACATTTACCATTTCCGTTACTTCGGGGTTGGCTCCCTGTCTTGGTACAGAAATGCTTTTAAAAGTGATAGTGCTCACAAGATCGTTGTATCAGTGGTAGTTAGTTCCAGCAATTTGCTAATTGATTTTGGATGGATAAAGTAATTTGCTTGGTAGACTTTATATTGTTGCATGCTGGGAATTTTAAGTGGAAAAGATTTCTGGTGGAATATCAGGAGGCACCCTATCATGGCAGATAAAGGCCAAATCGCCCATCCATAGCATCTCCTATCTCCTCTTCTCTCTAAGAGGTCCCACATGCCTATGCCATGTTTTCTTGAATTCAGTCTTTGTCTCCCCCACCTCTACTGGGAGACTATTAAATGCATCTACCAGCCTTTAAAAGAGCATTTCCTTAGATTACTCTTGAGCCTATCACTAGAGAATAACATGGGAACAAAATTTGTCCCCTTCCCTGCAGACTCTGTCCTCATTTGCACAAGCCTCAAACATTTATGATATTTAAATCGGGGGGGGGGGGGGGGGGATTAGGGAATCTTGGTGGATGGGTAGGGTTGGGGTGGCGGGGGAATGGGTTTTCTACTTTTGTTGTTTCTGAAAAACATGTGGATTGTTGGATGTTGATTCCCTTGATTCTCCTGTATTCTTTGTTATTTGTACTTTTAGCATTCGCAATAAAAAAAGATTTGAACATAAAGTATAAAAAGGGACATTATTCTGTACAACTGTTTATAAATCACAAATACAGCCTTCCATTTCTATCTGGTTTTGGTACAACCTTCCCAAATATTCAGTTGCCTATGTTTTTATATCATCTAGGAAGGAAATTGGATTGTTTTTCAGACATGGGTGTAGAAGAAAACCTAAACTGTGTAGTGGATGTTTCTGCAGCTTTTGATACTGTAGATCCCATGATTTTGTTAAGGAAATTGCATATGGGAGGAATAGGAGGGGTGCTATTGAAATGGTTAAATTTGCTGTTGGCAAATCACACATTTGTGGTACAAAGTGGTGGTCAGAGTTCTGCTGTGATGTCATTAAATAAGTGAGTGCCACAGGGATCAGCACTATCAGCTTTGCTTTGCATTTTTTAAGTTTATACATTTTATTGAATCATATAAAGCACAATACAAAAAAAACAATGTTGCACCTGAAAATAGCAAAAAGGCATAAAAGTACAACCAATATAACACCTTGGGTTCCACTTACTCTGTAGCTGGACCTTGTTTACGGAATGCTTTGTCGTTTTGAGGCAACGTAAAGATTTGAAGTCCTTCAAATATCTTTGAAAACACATCAATTTGCTAAATCATTTTTTTAGATTCTAAAATGTATCTCTTACTTGATGTGTCTGAGTTCTTGTATAGATGTATTATGTTGTTTTATTTTTTGTATGATGATGCATTTTGTTCTTTTATCCAGGTTTTGTGTATGTGAAGATTGATCGGCGAGGTGGGGTGGTCGCCGGGGCAGGAGGGCCTGGGATCCCTCCTGCCCCGATCTTGTTCGGGGGGGGGGGGGGGAGGGGTGATGGATCGTGGCAGGATAGATTGGCTATCTCTCCTGCTGCGATTGTTGCGGTGAGGAGTGGGCAGGTTGCCGGGGCCGGTGAGCTCATCATGGCAGCCGCAATCAGCTCAGCGACCCCTTTTTCGGCACTTATACCTGTTTTGACTTGGTCTAAGTCAAAATGTATAAGTGCCGACTAGGCAACCTGCCTAAACTTTTGGTTATACCTGCTGTACGCCTACATATAGGTCGGCCCACCTCCTGCCCTTTCCCCTCCTCTAAAAACGCCTCTTTTTGCTCTATGCGTTTAGAGGCAGGGGAAAGGCCTAAGTTGGTTTTAGATACGTCTAAAACCAGCTTTGGTTATGGATACTTGGACGATCAGGCTTCTTGATCGTCTAAATACCCATTTAGGCCACTTTGTAGATGGTTTTTTTGTTTTGATTATGAGGCTATAAGTGGTGTAGAAATAAAAATAAATAAATAAAATAAGTGTCTATTAAATGTTAGAAATGTTCTTTGACGCAAGCAACGATGGATGAATCTGTTGCAGTAACAGTAAGATGCTTGGGCAGCTGGGCACATGATAGAAGGATGTTGCAGAATGCAGAAAAAACATAAATGATATAACAATATTTAACTGAAATCCAAAATAAGAGAATGGGTAAAATTTTTCCCTGTCCCCACAAGTTTTGTCACTGTCACTGCCCCATTCCTGTAAGCTCTGCCTTAATCGCACAAGCCTCGAACACATGATTTTAAAGTGTTTGAGGCTTGTGCAGATTAGGACAGAGCTTGCAGGAATGGGACAGGGACAGGAAAAGAACTTGCTGGGATGGGAAAATTAGTTCCTGTGGGGATGGGTAAAAATTTGTCCCCGTGTCATTCTCTAATCCAAAAGCAGCTTCTGATTTTTTTTTTAATCATTGAATTCAGTTGCCAATTGTCTTAGATATGTTAAGTTTTTCATATTGATACTAGTCAAGTTTTTAGAGAATGACACAAGGCAAAGTTTGTCCCTGTCCCCACAGGCTCTGTCCTCATCCTCACTCCATCTCCAAGGACTGTCCCTGTGTAATTCTCTATGACCTACATCCTATGCCCTCTCATTCTGGAGCTTCCTTTCAAATGTGACTCGACTCATGTACATTTATGTCACGTAGTTATTGTTTATTGAAAGCTTCTATACTGCTACTACTGACTGTGGAGTCAATTCAAGTGGTTTACATGAGCTTCTGTAAAGGTGTTACAATACAGAGTTAGCATTTTCTAAGATGGTTTTCAGTACAGACACATTTATACCATAATCAACCAACCTACATATATGTACACATTTATACCATAGTCAATCATCCTACATATAATACTAGTATTGTGTACTATGTTCATGCTAAATCCTACTTATATGCACACATACCTGTATCATGTTCTATGTTGTGTTCCTAATGGAGATTAGCTGTCTCCTCTGTTGCTTTATTAGCTATATAAACATCTCTATCGTATCTCCCCCCTCTCCCACCTTTCCTCCAAAGTATACATATTGCGATCTTAAAATCTGTCCCCATACACCTTTTGACGAAGACCACCAACTATTTTAGTAGCCTTCACTCTGTCTAGAAAGTTTCAATAAATTTGTTTCAGGACCCTTTTCCACACACTTCCAGAGAGTGTAGGCACTGCTGCTCAATAATCCTTGTTTCTAATGAGATAAAGGGCTCAAAAAGTGTGATATACTTCTGATTTGTAAGACTTGGCATCTCAGTCTCATCCAATCATAAGATGGTACATGTATAGATGTAGTTTGAGAGGGGATGTGCAGAGCTTGGAAAAAGGGATTGTAGAATATTTGTAAATTAAACTTCCATGAGCTGCAATGAATACAAATTCCTCAGACTGATATTTTCCTAGTCTGCCTTTGATTGCTGGAGAGGATGATTTTCCAGGGAAAAGGAATTAGTGACCATCACGAGGGCTTACAGAATTAATGATTGGGAGTTTGAGATCTGAGGTCTTCTTAACATGGAGGACCAGGATCATAAAGGCAGAGAGGAGGCTGAAGGTAGAAAAGGTTCTTCTACTCTCTTCCTCAACACCAAGGACCTCTATCTCCAGCCATCCTTCAAGCACTAGTGTTGCATCAAAAGGAATGTGTTAATCTTTTGAAGTATCCGTTCATGCAAGACGTTACCTCGCAAGTCTGCCCCACTTCATTCTATGAGCATTAGTAATGTTAATTTTTATGGGTCCTCAGAGGGCCACCACGCGCTCAAATATATCTCATAGTGCAGGACTTTATGCACCCTTTCGTCACTGGACCTATGTTTTTATGTCTCATAAATGCTATTAACTTAACTTGAATATAAATATGCTAAAAGTACTTAGCTTAATGACACTAGTCGGGAGGGTAGAAAACATCAGTTGTCCAACATGTTTCGCCCAAATGACAGGGCTTTATCAAGGCTCCCTCTCCCTAGAAAAATAAAAAATATATATGTATTTTTCCTATATGCCTAGCCTTTTACCATATTACTTCTATTAGGTGTACCATATTCATTATAAACTTTCAACCTCTTACCGTTTGAAATCATATTCTCCCTCCAATGCGTCAGAGACGAAATGGCGGTCACGCTTTTAGTCAGCTGTTTTATACGTATACACGACAACCACGTCCCATACTATTGGGGACGTCATTGTGTGACGTAGAGTTTGTTAAGCTTACTCCTCCCCTTTAATACTGTTTACCAGGTTAATTATACCAGACTGGATTCACAAACGTCCCCCAGAACCTAGATCATATTAATGAAGCCCATTCTAATTCATTATTTAATCCCTTAGGAACCACCGTGTTCAGGCGGTAGATCCAACGCTGTTCAGAAAAGTTTAACCTCCCCTCCCAATCACCCTCCAGCTCTTTATCACTCATACACTCTATCACTCTCCATCTTAAATGTTGGATTTCATGGCCTTTCTCAAGCCAGTGCTGGACTATAGGGGCCTGCAACGTCCTGGTATTGATACGAGATTTATGTTCATTCAACCGTATGTTAATCGCCCGTTTAGTTCGCCCCACGTACACCAAGTCACAGGGGCAAACAATAATGTATACCACCCTGATCGATTTACATGTCGTGTTTGACCTGGCTTTTACTGAATATCCTGATTGGGGGTCAGTCCATTGAGCCCCCTCCAGCGTGAGATCACACCATTGGCACTGGTGACATTTGTTGTGCTCAGCATATTCTATTGGATGTGTTACTTTCCTAAGGGTCTGACCTATGGTCTTACCCCTACGGTACGAAAATAGAGGTGGTTCAGAGAAAATCTCATGTAAGCCTAGGATATGCCAATGTTGTTTAATAAGAGAGGTCAGCACCCCCGATGCCTTTGAGAAAGGGAGAACACAAATCATCCTCTCTTCCTCTTGGGCTCGAGGTTTATCCACAAGTAGTAACTCCCTATGGGCGTACCGGGCCCTCAAATAGGCCCGTCTAATAGAACTTCTGGGGTACCCTCTCTCTAGAAACCGTTTTCCTAAATCCTTAGCTATTCTCTTAAATTCTTCTAGCGAGGAGCAGATCCTGCGCACTCGCAGGTACTGGCTGATAGGCAGACTGTATTTCAATTGATAGGGGTGATAGCTGTCAAAATGAAGGAGGGTGTTACGGGCCACCGGTTTCCTATACAAAGTAGTCTCTATCCTTAAATGATCCTTACTTATAAGTATGTCCAAAAACTCAATCTGGCTTTTGCTAAAATGAGGAATAAACTGTAAATTGGGGTTCAGAGTGTTAATCCAGACACAAAAATCCCCTAGACCCTCCTCAGTGCCCTCCCAAAGGAAAAAAATGTCGTCTAAAAACCGTTTCCATAGGGGAACATTTTGAAAGGATTCAGATGGATATACTAGCTCCTTCTCAAATTTCCCCATATATAGTGTTGCGATGGAGGGCGCCAAAGTTGCCCCCATCGCCACACCCTCAATCTGTTGAAAAAAAGTCCCTTTGTATTCAAAAAAGCTGTTCTTAAGAACCCATTGGGCTAGTCTTAACAGAAAGGGAGTGGATATCCTACGGTGTTTAGTCCTATTTATCAGCACCTCCTCTATAATCGAGAGAGCCTCATTTTGGGGTATCTTGGTGTACAACGATACCACATCAAAGGTGACAAAAAACGTATCATTATGGGGGACAATGGTCTCATTAAGGGTCCTAAGGAGATGAGACGAGTCTTTTAAATAAGACTCCACCTTTACAGCCTCCTCCTTAAGAAAGACATCCAAAAATTTGGATAAGGGTTCTAATAGACTATCTCTGGTGTTGACTATAGGTCTGCCAGGTGGTTTGGACAGATTTTTATGGATTTTGGGTACAAAGCGGATGCTGGGGGTCCTAGGGTATTTTTCCAGCAAAAACTGGTATTCTTTAGAAGTTATCTCTCCCAGTTCATCTTTCATCAATGTTCCTGTGGGATTATCCAACAGTTTTCTATATGCTATTGTGTCATTTAGTTGTCGCTCCGCTTCCTCCTCATATTGCTGGGCATCCTGAATCACAATAGAACCCCCTTTATCCGCCTTGGAAATAATAATCTGGTCCATGTCCCTGAGTTGACGTAAAGCTAAATGGTACCCATATGGCATGTTGTATTGGATCTTTGAAGATTGTATCGATATCTCAAATTTCGTGATCCCATCAAGGACTAAATCCTTAAAGGTGGTAAGTATGGGGTCCATCACACCCGGAGGGATCCACTTAGAGTCCTTCCTGATCACAGATAAATCTTCAACATTAGGGATCTCCGTCCTGGATTGGAAGAAAATCTTAATACTTAGCTTCCTGATGAATTTGTGGAAAGCAATTTTGAGCTGAAAAAAATCAGGTTTCCCTTGGATCACATATCCGAGACCCAGCTCCAACACTTCCCTTTGGTCAGATGTTAATATCATCGAGGAAGATAAGTTAGTTACTAGGGACGTCATTTCAACTTCGCTCCTCTGCCTCGGGCTTGACCCCGGCCTCTGGTCCTGGACTTGGCACTTTGCCCTCTCGGGGGGGGTTGTTGTCCTTCGTCCCCCGATGTCTTGGTACTAGTGTCCCCAGAATCCCCACTGGACCCATTAGATTCATCTGTAGAAGCCTCAAATGCTACCCTCTTTTTGGTCTGTGTTGGAGCCTGCCTTTTGTTCCAGGTGTAAACTTTTCCCGCCAAGTAATCCTTTTCATCCCTTTTCCACTTCTTAATTTTCGTCTGCTTAATGGATTCTCGAAGCTGTTTGTGTCTGGATTAACACTCTGAATCCCAATTTACAGTTTGTTCCTCATTTTAGCAAAAGCCAGATTGAGTTTTTGGACATACTTATAAGTAAGGATCATTTAAGGATAGAGACTACTTTGTATAGGAAACCGGTGGCCCGTAACACCCTCCTTCATTTTGACAGCTATCACCCCTATCAATTGAAATACAGTCTGCCTATCAGCCAGTACCTGCGAGTGCGCAGGATCTGCTCCTCGCTAGAAGAATTTAAGAGAATAGCTAAGGATTTGGGGAAAACGGTTTCTAGAGAGAGGGTACCCCAGAAGTTCTATTAGACGGGCCTATTTGAGGGCCCGGTACGCCCATAGGGAGTTACTACTTGTGGATAAACCTCGAGCCCAAGAGGAAGAGAGGATGATTTGTGTTCTCCCTTTCTCAAAGGCATCGGGGGTGCTGACCTCTCTTATTAAACAACATTGGCATATCCTAGGCTTACATGAGATTTTCTCTGAACCACCTCTATTTTCGTACCGTAGGGGTAAGACCATAGGTCAGACCCTTAGGAAAGTAACACATCCAATAGAATACGCTGAGCACAACAAATGTCACCAGTGCCAATGGTGTGATCTCACGCTGGAGGGGGCTCAATGGACTGACCCCCAATCAGGATATTCAGTAAAAGCCAGGTCAAACACGACATGTAAATCGATCAGGGTGGTATACATTATTGTTTGCCCCTGTGACTTGGTGTACGTGGGGCGAACTAAACGGGCGATTAACATACGGTTGAATGAACATAAATCTCGTATCAATACCAGGACGTTGCAGGCCCCTATAGTCCAGCACTGGCTTGAGAAAGGCCATGAAATCCAACATTTAAGATGGAGAGTGATAGAGTGTATGAGTGATAAAGAGCTGGAGGGTGATTGGGAGGGGAGGTTAAACTTTTCTGAACAGCGTTGGATCTACCGCCTGAACATGGTGGTTCCTAAGGGATTAAATAATGAATTAGAATGGGCTTCATTAATATGATCTAGGTTCTGGGGGACGTTTGTGAATCCAGTCTGGTATAATTAACCTGGTAAACAGTATTAAAGGGGAGGAGTAAGCTTAACAAACTCTACGTCACACAATGACGTCCCCAATAGTATGGGACGTGGTTGTCGTGTATACGTATAAAACAGCTGACTAAAAGCGTGACCGCCATTTCGTCTCTGACGCATTGGAGGGGAATATGATTTCAAACGGTAAGAGGTTGAAAGTTTATAATGAATATGGTACACCTAATAGAAGTAATATGGTAAAAGGCTAGGCATATAGGAAAAATACATATATATTTTTTATTTTTCTAGGGAGAGGGAGCCTTGATAAAGCCCTGTCATTTGGGCGAAACATGTTGGACAACTGATGTTTTCTACCCTCCCGACTAGCGTCATTAAGCTAAGTACTTTTAGCATATTTATATTCAAGTTAAGTTAATAGCATTTATGAGACATAAAAACATAGGTCCAGTGACGAAAGGGTGCATAAAGTCCCGCACTATGAGATATATTTGAGCGCGTGGTGGCCCTCTGAGGACCCATAAAAATTAACATTACTAATGCTCGTAGAATGAAGTGGGGCAGACTTGCGAGGTAACGTCTTGCATGAACGGATTGATCTATGATAGTGTAGGGTCATGAAATAGTTAACTGTTGTTTAAAATATTGCTCTGGCCTACATAGCTGAAAACAGTGTATAATCTATTGACTGCATCTGCCTAAAATGTATGTCCCTACCTTACCACATTGTAAGCTGAATAGATAAGAGTTTGAGCCATGATGTACCCTGCCCTTCTGTACATTTAACTGTTAGAGTTAGATAGGTGTCCTGCTAGTGACCTGCTAGTGTGAGCTTAGAACCAATGAGTGTTAAGAAAAGTAACACGTGAAAAGCTTTTTCTAGAATTCAGTTGTATAGCCAGAAAAATGAATAAATATCTCTGTAACTTCCTGGTTTCGGCACTTCTGAGCCAGCTTGAAGCTCAGGGGTCCAACATGCATGCTGTGAATAAATTTCTTTTACTTTCTTCACGCCTCTGACTTTGTGTGTCCAAGTGACCTTTCATTTGGCTTCCGAACAGGGACTTGAAGGTCTCTTGACCACTGGTTACTCGATTGGTCACTTGTTTCTGGTCCTACGGCTGATATGTCTGCTTAGCCGGCTGCCTTCCTTTTGGGGGGTTGGCAGACCTCAGGACGTTGGACCGCTTCAACTGACTTATCTAGTCTCAGTTTAAAGTACAAGAATCTGTATCTGTATCTGTATCTGTATCTGTACCTGGAGTGGCCACTATCTGGTAAGTGGGGATTGATCATCCCTATCCTGTCTCTCGTCTCCTGCCTAGTAAGCCACGTGATCTGTCGCTGAAAAGTTGTGGGGAAGGATTCTAGGAACTGTTATTTTCTGGTTGAGTAACTGAACTGAAATCTGTTGTGTTTTGTGTGTTTGAGAGTGTCTGAGACGTCCTTGAGGACGAAGCGAGTGTGGACCTGTTAGTACTGCGTTTCCCTAGTCCGGAGACGGGCGGGGCCAGGAATTCAGGGAAGTGTTTTTGTCCTCCATTGCACAATGGGGGGATGTCTGTCTACCTGTGGGGATCCCTTGATATGTTAGCTAATTTTAAAAAAGGAATTTGTCTTTGATTATACTTAACAAATCAACCCTTATTTGTCTGTGCCAGTTAGAATGGCCGATATTTGGTGTGGGCTGGCCCCCTCTGGCTCCCTGGAAGAGGACATAACTCGTCAGGTTTTTATGCATTCGTTTGCTGTCAGTTCCTCTTCCAGTCAGCCAATTTTTGCATTCCAATGGGAAAACCCTTCCACTGGACAAACCTCCTAAGTAACCTGGACCCGTCTATCCCAGGGCTTTAAAATTAGCCCCTCTCTATTCAGCACTGCCCTTGCTTCAGACCTTGCCAAATTCTTCCCTTCATCTGATTCCCAAGTCCTGCAGTATCCCGGGTTTTTTATGAGTTCTGTCTGTTCAAATGTTTCAGTGAAGTTTAAACTGTCAGTTGTTCACAGCATGAGAGGAGAGTACTTTTCCTTTTGTGCTGATAAGGGCCATGAAGTGTGTAGCACTTCCAATGTGGTTTCTCCTGAAACAGTTTTGCATTTGAAGTTTTTGGCTATGTTATAAAATGTATATGCATATTCAGAAATGCATATAAACGAAAAATATGATTTCTGGAACTTATATTCCATGCTAAAAAGAAGTTCTTTGTCCAAATTTAGTAGTTATTTGTCTAAATTTATAAGTTCTGAAAAGGACTACATCTGTAATTTGATCTCTTTGATCTTTAAGCAACTCTCTCTCCTTTGTGAAATTCTGTAGGAAGGGGGAGTAAGTCTCTACTGAGACCCATGTTGATTGTAAAAAAAAATAAAAATGAACAATGTTTAAACTTGTGAGTACAGTAAAACTTTGGTTTGGGAGCATAATTTGTTCCAGAAGTATGCTTGTATTCCAGGGCACTAGTGTACAAAAATATACATACTTGTATTGCAAGCCCTTGCTCGTTTGGAACAGTCACTGCATTCCTGCAGCGTCATATAGAGAGGAACCATTGGCTCAGTTGTGAAAATGTGATGCTTCTATACTGTATGTACGTGTATTGCAAGACGTTGCTGGTATAGCAAGTTAAAATTTAATCATTGCTTGTCTTATAGAACACTTGCAAACCAAGTTATTTGCAATCCAAAGTTTTACTGTATATTCCAATCTTTGTTTTGTAGTTCTGTATATAAAAAATGTAAGTTTAGGTATAACAATGTAATTTTTAGGAATGCTTTTGTATTGAAGTAAATATTTTTGCCAGTCAGCTGATAGTGAAGGGATTGCTGCTTTAGAGAGCGCTTGTGTCAGACTACCCTGCTTAGTGGGTGGATCCAGAACTGCTTTTAGCTTAATTTTATAAGTCAGCTCTTTGGGGTAGGAACCTGATATAGAATAGGGATTGAGAACAATTCTTATGTGTTAGTACACATCTTAAGTTCAATTATTTTGTACCTTCTCTAATCTTTTGTAAACCACATAGCTCTTCACGGTATTGCGGTATATAAACTGTTATTATTATTATTTATCTGAGTCTTTCAGATAGTGGGTCTGCCTTTTAAATTTTCCTGTGGCCATATTTACATTGATTTCAAGTATGCCTTCCTCGTGTCACCTACCTTGGCTTTCAAATCTCCAAGGGTACCAGGTCCCTTCCTACACCGAGGTCTAGGCTGTCTGTAGTCTCCCTGTCCCTGATAACTGCAAGGCTCTGAGCACCTTTCTCAGTATTGCAGGATACTGTCCCATCTGGATCCCTGATTTCTCTACTATTGCTCGTCCTCTGTATGATTCCACCAAAGGCGCTGACTCAGCCCCTTTTGTCTGGACCCAACTTCAGGAGCGGTCTTTTCGCTGCCTCCAAAAACTTCTGACTCAGGCCCCTGCCTTCTGGCCCTTCTGCCCAAGAAGCTGAGCTTTATGCCCTCACTTTTGCCCTGCGCCACTCTGCCTCTCAGTCTTGCAATATATATATACTGACTCCAAATATGCTTTCCTTAACTTGCATTCCCATAGGGCCATCTGGACACATCGAGGTTTCATTATAGCCTCCGGCCGCCTGATCCATCATGCTCCCCTCATTCTTGACCTTCTTGAGGCCGTACAACTACCCTCACGTGTTTCTGTTATGCACTGCCATGCTTACAGACGCGTGACGGACCTTGTCTCTCGTGGCAATGCCCTTGCCAACCGCACAGCCCGAGCTGCCAGTCTCTGCCCCCTCTTTCGGCTCCTCTGTATACAATCATTCCTTTTCTGGATTCCCTTACACCCCAGTACGCTTCTCAGGAACAGACTTGGGCATGCATTATTTTGGGCCAGTCTGTCCTGAAAGGGGGGTGGATACAAAATGCGCCAATTCAAGTGCCAATCCAGACCCACACACTGATACTTCAAACGCAAGCACAACACCCTCATAGTTATTCCTCAACACCTGGCCCTCATGATTGTCAAAAGATGCCATGATCTGGCACACTCTGGAGAACCCGCTATGAAAATTGACTCTCAAGAGACATTTCTTTATCAATCACCTTGATCAGCTAGTCCGGAATATGGTCCGACAGTGTGTTGTCGGTTCTAGAATAAAATTCCCAATCAGATGACTGCCACCTCTTGGATACCAACCTATTGGAACATATCCGATGCAGGTTCTGTCTGTAGATTTTACCCACATGCCCATTTCCGTTCCCTCAGTCACTTCCTAGTCTTCACAGACACCCTGACTAGATGGGTCAAAGCCTTCCTTACTTGCACTGAACGCGCCAGGGAAGTAACCAAACACCTCCTGAATAATTCCGTGCCTTGATCTCCTTGTTTTTATAGGCAGTGACAATGGCCCTGCTTTCATTGCCGATGTTGTCCAACAAATTGCTCAGGCCCTCCAAATTGAATAGAAATTATATGCTGCTTACCATCCTGAGAGCTCTGGTCAGGTCGAAAGAATAAACAGAACTCTTAAGACCCTTCTCACAAAATGAATTGAAAAAACTAATCTGTCCTGGCCTGTCCTGCTGCCTTCTGTTCTTTTTCAGATTAGATGCATCCCATCTAAGCCCCATTTGAGCTCATGTCCGGCCGGCCACCACCCATTGTGAACCCAGATCCTGGTTCCTTTGCTACTCTGGGATCAGATATCCTCCAGAGTCAGGTCCAGTCTTTAGCTAAAGCCCTTTAAGAGCTCCATAAATGGGTCCTGGAAAGGGCCCCACTATCGATAGCTACACAAGTCCATGGGTAATTCCCTGGAAATACAGTATGGCTAAAACTTGGAAGTCAGACCCCCTGAAACTTAGGTGGATAGGTCCTTTTACTGTAATAATTTCTTCTCTTACAGTTGTCAAGGTGTCCGGACATGAAACTTGGTTCCACTACAACACGGATCTTCAGCTGAAGCTTTCTAAGACCTCAAAAGTTCTGAATATTTACCACTGTACTTAGCAGGTGTTCTGAATATAATTCTTTATAAGTGTTTGAGTTTAATTGACTGCCTGTGGTTCACACTGCCTTTAGCAAGTGTCTTGAGTATAACTGTTTGAAGTTTTCTAAGTTGTGCCTGAAAGAAAAATGAGTTTCCCCTGTTAGTATATATATATCTGATATTTGTGTTGCCCTTACTTATGCTTCTTTCTTCTGTATTTCTTTCCTATTGTACTTAACAAGTGCAGCCCCTTTGCCTGATGTTTGTTTGCATGAAGGAGTTAAGTACAGAAAGTGTCAAACATCAGAGAGTATTTTCTGTTTCCAACCTACTGGTGATGAAGTTTAAAAGTGGGCGGAAATCTGCATTGATGATGTTGAGGGTCCACTTATCAACTAGACTCTTATTGTAGACCCCACTCACCCGGTGTCTTTGTATTGTGATACATGTGTGCTATTTGATGTTTCTCAAGGTCATGGTACTACCCCTAATTCAGTTTTGTGTGGCTCCCTAGATTGACAGCGTTATTATACCAAATGTGCTAAGTATATAGGTCTGTATAACCTGATGCCTTTAAGAACTGCCCCTATGAGGAAACCTTCACTAATGGTGGAGCCTGTCCTTTATGAGAAAGAATACCCCGTCTGCCTCCCTTACTATAGGTCCTAGCTCCGGCCCCTTGTGTACTACAGGCTACTGTAATCCCATGGTTTTCACTCTCACTGACCCACATAACTGGAATGCCAATGTCCAAGTCCAGAAGGCCAGAGACTGCATGGCATTGTATATTGATGGTAAAAGGTGAGACCCAGGTACTGATGTATATGTCCGAATTGTATCCCACTCATGTGCTCCTGTCTATCACTCTGTGGTGTTTCCCCAGTTTTATGAAATTATGAAAGTAGATACTAATATCCTGTAATCACTAGAAATCTGTTTATATAGTTTGCTGAAACTATAGGTCAGACTCTTAATGTTAGCAATTATTTTGTATGAGGAGGGACTGGTATGGGAGAACAGTGGCTATGGGAGGCAAAGCAGCTGGACATGTTAAACCTGACTTCACAGACCCTCACTTTTACGTCAGGTCCACGACCTTCACGATGGGCCTTGCATGCTGTGAATAAATTTCTTTTACTTTCTTCACGCCTCTGACTTTGTGTGTCCAAGTGACCTTTCAATAGTACTCTTCATTCAAAATATAGGTGAAGTAAGTGCCTAGGTTTTCATTCAATCTTTTGAAGTATGACAGCTCATACCAAGTCTGTTTCTATTTCCTTTGCACCTACAAATAAATTTCTTATTAACTCAGGCCTATGGCAAATCGACACCATCCAGTTCACTATCTCATCTCCCAGATGTCTCTTGCTATCTAGTTCAAAATCAAGTCTTTGTCTCCGCCCCACCCACACTGGGAGAACGTTTCATGTATACACCACACTTTTCATTAAAAAAAAAAAAGTGTTTCCTTAATTTATTCAATTTTCTCCATAGGCACTTGCCTTGGGAATAGTTGTTTTTTTTTTTTTTTTTTTTGGGGGGGGGTTATTTTCCAGAGAGCTGATTCCTACTCTGGTGTGATCTAATTGCGTTACCAGACCTTATATCGTGGGTGTGCCTGCCTACTATTAAGTTGGGCCTTCCAAAACTACCTCCATCTCCTTTCCTCACAAACCAAATCAATATTTCTTTATTACTGCGCGACTATTTAAATGCCATTCATATTTAAATTTGTATAAATGACTATCACTACCGGTTCTAAGGATTATTTTGCATGCACTCTTGAAAAAAAACTAGCTTCCTAGGTATTGCTTCCAATACAGTATACGCATTACGCAATATAAAAACCTCAGACAAAATCTCTCATGTGCCTAAAGCCTCTGCGCATGCTCACATTATACCAATTGAGTTACTGACGCGCTTTAAAGACGCGGTTAGCGTCTCTCATGATAGGATGTGGGTAGTTTAAGACGCATGCGCATTATCTTTACCCGGCTTCTTGGAGCAGGCGCAGTTTAGGGGGTAGTTGTGAGCATGCGTAGTCAGGGATACTGTGCGGTAAGATGGCGGTTCGGTGTTCCTCACGCTGGTTGGCGGTCGTCCTGTCAGGGTCGCAGAGCACTGGGTCGAGGCTGAGCTTCAGCCGTGGACTGTGGCATGAAGCAGCATTTATAAATTTTCTTTGTCGGAGGTTGCAAGCTGTTGTATTTTCTCCGCGCTTGGGAGTTGCGACGAGCCGGGGATGGTTGCTGACATCTGGCCACACAGTTGGAGGTAGTGGAACAGGTGAATTACGCAAAGAGCAGAGGAAGCGGGAAAGAAGGCAACGAAACAGTTGTGAGCTAGATTAAGTTGAAAAGAAAAGAAGGGGTGACATATACTAGAGGACATTCTATAAACCGACTGGTAGCCGACTTAGCATGAAATATTTTTTTTTCCACATCAAAGTACTTCTAATTAGTTGCATTTATTGTTGGAGAATACAGTTAAATATAGTAGTGTAGATGTGCTTTTGAAAGGTTTGGATAGGTAATGTGAGGACTCGGGATAGATTCATTAGCTATTAGCCAAGTAAAGTTAAGATTTAGTATCTTTTATTTAAGTGAGAAGTAAGTAACATGAATTATACTTGGCATTTTAGTTTTTGTCCTCATCAGGATCTATCAGTTACCAAGTGACAAGACGGCCTATTGTAAGAGACAGAACTCTTTCGTAAACAAATCGTTGATCTGACACTACATAGTTAGGTTTTATGTAGGTATTGGGGGGTCAGCTAAAAGCAGATAAAAGATAATAATAAATGGTAAGGGTCTGTATCATTATTGTTGAGAAGTATACATAGATTGCTAGGAAAGAGAATAGGGCATAACTGCAGGGTCAGCAGCTGTAAGGATGACAAGGGATGGTGCAAAACTTCACACTGGTGCTAGAGGCTATTAGCATGCTCAGAGTGTTCAGAGGGCAGTGCCCTCTGTGGCTCCAAAGTATTAAAATATGGACATAAATTAGCTATTCCTTCCCATGCTCGGAGAAACTGCACAAAATCCCCATGCCCTAAAGCAGTGTTTTCCAAGTTGGTCCTGGAGTACCCCGTTGCCAATCAGATTTTCAAGATATCCACAGTAAATATGAAAGATTGCATTTAATAGAGATAATGTATGTACATTAATTTCATGCATATTTGCTATAGATAGATATCCTGAAAACCTGATTGGCAAGGGGTACTCCAAGACTGACTTGGAGAAACCTGCTCTAATGCAGGAAAGTTACTGCCAGCTCAGAGTTGGTGGTGCCTTTTTTTTTTTTTTTTTTAAAGGCTGTGGTTCTGGCACCAATTGGCAGTTCCTCTTTGGGTGATCACTACTACTATATGATTGCCCAGAAACAGAATCTCCCCATTACATTATTTTCCTTTCCTAAACTAAACTAAACCTTAGGTTTGTATACCGCATCCTCTCCACAATCGTAGAGCTTTCCTAATCTATTCTCACAGGCATTGATGCTCAAAACTCCAGTGCTGTATGTAACAGCACAGCAAAACAACTTCTCAATGCTCAACATTAATAGTATGCAAATTATGTGCACACTGTTATCATTGGGAAGTTAAGAGAGAAGAACATGCCTGGTGCTTGTGCACAAAAGTATGGTAAGCTCTTGTGCACGTGCACCAGGCAAACCTGAAGGTGACATTCACACAGATACCTGTTTTCTCTGCCTTTAAATATAAGCCTTCCAATTTTTTCACTTGGAAGGCTTATATTTAAGATGGAAACAGGCACCCATAGATTCAAAGGGGTGGGAGCATCAAATGGCTCTTTTAGCCAAATATTTATAGAGATAAGTTAGCAATAGAGAAACTGGTGGTTCTTCCCACTTTATCCTCAGAGGTATCGCTGAAGAGAAGAATCCTAATTATTAATTCACTATTTTAATCTCCATTTAGTTTGTAACCAAACATATTGAAATGCACTATAATAGCATGGAGTCATATTATGTGGTAACTAAGTGCAGACTAGTGAGAAAAGTTCTGCAGGGATCATTTACTAATAGTGCATGCTACTAGCACTGTTAGCTTGTGCTGTTTATTGCAAGGCCTGCTTTATTCTTGTGGGCCATGTTTAACACTTGCTAACCATTAGTAAATGACACTTTGGAGCTCATAATCAAAACAAAAAATACGTACAAAAATCAGCCTAAGTCGGTACTTGGATGACCTAAAAGATCAGCCAAGTGCTGATAATTGAAACTGGTTTTTGGACCTAGTCAGAGACTTGTTAGGCCTCTGAAACTTGCTGTGCACCCAGAGCTCAAAAGGGTGATTTTGGAGGAGTGGTTAGGGTGGAAGGTGGGCAGGATGTGGGTCAACCTAGACTTAGGGCTCCTTTTACTAAGGTGTACTAGCCCGCGCTACATGGAAAATACTAACACAAGCTCTATGGAGGCGTTGGCGTGTAGCTCGCACGGCAATGTAGCGTGCACTAAAACTGCTAGCGCACCTTAGTAAAAGGAGCCCTTAGTCATCCTGCAGCGAAAATCTAAAGTTTGATGAGGTTGCCTAGATGGAACTTATACCTTGTGACTTAGACAAAGTCAAAACAGGTATAACAGGGCCTGCCGTGATCAGTTTAGCAGCCCAGGCAACCCGTTCCTCTCCCCCCCCTGGTGAAGACTACCAGCAGGAGGGATGCCCAGTCCCTCCTGCCGGAGCCCCCCCCTCCGTGAAAGGTCGGTGGCCCCTGTACCCCCAGCCCAACTGAATCACCACCCCCTAGCCCAGCCAGGAATCCCCCTAGCCCAGCCAGGAGTCCCCCCTACCTTTTTTAGTCAGACGGATGGATGGATGGTCTGTCCATCTGGCAGGCCCAACTTCACCCAAATGGCGGGCCTTCCCCTTCCTGGTGCATCAGGTGCCCGGGCCAACCGGAATCTTAGGACTGTCTCCCAAAGCTGACCCACGCCGAAGACTGCCTGCCCCCAAGCCAACCCGCTGCCGATTCCTCCTCCATCTGCCCCCACCAGCTCCATTTAATTATCCCCCGCTGCCGCAATCCGCCAGCTTCATTTAATTACCCCTGCCGCCGCAACTCTAGGAAGTGCTGGGCCAGGCGGCTGCAGCGATTGCACACCGCCAGCCCACAAGCCTTCCCCCCGACATCAATTCTGATGTCGGAGAGAAGGTCCAGGGCTGGCCAAGCAGCAATTCACTGGCTCGGAACCTTCTCTCCGACATCAGAATTGACATTGGGGGGGGGGGGGGAAGGCTTGTGGGCTGGTGGCGTACAATCGCTGCACAGACTTGGCCCTTTCTGGAGTTGCGGCGGGGGATAATTAAATGGAGCTGGCGGCGAGGGGTGGCAGGAAGGAATTAGCAGTCAGGCTGCATACCTCTAACAGGCAGTCCACGTACCTCCTAGGGTACGCACATTGCAAGTTGAGAAACACTGCTTTAAACCATCTAGGTAAAATTCTAAGCAATAGAGAAAAAATGAGAAGCAAGCTAAAATGTATAAGAAATTACAATATCTGTGTTAGTAAGGTCTGGTAATTTAGAAGTAGAGCAAGCTGTATAAGATTTTATAACAGTTTTTAGTGTTTGTGATTTATTCTTGACTTTTCTTTTTTTTAACACTTTATTTAATACTCAAAATTGCAATGACAAAATATTCTTGACTTTTCTATTTTAGGCATCACATTTTTTCCTTCGGTCTCTGCTGCTGCACCATTTCACACTAGCTCTTTTTTCTGTGCAAAAGCTGACTATTACCAAGTACTGGGGGTGCCACGAAGTGCTAGCCAGAAGGAGATTAAAAAGGCCTATTATCAGGTACGCATACTTGAAGGAAAATGATCTTAATAGATACAAAAGTTCTTTTTCCAGGCTTTAGGGGGAAAAGGTCTGACTTGGTTAAAGTTTCATTTAGGACTAATGTACTGTTGTACCTACAATATTGTTATACCTACAAGGTTGATTTTGATTCCAAACTAGCTGCAAGCCTCAGATTAAGTACAACTAAATATCTTAGAAGTAGAGGGAACGATTTCCAAGACAGAAGAGCCACATGTTTAAGGATAACATAATTTTTGATTGCAGGTTGTCAGTTTAATTTATACATGAGGAACTGAAGATTTTTGTCCCCAGGGTATAATTTTCCTTGTGTGTACAATAAATGTTCCATATTTCAACTCTAATAATTGAGCATATAATAATTTTTGAATCTTGCTATAACCACCATTATCTGTATTTATTGGGATTTATTAAATTACTTTTATCCTACAACCCTTTGCAATAGGAAAGCATTAAATAAAAATTTAAAAAAAGGACTATTCACAGTGAATGTAAGAAAATCACCAAAATTCTATTCTGGCCAGATACTAAAAAAAATAGATAGGCTAACGAGGTATTTTAATTTTGAAAAAGATGTAGCACCCCCCACTCTCACTCCATAACCAGTATCTCTTAAAAAAGAAGTGACAACAAGTGGACTACTAAAATCAGAGTACGCTACCCATGTCTCAGAAAACGGCTACAATCATTGGGGTTAAAGATCTAGTTTTCAAAATAAGAGCTTTTAGTAAAGATTTTGGGCTCCTTTTACAAAGGTGTGCTAGGGCCTTAACGCACGTTAAATTCCTGAGCGCATTAGCCACTACCGCCTCCTTTTTTAGGAGACGGGAGATTTTCGGCTACCGCACGGTAATTTTGTGCATGCGCTAAAAACCCTAGCGCACCTTCGTAAAAGGAGCCCTTTACGCTTATACCGGGGGTCGGCAATCCGCGGCTCCAGAGCCGCATGCGGCTCTTTTCCACCTTTGCCGCGGCTCAGGTAGTGTGTCACGCAGGCATGCAGCATACAAGTCCGGCGTCGCGGCGGGAAATAGCCATGCTGAGCAGTGAGCTCAGCACGTACACAGATGAAAGCCTTGCTTGCTGATTGGTCCGGCGGCCCCGCCCCGCCGTGCCACCGGACCAATCAGCAAGCAAGGTTTTCATCTGTGTAGTGCTGAGCTCACTGCTCAGCATGGCTATTTCCCGCCGCGACGCTGGACTTGTAAGATGCACGCCTGAAAAAGAAATCATCCTGGCCGGGGTCGGTGTCATGCTCCGGAGATCTACAGCCTTCCTATTTCCCTCTCCCTTCTACCTGCTTCCGGCCACATCCCCTGCTCCGCGGCTCTCTTCGGCAACTCAGCAGCAGCGATCGACACAAGCTTCTGACGTCGGGGCCTACCCTCTGCGAGTCCCGCTTGTTTCAACTTCCTTTTTCCACAAAGGCGGGACTCGTAGAGGGAAGGCCTCGATGTCGGCAGCTTGTCTTGATCACTGCTGCTGACGAGTTGCTGAAGAGAGCCGCGGAGCAGGGGGGTGTTGCCAGGTGCAGGTAGAAGGGAGAGGGCCAGATGCAGGACTCGTGGGTGAGGGAGGAGAAGAGAGAGAGAAAGAGAGAGGGGAGGGAAACAAAAGGAAATATTTCATACTGGGCTGGGCCGGAGTGGAGGGAGGATGGAAAGATTCTAGCTACAGGGTGCAGTAACAAAGGAAAAGGGGGGGAAAGCTGAAAATGGAGATAGTGACACAAAGAAGAGAAAGGGTAAGCAGGACCTACTGAATAAGGATAGAGATACAGAGGGGACATGAAGAGGAGGTGAAATAGAGACATAGAAGTAATGCTGAAAAAGTGTGGGGGGGGGGATAAAGACATTGAAAGGGCAAATGGTGAACATGGGGTAAAGAAAAGGACAGAGACAAATGAAGATTCTGAAAAAGTGGTGAGATAGGGATATAGGTGAGATAGACACAAAGAAGGGTGATGCTGGCAAATAGGTGGAATGGTAATTCTGACATACACAGAAGGGAAATGCTGGATCAAGGAGAGATGGGGCTCAGGCTGGATGGAATGAGGAGAAATGCCTTGTTGGCCCGGAACTTCCTCTCCTACGTCAGAATTGACGTCAGGAAGCGGAATGCTGGTCAGCGCGACGCTTCTGCAGGGAAAGCTTGGGACGGCGGTGGCTTGGGGGCTATTCCCCGATGGCGGTGGCAGCAAACCGAGTGGCTTGGGGGAGGGCACGGAGAAAGAAAGAAAGGGGGCAGACAGAGACAGAAAGAAGGGGGAACAGGGAGACAGAAAGAAAAAGTTGGAGGAGAGAATGAGGTCTGGAGGAGAGGAAACATACAGGAGGCTGAAAGAAAGGAAGAAAGATTGGATGCACAGTCAAAAGAAGAAAGTGCAACCAGAGACTCATGATATCACCAAACAGCAAAGGTAGGAAAAATGATTTTATTTTCAATTTAGTGATCCTGTATATAGCATTAAGATAAGAAACAATATATGCAGTGTTAGATTTGTTTTATAATGGTTTTGCGGCTCCAAGTTTTTTTTTCTTTTCGAAAACGGGTCCAAGTGGCTCTTTATGTCTTAAAGGTTGCAGACCCCTGGCTTATACCATTGGTTTATGTTGAATTATAACTGATGTACACCACCTTGGGTGAATCTTGTAGCAGTTTTCTAAGAAGTGGATAGTGTACTCTGTTTTTAGTAGTCCACTTCTTGTCACTTCTCTTTTAAGAGACACTGATTGTGGAGTGGGGGGTACAACATCTTTTTCAAAATTGAAATACCTTGTTAGCCTACCTATTTTTGTTTAGTTTCTTGTCAGAACAGAGTTCTAGTGATATTTCTTACATCCACTGTAAATAGTCCTTTTTTTATGCTTTCCTATTGCAAGGGATATAAGGTGCTGTGTTGAGCACATTCACATGAGTATGCTTTTTTCAGTCTTTGGAGAAGGTGCCTGTAGGAAAAAGGGACCAAAGTTAGCAATGCAGCATGTACCAGTTGGGCTTACTGCTAAGAATTGGTGTTTGCATGAGGAAGGCAATAGGAACAAGCTTGCTTCAGTTTCAGGGATTGCAATTGATGGGAGACAGGCAGCAGCCAGCTCTAGTGAAAAATGTAAGAATATATGTAATATTTGACATACTGGCACAAATCAAAGGCCCATCCAATCCGGGTCACAAGTCACTGGCAAGATTTCAGAGAGTAAATAGATTTTTTGCTGCTTATCCTATGAACAAGCAGTAGAGTATGAGTGATGGTCTTTTTATGGAGCAGTGCCATTGACAATTGCCTATAACAGGAGATGGTTATGTATGAAATTGGGAGCAGCAGCATGAGGCTATGGGTGGAGAGTGGAGAATTTGGGATAAGGTGCAAATTGCATCTGAAGATCATGGGTGATGTCCAGGGGCACGACTTTTAGCATTAGTTGGGTTGCTGTAACAGTGGGAAGGAAGGAGAGTTGTCAAGAATAGCAGTTTGGAATGAAGTCTAAAGTGTTAATAGGTGGAGGGGGAGACTGGGGTCTACCAGCTGGAACCATATGACAGACTCGTAGGACTATTTAAAAATAGATTTAAGTTTAGTAGCACTATAGATACATTTGGAGTGGTAGTTGGATGTAGTTACTAGCACTGGTGTTTTCTGGTAATTACTAGTGCTGCCCGATTCACAATTTGAATCGGTTCACCAATTCACTTTGGGTGAATCGATTCAAAACAAAAAAAAATCGGCTTCCCGATTCGGCTGACCCTCCCCCCTAAAGCAGGAGCGGCAGCGCTGCTCTTGCTGGCCAGTCGCTGCCGCACCTGTGTCATTCTCTATTACCAAGGGCTTCAAAGTAGTACCTGGCGGGCCGCAAGCTTGAGACCACTGGATTAGGGGGATTTGGTTATAAGGAAGAAATCTGAGTTTCCACTCTAACTATGTGCATACTTTTGGAGGGGGGTGTTTGCGCTTCATGTTTTTGATTGGATAGCCTATAATTTTGACTTCTGAACAATTTATTAATATACCTTGTTATTTTAGCCTATAATTTTGACTTCTGAACAATTTATTAATATACCTTGTTATTTATGCTGGGGGGGGGGACTGAGTTGCCATGAACAGACTAAATTTAGTTTGTGTGTGTGAATTATTTTTGTCTTCCTTGTCTCTGCCTGAGATCGCAGGGGAAAACCTGAAGACTGTGACTATTCCTTTCTTTGCAACTAGTAAAACCACCCATTTGAACTGGCTGATAGATGTCACTCTTTAAGTGTCAGGTCTACCTCTGTGTCTCCCTCTTAAAGAGATCTCCTAAGTAGCAAGAACTGATTCTGGGAAATCAAAGTTCTGTACAGACTAGCGAATTTCACTGAATGATTCCAACATCTACTGTGTTGTTTTCTTAGCTTGCTAAGAAGTACCATCCGGACACCAACAAAGATGATCCTAAAGCTAAGGAGAAATTTTCACAGCTGGCAGAAGCCTATGAGGTAAAAAAAAAAAAAAAAAAACAACCAAAAACCTTTAAAAGCATTAAACTTGGGGGGAGGTGACCCTCTCTTTGTATATTGTTGGAAAAGTCTTAATCCTTCTCTGTTTCATGTGGTTGTGGGTTGTTATTCTCTTTACCAATAAAAAAGATTTTAAGTAAAAGCATTAAACTTCATCTCTAAGTTGCAAGTAATAACTTCTAAGATCAGAAATGAATTATCCACATATCAGCTTTTTGGGGTTTTGATTGATTTCTTTGGTCACATTCTAGTCTTGCTAAGGATTAAGGTTGATACTGGTACTTAGGCCCCAATGCTCAAAAGCTTTCCATGGCAGTAAAAGTCATTTAAAGCATTCTTCCTGGCATGGAAATCTACCCTGCCGATGCACAAAAGGATTCTCCATGGCTGCTACCAAGCTCAGTATTCTAATGAGCACCCCATGTAATACACAGCAGGGAAGCATGTTGTTTGCTGTGCAGCCTTATCTAAATTTATCTTTGTCAATTCCCATTGTACCAATGCCATGCCCTATTAATAACATCAAACCTTTGGGACAGTGCTGTGAACAAGGCTGCCCTGTGAACTTCTAAAAGCTAAGTTACTCAGCATTTCACATTCTGCTCTTTTCACTGTTTTTCAGCATTATATCTGCTTAATTTCTCTTCTCCCTGTTTCTTACTTAAAAAAAAACAAAAAAAAAGCATAAAAAAAATAAACCCTTCTCTTTCCTCTGTTAAATCTTATTTCCTCTTCCTCTTCATAGGAATAAGAGTAAGACTTTATTAACTCTAATTAAATCCTGGTGCCTGTGGCACAGGGTGACTAAAGTAGGGAAAATCCTGTTATAAATCCTGTGTTTTAGGGTAGTCACTGATTTGTTATAGAGCCTGCATTTTTGTTTAAAATACTGTGTTTTAGGGTGGTATAGAGCCTGTATTTCTGACTTACTAGTTTTTAGCCATTGTGATTAGGTGGAGAAGGGAGGGGCTCTGATTTACTTCTAAGGTTAACTGCATTATCTTTGAGACAGTGCTGTGAACAAGTCTGCCCTGTGAACTTCTAAAAGCTAAGTTACTCAGCATTTCATATTCTGCTCTTTTCACTGTTTTTCAGCATTATATCTGCTTAATTTCTCTTCTCCTCCCTGTTTCTTATTTAAAAAAACACAAAAAAAATAAACCCTTGTCTTTCTTTTGTTAAATCGTATTTCCTCTTTCCCTTTCATTTCATAGGAATAAGGGTAAGACTTATAGTCCCACCAACCCCAGGGACCATTTTTCATATATAGAGACCCAAATAATCAGGACTACTCAAATCAAGTCACTTCACAACCAATCAAGATGACCTTTATTCTATGCAATCACTGTAGTGCTTTAATTCCAAGACATACTATTTGGAGGCTTAAGGCTTGCCCCATCTGTCTTCAACTTGCTATTATTAAGGAAGAGCTCTGCAAACTTAAACAGGAATTGAATACAATTAAAGCAGCTTCCATCATTCCACAAAATCATACCAACTTACCATCTCTACCTCAAAGAATAAAACAGCCCAGGAATAAATGGGTCACAGTAGGCTCAGGAAGACTGCGACATGTAACACAGAAACATCCACCTTCACAAATATTACCTCTACAGAATTCCTTTGCTCCACTAGTGCACTGCGATACTCAAGAAAAAAGAAGGGAGATGGGACTGGAACCAATGAAGGTAACTCAAGAGAACAAGTGCACCCTAAGCACAAATAAAAAAGCCATAAACAGAAAACTATTACTGTTGGGGGATTCCATCATCAGAGGCATTAACCTTGGAACACAAGGTGAGGAGACCAAAATAGTGAAATGTCTTCCAGGATTCTCAGCTACCAGGAGTTCCAGGCAAATACAGACTATAATTAAGGAAGAAACTAAGGATTTTAACACTGATGTTGTTATCCATCTGGGAACAAATGACCTGGCTAACAACTCCACACTTGCAGCACAGAAAGCTTTTCGGGAGCTTGGTGACGGTGTGAAACCTTTTGTAAAGACTTTAGCTTTTTCTGAAATACTGCCTGCATATGGAAAGGGAGAGCAAAGAGTGAAAAACACAGAGGACTTTAATAGATGGCTCAAAGCCTGGTGTCATCAAGAAGGCTTCAGGTACATAGGAGGATGGGGAAATACATGGAAGGACAAGAAGCTATATTGCACTGGTGGGCTACATATTACTACAGCAGGAAAAAGAAACCTTGCAGAGAAATTTAGAAAATATTTTTCTAGGCATTTAAACTAGAAGGTGGGGGTGGTGTATGTACGAAGGACAATTATAGAGACCACCCCCGGCAAAAGAAAAGATGTGATAGAGGTAAAGATTGCAACATAAACAATATCAGCAACTTATTTCTTAGTATTGCAACGGAAAGTGAAACGAAACAAAAATCCATACGAAAAAGGAGATTATCGCTGAAAAATAGCTGGAAAGCGATGACCACAAATGCTCGCAGTCTAAGCAACAAAGTTCATGATCTGCAAGCCCTGATGTTAGAGGTAGATCTAGATATTGTCGCTATCACAGAGACATGGTTCAGTGAATCACATGGATGGGATGCAAACATACCGGGATATAATCTTTTTAGGAAGGACAGAGATGGTCAAAAAGGTGGAGGAGTAGCTTTCTATGTAAAGATCAATATCCAAGCGACCGAAATGCAAGGGACCTGGGGAGAGGAAGAAGCGATATGGATTGCTCTGAAAAGAGAAGATGGAACTTCTAACTACGTGGGTGTAGTCTAAAGACCTCTGACTCAATCGCAGCAAATTGATAAGGATCTGATTGTGGATATCCAAAAGTTTGGAAGGAAAGAGGAGGTTCTGCTGTTGGGAGATTTCAACCTGCCAGAAGCGGACTAGAATGTTCCGTCTGCGGAATCAGAAAGAAGTAGGGAGATTGTGGATGCCTTTCAAGAGGCTCTGCTCAGACAAATGGTGACGGAACCCACAAGGGAAAAAGCGATGTTGGATCTGGTCCTCACAAATGGAGATAGTATCTCTAATGTTCGAGTGGGTGCTCACCTGGGAAGTAGCGATCATCAAACGGTTTGGTTTGATATAACGGCTAAAGTGGAGAGCGGCCGCACGATACTTAAAGTCCTAGATTTCAAACGTACGGACTTTAATGCAATGGGAGAGTACCTGAAGAAAGAGCTGTTAGGATGGGAGGACATAAGAGAAGTGGAAAGACAGTGGTCTAAGCTGAAAGCGATAAAAATGGCTACGGACCTTTATGTGAAGAAAATCAATAAAAACAAGAGAAAAAGGAAGCCGATATGGTTCTCCAACCTAGTGGCTTAGAAAATAAAGGCGAAAGAGTTGGCGTTCGTGAAATATAAAAAAAAACAAGAAGAGGAGAGCAGAAAGGACTACAGGGTGAAACTGAAAGAAGCCAAGAGAGAGATACGTCTGGCGAAAGCACAGGCAGAAGAACAAATGGCTAAAAATGTAAAAAAGGGAGACAATTTTTTCAGATATATTAGTGAAAGGAGGAAGATGAAAAATGGAATTGCTAGGCTAAAAGATGCTGGGAACCAATATGTGGAGAGTGATGAGGAGAAAGCAAATGTGCTAAACAAATACTTCTGTTCTGTGGTTCACAGAAGAAAATCCTGGAGAAGGACCGAGATTGGCAAAGTTACACGAGAAAATGGAGTAGATTCTGCACCATTCACGGAGGAGGGTGTTTATGAGCAACTTGAAAAACTGAAGTTGGACAAAGCGATGGGACCAGACAGCGGGATCCATCCCAGGATACTAAGGGAGCTCAGAGAGGTTCTTGCGAGTCCTATTAAAGACTTGTTCAACAAATCTCTGGAGATGGGAGTGATTCCTGGGGATTGGAGGAGAGCAGATGTGGTCCCTATTCATAAAAGTGGTCACAGGGATGAAGCAGGAAACTACAGGCCGGTGAGCCTCACTTCAGTTGTTGGAAAAATAATGGTAGTGTTGCTGAAAGAAAGGATAGTGTACTTCCTTGAATCTAATGGGTTACAGGATCTGAGGCAACACAGCTTTACAAAAGGTAAATCGTGCCAAACAAACCTGATTGAATTTTTTGATTGGGTGACCAGAGAGCTGGATCGAGGACATATGCTAGATGTAATTTACTTGGATTTCAGCAAAGCCTTTGATACAGTTCCTCATAGGAGGTTGTTGAACAAACTTGAAGGGCTGAAGTTAGGACCCAAAGTGGTGAACTGGGTCAGAAACTGGCTGTCGGACAGACGCCAGAGGATGGTGGTTAATGGAAGTTGCTCGAAGGAAGGAAAGGTGAGTAGTGGAGTCCCTCAGGGTTCGGTGCTGGGGCCAATCCTGTTCAATATGTTTGTGAGTGACATCGCTGAAGGGTTAGAAGGAAAAGTGTGCCTTTTTGCAGATAATACCAAGATTTGTAACAGAGTAGACACCGAAGAGGCAGTGGAAAATATGATAAAGGATCTGCAAAAGTTACAGGAATGGTCTAATGTCTAGCAACTAAAATTCAATGCAAAGAAATGCAGAGTAGAGAATGACACGGTGGCGATTTACCCGCGGCCACCGCATTTTAGCCGCGGGTCACCCGCCGAAAACGGGGAAGAAAACTAGCAGTCGCTGCGGCGACGGGGACAAGGCCATTCACCGCCCGCGGGGCGGTGAATGGTCTTGTCCCCGCAGTGAGGCATGAAGGATCGCGCGGTCCCCGCAGCTCACACCCGCCTGCCCAATCGATTCTAGTGTTTAGCCAGCTCTCTCCCTTCTCCTCACCTTAGTTTGTAGATTTTCTTTTTCGGCGACCCGCACGCTATCAGAGAGCCGCGCACGCGCGGCTGCTCAGTGTTCAATCTTCTGCTCTGACGCAACCGGAAACAGGAAGTTGCAGCAGAGCAGAAGATTGAACACTGAGCAGCCGCGAGTGCGCGGCTCTCTGATAGCATGCGGGTCGCCGAAAAAGAAAATCTACAAACTAAGGTGAGGAGAAGGGAGAGAGCTGGCTAAACACTAGAATCGATTGGGCAGGCAGGTGTGAGCTGCGGGGACCGTGCGATCGCTAGTGTTCCCGGCTCAAATTGGAAGGAGGGAGTGAAAGGGAAAGGGGATGAAGTCGGAAAGAAAAACCCACAGCAGGAAAGAAAGGGAAGGACTGGCAGGTGAGCCAGATGCTAGAAGCAGGGGGGGGAAAGAAAGAGGGAAAAAAGCTAGATGGGGTTGAAAAGAAGAGACACACTGGTATGGAAGAGGAAGATAGGGGAAATCTGGACACAGGAAGGTAACAGAAAGAGGAGAAATTATGTGCATGGGGCATAGGGACAGAGACATAAAGGGGACATGCCATGGGGATGGTATATGGACACAGGGGGGGGGCAATGGCAGATACATATGGGAGATATTAGAAATGGGGAAAATAGGAGCACAGAAGCGAGATGGTTTGTGGGGATGGGACAGGGACCGAGCTCGCAGGCTCCAGTGGCTTGCACAAATTACATTGTAACGTGCCATGAAAATAAGAGGGAGGAAGGTAGATAGATAGGCCACGCGAGAGAAGCTGAAGGGTGGTAGAAAGGAACAGATGGTAAAGGAGGGAGGGAAGGGTGGTGGTGGAAAGGAATAGGACAGACATTGAAGGAGGGTGGAGAGGAACAGACCCCGAAGGGAAATGTGGAAGACAGAATGGGAAGAAGACAGATGCCAGACTATGGGGGAACGGAGGGAAGAAGATGGGTGCTAGACCAATTGGCGGGGGGGGGGTTAAGGGAGAGGCACAGTAACAGCAAATGGAAGACGCAGAGAGAAGACACACAGTGGATGGAAGGAATTGAATGAGAAGATGTGGAAAGCAGAAACCAGACAACAAAGGTAGAAAAAAAATTATATTTATTTATTTATTTTTTGCTTTAGGATAAAATAGTATATTAGTTGTGTTGATAAAAATTTATAAACAAAGCCCTGCCAGCTGAACATCTCTTTCTCTAGTTCAGCAGCAGGAACTTTGATTTATAAGAAAGGAATAAGCTAAATATTACAGTACTAAGGCTTATATGGATGCAGCGGGGACGGTGACGGGGCGGTGAATGGGATGGCAGTGGCGGTGACGGGGCGGTGAAAGGGATGGCGGAGACGGTGACGGGGCGGTGAAGGGAACGGCGGTGACGGGGCGGTGCAGAGGATGGTGGGCCGGTGACGGGGCGGTGACGGGGACAGATTTTTTCCCCGTGTCATTCTCTAATGCAGAGTAATGCATTTGGGGATTAATAATAGGAAGGAACCATATATGCTGGGAGGAAAGAAGCTGATATGCACGGACGGGGAGAGGGACCTTGGGGGTGATAGTGTCCGAAGATCTAAAGGCGAAAAAACAGTGTGACAAGGCAGTGGCTGCTGCCAGAAGGATGCTGGGCTGTATAAAGAGAGGCATAGTCAGTAGAAGGAAGAAGGTGTTGATGCCCCTGTACAGGTCATTGGTAAGGCCCCACTTGGAGTATTGTGTTCAGTTTTGGAGACTGTATATGGCGAAGGACGTAAAAAGACTTGAGGCGGTCCAGAGGAGGGCGACAAAAATGATAGGAGGCTTGCGCCAGAAGACATATGAGGAGAGACTGGAAGCCCTGAATATGTATACCCTAGAGGAAAGGAGAGACAGGGGAGATATGATTCAGACGTTCAAATACTTGAAGGGTATTAACGTAGAACAAAATCTTTTCCAGAGAAAGGAAAATGGTAAAACCAGAGGACATAATTTGAGGTTGAGGGGTGGTAGATTCAGGGGCAATGTTAAGAAATTCTACTTTACGGAGAGGGTAGTGAATGCCTGGAATGTGCTCCCGAGAGAGGTGGTGGAGAGTAAAACAGTGACTGAGTTCAAAGAAGCGTGGGATGAACACAGAGGATTTAGAATCAGAAAATAATATTAAATATTGAACTAAGGCCAGTACTGGGCAGACTTGCACGATCTGTGTCTGTATATGGCCGTTTGGTGGAGGATGGGCTGGGGAGGGCTTCAATGGCTGGGAGGGTGTAGATGGGCTGGAGTAAGTCTTAATAGAGATTTCGGCAGTTGGAACCCAAGCACAGTACAGGGTAAATAAAGCTTTGGATTATTGCCCAGAAATAGCTAAGAAGAAAAAAAATTAAATTGAATCAGGTTGGGCAGACTGGATGGACCATTCGGGTCTTTATATGCCGTCATCTACTATGTTACTGTGTTACTATGACTCCTTTATTTATGGTATCTCCACTCAGACTCCTTTATTTATATATCTATATAAGTGTTGTACTACATGCAAGATGTGGCTTCTTGGAATTTTGGTTTGCTTATAATTTTTGGTCAGCTATTATGAACTTGCCATTTGTGTTCTGTGTATGTGACAGAGGTATTCTGTTAGCATGATTTTTCTGTGCAACATTTTGTAGTAATTTGGCTTGTTCAGTTGTCTCGATAGTGGAGGGGATATATATGGAGGGAAGGGGAGACGGGTGTTTTGTTGATCCTTTTTCTATATTTGTGGTTTATAAAATGACAGTTGTACAGAATACTGTTTCTTTTTATACTTTAATAAAATGATTTCAGTATAAAATAACAATTCAAGGCTTGTGCAAATGGGATCACACAGAGTTTGTGAGGACGAGGCAGGGACAGGGTGTCATTCTCAAGGTGCCACTTTCACTAATATAAATATCATAAAATATATCACATTTTGTAATCAAAGAAATTGATATTGAGATATATTCTAAAAGTAAAACATATCCTAAAAATGGGTTAAATCATTATCTGTGAAATAAGAAATTTAAGCATTATAATGTTTGCATGACATACAATTTAGCTCTATTAGGAGTTGGAATCGACACATTTTCACTGACACACTGACTCCAGTAACCTAAAAATTGCTTCTGACTCAGACTTCAAGATATTGACCATTTCCTTCTCATCCTGCCAAACTGGTTCAGATGTGTGGGTTATGTTCTTAGAGCTGCAGATATCATGTTAATAACACAATTAACGTTAAATTTTTAATGCCCACTAAAAAATTTTTTTTTGTAATTCTTTATTTAAACACAGATAATAAACAAGAAAAACACACGGAACCCAATCTCCAGAAAAGTAACAGCAAAACAAGCACAAGAACTGTGTTGAACATTTTTGAGAAATAGTGACTAATGGCGGCAAGCAGAAGGCTGGCTCTTCCAAACCCAGAAACAAGAAGTTGCATCAAGCTTTGATCTAATTGCCTGTTTCTGGGCCTGGCAGAACCAGCCTTAGGCTACCCCTCCTCCCTTCCCATAAAGCGTTTGGTCTCACTTTGCTTCATGGAGCTGCATCACCAACATTGCACAGATAGACCAGTGCGAGGTCTTTAGCATATTCACACACTCATGGCTGACTTCTGTCCTCTCTAAAACAGGAAACTCGTTGGGGGCAGATGCTCAGAGCCATGCAGTGCCTGGCTATGCAGCTCCTAGAGTCATCACCTCATAGCTGCCTTGATGTCAGTAACCCTGAGCCACCCAGCATAGAAGACTTACCTGAGGAAACCCTACTGTAGTTGTTTGCCTGCTCCAATCCTGCTAATGGATGAACCTTCCTTTTTTTTTTTTTTTTGGGGGGGGGGGAATATTTGTTTGTTTGTTTGTTTTTTAACTACAGGGGAAGAGAGGGCAGATGCAGATGAAGGGGACAGTACAGAGAAGGTGAGGGCAGACGGGTAGGTGGAGGGCAGAAAAGGACAGAGCAGTCATTTTTAGAGGACAGAGAAAGAGAGGGCAGATGCTGTTGCATTTTGCATGCATAGGTAACATATTTTTATAGGGGATGGAACAAAGAAGAGAGGTGTTGGACCGGGAGGGAAGGGCAAGGGTATCTTTTAATTACATGATTAACTGTGATTAAAAGTTTTAATCATGATTAATCACAATTAAAATTTGTAATCTTCTGCAGCCCTAGTCCTCCTGTCAAGAGATGGCGGCGAGTTGGGAGTAGGGGGTGGAAAACCTTCTTGCCCCAACCCCACTTCAGTGACCATAATGCAGAAGTCCTAAGGGCATAAAGGAACCCTTTGGAACTGTCAGCAGTTGGCCCACCAGGTCTTCTCTTCTGAGCCAAAGTTAAGCCCCATCAGGATGTATCTAAAATGAGCCTTTGGAGGAGGCATCCCTGATAGATCTGACGGTTAAGACAGTTTTCTTGGTGGCTGTGACGTCAATGAGAAGAGTGTTGGAGCTCCAGACTGTGTCCTGCAGGGAGCCCTTTCTTCAAATCTCGGAGGCTAGTGTCTCAATTTGAATGGTCCCTTCCTTCCTACCGAAGGTCATGTCTAGTTTTCACATAAACTACGAGGTGCGATTCACAGCCTTCACGCCTACGGGAGTGAAGAAAATAGATAGTGTTGAAAGTTACGGATGTGCAAGGAATTTTGATTCATTATGTTGAGGTGACCCAACGAGTTTGGCTGCCTGATCACCGCTTCGTGCTTACGAATGTGACTCTTCGGGGGAGACCAGTATCTAAAATAACCATATCCAGTTGGATCAGGATGGCTATACCTTCCACTTATATTGGAAGCGGAAAACAGTCTCCAGTGGTGGTGAAGGTGCACTTCACTCGCGTTGAATCCTCTTGGGCAGAGTCTACAGCGGTCTTTTGGTCCAATCTCCACACATTCAATAAATTTTACAGAGTGGATGTAGCAGCTGGGCTAGATACTGCTTTTGGGTCCTCAGTACCGACTGCAAACTCATCTATCTCATTCTAGGAACTGGGGACTGCTCTGATATGTCCTGCTGGTTAAGACAGGAAGGAAAGATTAGGTTCTTACCTTGCAAATCTTACTTGTAAACAGGAATGGTAGTCTTGACGCCCTCCCTGTCAGATGTATACTAGCCTGCTTTCTGTTTCAGATGTGCCTACTTAAGGCTAGATTCACTAAAGGCATGGATCGGATCCGATCCGTGGCAGGGGGACTGATTCATGAATTGCTCTCATGCAAATGAGGGTGATTGGAAACATGCCCCCAACCAACCACCCGGATCACTCTAAAGCGATCCCAACGCATGCGCAGATCATCTGTAGATGGTCTGCGCATGCGCTGGCCCTCTGTGCTTGGCAGAGCAGGAAACCTACTTTTTATTTCTTTGCAAGCCGGTGGTTTTAACCCGCTGGTTAAAACCACGGGCTTGTAGTGCGGGGAAGGGCAGAAGAGTCGGAGTGGGAGCAGGAGAGATTCAGAGCAGGGCAGCAGAAGGCAGGGCAGTCAGAAAGAACATAAGCGACTGGTCTTCAGCAGTCGCTTATTTTTGATCGGTCAGCCCAGTTGGTGTCCCTCTTTTTTTTTTTTTTTTTTTTTAGTGAATCGCTGCCTGCCTGCCTGCATTTGAATGCCGTTCCCACTCATTTGCATTCACGAATCGGAGGATGATCGGGACATAGGTTAGTGAATCGGGTCGGAGGGAAATCGGGTTGCAAAGTAGTTGCTAAGTGGTTGGAACTTAATCGGTGGGCTTAGTGAATCTAGCCCTTAGTCAGATGTCTTATTTCTGTCGACTGCCTAGTAGGGTCAGGAATGTGGAAGGCTCATCGTAAATACTGAGATACAGAACTATTGGTGCAGATGGTGGTCCTTGTTTGTTTCATTAGTAGTGGTTTAAAGGCATTGTTTAATGTTTGTATTTAGAACAGAATAGGCTTAGGTAGTTTTGGGCAATTTCCCCACACTCCTCTCATGTTAGCACTCGCTTGATACTGACTGAGGTGGTTCATCCCAGAATAATAGGAGGTGGAGCATGATAACAAAACTGGGCTTTCTACAACCCTAGCAACTAATACGGGCTCCTTTACCCTGCGGTAATGAAAGTTACTCTTGCAAACAAAACTCAAAATTTTTCGGACCCTAAAAAGTTACAGGAATATTTGGAGCAATATGAACAACCAATGACTTCTTAAGTGAAATCTGAAATCTAAATGAAGCCTTTGAATTTAATTTAATTCTGGTAAGTTGACTTACTATTTATAAATAACTATTGAAATCTTCATTTTTTGAATTATAAAGGATTATAAAAGAAATTCTGTTAGCGATTAGAATCTTTACATTCTTTGAAATGCAACGGATTAAACAAGGCACGAGCATGGAACTTTTGTTTGAACGGCACCTAGCAGTGTCAGAGGCGATGGAAGAATAGAAGAGAAGATTTTCGGGGGTTTTTTTTTTTTTTTTCTCTCTCTCTTTGCAAAGGATATGATTTATATAATTTAATACATGAAAGTTGACTTATATTTGAGACTAATTTGTTAGTAAGAATCTAGCTGATTGAGATTCTTTAAAAAAAAAATATTGACATATGCTATGATTTCATCAATGAACATATGCAGGAAGAAAGCTGATTGGCTAATGAAGGATTTGGAGGTGTTTCTTGAAACGGAGGATATGGAAATTTTCAACTTCAACATATGGACCTATTGACATTTATTTTTTTTTTTATGCTGGTGTGATTGGTCAGAATGTCTGGGTTCCGTCGAAGGTGGTACTTCCTGTTTAAGTTTGCATCTTTGAACGTGTGAATGTGCGAATGGAAGGAGTGCGTGGTTACAATCCTGGTTCTGTGACCTTTGCTTCCTGCCGCGGACGCATGGATTTTGTCTTTGCTTAGAGAATGCGTGTTATGGCAGGGATGGGGAGATCTCTTTTACGTTAGCACACCCCCAGCACTTCCTGTATGAGTCTTCCTCTTTATATGTGACGAAGGTAAGATCAAGTGGGGCTTCATCTATGGAATTGGGGATAGGCCTCGTGATTGACTTAATTTGGTCACGGCATGATGTGAGCTTGGAGATTCTTTGAATGCTCTGGGTGCCTGTTTTTTTCCGATATGTGGTTGAAAGTTCATATTTTCTTTAAGTGGAGATACTGATGTGGATATTTTATTAAATAGCAAAATTCAGGAGGAATACCCAGATAAATTTATGAAGTTTATAGTGGTGTGTCATCTCTTACATATCTGTCACGGATACAGAAGTATTAGGTTTTCCCTTTAGTACACCAACTCATAATGATTATAGATGAGTCATATAACGTTATGAAAAGAATAGGATGTTATAGATTTTATTTTATTTTTAGAGAGGGAGATTAATATAATTTTTGATGCTAATATCAGTTCATTGGTTTAATGTTTAACACTGATATTATAATTTTAGCTTATATTCATGTTTATTTTGGAAATTTAATGAACTGCATATCAATTGTCAGTGTATTCATAGTAATTGGATTTGTTTAGTTGTATCTGAATTTTGGATATTAGGTTTTAATATATTTAAATACCATATATTAATTGATTAATGATATGGGGTTCCATTTATTTAAATATTTATTTGATACAAGGGGATTAAAGGTTTCCTTTTAGATATAAATATATTGATATATATTTTAAGAAATGTAAATTTAGGCAAGGATATATTCTTAATGCATATAATGATAATATAATAATTCATTATATATTATGATTTATTAATCAGTAATAGTTAGATGAGAAGGGGTTGAATATTTAATATTTGGGGGATATAATCAATTTAAGTTATATAAATTTCTGCAATGGAAATTTACATAAATTGAATATAAGAAAATCATAATTAATAAAGATTAAATGAGGGGGGGTTTGTTTGTTTAATATTAATGTCTAATTGATTCAAATTAATAAATTAATGGTAGTAACTGATGTAAAATTAAGGTAATAGCTTGTAGGGAGTTATTTTATACCTGACCTCAATCTGCGTTTCCAAGTTTTCGTATTTAATTGGGGGTGGGAGGGAGGGGAAGGGGATATGCAATGAGGGGTTGGGTAAGGGTTGGAGTGTTATAAAGTATCTAACGTATTAGGAAAAGGATTTATTACAATTTATTCAGTGTTTGATTTTGTTTACAATATGCTATGAAGATATAAATGGATCTTAAGATATTATCTCTGAATGTTAATGGTCTGAATCATCTGATAAAAAGGAAAAAAGCATTACTATTTTTAAAAAGGCAAAATGCGGATATTTGTTACATACAAGAGACTCACTTGTCAAATATTGAATCTAAAAAACTGGAAGGTGGTTGGGTTAAACATTGTTTTTTCTCTTCAGCTATAGTGAATAAAAAATGCTCTGCTTCATATAAATTAAACAACAATACACTCCAGATATGCCGAAAAAATCCTAAAATAGTGAAAACAAAAAGGCAACCGAGTCACATCAAGGTTTGTGTGAGGGACGCTCAGGACGCCAAAATTGGCTCACACCTTACAAACCAAAATGGGGAAATATATATAATGGACGATATATAATTATATATAATACATTATATTATGTTATAGGGTGCTCTCAGTGTGAACCCTCAGTGATAGGAGCGCAACTCCGACACTTCACCTCTGGGTCAAGGCGGTAAGCCTCCACCCACACACCATCATCGAGCACCCCAGGTGTGCTGAAATCAAACAAATCAATCAATCAAAAGTGAATAAATCAAACTCAACACAAATAACCTGAACGACCCCCACACAAACCCTGCCAGCCAGACCCCCCAAGAACGCGCAACAAAATCAAAAAACCATACAAAAACTATCAAAAAAGTATCAAAAAGACAACATAATACTTATCTGAAGCTATCTCACAGACTGAACAACGCAAATAACCGCGCCAAGAGGAAAGGTTCAACCGCGCTGGTTTCGGGAGAAGCCCTTCTTCAGGAACCTGACCCCCGATGGAACACGAACAAAGGGGACGGCTGGAGAGCGGGGTGCCCGAACAGAAGAGCACGCCGCCTAAAACGAATCTACAGGTGACGTCATGCACAAACCAACCAATCATACAACCCAACCAATCAACCACTCTCACACAAGGGCAATAACCCACCCATCCATACTCGACATACAAACTGAACCAATTAAAAAGGCCCAGCCAAAGAACCCCCCCACACACACAAACACACACTGAAACCCAAAACCCGAATAAAATCCAAATGGCCCTGTTAAACAATGGTATTCCATTCCACGCCTTCATTAAGGCCGTTGGGATGGACAGATTGTAATTGGAAAATCCAATATTGTTCCCTGAGATTCAAATGGGCCTCTCTATCCCCCCTGAAATCTGGACATTAAACCCTGGACATTAAACCTGGACATTAAACCCGCCGATAAGGGCGGAGCTGTGGTCGTTAAATCTTCGGCCCAGTATAATGCCCAAGTGGATGCTCACATTTCCAACGCAGACTGGTATACAAAACTTGAGGAGGATCCCTCCCCCACTCTGCGTAGGGAAATTGCTGTTGTTGTGCAGGAGGCGCTGCAGAACAATATCATCACCAAATCCGAAGCCAGATATCTATCCCAGGCTCCCAGCCGTAACCCCCACTTTTACACTGTACCCAAAATTCATAAAACCCTTAATAACCCCCCGGGCAGACCTATTGTGTCGCTCCGGGGCACGATTCTTGAGCCCTTATTCAAAATGGTTGACCACTTTTTGAAACCCAAGGTCGCTCAGGCTCGGTCCTTTGTACTAGATACTACCAACTTTCTCAACAAAATTGAGAGCATTCAAGTGCAACAATCTGATTTTTTGGTAACCATGGATCTGGAAGCTTTATACAGCAACATACCCCAGACTGAAGCTCTAAAGATTGTTGAATACCATCTATCAGCGGGGCCTCCTCATCATCGTATAACTAAAGCTTTTCTCATGCAATTAGCTACCCTGGTGTTACAAAAGAACTTTTTTGAAGCGCGCGGGGAGTTTTATCTCCAAATGCACGGGGTAGCCATGGGTACAGCCATGGCCCCCAGTGTGGCTAACCTTTACGTTACAAATTTTGAGGAACAGCTGTTATACCCGTCTGAGTGGATGACTCACATTGCCACATGGCTTCGTTTTATTGACGATGTGTTTCTCATATGGACTGACACTAGGACCAGGTTTTATGAATTTCTGACCTGGCTTAACACTCTTGATAGGCATTTAAAGTTTATTGCCACTATTAATGCAACCAGTGTCACCTATTTGGACACCAGGGTTAGCAAAAACGAGGGGAAACTGGTTACTATGGTTTTCCGGAAATCCACGGATCAGACTTCATACTTACATTACACCAGTTGTCATCCGGTCAGGTTGCATCAATCGCTGCCAGTGGGGCAATTCCTCAGGATTCGTCGTATCTGTTCGTCCTTGAGGGAGTACAAGACTCAAGCGAAGTTATTATCTCAGCGCTTCAAGGCCCGCGGCTATCCTGAGTGGATCATCAGAAGAGCGTATCGTAGAGCTCGCTATGCTAACCCTGAGTTATTACGGGCTCCTGTGATCAGGCCACCTTTAGATCAGCAGGTGTGTGTTATATCATTTTCTAACAAAGCCCACCAGATAGCGAACATTGTGAGAAAGCACTGGCATGTACTGGGTCATCATTCTGTTTTTAAGGAGGCTCCCTGTATAGCTTATGCTCGTCCTAAAAATCTGAAGGACTTATTGGCTACAAGGAGTCGGGCTCATATTGGGGGCAGTCATAAACCATGCGGGCATTGTGATATGTGCCCTTTATCTTTGTCTATTTCCACCTGGCAACATCCCCGGACTCAACGTACTTACCACCTCAGATCTCAAACGTCTTGTGATTCTGAATGGGTAGTTTACGTCATCATTTGCCCCTGTGGGTTGTGTTACGTGGGGTGGACCAGCAGAAGAATTAGGGTCAGACTACAAGAACATAGGAGTCTGATTCGTACTGGATCTCATTCTGCCCCCCTGGTACCGCACTGTGCTGAATTAGGTCATCAATTCACTGATCTGTCTTGGTTCGTGCTTGAGCAAGTTCCTTGGGATTTCAGGGGGGATAGACAGGCCCATTTGAATCTCAGGGAACAATATTGGATTTTCCAATTACAATCTGTCCATCCCAACGGCCTTAATGAAGGCGTGGAATGGAATACCATTGTTTAACAGGGCCATTTGGATTTTATTCGGGTTTTGGGTTTCAGTGTGTGTTTGTGTGTGGGGGGGGGTTCTTTGGCTGTGGCTTTTTAATTGGTTCAGTTTGTATGTCGAGTATGGATGGGTGGGTTATTGCCCTTGTGTGAGAGTGGTTGATTGGTTGGGTTGTATGAATGGTTGGTTTGTGCATGACGTCACCTGTAGATTCGTTTTAGGCGGCGTGCTCTTCTGATCGGGCACCCTGCCCTCCAGCCGTCCCCTTTGTTCGTGTTCCGTCGGGGGTCAGGTTCCTGAAGAAGGGCTTCTCCCGAAACCAGCGCGGTTGAACCTTTCCTCTTGGCGCGGTTATTTGCGTTGTTCAGTCTGTGAGATAGCTTCAGATAAGTATTATGTTGTCTTTTTGATACTTTTTTGATAGTTTTTGTATGGTTTTTTGATTTTGTTGCGCGTTCTTGGGGGGTCTGGCTGGCAGGGTTTGTGTGGGGGTCGTTCAGGTTATTTGTGTTAAGTTTGATTTATTCACTTTTGATTGATTGATTTGTTTGATTTCAGCACACCTGGGGTGCTCGATGATGGTGTGTGGGTGGAGGCTTACCGCCTTGACCCAGAGGTGAAGTGTCAGAGTTGCGCTCCTATCACTGAGGGTTCACACTGAGAGCACCCTATAACATAATATAATGTATTATATATAATTATATATCGTCCATTATATATATTTCCCCATTTTGGTTTGTAAGGTGTAAGCCAATTTTGGCGTCCTGAGCGTCCCTCACACAAACCTTGATGTGACTCGGTTGCCTTTTTGTTTTCACTATCATATAAATTAAAGGCATCAGATTCTCATGGCAGATGGGTGCATGTGGAAATGAACATGGGAAATACTATCATGACGCTGTTTAATGTATATGCCCCTAATTCGAACCAAAATGAATTTTTTAAGACTCTTCAACAACTGATTCTTCCACTGGCTACCTCAAAGTTAGTGGTAGCTGGGGATTTCAATGCTGTTATGGATCCTCTGTTGGATAAAAACCCAAGAAGAATTATGAAATCTTTAGGATTAGATAATTTTGTACAATCTTGTGATTTGAAAGATATTTGGCAAATACTTCATTTTGATGGGCGGGAATTTTCTTTTTGTTCTCATGTTCATAACTCTTTTTCAAGAATAGATTATATTTTTATTTCAAATCAATTAATACATCAAGTGTCGCAAGCTGCCATTGATCCAATTATTTTATTTGATCATGGTGGGGTGTGGATTGAACTTAAAGTTGAGGATCAAAATATTAATAGACCAATTTAGAGGTTTGTTAATACATTGCTTGCTGATCCACTATTTTGTGAGAATCTTTTAATAAAAATGAAGGATTATTTTCAATTGAATGATAAAGATGAAATCTCTATGGAAGTATTATGGGATGCTTTTAAAGCATCAATGAGAGGACAAATTATTTCTTACTCTGCTTAGGTTAAAAAACAATTTTTGGAATTAGAGAAAGAAATTAAAATTTTAGAATCAAAATTAATAGAAAAGTGGGAATATTCTATACAGCAGGATTTGTTAAAGGTTAAGGGCAAGTATAATGAGATTTCGTCTAAATTGATGAGGAAAGATTTATTTTCTCAGCAGACATTGTATTATGGAACCTCAAATAAGGCGGGAAGAATATTGGCAAATTATCTTAAAGCGAAAAAAAAGAAGGCAAAATTAATTGCCATTAAAGATGAAAAGGGTGTAACTTTTACGCAAATTGAACCTATTTTGAAACAATTCTTGAAATTTTATAAATCTTTTTATTCTTCTGAGACTTATTTAGATAAAGAAAAAGATGGTTTAAAATTTTTGAAATTAATAGAGGGTCCAAAAATTCCTGAACATATAAAATGAAGTTTGGAAGAGCCAATATCATTAAAAGAATTAGGAACAGCTTTGAAGTCCCTTAGAGTTGGATCCTCTCCAGGTGGAGATGGTTATACGGTAGAGTTTATAAATCATTTCAAAATTTCCTATTGCCTTATTTATTAAATCTTTATCAGTTTCAACTTATTAAAGGTTCTATTACAGGCACTAAGGCAGAATCTTTAACTATAGTTTTGCCGAAGCCAAATAAAGATCCCATTTTGGTTTCAAATTATAAGCCTGTTTCTTTAATAAATGTAGATGGTAAACTCTTAGCTAAGATATTAGCATTACGATTGGCTAAAGCTCTCCCTTACATTGTAGATATGCATCAAATAGGATTCGTTGCTCAAAGACATTCATCTCACAATACTAGACTGGCATTTCATATGTTATATTTGACAAAAGCCATGAAGGATCTGACTTTTTCTGTTTCCTTGGATGCAGAGAAGGCTTTTGATCGAGTGGAATGGACCTTTATGTATCAGGCAATGGATTGGTTTGGAATAGGTTCAGGATTCATACAAATTTTGCAAACGTTGTATAGCTCTCCTACTGCTAGATTAATTAATAATACGTTTTCAGAATGTTTTGATTTGCAGAGGGGGGTTAGACAAGGTTGTCCCTTGTCTCCTTTACTGTTTGATATTGTTTTGGAACCCTTATTATTAGCTATTCAACAGGTGAAGGAGATACAGGGTATTCCGCGTTCAGATAGAGAATATAAAGTATCGGCATATGCGGATGATATCTTGCTTTATTTGAGGAATCCAGAATCTACCATTCCATGTTTGCTTGAGTTGATTGAGAAATTTGGAAAATTTTCAGGATATAAGATAAATTGGAATAAATCAGAAGTTCTTCCATTAAATATACATTGTACAAAAGGTTTATTTGATGCATTTTCTTTCGTTTGGAAGGAAGATGGCTTAAAATACTTAGGAATTTGGATTACAAAAACAGTGGATGATACAATGAAAATTAATGAAAAATGTTTATTACAGAAGGTAACAGAAATGTGTGAGCAATGGAATCCTTTACATTTATCTTGGTGGGGGAGAGTACAAACTGTTAAAATGATGATTTCACCTGTAGTTTGTTACCAAATGGGGATGTTACCAGTTTTCTTTCAGGGATCTTTTTATAAAAAATTAAATAGGATTTTAACAAAATTTATTTGGCTGGGTAAAATTCCCAGAATTGCTTTAGTTGTTGCAAAGGCCAATTGTGGAGGGTGGGGTAAATTTTCCTAACTTTTATAGGTATCATCAAGCCTATATTTTGGATCCTCCCAGAGCCCACTGATAATATACCAGACTGGTTCTGGCTAGAATGGAGACTTATGTTTCATAAGAACATAAGAACATAAGCAATGCCTCTGCTGGGTCAGACCTGAGGTCCATCTTGCCCAGCAGTCCGCTCACGCGGCGGCCCAACAGGTCCAGGACCTGAGCAGTAATCCTCTATTTATACCCTTCTATTCCCTTTTCCAGCAGGAAAATGTCCAATCCTCTCTTAAATCCCAGTACTGTATTCTGCCCTATAGCGTCCTCTGGAAGCGCATTCCAAGTGTCCACCACACGTTGGGTAAAGAAGAACTTCCTGGCATTTGTATTGAATCTGTCCCCTTTCAACTTTTCCAAATGGCCTCTTGTTCTTTTATTTTTTGAAAGTTTGAAGAATCTGTCCCTCTCTACTCTCTCTATGCCCCTCATGATCTTATAAGTCTCTATCATAACCCCTCTAAGTCTCCTCTTCTCCAGGGAAAACAGACCCAGTTTCTCCAATCTCTCAGCGTATGAAAGGTTTTCCATCCCTTTTATCAGACGTGTCGCTTACGTCTTGGTCATGTAGTTAGTATCAAAATGCCAAGGTTATATAAAGTATGTGTCAAGAAATGTGTCCAGATTAATTTGAATTGTAAACCTGACGCCTCAGCCCCACCACTCCACCGCAATGTAAAATTCAAAGAGCGGGAGATTTATTGTGGGAGCCTCATCATTGGCTGTCGGGTTTTTATCCTAAATTTATATGTTTTTATATTTTATATTTTTTAGTAAATTTTCAGTATATATATATCAGTTTTTAAACTTAGACTTTAAGAAGTTTTAAGAAATAAATATTCTCTTTCTGAGTATCATGAATTTGATTTTGAAAGTACTTGATACTTATCTCAGCGTTAAACCCAGGGAGTCAGACCCGACATGTTTCACAGCATATGTGTTTTATCAAGGGTCTCCCTGCGGAAAAAATATTAAAAAGAGAAAAAGAGTCACATACAATTGTGTGCACTACTCCCCCCCTATCTGAAATTGTTTCACTATCCGTGGTAGTGCATGTGAAACATGTCGGGTCTGACTCCCTGGGTTTAACGCTGAGATAAGTATCAAGTACTTTCAAAATCAAATTCATGATACTCAGAAAGAGAATATTTATTTCTTAAAACTTCTTAAAGTCTAAGTTTAAAAACTGATATATATATACTGAAAATTTACTAAAAAATATAAAATATAAAAACATATAAATTTAGGATAAAAACCCGACAGCCAATGATGAGGCTCCCACAATAAATCTCCCGCTCTTTGAATTTTACATTGCGGTGGAGTGGTGGGGCTGAGGCGTCAGGTTTACAATTCAAATTAATCTGGACACATTTCTTGACACATACATTAATCATTTTTTGTCTGGATTATATCAATCTAATTTTGGCGGCCATAGGTTTAATGAAGGTTATATAAAGAGCATAAAATATTTGTTGATACCTGGAAAACATTAAGGTATATAAGTAGTCTAACTCCTATTCCAATAAATAAATCAACAACTCAAACGATATGGCTAAACCCCAAGATCAGGATTGGCAGTTTTAAAATCATCTGGAAGCATTGGATGTTGGCAGGAATCCGTACTTTGGAGGATGTAATAAATAATGGTAAACTGCTGGAGTTTTCACAATTGCAACATAAGTTTGGTCTTAATAAATCGCAATATTTTAGATGGTTGCAATTGAAGCAGGCCATTCAGGTAGAGTTCCCTGAATGGAAAAATCTTATTAATTATTATAGTCTGGAATTCTTATGCTTTCAGATGGATTCTATGGATCATAGGGCCGCACAGTGGTATAAATTAATATCTGGATTTGTAAATAAAAAAAACCAAAAAATGGTCTTGGGGATATTTGGAGCATTGAGATTAAGCATCAAATTAATGCATCTCAATGGCCACGACTTTGGTCTTGGAGGTTAAGATGTACAGTGTCAGCATCTATGAGACAAACTTGGTTTTTTTCTTTTGCATAGAGCTTTTTGGACCCCTGTTTGTTTACAAAAAATAGATAGCTCTAAGTCTAATAGATGTTGGCATTGTCATCTTGAAGCTGGGACATTAGATCATCTTTTATTCTATTGTCCATTCATTTTATCATTTTGGAAATCAATTTGACCTCAAATTAATAGGATGTTGGAAAATCCGGTAACCTTGACATATGATACTATTTAATTTGGAACAACAATGAGAGCAAGGAGTCAAATCTCATCAAATAACAACAAACTTTTATTTATTTTGACTGGAGTAGCAATACAACAAATAACATACAATTGGAAAAAATGTGATAGGTTAAATTACAACTTTTGGTGGAATTCTGTATGCCATATATACAAAATGGAATGTACAATAGCAACGCAAAAAGGATATTTTGGTAAATTTCAGAAGATCTGGGGACCATTAACAGATTTTTGTAATGAATGATTAACTTTTCCCAAGATAAGATATTTGATTAGAGGGGAAAGGAGTGGGTTTTATTTTTATTATTTCATAATATATGATTATATCAACAATTTCATTGCAATGATACTTGTATGTAATATTGTGTTAGGAGGGATGGGTGGGGAGGATTTTTCTATTTAATAAGAATAATTTAAATATTAGGTTTATTGCGTAATATTCAAAATATTATAGCATATTAATTTGTAATGAAATCTTATACTTAATGTATTATATGAAAGTTAATCAAGTGTGTATCTGCTACACTTGTTGTAACATGCAAAAATGAATAAAGAATTTACAAATAAAATAAAACCCTAGCAACTAATGAGAGTTTAACCCGCTGGTCAAGACTACCATTCCTGTTTACAAGAAAGAAGATTAACAAAGTAAGAGCCATCTTGAGTGAAAAAGTGTAGTGGGTCATGTTAATCCACTCTTCAAAGTAATATGTAGAAATAAAACAAAAACATAAAGGAAAAAATATAATACCTTTTTAATTGGTTTTACTTTTATTTTATTTTTACATATTATCAAAGTAAGAATCTAATCTTTCCATTTGGCCTGTTCAAAGTAACTTGGGAGAGGAATGGGGGAAATATTGTAAAGCACAAATATTTAAAATCTCAGTGGGAAAGAGGAGAGAGGTCTTGATAGCTCCCTGATGAATCAGATGAGGAAGATATTTTATAAAGAGCAAATACAAAAAAATGTAGACAGAAACAAGGTCTTAATGTTGCTATTGAATCTTATTGGAATGCTTTGCCTTTAGGTGTTAAGTGATGATGTGAAACGGAAACAGTATGATACTTATGGCACAGCGAGCTTTGACCCTGGGGCAGCAGGATCTCAGCAGCAGTACTGGCATGGAGGTTCTAGTATTGACCCAGAAGAACTTTTCCGGAAAATCTTTGGGGAGTTTTCTAGTTCCTCATTTGGAGATTTTAATAGTGTATTTGATCAACCACAGGAGGTAAGAATTTTGTGCCAGAATGGAGAGCCGTTCGATGTGTGAAAGGCTTGAAAAAGTTGATTTCTGTTCTTCCTAACCCACCCATTTAAGTTGGACCCACTGTTTTAAGAAGCATTGCCATACTTTAGCTATCAGCTCCATTGATTTTGCTTTAATGTATCTTAATGTTAAGTGTTTTTTATATGTATCCTAATGTTTAATATAAGTGTTTTTATATGCCCTTAAGCCAAGCTAACAAAACAGTTCACAATAATTAATTTTAAAGGATCAGGAAGAACAATTCTGAGTTACAGTGTAAATAAAAATCCTGTCTTTCTGACCTAACACTATAAAGGTGAAAGCTCCTGTCAGGTTTTCCCATGTTGGTGTGTTAATTTATTTCACTTTAGATGCCAATTGATTGATCTTTTTGCTAAGTATCAAGGCATCTAGTTCTTTTGAGGAATCAGTAGATGATTTTTTTTCTTAACTAAAAATAAAGACAAGTTGCCCTTCTAGTGAAGGATAAAACTAGTATATTTTTTTGTGCTACAAAAGGTCTAAATGGGGTCAATCATTCAAAAACATTTATCCAGGTAACTTTGGGAGTTAACTGGATAAATATTTGTTTTTAAATTTCCAAAGCCACTAAATGCATATTTTGGGGCTGAAATGTTAAGATCCCTAACCAAAAGTTATCTTTTTTTTAAAACGAGTCAAAGGTATGGCAGGGGTACTTAAACTTACTTGCAGTAGCAGCAGTATACAGTTGCTGTCTGGTTAAGTGTCCAGATAAGTTGGTTACAGAGAGAGCAGGCCTAAGATAGTGCTGCTTATACCCAGATCTGACTGGCTTATCCAGATCTGTTTTTCAATAAATGATTAAAGAACTCTCTCCGAATATCATTCAGTTGAATATTGACTCTTACATTTTTCCTTGTCAAGATATAATCTGGCTGTACATAACTATAACATGTAGAAGTGATGCAAGGGGCTGCCATTTTAGCAGTTAGTAAAGTCTATGTGTGATCAAGTTATATGGCCATTTCAAAGTCTCACAAATTAAGATAGTTTTGAGAAGTGTTGTGAATTGAATATAACTAGGGACTTTGTAAAAGGAATGAATGACCCTAACTGGCTTGTTTATCTATATGTAGTTGATATGTTACAGAAAAGTAGTGAATTAAAGTGCTGACAAGGATCTCCCTCCTTGCCTTTTAAATGAGACAGTTTGGGAGGTCAGAAAATACCTTGAAAGGACTGTTTTTGAAGGCTTTTTTCTTTAAGTTCTGCACAGGTTATCCAACAAAAAAATCTTTGGTTTTGGATGGTTTCCTGTGTCTTTCCATTCTTATGCCTGTTATTTGTGCTTTATAAATGCCATTTATTAATGAGATTTTCTAGGTGTTCGCCGAGTCTTTGATTTCTGTATGTAAGGGAATGTCATTTTTGAGCAAAGGTTTCTAATGAATTTTTCTAGTCTAAAAGAAGTGCCTGATCTTGTCCCTTGGCCCTTTTATAGTACATCATGGAACTGACCTTCAATCAAGCTGCCAAGGGTGTAAACAAAGAGATATCTCTGAATATCAATGATTCTTGCCAGAGGTGTGATGGCAAGGGGCATGAACCAGGAACCAAAGTGCAGCATTGTCATTACTGCAATGGCACTGGTATGGTAAGTGCATTCAGGGCCAAGGGTGCTTCCTAGTGCTGCCCGATTCAGGAAAAAAAATTTCAATTCGATTCAGCCTATTGAATCGATTATTCAATTCGATTTTCCTGCCCAATTGGATATTTTTTTTCAAACATCCTGGTGGGTTTATTTTATAGCCTCTTCACCCCCTTTACCCTCTCCAACCCACACTGACTGGTGCTGTGGTGTAAAAAAAAAGACTTTTCCTCTCTCTGTTAAATCCTAGCTCACGTTTGTGGTCTAACATCAGCTCTGGCAGGATAACACATTTCAAATCTGACATATTGTAATCACAAAACAGAAAATAAAATTTTTGTTGTCTGGTCATTATTCAAATCACAGCAGCCTGCTAGGATCACTACAGGACTGGCGATGCTATGCATGCTGCTCTACTTGGTTGTCTCCCTCTGGCTTTCTGGCTCTACTTGGCTGTCTCCCTCTTCCCCCCCCCAAAAAAAAAAAAAAAAAGGACTTCTAGTTTAGCTACTGATTTGCAGTGCTGACATTTCATAGGTAATGTTAGTGCAGCTAAAATCTAGATATCCCGTCAAATGGCAGCTCTTTAGCAGTCTGGTAAATTTTTCCTCACAAATTCTTTCTGACTCAGCTCATCTGAAACACACACAAAAGAGTTCCACCTCAGAAACATGTCATGTTACAATTCATCTACAGGCCAGTACACTTCTAGACCTGAACTACTAGAGTGAAAGCAAGCACTTCTTAACAACAGAATACAGAGAAATTCAAGAAATCACAGAGTAATTAGACAGATAGTACAGCAACTTCTTATGTTCCAAATTATTGAAAAATAATACATCTCCCTCCTCTTATGACTGTGGCAGAGCTAGAGATTATTGCCCCCTCCCTTCCCTTCTCCTATGACCAGGCCTAAGTGTCTCTTCTAGGTTCCCTTTTGCCATGATTAACCTTGCTCTAGTCTTATTCCAAAAGACAATAGCAGTACATGCAAAGTGAAAGTGGAATGGTGCAAGTTAAAAAAGGAGTGAAGGAATTTTACAAAAAGGAAAATGTTACTTGTATAGGGTCACATTCACATACCCCTTAGGTTTGAGAGGGGCTCTGAAGGTTTCCCTCCACCATCCTCTGCCAACTCATCATGTGCAGAAAAGAAAGAAAAGTAACACTGAGATTCCTGGGGTTGCCGGGTTTCTAGGACCTCTTGTGGATTCAAGTGTAATGTGACTGGGATCACTGGAAGGATGCTAATGTACTTTTTAGCCAGACCTAGAGGTTTGATGAAGACAGGAGCATAGCGGATGAACTTAATCAAGCTAAGCGGTGCGAGAATGCAAAGGGACCCGAGCAGCAGCCACCAGAAAGCAGGACCCAAAAAAAACACTCCAACTAAATGATGGCCATATCTCTGATACCTTGTAAAAGGCTCCATTCGATCCCCGAACCTCCACCACCAATTCCTCCATATTGCTCAGTGTAACAGCGCAATCCCCTGAATCTCCACTACCAGTTTCTCCATATTGCTCAGTGCAGCAGTGGGGGGCAGGAATCCTGCGCCCGCTTCCTGGGCCTACTACCGTTATTTTTCCTTCAATGTCGAGCCCTAAGGCAGGCTCGGTCCCTTGGTTAGCGAAAAAATGAAACCAAAATGGGAAACCCATAGGCGACGCACTGCCGCACTTCCCGACTGACCTCCCTCGCCAGCAAGGATGACCAGCAAGAGGCAGCACTGCCGCTCCTGCTTTAAGAGACCTGAAGACACAGGGAGGAGGGTTGGGCCCCCAAATCGGCCAGGCCAATTTTTAAAAAAAAATGAATTGATTAAAATCGGAAATTGGGCAGCACTAGTGCTTCCTGCCATGTTGATGTTTGTTTTCATCCCCTCCTCAGTCTTTCTAAAGAGTGTAGGCTTCATCCACTAGCATGCTCTCTGATTTAGGATAGTAATATTGTTTGTAAAGTTAAAATGCTTCATGAGATGGTAGTATAATGAAGATACTCCAGGTTTAAAGCTTTGAACGCTAACTGTGCTCCTTTTTGGTGCAATATCCAGGTCAATAAAAGACTTTAAACACACTTTACATGATGATGAGAATGTTTACAAGAATGGCCTTGTGAAAGAAGGCAGATAACCTGAAGCATTATTTTTGCCCAGATGCGCGAGACAAAAATGGACTTGCTGGCAGATTAGGCTTGTGGGCGAAGGAGGTGGAACAAAAAGCAAAGGAAGGACTAAAAGACCTGTTGGAGACCGCAGTTAAACTTGAAGTTTAAAATGGTCCCCATATTGAAAAGATGGAAGATCTAGAGCAGTGGTCTCAAACTCGTGGCCCAGGAGTCACATGTGTCCCGCATGAGGCCCTCAGTAATTTTATCATAATCACAAAAATAAAATAAAATAGTTTCTTGACCATATGTCTCTTTAGCTATAAATGACAATATTATTATTAAGACTTAGCCAAAAGGAAAGATTTATAAACTATAAAGAGTTTTACCTCTTGCAAAATTGTCATTTCTTTAATAAGACATTAACTATTTTTTCTGAGGCCCTCTGAGTACCTAGAAATCCAAAATGGGGCCTGCAAAGGGTTTGAGTTTCAGACCACTGATCTAGAGCAACATTCTTCACTAGTTTCTTAGTTGGGGCAATTCTGGGTCCAAAAGAGCTGAAAGAGAAGTAACAAATACAAATCTCCCCACCTGGGGCCATTACATGACCATTCTGTGCCAATGATGTCCACTTCATCAATATATTCTTTTTCTTAAATATCGTCCCCCCACCTAGATTTATGCCACCAATCTCTGTTCCCAGCTCCCTCCCACCCCGTGCCTTCAGATCCATCTCTTTTCTCACCACCAGTTACCTCTTGACATGACCCAGACATCTCTAAAAGAAGGAGTGATGCCCAATCTGTTCTGGAGGTGCTATTCAAGGTTTCAAGGTTTATTAAATATTTGATGAATCGCTATATCTTTATACAAAGCGATGTACATAATAATAAAATGCAATTGAGTTAAAAAACATACAATATATATAAACAATAGAAATCCAACATGACCAACAACAATTGGGAGGGAAGGGGGGTTAAAGTTACATCTATTGTGTTGAGAAATACATTTAAGGAAAAAAACATTTGGGAATAAGGGGATTTTAAAAGCGAAATTGATAAACTAAAATAAATTTTAGATATTAAAAGCCTGTTTAAAAAGAAATGTTTTCAAGGATTTCTTGAAGGATAAAATGTCTTTTTCAATTTTTATGTATTGGGGCAATGAATTCCACCATTGGGGGCCAACTACAGAGAACATATCTAATCTTCGAGTGCCTATTATTTTTAAGGAGGGAACGACTAATAGGTTTTGGGAAGATGATCTAAGTGTACGTGTGGAACTATAGGGAATTAACATTTTAGAAATGCATTGAGGTTGATTGAAAATCAAATTTTTAAATATAAGTAACAAGACCTTAAATTCTATGCACTGGCAAATAGGAAGCCAATGTGATTCGATGAAAAGAGGAGTTACGTGATCAAATTTTTTGGCATCATGGATTAATTTAATAGCAGTGTTTTGAACAATTTGGAGTTGTCGTTTTTGTTTTTGAGTAATATTAAGTAACAAAGAGTTACAATAGTCTATTTTAGCTATTACTAAAGAATGAATTAAAATATTGCGGGATTTGGATTCAAGGAATTTAGATATAGATCTAATCAAACATAATTTATAGAAACAGACTTTAACTATATTGTTGATATGATCTCTATATTCTAATTTTTCATCAATTATAACACCTAGGATTTTTAGTTTAGGGACAATTTCAATTGGCGTATTATTAAGTAGAAAAGGCGAATTTAATATGATATCTCTTTTCCAATTAAAAATCATAGCTTTTGTTTTATTTATATTTAATGCTAATTTATTGTTATTAAGCCAATTTTGAACAAGATCGAGTTTTGAATTTAAGGATTTAATGTCTTCTTGATTTTCAGGATTGATAGGGTGTATTAATTGAATGTCGTCTGCGTATGAAAAAGCAGTAAAGCCAACAGACTGGCATAGATTCAATAATGGTGCAAGATAGATATTAAATAAAAGGGGTGACAGAATAGAGCCTTGAGGAATTCCAAAGGTCGTATCCAGATCTACAAAGAAAATGAAAGATCGTGTATTAGATCTTGTTATATGCATATCTCTCATGCATATTTTTTTACAGATTACAATGGCCTAAAAAATAATCGAGTGGTTTTGGTGTAAGGCCCTATCTTGTGGAAGTTTTAAGAGGGCCCAAGGGACTTTAATTTGAGAGAAAATACCTCCTTGTTCCAGCCACAAGTATTGTACTGGAATCAGCTTTCATATATGCTCCAGTTCTGCCCCCTAGACCATGTTGTGCTACTGTCTTGTTTGGTTGTATTGTAGGGAAGATATTGAGAACTTTTGGAGCCATATGAGGTGGCATCATAAAGACTGCTCTAGAACCCTGATGGAGGTCTAATAGTTCACCATTCTTTTCAACAAGTGAATTTTACCTGCAGAAGAAAAAAGAGTTTATAGAAGAAATAGGAGCAGGTCCAAAAACCAGAAAAGTTAAATATGATGCAAGAAATGTTAAGTGTCTAAGCATTTTCCTTGTTCTGAGAATCCTGTAGAAAAAGCTTTTTTTTTTTCATTCTTTCTTTTTTTCTTATTGCAGAACATCTTTGCAATATTTTGACCCTTGTCCTTTCTCTCTCAACAGGAGACCATTAATACCGGTCCCTTCGTAATGCGCTCCACATGCCGGCGATGTGGAGGGAGAGGCTCAGTCATGACGACACCTTGCATTATGTGCAGAGGAACTGGCCAAACCAAGCAGAAGAAGACTGTTGTGGTGCCTGTGCCAGCAGGTGTGTGTCAGGGTTTAAGAGAGTTTGTGACCACTTAATTGCAGAGTAAAAATGCCTGCACATCTTTCTCTTTGGATATTGTGTAGGATTAATTGCTGAAGTTTTCTAATCTATTCAGAACAAACCTCTCCCTTCTCCTCAGCAATGGTAAGGAAAGCAGTACAGAAAACAAGAATGTATTTCATTGTGAACGATCATATGCTTCTAATGTGCACACTGTAATATCAAGAGCTTTAGCTTCCACTCTATTTCTCACTGTAGTGCTAAATTACAGTGTGACTATCTTGGGGTCAACTTTAAGTTTTAATTATGTGTATAGTTAATTATCAGATCTGCCAGTATGTTTTCTGATAAATATTTTTGTAACATTAACTGCTCATGTCTCTGTGTGAGCTATACTTACATTATCCAGTTTCAGTTGTTTTATAGTCTGTTAAAAGAGTAGTTCAAAGTATTCATATGACTTCAGTAAAATGAGCACTTTTTTGAATTGAGACCAATTTTATGTCTTGTTAACTCACATTAGAATACTGCACCAAAAACACTATTCTTGTAGAAGAATGTTCAATGCCTTTACAATCTGGTGGTGAGAGATAACACTCTGTTTCTTACGACAGGTATTGAAGATGGGCAGACTGTACGGATGCCTGTGGGCAAGAAGGAAATATTCGTAACATTTCGGGTGGGTGTACATTCAAGTTCACTAAAATGTACACAGCAACACTTGCCATATTGGGTCAGACCAGAGCTATCAAGCCCAGTGGCCAGTTCAGGTTATAAATATCTGGCAGGATTCTAAAAATTAGATAGTTCCATGCCAATTAAATCCAAGGATTAGCAGCGTCTTTCCTCAGGTCTGCATTAATAGTTTATTTAATTTTTCCTCTCAAAAAACCTCCTTTTAAAACCAGCTGCAATAACTGCTTTTCCAGTGCAATAGGTGAGACATTCTAGACCAGGGGTGCCCACACTTTTTGGGCTTGCGAGCTACTTTTAAAATGACCAAGTCAAAATGATCTACCAACAATAAAAATGCTAAACATATATATATTTATTTATAAATAAATAAATAAATATATATATATATATATATATATATATATATATACACACCGAGTGTACTTTGTATTTATGTTCAAATATTTTTTTATTATACAGCCCCCCTCCCCCGAAGGCCTGACCCTCCCTGAAGGTCTGCACATTCCCCCTCAAAGGTTGACTCCCCCCCTGAAGGCCTGCACTACCCCTTGAAGGACTGCATTCCCCCCTCCCCCCGAAGGCCTACCCTCCCCACATCCATTTACCTAATTCCAGCAGGGAGCAGTCTGCAGAGAGGATCGCTGGTACTTTAGCGATCCTTGCAGGTTGCCCTAGGCCTCAGGAGCTGTCTTCCCTCTGCCCCAAGTCTGTCTCTGACTTAGAGGAGGGGCAGGACCACGGCAGAGGGAAGACAGCTCCTGAGGCCTATGGCAACCTGTAAGAATTGCTAAAGTACCACCTGCCACCGGCTGTCTCCCATTCGTCCCCTTTGGAGATCCCCACAGGACTAAGGAAGTTAAATTAATAGAATACTTAGGCACAGAAAAACAAAGAAATACTTCCAAGAACTGCCCCATAAGAACTGCCTGTCACAATGCTCATTAGTGGAACTGAATAAAAGACAAGTACAATGGATTTAGAAGGGGGACGATCCGCCCGGGTGCACGGCTTGGAGGGATGCACAGCCGGCCAGGTCCGGGTCATCCTGCCTTTCTTTTCCCCCGGTCCGCGCTCGGGGCTTGCGCCGACGCTCGAATAGTGCCGTCAACTCCCGCGAGTCTCGCGATAACCAACAGCACCATTTGGGAGGCGGGAGCGAGCCCCGTGCGCAGACCGGTGGAAAGGAAGGGCAGGAGGACCTGGACGGCTGTGCATCCCTCCAAGCCGTGCACCCGGGGCGGGGACGGACCGCCCCACCTCGGTACGCCACTGATTGGGAGGCCGATTTTGGGGTTTTTAAAATTGTATATCGGGCAGCATTAGGCCTCGCTCTTACCTCAATCATTACAGGCGCTTCTATTTCTTGTGATGCGCTGAGCTCCGTCCCCCACCGCCCTTCACCCCGCCCTTCCAGCACTCTGATTGGCCAGCGTTCTTTAAGAGGCGGGCCAGTCAGGAGGGGAAGAAGGGAACCTGCTGTGCGATCGACTGGGGTCGCCTGAGCGAACGACCTGTCGATCGCGATCGACGCTTTGGGCACCCCTGTTCTAGACCATAGGATTATTTCCCTTTTCTCGCATGAGCTGCAGAAGAAATCCATTCCAGCTTTTTCACTCTGCCTCTAGTGTACTTCACAGGCTAGTTTAGCGCCCTCTAGCAGTGTTTTCTTCTGCATGCATGACTGCAGCTGTATGGATTCTGCTCTCCCCATTTTATTATTTTTAAATGGAGGTCACTAATGAGTTTCGCTTTTCTGACCACCTGTTTGTGCTGGCTCATTCTATTAAGCGAGGTTCTCCTGCTTCTAAGGATACAATCTCCAGGTGGATCCATAGAGCCATTTTATCCACTTACATTCTTGCGGGAAAACAGTCTCCTATTTCTGTTAAGGTGCATTCTGCCAGGAGTGTAGCGTCTTATTGGGCCGAAGCTAGATCCATTTCTTCTGAGGAGATTTGCAGGGCAGCGACATGGTCTCTTCACATGTTTGCCAAGTTCTACAGAGTAGATGTTGCTGCCAGGCAGGACTCTGCCTTTGGGTCCTTGGTCTTAAGGATTGGCGCAGCAAGCTCACCCTAGCTTTCTCGGGGGACTGCTTTTGTACGTCCCTATGGTCTAGAACAGTGGTCTCAAACTCGCGGCCCATCAGGTTCTATTTTGCGGCCCGCAGTCTGTACTAGTGCTGCCCGCTCTTTGCAGCGTCCTCCGGCTTCCTCCCTGGCCTCCCGCTCTTAACTTCATATAATTACCGCAGCCTGCAGAGAGGATTGTCAGAGCTGTAGCTATCCTTGCAGGCTGCCGTCATCCTCAGCAGCACATTCCCTTTGCCGCAATCCTAACCCTGACGTCAGAGGAGGGGCGGGACTGCGACAGAGGGAACGTGCTGTGGAGGCTGATGGGCAGCCTATAAAGAACGCTACAGCACTGGCGATCCTCTCTGCAGGCTGCGGTAATTAGCTGAAACTAAGACCGGGAGGCCAGGGGGAAGCTGGAGGATGCTGCAATGAAGGGGGGAACATACAGGCCTTCTGGGGGGGGGGAAGATTTATAAACTATAAAGAGTTTTACCTCATGCAAAATTGTCATTTCTTTAATAAGACATTAACTATTTTTTCTGCAGCCCTCCAAGTACCTACAAATCCAAAATGTGGCCCTGCAAAGGGTTTGTGTTTGAGACCACTAGTCTAGAATGTCTTACCTATTGCACTGGAAAAATAGATTATGTACTTACCCTGGTAAGCTCTTTTCCAGTAGATAGGTGAGACATTCTAGACACCCCCCCTCCGGCCCTGTCCTTACTGTGCCTGTTTTCAGATTTCAGTCTCCTGCTGCTTATTCAATCTGTTTCTTGGAGACTCATCAACCCTTTGTGGTTAAGAAGAGTTTGTACATATGTATAACCTGTTGGGCGGGGGATCACGTGATGGCTGGTTCCTGAGCGGACTTCTGCAAACTCAGCTCCATGTTACCTGCTCGATCATCTCAATATTTTCTACGATTAAACCCTGCATCCTCTGTTCCTGAAGGGCTGGTAGTGTTTCCTTAGTGCACCTCCCTGGCAGTTTTCAACAGTGCTGGTGGTCCAGTTTCTGTGGTATGCCGATCAAAACTCTGAGGCCTGGCAAGGAAAAATCAGCTGTGCCACGCACTAAAATGGCGACTACCCAGACTGAGGACTCCCCCGCGGCCTCTGAGGACATTCTGCAACTCTCCATGTGGACGATGTCGCAGCTGCTTAATGATAAGTTAGCAAAACTCTTCACCTCCATGGAAGAAGTTAAGAATGCACTGGTGGGGCAAGCGGCCCAAATTCAACATCTAAAAAAGGGAGCGTCCACACAGGAGGACTGCGAAGTAGCGTCGGAGTGGCAGCTCTGGTTGGTCGAGGAACAAATTAAAACCCTAATGAAAACCGGAGCTGCCGGAAGAACATTAGAATAGTAGGCTTGCCGGAGAGTGTCGCGGATGAAGCCCTGACTGAAATTGCTGAGACCTGGTTGCCGCAGGCATGGGGATTGCGGGGCCAGTTGTAGTGGAACGCATCCACCACTTGGAGCCAAGATAAGAGCGGTCCTAGCTCATTATCATAATTACTCTATTAAAGTGAATCTCCTGTACTTATTGAAAAAGACCTGCTCCCTGGAACATTCTGACACCTGCATCCTGTTGTTTCAAGATTTTTTCCAGAAGGTAGCCGAGCAAAGACAAACCATGACGCCGTGGTGCTTACAGCTCTTTGCCAAGGGAATCAAATTCGCCCTTCGGTATCCTGCCAAAGTGCGTATTATGCACAACAACCGCACCTTTGCGGCGACCAAACCTGAGGAAGTTCGCAGGTTTTTAGAAACTTTCCCGCAGGATCATTGAAGCCGCCGCAGGGTGTTTGAGGATTGCCCTGAACGGTTGGAGCAAGGATCTGTATCTATGCCTGCATTGCGGCCCGCATCTCACCAGGAGGGCTTTGGCTTTGTTGATTTGTACCTGTGCCATTCACTTTGCCTTTACGACAGGGTGTACTGATTTCCAGGGGATTCCTGGGGGTGTCCGATTGCGGTGGCTCTTATGACCTCCTATGACTTTCTATGACAACCTTGGGCATGCGGTTTTGACTGTTGTTGGTGCTGGTTGCGTTTGGATGCTCTTCCATAGCTTGGGGGCTTTCTCTCGAGTGCTCTCTGACTAGCGTGTCAGGCCTAACACTGATTGACAGTGGCGGTTGGATGGTTACCATGCCGTATTCGGGAGCTTGGATACTGCGGGGTGGTTGCCCTTCATTACTTCAGAGTGTTGGGTGGCCCTTGAATTGAGAAGAGTTCCTGCTGTGCTTACTCTTTGAGCCCTATTGTTATTGTCTCTAATGTTCTTGTGGGGTTTAACATTACTGTTATTACTGTATCAAGGTGGTTTTTTGGGGGGGAGAACGGGATGATGATAGTTGTCCTAAATGCAAGACGGGAAAGGGCACCTTACTACACCACTTTTTGGAATGCCCCACCCTTACCGGGTTCAGGAATGGGCTGTTTCATGTGCTGGGGACGATGGTGGATGGATCCTGCGAATGGTCTTATAGGATACTCTTGTTAGGGGCTTACTTCTGAATTGGAACAGCAGGGCTACAGTGCAGCTGAATATCTGTTTTTAATGGTGGGCATTTTATTGGCCAAAAAAGCCATACTACAAATGTGGATGGCCATTGAGCCACCGGCTTTGCCATTGTGGACCAATAACATATTGGAAATGGCAGCCTGGGAGTATCTTCAATGATGTTCGCAGTGGGGAGGCTACCATTGAAAGTTTATGTCTCTCTTTGGCAAAGGTAGGGCTCTGTACCATGTTTCTTCCGTGACTTCGGGGGGTGGGGGGGATGAGGTAGGAGGAGGGAGGGTGCTGGGAGGTGGGGATGGGTGAAAACTGTAAAAATTGAGTCTATTTGAGGTGATGCTGATAGTTTCTGGATTCCTTCACTTTGTTGATGTTCGGTTACGCCTTGTATTTGTATTTTATGCTGTGTTTACATGGTGATAAGCTGTTTATACTTGTACCATGTTTCAAGTTGACTTCGACACCTCTGTTGGCAGTTAACGGTACTGTTTAATTATATGAGCAGAACAATAGTTTAGCCTGTCATTACAGGTGCCTCTACTTCACAGATGGGTGTGTCTCTCTGTGCTTGGGTACTGACTGCTAGAGGGCGCTAAACTAGCCTGTGAAGTACACTGGAAGCAGAGTGAAAAAGCTGGAATGGATTTCTTCTGCAGCTCATGCGAGTAAGGGGAAATAACCCTATGGTCTAGAACAGTGTTTCTCAACTCAGTCCTGGAGTACCCCCTTGCCAGTCAGGTTTTCAGAATATCCACAATAAATATGCATAAACTTGATTTGTATTCACTGCCTCCATTATATGCAAATTTCTTTAATGCGTATTCATTGTGGATATCCTGAAAACTTGACCGGCAAAGGGGTAATCCAGGATTGAGTTGAGAAACACTGGTCTATAATGTCTCAAAAGGTATTTACCAGTACCTTTTGTTCTAAAGGTGCATTCTGCTCAGACCAGGCAGAGCATGAACTGGACACTTACAGAGCTTTCACCTCATCATTGCTGTGTTCCTTTATCAGACATATGTTAGATGTACAGGATTGACAGACACACCCTTTGGGGCTATAACATGCTGTCAGCAGCCATTACTATGGCCTGCTCTAGGTAAATACCTCCTTGGTACTTCCCATACATCTGGACTAGTTTGGAGAAATGATTGAGAGTCCAGAACCCAGCTGGGGGATGTTCAGGGGAGTTGTATCTCCTTGTTTCCCAGAGTTTCTGGTTTGACAGGAGTTTGCTAAAGTTTGTTACACCTGTCTATTGCCTCTTACTTAAGGCCTTGAGAGGGGTGTTGCATTCATTGCTTTAAGAAAAGTACTGACTAGCTTTAGACCACACAGGGCTCCATATGGAGTACTGTCATCAATTCAGTAGTTCTTGGTCTCCATCTGTTGGTAGGGGAAGGTAATTCTGACATTCAGTACTGGTCTGGAGGGACTCAAGTAAACAAAAATAGCAAGTAAGGTCTTAAGTTTTAAACCATCAAATTTCCTAGCAGAGGAATGTTCACTTAAACATACAAGCTTACAGACTTCATCTTTTCTCTCTGTATTCCTTCATAAGAATAATGTTCTGTTCCTTCTTGTCCCTGAAGAATGCTTTGGCCAAGTGTCTTGCACATTACTGGTAAAATCAGCCAATCACATTTCCAACAACTTAGTTTAATTCTATTTTTTTCATTCTGTGCAAGCTGAACTTGTCACTCATTCTGTGACATGATCCTTTGTATATTAAACATGCAAAGAAGGGACAAGATTGTAGTTTTCAACACTGTCCTCTGGGGGCACCTAACCAGTTGGGATTGCATGATATTCACAATAAATATGCATGCGATAGACTTGCCTGCACTGCCTTCTTGGCATTCAAATTTCTCTCATGCATATTCATTGTGGATATACTGAAAACCCAATTGGACAAGTGATCCCTGAGTACTGGGTTGAGAACCACTGGCATAGAGGTTTCAAATTCCTTTGAACAAGGATAGAGGGTTTCTATTTCCAGTCATTTGCTTGTAGAGTGTTCCTTCAGGGGTTCTTTCTATCTACACTTCCTTAGCAGATGGGAGATTTGCCTGCTAGCATTTATATCCCTAAACAGGATGACATCTATTTGAGTACCCAACGGTGACATTTAGTGGGGAGATATAGAATGCGTACTAGTATACTGGATTCTAGAGTTTGTTACATTATAGCACCTGGGAAAAGCTGCCATTGCAGATGCTGGGCTAAACAGAAAAGGGGTGGTCGATGGAGGACAAACCCATGGGTATTTGTGAATAAAAGCTCATGACAGTGTAGCCTGGGTGAGGACAGGTTCTGATTTAGCTGAAATCGGGGAAAAACTGAAGAGGTATTTGTGGAAGTCATCTGCCCCATACTTGTGACTCCTGCATTTGGGTCTATCTCATTCAAGATTATTGCTGAATACAAGCATTTTCCTATTGGAGGTGCATAAGCAACTTACAAATTCATTCTCTTTAGGTTCAAAGAAGCCCCATCTACAGGCGAGAAGGAGCAGATATTCACTCAGACCTTCAAATTTCAATTGCACAGGCTGTTCTTGGAGGGACAGCCAGAGCTCAGGGACTGTATGATACAATCAATATTACGGTAAATGCTAGAGGGCCTTGGATTTCACTCCTAGTAACCTGCTGGGGTCTGATTTTATTATGTGATTCACCTTGTTTTGCATTTGTAAAATGCACTGTTCAGGTGAACAACTTATTAGGTGTAGCCTAAGAAAAACGTAGGACCTTATTACTACAACAAAACACACAATACTCCACTCTAATAGCCAAGGGTAATGTCTTTATAATGGAAGAAAAAGCCTCAGGTTTATCAAGGCAGAGCTTGTGCTTAAACTTCCTCCTCCCACATCACTGCCTGTAAAAACTTCCGTGAAGACTTTACTCTTGCCGCTAGGCCAAATATTTTTAGCTAGGGCCACTAATCGCTTAGTGAGCAATGCTGTTTAGGCTATCATCATTGGATGGCTTACCTCATCATGCCAGTGCTAGATTGGCTCCCTGGCATGATGAGGTAAGCCATCCAATGAGAATAGCCCTAAACTCCCTCTGCATGAGTGATGCTGAGGCGAGTTATTGGAGGATCCCTGGTTTAAAACTGCTGAGCAAGCTGCTGGTGAAACGGGACGCGGAGGAGATCGCGGTAGCAAGTAGCACAGTGAGTACTGGCACTATTCTCTTCTTGGAAAGTGGAGGGAGTTAATTTTGGAGACGAGACAGCATTATATTTTGTTTTACAGAACAGTGTGAAGAAGCGGGGTGTCGGCAAGCCCTGAAGAAGCAGCAGTGAACCGTGCAACGTTGGCTTTAGACGCCACATTTATATTTCAACACTTGTAACAGCATTGCTCACTAAGCGATTAGTGTCCCTAGCTAAAAATATTTGGCCTAGCGGCAAGAGTGAAGTCTTCGTGGAAGTTTTTATAGCCAGTGATGTGGGAGGAGGAGGTTTGAGCACAAGCTCTGCCTTGATAAACCTGAGGCTTTTTCTTCCGTTACCCTTGGCTATTAGAGTGGAGTATTGTGAGTTTTGTTGTATTGCATACATTATCCACTTCACTATCATTGATATAGTATTACTAATTTACAAGTGACTATGGACCTTATTACTAAAAATTTGTGCTGATACCAAGTGGCTAGACATTTGTGCAATATTCATTTGTATCCTGTCCATCATTGGACTATTAAACAATTCATAATTACACAGTAAATCAGCATACAAAATGAGCATTAAACATAAGAACAATTACAAAGACAGTTAAAATGCATCTATTTAGCACAGGGAAGGAACATGATAAGAATTCCATTTGTACAACCACATTGTAGAACAGAAGGCACCAAATCACTTGGTTATCATAGCATTTTATTTGGATTTGGCTCAGTCTTTTATAGCTCAAGGCACATTATATTCAGGTACATTAGGAATTTACTTGTCCCTGGAGAGCTCACAATCTAAGTTTACATGTAAGGCAGTGGAGGGTTAAGCGACTTGCCCAAAGTCACAAGGAGCCATGATGGGATTTTAACTCTGTTTCTCTGCTGCTTGGTCACTGTGCAAACCATTGTGTTACTTCTAATGATCTTGAGATGTAATCTTGGTGGTCAGTTTGGTTAATATTACAGCACTAGTGTTTAAGCCCTTTACATTAACGGATGCTAGAATATATGTCTGTCTGTCTGTCTTTCTTTCTGTCTCTCTCCCTGCCCCTGTCTCTTTCTTTCTTTCTGTCTCTCTCCCTCCCGCTATATTTCTTTCTTTCTGTTTGTCTCTCTCCCTCCCGCTGTCTTTCTTTCTTTCTGTCTGTGTCTCTCCTTGGCCCCCTGCCCGTCTCTCTCCCTGCCCGCTGTCTTTTGTTCTCGTGCGCTGCCTGCCTGTCTTTCTGTCTCTCTCCGTGGCCCCCTGCCTGCATTTCTTTGTCTTTCTCCGTAGCCCCTTACTGTCTCCCCCCCCTCAAAGCAAAACAAGATTGCTCCCTGCCCCCCAGCACACCCCTCCCCCCAAAGCAAAGCAAGTTCGCTCCCTGGCCCCCTTTCCCTCTCCCCTCCCCACTTCCCTGTGCAGCAGCAGCATTTACCTCCCACCATTCCCTGTGCAGCAGCGTTTCCCTCCCCCCCACTTCCCTGTGCAGCAGCAGCAGCATTTCCCTCCCCCCACTTCCCTGTGCAGCAGCAGCATTCCCTCCTCCCACCCCACTTCCCTGTGCAACAGCGTTTCTGGCCGGCTCCCTTACCCTTGCCAAAGTTATTTTTTAGTTTTAAAGTTGCTGTGGCAGCTCTTCTCACGATCCACGCTTGCGTCGGAAGCCTTCTCTCTGACGTGATGTCAAGAGGCTTCCGACGCAGGTACGGCTCATGAGAGGAGCCGCCACAGCAGCTTTGATCTTAAAAATAACTTCAGCATGGGAACCGGCCAGACCATGAGCCACAGAACAGTACCGGGGGGGGCCGCAAGTTTGACACCGCTGTTAGACGGAGTGAGGGCGGGAGGGGTGAGTCGCTTCCGTGTGTCTGTGCTTCACGTGCCTCTGCATGCACAGAAGAAACCACCGCTGACTCCTACTGCGCATGCGAAGCCACAGAGCTACGGATGCACAGAGCCACTAAGTTTGAAGTGCACATGCGCACTAAGGGAATTATTATAGCGGATAAGTGTCTCTTTTTGTTGTGTGTAATTACTTCTGTGTTCTAGGCTAGAATATGGTTTCTTCTGTATAGGATGCCATTACCATCTAATTGCCATGCATGAACTTCTGCCAATGCATTTCAGTCCTATCTTTTCTTGCAGCACCCTCTGCAGTACTGAGATTGTCAAGCAGCTGTCACTACCTCAGATCTGCCCTGCTAAATTTTAACAACTGTATCTGGTTTCTTTCATGTTCTTAGATTCCTCCTGGTATTCAGGCTGATCAAAGAATTTGCTTGAGTGGGAAAGGCATCCCTAGAGTGAACAGCTATGGTTATGGAGACCACTACATCCACATAAAACTCCGTGTACCTAAGTAAGTACAAAATAAAGAATTTGATCTTCAGGATAGATATTTTGTTAGTGCTACAGTTCAAGTTTATATTCTATGCCATGATTGCCAATTCAGGTCTTTAGACCCTTTTGCTATTTTTCATAAATGTCCTACATGTTACTTAGTCTGGTAGGCAATAAACAGCAGCCTTGGAAAGAAAACATGGCACCAAATTTCTTGGTTTGCAGGATTAAACAAACTGTTGAAACTACAAATACATCTCCATGTATTAGTGGAGCAAATGCATTGGTGCAGGAAATGGTGCTGAGAATGCAAATTCATGTCAAAATTGTGCCAAGTTGCTGGCGGAAGAGTATCCATGGGTACTGCATGCCGTAACACGAGGGAGAGGTGAAAGCCTTGGGCTTAGCCTCCTCCTTGTCCTCCAGGGCTGGCGAACCTCTGTGGATCCATGATAAGGGTAAAAAATATCGCCTGGGACTTTTTTCTCGTGATACGAAGTAGAAGCATGTGGCTTCTGGAGTTCCCGTGAGAAGCCAGACGTGGACTTGCAAGCTTCATTTACTTACCCTGCACCAGGCTTCTTGCCAGAATTTGTAAATCTCATGTGGAGAGCCCCTCTGACATGCCCAGGACAGGGAGCGCAGCCTGCAGACATACAACCTTCGACCCAGAGAGCACCTTCTGCTCTGGCGTCTGCATCTCAAGTAAGCAAGTCGGCCCCTGGCTCCAGCGACCTTTTAGATTACAACGGGTCAGGTGGCTTGTCGGATCTGATGCCACTTTCGTCCCAGGAGTCTGCCTTGGTCCTGGATGACTCCAGTTCCCTGTTCGGGCTTGGCAGCCATGAGGCCTCCCTGACTCCTGACCAGGGGACGATCTTCATGTTCACCGCCTTTTCAAGTTGGTCTCTGTCCACCACTTTATTTCTAATGCGGTGTCAAGGTTGAAGATGGAACTGCAGCCCTCCACTTCCAAATGCATGGTCATGAGCAGCATTAATGACCATACTTCCTCCTTTCCAGGTCATCTGGGACAGTGTTTTTCAACCTTTTTACACCCGTGGACTGGCAGAAATAAAATAATTATTTTGTGGACTGGCAAACTACTAGGACTAAAATTTTAAAATCCCATTTCCACTTCATCTCCGCAAGCTCGGTCACCTCAGTAACTATAGAAAAATAAACAAATATAGTGCAAAATATAGACAGCAGATATAAATTTTCAAAACTGACACGTTTTGATCACTAAATTGAAAATAAAATCATTTTTTCTACCTTTGCTGGTGATTTCATGAGTCTCTGGTTGTGTTTCCTTCTGTCTGTGTATCCTTTCTTTCATTTCTTTCTTTCTGCACTCGGGCACAAGAATTGTCCCTTTCTATTCCCTCACTCTTTCCTTTCTATGTCCTTAGTGCCCCTGGTGCCTCCTTCCCATGTCTTTAGTGCCCCCAGTGCCTCATTCCCATGTCCTTAGTGCCCCCAGTGCTTCCTTCCCATATCTTCAGTGCCCCCGGTGCCTCCTTCCCATGTCCTTAGTACCCCTTCCTGTCTTTAGTGCCCCCAGTGCCTCCTTCCCATGTCTTTAGTGCCCCCAGTGCCTCCTTCCCATGTCTTTAGTGCCCGTTCCTGTCTTTAGTGCCCCTTCCTGTCTTTAGTGCCTCCTTCCCATGTCCTTAGTGCCCGTTCCTGTGTTTTGTGCCCCTTCCTGTCTTTAGTGCCTCCTTCCCATGTCCTTAGTGCCCCTTCCTGTCTTTAGTGCCTCCTTCCCATGTCCTTAGTGCCCCTTCCTGTCTTTAGTGCCTCCTTCCCATGTCTTTAGTGCCCTCAGTGCCTCCTTCATATCTCTTTAGTGCCCCCAGTGCCTCTTTCCTATGTCCCTCTCACTGCCTTCTACACTTTGTCCAACCCCCACCCCCGAAGCCAGCCTGCCTGCCTGTCTACCTCTCTCCCTCCCTCCCTGGCCAAAGCCAGCCTGCTTGCCTGCCTACCTCCTTCCCTCACTGCCCCGCAAAAAAAAAAAAAAAGCCTCCCTCCTTCCTTTCCCCTTCTCTTACCGCCCTGCGGCTGCTGCTAAAGCAGACAAGAAGTCTTCTTTCCGACGTCAATTCTGACGTCGGAGAGGACATTCTGGGCCAGACAGGCAGCGATTGGCTGGCCCAGAATGTCCTCTCCGACGTCAGAATTGATGTTGGAAAGAAGACTTCTTGTTGGCTTTAGCAGCAGCCGCAGGGCGGTAAGAGAAGGGGAAACAGGGAAAGGAAGAAGGGAGGGACAGGAAATGATCGCCTGTCCCGTTGTCCCCAAGCACAGTTTTGAGACACTGTCCCGAAGCTGTGTGTGGGTACAACGGGACAGGAGGTCTGAAAACGGACCTATGGTTACTTTAATCTTTCTGGCCCTGCACGGACCGGCACCAATCTGCAGACCGGCGGTTGAAGAACAGTGATCTGGACATTAATGCCTTGGTCACAGAACAGGGGGAGACCCCAGAGGGGGTCCTTGTGGGTTGCTAGGGCCATGTCTGAGTTTTATACCCTGAATTCCAGCAGCTCTTTGACCAGCCAAAGTTGAATTTGGCAGTTCCTTGTGGGTTGCTAGGGCCATGTCTGAGTTTTATACCCTGAATTCCAGCAGCTCTTTGACCAGCCAAAGTTGAATTTGGCAGTTCAGGTCACCAGGGATACTGTTCTAAGCGAAGGTGATATGCTGAAGGATGCGCAAGACTGCAGGGTGGACATGGTTCCAGCCCTTCAGCTTTGAACACAGAACAGAAATATTCCACCTTTATCTTTATTAGCTTCTACATATTACACTTGACTGAAGAGGAGCAGACATGAGGAGAGAGAGTGTGTGGAGTAAGATGGTGGCCGCTAGACAGCAGTGCTTGCTGCTTGTTGTAACCTTCCAGTAAGGTGAAGCTGAAAAGTAAATTGAGGAAATAGCAAACTACCCTAGCTATAGCTCTGATTTTATCCAGGGACTGAAGGCTTAGAAGGGGTCACTGGGGGGTGTCTTTCATTGAAAAGTAGATAGCCCTGGCATTAGATTTCCTTAAGCCCAGAAACAAGGGGACCTCCTTTGAACCTGACTCTGTGTTGAGACAAGATTATCTCGCTGCACAGGCATGTTTGTGGTAGAGAGAGTGAAATTGGTATTGATAATGTTTGTTTCTTGTACAATCCCGTTCTGTTCCTGCTGCTACCAGGTCCTCTTTGCATACTTTCACCAAGTTTTACTGGATCGATGTGGCAGCCAAACAGGATGCTGCTTTTGGCTTCTCCATTTTGGCGGCAGGCTCATCAGTCCCACCCTGACTGTCTGAGACTGCTCTGTTACGTCCCACTAGTCCAGGAATAGAGCAGGATTGTACAAGAACAAAAGATTAGGTTCTTACTTTTGCCCTCTTCTAATCTTATTTCTTGTAAATTCACGCTCTATTCCTGGATCCTGCCCTGTGAGTTGTTGATTCGCCGATTTGTCTGGATTTCTGTATTATCCCAGGACAAGCAGGCAGCATATTCTCAATATGTGGGTGACGTCACCGACGGAGTCCCGCAGCGGACAGCCTCGCAAGCAGACGTGCTTGAAGATCTTTTAAGAGCTTATAAGTGCTGCATTGCGCATGCACGAGTGCCTTCCCGTTCGAGTTAGGGCGTGCGTCTCCTGTGAGGTACCTAAGTTCACTTCAGTTCTGCAGCTCTTTGTTGCCTTCTCGCACCACGGCTTTGTTATTTTCTTTCTTTTCTATGTCCCGGCCTCTTACTGGGTTCAAAAAGTGTAGCCAGTGCGGCAAGGTAATTTCAATCACCGACCCTCATCGTTGGTGTATTGTTTGCCTGGGTCCCAAACATTGCCCTGACTCTTGTTTGCGCTGTGCTACCCTTCAACCTCAAGCCCTTCGCAGCCGCTGTGCTAAAATTCTTCAACTATTTGGCACTATGGAGCAGTCTGCTGAGAGGGTCTCGACCTCAGCTTTGGGGACGGCATCGACTTCCAAGACCCCGACATCCGTGGTTGCCTCGACCAAGGCCTCAACCTCGACAACTTCAGCCTCGAAGGCCTCGACTGCAGTCCCTTCTAAGTCTTCATCTGTGGGTAAGTCTCCTTCAGGTACCCTTCCTAAGAAGCCTCCAGAGTCTCAGGCTTCCCAGGCCGTGCCTCCAGCTAAGCGTGCCTCCAAACATAGGGAATACTCATCCTCGAGGTCACCCTCTTTGGAGTGCACTGCTGCACCTTCGAGACCTGATCCTTTTGTCTCGGTGCCTATGTTCGAGGACATATTGAAAGCCATTCTGACCACTCAGATTTCCTCGGTCATGGCTCAACTTCTCCCGGCCTCGACTCTGTTTCCTATGAGCCAGCCTGAGCCTCCTCCTGAAGCACCTCGAGACAAGCCTCGGAAGTGACTCTTCGCCTCCTGGGACAGAGTCTCCTGAACTTCGATCGAGGCATCACTCGAGGCATTTGAGGCATCTTGCTACCAAGCGGAGTCAGGACTCTTCTTTCAAGCACAAGGGCTCTCCTCCTCCCAGTACTGAGTCTTCTATGCCTTGTTTATCAAAGGCTGTCGAGACTCCTTCAAAACCTAAGCATAAGTCTCGGTCTCGTAAAGCTTCTACACCTGCTGCTTCTCCTCGAAACCTGTCCAGGACGAAGACTCCTCCATCGAGACCGCCTCCAAGGGAGATTTCTCCTCCTGCCTCGACCCATTCTGTTCCTCGGACCCCGGGGACTTCACCATTGAGGCTTCTCAAGTGCAAGGTAGTGGATCTTCCTCGGTGACCATGATGCTATACTCTGAGCCTCCTCAATATTCCAGAGAGGCTTCTCCTATTCTGCAGCTCCTAAGTCTCGCTCTTCTTCTCCAGAGGAACTGCCTATCTCCAAGTCTGCCTCATTTGCAAAATTTGTCTTTGACATGAGGAAAGCTCTTCAGTTGGATCTCCACTCTGACTCTAAGTACACTCCTGAGTACTTAGTCGACATGGAGTTACCTCATCCACCCAAGGAGACATTGAGGCTTCCCATGACTCCTGTCTTAAAACAAACTTTCCTTAGGAATATGGAAACTCCTTACTCTATTACAGCTATACCTTCTAAACTGGAGTCCAGGTATTGCACCATCCCTTGTAAGGGGTTTGAAAAATCCCAATTATCTCACCAGTCCTTAGTTGTGGAATCTTCCTTAAAGAAAGCTCAACCATCTAAAATCTATGCTGCGGTTCCTTCAGGCAAGGAGGGCCGTACCATGGACAAGTTTGGCCGCAGGCTCTATCAAAATTCCATGATGGCTAATAGAATTCTCAACTACAATTACATTTTCACTGCTTATTTTAATCACTTCCTCAAAATAATGCTTGTTTTTCCCGGCTCTTGAGGAGCAGTGTCTTCCTGAGTTCAAACAAATTATTTGTACTCTGTCATAACTTCGACTCTTCATGCTGCAAGCCACGTACAATGCCTTTGAGCTCTCATCCAGAGTTTCTGCCTTTGCGGTGGCTATGCGTCGCCTCGCTTGGCTCCGCATTGTGGTCATAGACCCTAATTTACAGGATCGTCTGGCGAACTTGCTTTGCCAAGGGACTAAACTGTTTGATGATTCCGTAGAGGCTGCTACTAAGCGTCTCTCTGAACATGAGTGCTCCTTTGCCTCCTTGATTCAACCGAAGCCTAAAACTCCTCCTGCTCGGCCTTACAAGCCTCCACCACGTCGTTATCCTCAAAAAAAACGACACCAGCTTTCTCCAGGCCTCCGCCTAGACGTCCACCGCAGCAGCAACAGCAGTAGAAACCTCAGACTCCTGCTGCGTCTAAACCGGCAGACCAGTCTCCCTCCATCAGACTTCTCTTCTGCCCATTGGAGGTTGACTTCACCATTTTTATCACCAGTGGGAGCTGATCACCTCAGATCTCTGGGTTCTCAACATCCTCAGGAAGGGATACTCACTTCACTTTTTTAAAGTACCTCCAGAAATCCCTCCAAGAGAGTTTCCTTCCAGTTCGTCACAACTTCCCCTTCTTCAGGAAGCTCAGGCTCTTCTTCGCCTTTGAGCGGTTGAGGAAGTTCCCTTGAACCAACGGGACACGGGATTTTACTCCCATTATTTTCTAGTCCCAAAGAAGACGGGGGATTTGCGACCCATTCTGGACCTCAGAGTCCTCAACAAGTTTCTAGTCAAAGAGAAGTTTCGGATGCTTTCTTTACCAATTTTGTATCCCCTGATGGATCAGGAGGATTGGTTATGCTCTCTGGATCTCAAAGAGGCTTACACTCATATCCCAATCCATCCAGCCTCTCACAGATACTTAAGATTTCGGGTGGGGAATCTTCATCTTCAATACAGAGTTCTTCCTTTTGGACTCGCCTCATCCCCCAGAGTTTTCACAAAGTGTCTGGTGGTGGTGGCTGCAACCCTCTGCACCCAGGGTCTTCAGGTTTTTCCATACCTGGATGACTGGCTCATCAAAGTCCCCTCTCAACAATGGGTTATTGCAGCGACCCGACAGACTATTATGTCCCTCCAATGTCTGGGGTTCGAAGTCAATTTTCCAAAATCCCAGTTGCACCCTTCTCAAACTCTTCAATTCATTGGGGCCATTCTGGACACTGTCCGGCTCAAAGCGTTCTTCCCTCAACCACTTATTTGCCTTTGCCATCAAGAGACTTCTCTCGCATCAATTTCAGCGAGACAAATGATGATTCTACTCGGTCACGTGGCCTCTACCGTTCACGTGACTCCTTTTGCCAGACTTCACCTTCACATACCTCAGTGGACCCTGGCATCTCAGTGGCAGCAAGCTGCCGATCCACTCTCTCAACACATTACAGTAACTCCTTTGTTGAGACAATCTCTCCACTTGTGGATGCTCTCTTCCAATCTTTAAAAACATAAGCCACTTTCAACTCTTACTTTTTAATTTGTTTTATTTTTATTGTTTTATTTTGTTTTATATTATTGGGAGATAAGTTATGTCTTTCTATATTATGTATGTTTGTGAGCCAATTAGGCTTTAAGTGGATTATAAATATTTTAAATTAATAAAACAAATAAAATTTCATAAGTTTCTGTAGTGGTCTTACCCAATTTAAAACAGAGCTACACACTGTAGCACTGCTCATTGAGGTCACACAAGATGAAAAATAGCTGATCATGAAAATATACTTTAACAAAAAGTGCTGTAGCTTGAAGACGAAAACGTAATAAACGGAAAAAGATTATTCGTGAGGTTTCAAGCTACTCAATGCTGCCTAGCGCGTCTCAAAAAACTTCACATTGGCATGCAATTTAAATTATCCTAGAACTTTTTGAACAGACCTTGTATTCCCATACCCTTCTCGTTTGTCCTCTACAAGTGTTTCTGGCTGCTTTATTATAAACTGGATTCCTGGGGGTAAGAGGGGAGGGGCTGAGGTAAGAGGGGAGGGGCTCAAACCATTGTTTGTTTGAGGCTTGCTACAAGCTGTCTGGCAACTATAGGAAAATAACCTGTTTGGCCGCCACATCGATCCTATAAACTTGGTGAAAGTATGCAAAGAGAACCAGCTAGCAAATCTCCCATTAGTCCAGGAATAGAGCGTGGATTTACAAGAAAGAAGATTAGCAAAGGTAAGAAGAACCTACCGTCTATACTCGAATATAAACCAGGATTTGGGGGCCAAAAAATTGGCCCAAAAACGGGTTTCTCAGTTTATATTCGGGCCAGTGCCCCCCTCCCAGACATTGCAGGCTGCCACCAGGCTCTGCACCCTACCCCCCTCCCTGCCCTGTCCATCATACCTCCTCTGCCGATCCCTGGTGGTCCAGAGGTGCAGCGGGCAGGAGCGAGCTTTCTGCGCTCCTGTCCCGCTGCTAACCTGGTCGGTCGATGGCTGCTACGAGTTCTGATTTACTTCAGCCGCTGAGTGGCATTGAATTTGCAGGAACCAGTCAGGAAGTTGCTCAGCGCTGAGCAGCAGCACCAAAGCATGCTCCTGCTTGGTGCCGCTCAGCAGCTGAAGAAAACCAGAACTCGCAGTAGCCACCGACTGACTGGGTTAGCAGTGAGACAGGAGTGCAAAAAGCTCGCTCCTACCTCCTGCACCTCCGGACCACCAGGGATCAGCAAAGGAGGTACGACGGACAGGACAGGGAGGGGGGACAGGGTGCAGAGCCTGGGAGGGAGGGTTCCTCAGTGCAGAGTTTGACGGGAGGGAGGGTAGGGGGCTGGGCGCAGAGCCTGACAGGGAAGGAAGGGGGCTGGGTGCAGAACCTGGCAGACCACTTGAATATTAAGCCACCCAACTTATATTCGAGTCAACCTTCATGAGTCCCTTCATTAAGAATAATCGGCACTAGACGTAATGATATGTTCTCAGTGGTGGCCCCTTCACTGTGGAACTCTCTTCCAAATTTTATCAAAAATGAAAAAGATCTTATCTCTTTTAAAAAATTGCTAAAAACTTATTTATTTCAAGATGCATTTGATTTATGATATGACCTACTTTAGATTTTTATATCTTTCTAATATTTTCTTCTTGCCTTATCCCATTTATACCTATTGTATTTTCCATTTTATGTAAATTATAACAAACAATGCAATTGTAACTTTCCCCTTCCTTCCTACCTATTCATGTTTGTCCAAATTGTTTTGTTAATTGTATAACTTAGATAAACTATATGTATTACCACAATCTGTTGGTTTTTAAATTGTACATCGCTTAGATATTGTAATAAGCGATACATCAAATGTAAATAAACTTGAAACCATTTTTCCTCCTTTTTTGGGAGAAAATGGGGGGGGTCTCAACTTATATTCGAGTATATATGGTAATCTTTCATTCCTCCAGTTGTACTGGAGGCAGCAGTGAGCAGAACTGCATGTGATTTGGTGCAGAGGCTTCATTTGAAGAAAAAAGTTAATATAGAAACAGTATTGGTAGATATAGTAACATAGTAACATAGTAGATGACGGCAGATAAAGACCCGAATGGTCCATCCAGTCTGCCCAACCTGATTCAATTTAAATTTTTTTTTTTTCTTCTTAGCTATTTCTGGGCGAGAATCCAAAGCTTTACCCGGTACTGTGCTTGGGTTCCAACTGCCGAAATCTCTGTTAAGACTTACTCCAGCCCATCTACACCCTCCCAGCCAAGACCAAAATGGTCTCTCTAGTTTGCGCTTTAAAGGGATTAAGATTCTAGCTGCTGTTCTTGCAGGTTACCCCCACCACCTTTGAAGTGCATAAGTAATTCCCCTTCTTTTGAGATGAGATGCTCAGTGCTTGACTTTCATCTTCTTGCCATTAAGAGAATGTATTTGTCCCATCCATTTTTGAACTCCATCACCTCCTAGAGACCTAACATACAGTGGCTCCTTTCAAAGGTTAGCTTGTAGTGCACTAAAGTTTGTGACACTATGACAATAGTTGTTGCTTTCTTCTGATTAGAATGATCCCTATGCTTTATTCTGCAGACATCTGACAGATAGGCAACGAGCTCTAATGATGAGTTATGCCGAAGATGAGACTGATGTGGAAGGGACTGTAAATGGAGTGACAAACACAGCTACAGGTAAACAAGAGGGTTGATGCACTTCAGTGGTGATAAAGCAATGGTGCCACTTTTGAGTATAATCAGGACTTCCACAGACCTGCAAAACATACATACTCTTTAGCAGTTTTATGGACTCTTTTTAGGAGAACAGCTGTCTATATTAGAAGATTTTGAACAGGATTTTCAAGGGTGTAGTGTCATCCTTAAGTGCTGAAAAGTATGCATTCTTCCTATGTAGAAATGTAGTATTGTGCCTTTGAATCATTACTGAGTTTTACTATCCTCATATTACAGTCAGCTTGATAAGCATACCTCTTGGGAGTCATCTGGTGGTATGAGGAAAGCACGTGGGTAAGACATTAGAGATCACTTGTAATGGCTCTGATACGTCTCAGTTTTCCCACTGAGGTCAACTCATTTTAGCTAAGTAGTGATACATCTTTTATTTTCATCCTCACCACCAGACTTCCAGGCTGGTTAACTGTTGAATAGTATAACCCAGCTGAATAAATGTGTATTGAAGGTGATCTGTACTTTCACCCATGCAGTACCAGAACAATCTTGCATCATCCTGTAGTTCACAGCACTTTTCCTGATGTTACATCAGGCTGCCTAGGATCTCTGGCTTTTCCCCTTTTCCTAGAAAGTGATTTCAAGAATATATTTATCCTGGTTAACAGTATAACATTTAATCTCTTTATTGAAATTTCTTGCAGCATCTGTAATGTGTTGCAGGTCTAAGCAGCCTGAGCTATTCTCAGCTGTCCCCCCTGTCCTGAACAGTGTTTCAATAAAGCTGTTAGTGTACACATTATTTATGATCAAAGTGAATGCCAGGTATTAGACTGCTTGGCTAGTGGTCATATTCTGAGTGATGAAGGGGGCATCAAAATTTGATTCTGTAAATGTTACCCTAGGTGACACTGCTGCAGTACGTTAGAGAACAAAATCTGTTGGCAGAATGTTGTTGCAATAAAAAATGGGTTGTACTTCATTAAGCCAATTTGATTGTGTAACAGTTAAAACTGCCCAGGAGGAAATTTGGACTTCACTTTTGTTTTAGCTGATGCCCCCTAGTTTGGAAAGGAAGAGAAGGTACAGGGAAATCTTTACTCTTCTAGGGATATCTGTAACTTGCCACTATCTTGCATTTGGAGAGTACCTTGCAAAAAAAACTGTAACCTGTGTTCGGTTCCAGTGACGATAAGGTATCTAAAGAGAGAGGTACTGTATATACTCATATATAAACCAAAATTTTTGAGCCAAAAAATGGCCCAAAAATAGGGGTCTCGGCTTATATTTGGGCCATCCCCTACCCACCCCTCTCCTAGACCTATTGCAGGCCTCCACAGGGCCTGCCACAACACCTGTTTCCCGTCCCAGCTGAATCTAAACCCTCCCGTCTGCCTCCTCGGTGGGTGGGACAGGAGGAATCCCTTCTGTATCCTGTTCCTGCCAAAATTGGACATCCACACCTCCGTCCCTCCTCTCCCAAGTACATTTCGGGTCCCATGTGGCCAGCCAGTGTATGGAGCAGGAGCGATCATCCTGCCCTCCTGCTCCGTTCGAGGCCGCTGGCTGATTCCACCTCCCCTATATTCCTTTTGGGTAGCCAGCCGGTGCACAGAGCAGGAGCGATTTTCCTGCTCTCCTGCTCTGTTCAAGGCTGCAGGGTAGTTTTGAGTGGGAGAGGAGAGTTGAGTACAGGGGTTGACTTAGTTTGAAAGGGAAAATTCCTTAACTGCTATGTTCAACTGTATAGAAACTTCTCCAGAGACAAGCAAAGAATATGCATGCACACTTGTTGGTGAAGTCCTCTGACTGAGCCTGAATGCCAGTATTAGCTTTTAAGCTTACTGGGCATGTGCAAGAATCCTTACACTTACAGCCCCCTCCCCTCAGTGTGTTAGGTTTTTTTCCTTCAGACAGGTCGCAGCTCTCCCCTCTCTTCAGAAAAAAAAAAAGGAGATAACATTCTTAAATAGTTTCTAATAACAGTTTACCCATAGTAAAAAAGAAAAAGAGGAATAGAACTTTCACCCAACCGGGGGAAAAAAGTTCTCTTTTTAAAAAGCCCATATATATAGTGGTACCTTGGTTTACGAGTGCACCGGTTTGCGAGTGTTTTGTAAGACGAGCAAAACATTCGCAAAATCGACGCCTTGGAAACCGAGTGTGGCTCGATTTACGAGCCCCCCTCCCCCCCCACGACCTGAAGTCCCCCAGACACACCTGAACCCGCTTCTTACTTTCAGCTTGGCCTCGGCACCGGCATGTCCTGTGCATTGGTGCCGGTGTCCGAAGATCGGCCTCCTCTTCTGTGCTGGGCCTTGAGCATCTGCGCATGCTCAAGGCCTGCAAGTTCACGTTCTCTCTGAGATCTCCCTCAGGACCATTCTCCAGCTAAATGCCCCTCTCTGCCTAGTACTCAGCCAGAACAGGGCTCAGATTCTACTCAAAGTATCTCTAATTTTTTCCTGTTTCAACGTTTTATGCAGGAAAGTTCAATTTTACTCATAAGAACATAAGAGATGCCGCTGTTGGGTCAGACCAGTGGTCCATCGCGCCCAGCAATCCGCTCACGCGGTGGCCTTTTGGTCAAAGACCAGTGCCCTAATTGAGACTAGCCTTAATAGCGTATGACCTTGTTCAGTAGGAACTTGCCTAACTTGGTCTTGAATCCCTGGAGATTGTTTTCCCCTACGATAGCCTCCAGGAGAGCGTTCCAGTTTTCCACCACTCTTGGTGAAGAAGAACTTCCTTACGTTTGTACGGAATCTATCCCCTTTCAACTTTAAAGAGTGCCCTCTTGTTCTCCCTATCTTGGAGAGGGTGAACAACTGTCCTTATCTACTAAGTCTATTCCCTTCAGTATCTTGAATGTTTCGATCATGTCCCCTCTCAATCTCCTCTGTTCCAGGGAGAAGAGGCCCAGTTTCTCTAATCTGTCAACGTACGGCAGCTCCTCCAACCCCTTAACCATCTTAGTTGCTCTTCTCTGGACCCTTTCAAGTATTAATATGTCCTTCTTCATGTACGGCGACCAGTGCAGGACGCAGTACTCCAGGTGAGGGCGCACCATGGCCCAGTACAGTGGCATGATAACCTTCTCTGACCTGTTCGTGATCCTCTTCTTAATCATTCCTAGCATTCTGTTTGCCCTTTTCGCCGCCGCCGCACATTGTGTGGATGGCTTCATTGACTTGTCGATCAGAACTCCCAAGTCCCTTTCCTGGGAGGTCTCTCCAAAAATCTTCTTCTAATCCTCCAGTATTAGAGCTCCAGCAGTGCTCAGCCTGTGTGGAGCTCTAGCTCTCAGGGGACTCTAGTCTCTTTTGCCCATTACCACCATCTACAGATGCAAACTGGGTACCCTGTACTCCTATCTGTTCTTCTCCAATACAGGGGACTGACTCCATCTCTTCTGGACTGGTCAGATCCTGGTATGATCCCTCTTTCACAGCCTGAGCAACCATTCCACTCTTTACAGCCAGTTCCAACAGAGGAATATTCATATCCAAAATTTCTACAAAAAGTATCTTCCCTACTGAGTCTTAGTCAAAGAGCCACGCCTATAGGCTGTAAGGATTTTCAGGCCATTCTTCAGTCCTGTAAGACCCCAATAAAGGAACTGGTCGCTCTACCAGTACATCAAATTCTGCAAGACCTCCAGTTATCTAACTGGCAGAAACCTCTATCCGCATCTAGTTTCCAAGTGCTTAGAGTTGAAATACAATAAAACCTTGGATTGCAAGTAACTTTCTCTGTCCCTAGTGGGCTCACATTCTGAGTTTTGACACTTGTTACTTTGTCCCAAAGATAAAGTGACTTTTTCCCAAAGATAAAGTGACTTTTTCCAAATCTGCCTAGTTAGTAACTATTTTTCCAGGAATTTTTTTATTTTTTAATTATTTACTCATTTTGCAACATGCATCAAGTGTATAAATAATTGACAAATTAAATTTTAATATATCACTTGAATATCTATCATTTAACAATAATACATAAAATTTTTAAATTTAATCCCCTCCCTCCCAACCCTCCCATAACATATGCAATCATATATATAGATAGAGAGATAGATAGATATATATATAGAGAGAGAGATTATTTCTTAGTGAAAGTGACTTTTTCCAAGTCTGCCTAGTTAGTAACTATTTTTCCAGGAATTTTTTCAAAGTCCTATTTGACCCATTAACTATATGCGTTTTTATAGCATCCTTTGGCAGCAAGTACTGCAGTTTAATTGGACATTGAGTGAAAAAATAGTTTGTGCATAGGGTTGGAAAACATTTTCTCAGTCTATCTTTTTAAAGCTCTGCTAATTAATGTTCTGTTAGTTCAGTTGGTAGAACTAGAAAGATAAGGTAGTCTGAGACAAAGGATTAATTTTAATATTATTCTTCGTGTCCAGGAAGCAGCAATTCAAGACCAAGATAATATATTCACTTTTATTGGTTTTCTCCACATCTGGCACTGCTGTGGAAATAGAGGGTAAGATGTATGTAGCTTTAGGGACCTAAGACAATAGCAAAGTAGCTTGAGGTAGGCAGAAACAGATGAGTTTAGCCCTGGAGCATTTGACCTTGGGACATATTGCTTTCTCTGGAAGGCAGGCCAACAAAATGTATTCATATAGCACCATTTGAAGTATCTTGAGCTCAGTGCCTGTGCCCCCTCTGACAGCAACTCCTTGCTGTTTGTATCTAGGTGGCCGTACTCAAGATAGCAGTGAAGCAGGCAGTGATAGGCCTGAGGCTGAGGAGGCGAGGGAGGACAAGGAGGGCTTCCTAACGAAACTTAAGAAAATTTTTAGCTCCTGATATTCCTTGCCCAGGTAGGAATACAAATTTCTGTTTCTTTTCAGTATTGTTTTTCATTGACTGTTTTTTTGCAATAGTTGGGGCTCTGACACAGTAACTGAAAACTTTTTTTAAAAATAAAGTTCCCTCTGCCTCAGGCCTTCTAGCCTTTGCTTTATTTAATACATTTAAAACCCACTCCATGCACAATTTTCTTAGTGAGTTGCATAAAATATAACCAGCTACATTAAAAACATGCAGAACATTCACATATAAATGCTGTGAAGTATATGCTTGAAAAACCAGATTTTATCTTTGAAATACAACAAAATCTGATCTACCCTTCAGATTTATTTTGCACATATTCATTGTGGATATCTTGAAAACCAGACTGGCTTGGTATATCTGAAGAGTCGAGTTGATAACTCTTAATACCTTATAACAGTGTTTCTCAACACGCGGTACGGGTATGGGGGCCGCCTGTTGGGGGTACATGTCCTGGCCGTTACGGAGGATATTACCTGCCTGTCAGTAGAAGCCGCTGCAGCCGGGGATCCCCACCTGTGCCCCCCCACTCGCCCCGCTGAAGCCGCTGCCAGGGATCCCTCCCGCACTCACTTCCTCCTCCCCCAGAGAACTCCGTGCAGGGACGTGACTCACACACCGCACATAAGTAGCTGACCCAGAAACCTCGTAGATGTCAGAGGGAAGGCTTGTGGGCCAGCCACATGCAGCATGTGAATCGCTGCTCACGCCGTCCCTGCACTGAGGTTGCTGGGGGAGGAGAGAGCGGCTCAAAGAAGTAACTGGGTCGACTTTGGGGGGGGGGATGCAGGCAGGGAGGAAGGGATCCCTGGTAGCGGCTTCAGCAGGAGCAGACAGGGATCCCCAGTGTACAACTTAATTTTGGAACAAAGGCAGGGAGAGGGAGGGGGGCACAATCTCAACACAGAAGGAAGGGAGGAAGGAAGGGGCACTAACTTGGGACATAGAAGGAGGGACTAGAAAGGGAGAATTGTTGGGCATGAGTGTGTGAGTGACAGATGGTGCACATGGGGAAAGGAAGAAAGGAAAATTGGGCATAGAGAGAGGAGTGAGGTAGAGATGCATGGGGAATAGAAGGATGAGAGGGAGAAATGTTGGATATGGTGGTGGAGAGGGACCAGAGAGACAGATTGAAGGGGAAGAATGTTGGACATAGAGATGGAGGGAGGGATGTGACATTGTGCTGAAGAGGGGTGATAGAAGGAGAAATGGGCATGGGGCTGGTGGGCAGTGGTGAAAAATGCTCCACATGATCCGGGGGATGAGAGAGTGAGAAATGTTGGATGTGACAGTAGAGGGGGTGGGAGAGATGCCAGGATCTCTCAAGACAGATGGACACAGAGAGAGAGAGACTTGTTGCCAATGCTTTTAATCTTTAAATTATCCTTAAATGCTAAAGTAGTTTACCTTCCAGGTTTATACTATTCCCTCCCTAATGTTTTTCCATGGCTCTGTTTTCATTTTAAAGCACTAAATTGTAACTTTACCCCTCCATTCCCTGTGTATCAATCTGTTTGTAAATCTGTTGGTCCAACCTATTATTGTTAATTTTAAATAGTATGTCTAAAGGTATATTTATTTTATTCTGATGTAACTCGCTTAGTAATTTGAATAAGCGATTTATCAAATCAAAATAAAACTTGAAACTTGAGAGAGAAAGAAAAGTTTAACTCATGGAGGGACAGAGAGAGATATTGGTTGGGGAAGGGAATGAGGTCCAGAGAAGAGGATGCATGCAGGAGGCAGAAAGTGTTGGACTCATGGAGAGAAAGAGAGTGAGAGATGGATGGGGAGGGCAGAAAGGAGTGAAGGAGAAATGCCACACAGGGGAAGGGGAAGAGGGCAGAGAGTAAAAAGTTAAACTCATGGCGGGTGAGAGAGATGTTGGTTGGGGGGGAATGAGGACTGGAGGAAAGGAAACGTGCAGGAGGCAGAGAGAAAGAGATGTTGGATTGGTGAAAAGGAGGGAGAAGTGTTGGATGTTACAGTAGAGGGAGTGGGTGAGATGCACCCAGGATCTCTCTCTCTTTCTTTCCCCACTCCCTTTGCAGCAGGGGAGAGAATGAGAGAGAGAGGGAGACATTTTGCCAATGGACTCATGGAGGGACAGAAAGAAATGTTGGTTGGGGAATGGAATGAAGTCCGGAGGAGATGAAGCATACAGGAGGCAGAAAGAAAGAGAGAAATATTGGATGCACAGTCAGAAGGAAGTGCAACTGGAGACTCATGAAATCACCAGACGGCAAAGGTAGGAAAAATGATTTTATTTTCAATTTAGTGATCAAAATGGGTTTTGAGAATTTATATCTGCTGTCTATATTTTGCACTATATTTGTCTATTTTTCTATAGTTGATATTGAGGTGACATTGCATATTTTTAAGTCATCTGCCTTGACCTCTTTGAAAAAAAACCCGAATATAAATGATAATTAACATTTTCTCTGCGTACAGTGTGCTTTGTGGGTTTGTTTTTTTTAAATTGTGTGGTTACCATTATGTATTAATAAGATTATATTGTGGGTATATGAAAAAATGGATGGAAGAAATTGCATTACAATGAGTACTATTATTATGGGGGTGGAGTTTAGGTGGGTCTGGGGCGGAGCTTGGGCAGGGGTACTCTGTTGGTGTTGGCTAAGCTTAGAGGTACTTGGTTTGAAGAAGTTGAGAAACACTGCCTTATAACACCAATGAGGCAACTTCAGATACTTGGAGCTTAGTGTCACAAAAAATTACTAAACCCTACTCCTCTCAAGCTATGAAAAAAAGGAAAAAGCAGTATAATTTGTAGGGATACACAGAGATTATTCCTTCTCCTAACACGTCTCAAATACAGAATAGTAATTTGAGTCCGACACCAATCAAATGAGCAGCTTCTTACCTTTCAACAACCTACAGTTTAGTAAAGTTAATTATCCTTGGACAAGCAGGGAGCATATTCTCACAGATGGGTAACGTCATCCATGGAGCCTGGTACAGGCACAGCTAAAGGGTACTGTCACTTTAAGCTTTATAAAGCTTTGAGACTGCCTATACTGCGCATGTGCAAGTGCCTTCCTGCCCAACACCAGCTCACGAGGTCATCAGTTTTTCATTTTCCGGGAAGATGAAGTATCTAGACTTCGTCCAATCAAGTTTGCCTTCCCGCTCTTAAAAAAATTCCGGGATATAAAAATTGGTGACAAATCATAATTGCTTTGTATTAGATTCTAAATACAACTGGCAACCAATGCAATTATCAAAGATATGGTATAATGTGGTCTTATCTCGATGTTCCTGATATCAATCTAGCTGCGGCATTCTGACCACTTGCACGGCCCTGCACCTGGTTTTCGTTATTCCCAGGTACAGGACATTGCAGTAGTTCAGTCGTGACAAGATCGTTGCCTGTACAATAGCATGAAAGTCGGATGGAGAAAGCATTGTTTTCACACAATACAATAAGTGTATCTGGGCGAAACATACATTAGACTGGAATATGTGACTTTGAATGTTGCTTACTAAGTGCTAGGTGTTTCAGGCATTTAAAATTTAAGCTTTCTGTTTTTTTGTTTCTTTGTGGGAGGGTTGTCAACTGGTCAGTTTTAGAATAGCCAAGCTAACTGCCAGCATAGATCCTTAAAACCAGCAACAGAAAAACTGTTTTTTTTTTGCCTCAGGGTCCCTGCTTCCACACTCCAGTAGCTCTATCTTTTTCTTCCTTCCCTCCCATTATGACATCTGTCTCCCACCTCCCCTGCAGTTCTAGAAAACCAGTGAATTGCAGGCAGCGCTGATGGCACGTTTGCAGAGAGAAGGACCAGGGAAACTGAAAGGAGCATGTTGTCTGCTTTTGAGAACCATAGGGGTAGAGGGGGAAGAGGCCACAGGAGAGAGGAAGATACTGGACCTGGTAAGGGGGAAGAGGAAGAGATGCCAGATCTGCAGGATGGAAAAGGGTGCGGTAGACTCATGGGGAAAGATGCCAGACCCACAGAGGAAAAGGGGGGAAGGGAGAGATGCTGGATTTTGGGGGTTGGGGGTAAGGGATAGAGATGCTGGACCCCTGGGGATGGTGAATTGGAGGGGAGTGACCAAATCATAGGGATGTTAAACCTAGGGTGGGGTAGGGGGAATAAAGGGAAAAGAGAGAAACTGGCTTGGGTGGGGAAAGAGAGGATGAGAGGCTGACTGCAAGGTGTGGGGGGATGTGATGGGAGGAGAGAAGGGATGGGACAGGGACAGAGAAGTGTTGGGCATGGAGAGTGCATAGGGGCAGAGACAGGAGGGAGGTTAGGGACACAGAGGAGAATAGAGAGGGGGCATAGAAGAGAGATGTGGGATAGAATGGATAATGATCAGAGGGAAAATGAGTGGTCAATGTGGAGTGAGATGTCAAAAGGATAGCAGCCTTGGCAAGAGAATTAGTGGGGGGAAAAATAAAGAAAAGCAGAAAGAGACATTGGGAACAAAACAAATGAAAACAAAAATGATCAATAAAGGTAGAAAAAAAGTTATTTTGAATTTAATTGGAATTTATCAACTTTGGCAAATATGCATCTCTGATATTTTGCATTCCACTTGCTATTTCTTTAGTATTTCAATATATGCAGAGTCTTCCAGTTCAGTTTTTTTGCCTCATATCTTTAATTGAAGTGTGGACCTTGTTTCATATTTGTTGAGGGTTTCTTGTACATATGAAGAAAGTGTACAGTGTTCTCCCCAGGGCCTTTTAGCCGGGCGCTCCTCCCGCCTTATTTAGATGACCGCCCAGCTGTCATCTATCAGGAATCCTGCAGTTGCCGCTGCTCAATGTAAAAAAAATCTCCCCTCAAAACCACCTCTCACCGGCTTGGAGATGCAAACTCATGCTTCGGGGCTCTAAGGTGTGTGTGCCAGCTTCCCTTCTTTTCCCTCCGAAACCGGAAGTTACATCCGGGGGGGGGGAGAAGAGAAGGGAAGCCAGCACACACACCTTAGAGCCCCGAAGCATGAGTTCGCTGCGGGCTAAGGCAGGAGACTGGTCAACGACGGATGGAAGCTTACAACTCGCTGCCGGGTCCTGCCTACTTTCTGTTTCCGCGAAGGCAGGACCCGGCAACGAGGAAGGCCCGAAGCAAATTGTAAGTTTCCCTCTGTCGCTGACCTATGGAGGGAAGCTTACGATTTGCCTAGCGACTTTGCCGATGGATGTGTGAGTTGGGAGGGAAGGGGTGGCTAGGCAGGGCTGATGCTGTCGATGCTCATCTCTCCGTCCTTGTTCTCGTTGCGCGGCTGGTGGCGGAAACAGTGTAGAACTAGAGGTGGCCGTGGACCGGGAGCGGACATTGCTGGCTCAGCGGCGGCAGTTGCACGTGCTTTTCATACACTATGGCGACAACAGCTCGCTGACGGTGCAAGGCTTTCGGCAGCTCCTGCTCAGCATCGGTTTGGGGCAAGTCAAGTCAAGTGGCTACCGGGGGAAGAGGAGGTGGAAAATGCCCGGCACCAGGGCTGGAACCACGATGGCCATGGCTCTGGCTGCCCGGCTCCTGTTGCCCACTGCAGCTTGGCTCTGGCAGCGCCCACAAGCCCCGAACCGCTAACCAGACACAACTATCCCAAGGCCGTTTATAGCCGGAGCCCCAGGAGGTGAGATACCGAGTGCCACTGTGACTAAACTAATTCATTATTTGCCTGTGACTTTCTGGTATTTAGGATTAACTCTTTCCATTCAACCCTTGACTTTAAACACACAAGTCTGGAAGTCTAAGCACATTTATTTATTTATGTTTACAGGTATTTGGGAACATAAAACATAGTGAAAGCTACTTCCGACCGGTGATAGGACAAAGCGCGCGAGACTTCGGCGCGCCCACATTTCAGCACAGATAAATCGGCGCAAGACCCCAGCGCGCCGCCTAAAAAGTTACTTTTAAAGAGCTCTGACGGGGGTGTGTGGGGGGGGAACCTCCCCACTTTACTTCATATTTTTTGCGCTGCCGTTGGGGGGGTGTCATTATAGAGAAAACTGAACTTTTTCCTAAAAAATCGGGAAAAAGTTAAGTTTACTCTATAATGGAGGGTTCCAACCCCACAACTCCCCCCAATGGCAGCGCGAACAATATGAAGTAAACTGGGGGGGGGGGGGGGTTCCCCACTCACACCCCGCGTTGGAGCTCTTTAAAAGTAACTTTTTAGGCGGCCTGCTGGAGTCTTGTGCTGAACTATGAACCGTTGCGACCTTGCCCCCCCTCCCCCCCCCCCGAAAAAAAAGATTTTGCAGTGGGAGGGTCGTAACTGGTATTATTTAATAGAGTAGGGACTGGATGCTTGAAGAATGTATGGGTTTATTGATGCAGTTGCAGTGCTGTAGAGAAACACTTTTCTAGATTATACATCTTATTGTTTGGGGGTGTATTGGGGGAGGCTTATCCTTGCTTTTAAAGTTGGACTTATAAATGTAATTTGCATTATTATTATTTTTGTATTAATAGGATTTTTATAATTTTGACATTGGGGAGGAGTATTTTAATGGTTGTACAGTAGGTTTGTGTGTACATGAAAAATGAATGGAAGAAATTGCATTACAATTAGTACTATTATAATGGGAGCTTGGACTGAGGTACTCAGTTGGTATTTGTTAGACTTAGGGGGGTACTTGGCTTGAAGAAGTTGAGAAACATTGGTCTCTAGGTCACTAGTATGGAGTTCACTCAGTAAGGGTCCCTTTTACAAAGCCACAGTAGCAATTCTCCCATGGCAAATGCACCAAAGTCCATTCAATTCCTATGGGCTTCAGTGCATTTGCTGTGGCAGAATTGCTATCGCAGCTTTGTAGAAGGAGCCCTAAGGCAGGAACTACTGTTTCTGTGCTGTGTCTTAAAACACAGATTGCTGGGGATGCAAAGCATTAACTGATTCAACCTGAGTTTGAAGTATGGTAGTTTTGAAAGAAATGGAAGGTTTGATACTGGTCATTAGTTATTCGGAATAAGAGGATCTGCATTACCGTATTTTCACGCATATAACGCGCGCGTTATACGTGTTTTTACAAACCGTGCATAACCTTGCGCGGTATACGCGTGAGCGCGTTGTACAAAATTTTTTTTACATAGTCCCCCCCCTCCGACGTCCGATTCACCTTCCCCCCGCAGGACCGCTCGCACCCCCACCCCGAAGGACTGCTCGCACGCACCCGCACCCCCACCCCGAAGGACCGCTCGCACGCGCTCCCACCCGTACCCGCATCCCCACCCTGAAGGACCGCTCGCATGCACTCCCACCCGCACCCATACCCCCACCCTGAAGGACCGCTCGCACGCACTCCCGCCCTCTTGCCCCAGCCAACCACGGCACCCCCGACACGATCGGGGCAAGAGGGAGCTCAAGCCCTCTTGCCCTCCCCCGACACGATCGGGGCAAAAGGGGGCCCAAGCCCTCTTGCCCCGCCGACTCCCCAATTCCCCGACAATATCGGGCCAGGAGGGAGCCCAAACCCTCCTGGCCACGGCGACCCCCCACCCCCACCCCGCACTACATTACGGGCAGGAGGGATCCCAGGCCCTCCTGCCCTCGACGCAAAACCCCTCCCCCCAACGACCGCCCCCCCCCAAGAACCTCCGACCGCCCCCCCCAGCCGACCCGCAACCCACCCTGGCCGACCCCCACGACACCCCCACCCCCCTTCCCCTTACCTTTGTGTAGTTGGCCGGACAGACAGGAGCCAAACCCGCTTGTCCGGCAGGCAGCCAACGACGGAATGAGGCCGGATTGGCCCATCCGTCCCAAAGCTCCGCCTACTGGTGGGGACTAAGGCGCCTGGGCCAATCAGAATAGGCCCGGGAGCCTTAGGTCCCTCCTGGGGGCGGAACCTTGGGCACATGGTCGGGTTGGGCCCATGTGCCTCAGGCCCCGCCCCCAGGAGGGACCTAAGGCTCCTGGGCCTATTCTGATTGGCCCAGGTGCCTTAGGCCCCACCAATAGGCGGAGCTTTGGGACAGATGGGCCAATCCGGCCTCATTCCGTCGTTGGCTGCCTGCCGGACAGGCGGGTTTGGCTCCCGTCTGTCTGGCCAACTACACAAAGGTACGGGGAAGGGGGGTGGGGGTGTCATGGGGGTCGGCCAGGGGGGTCACGGGTCGGCTGGGGGGCGGTCGGAGGTTCTTGAGGGGGGCGGTCGTTGGGGGGGAGGGGGGTTTGCGTCGAGGGCAGGAGGGCCTGGGATCCCTCCTGCCCGTAATGTAGTACGGGGTGGGGGTAGGGGGTCGCCGTGGCCAGGAGGGTTTGGGCTCCCTCCTGGCCCGATATTGTCGGGGAGTTGGGGAGTCGGTGGGGTAAGAGGGCTTGGGCTCCCTTTTGCCCGATCGTGTCGGGGGGGGGGGGGCAAGAGGGCTTGAGCTCCCTCTTGCCCCGATCGTGTCGGGTGTGCCGCGGTTGGCTGGGGCAAGAGGGCTTGAGCTCCCTCTTGCCCCGATCGTGTCGGGTGTGCCGCGGTTGGCTGGGGCAAGAGGGCTTGAGCTCCCTCTTGCCCCGATCGTGTCGGGGATTCGGGGAGTCGGCGGGGCAAGAGTGCTTGACGTTAGAAAAAGGGTGACCGCTAGAAGAGGAAGCAGCGCAGGCGCAGGGCTCACGGAAGGGCCGGGACCGCCAAGAGAAAGCAGCAGGACACCGGTAGGAGCTTCTACATGATGGGGGGGGTCGGGAGGCTGTGGGGGTGCGAGCGGTCCTTCAGGGTGGGGGTGCGGGTGCGGGTGGAAGTGCGTGCGAGCGGTCCTTCGGGGTGGGGTTGCGAGCGGTCCTGCGTTGGGGTGAATTGGACGTCGGGGGGGGGGCATCAGGTTTTCAGGGTGGGGACAGGACTTCAAGGGGGAGAGGAGAGTCGGGCAGCATGCGCGGTATACGGGTGTGCGCGGTATATAAAAATTTCTGTACATAAATTTGTGTTTTCCGCGCGCTATACCCGTGTGCGCGTTTTACACGGGTGCGCGTTATCTACGTGAAAATACGGTACTTTTTTTCAAGGGTGGCTTAAATGCTACTGGAACACTGCCTAAGTGTCAAACCTTAAAAAAGAAAGTCATATTGAGCATTGGAAAATAATTAATAACAATTAACTAATAAAAATAGTGCACATTTAGTGATCTTTTTACTAAGGCGTGCTAGCTATTTTAGCGCACACTAAACGCTAACGCATCCACAAACTATAATAGACACGTTAGCGTTTAGCGTGTGTTAAAATGGCTAGCAAGCCTTAGTAAAAGGACCTTTTCATTTTCCCCACCACCAAATTTCCCCATCCCGCCCCGCCCGACTACTTTTTCATGCCACCCGGCTGAAAAAATTTCTGGGGAGAACACTAGTGTATAATTCTTTTAACATGTAGTTTCTGTGAGATGGTCTGCTAGTGTTTAGTTTCTATGAAGGGATCCTTAGCAGTCTAATTTGTTCTGTATTTTCAGCAGAAAGTGTATTGGTATTCTAGGGTGCTGTCTTGTTATAGGTAGGGTTAGATATGATTGTTTTATGATGGGTTTTCTCTATAGATCTAGAATGTGGTTTTTTTGCAGGGTTTGGTTACTGGAGCTTTGTTTCTGTTTCGTAAATTTAGTGAAATAACCATAGAATGTACATACAAATGGCATTGTTTTCTACTGAGATGGTAACTCTATGGTGGGGTAAGGCAAGGGGGCAAAAGCTAGGGCAAGAGAAGGGAATGTAGCAGGACAGGTATCTGGTTTTTATTTATTTATTTATTTATAAATACCATATTTTTCGCTCCATAAGACACACTTTTTTCCACCCAAAAGTGGGTGGAAATGTCAGTACGTCTTATACAGCGAAGATACACATTTGTTACTCCCCGTCGTACCTTTTCAAATGCCCCCCCAGTTGTACCTTTTGAAATGCCTCTTCTCCCCCCCCCCCCGTCATACCTTTTACATGCCGTTTTTAGCCTGGTGGTCCAGTGGTGTATTGGCCGGCAGAATGAGCTTTCCATGCTCCTGCCTGGACGCCGGCTGACTTCCTGCCTTCTGCCTATGCTGCCAGGATGCCTCCTCTTCTCACCCCCGGACCAGCATCGGCAGAAGCCACAGTTTCATCAAGCAGCCGCGGGGCCTTTGCTAGGCCAACGGGCCAGCCTAGCAAAAGCCCCAAGGCTGCCTGATGAAACCACAGCTGCTGCTGCTGCTGCTGCTGGTCCAGGGGTGAGAAGAGAAGTCCCGGCAACTTAGGCAGAAGGTAGGAAGTCAGCCGGCGATCTGAGCAGAAGGCAGGAAATCAGTTGTCATAAAGACAGGGTGAGCAGGGGAAAGGGTGCTGCTGGACAGGGGGGAGGGAAAAGGAAGGGAAAAGGGCTACTGCTGGACAGGGGGAGCAGGGAAGGGGTACTGCTTGACAGGGGGGAGGTAGAAAGGAGAAGGGTACTGCTGGACAGGAGGAGCAGGGAACTGCTGGACAGGGGGAGGTAAAAGGAAGGGAGAAGGGCTACTGCTGGACAGGGGGGAGCAGGGAAGGGGTGCTGCTGGACAGGAGGGAGGTAAAAGGAAGGGAGATTGGCTATTGCTGGACAGGGGGAGCAGGAAAGGGGTACTTCTGGACAGGGGAGAGGTAAAAGGAAGGGAGAAGGGCTATGCTGCACAGAGGGAACAGGAAGCAGAGAAAGAAAGGCCTCAGCGCCCCATTGTATTAAAAGTTTACACATCTATTCTAGCACCCGTTAATGTAACGGGCTTAAACACTAGTAGAATCATAAATGTGATGAAACAAAGCTGACTTTTTGTTTGTTTTACAAGAAATAATATAATTCTTCCTTGGACCCCAGTAATGAATCAAATAAGGAGATCAATCTTAAAAGAAAAAATAAGGGAAAAGCCTTAACTTGAATATTCCCATTATATAATATCACAATTATAAATAAGCTGAAAGACTTAGGAAGACATCTTATTTAAATATATAAAGACACTCAATTGTTCTGGCTGATAATAAACATAAATTGTACTCAAATATTTTATACAACATTTACGTGGGTAAGCCAACAAAAAAGCAGCCCCTAAAGACAAGATTTCTTGTCTCATAGCCAGAAAAGCTCTTCTAGTTTCCTGGGTAAATCCACACTTTTTCCTCCATAGAAAAGAACTTGTGAATTCCGAAAGTATAACTTCAATACCAAATTATCATATTGTTCAAAAACAAACGATGCCAACAATGTCAATCTTTCTGAATCCTCACCCATTGTTGTATCAAAAATTGCTAATAAATTGAGTTTATCATGCTTTATTTCTTGAAACCTAACCTCAGAAGACTCCTTAATTTCTTGAAGAACTATAGTAAACCTTATTTAATGGAGGAATATTTTGTGTCTGGTTTTTCTTTCTCAAAAAGTTGGCAACATTGGAGGTGATCTTTGGGTTGTAATGCAGTGTTCCTCAAACTTTTTACACCTGTGGACCGGCAGAAATAAAATAATTATTTTGTGGACTGGCAAACTACTAAAACTGAAATTTAAAAAACAACATTTCCGCGAGCTCGGTCCCCGCAAACCATCTGATCCCATCTGCACAAGCTGCAGTTATGATTTTATATTGAATGTATTGTATTAAAATATAAAAAGAAACAATATTCTGTACAATTGTGATTTTATAAATAAAAATATACAGAGCAATGACCAACAAAACCCCTGACTCCCCTCCCCTTCACATATATCCCCTCTACTATCAAGAAAACTGAACAATCCAAGTTATTACAGAATGCTACACATAAATATCATGCTAACAATACTGCAGTCACACATGACAGGAATAGTGTTAGGGGAGTGACCTTAAGCCAGCTGGAAGCTAAAGAAGCACTGCCTGGGCTTTGCAGTCCCCAGTTATGTCTCTAGCAGGATATATATTTCAAATCTGATATATTCTAATGACAAAATAGAAATGAAATTATTTTTTTCTACCTTTTGTTGTCTCTGGTTTATGCTTTCATCTTCTTTTCCTTCCAGCATCTGCCCTGTCTCTTCAATCCAGCATCTGCCCGTTCCATCCACTGTCTGCCCTCTCCCCCTTCCATATGTATCTGACTTCTTTCTGTGCCTCCTCTCTCCTTTTTACATGATTCATTCCAGCTTCACTGCTTTCTTTTTATCTCTCCTACACCAGATCTAGCATCTTTATCCCTCTCTCATTTCTCTGCTGACCCCCTTTCCAGCATCAATCTCTCTCTACTTTCTCATTCCTCTCTCTTCCCTTTCCATCATCTGATCTCTCCATTCCATCCTGACCCCGTCCCCCCTCTAATCTCCTTGCCAACTGTTTCCTTCCATTTTTCATTCTCCCTTCCCTCCTCCCCCTATCCAACAGTAACTCTCTTCCCATCCCTTTCCCTCCTCCCCTCTCAGCAGCATCTCTCCTTCTACCTCCCTCCAGGTCCAGTAGCAGCTCTCCCTTTATCCAGCAGTTTCCTAGCCTCCAACAATGGCTTCCTCCCTTGCCAATAGCTCTCAGTACTTGCCTGCAGCAGCGATTTACTTAGGCAGCCTTGGGTCCGTTGCCGCCTTTGAGGAAGTTGCTGATGAATCACTGCTCTGGCAAGTACGAGAGCTGCTGGGAGGGGAGACAGCCACTATTGAAGGCTCCCCAGGATCTTGCTTCCGCACACGCTGACCATCTCCCTTCCACCTGCACCTGTAGCTCTCTCCTTTCCACCTGCACCTTCCCCGCGACCCTCTTCAGCAACTCGGCAGGGACGGCGATGAAGACAGGCTGCCGACGTTGGGACATTACTTCTCTGAGTCCCGCCCATTTTGTTTCAACTTCCTGTTTCTGAACAGGCGAGACTCGCAGAGGGAAGGCCCCGACGTCGGCAGCCTGTCTTGATCACCTGAGGCTGGGAGGAACAGCAGCCTTCCAACACTACCGCATTCAGCAGGAAATTTAACTGCCGACTCGATCTCGCTGGCCCTGTGCGGATCGGTTGAAGAACAGTGTTGTAATGCACCCAGCTACCATTACCAAAGGCTAGTGCTCTGTTAAGGATGGAAGAGGCTTTGGTGTTTCACAGAGAATAACCCTTACTAAAGAATTTCAAACATTATTTTGCCCTTGAAAGAGATGCATTTCCATTCTGCTGCTTTGCTTAAAAAAAGTGGTGGTCTGTACAAAAAATGCTCTTCCTGAGGTTTGTTGGTTTTTGGGTTTTTTTCTCCAGCTTTTGGCTTAATCTGTATGTTGAGTTGTGTACTATTGGAGACAAAACTCCAGAATATTGCAGCCAGATTAATTTTCAGAGTAGGCAAATTTGAAAGGACCAGCCAACTGTTGGGAAAACTTCACTGGTTACCAATGAAAACTAGAAACTCTTTTCAAGATCATATGCATGGTCTTTAAAGCAATTTATGATGCCAACTAGAGAATGACACGGTGGCGGTTACCCGTGTTTAGCCGCGGGTAACCCGCCGGAACGGGGAATGAAAAATAACAGTCGCTGCGGGGGCGGGGACAAGGCCATTCACCGCCCGTGGAGCAGTGAATGGTCTTGTCTCTGCAGTGAGGCATTTAGGATCGCTCGGTCCCCGCAGCCACCGCCCGCCCGTAGCGTTTAGCTAGCTCCCTCCCTCTACCTCACCTTAAATTCTGAGTTTGCCGGCTTCCATTTTCCTGAGCCGCACGCGTTCAAAAAGCCGTGCACGCGCAGCTGCGCGAGTCCATCAAGCTTCTCCTCTGATGCAACCGGAAACAGGAAGTTGCAGGAGAGGAGGAGCTTGATGGACTCGCGCAGCCGCGTCTTTTTAAACACGTGCGGCTCGGGGGAAAAAGGAAGCCGGCAAACTCAGAATGTAAGGTGAGGTGGAGGGAGGGAGCTGGCTAAACGCTGCGATCGGGTAGGTGGGGGCTGCTAGACCATGAGATTGCGTTTGTTCCCGGCTCATACTAGGAAGGAGGGAGTGAAAGGAAAAAATATTCTGGGCCAAGGGGATGAAGAGGGAAAGAAAGAAAAGGGAAGACAGGCAGGTGAGCCAGATGCTGGAAGCAGGGGGTGGGGGAGAAAGAGGGAAAGAAGCTAGATGGGGTTGAAAAGAAGAGACACGCTGGTATGGAAGAGGAAGATAGGGGAAATCTGGACAGAGGAAGGTAACAGAAAGAGGGGAAATTATGTGCATGGGGCATAGGGACAGAGACATAAAGGGGACATGCCATGGGGATGGTATATGGACACGGGGGGGGGGGCAATGGCACATACACAGAGGAGATATTAGAAATGGGGAAAATAGGAACACAGAAGTGAGATGGTTTGTGGGAATGAGACAGGGACAGAGCTCGCAGGCTCCAGCGGCTTGCACAAATTACATTGTAACGTGCCATGAAAATAAGAGAGAGGGAGGTAGATAGATAGGCCACGCGAGAGGAGCTGAAGGGCAGTAGAAAGGAACAGATGGTAAAGGAGGGAGGGAAGGGTGGTGGTGGAAAGGAATAGAACAGACATTGAAAGAGGGTAGAGAGGAACAGACCCTGAAGGGAAATGTGGAAGACAGAGTGGGAAGAAGACAGATGCCAGACTATGGGGGAGCGGAGGGAAGAAGATGGGTGCTAGACCAATTGGGGGAGGGTGAAGGGAGAGGCACAGTAACAGCAAATGGAAGACGCAGAGAGAAGACACACAGTGGATGGAAGGAATTGAATGAGAAGATGTGGAAAGCAGAAACCAGACAACAAAGGTAGAAAAAAAAATTATATTTATTTATTTTTTGCTTTAGGATAAAGTAGTATATTAGTTATGTTGATAAAAATTTATAAACAAAGCCCTGCCAGCTGAACATCTCTTTCTCTAGTTCAGCAGCAAGAACTTTGATTTATAAGAAAGGAATAAGCTAAATATTACAGTACTAAGGCTTATATGGATGCTGCGGGGACGGTGACGGGGCGGTGAATGGGATGGCAGTGGCGGTGACGGGGCGGTGATGGTGACGGGGCGGTGAAGGGAATGGCGGTGACAGAGCGGTGCAGAGGATGGTGGGCCGGGGACGGGGCGGTGACGGGGACAGATTTTTTCCCCGTGTCATTCTCTAATGCCAACTTGGGCGGACTAGGTTCCTTGTTTGTTCCATAACGCAAGAAGGACACAACATCTTAAGCTGTCCCTTCCCCTCAAGTTAAACAAAAAAACCTACTTGAATTCACTTTTGAATTCCTGGGCTCTAGAGTATGGAATAGTCTACCCCTGTACTTGCATGAAGTTCCTCCTATTACAGACATATCTTTTCTCATAATGACTGATCTCTATCCAACCCACTCTCTAGAATCTAATTGTTAATGTAATAACTGATCCCAATCTTAATGTAAGCTGCAATGATTGTTGAAGCAACTGTATGGTATATAAATGCTCTGTTAATGCTCTCTCTCTCTCTTCTTTACACACAGGCAAACGATCTACTGGAAACTAGGCATGGTACAGCACTGGGTATTATTGCACAGCTCTTCAGAGGCAGAAGGACATGGACTTATAGGCACTTTAATGTATTTGTGGAATACCAGAAATAACTAAACTGCCATGCTGCTTTATTTCTTGAGAAGAAGAAATATTGAGCATTACCTGAAGATTGGCCCCTGCTCTTACCAGGTTATACGCATTATGCCCAGCAGGTGACAGACACCTCAGTACCTTGCTGACAGTTTGAATTATACATGGAAGACAAATGGATCACATTTAAACTATAATTTTTCTTCTAGCTAATGATACAAAAAGCTGTACTACTGAGCCTCAACTGAGTCCATCCCTTCTGGTGAAACTATCCATGTGTAGTTGTTCTGCATATATAACCAAGGAAGGCTCAGCTGTGAGTTTTTACAACAATCTGGTTGGGATAGTTTTCATCAGTGGCTCCTAATTTTTGGGGTCTGCATCATGAATTTTCCCCTTAGGTACAAGATGAGATGAAGTCTTTTTTTTTTTTTTTTTTATGGTCCTTACCCAGTATCTTTCAGCATAGTGACACCTTCAACTTCCTCAGCTTGGGAATAGTAACAGGTTGGAACATCTCTGACCTAGACCACCTCTTTAAACTCTTACTAATCATTCTGGATAAGCAATTCCTCCCTTATTTAGAGTTGTTTTCTTGGTCCTCCTCAGTTGTAAAAGGTGATGATAGATCCTTGGTAGAATAATTTCCATCAGAGGAGTAACGGAACATGCAACATAAATTGCTACCACCACTTACCATGTTAATAAAAAGATGTCCTTAATATAACAAGATTTGGATTATTCATGTTGTGCTGTGTATTACTAGCATGAGCGAGTGTGTAACCCTTTTGTAGTGCTAGAGTGTTTGTGCACAGATTTCAAACATACCAAGATAACTTCATAAACCATTTTTCTGTGCATAAATGGGCTCTTCTAATTCCTTAAGCACATCATTCTTGAACCTGTGGGTTGTGTACCTCTGGTTGTGAGTAGAGAGTTGCGTAGGAACAGAAATCCCACCCATCCCTGTGAAGAATCCCCTCCGTCCCCACCCGTCCCTATAAACTTCAGAAATAGTTATTTCATTTAATTATGCTACTGAATTAAAGACTCTGGTAGAGACCCATTTACAAATAAACAAAGACACTTTATTAATTTGGAAATATTAATTGGGAAGAATACATACTTTGTAAATGGGTATCTACCAGAGCCTCTAATGCAGGGGTGCCCACACTTTTTGGGCTTGCGAGCTACTTTTAAAATGACCAAGTCAAAATGATCTACCAACAATAAAATTTTAAAAAAACACAATGCACACTGTACGCATAGAATTGTTAATTATCATTCCTATTCCGGGGTTTTTTCAAAGAGGTCAAAGCAGATGACTCTATGCACTGTCACCTCAGTAACAACCATACAAAAATAGACAAATACCCACCCCCTCCCTTTTTACTAAACCACGATAGCAGTTTCTTTAGCACTCTCCAGACCAGTAGAGGTTAACTTTACGAATGGGTATATATCTAATCATGACCAGCAGGTGGAGACTGAAAACAAAACTTTGGGACAGTATATCCTAGCCCCTCCTCTCTATTTCCCTCAGTCTTCTTTCAGTCTCCAGCAGGTGTTGATGTGATCTGTACCCATCTCCCTTGGTAGGGCTGTTGGAATTTGTTTATGGGGTTTATTGTCCCTGTTTTTGGCCGGACGGAGCTTGGGCGGACTCTGTTTGGGGGTTCGTCCGACCTCAGGGGTGTCAAACCCGGCGGGTCACGAGCGGGGTCCCTCCCCCCACTTCCTCCACCTCCCCACATTTTTTTAGAGGAGCCTCAGCAGTAAGCCTTGCCCCCTAAATCAAGCAAGGCATATTGCTTCGAGAGCCTGTGGAGTCTGTTCTGTAAAAAAAAAAAAAAAAAAATCCTGAGGTAGTGCTGGTCTGAAGGGTTGTTTCCCTTTAAGAAAACTGTATTTTACTGTATTTTTTCATGTAACCGGCACTTTTTTCTAGCTAGGTCGCGTATGGAGCAATTGTGCCCTTCTCCGGGGGAGTAGGACACAAATTTAGTCCAGCCGCGAGACACTCGCGGCCGGCCTGAACTCGGCGGTTTGGGTCGGTGAGGTGGTGGAGCTCCGTCGGCAGCGGCTGCAGGCGCCCAGAGCTCCCCGCCGATGGTGCCTCGCGAGTCGGCAGGGAACGGTGGGGAAGCCCGGTCTTCTCTGTCCGCCCACGGAGGGAATCCCCGAGCCGCCGACGGTCGGGTTTTAGAGGATTCCCTCTCAGCTGATTTTTTGACAGCTGATGCCGGCTTGCCTGCTTTAGCGGCTGAGACTATTCAGGTTTCTCAGCCGCTTCAGGCTATGGAGGGAGCTTTTTTGGCGGGAAAACCGCCATCTTCTCTGTCTGGCCCCTCCATTTTGTCTTCCACCTCAGGTGACCTTCCCCCTGTTTTGACTATGCAGGGGCAAGGTTCTGCTGGGTCCCCTGCTGTGGCAGGGAGTCCCTTGGGACCCTCGGGGGGTTTTCCCCTGAATTTTTTCTTTTCTTTATGCAGAGCCTATTTTCAGGCGGCTGGGGGTCCCGGTTGCGCCCAGGGGGTTTCGGGGGGTGGGGTTTCCTCCGCGCTCCCTGCGGCTTTGCCTCTCTCGTCTGACGTGACGTCCCCTCCGCCGCCTCCCTTGTCCAAGCGTCCGCGGGTGTAGTGGGACGAGAATTTGTGGTCGGAGGAACGTGTCGGTCTGGAGGAGGACCTGGACCCTTCGGAGGAATTCCAGGACCCTCTGGAGGGGACGGAAGCTGGCGGCGGGTTGTCGGATTTCCCGTTCTCCAGTGACGAGGCGTCCGTTGTGCGCCTTTTTTCAGAAAGATGAGCTGCCTGACCTTATTCAGCAGGTTTCTTCGGTTTGGCGTTTTGAGGACGCGCCGCCGGGGACTCCGCGTGTGGGGGACCCCCTGTTACGGGGGATCCGTTCCGTTTCCCGCTCTTTTCCTATGCATCAGGATATTCGGGATATTATTCTGGAGCAGTGGAAAACGCCGGAGACGCCGTTTCGGCTGGCGCGCAGCATGGCTCGCCTGTATCCCATTCCTGAAGGGGATCGGGCTACGTTAGCTTCGCCAGTCGTGGATGCGGTGGTCTCGGCAATTTCCAAGCGGCATACCGTGCCTGTTGAGGGCGGTTCTGCCTTGCGGGACTCTGAGGAGCGCAAATTGGAGAACATCCTTAAGCAAAATTTTCAGGTCTCTGCCTTTGGGGTCCAGGCGGCTATTTGTGGGGACTGGTCGCTAGCGCCGTGTTTCGGTGGGCGGAGCGGGTCTTGGATCGAGAGTCTGACGACTGGTCTCTGGTGGATCAGGAGGTAGCGAAGATTGAGATGGCGGCCTCATTCCTCTCAGATGCTCTCTATGACTTGGTGCGGATCTCGGCTAAGTCTATGGCTTTTGGCGTGGCCGCAAGGCGTGTGTTGTGGCTGCGCGCTTGGGCGGCGGATGCTGCGTCCTAAACTAAGCTTACTAAATTTCCCTTTCGGGGGTCGTTTTTATTTGGAGAGGACTTGGATAAGTTGATTCAGACTCTGTCGGACTCGAAAGTTCCCCGTCTGCCGGAGGACCGTGCCCGCCCGGCGTCTCGGGGGGGTGCGGCCCGGGGGCGTTTGCGGGAATTTCGCAAGTATCGCCCTGGGCGTGGGGGGCTGCTTCTTTCCAGTCTCCGGGGTTTTCCCGGGGTCAGTTCTTCCAGCGCATGCAGCCCTTTCGGGGGGCCCGTCGGGGGGCAGGGAATCCCTCCGCCGGTTCCCCCGCTTCCCGTCCTGCGCAATGACTCCTTGCCGGCGCCCCCTTTGGTTCCGGTGGGGGGCCCAGCTGCGCAAATTTTTCCCCAAATGGGCCGAGATCACGTCCGATCAGTGGGTCCTTGAGGTGGTGCGGGACGGTTACGCTCTGGAGTTCACCCGCTCTCTGACGGACTTTTTTCTCGCTTCTCCATGTCAGACTCCATGGAAGACGCAGGCTTTTCGTCAGACCCTTTGTGGTGGCCATAAAGGAGGGGACCTTTCGGCCCATCCTGGATTTGAAAGGGATCAACAGAGCTCTCAAGATTCCGTCTTTCCGCATGGAAACGCTGCGGTCGGTCATTCTGGCGGTTCAGCCGGGGGAGTTTCTTACGTCTCTCGAGCTGACGGAGGCCTACTTGCAGGTTCCAATTCGGGCCTCTCATCAGCGCTTCCTTCGCTTTGCGATCTTGGGGCGGCACTTTCAGTTCTGTGCGCTTCCCTTTGGTCTGGCCACGGCTCCTCGGACGTTCACCAAGGTAATGGTGGTCGTCGCGGCAGCCTTGCGGTCGGTGGGCATCCTGGTTCACCCCTACCTGGACGACTGGTTGATTCGGGCAAAGTCGTTGCAGGAGAGCTCCCGGGTTACGGCTCGGGTGGTGGAGTTTCTCCGGTCGCTGGGCTGGGTGGTCAACCTTTCCAAGAGTCGGTTGGTCCCGGCTCAGCGTCTGGAGTGCCTTGGGGTTATGTTCGACACCTCCTTGGGGTAGGTCTTCCTTCCAGAGGCCCGGGTGAGCAAATTGCAATCTCAGATTCGCCTGCTTTTGGCGTCCCGGGGTCCTCGGGCGCAGGATTTCCTCCAAGTCCTGGGGTCAATGGCGGCATCCCTGGACGTGGTGAGGTGGGCGCGGGCCCACATGCGTCCTCTTCAGTATGCTCTGCTCCGGAGGTGGTCTCCCCGGAGGCAAGATTTGGATGTTCCGGTTCCCCTGCGAGGCTTGGCGCGCTGCAGTCTGCGCTGGTGGCTCCGGACCCCTCACCTGGTTCAGGGGGTGGGTCTGGATCTCCCGCGGTGGACGGTGCTCCTTACGGATGCGAGTCTCCTCGGTTGGGGGGCTCAGTTTATGGGCCACTCAGCTCGGGGCACCTGGTCCGCGGAGGAGGCCTCCTGGTCGATCAACGTGTTGGAGACCAGAGCGGTCAGGCTGGCGCTGTTAGCTTTCCACTCCCTTTTGCTGGGCAAGTCGGTCAGAGTCCTGTCGGACAATGCCACGGCGGTGGCTTATGTCAATCGTCAGGGGGGCACCAAGAGCACTCCTGTGGCGCAGGAGGCGGCTCGGCTCATGGTTTGGGCGGAGTCCCCTCTGCTGGACCTCTCGGCCTCTCATATAGCCGGAGTAGAAAATGTTCAGGCAGACTTCCTCAGTCGGCACTTTCTAGATCCAGGAGAGTGGTGTCTCGGCGCCGAGGCGTTTCAGTTGATAGTGCAGGCTTGGGGGCAGCCCCTGATGGACCTGATGGCCACGGGTGGCAATGCCAAAGTGCCCCGCTTCTTCAGTCGTCGCGGGGACGATCTGGCCGAGGGTCTGGATGCTCTGGTCCAGCAGTGGCCAACGGAGGGGCTGTTGTATGTGTTCCCTCCTTGGCCGCTGGTGGGCAGAGTACTTCTTCGCATTGTTCACCATCCGAGTTTGGTGGTGCTGGTGGCGCCGGATTGGCCTCGCCGTCCGTGGTATGCGGATCTGGTGAGGCACCTGGTGACGGATCCTCTTCCTCTGCCTCTCTCGGACGACCTTCTGATGCAGGGTCCCATTCCCATGTTCGACCCGTCTCCCTTCTGTCTTACGGCGTGGCTCTTGAAAGGGGTCGCCTTAGCAAGAAGGGATATTCAGACAAGGTGATCTCTACACTGTTGGGGTCCCGGAGGCTTTCTACCTCTCGGGCTTATGTGCGGGTTTGGCGTCTATTTGAGGAATGGTGTCGGGCGCGGGGAGTGACCTTTTCGCGCTTCTCTGCCTATCATTCTAGAGTTCTTGCAGGATGGCCTGGATAGAGGCCTGGCTTGGTCTTCTCTCCGGGTTCACCTTGCGGCCCTGTCGGCCTTTCGAGGGTTGGTGTCAGGTCAGCGTTTATCGGCTCTTCCTGATGTGATTCGATTTTTGCGGGCGGCCAAGTTGCTTAGGCCTCCCCTACGGCCCTCGGTTCCCTCTTGGGATCTTAATCTGGTTCTCTCTGTTTTGGTGCGTCCGCCTTTCGAGCCCTTGGACGTCTGTTCTTTGAAGGACCTTACTTTGAAGGCGGTCTTTTTGGTGGCCATTACGTCTGCTAGGCGTGTTTCTGAGCTACAGGCTTTCTCTTGTAGGGCTCCCTTCTTGGAGTTTTCTAGGGAGCGGGTCGTCTTGCGGCCTGTTCCTTCCTTTCTGCCGAAGGTTGTTTCTCCTTTTCATGTCTATCAATCGGTGGTTCTCCCGGTCTTGGGTGGTCGGGAGGGCTCTTCTGAGCAACGGCAGCTGCGCAAGTTGGATGTCGGTCGGGTCCTTCGCTCTTATGTGCAGCGGACCCAGGAATTCCGGAAGTCCGATCATCTCTTTGTCCTCCTGGCTGGTCCTCGTCGGGGAGCTGGCGCTTCTAAGGCTACTATTGCGCGCTGGATCAAGGAGACGATTGCTTCCGCTTATCTTCTGAAACAGCAGCCTGTTCCGGAGTTTCTCAAGGCTCATTCCACTCGGGGTCAGGCGGCTTCTTGGGCTGAGTCGTCGCTCGTGCCTCCAGTGGATATTTGTAAGGCTGCGGTTTGGTCCTCCTTGCATTCCTTTGTTCGTCATTATCGGGTTGATGTGCAGGCGCGTCGGGACGCGGTGTTCGGTGAGCGTGTACTGGTATCGGCCCTTCGGGGGTCCCGCCCGTGAGAGGGACTGCTTTGGTACGTCCCATTCGTAAAGTTAACCTCTACTGGTCTGGAGAGTGCTAAAGAAGGAGAAATTAGGTTCTTACCTGCTAATTTACTTTCTTTTAGCTTCTCCAGACCAGTAGAGGTCCCCACCCTGTCTGTTGTTGTTGTTGTTGGGGCTGTTGCGCGGGTAGTTTTTGGTTTTTGCTGCGGGTTCTAGTATTTTTCTAGGGCCGGGGAGAATTGAAGAACAGCGGCTGTGGCTCGGCTGGCTTAGCTGGCGAGCTGTGGGGACATTCTTCCTTCGGGAATTTCTCCTCTGCATTTTCCAACAGCATTTTTGGGTATGTTATTTGTTACTCCTTTCGGAGTATTGTGTTTTCTCTCTGTTTTTTGTCCAGTTCTTGGTTCTGCTTGGCTATTCGGCAGACTGAGGGAAATAGAGAGGAGGGGCTAGGATATACTGTCCCAAAGTTTTGTTTTCAGTCTCCACCTGCTGGTCATGATTAGATATATACCCATTCGTAAAGTTAACCTCTACTGGTCTGGAGAAGCTAAAAGAAAGTAAATTAGCAGGTAAGAACCTAATTTCTCCTTTTAGCGCAGGGAGCTGCGCTGAATGCCTAGCGCTGCTCTCGACGCTCATAGGCTCCCTGCGCTAAAAACCTCTATTGCGGTTTAGTAAAAGGGGACCATATTGTAAAATATAGAGAGCAGATATAAATTCAGACACATTTTGATCACTAAATTTAAAATAAAATCATTTTTCCTACCTTGTCTGGTGATTTCATGAGTCTCTGGTTGCACTTTCTTCTTCTGACTGTGCATCCAATCTTTCTTCCCTTCTTTTAGCCTGTATGCTTCCTCTCCTCCTGACCTCATTCCCCCCCCCCCCAATGTTTTCTTCTTCTCTCCCTGCCCTTTCTTTTTTTCTGTTTCTCTTCTTTCCTTCTGTCTCCCTGCCTGCCCTCTTTCTCCCTCCCTGCCCTCCCACAAGCCACTGCCATCAGATAACAGGCCCCCAAAGCCGCCCGCCGACGGCCAAGCTCTCCTTGCTTCGGGCCCACCAGCATTCCTCTCCCCGACGTCAATTTTGCCATCGGAGAGGAAGTTCCGCTGGCCAGAACTTCCTCTCCGACGGCAGAATTGACGTCGGGGAGAGGAAGGCTGATCGGCCCAAGATCGATCTTTTGGGAGAAATGCTGCCCGGTCCTGCCTTTGAGGAAACAGAAAGTAGGCAGGACCTGGCAGCAAGAAGAGCAAATCGCAAGCTTCACTGACCTGTCTCCCGCTTTAGCCCGCGAACGGGGCTCTAACATGTGCATGCCGGCTTCCCTTCTCTCTCCCCCCCCTCGGACATAACTTCCGGTTTCAGAGGGAAGAGAAGGGAAGCCGGTACAAGCACACGTTAGCCCCCGGAGCATAAATTCTCCAAGCCGTTTTTGTTTTTTTTTAAAATGTTGAGCAGCGGAGGCAGCAGCAGAATTCAGGAGCAGGCCAGTCAGGAGGGGAAAAAAGAGAAGGGAAGAAGGGAACCCGCTCTGCGATCGACTGGGGTCGCCTGAGCGAGCGACCTGTCGATCGCAATCGACGTGTTGGGCACCCCTGCTCTAATGTAAATATAAAATAGAAATACTCCTCTGATGAGGACCCCCAAGCTTTCAGCTGAGGACTTCCTCTGCAGTTGGCTGGGGGATCCCTTTTGCCAAGCTTGGTAGGCAGCAGTAGCGTCCCTGAGTCACAGATGCTGGCACCTCAGTGGCTCATGACCTCATCCTCCCAGAGGCCCAACTCTGGTACCTTAGTAGCTCTGCCACCTTATTGCCCAGCCTTCAGTTAACAACATATGCTTCAAGAACAGTAAAAAGTTTCTCTTCCCACAACTAGGGCAGAACAGGTTTCTCCTCACTGTATAGATGCCAAATCGATAGCAATGTACCCACCCACGTGTTTACTCATGGAAAACAACCACGGTTTCCTTGCTTGCCTCCGCACAATTTTATTATTTTACCTTGACTACGTACAGTAGATTTTAATTTTTAACTTTTGAATTCTGAGATGTATTTCTTGCATACCTGTAAACACGTGAGGAAGAAGACATCTTTCATGACCCAGCCTTGGAAGCTATACCTGCACTGTTGGGTGGTCAAAAAGTCAAATTCATGTGACATAACCTCTATAAGTGTATTTTTGGTCTTTGTCTGGCCACTGTTAATTGTGCCAAATTATAAGCCTTTTGGTGATTGCGCAACAATTTTTAATACATAAAATGCAAGTACATAATTTATATTAATTTTCCATCTAAACCTGAATTGTGAGCAAATGCACATGGAAAGACGTTACATACAGCTAAAAATAGGCTTGTTGGCTTAATGATTTATTATACATTAGTTACTAGTCATCACGGAACATTAAACCACCAAGAAAAATTAAACAGAGTGCAAGAAGTTCATTTTAGTTTTCCCTTGCATGTTATGCATTCAGGGCTGTTCTACAGAAAGTTGCAATTTCTTTCTGAAGGATTGATGTTTGTATCAAGCATATAGGTCAAGTCATATGCCAGATTGCGAAGCAGCTGGGTTTGGTAGTTCTGGTGGTGACGGCTTGGGCCTGCAGGCCATGGTACGCAGACTTTATTCATCTGCAGAAAGATAAGAATCTCTGATTACCAGTCCACATGGGTCTTCTGTCTCGAGGTTCTGTCCCCTTAGAGAATCTGGAACACTATGGGCTTACAGTAGAGAACACAAGGACAAATTTTTTCACATCCCCACAGGAACTCATTTTCCTGCCCCATTCCTCACTTTAAAATCATAAGTATTCAAAGCTTGTGTGGTTAAGGCAGAGCTTACACAAATGGGGCAATGACAGTGACAAAACTCGGGCAGGAAAGCACAGTTACTTACCGTAACAGGTGTTATCCAGGGACAGCAGGCAGATATTCTTGACTGATGGGTGACGGCACCGACGGAGCCCCGGTACGGACAATTTTAGAGTGATTGCACTCTAAGAACTTGGAAAGTTCTAGCAGGCCGCACGCGCGAGTGCCTTCCCCCCCCCGACGGAGGCGCGCGGTCCCCAGTTAGGATAAGCCAGCTAAGAAGCCAACCCGGGGAGGTGGGTGGGACGCAAGAATATCTGCCTGCTGTCCTTGGATAACACCTGTTACGGTAAGTAACTGTGCTTTATCCCAGGACAAGCAGGCAGCATATTCTTGACTGATGAGTGACCTCCAAGCTAACAAAAAGAGGGATGGAGGGAAGGTTGGCCATTAAGAAAACAAATTTTGCAAAACAGATTGGCCGAAGTGTCCATCCCGTCTGGAGAATGCATCCAGACAATAATGAGATGTAAAAGTATGAACTGAGGACCAAGTAGCAGCCTTGCAGATTTCCTCAATAGGAGTGGAACGGAGGAAAGCTACAGATGCTGCCATAGCTCGAACCTTATGGGCCGTGACAGAACCTTCCAGTGATAGTCCGGTCTGAGCATAACAGAATGAAATGCACGCTGCCAGCCAATTAGACAACGTACATTTAGAAACAGGACGCCCCAATTTATTCGGATCAAAGGACAGAAAGAGTTGGGGAGATGATCTGTGGGGCTTAGTATGCTCTAAATAGTAAGCTAGAGCCCGCTTACAGTTCAAAGTATGCAGAGCCTGTTCTCCAGAATGAGAGTGAGGTTTCGGAAAGAAGACAGGCAGAACAATGGATTGGTTGAGATGGAATTCAGAGACAACCTTAGGGAGAAACTTTGGATTTGTACGCAGAACCACCTTGTCATGATGAAAGACTGTAAAAGGTGGATCCGCAACTAATGCATGTAGCTCACTGACCCTCCTGGCAGAGGTAAGAGCAATAAGGAAGAGCACTTTCCAAGTAAGGAACTTGAAAGGAGCTGTAGCCAAAGGTTCAAACGGAGGCTTCATTAAGGCGGAGAGAACTACACTGAGATCCCAGACTACAGGAGGAGCCTTAAGAGGTGGTTTCACATTGAAAAGACCCCGCATGAATCTGGAAACCAAAGGATGAGCTGAGAGAAGTTTCCCATGAACTGGCTCATGAAAAGCAGCAATAGCACTGAGATGGACTCTGATGGAAGTAGACTTGAGACCAGAGTCAGACAAAGAAAGAAGGTAATCCAACAAGGTCTCCACTGCCAGGGACGTAGGATTATGATAATGAAGAAGACACCAGGAAGAAAATCGTGTCCACTTCTGATAGTAACATTGCAGAGTGGCAGGTTTCCTGGAGGCATCCAGAATAGAACGAACGGGCTGAGACAACAGCGTATCACTTGAAGTCAGCCCGAGAGATACCAAGCTGTCAGGTGTAGAGACTGGAGGTTGGGATGCAGAAGGGTCTCCTAATGCTGTGTAAGTAGAGAAGGAAACAATGGAAGAAGAATAGGCTCCCTGGAACTGAGTTGAAGTAGAAGGGAGAACCAATGTTGCCTGGGCCACCGTGGAGCGATGAGAATCATGGTGGCTTGTTCCCTCTTGAGCTTGAACAAGGTTCGCAACATGAGAGGTAGCGGAGGGAAAGCATACAGGAACAGATTGGACCAATCCAGGAGAAATGCATCCGCTGCCAGATGTGAGGAGAGTAGAGTCTGGAGCAGAAGAGGGGCAGCTGGTGATTGTGAGGAGCTGCAAAGAGGTCTATCTGAGGAGTGCCCCATCGAGCGAAGATGGACTGTAGAGTTAAAGGATCGAGTGTCCACTCGTGAGGCTGGAGAATTCTGCTGAGCTTGTCCACTAAGGAATTCTGTTCCCCCTGAATGTAGATAGCTTTCAGGAATAGTTGGTGATCTGTGGCCCAAGCCCAAATCTTCTGGGCTTCCTGGCACAAGAGGCGAGAGCCTGTCCCACCCTGCTTGTTGATGTAGTACATCGCAACTTGATTATCTGTGCACAGCAGGAGGACCTGAGGAAAGAGAAGATGTTGGAAGGCCTTGAGGGCATAAAACATCGCTCTGAGTTCCAGGAAATTGATGTGATGCTTCATTTCCTGGGCTGTCCAAAGACCTTGAGTTTGGAATTCGTTCAAATGAGCTCCCCAGGCATAAGGAGAGGCGTCGGTGGTGATGACAAGTTGATGAGGAGGTAGATGGAACAGAAGACCTCTGGAGAGATTTGAGGATATTAACCACCATTGTAGAGACTGACGAAGAGATGATGTCACAGATATGTGTCGTGAGCACGGATCCGTCGCTTGGGACCACTGGGTAGCTAGGGTCCATTGAGGAGTGCGCAGGTGAAGACGTGCGAAGGGTGTGACATGAACTGTGGAGGCCATGTGACCCAAGAGTATCATCATTTGCTTGGCAGAGATGGAACTTTGCAGAAGTAGCTGCTGACATAGAGAGTGAAGAGTTTGGAGACGGTTGGATAGCAGGAATGCTCTCATGAGGACTGTGTCCAGCACTGCTCCAATGAATTGAAGTCTCTGAGTGGGGATGAGATGAGATTTGGGTAGATTGATCTCGAACCCCAGAAGTTGTAGAAACAGGATGGTTTGGTTGGTGGCCAGGAGTACTGTCTGAGATGAATTGGCCTTGATTAACCAATCGTCCAGGTAAGGAAAGACCTGAAGGTGGTGAGAGCGTAGAAAGGCAGCCACCACAATCAGACATTTGGTGAACACTCTTGGAGAGGAGGCAAGACCGAAGGGCAGCACCTTGTATTGGTAATGACAATGATTGATCATGAAGCGGAGGTACTGTCTGGAGGACAAATTTACCGGTATGTGAGTGTATGCCTCTTTGAGATCGAGGGAGCATAGCCAGTCGCCTTGATTGAGAAGAGGGTAGAGAGTGGCCAGAGAAAGCATCCTGAATTTTTCTTTGACCAAGTATTTGTTGAGATCGCGAAGATCTAAAATGGGTCTGAGATCTCCTGTTTTTTTGGGAACTAGAAAGTAACGGGAGTAGAATCCCTGCCCCTTTTGATCTAGAGAAACTTCCTCTATGGCGTTCAGAAGGAGGAGGGATTGAACCTCCTGAAGAAGGAGGGAAGACTGAGGAGTGTTCAAAGCAGACTCTCTTGGCAGACTTTGGGCAGGAAGTGTCTGAAAGTTGAGAGAGTAGCCGTGACGGATGATGTTGAAGACCCATTGATCCGAGGTGATGATCTCCCAACGGCTGAGGAAAGAAGTAAGACGGCCACCTATAGGTTGAGGTAGGTGGGCAGATGGTAGGTAGCTGGCTATGTCCTGGAGAACTAAGTCAAAAGGGCTGTGTGGACTTTTGCTGTGGAGGTGGCTTCGCAGGTTGCTGCTGTGGTGGCCTAGGGGTCTGTCGTTGTTGCTGACGTTGGCGCCTAGGTTGTTGGGCAGCTGATGGCAAGGGACGAGCCACATAACGGCGCTGATAGGCCGGCTGCTGTCTGAAAGGCCGCGCTGGTGGAGTCTTCTTTTTTGTTTTTAGCAGAGTATCCCATCTAGTCTCATGGGCGGAGAGCTTTTGGGTGGTAGAGTCCATGGATTCCCCAAAGAGTTCATCCCCCAGGCATGGTGCATTGGCCAACCGATCTTGATGGTTGACATCAAGCTCCGACACTCTGAGCCAAACAAGGCGGCGCATAGCCACAGACATGGCCGTTGCTCTGGTAGTAAGTTCGATTGTGTCATATATTGAGCAAACCATAAACTTACGGAGTTGGAAGAGAGATGATGAACAGTGGTGAAAAGCCTGTCGTTTTCGTTCAGGTACTTTTCAAAGGAAGCCATGGTGGTAAGAAGATGCTTAAGATAGAAAGAAAAATGGAAAGCATAATTACCAGATCTGTTAGCTAGCATTGCATTCTGGTATAACCGTTTACCAAACTTATCCATGGCTTTACCTTCCCTGCCAGGAGGGACAGAAGCGTATACACTAGCTCCGGCAGACTTTTTGAGCGTAGATTCCACAAGAAGGGATTCATGTGGAAGCTGCGGCTTATCAAATCCAGGGATAGGAATCACTTTGTATAAAGAATCCAATTTACGAGAGTCTCCAGGTTTTTATAAAAGGTTTCCCTCAAGATATCATGGAGGGGTAGTTTGAAAAATTCCTTTGGAGGCTGGTCAAAATCCAATGCATCAAGGAAGGCTTTGGATTTTTTAGACTCAGCCTCCAAAGGAATAGACAGAGATTCACACATATCTTTCAGGAAGGAAGTGAAAGATGTAGAATCTTGTTTGGAGGATGGATCAGGGGCAGCAGGATCATCCTCATCCGAGGAACACTCACCCTCAGAAAGAAAAGGCTCTTCGGAGTCACCCCACAGATCAGGGTCCCTAATATGGGAGCTACGGTCTCGAGACTCTGGAGTGGAGGGTTCCAGGTGTCGGGATTTGCGTGCCGACTTACCTGACATCATAGACACGGTACCGGGAGATGTTACAGGCTGCATGGGTGCCGAAGTCTGAACAGCCTGGTGTTGCGCTCTCGGTTCCGGTGCGAGGACTGGCATCGAGACCGATGAAACGGAGTGGACCGGTACCGACAAAGTGGATGCAGACAAAAGAGGCTGCTCCACTGCTGGTACCGGTGGCTCAGACCAGACCGGGATTGGAAGGCTCGGTGTCAAGAGAGCAGGAAGGAGCTGTTGTAACTGCTCCTTTAGCTGCACCTGCAGGATGGCTGCAATGCGCTCGTCCAGAGAAGGCACCGGTACCGCCTTTTTCTTCTGCGGTACCTGCGGTGCCGCTCGACGCCCCGAGGATGAGGAGCCCGAGGTCGAGGGACTCACCTCAATTGGGGCGGAGCGCTTCCGCGGGCGCCTCGCAGTCAGCAGGACTGGGCTCGCTGTTATCGAGACCGGAGGACGCTCCAGCGGGGATGGCTTCTTAGCCGGCTTACCTGGGTGTTGCGATGCCGACTGAGTTGGGGCCGATGCCGGAGTCGATGCCGCCGGGTCAGACATATCGGCACCGAAAAGCAACCGTTGCTGGATTTGTCGGTTTTTTAATGTACGTTTTTTCAAAGTGGCACAGCGGGTGCAGGTGGAAGCCTGATGCTCTGGACCTAGGCACTGTAAGCACCAGTTGTGCGGGTCCGTAAGAGAGATAGGCTGTGCACACCGCTGGCACTTCTTAAACCCTGGCTGGGGGGGCATGAAAGTAAAAACGGCTTCTGTCAAATCGAAGGCCGAGGCCTCGATGGTGGCAGCAGGCCCCGCCGGGGCAAAACCGACTAAAGTAAAGAAAAAAGAAAGTAATAATTATTTTTTTTTTTAAGAAAATAATAAAAGAAAAAAAGGAAATACAATTTCCTAACAGATTTCGCGAGCGGGAAGGCGTCAGGAAAAAATCTTTTCAACAGCCGTTGAAAAGTGCGACTTCTTAGCTCCACGGAAACTAAGAAACTGGGGACCGCGCGCCTCCGTCAGGCGGGAAGGCACTCGTGCATGCGCGGTGCGGCCTGCTAGAACTTTCCAAGTTCTTAGAGTGCAATCACTCTAAAATTGTCCGTACCGGGGCTCCGTCAGTGCCGTCACCCATCAGTCAAGAATATGCTGCCTGCTTGTCCTGGGATAAAATAGAGTTCCTATGGAGATGGGGACAAATTTGTCCCCATGTCATTCTCTAGTTTACAGTCTCAATATATAAGGGATTACAAACCTTATATACTTAAACCTTTTTCAATTGCAAAATCTCTCACATGATCCTCAGCGAGGCCACCTCCCCACTCAATAAATCTTCATAGTAGGTGGCTTTACACCTCCTCTCGTCATTGGATCCTTATATTTTCTTAATTTTCTTAAACTTTTTTTGTGCTTGTATTCTTTATAATTTTTTTATATAATTTAATGTTTAAATACTTAAATAGTTCATAAATAGTGGCTAAAATAAATTTACTTAGCTTTAGATCAGCTCAATTTCTGGTCTATGAACTGAGACCAGAAATTGAGCTGATCTAAAGCTAAGTAAATTTATTTTAGCCACTATTTATGAACTATTTAAATATTTAAACATTAAATTATATAAAAAATTATAAAGAATACAAGCACAAAAAAAGTTTAAGAAAATTAAGAAAATATAAGGATCCGATGACGAGAGGAGGTGTAAAGCCACCTACTATGACGATTTATTGAGTGGGGAGGTGGCCTCGCCTGAGGATCATGAGAGATTTTGCAATTGTAAAAGGTTTAAGTATATAAGGTTTGTAATCCCTTATATATTGAGACTGTGAGTTACTATTGCCTTTTTCTTTAAGAAGTTATGTGAGTTGGGTGCCTTTGAGTCTAATTCTCTAGTTTACAGCATAGTTCTTCAGCGAGCACCCCTACTAAGGAAAGGTTATTTGGAAGTGGTCATTGACAGTTGCAGCCTAAGCTAAGGCCTGGAAGATGTTTTAACACTGGGGTGTCAAGAATAACACGGAGCTGTATCAGTGGTCCTAGCATTTTTGCAGGCATGACTTGAGAAAGGTCTGGCAGTTGCTTCTCTGAAAGTACAAGTAGCAGGCCTTTTACCCTGATGTGTCAAGGTTCCTAAAGGGGGCTCTGTGGTTGCATCATGTGAAGCTACCCTTCCCATCCTGGAATCTTAATCTGGTCCTCTATGGGCTCAGCAAGGCTCCATATGAGCCTTTGCAGGAAGCTTTCCTATTGGACTTTACAGTCAAGACAGTGTTCTTGATGACGATTGCCTCAGTGAGATGGGTCTCGGAATTACAGGTGCTCTCATGCAAGGTGCCGCTCCTCAGAATTACAGAAGGGGGGGGCTTTCTTTACACATAGTGGTTTAAGCCTTCTATATCAATCAGGAAGTCTTGATTGCCTGTGTTTCATCCCAAGAGGGTCAAAGAAAAGGGACAAAACTGAAACTACTAGATGTCTAAAGTTATTCATTGTTATCTGGAGGTGACCAATGATTTGGGTCTCAGATCATTTTTTTGTGCTCACCAGCCAGGCTAAGTGCAGCAATACAGTTGGCTTTGATGCTGAAGTCACATGGTGCATGTACTGGCTTCCGTGCATCCTATGTCAGACAGCCCGAGCAACACCCCTAGTGACCATTGAGAGCTCGGTCTCGAACTGCTTTGGTGATGCTCAACAGAGAGGACAGTTGTCTTTTAAAGAGCATTCTTCTCATTTGAGGCACTCTGACTCAATGGCAAGATACATACTACATATATTTTTCTATAGTACATAATTTAAAGAAGAAAAGCAATGATTAAGAAGTAAGAAACACCACTTCTAATCCCAGCAGCACCATATAAATTAGAAACTTTATACAGCATGCAGTCCTGTCCAGGATTTGACAGACCACTACTGCAACATCAGTCCTTGCTGGTGGAATCTGCAGTGCACTAAAGAAAGTTAATAGCTCCAGAACCTACACCAGTAACCCATCTGGATGAGAGAATAGAATTCTTTAGACAAATTTGGTCATAGAATTTTACACATTCTACTTTTAAGTCTGGTTTAGAAACTCTCATTATGAGCAGTACCTACCTACAGAAAATTTAGAGTCTTTTCAATACATCACCACTGATCTCTTTTGAAATATGGCATGTTCATTCTTTGCTGCATTTGATGTCACATCAAAAACATCAGTAGTATATACAGCCATAAGGAGATTGGCATCTAAATCTAAAACCCGAAGCCATGCCTATGTACAAGAACATTTGGCCAATATTCTGTGTCTGTGAGCGGACTTGTTTGGGGATGAGAGGAAGTGACTAAAAAAAAAAAAGACAGGAATTAATATTTTTATGGTCACTTTATCCTCCTTGAAATCTTCCAAACCTCAAACATCTAAGAGGTTTTATACACCTAGGCATTCCTCTTATTAAAGCAAGAGAAGATTCACTTAACCATCTATGTCCTCTAGAGTACCAACACAATGATGTTCCAGATAACAGAGGACTCAAAAATCTCAAGCCCAAACTCAGCAAAAGTTCCATATAGTAAGACAGGGCTATGCCATCTGATTCCAGAAAAAACAAACACAAAATCATCCTCCAAGAGTCAGTTTTCAGCTACCAATAGAAGACCTGCTTCAACAAGAGCTCTCAGCTAGAGAATGACATGGGACAAGTTTTTCCCTTCCCTGCAGGAACTTTTTGTCCTGCCCTATTCCTGCAAACTCTGTCTCCCTCTGCAGAAGACTCAAACTTTAAAATCATAAGAGTTGGAGGCTTGTGTGGTTAAGGCAGAGCTTACAGGAATAGGACAGAAACAAAACTCATGGGGATAGGGAAATTGAGTTCCTCTGGGAACATATTTGTTCCTATGTCATTCTCTACTCTCAGCCCTGCTCCAGCTCAGTGCCATAGAACAAGTTCCCTGCAGAAGAAGGGCCAAGGTGGGGGGGGGGGGTCTACTCCAAAAAAAACTGGAGGACTCTGTCCAATTCTAGACTTCTGTGCTCTCAACAAATATTTGGTGAAATAGAAATTTTGAATAGTCTCTCTGAGAATCCTATTACCTCTATTAGAAAAGAACAACTGACTTTGTTCTCTAGCTCGCAAAGAAGCCTTCACCCACATTCCCATCCTCCTAGCCCAAAGGAAATATCTTTGCATTTGAGTAGGAACATGGCACTTCCAGTACAAGTTGCTTCCGTTTGGACTGGCTTTGGCACCTACAGTATTCACAAAATGTTTGTAATAGTGGCTGCCACGCTCTGCTCTTATAGTTTTCATATTTCCCTTATCTGGTTTTCAAGTGTTCCCTTATCCCAACACCTCAAGCTGATTTTATTTATTTATTTATTTAGATTTTTATCCCGTCCTCCCAGTAGCTCAGAACGGTCTACAAGTGAACATACACAATGGAGAGTAATTAGACATAAGAAGTACAATAGGTTTAAGTGTTTGGACATATGAGATTTACATACATAATTTAAATACAGGGAGTATACAGCAAATTAAGAGCAGAGTTTAAGAATAAGTAGTTTAGTTTAAGTACAAGTTATTTGAGTTTAGATACAATTTGTCAGAGTATAGACTAAGAGAGGACTATACTGAAATTTAGGGAGAAGATAGACAGGGGAGAGAGGTGGGCTTAAGGGGGGGAGTAGACTGAGTGTGATCTTTAGCTGAAGAGGAGGGTCTTTACCATTTTACGGAATGTTAATAATGAGTTCTGTTGTCTGAGTTGAAAGGGGAGTTGGTTCCAGAGATGTGGAATGAAGTGGCTGTAGGATCGATTGCGGGCAGTTTCTGAGAGGAGGGACCTTCCGGGGGGGGTGGGGGGTGCGTAGGCGTATCTCCGATTTTGAGCGGATTGTGCGAGTGGGGGTGTAGATGGGAAGCTTGGATTTTATGTAGGAGGGGGTGGTGGAGTAAATTCTCTTGTGGGCTATTGCCAGGGCCTTGAAAGCACAGCGTTGGCTAATTGGGAGCCAGTGTTCAGCACGGAGTGCTGGGGAGATGGGATCATGGTAGTTGAGGTTGTGTAGGAGGCGGATAGCTGCATTTTGGACCCGTTGGAGGCGTTTGAGATTATTTTTGGTTAGTCCATTAAATAGGGAGTTACAGTAATCCATTCTGGAGAGGACATATGCGTAGAGGAGTTGGGCGAGGTCAGGTGTGGAGATGTAGGGTTTGATCCTTTTCAGTTGGCGAAGGTAGTAGAAGGAGGTGGAGATTACTTGGGATATGTGGGCAGCAGTGTTCCCGCTAAGCTGCGTTGGCCTGCGCTCGCGCACAAAATATTACATCGCAGCGCAAAGTTTCTCTTCACAGCGCACACACGCGTCGGTAAGGTAAGGGGACGCATTGGGGGGATTGCACTTCCCCACAATTGCCATGCTTCGGTTCCTCTTCTTCCTTCCTTCCTCCCCCCCCCCCCCCCGCGGGACCCTGCGGCACCATCAACTCTTACTCCCTCTAATGTCGGCCCTGCAGCTCCAGACTTCCTCGCACCTTCTCCCCTCCCCCTTTGGATCGCTATTATTTTAAATGTTATAGCCGCGGAGCTGTATCCATCAGTGGAGATGTCTAACCTCGGCCTGCCCCGGAACTCTTACTGCAGCAGCCGCCCGTCTAGGCAGGAACAGGAAGTCACTGTTGCAGTAAGAGTTCCGGGGCAGGCCGAGGTTAGACATCTCCACTGATGGATACAGCTCCGCGGCTATAACATTTAAAATAATAGCGATCCAAAGGGGGAGGGGAGAAGGTGCGAGGAAGTCTGGAGCTGCAGGGCCGACATTAGAGGGAGTAAGAGTTGATGGTGCCGCAGGGTCCCGCGGGGGGGGGGGAGGAAGGAAGGAAGAAGAGGAACCGAAGCATGGCAATTGTGGGGAAGTGCAGAGCTGCAGGGAAGAGTGTTGCGGTACCCAGCTGGAGGGAGAAGGAAGATGAGGGAGGGAATTAGAGGAGATGCCAGGGCTTGGAGCGTAGGAGGAAGGTATGCCAGTCTAAGGGAAAAGGAAGGGGGAGATGTGAGAGCATGGAGGGGGAGCGAAAGATGGAAGAAAAGGAAAGGAGAGAGATGCCAGAGAATCAGGGAAGGGGAGATACCAGACTATGAGGAGAGGTGTGGGAGAGGGAAGGCGAGGAGAGAGATGCCAGACCAATGGGGTGAAAGGAGAGATGGAAGGGGGAGGCATACAGTTTCTGGAAGGGGCATAGAAGGAGAGAAGATGCCATATAGGGGAAGAGAGACGGCAGACAGTGGATGGAAGGAAGAGAGTTACAAGAAGATGAGGAAAGGAGAAACCACAGAAGACAAAGGTAGAAAAAAATTTCTATTTATTTATTGCTTTAGGAGACATGTGTCACTGTTTCTGTGACATTCTTCAAGATTAATAAGTAGACAAAGACTAATTCACAATACACACTAACCAAAATCCAGTGAGGTGGATTCTATTGACTGCGGGGTGTCAGATTGACCATATCAGCAGGTCTGTCAATTCCTCATTCATCCCCTTCAGACAGTATTTTTTGTATCTTTTTTATATGCTTTTTATATAAGTATATTTTTGAACTTTCATTTTTAGCGTTTTTTCATAATAAATAGTGATAAGAACAATATTAAAGGTGACTTAGCTTATTTCTGTGAGTATATAAGTCATACTGGTTTGAAGTTTTTTTCTCCGATGTTATACATAGAACACTCCCCTCTGCCAACGCGTTTCGCCAGTCTTTCTCAAGGCATGGGGTTCTGAGGAGAAATTATAAGATATATTTTGAAATATATTTTGAAAACCAATCATTTAATTGAGACAAAAAGCTAAGCTTAAAAAAGAAAACTACGGCACATACCTGATGCATAAAATGTACCTAGTTTGCGTATCTGCGGCATCGAAAAGATGGCCGCGGCATTATTTTCTCACTGAAATAGAGGTTGTTTCTGACGTCAAGTATGACGTTAGTAATTAAGGTCAACTTGAGCAAGCCAGTCAGCTGTTTCATTTAACCCTATTGGAGCCATGGAGTTTAGCATAAACATCCATCTGAGTTCTTTTAAATTAAGGTTCTTTTCTATATTACCTCCCTCCCACCCTGCTATGATACAGTCCAACACTCGCCACTTGAGATCTTTTAAAGTGTGATTGCACAGTTTCCAATGATGAACCAAAGGAGACGTTTCATTTCGAGTATGAACCCTGGACTTATGTTCCGTCAACCTTACTTTTATAGGCCTTGAGGTCCGACCAACATAAAGCTTAGGGCACGGACACTGAATACAATAAATAACCTGACTGGAGTTGCAGTTGGTTGAAAACCTGGAATAATACATCTCCCCTGTAATAGGGTGAACCCACGATTCTCCCGGGATCGTGAACGGGCACCATTGGCACCGACCACATGGGAGATGACAACCCTCAATCCTAGGTGTCGGGTTTCTGATGATGCTGTGATTCACATATTCCCCTATGTTTTTTTGTCTCTTGTAAGAGCAGATCGGATGATTTTTCAACAGAGGATTAGCTAATTTAACAACGTGCCAGTGTTTTTTGATAATGTGAGAAATTTTAGAAGCCAAAGTGGAATATTGTTGGATGAAAGCAATATTCTCTTCAGGGCAAGACATTCCATTCGTCATATTAGAAATGGGCAAATCACTCTTCTCTTGAAGTAGCCATTCACGATGGGCATACTTTGCCCGAGTGTAGGCTCTTTTGACCACATCATGAGGGTAACCGCGTTGGTAAAAGCGTTTCTTCATAATTTTGGCTTGTGTGCGAAATTCTTCTATAGAGTGGCAAATCCTTCGTAACCGTAAAAATTGGCTAATAGGCAAGCTTCTCCGCAGTCCAATGGGGTGGAAGCTGTGAAACCGAAGCAAGCTGTTGCGGTCAGTATTTTTTCCATCGAAAAAATACTGACCGCAACAGCTTGCTTCGGTTTCACAGCTTCCACCCCATTGGACTGCGGAGAAGCTTGCCTATTAGCCAATTTTTACGGTTACGAAGGATTTGCCACTCTATAGAAGAATTTCGCACACAAGCCAAAATTATGAAGAAACGCTTTTACCAACGCGGTTACCCTCATGATGTGGTCAAAAGAGCCTACACTCGGGCAAAGTATGCCCATCGTGAATGGCTACTTCAAGAGAAGAGTGATTTGCCCATTTCTAATATGACGAATGGAATGTCTTGCCCTGAAGAGAATATTGCTTTCATCCAACAATATTCCACTTTGGCTTCTAAAATTTCTCACATTATCAAAAAACACTGGCACGTTGTTAAATTAGCTAATCCTCTGTTGAAAAATCATCCGATCTGCTCTTACAAGAGACAAAAAAACATAGGGGAATATGTGAATCACAGCATCATCAGAAACCCGACACCTAGGATTGAGGGTTGTCATCTCCCATGTGGTCGGTGCCAATGGTGCCCGTTCACGATCCCGGGAGAATCGTGGGTTCACCCTATTACAGGGGAGATGTATTATTCCAGGTTTTCAACCAACTGCAACTCCAGTCAGGTTATTTATTGTATTCAGTGTCCGTGCCCTAAGCTTTATGTTGGTCGGACCTCAAGGCCTATAAAAGTAAGGTTGACGGAACATAAGTCCAGGGTTCATACTCGAAATGAAACGTCTCCTTTGGTTCATCATTGGAAACTGTGCAATCACACTTTAAAAGATCTCAAGTGGCGAGTGTTGGACTGTATCATAGCAGGGTGGGAGGGAGGTAATATAGAAAAGAACCTTAATTTAAAAGAACTCAGATGGATGTTTATGCTAAACTCCATGGCTCCAATAGGGTTAAATGAAACAGCTGACTGGCTTGCTCAAGTTGACCTTAATTACTAACGTCATACTTGACGTCAGAAACAACCTCTATTTCAGTGAGAAAATAATGCCGCGGCCATCTTTTCGATGCCGCAGATACGCAAACTAGGTACATTTTATGCATCAGGTATGTGCCGTAGTTTTCTTTTTTAAGCTTAGCTTTTTGTCTCAATTAAATGATTGGTTTTCAAAATATATTTCAAAATATATCTTATAATTTCTCCTCAGAACCCCATGCCTTGAGAAAGACTGGCGAAACGCGTTGGCAGAGGGGAGTGTTCTATGTATAACATCGGAGAAAAAAACTTCAAACCAGTATGACTTATATACTCACAGAAATAAGCTAAGTCACCTTTAATATTGTTCTTATCACTATTTATTATGAAAAAACGCTAAAAATGAAAGTTCAAAAATATACTTATATAAAAAGCATATAAAAAAGATACAAAAAATACTGTCTGAAGGGGATGAATGAGGAATTGACAGACCTGCTGATATGGTCAATCTGACACCCCGCAGTCAATAGAATCCACCTCACTGGATTTTGGTTAGTGTGTACTGTTTCTGTGAAGCATTGTATGCAGAGTCCAGCTTCTTGCTGGTTCAATTTAACCTTTGTCTATGTATTTTTATTTTATCCCCCCTTTTACAAAACTGTGAAGCGTTTTTAGCACCAGCCTTGGTGGTAGCAGCTCTGATGCTCAGAATTTTATGAGCATCAGAGCTGTTACCTCCGTAGCTAAAATCCACACTACAGTTTTGTAAAAGAGGGAGGGGTTAGTTTGTGATTACATATTCCTTACTAGGCGAAGGTGTTTTCTGTGTTCTGTGTGTTCGAAAGACATGGTTTTCTGTTAGGATTGACGGTGTAGGATTGATCTGTGCTGGTCTGGCTTGTTTAGTTTTACAATGGGTGTATTGATGTACTGCTCACTGCAATATGTAAGATGCTGCCTTTTCCTAGGTACTCATGTGTGACGTGTGGTTTGTTACTAAAAATCATGTTTTTCTTACAGATGGGGGGGGGTGCCAAAAAATGATGGGCCCCGGATGTTACATATGCTAGGTACGCCACTGTATGTAAAGATACCAGAAAGCTGGCGTAGCAAAAACTTCTAAGTTTTGAGTATTTAACCCTCCCACAATCTCACGGGCACTCGTTTCAAGTTTATTGAGATTTTGATTTAAACGCAATATCAAATATTTTCAATGCGTATAACAAAAATAAATTTGGGGAAATAAATAAAACCATTTGAACCAGTGTTCCCGCTAAGCTGCGCTGGCGTGCGCTGGCGCACAAAATATTACATCGCAGCGCACACGTTTCTCGTCACAGCGCACGATCGGAAGAGGCGTACGGCAGATGGCAGGGCGGCGAGAGGAGAATCGGGCGAGTTGGCTCATAACTTGCTGGCGCCCGATATTTTTGGCTCACGGTGAAAAAAGTTTGCTCACAACACCCGCCCGCTTAGAGGGAACACTGGTGGGCAGATAGGGATAGGTGTCCGTCTAGGGTTATTCCTAGGCTGTGAACCTGATCTGTTGCCGTTAGTAGAGTGGAGTCCCATGCTAGTGTAGGACGTGTGTATTTGGTGCTTTTTTTTCTAATCCATAAGAGTTCGGTTTTAGAGGCGTTCAGTTGAAGTTTGTTTTTTGACATACAAGTTTTCATGTCAGAGAGGCAGTGTTGGAGGTTAGCAATTTGGGACGACCGGTTCTCGCCTAGTGGGAGGAGCAGCTGGATGTCATCTGCATAAGAGTGGATTTTAATGCTATATTTCTGTGCTATATCAATGACAGGCCTGATGTAGAGGTTGAATAGAAGGGGGGATAGAAGGGCGCCTTGAGGAACACCATATTTGATAGGCTTGGGGTTAGATTTGTGTGTCCCTAGTAGGACAGTCTGTGTCCTTTGATGGAGGAAGGAGGTGATCCATTGGAGGGCTGTGTCCTTGATTCTGAGGTCATAGAGTCTGGATGTGAGGAGGTGGTGGTCGACTGTATCAAAGGCAGCGCTGAGGTCAAGTAGGACTAGTAGGGCATCACTGCCTTTGTCAAGTATTGACCAGCTGTCATCAATGATATCAAGGAGTACTGACTCTGTGCTGTGGCCTTTTCGGAAGCCAGACTGGGCTGGGGATAGAGCAGCTTGTTCTTCAATGAAAGGGTGTAGTCGGTGGAGCACAATTCGTTCAAGGAGTTTGGAGACGAATGGGAGGTTGGAGACTGGGCGATAGTTGCCAGGTTCATTAGGATCAAGGGTGGGTTTTTTGAGAGTGGGCTTGATAATAGCTGACTTCCAGCTGAGGGGAACAGTCCCAGTGGTTAGAGAGGCGTTAATGATGGGGAGGATGGATTCTGCCATGGCATCTTCTGTGGACAGCAGGAGGCTGGATGGGCAGGGATCGAGGATGGTGTTGGAGGGTTTGAGTTCTCTCAGAGTTTCGAGAACCTCGGCATGAGTGGCCATATGAAATTGGGAGAGAGCGGCGGAGGATGGGGTATTTGGAATCGGGTGGGGCTGAGTAGGAGTGGGTGTGGTGCTGGTGTCAAGATTATCTCGGATGGTTTGTACTTTGGATTGGAAGAAGTCCGAGAGAGTCTCGCTATCAAGTTCTGTTTGGTTGTTGTGACTTTTTCTTTGGGCGTTGGTGAAGAGTTGGTTTGTGAGGGTGAACAGCTGTTTGGATCTAGAAGGGGCTAGTTGTAGGAGGCGAGTGTAGTAGGTCTTTTTCGCTTCTAGAATGGCAGCTTTGTAGGTGATGGATATGTTATTCCACTGTGCTTTGGTTTCAGAGCACGGGTGTTTGATCCAGATCCTTTCTGCTTTTCTCAGCGATCGTTTTATGGAGCGGAGGTCACTAGTGTACCAGGGAGCAGGTGCTTTGTTGGTGATTATTTGGGTTGTTTTTGTCTGGGCAAGGCTATTATAGAGGGATTGGATGTTGGAGTGCCATGTGGAGGCTGCCAGGTCAATGGAGTGGGGATGTTGGGTGCAGGTTTCATTTAGGGTGCGAATCAACTGCCCATAAATTCCCCTACACATCAGCTTTGCAGTCAATTACAAAAACTCTCACTTGCAACCCACTCAGGTTCTAGAGTTCATTAGGGAACTTTTGGACACGACTCATGCATTTCTACCTCAACAGCAGCTCATCACTTTACTGCAGATTTGCCAGAAAATGTCCAGTCTCCAATGCACCACTGTGTGCCAAATGATGAGTCTTCTAGGGCACATGGCATCTACAGTCCATGTGACTCCATTTGCATATCTACATCTCAGAGAACCTCCATGGACTCTCTTGACCCAATGGTCTCAGTTCTCCAGAAAACTTTCCCAAGTGATTCATGTAACCTCAGACCTTTGTCAGTCTCTTCAGTGGTGGCTATTATTGAACACAGTCCTTCCAGAGGCTGCCCTGTTCTGTACTCCACCACATCAGAAGATATTAACAATGGATGCTTCTGTGCTCAGCTGGGGAGCTCACCTAGATGGCTTTCATACTCAAGGCAGTTGGAGTGCTTATGAGAAAACTCTCCACATCAATCTCCTTGAGCTCCGAGCAATCTGAAATGATCTACGCACGTTCCAGCATTACCTCAATCAAGTATAACTCATTTGAACAGAAAACCACATAGCTATGTACTACATGAACAAATCAGGAGGCGATACAGCTTTGTTCCTTGTCAATGCCTCAAAACATATTCCTCAAAGAGGTTTATTTAACAAGAAAACAGAATCTCTTAGACAGGTTGAGCAGACTCCTACAACCTCACAAGTCAATTCAACTGTTTTATGTTAAATATTCAAGGACTGGGGAACTCTAAGTGGATCTCATTGCATCCCTCAACAATCACAAACTTCCAGTCTTTTGTTCCAATTTACACTCCCATTTGTCTGGAGTCTGATGCCTTTCTCCTCGATTGGCAGGACAACTTCCTTTTAAAGCTTTCCCTCCAATTTCTCTACTGGGGAGGACTCTACTAAGACTTCACCAAAAAGAAGCCACTATGATATTCATGGTACCTCGATGGCCACAACCATGGTTCCCTCTCCTCCTACAGTACAGTGTACAGGAACCCATCACACTTCAAATCTTTCCAATATTGCTGATGCAGAAGAACGAAGAATCTCTACTCCATCCCAGTCTACATTAATTAGCTCTCAAAGCATGGTATCTATTTTCCAAGAGATAGATACTTTCTGCACCAGTGTCAGCCATCATTGAAGCTTCTAGAAAACTTTCCACACAACACTTATCGCTTTAAGTGGGCTCGCTTCACAGTCTTGTGTAATACAAATTAATTAGATCCAAACACTTGTACTCTCTCATTGGTCCAGGACTACCTTCCACTCTACGCTCTAACTTGAACTCCAACTGAAGTAGTTGTGAGCGCCATCTCAATGCTACTACAACTTTTCATACACTTCTAGTAAAAGTCATTATCAGTACATCCTCTAGCTTCCAAATTCATGAAAGTTTTCATACTAAACCACCAGTAAAGCCTCCTCCAGTTGCTTGGCATCTTAATGTTATACTTTCCACTGGAATAAAGCCTCTTTCTGAACCACTATCATCTGCATCTCATTTGTAAAATAAGATTTCTTGTATCTATCACAAGGCTGCCCAAGTCCCATCCTCCAGATCCCATTGTGGATTTCTGTTACAGGTAAGTAACTCTTAACCAAGGTAAGTTAAATGCTTAACCAAAGGTACAAAGCGTTGTACAAATAATAAAAGTAACATAATATACATAATTCTCTACTTTTACACATACATGTGCATATATGTTATTCTTCTATATATTCACACAGATGAAATGTGGGCACCTATATTAAAGACTTGCCCTGACCACTTTTTAACAAGCCACTTGATAAAAGATATGAATTGTTGTCTTTTAAATTTGGAACCTAGGTTTTTCTTATCAAAGCAGCAGAAACGGGTCCATTATGTGGTAATGGTTGGTCAATTTATACTAGCTGCAGTGTGGAAGCGGAATTTCCAGGACTCATCAGTGATCCTCAACAAAGTTAATCATATACTTGTATATATTTAATGTCCAAGCTCACAGCACGGACAAGAAAGCACAGTTACTTACCGTAACAGGTGTTATCCAGGGACAGCAGGCATTCTCAAATGGGCGACGTCACCAACAGAGCCCCGGTACGAACACTGGGGGCTGATTTTGGGGGCTGGGGGCTGATTTTGGATTGCTTCCTTTTCTGTGTTTATTCTAAGGAGTTTTCTTCTTTCCCCTTTTTTAAATGTAGCCATATACTGTACTTAAGAACTACAGTATGTCTTCAGTATTATTTGATTTGAATTTTATTGGTACAGGTACAAGATCCTTTATTTGAAATCCTTGGGACCAGGCATATTTTGGGTTTTGGAATGGTAATGTTAAATCAGAAGACCATAAGACTGCCACCAGACTTTTTTTTATTTCAAAATAAGGCAAACATTAAACACTTCAAACATAAATGAAGTGTCAAATTTCAGTTTTCAAAGCTTTTTGGTTTTCAGAATTTCAGATAAAGGATCCTGTACCTGTACACTGTGCAGATTTTTGGGGGGGTTAATAAATAAAAGACCTTGATATTTTACAGGAGCCTCATTCCAGTATAACTCCTGCAGAAGGCACCTCTAGGATTTAAGACAGGCATTTATTTACACGCGCTTTCAGGCAGACATATGTTGGTGCTTAAAGTACATGCATAAACCGTGACTGCAAACACTCCTCCCTCAAGCGTGTCTGCTCTACACATACAAAGCTACTTGCATCATATAGACTTTTTAAGCACACCTAATATGAGTCTGTTATATGCATCAACCCACATTTTAGATGTGGAAAAGGTTTCTAATATTCCCCCAAAAGCACTACCGGTAGTCTTCAACAAACAGACATATATCTACAGACCTCCAAACCGAGGTGGCATGTAAAATTACCATCAGTCTATTTATAGCATGTGCTCCTTCACTACCTGTAGATATATCCAAAATACTGCAAATAAGCAACAAGAGAATAGAAATGGACACAGACAGGCGGTACCTTATAGATTAACCAATTTATTGAGTCATGAGATTTTGAGGACCAGAGTCCACTTTGTCAGATGTAAGAAAAGAAAACATAGTAGTAGTGCACTTAATCTTAAATGATGCAAGGCATATGGCATTATCTTTCAGTTCTTCCCCGTCAGTCATGGGTGGCTGAACACTTACAGTCCTGGAGTTTAGCCCCAAGCTGAACACTGCTGCATAGCTTTCACTTTTTTCAGATACAAACCCTTGGTTAGGTATTACCCATCTGTTAAGACAGGCAGGCAAAACTAAAAGATCAGGCTCTTCCCCCCCTTAAAATAGGGCATTCTGCACTATGAAATGGTCAATTATTACTATGCCTAAAAATCAGGGCTGGAAAGTGCATCCAATCTTTGGGGCCAGTTCCTATGACATTTTCACCCCTTCCCTCCCTGATAACCACTTGGGAGCAGGCAGAGGCTTAAAGCTATGTTATAACACTCCCCAAAAAAATAAAGCAAAAACTAAAAGAGTAGTGACGTGATATCTATTCCTGTTGAACTACCACAGGGAATGACTGGTTTTACTTACATAATCCTGTACATATTTTTATCTTTAAATTATATTAAGTGCATTACATATTTATCGATTCATACTGCCTAGGATTTGGCTTTATAGCATTGAAAGCAAAGGCCAACTGCAAAAATTCCTGTCACAACAATCATTTCCCTGATTATTTCCCAACTGTCAACTTCTAGAAGGGCTGCTGCCTGCACACCATCTTGCAGAAGTGCTGCTTTAGAATCTGGGACCTGCTGGAGCTCTTCCCCCTAGCGCACTGCTCTCCAACTCTTAGCAGGAGGTTAGTTCTGGCTGTATCCCTTATTGCCATTATTTACACATGAAATAGCCATTCTTCTGTTTTTCAGTTATAGCAACTCTACCAATAAAATAGCCCTTCTGCTCCCTGGGCAGCTTTATAAACCCTCTTCCAGTTTCACTTATCCAGTCCTTAAAGTCTCTTCGCCAATTCCCAAGCCATCCAGTCTTAGAGGGCAGAAGTTTTATCATTACATTAATTCCCTGACCTGTTCATCAGGATAAAGTGCTACAGTCGGCCGCATATGGCAATAAAACTAAATACTTTAAATGTTAAAATGTCAGCTAAAGCACTGTGGGAATTACTCAAAGCTGTTCTACAAAGGAAAGGAGAATGGGGATGGGACTTAATATATCATAAGAACATAAGAATAGCCTTACTGGGTCAGACCAATGGTCAATCAAGCCCAGTAGCCCGTTCTCACGGTGGCCAATCCAGGTCCCTAGTACCTGGCTGAAACCCAAGGTGTAGCAATATCCATGCTATCGATCCAGGGCAAGCAATCAAAGCAGTTTACATATATACAGGTACTACTTATTTTGTACCTGGGACAATGGAAGGCTGCATTAACCACTAGAATCCTCCTCTACTACCGATCTTTATGGATTTTAGTCAATACCATATTTGAAGTCACAGCAGTAATGCCATCAAGCATAACATATGTATGATACCACGCAAGCAAAATATCAGCCAATTAAATTGTTTGTTTTCTTGTTATTTACCTCTGCAGCCACATAATGCCCCCTCCACAGGGTGCCAATACTTGTGCATTAGATAGAAAAATTTTGTTACTATAAATCCTGCATAGGAATGCCCTGAAAAGGTTAGCTTAGTCCTTACAAAGTTTCTAACGTGCATCTTCTTTAACAGTTAATGGTCTTTCACATCAGGTACCAGGCGAGAACGCCTGCTGCAGCAGCAACGGAAGCAGCAAAGAGGAACTGCACAGTAGGTTGTCTAAGCACAGCCAGGGCAATGTGGAATGGACATCCTGATGTTTCACCAGCACCTGAAAATAAACACAATCAATCAATCAACCATAAAGGGAATCCTGGGAGACATCAGGGCATGCTTTGCAATAGGCACAAGGGACATGCTGGGTAATAAAGGAAGGCGAAGACTAGTGGTTTCTCAGAGGAGCATGGAGATTGGCTACCTGTTCAGTGTGTTGCCACTGCACAGAGTAGTTATTGAATCTGCACGGCTTCTACCTCAAAATTAATGATCTCAAAATACCACAGCATGATGCAATCAAATCAGTATGCAAATTACTGCCACATTAAAACCACAGCAGTGATCTGCAGCTCATTGCAAAAAAAAAAAAAAAAAAAGGTCATCTTTCTTGTCACTACCTACGCAGTGATTGGTTCAGGTACTGACAGGCATATGCACTGGTCCCCTTCACCCTATTAAAATTCCCAATTCTTGGTGTCTAGAAGCCCTCTTTTAATAAATAAATAAATAAATACCCTCCCCCAACATGACATCCCTTCCCTTTCTTTCCTAGACACAAGACCTCCCAATTCCCTGTATGTAATGACACTCACCCCATACCCAACATAACCCCTTTCCTGCCCCCCAACTGAAGAAAAAAAATCACATTCCTGGGTATCAAGTAGTAACCTTCACCTAACCCCTGCTCCAGGTCCTCCGAGGTCACACTTTAAGAAGGAGCAATACCCATTCGTTCCAGACTCTGGTACCACTATCTTGAAAAACAATGGCACCTGACCCCGCATGGTACATCCTGAAGTACACCATGTGGGGTCAGTCTGACAAAAAACAATGCAGAAAGCTATTGGAGTCGGGGTTCAGATTAGGGGTTCATAGGGCTGCCAGACTCATTTGTGTTTGGAAGTTGGGAGGGAAGGAGAGACTATCAGAGAACCACACAGAAAGCTATCAGGGTTAGAGGGTTCAAGTTGGGGGGCTCAGATTTCTTGCGTTCTAAACATCAGTGCACAGATTAAAAGTTCTCTGCATTGCTGCAGATTAGCTATTAATCTAACCATGCATTTTAAATGCTGTGTGCCGAGGTCTACCATACAAGTTAATATTGCTGAACCACAACAGTGTGTGGACTTTTCATTAACTGTGTGCTACAGCCTGTGAAAGCTTTCTGCATTGGCCCCTGAGAAATTTAAACAGCAGAGCAAAAGAGTATAATACAATGCTAATGGTGGGAAGTTTGGCAGGTGTGCATTTACTTTTAAAGGCTAGTGAACAGTATTGAAATGGTTTCACAAACTACCCCGAGCAGCTGGGTACAGTTTGGCCAATTAACAAATCACATATTGCTTCACAACCTGTTCTTTGTATTGATTCAAACTGTCCAATGTCATGAAGGACAAACAGCCAGCATGAAATAATTAATGCTCCACATGAGAAAGGTTAATGCATTTTTGCCTCCCTTGTCTTTTAGTTTTAAAGGAAGTTTAGTAGATGATTTTGAGCTGTTTTGTGGGTTGCCAGCTCATATGAAACCAGCCTCTTGATCTTCATAACTCACGTCACCCCTCTCCTTAAATCACTTCACTGGCTCCCTATCTGCCATTGCATACAGTTCAAGCTCCTATTGCTGACCTACAAGTGTGTTCATCCTTACACACCTTCCAGAGAACTCCGTTCCTCAGATAAGCCACTCTTAGCTATACCCTTCTCCACCACTGCTAATTCCAGACTTCGTTCCTTTCTTCTAGCTGCCCCCTATGCCAGGAATTACCTGAGTTTGTCCACCAAGCCCCTTACTTTAACCTTCTTTAAAAGCAGACTGAAAACCCACCTTTTTGATATAGCCTTCAATCCTTAACCCTACTCTTCTGCCTACCATCCCAATCAGCTGATTAACTGTTCCCCTTAACTAAATCCATGTCTGTCTTGGCTGTTTAGATTGTAAGCTTTTTCACACAAGGGCTGTTTACTTCTTTGTGACGTTATACAGTGCTGCCTGTGTATGTCTGGTAGTAGTAGTAGAATGTAGTGATATACGAGTACGTTATACTGCCGCAAGTGAACACCAAATATCACATTACATAGGTTTTACTGCAGCTGGTAACAGTAATATCCAAGGGTGTAGCCACCAGCTAATTTTTTGGGAAGGTCCATTCCTCTCTGCTCCCCCCTCCCGCTGTTAAAAATATTTACCTTTGTTAGTGGGGATGCCCAAGCTAGAGAATGACACGGGGACAAATTTTTCCCTGTCCCTGCCCCATTCCTGCAAGATTTGTCCTCATCTACAAAACCTCGAACACTTTAAAATCATACATGTTTGAGACTTGTGTAGTTATAGCAGAGCTTACAGGAATGGGGCAGAGACAGGGACGGCGACAAAACATGCGGGGACTGAATGGTGAAAATTTGTCTCCGTGTCAGTCTCTAGCCCAAGCCCCACCAGCTGAAGAGTTCTACAGCCAGAAAGCACAGTTACTTACCGTAACAGGTGTTATCCAGGGACAGCAGGCAGATATTCTTAACGTATGGGTGACATCACCGACGGAGCCCCGGTACGGACCTTTTTAACTAGAAAGTTCTAGTTGGCCGCACCGCGCATGCGCGAGTGCCTTCCCGCCCGACGGAGGAGTGCGTGGTCTCCAGTTAGGATAAGCCAGCTAAGAAGCCAACCCGGGGAGGTGGGTGGGTCGTAAGAATATCTGCCTGCTGTCCCTGGATAACACCTGTTACGGTAAGTAACTGTGCTTTATCCCAGGACAAGCAGGCAGCATATTCTTAACGTATGGGTGACCTCTAAGCTAACAGAGAGGGAGGAGGGATGGTTGGCCATTAGGAAAATAAATTTTGTAACACAGATTGACCAAAGTGTCCATCCCGTCTGGAGAAGGCATCCAGACAGTAGTGAGTAGTGAATGTGTGAACTGAAGACCAAGTGGCCGCCTTGCAGATTTCCTCAATAGGCGTGGAACGGAGGAAAGCCACAGAAGCAGCCATAGCCCTGACTCTATGGGCCGTAACAGGTCCTTCCAGTGACAGGCCGGCCCGAGCATAACAGAACGCAATACAGGCAGCAAGCCAATTGGACAGCGTTCGTTTAGATACAGGGTGACCCAGACGGTTAGGATCGAAGGTCAGAAAGAGTTGAGGAGAGGAGCGGTGAGCCCTGGTACGGTCAAGGTAGTACGCCAGGGCACGCTTACAATCCAGCGTGTGAAGAGCCTGTTCCCCAGGATGAGAATGGGGTTTTGGGAAGAAGACAGGTAGCACGATGGACTGGTTGAGGTGAAAGGCTGAAACCACCTTAGGAAGGAATTTTGGATGGGTACGCAGAACCACCTTGTCATGGTGAAAAACAGTGAACGGTGGATCGGCGACCAGTGCATGCAGCTCACTAACCCTCCTGGCAGAGGTGATGGCAATGAGGAAAAGCACCTTCCATGTGAGAAGTTTGAGCGAGGTAGTAGCAAGAGGCTCAAAAGGAGGTTTCATGAGGGCTGACAAAACCACATTGAGGTCCCAGACGACCGGGGGAGGCTGAAGAGGTGGTTTGATATTGAAGAGGCCTCTCATGAACCGGGAAACCAGAGGATGAGCCGTGAGGGGTTTTCCGAGGATAGGCTCGTGAAAAGCAGTGATGGCACTGAGGTGGACTCTGATCGAGGTAGACTTGAGACCAGCGTTAGACAGAGAGAGCAAATAGTCCAGTACGGTTTCCACCGCCAATGAGGTGGGGTTGTGATGATGCAGGAGGCACCAAGAGGAGAACCGGGTCCATTTCTGATGGTAACATTGGAGTGTGGAGGGTTTCCTGGAGGCATCCAAAATGCGACGGACAGGCTGAGACAGGTTTTCTGGAGAGGTCAGCCCGAGAGAAACCAAGCTGTCAGGTGGAGGGAAGACAGATTGGGATGTAGCAGAGACTGATGTTGCTGCGTAAGCAGAGAAGGAAATACAGGAAGAGGAATGGGCTCCCTGGAGCTGAGTTGAAGCAGGAGGGAGAACCAGTGTTGTCTGGGCCACCGAGGGGCGATGAGAATCATGGTGGCCCTGTCCTTGCGGAGTTTGAACAGGGTCCGCAACATCAGAGGAAGTGGAGGGAAGGCATAGAGGAACCGATCCGTCCAGTCGAGTAGGAATGCATCTGGGGCCAGACGATGTGGAGAGAAGAGTCTGGAACAGAACTGGGGCAGCTGATGGTTGTGAGGAGCTGCAAAGAGGTCCACCTGCGGAGTGCCCCAGCGAGCAAAGATGGAGTGGAGAGTGGGAGGATCCAGGGTCCACTCGTGAGGTTGAAGGATGCGGCTGAGCTGGTCGGCCAGGGAGTTCTGTTCGCCCTGGATATAGACCGCTTTGAGATAAAGATTGTGGGCTGTGGCCCAGGTCCAAATTCGGAGGGCCTCCTGACAAAGGAGACGAGAGCCGGTGCCGCCTTGCTTGTTGATGTAGTACATGGCGACCTGGTTGTCCGTGCACAGGAGAAGAACCTGAGGATAGAGAAGGTGCTGGAAGGCCTTGAGAGCATAAAACATGGCTCTGAGTTCCAGGAAATTGATGTGATGTTGACGCTCCTGAGGGGTCCAGAGTCCCTGGGTGCGTAGGTCCCCTATGTGAGCCCCCCATGCATAGGGGGAGGCATCTGTGGTGATGATCATGGAATGAGGGGGTGGATGAAAAAGGAGGCCCCTGGAAAGATTTGAGGAGTTCAACCACCATTGAAGAGATCGCTGAAGAGACGATGTCACAGAGATGGGATGAGAAAGAGGATCCCTGGTCTGTGACCATTGGTTGGCGAGGGTCCATTGCGGTATCCTCAGGTGGAGTCGCGCCAGAGGAACTACATGGACTGTCGAGGCCATGTGACCCAGAAGAATCATCATCTGGCGAGCAGGGATGGATGGTTGGAGGAGCACCTGTCGACAGAGGTGAAGCAGTGTCCGGTGCCGGTCGGCAGGAAGGAACGCTCTCATGAAGTTGGTATCGAGAAGTGCTCCGATGAACTGAAGGCGCTGCGTGGGAAGCAGATGCGACTTGGGATAATTGACCTCGAACCCCAAGAGATGGAGGAAAGAGATGGTGTGGTGAGTTGATTGCAGCACAAGTGGAGCGGTTGTTGCTTTCACCAACCAATCGTCCAAGTAGGGGAACACTTGTAGGTTGTGGGACCTGAGACAGGCCGCTACCACAATCAGGCACTTGGTGAACACCCTGGGTGATGATGCGAGACCAAAGGGTAGCACTTTGTACTGATAGTGGTGATTCAGTATCTGGAATCGGAGGTAGCGACGTGAAGCCTGATGGATTGGGATGTGAGTGTAGGCCTCCTTGAGGTCCAGGGAACATAGCCAGTCGTGTTGAGACAGAAGAGGATAAAGTGTGGCAAGGGAGAGCATCCTGAACTTTTCCTTGACCAAACACTTGTTGAGGTTCCTGAGGTCGAGGATAGGACGAAGATCCCCTGTTTTTTTGGGTACCAAGAAGTAGCGGGAGTAAAATCCCTGACCTCTTTGGTCTGGTGGAACTTCTTCGATGGCATTGAGAAGGAGGAGGGATTGGATCTCCCTGAGGAGGAGTGGAGTTTGGGAGGAGTGAGAAGCAGACTCTACGGGAGGATGGTCTGCAGGAAGAGTCTGGAACCTTAGTGAGTATCCGTGACGGATGATGTTTAGAACCCACAGGTCTGATGTGATGGCCTCCCAGCGGCGTAGAAAGATGGTGAGGCGGCCCCCGATAGGTTGAGGCAGAGGCAGCGAGGGTTGGAGACTGGCTATGCCCTGGAGAAAGGCGTCAAAAGGGCTGAGGAGGCTTAGTTTGAGGGAGAGGCTTGGCCGTCTGGTGAGATTGCGAGCGAGCCTGAGAGTGTTGTTGTTGTTGTTGGCGAGGCCGACGAGATTGCTGCTGAGGAGGATTAAGTGGCCGAGCAGAAAAACGACGTTGGTAGGAGGACTGAGGTCTGTACGGTCGTGTTGGCGGAGTCTTCTTTTTAGGCTTAATGAGGGTGTCCCATCTCGTCTCATGAGCCGAAAGTTTTTGTGTCGTGGTATCCAGAGACTCCCCAAAAAGTTCATCACCAAGACAGGGCGCGTTGGCAAGGCGGTCTTGGTGGTTCACATCAAGGTCAGATACCCTCAGCCAGGCAAGGCGTCGCATGGCCACTGCCAGAGCAGAGGCTCGGGAGGAGAGCTCGAAAGAGTCATAGATTGAGCGTACCATGAATTTCCTAAGCTGAAGGAGGGTGGAAATCTGTTGCTGAAACAATAGAACCTTGCGTTCAGGGATATACTTTTGCAGAGCAGAAAGTTGTTGTACCAGATATTTCATGTAAAAAGAAAAATGAAATGAGTAATTGTTGGCTCTGCTAGCCAGCATGGCATTCTGGTACAGGCGCTTTCCAAATTTGTCCATTGTTTTACCCTCTCTGCCAGGAGGGGTGGAGGCATAGACACTGGAACCATGAGATTTTTTGAGAGTGGATTCTACCAGGAGGCTCTCATGTGGTAACTGGGGTTTATCAAATCCCGGGATAGGGATGACCCGGTATAAACTGTCCAGTTTCTTAGGGGCACCTGGAACAGTAAGGGGATTCTCCAAATTTTTATAAAATGTTTCCCGTAGAATATCATGGACGGGTAGTTTGAGAAACTCCTTGGGGGGTTGATCGAAGTCCAAGGCTTCTAGAAAGGCCTGGGACTTCTTGGAGTCGGACTCAAGTGGGATGGAGAGAGCCGCAGACATCTCCCGAAGTAATTTCGTAAATGAGGACTGCTCGGGTTTGGAGGTGGATTCAGCCATGGAGGGTTCCTCATCAGTGGAAGAGGCATCCTCCTCGGTACCGAGTGGGGATTGCTCCCATAAGTCTGGGTCCCTGATGGCCGGCTCAGTATGGCGGGTTTTAGAAAGGGACTTGCCAGATCTCATGGATACGGTGCCGGGAGATGAAGACCGGTGCCGATCTCTGTCCCGGGAGGAGTGGTGCCAATCCCGGTCCCGAGACGATCGATGTCGATCCTGGGGCCGGGAGGGGTCCTCCGCCGCGCAGGTCTGGAGTGTAGGCTGGGCAGATAAGACCGGCATGGAAGTGTTCATCGGTACCGAGGGGGTGGCCACCGGCGTAGTGGTGCGAGGCTCGGGCCGGACCGGTACCGGAAGGAGTGGTGCCAGCAGGGTTGGAAGCAGTTCCTGAAGCTGGTGCTGTAGCTGCTCCTGCAATTTGTTCTGGAGGATGGCCGAGATACGGTCCTCCAATGGGGGCACCGGTACCGTTTTACTTTTCTTCGGTACCATAGGTGCTGCTCTACGCTCCGGCGATGAGGAGGCCGATGAAGAGGCACTCACCGTTATCGGAGCGGAGCGCTTACGGGACTTGCGGGACGTCGGAAGGATCGGTGTCACCGCCGTGGCTGGAGGGCGCTCGAGGGAAGTGGAAGGCTTCTTAGCCGGCTTACCTGGCGCTATCGACCCCGCAGAAGGATCAGGTGGTGTCGATGTTGACGGTGCCGATTTCGGCGGTGCCGTCGACGTCGGGGTCGGATCCATAGCAGAACCGGTGCCGAAGAGGAGATTCTGCTGGATTTGTCTATTTTTAAGTGTGCGTTTTTGGAGAGTCGCGCAGCGGGTGCAGGTGTCAGCCCGATGTTCCGGACCCAAGCACTGTAGGCACCAGTTGTGTGGGTCCGAAAGGGAAATCGGGCGTGCACACCGCTGGCACTTCTTAAAACCCGGCTGGGGGGGCATGAAGGGAAATACGGCCTCCGCGAAATCAAAGCCGGAGGCTTGTATGATGGCAACAGGCCCCGCCGGGGCCGGTTGAAAAATAAGGAAAAAACAAAGTTGTTTGTTTTTTTTTTTTACCAATTAGAAAGAAAACAGAAACCCGAAGGGAAAAAGTAGAAAAAAAATCAGAAATAACGCGAGCGGGAAGGCAAAAAAGAAGTGTTCAACGGCCGTTGAAACCACATGCGTCTTCTTCGCTCCGCGGAAACGAAGAAACTGGAGACCACGCACTCCTCCGTCGGGCGGGAAGGCACTCGCGCATGCGCGGTGCGGCCAACTAGAACTTTCTAGTTAAAAAGGTCCGTACCGGGGCTCCGTCGGTGACGTCACCCATACGTTAAGAATATGCTGCCTGCTTGTCCTGGGATAACCTCCCCCAGGCACGTGCAAGGAGTGCTGGTGTTAGCAGATGGAAAGCACGCCACCAACTTTAGTGCTGGGGGAGGTTCGGGCCACAGAGCTCGTGGCTAGTGGGGCTTTGGGATTCTTTTGCTTTGGCTAGAGGGAATTTGGGATTCCCACCAGCCATTCAGGGTACTGCAGTCTTGCGAGGTGGGAAGGGGTCAAGCTCCCATTGCTCCTCCATAATACTGATGTCATCAGCAACAGGCATGCATCTGTTACTGGATGCTGTAACACTAGGAACTACCCCTCCATCTCATCTATCATAATGGGTCTTCAGTGGCTCCCAATGTAAGAACCTCACTGCAAAACTCCCTCCGATACCATACCCCAGGTCCCTTAGGTCCTCCCTATCCTATTCCCACTCATGCCTCGTCTGCTGGCTTTATGGAATCAGATGAGGCTGGATGGCCTCAGATTCTCCTTTATTCTACAAATGCCACTGGGGCAAAGGGGGGTGTTCTTGCCCAGAAGTCCATGAGACATCTTCTATTATGAAAGGTCTTAGAGGAGGAATTATATAGGAGAGAGTTTTCTGCTCTAGGAATAACCCTTTTAATGAGATTAAAATGAAGACAAGGACTAAACCAACAGCAAGGGTATTACTGCTTCAATGCTCTCAAATATAAATTCCTTTGAGGTGCACTTAATATTTTGCATGAATGTAGATTTTTTAAATTATGAGCTTAGTTCAATTTAAATGAGCTAACGGCATATTAATAACTTAATACAAAAGAGCCTATATTACTTTACAACTTCCCTAATTAACCCCCCTTTTAAAAAACCATAGCGTGTATTTTAGCGCCAGCCACGGCAGTAACAGCTCAAACGCTGTTACTGTTGTGGCTAGTGCTAAAAATCGCGCTATGGTTTTGTAAGGGTGGGGTAATAATTAATTTCCATGTTCTGTCTTGAAATGGACATAGCAATTTGGTAAAAGAATGTTACTTAAATGAACACTAATCTCTTACAATAGCAAGCTGTCAATTTGGAACCAGCATCTCTTTAAAAATAAAAATCAAGTGTTCATATTTTTCAATGTGGTACATGAAATTCCTACAGCAGCATCGCTTCAACTCCAATTAGGGAAAAATACTTAAAATCAACTAATTTTCAAATAGATACTCTTTACAAAATCACAGCCCACTCCACCAAAAGATCCCTTTATTTTCAGTATTTCTCTTTAAAAAAAGAGAAATGCTGGTTGTCTGTTAAAGAAAGAGGCAAGTGGTTTCGTGTTCAGATAATTTGAATCCTGGCCACACTTCATTTGACTTAAGTAACATACACTTATTCAGAATAAAGCCACCAAAAGCAAGTTACCTTGTTTTGGAGCATAATAGGGACATTTCTGGATATCCCCCTTCCCATCATGCACTGGCAGTCCTCCATCTTGAATCTCTTCCTTTAAGGTTGAGCCAATCTTGTCCAGCTCATCAAAAACCTAAAGGAAGGAAGCAAAGAAAAACAGTACTAGAGCAATCATACATAGACATCCACCACCAGCTGCCGCTGCTGTGTAGTGAAGTGAGGAACATCACTTCTGGTTTCGAACCAGTACTTTTATGGCTACATATTCTACTGCCTCCAAAGTTATAAATATTTTACCCATTTTATACTCAGTTGAGGTAAACAATCAGATATGAGTGCTAGACACTCTGTGTATGGTACAACTTAACACACAAAAATAAGAACATAAGAATCGCTGCTGGGTCAGACCAGTGGTCCATCGTGCCCAGCAGTCCGCACACGCGGCAGCCCTTAGTTTAAAGATCAGTGCCCTAACCAAGACTAGCTTTACCTATGTACTTTCTGGTTCAGCAGGAACTTGTCTAACTATCTTGATATGTTTAAAAAAATTAAATAATCTTCATAAAAATGATACAGTCGGTGGTGGTAGAGGAGGTTGTTTTATGAAGCCTCTAGGAGATCTCTGTTATGAGTCTGGTTGGGGGTCTGTGCTTAGCAGACACTCTTCTTAGATTCCTGGAAACTGCAAATCATCTCTTAAGGATTAATCACTTTCTGATGAAAATATCCTGAGATGACAATTTTCCCTCTTATTCTCTTAAGTGAGGTAACTAACTATAAATTAAAATCCGGATAAATTAATTCTAGATCTTTAACAAGTTAGTATATAATTATTTTGTTCTATAGCAGTAAATGACTAAGTAAATCTAGGACAGATAGCTTGTTTAAAGGGTATAAAATCAAATACCTAATATTTGCTTTTTAATGAATGTAAAAACAGAATTCATCAATAAATCCACAACCTCTCATCTGTTCCAAGCCTCCCAAATTTCCCAGCAGAGCAATGTTCACTTGCTTGCAGGGGGTTCATCTCTTGCTCCTTTGCATCTCCTGGTCTTTACTGCATGCTTTACCACGGTGGCTGTACTTTTCAAGTGACAGAGTGTTCCTTCCTCTGAACTTGAGGAGGATTTCACAAGGGAAGTGTTGTGATTGTAATTTGCCTCTTAGAGTCTACATTAGTTATGAATTAGTTTATAGGGGCAATTCTTCCCTTGGAATGGCTTCTTTCACAGCGGGGTGACCACTGCTATAGCAATGGCTCAAAGTCCTTAAAAGAGTTCATAATAGTGAAGATATTCCTGGGGATGCCAGACCATATGAACGCCACATCTCAGACTCCCGAAGGCCGATTCCATTAAAAATACAAAGGAGACTACAAGTGCAATCAGCATTCCCAAGGGCTTGGCTACTAAAGAACTCAAAAGTTCTTTGTGTGGTGGCTTTTCAGGAACAGTCTGATAATGGAATGTGTATAGCACAGTTACTTATTGTACAGGTGTTATCCAGGGACAGAAGGCAGATATTCTCACATATGGGTGACATCAACCACAGAGCCCCGATGCGAACAGCTACACAAGCAGACTTGCTTGAAGAACTTTTAGAAAGTTCGCAAGTGCCTTCCCGCCTGAGGTAGGGCGCACATCTCCTCAGTTCAGATAGCTAGCTAAGAAGCCAACTAGGGGAGGTGGGTGGGATGCGAGAATATGTGCCTGCTGTCTCTGGATAACACCTGTTATGGTAAGTAACTGTGCTTTATCCCAGGACAAGCAGGCAGCCTATTCTCACATATGGGTGACCTCCAAGCTAACTAGAATAGGATGGTGGGAGTGTTGGCAATTCAGGAGAATAAATTTTGTACTACTGCCTGGTCAAAGTGGCCATCCCGTCTGGAAAAAGAATCCAGACAATAATGAGGTAAAAGTATGAACCGAGGACCAAGTGGCAGCTTTGCAGATTTCCTCAATAGGAGTACCGTATTTTCACGCAAATAACACGCACCCGTATAAAACGCGCACACGTGTATAGCGCGCAGAAATCACGATGATAAGCACAAAAACTTTGGTATAACGCGCTCACGATTATACCGCGCATGCTGCCCGACTCTCCGTTCACCCCCCCTGACTTCCGTGCACTGCCCCGCCTCTCCGTGCGCTGTCCCGACTCTCCGTTCACCCCCCCCTGACTTCCGTGCACTGCCCTGACTTTCCGTGCGCTGTCCCGACTCTCCGTTCACCCCCCCTGACTTCCGTGCACTGCCCTGACTTTCCGTGCGCTGTCCCGACTCTCCGTTCACCCCCCCCTGACTTCCGTGCACTGTCCCCCCTTGAAGGTCTGTCCCCATCCTGAAAGCCTGATGCCCCCCCCCGACGTCCGATACATCCCTCCCCCCGAAGGACCGCCGACTCCCCAACAATATCGGGCCAGGAGGGAGCCCAAATCCTCCTGGCCACGGCGACCCCCTAACCCCACCCCGCACTACATTACGGGCAGGAGGGATCCCAGGCCCTCCTGCCCTCGACGCAAACCCCCCTCCCCCCAACGACCGCCCCCCCCCAAGAACCTCCGACCGCCCCCCAGCCGACCCGCGATCCCCCTGACGACCCCCACGACCCCCCCACCCCCCTTCCCCGTACCTTTGGTAGTTGGGCCAGAAGGGAGCCCAAACCCTCCTGGCCACGGCGACCCCCTAACCCCACCCCGCACTACATTACGGGCAGGAGGGATCCCAGGCCCTCCTGCCCTCGACGCAAACCCCCCTCCCCCCCAACGACCGCCCCCCCCCAAGAACCTCCGACCGCCCCCCCAGCCGACCCGCGACCCCCCTGGCGACCCCCACGACCCCCCCACCCCCCCTTCCCCGTACCTTTGGTAGTTGGCCGGACAGACGGGAGCCAAACCCGCCTGTCCGGCAGGCAGCCAACGAAAGAATGAGGCCGGATTGGCCCATCCATCCTAAAGCTCCGCCTACTGGTGGGACCTAAGGCGTGTGGGCCAATCAGAATAGGCCCTGGAGCCTTAGGTCCCACCTGGGGGCGCGGCCTGAGGCACATGGGCCCAACCCGACCATGTGCCTCAGGCCGCGCCCCCAGGTGGGACCTAAGGCTCCAGGGCCTATTCTGATTGGCCCACGCGCCTTAGGTCCCACCAGTAGGCGGAGCTTTAGGATGGATGGGCCAATCCGGCCTCATTCCTTCGTTGGCTGCCTGCCGGACAGGCGGGTTTGGCTCCCGTCTGTCCGGCCAACTACCAAAGGTACGGGGAAGGGGGGTGGGGGGGTCGTGGGGGTCGCCAGGGGGATCGCGGGTCGGCTGGGGGGCGGTCGGAGGTTCTTGGGGGGGGGGCGGTCGTTGGGGGGGAGGGGGGTTTGCGTCGAGGGCAGGAGGGCCTGGGATCCCTCCTGCCCGTAATGTAGTGCGGGGTGGGGTTAGGGGGTCGCCGTGGCCAGGAGGGTTTGGGCTCCCTTCTGGCCCGATATTGTCGGGAAGTCGGCGGTCCTTCGGGGTGGGGGTGCGAGTGGTCCTGCCGGGGGGGGGGGGGATGTATCGGACGTCGGGGAGTCGGCCGGGCAAGAGGGCTTGGGCTCCCTCTTGCTCCGATCGTGGATGCGGGTGCGGGTGGGAGCGCGTGCGAGCGGTCGTTCGGGATGGGGGTGCGAGCGGTCCTGCTGGGGGGGTGAATCGGGCGGGGGTGGGAACTATGTTTTAAAACTTTTGTATACCGCGCTCACGCATATAACGCGCGAGGGGTATGCGCGGTAGGTAAAAACACGTATAACGCGCGCGTTATATGCGTGAAAATACGGTAGATCTAAGGAAAGCTACAGATGCCACCATGGCTCTAACTTTATGGGCTGTGACTCGACCCTCTAGATGCAATCCAGCCTGGGCACAGCAGAAAGAGATGCAAGCAGCCAACCAGTTGGAGATGGTTCTCTTGGAAACTGGATGTCCCAACTTGTTTGGCTCAAAAAAGACAAAAAGTTGAGAAGATCTCTGTGGCTTAGTCCTTTGCAAGTAGAAAGCCAAAGCACGCTTACAGTTCAGAGTATGAAGAGCTGTTTCTCCAGGATGATAATGAGGATTTGGAAAAAACACTGGAAGAACAATGGATTGATTGAGATAAAATTCTGAAACCACTTTAGGTAAGAATTTAGGATGAGTACGGAGGACCACCTTGTCATGAAGGAATACTGTGAAAGGTGGGTCTGCTATTAAAGCTTGCAGCTCACTGACTTTGCGAGCAGACATAAGAGTATTGAGGAAGACCATTTTCCAAGTGAGATATTTTAGATAAGCCGAAGACATTGGTTCAAATGAAGGCTTCATCAACTGAGCAAGAACCACATTGAGATCCCAAACCACTGGAGGTGGTTTGAGAGGAGATTTGACAATGAAAAGTCCTTTCATAAATCTGGAAACCACAGGGTGAGCAGATAGTGATTTCCCTTATAGTGGCTGATTAAAAGCCACAATTGCACTGAGATTAACGCGAATGGATGTTGATTTGAGACCTGATTGAGATAAATGAAACAGGTAATCCAGAACTGAAGATAAGGAGGTAGACTGAGGCTCCTTGTGATGAAGAGCGCACCAAGCAGAAAACCTAGTCCATTTCTGGTTGTAACATTGCTTATGGGTAGGCTTCCTGGAAGCCTCTATAATGTCCTTGACAGATTGGGAGAACTGTAGATTGGCAGTTATGTTGAAAGGTACCAAGCTGTCAGGTGCAGAGATTGAAGGTTGGGATGAAGTAGAGAACCCTGACTCTGTGTAAGCAGAGATAGAAAAACTGGTAGAAGTAGTGGCTCCCTGCTGCTGAGTTGAAGTAGAAGGGAGAACCAAGATTGTCTGGGCCACCGAGGAGCTATGAGAATCATGGTGACATGTTCGTGTTTGAGTTTGACAAGTGTTTTGAGAATGAGGGAATGGAGGAAACACGTATAGGGATCTGCTCGTCCATTCCAGAAGAAAAGCATCTGCCTCGAGGCAATGAAGAGAATATATCCTGGAGCAAAACTGAGGCAGTTTGTTGTTGTGGGGAGACGCAAAGAGATCTATCTGAGGAGTTCCCCACTGAGAAAAAATGTGATGGACAGGTAATTGAGTGTCAATTTGCGAGGCTGTAGAAGACAACTCAATTTGTCCGCTAAAAAGTTTTTCTCTCCTTGAATGTAGATGGCTTTCAGAAAGATGTTGTGAGGAATTGCTCAATTCCAAACCTTCTGAGCCTCCTGGCAAAGGGGAAGAGATCCTGTTCCTCCCAGCTTGTTGACATAGTACATGGCGACTTGATTATCTGTAGGAATGAGGACTACTTGATCGTCAAGAAGATGCTGAAAAGCTTTGAGAGCATTGAAGATCGCTCTGAGTTCCAACAGATTTATGTGCCACCGATGATCTGTGCTGGACCAATGTCCTTGAGTACGGAGACCATCGAGATGAGCCCACCAAGCGTAGGTCAAGGAATCTGTCACGAGGACCTTCTGATGAGGGGGTGTTTGAAACAGTAAACCTTTGGAGAGATTGGAAGAGAGCATCCACCAATGGAGAGATTGTCTTAACGAAGGAGTCACTATAATGTGCTGACAGAGTGGATCGAAAGCTTGCGCCCACTGAGATGCCAGGGTCCACTGAGGAATTCTGAGGTGAAGTCTGGTAAAAGGAGTCACGTGAACTGTAGAGGCCATGTGATCTAGCAGAACCATCATGTGTCTCACTGAGAGTGAAGTGAGGGATGACACTTATTGACAAAGCTGAATGAGAGCATCCTGACATTGTTGAGGAAGGAATGCTCTGATTTGCACAGTGTCCAGTACAGCTCCAATGAACTGTAGAGTCTGAGAGGGCTATAACTGGGATTTTGGAAAGTTTATTTTGAACCCCAAACTCTGGAGGAACCAAATAGTCCATTGAGTTGCTACAATAGCCCCCTGAGACGTTGAATCTTTGATGAGCCAGTCATCCAGGTACGGGAAAACCTGAAGACCATGACAGTGCAGAGCTGCTGTTACTACTACCGGCACTTGATGAAAACTCTAGATGATGCCAGGCCGAAAGGTAGCACTCTGTATTGAAAATGATGATTTCCCACCCAAAATCTGAGAAATTTGCGAGAGGCTGAATGAATGGGAATGTGAGTGTAAGCCTCTGAGATCCAGAGGGCATAACCAATCATTGTGATCTAGAAGGGAATACAAGGATGCTAGAGACAGCAAATCTGCTCCTTGCATATATATTAGGGCTATCCTGAAAACCCGACTGGCCTGGTGGTCCTCCAGGACAGGGTTGAGAACCACTGCTCTAGAGGACATTTCAAATGCATCATATGCAGCTTGAAAACATATGCATGCAAAGTTGACCCAGAGTATGATGCATGTGTTGAAACTCTGGAAGTCGATGTTGAGGAAGATACTTGAAAAAAAAAAAAAAATCAGGCATGGCGTTGACTAAATGCTTCAGATAAGTAAAAACAAAGTTATAGTTCAAAATTCGGTTTGTCATCATCCAACCTCCTTTTGTGCATGGTTCAGTGATGATATCCTTGATAAAGATGTGACATCAGACAGGGCCTTTAGACTAATTTAGGCATCCTTACTCTCTTAGCAACTCATCAGTACTAAAGCAGCAGACAACAGCAGGACAGGGGCAATCCAGTCTTTCCATAAGTGTGCCATGTAACTGCACAGCTTCCCATTCTTAATTTTCTAGAAAGAGAATGCTTCTTAGGAGAAGGCTGCATGGAATACCAGCTGCCTGTCCGATCACTCACACTCTAAGAGCAGAGACATTTACAAGCATCACCTGCTGGCCAAATTATTATTTTTTTCTTTTATCAACTAATAAACACAGGTAATATTAACACATTTGACACCATGCAGGTTCAAATTTGGAAAAATTAAAAATAAATCCCTGAAGCATGGTACAATGCCTATCTGCCATTGCTTAGTACATTGTATTTCATGCTATCTACTGGACTTCTCTTTGCTGCATTAACATTAGCACAAAGAACCAAGCTGAATTCCAATTCAAATAAGGAGCAGTTACATTTAGAACTATAAGTGTTGACTTGGCAGATTCCTCCGTTCTTGGGGCTTTCACTTCTGCTGGAATTGCTCTCCGTTAAGAATAAGGCATCGCGTCTTGATTGAAAATTACTGAATCCCTATCTCACTTTTCCAGTCCAACTCTTCCAGTATCAATTCCTACCTTCTGGTAGCAACAATCCCCAATTCCAACACTAGGTGTTAGAGCTGATCAACAGCTAGGAATGACGTAGCTTCCTGGGGAAAGACATGGCCTGGGGATCAAACTAGAGGGTTGCACAGGAATGGGGATTGTGGGAATTCCACTGGTATGGAAGAAGTTGCTGCAGGAGAAACATCAAGAAATTCTTTCATGAAAGTGGTGGATGATGTCTAGAATGTCCTCCAGAGGGAGGTGGTGGAGATGAAAATGATGACAGAATTCAAAAAGGTGTGGGATGAACATAGATGATCTATACACTATTCATTTTCTAATTAGAGAACTAAACTTAAATGGTTGCATGTGTGTTTAGTGTGTCAAGTGGTATTTAGATGGTGACTCCAGCTGTGAAGAACTAAAGCCAGTACTGGGCATACTTGCATGGTCTATGTCCTGTATATGGCAATTTGGTTTGCAATGTACTAGAGAAGGCTTCAACGGAAACCCCAATAATTTGGAATATAAGACAGTGTCAGGCAGACTTTTACTATCTGTGGCCCACAAATGACAAGATAGTTTGGATAGGCTGAAATGGGCTTTGACAGCAACTCCAGTAGTTGCAACTTAAGGACAGTGCCAGGTGGACTTTTATAGTCTACGTCCCAGAAACGAAAGACAATTTAATCATGAATTAATAATACGTGCGACTATTGGGCAGACTGGATGGACCGTTCTGGTTTTTATCTGCCATCTTTTACTATATTATTATGATTCCTGTGGGGATAGAAGAAGTTCCCTGGGATTACCTCAGAAATGTAGTCAAAATCCCTGGTGATTCCAGAATACCCAGAGAAGCATCAGACTGAGGTTTGGAACACTCATTAGTTGGATAGTGAATACCATCCCCCCAAAACATAGGAGATTATTGGGAGGAAACAGAAGGTTGCGAGTAAGTTGATAATAGCATTGACTCCTGTGGATATGGGTGGGCATAGAGGAGATTAATTGTGAGGTGAATGGGGTTGACGGCAGTTAAAGAATAGAATGGGAATGGTGGTTGAAGTGAATTGGGGTGGAGATGGAGGTGGGTATGGAGAGGGATAGGGATATGATGTATTCCGGAAAGGCATTTAAGATCTGGTGTTAAATGATCACAATAATTACAAGTCAAAGATCTTGATGCTTTTTTGGAGTGTATTTCTGTTTCTCTCTATGCTTATTTTTATCTCTATTTTGCTTACTTTAATTATTATTTTAATTCTATCTTTAAATTATTTATTCATTACTTGTTGGAATATTTCATTTCTATCTCTATCTCTACCTCTGTCTTTTTATTTTTATTTTCATACTGTTTCTTCAGGTACTTTAGTTAGATTGTGAGCCTTTGGAACAGTTAGGGAATTTCCAAGTACCTATCTTATTTATTTAGTTTTTATTTATTGTATCTTTAATGCATCATTTTTGTAAACCGCTTAGAAACCTCACGGTTATTAGCAGTATATAAGAATTAAATTAAATTAAATAGAAAGTTCTTAGCAGGTACGAGTGGGTATGGGTGAAATTTCTGTCCCCATGTAATTTTCTAGATCAAACCTTCTGAATCCAGCACTCAGTGCTGGTCACTAAGCCATTGGCTTAGTCCAGTTATTTACAAATAATTGCAGGAGATGCAGTCTCCATTCATTCTTTATCAGCATGTAAGGCACACTATTTTTTTTTAAACCCTAATCAACAAAGCACACTATGGCTTTCTCCCAAGACAAAAAGCCAGGAGAAATATTAGCACATTAAGTGATGTCCATTACATTTTATAGAAAGACAGACAGGTTCTGCATTGAAAGACCAAAAAACAGGATTGTGATGAAATGATCTGTGGAGGGTATATATAGCTTCAGGTGAAAAATCATAACTCCTTGAAGTCAGGGATAGTAAAGTATGCTTCTGGGTTACGGATATCAGCTAAACATAAACTACAATGAAAGACAAGGGGCTCCTTTTATCAAGCCACGCTAGCGGTTTAACGCGCGTTAAACCGCCGACTGCGCTAGCCGCTAACGCCTGCTTTGAGCAGGCGGTAGTTTTTTGGCCAGCGCATGGATTAGCGCGTGATTAAAAGTCACACGCGCTAACCCCGCTAGCGTGGCTTGATAAAAGGAGCCCAATGTATCTTATGGAATGAGCCTGAGGTGGCGGTAAGGGAAAGTCACTGGGGCAAGTCTTTAAGGACTGCAACTCAAACCTGTTTTTAAGAGCAAAGTCAGATCTGTTTGCGATCCTCAAGGGCCAGTGACTCCCCCATTCCTGCTGCTGAATTTGGTGCAGTAAATTTCAGAGGGGCTTAGCAGACAAAAATCAGGCAACAGAGTCATAGACTACAGTTAATGGTAGGGCTGTGGAGTCAAGAGTTACCTACAATTTTGAGTGGAGTCAGAATTTGTAAAAATGTACCGACTCCAGCTTCAAATTAAAAAAAAAAAAAAAACCAAACTTACAACATATATTATTTGGCAAATTTATCACTTTAAACTTATAGTTTTGGTTCTGGATCTAAAGTACTGGTAAATATAAAAGTTATACCCTGAAATTGTCAAAGATGTCACTCAAGTTAGATTTACTAAATATAGGAATAACATAAGAACTGCTGCTGCTGGGTAATAGAGGAGTTGCACTCAAAGTTTGGTGTGCTGACTCCACAGCCCTGGCTGATGGCAGGATTAAGAAACTTCCAAAGCACCGCCACATATTGAGCAAATCTTAAAACTTCCTATACCTGCATATTGAACTGAAATGCCTTGTTGGCTTCCTCTATGATCCGCACTTTTGTGCTCTTGACTAGATCCAGTGCATTCATTCGGGACCTGTACAGCTGTTTGAACTGCTGGGCATTAGAAACATTATCAAAACAGTAGAACTGGATTCCTTCTCCTGTGCTGGGCAGGTGCAGGGCCCTCTGAGCCACCTTTTTCAACACTTGACCTCCAGACAGATCACCCATATACCGGGTGTAAGCGTGAGCTACCAACAGCTCTGGTTCCTGGTGCCCTACATGATGGATTCGTTCCACATAGTGCTTTGTTGCTTGCGAACACTGAATCTTATCTTTCCAGTCCTCCCCATAGAAATACTTCAAATCCTTCACCAGGGCGTCTGTTCGATGCAGCTCCAGCGGGAAGTACAAGGATGCAAAAGCAGGGTGCTCCTTATTCCGCTCAATCTCTTCTTCCAGGGCAGAATATGTGAAGTACAGCGCTGTTGTGGCCAGCTAAGACATACAGACAAATTATTAAACAACTTTTAAGGTATCTGGAAAGACGTAACAACATTCAGCATTTTGACAATATAATCATCGACATCCTGCGATCTGTTAATGCAAGAATGAAGCTTCTCAGAACGGCACAATAGGCACCAGGGTTAGATCACAAACCTGAAGGAGTAACCTAATGGTTAGCGTAGCAGGCTGAGAACCTGGGGAACAGGGTTCGAATTCCACTGAAGCTCCTTGTGACTCTGGGCAAGTCACTTAACCCTCCACTGCCACAGGTACAAAACACATATCTGCATATCTGTAAACCATTTTGATTGTAACCACAGAAAAGCAGTGCATCAAGTCCTATTCCTTTCCCTGTTTCTGTCTTGGATACCCATTCTCCATTTCATTCTAATCCCTCAACTTCCCTGTGGTCAAACTCTATGGACACTTTTGAGAAAAAGAGGGAGAGGTGCACAAACAAAAAATAACTTACAGAGCTGTATGTTTGTGTAACTGTTATGAAACGCCAATAAAAATTTCTAGTTAAAAAAAAAACAAAACCTTATAGCTTCAAACTGTAGAACTTTGACCTACATATGTTGACTTACCGTACTGCTATGTATATGGAAGCTCTAAAATCCTAACTTAGGTGAACAATTTGATACTTAGTGCATAATGTTGTGTATGCAAATTACAGTATAGCATCAGTTATATGCATAACTTAGTTTAATAATTAGTTGTTAATAAAGGTGTTATCCATTGAGTTAGCAAATGTACTCGCACCTAAGGTTAAGGACTCCTTTTACTAAGCTGCGCTAGCGTTTTTAGCAAGCGCTGCAGATTAGCGTGCGCATGTTCCCTGCGCTACGCATAAAAACTAACACCAGCTCAATGGTGGTGTTAGCGTCTAACGCGCGTGCTAAAACCGCTAGCGCAGCTTAGTAAAAGGAGCCCTAAGTGTGCAACTGCACAGACATATGCTAGTATTCTAGAACTAAAATTATACCCATAATTGCCAGTACAGAATTTTGTTTAGCATGCAGCATCCTGGCACCCAAGTTTGGGCAACCTATAGAAAATTACCCCCTGTGGGGGAAATTCTATATATATCACACTTCCACAATGGTCAGATGCACACTGTCTGATGATGTATTGAAAATCAAAGTACAGATTGAGAAGTCAGTTCTCAACGGAGGAAAAAGCCTCAGACAAGGGCCCTCCCACCTCCACAATGGTGGAATAGCGGTGGTAGGGCGTTCACCTCGCCGGCTAAAAAACCTTCTTTAATTAAAAAGACACTGACTGCTTTAAAGTGTAATCAAAAATGATAGATGAAAATATTAGATGAAAATGTTCAACTTATCTTGATTGATCGGTACACCGACGGTGGCCAGCGTTTCACTATTCAGTTACCTCAGGGTGTAACGTCTCCGATCAAAACTTTAAATTGGACGTCACACCATTGTGGAGGTGGGAGGGCCCTTGTCTGAGGCTTTTTCCTCCGTTGAGAACTGACTTCTCAATCTGCACTTTGATTTTCAATACGCCATCAGACAGTGTGCATCTGACCATTGTGGAAGTGTTATTTATTACAGTTGGTTTTTCACAGTATTCAAGTCTTTTTGGCTATTTATTTAGGAAATTCTATATATGGCATGAAAAAAAAACCAACCCACTTAGCGCTATTCTATAAACCACTCCTAAAGTTAGGCGTAGCTTACAGAATAGCGATTAGCGCTGGGACCCACAACTAAATTTTGACACAACCGTTTATATCAACCAAAGCCTGGGGTAATTTAGGTGTGGATCAGGCATATTCTATAAACAGTGTGCATACATTTTCGGAAAACCTACAGCTTGCCCATGCCCTTCCCATGGCCACACCTCCTTTTCATTCCACTCACCTCTATAAAATATGCCTTAAAACTATGCGTATGTAAATTCTAAATAGTGCTGATAATTGCTTATTAGTGGCTAATTATTGGTTGATTGGCTCATTAAGCTGCACTTGCACATTGCGTATGCACCCAAATTTGCACATGCAACTCAAAACGCCATAGAATTCAGGGGAGCTATGTATACAACATGTCGGGTTACACATGTGTTGTGCGATGCTCTATATATTTTTTATTAACCATAGACACATAGAGCTCTGATTTTTTCTTAGTTTTTGACATTTATTCTCCCTCTTTGTTTTTTTTGTCTTGATGCATTTGCTTCCATTTTTTCTGGCACTTTTGGAGAGGAAATGTTCTAATCACACACCAATGACCCCCTCACAGAGACCGGGGCTGCCACTCAAACAGAGAAAGGGAAGGAGAGAGGAATACAAAACTAGAGAGATGAGGAAAGAAGGAAATGAGGAGAGAGTCAGATGAAGGGGAGAGAAGGATTCAGAAAGACAAAAAAAAAACCTGACAGATTCTTACACCCTTGCACTTTGCACAGAGATCTGCACTGAGCCCAATCTTCAAAAAAAGCTAAACTCCTAAATTTATGCTTCTAAATCTGGCCCTGTTTTCAACTTAATTTAGAAGTTTAAAATTTATGATTATAAAATTTAGGCCTGCCATTTGTTTGTGTAGATTTTTTTTTAAAGTCTAGTGCTGAAAATTAGTGCTAAGCTCCTAACTTCTTTTCCCTTCCCCTAAATCCTCCCCCTTTGTACTTTCCTAAGTTTAGGAGTTTAGGGAAATTCTGAGTTTATTTGTAAATATCTTTATTCAGTTTTCAAAACAGCACATCCATAATATTAGGTAGGCAACTAAACATTCACTGTAAACAATACAACCCGATTCAGAAACCCCTCTCCTGGTCCTCTACCTGAACCCCCCCAGGAATCTATACCCCCCCAATCCCAGGAACTCTTATCTCTGCTTACACTCAGCTGATCCATCAAGACAAAACAACATACACATCTCCCTCGGTATTCGCGGGGGATAGGGGCAGAGACGGACCGCGAATATCTTCTCGTCCGGCTCTGACCCACCCCCGCCTCCCTCCCGGCATCCCGGCCTTACCTGGTGGTCTAGCAAGCTTTCGGGGCAGGAGCAATCTTCCTACGCTCCTGCCCCATGCAGATCGCCAATAGGAAATGACTGCCGTGAGTTCCCGTAGTCTCGCAAGACTACCACAGGAACTCAAGGCAGCCATTTCTTATTGGCAATCTACAAGGGGCAGGAGCATAGGAAGATTGCTCCTGCCCCACAAGCCTGCTAGACCACCAGGTAAGGCTGGGATGCTGGGGGGGAGGCGGGAATGTGATAAAATATGGGGTTCCCCCACCCAAAAAAAATTTACAAATTTGTGAAACCGCGAGTGTGGAAACTGCGAATGGGGAGGGGGAAGTGCATTTTGGACTGTGCCAGACAGGATGGCATCATCTTTAAGTTTCCAAATTATTCAGTATTGTAGATTTGAGATGCATCAGGGAAATTCTGAGTTTAAATGTGGCACTCATCCTTTGAACATTTTCAAAGCCACCTAATTATGCGCTTAAATTTCAAAATTAGGTGCATAAATTATTTGAATATTAAGCCCAGAGTGATCAGTGACTTAGTGTCTAGAGGTGAGGAAAACTTTCCTTTCCCGATCCATGGTTTGTGCTGCCACCTTGGCCTAACAGAGGGACGAAGGAAAGAAAGTTGTAAAAATAAGGAAGGGGAGGGCCTAAAACAAGAAAAAAATTTAAAGGGACAAAAGGGAAAAGAGACACAAAGGGGGAACAAAAAAAATCTACAGGGAAGAATCAGGAATGAAAAAAAGTTACAATAATAGGCAGAAGCTTGATTTAAGGTGAATGGTATGGGAACATGCAAATCTCCTTCCCTTCATGCATTACAAAAGCACAACAGCATATAAATAAGCAGCACATATTCCTGGACAATGATAATCTGCAAATATATAGGCTGCATGCTCTGAAAAGCAGGGCAATTCCTCATCCCCAGTGAAATGAGAACACAAAAGCCACAGGTGGGCAAAGCCCATCCAGAAAGTTCCAAAGGAAACCTGTTTTTCTGCCAAAGGCCTTTCACAAAGATATTGCAAGAGGAGGCCAGCAGTGCAGGGATAAAAGAGAATTACTGTACCCCTAGCAAACGTCCCAGGGAGAAACTGCAGTAGCAGAGAGGCATGTCACTGGCTTGTTGCTTTCACTTTCAACTAAAAGGTAGGAAAAAGGAGAGGGACTTGAGAGGGTGAGAAAGAAGGGGGAATAAGAACCTGAAAGAGGATATGAAGAGGATATGGGAGAGAAGAGGATGAAACTGAGGTATCTAAAGGGACAGAGAGCCACAACATCATTCAAGAAACTCTTGAATTCTTAAATCTTACTGTGTAACATCAACAACCTTAGTTATAAGAGATGTTTCCAATAGGTACAAAATGAAGAAACACTTTCTACATCCACCCCAAATTCTGATGTAACCTCTTGCTGAAAAGCCCCAGGCTGGTTCTACTCTCCAGTGCTAAACAATTTTCGAAGCCTCTAACCTTGAAAAGCTCTCTCTTAATGCGGCCTTTCAGAAAGTCTTTGACAAACTGAGTGTTTTCTGCTCGGTCATGGGATTCCTTGGTTCCTTCTTTCAGCAGCTCTGACAGATCCATGGGGCTGTAAAAGAAAAAGACATAGTTAGACCATGGATGCCTGAAACTACAGAAAATGTTCTGTATGCATTTCTGGTATTAGAAGAGAACATTCCTGGTAAACATAAGGCTTGAGATGTCATGAACTGACAGCATTAGAAAGCCCTCCATTTATGCAAAGAACAGGTTTTCCTCAACCAGCACTGCGAATATGCCTCAGCCCTGTGCAGTCCTAGGTCTCTTTGCCATGACTATCAGGTGACACCATTTAGTGCCCAACTGTGATGACAGAGTTAGTCATAAGGAAACCTACCGGTATGCACTGAGAAATGGACCAAGGTCACCAAGCAACTGGCAGATGGTAACAACTTGTCAGCCATGACTGCTCTGAGCCAGATTTAAACCAGTGACCTACAGATGACAGTGGGGCCAATTCTTACAAGACATTCAGTGTCTTCAGAAAAGAAGAGCATTCTTTATAGGAGAAAGGTGTTTGGCATAGAATGTTATCTTGTAGAGTGTAGGGAAACCTTAGAGCTGGCTCAGAGCAGAAGTCATCAATGTGGACTACTGTTAAGTCATGTTCTTTTACTACAGGGTCCCATTTTACATGAGACCTTGTGCTAAAATAACCTGACTTAATAGCAGGGCACATTGATAAATTCCCTTCTCGGTTGAATAAGTATATAAACAGCTCCGGCAGCTGAGAGGTTGTTTTTCACAGAAACTACATCCCCATATTTCTGATATAAAAAGACAATGGCTTCCATGTTGGACTAATAAAATCAAGAGACCTACCACAATGGAAATATTCTAATAACTCCAGAAGAAAACTTGTCTTTGGCAAAATTGAACAAACAATTATTCTGTACAGGGATGAACTCTGGCCCGGATTCTGTATAGGACGCTACAAAATCGGGCCTACGCCCACCCAAAATAAATCCAATTCTGTAACCGACATCCATGTTACAGACGCCGTTTACAGAACCGAGTTACTGCAGACGCAGCCACTATACTTATCACAGCAAGGGATCTACCTGCCACGATAAGTATAACGGCTGCAGCTGCCAGTCCCCCCGAACGATCGCGGCAGGAGAGAGCCCAACCCCCTCCTGCCCGAAGACCGCCCCCCCCCCATATACGATAGCAGCAGGAGGGAGGCCAACCCCTCCTGCCCGAAGACCGCCTCCCCATGTACGATCACCAGCAGAAGGGTGCCCAATCCCTCCTGTCGGACCCCCCCCAATGAACTCCGCCACTCCTCCCTGAAGATTGCCAGCAGGAGGGTGCCCAATCCCTCCTGCCAGACCCCCCAATGCCCATAGGAGGGGCCTTAGGCACCTAGACCAATCAGGCCCTAAGCTCCTGTGGGATGTACCAGAGGGGCGGGAAAACCCAGCCAGCCAACTTTCTAGGTGACCCAGGGGGTGGGGGGTTCATTGGGGGGAGTCTTACAGGAGGGATTGGGCACCCTCCTGCCGGCGATCGTACATGGGGGGGTGGGCAGTCTTCGGGCAGGAGGGGTTGGGTTCTCTCCTGCCATAGTCGTACGTGGAGGTGGGCGGTCTTCGGGCAGGAGGGGTTGGGTTCTCTCCTACCATAATCGTACATGGGGGTGGGCGGTCTTCGGGCAGGAGGGGTTGGGCTCTCTCCTACCACGATCATTCGGGGGGGGGGAGGGCTGGAGGCCGCTATACTTATCGCAGCAGGGAGATCCCTTGCCACGATAAGTGTAGTGGCCGTGTCTACTTACAATGTAGGCCAGGGAGACATGTACGACTGCCTAGGTTTGCCTAAGGCTACACCTAGCCTTAGGAAAGCTTAGGCGGTTTTGTGGGCCTCCCTAGGCTCCCAGAGGTACCTTCAATATAGGCAGCCTGCCTGTGGAGCATTTTTTTATTTTTTAAATGTGCATCCCAATTGGCTTGTTAGACAGCTGTAGGACAGTGCAAGGCCAGCCGAAGGGAGACTGTAGGAGCTGTGCCTAGTCCTGAGCACATGGTAGCAGAGTTCTGAGCACATGGCAGAACAGTGAGCGGAGAGTGTGCTAGCAGGAAGAAGCAGAGAGAGGAGCAGAGAAGGCGGTGCTAGCAGGGGAAGAGGCGAGAGCTAATTCCGCCCACCCCTGACATCACCAGCCAAACTCCCCCCATAAAAGGGGACGAGCCAACGGCGCACAGCCGTTTGGCGCGCGGCGAAGGCGAGAGCGCCTTTGCGAAGGGCCTCAAGAAGGGCATCAAGAAAGGGCTATCAACTATAGCCGGACTCCCAACTTATAAGACTAGCTAACTAATCAATTGTCTTCAGTCTTTCTTTAGCGTTCTACCAAGTCTTTAACTATCAATCTACAACTTTCTACCAAGTCTTTAACTCTCAATCTTACAACTTTCTATCTCACCAACAAGCTACTAAATCTTTCTCACTAAACAGGCACACTAACAAACAGACGTTCTTAACTGAAAATTAACTAACTGTTAACTAACTAACTACTACTACTACTAACTAACTAACTACTCCATCCCTCAGACCAAGAACTAACTAACTACCTCTATCCCTCCCTCAACACTTACTGACCAACACCTAACAGCCCCCACCCTAACAAACATCCTAAAAAAAAAAATTAAAATTAAGAAATAATAACAATAAACCTTTGTAATGGCAGGTAGGACTAGAAGCAGCAAGACTTCAATCAAAACAGGCAGTTCAGTCACCGAGAGCACCCAGGGGATGGCTATGGTCCGAGTACAGATGGAAGGAGAACCAGGACGGAGGGCAGAGGTCTCTGTACAGACCGAGGCCATCCCCTCAAAGATGTCTACAGTCTCAACGCAGACAGAAGTAATGGTTCAACCGGACGAAAGCCTTTTGATGGAGCTAAAGAGCCTGAGAGAGGAGGTTCAGCGCTTAAGGAGCATCCGAGACGACGAGACCTTCAACGATGGAGTCATCCAGGAGCTGTCTCAGATCGCTGAACAGGAACCTGACAAGACCACCCTGGGAACACCCATAGCATCCAAAACGGCCACCTTGAGACAAACTACCGGAATGCAGGAAGTGGTTGGAAACGCTGACTCCTGGCAGTTGGTGACTTCCTCCACAAGAAAATGCAGAGGACCTAACTCTGTCTCTTTTTCCCCCATACAGGACAGCTCAACATCGACACCTCATATCGCCCTGAGGAACAGATATCAGCTGCTACAAGAAGGTCCGGAGAAAGAGCTACAAGTAGTTGTTCAGCAGACGGTTCCAACTCCGGAATCAACAGTACAGCCCACCCCTAAGAAGCGCAGAGTGGTGGTCATCGGAGATTCGCTGCTGAGGGGCACCGAGGGACCAATCTGCAGACCAGACCTACAATCAAGAGAGGTCTGCTGTTTGCCAGGGGCCAGGATCCGGGATGTCACTGCTTGCATTGACAGACTCATCAAGCCCCGAGACCACTTCCCCATGGTTCTAATCCACGTCGGAACCAACGACACCGCAAAGAGCAGCCCGGACAGCATACCTGAAGACTTCAGGGCCCTGGGGGAGAAGCTGAGGAGGATGGATGCGCAGGTAGTCTTCTCCTCGATTCTCCCAGTGAGGGGCAAGGGCAGAGCCAGAGAGGATCGAATACAAAGGGCGAACGACTGGCTGCGAGGATGGTGCAAGGAGATGAACTTCGGGTTTCTGCACCATGGAGAAGCATTGCAAGGACTACAGGGACACGATGGGCTACACCTAACCAGAAGAGGGAAGAATGTCCTTGGATACCGCCTAGCCCACCTACTCCACAGGGCTTTAAACTAGGTAAGTCAGGGGAGGGTACAGGCACAAACAACATACCAGGCGAACTAAAATGCCAATACATTTATGAGGCTGAGGAAAGTAGACACCGAAATTCTGGGTCAGGGATGAGTGCACACACTTTTGAGTCGGGAGTAGGGTCGCATCATATTTATGGGTCACATTGTAATTCCGGGTCTAGGGGGAGTACACACTGTAGTTCTGGGTATATGGGGAGTACACATTGTGGTTCTGAGCCTCAGGAAAGCACAAATAACACAAACAATGCTAAAGGTGTTCAAATAGCTCAAACAGGAATATCCCCACTGAGACATAACAAAAATATAACATGGAGGGCTATGTACGTCAACGCACACAGTTTAGGAAACAAGATCCTGGAATTGGAAACAGAAATAAGGAATGCCGACCTGGATGTGGTGGCGATATCCGAAACCTGGCTCACAGACTCCCACGGGTGGGACATGGTCATACCGGGTTACAACTTGCTTCGCCGGGACAGAGAGGGTAGGAAGGGAGGGGGTGTAGCATTATATACTAAAGATGACATTAAGGTCACGAGAATCTCAGATGTCCAGTATACTGGGGAATCCCTTTGGGTTCATTTGGCCAGAGGGAAGGACCAATGCTTGTATCTTGGCGTAATTTACAGACTCCCAAGACAACAGGATGACCTGGATATGGAAATAATCGAAGATATAGAAAATATCACCTTGCGTGGGGACACAGTATTGCTAGGTGACTTCAACATGCCTGATGTGGATTGGGTTACACTTACCTCTGCTTCCGGCAGCAGCAGGAGGCTATTAAACTCTATGAAAGGAGCAAGCCTCAGGCAACTGGTGTTGGAACCGACAAGGGATCAGGCAATACTGGACCTGATACTTACCAATGGAGAAAGTGTCACAGAGGTCTCGGTGGGCGACACATTGGCCTCCAGTGACCACAACATGGTATGGTTCAATATCAGGAAAGGTTTCACTAAATCTACTACACTAACCAAAGTCCTCAAATTCAAGGACACAAATTTCAAAGAAATGGGAGACTTCGTTCACCAGGCGCTACAAAGCCAAGAAGAAACCGATAACGTGGAAGACATGTGGTCGACTTTGAAAGCAACCATACAAGAAGCAACAAACCGCTATGTAAAATCAGTAAGTAAACGGCGAAGGAACAATAAGCCACAGTGGTTTACTGCGGAAATCTCAGACCTGATCAAGGAGAAGAAAAAAGCATTCATCTCTTACAAACAATCAGGGAAGCAGGACTCTAGAGCAGACTACCTGGCCAAATCAAAAGCCGTCAAAACAGCAGTCAGGGAGGCTAAATTCCTCATGGAGGAGTCTCTAGCAAAGAACATCCAGAAGGGAGATAAATCCTTCTTCAGTTATATCAGTGATAGAAGAAAAAACTCAGGCGGGATTGTACGTCTTAGGAAACCAGACGGAGACTATGTGGAAAAGGATTCGGAAAAAGCCCAACTATTAAATGAATACTTCTGCTCAGTCTTCATCCGAGAAGCGCCAGGGCTCGGCCCTCAGCTACAGACAAGGGTTGGCTCAGTTGACCCGTTTAGTAACTTTGAGTTTACGCCCAGCAGTGTCTACGGTGAGCTGTCAAAGCTCAAGGTTAACAAAGCAATGGGGCCGGACAACCTGCACCCCAGGGTGCTTAGGGAGCTGAGTGATGTCTTGGCGGAGCCACTGTCCGCGCTCTTCAACCTCTCCCTTAGTACAGGCAGCGTCCCGTTGGACTGGAGGACGGCTAACGTCATTCCACTCCACAAGAAAGGCTCAAAGATGGAGACAGCAAACTACAGACCAGTGAGTCTAACATCGATAGTGAGCAAACTAATGGAAACTCTAATCAAACACCAATTAGATAAGATCCTGGATGAGGAGAATCTACGGGATCCCCGACAACATGGATTTACTAAGGGGAGATCCTGCCAATCCAACCTGATCAGCTTCTTTGACTGGGTAACGGGGAAGCTGGATATTGGGGAGTCCCTGGACATCGTGTACCTGGACTTTAGCAAAGCATTCGATAGCGTACCACACCGCAGGTTACTGAGCAAGATGAGTTCTATAGGATTAGGTAACACATTGACGAAATGGGTTGGGAGCTGGCTTGGAGGTAGGCTCCAAAGGGTGGTGGTGAACGGCACCCCCTCCGAAATGACGGAGGTGATTAGTGGAGTACCACAGGGCTCAGTCTTGGGCCCAATCCTATTCAACATCTTTATAAGAGACTTGGCAGAAGGGCTTCGAGGTAAAATAACATTATTCGCCGATGACGCCAAACTGAGTAATGTAGTGGGCAAATGCACAACAGACGAAGATTCAGTGCCCGACAACATGATGCACGACCTACTCCTACTGGAGCGATGGTCTAGGACATGGCAACTCAACTTCAATGCCAAAAAACGCAAAGTTATGCACCTGGGCAGCCAGAATCCATGCAAGTCTTATACCCTTAATGGCGAGATCCTAGCAAAAACGGTAGCAGAACGAGACTTGGGGGTAATCGTCAGTGAGGACATGAAGTCTGCCAATCAAGTGGAGCAGGCTTCGTCCAAGGCAAGACAAATCATGGGCTGCATACGAAGGGGTTTCGTCAGTCGTAAGGCGGAAGTCATTATGCCATTGTATAGATCCATGGTGAGGCCCCACCTGGAATACTGTGTGCAATTCTGGAGGCCGCATTATCGCAAGGATGTGCTGAGACTGGAGTCGGTGCAAAGAATGGCCACCCGGATGGTCTCGGGACTCAAGGATCTACCATACGAAAAACGGCTTGACAAATTACAGCTATACTCGCTCGAGGAGCGCAGAGAGAGGGGGGACATGATCGAGACGTTCAAGTATCTTACGGGCCGCATCGAGGCGGAGGAAGATATCTTCTTTTTCAAGGGTCCCACGACAACAAGAGGGCATCCGTTGAAAATCAGGGGCGGGAAACTACGAGGTGACACCAGGAAATTCTTTTTCACTGAAAGAGTGGCTGATCGCTGGAATAGTCTTCCACTACAGGTGATTGAGGCCAGCAGCGTGCCTGATTTTAAGGCCAAATGGGATCGGCACATGGGATCTATTCACAGGGCAAAGGTAAGGGAAGGGACATTAAGGTGGGCAGACTAGATGGGCCGTGGGCCCTTATCTGCCGTCTATTTCTATGTTTCTATGTTTAGGACGCCTACAGCTGCCTACAATCGGGATGCAATTTACAGAATCCTGGACTCGGTGTGTAATTACTAAACAAGCAGCATGACACGGTGACAGAATTTGTCCTTCAATACCCCGGGGAAACCATCTCGTGTCATTCTTTAGCAGAAAAGCTTTTGAATATATCTTTACTCTGAAAAGGATTTTGTAGAAAAAAGGAAACTTTCATTGTAATGAGCAGCATGAAAAGATATGTTGGCATTGGCTGCTTACACAAGACAAATGACTGGCCTGCTAGGCTCATTTTGTCAATAAATACAACACATCACAGAGTTTCTAATTTTAGAACTATTACTTGTAGTGTGTGTTTAAAATGAGTGTATATGTGCCCAACTGTCCAAAAAAACCAAATATGAATAAAAAGAGCAATCTGCCATAAATGGAGCACCAAACTTATCTCACTGGTCTCTTGGTGACATGCTGGTAAAAACAACGTAATCCTAATTTTAGTTACTAAAACTCTGTGATGTGTAACTAAAATTAGGACTGCATTCTTTTTACCTGTGTCACCAAAGCTTGTGGTACTTATTAAGTGTTTAGTAATTACACACACAGCAGAAAATCTGACTGAGAACATACTCCACATACCCTAGCCTAGAGAAGTCTCAGTTTGTGTAAAACAAACCCATTTCATAACACTGCCACTGTGAGAAAAGCTCCCCATTCCCACTGATCTGCCACTCTCCCCACAAAGGATCCTATGCCATAAGCATGCTAGACTAGCTAACTATATGTATCACCAAATCATCTCAAAACATGAAACGGCAGATACCAGGTTTTACTTTCTGTACTTAAGGAAAAATACTTTACTCATTGAAGTCCAATCTGTGCTACTGCTACAGGTCCTATAACAAATATAGCATGCAATAAGAACTGTTTAGATCCCCACCTCGCATCCTCATCCTGGGGGCTCTCTGCATAGAGCAGAACTTCAGGCTCTTCTCCGGCTTCCGGTATCTCCTGGGGCATTTTTGCTGGGCTGGATTTCACTCTCCCAACTTAGACAATGTCACACTCCTGTTGGGGTCCTTGATTTGTATCCTTACGTTTTTATTCCTGTTTCAAACCAGCAATAAATACTCATTTCTAGATATGTCTATGATCCTAAGGAGTAAAACATCTCCATCACAAAACCTTTTGTTAAGTGACAAGCAATGGGTGAATGCAACTAGAGCAGGGGTGCATACAACTAGAGCAGGGGTGCCCACACTTTTTTAGCTTGCGAGCTACTTTTAAAATGACTAAGTCAAAATGATCTACCAACAATAAAATTTTTAAAACACACAAAGCACACTGTATGCAGAGAAAATGTTAATTATCATTTATATTCAAGGTTTTTTTCAAAGAGGTCAAGGCAGATGACTTTAAAATATGCAATGTCACCTCAGTAACAACTATACAAAAATAGACAAATATACCCCTCCCCTTTTACAAAACCACGATAGCGATTTTTAGCGCAGAGAGCTGCGCTGAATGCCCTACGTTGCTCCCGACGCTCATAGGCTCCCTGTGCTAAAAACCGCTATCGCAGTTTAGTAAAAGGGGGCCATAGTGCAAAATATACACAGCAGATTAAATTCTCAAAACGGATACATTTTGATCACTAAATTGAAAATAAAATCATTTTTCCTACCTTTTTTTTCTGGTGATTTCACGACTCTGGTTGCACTTCTGACTGTGCATCCAATATTTCTTCCCTTCTGCCTCCTGCATGTTTCCTCTCCTCCAGACCTCGTTCCATTCCCCAACCAACATCTCTTTGTCCCTCCACGAGTCCAACTTTTTCTTCCTCTCTCCCTGCCTGCCCCCTGGCCACCCAACACACTCCATTCCCTCCCCAAACTTTTTCTCTCTCCCTGTCCCCCTTTCTGTCTGTCTCTCTCCCTGCCCCCTCTTCCTGTCTATCTTTCTCTCCCTGCCCTCCCCCTTTCTTTCTGACTTTCTGTCTCCCTGACCCCCCTTTCTGTCTTTCTCCCGCTCCCCCTTTTCTTTCTTTGTGTCTTTTTTTCTCTCTCCCTGCTCCCCCTTTTCTTTCTTTGTGTCTTTCTTTCTTTCTCCCTGCCCCCCCAAGCCACCGCCATCGATTTCTCCCTGCTTCCCAGGCACCGCAACAGGCAAGGCACTGCAGCGAATACACAAGCGCTGGGCCCACAAGCTTTCGTCCCCCCCCCTCCACATCAATTCTGACATCGGAGAGGAGGTTCCGGGCCAGCCAGGCAGTGACTGGCTGGCCCCGAACTTCCTCCCCGATGTCAGAATTGACATGGGGGGGGAAGGCTTGTGGGTCCAGCGCTTGTGTAGTGGCTGCGCGTGCCTGGCCTGTTGCGGCGTCGGGGAAGCAGGGAGAATATAAAGGTAACACGAGTCAACCATGGAGCCCGGGATGGTAGATAACAATCAACCTTTTGGGCACCCCTTAACTAGAGTGTTGGGAGTTCAACTAGATGATGTTAACTATTGTATATCAGGTTAATTTAGTGAGTAAAAATTTTTGGGGACTTTTAAGGAAATTAAGATTAGTCAGAAAATGTTTTGATATTTCAGCATTTTCACTAGTGGTCCAGTCAGTAATTCTTTCACAAATGGATCTTGGGTGTACAAAAAAAAAAACTCCTAAAGAGAGATTACAAACTATTCAAAATACTGAAGTTTAGGGTTATACTCTCGATTCCCAAATATGAAAGGATTACACCTTACTTTGTTCAATTACATTGATTACCAATTTCTGCTAGGATAACTTATAAGTTCTTTATATTGGGTTTTAATATTTTACGTGGCTTAGCTCCTCCTTATTTGCTGGACTTAGTTTCCTTAATGATTGGTATAGACAAGGTGATATACAACAAAACCAATTATGTTTACAATTTCCATTGTCTAAATCAATTAAGCTATTCCGTCAACTTAGTGTTCAAGCTCTATTTGGAATAAACTTCCTCTCTCAGTATACAAAGCAAAAAAATATACGACGGACTATTAGCCACCAAAGCAGCGAAACTAGACCGCCACCTCTCCAATCTGCTGACTATGACGCCCAACTACAAAACATTCAAGAAAGAACTTAAAACTTTTCTTTCAAGAAATTTGTCAAATGATCCAACTAAACCTGATCTACCCTCCACAGACCCCGACACAAACTACATCTTTTAATCATGTATTCTCCCTGGAAATGCCCAGGCCAACTCTTGTTGTAAACTGCCTAGAACTGAAAGGTTGGCAGGATAGAAGACACTAATGTAATGTATTAGATCAGAAACTAATTACAGGCAGTCCCTAGGTTAAGAACGAGCTTTAGAAGGTGCTGTCTTAGTTTGTTCTCCTGGGGTGAAAAAGATCATAAAATCAGAAAGTGCCTGGATTAACACACACCTCGTGATCTAGAGTGACAGGAGATATGAAACCAGCCACAACTACAAAACGGTTTATTCCCAACAATAACACTAATTATAAAACAAACCCACCACCAAAGGATTGCCTGTTCATTATAGTCAGATATGTAGGCCTTTCCTTAGAACACTCTTTTTCTATGAAAATAGCCCCTTTTTTCAAAAATCCTTGTGTCTCCTGTTTAGCTTTTGGTATTAGATTAATTTTTGGTATTTTTTAAGAGGACTTGAACCTCACACTTCAACTGTAATTGGACGGAGTAATCACATTCTTTTTCCTTCTCCTTCGATCTCCCATTTAACTCAAACTAGTCTGTACCAGGTTTCATTTGCTACTTGGTCTGGCTGCTCATAGGGCTGGTTCAAGGGACTATTGTGCCCTGAGCTAACTTTTATATTGGCACTCCCTCCATCCCTGCAATCTGGTATCTCTTTCCTCTCCCCCCCAAACCTGAGATCCGGTATTTCCACCTATTTCTCAAGTTTCCCCCTCCTGCTAGACCAGGTGAGGTACCGATTCAGGGCACTGACGATAAAGGGTGCCAAAATCCCAGTCCAGCATCTATCCCTGAAGATAGACAAGACTGGGATTCTGGTGTCCTTCATCACTGGCATCCTGGGCAAGGGGTCTCACTTGGTCCATAGGTTGAGCCGGTCCTGCATGCTCATTCCCAATTTAGTATCAATTAACAGTGTCAGGCCCTTCTCAGATTTGTGTTAGCACTTACTGCACTTGCCTATTCTTATATCTAAACATGCAAGACCCCAAACATTTCCTCACTAATCACTGAATAATACAGTGGACCTTGCCTAGTGCAGACAGTACAAGGAGAAGATGTACCGCTATAAGTATATCTGGACCTTTACACCTTCAATAAATAAACTTTTACAATCCAAATGGGCATGAGGGCTTCCAGTGACATCACCTGACTACATGGCTGGTTAGAGTGTGAGCTCCGATCTTTGCAAGCTGGGAAAAAAAAAACCTAAAATTGAGCTCTCAACTTCCTAGGTACGCTTTTCCACCTCCTGCATGTGGGGAACTTGCAGCAAGGGTATATGCTGCCGAAGAAGAAAAGTGATGGTTTTAAGTTGCTGCAGGGCGATTTGGGAAAAAGCCTGCTGCACCGCATGGGAGAGGCCTCAGAAATGGGGGACAGAGAGACGGAAGAGAGCCGGTCCCAACCCAATTCAGTGCAGGAGGCTCCCTTTGGCTCGTCATCTGCTCACCATTCTGCTTCCATCATGAAGGCTGACTTGCAGCAGTGGGTGGCGGAGATTAAGCATGAGCTGGTGGGAGTGAAAGGCAAAATTAAGGAAGCAGTCCGAGACATCCAGCAGGATTTAGCAGAATTGGTGCAACGGGTGGAGAGCACAGAAACCCACATCGGAGAGCAGGAGGTCTCGGTTTGGGAGCTGCAGGACTTCACTACGGAGCTGCACAGGGAGCTGCTGGATTGTATAACTCGGGTGGAGAATCTCAAGAATAGGTCCCGGAGAGACAATATCAGACTGCAGGGGGTCCCAGACATGGAAGACTACAAAGATGCTGAGAAGGTGATCAAAGAGATTTATGCCCATGGTTTTTTGTTTTTTTTTTGGGGGGGCCAGCGGAAGGGGACTCAAACTCGGTGTGGGGTGGTGCACATATGTAGGCGACTCTAATGCACATGCTTGAATTTTTTCCCTCCTACAGAAGCTGTCAGTCGCTGGCAGACTGCCCATGAGTGAGGAAGTGTAAGTGAGCGCCATCTGATTTTCATTAAATTTTGTGTAAAGCTTGGCGATTCCCAAGTGGAAACGATCCGCAAGATTCAACAGGCCTTCGGGGACAAAGCAATGGGTTCCACACAGATAAAGGAGTGGTACAACCACTTCAGAGATGGCTGCACATCAGTGGAGAGTGAAGCACATTCTGGTATGCCCTCAACATCCAGAAATTAGATCGTGATGCAGGATCGTCAAATCACAATCAGAGAACCTGCAGATGAGGTGAGCATCAGCATTGGATCCGTTCATTCAATTTTGACTGAATATTTGGGCTTCAGGAGAATTTCAGTGAAGTTCGTGCCAAAGCTGCTAGCGATCGAGCAGAAGCAGCTCCATTTGGAGATTGTCCAGGGCATGCTGGAGACTGAACAGTGATCCCAACTTCCTCAGCACAATGATCACTGGCGATGAGTCTTGGGTTAATGGGTATGAAAAACAAAAGAAAAATCCAACACAATCTGCAATAAAGTAAAAGCAACACAAGGAAAAACAAAGAAGAACTGCAGACAAATGTACAAGATGTAGGCTATGTTTATTATATCAATTAATGATTGCGGTTAATGTCATAAGCTGGGTATTTCAATCATTACTTCCTCACGGCGTTTTTTTCACTTCGCAGCCAGCTCACACAGAGATTCTGGATCAGTGTTTACCTTCAATCCATACAGGCTATTGTTCTTTTTCTGTTTGCGTTTTAATTAGATACCGTGCCAACCTAGGACCTCTGATGAAGGCGTGTTAACCGAAATGGACCGTTTATGGGTACGACCCAGAAACCAAGTTGATGTCATCACAATGGAAGCATTCAACATCCCCGAGGCCAAAAAAAGCAAGGCAGGTCCACAACAATGTCAAAGTCATGCTGACCGTCTTCTCTGACTCTAGAGGTATGGTTCATTACAAGTACGTACCACATGGCACAACCATCACCAAGGGGTTCTACAAGAGGTTCTGTGTCGCCTTCATAACACTGTGAGACGCAAACAGCCGGACCTGTGGGCAGCGGGCTATTGGCAGCTCCATCACGTTAACATACCTGCCCATTTTTCACATTTGATACGGAGTTTCCTAGCCAAACACAACACAACTGTGATTCCTCAGGCTCCCTACTCTCCCGACATGGCTCCATGTGACTTTTGGCTTTCCCCCAAGCTGAAAATGCCCTTGAAAGGGACCAGATTTCAGTCAAGAGAAGACATCATGCAGAATGCAACAGACCAGTTGCAAGCAATTCCAAAAGAGGTGTTCCAGCACTGCTTCCGACAGTGGCAGAACCATTGGAAGAAGTGTGTGGCAGCCCAAGGGAACTACTTTGAAGGAGATTAGTGTAAGATTGTTATATCTGAATACGAGTATTTTTTATGAATAAAAGGTCTGATACTTTTTGAATAATCCTTGCACACGGTCTCAAAGTTTACATTCAGTCGATTCTGGGGATTTGAATGTCTCTCCCTGAAAACAAATGCAATTACATACAACTAGAGTCAGATCATTTTCCTGTGTTGGTCATAGAAACATAGAAGATGACAGCAGATAAGGGCCATAGCCCATCAGGTCTGCCCACTCTACTGATCCACCCCCAAGTCTACTATCCTAGGGATCCCACTCCTGGTGACAGGTTCCCTTGGCTTAACCCTCTAAGGGATCCCACATGGGCATCCCATTTGCTCTTAAATTCTTGCACGCTGTTTGCCTCGATCACCTGCACCGGGAGCTTGTTCCAAGGATCAACCACTCTCTCGGTGAAGAAATATTTCCTGGTGTCGCCATGAAATTTCCCGCCCCTGAGTTTGAACGGATGCCCTCTTGTGGCTGAGGGTCCTTTGAGAAAGAGAATCTCTTCGTCCATCTCGATATGGCCGGTAATATACTTAAACGTCTCGATCATGTCTCCTCTCTCCCTACGTTCCTCGAGTGAGTACAGCCACAAATTTTTCAGTCTTTCCTTGTACGATAGATCCTTGAGCCCCAAGACTATCCTGGTGGCCATCCGTTGCACCAACTCTACTCTCAGCACATCTTTTCGGTAGTGTGGCCTCCAGAATTGCACACAGTATTCAAAATGAGGTCTCACCATGGTTCTGAATAATGGCATTATGACTTCAGGCTTCAGGCTGACGAAACTCCTGCGGATGCAACCTAACAACTGTCTTGCCTTAGAAGAAGCCTTCTCCACATGATCAGCAGTTTTCATGTCTGCGCTGATGATCACTCCCAAGTCTCGTTCTGTTGAAGTTCTAGCTAAGGTCTCACCATTCAAGGTGTAAGTTCTGCACGGATTTCTGCTGCCGAGGTGCATGATCTTGCATTTCTTAGCGTTGAAGCCCAGCTGCCAAGTCGAGGACCATAGCTCCAACAAATGTAGGTCCTGTGTCATACTATAGGATGAATTGCCGTCTCTCACTATATTGCATAGTTTGGCGTCGTCAGTGAATAACGATATCTTACCTTGAAGCCCCTGAGTTAGGTCCCCTATGAATATGTTGAAAAGGAGCGGGCCCAAGACTGAGCCCTGCGGTACTCCACTGGTCACTTCCGATGTTTTAGAGAGGGTACCATTAACTACCACCCTCTGAAGTCTGCCACTCAGCCAGTCATTGACCCATGTAGTTAGTGTTTCTCCCAGCTCCATTGATTTCATCTTGCTCAACAGCCTGCGATGTGGGACACTATTGAAAGCTTTGCTGAAGTCTAGGTATACGACGTCCACGGATTCTCCCAAGTCTAGCTGTTTTGTTACCCAGTCAAAGAAGCTGATGAGATTGGTTTGGCAGGACCTACCCTTGGTGAATCTGTGTTAGCTGGGATCCCTTAGATTCTCCTCATCCAAGATTGCGCCTAATTTACATTTGATTAGTGTTTCCATGAGTTTGCATACTATTGATGTGAGACTCATCGGTCTGTAGTTTGCAGCCTCTGCCCTGCAACCCTTTTTGTGCAGTGGAACGACGTTAGCTGTTTTCCAGTCTATGGGGACTCTCCCCGAACTTAGGGAGAGATTGAAGAGTCCTGATAGCGGCTCTGCCAGGACACCACCCGACGCCACTCGAGCAGGAGGGATTTGCCCTGCCCTGCTGACTCCGCGAGCCTGCTTCTTCCAGCCCTTCCGAGGGCTGCTAAAGGCCAGCGTGACCCGGCCTCTCTCCAGCCCACTGCGGGCCGACGAAAGATTTTTTACCTTTCCCGATCCAGCGCCTCCAAGGCAGAGGAAGGAGGAAGCCTCCTCCATCTTGTTCCTCCTTCCTCCACCCGACGCCACTCGAGCAGGAGGGATTTGCCCTGCCCTGCTGACTCCGCGAGCCTGCTTCTTCCAGCCCTTCCGAGGGCTGCTAAAGGCCAGCGTGACCCGGCCTCTCTCCAGCCCACTGCGGGCCGACGAAAGTTTCATCTCTTTCCCCGATCCAGCGCCCCCAAGGCAGAGGAAGGAGGAAGCTTCCTCCACCTTGTTCCTCCTTCCTCCACCCGACGCCACTCCTGCAGGAGCGTGCGGACCTGCTCTTCACTAGCAACTTTGCCCCACAGCCCACCCAAGAGCCGCCGAAGCCCCTGCAAGACTGTACTAGCACGCTCGGGCTCCTCTCTGTCTCACCCCACCGCCCTCCCCCTCCTTGGCCTATCAAGGTCCACTGAAGGCCTCCAGACTCTCAACTCCCCTTACCCAACCCGGATTCTGCCCGTTGTCAAAGTTTACCATTGTTTATACCCCTGTTTTCTGTACCATATTTTACCATTGTATTTGCTTCTATTTTGATGTCAAATTTTTACCTGTTTTTTTCTGCTCAGTCTCTGCACCACACTGTACTCTCTGCCAAAGGTTTGTTACCAGTCTCTCACTTCAGTTGCCCCGTTCCCCTAGCACATCACTGTGCAATCCCCCTATTACCCATTTATTACCCCAAGTCTCTTCCGCTCTAGGCACCACACGGAAAGCGCTTAGCCACAAATCGTCCCCACTAGCCCCTTTAGCCCAAAAAAAAATAAAATAAAAAAAAAAGGCTCTCCTCCCCTCTCTCGGCCCCGTACTTAGTAAGCTCAATTCAAGTTCCCCTGCTCCTTCCTCAACCAACTCTACTCCCCCTTGCTGCAGACTCTCACACACCAACCACCCCACCATGAATCCATCCTTCTGGATCCTTCTCCTCCTACTCTGCTCACCTCTCTATCCTTCCCTCTGTCTGAAACCTCCCTCCCCCAACCTTCTCGACCCCGCTAACTCCAATACCATCTGCCCCGGACTCAGAATCCCCACATTGATACGCACCAGAATTTCCCCTCCCAAGAAAAACCCCCGAAAAGTCAACCAAGATTCCCTAAAGCCCCTACCCCCTGCCAATCCTCCCAACACTGCCCCAGACTCTCTCACCCCAGTCCCTACACTTTATTGCAATGCCAGATCCGCGTGCAACAAGACCCAAATCTTGAAAGACCTTCTAGACGAGCTCGACCCTGGATTCCTGTGCATCACAGAATCATGGATCGCCAAAGACGACCTATTCACGCAAAACGAACTCCTCCCCCACGGTTACCAAGGCCTCTTTTCCCCCAGACCCAATCGAAAAGGAGGTGGCCTGGCACTCCTCTACAAATCTTTCTTCGACGTCCAGCTCCTCGAGACGGGCACCCATCCTTCTCTAGAATATTTGCTTGCTTCAGTCAATGACGAACTCCGCACCCACCCATTGGGCATCCTATTACTATACCGGCCACCCACCCCTTGGGCAAAATCTTCAAATCTCGTCTATGAGACCATAACAAATGCCTTCCTTAAATTCCAAAGACTTCTGATTGTTGGTGATATCAATCTCCACCTCGACGACACAAACAACAATGATACATCCGAATTCAACAACTTCCTTACCTCTCTTGGCTTTCCCTCACCCACCCCATCCCCAACCCACGAAAAAGGGCATACTCTAGACTTCACCTCCTTCATCGATCTTACCACCTTCAAAACCTCAACCGACGACACTCGCTGGGAACAAGTCCCCTGGTCAGACCACTTCTTAGGGACTACCTGTCTCCCCGTCTTCATGTCACACCTTGACTCCCCACCCCACTCCTCCCATTCCATAACCTTCCGCAAAAAAACCTCGAGCAACCTATTCTGGCCCAAATTTCTCAACAAACTCTCCTCCAACCCTAGACCTATAGACCCCGAATCACATTGGCACAACTGGACTGCCCTCTCCGAGTCCACCTACCACTCCCTTGCTCCACTAACCACCAAAACCATCTCCTACCCCCGAAAGGCCCCCTGGTACCTACCTCTTCACAGAGAATTAAAACAGAAGTGTCGCGCTTTGGAGCGCAAATGGAAAAAATCCAAATCCCCCTCCGATAGACAGACCTGGAGGGCTAACATTAAATTTTACAATTCAACATTAAAAAAGCCAGGAAAAACTTCTTTGGAGACAAGATCTCCAGATCCAACAACCAGATCAGTGCGCTGTTCAACATCTGGCGCTCCCTAACTACAAAAAAAGACCCGTCGTTGCTTCCACCATCTCTATCAGCCGAGGCCCTTGCAAATTTCTTTAATGAAAAGATTTCCACCCTAAGACGCTCCTTCCCCCCCACAGTCTCCTACAATCCCCTGACCTCTATTGTTCCCAACTCTACCTTACCTGTATCCATTCCTGCCGACAGATCCTGGACCGCCTTCGAGCTTGTCTCTGAACCGCAAGTCTCCAAACTCTGCCTCAAATTAAAAACTTGCAAGTGCATTTTGGATCCTTTCCCCTCCTACCTATACGAGAATATCCCTACACAGGCCATCACTTCCCTCACCGAACTTATAAACTCTGCCCTAACATCAGGCCTTTTCTCCCCCGACATGGGACACATTTCACTGTCCCCTCTACTGAAAAAGGCCGATCTCGATCCCTCCATTCCAGCAAATTACCGTCCTATAGCAAATATCCCTCTCCTAACCAAACTATTAGAATCCATCATATCCACCCAACTCTCATCCTACCTAGAACGATTCTCTATCCTCCTACCCCACCAATTCGGCTTCAGACCCAACTTCAGCACCGAATCCCTCTTGGCCTCACTAATCTCTAAGGTGCAACAACTCCATTCTCGCAACAAATTTGCTGTTCTTCTTCAATTCGACCTCTCCGCAGCCTTCGATGTCGTTCACCACGACATCCTAATCTTCCAACTCTCCGAAATAGGCATAAGCTCCACAGTCCTGGATTGGTTCTCGAAATTCCTACGCTCCCGCTCCTACACCGTTAACACAAACGGTACCTCATCCCCCGCCTGGAAGCCAAAATGTGGAGTCCCGCAAGGCTCACCCCTCTCCCCTATCCTTTTCAACATCTACATGTCCTCTCTGAAACTCCTTCATTTATCCCCCCTAGAAACTCTCTACTCCTACGCTGATGACATCCTCATCCTCCTCGAAACCGACTCGAACCTCTCGAACCTCGCTGAGAACATCTCCACATGTATTACGAACCTCCAATCCTGGGCCCAATCTGTACAAATGAAACTGAATGAGTCCAAAACCAAACTACTTTGGCTCGGCCCAATCTCAGACCATTTACCCACCTCCATCCCTCTACCCTCCGGCCCCACTCTTCAGCTTGAGTTTTCAAGCAAAGTCCTAGGCATCATCTTAGATTCCTCTCTCTCCTTCAACGATCACCTCAACTCCCTGGTAAAAAAATGCTTCTTTAGCCTCCATATGTTGAGGAAAGTAAGATCCTGCTTTCATCATTCTCATTTCGCCATCCTCGTCCAATCCACTATCCTCTCTAGACTGGACTACTGCAACTCCATCTATATAAGCCTAACTAAGAAAAACCTCCATAGACTTCAACTAATTCAGAACGCCGCAGCCAAGCTTATTTTCGCAAAAGGCAAGTTCGACCACATTTCCCCACTCCTCTTCAAGCTTCATTGGCTCCCAGTATACTCCAGAGTCCTCTATAAATGTGCCTGCATAGCCTTCAAGATTCTACATGGCGTCCTCCCTCCCATTATCCCACTCTTCTGGAATTCCTCAAACCCGCTCTCGACTAGATCCTCCCAAAAACTGAAACTATCTTTCCCTTCAATAAAAGGTATATCCCGCGCAGGAAAACTTGGAACATCCCTCCCCTTTAGAACCATAGAACTCTGGAACAATCTTTCATCCCCGCTCAGAAATTCTAGCTCCTTCCAATCCTTCCGCAAACACTTGAAAACTTGGCTCTTTTCAAAAATCTAATCACCTCCCGTGCTCTAGTATCCTGTCCCCCTCTATCTCCTCAGTCCCTCTCCTATATCCTTTCTTTGTAGTTCCTTTCCTTTCAAACTCTGTAAACCGTGCCGAGCTCTGCGCACGCGGAGATGGTGCGGTATACAAACCTAAGGTTTAGTTTAGTTTAGTTTATCACGCAGCTCACTGAGCACCCTGGGGTGTAGATTATCCGGTCCCATGGCTTTGTTCACCTTGAGTCTTGCCAGTTCGTAGTAGACGTCGCCAGATGTGAACTCGAAATTCTGAAACGGATCTTCCACGCTGGGCCTTGCCTGCAACTGCGGACCGTGCCCCAGTGCCTCGCAGGTGAAGACCGAGCAAAAGTATTCATTCAGTAGTTCTGCTTTATCGGAATCTGAACATCTGGTTTTCTAAGGCGTACTATCCAGTCTGTGTTCTTTTTCCTATCACTAATATACCTGAAGAAGGATTTGTCCCCTTTCTTCCTGATACTTGGATCAATATCACACTTTACATTAAAACTGTAAAAATGAGGTCAATGTTGTGAAAACCAGATTGTCATATGCAAGCAGATAGATCCCATAATGGTACAAATGTGCAGCTGATAGGGGAAAGGGAGGGGGAGGGGGGGAGGGGAAGACATATGGGGGGAGAGAACATAAGGGAGAGGGCAGGGAACGAACAGACCTGGTCTGTGCCACCACAGCAAACCTGTTGAGCACAGACCAGGAGGCAGGCCAGTGTCAGCTGCGAGTGTAGCAGCACCCCCCCCAATCCATTTTGGTGTAGACATTTGAATTTTTTAAGAAGCTACTGAAACAATATCTTTTTTGTAAAATGAAATATGGGTGTTAATTACTTATTTTTTTATTTGTGTGTGTGAACTGAACGATGTGCTTCTGAGGAGACTTTTGTAAATGTTTATTATTTATCGATGTTTGTAATGATCATGGTGTGTATTTTTGTTGTTAAAGGTGGACTATAAATAAACTATAAATTCATGTGTTAAAGCTTTGTTCAGATTAAGACTGGCAGTGCAGTAATTGGCAAAACTCCCGCAAGAAACCCTCTGAAAGTTACTATCTTCATATGTGCAAACTCAGCCTCTAAGTACTCTGGGTTACAGTTAAACTAAAGGAACTATGTCTATATATAACAATGCCACAACCACAAAAGCATATAAACAAATATTGCAACCAGAAAAGCACAGCTGCCCTAAATTAAAGTTATCAATGTTAAAAAAAAAAAAAAAAAAAACGTGGAGAAAGAGAGACCTCAGAACCCAGTAACCCTTATATTTAGTCCAGAAAAGTCATGTAACAGGATCTAATAACAGTCATCAGTCTCAGAAAAAAAAATCTCCACGTTCCAAAATGGCAAAAGTAACAAAAAAAATAAAGCAGCAATGTACTTATCTTCTTAGTTGCTGACTTGGATCACCAGAGAGTGAAGAAGATTCAGGAAGTCAGCGTTTTTTCTTTTTTTTACCGCTGATAACTTAATTTAAGGCAGCTGTGCATCTTTGGTTGCAATATTTGTCTATATATTTTTGTGGTTAAGTACAATTAGCCACATATAAGAGCTATACCATGCTGTACAAACAAACAGTGCTGTAAAAGACATGAAATATTGTTTTGTTATTAAGGGGATCTTACGACAGATGCAGAAATTACATTACAGCCCACATACACTCACATAGTGATAGGAATAGAAGGAAAGGGATTTTGGATTGAGCTCAGGCCTTTTTCGGTAGTAGCTCAAGCTGACATTCAAGTGCAGTAGATATCTCCCTGTCCCGAAGAGGGCTCTCAATGTTCCGTAAGTTTACACCTAATGCAATGGAGGGTTAAGTGATTTGCCCAAGGAGCAGCAGCAGGATCTGAACTGGACTTCCCTGGCTCTCATTCCACTGCTCTAATTAGGCTATTCTTTCACTAGTCTAGATCAGTGTTCCGCAAACATTTTGACACCGCGGCACATTAAACTTGTTGCCGCGACTGGAGGGCATCCTAAAGTATATGTTTGACGTCATCAGGTCGACATCCGTGCATGCGCAGAGGCCATCCAGCTGTAGCCCTGAGCCTATTTCTACCCCAGTAGGGGTTACTGATGGAGGAGAGGTGCGGGAAGAGTTGAGACGCCAGAACTGGCTCATGTCTACAGGATGTGCCTCTTGTCTCTCCTCCTTGCCAGTATCTCACAGCACACAGTTTGCGATACACTACTCTAGATACAGCAGATAAAATACAGATAATCTGTATAAGAAGTAAATACTTATATAAAACTAAAACAGACAAATCTGTGGTTTAATGTTTAAAAACAAAAAAATAAACCAAACACTGTTTGATAAAACTTCTTAGAAACCCTAAGAACTGATATGCCAGGGATGTTATCTTCAAAGCTCCCCTTTTATAAATGTGTTCTTAAAACGCTCACAGTGATGAGTTTGTAAATCAATACTGTACCTGAGTGTCTATATTCTTCAGACTTCTTTCCCTCCTCCTTCCCTCCGTCACTGCTCTCTCTCAGAGGTTAAAGACCTGTTTGAAAACAAAAAACAGAATAAAGTATCAAGTTCAGGCTATCTCTGAGTGTAGAGCTTCAGATGGCCTCTTCAACACAATCTTAATGTCTAAGTTTTAAGTTACTCTTTCTAGGTGACCTGCTCTAGCTTCTTCGGAGCACCAAACTCAGCTCCGAGGATGTGAAATGGATGTCCTCATTGTAAAACCAGTAAGCTTGGTTTGGTTTCCTCTGCCTGTACTACAGCAGGTCATAAGTGGCCCAATTTTGGGCTCACCCATTCTTTTCAGATTGTTAATAGTTCTATTTGGCAGCTGCAGGTGATTGTCTCTTGACAAAAATGAAGCAGCTCTTATAAATCTGTTTGAAGTCTGGTGCTAGAGCTTACATGATGCTATCTACTCACTGAATTTATGCAGATTCTTAGTTTGCATTTATTTAACACCCCTAAGCCAGCGGTCTTCCCTAATTTTTAACTAAGGGTCACTTTGGATCTAATATTCAAAACTGTTTATTGGTCAAAAGCACAATCAAAAACCACAATGACAACAAAGCAACACAGACCAAATTTTCATAAACCAAAGAAACCACCCCCTCCCCCAAAAAAGGCATGAAGCAGCATATGAGCAAGTACAACATACCTGTAAACTACAAGGAAATAACAAATATTCAGTACATGGCTATGAGCATACCCAGTCAAAGAGGCCCAAAAAAGCTCCCAAGTAAGTTGCAAATGACAGCCTTTAACTGAGTCCATCTCAGGAATTTCCAAACGTTCCGTCTTCAATTGATAAATCATCAGTGATCGCCATTGCGACAAGGTAGCGGGATGTGCATCAAGCAAGTGTACCAAAATAGACTTCTTCCCCCATCAATAATGCACGCTTCAAAAAAGTAAGTAAGCCTCTCGGAACAGGATAAGTCAAGGCTGAAGTAATGAAAAGCATCTTCGGAAGAGGCAAACGACAAATATTCCAAAGTTTAGCAATGTGGTGATGAAGAATCTTCCAAAATTGCAAAACAAGAGGACAAGAATAAAACATATGCCGCAGAGTAGCATTTACCCCGTCCCCCCACACACGCACATTGAGGACAACAAGAATTTGGACAAAGGGCAGCACGAAAGGTCCTGGAAGGGGAGATGTAAACATGCATAAGCAGTTTATATTGCAATATGATAAAGGGAATTGAAGCCCAAAACTGCTTAAAAGACTTCAATGTAACTTGCAGCAATTCTGCAGAAATAGTGGTCCCCATATCAACAGATCACCGCGCACTCAAAGAAGCAAAATCATAACCAGGGGCCTCCTCCAACAAAAATTTGCGATGAAAGCGCAGAGGAATCAGACTGTGCCTCCAAATAATAAGCTTCTTTCAATGAGTCAAAAACGGTCTTAGTTAAGGTTTTAGGGGGTAAGGTGCGTACATAATGTTGCAACTGCAGATAAGGAAAAACATCATTAGGCGTGAGCCCATACTTCTGAACCAAAAAATATTTCCTCCTATTAGTTTTATAAGTATTTCCCTGTAGCTTCATTGAATGTCCCCTAGTCTTTGTAATTTTTTACAAAGTGAAAAAACGATCCACTTGTTCCCGTTCTACTCCATTCAGGATTTTGTAGACCTCAGCCATCTCTTTTCCAAGCTGAAGAGCCCTAACTTTAGTCTTTTCTCATACGAGAGGAGTTCCATCCCATTTATCATCTTGGACGCTCTTCTTTGAACCTTTTCTAGTTCCGTTATATCTTTCTTGAGATAAGGCAACCACAACTGAACGCAATACTCAACATGAGGTCACACCCTGGAGCGATACAGAGGCATTATAACAATCTTAATCTTGTCAACCATCCCTATTTTAATAATTCCTAGCATTTTGTTTGCTTTTTTGGCTGCTGCTGCACATTCGGCATAAAATTTCAGCATATTGTCTACAATAACACCCAGATCTTTTTATTGGGCGCTGACTCCCAAGGTGGACCCTAGTATCTGGTAATTATGATTTGAGTTAGTCTTCTCAATGTGCATCACTCTGCATTTGTCTACATTAAATTTCATCTGCCATGTGGATGGAAGGAAAAAAGAGAGGTGCCAGAGGATGGGAGAAAGGGGGTGTAGACAGAGAGAGAAAAATGGAGAGAGGGTGAAGCTGTAATGAATCGTGTATAAAGGAGAGAAGGGGCACAGGATGGACAGTTTATGGTAGCAGCATAGAAAAAGCAAGATGCCATATGGAAGGGGGAGAGGGTGGACAATAGACAGACGAGGCAGAGAGTGAGCGGAGAGTAGATGGAAGAGCCAGAGAGAGGGCAGAAGCTGCTTGGAAGGGAGAGAGGGAGCAGACACTGGATGGAAAGAGTGCAAAGAGAAGATGATTAAAGCAAAAATTGCAAAAGGTAGAAAAAAAGGTTTTTTTGCTGCTTTATAATAAAGTAGTGCTGTTGCTGTATTGATAAATGTTTATAAATAGAAAATGGAAATAAGGTAATCATTTTTATTGGGCTACTAACGTTCAGAGACCAAAACCCCCCTTCCTCAGGTCAGAACAGAATACCATAACAGCAGTGTACTGTACTGACCTGAGAAGGAGGTTTGGGCCTCTGAAAGGTAATTGAAAAAGGAGTCTGGCTCCTTGGCAGTTCAGTTTATTTTTTGTCTATAATATTTATATTTTTAGGTTGTGATTATTTATTCCATACTGGGCAAGGGTTTATCTGTGTTCTGTGTGTATGAAAAGAACATGGTTTTCTGTTGGCACTGACTGTGCAGGATCAATCTGTATTAATCTGGCTTATTTAGTTTTACAATGGGTGCACTAATGTTCTAGTGTTTTTAAGTTGCTGCCTTTTCCTAAGTGCACCCTTGTCATGTGACTAGTGGATTATTACTAGGGTTTTATGGCTCCAGAAAAAAAAAAAAAAAAGAGGACAGAGACATCTGGGTTTTACTTCCATTGAAAGCAATGGAAGTAAAACATAGTAGATTATGGCAGATAAAGACCCGAATGGTCCATCCAGTCTGCCCAACCTGATTCAATTTAAATTTTTATTTTTATTTTTTTTTTAATTTTAAATTTTAAAACCCAGCTGTCTCAATCCGGCCTCCTTTTTCTGGAGCCATATGGTAACTCTAATTATTACTAAAAATATATATTTTATATAGAATATATAGAGGAAGGATATTTAAAAAAAAATGATAGACTCCGGGTGTCTCTTACATGTTTAATGTACAGCGATGTGTGCATTTGGTAGTAATTGCATAGAGGAAAGAGCATAGAGGAAATCAATGGGGACAAACCTACCATCTATAACCGTAAACCACTGGGTCAACTCCTGATACCCCGACAGCAGGTCCGGCATCTATAAAGAGGAAATCATTTGATCCGGCTTTTACCTATTTCCCAACAAAAGGCATCCGCCAGCTGGAATAACTCAGCCTAACACGGCTGGATCATACACAAGAATATTGTTTAGGCTTCTTTAAAGAATGTCAGTCTCCTCTCGTGATAACCCATCCTGCGTTTTCACCAGCTTCAGCACCCCGGTAAGAAAATATTGAACCTGCTTCCGCACAGCACGGCCAAGCGCACGGAAATGACAACAGCAGGAGCCACTCCGCCTACGTCTACTCGCTTTGTTTACTCACCGTCATGGCGCATGCTCACACACCAATTGTCCTCTCTTAAGTCGCAGTGGCGCTAAAGAGTAACAGCGTGGGTGTTTCGCGCCTCGTTCTAGAGATAAGGCCTGACAAATTCGTACTGTGCACCGATATCACCAAGCGCATGTGTTGTACAATGTACAGTATTCTCTTGGATAAAAGATTTTTAGGGTTTCCACTTCCTGCCTACGTTATTCCGAGCTCGTGAGTTACGCAGTATAATATCACTGCGTCACATAGACATGCATTTTAGATATATTTAGAAAGAGACAGGGACTGGAAATGCAACTGGTGTTTTTTACCTCTAGCGCCCAGGATTAAAAAAAATAAAATAAAAATTGAAGATGAAAAATCTCACCACGATGAAACTTCTCCACTTCCAAAGTGCACCGGTGTAACAGTAGCAAATTACCTCATTTACATCTGTTTGACTACATTTAAATGCCATTTGCGCTAGTCTTTGGTGTGGCTACTTCCTGCGCTGCAGCCCTCTGAACATTATGTGCAGATTAACACCGAGATTTTGAGCATCAGCCTATAAATTAGCATTGATTTTCAGCAGTGTTCACTGTGTCTCTCAAACTGTGTGCCACGGCACGGTGGTATGCCACGATAGATTCCAGAATTTTACTTTATTTTTTAAACTTCCCTTCATAAGTATACATTAGAATAGATTATGTACCATCATGTCAATGTTATGAGAATTTGTATATGTAAGGATACAACCGCCCAGACCAGCATCATTCTTTGACATGATTGGCCCAAGTAGTTTTAGTTTAGTTTTTTTTAATGCAGTAGTTATCCTAAATTGAGCAAAAAAGCAATCAAGGCTTTGTTACTGTTTAGATCTTCTTATCTTTGCAAACTTGGATTTTCAGCTCTGACAGAAGTTAAATTGAAAAAAATAGAACAACTGCAGATGGTGGATGAAGCAATGCACATTTGCTTGTTGACTATTGAGCCATGTTTTGAGTTAAATTTGCACTAAAAAACAAGCACATCCATCGCATTGATTAGCAATTCTATTTACGTTGTTACAATTACCCATACAAAAGGTGACCATACGTCCCGTTTTGAACGGGACTGTCCCTTTTTCAGCTCCCCTGTCCCGTTGTCCCCATGCATAGCTTTGGGACGCTGAAATGTCCCGTTTTCAGAGACGGCGTCCCGAAGCTGTGTGTGGGGCCAACGGGACAGGGGATCGCAGGAGAATGGGCTGTCTCCCTGCCCCAGGACCAGCGTTAGGGGGGGAGCAAAAAGGGCAGGGCAGACCAGGGCCTGGCCTCCCGGCCTCCTGCCCCCGACTGTCTGGTGAGGTCTTCTTCCCTCCCTTCTACTCCCTCACTACCTTCTTGCCTGCAAGCGAACTAAACTCAGGCCACGGGGCTCTAACACGGCACACCCTGGTTTCCCTTCGCATCCGAAACAGGAAATTACGTCATTCCTGTTTCGGAGGAGAAGGGAAGGCAGTGCGTGCCGTGTTAGAGCCCCGCTGTCTGAGTTCAATTCACTTACTAGCCGTTACTGTGCAGACAACAGGACGCTTTCCCATCTCCCACCCACTACCTGCCTCAGTGCCTCTCCGCTGGGGTTACCGGGCAACGGAGATGGGCCCAGACCAGAGAGAGAGCTCTTGAAGGTGGCAGACTGCCCGCCACACCCCGAGGGCCACAGCAACTGACAGGTAATTGCCCAGCGTACAAAATTCAAGCAGTCGACTTCTAATCAGTCACACTGGATGCTAATCGTTTTGGATTTTCTTTTTCTCCTTCCTGTAAGGATTATTTATGTACCTTAAGGAAGGAGAAGAAGAAAAAAATTCAAAACGATTAGCATCCAGTGTGACTGACCATTCTACAAAGCCAGGATTTTATGGGCTCTCTTACAAGTGTAGCCAGTATTCAAAGGACCACTTCTAAAGTCCTATTTTTCAATTTTTTTACCAGCACTCTAAGGCCAACTCTCTAACTGAGTATCTGCATTTACCCATCACTTGCACATGGAGGGGGAAGAAGACAGATGCCAGACCAGGGGCAAGGAAGGAGGGAGGGAGAGAAAGGAAGGAGAGAAAATGCCAGATAATGGAGGGGGAGGAAGAGATAGAAGAAAGCAGAGAGGTGCCAGGGTATAAGGGAAGGGAAACTAAGGAGACAGGTGCCAGACCAGAGGGAAAGGAAGGAGAGGAGATGCCAGAGCATGGAGGGGGAGGGAGAGGTAGAAGAGAAGGAAATGTGTGTGATGCCAGGCCAGGGGTTGAGTGGGAAGGAAGGAAGGAAAGGAGAAGAGACAGATGCCAGAGCACAGGGGAAGGGGTGGAGACAGAAAAATGAAGAGGGGTGAAGCTGAAATGAATCATGTACAAAGGAGAGAAGGGAAAAAGGACAGACAGCTTATTGAAGGGACATAGAAAGAGGGAAATTGCCATATGGAAGAGAGAGAGGGTGGACACTGGATGGAAAGGGCAGAGAGGGCAATAGATGGGAGGGGTGAGAGAGGGTGAACAGTAAATGGAAGGGGTAGATAGAGGGGGACCGGTGCTGAATGGAAGTGTGGGGGAGAGGGTGGACAGATGCTGAATAGAAGTGTGGGGAAGGGGGCAGACATTGAATGGAAGGGAGTGAGAGAGGGGAGTAGACGCTGGAAGGAAGTGGAGAGAAGAAAGAAAAAAGGGCACATGCTGGATTGAGGGAAGAGGATAGAGTTAGATACTGGAAGGGGTGAGGGAAAGAGGTGGCAAGCTATAGGTAGATACAATGAAAGAGAGAAATTGAGGACTGAATAGTAAGAAAGAATTTAGACAGAGGCAGAAAATAAATTGAGAAGGAAGAACAGGAGGAAGGGAGCAGAGAGAAAGAGAGAGAGAGATGCCTGAGCAGGGGGGAAGGGGAGGAGACAGATACCAGACCTGGGAGGAGGAAAAGAGGAAGGAGACAGATACCAGATCTGAGGGGAGAAAAGGAGGAGAGAGATATGCTAAAATCTGCTGGGAGGATAAGGAGAAAGGGAGGCAAGAAAGGGGGGAGGGTTGTAAGCAGATTAGAAAGACTAGAGAGAGAAAGGCCTGAACCAAAGGGGAAAGACAGGAGGCAGATGCAGGACTATGGGAGGTTCAGACAGAGAGGGAGAGACCCTGGGGAAGAACAGGGAGATTTAAGATCATAGCAGAGGAGGGAGAGAGAGGGAAACCTGGAACAAAGGTACAAATGAGAACTGACACTGGATCTGGGGAGGGAAACAGAGGGAAAAGAGAGAGAGTCCTGGATCCAAAGGGGATGGGGCTGGATTGTGAAAGAAATGTTGGATGCGAAAGAAAGATTGGATGCACAGTCAGAAGGAAGTGCAACCAGAGACTCATGAAATCATCAGACAACAAAGGTAGGAAAAATTATTTTATTTTAAATTTAGTGATCAAAATGTGTCCGTTTTGAGAATTTATATCTGATGTCTATATTTTGCACTATATTTGTCTATTTTTCTATAGTTAGAGGTGGCATTGCATATTTTAAAGTAATCTGCCTTGACATCTTGGAAAAAAACCAAAAATCATAAATGATAATTAACATTTTCTCTGTGTACAGCGTGCTTTGTGTTTTTTTACAATTTTATGTTTACCATTATGAATTAATAAGATATTGTGTGTACATGAAAAATGAATGGATGAAATTGGGGGCGGGGCTGAATATTAATAGATGTCCCGTTTTGATTAAAAAAAATAAATGGTCACATTACCCATACATAGCTTAAAGAACTTTAAATAAATAACTCAAATTTTTTGTTGGTTTTGCAGTTTTATAATTTTAATTATAATGTGCCACGAAAAACATTTGCTCCGTTTAGTGTGCCGGAGCTAAAGAAGTTTAAGAGAGACACTGACCTAACTACAATAACTCCACTTCTGTAAAACGTACCACCGAGTTCTATTCTCAAAGGGGCTGATTTAAAGATATGTAGCTCTGGCTCTGCACACACGCAGCCACATTGCCGGCTCTAGCCAGCTCATAGGATCGGGGAATCACAACCAGGGCTCACAAAAAAAAAATATCTCTCAGTTCTCATAATTTACAACTTCATAGTCTCTTTCAAGTTGGAGCATAGAACGGGCCAGCTAACTCCAGTAGACCAGAGTAGCTGGAAATCCGTGGTCTCAGTCATCAACACTCAGTCCCTTTGCTATTTTGCAAGAAGCAGACAGAGGCTAAGGTAATAACTGAAACAAACGAACTCATTATTCAACTTGATTGGAAAAGTCAAATTCAACTATTTACAGTTCCTTCAGTGTTGGCAGTCATCAGGTTCAAAAAGACAAATTTACTAAGCAGTCACTTCTTTCTAACCCCAAATTTCAAGTACCATATTTTCACATAGATAACGCACACCCGTGTAAAACGCGCACACGGGTATAGCGCGCAAAAAACACAAATTTATGTACAGAAATTTTTATATACCGCGCACACCCGTATACCGCGCATGCTGCCCGACTCTCCCGTCGCCGCCTGACTCTCCTTTCGCCCGCCCCGACTCTCCTCTGGCCACCCCGACTCTCCTATCGCCCGCCCGACTCTCCTCTCCCCCTTGAAGTCCTGTCCCCACCCTGAAAGCCTGATGCCCCCCCCGACGTCCGATTCACCCCCCCCCCAGGACCACTCGCACCCCTACCCCGAAGGACCGCTCACAGGCACCCGCACCCCCACCCCGAAGGACCGCTCGCACGCACTCCCACCCGCACCCGCACCCCCACCCTGAAGGACCGCTCGCACCCCCACAGCCTCCCAACCCCCCCATCATGTAGAAGCTCCTACCGGTGTCCTGCTGCTTCCTCTTAGCGGTCCCGACTCCCCAACACGATCGGGGCAAGAGGGAGCTCAAGCCCTCTTGCCCTAGCCAACTGCGGCACCCCCGACACGATCGGGGCAAGAGGGAGCTCAAGCCCTCTTGCCCCCCCGACTCCCCGACACGATCGGGGCAAAAGGGAGCCCAAGCCCTCTTGCCCCGCCGACTCCCCAACTCCCCGACCATATCGGGCCAGGAGGGAGCCCAAGTCCTCCTGGCTCTTGCGAACCCCCCCCCCCCCCCGCTAGTTGTTCGGGCCAGGAGGGAGCCCAAACCCTCCTGGCCACGGCGACCCCCTACCCCCACCCCGCACTACATTACGGGCAGGAGGGATCCCAGGCCCTCCTGCCCTCGATGCAAACCCCCCTCCCCCCAACGACCGCCCCCCCCCCAAGAACCTCCGACCGCCCCGCCAGCCGACCCGCGACCCCCCTGGCCGACCCCCGTGACACCCCCACCCCCCTTCCCCGTACCTTTGTATAGTTGGCCGGACAGACGGGAGCCAAACCCGCCTGTCCGGCAGGCAGCCAACAACGGAATGAGGCCGGATTGGCCCATCCGTCCCAAAGCTCCGCCTACTGGTGGGGCCTAAGGCGCCTGGGCCAATCAGAATAGGCCCGGGAGCCTTAGGTCCCTCCTGGGGGTGGGGCCTTGGGCACATGGTCGGGTTGAGCCCATGTGCCTCAGGCCCCGCCCCCAGGTGGGACCTAAGGCTCCCGGGCCTATTCTGATTGGCCCAAGTGCCTTAGGCCCCACCAGTAGGTGGAGCTTTGGGACGGATGGGCCAATCCACCCTCATTCCGTCGTTGGCTGCCTGCCGGACAGGCGGGTTTGGCTCCCGTCTGTCCGGCCAACTATACAAAGGTACGGGGAAGGGGGGTGGGGGTGTCATGGGGGTCGGCCAGGGGGGTCGCGGGTCGGCTGGGGGGGCGGTCGGAGGTTCTTGGGGGGGGCGGTTGTCGGGGGGAGGGGGGTTTGCGTCGAGGGCAGGAGGGCCTGGGATCCCTCCTGCCCGTAATGTAGTGCGGGGTGGGGGTAGGGGGGTCACCGTGGCCAGGAGGGTTTGGGCTCCCTCCTGGCCCGAACAACTAGCGGGGGGGGGGGTCGCCAGGGCCAGGAGGACTTGGGCTCCCTCCTGGCCCGATATTGTCGGGGAGTTGGGGAGTCGGCGGGGAAAGAGGGCTTGGGCTCCCTTTTGCCCCGATCGTGTCGGAGAGTCAGGGGGGCAAGAGGGCTTGAGCTCCCTCTTGCCCCGATCGTGTCGGGGGTGCCGCGGTTGGCTGGGGCAAGAGGGCTTGAGCTCCCTCTTGCCCCGATCGTGTCGGGACCGCCAAGAGGAAGCAGCAGGACACCGGTAGGAGCTTCTACATGATGGGGGGGGTCGGGAGGCTGTGGGGGTGCGAGCGGTCCTTCAGGGTGGGGGTGTGGGTGCGGGTGGGAGTGTGTGCGAGCGGTCCTTCGGGGTGGGGGTGCGGGTGCATGCGAGCGGTCCTTCGGGGTGGGGGTGCGAGCGGTCCTGCGGGGGGGGGGTGTGAATCAGACGTGGGGGGGAACTATGTAAAAAAAGTTTTGTACAATGCGCTCACGCGTATAACGCGCAAGGGTGTGCGCGGTACGTAAAAACCACATATAACGCGTGCGTTATATGCGAGAAAATACGGTACTCCTCTGACCTCTATCCCCAGCCAGTAAGGAGTCTCCCTCGGGGCTACAGCTTTGGCAGGAGAAACAGGATGAACCAAAGCTTGTATTTTTCTGTCCTCTCTCTTCAAATTATTAGCCTTTATGCTTAATCCATTATTCTCTGTCCTCTCCCAGGAACCAATAGGAGTTTCCCTCAGTATATTGGGCTTTGGCAGGAGAAACAGGATCAACCAAAAGCCAGGCATCTCTGTCCAACTCTCTTTTTATAATCGTTCCCCCTCCCACTATGTCTCCCTAACCATTTCAGCTTATTCTCAGTGACCCTCTGAAAAAAATCCACTGTGTCTTTATCATAGAGGTATTATTCATTAGGGGGAGGGGATAGTGTCACAGATGCAAAACAGCTGTCCCAGCTTGCTTGGGATAGTTATTTCTACTGAAGTATCAATAGTACACAGATAACTTTTATACAGGTATTCAGCGCTAATATCCGAGTATGACCTGATGCTGAATATTCAGGTATATTGTAAGTTTAAATGTGGTATTTAATTTAATCTCATCTTTTATTTATGAATTGCACTATACCTACATAGGTTCAAGGTGATTTACAAGTATGAGAACCCAATCCCAAAGCTCTTCCCCTTCTAATCCAAGGATGCATTCAAAGGCACCTCTCTTCATCCAATGCCATTTCTCTTTTATTGCTATAAGATCTACTTGTTTGTTCCTAACTATTTGCACAGCAAGCTCACTGTACCCTGTTATTATTGTACACCATCTTGAACTGAAAAGGTATGATGGGATATAAATAAAAATATTTGGAGCACCGAGATTAAGCAGTATATTTCTGCATCTCGATGGCCATGTATTTGGTCTTGGAGGATGAGGTGTACAGCGTCAGCATCTATGAAACAAACTTGGTTCTTTTTGTTACATCGTTCTTTTTGAATAAATTAGATAATTCTAGATCTAATAGATGCTGGCACTGTCACCTTGACATAGGAACATTAGACCATCTATTGTTTTACGGCCCTAGAATTCTGATTTTTTTGGAAATCAATTTTGGGAAAAATTAATAATATTTTAAATTCTGAGATTCCTTTAACTTATGAAATAATAATTTGCGGTACTATTTTGCATATTAAAGATCATGTCTCTTTTTAATTATATGACAAGTACAGCTAAATAACTGATTACACGAAACTGGAAAAACTGGGATCGCCTCATTTTGGTGGGCAAGTTTATGTCTAATATATAAATATGAGAAAATGAATGCTGCTATATTAGGGAATAATGAAAATTTTAAATTAATTTTGGGTCCATTGAGGTCCTGGTTTTATTTTTACTTTTATTTTTTTAGAATTGTATTTATGTCAATTGCTGTCAACCGCCTCCTTCCTTACATGTATTACTGTATTAGTAGTGAATGTTATGTTTGTCGGTTTTTATTATTTTACTTAATTTTTGAACTTATGTAAATCGCATTGGATTTGTATTATGTGAATTAATCAAAGAAATTAAATAAACTTGAAACTTAAAAGCTTGAAACTTTGTAGAATCTCTATTGTTATGGTTTGTCATTAGATAATATGCACATCGAAGGAGGGGGGAGGGATGGGAAGTAAATAAGGTTGGAAAAATTTCGGTGGGTGAGGGGAGGGTATTAATAAGCATGAATTTTTGAGAATTTTAAGTGATGTCTATATTGTAAAATGAATAATTTACTCTGTATTTCACTTATTGTATATGTTTTAAAAATGAATAAAGAATATTAAAAAAAAAAAAAAAGCTATTATTATTATTAATAGTCTTTAAGCCCATTACATTAACGGGTGCTAGAATAGATGTGTGTGTCTGTCTTTTTTTCTTTCTCTCTCTCCTTGACCGCTGTCTGTCTGTCTTTCTTTCTTTCTGTCTCTCTCTCTCTTTCCTCGGCTATCCATCACCACCCTTTGCCTGCTCCCCCTGTCCAGCAGTAGCCCTTCTCTCTTCCTTTTACCTCCCCCATATCCAGCAGCACCCCTTCCTGTTCCCCCTGTCCAGCAGTAACCCTTCTCCCTTCATTTTACCTCACCCCTGTCCAGCAGCACCCCTTCACTGCTCCCCCTGTCCAGCAGCAGCCCTTCTCTCTTCGTTTTACCTCCCCTTTTCCAGCAGCACCGCTTCCCTGCTCCCCCTGTCCATCAATACCTGTCCAGCAGCACCCCCTTCACTGCTCCCCCTGTCCAGCAACAGCCCTTCTCCCTTTGTTTTACCTCCCCCCTGTCCAGTAGCAGGCCTTCTCCCTTCCTTTTACCGCTCCCCCTGTCCAGTAGTACCCCTTCTCCTTTCCCTGCTCCCCTGTCCAGCATCCGCTAGCCCGGGCAGCTTCAGGGCTTTTGCTAGGCTGGCCCACCTCGTATTATCGAAGTGGGCTGGCCTAGCAAATGCCCTTCGGCTGCAAGATGAAACCACGGCTGCTGCGTTTGCTGGTCCGGGGGTGAGAAGAGGCATCCCGGCAGCGCAGGAAATCAGCCGGCATCGGAGATTGGGGCAGAAGGCAGGCAGTGTGCATGTATGGCACGGAAGCACACATCACGGCGGCAGGGATCATGGCCTCGTAAGTGCACATGCTTGCTTAGGGTTTTTTTTTATAGAGGATTGTTAGAGCAGGGGGAGCTGACAATTGAAGGACATGCCAGATTTACAATAAACTCATTATACAGGCTGAACAAGGATTTCAACTTAAGTAGAAACAAATAGCAAAGCTGACTGAGGAGTTAAAATATCAGGGGTTTTGTTTATAAATGGGGACCAGACAGTATAGTTTAGTTTTGCTTGTATTAATTTCAAATTGGAGTTGTGATGTTTTCCACTTGTGGTTCTGTCAGTGTTAGATTATCCAGTTGGGAAAAGAAGACCCCTCCCTCCATTTTCAATTTTTAGCTATTATTGCTTTGACCAGAAGATGGCATATCAGTTTAGTATGAATATCCAAAGTCCTGAGTTGACATTATAGTTGCTAGGTCCACAGTTTTCTCATCCAATTGGGCTGCTTTTGAAAGTTGGTTGCGGGAAATTTTGAGCAGTTGTGGGTTGTAGTTTTTTGGGCTGGTTTCTGACTTTGTCACTGTTTGGACTGCAAGTCCCCCCATATAGCAAACATAATGTTCCCACTTGGCCCCATTGCTTCGTCAGTCTCTGCCTGCCCTTCTGCCATCCTATCCAAATTCTTGTTTGATAAGCCACTAGTGCAGGAAAATAAAAGAGGCACCATAGCTATCACCACTCATTTTGTGGGAACCAGTAACGGTAAATGGCAGCATCAGTAACCAAGGCTGAGAGTGAGTGTCGGGGGTTGGTGGGCACTGTCATTTTGTTTTTACTGTGATGGGCCCTTTCGGGGCTGGATGGGACATGTGAGGTCTCTGGTCACCCCTGAGCTCTGTGCATGGACAGTAGCACAGCCAGCTGCATGATCCCTGCTAGCAGATGTTATGCAGTGCCAAGAAGGTGTATCTGCATTCTCTCGGTATTACTGTATATACTCAAATATAGGATGAGATTTTTGTGCCAAAAGAATGGCCCAAAAATGGGGGTCTCGTCTTATATTCGGGTCATCACCACCTGACCCCCCTCCCGGACTTGTTGCAGACCTCTGCTGGCCTGCCGTATGACCTGGTAGGCCAGAACAGGAGGGATCCCTCCTGTCTCCCGTCCTAGCCAATCTAACAATTTTTTTACCCCATTCCCCTTCACGGGACTCACGAGAACTGGTGGCACCCATTCAGGAAGTGGTGCAGGGGTGGGTGGGAGCTCGAAAAGCTTGCTCCTGTGTGCCAGGTGTGTCCCTGGCCGTGAGATCTGATGCAGCCATCCAGGAAGGGAGGAGGGGCTCAGCGAGGGGCAGAAGCGTGGAAAGCTCGCTCCTGTCCATACAATGCTGGATCACCAGCAATTGTAGAAAAGACAAAAAAAAGGTACGTGTGTGGGGGGAAGGGGGTAAAAAATTGTTAGAATTGGCCGGGATGGGAGACGGGAGGGATCCCTTCTGTCCCGCTCTACCTCTAGACCACCAGAGGGGGACAGGGTACAAGGCAGGAAGGTGGGACAGTGTGCAGAGCCTGGAAGGGAGGCGGGCTGGCTGCATAGCCTGGTAGGGCAGGGAGGGAAGGAAGGGAAGGGGGCTGGGTTCAGAGCCTAGCAGTGCAGGAAGGGAAGGGGGGGGTGGGTGCAAAGCCTGATAGGGAAGGGGGCTGGGTTCAGAGCCTTGCAGGGCAGGGAGGGAAGGGGGCTGGGTGCAAAACCTGGCAGGTAGGGGGACTGTGTGAAGAGCCTGGTGAGGGAGGGGACACTGGGTGCAGATCTTGGCAGGGCATAGCACTTGAATAATAAGCCTCCATCTTATATTCGAGTCAACCATTTTTCCTCCTTTATGGTGGGAAAAATGGGGGGTCTCGACATATATTCGGGTCAACTTATATTGGAGTATATACAGAGCTGGAAGTGGAATGAAGCAGGCTTAGGGGTGGAGCAGGGTGGGGCCAGGTGTCCTCTTTTTTTAAAAAAAGGAAATCTGGCAAACCTAAGTACAGGCATTTTATTTATTCATTAGTGTTTAAGCCCGTTACATTAACGAGTGCTAGTAAAGCCTCCTTCCCTCACATGTCCCCTATTTTCAGCCCCAGTTCCAGCTCCAAACCCCATTTTTACCCCCAGCCCCCTTCTCCCATCTTTTCCCTTTCAGCCCCAGCCCCCTTTTCTCACCAGCAGCATTTTCCTCCCCACCCCATTTCCCTGTGCAGTGGCAGCAGAAGCATACCCACCCCTCCATTTCCCTGTGCAGCAGCATTTCCCTCCCCCATCCCACTTTCCTGTGCAGCAGCACCTCTTCCCTGCTCCCCTTGTCCAGCAGCACCTCTTCCCTGCTCTCCCTGTCCCTATTGCCTGCTCCCCCGGTCCAGCACACCTCTTCCCTGCTCCCCTAGTCCCTCTTACCTGCCCCCTGTCCCTCTTCCCTGCTCCCCCGGTCCAGCAGCACCTCTTCCGTGCTCCCATTGTCCCTCTTCCCTGCTCTCCTGCTCCAGAAGCACCTCTTCCCTGCTCTCCCAGTCCAGCAGCACCTCTTCCCTGCTCCCCTTGTCCAGCAGCACCTCTTCCCTGCTCTCCCTGTCCCTGTTGCCTGCTCCCCTGGTCCAGCACACCTCTTCCCTGCTCCCCTAGTCCCTCTTCCCTGCTCCCCCTGTCCCTCTTCCCTGCTCTCCCGGTCCAGCAGCACCTCTTCCGTGCTCCCATTGTCCCTTTTCCCTGCTTCCCTGGTCCAGAAGCACCTCTTCCTTGCTCTCCAGGTCCAGCAGCACCTCTTCCCTGCTCCCCCGGTCCCTCTTCCCTGCTCCCCCTGTCTAGCAACACCTCTTCCCTGCTCCTCCTGTTCCTCTTCCTTGCTCCCCCGATCCAGCAGCACCTCTTCCCTGCTCCCCTTGTCCAGCAGCACCTCATCCCTGCTCCCCCGATCCAGCAGCACCTCTTCCCTGCTCCCCCTCATTGCCTTCCATACTTTGTCCCACTCCCACCCTCCAAAGTCAGCCTGCCTGCCTGCCATCCCTCTGTGCAGTAGAACCCTCTCCCCCCCGCCACTATCATCGCCGTGCAACCAACCCCACTGACCCTCCCACTGCGAGACGACCGTCAAACCTCCCGGCTCCAGCAGCGGCCACATCACACTAAAGACGCTGCTTTGCAGCCTTCCCATGCTCTGGGGGTGAGGAGGGGGGTGACGACGGCGGCAAACTGCTTATACGAAATTGCTGGAGAGCAGGGAGGGCACTTTTTAAAATTTCTCTGCCGGCAAATTGCACAGGTTGTAAGCGTGTGGGGCCGTAGTAAGTTGTGTCGGGCTGTTGTGTGGTGCCGTAGTAAGCGCGCATTTGCACTCTTGCCGGCCACAAACCTAGGGATCTCGGAACATGCCGGTAAGAGTGCGCATGCGCACTTAGGGTTTTATTATAGTAGATTCATTCAGTTTTCTATACCGTTCTCCCCAGGGAGCTCAGAACAGTTTACATTAATTTTTATTCAGGTACTCAAACATTTTTCCCTGTCTGTCCCGGTGGACTCACAATCTAACATATTTTTATCTTATTTACTCTTGGGAATATGAAGAAATACATTGGGCTTTTTTTAGGCTGCTTTTTCAAAGTAAATGGGCAGGATTTTCAAAAAGTATCTGGCAACCCTGGTTGACATATCCTAGGAAGAATAGTCAAACTTTAGGTCTACCTTCAAGGTTTTTATTTTCTTGACCAGTATTTTGCTTTACTGGGCATTCCCACCACATATGGAAGAAATCATCTCCTATACAGTACTACCTTTTCTCCAACACTGAGGAGTTCAGTTCCAGATTTAATTGTAGAAGCACCAATAGGCAAGGAAAGGGTGTGGGGAAAGGTAGAGTTACCTTCCTTTTCCCGTCTACTTTTTCATCCCCCTCACTTTCTGCTGTTTGAAAACTAAAAGACAGCTTGCCATTTTTGCAAATGGTCAGAATTAGAAGAAATTGTTCTACAGTAGATGAGTTTAAAGTACAACCTTCTAAGCTTAAATCAAAACTTATTTCCAGAGGCTATCCAAGCTCTGTAATTGAAAAGGCATGGCGGCGAGTGAAATATCTTAATAGAGAGCATTTACTGGACAGTACTGAACAGAGAAGTAATATATTGGAAGATGATGTTGAAACTTATGTAATGTGTTACAGTTCAAACAGTAATTTTGTGTCAAAAATTATAAAGAAAAATTGGGACATTGTTAATCTACATCCAATTTTTTTTTTTTTTTTTTTTTAAAAAGAACCTTCGGATAGCATTTTCAAGAAATGCCAACCTAATGGAGATCTAATGTCCCTCAATGATTAAGCCAAGAAAAGCACAGATATGTATGAAAGACACTATAATTGGACACTTTAAGTGTAGCTCCTGTAGCATATATAAAATTACTTTGCAAACAAAATTGTTCACTAATCCTAAGGATAATGTACAATATGATTTTAAATCTTTCACGAATTGTAGATCCACTTTTGTTGTTTACCTAATCATCTATCCATGCAAGCTCAGGGGATGGCCATAGCCTATGTACCGACAGAGGGTGACCCGAGACAGTGGACAGAGGTCTCTGTGCAGACCGAGGCCATCCCGCAACAGTACACTATAGTCTCTACGCAGACAGAGGAGGTGGGCCAGCTAAACAGAGACATCTTACAGGAACTGTGGAGCCTCAGGGAGGAGATAAGGCGTTTGAGAAGCATCAGAGATGATGAGGCCTTCATCGACGGTGTCATCCAGTAGCTGTTCCATATCACCGAGCAGGAGCATGACAAGTCCACCCTCGAGATGCCCAAACCTTCAGCTTTGAAACCAATGATTGGGGTGCAAGAAATGGTTGGAGACGCTGACTCCTGGCAGCTGGTAACTTCCTCCACAGGTAAGCACAGAAGACTCCCCCCTTTCTCAGTTTCTTCTTCTTTTTCTTACAAACAGGGCAGTCTTACATCAACCCCACAACTCACCCTGAGGAACAGATTCCAGATCTTACAGGAAGGGACTGCCAATGAGGTACAGGACGAGGCACAGGCACATGGCTCCAACTCTGGGGACAACTGATCGGCTCCCCCTGAAGAAGCGCAGAGTGGTAGTGATTGGGGACTCCATGCTGAGGGGCACCGAGGGACCAATTTGCAGACCGGATTTGCAATCAAGAGAGGTTTGCTGTCTGCCTGGAGCCAGAATCCGAGATGTCACCACCTGTCTAGATAGACTTCTCAAGCCCCAAGACCACTTCCCCATGCTTCTCATCCATGTCGGAACGAATGACACTGCCAGGAACACCCCGGAGAATATACCCAAAGATTTTGGAGCCCTGGGTGAGAAGCTGAAGCGAATAGGAGCGCAGGTGGTCTTTGCCTCGATCCTCCCAGTAAGAGGAAAGGGAAGAGCCAGGGAAGAGCGTATCCAGAGGACTAACGAATGGCTACATGGATGGTGCAAGGAGATGAACTTTGGATTCCTAAACCATGGAGAGGCACTGCAGGGACTTCAGGGACCAGATGGACTCCACCTGACCAGAAGAGGTAAGAATGTCTTTGGACATCGACTAGCCCGCCTACTTCATAGGGCTTTAAACTAGGTAAGTTGGGGGAGGGTACCCACTCACATTCCAGCGCACTAAGTAACTATCCTGAGGAGGTGAGTCGCAACTCCACTTCTAAGTCCGAGGTAAGTACTCACATTAAAAGCATTACTTTAGGACTTAGCAAACATAAGGTATGGAGGGCTATGTATGTTAATGCACACAGTTTGGGCAATAAAATTCTGGAATTGGAGACGGAAATAAGGAACGGTGACCTAGACGTGGTGGCGATATCCGAGACTTGGTTCATGGACTCTCATGGGTGGGATATGGTTATACCGGGTTACAACTTACTTCGTCGTGACAGAGAGGGCAAGTTAGGAGGAGGGGGTAGCGCTATACACTAAAGAAGACATCAAAACTACCAGAATCACAGATATCAAATACACCGGGGAATCCCTCTGGGTGAACTTGGCCAGAGGAAACGAAAAATGCCTGTATCTTGGCGTGGTATACAGACCTCCAAGGCAACAAGAAGGCAAGGATATAGAAGTCTCGGAGGTTTTGGTGGGTGATACGCTAGCCTCCAGCGACCACAACATGGTATGGTTCAACCTCAGGAAAGGTTTCACTAAATCAAACACAACAACAAAAGTCTTCAACTTTTGGAGCACTGACTTCGAACGCATGGGAGATTTTGTCCATCAGGCGCTGCAAAACCAAGCTGAAACCGATAATGTAGAGGTTATGTGGTCAACCCTGAAATCTACCCTACATGAAGCAACAGACCGCTATATAAAAAATCAGTAAGCAAACAGCAGAGAAACAACAGACCCCAGTGGTTCACTGCAGAGATTTTCGGACCTCATTAAAGAAAAGTAGGAAGCATTTATTTTCTACAAACAATCAGGTAAAAGGGAGGCAAAAGAAGACTATCTGACCAGGTCTAGAGCTGTCAAAATGGCAGTCAGAGAGTCCAAGCTTTGAATAGAGGAGAACCTAGCAAAGAACATTAAGAAAGGGGATAAATCCTTCTTTCGGTAAATTAGTGACAGAAAAAGAAACACAAATGGGATAATACGTCTTAGAAAACCGGACGGGAATTATGTAGAATCAGACTCCGATAAAGCCGAACTACTGAATGAATACTTCTGCTCAGTCTTCACTTGCGAGGTGCCGGGATCCGGTCCACAGCTACAGACAAGGAAAAGCTCGGAAGACCCGTTTTGAAATTTCGAGTTCATGCCCAGCAGCGTCTACTGTGAATTATCAAGACTCAAAGTAAACAAAGCCATGGGACCGGACAACCTACACCCCAGAGTGCTTAGAGAGTTATGTGATGTCCTGGCGGAACCATTATCCGTGCTCTTCAATCTCTCCCTGAGTACGGGAAGAGTCCCCTTGGACTGGAAAACAGCTAACGTTATTCCACTCCACAAAAAAGGCTGCAGGACAGAGGCTGCGAATTACAGACCGGTGAGTCTCACATCCATAGTGAGTAAACTCATGGAAACACTAATCAAACAGAAATTAGATACGATCCTGGATGAAGAGAACCTATGGGATCCCCACCAACACAGATTTACCAAGGGAAGGTCCTGCCAATCAAATCTAATTGGCTTCTTTGACTGGGTGACAAGAAAGCTGGATGCGGGGGAGTCCCTGGACGTCGTGTACTTGGACTTCAGTAAAGCTTTTGATAGCGTACCACACCGCAGGTTATTGAACAAGCTGAAGTCGATGGGATTAGGGGAAACATTAACTGCATGGGTTAATGATTGACTAAGCGGTAGACTTCAGAGGGTAGTGGTAAACGGTACGCCTTCCAAAACATCGGAGGTGACCAGTGGAGTGCCACAGGGCTCGGTCTTGGGCCCGATCCTCTTCAACATATTCGTGAGTAACCTGACTCAAGGGCTTAAAGGTAAAATATCATTATTTGCCGATGACGCCAAACTATGCAACTTAGTAAGTAAAAACACTTTGCTCGACAGTATGACGCAGGACCTACTTCTTTTGGAACACTGGTCCTCAACTTGGCAGCTAAGCTTCAATGCTAAAAAATGTAAAGTCATGCACCTTGGCAGCAGAAATCCGTGTAGAACTTACACACTGAATGGTGAGACCTTAGCCAGGACCAAAGCAGAACGTGATTTGGGAGTGATCATTAGCGATGACATGAAAACTGCCAATCAGGTGGAGAAGGCGTCATCCAAGGCAAGACAAATGATGGGTTGTATCCATAGGGGTTTTGTCAGCAGGTAGCCCGAAGTCATAATGCCATTGTACAGATCCATGGTGAGACCTCATCTGGAATATTGTGTACAATTCTGGAAACCACATTACCAAAAAAATGTGCTGAGAATTGAGTCGGTTCAACGGATGGCCACCAGAATGGTCACGGGGCTCAAGGATCTCTCGTATGAAGAAAGGCTGAATAAATTGCAGCTGTACTCACTCAAGGAACGAAGAGAGAGAGGAGACATGATCGAGACGTATAAATATATCACGGGCCGTATTGAGGTGGAAGATGATATCTTCTTCCTTAAAGGACCCTCGGCCATAAGAGGGCATCCGCTGAAAATCAAGGGAGGGAAATTTCATGGAGACTCCAGAAAGTATTTTTTCACTGAAAGAGTGGTCGATCGTTGGAATGAACTTCCACTACAGGTGATTGAGGCCAGCAGCGTGCTAGATTTCAAAAGTAAATGGGATGTACATGTGGGATTTCTAGGAGAGTAAAGCCAGGGGGGGGGACACTAGAGTGGGCAGGGGGGTGGGTCATTAGAGTGGGCAGACTTGATGGGCTATGGCCCTTTTCTGCCATCTTTTTCTATGTTTCTATGTTCTATGTTTCTATGTGGGCATGACCACGAGAGATCTCAAGACGCGAATGTGTGAGCACAAGTCTAACCTTAAACTTAATCGCAGCTCAGTAGTAATCATAGAGCACTTCACAGCTTTTAAACACAAATTTCAAGATCTTCGTTGCTTAGCTATAGATCAGGAACTCAAACCAATAAGGGGAGGAGATAGAGTTAAAAAACTGAAACAAAGAGAATTAAGAAGGATTTTCCCATTACAAAGTATGCATCCACATGGACTCAACATAGAACTTGATTGGTCAGTGTTTGTTTGGTGTGAATTCCATTGACAGTTAGTTTAAAGCCTGATGAGGGTAGAAGAATTTCTCCAATTATATTTTAACATGTCATCTTAGCTACTGCGCATATGTCAGTGTTCTAACACTATAAGCACCATTTTGTGCAATACACTTTTGCGTTAAGACGAACCTGATATGACTGCAAGATGTAAGTAAAAGTTTTTATGTATTAATATCTTGGTTAAAGAGTTTTTCTTCATAGCATTATTTTTGTGCTTATTTTTAGACTTAGCCCGACTTGCAACATCCTAAGGAAGGCTCCAGCTGGTGGTGAAACTGGTCCCGTCGGACTCTTAATGTTCGGGGCTTTTGCTTAATACTTTATGCAATGACCACTTAAGCAGTCTTCCTGATACTAAAGATCAGTTGAGTCAGTCGAATCATGAGATAAGTGATCTCTTTTTGTTTACAACTGTTATTTTTGGTTGAGACTTTATATTTGCTATTTAGCAAAATGTGTTTATCCTCAATAGAGTTTTGAAGTGAAGTTGATGTCTATATACCCGATATTGCAGGTTTAGACATAAATGTGTGTTATTGATTAAATCAAATAAAACTGAATAGTAAAAAATGTGAAAAAATATAAAGAAAAACATTTAGAGTAGTAACATTAACAGTTAGGATTATAGAAGATATGCCAGTATAGTCTGAAGGTGTTGAATCAATGAAAGATACTCCTGCCATAATTTCCAAAAGGATAACATTATTATGATCCTTGGAGTGTCAATTCTGAGATTCTTCCCTCTGTTAACCATCCCATTTCTTTCTTTCTTATGGGTTTCCATATTGACTGATTGTCTGGACTGTAATCAATTTGGCTTTCAAAAAGCTCATAGCGTAGAATTATTAATGATCTCCTTAACTGATAATTCTACGACTAGGGATGGACCAACATAAGACATTTTGTCTTGTGTCTTTTGATATATCTGGAGCATTTAATTTGGTTGATCTTCATAAATTGCTGGTGAGACTGTATAACCTTGGAATGAATGATGTTTTTAATTGGTTTAAAACATATCTTATAGGACACTCTTTCCAAGTAAGAAATGGAGGTAAGATGTCAGGAGAATAATTAGCTAGGACTGGAGTACCACAGGGTTTGACACTTTCTGCCCTATTATTTAACATCTATATGGCTGCTATAGGCCAATTATTTGAATCTTTAGGAGTTGAATATCGAATATATGCAGATGATATGATTTTCTTTTTCCCAGTAGGCAGATGGGATATTAATTCTTGAAAAATCATTGAGTAATATATGTGTAAAATTGAGGAGTGGATGGGAGAACAAGGTTTGAAATTAAACGTGGATAAAACCGAAACAATGTTTGTAGGAAAGCCTGATCATCAGTGGCCTAAAGAAGTGAAAGTAATTGACAATGTTCTTCCAGTACATGAGTTTATGACCATTTTAGATGTAAGGCTTGATTCTGGCCTTACAATGAAGTTGCAAGTATCTAAGACCGTACTAGTATGTTTTGCACAAATGCATTTGTTACACCGACTAAAACCAATGTTATCACCATATTACATTACATTAGTGATTTCTATTCCGCCATTACCTTGCGGTTCAAGGCGGATTACATAAGAGTTGTCATGAAGTTACAAGATATATAGGCAGATTACATAAGAATTGTCGTGAAATTAGGTAATACATGTTGGGTAATTTGAACATTTTAGATTTGATAAGGAGTAGACAGTGTAGTAGGTGGAGCTTGGGAAGGAACTGATCGTGTTAAATAGGTTTTATGTATTTTTTTGAAGAGTAGAGTTTTAGTTTCTTTTTTGAAGATTTTGTAGTCTGTGGTCGAAGACAGCAGATTGGTGAGTTGTCTGTCTAGTTTTGCTGCTCTGGTGGCCATTAGGTTGTCATATAGTTTTCATCGTTTGACATTTTTGTTTGGCGGGTGTGTGAATAGTGAGTGGGTTCTCCTGTGTCTGGTTGAGGTGGATTGAGTTAGTCGGTTGTTCCAGTAGGTTGGGCTGTCTCCGTTAATAGCTTTGAATAGTAGGCAATAGAATTTGAAGTGTACTCTTGCTTGTATTGGGAACCAGTGTGAGTCATGGTATGCCTCTGTGATGTGGTCATATTTTTTCAATGAATAGATGATTTCTGTACTGTAGTACAGGCTATGGTCTTGTCGAGACTTGATTACTTCAATGCCCTGTACCTTGGAATAACAAAAGCAAGGTGCAGGCATTGCAGGTTATACAAAATGGAGCAGCAAGATTGATAATGGGATTGTTGAAATATAATCACATTTCACCCTATCTCCAACAATTGCATTGGTTACCAGTTGCCTTCAAAATACAATATAAAGCAGTAATGATTTGCCATCAATTCTTGTATGGAATCACACCAGAATTGTTTAAAAATAATATACTTAGTTACACACCAAATAGATCATTATGTTCTGAGAATTTAGCTTTACTGAAGACGAATGTTAACCTGAGGCTTGTGGAGACTGGTAAAATTCCTTTTTTTTGTGCAGGAGTTAAAATATGGAACTCCCTTGTGGGTCAAATATGAAATTGTCGTGAAAAGGGCTTGTTTAGAAAATTACTCAAGACGCTATTATTTGTAGATACCTTTTTCTAGCTAATAATTCTCTTCTCTAGCATGATTTTTATTATATAAGCCATGGTATTAGAGGATTGTTTCTGTGTCTGTTTTATTATGTTTTTATAATATTATGTATGTAAATCATGTAAACCGTTTAGTTTTAAATGGTATAGAAAATTTTAAAATAAATAAATATACATCAAAAATTGCATAAAATGTTTTAATTGCAATTAATAATTTTTTAAAATTCTTTTTATTAAGCTTATCCCACAAAGTTACTGTTTCCTCTCACAAGTAAACAAACTATACAAACTAAACAGCTTACAAAAAGAGACCAAACATTTTCCACATTTTTATTCTCAATCCCACCTCCATTCCTCCCCACTCCCCTTCAATTGTACTATGTGAAGCAGAAGGAAGAGTCGGGATAACTAATTTTAATAGGGTTTGTTCATGCAGGTGGTAGAGCAGCTCATAGGATGTTTCTGATGTGGAACCGCTGTTGTATTTCAGTCTGTGAGTTCTAGATATGAATGGTGTCTGGGGCTTTGGGAAGGGAGAATATGAATATGATCGTTGCCAGGAAGGGTGGGGATAAAAGTTTTGAAATATGCAATGAATCTGCTTAGGAGGTATAAAGAATGGGTGAGCAGGGAGGGGCACTGACCAAGGTAGAGCCTAATGTGGGGGAGGAATTGGTAGGGGGCAAAGCTAGTTAAGTCAGGAGAAAGTAGAAAGCAGAGAAGACTAGAACGGGGGAATGGAGTAGGTATGGAGAGGGGGGGATAGGGGAGGACTGGGGGATGGTTCGTCTTGGTGGGGGTTCTGGCACCCGTCCTCTCTGCACCCCTGCTCTTTTCTAATTCTCCCCCCACCAGCGTGCACCTTCACTTCTCCCCACTGTACCTCTAGCTCTTTGTCGGCACGAGCAGCAACTCCATCCTGCTGCTCGAGCATCGTCTTTCCCTCTGACATCACTTAAGGATACCATGCCTAGGAAGTGACATCAGAGGGATAGCCAACGTGAGCAGCAAGCTGGTGATGCTGCTTGCTTGGGGAAAATAAAAGAGGTATGGGGGAAGGGAAGGGGTGTGCCCACGGCAGGGGTGGCACCACCGCCCCAGGCGCCTCTCACCCTCGCTACACTACTGGTCAAACTGCAGAAAGAAGTGAAGGAAAAACAGAATGAGAAGATGAGAGGAAGAAGAAGATATTAAGGCAAGGAGGGACTGAAAAATAAGTGGGATTTGTCTGAGAGAAAAGAAGGTGTAGGGAAGAGAGACATGGATTATACAGAAGGGCCAGGGTAGACTGGAAGGCATAGCATAAGTGTGGTATAGATGGGCTGAGTGTAGGATGGTAAAGCATGGTGATGAACTGGGGTTGGGGAGGAAGAGAGACTGGTGGGACTTGGAGTGCTACCCCCTAGCATTTCTTTTAGCCACAAGTCCTCTCTATGTGGTATGCTCTTAATTTGTTAATTTATTGGGATTTACTGCCTTTTCATGAAGAGATTCACCCAAAGCAGTTTACAATACATTAAATAGTAATCAGTTACTCTTAAGTATTTAAAGATAGCCTGACCAGATGTATTGACCACCGTGTTTTATTTATTTATTTTAGTATTTATAGCCTAAGTGATTTACATTCAGGTACTCAAGTATTTTTCCTTATATGGGCAATGGAGTGTTAAGTGACTTGCCCAGGGTCACAAGGAGCTCCTCCTTTATATGGACTTTGTAATTTGTGATGAGTTGAGCACTCCTAAGACTTATAATGCTGTCATGGGGCTGCACAGAACTCCTTGCATTCATCCTTTTTGATTTGTTGTCCTTTTTGATTCTCAAGTTCTCTGCTTGTGTGGTTTCCATACTTTGGACACCTGATGAAGGAGTGTTTCTCCGAAACACGGGCCATGTCGGGTCCTGTGTCTACACATATGAGAACCACGATTGGGAGTATCTAATTGTTTTTACTTCAATAAAGTATCCTGCACTTTGTATATTGCTTCTGCAGTTTTTTCTTTTGTTTTTCTTTGGCTGTCCTTCAACTGTAGAATCATTGAATTGCTCTTGTTGTTTTGCTGAGGGTCTTAATTTACCAGTGGCTAAATAGAGGAAGTTTGGAGCTGCCTCCATTAGAAAGAAGATGTGAGGGGTGAAGAGAGGGAGAGGATAGTGGGCTGGTGAGGCATGGAGACAGGAAGGTTTAGTGGGTAGTGGACTATGTGGTAGAAGAAAGAGGATGCTCTGGGATGGAGTGAGAGGATTCTGGGTGAATGAGGGTAGAATAAAGAGAGACAATGATCGGAAGGGGAAGTGCACTATTCCCTCTAAACTGAGTGGGAGTCCTCCAACTACATTGCTGCCAGTGGGGGTGGGAAGATCATCAATATTGAACTGCATAAAACTGTCCTATCTTTGTCTGGTTTTACTTATCTGGCCATCTGCACAAACCCGTGTATTTGATGCTGGTGCCTGGACATGGTCTGGTCATGGTCTGGCATTGAGTATCTGGGCCATAGGAGACAACTTCTCAAAATTATTAGGGGTGCTAAATCCAATGGAAATTATCCTCCCTGGATAGGGTTCCCAGATGTCCAGGAAAACCTGGGCATGTCCTCCTTTTAGAGGACTGTCTGGGTGTCCAGATGGATTTTCAAAACCTGGCTGTTTGATCAGGTTTTGGAAGGCTCTGAGCTCAGGGTAGCATTTGGAGGGCCTCCGAGCATTTGACATCATTGAGTCGCATCTGCGCATGCTCAGAGTCCCTCCAGACATGGCCTAGACTCAGGGAAGGAGAACAGATGAGGTTTTTGGGGGGAGGGGCTGGGACAGAATGGGGTGGGGCCATGTGTTCTCTTTTTTTCTTCAACAAATCTTGTAACCCTATCCCTGGACATAGTCAAAATGTTTGTTCAATATTGGGAGTGCTCAAACATCCACAGAGCTGGCTCCTATGATCTGGGCATAAAACTGCTAGCAGCTAAAAAATCACTGACCATCACCAGCTGAATAATTACCCCATTATTATTGTAAAATGTTCAAACAGTCACTAGAGGTCTCCTGCTATTATAGATCTAAAAATTACAAAATGGTCCACTCTTGAATCTGCTTGGTATGAGAGTCTCAGTGGAGCTTTAGATGCCTAAAACGGTTTTCATTGTAATATGCTTTCTCCACTGCCATACCGAAATTCAGCACCTCTCGAATCTGGCAGGAATAGAGTCACATGACCCTGAAATGCCCAATTTGCACTTCTGGCAAAAACACTTTTGAAACTGTTCTGGCTGTGACACAAACTCTCCATTGTTCAGGGAATTAATTATTTTTCTTGTGTTCGGCAGTCGTTTGGACAGACCGCGGGATGCAACTGGCGAGGAGTCAGCCCCATGGTGAAAGCAGCTATGAAATAGCATGAGAATGCAAAACAAATACAACACAATAATATGGAAATAATTAACTGCTGTTTCACTGCTGGAAGCATCCAGAAGCAGCTTCTTGGCACAGGTCTGTGTGATAATAAATATATTCTGTCAGCACAGTGAATGCTTTCAGTTTTAGAGTCACAGAGGATCCCTGCTTTTTATACAGAAGAGGGATAATTTTATGAGAGGGAGCCCATTAGGCGCTGGTAGTGGTGTCTATTTTACACTGATGCCCACTGGCAATGTATGCACCATTAAAGCAGGACACATATTTCTATAAGAGGTAAATTAAACTTGTGAGTACCAACTTATGTGTGAAAATGATTAGAATACTTCCATTTATATGCATCTTGCTACCTAAAAATAGGCAGCTCTTTATAGGAGCCAACATAGGAGGGATTGGGCATCCCTCTTGCTGGTGAAGATCGCGGTTGCGTGGATTCGGGAGGGGGGGGTTCAACAGGAGGAATTGGGTATTCCTCTTGACGGTGAAGATCACGATTGCGCGGATTTAGGGGGGGTGTCTGGCAGGAGAGATTGGGCATCTCTCCTGCTGGTGAAGATCATGTGGGTTCGAGGGGGGTGTCTGGAAGAGATTGGGCATCTCTTCTGCCACAATTGTTGGGAGGGGGGCGATGGTTCTACGATTCTCTAACCGGCGTTGTTTATGACAGACGCCAGTTAGAGAATCGTGCTTTTAATCAAAAACAGTGTCATACAAATGAAAGAACAAAAGATATTCCACATATTATAAGAACATAAGAACATAAGAACATAAGCAGTGCCTCCGCTGGGTCAGACCACAGGTCCATCTTGCCCAGCAGTCCGCTCCCGCGGCGGCCCGAACAGGTCACGGCCTGTCTGAGTCACCAGAAGGGGCCCCCTTGCCACCTTGGTTTCCCATTGAGTCTTATCTTCCCATCGAAGTCTTAACCCTCTGGTCTTGCACATGCACGACCTGGTTGGATTTCTATACTTATTACTTGGTTTGCTTTCTATACCTGTGTTACATCCCAGCACCTCTCTCAGTATCCCACGATCCCCCTATCCCTCAGGAATCCGTCCAATCCCTGTTTGAATCCCTGTACCGTACTCTGCCTGATCACTTCCTCCGGTAGCGCATTCCAAGTGTCCACGACCCTCTGGGTGAAGAAAAATTTCCTTGCATTTGTTCTGAACCTATCTCCCTTCAGTTTCTCCGAATGCCCCCTCGTGCCTGTTGACCCCTTCAGCCTGAAGAATCTGTCCCTATCCACCCTCTCTATGCCCCTCATGATCTTGAAGGTCTCTATCATATCTCCCCTGAGCCTCCTTTTTTCCAGAGAGAAGAGCCCCAGCCTATCCAACCTCTCGGCGTATGGGCAGTGTTCCAGCCCTCTTACCAGTTTCGTTGCTCTCCTTTGGACTCTCTCATCTATACAGGTAACATAAATATCATTCAATAATTTAATTTTCCTGCATATAATAATATCATAATATATCCTAATATACAATACAAATAAAGAATACAGTTACCTAAATATCACTATCAATATTTATTCCCCTCCCTCCAACCCCCCACCCCCCTGGATGTATAAAGATAAATAAACTAAAGAAAAGAAGAGATATGATGAAAATACATTATTATGTTTTTACAAATTTAGTCAATGGGCTCCAAATTTTATTAAATACCTCACTAAAACCCCTACATTCTGTGTTAATTCGTTTGTATCTGTATGTAGTACACACATTCACCCACCAAAATGTATAATTAATTCTATCATGGTTTTTCCAATTACTTGTAATCAATTGAATGGCTATACCTGTTAGGATCATAAATAGACATCTCTTATATTTATCTAGAGTGGGTTTCACATGTAAAATTGTTCTACAAATTATAGCCTCATATGACATTGGAACATTTGAATCTAGTACTAAATTTATTGATCTTAGAGCTGTTCATAAACAAAAATGGAGCAGTGGCCATTTGCTCCAAATTTAATTCCCAAAAAGATACTGCAGTGACTTTCATCAAATTTCCTGACCAATATAGTGGTAACAACTTAGAAAGACTTCAATTCCGCTTCCTTGTAACCCTGGGCTAGGGTTGCCAGATTTTACTATAGTAAAATCCGGACCCCTAGATCTGCCCCAAGTTTCACCCATCCCCACCCTGTTACATCCCAGTCCTGCCTACACTGCCTTCTCTCGCCGGATTTCCTCTTGCCCGACATGATTTTGAGGAGGCTTTTCAAAATCCAGACATAGTGCCAGGTTTTGAAAAGCACATGTCCTCAAAAGGAGGACATGTCCGGGGAAATCTGGACGTTTGGTAACCCTACCCTGGGCAGTGTCTCAGCTCCTCAGTTTTTGCTTCTGTAAGTAAGATGAGATGGTGTCTTTACTTCTGCTCTGCATCTCCTGTTTTATTTTTGGGTTTTCATCCAATCTTTGAGGCTTCTGGTGCGACAGAGGTTCCCAGAAATCCTAGGACAGTGCTGTCTGGAAGAAGATACAGCCTCTGTGTTTGTAAGGCTGTAGCTGGGGGGGGGAGCACCCTTCTAGGGAACTAGCCTACTTCACCTGCACTAGCTTTTTGGACAGCTTAGGGTGTTTCCCCTGGAAGCTCGGCTCACCCCTGATTTTATTAGGCACTTGAGCGCAGGCTCGTTCCAGTTTGTGAGTACAGTGCATTACCGTGTATGGGAAAAATGGGGGGAGGTCCTGAAAACTACATTTTGAAGGTATCTGGAGCTTCCTTTAGGGGTCCCACCTCCAAAAACCCCTTCCCTGAATTTTTTAAACTTTAATTCAGCTCTCCCAGGTCGTTTTATGGTGCTAAAACGCTGCCATGGTGGCCATCTTGGATTTTCAGATTTATTTTTTAAATCCTCTATCTGCCTCAAAACACCTCAGATTTGGTAATAATCAATTTCTTTGGACTCCCCAGGCCTTTCTACCCCTGTTTGATGCCAACTTTGTGTTGAATGGCCAGCTGAGGAGAATCAATGCATCACATGCTATGGGGCACATTGAGGGGTGGGAGTGATGGACTTAGCTCCCCTGTTCCCTCTAGGTTCTTAGAACAGACATGGGCAAACTATGGCCCACGGACTATATCCGGCCCATTTATTTTTTTAATCCAGCCCGCTGGAGCCTTGAAGTCGCATGTGGCTGCCGGAAAGTCCTCCTCTGATGCATCCGGAAACAGGACGTTGCATCAGAGGAGAGCTTTACGGCAGATGCACACGACTTCAAGGTTCCAGCTGCTTGTAGAAAGAAAAGTAAACATCACCACGAAGGTAAGGGGAAGGAAGGGAGGGAGATGCATAGACCGCGGGTGGGGGGCAGGAGGGAGGGGGCTGCTGTACTGCGCAAAGGGTGCTGGAGGAAGGGAGGGGAGGGGTGGAGGAGAGGATCAGACGCCGAAGGGAACTGGGGAAGAGAGAGAGGAGAGAAGACACTGCTAAGGGAACCGAGCTTGTGAAGATGGGACAGGGATGCGGACGGGGACCAAGCTCGCGGGGTCGGGATGGGTCCGGTCCCTCTGTCAAATTTAAGAACCCATTGTGGCCCACGAGTCAAAAAGTTTGCCCACCCCTATCTTAGAATCACAGAAAGCTTGTTTCTTGGGGTATAAATTCCCCCAAGAGCCCTCAAATGGCGACTCAGTGTTGGCATCGAAACACAAGTGCAGACACGCCTCAGCACCTATGAGGGTATCAGAAGTTCCTCTGCATAGATTTGGATCAGGAATTTGACTCTGATTTTGGTAAGTTGAATGTATGAAGCTTTTATGAAGTTTCAAACATCTGCACAGTCTGGAATATCACCAGTGATGGTGCATAGGGGTTTTACCTTCATAGTGCGCAGTTCCCCAGCAGAAAGCTTTACCACAGGAGCCAGAGGTCCTGTCAGAAAAGGACTGGAGAGACCGGGGGCCAGGGTCACTGCCTTTACTCCCTCAGCTTAAAGCCTTAGTTTTAGAGGTTTTCAGGTCTCAGGTGGGTGATAACAGTCAAGAGACTGTAGCAGCCCTAGACCAGGGAGAGGACCCGACAGTGTGCAGATTTTTTTCAAACCGGCAGATTTGATGGAAGTCACTCCAGTATATTTGTGGGAATTAAATTTAGAGCAAATGGCCATTGCTCCATTTTTGTTTATGAACAGCTCTAAGACAAGACCACGTAGTTTCCTTCGCATCCAGAGACCATTGGTCTCCCTCAATGGCTCTGCTCCGGTGGCAGTTGCCCAGGACGTTGAATGTGCGGCTCGGTCGATGCTGGTGGTTCCAGTCAGAGATACTAACCAAGGGCTTACCTCTCTGTATTTCCTCTTGTCTGTATGGCTGGGGAGGTTATTGCGAGAATAGCTCAGTTCTAAGCTGCTGGGACCCGCTCAGAGGAACTAGTCCATCAGCAGATTGGAATTGAAAGCTAATCAGTTAGTGCTGCAGGCCTTTGAGAGGTCCTCGGAAAACAGTCAGGGTTCTTTTCTCAGACAAAGCCACGGCCTTGGTATTCATTAACAAGGAGGAGCCAAGAGTGCTCAGTTAAAATAGGAGGACCAATTGTGGTTCATTGGGCAGAAGCCTGCCTAGAAGCCTTTTGGTGGCACATGTAGCGAGTGTTAACAAGGTGGAAACTAACTTTCTCAGTCACCAGACCCTGGATTTGGGGGAGTGCCCTCTGTCCCAGGGTGCCTTCCACAAAATTGTGCAACACTAGGGAAGTCTGACAATAGGCCTGATGGTATCAGCGGACAACAAGAAAGTCTATCAGTTCTTCAACTGGCGATTCAGGCTCTGAAGCATGGATGTAGATGCTTGGTTCACCATTGGCTAACAGAACTTCTGTGCTTGTTTCCCCTGTGGCCAACTGTAAGCAGAGTCATTCATAGCATAGCGACCCATCACAGGTTGGTGTCTCTAATGGCACCAGGTTGGCCACGTCATCCATGATATGTGGATTTAGTGCTGCTACAAAGGGACAGATGTCTCAGGCTGCATTCCTGCTGGTCCTGTGCTGAGCTGGAAATGTGAAGGGAAGGGTATAGTAGCATGACAACCACTGACCTGATCTACAGGCCAAACTAAAGCAGTATCTGCTGTCCATCTATTGACCATTCTGACCCTAGATAATTGCACCTTCTGGCAATAGGATTGCATAATATTAATTCATTTAGGCATCCCATACGGCTTCTTCCTCTATTGGCAAAACAGGTTATGCAAGTATTACCAGAGACAATGTTAAAGGTAGGCCTTATCAGCGAGGCAGCTCCAGGGCAGAAGAAGTCACACTTTGAATTCCAAGTATCCTTAGTCTATATGGTTATATTTCACTTCCAAAGAATGCAGAAAAACAATGTTATGCTGCATGATTTTTTTTTTTTTTAGTTAACTTTTAGTGAAAGCAAAAACAACCCCTCTCTCTCCACCAACAAAAAAAGCAAAAAACAACTGATCAAACATTTAAACACAATGATAAACTTTTAAAGAAATCATAACAAAATCCGTTTATCACATTGACAAAAAGCTTCCTGGTGAGATCAGGAGGATCTCTTCTTAACCATAAAGAAAAACTTTTCCAGTATAAATACATTCCAGATATTCTAGAACCAGAAAGAAATTAAAAGGCATGAAGGTGAAAGAGGTTAGACTTAGGAGTAATCTAAGGAAATACTTCTTTATGGAAAGGGTGGTGAATGTGAGAGCAGCCTCCCAGCGGAGAGAATGGAGACAAGGACTGACTGTATTTGAATTCAAAAAAGCATGGAACAAGCACAGAGGAGCTCTAAGGAAGAGGAAGGCATGGCAGACCTTAGCATTTGTTTTGGATGGGCAGACTGGATAGGACATATGGTCTTTATCTGCTATTATTTTCTCTGTACAACTGAAAGATTAAATTTGGCTAGGGTTACCAGAAATCCGGATTTACCCGGACATGTCCTCTTTTTAGAAGATTGTCCAGGCATCTGGACAGCTTTTCAAAACCTGTCACTTTTTCTGGGTTTTGAAAAGCTTTGAGCTTGGGGGCCATGTCAGAAGGGCTTCTGCGCATGCGCAGATACCCTCCAGATGCGGCCCAAAGAGACGAGGGATATGTGGGGCTGGGGTTGGGGGACAGATCAAGGCAGGGCTATGGGCAGGATGGGGATGGGCCATGGTCAGGGCAGAGCCATGCATTCTCTTTTTGCCCAGCAAAAATCTGGTACCCCTAATTGGCTATACAGTGGAAAGCATTTTATGGTTGATTTTTGGGTAACCAATGAACGGAGAGACTTTATGACATCTTAATATCCGATTGGCTGTTAAGTGTTCTACTTTTGTAATGCCGAGCAGCCATTTTTATTTTTGTCTTTATGACATTGGAGCAATTGTAATTGAGTAAATTAATCCTGTAAGATTCTGGAGTGAGAATTTTCTATAATTCTAATTTTATGTTTTGTTTGTGCAGAAATTCTGAAGTAGCCAGTTAGGCAAAACACAGGCCTTTGTTAGAAATATTGTTGACTGAAGATCCTTTGAGGCAGCACTTGCTGATGTGAATTTTCTTCCGAGTCCTTTTGATATGAATGTGAGAAATATGAATGTGAGCTACATACAGTTAAAAAAAAAAAAAAAAAATTCCTATGCATTGGCGTAGCAAGGGTGAGAGGCGCATGGGGCACTGGCACCCCTCCCCTGCCCTCTTCTCCACCCCCCAACTCCACACGTTCCTTCTCCCCCCCTCATAAGAACATAAGAATAGCCCTATTGGGTCAAACCAATGGTCCATCAAGCCCAGTAGCCCGTCCTCATGGTGGCCAATCCAGATCACCAGTACCTGGCAAAAACCCAAAGAGTAGCAATATTCCATGCTACCGATCCAGGGCAAGCAGTGGGTTCCCCCACGTCTCCCTCAATAACAGACTATGGACTTTTCCTTCAGAAAATTGTCCAGACTTTTCTTAAAACCAGCTACGATATCCGCTCTCACCATAACCTCTGGCAATATGTTCCAGAGCTCAACTATTCTCTGAGTGAAAAAAGTATTTCCTCTTATTGGTTTTAAAAATATTTCCCTGTAACTTCATTGAGTGTCCCCTAGCCCTTGTAATTTTTGACAGAGTGAAAAATTGATCCACTTGTACCCATTCTACTCCACTCAGGATTTTGTAGACTTCAATCATATCTCCCCTCAGCCCTCTTTTTCAAGCTGAAGAGCCCTAACCTTTTTAGTCTTTCCTCATATGCGAAGCGTTCCATCCCCTTTATTATCTTGGTTGCTCTTCTTTGATTCTTTTCTACTGCTGCTACATCTTTCTTGAGATAAGGAGACTAGATTGAACACAATACTCCAGGTGAAGCAGCACTATGGAGCAATACATGGGCATTATAACATTCTTAGTTTTGTTAACCATCCCTTTTTTTAATAATTGCTAGCATCTTGTTTGCTTTTTTGGCCGACATCGCACATTGGGCAGGTTTCATCTTATTGTCTACAATGACATCCAGATCTTTTTCTTGGACCCTAGCATCTGGGAACTGTGATTTGGATTATTCTTCCCAATGTGCATCACTTTGTCCACATTAAATTTCATATGCCACTTGAATGCCCAGTCTACCAATTTCCTAAGGTCTGCCTGCAATTTTTCACAATTTGCATGCATTTTAACAACTTTGAACGGTTTAGTGTTATTTGCAAATTTAATCACCTCACTCGTCGTTCCAATTTCCAGATCATTTATAAATAAGTTAAATAGCACCGGTCCCAGTACAGACCCCTGTGGCATTCCACTGTTTACTCTCCTCCATTGAGGAAAACGACCATTTAACCCTACCCTGTGTTTTCTATCCGATAACCAATTCCTAATCCACATCAGAACTTTGCCACCTATCCCATGACACTTTAATTTTCTCAGGAGCTTCTTGTGAGGAATTTTATCAAAAGCTTTCTGAAAATCTAGATACACTATATCAACCTGCTCACCATTATCCACATGTTTATTCCCATCGTCAAAGAAGTCAAGCAAATTGGTGAGGCAAGATCTCCCTTGGTTGAACCCATGCTGACTCTGTCTCATTAAATCATGTTTGTTTTATTTTTTATAATCATTTCTACCATTTTGCCCGGCACTGAAGTGAGGCTTACCGGTTTATAATTTCCCAGATCTCCCCTGGAACCCTTTTAAAAAATTGTTGTAACATTGGCCACCCTCCAATCTTCAGGTACTACAGATGATTTTAGCAACAAATTACAGATCACTGACAGCAGGTCAGCAATTTCATGTTTGAGTTCTTTTAGTACCCTGGGATGTATACCATCCGGTCCTGATGATTTATCACTTTTTAACTTGTCAATTTGGCTTAGTACATCTTCCAGATTCACCAAGATTTCTTTCAGTTCCTCAGCATCATCACCCTTGAAAACCATTTCTGGTTCAGGTAGATCTCTAACATCTTCTTCTGTAAAGACCAAAGCAAATAATTTATTCCACTATGGTTTTATCCTTGCCGAGCTCCCCTTTTGCTCCTTGATCATCCAACGGTCCCACAGATTCCCTCACAGGTTTTCTGCTTCTGATGTACCTAAAAAAAATTATTATGAGTTATTGTCTCTTTTGCACATTTCTCTTCATATTCTCATATTATTACTACTACACTTCTTCCTCCGTATTCACGGTGGTTACGGGCAGAACATAGTCACGAATATGGAAAAACCGCAAATAATTTTTTATGTGTTATTTGCAGTGTTTGTAACAGCCAGCATTTTTACTATTGAAACCGCAAATAACTTGTTCCTGAAGGTGAGGCAATATCGGTAAAGACAGCAGCGATTTTCAGGCTGATAGCAGGCAAGCAGCGATTTTCTCCGTGCATGCTGGCAAATTCGCGGGGGAACACTGTACATAAATGCTTTCTCATATGTACCAGTTTTGATCTACTGATAGTTTAGTCATTCATTTGTCTAAAATGGATGTTCATGCCAAAGGTAACTAGCACATAAATGTCTATTATGCCATTTATTTCAGAACAGGCTTTATATCAGCAGATTCTGTTCTGAAACACTAGTGGAACTTGAGTTGTTTCTGCACCATTCACTTTTAAGCTGAATGGGAGTCCTTCATGTACAGTCCTTTCAGCTGGGGGTGCTGTTTCACTATCATATTTTCAATAATGAAAGACAGGCAAGCTGTGCAGGATTCCAGAGAACCATATTGAAGCCCCCCCAAAAAAAAAAAAATTGTTGAAGGACTCCAGTTCATAGAGGAAACAGTGGAGCTCACCTTGGTTAAATTTCTACAAAAAGGTGGTAAAATAAATTATAATAAAGTAATACTGTAAAAGTTTTAGTAATGATTCTTCTTTAGTTAAGAATATGGAAGTGTTAACCTTGAATAAGAACACTATCAGTCCTAAGGAAGTTAATTCTACTATAGTTAAAAATGAGGAAATACGTTATAGGACTGGGAGGATGGATTTTTCACCTCCTCAGCTTCTCTTTTTTTTTGCTAAATTTAAATACAATTATTAGAACCTATAACAGCACCTTAGCTGTAGATAGCCCAGCTGGATGTGGTGCTGGGGACCAGTCTTTGTGCCTCTCTGAAGCTCAGTTTATCTTTGATGCTGAGCTTGCTGTGAGCTGAATATGAAAAGAAATTTGCATACACAACCCAGCCTAAGAGCAGATCTATTTTTTTTTTGTACTGGCCTTTAGAAGTTAGTTAATGCGCAAACTCCAACTTTTCCTATAGCCATGAGGGAAGGGGCGAGGGGAAGCAGCAACTGAAAACGGGAAACTCTCGTATTTTTTATTTTATTCCCCCACACCCCCCTTCCCCGCCAGTTTAGGATACTTTTTTTTAAGGTTCAAATCGTAGCATTTATTGTTCATTAAGTTTTGTCAAGTTCACTATAAATGTTACAATAAATACATAGCAAATATATGAGCGTTTAAATTTAAGATGAACATTGCTTCTTTGTAGGAAGGTGAGCGTTAGTGAAATAAGCTGAGGTAGCGACTGATCTCACATTGAGGACTTCTCAATTCCCCCACCCCAGTCCGCTCTGGACTATAAAGTGAATCAAAGAAAAGTTCCTCGGGCTATGATGGGCGTGTTTGTGTACGTTTTGGAGAGGAAGGCATTGAAGGATCAGGGAAAAGCCCGCCTCCGCTTTTTATGAAGAAGTGAGGGGACGCTACCAATCATTGTGCTCCCTGTCCTGGGTTCCAAATGGCTACAAAGAAGCTGATCGTGGTGGTGGGAGCTACAGGTGAGCGGTCTGTCCCTTAGCAGCAACTGGAGCTGAAGTTAGGAGCAAGAAGCAAAGAAACTTTGCATTTAGCTCGCTGCAAGTCGTATTCCAGTGTGTTCCTTTCCCCAAAGTGCTTATAATATAAATTCATAGCTGAGACCTTGGAGGAATGAGTGTCATGAATAGCAGTAGTGGGGTTTGAACCAGGTTTAGGTGAGTCTTAGCCCATTAGCGTCAGCCATTAGGCCAAGGCACTCATCCGAGAGGCCTTAAACGAGTGGGCTTGACTGGAACTGTAGTCGGGCTTTTTGGAGGTGGGAGACTATCTTTATACTCCTCCACAAATTTCTACTGGAAGCGGAGGGTTTACCATCATAGGCTGGATTTACTAAGAATATTTTTAAACGCGTGTTATTGCATGTGCTTTAACACGCGTTTTATCGCCTTTCTTGTCCCTGCCCTATTTCTATAAGCTCTGCCTTAACCACACAAACCTCGAACGCTTATGATTTTAAAGGGTTTGAGGCTTGTGCAGATGAGGATGGTGCTTGCAGGAAAGGGGCGGGGACGGGAAAAACTTTTTAGTGTATTAATACAGGTTAGTAAAATGCAGGGATGCCCCCAGTTACCCATTTCAAGGATGGTGACTTGGTACAGTTCTGGATTTCTGACCACTCCAGCCTGGTGTAATATGGGATTTTCAGCACTGATCTGAATGCATAGAATCAGATGCTTTAAAATCATTCTTTAATTTCCAAACTGTGTCAAAAATCAGGACTGGCCAAAAAGTATCCAGTCTGGACTTGGTTAACTTGGCATCTCTGAAAATGAGGTCCTAAGCTTACATGAATAGAGGGTGATCTGATTCACGTTCATTCAAAGTCACAAGAAGTTATGGGTGTAGATGTAGACCAGTGGTCTCAAACTCGCGGCCCGGGGGCCACATGCGGCCCGCCAGATACTATTTTGCGGCCTGTGGTCTGTACTAGTGCTGCCAGCTCTTTGCAGCTTCCTTCAGCTTCCCCACTGGTCTCCCACTCTTACCTTCAGATAATTACCGCAGACTGCAGAGAGGATTGCCGGTGCTGTAGTGGTCCTTGCAGGTTGCCGTCGTCTTCAGCAGCACGTTCCCTCTGCCGCGATCCTGCCCCTGACGTCAGAGGAGGGGCAGGCCCATGGCAGAGGGAACGTGCTGCGGAGGCTGATGGTAGCCTGCAAGGAACGCTACAGCACCAGCAATCTTCTCTGCAGGCTGTGGTAATTAGCTGAAACTAAGATCGGGAGGCCAGGGAGGAAGCTGGAGGACACTGCAAAAAAGGGGGATCATGCAGGCCTTCGTGGGGGGGGGGAGATTTATAAACTATAAAGAGTTTTACCTCATGCAAAATTGTTTTTTATTTTTCTGCGGCCCTTCAAGTACCTACAAATCCAAAATGTGGCCCTGCAAAGGGTTTGAGTTTGAGACCACTGATGTAGACCAATGTCTCAAACTCAAACCCTTTGCAGGACCACATTTAGATTTAAAGGGCCGCAGAAAAAATAGTTAATGTCTTATTAAAGAAATGACAATTTTGCAAGAGTCCTGACATATGCAACGGCAGCAGGAAGTTGCAAGTCAGTCAACGCTGGAGCCTCTCTTCCTGCCCAGTGTATGAGATTGCGCTGGCTTCGGCTGACTTGCAACTTCCTGCTGCTGTCGTGTATGCTGGGACACTTGCCTTTGCGTATCTGACGCCTCTCTTCCTGCCCAGAATATGAGATCGGGTACAAGACTGCGGGCCGCAAAATAGCAGCTAATGCCAATATTGGGGGAAGTCTCCTCCTCTAATCTGAGCATCTTACCCCTTGCTGCCCTCCCTCCTTTCTCTCAGTGAGAGGAACCTCCAGAAGCACCCAGCCACGGTCTTCGGGTATGAAAAACAAGACATCTTTATATCATTTTTAATAAAATATACACCACCATCTTTGTGGAAGAGTCTCACCAGTGCGAATTATTATTATTTAGTATTTATGTACCACTTATAGCCTAAGTAGTTCACATTCGGATATTTGAGCATTTTTCCCTATCTAATCTGGTTGGCTCACAGTCTACCTAATGCAGGGGTCTCAAAATCCCTCCTTGAGGGCCGCAACCCCCAATGAATATGCATGAGATCTATGTGCATGCACTGCTTTCAATGCATATTCATTGGGGAAATCCTGAAAACCCAACTGGATTGCAGCCCTCAAGGAGGGACTTTGAGATCCCTGACCTAATGTATCTGGGGCAATGGGGGGAGGGATTAAATGACTTGCCCAGGGTCACAAGGTGCAGTGTGGGATTTGACCCCACAACTTCGTGGTGCTGAGGCTGTAGCTCTAACCGCTGTGCCACATACTGCCTCAAGCAGCAGTCCCTGGCAGAAATGTAAATTCTCATCTTCTCAGCATGCTGCTCTGAAGCTAGACATGTTGCTGCTTCACTTTAAGGGTGTGCCTTAATAAGGCTTGTTTCTACCTCTAGCATTTTTTTTTTAAATTAGGTTATATGAGTAACACCATATCTATAGTCATGATGTCTTAGTACTATCCCTCTGTCCCAGTATATACTGGTGGTGGTGGAGGGTGGATCTCCCTAATAGTTAGTTTGTACTCTGCAAGGCTGCCAGTAGCCAGCCTGCACCTTAAAAAAAAAAACCCACCTTCTTTTTTAAGGATGGCTAACCTGCTTAGCAGGTTCCCACATGCTGTGTGGAGGGAGAGGGGAAAGCCTGAGGCTTCCTTTCCTTTCCTTCTATGAGGTTGGGCCCCATGTGACCTTCGGCTTGCTTGGATGTCTGCAATCTGCAGGATCCTGAAGATGCACATTCATGTCAGGGCATCTGATTTTCATGGTAGACTTGGAGATGGAAAATGAGATTTATGAGCCAGAAGAGATGCACCTTTCTTTAAAAAAAAAAAAAAAATTCTTTATTCAATTATTAAACTGCGGATGTGCACAATAATTAATACACTTACATATAATATTAAAATTAAAGCACATTAAACTTAAAAAAATGTATAAAAAAAAGAAAATTATTTCCAGCCACCCTTCACCTATCAATAAATAAATACCTTCAAGGACAATCAAAACATACCCCCTAAACCAATTCCAAGACAAACCCCCCTCCCCCACTCTCCCACCCTGGATGTGTATGTTTAAAGGGACATCTAAAGAGATCAATCCTTACAGTATTTAGTTAACGGTTCCCAAACATCCATAAATTTTTTGTAATTTCCCTGCTGAATGGCCATGAACCTCTCCATTTTAAAAATATAACAGAGGAATTCCCATCAGAATGTGTAATTTAATCTATCCCAATTTTTAAAAATAAGTTGCATGGCACCTTTTCAGGTAGGGTTGTCCAGAAAAAAAATAAAGTTTGAAAAATTTTGCAAATTGAATTTTTCCCCATGAATTTGATTGATTTGTGCCTGATCAGAAAATAATAAAAAAAAATTGTACAGCCCATCCAGGAGTTTCTCAAAGCCACTGTTTTACTTAAAGCTCCATTTAAAAAAAAAAATGCTGTTATTTTTGCTTAATGGAGCAAAGTTCTTGGTATTACGGATTTTACTTTTATGTTTCACACTCAGCAATGATAACGTTGATAAAGACATCCTCTCCCACCCCCCTTTTTATGAAGCCGCATTAGGCGTTATTGCCAGCCGTGGCAGTAAAAGCTTCAATTCTCATAGAATTCCTATGAGCATCAGCTGATACCACCGTGGTCAGTGATAAAACAGACTTGACATAAAGGCCCCCTTTTATGAAGCTATTTTGAGCTTTTTTTATTGAAAGAATAATAAATCATTACAGAAATAACACTAGTCTCCAATATGCCATTTTGAGACCTCAGTCAATGCTGCACTGAAAGTTCTGTACTTCTGTATGGAGACCATTTGGTCAGTCATAGCAGCAGTGGCACTGGGGGGGGGGGAATGTCTTGCCTCTCTCAATTGGATGGAAGCCTATATCCACTTTCCCATTTTTTTCTGGCCTACAGAGGGTACTATTTTATTTATTTATTTTATTTATTCAATTTTCTATACCGTTCTCCCAAGGGAGCTCAGAACGGTTTACATGAATATATTCAGGTACTCAAGCATTTTTCCCTGTCTGTCCCAGCGGGCTCACAATCTATCTAACGTACCTGGGGCAATGGAGATATTAAGTGACTTGCTCAGGGTCACAAAGAGTAGTATGGGTTCAAACCCACTACCTCAGGGTGCTGAGGCTGTAGCTCTAATCACTGCACTACTGCATCACACTCTCCCTTACTTGTTACTAGAGCTTTCATGTGCTGGAGCAGCATCTCCAGTTCTCTGCAATCCCCTTCGGCCTAGCCACGGCATCTTGCACCTTTACTAATGTCATGGTGGTGGTAGCAGTGCACCTCTGCAAGGCAGGGATCCAAGTGCACCCATATTTGGACAATTAGTTAGTCAGAGCCCCATCCAGGGATGAAGAATGGGCAGTTTTGAGAGTAGTCCAACCCTCCAGGATCTGGGATGGATAGTCAACTTCAAGAAGAGTCAGCTGGAGCCAACCCAGTGCCTGGAGTACCTGAGTTTTGTTTGACATGACCTTTGGCCAAGTTTTTCTTTCAGAGCTATGCAGACTGAAACTCCAGAAGCCGATTTCGGACCTGCTACAGTGTCTGACTCCCATGGCGTGGTATTATCTGCAGGTCCTAGAGGTGGTCCCTTGAGTGAGAGCACACACGAGTCCTCCTCTCCTTTCTCTCTGGTCTCCTCAGATGGACTCTCTTCAGCAACCCCTTCCATGGTTACCTGAAATGAGGAATAGCCTGTGGTGGTGGCTGCAGACAGCTTCCCTCTCGGTATGCCTTTCCGCATTTCTTCCTGGGAGATGCTGACGATCGATGCCAGCCTTTACGGTTGGGGGTGGTCATTGCAACAGACATCCAGTTCAGGATTGTTGATTACTGGCTCAGCAAAAGTGGTCCATATGTCACCTAGAATTTGGAAGTCACCCTTAATACCTTGTAACTAACTGTTGTTTAATCAACTTTCATTGGCCCTCAGAGATGTCACCCAGGGATCAACTCAATCATATCCCTCGGCTTTACACACCCAATCGTCATCGGGTCAAAAAATATATGTTTATAAGTGCAAATTGTGTATTTCTTCTTTTTCTTGTGTATTAAACTCTTATTGATAATCTTAAAACAATAAATATAACTGTGAGTTTTATAAAGAAAATACTTAGCTTCATCGGGATGGTAAGTAGCAGTTGGTAAGGGATATATATGCCGACATGTTTCACCCCTAAAAAGGGGGTTTCTTCAGGGCTACTATCCCTGTGAACAAGAAACCTTGTTTAGATATAGAGAACGCTAAGCATAACCCATAAAATATATAACATTCACACCATAAATATGCTCATACCTTTCTTGTTAGTTCTACACGGCTGGCCACCCGATCTACGTTATTTTTTCAAGATGGCCGCGGCGTGCTTTGAAATGGATTTAAATGTCCCAAAACCCGGAAGTGAGGTGGAACGGGGGAGGAGACCCAACTCCCGCCCACACCCACTCCGGTAAGGGAAACGTTTACTTTTCTGTTTTATTCTTTCTCCTATCCTCCCATCATTTTGATTTAGGGGAAGCCCTTACACAACAGTTAGTTACAAGGTATTAAGGGTGACTTACAATACCACCTTAGAGGAATAATCAACAACACCTTGTAAGAATACAGCAAAAAATCGATTGCTCCTAACCTAGAATTTGGAGCCATTTGGCTAGCACTGCAGGCACTGGAGAAGTCTCTAAGTCAAAGCAGTTGGGGTCTTCTTGGACAATGTGCCAGCAGTGCCCTATGTTAACAGAGAAGGAGGCGCCAGAAGCGCTCTGTTATGCCTAGAAGCTCAACTCTTTTTGGGAGGGGGGGGGCGGAAGCTCATTTGCAGGCGCTCTCAGTGGCACATGTAGAGGGAGTGGAAAATGTGCAAGCTGACTTTCTCAGTTGGCAGACTCTTGACCTGGGGAAATGGTCACTGTCTCCCCCCCAGCTCCATTGTTTCGTGGTGGTAGTGTTCACAGAGGGATCTGATGGCCTTAGCAGTAAACATAAAGGCAGCATGCTTTTACAGCTGAAGATATGAGCTCATAAGTGCAGGGTTTAGACACGTTCAACCAGGGCTGGAGAAGATGCTCTTGTACATGTTTTTCCTGTGGCCCATTCACAGGATTGAGTCATTGGGGATTGGTAGTCCCAGTGGCACTTGATTGGTCCCATGGTATGCAGACTTAGTTTGCCTCCAGAGGGACGAAGGCCTCAGTCTGATGGTCCAAATGGATCTTCTCAGTCAGAGACCTGACCCTATAGAGAATCTTGAACTGTTTGGGCTTACGATATATTTCTTGAGCGGGCTCTCTTAATAAGTAAGCATTACTCGGACGTGGTTGTTGCCACTCTGCTTTCAGCTAAGAAGCTGTTGACAGTGGCAGTCTATGCTAAGGCCTGGAAGTTCTTTCAGCACTGGTGTGCTATGGATGATGCAGTGGCTTTGAGTTCCGATTTGAGTAGTCCTGGACTTTTTACAAGAGGTCTTCAGTAGGGTCTGTCGATTGGATTGCAGAAAGTGCAAATAGCAGACCTATCCTGTTTCCAAACTCGGGGGGATGGGACAGGCGGGGAAGAGCCTCTCTCCTCTCACCCAGATGTCACCTGGTTCATTATAGGAGCTATTCAGCTGCACCCTCTGGTTCATCTCCCATTCCCATCCTGGAATCTTAACACCATATTGCAAGGTCTCAATAGAGCCCATACAGGAGACTTCCCTTTCGGATCTTACAGTGAAGATGGTGTTTCTGGTGGCCATTACATCGGTGGGATGAGTCTTCAAGTTACAAGCTCTGTCCTGTAGGGAGCCATTCCATAAGATTACGGAAGTGGGACTTTCCTTATGAATGGTTCCATCCTTCTTGCTGAAAGTAGTCTCTGCCTTACACATCAGTCAGGAGGTCTGTTTTACCTGCTTTTCACCCCATGTGGCCTAAGAAAAAAGATAAAGCATTGCATATTCTAATATCAAGTGAGTGCTTCTCTGGTACTTCAAAGTTACCAATGAGTTTCGCGTATTGGATCATCTTTTTGTTCTGACCAGTCATGCTAAGGGAGGCCAGTGTCTAAAATCTTTGATTCTATGGAATTGATTTAAAATGGTCATTACCTCCATGTATATGGGCTACAGTAAGCAGCCGCCAATCACTTTAAAAGTGCACTCCACCAGAGGAGTTGGCTACCTCATGGACAGAGACTCAGGCGGTTTCGCCCAAGGAAATCTGTAGAGCAGCTACATGGTCTATCCTTCATACCTTTACCAGATTCTATAGAGTAGATGTATCAGCCAGGAAAGACGCTGCTTTCAGATCCTCTGTTTTGAAGGCAGACTCGGTGGGCCTGCTGTAGATTCGGAGGACTATTTGGGTACATTCATAGCGTTCAGGACCACTAGATATATTTCACTAGAAATAAAGATTAGGTTCCTACCTCAATCTTCTTTCTTGTAGATATCTAGTAGTCCTGAAGCTCCACTCTGGTTAGTGAACTGCCTTCTGCCTTGGGATCAGTCTGGTTCTGGAGACTTCTGCCTCTCAGATGAGCTGGGGGAAAACCCCCCACAACACATAAGAAAGTAAAGTCTGGCCTAAATCTCTGCTTGATAGCAGGACATGCAAGTAGGTCCAAACTCTCTCTATAATGTGGATTGCACATAGTTTTGGAATCTGTCTTACTGGAATGTTATAATGTTAACTTGTATGCATTTATTTATTTATACCCCGCCTTTCCCAAGGTGGGTCACAATAGATTACATACACAAACAGAATCACATACAGTGATATTACAGAGCAGAACAGAATTGTAGTGTTGGAGATATTAAAAGGGATTATGTCAAAAGGATATAAAACGCCTACAATTAATCCAAAATACAGCCATCAAGATAATTTCGGGCGCAAAGAAATTTGACCATGTTACCCCACTGCTACAAAAAGCCCACTGGTTGCCTGTAACACATAGAATAACTTATAAAACTGCTCTCCTGACTTTTAAAACATTACAGACCAACATCCCAGCATTTATAGACAGACTCTTGATCCCATACGACCCCCCCAGAGCTCTAAGATCTATTTCTCAGTATTCTCTTAATGTTCCATCTTTAAAAACAATTGGTACATGCCGTACCTTAATTTTTTCTGTGACCGCTCCTATGACTTGGAATTTTCTTCCTTTATTTTTAAGAATCGAAAAAAACTTACAAAAATTTAAAAGCAGCCTAAAGTGCTTTCTTTTTAAAGATGCCTTTAGCTGACCACATGATTCTTAATAATGTTGAATGGCTACATTCACCTCCGGGGAAAGTGTCCATAATTTGCTTCTTTTTGTTTCTCATTCTTTTCTTCCCATCTCCCTTTTGTATTTACCTTATTTGTTTTCTTTTCTTTCCATAATGATTGTATTTCTCCCCCCCTCCCTATTTGTTCCTAGGGGCTCTACAGTTCCACCTACCCAGTATGTACTTGTTATTGGTCACGTACGTTTTACTTGTCTAATCACTAGCAGATTTGTTATGGCCAAGTATGTTCAGTTTGTCAAATATTTATTTGTTTATATGTTATTTTTTAAATATTTTGTAAATCGCTTTGCATTTTGAACAAGCGTTTAATCAGAAACTGGAATAAACTTGATATTTCCCCATTTCCCTCCTTCCAGTTTTGTCTTGTCATTTCAGTGCTTCTTAATTGCTTTTGTACAAACTGAGGGGGCAGGAAGGCAGTAGAGTTCAAAGATGATTGACATTCTGCAAGCAACTTGTGGGTTCAGATGCATAACCCTAGCGTTCAGAACTTCTAGACATATCTACAAGAAAAAAGATTGCAGGTAAGAACCTACTAATCTATCTTTCTGACTTTCATCCCTCTCCCCCCCAAACATCTGCTCATTTCTCTCCTCTTCCATCCAGCATCTCTACTCTCTCACCCCACTTCCATACAGAGTTTGCTCCCATTTCCCTTCTCTCTATCTGTCCTTCATATGTCTGCCCCCTCATCTTTCAATTTAGCATGTCCCTTTTCGCTCTCCCCTTCCAACATCTACCCTCTCTCCTGTTCCATACAGAATCTGTCCTACTTCCTCCCTCTCCCTCCACTTCCATACAATGTCTGCCCCTCTCTTCTTTCCATCCAGCAATCCCTTCAACTTCCTTTTCCATATTTCTTCCTGATACTGTCTGCCCCAATGTTCTCTCTAAGTTCTGCTAAGAATCACCAGTTTCCTAATTATCTGTTCAAGTACTGCTAAGGATCACTGGATCCTATTTAATTGTCTAAGCTACGCTAAGGATCACCAGTTTCTATTTAACTGTTTAAGTTCTGCTAAAGTTCACCAGACTCTATTCAATTGCTTAAGTTCTGCTAAAGTTCACCAGACTCTATTCAATTGCTTAAGTTCTGCTAAAGTTCACCAGACTCTATTCAATTGCTTAAGTTCTGCTAAAGTTCACCAGACTCTATTCAATTGCTTAAGTTCTGCCCAACTGCTAAGGTTCTCCAGATTCCATTTAATTCTTTTAGTTCTGCCCAACTACCAAGCCTTTCCTTCATTCCAGCCCCTATCCCTCCAAAGGCTTCCCCAACCCCACCATGAAACCACTTCCATGGATTCTTCTTCTCCTTCTCTGCTCATCCTCCAATATCTCCCTCTGCCCGAAACCTCCCTCTCCCAACTTACTCGACTCCATAAATGTTAGTCCTATCTGCCCTATCAATATCCCCACGCTATTGCGCACCAGAAGTCATCACTTCAAAAAAAAAAACCCGAAGAATCAATCATGCCTCCTTAAAGCCCATTCCCCCTGCCAACCTTCCCAACCATGCCTCTGACTCCCTCACCCCAGTCCCGTCTCTCTATTGTAATACCAGATCTGCATGCAACAAAACCCAAATTTTGAAGGACCTATTTGAAGATCTTAACCCCGGATTCCTATTCATTACAGAATCATGGATCGCAAAAGATGACACATTCTCCCAAAACGAACTCTGTTCTCACGGGTACCAAGGCCTCTTCTCCCCAAGAATTAACCGAAAAGGAGGTGGCTTGGCACTCCTCCACAAATCATTCTTCGACGTCCAGCTTCTCAAAAAGGGTAGCCATGCCTCTCTAGAATATATGCTAGTCTCTGTCAATGACGAGCTCCATCCTCACCCACTAGGTATCCTGCTATTATATCGCCCACCATCCCCCTGGAACAAATCCTCTGAACTTGTCCTTGAGACCATTACAAACGCCTTCCTCAAATTTCAAAGATTACTAATCATTGGGGATACTAATCTCCACCACCACCAACAAGGATGCAACCGATCTCAATAACTTCCTCACTTCTTTAGGCTTCCTCCCCCAGCTCACTTCCCAACCCATGAAAAGGGGCATACGCTAGACATCATCAATTTCCTCGATCTCACCGATTACAAAACTTCAGTTGATTACACTCGCTGGGAACATGTCCCTTGGTCCGACCACTTTTTAGGGGCTTTCTGCCTCTCCATTTTCATGTCTTACCTCGGGTCCCCACCTCGTTTCTCCAACTCCATTAACTTCCGGAAAAAAATCACTAGCGATTTGTTCTGGACCAAATTCCTCAACCTAATTTCCACCAGCCCTAACCCTCCAAACCCTGAATCCAACTGGCACAATTGGACCACCCTCTTTGAGACCACCTACCACTTCCTCGCACCACTATCCACTAAAACTGTTTCCTACTCCCGCAAGGCCCCCTGGTACCTTCCTTATCACAGAGAGCTGAAGCAGAAATGTTGAATACTGGAATGCAAATGGAAAAAATCTAAATCCCCCACAGACAGACAGTCCTGGAGGGTTAATATTAGGGTTATTCCATGTCAAGTGATCAAGGGCTCCCTGCATGACCATCACGGATTTTGATAAAACTTTATGCACAAAGTCCCACATGTATCAAACGAACTTTGGTAAAGTTTTAGTTTTAGTTTTAGTTAGGAATATTCGTGGAGATATAGCCATTTGTTTGACCCCATACTGCAATGACATACAGTAAGACAGTGACATTCTGACAACTTTGAGACACAATATCTCACGAGCTATGTTTCCAAAAAAACCTGAAACTTAGCTACCCTGCACAACTTTTGGAGCTCTATTCAGTGCTACCAATAATAATTTTTGTCGAGCACTGAGTGAATGGCTGAATTACAGTAAACTTGGCCGAAAAAATTAGTGCTCCAAAAAAAGTCAAAGTTTGACATTACTTAGCTCCCACAATAATTGAGTAATAAATGCGAAATTTGGCGCATAATGTCTCAGTACAACGTTGTTATCAAAAGTACAATTTCAACCTCCAAGCTCTTTCCATTAGTTTACAAATTAAGTGTAAAGTTGCTAATTTGTGTAAAAAGGCCAAAAATAGGGTATTTTCAGCCTGCTTTTACAGAAAAATACCTTTCAGAAACTCTTTCAAATCAGTCTCATTAGAAAGAGCATATTTCAAACCCCCTAGAAAAGTGGGCTTCATTTTTCAACGCAGGTTAACAATGCCCGAAAAAGGGGGACAAAGTTGGGAGATGTCACCATGGCAACAGCCTACGTTTCAACTTACAATTATGTCACTTTTCACACTGTTTTTCCCTGTTTATTTTTACTCAAGCTTTGGGTACAATTATAGTGTTCTTAATTAATGATTATTCCTAACTAGAAATTGAGGTGATAATTTTGTTGCATGCAGATCACAAATTACAACTTGTTTTCTTTTTTAGATCCACATTATTATTAATTCAGTTTAAAATGGATACCAACGAATCGATGCCAACAAAGTGGACTTCACTTCGGCTTGGGAACCATATAAGATACCCAATTTAGGCTTGGGAACCTAGGATAAGACACCCTAATCATTGGCTTTGGAACCAGAAAGATACCAACAAAAGGCTTTGGAACCTTGACAAAGAAACCAAATGCGAGGCTTGGGAACCTGGACAAAGTGGCCCACCCGTGGCTGGTATTGCACAGCTATCGGGCGTGACCCCTATGGCGATGGGGTTGCCAGTTCAAACTCTTTAACTGGTAGTGACAATGTCACCATGGACCAACGCAATAGAGTAGTAGTAATACTACGTCAATACAAAACTGTAACTTTAAAAATGACAGAACTATGTTGAAATAAAGGTTGTTGCCGTGGCAACGTCTCCCAACTTTGTCCCCCTTTTTCAGCCATTGTTAACCTGTGTTGAAAAATGAAGTCCACTTTTCTAGGGGGTTTGAAATATGCTCTTTCTAATGAGACTGATTTGAAAGAGTTTCTAAAAGGTATTTTTCTGTAAAAGCAGGCTGAAAATACCCTATTTTTGGCCTTTTTACACAAATTAGCAACTTTACACTTAATTTGTAAACTAATGGAAAGAGCTTGGAGGTTGACATTGTACTTTTGAAAACAATGTTGTACTGAGATATTATGCGCCAAATTTCGCATTTATTACTCAATTATTGTGGGAGCTAAGTAATGTCAAACTTTGACTTTTTTTGGAGCACTAATTTTTTCGGCCAAGTTTACTGTAATTCAGCCATTCACTCAGTGCTCGACAAAAATTATTATTCGTAGCACTGAATAGAGCTCCAAAAGTTGTGCAGGGTAGCTAAGTTTCAGTTTTTTTGGAAACATAGCTCGTGAGATATTGTGTCTCAAAGTTGTCAGAATGTCATCGTCGTACGGAGCGGAGAGTAGTTTCTGAGGCAGCCGGAGAGAGTCGGGAGGCGGCTGGGCAGTCAGGAGCACGTGGTGAGTGAAGAGGATTAGAAGGAAGAGAGGCAGGCAGGACACAGAGAGGGGTAGAGGCGAGAGATAACTCCGCCCACCCCTCCGACGTCAGCAGCTCTCTGAAGCCGAACTCGCCCATAAAAGGGGAGGAGCCAACGGCGCACAGCCATTCGGCGCGCGGCGAAGGCGCTCGCCTTAGCGAGAGCGCCTTTGCGAAGGGCCTCGAGAAGGCAGAGTCAGTACACCAGGAAGTTGCAAAAAAGGTAAGGAAGCTAGCAATAAACAAAACTAAATATCCAATAAGAACATATTAGCAAAAACAGAGTAAACTAAACAGACACAGAGGGAACTTACATACGTAACATCAGCAAGACACAAGTAAACTCCTAACTTAAAGTAAGAACATCAGTTAACACAGAACACCAAACTAACTCTTTATCAGTCAAACGCGACACAACTAGGCGTAGAGACAGATCGAATCATAAAACAAGGGCATAAAAAAGTAGCAACCAGACACAGAACAATACACACACTTGCACAAGCAGAAAGAACCAGTAAAGTAAAAAGAGCACTTCCAAAAAGACAGACACCAATGGAAGCAGAGGGAATCCAGAAGATGAGCTTTCCAGTATTCTGCACTGTCTGTCATATGTACGACTACCTCCCCTCGGGGAGACAGTCGTATGTATGCGGTCGGTGTCAGGAGCTGGAAAGCTTGAAGAAAGAAGTCAAGCAACTGAAGAACAAGATACAAGAACTGGAAGGACTTCACATCACAGAGGACCCAAACAGGACAGCTGAGATCTTCATGAGAGAGAGACACATCGAGGAAGAAGTCAGGGAGCTCGAGGACTTCATTGAGGAAGCCTACAGGAGACGGGTGCAAGAGAACGAACTTCAGAATGCAGATGAAGTTACACCAACACCATCATGGAAGGTAGAACAAGCAGATGACCTCATAGAAGACACCTTCAGAGGAACATCACATGATAGGGAGAACAGGGCTAGTCGATGCCCAGGTGAGGAAGCAGCGAAGCACACCGAAGACATTGATTTGAGACCGAAGAGAAACCTAAAGAAGGGAAAGTCAGTGATCCTAGTGGGAGACTCGATCCTGAGACATATGGACAGCCACATAGCAGGAGGGAGAGAGGATCGACTGGTGACCTGCCTTCCAGGAGCAAGAACCAAGGACATCGTGGACAAAATTGGAAGGATCCTGGAAGGAGCGGAGACGGAGGAGACCACAGTAATGATCCACATCAGGACGAACGATGTCAGCAGGAAAGACTACAGGAGAAGCATGCTGATAGAACAGTTCAAGATTCTGGGAAGGAAGCTGAAGATGAGGACTCAGAAGATAGCGTTCTCAGAGATCCTACCGGTACCGAGGGCAGATGTGAAAAGACAGGAGGAACTACAATCAATAAATGCATGGATGAGGAAATGGTGTGAGGAAGAAGGATTCCACTTCGTGAGGAACTGGACAACGTTCTGGGGCAAGAGCAAGCTCTACAGGAGAGATGGACTACATCTGAGCGCGGCGGGATCAAGACTTCTAGCGAACAACGTCGAGAGAGGAATAGAACAGGCTTTAAACTAAGAAGAAGGGGAAAGCCGACAGTCGACCAAGTGTCGATGATTCGGAAGACGGTATCCCGTGAAGATACCTAGGGGAAAAAAGGCTGGGAAGAAACAATGGACAAATCACAGGAGTTGACAAACCCAGAAGAGGAGGTTATAAGGATTGTAACAACAGAGAAGAAACTAAAGACCGAAGCACAGGGAAAGGAAATAAAGACAAGGATATACAAGGATCTAAATTGCATATATACTAATGCAAGGAGCCTAAGAAACAAAATGGGGGAATTAGAAGCCATGGCCAATGCAGAGGACATAGACATCATTGGAGTCTCTGAAACGTGGTGGAATGAAGAAAACAAATGGGATACAGCACTGCCGGGGTACAAGCTCTATCGCCAGGACAGGTCAGGACAAAAAGGAGGTGGAATAGCCCTTTACATAAAAGAAAGCATACAATCGACAAAAATGGACACAGCAGAAACGACCAACAAGCTAGAATCGCTATGGGTTAAAATACCTGGAAGGAAAGGGCCTGAAATAAAGATGGGCTTATACTATCGTCCGCCCGGGCAATCAGGAGATATTGATGAAGAAATGGAAGCCGAGATGAAGTGAGAATCCAAAAGCGGTAACGCGGTTATTATGGGAGACTTCAACTACCCCGGAATAGACTGGAGTCTTGGAAGCTCAAATTACACTAGGGAGACAGAATTCTTAGAGGTTATACAAGATTGTTTCATGGAGCAGCTTGTCAGAGAACCGATGAGAGGAAATGCCACTCTGGATCTAATCCTAAATGGGTTAAGGGGACCTGCTAAAGAAGTAGAGGTAGTGGGACCTTTGGGAAACAGCGATCACAATGTGATCAAGTTCAAGGTTGAGGTAGGAATACCGAAAGGAAAGAGAACATAGCGACAACTTTAAACTTCAGGAAAGGAAACTACGAAGCAATGAGGGAAATGGTAAGGAAGAAACTTAGGAACACTTCAAAAAAATGGCAAACGGTAGAACTTGCCTGGTCTTTTCTCAAGAACACGGTGAGCGAGGCGCAAAATCTATATATCCCCAGATTCAGAAAGGGGTGCAAAAAGAGTCGAATAAAGGACGCGTCGTGGATAACCAAAACAGTGAAGGAAGCGATAGGCAATAAGAAAAATTCATTCAGGAAATGGAAAAAGGACAAAGCTGAGGGGAACTGGAAAGAGAACAGGAAGTATCAAAAAGAATGTCACCGAGTGGTTCGAAAAGCCAAAAGAGAGTATGAAGAGAGGCTAGCCAGGGAAGCAAAAAATTTCAAACCGTTCTTTTGATATGTTAAAGGGAAGCAACCGGCTAGGGAGGATGTGGGACCGCTGGACAATGGTGACAAGAAGGGAGTGGTGAAGGAGGAGAAAGAAGTGGCAGAAAGACTTAACGCGTTCTTTTCATCTGTATTTACAAACGAAGACACATCCAACATTCCGGAACCTGAGCAATTCTTCAATGGAAATCAGGCAGAAAAATTAACAACCATGGAAGTGAGCCTTGAAGATGTACACAGGCAGATAGATAAATAAAAAACAGACAAATCCCCGGGTCCGGACGAAATCCATCCAAGGGTTCTGAAGGAATTAAAGGAGGAGATAGCGGAACTACTGCAGCAAATTTGCAATCTATCCCTGAAAACAGGCATGATCCCGGAGGACTGGAAGATAGCCAATGTTACGCCCATCTTTAAAAAGGGATCAAAAGGTGACCCAGGAAATTACAGACCGGTGAGTCTGATCTTGGTACCGGGGAAAATGGTAGAAACACTGATAAAAGAAAAAATTGATGAACATTTTGAAAGAAACGAACTTCTGATAACCAGCCAACACGGTTTCTGCAAGGGAAGATCTTGCCAAACTAACTTATTGCACTTCTTCGAAGGAATTAACAAACGGATGGACAATGGAGACCCCATTGACATCAAATATATTGATTTCCAAAAAGCCTTTGACAAGGTGCCCCATGAACGCCTACTCCGGAAACTGAAGAACCATGGGGTGGAAGGAGATGTACATAGATGGATCAGAAACTGGTTGGCGGGTAGGAGACAGAGGGTGGGAGTGAAGGGCCACTATTCGGACTGGAGGAAGGTCACGAGTGGGGTCCCGCAGGGCTCAGTACTAGGGCCGCTGCTATTTAATGTATTCATAAATGATCTGGAAACAGGGACGAAGTGTGAGATAATAAAATTTGCAGATGACACTAAACTATTTAGTAGAGCTCGGACTAAAGAAGACTGTGAAAAACTGCAAAGGGACTTGAACAAACTAGGGGAATGGGCAACGAGATGGCAGATGAAGTTCAATGTTGAGAAATGTAAAGTATTACATGTGGGAAACAGAAACCCGAGGTACAACTATACGATGGGAGGGATGTTTTTAAATGAGAGCACCCAAGAAAGGGACCTGGGGGTGATGGTGGACTTGACAATGAAGCCGTCGGCACAATGCGCAGCGGCTGCTAAGAAGGCAAATAGAATGCTAGGCATCATCAAAAAGGGTATTGCAACCAGAACGAAAGAAGTTATCTTGCCATTGTATCGAGCGATGGTGCGTCCGCATCTGGAGTACTGCGTCCAATATTGGTCGCCGTACCTTAAGAAGGATATGGCTATACTCGAGAGGGTTCAGAGGAGAGCGACACGTCTGATAAAAGGGATGGAAAACCTTTCATACGCTGAGAGATTGGAAAAACTGGGACTTTTTTCCCTGGAGAAGAGAAGACTTAGAGGGGATATGATAGAGACTTACAAGATCATGAAGGGCATAGAGAGAGTAGAGAGGGACAGATTCTTCACACTTTCAAAAAATAAAAGAACAAGAGGGCATTCAGAAAAGTTGAAAGGGGACAGATTCAGAACGAATGCTAGGAAGTTCTTCTTTACCCAGCGTGTGGTGGACACCTGGAATGCGCTTCCAGAGGGCGTGATAGGGCAGAGTACGGTACTGGGGTTCAAGAGGGAATTGGACAATTTTCTGCTGGAAAAGGGAATAGAGGGGTATAGATAGAGGATTACTGCACAGGTCCTAGACCTGTTGGGTCACCGTGTGAGCGGACTGCTGGGCACGATGGACCTCAGGTCTGACCCAGTAGAGGCATTTCTTATGTTCTTATGTTCTTATGTACTGTATTTCATTGTGGTATGGGGTCAAACAAATGGCTATATCTCCACAAATATTCCACAGGCGAAACTAAAACTTTACCAAAGTTCGTTTGAGACATGGTGGACTCTGCATATGAAGTTTCATCAAAATCCGTGATGGTCATGCAGGGCACTTTCCAAGAATCTGATCACTTGACATGGAATGAATGACCCATTAAGCTCTACAACATTGAACTAAAAAAATCAAGGAAGAACTACTACAGTAACAAAATCTCCAGATCCAACAACCAAAGTAATACATTGTTCAACATTTGGCGCTCCATATTCTCTAAACATGATTCCACCACACTCCCCTCTTCTCCATCTGCCGAGGATCTAGCAAAATTTTTCAATGAGAAAGTCACTTCCTTACGATGCTCTTTCCCACCAGCATCCTCTTATAATTCCCTGGTGCTCACCGTCTCCAACCCTACCCTAACCATCGGCAACCATATCCCAGCCGACAGATCCTGGTCCGCCTTCGAGCTCATATCCGATTCCCTGGTCTCCAAACTCTGCCTCAAGCTAAAATCCTGCAACTGTACCTTGGATCCTTTCCTCTCCTACCTATATGAGAAAATTCCCACACAAGCCATCTCATCTCTCACCAAACTTATAAACTTCAGGCCTATTCTCGGCAGAAATGGGACACATTGCCTTATCCCCTCTACTGAAAAAAGCCGATCTAGACCCCTCAGCACCCTCCAGCTATCGCCCAATAGCAAATATTCTTCTCCTGACCAAGATGCTGGAGTCCATCATAGCCACCCAACTCTCATCCTATCTCGAGAGATTCTCCATTCTCCTACCCTACCAACATGGCTTCAGACCCAACTTCAGCACCGAATCCCTACTGGCCTCATTAAACTCAAAGGTCCAACAACTTCACTCCTGCAACAAGTTCGCTGTCCTTCAATTCGACCTTTCTGCAGCTTTCGACATTGTCCATCATGACATACTAATTCTCCAACTCCTTGAAATTGGCATAAACTCCACAGTCTTAGACTGGTTCTCAAAATTCCTATGCTCCCGCTCCTACTCTGTTAACATGAATGGCACCTCATCCTCCCCTTGGAAACCAATTTGCGGAGTTCCTCAGGGTTCTCCTCTATCCCCAATTCTCTTCAATGTGTATATGACCTCCCTGAAACTCCTCCAACTATCCCCCTTGGAAACACTTTATACTTACGCCGATGACATCCTTGTCCTCCTCGAGACCGACTCCAACCTCACCAACCTCTCAGAACATTTCTTCATGTATAGCGAACCTCCAATCCTGGGCTCTCACTGTACAAATGAAACTAAACGAGACCAAAACAAAACTACTTTGGCTCGGCCCAGATTTAGATCAGCTACCCACCCTCATCCCACTATCCTCTGGCACCACATTGAAGCTTGAGCACTCAAGCAAAGTTCTGGAAATCATCATTGACTCTACACTATCCTTCAATGATCACCTCAACTCCTTAGTAAAAAAATGCTTCTTCAATCTCCACATGTTAAGGAAAGTGAGATCCTGCTTCCATCAACAACACTTTGCCGTCCTCGTCCAATCCATCATTCTTTCCAGATTAGATTACTGTAACTCCATCTACTTAAGCCTAACAAAGAAAAGCCTTCTTAGACTTCAGCGGATTCAGAACACCGCGGCTAAACTAATCTTCGCAAAAAGCAAATTCGACCACGTCTCCCCACTTCTGTCTAAGCTTCACTGGCTCCCAGTAATCCTTAGGGTTCACTACAAATACACCTGTCTAGCCTTCAAGTCTCTACACGGTATCCTTCCTCCTTTTTTCCCACTATCTTGGATCTCCTCGAATCCTAACTCCACCAGATCTACACAAAAATTCAAACTATCCTTCCCCTCTTTAAAAGGCATATCCCACACAGGAAAACTAGGGACATCCCTCCTCTTCAGGATCACCGAGCTGTGGAACGGCTTTTCTGCCCCGCTTCGGAGTACGACCTCCCTCCAACGCTTCCGAAAACATTTGAAAATCTGGCTTTTTTCTAAAATGTAACTACTCCCCCCCCCTCTTTGATATGCTAAGTCCCTCTATCTTCTTCTTTACTAAGTCCTTCCCCTCTTCATTGGAGTTCCTTTCTATATCAATTCCTGTAAACCGTGTCGAGCTCTACTTTTGTGGAGATGATGCGGTATACAAACTTAAGGTTTAGTTTAGTTTAAGCCAAAGAAGCAGATATGCAAGTCATAATGTGTTCTGAGCAGCAGTTAGTTTGGGCTGGGGCTAGCTCGTGGTGGTGGGAGTGCAAAGAAAAGCAATTTTTGAAAATTATGCCAAATTATATTAAGTTGAGAAGTTTAAATTATTTCTATTAACTGAAAAGAAAATTTAAAACTGTACATAAAATATATATAAACATAGAAAAATGACGGCAGAAAAGGGCCACGGCCCATCAAGTCTGCCCACCGTAATGACCCACCCCCCTAACTTCACCCTACCAGAGAGCCCACATGCATATCCCATTTCTTCTTAAAATCTAGCATGATGCTGGCCCTAATCACCTGCAGTGGAAGTTCATTCCAATGATCAACCACCCTTTTGGTGAAGAAATACTTCCTGGTGTCACCATGAAATTGCCTGCCCCTGATTTTTAGTGGATGCCCTCTTGTGGCCGAGGGTCCTTAAGAAAGAAGATATCATCTTCCACCTCGATACGGCCTGTGCTATATTTAAACGTCTCAATCATATCTCCCCTCTCTCTACGTTCCTCGAATGAGTATAGTTGCAATTTATTCAGTCTTTCCTCATATGGGAGATTCTTGAGCCCTCGGACCATCCTGGTGGCCATTCGCTGAACTGACTCAATTCTCAGCACATCTTTTTGATAATGCGGCCTCCAGAATTGTACACAGTACTCCAGATGAGGTCTCACCATGGATCTGTACAAAGGCATTATGACTTCAGGCTTCCGGCTGATGAAACCTTTACGGATACAACCCATCATTTGTCTAGCCTTAGATGAAGCTTTCTCCACTTGACTGGCAGTTTTCATATCTTCATGTAGTTGTATACATATTTAAAACAATATTAAAAAGTAACAAATAGGAATACAGTGATGTGTGGGGGGGGTTTAACCCCCTTCCATTCTGATATCCTCTGTCACACTGCACTGATTGAATTTTACTCTTTACAAAAAATGTAATATTAGACAAAGGGAACCTGCGTAAACACATAAGGCCAGATTCTGTATAGGGTGCCTATATTGGGCACTGCTAGGCACACTAATCGAGGATACTTAGTGATGCCTAACTTCAGAATCTGTGCTCAACTTTTAATTGGCATGATAATTGACATGGCATGTTTTTCAGCCAATCAAAAAATAAATAAAAAATTAAAATGAACTATTAAGTTTGTCAAACTCTTAGGACATCTAGCGATGCCTACCTGAAAAGTAGGTTTCGTTATGAGTGGAGAATAGGTTTGGTTGACTTAGCCTAACTTACTGACGCTGGCGCCTAACTACAAGACCTAAGAAGAACTTGGCCTAATGTACCGGTGCCTACCTCCAGGATGCTTAGCAACGCCTAGGCGCTGCTAGACAAGATTCTATGTATAAATGGCACCTAGCATTTGATTGACAACTGCACCGAGCAGCACCTACAATGTAGGTGCCACTAGCTATTGTTTATAGAATCCGGCCCATAATGCATTTCTTTAAGATACAGCCCCTCCCACCTATAGCTCCTTGAAAAAGTTACTATTTGATTTCAATTATTGCAACCAGTTAAGTTTAATCAGATTCGTCCTATAATTTGATATCAGTCTTTCACATTGCTGTTGAGAAATCTTGGCTCTCTTCTTAGCACAGCTGTTTTAATTCAGACAGGTGTGGCAGGACTGAAACAAGCAGTTCATGCACAAACACCTAACACATCACTCTTCGGTTCAAATTGTTTTTTATGATGGGTTTAGGTTTGTGTTTTATCAGAGTGTGGCCCAACAAAACTAAAACAGAGCCTTTTAGATTGCATCGGGTGCTGTGGACTGTGTGTGGCGGAAGCGGGCATCCCTCCTGCCAGCCAACTTGTATGGGGTTCAGGGGTTCCCAGCTGTGGCTGCATCGTTCGGCTGATCGCAGCAGGGAGATTTCCTTGCCACGATCAGTTTAGCAGCCGCGTCTATTTGAAATGTAGGCCATTTTGCTTGCCTACATTTTGGGTGCCTATCGCAGCCCTACGAAGGCACCTAAGGCTGCTTAAGCTCGCCTAAGGCTACTTCCGGTTGAAACTACGTTCATGCCCAACCTTGGGCAAGCTTAAGCATCCCTAGGTGCCTCCCTGCACCCACGAGAGATGCCTGCAGTGTAGGCAGCCTGCCTCAGGTTGTGGGTGGGGTTTTTTTTTAATTTTTTTTAATGCATCCTGATTGGCTGGTTAGACAGCATTAGGACACCTACTGCCACATACAATCGGGGTGCTGTTTTGTTTTTTAATTTATAAATTTATTAATTTGTTGCAACAAATAACTTAGGCAATAAACAAATTCAAGAAGAATACATCAAACTAAAAAAAAAATTATCTTATCAAGTCCACATTATTATGGGGGCCGATTGTCCTGTAGGAGTCTCCAAGAAAATAAGGAAAAAGAAACAGTATCTCATAACCTCCTAGGTCAGGCAGATAAACATTCTAATTTCACTCAATCTCAACCTGGGGCGCTATTTATAGAATTTGGCCCTTTGTAAATAGGTTTCTGTCAGAGCCTTTAACCTACTTCAACAGCATAATTAAATGAAATACCCCAAACCTTCAGAATTAACTATGGGTGGGGACAGAATGGATCTTAGCGGGGGTGAATTTGATTTCTGTCTCCATGCAACTCTCTACATATTGGGGGGGGAATGGGGGAAGTAGTAGACCAGATCCTTAAGGTTGGTTGACTGCAAAATAAATAAACCCTGGGGTGTTAGCAGTGATCTTGGTTCTGTACTCCCAAACAGATCTATTTTAGACTTCTGGGAATATGGAAGAAAGGTGTTCTGTAAAGTCTACTTTTACAGTGACACCTACTGCTCAGCCAGAGAACCGCATATGAGGCAGCTAGGGGAGAAGCACATCTTGTAATGCAGAAAACTTCTTACTATTATTGTCCCTTTCTCTCTGGGGGAGAGAAAGGGATAGTAGATGGCTTGGAAGGCAGCCTAGGTAGACCATAAGGTCTATGTCTGCCTTCATTTTTCTATGTAAAACATAGGAAGAGCTGGAAGGATATTCCAGGAGGCTTCTAACATGACTGATTATGAATATGATGGCTCCCTGATGAGAACTAGGTGGGAAGACAATGTGAAACTTTGCAGAGGGCAGCTTAATCTCCCCCACCCCTTTTAAAAGCAGTAAAACGGTTGTGCCTATTTTCTGTCTGCAGGGGCTCAGGGAGGCTCTGTTGCAAGGGCTCTCTTGGCAGATGGATCCTTTGCGATACGAGTAATGACACGTGATCCAGAGAAGCCTGCGGCCAAGGAGCTAAAGAAGCAAGGAGCACAAGTGGTGAAGGGAGACTTGGACGATAAAAATAGTCTGGAGGTTGCATTTACTGGGGCCTATGGAGCTTTTGTGGTCACCAACTTTTGGGAAATTTTCATGAGAAACAAGGATGCACATTTAAGCAGAGACAAAGAGATTGAACAGGTAATGCCATAGTCTCCTCGCAGGACTATGGGCTGAGAATGGTATCATGTTAAGTAAACCAATGTACATCTGTTTGTTCCTGCAGGGTAAACAAGTGGCAGATATTATTAAGCAGCAGGGTTTGAAGCACGTGGTATTCAGTGGACTGGAGAATGTGAAGAAGTTGACAAAGGGCCAGCTAGAGGTGCCACACTTTGATGGAAAAGGAGAAGTGGAGGAATACTTCCGAGAGATTGACATCCCTGTGACCTGCGTCAGACTTGCCTTCTACTTTGAAAACTTACTCTCCTTCTTGAAAGATCAGAAAGATCCGAGCGGAAATGGCTACTTGCTGCGTAAGAGCAGGTTCAGCATACTAACTAGGGTCAAAGGGAGAGGGGAGCACATTTAGGGGCACTGTACACTTGGGTCATAAAATCATTGCAGTAAGTACTTTCCCAAAGAGCATTTGTTTAAATCAATTCACAACAGATTTGTTTAAAGCCTACATTGTAGGACTGTGTATAAAATATCAAGCAGAAGGCTTCACTTAAATTACCATGAAATGTATTGTCAGAAAAAACTAGTGTCTCTTGAACAGGAAGGAAAAACCAGCGAGGACTTTGGTATAATAGCCATATGCTACTAGCAGGAAAATTTAACCATACCACTTAACATGAATATTTTGATATTTGCTCCAAATATACAGTCCCTAATGCATTTAATACAAGATGCTGACCATTAAACTTGTATTAAATACTGTGCAGTTGTTAAAGAGTGTAGACGCCTGTAGAGCTTAGCCTGCCTCAGGGGTCCTTGGAGTAATCATACAATTTTTATTTTTCTTTGTCCCAATTTTTGATTGAACTGTTAGCAGCAATTCAATTAAAAAATTGGGACAAGGAAAAAAAAAATTGTATGATTACTCCAAAAGACCCCCTGAGGCAGACTAAGAGCTGAAACACTGACAGTGTTGTGTCTTTTCGTATGAAATAAAGAAATATATGTCCCAGCTCTACCGGCATCTACACTTTTTATTAGGTGATTTGTTTGTTGTGTACTTGGAATTCCTCTTCTCTTGTGTGTTGCTCTATGAATGTTCAACAAAAATGTCTTTATTTAAAATATATTGCTCGATTTCATGTTTGGAGTTGGAATGTGACGAGAGAGGTTTCTTGGTTGTTGTTTTTTTTAGCCTGACTGGAATTGGTATAATTGCCATATCAAAAACTTTAAACTAGCAACATACTTCAAATAAAGAAACATATGTTGTATTAACTGCTTTGAGGATTATATATGTAGAGCAAATATTAACCCCCTCTTCTACGAAACTGCAATAGCAGTTTCTAGCACAGAGTCGCGCTGAATGGCCTGCGCAGCACATGACGCTCATTGAGGTCCTATTAAATCATGAGCCTTCATTTTTCATGCTTATAGCGTCCTTGAGCTAGATGTTATTCTGGGCCTATCGTCCTGTTTCTGCTGTGCCCTATATCTCATCACTTTGTCCATTGGTTCATGCCTTCTGGATGTATAACGCATTCAATGGCATTAATTCCTGTTCTAGTCATTGGTCATCTTCATTGTTCTAGATAATGGCTTCATAAATACTTTTAGCGCTTCTATTACTCCTGGAGGAATTCTGTGCAAAAAAATTCAAAATTTTCCACACAAATTTAGCAAGTTTTTTTTTATTTGTCAAAATTTGAACAATATTTTTGCTAATTATCCAGATCCCATTTAAAACATTCAAAATAAATTATTTTTTCCTACCTTTGTTGATGGAAAAATTAAAAATGCCCAGACATGTTGCTTCCAGTTTCTCTTTTCTGCTTTCCTGTCTGTCTGCTAATTCTCCTTTAAGCAGTTGCTATCCATTTGTCTTTCTTCTCTCACCTATCTATTCCCTCACTACTCTTGCCTCTGACATATTAATCATTCCTTTTTAGCTGTCTGCCTCTTACTCGCCTCCTCTTTCATTTTTCAGCTACCTATCAAATTTCCATCTTTTCTCCCAGTCCCCATCTTATTCTTTCCTCAGCCCTCCATTCCCTTTCAACTTCATTACATTCCCCATGTCCATATTCCTACCCATTGTAATAACTATCGTTTCATCCTTTTTCCTTACTACTCCTTCCTGGCCTTTTTCGCATGGTTCTATCATTGTCGGGGTCTTTCTTCCTCCACCCTTATTGCCCAGTAACTGCTCCCTCTTTCATCACTCCCTATCCTTGTAGCCTGACATCTGCCTGTCTTTTTCTCTTCCTTGCTGCACTCTCCCACTCTTCCCTCACTCCCATTGCCAGGCATCACTCCCTTCTGCTCCTGGATCCAACATCTCCCTCCCTTGTATCCCTCTCCTTCTTTTCCACTGTCTACCATCTGTCTGTGTCAAACCGTTCTATTCCCCTCCATGCAGCATCCTTCCATTATCATGTGCAACATTTTTCTCCCTCCCCTCGACCCTATGTTCAACATTTCTCTCTCTCTCTCGCCCTTCTCCACGCATGTCTCCCTCCACCATATACAGGATTTCTCCCGTTTACCTTTTCCACCTTTGTTCCATCTTTCCCTCCCATCCCTCTGTGCATTAGTTTTCCTCCTTCCTCTCCTCCCTGTTTGACTCTGTCTGTCTCTGTCTCTGTGTGGGAATTGCTTCTGATGCCATGACCCATTCAGGCAACACAATCAAGGAGGTAGGAGATTCTGCTGCACGGAATTCCGCGTGACTGTGCAATTCTGCGTTACACTGAATTTCTCCAGAAATAGAGTAGGCTTAATTACCTTTGGAATTCCCATTCCTTGATGCTGCAGTTCATCCCTTCTCTCCTTTTGGGTGTTATTTCCCCCTGCCCTAACTAGGGCACTGCTTTGCTAAATCCCATTCATTCTGGACTCGTCTGGCATAAACATAATGGAAGGAAAAAATTTGTTTCTTACCTGATGAATGACTAAAGGAAAGAAAATTAAGACCAGCTCAAAAGCCCTTTCTATCAGGTTTTCCTTAAGTGTTTTCTTCTTACAGGTGATAGTTTTTGCTTTTCATTTTCTTCACATAGATGCCTTACAAGAGTGAAAATTGATCCACTTTTTCCCGTTCTACTCCACTCAGGATTTTGTGGACTTCAATCGTATCTCCCCTCAAACGTCTCTTTTCCAAGCTGAAGAGCCGTAACCTTTTTAGTCGTTCCTCATACAAGAGGAGTTACATCCCCTTTGTCATCTTGGTCGCTTTTCTTTGAATCTTTTCTAGTGCCACTATATCTTTCTTGAGATAACAGAGACCAGAATTGAACGCAATACTCTAGGTGAGGTTGCACCATGGAGCAATACATGGGCATTTTAACATTCTTAGTTTTGTTAACCATCCCTTTTTAAAATAATTCCTAGCATCCTGTTTGCTTTTTTGGCTGCCGCCGCCGCACATTGGGCGGAAGGTTTCATTGTATAGGCTTGGCATCGAAAACAGATAGTAGACATATTAACTTAACTGATATATAGTACAAATGGCTAATAGTTTTATATGCATTTTCATTAATTAGTACACAAATAGAGGCTTAACCTCCATTAAACTCGTTTCCATTCCCCTGTCTTCCATATCCAAATCCCATTCCCATTGAACCATACAATTTTTTTGTACTTTTAAAAATCTGTACCACAAGAATTTTATGTAGAAGCAAAATGGGCCCTTTCAATTTCCCCAACGATGCTTGCTTTTTATGGTGATGTTTAGCAAGGACGAGCATTATCTCTCAGGAGCCTCCCTGGAAAAGTAAGATTGTAGCTAATTTTTAAGCAGGGTCACTTTTTTTTTTTTTTTTGGGTCTGGTTTGTAACAAGTTTTGTGTTTTGTTTTTACTGTTCTTGTACCGTAGCTTACCCTATGGGTGATGTTCCCATGGATGGCTTTCCTGTCTGTGATCTTGGACCTGTTGTTGTCAACGTGCTAAAGGATCCAAATCAATATATTGGAAAGAACATTGGACTCAGTGCTGATAAGCTCTCAATGGAACAATATGCAGCCATCATGTCCAAACAGCTTGGAATGCCAGTGAAGGATGCCAAGGTGAGGAACTGGATTTTATATAGTTGATTACCTGTACACATTTTGCCTTGAGCTCAGGTTTGTAAAAGTAAATTAAGTCCCTTTTATAGTAGAGCTGGTTGGACCCTTATCAAATTGATATCCATGCCTTTCTATATTTTTCTCATTCTTGACAGATGTCTGTCGAAGCGTACAAGAAACTTGGCTTCCTGGGGTCTGAGGAACTAGCCAAGATGTTTGTCTTCTATCAAATGCAGCCAGAACGTGATATGATCCTGACTGCAAAGCTGAATCCCAAAGTTCATAAGTTTAATGCATGGTTGAATGAACACAAAGACACTTTCAAATACTGACTTGTATCTCCTTTCTAGTTGCATCTGCTGAAACATTTTGCATGGCTTTGTAAGAACAGTTTATGAAATAAAAAGATTTACTTTCCTACTAGGTGAGATAGATACGCTTGTTCCACAAATTTTCTTCATAGTAATCTCATCTGGGCTGTGGTAATAGAAACTTGCATCAGTAGTGATGTGGGTGGAAGGTGTGAATTCACCTACAAAGAACTGCCTTTCTAAATATAAAACATGATACGGCGAAAAATATGAGGGTATAAGGTAGGAAACTTAAAAGCAACATCGGGAAATACTTTTTCACGTAGGGTGATGGAAGGCTGGCATGCTCTTCAGTGGGAGGTGGTGGGGAAAAATGGTGACAATACAAAAAGATGGTGGGATAAACAAAGGATCCCTATAGGGTGAAAGCATGGAGTAAAAATGTTAAGAGTACTTCTAATCAAAGAAAAACATAAATGACTTCTATAAATTAATAAAAAGCAGGCATGTGGTGGGAGTACCCTGCTCAGACTAATACTTAACAACCCTAGCCACCTTTCTAGGCAGACTGGATGAAGCATACTCATCTGAGGTCATTTTACTACAGTATGAGACTTTGACAACTACAACAGTAGAATAAAGACAAATTGCCAATAAAATGCAATAACAGGATTACAAATTGTAAAATAAATATAACTAAGTAAAAAAAAACTTACAATTGGGAGATGATGATCAAAATGATTCAGCTGGACTGCTTTTTCTAGTGGAATAAGTCATTCTTGACAGGAGGGTATTTTCTCCATTCTCACAAGCCATGCAGAAGGAATCCCATTCCAGGTTTTAAAATCCTCTTCCTCCAGAGGGCTCTGCTCTTCCCTTCTGCACATGAGCCAGAAGGTGTCTTTCTAATCGGCACTATATATATTTGGTATTTTTTCTGGTTTTTGTGGCTAGCAGGCAGAACTTTCCTCTGTACTCTCTGGTGCACTATTTGGAGAAGAAGCAAACTTAGATCTGCAGCTGGCAGGTTAATTCCTTGGGGATTTGTTTGGCCAGCCTGAAGAAAACTTTGTGGAGCTTGGGGTCTCTATCTCTAGTGGCTTAGCTCACCTACTGAATTGCAGTTTTCATCTCTGAACAGTGCAGACATGAAGGCTGCCAAACAAGTAGAGAAGGCCTCATCTAAGGCAAGGCAAATGATGGGATGTATCAATAGAAGCTTCGTCAGCCGCAAACCTGAAGTCATAATGCCACTCTACAGAACCATGGTGAGACCTCATCTGGAATACTGTGTGCAATTCTGGAGGCCACATTACCGGAAAGATGTGCTTCGAGCTGAGTCGGTCCAGCGGATGGCCACTAGGATGGTCGCCGGACTCAAGGGTCTCTCATACGAAGAAAGACTGGGCAAACTGCAGCTCTACACCCTACAGGAGCGCAGGGAAAGGGGTGACATGATTGAGACATTTAAGTACGTCACAGTCGTGTCGAGGTGGAAAACGATATATTCTTTCCCAAGGGACCCTCGGTCACAAGGGGGCACCCGCTCAAACTCAGAGGAGGGAAATTTAGTGGTGACACCAGGAAGTATTTCTTCACAGAAAGGGTGGTAGATCACTGGAACAAACTTCCGGTGCAGGTGATCAAGGCCACCAGCGTGCTCAACTTTAAGAATAAATGGGACATCCATCGTGATTTTCAGAAGGCATTCGACAAGGTTCCACATGAGCAATTACTTCAAAAAATTGGGAGCCATGGAATCGAGGGTGAAATACGTGGATTTAAAACTGGCTGGAGCATAGGAAACAGAGTGGGGTTAAATGGACAATACTCGGACTGGAAGAGCGTCACCAGTGGGGTGCCACATGGCTTGGTACTTGGACCCGTGCTCTTCAGTGATCTCGACATTGGTATGACGAGTGAGGTTATTGAATTTGCGGACGATACAAAGTTATTCAGAGTAGGGAAGACACGGGGATTTGAAGATCTGCAACGTGACATAAGCTCGAGAAATGGGCATCAACATGGCAAATGAGGTTCAACGTGGATAAGTGTAAAGTGATGCATGTCGGTAACAAAAATCTCATGCACGAATATAGGATGTCCAGGGTGGTACTTGGAGAGACCTCCCAGGAAAGAGACTTGGGACTCTAATCGACAAGTCGATGAAGCTGTCCGCACAATGTGTGGCGGTGGCAAAAAGGGCGAACAGAATGCTAGGAATGATTAAGAAAGGGATCACGAACAGCTTGGAGAAGGTTATCATGCCGCTGTACCGGGCCATGGTGCACCCTCACCTGGAGTACTGCGTCCAGCACTGGTCACCGTACATGAAGAAGGACACGGTACTACTCGAAAGGGTCGAGAGACAAGCAACTAAAATGGTTAAGGGGCTGGAGGAGTTGCCGTACAGGGAGAGATTGGAAAAACTGGGCCTCTTCTCCCTTGAAAAGAGGAGACTGAGAGGGGACATGATCAAAACATTCAAAAATACTGAAGGGAATAGACTTAGCAGATAAAGACAGATTGTTCACTCCAAGTTAGGGAGAACGAAAAGGCATGTTCTAAAGTTGAAAGGGGATAGATTCCGTACAAACATAAGGAAGTTATTCACCCAGAGAGTGGTAGAAAACTGGAATGCTATTCCGGAGTCAGTTATAGGGGAAAACACCCTCCAGGGATTCAAGACAAAGTTCGACAAGTTCCTGCTAAACTGGAACGTATGCAGGTGCGGCTGGACTCATTTAGAGCACTGGTCTTTGACCTGGGGGCCACTGCGTGAGCAGACTGCTGGGCACGATGGACCACTGGTCTGACCCAGCAGCAGCAATTCTTATGTTCACTCGTGAACAATCCCAACCAGATTGATTCTTAAAAGTTGGTTCCAGAGAACTGCAGATCCAACTTTACTGTGAAGAAAAAAAAAAATCTCTACCTTCCCAGGCAAGGCAGCAGAGAGGATTCAAGGACATGGCCGATCAGTTAAAAGCCAGATCCTCTGGATTTCATAGCTTTTACTTATTTCCCCTCAACTTCCTCCTTTGAACTCATTCTTAACCCCCCCTACAGGCTTAATATCCCCCCTACATATCATGTTGCTCCATCCCAGGCATAGTACCCCTTTAGTTCTCGCTAGCCAGCTCAAATACTCTTCCCTTTCAAGATTCAAGGGTCACATCCCTCTACCCAGATTCAAACTACTCTCCAGCTTACTTTTATGTACCCCAAGTTAGTCCAAGTTTATTTAAAATTTTTTATCCTACCCTATGAAAAAACCTTCCGTCCTTTTGTCCATTTCATACCTGCTACCTCTTGTCTCCTACAGCAAGCAGCTCCTTTTCTGCTTGAGTCACTCCCACATGGTTCAGCCGCATGTGTAGGTCCAAGAGATAACTATTTCTGTTGCTTCTCCTGTCCTGAGCCCAGACATGGGCCTAATCTGGAGCCCCTTGACAAAGACATATCTGCTGAAACACTATCAGTGTTGAGTCAACAGATTCGTATGTTGCTTCCATTTAATAAAGTGAATTTTAGCCAGTCCACTGCTGAGTTATTGACATCTTTTCCTCACAGTTTTTTTCCTTAGCTTATTGACTCCATCATAAAGGCCACCTTTAGCTTTCTCTTCAGTGCCCTATTTAACCACTCCATTTCAACTCAAAGCTTTTAATCCCCTCTCAGCTTTGATTATAAGTAACCAGACAACTTCATTTTAAAGAAATAAATAGTTTAATAATTGAAAATCAAACTAAAAAAAGAATGCAGATTACACAGAAGCAAATCAGGGTGCACAAATTAGAAGAGGAAAATTTGTCAGGCCTTTCCTTGAGGCAAATAAACACATTTTAAACAAAATTCACAGCCTAGTGATTTAGAGCAATCTAAGCCCCTGCAACAAAATTTTTAGACAGGTTTAGCCTGATGACATAAAAGCCCTTGTTAATATACCTTTTATATGAAATAAATAAAATCCAATCTGTTACATGCAACATAATGATAGAAATATTTCAGAATAGTCACTAGCTGTGTTTCTCCTATATTTTCTATGATGAAATTTTGGAAGGCGGCAGGGATGAGGGGCTCCTAGTCAGCTGCCCCAGTACATTTTCAGAATACATGAGGTACAGTAGGCCATACATTCATGTAAGGGTTGTCATTTCACCCAGGGCACCAGCCTAATAGACTGATCCAGTTCTGGCTCATCCTTTATTTTTAAGGGATATCAGAAGTACATCATCTCTGTGCATGTAAAGGGACAACCCCAGAACTAGATCAGCATGTTGGGTTTGACATGAAAACTTTATACTCATACTGCTTTCCAGTTGATTAGAAGCAGGCTAGTTTTCCAAACAAGCCCCACAAACAGATGGAATAGCTTCCCAGGCCTATCTCTTCCAATGATTTGGTGTTCACCACCTGTATAAAAAAACATTACACAAAGCCCAGACTTTTTGCAACCCCCCCCCCCCCCCGCCCAACATGTTTCTGTAAGAATATTCACAGTAATATTTTTGCACCATTGCTACTACTTAGGGCTTCTTATCAGCCAAGCAGGCAAATGTTCTGGTATATTATGCTCTCTACTAACATTTCTTATTCAGCATGCCAATATTTGAAGTCAGAACTTTTCACTTGGTAGTTTCATGTGGTACATCATAACTTAACTCTTATCAAAGCAGTGCTAAACATACACAATGCCATGAGGCTGGAGTGGCCACAGTTCTGAAAATCAGGACCTTTTAGGTTCATCCATGTCTGTATATCTAAATACATATACATCAATACAGTATTGTTGGGTTTTCTTCTCAGCTAAATTTTAATTTTGGAAACTATGATACTGATGCACTAAAACATTAGAATCTAGCATGAGCAGCATCAATGCAAGCTTTCCTCACATTTCCTACCAGCAATAATGTGCTAGCCTCTTAATGCTGGATGACAGAAGCCTGCATTCAGAATCTTGTTCATATATATTATTTGAAACACAGAACTCTTGCCTAATTTCCAGTGTTTCTCATCACTTTTGTTCTGGTTTCTTCAAGCCAACCCAACAAGGTCAAAATCATGAAAGTATGTTGTGCTTTTATACCATGGCAAAGTATTAAGTAGGAATTCTGGTGGACACTACAAAGCTCATGGCACATGATATCTAATTTTATGCTGTAAATCACTTTGAATGAGCTATACCACAGTGGTGGGATATAACATTTTATACAGCTGAGATTTCAGTCTTGTGCTCATGATATTCAACTTTAGTACAATGAAAAATTATAGTCCTCCAAAGTCAGTTTCACATCAAAATATGGTTTCTTTTTTCATATTATCCCTAGTATGTCAGGTCATGAGAATAGAACTAGAAAGCACTTGCTTTCTTGTTATGGTCTGTTTGACATGAGGTCATTTTCCTTTTTCTAGTGGGTTGTATAGTCCATTAATGTAGCAATCATTCATTTTGTACACTGCTGTGGCATGTCATATATGCAAATATAAAAACAGAAACACAGATGATCTAAAGCAATGGTTTCCAACCCTGTCCTGGAGGACCACCAGGCCAATCGGGTTTTCAGGCTAGCCCTAATGAATATGCATGAGAGAGATTTGCATATAATGGAAGTGAGAGGCATGCAAATCTGCTCCATGCATATTCATTAGGGCTAGCCTGAAAACCCAATTGGTCATGTGGTCCTCCAGGACAGGGTTGGGAACCACTGATCTCAAGCACACACTCTAAATTCCCTTTGATCTTTGAACAGATGAGAATTAAAAACATTCTTGCCTAAAAAAAAATCCCCTAATCACAGCTTTACCTCTTAACTGCCAGATAAGAGGCTGTGAGAGCATGGTACAATCCAGATAAAAATATTCCCTTTTTAAAATGATTTCCCAGTAACAAGTTCCTCAATAAAAAGATCATTCCATACATGTGAGAGCTGAAGGAGAACCTTCTGTATCATATCTTTCATATAACCATGATATGTGAGTGAATGTGTGGGTGGGGAAGGGGGTTATAGCAATAACATTCTTGACATTTGTTAATAGGTAAGTCTACTGATTAACAAATGTGGTAGTTAACCAACAATGAAAATGGTTCCCATAACGTGGCAAGGTATTTACTAATTCCACAGACTGAAACACTGGCTACTTTTCAGTTTATCATCACTTAAAACTTGAAAATGTTGATTTTGACATACTGTAAAGGGGCAAACCTGCATAGCATGCCTTATATATACTGCTGATTCCTTATGCACCCAGCTCTTCTCTACATTCTGAAGATCAAAACAGTCTCTTAATGCCATGTCATTCCAGGTGAAGCTAGGCACTAGGCATATAGGAATCTTTTTTTCTTAACACCTTTATAGAATTCATTACCACATTACTTGTGCATTGAAGCAAATCTGGCAAAGGATGCAAGATCTATTTGTTTTAATTTAGCTTTCTCACACATGTCATTGGTGTTGAGGTCTAAGCTCAAGCTGTCTTTGCTTTTACTATTTTTATTCAGGATCAGGTTGGTGCAGCCTGTTCTTAATTTCAGATATGGTGGTTCTACTTATTATATTTAAAGCAGTCATGTAAAAACCCCTGCAGTTCCACTATATCAAACTCTTTCAAACAAACACATTTTACTTAACATATTGGTTTTCAGGATAGCCACAATGAATGTGCATATGAGAGAGAGATTTGTATGCCCTGCCTTCTTGGTATACAAATCTCTCTCATGCATATTCATTGTGGATATCCTGAAAACTGGCCAGGTAGTCCCTGAGGACTGGGTTGAAAGCCACTGGTTTAATTAGTTATTTCTCAAAGTTCTATACAATAATATTGGTTCAAAAACCATGGTTGTAACTGTGTATTTAAGTTTAGATGCCACATGGTGGCTGAGGAGGTATCAGAAGTGAGAGCATCCTTTTCACAAAGTTGTAAAAAGCTAGTGATATCCCTTGCAAACTATTAGCATGTCCAGATAGAACTATACCTCCACTATAAGTATGACCGTTTTTCTGTTCTACCTCATCTTACACACCCTGCATTCTATGCTTTAAAGATATAACTTGGGAAAGGCAACTAGTAAGGCTTTTCTGCTTCTAATGGTATATGAATTCTTCTAGTACATACAGTAGCCAGAAGCTGCATAAAGACATTTCTGACATAGGACAGATTCCAAAGAGCCTTTAAACACATTCCTCAATCTGAGTTCAGGGTGCCTGCCTGTTCCACATTTTGGGGGTTAACATAAGACCTAGGTCCAATACTGAAATGTCCTTTTTTATAATCTCTTCCTTACAGAATGCTTTAAGTCTTGACTGCATATATCATGATGTAGATAGGAGTTAATTTTGGGTAGGGATTTCAGGAGGCAGAAAATTTATAAAGACAGCTATGGTATTTAGGATATTCAAAAGTTATCCTTACAAGTGCCAACCGATGTTCCCTCTAAGCTAAGCGCATGAGCGATCGCTCACTATTTTCAGTGGCATCGCTCATACGTTTTCTCCTGTCGCTCATTCGAGGGCGGGCGGAGGTAAGAGGAAGCAGCGGTGGCCTTAGTGTATTTTAAAGTTGAAAGATGCAGCGGCGGCTCCTCTCAAGATCCCCGACTGCATCGGACTTCCGACGCAGGTGGGGATTCGTGAGAGGAGCCGCTGCCACGTCTTCAGTGGTGTACCAAGGGGGGGGGAGCGGTGGTCCGCCCCGGCTGTGCACCCCCCCTAAGGCTGCAGTCAGAGAGGAAGTTCGGGCCAGCCAATCGCTGCCTGACTGGGCGGAACTTCTTCTCCGACGGCAGAATTGATGTCAGGGGAATGCTGGTCGGCCCGGTGGGAAGCAGAGAGAGCTTGGGGCAGTCGCGGCGGTGGCTTTGGGGCCCGTTTCCCCCGATGGTTGCGGCGGTGGCTTTGGGGCGGGTAGGGAGAAAGAAAGGGGGCAGGCAGGGAGACAGAAGGGAAACAGAAAAAAAGAAAGGGGGCATCAAGAGAGAAAAAAGAAAGAAAGGGCAGGGAGAGAGGAAGAAAAAGTTAGGGGAGGGAATGAGGTCTGGAGGAGAGGAAGCATACAGGCTGAAAGAAGGGAAGAAAGATTGGATGCACAGTCAGAAGATGAAAGTGCAACCAGAGATTCAGAGATCATCAGACAAGGTAGGAAAATGATTTTATTTTAAATTTAGTGATCAAAATGTGTCTGAATTTATATATGCTGTCTATATTTTGCACTATGGCCCCCTTTTACTAAACCGCAATAGTGTTTTTTAGCGCAGGGAGCCTATGAGTGTCGAGAGCAGCGTTGGGCATTTAGGCCCAGATTCTCTAAAAGTGCGTCCCGATTTTAGACAGCTGTAGGCGTCCTACAGCTGTCTAATCAGCCAATCGGGATGCACGTTTTTTTTTTAAAAAAATGCTCCCCAGGCAGGCCTGAAGGCGCCTCCGGGAGCCTAGGGAGACCCGCAAGATGCCTAAGCTCGTCTAAGGGCCTTAGGCGGGCCTTAGGCTGAACCTAGGCGGCCCTACGCGTCTCCCTAGTAGATGAGAAGCTTAAAAATGTAGGCCAGCAAAATGCTGGTCTACATTGTAAGTAAACGCGGCCGCTATACTTATCGCGGCAAGGGATCTCTCTGCCGCTATAAGTATAGCGGGCCGTGGCCCCTGACCGATCACTGGCAGGAGGGTGCCCAAACCCCCCTCCCCGAAGACGCACCCCCCCCCCCCCGACACTACCGACCGCCCCCCCCGACAATATCGGTCGCTGGCAGGAGGGTGCCCAATCTCTCCTGCCCGAAGACGCACCCCCCCCAGCGCTAACAACCCCCACTCCACCAAACCTGTTCTTACAGATGGGTCTTGCACGTCGAGCAAGCAGGCACGCCTCGACGAAATGAGGTGGGCCCGCCCCTTCCTGCCGAAGCCTAAGGCCTGATTGGCCCAGGCTCTAGAAGCCTGGACCAATCAGGCCTTTGGCATAGCGGGTCCGCCCATCCCCACTTAATCTAAGGTCTGATTGGCCAATCAGACCTTAGACTTAGTAGGGATGGGCGGACCCGCTATTCCTAAGGCCTGATTGGTCCAGGCTTCTAGAGCCTGGGCCAATCAGACCTTAGGCTTCGGCGGGATGGGCCGGGAAGGGGCGGGCCCGCCTCATTTTGACGAGGCGTGCCTGCTTGCTCGACGTGCAAGACCCATCTGTAAGAACAGGTTTGGTGGAGTGGGGGTTGTTAGCGCCGGGGGGGGGGGGGGCGTCTTCGGGCAGGAGGGATTGGGCACCCTCCTGCCAGCGACCAATATTGTCGGGGGGGGGGGCGGTCGGTAGTCTCGGGGAGAGGGGTGCGTCTTCGGGCAGGAGGGATTGGGCACCCTCCTGCCAGCGACCGATATTGTCGGGGGGGGGGCGATCGGTAGTGTCGGGGGGGGGGGGGGGGGGGCGGTCGGTAGTGTCGGGGAGGGGGGTGCGTCTTCGGGCAGGAGGGTTTGGGCACCCTCCTGCCAGTGATCGGTCAGGGGGCCACGGCCCGCTATACTTATAGCGGCAGAGAGATCCCTTGCCGCGATAAGTGTAGCGGGCCGTGTCTAATCTAACCCGATTCTCTAACCCGCGTCTGTAACATGGACGCCGGTTACAGAATCGGGGTTTAGTTTAGGCTGATTCTGAATAGGACGCCTCTCCCGGGCGTCCTATACAGAATCAGGGCCTAGGTGTCTTGCGGGCCTCGCCTTCAATATAGGCGGCCTGCCTGGGGAGCATTTTTTTTAAAAAAACGTGCATCCCGATTGGCTGATTAGACAGCTGTAGGACGCCTACAGCTGCTTAAAATCGGGACGCACTTTTAGAGAATCTGGGCCACAGTGCAGTTCCCTGCGCTAAAAACTGCTATTGTGGTTTGGGGGTATATTTGTCTATTTTTGTATGGTTGTTACTGAGGTGACAATGCATAGAGTCATCTGCCTTGACCTCTTTGAAAAAACCCCAGAATAGGAATGATAATTAACATTTTCTCAGCGTAAAGTGTGCTTTGTGTTTTTTAATTTTATTGTTGGTAGATCATTTTGACTTGGTCATTTTAAAGTAGCTCGCAAGCCCAAAAAGTTTGGGCACCCCTGAGCTAGAGCGTTGAAGTTGTGTATTTCTATTTTATCCTCCTTTTTACAAAACTGTGGAGCGTTTTTTAGCGCCAGATGTGATGGTAGCAGCTCTGATGCTCAGAATTCTATGAGCGTCAGAGCTGTTACCACCATGGCTAAAATCCACACTACAGTTTTGTAAAAGGGGGAGGGGTTAGTTTGTGATGACATATTCCATACTAGGCGAAGGTGTTTTCTGTGTGTTTGAAAGACATGGTTTTCTGTTAGGATTGACGGTGTAGGATTGATCTGTGCTGGTCTGGCTTGTTTAGTTTTACAATGGGTGTACTGATGTACTGCTCACTGCAATATGTAAGATGCTGCCTTTTCCTAGGTACTCATGTGTGACGTGTGGCTTGTTACTAAAAATAATGTTTTTCGTATAGATAGGGGGGTGCCAAAAAATGATGGGCCCCGGGTGTTACATATGCTAGGTACGCCACTGTATAGCGAAGCAAAAACTTTAAGTAAATTGTTATTCTTCTAAGTTTTGAGTATTTAACCCTCCCACAATCTCACGGGCACTCGTTTCAAGTTTATTGAGATTTTGATTTAAATGCAATATCAAATATTTTCAATGCTTATAACAAAAATAAATTTGGGGAAATAAATAAAACCATTTGAACAATAAACATACAAACATATCCATAGATGATTAAAAATACATAAGGAGTACAAGGATAAACTACATTTGTTTAAAAATGCGTCCTCCACGCCTGCTCATAAATTTGTAGAGTATGTAACTTGTCGCTCATGCATATTTTTTTTTGCACACACCTCATCAATCCTTAGAGGGAACATTGGTGCCAACATACAAATAGGTATACGGTAACTATCTGGATATCTCATCTGTAAAAAGTTATATAAATAGCATAATGCTTAAATTTGCCTGACTCCAATGCAGGTGTCTGGGGAGGGGGTGGTCCTGGCAGTCCAAAATGTGAGCTGTGCCTTTTTGTGTACTTTATTTCAAGTGCAGATGCCTTTTTGCAAGGAGGTGAGAATGTCTGTCAAGTATATTTATCTGGATTTAAATTTGAATTATGATCCCAATATAATAAAATTAATACCAGCAAAAGACAAGCAGAAAATTACAGGGCAGACAGAAGGCCAACACTTTTCCAGTGCTTAATACATCTGGCTCTTTTCCAGTACCAGAAAGCAACAATGGTGTGATTTCCATTCTAATTACAGAACCTGTAACTTTAAAACTAGCTTTTCCACCTTGTAAGGGCCTAAAGTCCCAAAAAGCCTTCTTTTAATTATTTCTATCTCATATCATAACACAAACACCTTGCAGTTCTATGCAGTTAACATAGAGACTTGTGCAGTAACAGAGCATTACAAAATAACAATGGAAAAATACATTACTTCTACGTTATTCCCTAAAATAATTGCTTAAGTTTTAACATTTTCCCAAAATGAGTATAAGATACAAATGCTCATATTGGAGGGCTTAGTTTTCTCTCCCAACTAGCAGCTTGAAAATCAACATTTTTTACACATATTTAAATTTAGAGCAGCCCCTTACAGTAGGAAACATTAAAAAAAAAATCAGAAAACCATGAAAGCAAATTGATTAATCAGATAACATGGCAATAGACCTTAAAGTGCTTTATTAACAAAAACAACCAAATTTGAAAACAATCCTGGCCTCTGTTAGAAGCCAGTGTAGTTTACAAAAATAAGGAGTAATGTGATCCATTTTTTTCAAATTAAAAAAATCATACTGCGGAGTTCTGAATTAACTGCAGTTTCTGAAAATTCTTTTGTAGACCAGCAAAATATACTATATTTTCATATCAAGCAGCTAAATTTTGGAAGATCTTACTTGGTCAGGTAATTTCCCTGATAAATTATGCTGGGTTTTATTGTAAAAATATAAAATATTAAGGTCTTAAAATTTTATGCCCCAGTCACGATTGTTATCATCTAAGAAGCTGAAGCTATGTCATCGGTAGTTTCACTACCAGCAGGGCCTCCCAAGGCAGACAGGTTTCAGCAGAGATGTCAGACTAACAATGTACCAGCCATCTGGGCGGCAGCAGCAGATGGGCAGTGTTGGAGGTGGAAGATCGTGTTTAATGAACAACATTGAATTTATACTGCACAGAAGAAAGGCCGAGTAATCTACTTCTGTATTCTGCCATGAATCCTTGATCATTTTTATGAAGTCGCTAGGACTAACACGAGTCAATGGCACTTAACAAAATTTTATGACGGCTAAGTTTTGTTCAATATTTAGAACTATTTGTATGTGATTATTGATTTAATTCTGTAATTCCCTTTTTTGGTTTTTGCTGGCAGACTATAAACTAAGGGTAATGTAGCCTATTGAAAGTTATTTAGTATTATCAGTTTTTGAGTGCTGATTTAACCTTGACCCTAAAACATACACCTCTACTAATCTGTATTGTTTAAAGTAGTTTTAAATGTTTGACTTATTATATACTATGTATCATGGAACTGTAAACTGCTTAGACTATTATTACTGATTATATATCATCTGTATTGAACCAATATATGATTCTATGTATGACCACAAGCAAGTCACTTAATGTCATTGTGTCTGAGAACCTAAGTCACAACAGAGCAGGAATGCAAACTTTTGTACACAATTCAGTGCTCTAAACATGTTCTACACTTTTTCTCCCCTCTCCCAAAAACCAGCGATTAACCGAAGGGGCAGGGATAGTAGTAATTTATCAGTGCTGCGCCTGCCTTAGTCTTCTTTTATTTGAGCCCCACATAAGCTCACAGGCGTTACCACAAATCAGATCACAGTTCCGAGTACATACATCTTATGTGAATATACCAAAGCCATAACATCTCAAAATGATATCAAAATCTGGGCTGAGAGGTTACTTTCCTAGTGAGCTCTTCATCATGTCCTTCATTATGTCATTAGGAACTTGCACACCAAGAATCTGATTTCTACTGCTAAGAAAACCCTAAGCTTGTCTGTGAACCTTTCTACTGATAAGAAAACCCTAAGCTTGTCGATAGCCTCCAAATTTCACAGGAAAAGGAATGCTTAAAAAAAACCTAGAGGCCATTCTGAAACTGCTAGTTCTTTGTCAATATGTTTTCAAAAGTACATGCGTAGAATAAAAGTTATTTCACAGTTTAAGCATAGTTGAAAAACAGTGCTGTGGAAGGCAAAGGAACATTCTACATGGACAGAGAGAACGATGACAATGGCATCCGGGACAGGCACTGTTAACACATGTGCTTATAGGTGTAGATGTATGCTTTGCAATTTGGGCAGCTGTGCACCACATCTTTGAATTCGTCCATCACACAGGGAATCAGGCAACATCCTAAGTCACACCTGTAAGACCAGAAATACAAAAGCGTTAGAAGCAAGCAGTACCAAAGCTGCCTACATTTATACACATCTAAAATATTCAAGCACCAACATATATGTACCTATGTGTGCACATACTAATTCTACAAATATACATATACAGTATCTTACATTGTGTGGAGTTTGAGGGTGGAGATGGTATTGTGCAAAGTAAATTGCATAGCTCTGGAACTTAGATACTACACACACTTATGACAGCCTTAAGATGGGATAAGAGAACATGCCTAAATTATACACAGCTATCTTACCTATTAAACAACAATTCTATAAAAGAAAGCAAGTGCCTATATTCCCTTAAGAAACAGCCTTCTATTTTGTGCCCAGTTATAGCATTACCTGTCTATTGGGCCTATAATCAAAACATCCAGACATCTGAAAACCCACCTAAGTCAGCACTTGGACGTCCTAATTGACAGGATGTCCAAGTGCCGATAATTAAAACCCTTTTTCTGAACATCCAATGAGATACTTCTCCCACTGTACATCCACAGCTCCCACTGTACGTACAGAGCTCAAAGGGGCGTGTTGGTAGGAGTGTTATGGGTAGCATTTGGGCAGGCTTAGATGTAAGACATCCTGCAGGGATAATCAAAATGTTTCGGCAGAAGACCTGGATGGAACTTATACTCTTTTAAGGCAGGTCTAACTCAAAATGTGTAAGTGTTAAAAAGGTACCCAAAGTGACCAGATAACCACTGCGGAGATAAAGTAAAAACCTTCACACACTTCCTCAGTGTTCACTGAACCCTTGCACCCACAAAGATAAGAAAACAAAAGTACATACCTGTCTCCAGAACAGTAACACCTGGTAGAGGAAAACCTAGTAAACGTACACAAAGTTGTCTTAAGTAGTGTGATGGGCGGGCGGACTAGCTAGTGAACCATAGAGAGGAGTAGCAAGTTGCATAAGCCACTCTAACCACTACAATTATGGTGAAACGTGTAAAAGAAACAAAACACACTGTGGAAAGGTGATGTTCCTGAGATGGGCCTTAATGATTAAACAACCTCTAGGACCCAGTCCGCTGGGAGAGTTGGACCCAACACAGTCCTTGTTTCGATGAGAATGTCTTCCTCAGGGGTCCTATGAATAATAGCGTGATCACAGATGTCAAGTACACTGGGGAATCCATCTGGGTAAACCTGGCCAGAGGCGGAGAGAAATGCCTATACCTTGGTGTGGTATACAGACCTCCAAGACAATCGGAGGACAAGGACACAGAATTAATTGAAGATATTGAGAATATCACCTTACGGGGGGACGTTGTCCTGCTAGGGGACTTCAACATGCCTGATGTAGACTGGAACACATTCTCAGCAACAACTTGTAGTAGCAGGAGGATATTAACATCCATGAAGGGAGTACAGCTCAAACAAATGGTGCTAGAGCCCACTAGGGCCCAGGCCATCCTGGACCTGGTACTTACGAACGGGGAAAGCGTCACGGAAGTCTCGGTGGGAGAAACGCTGGCAACCAGTGACCATAACATGGTATGGTTCAACCTTAGAAAGGGCTTCCCTAGATCACAAACAAAAACAAAGGTACTCAATTTCCGGGGCACTGACTTCGCAAGCATGGGTGATTTCGTCCATCAGACGCTACAGGCTCAAGAAATAAAGGATGATGTGGAAGCTATGTGGTCAACACTGAAAAAGACACTACACGAAGCAACTAACCGCTACATAAAATCGGTAAACAAACAACAAAGAAAGAGGAAACCCCGTTGGTTCACTGATGAGGTCTCACACCTAGTCAAGGACAAGAAAAGAGCATTTCTTTCATACAAACGCACCGGGGAGAAAGAAGCTAACATTGAATACAAGACAAGGTCTGCAGCGGTCAAAACAGCAGTCAGGGAGGCCAAACTTCGAGTGGAAGAAACTCTAGCAAAGAACATTAAGAAAGGGGACAAATCCTTCTTCAGGTATATTAGTGACAGGCAGAAGAACACAAACGGGATAGTACGCCTCAGAACAGCAGACGGGAATTATGTGGAAACAGATTCCGAAAAAGCCAAATTACTGAACGATTACTTCTGCTCAGTCTTTACCTGCGAGGCACCTGGACACGGGCCACAGCTGGAAGCAAAGCCAAGCAAGGAAGACCCATTTCAGAATTTTGGGTTCTCACCAGCTGATGTTTACAGCGAACTGTCAAGACTCAAGGTGAGCAAAGCCATGGGACCAGACGAATTGCACCCACGAGTGCTCAGGGAGCTGTGCGATGTCCTGGCGGAACCGTTAACCATGCTCTTCAATCTCTCCCTAAGTATGGGAAGAGTCCCCCTGGACTGGAAGACAGCTAACGTCGTTCCTCTGCACAAAAAGGGTTGCAGAGCGGAGGCTGCGAATTACAGACCAGTGAGTCTCACATCAATAGTGTGTAAACTCATGGAAACATTACTTAAATGCAAATTAGATACAATTTTGGATGAGGGGAATCTAAGGGATCCTAGTCAACATGGATTCACTAAGGGTAGGTCATGCCAATCCAATCTTATCAGCTTCTTTGATTGGGTAACAGGAAAGCTAGACTCGGGAGAGTCTCTAGACATAGTGTACTTGGATTTCAGTAAGGCTTTCGACAGCGTCCCACACCGTAGACTATTAAACAAGATGAAATCGATGGGGTTAGGTGAGACACTAATTGCATGGATCAATGATTGGCTAAGTGGAAGACGTCAGAGGGTGGTGGTCAACGGCACCCTCTCTGAGACATCGGAGGTGACCAGCGGAGTGCCACAGGGCTCGGTCCTGGGTCCACTCCTTTTTAACATATTCATAAGGGACTTGACCCAAGGGCTTCAGGGTAAAGTAACTCTATTCGCTGATGACGCCAAACTATGTAATATAGTAAGTGAAAGCAATCTGCAGGATAGTATGACGCAGGATCTAATTACGTTGGAAAACTGGTCCTCGACATGGCAGCTGGGCTTCAACGCTAAGAAATGTAAGGTTATGCATCTCGGTAGCAGAAATCCATGCAAACCTTACACCTTAAATGGAGAAACACTAGCTAGGACTTCAGAAGAAAGGGACTTGGGAGTAATCATCAGTGCAGACATGAAGGCCGCCAAACAAGTAGAGAAGGCCTCATCCAAAGCAAGGCAACTTATGGGATGTATCAACAGAAGCTTCGTTAGCCGCAAATCTGAAGTCATAATGCCACTGTACAGAACCATGGTGAGACCTCATCTGGAGTACTGTGTACAATTCTGGAGGCCACATTACCGTAAAGACGTGCTTAGAGTTGAGTCGGTTCAGCGAATGGCCACTAGGATGATCTCGGGGCTCAAGGGTCTCTCGTACGAAGAAAGACTAAACAAATTGCAGCTCTACACTCTAGAGGAGCGCAGGGAGAGGGGGGACATGATTGAGACATTTAAATACATCATGGGACGTGTCGAAGTGGAAGAAGACATCTTCTTTCTCAAGGGACCCTCGGTCACAAGGGGGCATCCGTTCAAACTCAGAGGAGGGAAATTCAATAGTGACATAAGGAAGTATTTCTTCACAGAAAGGGTTGTAGATCACTGGAACAAGCTTCCAGAGCAGGTGATCAAGGCCACCAGCGTTATTGACTTTTAAGAATAAATGGGATGCCCTAGTAGGATCCTTACGAGTGTCGAGTTAAGGAACTAGGTCATTAGTATTCAGACTTAATGGGGTGGGTCAGTAGAGTGGGCAGACTTGATGGGCTATAGCCCTTTTCTGCCGTCATGTTTCTATGTTTCTATGTAATGTGATGATGTATGTATTGTTGAAGAAACATATGTGATAGTGAATAGTGAATAATGAGGTCCATGTGATGGCATGCATTGGTGTGGCATGGTACAAGACTTCAGTAGGTATATGAATGACTGGTGTTACGTGGAGCACAAAAGAGTGAAATGATCTGTGATTGATAGACCAAAATTTGGTGTTATGTGGAGTGCAAAACAGTGAATGCAGCTGTGGTGGCAAGATCTAAAATTGATAGACCGAAGCTAAAAGTGCCTGTTATTGGAGAAATACTCCAGCAAGACATTGTGCATAAAGCAAGCCCAGCAAAACCCTCTGTGATAGGGTGAAGTTCCTGTCACATGCCAGCAGAGGAAGCCTGGGCAGTGGAGCTCATTTGCATAGAGACCTTGCAAAGCTGCTGGGAGCTGTCCGTTCACCCTGCATAAAGTAAGATGCTGAAAAGGGCTGAGAAAAGTAGGAGCTCATTCAGGAGGAAGAATGCTGGCTTTGGCCTAACTCCCGGTAAGCCCTCGATACCAATACCTTTGAGAAAGAGAGAGACAGACACTAGTGGGGAATACTGGTGGTGCCAGCTGAGGAGTAAAGTAGGAACCGGTGAAGAGCATCCAGGATTGGTGGGGACCCAAAAGATCAGGGAGTAAGGGACCAGCAGTTGCCCCACAAGCAGCTGGAAGAGTTCAAGGTACAAAGGCTGAGGGGAACCTGGTGAGAGACCGGTAAATGGTACTGGGAGCTGTCAGAGGACCCCCTAGGAAGCAGCTTGATAATCCAGAGAGGTGTCCCGAGAGTAAGTGACCAGTGGTGACCAGAGGGACTGGTGAAGAGGTAGGCCATAAGACCAGGGAGGTTGTGTAGAACAGTGTGACAAGCGAGTCCAAAAGAACAGAGTTGACAAGAAAGAAGATCAGAAGTGCCTGGGGAGTGGAGAGGGGATGGGTAGTGACTGTTCGGCTTGATCATAAGATCACACCCACCTAAAACCTATTGTACTGTTATATAGGTGACATCTGCAGCCATAAGGGCTATTGGGATGATAAGACAGGTAGATACTGAAGGTTTTGGGGGAGTTTTGGAGGGCTCACCATATACTAAAAGGGGAAAAATGCTTGAGTACCTGAATAAATTTATGTAAACTATTCTGAGCTCTCCTGGGAGAATGGTATAGAAAGTTGAATAAATAAATAAATTAAAATATGTACCTGGCACCCTTTGTGTAATGTTCACAGCAGTGCCCTCTAAGATGCCTCACTACCCTGTTGATTTGTCTGTGTGGCCAGTCCATTAAGATGCTGGCCCCTCTTATATCCAAATGGGCTTGATTTGGAGGTTTTGAACATGGGATGTTTTTGTATTTCAAAATGGCCCCAAAGGTTAGATGTCCTAAGGGCCAAGATGTCCTAATGGATCATTAAAAAAATAAATAAATAAATTGACTGATGGGTGACGGCACCGACGGAGCCCCGGTACGGACAATTTTAGAGTGATTGCACTCTAAGAACTTGGAAAGTTCTAGCAGGCCGCACCGTGCACGCGCGAGTGCCTTCCCGCCCGACAGAGGCGCGCGGTCCCCAGTTAGGATAAGCCAGCTAAGAAGCCGGGGAGGTGGGTGGGACGCAAGAATATCTGCCTGCTGTCCCTGGATGACACCTGTTACGGTAAGTAACTGTGCTTTATCCCAGGACAAGCAGGCAGCATATTCTTGACTGATGGGTGATCTCCAAGCTAACAAAAAGAGGGATGGAGGGTAGGTTGGCCATTAGGAAAACAAATTTTGCAAAACAGATTGGCCGAAGTGTCCATCTCGTCTGGAGAATGCATCCAGACAATAGTGAGATGTAAAAGTGTGAACTGAGGACCATGTAGCAGCCTTGCAGATTTCCTCAATAGGCGTGGAACGGAGATGGCCTATTGAGATGCTGCCATAGCTCTAACTCTATGGGCCGTGACAGAACCTTCCAGTGTCAGTCCGGATTGAGCATAACAAAATGAAATGCACGCTGCAAGCCAATTTGACAACGTACGTTTAGTAACAGGACGTCCTAATTTATTCGGATCAAAGGACAGAAAGAGTTGGGGAGATGATCTGTGGGGCTTAGTACGCTCTAAATAGTAAGCTAGAGCCCGCTTACAGTCCAAAGTATGCAGAGCCTGTTCTCCAGAATGCGAGTGAGGTTTCGGAAAGAAGACAGGCAGAACAATAGATTGGTTGAGATGGAATTCAGAGACAACCTTAGGGAGAAACTTTGGATGTGTACGCAGAACCACCTTGTCATGATGGAAGACTGTAAAAGGTGGATCCGCAACTAGTGCATGTAGCTCACTGACCCTCCTGGCAGAGGTAAGAGCAATAAGGAAAAGTACCTTCCAAGTGAGAAACTTGAAAGAAGCGGTAGCCAAAGGTTCAAATGGAGGCTTCATTAAGGCGGAAAGAACTATATTGAGATCCCAGATAACAGGAGGGGCTTTAAGAGGTGGTTTCACATTGAAAAGACCCCGCATGAATCTGGACACCAAGGGATGAGCTGAGAGGAGTTTTCCATGGACTGGCTCATGAAAAGCAGCAATAGCACTAAGGTGGACTCTGATGGAAGTAGACTTGAGGCCAGAGTCAGACAAAGAAAGAAGATAATCCAACAACGTCTCCACTGCAAGGGAAGTGGGATCAAAATGATGAAGAAGACACCAGGAAGAAAATCGAGTCCACTTCTACAGGTAACATTGCAGAGTGGCCAGTTTCCTGGATGTGTCCAGAATGGAGCGAACGGGCTGAGACAAAAGAGTATCAGTCGAAGTCAGCCCGAAAGATACCAAGCTGTCAGGTGCAGAGACTGGAGGTTGGGATGTAGAAGGGTCTCCTGATGTTGTGTAAGCAGAGAAGGAAACAGTGGAAGAAGAACGGGTTCCCTGGAACTGAGTTGAAGTAGAAGGGAGAACCAATGTTGTCTGGGCCACCATGGAGCAATCAGACCGTGGTGGCTCGTTCCTTCTTGAGCTTGAACAAGGTTCTTAACATGAGAGGCAGAGGAGGGAAAGCGTACAGGAACAGATTGGACCAATCGAGGAGAAATGCATCCGCTGCCAGACGGTGGGGAGAGTAGAGTCTGGAGCAGAATAGGGGCAGGTGGTGATTGTGAGGAGCTGCAAAGAGGTCTATCTGAGGAGTGCCCCACTGAGCGAAGATGGACTGTAGAGTTAAAGGATCGAGTGTCCACTCGTGAGGCTGGAGAATTCTGCTGAGCTTGTCCGCCAAGGAATTCTGTTCTCCCTGAATGTAGATAGCTTTCAGGAATAGATGGTGATCTGTGGCCCAAGCCCAAATCTTCTGGGCTTCTTGGCACAAGAGGCGAGAGCCTGTCCCACCCTGCTTGTTGATGTAGTACATCGCAACTTGATTGTCTGTGCACAGCAGGAAGACTTGAGGAAAGAGAAGATGCTGGAAGGCCTTGAGGGCATAAAACATTGCTCTGAGTTCCAGGAAATTGATGTGATGCTTCATTTCCTGAGCTGTCCAAAGTCCTTGAGTTTGGAACTCGTTCAAATGAGCTCCCCAGGCATAAGGGGAGGCGTCGGTGGTGATGACAAGTTGATGAGGAGGTAGATGGAACAGAAGACCTCTGGAGAGATTTGAGGATATCAACCACCATTGTAGAGACCGACGAAGAGATGATGTTACAGATATGTGACGTGAGCAAGGAACCATCGCTTGGGACCACTGGGTAGCTAGGGTCCATTGAGGAGTGCGCAGGTGAAGACGTGAAAGTGGTGTGACATGAACTGTGGAGGCCATGTGACCCAAGAGTATCATCATTTGCTTGGCAGAGATGGAACGTTGTGGAAGCACCTGCTGACATAGAGATTGAAGCGTTTGAATACGGTTGGACAGCAGAAACGCTCTCATGAGGACTGTGTCAAAGATTGCTCCAATGAATTGAAGTCTCCGAGTGGGGATGAGATGAGATTTGGGTAGATTGATCTCGAACCCCAGCAAACGTAGAAATAGAATGGTCTGGTTGGTGGCCTGGAGTACTGTCTGAGATGAATTGGCCTTTATTAACCAATCGTCCAGGTAAGGAAACACCTGAAGGTGGTGGGCACGTAGAAAAGCAGCCACCACAATCAGACATTTGGTAAACACTCTTGGAGAGGAGGCAAGACCGAAGGGTAGCACCTTGTACTGGTAATGACAACGATTGATCATGAAGCGTAGGTACTGTCTGGAGGCCAGTATGTGAGTGTATGCTTCTTTGAGATCGAGGGAACATAGCCAGTCGCCTTGATTGAGAAGAGGGTAAAGAGTGGCTAAAGAGAGCATTCTGAATTTCTCTTTGACCAAGCATTTGTTGAGATCGCGAAGATCTAGGATGGGTCTGAGATCTCCTGTTTTTTTGGGAACTAGAAAATAACGGGAGTAGAATCCCTGCCCCTTTTGATCTAGAGCAGGGGTGTCAAAGTCGATCCTCGAGGGCCACAATCCAGTCGGGTTTTCAAGATTTCCCCAATGAATATGCATGAGATCTATGTGCATGCACTGCTTTCAATGCATATTCATTGGGGAAATTCTGAAAACCCGACTGGATTGCGGCCCTCGAGGACCGACTTCGACACCTGTGATCTAGAGCAGTGGTTCCCAACCCTGTCCTGGAGGAACACCAGGCCAATTGGGTTTTCAGGCTAGCCCTAATGAATATGCATGAAGCAAATTTGCATGCCTATCACTTCCATCATATGCAAATTTCTCTCATGCATATTCATTAGGGCTAGCCTGAAAACCCGATTGGCCTGGTGTTCCTCCAGGACAGGGTTGGGAATCACTGATCTAGAGGAACTTCCTCTATGGCGTTCAGAAGGAGGAGGGATTGAACCTCCAGAAGAAGGAGTGAAACCTGAGGAGTGTTCAAAGCAGACTCTCTTGGCAGACTTTGGGCAGGAAGTGTCTGAAAGTTGAGAGAGTAGCCGTGGCGGATGATGTTGAGGACCCACTGATCCGAGGTGATGGTTTCCCAACGGCTTATGAAAAGAGTAAGGCGTCCTCCTATGGGCTGCGGAAGGTGGGCGGCACGATGGAGACTGGCTATGTCCTGGAGAACCAAGTCAAAAGGGTTGAGTGGATTTTTGTGAAGGGGGAGGCTTCACCTGTTGTTGCTGCTGTGCTGGTCTAGCAGCTTGCCTCTGCTGTTGCCTCTGACGCCTGGGTTGCTGCGGGGCCTGTGGTAAAGGACGAGCCACAAATCTACGCTGGTAGGCCGACTGTTGGCGAAAAGGCCTGGTAGGAGGGGTTTTCTTTTTCGTTTTAAGGAGAGTGTCCCACCGAGTCTCATGAGCTGAGAGCTTTTGGGTAGTGGAGTCCATGGATTCTCCAAACAGCTCATCCCCCAAGCAAGGTGCATTGGCCAGGCGATCTTGGTGATTGACATCGAGTTCTGAAACTCTAAGCCAGGCCAGTTGCCGCATGGCCACTGACATAGCCGTGGCCCTAGAGGTCAGCTCAAAGGTATCATAGATTGATCTGACCATGAACTTACGAAGTTGTAAGAGCGATGAAGAAGTTTGGCGAAAGGCAAATTTTTTACGGTCAGGGAGGTATTTCTCAAAAGTTGACAAAGTTTGAATGAGATGCTTAAGGTAGAACGAAAAATGGAAAGCATAGTTCCCAGATCTATTAGCTAGCATCGCATTCTGATACAACCGTTTGCCAAACTTATCCATGGCCTTACCTTCTCTGCCAGGAGGGACAGAGGCGTACACACTAGCCCCCGTGGATTTCTTTAAAGTAGATTCTACCTGTAAAGACACATGGGGGAGTTGCGGTTTGTCAAAGCCCGGAATAGGTATGACCTTATATAAGGAGTCCAGTTTGCGAGGAGCTCCTGGAATGGTCAAAGGTGTCTCTAGATTTTTATAGAAAGTCTCTCGCAAAATATCATGGAGAGGCAATTTTAAGAATTCCCTTGGAGGCTGGTCAAAGTCCAGTGCATCGAGAAATGCCTTGGATTTTTTGGATTCAGCCTCCAAGGGAATAGAGAGAGAGTTGCACATCTCTTTGAGAAAAGAGGTGAAAGAAGTTGCATCAGGTTTTGAGGATGGATCTAAACCAGAAGGATCCTCGTCCCCTGACGAACAGTCTCCCTCAGAGAGGAAAGGCTCCTCTGAATCACCCCACAGATCAGGGTCCCTCACTTGAAAGCTACGGTCCCGTGACTCCGGTGTGGAGGGTTCTAGGTGTCGAGTTTTGTGAGTCGACTTACCAGACCTCTGAGAAACGGTACCGGGAGATGTCATTGGGCGTGCCGGTGCTGAAGTTTGCACCGCCTGGTGTAAAGACCTCGGTTCCGGAGCTAAAACTGGCATGGATACCGAGGAAGCTGTTTGTACCGGTACCGACAAAGTGGATGCCGATAAAAGAGGCTGTTCCACTGCCGGTAGCGGTAGCTCAGACCGGACCGGGACTGGAAGGCTCGGTGTCAGAAGAGCAGGCAGGAGCTGCTGCAATTGCTCTTTGAGCTGTACTTGCAGGACGGCGGCAATTTGCTCGTCCAGCGAAGGCACCGGTACCGCTTTTTTCTTCTGCGGTACCTTTGGTGCCGCTCTACACTCCGAAGAAGAACCCGAGGTCGAAGGGCTAACCTCAATTGGAGCGGAGCGCTTCCGCGGGCGCCTCGAGGTCGGCAGGATTGGGCTCGCTGCCACTGAGACCGGAGGACGCTCCAGCGGGGAAGGCTTCTTAGCCGGCTTACCTGAGGGATGCGACGCCGGCACGGTGTCGCGCGGCGTTGATGAGGTAGGTGCCGACTGTGTTGGGGCCGAAGTCGGGACCGGTGCCGCCGAATCCGACATCTCGGTACCAAATAAAAGTTGCTGTTGGATCTGGCGGTTTTTTTACGTTCTCTTTTTGAGAGTGGCACAGCGGGTGCAGGTGGACGCCCGATGGTCAGGACCCAGGCACTGTAAGCACCAGTTGTGCGGGTCAGTGAGGGAAATGGGCCTTGCGCACCGCTGGCACTTCTTAAAACCGGGTTGGGGGGGCATGAACGTGAATACGGCTTCTCCCAAATCGAAGGCCGAGGCCTCGATGGTGGCAGCAGGCCCCGCCGGGGCGAACCCGAAAAAGAGAGGGAAAAAAAAAAAAAAAAAATTCTTTTTTTTTTTTTATTATTAAAAAAAGAAAAGAAAAAAGGGAAATACAAATTCCGAAAAGGTTTACGCGAGCGGGAAGGCGAATGAGAAAAAAGTTTTCAACAGCCGTTGAAAGTGCGTCTTCTTAGCTCCGCGGAAACTAAGAAACTGGGGACCGCGCACCTCTGTCGGGTGGGAAGGCACTCGCGCGTGCGCGGTGCGGCCTGCTAGAACTTTCCAAGTTCTTAGAGTGCAATCACTCTAAAATTGTCCGTACCGGGGCTCCGTCGGTGCCGTCACCCATCAGTCAAGAATATGCTGCCTGCTTGTCCTGGGATAATGGATGTTTCCCCGCCACGATATTTGGACATCTTGCGGGATACAGCCAAAGTCGGACTTACATAGTAACATAGTAACATAGTAACATAGTAGATGACGGCAGATAAAGACCCGAATGGTCCATCCAGTCTGCCCAACCTGATTCAATTTAAATTTTTTTTTTTTTTTCCTTCTTAGCTATTTCTGGGCGAGAATCCAAAGCTCTACCCGGTACTGTGCCTGAGTTCCAACTGCCAAAATCTCCGTCAAGACCCACTCCAGCCCATCTACACCCTCCCAGCCATTGAAGCCCTCCCCAGCCCATCCTCCACCAAACGGCCATACACAGACACAGACCGTGCAAGTCTGCAAGATGCACTATTGAAAATGCTCCTCTATATGTGCAACCTAAGTAGAACGCTTGGCCAATCAGAGATTCCTTCCTACCCCAAATCACATGTGCAAGTGTGGATACAGTTAGTGGTCAGAAGAGGAAGTTTGCAACTCCAAAACGTAATTTTCTTAATCCCTCTATTACCAAATGTTTTTGCCACCAAGGTATATGAATATAGGATGCTTTTAAAATAATTTGCAGAATGTGTGGGGAGGGTAGAGGAGTTCATAGCAGTATCAGGTAATAATACTAGCGGGTACAGTCTGCTGATATCTTCTGTGTGATATTAATGTCCAAGTATGTACTGCTATGATTGTGTTTTTCTGGTTTGTAATTACTATTGTTATAAATAAAGAATTAGAAAAAAAAAAGAGTTTGCAGGCTACAATGGCTCACTTGTCAAGTTGACTTATCTGTAAATGCTACTGACCTCTGGTCATATCTGAAAGTTGGCACACTGGCTCCTTGGTGGGAAGGAAGAAAAAAAAAAGGGATTTCTGCCAGCAGATACCATTAGCTTAGCTTGTAAACATCAGGGAAGTATTTGGAGCCTCCCCTTCCCTTTCCTATAGATTAACAAGAAATTACACTTCAGAGATGCTAAGACTTCTTTGCTCCACAACATTTAATTGTAATCTTTTCTGAATCAAAATAAATAAGAAAATGTTTTTTCTTTTTCCTCAGATCTTTTTGCTTCCATTTTGTGTTTCATTCTTCCTTATACCGCGTAAAATGGAAAAGGAATCCGTGTGGGTTCCATTAACTAACAAGGACGCTCTTGGATTAGAATATAAAGGACGCACCGCACTAAGATAGAATCCCCCAAGCCCAACATATTTGAGTATGAAACAGAAAGGACCAATGAACGCTATCAAAGGCCTTAGAGGCATCTAAACTGGCAAACAAAGCTGGAATGCGGTGATACTGACAATGAGCGAGTGCAAAAAGAACCTTCCGCACATTGCAAACCGACTGGTGGCCACGAACGAAACCAACCTGGTCCTCGTGAATTACTGAAGGAAGATGGGGAGCTAGTCGATTAGCCAGCATATGAGAAAGAAGCTTAAGATCAACGTTAATCAAAGATATCGGGTGATAGGAACCAGGGTCATTGGCCCCCTTACCCGGCTTCAACAACAAAGTGATAAGTGCCTCATTAGCTTAACGGGGGAAGGAACCATGAGAAATGGCAGTATTAAAATAGGATAAGGGGCCACACAATTGAGGAGAAAGAATGCAATAAAATTCCCCAGAAAATCCATTGGGGCCTTGCCAGGGCGTAGGGCCTTATTAGCCGAGTGTAATTCCTGTGTCTGGAAAGGACAATTAAGGCTGGACGCTACATCTTCAGGCAAGCGAGGCAAGCCAGACGAGTGAAGATAATCCGCTAAGAGATTGGGAAAAGCATCATCAGGTGCAGCATATAACTGCGTAAAAAAATCATAGAGAACCTCGTAGACATCCACAGTACGAGATACCCTACCGCCCCCCGGAGACCAAAGCATCAAAATTGGTCTCCGACCAGTCTTGGTGTCTACTAAGCGTGCCAATAGACACCCGGGTTTGTTGCCAAACCTCTGAAAATGATGCCTATGAAAAGCCACCCACCTCCGAGATTGAGTGTGAAGAAGAGAATTAAGAGCCTCCTGAGATGACAAATATTGATCCCGAGTTTCCACCAAAGGAATAGAGTGAAATACTCTCTTAGCAGCACGTAAGGCCCTTTCCAAGATTATTAATCCCTTTATTGATACGTTTATTTCTGGCACATGTAAAAGAAATGATATGACCCCGAAGTACAGTTTTAGCAGCTTCCCAAAAGAGCATGGGGTAATCTTGATGTTGTACATTATTAGCCAAATAGTCATCCCATTGGGTCTGAAGGAAAGTCTGAAATTCGACATCATGTGCTAAATAAAAGGGAAAATGCCAAGAGAGAGAACATAAGAACATAAGAAGTTGCCCCCGCTGAGTCAGACCAGAGGTCCATCTTGCTCAGCGGTCCGCTCCCGTGGCGGCCCATCAGGCCTAGTGCCTGAACAGTGGTCCCTGATTAATTTTGTAACTTACCTCTAATCCCATCCCTATAATCTACCTTTACTCTTATCTGTACCCCTCAATCCCTTTGTCTTCCAAGTACCTATCCAAAGCTTCTTTGAACCCCTGTAGCATGCTCCTGTTTTATCACATCCTCTGGTAGCGCGTTCCATGTATCCACCACCCTCTGTGTGAAAAAGAACTTCCTGGCGTTTGTTCTAAACCTCTCCCCTTTCAATTTCTCTGAGTGCCCCCTTGTACTTATTGATCCCCTTAATTTGAAAAATCTGTCCCTGTCTATTTTTTCTATGCCCTTCATGATCTTGAAGGTTTCTATCATGTCTCCTCTAAGTCTCCGCTTTTCCAGGGAGAAAAGCCCTAGCTTTTTCAGTCTGTCAGTATATGAGAGGTCCTCCATGCCCTTTATTAGCTTAGTTGCTCTTCTCTGGACCCTCTCAAGTACCTCCATGTCCTTTTTGAGGTACGGCGACCAGAACTGAACACAGTACTCCAGGTGCGGGCGCACTGTGTTCAGTTCTGGTCGCCGTACCTCAATAGACAACATCCAGGTGAATGTCCAACTAGACCGGGGTATGATCCGAAATATTCAGAGGACCAATCTCCGCCAACAAGACAGAAGGAAACAACTCCTGAAACACAAAGATGCTATCAATTCTAGACCAGGTATTATGAGCTCAGGAGAGATGAGTATAGTCTCGAACCTCGGAGTGTAAAAGATTCATTCTTCTTTATAAAAATCCCCACAAAGAAAAGACAAGGCAACTCACATAGAGGAAACATTTCTCTAGGCAACACCACTGGATGGATGATCTTATGATCAAGATACTAAAAGGAATTTCTGAACTAATAGGGATACCTATTTTCAGAAAATACTCTTGGAGCAGGAAATGCATTTCTCAGTCAGTGTTTGTTCTCACTCCTCTTCAAACAACCCTCTTCTCACTGCCACCCAATCTTTACACTGCTATACCACCACTGAAACAAAACCAATAGTCTGCTCTTAGTTAAGAAATATTACAATTTTCAGAGTGCAAAATGTTATTGCCTACAAATTTGCTGACATTTCTACATATTCCAGTGGATTAACCCAGAAATTATACTGGGTTATGACAATACTAGAAATGCCTTCCTATGTCCACAAGAGGGCACTCACAGAATCATAAAAAACAATTTGAAATTACAATTGGTCTACTACTGGGAAACTACAATGAATGGATCAGAGAACTCATGTTCTAAACTTAAAATCCTGTTTATTTATCCTGTTAAAATCCTGTGGGTCGTTGTAGTGCCAATAAATTTTCCAATTTCAGAAAGATGAGCAATGCTGCAAAAACCTCATATACAAATGAGCTTCGCGGAGGTTTACAGAAATTCCACTAGATCAGTCATTGGAGAAAGCGACTAACACATGCGCAGAAAAATCCACAGAAAGAGGCATAAATTTGCACATGTACCAGGAAATGCTACATCATAGGCACATAAGCCTTATTGTAGTGAATCATGGGTGCATGCCATAAGCATCTATTGATGCCATAGGTAGAGGGGAGGGGAGCAAACCATGCAAATGCTTTTCTCTACACTGCCTTAGGGGGGCAATACTGTATATGCTGCTCCTGTATTTTTATTTATTTTTTTTAACTTACACCTCTCATGCAATCGGCAGCCCCAGACCTGCCAGCGCAGGAGGTCTAACAATTAAGTTTGTGAACTCATCCTAGAAAAAGTGCTACATACTTCATTGCTGAATTTCACTATGGTCACCTTTGAAGTACTCCCCTTGGGAAGCTATGCACCAATACCAGCATCAAAGCAATTTTGGAACGCTTTTTATGGAATGGCCATCAGAGCCGTCATCATATTATTCTTGATGTCCTGAATGTCATCAAAACGGCTTCCTTTCAATATTTCCTTTATCTTCAGGTAAAGAAAAAAGTCATTGGGGGCCAGATCAGGTGAGTAGGAACGGTGTTCCAATACAGTTATTTATTTACTGGTTAAAAACTCCCTCACAGACAGTGCTATGTGAGCTGGTGAATTGTCATGATGCAAGAGCCATGAAGTAACATTTTTGCACACACCTTTCTCATGCCAAGATTTTCACTGAAGATTTTCTTAACTGTTTATCAATGTTTACTTGATCTGTGGGCTATGGACAATATCTGTATTAGATTGATTTAAATCTAGTCTAAAAACTTTTTTGTTCCAGAATGCTTTTGGCTAAAAAACTGCCCTTTTAAGGACAAAACAATCCTCTTCTGATTTTACCTTCCACGTCGTTCTCCCCTTTTATGTTATTTTTGCAAATATTATAGTTCTTGCCCATTTCCTTATGTTTGATGTATGTCCGTAAGTCAAGTAATATGTTGTACTAACATTCCCTAGTAATGCCCATTTTTGTTAATTTTATAATTTGTTTTTAATGTATCTATTCGCTTTACTATTCGTATTGTACACCACCTAGAAGCCTGATTAGGCAGTATAAGAGATTTTTAATAAACTTGAAATTTCTCACAGTCAGCAGAAAATTTTGATGCATAATTTGATGGTTTTTTACAATGTTTTCATCTGTTCTGCTTGTTACTGGCCGCCCTGACCTCTCTTCATCAATGACGCTTTCTCTTTCCTCAGAAAAACATTTAATCCATTTGTACACTGCCATTTTCTTTATGGCATTATCCCAATAAACTTGGACTAACATGTCCCTGATTTCACTTTCATTCTTGCCAAGTTTAACAAGAAATTTAATGTTTGTTTGTTGCTCTAATTCAAGCTCTGACATTCTTGCAATGGCACACACGTCAACATGAACACAGATATACCAAGGTTATGAAACCTTACTGAGTTATTTATTACATTACATTATATTAGGGATTTCTATTCCGCCATTACCTTGCAGTTCAAGGCGGATTACAAAAGAATTATCCAAGATGTATTACAACAAGAACTTACAAAAAAAAAAAAATTGGTCATTTTCAAAAAAAGTAAGAAATGGGTAAGGTTATTTGTTTGGGGTAGTTGGCTTTAGTGAGAGGTGGAGTTTGAGACTTGCTGTATTATTTCTTTTTTCAGAGTTTTCTTGAAGAGTATGGTCTTTATTTCTTTTCTAAAAGTCTTGTAGTCGAGGAATGCCGTCAGTAGATTGGCGATTTGGTTGTCTAGTTTGGCTGCATAAGCGTATAGTGGAAAGTTCATGAACCTAATTGTCAGTCCTCTATGCTTTTAATAAGCATGCATGAGATGTGGCCTTTAAGACACACGTATAAGAAGTGCTTTTAACACACAATGGCACCCTCCCATCACATCTCACGCAATCAGCAGTTCAAACCTGACGCGCTTTTAACACATGAGGTTAACACTACCAGCACCTCAAGACCTGCTGGTAATTTTGGAGCATTAAAAGGTCAGCGTTCCATTTCATGCATCGCCAGGTAATGTCTGGGCATTGCCTGTATTGTTCATTGTAATATTAATGACCTTAATAACATAGTACTGTGTTTCCCCGAAAATAAGCCCTAGCATCATTTTCAGGGTAGGTCTTAATATAAGCCCTACCCCAAAAATAAGCTTTAGTCCCGGGATTCGCCGGCAACTCTTCAACCTAGCCCTCTCCTCCACCGCGCAACCGAACCCCTACTGACCCTCCATCCTTCCCTCCCCGCTGACCACGAGTGAACCCTACCATCATCAGTAACATGACAGAGTGAAATCCGCAACGGACAAGGTCAAGCAGCCTCTTTAGAGTGCTGCCGGCCCCATGCTGCCTCGGATGAAGGTAGGGCTCGCTCGCGGTCGGCGGGGAGGGAAGGATGGAGGGTCAGCAAGGGTTCGGCTGCATGGTGGGAGCAGAGGGGGTGCTCAAGGGTTCTGCTGCACAAGGGATGGGAGAGAGGGAGGGAAGGATGGATAGAAGCTGGGCAAAAGTTCTGCTGCATAAGGGATGGGAGGGAGGGAAGGATAGAAGCTGAGCAAGGCTGCACGAGGGATGGGAGGGAGAGAAGGATAGAAGCTGGGCAAACTTCTGCTGCACAGGGAGATGGGAGGGAGGGGAGGAAAGATGCTGCACATGTGGAAGAGAAAGAGGAAGAATTGGGGTGAAGGAGAGGGAGGGAGAGATGATCATTTGCATACCCTGAAAATAAGCCTTGTGCCTTTTTGGGCCCCAAATGAATATGACACTGTCTTATTTTTAGGGAAACACGGTATTATCAGAGGATGCTACGAAGCACAGAAAAGACCACACAAAGCCATTATATGCACTGGAAACAAAAATACTTCTAAGCTAAACCGGTTAGAACCGGGGAGAAAAAGTGTAGAACATGTTTAGAGCACTGAATTGAGTACAAAAGTTTGCATTCCTGCTCTGTTGTGATTTAGGTGTCCTCAGACACAATGACATTAAGTGACTATTGTTAAAGGCACGGTAAGTTTAGAACATTGGGTTGTCAGTTATGTGATGCCAAACTCTTACATATGTATCTCTCTCTTATCCTGATGCACCAAGAATATTACCACAATTAGAGAGCTCTTCTAGCTCCACTGAATAGGAGAGATGTAGCTGCTGTATACAAATTACTGGGCATTATGAACAGAGAACCTTGTGCTAAGACACTAAGGGTCGGATGCACTAAAGTCAGCAATTGTCTAACTATTGTCACTAAACCAGTTTTGACTGGTTTAGCAACAAGCGCCCTTACCGACCAGATGCAGAAAATGGCTCAATGCATGGTTTTCTACACGAACGCTCATTCTCCAATACAACCATGCAAATAAGCTCATTAAGACTGAAATGACATGTAAACTAGCAGAGCGATTGATGCTCACTTGGCTTCTTGAAGCACAGAAAAAAAAAAGTGATTGCTTTCTGGTTAGCGATTTAACCATAGTTTAGCCCTCTTTCTTTTTTTTTAATAGGCACAGATGCTGTGCATGTTACACATGCACAATATCTGCCCCATTAAAAAAAGCACTCCTCTCTGATGATAATGCTCCCTGATGTCCCCCTGGATAAAACGGCATAAGCACCAGGTACCAACCCATCTTGCAATAACGAAAACAGCAGGAAGGATGCCCACTCCCTCCTGCCACCGGATGCTCCCCCAAACATCCCACCCACTACATTTTTCTGAAGTTGGAAGCAGGAGGGAAGCATGATCTCTCCACCTTCAAGGCCCGCCAATACAAAATGGTGGGCCTTCCCTCCTCAGCAAATCATATGATGCATGGGGAGGGGTCCAAGGCCCTGATTGGCTCAAATGCCTAAAGCATTATAATATTCTTAGTCATTTACCATCCCTTTTCTAATAATTCCTAGCACTGTTTGCTTTTTTGGCTGCTGCCACACATTGGGCGAAAGGTTTCAGTGCATTGTCTACAATGACACCCAGATCTTTTTCTTGGGTGCTGATCCCCAAGATGGACTCTATAGAGCATCTGGTAACTTATGATTTGGGTTATTCTTCCCAATGCGCATCACTTTGCATTTGTCCACATTAAATTTCATCTGCCATTTGGATGTTCAGTCTTCCAATTTCCTAAGGACTGCCCACAATTTTTTATGGTTTGCATGCATTTTAACAACTTTGAACAGTTTAGTGCCATCTGTAAATTTAATCACCTCACTCGTCGTTCCAATTTCCAGATCATTTATAAATAAGTTAAATAGCACCAGTCCCAGAACAGATCCCTGTGGCATTCCACCTTCCTCATTGAGAAAAATGGCAATTTACCCTACCCTCTGTTTTCCGTCTGATTACTAATTCTTAATCCATAGCTGAACATTGCTTCCTATGTCATGACTCTAATTTTTTCAGGAGCCTCTCTTGAGAAACTTTGTCAAAAGCTTTCTGAAAATCTAGATACACTACATCAACCAGCTCACCTTTATCCACATATCTATTCACACCTTCAAAGAAGTCAAGTGAATTGGTGATGCAAGACCTCTCTTGGTAGAACCCTCGCTGACTCTCTCCCATTAAATCATGTTTGTCTACATGTTCCACAATTTTATTTATTAAAATGGTTTCCACTATTTTGCCTGGCACTGAAGTCAGGTTTACTGATCTGTAATTTCCCAAATCTCCCTTAGAACACTAAAAAAAAAAAAAAAAAATGAGGTCACCCTCAGTGTTCCCTCTAAGCGGGCGGGTGTTGTGAGCAAACTTTTTTCACCGTGAGCCAAAAATATCGGGCGCCAGCAAGTTATGAGCCAACTCGCCCGATTCTCCTCTCGCCGCCCTGCCATCTGCCGTACGCCTCTTCCGATCGTGCGCTGTGACGAGAAACGTGTGCGCTGCGATGTAATATTTTGTGCGCCAGCGCACGCCAGCGCAGCTTAGCGGGAACACTGGTTCAAATGGTTTTATTTATTTCCCCAAATGTATTTTTGTTATACGCATTGAAAATATTTGATATTGCGTTTAAATCAAAATCTCAATAAACTTGAAACGAGTGCCCGTGAGATTGTGGGAGGGTTAAATACTCAAAACTTAGAAGTTTTTGCTACGCCAGCTTTCTGGTATCTTTACATACAGTGGCGTACCTAGCATATGTAACATCCGGGGCCCATCATTTTTTGGCACCCCCCCCCATCTGTAAGAAAAACATGATTTTTAGTAACAAACCACACGTCACACATGAGTACCTAGGAAAAGGCAGCATCTTACATATTGCAGTGAGCAGTACATCAATACACCCATTGTAAAACTAAACAAGCCAGACCAGCACAGATCAATCCTACACCGTCAATCCTAACAGAAAACCATGTCTTTCGAACACACAGAACACAGAAAACACCTTCGCCTAGTAAGGAATATGTAATCACAAACTAACCCCTCCCTCTTTTACAAAACTGTAGTGTGGATTTTAGCTACGGAGGTAACAGCTCTGATGCTCATAAAATTCTGAGCATCAGAGCTGCTACCACCAAGGCTGGTGCTAAAAACGCTTCACAGTTTTGTAAAAGGGGGGATAAAATAAAAATACATAGACAAAGGTTAAATTGAACCAGCAAGAAGCTGGACTCTGCATACAATGCTTCACAGAAACAGTGACACATGTCTCCTAAAGCAATAAATAAATAGAAATTTTTTTCTACCTTTGTCTTCTGTGGTTTCTCCTTTCCTCATCTTCTTGTAACTCTCTTCCTTCCATCCACTGTCTGCCGTCTCTCTTCCCCTATATGGCATCTTCTCTCCTTCTATGCCCCTTCCAGAAACTGTATGCCTCCCCCTTCCATCTCTCCTTTCACCCCATTGGTCTGGCATCTCTCTCCTCGCCTTCCCTCTCCCACACCTCTCCTCATAGTCTGGTATCTCCCCTTCCCTGATTCTCTGGCATCTCTCTCCTTTCCTTTTCTTCCATCTTTCGCTCCCCCTCCATGCTCTCACATCTCCCCCTTCCTTTTCCCTTAGACTGGCATACCTTCCTCCTACGCTCCAAGCCCTGGCATCTCCTTTAATTCCCTCCCTCATCTTCCTTCTCCCTCCAGCTGGGTACCGCAACACTCTTCCCTGCAGCTCTGCACTTCCCCACAATTGCCATGCTTCGGTTCCTCTTCTTCCTTCCTTCCTCCCCCCCCCCCGCGGGACCCTGCGGCACCATCAACTCTTACTCCCTCTAATGTCGGCCCTGCAGCTCCAGACTTCCTCGCACCTTCTCCCCTCCCCCTTTGGATCGCTATTATTTTAAATGTTATAGCCGCGGAGCTGTATCCATCAGTGGAGATGTCTAACCTCGGCCTGCCCCGGAACTCTTACTGCAGCAGCCGCCCGTCTAGGCAGGAACAGGAAGTCACTGTTGCAGTAAGAGTTCCGGGGCAGGCCGAGGTTAGACATCTCCACTGATGGATACAGCTCCGCGGCTATAACATTTAAAATAATAGCGATCCAAAGGGGGAGGGGAGAAGGTGCGAGGAAGTCTGGAGCTGCAGGGCCGACATTAGAGGGAGTAAGAGTTGATGGTGCCGCAGGGTCCCGCGGGGGGGGGGGGGAGGAAGGAAGGAAGAAGAGGAACCGAAGCATGGCAATTGTGGGGAAGTGCAATCCCCCCAATGCGTCCCCTTACCTTACCGACGCGTGTGTGCGCTGTGAAGAGAAACTTTGCGCTGCGATGTAATATTTTGTGCGCGAGCGCAGGCCAACGCAGCTTAGCGGGAACACTGGTCACCCTCCAATCTTCAGGCCTGTAACCTGTCGCTAAAATTAACAGCAGATCAGCAATTTCATGCTTGAGCTTTCTCAATATCCTCTGATGTATACTATCCGGACCAGGTGACTCTTAACTTGTCAATTTGGCTTAGTACGTCTTCCAGGTTCATCAAGATTGCTTTCAGTTCCTTTGCATCATCACCCTTGAAAACCATTATTGGTTAAGGAAATCTCTTACATTCTGTAACAACCGAAGCAAATAATTCAGTCTCTCCGCTATGGTCTTATCCACCCTGAGTGCCCCTTTTGCTTTTTGATAATTCAGCAGTCCCACAGATTTCCTCACAGGTTTTTTACATCCAATGTTCCTAAAAAAATTGTTACTATGAGTTTTTGCCTCTTTAGCAAGTTCCTCTTATTCTTTTTTAGCTTTCTTTACCTTTTAGCCATGTTGGCTCTCGTTTCCTCTTTTTTCCACCTTTGTTAATATGAGAAATACATCTGATCAAAAATAGATGTGCTCAAATGAGAATACAGGCGCTAACTCCTCTATTTAGCTCCTCCAACTTTTCACAACACTTTTTAAAAAAGATTTGTGGAGAGGGAAAAAGAACAAAACAAAAATGACCTCAGTTCAGCTTCATGGGTCTTAAAAAACACTCCAACAGTTCCAATTCTATGTATCAACGATTTCTTCTTTCTCAAGCAAGGAACCAAAAAACTATAACTTGACTAATAGAAGGTGTAGAATGCACTGTAACTTAATAAACTTGACAAAATATCAGGTGTATCATGTGCTATGATTCAAAAACTCGTATGCAAAAAATTTGATACAGTGAAACCAAAACCTAGCTTAGTTCCCAGGAATACAGGTTCTCTCTTCAAAACCAAAGTCGCTCTCCATTTCTTCCAACAGGAAGCATACCAAGCAATGGCTTCTCAACCCATGCCATGGGTTGAGGAATTATTGCTTTGTATGGTTCCTGTTGGAAGAAATGGAGAGCAACTTTGGATTTGAAGAGAAGACCCATATACCTGGGAATTAAGTTTTTGTGTCATTGTGGATACTATGAAAATGTATTACAGCAAGCTCATTAATATTAAAATGAGCACTCTGGACAATACACAAAATGAAGCACCGACCTTTAAAGTTCCAAAATTACAAGCAGGTCTGGAGGTGCCGGTAGTGTTAAACACAATATATGTGTGTATTAATAACGTGTCTCATGCGCCTTTGTTAACAGTGTATACCAGCAGGTATGGAGTTGCTGACTGCATGAGAGGTAGAAGTTGTTTTTTTAATGTTCAATAATGTTTATTAGAATTTCTATAAACATAATACAACAAAAAGCAAACAACAAGAAAGAAAAATATTTTACAATCTTGCAGGCATGTACAATCAATTTGAAGGCATACAGAGACGTGTGACAAAATAATAGGAGCGGTGGGAAAAAACTGAGTATAGTAAAGAAAGATAATAACTCAGATGTGAGTATTGGTGCAATAATCTAGTATTCTCTGCCACGTATTATTGAAAGAAGATATAGTATTCATATTGATAGCTACAGTCTTTTCATATTTTGCAAAAAGAGAAACAGTGTTCCACCATTCATTATGATTCAGATTCATAGTCTTTCCAATGAGAAAGAATTATTTTGATAGCAATGAGTAGGAGACACCTTAACAATTTATCCTCATATTTGTTTAACATCGGAAATATTGCAGAGCCACCAAAAGTTACAATCGAAAATGTAATAGGGGTAGTGATAGACAATATAGTACAAATTGTGGACCACACTTCTGACCAATAAGGTTGTAAAAGATTACAATGAAATAGCATATCATCCAGAGTACCAATCTGAGCAGAGAAAGACCAACATCAATTTGAATTATTTGTGGAGATTTTAGACAATTTGTGTGGCATCCAATATGCTCTATGATATAGAAAGAGAATTGGTTCTGAGGGTTCCTGGGAAAAAGATCTTACAAGGTGCTAAAGGATGATAATCTTTCTTATGGTTGGGACAACTCTTGCGGAGTACCTCAAGGCTCCCCTTTGTCTCCTACCCTGTTTAACATCTATCTTGCTTTATTGGGTAATCTTTTGCAGAATTTAAAGCTTAAATTCTTCATCTATGCAGATGACATCACTATTGTTATCCCGCTAAGCTCTCTTGCATCTAAGCTTATAAATTCCCTATCAATCATTCTAAGTCAGATTGAACTCTGGATGTCTGCCTTTAGACTAAAATTAATTACAGAAAAGACCAAATTCTTTTTAGAAGCCCCTAATGATAAAATCATGGAAACTATGATACATGTGAATGGGATGAATTATAATATTGAACAATCTCTAAAAATACTAGGAGTAACCTTGGATAAACACCTTACATTAGAAAAGCATTCTGATTTAGTGTTTAAGAAAAGTATTTCAGTGCTCTGGAAACTCCATACTATTAAAAAATATTTTGACGAAGTTTCCTTTCATCTACTAGTCTAATCTTCTACCTTTGAGTATTCTCGACTATTGCAATATTATTTATGTAGGCACTCCCAAGAAAATTATTAGAAAATTAAGGATTGTCCAGAACACAGCTGTCTGCCTTATTTATGGCCTAAAGAAATGGAAACATATCACTCCCTCCTATGAAAAGCTCCATTGGCTGCCATTTGAATCCAGAGTTCTGTTCAAGTTTTCTTGTTTCTGTTATAAAATAACATTCGGTATGTTTCCGAGTTACCTAAACTCTCATTTTAATCTGAGTTATACAAACAAGAGTTCTCAAAGATTACATCTGTTCGCCTATCCCTCAGTAAAATTTTGCCAGTATAAAAGGTTTTGTGAAAGAATCTTTGCCTTTCAGGCAGCTAAATTAAATATTTGGATTGCCCAGTGCGTGTTAGAAGCCTCTTCTTACCTGGATTTTAGAAAACAGATAAAAACTCAATTATTTAATAGGCCAGGGTCTTAATACATTTTTATATTTTTATCTTGCTTTGTAAAATTCTCTGCATTCTTTTATACTGCATGCATTTAGCACAGTTACTTACCGTAACATGTGTTATCCGGGGACAGCAGGCAGCTATTCTCACATATGGGTGACGTCATTGACAGAGCCCGGATGCGGACGCCTCACAAGCAGACTTGCTTGAAGAAACTAGAAGTTTCGAGACGACCGCACCGCGCATGCACAAGTGCCTTCTCATCCAGCTTAGGGCGCGTCTCCTCAGTTCAGATAGCTAGCAGAGAAGCCAACCAGGGGAGATGGGTGGGTTGTGAGAATAGCTGCCTGAGTGTCCCTGGATAACACCTGTTACGGTAAGTAACTGTGCTTTATCCCAGGACAAGCAGGCAGCCTATTCTCACATATGGGTGATCTCCAAGCTAACCAGAATGGGATGGTGGGAGTGTTGGCAATTTAGGACAATAAATTTTGTAATACTGTTTGGCCAAATTGTCCATCCCTTCTGGAGAAAGTATCCAGACAATAGTGAGAAGTGAAGGTATGAACTGAGGACCAAGTAATAGCCTTGTAAATTTCCTCTATAGGGGTAGATCTGAGGAAAGCTACTGAAGCTGCCATTGCTCTAACTTTATGGGCTGTGATTCTACTGTATAGGGGTAATCCAGCCTGGGCATAGCAGAATGAGATACAAGCAGCCATCCAGTTGGAGATAGTACGCTTAGAAATAGGATGTCCCAACTTATTTGGATCGAAGGAGAAAAAATCTTGAGGAGCAGTTCTGTGTGGTTTGGTGCGTTCCAAATAGAAGGTGAAAGCACGCTTACAGTCCAGAGTATGAAGAGCTACTTCTCCAGGATGAGAATGAGGCTTTGGAAAGAACACTGGAAGAACAATGGATTGGTTGAGATGAAATTCTGATACCACTTTAGGGAGGAATTTAGGATGAGTATGAAGCATCACCTTGTCATGATGGAACACCGTGAAAGGTGGATCAGCAACTAAAGATTATAGCTCACTGACCCGTCGAGCAGAAGTGAGGGCTATGAGAAATACCACTTTCCAAGTGAGATACTTCAGATGAGCCTTATCAATTGGTTCAAATGGAGGCTTCAACAGTTGAGCAAGGACAACATTGAGGTCCCAAACCACAGGAGGCGGTTTGAGACGAGGTTTGACATTGAAGTGTCCTTTCATGAATTTGGAAACCACTGGATGAGCAGAGAGGGGTTTCCCTTCAATAGGCTGATGGAAAGCCGCAATTGCACTGAGATGGACTTGGGTAGATGTAGACTTGAGGCCAGAATTGGATAAGTGCAAAAGTTAGTCCAAAACAGAAGATAAGGAGGAATGCTGAGGTTCCTTATGATGAGAAAAACACCACGTAGAAAATCTAGTCCACTTTTGGTGATAGCAATGTCTAGTGGTAGGCTTCCTAGAAGCTTCTAAAACATCTCTTACAGATTGAGAAAACTGAAGAGGGGTCATGTTGAAAGGTACCAAGCTGTCAGGTGTAGATACTGCAGGTTGGGATGAAGCAGAGATCCTTGACTCTGTGTAAGCAGAGAAGGAAAAATTGGTAGAAGGTATGGCTCCCTGCTGCTGAGTTGAACTAGAAGGGAGTACCAAGGCTGGCTTGGCCACCGAGAAGCAATTAGAATCATGGTGGCATGATCGTTCAACTTGACTAGAGTCTTGAGAATGAGAGGGAATGGAGGGAATGCATAGAGGAAAAGATTCGACCATTCCAGAAGAAAAGCATCTGCCTCTAGGCGATGAGGAGAGTATATCCTGGAGCAGAATTGAGGCAGTTTGTAGTTATGGGGAGCTGCAAAGAGGTTTATCTGAGGCGTTCCCCATTGTGAAAAAATGTGATGAATAGGGGCGGAATGGAGTGTCCATTCGTGAGGCTGCAGAAGACGACTCAAGTTGTCCGCCAAGCAATTCTTCGCCCCTTGAATGTAGACAGCTTTGAGGAAGGTGTTGTGGCGGATTGCCCAGTCCCAAACCTGCAGAGCTTCTTGACAAAGGGAGGCACATCCCGTCCCTCCCTGTTTGTTGATATAATACATGGCGACTTGGTTGTCCGTCTGGATGGGGACTACCTGGTCATGAAGATGTTGAAAAGCGTTGAGAGCCTTGAAAATCGCTCTGAGTTCCAACAGATTGATGTGACATTGATGATTCATAGTGGTCCAGTGGCCTTGTGTATGGAGACCATTGAGATGAGCGCCCCAAGCGTAGATCGAAGAGTCTGTCGTGAGGACCTTCTGATGAGGGGGCGTTTGAAAAAGCAAGCCTCTGTAAAGATTGGAAGAGAGCATCCACCAATGGAAAGACTTCTTCAATGAAGGAGTGACTACAATGTGTCGAGAGGGAGGGTCACAAACTTGCATCCATTGAGATGCCAGGGTCCACTGAGGAATTCTGAGGTGAAGTCTGGCAAAAGGAGTCACGTGTACTGTAGAGGCCATGTGACCCAGAAGTACCATCATGTGTCTCGCTGAGGTGGAAGAACGGGAAGACACTGTTTGACAGAGTTGAAGATGAGCTTCCAGTCGTTGTTGTGGAAGGAATGCTCTGAGTTGGACAGTGTCCAGAACAGCTCCAATGAATTGTAGTCTGTGAGGGTTGAAGCTGAGATTTGGGAAAATTGATCTCGAATCCCAAACTTTGAAGGAACCAGGTAGTCTGTCGGGTCGCTACAATAACCCCTTGAGACGTGGAATCTTTGATGAGCCAGTCGTCGAGGTAGGGAAACACCCGAAGACCACGATTCCTTAGAGCTGCTGCTACCACTACCAGGTACTTGGTGAACACTCTGGGAGACGAGGCCAGGCCGAATGGTAGGACTCTGTATTGATAGAAACATAGAAAAAAACAGCAGAAAAGGGCTATAGCCCACCAAGTCTGCCCATTCCAAGTATCCCCTCCCCTGAATTTACTCCCTTAAAGATCCCACGTGAGTATCCCATTTTCTCTTAAAATCCGTCACGCTGCTGGCCTTTATCACCTGGAGTAGGAGTCTGTTCCAATGATCCACTACTCTTTCGATGAAGAAGTACTTCCTGGAGTCGCCATGAAACTTCCCTCCCCTGATCTTCAGCGGATGCCCTCTGGTGGTCGAGGGTCCCATGAGCCAGAAGATATCATAGTGCAGATTCCCATCCCGAAATTTGAGGTACTGACAGGAGGCCGGGTGAATGGGGATATGAGTGTAGGCCTCCTTGAGATCCAGAGAGCATAACCAGTCGTTCTGCTCGAGAAGGGGATAAAGGGATGCCAGGGACAACATTTGAAACTTTTCTTTGACTAGAAATTTGTTGAGAGCCCTGAGTAGAGAGTTGCGCGGGGACAGAAATCCCACCCGTCCCCGCCAAAGTCCCACCCGTCCCCACCCGTCCCTGCGAGGAATCCCACCCGTCCCCACCCGTCCCCGTGAGGAATCCCTCCGTCCCCACCCGTCCCCGCGAGGAATCCCTCCATCCCCACCCGTCCCCGCGAGGAATCCCCTCCATCCCCACCCGTCCCCACCCGTCCCTATAAACTTCAGAAATAGTTATTTCATTTAATTATGCTACTGAATTAAAGGCTCTGGTAGAAACCCATTTACAAATAAGCAAAAAGATCAGAAAGTTTGGATATCGGGATGGTCTGTTTGAACTGAAAAAGGGGGACTGTATCTTGAAAAAGCCTCACGGCGAAACATGTCGATGTGACAAGCCCCGACCCGATCCTATTAAGGAAATGACAATTTGTTAAGATAAGTTAACTTTTTTACAACTATTTATGTGAAGCACTTTATATATAAAATAAGAAAAACTACAAAAAAATAAATATATATAAAAAAATTTAGAGTGAATGGGCAAATGAAGAAGCCACAGCCATAGCCACATAAAAACACTTTTTGTATCGCCAAAAATATCGGCGAACAAATAATGGCATGTCTGAAGCCCTAAAGAAATTGTAAAGTTGATGAACTAGTTTACATTGGTCTTTTGGTATATGATGGATACTAGACCAGACACTCGCAGAGAATCTGCTCCCTGCAAAGAGTGTGTAAGCTCAGACTGAGGCAAAAGGAAGCGGCTCGACCTTGCGGGAGTCTGCTGAATGCCCAGGCTGGATAAGAGGAAGCAGTTTGGGTCCCATATTTATAAGGAACTGAATAAACTGCTTCGCTAACATGGTCTGAAAAGAAGCCGGCAAGGATGGATCCGCATCTGAAACCGGACCACCTGCTTTGGCTGGAGGTTCCTTCGAGGTAGTGTGAGTGTGCTTCAACCTGGGAGTCTTAGGCACTTTAATCACTACCGGTGGAACCGACTGCTGAGCTATCTGACCTGAGGAAACAGGGGAAGATACAGCAGATGTCGTCGAAGAAAGAGCCGCTGCAAACGATGAAGGTCTGATGAGGCTTGAGGTGGAAGCAGTAGAAGCAGGAGGAACCTCGGTAGGAGTCGAGGCGGAGGATGCCTTTGAAGTCGAGGGATCATTAGAAGATTCCATCTCGAAGAGCTTGTCCACCAAAATATGACGACGATTGAAAGCACGAGGCTGAAGCGTTTGGTAAGGCAGGCATGACCTAGGATGATGATTCGGCCCAAGGCACTTAAGGCAGCGACTGTGTGGGTCCGTAAGAGAGATCGTGCGCTGGCACTTGCTACACTTCTTGAAGCCCGTGGCAGGCCGGGACATAGAAGTAATAATAGCCGCCGCAAGATCGAAGCCCTTGGGCTGCGGCCGAGCAGCCTGTCCCGAGAAATGGACGGAAGAGGAAAAAAAATTTTTTTTTTTTTTTTTTAAAACTGAAAATGAAAGAAATAAAATAAGAACAGCGATTCGTGAGGAAAAAAATACAAACCGCAGTTCAGAGAAGGCACAAAGTAACGAAGTTAAACGCAGAGAGTCAAAGACGGACTTCTCGGCTCCGCGGAAAACTGAGAACTGAGGAGACATGCCCTGCGCTGGGCGGGAAGGCACTTGCGCATGCGCGGTGCGGGCGATTCGAAACTTCAAGTTTCTTCAAGCAAGTCTGCTTGTGAGGCGTCCGCATCCGGGCTCCGATGACATCACCCATATGTGAGAATACCTGCCTGCTTGTCTGGGGATAAAGAGTTTTACCTTAAGCAAAATTGTCATTAACTATTTTTTCTGCAGCCCTCCAAGTACCCTATTTTTTCTGCAGCCCTCACATTTAAAGTTTAACATCTTTCCTTTCTCAAAACTGACACATTTCAATCACTATATTGAAAATAAAATCATTTTCCCTACCTTTGTTGGCTGGTGACTTTATTTTTCTGTGCTTTTAACTATGTTTCCAGGACCTTCTTGTCCTTTGACTGTTTTTCTCTCCGTCTTCACTTTCTGCCTTGCATCCATCTTTGGCATTAACTTAATATTCAATTTTTCTGCTTTCTTTTCAAAATCTACGTTTCCAAGTCTTCCCTTCCCTTCTATCTCTCTCTTTTTCCGTCCCTATTTCCATGGTCTGACATCTCTTTCTTTCCTTTCTCTCTCTCCTTCCTTCCTTTCCCCTGGTCTGGCATCTGTCTCCTTCCCTCCCCCAACTTTTTATTTCTTTTACCCTGCCCCCTTCTTCCTTTCTCTCTCTCTCTCCATGCCCCCTTTCTTTCTATTTGTCTGTCTTCCTCTCTCTCGCCAAGCCCCCTTTCTTTCTTTATTTCTCCCTGCCCTCCCCCAAGCCACCATCGGAGAACAGGCCGCGCCGAGTTCTTAGTTCTCCCTACTTATCTTCCCCAGCATGGGGCTGACCAATTCTCACCACCCTACGTCAATTCTAACGTCGGAGAGGAAGTTCCGGGCCAGCCAGGCAGCGATTAGCTGGCCCAGAACTTTCTCTCCAACGTTAGAATTGATGTCGGGTGGTGAGAATTGGTTGGCTCCGCGCTGGGGAAGATAAGCAGGGAGAGCTAAGAACTCGGCGCCAGCCTGTTCCCCGAATGCGGCGGTGTTAGCCTATTCCCCGATGGTGACGGTGGTAGCCTATTCACAGGCTGTGGTGGCGGCCTGTTCCCCAATGGCGGTGACTTGTGGGAAGGCAGTGAGAAGGGAAGCATGTTGGGGACCCCTGTTTTAGGCTTAAGTGGCTAAAGAGCCGCAGTTTGCCGACCACTGACATAGGCTAATGTGAAGAAACACCACCACCACAGGAGAAATCATAGGGGGGGATCAAAAAAAATTTCTGTGTGACAGACAATTTTACTAAATCAAAGCCTATGTGAAGAAATACCACCACAGGAGAAATCAGAGGGGGTTAAAAAAAAAAAAATTTCTGTGGGAAAGATAATTGCAATTTCCAAAGAAACACATTTTTCACATACTTGCCAAAGGCCTACAGCCCTACACTGCAACTGCCACCACAGCCTGGGATGCTTTGTTGCTTGGTTCTGGTGCTTGTGGGTGAGCTGCAGGGCAGAATGAGCTGTGCTGCAGGGCAGAGTGAGCCATGCGCTCTGGATCAAGGCTGAGAGGGGGCGGAGGGAGGCTGAGATCACGAGATGCACAGCGCAACCCGGCAGCCGCTAATGCCGCCTAGAGACGCAAGCCAAAGTGGGCGGAGGGAGACTGAGACTGGGAGAAGCACAGCGCCACCACGAGGCCGTTTGCCGACATTCCCTCTGACGCAAGTAAATTACTGCAGTCGCGGTCTGTATGCGATTGTCCTCTCCACAATTGGAAAACTTGTGAAATGGAGAGGACAGATCGCTGGCCGCAAAATAGTCCCTGTGGGGCCGCATGCGGCCCACAGGCTGCGTGTTTGAAACTGCTGTTCTAATGGAAGCACGACTAAGTCTTTTCATCTGTTTCTGAGTTTAATTAAGTTGGACACAGTTTGCTATAGTCTATATTATGGAAAGCAGATGACATACCCCATAGCACAGCAGAAACAGCACAGCAACAAGTTCATTAACCCGATCTCATGCGAGGTCCTGGTGATGATTGTTTGTTGGCAGTGTGGACACACTGTCTGTACTGGTGTGGCTTGGAAGATTTCACCTTGTAACACAGTTACTGTGGTGGCAACCCCAGAAGGTACAAAAACTGTGGCTGTGTGTCCACCAGGAGAGGGGTAATGCCCTGAAGTGGGCGAGTAGTATCCCATGGGGCCTTGGGGTCCAGGTGGTGGACAGTAACCTAAATGAGGAAACACAAGTGATATTGATTACACATTATACTAAGAGATGAACAGTATGCCTCAGATGTGTCTCACACTGCCCCTCCACATCTTGGGTTATACATACAACAAGAAGTTTATTAAAAGTGGGGGCATTATCTTATGCAAGATTTAACACACAAAATATCTATGGCACTAAATGAAGATAAAGGCTGCAGAAGTGGCTGGCAGGCAAGAGTAGTTTTGTAGCGAAAACCTCAACATCCTAGTACTTTTCATACTCTAGTCATAGGGAACACATGTTTAAACATGAAAGGAAATCTTAGTTTTTCAAGCGTGGTTTGCAGAAACCTTCTTACGTACAGGGAATCAACTTATGTAAATAATTAACCAGATACCTCAGATTACATTTTCAAACAGAAAAACAATAAATGTTCATTAAGCTTGGATTAAACTTAGCAGCACAGTATGGTGTTTGAAAAATACTTCAGTCAGGGCCTTGCAGATAGTTGACCAAACTTATCTAATCATATCCTATCAAAAAAGAGGAGATCTAAAATCCCTTATTTCCTTTACAAAAATGGAGCAATGGAGCGTCAAGTCATGAGTCCATTCTTACTTTTTCAGTGACAGGGATCCATGACATGACCTCATCTAATACAATCACTTTACTGGACAAATGTAAATGATCTTAAATCCTTTAGCCCGAGGCTGACCTGACAGCAAGTTTCAATCCAAAATCAGTTGTTCCATTAGTACAATCAAATTAGTTGTGTTGGTATACAAACAATAAATATCAATTTTGCATAAATCAAAATCAAGGGGGCGAGAGAGAGGCCATAGAGGGACATGAGTTATGCATATTATCCAGATAGAGATCACAGGAAAGAATGTAGCAGGGCTTGATGGTTTCTGATATTTCCTAGGTTCCTTGCTAATTTTCAGCAGTGATTGGAGGACTGGGAAGGGGGGAAAGGAAGGAAAGAGATGTCGTTGGACCACTGGGAGGGGGGGGGAAGGAGAGAGATGTCAGACCATAGAAATAGGGAGGGAAGGAGAGATAGTAGATTTTGAAAAGAAAGCAGAAAAATGGAAATATTGAATGTTAAGTTAATGCCAAAGATGGATGCAAGGCAGAAAGTGAAGACGGAGAGAAAAACAGTCAATGGATAAGGTGGCCCTGGAAATATAGTTAAAAGTCACCAGGCAACAAATGTAGGGAAAATGATTTTATATGTAGTGATTAAAATGTCAAGTTTTGAAAATTTATATCTGCTGTGTATATTGTGTGTATATGAAAAATGAATGGAAAAAAAATTACATTACAATTAGTAAAGGGGATGGGATCTGGGGAAGAGCTTAGGTGGAGAAGAGCCCCATGCATAAGGTGACCATACGTCCCGTTTTGAATGGGATAGTTCCTTTTTCAGATCCCCTGTCCCGTTGTCCCATTCACAACTTCGGGATGCCGAAATGTCCCATTTTCAGAGAGGGCATCTCAAAGCTGTGAGTGGGAGACAACAGGACAGGGGATTGCAGCCTGGATTCAGCAACATCATCGCTTGGGCCCTGCTGACCCTCCTATCTCTCCCTTCCATGCGAACCCTGCCGACCCTCCCAGCGAGATGTCTGAACAACAAACATCCCTCCAGCAGCGTTGGCAGTCACAGCACGCTAAACAGGCTGCTTCGCGGCTTTCTCCTGCCAGTGAGTCCCTCTGCCTACTTCCTGTTTTCATGAAAACAGGACCCGACAGAGAGGAAGGCCTGAAGCCGGCAACAGCAGTGAATTGTGAATTGCTTTTGCCCGATGAAGTTCAGGACACCAGGCCTTGGGTGACAGAAGGAGGAAAGGGAGCAGAGGGGAAGAGAATTGGGGAGAGTGTTGCTGTACCCAACTGGAGGGAGAAGGAAGATGAGGGAGGGAATCAAAGGAGATGACAGGGCATGGAGGGAAGGAGGAAGGTATGCCAGACCAAGGGAAAAGGAAGGTGGAGATGTCAGAAAAAGAAAGGAGAGAGATGCCAGGGAATCAGGAAAGGGATGATGCCAGACCGTGGGGTGGGAAGGAAAGAAAGGAGAAGAGAGAGATGCCAGAACATAGGGGAGGGGGGTGGTGACAGAGAGAGAAAAATGAACTAAACTAACTAAACTAAACTAAACCTTGGGTTTATATACCGCACCATCTCCACGAATGCGGAGCTCGGCACGGTTTACAGGAAGGATGAGAGAGGAACTACAGTGGAGAGATTAAAGAGTTAGGTGTAAAGGGGGAAGGTGAGAGGCCTAAGAGGGGGGAAGTGTTACAGTTTTGAGAATAGCCAGGTTTTTAGGTGTTTGCGGAAGAGTTGGAGGGAGCTTGAGGTTCGGAGTGGGGAGGTGAGGTTATTCCAGATCTCAGTGATTCTAAAGGGGAGGGATGACCCAAGTTTGCCTGCATGGGAAATACCTTTTATGGAAGGGAAGAATAGTTTAAAAATTTGGGAGGATCTGGAGGATGTAGGGGTTGGGGAGTTCCAGGATAGAGGGATAACGGCAGGAAGGATGCCATGTAGGATCTTGTAGGCCAGACACGCACATTTGAAGTGGATCCTGGGGATTACTGGGAGCCAATGGAGCTTAGACAGGAGTGGTGAGACGTGATCAAATTTGCTTTTCGCGAAAACAAGCTTAGCTGCGGCGTTCTGAATCCGCTGAAGTCTGTGGAGGCTTTTCTTGGTTAGGCTGAGGTAGATAGAATTGCAATAATCCAATCTGGAGAGGATGATGGATTGTACTAGGACTGCGAAGTGTTTTTGGTGAAAATAGGGTCTGACTTTCCTTAGCATGTGAAGGCTGAAGAAGCATTTCTTCACCAGGGATTGGAGATGTTCATTGAAGGATAGAGAAGAGTCTAAGGTGACACCCAGAACTTTGCTTGAGAACTCGAGCTGTAATGGGGGGCCGGAGGACAATGGGATGGAGGAAGGTAGATGGTCTAATTTTGGGCCGAGCCAAAGGAGTTTTGTTTTGTACTCGTTTAGTTTCATATGCATTGTGAATGCCCAGGATTGGAGGTTTTTTATGCATGAGGATATGTTCGTGGAGAGGTTAGTGAGGTTCGAGTCGGTCTCAAGGAGGACGAGGATGTCATCAGCGTAAGTGTAAAGAGTTTCAAGGGGGGATAGTTGGAGTAGTTTCAGGGAGGACATGTAAATGTTAAAGAGGATTGGGGAGAGGGGTGAGCCTTGTGGGACACCACAAGTCGGGGTCCAGGGGGGAGGATGAGGTGCCGCTCATGTTAACCATGTAAGAGCGGGAGCGCAAGAATTTGGAGAACCAATCAAGAACTATGGAGCTAATGCCTATCTCGGAGAGTTGGAAAATTAGAATGTCGTGGTGGACAACGTCAAAAGCTGCGGAGAGGTCGAATTGTAGAAGGACAGCAAACTTGTTACGAGAATGCAGTTGCTGAACCTTAGAGATTAGAGAGGCCAATAGGGATTCAGTGCAGAAGTTGGGTCTGAAGCCATATTGGTAAGGTAAGAGGATGGAGAATCTTTCTAAGTAGGAAGAGAGCTGGGTAGATATGATAGACTCGAGCAGTTTGGTGAGGAGAGGGATATTTGCTATTGGACGGTAGTTGGATGGTATGGAGGGGTCTAGGTCAGCTTTTTTCAGTAAAGGGGTCAATGCGATGTGTCCCATTTCAGTGGAGAATAGGCCTGATAATAGGGCAGAATTTATGAGTTTGGTAAGAGATGTGATGGCCTGTGCAGGGATTTTCTCAAATAGGTAGGAGGGAAATGGGTCCAGGATGCAGTTGCTTGATTTTAACTTGAGGCAGAGTTTAAGGGTCTGAGAATCAGATATGAGCTCGAAGACAGTCCAGGATCTGTCGGCAGGGATGGGGTTGAGAACAGCTAGGGTGGGGTTGGGTTCGGGGGGCACCAGAGAATTGTAGGAGATTGCGGGCGGGAAGGAGCGCCTTATCATTGAAGAATTTTGCTAGGACCTCGGCTGAAGGAGATGAGGGAAGAAGGGTGGAGTCATTTTTAGTGGTTAGGGAGCGCCAAATGTTGAACAATGTGCCATTCTGGTTTTTGGATTTGGAGATCTTGTCTCCATAGAAGTTCTTCCTTGCTTTTTTTAATATTGAGTTGTAGAGTTTGATATTGACTCTCCAGGCCTGTCTGTCAGATGAGGATTTGGATTTTTTTCCATTTTCGCTCTAAGGCTCGACATTTTTGTTTCAGGTCTCTATGGAGTGGAAGGTACCAAGGGGCTTCATGGGGATAGGTGATGGATTTAGTGGTTTGGGGGGCGAGGGAGTGGTAGGTGGACTTGGAAAGGGCGATCCAGTTGTGCCAATTGTTTTCAGAGTCTGCAAGCTTGGGAATGGAGGGGAGGAGGTTGAGGAATTTGGTCCAGAACAGATCGCTCGAAATTTTTTTCCGGAAGGTAATAGAATTGGGGGATCGGGGTGGGGATCCGAGATGAGACATGAAGATGGGGAGGCAGAAGGCCCCTAGGAGATGGTCTGACCACGGGATGTGTTCCCAACGGGTGTCTTCGGCAGACGTTTTATAAGCGGTGAGGTCGAGGAACTGGATGAGGTCTAGGGTGTGCCCTTTTTCATGGGTAGGAGCGGATGTGGGGGGGGGAGAAACCTAGGGAGATGAGGAAGTCATTGAATTCTATTGTGTCCTTGCTGGTGGAGTCGTCAAGGTGGAGATTAACGTCTCCGATGATTAGTAATCTTTGGAATTTGAGAAAGGCATTAGTTATGGTCTCGAAGACAAGGTTAGAGGAATTGGACCAAGGGATAGGTGGACGGTATAGTAACAGGATGCCCAGTGGGTGAGGATGGAGCTCATCATTGATTGAGGCTAGCATATATTCTAATGAAGCGTGGGTGCCTCTCTCGAGGAGCTGGACATCAAAGAAGGATTTGTAGAGGAGTGCCAGGCCAAATGAAGAGGTGACAGAGCTGAAATCAATCATGTACAAAGGAGAGAAGGGGTACAGGACAGATAGTTTATGGAAGGAGGATAGAAAGAGTGAAGATGCCATATGGAAGAGAGAGAGAGAGAGAGAGGGCGGACACTGGATGGAAATAGCAGAGAGGGAAGTGAATGGAAGGGACGAGACAAAGGGTGAACAGTAGATGGAAGGGGTAGAGAGAGGGAAACAGACACTGAATGGAAGTGCGGGGGAGAGGAGGGACAGCCGCTGAATGGAAGTGGGAGGGACAGGTTGAGCAGACACTGGAAGGAAGTGGGGAGGAGAAAGAAAAAAGGGCACATGCAGGATTGAAGGAAGAGGATAGAGTTAAGTTATTGGAAGGGGTGAGGGAAAGAGGTGGCAAGCTATAGGTAGACACAGTGAAAGAGGGAAATTGAGGACTGAATAGTAAAAAATAATTTAGACAGAGGCAGAAAATAAATTGAGAAGGAAGACCAGGGAAGTACAGGAGGAAGGGAGCGGAGAGAGATATGCCAGAGTAGGGGGAAGGAGAGGAGACAGATACCAGACCTGGGAGGAGGAAAAGAGGAAGGAGACAAATACTAGATCTGAGGGGGAAAACGGAGGAGAGAGAGATATGCTAAAATTTGCTGGGAGGGAAGGAGGGAGGAAGGAAAGAAGGAGAGAAAGAGGCAGAGAAAGGGGGAGGGGGTTGTAAGCACATTAGAAAACTACAGAGAAAAAGGCTTGGATGAAAGGAGAAAGACAGGAGGCAGATGTAGGACTATGGAAGGTTCAGAGGGGGAGAGAGAGGGAGACCTGGAACAAAGGTAGAAAGGAGAACTGACACTGGATCTGGGGAGGGTAACAGAGGGAAAAGAGAGAGACCTGGACCCAAAGGGGATGGGGCTGGATTGTGAAAGAAATGTTGGATGCGATAGAAAGAAAGATTGGATGCACACTCAGAAGAAGTGCAACTAGAGACTAATGAAATCACCAGACAACAAAGGTAGGAAAAATGATTTTATTATCAATTTAGTGATCAAAATGTGTCTGTTTTGAGAATTTATATCTGCTGTCTATATTTTGCACTATATTTGTCTATTTTTCTTTAGTTACTGGGGTGACATTGCATATTTTAAAGTAATCTGCCTTGACATCTTTGAAAAAACCCTGAAACTTGTAAATGATAATTAACATTTTCTCTGCGTACAGTGTGCTTTGTAGGTTGTTTTTTAAAAAAATATTTTATGTTTACCATTATGAATTAATAAGATACTGTGTAGATGAAAATGAATGGAAGAAATTGGGGGCGGGACTGAATATTAATGTCCCGTTTTGATGAAAAAAAAAATAAATGGTCCCATTACCAATGCACCATCTCACCCTCCCCTTAGGGTAGAGTTTGGGAGGTCTGTGGTTGGGAGTACTCAGTTGATATTTATTAGAATTCCCTGCTGGCACGCCCTACTGGGCATATAGAGAGATTGCGCTAGGTGTGGTGCATTGGAAAATTATGAATTTTGCAGAAGGGTGTCATTCATATCTTTCAACTCCTCTCCTTCACTAGTAGAAAATAGCTCCCTCTTCAGTTAGTACCAAAGCAATCAAACTTCACTGAAACAGAAAAAGGGTTCCGGTGACTTCCCTGGAGACAATGTACAGTTCTGTTCTGAAATACATGAAAGAACAAAAATCTATTCTATTCTTATTTATTTATACTCAGCACTATATTCACAATAGATTCTGGGTGGGTAACAATTAAAAATATATTGTGTCCATACAAAATTATTCATTTAACAATCATTAAAAATAAAAAGTTTTTAACAATTTTCTAAGGATATAATAACATGAAACTTTTCTTAAGGCTCCTTTTACAAAGCTGCGATAGCGTTTTTTAGCACACGCAGAATTGTTGCACACGCTAAATCCACGCTACGCGGCTAGAACTAACGCCAGCTCAATGCTGGCGTTAGCATCTAGCACATGTGGCAATTTAGCGCGCGCTAAAACCGCTATCGCAGCTTTGTAAAAGGAGTCCTTAGTGTGATTGGAAGATCATTCCAAAGCTTTGTTCCTATGAACTCAAAAGATTTGTTCAAAGATTTCAAACGACCATATGAACTATAGAATAGCCAAGCTTCAATGACTGTTTATACTGGGAAGCAGCTCTATTTATTGAGAAAAAGTTTTATACTTCATTAAACATTCTGGTCCCATTCCCTAAAACAAAATAAACTGAATTCAGTGCAACACCACAATATAAAGAATTACAGTAATCCAACTGAGGCTGTATGATAGCTCAAGTTTCACGTTTATTAAAAGATTTTTTATACCGCTTATTCAAGTTTCTAGGCGGTGTACAATAATAATAATAAAAAGAAATATCTTAAAAGGAACAAAACAGTTGGAGTTAAAATATTATACAAAACCAAGTTAGGTTAGTAGACACATACAAAAACATATATATTAACTGCACACAATTAGGAAAGAGGGGTAGAACTACAATATTTGAGCTCTTAGCTCTTACCACCATTTAAAAACTCTCTTACTCTTACCACCATTTAAAAACTCTCTAAAGATAAAACAGAACGTATTGCCTGTAACTGGTGCAAATGGAAAAAAAAAAATCTTTACTAATCCATTTACGGTATTTGATTCTCAAATGTCAAACCACAATCCAAAATAATTCCCAAAACCGTAGATTTTTCTTCTATCATAATAATTTCTCCAGTACTCGGTATATTTTCTGACCAATAAACCCACTTGGATTACCAAAACAAACTAATTTAACCTCCCCCCACCCCCCCATTTTACGAACTCGCATTAGGATTTTTTTTTTAATCACCAACTGCGGCATTATAAGCTCTGATGCTCATAGAATTCCTAATGCAGCTTTGTAAAAGAGAGGGGGGTAGGTTTTTGTTTATTCAGCTGTAAGAAATTATTAGCTGCCCAATTATGCACCAATATAAACTACCTTATGAACAAATCTCTAAGCCTTCTCCAGATTATCCAATGCTGAACTTAAGAAAAAATATCATCAGCATAATAAAAATTTAGAAAGGAAAGGAGACACAGGAACTCACAACTTAGGAGTATCCAGGAACCAACCTACTGTGTGCAACTAGCACTATCGCATAAGAAACTTCAAGGTTCAATAAAACAAATGTTGCTCTTAATAGACTCCTGTTCTGGGGGGGGGGGGGAGGGGAAGTTAACATGCTGGCCCAGTAGAATAAGTCCCATGACAGACTCTAGCAATGTCCGAGGCAACAATCAGGTGAATTGTAAATCCGCACAAGGCACATTGTACAAAATCCTGTGACTTATAACAGAAACAAGATTACTGCGGTAAGAACCTAATCTTCCATTCTGTTGCAAAGACATAGGATTCTGTATGGATGTAGACATACCAAACAGTGCCAGATGTGTAGGGAGGAACAGATGAGCCTACCCGCAGCACCGAGGACCCAAATGTGGCATCATCTCAATCCGCCCCATCCACTATAGATCCTTGTAAAGGTATGGAGAGTAGACCAAGTAGCTGCTCTACAGTATTCATCAGGTGAGACTCCACCCAGAAGGCAGACACAGTTCTGGTCGAATGTGCTTTAAGAGAGATAGGTGGCTGTTTGTTGCAGGCAGTGTAGGAAGAAGAAATTGCCAGGCAAATCCATCTAGCAATTGAAGCCTTGGAAGCTAGCCTGTCTTGATTGACTGGTCAACACAAAAAGATGGTTGGACATATGTGAATCATTGGTATTTTCCAGTAATGAAGTAAAATTCTTCACACCTTCAATCTCTGCAGAATCCTGTCCTGTTTAGCCAAACCCATAGGGTAAAGAGTGGGCAAACGAATCTCTTGGATTACGTGAAAAGCTGAGATCACTTCAATAGAAAGGAAGGCACCGTCCACAGGGAAGCACCAGTCTCTAAACTGGAAGAAGGGCTCTCTGCAGGAGAGAGCCTGTAATTCCAAGATTCGCCTCGCAGAGACTATGGCCACCAGAAATTCTTGATTGTAAGGTTCAGAAGAGATGCGTCTTGCAGAGGTTTGTACGGGGATCAAGAAAGGTCCTTCAAAATGATATTAAGGTTCCAAGACGGGAAAGGCTGACACAATGAAGAACGCAGTCTGAGCGCTCCCTTCAAGAACCATGACATCTGGATGAGATGCTAGTGACCGTCTACCATCTCGAGCCCAAAAGCATGAGAGACCTGCTACCTGGGCTTTGAGGGATACCGCTAAGCTTTTTTCTAGCCCAGCTTGCAGAAATGCCAAGTTTACAGGAATTGGTGCTTTGTAAGGCTTTGCTTGTTCCTTGGGAACACCATAGCTGGAAAGCCTTCCAGGTTTTAGCTTAAGCTGTAAATGTCAAAGTCTTCTTTGCTAAGTAGAGTCACAATGACTACCTCAAAGTAACCTGCATCTGTTAGGGCCGTGTGGCTCAGGAGCCATGTCATAAGACCAAAGCACTCTGGATTCTCCATGTGGACTGGGCCCTGACTGAGGCCCCAGATGAACTGGCAGCTTGAGACACCTGCCTCTTTATAGCCACACTAGATACCGTTTCCAGCTACTTTACCCTGCATTGCTGAGCGTCTCATGGCCCGCTTAGCTAAAGTTGAGACTAATAGGAAATCGATCTTGTCTCTTCGGACCCCGAGTGAGGGGGTGGTGACCAAAACGGCTGATATCTCCGGAGTGCTTTTTGACTTTTTTAGCCGGTTATATGCTGCTCCCGATGACGTTTCCCCGGACTTATTGACGGACTAGCTTCAGTTCTGTGGTATTCCTCGCTTGCCGGAAGTCGTAGTGTCCTCTCTTAATAGCCCCTTTCGGGCGGCTGAATTAGAATCTGCTATTAAAGCTCTCCACTCGGATAGAGCCCCAGGTCCGGATGGCTTTTCGGGTGACTTTTACCGACTTCTCTCGCCTCATCTTTGTGGCCCTTTGCTGGCTTACTTTAATGCTGCTATTGCTCAGGGCTCTTTCCCACGGTATGCCAATGAGGCCCTTATCTCTTTATTGTTGAAGCCTGGCAAGGAAGCTGGCTCCCCGGGATCCTATTGTCCCATTTCCTTGATCAACGTGGATCTCAAGCTTTTTGCCCGTATGTTAGCTGATCGTCTTGCTCCACATCTTCCTGAGCTTATTCATGAGGATCAAGTTGGGTTTGTCCAGGGGCCTCAATCGGTCTGTAATGTCCGTAAGGTTCTCTTTACACTTGCCCATTGTCATTCTCATCAGATTCCGGCTCTGTTTGTCAGTCTTGATGCTTCTAAGGCGTTTGATAGTGTCCATTGGTCTTTCTTGTTTTGTACCCTGGAACATGTTGGGTTGGGGGTTTCTATCTTGATACTGTACGCTCTCTTTACTCTAACCCGCGGGCTTCACTTCTCGTCAACGGGACCCGAACGGATTCTTTCTCCACTCTTCGTGGAACCCGGCAGGGTTGCCCCCTTTCCCCCTTGCTGTTTCTTCTTTCCTTAGAACCTTTGTTGTGTACTCTTCGGGGATTTGCGGACGTGCGGGGCCTTCGAGTTGATGGGATTGAGTTGAAGACGTTAGCATTTGCGGATGATATGTTTTTGATTCTCACTAGGCCTGAAGATTCTTTATCGATAGCGTTGGATCTCATTTCCGAATTTGGCTTTTATTCTGGTCTGTCTCTTAATCTGGACAAGTCCCTAGCCTTACCTTTTCCGCCCGAGCTGCGTTCCCGGTGGAGGGGTGCCTTTCCTCTTCGTTGGGCGGACTCTACCTTGAAATACTTGGGGGTCTTTATTCCTCAAGACTTGTCTACTCTGTATCGCTTGAATGTGGAACCGTTGTTCCAGGCCTTTCAGAATAAATTGCAGCTATGGGGAACTCTTCCCTTTTCGCCTTTGGGTCGGGTGCATCTTTACAACATGCTTGTTGTCCCATGTTGGCTCTATGTCTTTCAGGTCCTTCCTCTTTATTTGTCTTCTCGAGATGAGAGACGACTGGTACGTTTGGTTCAGAACTTTCTTTGGTCTGGGAAGCGGCCTCGTCTACCTTACAAGAGGGCCGCGTCTCCGTGGTACAGGGGTGGATTGGGTTTATTGAATCTTCGTTATTTGACTGTTGGTTGTGGCATGCGACAAATTAAGGATCTCTTCAGGGGTACTTCAGCGTTCACTAACACTTCTTTGGAACTTTTCTGTTTTCGCTCTACTCACTTTAGTGCATATTTTCATTCTCTTCCTTCTCTTGTGCCTGAATCTCTCTCTGCGAAAGTGCTCCACCGTCCCCTGCGGAAGGTTTGGTGCTGGGTCTGTAAATTCCATGCTCTTTCTGCTTCTGTAACTCCCTTTTTGCCTATCCGTTTTAATGGCTCCTTCCTACCTGGGATAGATGGGCCGAGTTTTGATCGGTGGGAAACAAGGGGAATTCACTATATATTTCACTTGGTTAATGATGATTATCAAGTTTATCAAGTTTATTAACACAATTTGATTGATCGCCTATTAAAATCACTAAGCGATGTACATAACAAAAAATATATCAAGTGAAAAGGGGTTGACATTTTAACAAAAGAACATTTAACTTGAACAAACATACAGTGGGAAGGAAAAGATAAAAGTTACAATTTTTGTTTGTGGTAGAATAAGGAAATAACAATAGGTAAGGGGAGTAATAACCTCAGCAATATTAAATTTATTATACTTTAAACATTAAAAGCATCTCTGAATAAATAAGATTTTAAAAGTTTTTTAAATATTAAAATATCTTTTTCGTTACGAATGTATTGGGGAAGGGCGTTCCACCATAGGGGACCAGTCACCGAAAAAATGTCGGCCCTTCTTGTACCGATGATTTTTAGGGAAGGTACTGAAAGAAGATTCTGGTTGGAAGAGCGAAGTGAACGTTGTGTATTATAAGGTATCAAGAGTCTGGAAATGAATTGAGGTTCGCCGCATGCTAAAGTTTTAAAGATAAGTATTATTATTTTAAATGTGATTCTATGGCTAATAGGTAACCAATGAGAGTCTATTAACAACGGGGAAACATGATCATATTTCTTTGCATTGTATATTAATTTTATTGCAGTATTTTGAATCAATTGTAAAATTAAGCAAAATTAAGCCTTTTGCACAGTTGCAAGAGGAGTTTGATCTCCCTCCCACTGATTACTTTGCTTATATGCAACTTCATCATTACATTTCTTCTTTACCCTCCAGTTCTTTGAATGCATCTTGTCACAAGTTGCTCTGTACAGCTTTCACCATTGGTTCTCAACTTCCAGTCCCCCTTAAATTCCATCATCGCCATTTGAAGGATGAGTCCCCCTTGTTTGACCATTCCACCTTTCGGGAGGCCTGGGCTCGTGATCTTGCTGTAGATTTGCCAGATGATGTGCTTTTGCAGGCTATCCATAGGTTGCCAGCCTTTCGAAAATATACCACTTTTTGGGAACAACACTATAAGTTGGTTTTTCGTTTGTACATCTCTCCAAACAGGGCTTATTTGTCCCGCCTTCGTGAAACTGCTGCTTGTCTTAGATGCCAAGCTCCAGAAGCGGGCTTGGGACACATGTTTTGGACTTGCCCTAATGTACAAGCTTTTTGGAATGCTGTTTTTGTCTTTGTGGAGCGCATTTGGAAAATTACCATTCGCCGCTCTCCTTTGTTATTGTTTGGAACTGTTCCTCATTACTTCCCTTGTGTGCGGGGAGCTGCAGCTTTCCTTAAATGGACTGTCTTGGTGGCCCTGAAATGTATTTTGCTGAACTGGCTTGAAGATACTGCTCCCGATTACTCTCTTTGGAGATGTCGGATGATTACCCTCTTGATGTGGGAACGGAGGGATGTGTTGGACCTTTCTTCTCTTCCAGGCCGGGTCTTTCAACGCACTTGGGAACCGTTTTGGACAACTCTGACCCCGCTGGCACGAAGCCGCTTGCTGAACTGTTGACTCTCTGTATTCTGTTTTCTTTTGTTTTACCTGGTTTGCCTAATCCTGGTATAATTTTCTCTGGATGAGCTGAACTTAGAAGGAGGACCCTGGGGGTGGGGTTTCTTTATTTTGTGGCAGGTTGTGTTGGGATGGGGGGGGTTTATTCTCTGTGGGGATGGGTTTTGTTATCTAAAATGCTGAGCTTGCTTGTACTTGCTTTGTTTCTTGTTTGATGGTTTTGTTATGCTCAATAAAATATATTTGAACATAGCCACACTAGATCTGCTACCAAGGATGATGAGGCCAGTCTGGAGCTACCAGTAATAGCAGATCTTGGTGGCTTGTGATTCTGTGGATGATCACCCCACCATGGTCCACAGTGGAAACACAGGAGAAGACTTTCTGTGGGCTAGGCCTGAACCAGGCCCTGCACTTCCAGATTCGACTCCTCAACTGTAGAAGCGAGTCACCTTTGTATTTTTGGCTGATGCCATGAGATCCATCTCCAGTCTTCCCCAATACTGCACAGTGAGGTTGAACCTTCTCTGGGACAGGGTCTGTTCCCCTGGATCCAGAATCTGCCGGTTTAGAAAGTCAGCCTGGATGTTCTCTATTTCTGCCACGTGGGCCGCAGAGAATACCTGTAAGTGAGCTTCCGCTCATTTGAACAACATCTGTGCCTCTAGGAACAATGTGGCATTTCTGGTAACTCTCTTGTCTATTCACATAAGCTATGATGGTGGGATTGTCCGAGAATACTCCAACTGCCTTTTCTACCAGGGAAGTCTCCAATGCAAGACGAATGGTTCTCAGTTCCAGAAATTTTTGTGGACCACTTGCTCTCTGATGGCATCCACTTGCCCTGAAGTGGGTGACCATAGCAATGGACCCCCCCCCTGCTCAGGCTGGCATCAGTTGTAAGCGGCATCCCATGAGGTGATCTGGAGGGGAATGCTGTTCGATAAGGCGTCCCTTTGGAGCCACTATGTAAGCTGCTCCTTGCCTCCCATGTACAGGGAAGCTACATCTAAAGAGAATGCCAATTCGGGGACCACCTGGAGAGGAGAACCTGGAATGGGCATATATGCACTCTCACCCAGGGAATATTTTGTAGGATGGATGCCATTGAGACCAGTACCTGAAGATAGTGCCAGGCCGTGGGCATCTGCATCACTAAGATCTCTGTAAACTGCTTCCTGAGCTTCTGCTTGCATGGCTTGGGAAGAAATACACAGTCTCTCGCAGTGTCGAAACGGACTTCCAGATACTCCAAGCATTCTTCCAAGGACCTGGATCAGACCCACCACTTGCTTCACTGCATGCTCGCCTTCCTGTTTTGAAGGGGCTCTAATTAACCAGTTGTCCAGGTATGGGTGAACCTTTATGCCAATCCTGTGAAGGTGAGCTGCTACTATCATGATCACCTTGGTGAAGGTGCATGGGGCCATAGCCAATCCGAAAGGTAGTGCCACAAACTGGAAATGTCTCTGGAGAACAAGGAATCTCAGATATTTTCTGTGGTCCAGAAAAACAGAAATGTGAAGATACACCTCCTTTAAATCCAGCAAGGATAGGCATTCGCCCTGAGCCACTGTCCCAGTGATTGACTGGACCATTTCCATGTGGAAGCGCGGAATTCTCAGTACTGCATTTGTGGAGTTCAGATCCAAGATAGGTCTCCAGTCTTCTGTGCCTTTCTTGGGCAGTATGAAGTATATGGAGTATTTGCTAAAGCCCGATTCTTCTTTGGGAAGTGGCTCTACAGCATAAATGTCCTAGAGACGTGGTACTGTTTCTTGGACTCTGGCCTCCTTTTCTGTCTGTCCAGCGAGGGAGTCAAGGAACAGATCTGGAGGATGACGAGAAAACTCACTCCTGTGACCCTCTCGAATAATGTTCAGAACCCAGCGGTCTAAAGAGATCTGTTCCTATTCCCTCCAGAAAGTCAACAGTCTCCCGCCAATGCGAGGAGGAGTGGCAGTCGACCTGGCGCAATTGTGGCTTTTTGTAGGCCAAGCCACCACATGACCCTGATAGTTGTTGGCATCTGTAGTTGTCAAATCTCTGTATGGTCCCATGGAAAGACCTTTGGGAAGAAGAACCGGAGAACTGGTGAGATTGCCAAGAGGAATGAAACATGCCTCTGCCTCCCACTTCAGCAGAATACAATTTCTCTCTCGTCTCTCCCCTGCCCCTCCCCACGGTACTGCAATTCTCCCCCTCCCCATTACTTTAACCCTCTTCACCCAACCGCACCCCAACAACAGAGCCTGCACCAATTCAAACCCCACCCCCCTCCCCCACCTACCTCCTCCTTGCCCACTGCACTGAATCTTTGGGCAGGCTGCCCTTCCCCAGCCATTCACCCTGATGGACCCTCCACACACAAACACCTGGTCCGCCACCCCAACAGGTCTGCCCTCCCTCCCTCCGCGTGGGTCTGCCTCCTGGACTCCCATTACTTACCCGAGGCAGCAGCAGTGGTCCTGACCTACCAACCCCTCCTCTAAAGCAATAGCAGCAGTCCTGACCCGCCAACCCCCCATTCCTTACCCAAAGCAGCAGTGGCAGCGCTGTAAACAGGCTGCTTGTGGCAGCCCCGATAGTGATGCGGCAGAGGAAAGGCCCTGCCAGGGCTTGCTGCAAGCAACCTGTTTACAGTGCTGCCTCTGGTGCTTTGGGTAAGGAATAGGGGGTTGGCGGGTCAGGAATGGTGCCACTATGCTGAAATGCTTCCCTGCTCGGCAATTCCTCTACTGCGCATGCGGAGGCATGGCATTTCAAGTGCACTTGCGCAGCTTGGGTTTTATTATTATAGATAGCACAATGTTCTCCCCAGAAATTTTTTCTAGCCGGGTGGCATGAAAAAGTAGCCGGGAGGGGCAAAACGGGGAAATTTGGTGGTGGGGAAAATTAAGGGCCTATTTTACAAAGCCACGCTAGTGGCTGCAGCATGGTAATGGCCCCGAAGCCCATAGAGATTTAAAGGGCTTCGGGGTTGTTGTCATGCGGCAGCTGCTAGCGTGGCTTTGTAAAACAGGCCCTAATGTGCACTATTTTTATTAGTTAATTATTATTTATTTTCCAATGCTCAATTGAAGTAAATATCCCTAAAGCCTGTAACCAACCATCAAAGTTGGCAAATTATTTTTGTTTGATTTTAACTCTTTTTACGTATTACGTTAGCGACATATACACTACTCTCTCCTTTATGAGCCCGTAGTGTGGGTTTTAGAATTCCTATGAGCGTCGGAGCAGTTACTGCCGCTTCCGGCGCTAAAACCTGTACTACGGATTCGTAAAGGAGGGGGTAAGTATCATTCCTATAAAGTTTCTCTCAAGTCTCACTTTTAATCCTGGCAATGAACCGCTTGTAGATTTAGCTCACACTTCCTTGTAGCTCTTATCTCTGTTGAGATCTTAATGAAATGCTTCTGGCTAATCAAGCCTGGAACAGGGTAATACCATATGCGCATCATGGTATCAAGTTCCCCCCTTCCCCCACTCCAAGGAAGAGGTGGCCAAATATTAAGTCCAACATACCCAACACCCTTAATCTGATCATTTTATGGAGACCAAGACCACCACAAACCCTGCCATACAGGACACAAGGAAACAATCACAGAGAAAGCCACCAGTAGAGGCATCTATACCACTACCTCCAGAGGAGATTTCGCGGATCCTTTTCCCTTACCCAAGAAGCCAAGACACAGTATTACATTACATTATTACATTGGTGTCTTCTATTCCTTGCGGTTCTAGGTGGATTACAAAAAGAGGCATTCTGGTCATATCCAGTAAGATTACAAGACGGCTATTTGGTTGGAATGTTTAGGGACTGATAAAAGTTTCACATTTGACAAGTATATTCGAGCATACTGTTCTTCTTTCTGGCAGTTAGACAAATCCATGACCAGAAGCCACCTACCCCGACTGACTGTATTTTAAAATAGGATTTTTACGTGACATTTTTTATTGATAACCAAAGCAAAGATACAAAACCATCAAAGTGAGCTGAAAACAGACAACATCACACTATTCAAAAGTGAACTGCACCAGTCATCAGAAATATTTTGTGTGCGTGTGGGTCCCAAAAAGGAAGGAGTTATCCATTCCCATTAACTACTTCCCTCTCCATTCCCACTGCACCCCCACCTCAAACAGGCCCCCCCAAGATACAGAAGAAAGGAATTTTTTTAAAAAGCCACATTTTTGAAGTCTTTTCAATGGGGGGAGGGGGAAGGAGGCATTTAAACACTTCTCCAACTGAAACAAGGCCAGTCCCCAGCACTGCCAAGCCTCCCAGTTGCAAAGAGGAGAATATAGGGAATTTCTGAATGCCCTGAACCCCTGCCTGCTGCACTACGGGCTCCAACAGCATGAGAACACCCCCTCCCCCCTCCGGCACTGCTCTGGAGTGAAAGCTAGGCACAGGCCGTCTCCCCCACCCCCTGGACCCGGGAGACCTTGACAGCTCTTCACACCATGCCCCAGCCCCCCCCCCCCCCGGAGGCCTCCGCTATTTGCGTGCCGCGACAGGAAGTAAATTAAGTCTCCAACGTTCTTTCCTTCCTCCTCCCCTCCCTCACTCCGGGGCCTCTCGGCTCCTCCTTTCTTACTAGGCCAGGGTTGAGGCAGGTTGATCCTGCGCTGGGCCTAGCAGTTCTCCTGCTTCAGCTTCGCCTCCAGGTGGGAGAGTTTCTGCTCCAGCAAGAACGCCGCCATCTTTGATGTCCCCAAGCACTAATAATAAATAAATAGAGCATTCCGACTGCGTGCACCGAGCCGCCCGTGTGGGCTCACCCACCCGCGCACAGCCAGAAAGGACTTTCACACCAAGTGGATGGAAACAGGAAATCCATTAGACTAGGTTCGGACTAGAGAGTTGCGAGGGGACAGAAATCCCACCCATCCCCGCCCGTCCCCGCCAGGATCCTCTCCATCTCCACCCATCCCTGTCAGGATCCTCTCCGTCCCCACTAGGAATTACCTCCATCCCCGCCCGTCCCCATAAAAATCAGCAATTACTTCTGATAGGATCATCAATTCCACAGTTTCTTTTGTGTCTGCACTGCTGTTTTCCTTGTGGAATATCTTTGGTGGAACCCTTTTTTTGTTTTCTGTTCAGATAATTAACTTATAAACCTCCTCTTTTACTAAGGCTGACGTGTCCATTATATTATATGGACGAACCCTGCTTCCAAAGCCTTCCATCCCTGTGGGAGTCCCATTGGCCTGGGTCCCCATGGGAGTCCTGTGGATTAGGGGGGATTCCTGCGGGATTCCGGCGATCCCCGTGCAGACCTCTAGTTCGGACAGAAACGTTCAGCAATCACCAAGTCCCGTAGCAAGCCGGCCTTCCTGTCTCCGCGCAATCTAGCCTACCGAGAGTAGGAAAGGTAGCTCTGTGGCTGTCATTTTGCAATGTCAAGTGAGATGACAGCCGGGCGCTCACCTAAATTAGCTGGGCGGAGTGCCCGGCTAAAACATGCTAGGGAGAACACTATAGCACCATGCAATTGAAGGTTATGTACTGTCAGGGTTATAAGTTGAGAAGAGACAATATAAATTTAGGCACAGAAAAGGATAGAGAGGATTATAAAAATCTCTCAAAGAGCAAGAGAATGAGAGAAGTAAAGAAATTATATTTTTTTCAGATATACTGTATATATTCGAATATAAACCCATCCAAATACAAACCAAGGTAACCTTTTTCCCCTAAAAAAGGGGGGAAAAAAAGAGGTTGACTCGAATAAAAACCAACTCATGGCAGTTTCACAAGGTTACTGTGGAGTGTAGGGGTGGCCTAGTGATTAGAGCTGTTGCCTCAGCACCCTGAGGTTGTCAGTTCAATCCCAGCATGCTCCTTGTGTCTCTGGGCAAGTCACCTAACACTCCATTGCCCCAGGTAACACAGTTAGATTGTGAGCCTGCCAGAACAGATAGAGAGAATACTTAAGAGCACCTGATTACTTTTTAATGTATTGTAAACCATTGTAGGTAAATTTCTTCATGAAAAGGCAGTAAATAAACATAGCGACCACTCCATCAGCAATTTTGAGTAGTGAGACTGCACGGGCAGGACCATAGGAGGATCACTATTTCCCTGGATCACCACTGGACCAGCAGGGCTTAAGGTAGGTCTGGGAAGAAACCTGTGATGGGTCTGAGAGGGGAAGGACTAAACTATAAAACAGAGACCTCCATTTTGAGGCAATTATTTTGGCCCAACAAAGTTTATATTCAAGTACATACAGCATTAGATTATGCAAAAGCTGTAGGTTTATTTTCTACACAGCTGAAGGGAAAAGTAATTCAAGCCTTCCTGAAAAACAATCAGAATGCAGATAAGTAATTATAGGCTAGCAATGCCAATTAACACCATATTGATCAATAAACATTGATCTTAAGGCTACAGGTGTTCTGTATAACCAGGATCATACAGAAAAGGTTTAAATCATTTCAGATAGGGTAGATACAAGAGTGCCATGGGAGAAGGGAGAAGAACGCAGTAGTATAGGATTTCATTAGAGATAGTAGTTCTGCTATTTAAAAGTTCCGAATGATAAATAGCTAGTTCATTTAGCAAGGAAGTTAAAAATATTATAATCCAGGACATACTGTAAGCTGCTTACAATATACATGATTAGAGTGTTTGGAACCTGAGCCTGAGGAACAGATAAGAAGAGTATGGGTTCAGAATTATGAAATATACCCCAAAACTGTAAAGGAGCAGATGGTAATTGGGAAGCTGTGCAAAACACGGTTATTGACAGAAATATATAGTTTATCTAAGATGGGAGGAAGTCATGAGAACATGCAAGCTGGTTACATTGTACAAGAGTAGGATTTTACATGTTCATTGTGATGGTTGTTGTTCCATCTTCCTTAAAAACAGGATAACAACTATTTCAAGTACCTATCAAATGCAAGATTTCATAGATGTTACTATATAACCCTGGGCCATTCTGCTTGCCTCAGCTTGCACAAGAGCACACACTTTAAGGAGCAGGAATTGTCCATTAAAAACAATTATCTCATTCAGATAACAGGATTAAAAGCTTGATGAATGAATGCATGGTCAATCTTTTAAGTCAATTTTGAAAAGTACAGTATATGAGACAGGCTTAAAACTTGATTGTTAGCTGTATAAATGGCAGCTGGACTGCAAGTAGCTTCTGCTTGTAAGAGGAAAGCTCTCTGTCCTTTATATTACAGCCAACATATTTGGAATGTTTAGTCCTGGGGTAATCTAGGGGCCCTCCATAGCCAAGACTGAGCTTATCTTTCCACCTAAACCCACCTCTCCTCTTTCCCCATTCTCTATGTCTAGAAAAAAACACTCTCATCCTCTCTGTCTCAGCAGCTCGAAACCTCAGCGTCATCTTTGACTCTTCTCTCTCTGCACAAATTGAACAGACTGCTAAAACCAGTCGTTTCTTTCTCTATAATATCACCAAAATCCAACCTTTTCTTTCTGAGCATAAAACCAAAACCCTTATCCACGCTCTTATTACCTCTTGCCTAGATTACTGCAACTTGCTTCTCACAGGTCTTCCACTAAATCAGGGGTGCCCACACTTTTAGGGCTTGCGAGCTACTTTCAAAATGACCAAGTCAAAATGATCTACTAAAAATAAAATTTTTTAAAAACACAAAGCACACTGTACGCAGAGAAAATGTTAATTATCATTTATATTTCGGGGGTTTCTCAAAGAGGTCAAGGCAGATGACTTTATGCAATGTCACCTCAGTAACAACAATATAAAAATAGACAAATATACTCCCTCCCTTTTTACTAAACTGCAATAGCGTTTTTTAGCACAGGGAGCTGTGCTGAATGCCCCATGCTGCTCATAGGGTCCCTGCGCTAAAAACCGCTATTGCGGTTTAGTAAAAGGGGGCCATAGTGCAAAATATAGACAGCAGATATAAATTCTCAAAACTGACACATTTTGATCACTAAATTGAAAATAAAATCATTTTTCCTACCTTTGTTGTCTGATGATTTCATGAGTCTCTGGTGGCACTTTCTTCTTCTGACTGTGCATCTAATATTTCTTCCCTTCTTTCAGTCTCCTGTATGCTTCCTCTCCTCCAGACCTCATTCCCTCTCACAACTTTTTCTTCCTCTCTCCCTGCTCCCCTTCCCTTTCCTTCTTTCTCCCTGCCCCCCTTATTAATTTCTGTCTCCCTGTCCCTCCTTTCTTTCTGTTTCCCTTATTTCTTTGTCTCCCTGTCCCCCCTTTCTTTCTTTCTGTTTACCTTCTGTCTCCCTGCCTGCCCCCTTTCTTTCTTTTTCTTTCTCCCTGCCCTCCCCCAAACTGCCTACCGCCAAGTTGTGAGCTCTCCCTGCTTCCCTGTGATTGGCTGGCCCGGAACGTCCTCTCCAATGTAATAATTGATGTCGGGGGGAGCTGGTCGGCCCGGCACTTCTGTTTACCGCATCGGGAAACAGGTAGAATGCGAACACGAGTCTATCACGGAGCCCGGGATAGGCTCCATGATCGACTCGCGTTGCCTTTCGATCGCGATCGACCTTTTGGGCACCCCTGCACTAAACTATCTCTCTCCTTCAATCCGTTCAAAATTTTGATGCATGACTTACTGTATATCTCCATTGTCCAGGTACCACGTTAAATTGTGAGACTTGGACAGATAGGGAAAATATTTAAGAGTACCTGATTACTATTCAATGTATTGTAAACAACTTTGGGTAAATCTTCATGAAAAAGGTGGTAAATAAATCCCAATAAATATTCCGCCAGTGTCGCTATGCTAACATTATCCCTCTCCTCAAGTCACCTCATTGACCCCCCCCATCCATTTCTACATATACTTCAAACTATTCTTATTGACTTACATGACAGCTGAGAGGCTAAGGAGAATGAATGACTGACAAGTTTGTGAGTGGAACTGGGTAATGTCAGAAGAGGTTAAATCAACTGTACTAGAGAATACTAGGATTGTGTAATACAAATATTACACAAGTACATTCATTCTGCAGCTCTTCCGTATCTCTCCTCTCTTATCTCTCCCTATAATTCTCCTCCTTTACTTGCAACTCCAGACTCTGTTCCTTTTATTTTGCTGTACTGTATGCCTAGAACAGACTGCCTAGGTCAGTACATCAAGATCAGTCTCCAGCAGTATTCAAATCTAGGCTAAAAGGCCCACTTTTTCAAAGCTGCTTTCAACTCCTAATTCTTACTCACTTGTAAAGTACACATATCTTGTTTTATCATTACCTCTGAGAGAAATTCCCTAACCCCTATTTGTCCTGTGTCTGTTTTAATTAGATTGTAAGCTTTATTGAGCAAGGGTTGTCTCTTGCATGTTTAATGTACAGAGCTGCATACATCTAGCAGCGCTATAGACATGATAATTAGTAGTACTGTACTATAACTATGGCAAATTGTAACCTGTTAACTGTATATTAAGCACAATTAATTTACTGTAACAGGTGTTATCTGGAGACGGCAGTCAGATATTCTCACATATGGGTGATGTCATCCATGGAGCCCGGTACGGACAGTATGAAAATTGTACTGTCACTAAGTTTTAAGAAACTTTGCAACTGTCCACACTGCGCATGTGTGAGTGCCTTCCCTCCCGACGCCCGCTCATGGTACCTCAGTTCCGTAAGCAAGCTAAGAAACTAACCAGGGGAGGTGGGTGGGTTGTGAGAATTTATGCCTGCCATCTCCGGATAACACTTCTTATGGTAAGTAACTGTTTTTTATCCTAGGACAAGCAGGCAACATATTCTCACATATGGGACTCCCTAGCTTATTGGAATGGGATGGAGGGAGAGTTTGCCAATGAAGGAAAGAAACTTTGTAGAATACTACTTGGCCGAAGGGACCCTCCCTTCTGGAAAAAGATTCCAGACAGGAATGGGGCATGAATGTGTAAACTGAGGACCAAGTAGCTACATTGCAGATTGTACCTACAGGAGAGGAACATAAGAATGCAACTGAAGCCAATATAACTGAGATCTTATGTGCTATTATAGATGCCCCAAGTTGCAGTATAGCCGAAATATGGCAAAAGAAATACAGACTGCAAGGTATGTGGAAATAGATCTCTAGGAATAGGCTAAGTTAACTCATGAGGAACGAAGTGGATGAACTGATGAGAAGAGGTTCTTTTGCAGTCTAAAGGATGAAGAGCCATTTCTCCAGGGTGAGAATGAGGCTTAAGAGAGAAAAAGAGAAGCACATTGATGAGATATATATGACATCTCCTGACCTCTGTTGTCTAGAAAAAGCATGGGTGGGGGGGGGGGGTAGAAAATACTGCATCATGGTGCAAAAGAAAGAAGCAACCGTGTGGAGACAACAAGTTGAGGATCCCAATCACTAGAGACCGGTGAAGGCCGACAAGACCTATACGAAGCTGGAAATTAGAGGATGACCTGAACACGGAAATTGGTCATAACCCAAAGCCAAACTGACTGAAGTGTAGGAAATAGCCGAGTGGGAGAGGGGTAGGAATTATTCCCGGAAGGAAGATATGAACTAGGTTAAAGGCTTAAGATAAAGAGCCTAGGACAGTGAAAACTCTCTCTCACTTCTCACAGGGCTGCTGCAAGAAGGTTGCCTGGACGCAGCTAAAAGAGTCTGGAAGGATTAGAAAAAACAGTGTCTGCTGAGGTCATCAGGAAAGGCACTAAAAAGGTAAAACAGACTTTCGACTCCTGAGAGAAAGACTTTTGGCCATGGCTAGAATAAAAAGAAGCATCCTACAAGAAGCCTGAGGCCAATTCCTGCTGAAGCTGAATTAGTGAATTGAGCAAGAGAGGAATTGGAGGAAACACACAGAGAAGTGTTTTCCCTAGGGCCTTTTAGCCGGGCACTCCGCCCGGCTAATTTAGATGACCACCCGCTGCCATCTATCACGTATCCTGCCGCTGCTGCAGCTGCTCAACATTAAAAAAAAACAACAAACCAAAAAAAAAAACACCAACCACTTCTCACCGGCTTGGAGATTTGCTGCCTTAGCCCGTAGGGAACTCATGCTTCGGGGCTCTAAGGTGTGCATGCCAGCTTCCCTTCTCTTCAAAACCGGAAGTTACGTCCCGGGGAAGGAGGAGAAAAGAAGGGAAGCTGGCACGCACATGTTAGAGCGCCGAAGCATGAGTTCCCTATGGGCTAAGGCAGGAGACAGGTCAACGATGTTGGGAAGCTTACATCTTGCTGCTTTACTTGCTTCGGGCCTTCCTCACTGCCAGGTCCTGACTACTTTCTGTTTCCACGAAGGCAGGACCTGGCAACGAGGAAGGCCCGAAGCAAGGAAGAGCAGCAAGTTGTAAGCTTCCCTCCGTCGCTGACCTATGGAAGATAGGTCAGCAATGGAGGGAAGCTTGCAACTCTGCCGATGGGAGGGATGGGAAGAAAAATGCTGCTGCTGCACCCAATTGGGGAGGGGGAAGGGGAAGAGAAGTGCTGCTGCTGCAGCACCCAATTGGGGAGAGAGAGGACAGGATACCATAACAGCAGTATACTGTACTGCAGGGGTGCCCAAATGGTCGATCGCGATCAACCAGTAGATCGCAAAGGCAATGTGAGTTGATCACGTTGCCTTTGCGATCTTTTTCTTCCTGCCTCCCTGAGCCAGGCTAGGCACGTACAAGCGCTTGACTCGCAAGACTTCACCTCTACGCCAAGTCTGACGCTGCCTGGCTGTCTTGGAATTTACTCTCCGACATTAGAATTGACGTTGGAGGTGAAATCTTGCGAGTCCGCCACTTGTACATGCCTGGCCTGGCTCGGGGAAGCAGTAGGGAGAAATCGGTGTGGTGGCTTAGGGGGGGCAGGGAGAGAGAGAGAGAGAGAGAGAAAGAAAGGCACAAATAAAGAGGGGGCTGGGGGAAGAGAAAGAAAGGAAGGGGGAGACAGAGAAAGAGAGACAGAAAGAAATATTGGATTTACAGTCAGAAGAGGAAGTGCAACCAGAGACTCATGAAATCACCAGACAAAAAGGTAGGAAAAATTATTTTATTTTCAATTTAATGATCAAAATGTGTCTGTTTTGAGAATTTATATCTATATTTTGCATTATGGCCCCCTTTTACTAAACCGCAATAGTGGTTTTTAGGGTAGGGAGCCTATGACCGTCGAGAGCAGCGCGGGGCATTCAGCGCAGCTCCCTGCGCTAAAAACCGCTATCGTGGTTTAGTAAAAGGGGAGAGGGTATACAGTGGTGCCTCACACAACGAACTTAATTGGTTCCAGGAGCAAGTTTGTTATGCGAAACGTTCGTTATGTGAAACGCGTTTTCCCATAAGAATACATGTAAAAAAAAATAATTCGTTCTGCAGCATAAAATATGCTAAGATGACATAAAAAAAGATACATTTTTGGTTATTATTTTTATTTAGATACATCTAAAAACATAATTGTTTTTTAAAACAACACACATTTTTTAAATTTAAAGACAGACTAAGTAGAGTCTAATTTTACAGTGAGAGAGGGCAGAGTCTCAGCGGCAAAAACTGGGACTTAACTGTTCATTTTTTTTTTTCTACCGTGTTTCCCCGATGATAAGGCAGGGCCATCAAATAAGACAGCCCCCCCTTTTTAGAAAAAAATGTAAAATAAGGCACCCCCCCGCAAATAAGCCACCCACCGATACCTGCGCTTACCCGAATCGGGTGGTACGGTGGGTGACTCCGTGTGGTCCCTGGCACCCCCGACACGATCGGGGCAAGAGGGAGCTCAAGCCCTCTTGCCCCCCCGACTCCCCGACACGATCGGGGCAAGAGGGAGCTCAAGCCCTCTTGCCCCCCCGACTCCCCGACACGATCGGGGCAAGAGGGAGCCCAAGCCCTCTTGCCCCCCGACTCCCCGACACGATCGGGGCAAGAGGGAGCCCAAGCCCTCTTGCCCCCCCGACTCCCCGACACGATCGGGGCAAGAGGGAGCCCAAGCCCTCTTGCCCCGCCGATTCCCCAACTCCCCGACAATATCGGGCCAGGAGGGAGCCCAAGTCCTCCTGGCCACGGCGACCCCCTAACCCCACCCTGCACTACATTACGGGCAGGAGGGATCCCAGGCCCTCCTGCCCTCGACGCAAACCCCCCCTCCCCCCAACGACCGCCCCCCCCAAGAACCTCCGACCGCCCCCCCAGCCGACCCGCGACCCCCCCTGGCCGACCCCCACGACACCCCCAACCCCCTTCCCCGTACCTTTCTGTAGTTGGCCGGACAGACGGGAACCAAACCCGCCTGTCCGGCAGGCAGCCAACGACGGAATGAGGCCGGATTGGCCCATCCGTCCCAAAGCTCCGCCTATTGGTGGGGCCTGAGGCGCCGGGGCCAATCAGAATAGGCCCGGGAGCCTTAGGTCCCTCCTGGGGGCAGGGCCTGAGGCACATGGTCGGGTTGGGCCCATGTGCCTCAGGCCCCGCCCCCAGGAGGGACCTAAGGCTCCCGGGCCTATTCTGATTGGCCCAGGCGCCTTAGGCCCCACCAGTAGGCGGAGCTTTGGGACGGATGGGCCAATCCGGCCTCATTCCGTCGTTGGCTGCCTGCCGGACAGGCGGGTTTGGCTCCCGTCTGTCCGGCCAACTACAGAAAGGTACGGGGAAGGGGGTTGGGGGTGTCGTGGGGGTCGGCCAGGGGGGTCGCGGGTCGGCTGGGGGGCGGTCGGAGGTTCTTGGGGGGGGCGGTCGTTGGGGGGAGGGGGGGTTTGCGTCGAGGGCAGGAGGGCCTGGGATCCCTCCTGCCCGTAATGTAGTGCAGGGTGGGGTTAGGGGGTCGCCGTGGCCAGGAGGACTTGGGCTCCCTCCTGGCCCGATCGTGTCGGGGAGTCGGGGGGGCAAGAGGGCTTGGGCTCCCTCTTGCCCCGATCGTGTCGGGGAGTCGGGGGGGCAAGAGGGCTTGAGCTCCCTCTTGCCCCGATCGTGTCGGGGAGTCGGGGGGGCAAGAGGGCTTGGGCTCCCTCTTGCCCCGATCGTGTCGGGGGGGCAAGAGGGCTTGAGCTCCCTCTTGCCCCGATCGTGTCGGGGAGTCGGGGGGGCAAGGGGGCTTGGGCTCCCTCTTGCCCCGATCGTGTCGGGGAGTCGGGGGGGCAAGAGGGCTTGGGCTCCCTCTTGCCCCGATCGTGTCGGGGAGTCGGGGGGGCAAGAGGGCTTGGGCTCCCTCTTGCCCCGATCGTGTCGGGGAGTCGGGGGGGGCAAGAGGGAGCCAGGCGGAGAGAGGGCAGTTAAGGATGCAGCTCGGGCGACTTCGTTGTGTGAAACGAAGTTCGTTGTACGAATCAAGACATAAAGTTCGTTGTGCGCAGCGTTCGCTGTGCGAGGCGTCCGTTATGCGAGGCACCACTGTATTTGTCTATTTTTGTATAGTTGTTACTGAACATTGCATGTTCTAAAGTCATCTGCATTGACCTCTGAAAAAAAAAAATGAATACAAATGATAATTAACTTCTCTGCGTACAATGTGCTTTGTGTTTGTTAAAATTTTTTGTTGGTAGATCATTTTGACTTGGACATTTTAAAAAGTAGCTTGCAAGCCAAAAAAGTGTGGGCATCCCTACTGTACTTCCTTGAAGAAAGATTTGGCCTCTGAAAGCTAACTGAAAAATGGATTAGTCCAATAAAATGGTATTTTCTTATTTCTCATTATTTGTTTTATTTCTATTTGTTAATTTGTAAAGTGGTGATTGTTATGTAGCAGTTTTTTTCAAATTTACATCTACTGTCTTTATATTTTGCACACTGTCACTGTTAGAGGACGTGTCACTATTTCTGTGGTGTTGCATTGTATGCAGAGTCTGGTTTCTTAATTCAGTTTAACTTTTGTCTACATAGTTCTATTTTTAGTTTGTGATTATTCCATATTGGGTAAGGGTGTATCTGTGTTCTGTGTGTATGAAAAGGACATGGCTTTCTGTTAGCATCGACTGTACAGGATCAATTGACTGTGCAGGATCTGGCTTGTTTAGTTTTATATTTCATGTGATTGAGGCCAGCAGCGTGTTAGATTTCAAGAGAAAATGGGATATTCATGTGGGATCTCTGGGAGAGTAGGAGTCAGGGGGTGGGTCATTGGTATGGGCAGACTCGATGGGCTGTAGCCCTTTTCTGCCGTCAATTTCTATGTTTCTATGTTTCTATGTGTTGGTGTTCTAGTCCTCACTGCAGTGTTTAAGATGCTGCCTTTTCCTATGTGCACCCTTGTTGTGTGACTCATGGATTATTACTAAAAATATCTTTTTTATATGGAGGAGGGGGTTGTTAAAAAAAATGATCAGCACTGGCTGTCATATATACTAGGTACGCCACTGGATTTAATGACCCTTATTGTTGATGTAGGTGTTGTCCCCCACCCCACACCCACACACACTATAAAGAATTAAATTAAAGTTGTATTAACATCAAGCAGCTTTCAAATGACATTATAAGCAAATAAAAAATATATATATTTTTAATACATTGCTAATGATTACCTGCAACTTTACCTAAACTGTTTTGCCCTAGCTCTCACTTTGCACTACAGCAAAATAAAAAAGTAGCAGATAAAGATCAATCACACAGATCTCCTTCAAGGTTCAGTAACACCTCTCCATAAATTATGTGGAAGAGGTCTGTAAGTGGGGATAGCATCTATTTCATATCCTCAGTGAGACCTCAGGAAGGAACCTAGTGATCAAAACATTATTAGATGTGCTGCAGAGCCATTTCTTGTATGACTGGATGAGCTATATTTATCCTTTTTTTTAGTTGTTTAAATTCATGCAGAAATAAATGGCTAGATTGAACCTAATGACTTCATTAACGTTATTTCCCTTTTTTAAACCTCTATACCATTTGAAAGAGGGCAAATATCTAATTATTCCCTTCTAGAATTGGATACTTCTTAAATTTAGTAAAAATATTCTGGCACAAGTGTCAAACCTTAAAAAAGGAACTCATATTGAACATTGGAAAATAATAATAAACAACTAATAAAAATAGTATACATTTAGGGCTCCTTTTACTAAGCTGCGATAGCGGTTTTAGCGTGCGCTTAGCACGTGCAGAATTGCTACGCACAATAGAAGCTAAAACCAGCATTGAGCTGGCGTTAGTTTTCCAGCATAGCGCGGGGGTTTGCACGCGCTAAAAACGCTAGCTTTCCTTAGTAAAAGAGGGGGTTACTTTCCCCCACCACCAAATTTCCCCATCCCGCCCCACCTGGCTACTTTTTCATGCCACCCGGCTGGAAAAAATTTCTGGGGAGAACACTGCAGAGGGATTGGTCTGTTCCATCCAGGAGAAAGGCGACCATTGCTAGACAATGAGAAGATTGTCTAGAACAAATTGGTAATTTGGCTTGAAGGATATGTCAAATAATTTCTGAGGGCCAATATTCTCGGTCCATTGACAGAAAAGCCGAGAATTAGAATCTTCGGCTGAGGTCTATAGTATAGTGGAACTTAAGCGACTCAGCAACAAGGAGAAGTTGAGATGTAGTGCGCCCGAGCCCAGATATTATCTGTGTGTGAAAAACAAAAATGAAAGAGACCTGTATGGAAAACCCAGTAAGAACAGGTCTGTAATGCGCATACTAACTCCAGAATGCATAAAGCGTCCAATTGTAGACTATATAGAAGAAACAGTCAGTCCAGAGACTATAACTGAGAAACTAGAGCAAAAATAAAACACATCTTAAAAAGGATATAATGGCTTCTTCTTCCCCTACAGCCACTCCCAAACCTTCGGGCTTTTTAGAATCAAAAGGAGATGGAGCAAAACGTTTTGTAAAAAAACATCCTAAAAAGGATATAATGGCTTCTTGTTCCCCTACAGCCACTCCTAAACATTTGGGCCTTTTAGAATCAAAAGGAGATGGAGCAAAAAGTTTTGTAAAAAAAACATCCTAAAAAGGATATAATGGCTTCTTCTTCCCCTACAGCCACTCCCAAACCTTTGGGCCTTTTAGAATCAAAAGGAGATGGAGCAAAAAGTTTTGTAAAAAAACATCCTAAAAAGGATATAATGGCTTCTTCTTCCCCTACAGCCACTCCCAAACCTTTGGGCCTTTTAGAATCAAAAGGAGATGGAGCAAAAAGTTTTGTAAAAAAAACATCCTAAAAAGGATATAATGGCTTCTTCTTCCCTACAGCCACTCCCAAACCTTTGGGCCTTTTAGAATCAAAAGGAGATGGAGCAAAAAGTTTTGTAAAAAAACATCCTAAAAAGGATATAATGGCTTCTTCTTCCCCTACAGCCACTCCCAAACCTTTGGGCCTTTTAGAATCAAAAGGAGATGGAGCAAAAAGTTTTGTAAAAAAAACATCCTAAAAAGGATATAATGGTTTCTTCTTCCCCTACAGCCACTCCCAAACCTTCGGGCCTTTTAGAATCAAAAGGAGATGGAGCAAAATGTTTTGTAGGGAATGTTCCTTAAGAACAGATGTAGGGAAAAACACTTGAAGTAAATGAATGACTTCTAGAAGGTGCTGTATAAACATTGATGATACAGTGGAAGGCATGTTGCAAGAGAAAATTAGTTTATCTTGCTTCGAAAGGAAAACAGTGCAAAGATCTGATATGGCAGGAATCTACCTTACAAGCTCTACAACTCTGTTAGATCACGTCAATGTCCTTATAGCAATGTATCCAAGCAATAGGAAAAAAACACCTTATAAGTTCTACATTTCTAGTAGTGGACTTTCAAAAGGAGGACATTTCAGACTATCCCTCACCCCGTCTGAAATGTCCTCCTTTCTTTACCCATAGTAGCTCTCTTCAATTCCCATAGTTTGAAATTCCTCCTTCACCCACACAGTCCAGCAACTGCCCAGTCCCCCACCTCTTCCTCTGCTTCCCTCACCACCCCTGGTCCAGCAAATCTTTCTTTCCAAGTGCCTCTTGTTTAGTCTCCCTCAGCACCCCAGGATCAGCAAACCTGTTCTTCACTTGCAGCAGTGTAATGACTCATTGCTTGAATCGAGCCAGCTCCTTCTCTCTGCAGTGTCCTACCCATGTATAAACAGGAAATTACATCAGAGGGGCAGAGGGAAGGAGCTGGCTCGACTCGGGCAGTGTTACTACTGCTGTTGCCAGTGAAAAACAAGATTGCTGGTCTGGGGGTGCTGAAGGAGACCAAGAAAGAGGTGCTGGACTCGAGGTAGGAGGATGGGAAAATGTTCTGGATCCGTAGCAGAAGGGGGAGGGGAGAGGAAAGAATGTTGGCTTAATATATAGAGTCAGCAATATCACTGGTCCAGGCATTTGGTGCCCTTTTTCACCGTCATCCTGGACCAGAGCCCTACCTGGTCCATAGGTTAAGCCAACTTTGCTTGAGAATAACCAAGAGTCTAAGACTGCAGCAAAGGTAAACTGAGCATGAGGAAGAAAAAAAAGAAACCAGATCCTCTGGATCCTATGCTTTCAAAAACTTTTAAAAAGCCACTGCACGTGGAATCCAGAGGATCCAACTTTTACCTATTTCCCATAGACCTGACTTAAGTTGGAATAAGGGGCAACCATATCCAATCCCAGCCTGCACCTATGCAGGGTATCCTGAGAACTACACCACAGTCAAGCCCTTTTGGCCTGTTAAAGACAGTGGAATAACTGCACCAAGTACTGCTGTTAAAAGTTCAGATATTTGGCTGGCTATGTGGAATGCAAACATAAGCCACAAGACTTTGGTGAGGCTAGTATGGGTGAATATGATGGTGTTCAGACTCCTAACTTCAATGGCTGCTAGTGGGCTAGGTTTTCATATCCCTAATAAATATGAATGAGAGGTTTGCATGCTATTGCTTACCTCCTCTACTTACTGCTTGCAAATTTCTCTCATTAGGAATATCCAGACCACCTGTGCCTTGGTGGCTCTTGAGAAGAGGGAGTACATATCACTGTTTAGCCTTCCCCCCGGCGTCCCGGCCTTACCTGGTGGTCTAGCGGGCTTTCGGGGCAGGAGCGATCTTCCTACACTCCTGCCCCGTGTAGATCGCCAATAGGAAATGGCTGTGGGGAGTTCCCGTCGTAGTCTCGAGAGACTACGGGAACTCTTTATATTTTAATAAAATTAAAGATTTAAATCTAAAATCATAACTGTTTGAGGCCTATATGGACAGGGCTGAGGCCAGGGACATTGACAGAGTTAGCAGGGGCAGGGACAGGGACTAAGTTTAGCCCTAATTAGATAATGACACAGGAAAAAATTGAGAAAAAAATATCCAGACACTTTAACCATCATTCTGACTTTGAGATAAGTAATTTACAAATTTGTAGAATCCTGAAGCTGGTAACCTCCTCCACAAGAAAACACGGAAAACATTCTTCTATTTCTTCTTTTTCATCTCCTGTCTCCTTCTCTTGCACACAGAGCAGCCCTACATCAACCCCACTAATAACCTTGAGGAACAGATTCCAGATACTACAGGAAGGACCCGCGAGCGAGGTACAGGAGGTCAACCTTCAGACAGTCCCAGTTCCAGAGACAACTGATCAGCTCCCCTCAAAGAAGCGCAGAGTAATAGTCATTGGGGACTCCCTGCTGAGGGGCACCGAGGGACCAATCTGCAGACCGGATATGCAGTCGAGAGAGGTTTGCTGCCTGCCAGGGGCCAAGATCCACGACGTAACCGCCTGCCTGGACCGACTCATCAAGCCCGAGGACTACTTCCCCATGCTCCTTATTCACGTTGGAACGAACGACACTGCCAGGAACACCCCAGAGAACATACCTAAGGACTTTGGAGCCCTGGGCGAAAAGCTGAGGCAGATGGGAACGCAGGTGGTCTTCTCCTCGATCCTCCCTGTAAGAGACAAGGGAAGAGCCAGGGAGGAGCGTATCCAGAGAACAAACAAGTGGCTACTTGAATGGTGCAGGGACATGAACTTCGGCTTCCTGGACCATGGAGAGGCACTAAAGGGATTGTAGGGACCAGATGGACTCCACCTGACCAGGAGAGGCAAGAACGTCTTTGGACATCGACTAGCCCACCTACTCCGAAGGGCTTTAAACTAGGTAAGTTGGGGGAGGGTACCCACTCATGTACTAGCGCAGTAAGTAATTTTCCAGGAGAGGTGAATCGACACTCCATTTCTGAGACCGAGGTAAGTTCACACAGTAAAAACAATCATATAAAAGCCACTCAAACTCAGGTGGGAAATTCTACACAGGGTCTTAGCAAACATAAAGTATGGAGGGCTATGTATGTTAATGCACACAGCTTAGGCAATAAAATTCTAGAATTAGAGACAGAGATAACGAACGCCGACCTCGATGTGATAGCGATATCTGAGACTTGGTTCACAGACTCACATGGGTGGGACATGGCTATACCAGGATACAACTTACTTCGTCGGGACAGAGAGGGAAGAATAGGGGGTGGGGTAGCACTATACACTAGAGATAACATCAAAGTCACCAGAATCACAGATGTCAACTACACCGGGGAATCACTCTGGGTGAACCTGGCCAGAGGAAACGAAAAATGCTTGTATCTGGGTGTGGTATACAGGCCCCCAAAACAGCAGGAAGACAGGGATATGGAACTAATCAAAGACATTGAGAACATCACTTTGCGCGGGGACACGGTACTGCTAGGGGACTTCAATATGCCCGATGCTGATTGGAAAACACTTTCCGCTACTACCAGCGGCAGCATAAGGCTTTTAACCTCCATAAAAGGGGCACGACTCAAACAAATGGTGCTGGAGCCCACTAGAGATCAGGCAACACTGGACCTGATACTCACCAACGGAGAAAGCGTTTCAGAAGTTTCGGTAGGCGATACGCTGGCCTCCAGCAACCACAACATGGTATGGTTCAACATCAAGATAGGCTTCACTACATCAAACACAGCAACAAAGGTCCTCGACTTTCGGGGGACTGACTTTAAACGCATGGGAGACTTCGTCCATCAGGCGCTACAAAACCAAGCTGAAACCAATAATGTAGAGGCTATGTGGTCAATCCTGAAATGCACCTTACATGAGGCAACAAACCGCTATGCAAAAACAGTAAGCAAACGACGGAGGAAGAACAAGCCCCAGTGGTTCTCTGCAGAGATCTCGGATCTTGTTAAGGAAAAGAAAAAAGCTTTTATTTCCTACAAGCATACAGGAAACAGGGTGGCAAAAGAAGACTATCTGACCAGGTCTAAGGCAGTCAAAGCGGCAGTCAGAGAGGCCAAGATTCAAACAGAAGAACATCTAGCGAAAAACATTAAAAAAGGGGATAAATCCTTCTTCAGATACATTAGCGACAGGAAACGAAACACAGATGGGATAGTACGCCTCAGGAAAACAGACGGGACATATGCAGAAACGGATTCTGATAAAGCCAAACTACTAAATGAATACTTTTGCTCAGTCTTTACCTGTGAGGCACCGGGGACCGGTCCACAACTGCAGGCAAGGCAAACCTCGGAAGACCCGTTTCAAAATTTCAAGTTTACACCCAGCAGCGTCCATGGCGAATTATCAAAACTCAAGGTGAACAAAGCCATGGGACCGGACAATCTACACCCCAGGATTCTTAGGGAGTTGTGTGATGTCCTGGCGGAACCGCTATCCGTGCTATTCAGTCTTTCCCTAAGTACCGGAAAAGTCCCCATGGACTGGAAAACAGCTAACGTCATTCCATTGCACAAAAAAGGTTGCAGAACGGAGGTTGCGAATTACAGACCGGTGAGTCTCACCTCAATAGTGAGCAAACTCATGGAAAGACTTATTAAACACGAATTAGATACGATCCTGACCGAGGAGAATCTACAGGATCCCCACCAGCATGGATTCACAAAGGGAAGGTCCTGTCAATCCAATCTGATCAGCTTCTTTGACTGGGTTACAAGGAAACTGGATATGGGGAAGTCTCTGGACGTCGTGTACTTGGACTTCAGCAAAGCTTTTGATAGCGTCCCGCACCGCAGATTGTTGAGCAAGATGACTTCAATGGGATTGGGAGTGACATTGATGACATGGGTCAATGACTGGTTAAGCGGTAGAATCCAGAGGGTAGTGGTTAACGGTACCCCCTCCAATACATCAGAGGTGACCAGTGGAGTGCCACAGGGATCGGTCTTGGGACCGATCCTTTTCAACATATACATAAGAGACCTGACTCAAGGGCTTCAAGGTAAAATAACACTATTCGCCGACGATGCCAAACTATGCAACATAGTAGATAACAGCACCCTGCCCGACAGTATGGAACAGGACCTGCTCTTATTGGAACATTGGTCCTCGACTTGGCAGCTAGGCTTCAATGCCAAAAAATGTAAGGTCATGCACCTTGGCAGCTGAAACCCGTGCAGAACTTACACTCTAAATGGTGAGACCTTAGCTAGGACTAGGGCAGAGCGTGATTTGGGAGTAATCATTAGTGAAGACATGAAAACTGCCAAGCAGGTGGAGAAAGCTGCATCCAAGGCTAGACAAATGGTGGGATGCATCCGTAGAGGTTTCGTCAGCCGGAGGCCCAAAGTCATAATGGCCCTGTACAGATCCATGGTGAGACCTCATCTTGAATATTGTGTTCAATTCTGGAGACCACATTATCAAAAAGATGTGCGGAGAATCGAGTCGGTTCAGCAAATGACCACCAGGATGGTCTCGGGACTCAAGAACCTCCCATATGAGGAAAGACTAAATAAACTGCAGCTATATTCGCTCGAGGAACGTAGAGAGAGGGGAGACATGATTGAGACTTTTAAATATATCACGGGCCGCATCGAGGTGGAAGACGATATCTTCTTTCTTAAAGGACCTTCAACCACAAGAGGTCATCCGCTGAAAATCAAAGGCGGGCAATTTCATGGCGACGCCAGGAAGTATTTCTTCACCGAAAGGGTAGTCGATCATTGGAATGAACTTCCATTGCAGGTGATTAACGTCAGCAGCGTGCTCGATTTTAAAAAGAAATGGGATATGTATGTGGGATCTCTAGCCGGGTGAAGTCTGGGGTGGGTCATTAGCGTGGGCAGACTTGATGGGCTGCAGCCCTTTTCTGCCGTCATATTCTATGTTTCTATGAAGAAATCTAGACAGTAGGCAATCCAAGGTTCCCAAGACTTCCGAACAACTGATAGCCAGCCCCCTCTCCCCCAAACTTTGGACCTTAGGCATGTGACTAGTTTGCTTATTGCCTATGGCTTAATCCGGCTCTGTTCACTACTTGTAATGTCCATCCCAGAATGCTTTGAAAATGTGCTTATGAATCAGCCTGCTTAAATGTTTGGCTCTGCTATAGAGAGCTCTATACTGAAAGCAGGTTCAAGGCACATTTGTACAGCACAATTCTCTGCTTAACTGAAGGAGGTGGAGCTGTTAGTGTGTCCTTCTGTAATTTATCTCACAAGATGCACAGATCCAAGGTGCACAGATTCATACTGTATCACTAATCCAAAGACGGCAATTTTATAACTGTGCATCTGGAAGGTGAAGATTCTATAAAGGGCCAAAAGCAAAACATGCCAGTGGTGGAAAGTTAGATGCTTGGGTGAGTTGTGGTGGGGTGGGGTGGGGGATCTTAGACTTAACTGAGTATGCAGAATTAGATTTCAAAGGTAGTTCATTGTTGGTTTTTTCCAACTGAAATTACTAAGTAGGTTAAAGCCTATGATATCCATTGCTGATTTCAGAATTGAAATTCAAGCGCTGGTTGTATCAAGGCTGGATATTGCAATGTCTGTATCTTGGGATTGCTATTTCATGATACAGGGCATTGCAAATTGTACAGAATGCGACAGCAAGGATGATACCAGGGATAACCAAAAGGGAGCACATCACAACTAGGTTAAAAAGCTTGCATTGGTTTCCTTGAATTCTTGGATAGAATTTAAGATCTTATGCTTAGGTCATCAAATATTATATCATGAAGCACCATGGCACTTAAAGCAGTTGTTAACCGATGCCTAAATGTAGGCAATTGCTTAAGAGAATTACGCCTCAAACTGCACAAAGAACTGAAAACATAAGCCTGTTCAAACTTTTAGAGAGGAAAATTTTAAATTACATATTATGAAGCCATGTTAGGGTTTTTTTAATCGCAGGCTGCAGCAGTTCAAGAACTTCAATGCTCACAGGAGTTCTTTGAGCGTCAGTGTTTTTACTGCCATGGCTGGATATAAAAAAACCTAACACGGCTTCATAAAAGGTGTGGGGGGGAGGGGGGAGATATGGTCTTCCTCGGATTCCTGGGACCTAGAGCTCTACACACAACCATACAGGAGAAAACAGTAGTGCAGAGGGGCTAAAGCAGTTTATTCATAGCTGCCTGTAAGCTTATAGCTTATACCCACTTTGAGCCTTCATCTGCTAATTCCCTGCTGTTTCAAGAAGGAGCCACCAGTTACTGACTGAGTCACAATATTTACTATTTAATTTTTTTGTAAAATAATAAAAATATATCTTTTGTTTGATCTATTTATTCAAGTGATGGTCTCTCCATTATCCAAGTTCAAATTGGGATCTAATCATATTTTTTTAATATAAGTCTGTATTTTAGTGGGATTACAACATTTTCTTAGCACTGTACGGTTTCCCTGTATCTGAAGAACATGCCCCTCAGCAACTTTTGAGACCCTAGGCTTGTTTAAGCTATAGAACAGCTTTGGAGAAATCAACAGAAGGGTTGTATGCAATGACATTCAGTACTGGAAAATAACTGGACCTAAACTTAACTCCAAATTCCTATTGAGAAGCACCCGATGTAGAAACTGGAAAATCTGACCTGCACAAAATTTTCAGATAACACACTTGAGCACAAAATTATAGAATCTGGAATAATCTCTAGCAACCTCCCTTCATTGCAGACTTACCATGGGGCATATAGGGCATGCCTCCTTCGACAGGCATGTGTGGTGGGATGAAACCTGGCTGAGGCCCTGGCTCATATGGGGGTGGTCCAAACTCTGGAGAAGGGACTGGCATACTGTGAGGCTGTGTTGTAGCAGGGGAAGGTATTCCTGGAGAATGAACAAGAAAGATTGCACTTGTTTTTCAAACAAACAAAGATGGAGTTAGGCAACAGTTTCCATTTACTAAGGCTTCCATATGCAAAGGAAGTGCTGCCAAAGGCATGTAAAAAGGGAAAACAAATAATCCAAGTTATAGGCACAAAATGTTAAGTTACACGTTAGAAGACAGAATCCTGGGCTCAACTGACCTTGATCTAGCTCTGCATGACTTATCTTATGTTCTTTTGTACTGGTGTACAAAAAGAATTAAGTGGGGGGCAAAAGATTCTATAAAATGCTCTAAGTTGCCCATACATGCTCATTTATGGACAAGAGAATTGTAGAATTTTTTCCTGCTAAAACCATCACATCCAACTTATCTTTATTCTTCAAGCTACAGCTATACAAAGTATTAAACAAAACAAAATGTCTGCCATACTGATTCATTTTTCAGTTTGAAGATCCAGCCCAAGAGTGATAGAAAACGAACTAGTCATAAATTAATGTCACATACTGAGTATGGGGCAGAAGTGAGCAATGAGCATAAGAACTGTTAATTATGATTGTCCAAACCTATTTCTGGGTATAGTAAAAAAAGAGATCAATCATGATAAATGTTTCTTGCACTTACCTAAGCTGGATGGAGGGCCATGCTTTTCTTCTAACAAAGGAGCAGAAGGTCCACCAGTATAGGGAGGAGGGGCATCAGACATGGCTTACTGTTTCCCCCGAGGCTACAAGAAAAATGTTCTATGCTGTTATTACAGAATATAGAAATGCAGGAGCAATAAAACTATCACCAGAAGAAATATGTCTCCATGTTCAAATACTTTCATTTCTTTAAACTACCAGAATTACTAAACTTTTGATGACATTTGTGTGCCTAGTAATTCCTGCTCTTTCTGGTCATATTAAAAACCTATGTTTCAGCAGTTGCGTCTATTTACCAAAGAGGATGGAGAAATTAGGTTCTTACCTGCTAATAAGCACAAAAGCATTGCCTCTGCCGAGTCAGACCATAGGTCCATCATGCCCAGCAGTCCGCTCACGCGGCGGCCCCTCAGGTCAATGACCTTTAAGTGATCTATTACTGTATAGTAACCCTCTAATTGTATCCATCAATCCCTTTTTCCTTCAGGAACTTGTCCAATCCCATTTTGAAACCCAAAGTTGTACTCTGCTCTACCACCTCCTCTGGAAGCGCATTCCAGGTGTCCACCACCCTCTGAGTAAAGAAGAACTTCCTAGCATTTGTTCTGAACCTATCTCCCTTCAATTTTTTTGAGTGCCCTCTAGTTTTTGTTGCCACCGCCAGTCTGAAGAATCTGTCCCTCTCTACCTTCTCTATATACTCTTCATGATCTTATAAGTTTCTATCATATCCCCTCCAGGGCTGTGGAGTCGGAGTCGGAGGAAATTTCGGGTACCTGGAGTCGGAGTCAGAAGTACAAAAAACTGAGGAATCGGAGTCGGAACATTTATCTACCGACTCCATTTTTGAACTTGGCATACCAATCACGAGCGATTCTTTCAGCTATAGCACCCACTATATACACAGCACAAATGTTGCAAGCAGCTTCTGCGGCCTTAGAACCTTGATTAAAAGCAAAAAGAAGGTGGTGTTGAAAATGCTCATTTCTCTCAACTTGACATTCCATTTTAACAATCTGAAAATTAACCAGTGCTGTGGAGTCTGAGTCTGAGTCGAGGAGTCGGAGTAAATTTCGGGTACTTGGAGTCGGAGTTGGAGTCTGAAGTACAAAAAACTGAGGAGTCGGAGTCGGAACATTTATCTACCAACTCCACAGCCCTGATCCCCTCTAAGTCTCTGCTTTTCCAGGGAAAAGCTTCTCCAGCCTCCAGCCTCTCAGCATATGAAAGGTTTTCCATGCCCTTTATCATTTTTGTTGCTCTTCTCTGGACCCTCTCGAGTATCGCCATATCCTTCTTAAGGTACGGCGACCAATACTGAACGCAGTACTCCAGATGGGGGTCGCACCATCGCCCTATACAGCGGGAGGATAACTTCCTTGGTTCTGGTAGTGATACCTTTTTTGATAATTCCCAACATTCTGTTCGCCTTTTTCGAGGCGGCTGCGCATTGTGCCACCGGTTTCATTGTTATAGCCACCAAAACCCCCAAGTCCTTTTCTAGGTTGCCTTCCCCCAATATCATCCCCCCCCCATCATGTAGTTGTACATCGGGTTTCCTTTCCCTATGTGCATGACTTTGCATTTCTCTACATTGAAGCTCATCTGCCATTTATTTGCCCACTCGCTTAGTTTGTTCAGGTCCCTTTGAAGTTCTTTACATTCATCTACAGATCTAACCCTACCGGAGAGTTTTGTGTCATCCGCAAATTTTATAACTTCACACTTTGTCCCTGTTTCCAAGTCATTAATAAATATATTGAATAGCAGTGGTCCCAGCACTGACCCTTGTGGGACTCCACTCGTGACCCATTTCCAGTCAGAATAGTGTCCCTTTACTCCTACCCTCTGTTTCCTGTCCGCCAGCCAGTTTCTGATACATCTGTGTATGTCCCCTTCCACCCCGTGGTTCCACAACTTCCTTAGCAGACGCTCGTGAAGTACCTTGTCAAAGGCTTTCTGGAAGTCCAGGTATACTATGTCTATGGGGTCACCTTTGTCCAAATGTTCGCTTATCCCCTCGAAGAAGTGCAGTAGGTTCGTTTGGCAAGATCTTCCAGTACAGAAACCATGCTGGCTTGTTCTCATCAGCTTATTTTTCTCTATATGCTCATTGATACTGTCCTTGATCAATGATTCGGCCATCTTCCCTGGAATCGAGGTCAAGCTGACCGGTCTATAATTCCCCGGGTCGCCTCTGGATCCCTTCTTGTAGATAGGTGTAACATTCGCTATCCTCCAGTCTTCCGGGATTACCCGTGTTCTCAAGGATAGGTTGCAAATCTGCTGCAGTAACTCCGCTATTTCATCTCTAAGCTCTTTTAGTATTCTTGGGTGGATTCCGTCTGGGCCAGGAGATTTGTCAGTTTTTAGCCTATCTATCTTTTTGAGTACGTCTTCGAGGCTTACCTCCAAGCACAATAATTTTTCCTCTTGGTCCCCCTTGAATAATTTTTCCGGTTCCGGCACATTGGATGTGTCCTCTTTCGTGAAGACCAACGAGAAGAACGTGTTTAATCTGTCCGCCACCTCCTTTTCCTCCTTTACCACTCCCTTCCTGTCACCCTCATCCAGGGGTCCCACCTCCTCCCTCACCGGTTGTTTCCCTTTCACATATGTAACATCAGAATCTGGACCTACCCAGGCTGATGGAAGTGGAGGAGAGGGGTCGGCTGGTGAGAATAAATCTTTGTATACTCATTTGCAATTTCCTACCATAGTTAAACCCCAAGAAGTTACTTTAGATGCCTTGTGGGACCTGGTGGCTAATATGGTGAAAACAATAAATATTCAGCAAGTGGAGGGGAAAATAAATGATCAAGAAAAGGAAATTGCCCTAATAAAACAAGATATCGGTGACTCTAAGATATCTATAGACAGTATTAAAAATGAATTAAAATTTTCCAAACATCTCCAAGAAACTTTAATTAAGGATAATGTGAATTTAAGAAGGAAGATTGAAACATTTGAAAATTTTTCAAGAGGTAACAATATCAGATTGATTAATTTTCCACGAATTACAAGAATTACTCCTCGTGAGATGTTAAAACGATACCTGGTGGAAATATTGGAAGTTCCTGAGGGTTCATTACCTCCATTTACACAGGTTTACTATTTGCCCAAGAAAAATCAAACTCAACAACAAGAAGATAGCCAAGGACCAATAGATGTATCAGCACTACTGGAATTATCAGATAAAGAAATGGCTACTCCTGCAACATTAGTGGCAACTTTAGCCCTAACGATGGATAAGAATTGGATTTTGAGACTTTTCTTTAAAAATAGAGTGAAAGAATTCATGGGACTTAAAATACAAATGTTCCCAGATTTAGCTAGGGACACACAAAGGCGAAGAAAAAAGTTTCTTATGTTAAAACCGGGAATTATAGCTCTTGGAGCAACTTTTTTCCTTCGATATCCTTGCAAATGTATTATACAATATAATTCACAAAAATATGTTTTCTTTGAGCCCTACCAGCTGACAACTTTCCTATCTCTATCTCGGCTTGAGAAGGAAAAGAAAGGAGGAGTATAGTATAATTTAGATGTCCATATCAGCTAATTTGCATCATTTTTCCTTAGTTAACATTTCCTAGTTTCCGTTTTATAAATTACATTTTGGATCTTTGTGGACTTGAGCTGATTTAAGTTAATTTAATATCTTTGAAGTTATTATATTATTGTTGGACTTTTTTTTTTTAACTTAAAAGCTTTCTGTACAAGTTAAAAAAAAAAAAATTCCGTGCCTCCTTTGCAAGTCTCTCTTCATACTCTCTCTTTGCTATTCTGACCACGCGGTGACATTCTTTTTGATGTTTCCTGTGCTCTTTCCAATTTTCCCCGGTTTTATCTTTTTTCCACATACTGAAGGATTTTTTATTATCTCCTATCACCTTCTTAACTTTATTGGTTAGCCATGCTGGGTCTTTTGCTCGATTCTTTCTGCACCCTTTTCTAAATCTGGGTATATACCGGTTTTGCGCTTCGCTCACTGTGTCCTTAAATAAGGTCCAGGCTTGCCTTTCTGGAGCTGTACTTGAGTTTTGTTTTTACCATTTGTCTCATGGCATCATAGTTCCCTTTCCTGAAGTTGAACATTGTTGCGATGGTTCTCTTCCCCTTTGGCATACTTATTTCCACTTTGAATTGGATCGTGTTGTGATCACTGTTCCCTAATGGTCCCACTACTTCCACTTCTTGGACAGGTCCTCTCAGCCCGTTGAGGATTAAATCCAGAATAGCTGTCCCTCTCGTTGGCTCCTTGACAAGCTGTTCCAAGTAGCAGTCTCATACAGCCTCTAGGAACTCCGATTCCTTTGAACATTTTGAAACTCCATAGTTGAAATCTCCCATAACTATGGTGCTAGCGTTTTTACTTTCTCGCCTCAACTCGGCTCTCAGTTCTTCATCCAGCGCTTCTGTGCAAAACTGAGGAGACCTGCAGAATTAACTCATGAAACTCGTCCTGATGAAAAATGCGCACCACAAACGCATCTTCACCAGCTGGGGGTGCTCGAACCCCTCGCTGGCGGAATCCGACCCCCCCCCCCAAGAGGATCCTTGAATTCTACCCAAGGGTCCAGATCCTCATCAATAACATCTTGCTCCTCTAGGTAAAAATCCTCATCCCAAGAGACCCTCGGGCATTTGGAAGAGAGAAGAGTCGAGGGGGGCAAAACCGCCACTGTGTGGGGCCACACTGGGGAAGACGTCGAGGGTAACACCCCCCCCCCCGAGACCCCCGGAGTGGACATGGAACCTCCTGCCGCCAGTACATAAGATTTACAAAGTGCCAACATAAATTCAGGGGGAAAGACCCCCGATGGCCTCCAAGGGACTCCCTGCCCCAGCAGGGGACCATGCCATACCTTGCCCCTGTAATTCCAGAACAGGAGGAAGGTCACCTGATGTAACAGAGAGGAAGGAGGAGGTTCCCACCGAAAATGGACCCGAAACTGCCAAAATTGGAGTTCCTGTGGCCTACCACATCTGAAAAGCCTGGGATTTTCCTGACGTTAAGGCCAAGGAACCATCCAATGCGAAAAGGGAATCCCCAGCTGGGTTGTGGTAAGGAAATCCTTTATCCCAGACCGTCGGCAGCTAGAGAACCCTCCACGTGGGCGTCGGGGGAAGCCTGGGCTTCCCCACAATCCAAAGCCGACTCGCGAGGCACCATCAACGGGGGCATCTGCTGCCGACGAGGCTGCCCCACTACTCCAGCCTGCATAATGCTTTCACAGGCTGGCTGCGAGTACCTTGCGTATGGAGCACAATGAGCACTTTTTCCCTTTAAAAGTGCTCATTCTGACAGAAAACACCCTACCTGAAAGAAAAAGTGCCGATTAGTTGAGAAAAACACAAATAAACAGGCAGTTTTACAGGGAAATGAGCCCTGTAGATTGGCACATCTCAGAATTTTTTTTTAAAGTCAGAATAGACTCCACGGCTCTCAAAGCTGGAGGGCTGACCCACCAGGGGGCAGGCCGCCTGCTGAGGCACCTCTACAAAAATATGGGGAGATGGAGTAAGGTGGGGGAGAGACCCAGCACAAGACCCGCTGGGTTTAACACCCCCGAGGTCAGATGGACCCATCCAAGCTCTATCCGGCACAAAAGGGGAACCAGGAGTCCAAAAACAAAAGTTCCAACAGTGCTAAGAGGGGAGCCGAAATTAGCCTTATCACCTGCTACCGAAGACCGAGAAAGACTGAATTAGTAGAGGGGAAGCTATACTGATATACAAGTTTGATCTCAGTCTCTATCTGCTGGTAGCAGTGCGGTAAAATACCCATCCGTAAAGGAACTATACCGGTCTACCAGGCGATACAGAAATATCTAATATATCAGAAGCCAACAGGCTATACACAGGAAATGAAGACAGGAAACTGACAGGGTTGACAGTCAGTCTAGAAGAGGTATGCAGACAGATTGATAGGCTTAAAAACAATAAATCCCTGGAACCAGACGGCATCCACCCGAGGCTAACCAAGGAACTGAAAGGAGTTACAGCTGAACTGCTTCAACTAATAGCCAATCTGTCGATCAAATCAGGAAAGATTCCCGAAGACTGGAAAGTGGCAAATGTTACGCCGATCTTCAAGAAAGGCGAGTGCGACTTCAGTACCGGGAAAGATGGTAGAGGCGCTGATAAAGGACTGCAACATCGATCACCTTGAAGGACACAAACTGATGAGGACCAGCCAGCACGGCTTCAGCAAAGGAAGATCTTGCTCAACAACCTTACTGCACTTCTTCGAGGGAGTACATAAGCAGATAGACAAGGATAATCCAGTCGACATCTTATATCTAGATTTTCAGAAGGCATTTGACAAAGTCCCACATGAATGTCTACTTCAAAAAATTACGAGCCATGGAATTGAGGGTAATATACTCACATGGATTAAAAACTGTTTGGTGGATAGGAAACTGAGTGGGGGTAAATGGACAATACACGGACTGGAAAAATATCACGAGTGAAGTGTCGCAGGATTTGGTGCTCGGGCCTGTGCTCTTCAACATATTTATAAACGACCTAGAAATTGGAACGACGAGCGAGGTGATAAAATTTGCGGACGATACAAAGTTATTCAGAGTAGTAAGGACACAGAAGGATTGCGAAGACCTACAACGAGACAAACACACTCAAGGAATTGGCCGCAAAATGGCAAATGGAGGTTCAACGTGGAGAAGTGCAAAGTGATACATGTCGGTAACAAAAATCATATGCACGAATACAGGATGTCCGGTGCTATACTCGGAGAGAGCCCCCAGGAAAGAGACTTGGGAGTACTTGTAGATAAGTCAATGAAACCGTCTGCGTAATGCACGGTGGCGGTGAAAAGGGCGAACAGAATGCTAGGAATGATTAAGAAGGGGATCACAAACAGATCTGAGAAGGTTATCATGCTGCTGCACTGGGCCATGGTAAGGCCCCCACCTGGAATACTGCATCCAATACTGGTCGCCGTACATGAAAAAGGACATAATACTACTCGAAAGGGTCCAGAGAAGAGTGACAAAAATGGTTAAGGGACTGGAGGAGTTGCCGTACAATGAGAGGCTAGAGAAACTGGGCCTTTTCTCCCTTGAAAAGAGTAGACTGAGAGGGGACATGATCGAAACATTCAAGATATTGAAGGGAATAGACTTAGTAGAGAAAGAGAGATTGTTCACCCTCTCCAAGGTGGAGAGAACGAGAGGGCACTCTCTAAAGTTAAAAGGGGATAGATTAAACATCCGTAAAGAAATCAAAACTCTCCTTTTCAAAAAATATATTCAATCTACTTAAACTCCCCTTCCTCATATCCCCTCTATATCCTTCCCAAATATAGTCCACCCCCTGGTAACTGCGTCTCATCGTCCCAAAAAGTAACCCAAATAATCAACCTGACTCCTAACATCTCCATGAAATCCATCTACCAAACATCGTTAGAAAACTAGATAATTCCTCTCATACGCTGAGAGATTGGAGAAACTGGGTCTCTTTTCCCTGGAGAAGAGGAGACTTAGAGGGGATATGATAGAGACTTATAAGATCATGAAGGGCATAGAGAGAGTAGAGAGGGACCGATTCTTCAAACTTTCGAAAAATAAAAGAACAAGAAGACACTCGGAAAAGTTTAAAGGGGACAGATTCAAAACGAATGCTAGGAAGTTCTTCTTTACCCAATGAGTGGTGGACACCTGGAATGCGCTTCCAGAGGGTGTAATAGGGCAGAGTGCAGTACAGGGGTTTAAGAAAGGATTGGACAATTTCCTGCTGGAAAAGGGGATAGAGGGGTATAAATAGAGGATTACTGCACAGGTCCTGGACCTGTTGGGCCGCCGCGTGAGCGGACTGCTGGGCATGATGGACCTGAGGTCTGACCCAGCGGAAGCATTGCTTATGTTCTTATGTTCTCTATGTTACATAACCAGAAATAATTTTCTATGTAATGTAACTTCCTATGTAATGTAATTTTTATGTATTGTAAGGTAGCCAGATATACTTCTATATAACGTAACCAGAAAAAATTTCTTATGTATTGTAATCCTAATTTAATTTATTCACTGAATATTTGGTGGGATGTTAATACCTTGTCTCTATCTTTGTTTTTATTTTTTCTTTCTTTACCATTTTAATAATTGTCTTTCTCAGGTACTTTAGCTAGATTGTGAGCCTTCGGGACAGTTAGAGAACTTCCAAGTACCTATCTTATTTATTTATTTATTTTTATTTTATTTGTATCTTTAATGCATCTTTACTGTAAATCGCTTTGAACCTCATGGTATAGCGGTATACAAGAAATAAAATAAAATTTAATTTAATTTAAATTAAATTAAAATTCCATACAAACGTAAGGAAGTTCTTCTTCAGCCAGAGTGTGGTAGAAATCTCGAACGCTCTTCCAGAGGCTGTTATAGGGGAAAGCACCCTCAAGGGATTCAAGAAAAGGTTAGATAAGTTCCTGCTGAACCAGAATGTACACAGGTAAGGCTAGACTCAAATAGGGCACTGGTCTTTGACCTAAGGGCGGCTTAGTGAAACTAAATAAGCGATTCATCAAACAAAAATAAAACTTGAAACTTGTGTGAGCAGACTGCTGGGCACGATGGACCACTGGTCTGACCCAGCAGCGGCAATTCTTATGTTCTTATAGTCGACTATACTATCTCTACTAGACTGCTGCCATACATTACTTTCAGGAATTTCTGTGAACTAATGAAATCCTCATATTATAAATTAAAATAGTTGATCATGTCACATCGCTGCTCATGGAGCTACACTAGCTACTGATAGAAAAGCGAATGGAATTTAAGCTACGCTGCTCAAAACGCTACCTGGCGACGCCCATAATAGCTCCCCCAGATTTACTGAACTATTAGGTAGAGCTGCTGATCATCGTAACTCTGACTGCTTGATCCTATCATACCAACTCTGAAAGATAAAATAAATGATTTGTTATGAGGCATCTTGTAACTACCAAATTGCAAAAGTGTGGAACTTGCTTCCCATCAAAATTCATACAACCAATGTATATGTACCATTTCACAAAAGTCTAAAATCATGGCTTTTCAAGAAGTCCTTATTAGGGGCTTAAGGATACTCAAATTTTGTAATATATGTTTACTCTATAGAACGACAACTTTAGTGGTTATTTGCTGTTTTAAATGTCTTATCTTACACTGAATGTATAATTTTATCTAGCATGTATAACTATTTATTTTTTAATTTATATACCTATGTAGTATGCATGATTCTATGTATAATTGTATGTAGTGATATGCTGCTTGTAACCCACCTAGAACTCTGATTTGCGAGGATTCAGCGAGATATAAGATTGCATATAACATTTTGGCTGATATGGAAAACTAGTTTTCCTACTTCTGCATTCTCTCTCTATAACACAGTAAATTAATCTCTAATTTTGATTTCAGAACTGTTCTGCAAGAGACGCTATCACGATTGGACTACTGTAATGCTCGGTGTTTCTAAAACGTGGAGTAGGGTGTTACAGTTAGTACAAAATGCACAGCAAGGCTGGTTATGGGTGTTGACAGAACAGCCCATATTACATCTGTTTTGAAGAAATTACATTGGCTACCAATTGCATTTTGAGTCCAACATAAATTGATTTCTGTAATTTGTAATTTATTAAACTGTTTACCAGCAAGCACTATGATACTTTATTAGTGTGGTGATACCTTATCAGCTTAATAGAGCTTTGAAATCTAAAAATCAAAAGTTGCTGGAATTGATAATGTGAGGAAGATATGCTGAAACCAGAGCCGTTGCTTTTTGTATTGCAGGTATTAAGCTATGGAACGCATTGGTGGGACAGTTATGGCCATGTTCTGACCGGTTACGATTTAAAAAATTATTGAAAATGCAATTGTTTGTTACAGCATTTTTGTGATATGTCCAAGGTTTTCAGTGCCACAATGGGCTATTATAAGAGTAGTAGTTTTGAAGATTTTGCTTTGTGACTTTATTCCAAAGTTTATATGTTTGTACTCTGTAAACCACCTAGTTGTAGAAGAGTATATCACAAACTCTGTGTTGCAGCAGGGCAGCAGATTCCAGGTGTGCCACCAACTGACTGCTTACAGGACATGCTTCTCGTGGCAAGAGGCACGTCCTGTAGTCAGTCAGCCAGCGCCAATGCCTCTCTTCCTTGCTGGTGTCTCTGCTTTTTCTCCTCACCACTCCTTCTGTAGCACCTCCCCCCCCCCCACACACACTGGCGGTAATAGGAGGCTCAGGGCCGTGGCTAGAGGACATCCACATGATGACATCATCACGTTGACATCTACGCATTTCTGAGTGCCCTCCAGACACAGCCCCGAGATTAGTATGCCGCAGCTTTAAAAGTTTGTGACACACTGTTGTAGACAGTGTATACACTGTTGTAGTAGTATATAAATTTTTAAAATAAATAAATACTTCATTATACAACAATTTGTTAGCACATGATACCGGGAACAAAAAGTGCCTTTCCATTTCTGTCACAACCAGATAGAAGTTCTACTTCAGTCTGCATACTGTTCGGAAAAACAAATCTAAATGAATGGTAATCAGACAAATTGATCAACCAAAAATCAAGCATTGTAATTCTTTTTCCAATATCAATAATACAGATTACAGTGGCTTCTCAAGATCTGACCTACAAATTATGCAGGCTGTTCAAAGGATTCACTTTTTTGAAGCACTCCAATCTATTCCTAAATCAAAGCTAATTAACATTGTAAACAGGCTAGCCTAGGTGCTATGCTCATTAGAATAAAACATTTTAAACACACAGAAATCAGACTGTTGTGACTCTCAATTTAAACAGCAGTGATTTTAAAAAACAAAACCCAGAACTTGCAATATTCAAGGCTGAAAATCAGAGAATAGCCAAAATGCAAATAATTCAGAACTTCAGAGTTTCAATGCCCTTGCTCTGAAAGCAAACTATTTTTGTAAACATAACCCAGTACATAAACAGGGGTCCTTTTACTAAGGCACGCTAACCGATTTAGCGCATGCTAACAATTAGCACGGGCTAAATGCTAACGCGTCCATAGAATGTGCACCAAAGCATTTAGCACACGCTAAATCGGCTAGCGTGCTTTAGTAAAAGAGGGGGACAATTATGTACTGTTTACAGAATTAGTAATGCAGTGTTTTTCCCTCCCTTGATTCAGCACAGGGACCTCAACCTAGAGGCATTCTGGGTATTCGCATGCTAGTAAGTACCACCAACTGGCTCACCTAGTTTCCTGTACCTCTGTATCCCATTAAGGAAAATTAAAATGGATTCAGTTAAACACAGTATAAAATACATATTATTTACCGTATTCACCTATGGTCAGCATTTTGGTGCTGGGGCCTTATCTGAAACTTGGTACAAGGTAGCTAGATGACTTACTGACTTAGTAATGATGGCGGTACCTGTAGTATGGACTTCCAAGTTTTATACTTTAGTGTTCTAAAGGCCAAGTTGTACTGCCAGGCTTAATTCAGCAATCCTGTAACTTCTAAACGTTCATACTCTCCATACAAGACTCTGCAAAAGGACAATGGAGCTGCGATTTGCTGAATGAGCTCTTGAAATAAAACTAAAGATTGGGTTGAGTTGGAAATAGCTTTGTAGCTCAGATACAAAAATGGCACCAAGATATAGGCTAGATACAGGCCAGACATCTAGACCTTTAAATGAGACAATCGCCAAACACATTGATCATGATATATAGACTATAGAACAAGCTGGAACTCTAAATCTTTCTGGTAGGCTCTGCAAAAAGGAGAAACAGGGAGGAAATGTTGAATTTCTGCTGAAGGTCAAATTTTCAGTTACAGAAATAGGGGCCAATGCTCAAAGACAGGCGCAGAAAAGCATAAAAGGAACACAAAGAAATTAGAGAGGTGATGCTAAACCCCCCAAACCTCCCCCCCCCCCCAAGAACTCTTGCAAATGATATGCATGGTTAATTTGCAATAACAAACCATAAGCAAAGAGCAGACTGTGCCTGGCACATATCCACAAGGGTTTTGCGGTAAGTGTGGCTCTTATGCACATGCCCAGACATATCCAGAAGTATAAGTACACATAGCACAGTTACTTACCGTAACAGGTGTTATCCAGGGACAGCAGGCAGTTATTCTCACATATGGGTGATGTCATCGATGGAGCCCCGATGCAGAAGCCTCGCAAGCAGACTTGCTTGTAGAAATTAGAAGTTTCAAGTCAGCCGCACCGCGCATGCGCGAGTGCCTTCCCACCCAGCACAGGGCATGTCTCCTCAGTTCAGATAGCTAGCAGAGAAGCCAACCAGGGGAGGTGGGTGGGTTGTGATAATAGCTGCCTGATGTCCCTGGATAACACCTGTTACGGTAAGTAACTGTGCTTTATCCCAGGACAAGCAGTCAGCCTATTCTCACATATGGGTGACCTCCAAGCTAACCAGAATGGGATGGTGGGAGTGTAGGACAATAAATTTTGTAATACTGGCTGGCCAAAATGGCCATCCAGTCTGGAGAAAACATCCAGACAATAGTGAGAAGTGAAAGTATGAACCGAGGACCAAGTAGCAGCCTTGCAAATTTCCTCAATAGGTGTAGATCTGAGGAAAGCTACTGAAGCTGCCATTGCTGACCTTATGGGCTGTGACTCTACTCTGTAGGGGTAATTCAGCCTTGGCATAGCAGAAGGAGATACAAGCAGCCATCCAGTTGGAGATGGTACGCTTAGAAATAGGATGTCCCAACTTATTTGGATCGAAGGAGACAAAAAGTTGAGGAGCAGTTCTGTGTGGTTTGGTACGTTCCAAATAGAAGGCCAAAGCACGTTTACAGTCCAGAGTATGAAGAGTTGATTCTCCAGGATGAGAATGAGGCTTTGAAAAGAACACTGGAAGAATAATGGATTGGTTGAGATGAAATTCTGACACCACTTTAGGTAGGAATTTAGGATGAGTACGGAGAACCACCTTGTCATGATGGAACACAGTGAAAGGTGGATCAGCAACTATAGCTTGCAGCTCACTGACTCTTCGAGCAGAAGTGAGGGCAATGAGAAACACCATAGCTATTTTTTATATGCTCCTCCAATAAAATTGGTTGCTTATTTTAAATTCCATGTTCTTTTAAAGCCCATGCAATTTTGGTGGTAAGGAATCTGTAAATTATTTTTTTTATCATCAATCACTAAGCAACACAATTGTTGCCACTTTGTAGAACTTTGATTTTTTTTCCAACTGGACATGACCTCCCACGTTTCTCAAGGCTGTAAGCAAGTAGGTATTGAATTTATTTTTTCATTTGTTTGATGAGGAAATTAAGGTCTTCAGGATTTACCTACTGGATTTCAAATCTATGCAAAAGGTTAGTATGCTTATTCTTAAATTAAACATTATGTAGCTTCTTTGCCTGCTTCTGCTTTGTCAGAGAAGAATCATGAAAGACTGACTGATGCCAAGTGAAGAAATAGATTAAGATGGCTAGTCATCCTAGGTTTATAAAGGATAAAGGAGGAACCTTATAAGTACGAGGTCTTAGCAGGACTATGGTCAATGATCTTAATTATACAGTTTCAAGAGACTGCTTGCAAAAAAAAAAAAAAAAAAAAGGGTATATAAACTTACAGCTAAAAAAATTACATATAATGTAAACCTGTGGGAGCTTTATTATAAGTTTCTTCTCTGGATATATATATATATTGCATAGAGCCTAAAAGACAAAATTGAATGCCCAGAGTGAAAATGTGGATCAGCAGGCTTAGGTCATATGTTTTGGCATTGCCTGGAGGTGCAGTTGTTCTGAAATGAGATATGTCAACAATTAACTTGTTTGTGTACAACTCATGTGTGGCAGTGTGGCTAGAAGCTGGGTTGCAGAATCTCACACAAATCTGGCATACTCATACACAGGTTGAAGGTAAAAACACTATTTATACACACAAAAAGACAGTAATCAGCTTTATTACTTCACAGGCTTAGTCCTTTTAATTAGAGTTTCTCTCAATATAATCAGAGGAAATAAATACTGTAACAGAGCCAGGCCAAAACATAATGGGGCCTACATTAAGAGCATGGGAGTTAGCCGGGCCTACTGCCGCGGTTGGCGCAGAGCCCACATATTCAATGCTAGGCCATTTCCAGTGACTGGTGTTGAATATCCACTTTATTTCTGGCTGCTATAAACTTAGCTAGTTACATTGATAATTAGCACTAGCAAGCTAAGTTTATAGCAGCCAAAGATAGAGCAGCTATTTATGCAGCCCGATTTGGCCACTATAAAAACTTAGCCAGCTAGCACTTTCAATTTTGCAACATAGCTGGCTATTCATTAGCCACTAACATCCACCAACAATCCCATGCTGAATATTAGCAGTTAGCTAGCTTAGCGCTATTTAACTGACCAGGAATCATTCCTGGCCAGTTAAATAGCACTGAATATTGGGTGGAGTGTCTCCTAATGCCATCTTGGGCCCCATCTGAGTATCCACCAAAATCAGATACTCTCTAGTTATACTCCAATGTTCTCTTCTACCTTGGCAATCTTCCTTACATGTATAATTAAATCCTGGAGGCCAAGCCAAAAATATGATTTCCCATTCCAGGCTACTCCTCTTCCCTGGCATTTCCCTCAGCTACTATAGCCTTCTCTCTGCATATGCTGGACTGTTCCCTTGGAGGCTTGACTCTGGCCTCCCCCTCGGAGACTCTTGACTTGGGGGTCTCCCTAATCTGGTCTGCTCTAAAGGTGTGTTTCTCTGGGGGTACATAGGCCACTTGCTGGGAATACACGGCATGGTCGCCAAGGAGAATATTCCCTGCCCGCCCATCCGTCGAAGCCGCACTGCTGCCACGCCCTGAAGTTGCTGCTGGGGATCCCTGCCCGCCCACCCCTCCTCCCTTCCCGAAGCCAACCCACAGGGCTTCCCTCCGATGTCAGAGCTGATGTCAGAGGAAAGCCTTCCGGGTCAGCGGGAGGGGGGTTCCCAGTTACTTTCTTGCCGTACTAGCTCCTTCAGTGGCCTATTGGGGAGGAGGCGCAGCCAGCAGTGGTTCACAAGCTGCATGTAGCTGACCTGGATGTCGGAGGGAAAGCTTGTGGGTCAGTCACATGCAGCATGTGAATTGCTGCCTGCTTGTCCCCCAAACAAGCTGCTGAAGGCAGATGGAGCGAATGCGGTGCGAACAAGTAAGGGAACACGATCTTTCTGGGACAAAGGGAGAAAGGAGGGGGAGAAGGAGCGCGTTGGAGCACTGGAGGGACATGATTCTGGAACAGCAGAGGGAGGGGGCACAAACTCGACTCAGAAGGAAGGGATGTGGCATGAACATGGGACACAGAATGGAGGGAGGAAGGGGGCACTAACTTGGGACTTAGGAAGGAGGGAACAGAAAGGGAAAATTATTGGGCATGAGTGTATTAGAGAGGGAAAGAGATGGTAGCACATGGGGAAAGGAAGAAAGAGAAAATTTGGCAGAGAGAGAAGAGTGAGGTAGAGATGCATGGGGAAGAGAAGGATGAGAGGGACAAATGTTGGATATGGTGAAGGAACAGATTGAAGGGGATTGCAAGGGAGAGGAAAATTGGATATAGTGAAGGAGGGAGAGATGTGGCATTGTGCTGGAGAGGGGCGATAGAAGGAGAAATGGGCATAGGGCTGGTAGGCAGTGGTGAAAAATGCTGCACATGATCCGGGGGATGAGAGAAGGAGAAATGTTGGATGTAACAGTAGATCTCTCAAGACAGGACAGTGAGAGAGAGAGAGAGGGACACTTGTTGCTAATAGGGGTGGAGGAGAGAGGCAGAAAAGTTGGACTAATGGAGGGACAGAGAGAGATGTTGGTTGGGGAAGGGAATGAGGTCTGTAGGAGAGGAAGTGTGCAGGAGGCAGAAAGTGGTGGACTCGTGGAGAGAGAAAGAGATGGATGGGGAGGGCAGAAAGGAAGAAGGAGAAATGGCACACTCAGCGGAAGGGGGAAGAGAGCAGAGAGCAAAAAGCTGAACTCATGGAGAGAGAGGGGAGATGTTGGTTGGGGGAAGGAATGAGGACTGGAGGAGAGGAAGCATGCAGGAGGCAGAAAAACATAAATATTGGATGCACAGTCAGAAGGAAGTGCAACTAGAGACTCAAGAAATCACCAGACAGCAAAGGTAAGAAAAATGATTTTATTTTCAATTTAGTGATCAAAATGTGTCAGTTTTGAAAATTTATAGCTGCTGTCTATATTTTGCACTATATGTATCTATTTTTCTATAGTTGTTACTGAGGTGACATTTTGCATATTTTAAAGTCATCTATCTGCCTTGACCTCTTTGAATAAAAATGAATATAAATGATAATTAACATTTTCTCTGTTTACAGTGCTTTGTGTTTTTTAAATTTTGTGGTTACCATTATGTATTAATATTACAAGTATTGTGTGTATATGAAAAATGGATGGAAGAAATTGCATTACAATTAGTACTGTTATTATAGTGGTGTGGTCTGGGGCGGAGCCTGGGCGGGGGTACTCAGTTGATATTTGTTAGACTTAGGGGGTACTTGGCTTGAAGAAGTTGAGAAACACTGCTCTAGAGCATTGAACCTCCTCCCTTTCCAAGTCCTGCCCCTCTTATTCAGCAGGTAAACTCCATCTACCCTAAAGTGAGGAAGTGTTCCTAAGGAAACCTAGCTCTGTACCACTTCTCTCTCACATCATATTACCCAAACCCCAGGCTTATTGTTGGATGGGCTGTTCAAGAGATATTCTGTGGATGCAGGGAAATTCCAATTTTTTTGAAAGGCCCTGTTGTTGGCCCCAGAATGCTCAACATTCTTTCATTGGAGAAGTCAATTGATACAGCCGTTGACTATGGAATGGGTGGGAGCTGCATCTACTAATTCACAATGTCATACATTCTAGATATGGGAACTCTTTTGGAATTTCCACAGAAACTAAAAGTAAAAACTGAAAATTTTAGGCATGATTACAGATCTGGGATTGAACTTCAACATATATTTTTTTCAATGATCAAGTGATGTCATTTTAAGCTATGACTGATATACTCTATGTGCCTTGCAAACCTTGGCTAATGCATTGATCATTAGTACCCTAGAGACTACAGTCTTCAAGTTATGACTGCAGATGATTGCAATACATACAAAATATTGCAATTAAACTAATAACAGGTTCAAAGAAATTTGAACAATTGACCCATATGCTTAAAGAGAGGCACTGAGGGTCAAAATTTTGATTGTTATTTTATGTACATATATATAAAATCTATTATAGTGGTATTCCACTACGTCTATCACCATTATTAATAACCTACTCCACTTCATGCGCTTCAAATTCATCATGCCAAAATCATCTGGTTGTACCCACTTTCAGGAAGATAATACTTCTGTCATAACAAACAATCTTTAGTGTCACTGGACTTATGCTAGCTTAAATCAGTTCTGAGGTACCTTTTCCCAACAATGAATACTAAGGTACTGGATCAGATGCCATAATGTAAAGGCTTAAAGGTGAAGGAGTAAGTCAAACTTTTTCTGTACCTTCTCACAATCTAAGATTTTGCACTTGGCACATTGGAGGGTTAAAGAGCTGCAAGGAGAATCAAATAGTTCCCAACACTAACCAATGACCATTAGTTAAACATAAAAAGAAGGGAGAAGTAGCGTGTTTTTCTACTTTGTTAATCCTATCTTAGAATAATTGTGAAAGCTTCTCAAAAGGTCAGTCCAATGAGCAGGATAATAAATGATAAATAAACATAAAACTTGAAACAGTTACTCATATTGCAGCTGCTGTGAACTTCTGACATCAGAAATTTTCTATATAGAAAGGCACAACGAGATGACACTTCTCATCGATTGAAAACTTTCTAAACATTACAACATTGCTATACTAGAGAAACACAGGGAGCAAGATTCTAAGAGAATTGTGAAAAATGAAGAGGTAATGATCACTTGGGACTTCCCCATGCCAACTGATACAAAGGTGGACGCAATGAAACTGGACATAGTGGTAAAAATCAAAACAACCAGAATGGCATTAATCACAGGAGTCAGACCCAAACTATTGCTCTGCAAGCATTTAAAGTGGATTGAGAAACTGATCCGTTTTTCACATGCCTAGGCTTAGGAGTTAGGTTCCCTATTGTCACGAAAATCTAACCCATTTGGAGACAATCCCCCCGACAGAATCGGGGCCTAATGAAGCTTCGACACCTTTCCCTTCTTCTTTTCCCTCTCAGGTGCCTGGCTGAGTAATGCCTGATGGAAGTTGTAGTTCCGAAGCACTCAAGCGTGCTAAAAGCATCATTAGGTCACCGCTGAACTTGCTAGCTACGCAGAAGATGGTGCTAACGTATCACTGGGCCGCCCTGCCTCCTTCCCCCCTCCAAATAATAACGGTACCAATATCTATAAAAACATTAAGCGAGGGCGGCAGAGTAGATATTCAGTTATACTCTTCATCTCCAAACAGCAGCAGAGGTAAATGATCTCCATTTGAGGTACGAAACCACGGGTTTTGGCAATGAGAAGAATACATTAGTTTTCGCGATCCCGGACCGCTGCGGTCTTACTCACCGAACCAGACTGCTTCTTCAGTTGGTACCTAACATCAAGAGCAACGGGCTGTTCAAGCTAAATCGCCACTACCTGCACTCGGGTCGCTCCTCGGTGTCTCAGAGAGCTTTGGAAGATGACACTGCATGACGTCACATGTCCCGCCCCCTCACGTTTCTTGGCGCGCTTTGAAACTGCCTGAGCACAGGGTGAAAATCCGTTTAAAGCAGTGGTCTCAAACTCGTGGTCCGGGCACAACATGCGGTCTGCCAGCTACTATTTTGAGGCCCTCGGTATGTTTATCAAAATCACAAAAGTAAAATAAAACAGGTTCTTGATCATATGTCTCTTTAGCTATAAATTACAATATTATTATTAAGACTTAGCCAAGAGGAAAAATTTATAAAGAGTTTTACCTCATGCAAAATTGTCATTTCTTTAATAAGCCCTTCAAGTACCTACAAATCCAAAATGTGGCCCTGCAAAGGGTTTGAGTTTGAGACCACTGGTTTAAAGTGATCGTAGCTTTCGTTCCAATCCCTAGGAGCCAACTTTTCAAAATGATTGTTCTGGATGAGTTTTGACACAGCTATTTGTTAGTACGTTTATGTGAGCAAGTGGAGAGTTGGACAGCAGTGCAAATGTTAAAGACTGATTTTTATTGTATGTGTTATGGAATGTTTTTAATAATTTTGTATGGAATGTTTTTAATAATTTTGTATGTTGTTTGTAAACTGCCTACGTTTTTAGGTGGTGTATAAATTTTTAAATAAATAATAAACTAAGCACAAATTACATCTCCCCCCACCTCCGACATAATGAAGAATCACTCAACATTTGGGTTGCTCAAGAGCAGGTATCCATGTGTTAGTAATTTATTTGCAGTTAAGCCTGACTGCAGAATAACTACAACAGTAGGAATCACAGCAGTAAAGCACACTTACCTTACCAGGTGTTATCCAGGGACAGCAGGCAGATATTCTCGCATGTGGGTGACGTTATCCACAGAGCCCCGATGCAGACAGCTTTCAAAGTGTACGTGCACTTTAAGAACTTTAGAAAGTTTGCAACTGCCTGCAAGTGCCTTCCCTTCCGAAGTAGGCACGCATTTCCTCAGTTCAGATAGCCAGCTAAGAAGCCAACCAGGGGAGGTAGGTGGGTTGTGAGAATATCTGCCTGCTGTCCCTGGCTAACACCTGTTACGGTAAGTAACTGTGCTTTATCCCAGGACAAGCAGGCAGCATATTTTCACATGTGGGTGACCTCCAAGTTACTCTTATTTATTATTATCACAGCTCTATAAATAATAATTAATTGTAATTCTAATTTGTGAAGTGTTCAGACCAATACCCGTGTATTCTGTGATCTCACTGAACTGGGGTACATTTGGGACCATCATCGCACTTCTAATGTCCCATTGCCAGCCTCCTTCTTCTATATAATTGGTAAGACTCTTTAATACTCATTATATATATTTGTAGATAGTTGTTTTATAAACAAACACACTTATCTTTATAGCTGTTCCAATAGGCTTGGCGTTATTCTCTTTAACTTCCAGCTGCAGCGAGGTAAAGTGCTTAAATCATAAAGTGCTTGTGCATATAGTATTGACTATTAACTTCCGTGTTCGCTAAAACTTATTCTTAAGCCCGGCCCCCCGATTCGAGTTTCGGGTCCTTCATCAGGAGGGGTCCCTGTTAAAAACACAATTTTAATTAAAACCTTATTAAAACTCAAATATTTAAACGGAACTGAATTTCTCTATCCTACTTAATCTCTTAAACCAACCTATTTAAATAATTCATTTTTACATACCTATATGGCTTACTTCTGCTGGGTTGTCACCTCAAAATGAACACGCTGGGGATCTACCAACTATCGTGTCTTATATATACTCTCTCCATATTGCTTTTGGTCCCTCCTCTTTTAGTCTCTCAATTCTAACCGGAAATGACGTATCGGACTCCACCTTAAGCTTACAAATTTAACCATTCTATTTCAGAATTAAGTCCATATGGATGCATAGTATTTTTATTAAAAATAAGACGTTGTTCTTTCTGCAGCAAGCATTTCGTGATATCTCCTTCTTGTAAATTTACATGAATCAAAACCGTGTACTTTAAATCTTCCAGGGAGTGTGCCTTTTGTAGCCAATGGGTTACCAAAGGAGCAGTAATTCTTTCTTTTCGTATGTTGCTTAGATGTTCTGTTATTCTTATTTTAATCTTACGACTGGTCTGCCCTATATATGGGAGACCACATGGGCATACTATACAGTACACCACTCCCTGCGATTCACAATTTGTACCTGTAGATAACATAAATTTTTTATCTTTTGATGCTGGAAATAACACAAATGCTTGCTGCATAACGTGACTACATAAACGGCAATGTCCACATGGTTTATGTGGGGGTAATGTATTATTTTTGAACACCCTGGCATTTTTCTTATATTTCAACATCTCCCCCAGGTTCTGAGACCTGGAAAAAGCAAATTTCGGTTTTTTCAATCAACGCTGGATAATATTGGACTATAGGCCAATGTTTTAATACAATCTGTTTAATTGCGTTACTATTGTTTGAATATGGAAGTACGCAAACTGTATGGTGTTCTTTTGTTTTGACACTTGATTGCATTAGCCAAGATCTCTGACAAAACTTAGCCCTTTTCCAGGCTCTCTTGATTATTTTACTAGGGTATCCTCGATCTATAAATTTTTTATACATGATCTCGGCTTGTTTGTCAAAGTCTTGTGTATTTGAACAGATTCGTTTTAATCGCAGGAACTGCCCTATTGGTATGCTGTTCTTTAGAATCCGTGGGTGATAGCTCTGATACTGGAGGAGATTATTACGATCAGATGGCTTTTTGTGTAGACTGGTGGATATCTTATTTTGTTGAATATAAATTTTTATATCCAGGAACGACATCTGGTATTTATCTATATTATATGTTCTGATCTTTTTGATTTATTTCTTTCAAAAACTCATTCAATTTTAGTTGATCCCCAGTCCACACAAAAAACACATCGTCGATGAATCTCCTCCAGCATCTTACATAGCGGAAGTGGTTGGATCTGTACACAAACGTCTCCTCAAACTCTGTCATATATAGACAAGCTATAGTGGGGGCTACCGTGGCCCCCATAGCTACCCCTTTAGTTTGATGGTATACTGTATCTTCAAATTGAAAATAATTATCGAAAATTACTATTTTTGCTAACTTCTCTAGCAGCATTTTCTTAAAATTTGAAATTTGTAGCTTGAGAATTTGATTCTTCACATGGAGTAAGCTCCTGTTTGGGGGACGTTTGTGTACAAAGCCACCACATCCGCTGTGACTAAAAGGGTCCCTTCCTGGAGGGGATGTTGAAACTCACTGTCAATTGTTTGTAAAAATTGACCTCCAAGTTAACCAGAATGGGATGGTGGAAGTGTTGGCATTTAGGAAAATAAATTTTGTAATACAGATTGGCTGAAATGGCCATCCCATCTGGAATAGGATTCTAGACAGTATTGTGAAGTAAAGGTATGAACCGAGGACCAAGTAGCAGCTTTGCATATTTCATCAATAGGAGTAGAACGTAAGAGAGCTACTGAAGCTGCCATAGCTCGAATTTTATGGGCTGTGACTTGACCATCCAGTTGCAGCCCAGCCTGAGCATAACAAAACAAGATGCAAGCAGCCAACCAGCTGGAAATTGTCCTCTTGGAAACCGGATGCCCCAACTTGTTTGGATCAAAGCAGACAAAAAGTTGTGGAGAAGATCTATGTGACTTAGTCCTTTGCAAATAGTGGCCCAAAGCACGCTTGCAAGTCCAGAGTATGAAGAGCTGTTTCTGCAGGGTGAGAATGAGACTTGGGAAAAAAGACTGGAAGAACAATCAATTGATTGAGATGGAATTCTGTAACAACTTTGGGTAAGAATTTTGGATGGGTGCGGAGTAACACCTTATCATAATGGAATACTATAAATGGTGGATCCGCTACCAAAGTTTGTAGTTCACTGACTCTGCAAGCAGACATGAGAGAGATGAGGAAGACTACTTTCCAAGTGAGATATTTAAGATGAGCTGTGGACATTTGTTCAAATGGAGGCTTCATCAGATGAGCAAGCACATTGAGACCCCAAACTACTGGAGGTGGTTTGACATTGAAAAGTCCTTTCATAAATCTGGAAGCCATAGGATGAGCAGAGAGAGGTTTTCCATCTAATGATTGATGAAAAGCAGCAATTGCACTGAGATGGACTCTAATGGAGTTGGATTTGAGTCCAGATTGGGATAAATAGAATAAATAGTCCAGAACCGAAGACAAGGAGGTGGACTGAGGTTCCTGGTGATGAAGATCGCACCAAGTAGAAAACCTAGTCCATTTCTGCATGTAACACAGTCTTGTGGCTGGTTTTCTGGAAGCATCTAAAATGTCTCTTGACAGATTGAGAAAACTGAAGGTGTGACGTTATCCTGAGAGGTACCAGCTTGTCAGATGTACAGACTGCAGGTTGGGATTAAGAAGAGAACCGTGACTCTGTGTAAACAGAGACGGAGATATTGGTAGAAGAGTTTCCCTGCTGCTGAGTTGAAGTAGAAGGGAGAACCAAGGTTGTCTGGGCCACCGAAGAGCTATGAGGATCATGGTGGCTGACTCCTGTTTGAGTTTGACAAGTGTCTTGAGAATAAGTGGAAATGGAGGGAATGCATAGAGAAATTTGCTTGTCCATTCCAGGAGAAAAGCATCGTCCTCCAGGCAATGAGGAAAGTAGAGTCTGGAACAGAACTTGGGCAGCTTGTTGTGGGGAGATGGAAGAAGGTCTATTTGAGGAGTTTCCCATTGAGAAAAAATTTGAAGAGTTGGTCAATTGAGCATCCATTCATGTGGTTTGTAGAATGCAGCTTAATTTGTCTTCCAGAGAATTTTTCTCTCCTTGAATGTAGACAGCTTTCAGAAAAATGTTGTGGAGAATTGCCCAATTCCAAATTTTCTGATCTTCCTGGCAAAGGAGAAGGGATCCTGTTCCTCCTTGATTGTCTGTATGAATGAGAATGACTTGATCTTGAAGAAGATGTTGAAACGCCTTGAAAGCATTGAAAATCGCTCTGAGTTCCAATAGATTTATGTGATGGTGACGATCTGTGGCGGACCAGTGACCTTGAGTACAGATATCATCTAGGTGAGCTCCCCAAGCGTAAGTTGAAGAATCTGTCGTGAGAACCTTCTAGTGAAGGGGGTATTTGGAACAACAAACCTCTGGAAAGATTGGAAGAGAGCATCCACCATTGAAGAGTTTGCCGCAGAGAAGATGTTACTGTAATGTGCTGGGAGAGCAGATCGAGAGCCTGCGACCATTAAGAATCCAGCATCCACTGAGGAATCCTTAGGTGAAGTCTGGCAAAAGGAGTACATGAACTGTAGAAGTCATGTGACCTAGAAGAACCATCATGTGCTTCGCCGAAAGTGAAGGAAGGATGTACACTTGATGGCAAAGTTGTACAAGAGTATCTTGACGTTGCTGGGGAAGGAATGCTCTGAATTGCACTGTATATAGCTCCAATAAATTGCAGAGTCTGAGAAGGCTATAGTTGAGATTTGGGAAAGCTGATTTAGAATCCCAAATTTTGTAAGAACAGTATAGTCTGCTGTGTAGCTACCAAAACCTCTTGAGACGTAGGGTCTTTGATGAGCCAATCGTCCAGATATGGAAAATCCTGGAATCCATGATTTCGTAAGGCTGCTGCTGCTACTACTACAAGGCACTTGGTGAAGACTCTGGGAGATGATGCAAGGCTGAAAGGCAGGACTTTGTATTGGTAATGCTGATTTCCCACCCGAAATCAGAAGAACTTGCGAGAGGCTGGATGAATGGGGATATGGGTGTAAGCCTCCTTCAGATCTAGAGAGCATAACCAATCGTTTTGATCCAGTAGGGGGTATAGTGACACTAGAGAAAGCATCCAAAATTTTTCTATGACAAATTTGTTGAGAGCTCTGAGGTCCAATATCAGTCGAAGACCTCCTGTCTTCTTCGGAACAAGGAAATAGCAGGAATAAAATCCCATGCTCTGCTGGTCCAAAGGAACCTTTTCGATGGCATTGAGAATGAGCAGAGATTCGACTTCTGGAGAAGAAGAGAGGACTGAAGAGGGTTGGAAGGAAACTCTCTTGGAGGAAGATCTGGAGGAAATAAAGAGAATAACCTTCTTGAGTGATATTGAGAACCCAGAGATTAGAGGTGATGAGTTGCCATTGATGATGGTAGTGAAGTAGACGGCCTCCGATGGGAAGAGGGAGAGACAGAGATATCTTGATTGAGATTATGCTCTCCAGAAGATGGTCAAAAAAGCTGATTTGATTTGGGAGCAGGAAGGGTCTAAGATTTTTGAGGACGCTGCTGACGTTGCTTTTTCTGTTGTGGTCTAGAGAGAGGAGCAGACTTTGGGGTATAACGTCTGATATGAGGGTGCAGGGGGGATGTCCACCGATGGATCAAACACTGGCTGGCAGGCAAGAAACAGAGAGTTGGAGTAAAGGGCCATTACTCAGACTGGCAATGGGTCACGAGCGGAGTTCCACAGGGGTCGGTGCTGGGACCGCTCCTGTTCAATATATTTATTAACGACCTGGAGACGGGGACGAAATGTGAGGTTATTAAATTTGCTGATGACACCAAACTCTGCAGCAGAGTTAGAACCACGGAAGACTGTGAAGACCTGCAAAGGGACCTAACGAGACTGGAAGAGTGGGCGAAAAAGTGGCAAATGAGTTTTAACATAGAGAAATACAAGGTCATGCATGTAGGGAAAAAGAACCCGATGTTCAGCTACAAAATGGGGGGATCATTGCTAGGGGTGAGCAACCTTGAAAAGGACCTGGGGGGATGGTGGACACAACACTGAAGCGAACAGAATACTGGGTATCATTAAAAAGGGTATCACAACCAGGACGAAGGAAGTCATCATGCTGCTGTATCGTGCAATGGTGCGTCCACATCTGGAGTACTGTGTTCAGTACTGGTCGCCGTACCTCAAGAAGGACATAGCAGTACTTGAGGGGGTCCAGAGAAGAGCGACTAAACTGATAAAAGGTATGGAAAACTTTTTATATGCTGACAGGTTGAAAATGCTGGGGCTGTTCTCCCTAGAAAAGCAGAGACTTAGAGGAGACATGATAGAAACCTTCAAAATCCTGAGGGGCATAGAGAAGGTAGAAAGGGACAGATTCTTCAGACTGTGGGGAACCACAAGTACAAGGGGTCACTCGGAGAAACTAAGAGGGGACAGGTTTAGAACAAATGCTAGGAAGTTCTTTTTTACCCAGAGGGTGGTTGACACATGGAACATGCTTCCGGAGGTTGTGATAGGCCAGAGCACATTACAGGGGTTCAAGGAAGATTTAGATAGGTTCCTAAAGGATAAGGGGATTGAGGGGTACAGATAGAAGTAGAGGTAGGTTATAGAAATGGTCAGGAACCACTTCACAGGTCATAGACCTGATGGGCCACCGCGGGATCGGACCGCTGGGCGCGATGGACCTCTGGTCTGACCCAGTGGAGGCAACTTTTTATGTTCTTATGAGGAAGATGGTTTGTAAAGCTTAAAGGCAGAAGATTTAGACTTAGGCCTGTGCAATGAGTTAAAAGACTTTTTTTTCATGTTCTGAAAGCTTTTTAGTTGAATTCTCAAAGTATCCCCAAAAGGTGCATCTCTCAGACAAGGGGATATTGGCCAACTGGTCTTGAAGGTTAGGATCCATATTGGCGACTCTTAACCAAGCAAGTCTTCTCTTGGCCACGGAGACAGCTCAAAGGCATCGTAAGAGGATTGAACCAAATGCTATCTGAGCTGTGTGAGAGAATGGAACATGTGTTTAAAATCTGACTTTCAATGTGATGGCAGATATTTGAAGTAAGTTGGCATGGTTTTGATCCAATATTTCAAATAGCATGTGAAATGAAAGTTATAATTGATGACTATTAGCCAGCATGGCATTCTGGTAGCGACATTTGCCAAATTTATTCATTGATCTACCCTCATGTCCTGGAGGTATAGTGGCGTAGACCTTAGAAGGGGCAGATTTCTTGAGAGTAGACTCCACTACAAGAGACTGGTGAGAGAGTTGAGGCTTGTCGAAACCAGGAATAGGGATAATCCTATATTGATAATCCAGCTTTATAGGAGTTGCTGGTACGGAATAAGGGGAGTCCTAATTTTTACAAGAGTCTCCTTCAGGATACCATGCAAATGAAGTTTGAGTAGTTCTTTAGAAGGATGCTTGATATCCAAAGTTTCCATATACTCCTTTGAATATTTGGAATCTGCCTCCAATTTTACTGCCAGATCTTTACCCATTTGTCTGATGAAATGAGTAAACAAGACTGGCTGCAGAAACAAAGTAAAGACCCTCACACACTCCTCCAATGTTCACTGACCTCGTCACACCCCAACTAACTCCAAATAACCCCAGGAACTAGTCAAAAAAACCAAAGGCACCAAAAAAAATGTTTTTTTGTTGGCCTCTGTAATGGAACTGGATTCTGGAAGTTTTCTTTCACATTTCAACACCACAATGCTGTTAAGTAAATCTGGAAGCCTACCATAGTAGCTTGAGTGTACTGTATATCTACATATATACATTTGTATGTCTGTGTTATGTGTATCTTGGTGGTGTATGTGTGTGCATATATGTCTGTATCTCTTTGTGCCTATTTGTGACACAGAAGAGGGGAGAGGCAGTCTGAAAGGAGCAATTCCCTGCCTGCTATGTTTCAGTTTATGTTGTAGAGACTGGAACAGCTTCCCCATAGAAATGCATAGGTCTCTTTTCTTGTGTGTGTGTGTGTATGTAGGGGGGGGGGGGTTATTTCTCAGAAACCCCTGATCCAATCTGGGTAATTTTTAAACTTGATGTGTCCCCCCCCCCCCCCCCCCCCCATGCACATTACATGTTCAGAAAGTTATTTTTGCTGACAGACACCTCCTTTATAATTTATTTTCATAGCTGGGTTGGAAAAAAGTGCAACTACAAAATACCCTCAGAAGCCCTGATAGATACGAGTACTACTGAGGGGTGGCCCCTGCTAAAAGGTAAGGACTTGCATTTCCCATATAGACAAAAAGTGCAGTATTGCCTTGGCAAACATACATATACTGTATGTGGTCTTCGCTGAAGATGTGAAGAACTTAACGAGGAGGAGAGGGGGCAGGTCCGAACGTGGGACATCTCTGTGACAACCAATGCTAGTATCCTCCGTATACACCTTTCCTAGCTTGTAGCATAGGTGCAGTACTGAGGATTCTTGAGCATTCCCAACTCCTTCATTATGCCCAGGGGCAATTTGTTTTGAGCTTAAAAAGTTGCGATTGTAGGTATACGGTTATACATATCTGTATACAGGGGCAACACGCTTTCCTCTCGCGTGCCAATATTCGCCGAGCAGCTGGCACGTTTATTTTTATGAGCTGTACTCTTAAGGCTGATGATTTCAGAAAGATGAAAGCTCACCCTGAATCAGAAATATCTAGGCCAACGAAGCCTCAGCCCTGTGCCCCGCCAGTACAACTAAACCCGCTTCCCCTTGTGAGGTAGGCCTCAAAGCCCACAATTGCCCCCCGCCGTCCCGCACATTTCAGTGGTAGAGGCCGCAGCATAGCGGCGCGTGCCCGCGGGGCGGGGTGTCTGAATGGTAACCGGGAGACGTGCCGAAGCTGCCCGTGTCCTGTCATTTCAAGGCGTTCTTACGTCGCCTAGCAACGGGCAGAAACTTTCTGAGCGCGAGCGCACTCGTGGGGAGAAGAAGCGACCGGCGCGCATACACACGCTCCCGGATAGGATGGTAGAGGCACTTTAACTTGCTGCCTCTGCCGCCTCGGCACCGTCTCCAGCAACCCCCACTGGTCCTGCTAGGACAAGCACCATGAGCCTGTCTCTGTCCTTCGCAGAGCTAGTGAATCTAGCCCTGGGCACCCCAGAGCTAGGCTCCGTCAATTTCAATGTCTTGCACATATTCTTGCACGGCCTTCTTGAGCACTTCAAGATATCGGAAGTGAGGAGGGCCATCTCACCTGATGAAGAAGAGTTCTTCAAGCCGTCTGCATCCACCCTGGTTTATTCCAAGGCACAGGAGGGGAAACCCTTTGACAAAAGCACCTCTGTCTTCCATCAGATGCAGGACAGAGTCTCCACCCTGGAGAGGAAGCTGTCCATCCTGGACGAACTGCCCACCTCTGAAAAGTTGCTGGAACAGAGCGTGTCTTTCAGCAAACCTGTGGAGGACATGTGGCAGATGATGCAGCTTCAGAAGAAGGCTGAAATGAATGAGGCTGGAGTTACAAAGGTAAGCCCCTTCCCTTCTCATTCCTTATTCTTTAGGGCACCATGCTGGCATGCTGTGATTGGACCTAGATTTGCTGCCCTGGACCTGCTTCTCATCCACATTTGCCTACTGCTGTTTTTGCGCACTCTGAGGGTATTTTGAATCTCTTTCTGAGTGCTGTACCACCACCTGACTCCTTCAGAGCTCTATCAGGACAAAAATGATAGAGGCTGGAGGCACCAATATAGACTAATCAGTTTGCTGAACATTCAATTCTGCCTCTTCAGAACATGAAGGACAGGTAATGCTCCACTGGAAACCAACAGAGAGTCTTGTGTTTTGCCACATAATGAACATTCTTTTAATGATATCTGTGCACTAACCACAGGGAATGCTCCACTGGAAACCAACAGAGAGTCTGTGTTTTGCCACATAATGAACATTCTTTTAATGATATCTGTGCACTAACCATGAAATATGGAGTGTGATAGACTAGAAAGGAGTTGGCTTTACCTCTTAGATTAACTAGGAGAGCTGCTTCCTATTTCTAGGAGTGTAGCCTAATGATAAGGTCAGTGGGCTACAAGATAGGATTCAAATCCTAAATCTCCTTCTGATGTTTCTTTTATCTGTGGGCAAGTTTCTTGGCTATGTCTTGGGTATAAATTTAGGGATAGATATTCAAAATGATTTAACCAGACAGGAGAGCTTCCTACTCAATTAAATCAACTAGGCCAGCTCTGCCTCTGATATTCAGCAGCACCGGACACTGTCACAGAATATTAGCTGTGCCTACCTTGGCACTATTTAATTAGTCATACAACTCCCTTAAATCACAAATCACACACTCTTTAGGCAGCAGCTACGAGTGTTAGAAAATCCCTATCTCTGACAGAGACATGCTGCAAGATGTAAAAAAGCCCATAGAACAGTGATTAACAACTGAACAAATCACGCATTTCTATTTTCGTCCAATCAAAATGAGATAAAAGGAATACTTATCCTAATGTAGAGTTCTTCTCACATCGACGACAAAGGCCTGTGTTTCGCCAAGATAGGCTATTTCAGGATGTAAGAACTCTCTCATGAAATATGAGCATATTTATTGTTAATGTTTGAAATCCCAGAAGACCCAGATAAGGTAAATTATTTTCTCATTGTGCTGGCTTACTCATTCGTGCATTCTATTCTCTTCAGCATCCAAGCAGCTTCACAGACATGGCCACGGGTAGCTCCACCCTTTAAGTTTGAGATACACCAAATCACTGACCAATGGATGTACAAGTTGAATATGCGCCTTCACCGATTCAGAAAATTTTAAAAAACCCGCGGGAACCCCTAAAAAACAATCAAACTACACTTCTCCCTCCGTATTCGCTGTGATAGGGACCTGCGAATACAGAAAAACCATGAATAACTTTTTCATATGTTATTCACTGTTTTCTATTAAAAACCATTGTAAACATGGTGAAACCGCAAATAACATGGTAGGAGACCTGGCCTGTTCCTGAAGGAGAGGCAAAACATGGTGAAGAAAGTGCTGGGAATCAGCTATTTTCTCTGTAAATGCTTGGAATCAGAGATTTCTCTATGCAAGCTGATGTAATGGGGGGGGGGGGAGGGAGAAGTCAGCAAGCTAAAAACCGTGAATAATCGAAACCGTGAATACGGAGGGAAACTGAAATACGGAGGGAGAAGTGTAATTGACTCCAGTCCATCCTCACGTTTAAACCTGCCAGCTCTTCACTTTCCTAAGATTTGTATCCAGAACAACTCCCGTTGCAGCAAACACTGTTTCCTATTTTGTGTGTGCTCAGGTATGAAATCTACCACACAGCATTTCAAATCTTTAAAACTGTGATCGCGTTCAAGACAGTGTGCTACAATTGGTGCCTGCAATTTGTTGGTATTCAAACAACTTTTGTGTTCTGTGATCCTGGTTTTAAGGGCAAATCAGTAGATAAACCACATGGGTTGTGGTGCACGATGTCTTATGAAGGACAAAAAAAACAGTTTCCTATGAGGGGGTGAAAATAATGTTTCTCGAATTTAAAGGTGATATCGCAGATCTGGCAGGAATTACACTTTTTATGCCCCCCTGTTGCATCAGTTGGTAAATGCTGTGCTGCTGTGTCGGTATCAGAGGGGCTCAGTATCTCCTTTAAATTCCTTTGATGCATGTATGCCAATCTAAGGAAGGAATCCTCAAAAGCATGATCATGTTTCAAAATTTCCCATTGATGTCTTACAATATGCACTATCTTTTTCACAATGGGAGAATATTGCAAAATACATGTACCGTATTTTCACGCATATAACGCGCGCGTTATACGCGTTTTTACCTACCGCGCATACCCCTCGCGCGTTATACGGGTGAGCGCGGTATACAAAAGTTTTTCTACATAGTTCCCACCCCGCCCGACGCCTGATTCACCCCCCCCAGCAGGACCGCTCGTACCCCCACCCCGAACGACCGCTCGCATGCGCTCCCACCCGCATCCATGATTGGAGCAAGAGGGAGCCCAAGCCCTCTTGCCCGGCCGACTCCCCGACAATATCGGGCCAGGAGGGAGCCCAAACCCTCCTGGCCACGGCGACCCCCTACCCCCACCCCGCACTACATTACGGGCAGGAGGGATCCCAGGCCCCCCTGCCCTCGACGCAACCCCCCCTCCCTCCAACGACCGCCCCCCCCAAGAACCTCCGACCGCCCCCCCGGCCGACCCGCGACCCCCCTGGCCGACCCCCACGACACCCCCACCCCCCTTCCCCGTACCTTTGTGTAGTTGGGACAGACGGGAGCCAAAACCGCCTGTCCGGCAGGCAGCCAACAACGGAATGAGGCCGGATTGGCCCATCCATCCCAAAGCTCCGCCTACTGGTGGGGCCTAAGGCGCTTGGGCCAATCAGAATAGGCCCTGGAGCCTTAGGTCCCACCTGGGGGCGCGGCCTGAGGCACATGGGCCCAACCCGACCATGTGCCTCAGGCCGCGCCCCCAGGTGGGACCTAAGGCTCCAGGGCCTATTCTGATTGGCCCACGCGCCTTAGGCCCCACCAGTAGGCGGAGCTTTGGGACGGATGGGCCAATCCGGCCTCATTCCATCGTTGGCTGCCTGCCGGACAGGCGGTTTTGGCTCCCGTCTGTCCCAACTACACAAAGGTATGGGGAAGGGGGGTGGGGGTGTCGTGGGGGTCGGCCAGGGGGGTCGTGGGTCGGCTGGGGGGGCGGTCGGAGGTTCTTGGGGGGGGCGGTTGTTGGAGGGAGGGGGGTTTGCGTCGAGGGCAGGAGGGCCTGGGATCCCTCCTGCCTGTAATGTAGTGCGGGGTGGGGGTAGGGGGTCGCCGTGGCCAGGAGGGTTTGGGCTCCCTCCTGGCCCGATATTGTCGGGGAGTCGGCCGGGCAAGAGGGCTTGGGCTCCCTCTTGCTCCGATCGTGGATGCGGGTGCGGGTGGGAACGTGTGCGAGCGGTCGTTCGGGGTGGGGGTGCGAGCGGTCCTGCCGGGGGGGGGGGCAGGGCAGGGCAGGGTGGGTAAACGGAGAGTCGGGACAGCGCACGGAGAGTCGGGGAGGGCGAAAGGAGAGTCGGGGTGGCCAGAGGAGAGTCGGGGCGGGCGAAAGGACAGTCGGGCAGCATGCGCGTTATACCCGTGAGCGCGGTATACAAAAGTTTTTATACATAAAATCGTGGTTTCTGTGCGCTATACCCGTGTGCGCGTTATACACGGGTGCGCGTTATCTGCGTGAATATACGGTAATGGCTTGAGGATTCTGTCCCCGTTCATTAGGGATAAATAGCAAATCCCTATCAATATTTTTGGCTCTGTTGTATGCTTTCTTAATGTCTGATAGAAAATAGCCTCGCTATTTCAAACGGCAAGAAAGTATACTACTCTGTCTCTTGTATTCAGATATGTCAGAGCAGATTCTGTGATACCTAAGGAATTGGGAGATTGGCAGACTACTTTAAGATTCAAGGACTGATTACTGGAAAACTCTAAAAAAGTGTTTCTTGCAAAATATGAATGTATCAAACTGATTGCTTCTCATATATCTGGACATCTAAAAATGAGATAGAAACTAGATGAAAAGATATTTCAAATTTAATACTATTGTGTCTCATATTCAACCAATTATAAAAATCATCCAGTACTTCTCTGGAACCCGTCCATGCCATGAAAATGTCATCAATAAATCTGAGCCAAAGGGCTATATATTGAGAAAAAGGATTTTGTTTAATCCACAAGCCTTCAAACTTTTGCATGAACAGGTTGGCTATTGAGGGAGCCATCGTGGCTCCCAAGGCCACTCTTGAAACTTGCTGGAAAAAACTGTTTCCAAACCAAAATCCTTCAAGAACCACTAGATATATGTAAGAATTCCTCAATTATGAAATGGCCTCTGCTTGAGGAATAACAGTATATAGAGACCTCACATCAAGAATAACAAGAAAAGTGATGGAGGCCACTTCAGTGATCTCTTTCAATCTGGTCAAAAAAATGAGCAGAATCCCTCAAATATGAAAAGCCTTTTACTACTAGAGGTTGAAGATGAACATCAACAAAGCAAGACAAGGGTTCCAAAATCAAACCTTTACTGGAAACTATAGGTTGTCCAGGAGGAGAATGCAAAGTCTTATGGACTTTGGCAGGATGTAGAAAACAGGTACCCTGGGATTATCTGTGTTCAAAAACTGATGTTCACGCTTGGTGAGGAAACCTTCTGAGAGACCCCTGGCAGTGAGTTATTTAATAATTATCCTCAGACTGTCAGCAGGATCCAAACCCAATTCTAAATAATCTGATGCTGTCAAAAGCTGTCTGTTGACTTCAGTTCTATAATAGGTCATGTTTAATACAACCGCTCCTCCCTTCTCGGTTCTACATATTCTTATATGAGGGTTAGACTTAAGTGCCCTCAGAGCCAGATGTTCTTCTTTGGTTAAATTATATGGTTGATAAATCTTTTTTCTTTTTTAACACTTTATTTGTTTCTCTTAATACCATATCTCTGAATGTTGTAAGATGGGGACTAGGAGGAACCGGAGGTAACCAACGAGATGGTCTACAAAGAATGGATTAATCATTGTAGACAATGGGATGATGGAGTGATTTCTATTTTTTCCTTATTAACTTGAGTTTGTTTGTCTGCTATTTAATTAGTGTCAGTCTACTATTTAATTAGTACCAGGCAGTCTGGAGGTGGGCTTAGGGTGGAGCAGGGACTTAAGTGCAAATTTTCAGTCCACTGTCCTAACTTTACCTGCTTAGTTTTCTGGATTCCAGTCTAAATAACAGCTAATTCAGATAACCTTTAGTAGCTGTACATGACCTGGATATTAATTGCTGGTGCCTGGATTAGGTCTAACAACCCAGTATGGATTTAAAATAGCTGACTGCTGTGGGCTGATATCAGGATGTATGATTTTTATTTATTTATTTATATCATTTTCAAACTTATATCAAGCATAATAACTTGTACAGAAAGAAGTTAAACATAAGAACAAATTCCATCAAGATTGACATTACAACTGACAAAAAAGAAAAAAGACATATATATGTTTAACTTTACTCAAGTCCTACAAAAGGATTCAAGATTAATAAAAATGCAATAAAATTAAGTAAATAGTCAAGGATATAAAGCTATAGGGCTGAGAGCTAATGCCTAAATTAATCTAAAGAGCTAATGATGTTCTTCCTCCAAATGGAATAATGCCAAGAAGTTAGTTAACTGAAAAGGTTCAAAGAAAACATACTTAATTTCACGGTGATACATTATACACTTGCAAGGGTGCCTTAAATAGAATTTAGCTCCTAAAGCTAAAACACCTGGCTTCAAAAGAAAAAATTCACATCGGCGCTTCTGCGTCTCACGTGAGAGATCGGGAAACATCTGAATTTTAAGTCCAAGAAATTATTTTTGTCTGTTTTGTCTGAAGAATAGTCTCAAAATCCATGCTTTGTCTGGCTGAAGAACCACCGTTAAGATTAATGCCGCTGGAATTGCCATTTCTTTATCTGATGTCTCAAGAAAGGTTGATACATCTAATACCGCCTGGTTATTAATCACTTGACGTTGAACTTGATTTTTTGTAGGCAAGTAATAAACCTGAGAGAATGGAGGTAAGCATTCCTCCAATATTCCCAGTATTTCTTGTAGATATCGTTTAATCATTTCTCTTGGGGACACCATAGCGACCCTTGGGAAATTAATCAATTTTAGGTTATTACCACGAGCGTTGTTTTCCAAAGACTCAATTTTTCTCCTAAGATTTGTATTATCTTTAATTAATGTCTCTTGAATATTTTTAAAAGATACCAAGTCCTGTTCCACTTTTCCAATAGTTACTTTAGAAGAAACCATATCAGTTTTAAGTTCTTTTATCTCTTTTGTTTGTTCAATTAGTTTCCCTTCTATGTATTGAAAATGGGGACTTATGGCTTTACCAAAGTTACTAGTAAAAAACCCTAATTGGATCGTAGCCAATAAAATCCAAAAGATAATCAAGATGAAAAGGAATTGGCTAACTCACCTGATCCTTGGGGAGAAGAAGTCTAAAGAGATGGGGCAAATCTACAGATTGATAAATCTTTTTCATCTTGTTTACCAAAGTTAGCCACAAGGTCCTATAATGATTCCAGGGTCACTTCAGCAGGTTTAGTTATAAGAATTTTTTCTTGCTTAGTGAAAAAATGCTTACTGTCAGTTGAATCTGCTTGCCACTTTCCCTTCTGGGCATGTCCTTCACTCAGTGATGATATTGCCTCCGTCTCCATGATGGGGCTTTCCTGCCGAAATTCCCCATCTCGCAGGCTCTCTGGTGTTACAATGCTTGCCTCCAGAGGGGGAGACAATTCAGTCTGCGGGGTCTCTCCACTCCATGGAGAGCTTATGGTCCGAGGCTGCAAAGGCGGTGCTCTTGCATCAGGGCTAAGGGTAGTATCTGGCCCAAGGAGAGTCACCGCAGTCCCGCCTACTCCCAGCATCTCCAGCGGGCCAACTGCCGACGCCAACAGGGCACTTTGCATCCTCCTCAGCAGCTTGTCTGTGGTGCCGGCAGAGATTCCTCTGGTGTGCCGCGAGGCAGCAGCGGCACTCCGGCCACGTCTCTTCGGCATCTCTGGTAGGTAGTGATCTCACTCCCCAAAATTTTCCTTGGAATCAGTTGGACTTTGAGGAGCATTCCTCAGTACTTCCAGCGTGCGGCCATCTTGGATCGCTATCCAGGATGTATGATTTTAAGCTCTATGGGGCAGTGGACTGCCTGCTGTATCTGATTGTAACTTGCCTTGAATTTGGATTTGAAAAGGCTAATAGTTGCATCTAAATCCAAACCTTTGACTGGAATAGTTCCCACCACTATGTGAAGGACTGTAATTAGTATGGAACACAACAAAGAAAAATGGGGAGACCCAATAATCTACAATGAAAACAATCCACCGATGAAAACAAAAACAAAAAACTGTGGATACAGATGTTCTGGAGATAATTTATTAAACACTGACATATAAAAACATGAAAATTCAATTAAAAAAGTACAATGATAAAAAATACAGTGATGAAAATCCAACCGAACCCTACATGGTCTGTGTTTCAGTGAACACACCTTCCTCAGGGGTCCAATGGTTTGCAAACTCACATATAAAGAATTGGACTGAAAACAGTCTATATCAGGGGTGTCCAACCCGTGGCCTGCGGGCCGCATGCAGCCCCGTGAAGAATTTTGTGCAGCCCCACTCGTGCTCGGTGTTTTCCTCTGCCGCCCCCAGCTGTTTAACGTCTTGCCGGCTCCCTCCTCCCTGAAATCTGCAGGCAGCGGCTCCACGTGCCTCCTATGGCTGATCTGGAAGCATTCCCTCTGATGTTGTGACGTCAGAGGGAACGCTTCCAGATCAGCCACAGGAGGCACGTAGGAGCCGCTGCCCACGGCTTTCAGTGAATGCTGCAAGACGGAGGAGGGAGTAGGAAAAAGGTAAACAGCCATGACCCAGAAGGGAGAAAGGGAGACTGGCGTGTTGAGGGAACACTTCCAGATCAGCCGCGGGAGGCACGTGGGAGCCGACGCCCACGGCTTTGAGGAAACACTGCAAGACGGAGGAGGGAGCAGGAAAAAGGTAAACAGCCACATCCCAGAAGGGAGAAAGGGAGACTGGCGTGTTGAGGGAACGCTTCCAGATCAGCCGCGGGAGGCACGTGGGAGCCACTGCCAGCGGCTTTGAGGAAACGCTGCAAGACAGAGGAGGGAGCAGGAAAAAGGTAAACACCCGCGACCCAGAAGGGAGAAAGGGAGAAGGGCGTGAGACTTGTGAAGACTTGAGAGGGAGGGAGCACAAACTTAGGAAAAATGATGGAAGGAAGGAGGGAGGGGCATGAACTTAGGACACAGAATGAAGGGAAAGATAGAGGGGAGCATGAGCCATAAGATGGAAGAATGGAGGGAATGAGGGAAAGAAATGCAGAGGTGAGGGAGATAATAGAAAGGGAGAATTGGGTGTCTGAGAGAAGGAAAGAGATGGTTCAATTGGGGAGATAAAGAAAAAGGAGAACTGTTGGGCAGAGAGAGGAGGGACGGAGACAGAGAGAATTACTGGACATGGTGGTGGTAGAGGAGTGAGGTAGAGATGCAAGGGCGTGGAGAGAAGGGGGAGAACATGCTGGGCTGAGAAAGTCTCCTGGATGTTGTTGTTGTTTTTTTTTTTTTTGGGGGGGGGAGTATTAAAAGAAGTGCCAGATTGGGCCTGGGGGGAGAGCTTATGGGGCCAGAAACAGGACAGAGAGATGGTGGGCAATGGTCTGAAGGGAGAGAAGTTGAATCTGGGGTGGTGTGAAGGAAGAGGGAAAGACATACTTGAAGGGAGAACTGTTGGCAAGAGAAAGGTGGACCTGGGGAAGGGAGGCAGGCAGACAGGGGGAAAGATGGGATGGAGGGCAGTTGGGAAGAGAAAGGGAGAGAAGTTGGTTCTAGGGATGGGAGGTAGGGAGAAATGTTAGACCTGTGGATGGAAGGCAGAGGATGGAAGGCAGAGAGATGCAGCATCTTTCTTTTTTCTCTCCATTTCATTGTTCAGTATCAAGGGGGGAGAGAAGAAGAAAAACAAAAAAGAGAGGGAGCAAAATGTTGGACCATGGAGATAGAGGAGGAGAGATGGAACATGGAAGGGCAGGAGAGAAGAGAGCTGGGATAAGATGATGCTAGGGGATTGAAAGAAAGGGACAGGGAATTATAGCCTGACCAGTGGAGAGAGGGACAGGGAGTTATAGCCTGATCTGTGGACTGAGGGAGGGGGATTCTGAAAGTGATGAGCCATGTGGATGAGGTCAAAAGGGAGATGACAAGATGAGTGAGAGAGCAGTGAGTACAGTGGTAGAAATGTGGTAATGGAGAGTAGATAGAAGGGAATAGGAGGCTGGGAAAGGAGTGATATGGGAAAGCTAGGGACTGAGGGAAGATGGAGAATTGAGAGGTAGCTGAACATTTAAAAAGAAGAAGGGTGAGAAAGAAGGCAAGATTTGAATGGACAGAGGGAGAAAAGAAAAAGTTAAGAAAGCTGAAAGGGGAAAAATCAATACGTTGGAGATAGGCATAAGAAGGAAATGGAATGACAGAAGAGAAGAAAAAAAATGGACAGGAGACACTGGAAAGAGAATTAGTTGAAGATAGAGAAAAAGCAGAAAGAGAAACTGGGACCAAGATGATGGAAAAACAAAACATCCAGACAACAAGGTAGAAAAAATGGTTTTATTTTGAATTTATTAACTGGAATATGTTAGCTTTGGGATATGTGCATCACAATTATTTTTTTGTATTCAGTGGTGTAGTCATATACAGCTGATTTGGGGAAGGGACTGGTGCCCCAAATTAATGGATGGGCACCAAAGTTTCTCCCCACCTGAGTGCAATTTATAAATACAGTACTTGAGTTAGTGGGGATTCCCAAGCCCTGCCAATTGAAGACATCTTCCTCCAGTCTGGCAACTCAAACGCTCCAAGCTTTGCAGCCAATGGCAATATCCTCAAGCTGCCACTGCTTTCAAGTTTCAAGTTTCAAGTTTATTCATTATTTGATCAATCGCCTATCAATAATTTCTAAGCGATGTACATAAAATATTAATATTGGGTAAACAAGAACAAAATTGAATAAAAAGATAAAATCTTTAAACATAGACAAAATACAACATGAAACATTAGGGTGGAGGGGGAAGAACTACATTGTCATGCATACATGAAAGCCAAGGGGGGAAGGAGGCAGCTCTGCAATATTGCTGCCAGCTGTAGAACTTGGGAAGTTGGAGAGGGAGGAGGTGGCTGTCAGTTGGTGAGGCTTGGGGATCCCTACTAGCTACAGCAGGGGAGATATTCATTTTGAGGGAGTCTAAGCTCAAAGTGGGAGGCCCAGAAAAGCAGTAATATTTACCCTGATTAAACGATCCTCCATGTGCGCTGCTGACAGCTGATTCAGCATCCCCGCTCTGATGAGGCTCACCTCTGAAGAGACTCACCGTAGCTGTAATAGAAGTGAATAGGAGAACCAGGAGCATGCATCCCTACTCATCAGAGTGGGGATGCGGAAGCCTTTGGCTGCTCCCACTGTCAGTGGTGTACGTGGAGGATCACTCAGTCAGGGTAAGTATTACTGCTTTTTTGGGTTCCTCTCCACAGTGTCCCTTTAATGAAGGTTTATTATTAGATATATACATCTTCTATATTAGTGATTGCAGATTTGGGACCTGCTCAACCTTTTTTTTGCTCATCGGCTAGTGTTAATGTTTGTGCGGCCCCAGAAATTTTTTTTTTCAGCCGATGCGGCCCAGGGAAGCCAAAAGGTTGGACACCCCTGGTCTATATTGTCTTTAAACCCACTTTGCAAAATTTGTGACTTACACTAAAATCTTATAAGAATAGGCTATCACACAAGTATATGATCACATGAACAGGTATTACAGAGAGAAACCAGGGGTCTCAAGTGCTCACAGCCAGAAGCCCGATGTATGTTACAAAGCTAGTGGCTTGTTCAGTGAGCTATCATCGGTCCCGTTTGTACTCTCTATACCAATAATTTATAGTTGTTTTTATATTTTTATGTTTTTGTATATATTATTTTTTTATGCTTTTTTTTCCTATATTTGGCACAGCTAAAATACTTAGTATATTACTCTTCCGTTTTAATAGAAATTACTTAGCTTTCATATTCTTTGGCTAAAAATATCTTATTTCAATTTTCTTCTCAACGACGGAAGATCTCCGTTTCGCTCCTATTCAGTAAACAGGAGCTTCATCAGGAAAGCGCCAAAGGCAGCACTGCCCTTCTGGAGTATAAGGCTCTGGTGCACTTCTGTTTCCTGACAGAGAAAGTCTGGTTCCCTTCTCTTTCCCTGCTGGGTTTCAGAAGGGCAGTGCTGCCTTTGGCGCTTTCCTGATGAAGCTCCTGTTTACTGAATAGGAGCGAAACGGAGATCTTCCGTCGTTGAGAAGAAAATTGAAATAAGATATTTTTAGCCAAAGAATATGAAAGCTAAGTAATTTCTATTAAAACGGAAGAGTAATATACTAAGTATTTTAGCTGTGCCAAATATAGGAAAAAAAAGCATAAAAAAATAATATATACAAAAACATAAAAATATAAAAACAACTATAAATTATTGGTATAGAGAGTATAAACGGAACCGATGATAGCTCACTGAACAAGCCACTATATTGTCTTTAAACATGTGAGCAAAGAACACCGCAGACAAGCTTTGCTCACATGTTTAAAGACAATAGACTGTTTTCAGTCCAATTCTTTATATGTGAGTTTGCAAACCATTGGACCCCTGAGGAAGGCGTGTTCGCCGAAACACGTACCGTGTAGGTTCCGGTTGGATTTTTATCACTGCATTTTTTTAACATTGTACTTTTTAAATTGAATTTTCATGTTTTTATATGTCAGTGTTTAATAAATTATCTCCAGAACATCTGTATCCACAGTTTTTTGTTTTTGTTTTCATCAGTATGGAACACTCACAGAGATCAGTAAACATCTTTAACTTGATTTAGTTCAAAGGAAAATCTATAAAATAGTTGGGGAGAGAAGATGAAACCTTTAATAAAATTAGCACATGTTTAAAAGATGCAAGCTTTTAGAGCTTCTAAAGTCCCTGTCCTCAGAAACAGTGTGACTTCTGAATCAATGTGACAACTGAAAGTCTTATGATTGTCCAACAAAATAACCACTAACAATGCTACAATATACATACATACTATAAAGTAGTTTGCTACACTGTAGCGTAGCTGTCTTAAAATTCAGCTGTGCTGAAATGCTTCTTTAGAGGCAATCAACGCTGCAGCCGTTACTGGTTTTCTTTTTTGGTAGATTAATGCTTTCTGTCTTGTTTTTCATTTTGTTTATTTTGAAAATATTGACCTATTGGTCAGCTTACTCATTAGAAAGGCTAGGTAGTCTCATGAGCCCCCTTTAATCAAAACGCGGCAGAGCTTTTTACTGAAGGCGTAAGGTAAGTGCTCCAATATTCATAGGAATTGAATAAGTATTGGAACATTTACCTCGCTGGTCCATGGTAAAAAGCTTTACTGCAGTTTGATAAAGGGGGGCTCTAGTGCTGCAGCTTTTGAGGTGCAGCTGCAGTGAAAGCAAAAAATAATGCCTGACAACCACATAAACTTTTGCCTGCAGAGGTGGCAGTTTTTAAATAACCCATTTAACCACAAAATGGATTTTGGAAATTGTTTTCATGTGTATATATGATATAAATATATTTATAGTTATGAAACAATTTTCAGTATTTAAAAGTATGATGTCTAATTATATATTTTTTTCAGGATCATTATGGGGTATGATATGGTAATCATACTTGCTGAGTATAATTAGCAAAAGCATTTTGGTGGAAGACTTAGAGGTCTGAAAGATAACTAAGGCATGTACAAGGTTGAAGATTCACCTGTGGCAATTTCTCCCTTTGGTTCTGGAGTACTCCCCTTGTCAGTTCAGTTTTCATGATCTCCACAATAAATATGCATGAAAGAGATTTGCAAAATGGAGGCAGTGTATGCAAATCAATTTCATGCATATTTAGTGTGGATATCCTAAAAACCTGACTGATAAGGGGGTACTCTAGGACCGACTTGGGAAACTCTGACCTGGTGGTACATAGTACTCTTGCACTGGCCATATTTATCACATACAGAGTGGTTAATGATGATTTAGGGCAATGGTCCCCAACCCTGTCCTGGAGGACCACTAGCCAGTCAGGTTTTCGGGATAGCCCTTCTGAATGGGGCAGATCTGCATTCCTATCATCTTCATTACATGCAAATCTCTTTCATGCATATTCATTATGGCTATCCTGAAAACCTGACTGGCAGGTGGTCCGGTCCATAGACAAAATCGCGCGAGACAACGGCGCATCAACAACTGAGCACAGACAACTGAGCGCAAGGTTGACGGCGCGCCGAAGAAAAGCACTATTTTAAAGGGTTCCGACGGGGGGTGTTGGTGGGAAACCCCCCCCATTTTACTTAACAGACATCGCGCTGGCGTTGTGGGGAGTTTGGGGGGTTGTAACCCCCCTCATTATACTTGAAACCAAACTTTTTGCCTGTTTTTTAGGGAAAAAGTTCAGTTTTAAGTATAATGTGGGGGTTACAACCCCCCAAACTCCCCACAACGCCAGCACAATGTCTGTTAAGTAAAGTGGGGGGTTCCCCCCCACACCCCCAGTCGGAGCCCTTTAAAAAATAGTGCTTTTCTTCGGCGCGCCGTCAACCTTGCGCTCAGTTGTCTGCGCGCCGTTGTCTCGCGCGATTTAGTCCCGTCACCGGTGGTCCTCCAGGCCAGGGTTGAGGACCACTGATTTAGGGGTTCCCTCAAATTATCTGTCCCTGAGCATCCAGTGTTCTCTGGATGCCTCCCATCAAAGTACTTGCCACACCCAAGCATCTCTATCTTTGGAACCAATCTGCCATTTCTTATGTTCTTAAAATATCCTGAGAGGAAAGTCTAAGATGGGGACAGCACACAGAGTCTCCAAAGCCTTTATTATGTGTCTTAACATAAGCTTAAAGTCCAGGAAAGGTAACTTAGGACTTAGGGAGAAAAAAGGGGGTATGGAAGATCATGATTGCCATACTCTCTCTCTTTTTTTTTTTTTTAGTTCAAACATTTATTTAAATTTTTAATATTTCAAAAGAATAACATTCCATAAATAATCTTCAATAACATAGGTAGGCAGCTAAAAAAAAGTTGAACAAATGTGAGTACATGAGTATAAAACCCACCCAACCTCCCCATCCACTTAGGAGGATACAAGATAATAATGACAAAAGCATAGTTACACTAAAAAGAAATGACAGCCCCTGTTGACCTGAAATCATAAAAGTAGTATGAACATAATCTTTTAATGGGGTCCAAATCAGAAGAAAGGAACTTAGGGTCCTATTTTTCTCTGCCATATTGGCTTCATATTGGTATATGAGACATGGAGGGCATTTTCGATATGATATCTAAATCCGAATTTAGATGTTTTATAGAATCCAGTACCAAACATGCCCATTTTCAAAACTGCTAAATGTCCATCTTGTTTTTTCGAAAATGAATGTAATTGTGTTCTGTGCTTCTATCTTTTTGAACCATTTTCCAAAAAAGCATGTCTAAAAGAAAAACATACAGAACAAACCATTGGGACGTAGGAGGGGCCAGCATTCTTAGTAGACTGGCCAAAAAGACATCCCAGCAGAGCAGTGGGGCACCCTAGGGTGCATTGCAGTGGGATCTCTTAAGGAGAGGAGGAGATATTGGAGGTTGCAAATGGGCAGACTGAATGGGCCATTTGGCCTTTATCCGCTATCATGTTTCTCTGATTCACATAAAAAGTCACAAGTACATCTCTCACCATAGCCCCCTTTATGGTGAGTCCTCCAAAACCCATCCAAAATCTACTATATACCCCACTGTATAACAATAGCCCTTATGCCTTTAGGTACCACCTATATGTAGGTACAGTGGGATCTGGGTGTGTTTTGGAAGGCTCACATATGCCACCATAAGTGCAGTAGTTAGAGTGGGGATATGGGCCTGAGTTCCAATAGTTCACTATACCATCCACTAAGCTACTCCAAAATCTGTCATACAGGAAGATATGCATGTTTTATTCACATCTTTGAGGGCTGGAAGGTGATCAGTGACCACTGGGGGAGTGATGGGGGGTCATGCTTATATTACTCCAGTAATTACCTGGTTAGTTTGGGCATGTTTTTGTCACTTTTTGAATTTTAAAACAGGTCTAGCCCCTGACATCCAAATTGTGCTCTGGATGTAACTCATATTCTTCAATGTTTGATTATGGCAGAAAAACACCCAATTCGTAAGTCCATCCTAGTCCTGTGCACTCCACACCTCCAATACACCATCTTGAGATTTAGACACACTGCGGACAAGCACCTTAGAAATCTATCTAGAAAGTAGGTTTTGAAAATAGTGAATTGGAAGGGTTTGGCATGAAAAACATCTATCTGCCCCTTTATGCCACGTTTTGGATGATTTTCTTTTTTGAAAATGACCTCCATAGTGAGTCCCACCAGAATTGGCTATTTAATTGAGTGTCAGGTTTCCATCCTCTAACCACCATTTTCAGAGCCACTCCTGTCATAATTGTCAATAACTGATCTTGAGCAGACCAAGATTGCCAAAGAGAATTCCTGCAGAAGAGAGAGGAAGCTGAGCATCCAAGGATATTTGAATCTTTAGCCAAATCTGTTACCAAAAAGGGTACACCACAGAGCAGTAAAAGAGCAAATGATCTAGTGCCTATATAAGATGCACAATTCCAACATCTTTTCGATGGAGAAGTATCCAGAAAGTTCACCAGGGTCCATAAAACTGAGCTACAAAGAAAAGGGATTATTGCATAGAAGCAGATGCTGAACAACATAGTCTATTAGATCAAACGGTTCCAAAGATAAAAAGGGAGATCAGCATTAGTTTCTCTGTTCCAAATATCATGAAAATCTTTCAAAGGCTTTTCTTTCTATAGAGCCTATAGGTTTTATACCAGCCGGAAGCTTCATGTCCTTGGTGGTTCACAAGTCGACAGACCTCAGGTAAATTGGGCTGGTCTTGAAAATCCGCATAGACACAGTGGATTGCCTTACTCTTTAAACAAAGTAGTCTTGTCCTCATGAAAGGTCTATCATGGGCTATTGGTTGAAGAATAAGATCAGACAGATCCGCTGTCTAATAGAATGGAATGCCCTATCCAGAAGATGTAATGGTACATTACATTACATTTCGGATTTCTATTCCGCCTATACCTTGCAGTTCAAGGCGGATTACAAAAGATTTGTCTGGACATTTTCCAGTGAAGATTTTCCAGTAGTTGTAAAAATAAATTAATTCCCATCTTTTAGAGAAACACATCACCTAGAATGACTCAAAAGTAAGATAAAGTACCTCTTCAGCCTAATTTCCGGCAGTATAAAGTCTCTAGATACAAAAAAACAGATATAACATCAACCTTTAATATAAATAAATTATAAAACAGTTCATGAAAGACCCGACATGGTCATGCTTCACACCTTGTCTGCATCAAGGTCCTTAAAGGAAATGTGCCAGAGTACTTGAAGAACAGGAAAGAGCCAGACCAAAACCAGGATCTTCTGTTTCTGCAGAAACTGAATCTCTAACCACAACTGACTGCTCACTTTTGGCAGAAACCAAAATAGAGAGTTGAATAGGAATGGGGATTCCCACAGAGATGGAAGAAGTTGCCAAGAGATTCCTGCAGGAGTGTACTCAAAATCTCTAATAACTCCAGAATGAGGCTTGGGATGCACTAAGAGAGACAATTGGAGCATCAGAATGAAGCTTGGAATGTATGGAGAGAAGCAGTTGGAGCACCAGAATGAGGCTTGAAATGCCAGCTGGAATACCAGATTGAGGCTTGAAGCACTCATTGTTGAATAATTACTACAATCCAACAATCCATGGGAAGCTGTTGGAGTTGGAAGGAAACAGAGGACAGTGAGTAAGTAAATGATAGTGTCAACTTCTGCGGAAACAGGTGGGGATGGAGGAGATTAATTGTGGGGACGGATGGAGATAGAATAGATTTTGGCAGGTATAGGTGAATATGGGTTAGATTTCATTGGGGGTGGGCAGGGATGGGTGAAATTCCTGTCTCTCCTGTGTAACTCTCTAAACCAAAACTGAACAGCTCTTTTCCATCCAAAATATCCCCTCTCCTGTACTGGTTCCAGTCTCAAAAAGGCTTCTGGGACCTCCTGCTGTTCTCTTGGTAGCCATTTCTACTGAACAGTAGTACTAGGTAGGAATAAGTGGGGTTTGTTCTTCCCTCGAAAAGGCCACCTAGGGCTTCTTCAGATAGGCCTGGGGTCCAGGAGGGGTCTACAAGTGATAGAGCAGGATGGGAAGGGTGGAGAGTTATGGGGGAGGGAGCAGAGAGTAATCATGGGGGGATGGGGAAGAGTTTCAGTTTCATCTGAAAATATACTGGCATTTTCGGCTGAAACCTGAACCCAGATTTCAGGCTGCATTCCGTGTTGAATCTGAAACTGAAATAAAAATTTGGTTGGCCCCCTAGAACAGGATCTCCCTCAACACACTTCCAAGGTTGCTAAGGTCCTGACAAAGAATATATTCTTAACTAAATCCTTTCCAAAAGATATCATGCAATGTGATACCCACCAACAAGCCTTCTACAGAGTAGCTCCCACACTCTGGAATGCACTCCCTGAAAGGCTTTGCTTAATACAAAACATTCTCTACTTAGGAAGCAGGTGAAAGCCTGGGTCTTCTCTCAAGCCTTTTATGGAAGAAATAACTATATACACAAGCTGTACATAGTGTAGCAGGACTTGCTTATCCACTCTCACCCTAGCTGATATCATTTTCATGCACCTTTCTGATTTCAAATGCAATTATAAGCTAGCCTGTTATTTGCCATCATTATTCTATCATATTGACTATGAAGGGCAGGCATCTAAGACCGACTTTGAATGTTTCCTGCAAGATGTCCAAATTCAGATGTGGAGAAATTGCTATTTTCGAAACCAGCAGCATCACACAACGTCCAATTTATTTATTTTTAATGACCTCCCAATAGAGCAGTGGGGCACCTTAGAAGGCACTGCTGTGAACTTCACATAAAGGGTTTCAGAAGTACATCTCACTATAACTCCCTTATAATGTGTGGTGAACCCTCCAAAATGCCCCCAAACGTATTATACCCACCTGTCTACCACCCCAATTACTCTTATGGCTGCAGGTGGCACCGATATGGCAGTATAGTAGGGTTTTGGTGGGCTCACACTTTCAACCTAAATGTAGTGGTTTGAGTAACTTATGGGCCTGGGTCCTCCTCTCTATAGCTCATTAGCCCATTCAACAGGCTATGTGTTGCTCTACTAGGCTTTCCCATACCAGATGCTGCTGTTCCAGAGACAGGTATGTACTGTTTCATTCAGATTTCTGGGAGTGGGAGGGAGTCAGTGACCACTGGGAAAATGTGTTGGGGGGGGTCTTAACTTAATCCCTTCAGTGGTCATCTAGTCAGTTTGGGTAACTTTTTGGCACTTACACTTTTAAAACAGGTGTAGTTCAGAACATCTAAGTTTCGTCCAGGACATCTTGAGAAAAGTTAAATTATTACCTCAAGATGTCCAAGTCTAAGCCTGACCAAAACCAGCCTAGAACATGCCTCCAACATACCCCCTTTAGTTTTTTATGCATAGTGGCTAGGATATCTCACAAGACATCCAGAAAGATGGTTTTGGAAATCAGTACTTGGACGTTTTTGCGAGAAAATATCCAAGTGCTGATTTATGCTATGCTTTGAAAATGCCCCTATATATGTTCTACCTCTTCTTATACCCTATGCTATCTATTTTTTTATTTTATATTGTATTGGCATTGCAAGTAGCATACTATGCCATAATTGAATATTTTTTCTGCTGAAATTATTCATGTGGTACACTGCCTTGGATAAATTTCTTCAAAAAAGTGGTAAATAAATCTTAATAGATATGGGGCCTTTTCACTATGCTGTGCTAAAAAGTGGCCAGTGTTGTTACTAGCTCAGGGCTTTCCTGCATGCTGAAAACTTTTAGTGCAGCTTTAAAACAGCCACATTTTCTATTTCCTCTATTAGTTGCCACAGGCTAATTTCCTCATTAGTATGTGGCCATTAGTGCTGGAGCAAGTACTTTAGCAAGAATGTGAGCCTTTGGGACAGTCAGGGAACTCTAAGTACTTTCTCTTCATCTTAATTAATCTTAAGAACATAACATAAGAACATAAGAAATGCCATCTCCGGATCAGACCTTTGGTCCATCAAGTCCGGCGATCCGCACACGCGGAGGCCCTGCCAGGTGTACACCTGTCGTAATTTATAGTCCACCATATCCTTACATGCCTCTCTTAAGGAGATATGCATCTAGTTTGCTCTTGAAGCCTAGGACGGTCGATTCCGCAATAATCTCATCTGGGAGGGCATTCCAGGTGTCAACCACTCTCTGAGTGAAGCAGAACTTCCTGACATTAGTCCTGAACCTGTCCCCCCTTAGCTTCATTACATGTCCTCTAGTCCGTGTCAAATTGGACAATGTAAATAATCTTCTCTGCTCTATTTTGTCGATTCCTTTCAGTATTTTGAAGGTCTCGATCATATCCCCACGCAGTCTCCTTTTCTCAAGGGAGAATAATCCTAGTGTTATAAGTCTGTCCTCGTATTCCAGTTTCTCCATACCCTTCACCAGTTTTGTTGCTTGTCTCTGCACCCTCTCCAGCAGTTTTATATCCTTCTTTAGGTAGGGAGACCAATGTTGGACGCAGTATTCCAAGTGTGGTCTGACCATTGCCCTATAAAGCGGCATTATAACTTTCTCCGATCTACTCGAGATTCCTTTCTTTATCATGCCCAACATTCTATTTGCCTTCTTTGCCGCTGCCGCGCATTGTGCCGACGGCTTCAGGGTCCTATCTATCAGTACACCCAGGTCCTTTTCTTGTTCACTCTTCCCCAGAGTTGCACCTGACATTGTATACTCGTATTCCTTATTCTTATTGCCTAAATGCATTACCTTGCATTTCTCCACATTGAACTTCATCTGCCATTTCTCCGCCCATGTTTCTAACCGACACAGGTCGCTCTGGAGTTTCTCTCTATCCTCCTGCGATCTGATCGCCCGGCATAGTTTTGTATCGTCTGCAAACTTGATGATCTCACTGGATGTTCCTTCCTCCAGATCATTGATATAAATATTAAAAAGGATCGGCCCAAGTACCGAGCCCTGGGGTACACCACTAGTCACTTTCTCCCAGTTGGAGAACTTCCCATTTATGCCCACTCTCTGCTTTCGGTTTTCCAGCCATTTGCCTATCCATCTTTGTATATCCCCCTCTATGCCATGGCTTTGTAGTTTCCTGAGAAGTCTTTCGTGTGGAACTTTGTCGAACGCTTTCTGGAAGTCCAAGTATATTATGTCCACCGGCTTCCCACTATCAATTTGCTCGTTCACGGTCTCAAAAAATTGGAGTAAATTCGTCAAACATGATTTCCCTTTCCTGAATCCGTGTTGACTGGGTTTCATCAAGTCGTGTGCGTCCAAGTGCCGGACCATGCTATCCTTGATCAGTGCTTCAACCATCTTGCCAGGGACAGACGTAAGACTCACAGGTCTATAGTTGCCCGGTTCCCCTCTCGATCCTTTTTTGAAAATTGGGGTGACGTTCGCTATCCTCCAGTCGTCCGGTATCTGTCCAGTTCTGATTGTCAGGTTTGCAAGTTTTTGCAATAACTCTCCGATTTCAACCTTCAATTCCTTTAAGACTCTCGGGTGAATTCCATCCGGTCCAGGGGATTTGTCACTTTTAAGTTTGTCGATCTGATAGTATATCTGGTCTAAGTCCACTTCAACTGTGGTGAGGCTGTCTTCTATTTCTCCTGCAAACACTTTCTCCGCTTCAGGTATTGTTGAGGTGTCCTCCTTCGTAAAGACGGACGCAAAGAAGGAATTTAGTTTGTCTGCGATTTGTTTATCTTCCTTGATGTACCCTTTTCTTCCCTGGGCGTCCAAGGGTCCGACTGCCTCTTTTGCAGGTTTTTTCCCTTTCACGTATCTAAAGAAGGGCTTGAAGTTTTTGGCCTCCTGGGCTATTTTTTCCTCATATTCCTGTTTTGCATCCCTCACCGCCTTGTGACATTTCTTCTGATCATCTTTATGTTTGTTCCAGGCTTTGGTTGTCTTTATGTATTTCCATTTTTTGAAAGAGTCCTTCTTTTCTTTTATGGCTTCCTTCACCTGTTTGGTAAGCCATACTTATTGCATTTCTTTTGTTTCTACTGTAAACCGCTTAGAACCTCACGGTACAGCGGTATATAAGAAATAAAATTATTATTATTATTATTATTATTAACATCTATTCTATGCAGTAAGGGTCCCCACACTATTCCCATGCTAATCAATTGGTATGTGCCGATGTAGCCAGTTAGTATAGAATACGGCTACTCTCTGCCCCTAAACATGCCCCTGTACTAAAAAAGAATTAAAAAAAAATTTTAGCACATGGGAATCATGCGCCAATCCCAAACTCCCACAGGATGCCTGAGTGTGCCCCACGGCAGTACTTTTTACCCTGCAGTAACAGGTCCTGATTCTATAAAGTCTGCCTAAAGTTAGGCACCAATTCTATAAAACTTATGTGCCCATTATAGAATCATGCTTAGTGTCACCTGAGCATGCTTAGGCAGCGCTCAGCATCTGAACATTTAGGGCTCCTTTTGCGAAGGTGCGTTAGGGCCATAGCGCGTGCTAAAATTCCACACGCGCTAGCTGCTACCACCTCCTCTTGAGCAGGCGGTAGGTTTTTGGCTAGGGCACGCTATAGCACGCACTAATTTGGTGCGTGCGCTAAAAACGCTAGCGCACCTTTGTAAAAGGAGCCCTTAGACTACCCCAATTTATGCTAGGGTTTCTTTTCATAGGGTTAGGAGCCAATATCAGAGACTAATAGCACCTGATTCATAGAGAGGTACCTAACTCGAAAACACACCCATGATCTGCTCCTAACTATGCCTATAGGCACTTTGGGCTAGATACCTAGTTTTTATAGAATTGAGTTTTTTGAGTTGAGGTGTTGAGTGCCAATAGCAGCACTGATTAAGTCTATTGCTCAATCAGTGGCGTACCTAGGGTATGTGGCACCCGGTGCCCTTCATTTTTTGACACACCCCCATCTATATGAAAAATATGATTTTTAGTAACAATCCACATATCGCACAACAAGAAAAGGCAGCATCTTAAGCACTGCAGTGAGCACTAGAACACCAACACATACATTGTAAAACTAAACAAGCCAGATCCCGCACAGTCAATTGATCAATGCCAACTGAAAACTATGTTCTTTTCATACACACAGAACAGAGATACACCCTCGCCCAATATGGAATAATCACAAACTAAAAATAGAAATATGTAGACAAAAGTTAAACTGAACCGCCAAGAAACCAGACCCTAGATACAATGCAACACCACAAAAACAGTAACACATATCCTCTAATACAGTGCAAAATATAAAGACAGTAGATGTAAATTTGAAAAAACTGATACATAACAATCACCACTTTACAAATTAACAAATAAAAAAAAACAAATAATGAGAAATAAAAAAATACCATTTTATTGGACTAATCCCCGTAAGCTCGGTCCCCATCCCCGCAAACCACCTGATTCCATCCACACAAGCCTTAAATTGTTTATATTAAAGTATAAAAAGAAACAATATTCTGTACAATTGTCAATTTATAAATCAGCGTCTTCTCCCCACTCTCTCTTCCCCATTTCCCTTCAGCGTTCTCAGCCCACTCTCTCTCCACTTTCCTTCAGCGCACGCACATAAAAACAAGCAAGTAATTTTATATCATTTTCATTCTATTCATTCATAGAAATTAAAGTCTAAATAATGCCAGTCACATAACAAAACATGATTTTACAAAAATAATTCCCTCCACAGTCAAACCTGCAAGGATTACTAGATGTCTTTCAGCAGCTCCCCTCCCTCCCTCCCCCTTACCTTTGTGGCCAAGTCAAAATGATCTACCAACAATAAAATTTTAAAAACACAAAGCACGCTGTACGCAGAGAAAATATTAATTATTTATATTCCGCGGGTTTTCAAAGAGGTCAAGGCAGATGACTTTATGCAATGTCACCTCAGTAACAACTATATAAAAATAGACAAATATTCCCCCTCCCTTTTTACTAAACCGCGATAGCGGTTTTTAGCGCAGTTAGCTGCGCTGAATGCCCCATGCTGCTCTCGACGCTCATAGGCTCCCTGCGCTAAAAAACGCTATTGCGGTTTAGTAAAAGGGGGCCATAGTGCAAAATATAGACAGCATATATAAATTCTCAAAACGGACACATTTTGATCACTAAATTGAAAATAAAATCATTTTTCCTACCTTTGGTAATTTCATCAGTCTCTGGTTGCACTCCGCTGGTCACCTCCGATGTTTTAGAGAGGGTACCGTTAACTACCACTCTCTGGAGTCTGCTAAGTGGCAGACTCCAGAGAGTGGTAGTTAACGGTACCCTCTCTAAAACATCAGAGGTGACCAACGGAGTGCCGCAGGGCTCAGTCCTGGGCCCACTCCTCTTCAACATATTCATTGGGGATCTGACTCAAGGGCTTCAAGGCAAGGTAACCTTATTCGCTGATGACGCCAAACTATGCAATATAGTAAGCGACGGCAATCTACAGGATACTATGGTGCATGTCCTGCGTACATTAGAAAGTTGGTCCTCAACCTGGCAGTTGGGCTTCAACGCCAAGAAATGTAAGATCATGCATCTCGGAAACGGAAATCCATGCAGAGCTTACACCTTGAATGGAGAAACCTTATCCAAAACTACAGCAGAACGAGATTTAGGAGTAATCATCAGTGCAGACATGAAAACTGCCACTCAAGTGGAAAAGGCTTCATCTAAGGCATGATGATAGGTTGTATCAAGAGAAGCTTCGTCAGCAGGAAGCCTGAAGTCATGATGCCGTTGTACAGAGCCATGGTGAGACCTCATCTGGAATACTGTGTGCAATTCTGGAGGTCGCACTACCATAAAGATGTGCTCAGAATTGAGTCGGTTCAGTGGATGGCCACCAGGATGGTCTCGGGGCTAAAGGGTCTCTCGTACGAAGAAAGACTGAACAAATTGCAGCTCTACACTCTCGAAGAACGTAGGGAGAGGGGAGACATGATTGAGACATTTAAGTACATTACGGGACATGTCGAGGTGGAAGATATCTTTCTTCTCAAAGGACCCTCGACAACAAGAGGACATCCACTCAAACTCAGGGGAGGAAAGTTTCGTGGAGACACCAGGAAGTACTTCTTCAGCAGCATCCCAGACTTTAAGAATAAATGGGATACCTATGTGGGATCCCTACGAGGGTCAAGCAAAGGAATAGGGTCACTGGGGTATAGACCTGAAAGAGCGGGTTAATAGAATGGCAGTATAACTATAATCAAGGGGGTCAGTAGACTTAAAAGGGTGGGTCAACAGTGTGGGCAGACTTGATGGGCTATAGCCCTTATCTGCCGTCATCTTTCTATGTTTCTATTCTTCTGACTGTGCATCCAATATTTCTTCCCTTCTTTCAGCCTCCTGTATGCTTCCTCTCCTCCAGACCTCATTCCCTCCCCAAACTTTTTCTTTGTTTCACCCTGCCCCTTTCTTTCTTTTTCTCTCTCTCCATACCCCCTTTCGTTCTGTATGTCTGTCTTTCTCTCTCTCTCCACGCCCCATTTTTCTTTGTTTCACCCTGCCCCCTTTCTTTCTTTCTGGCTCCCTGTCCCATCCTTTCTTTCTTTCTCACTGCCCTCCCCTATGCCATCACCATTGGGAAAATGCTGCCACCGCCACTGGGGAATAGGCTGCCACTGCCACCATCGGGAACAGGCCGGCGCTGAGTTCGCCCTGCTTCTCTTCCCCACTTGGCCGACCAACTCGCGCCACTCGACGTCAATTCTAACGTCGGAGAGGATGTTCTGGGCCAGCCAGGCAGCGATTGGCTGGCCCAGAACGTCCTCTCCGACGTCAGAATTGATGCGGGTGGCGAGAGTTGGTCGGCCCCACAGGGAAAAGCAGGGAGAACTCGGCGCCGGCCTTTTCCCGATGGCGGCGGTGGCACTCAAGTGGCTAAAGAGACGCAGTTTGCCGGCCTAGGGAGAACACTTGAGGGTGGCCAGCTGTGCACCCCCTTGGGGTGTAAACCCTGGGAGGACTGCCCCCACCCCACCCCATCCCACTCCCACCTTGGTATGCCACTGTCTGTACCTCACTCCCTCCCTATGACCAAAAATTCTCCTTTCTTCTATTCCCCGTGTACACAACCATCTCTTTCCCTCCCTTCCTCTCTCCCAAGTCCATGCTTCTGTGTCCAAAAACGCATTCCCTCCTCCACCTCAGCATCTCTTTCACTCCCTTCCTCTCTCCCAAGTCCATGCCTTCTGTGTCCAAAAACACATTCCCTCCCCCACCTCAGCATCTCTTTCCCTCCCTTCCTCTCTCCCAAGTCAATGCCTTCTGTGTCCAAAAACACATTCCCTCCCCCACCTCAGCATCTCTTTCCCTCCCTTCTTCTCTCCCAAGTCCATGCCTTCTGTGTCCAAAAACGCATTCCCTCCCCCACCTCAGCATCTCTTTCCTTCCCTTCCTCTCTCCCAAGTTCATGCCTTCTGTGTCCCAAAACCCATTCCATCCCCCACCTCAGCATCCTTTCCCTCCCTTCCTCTCTCCCAAGCCTTATGTCCAAAATGCACTCCCTCCCCCCTTTTGTGTTCCGCGTTTGCCTCTCAGCCCATCTTAGCAACTTTCTCAGCAAAATGTAGCTCGAGCCGCTGAGGCTTGTCTTCTATTCCTGCCTGTCCTGCCGCGCATACATAGCCGACCGGAAGTCTTCCCCAACATCAGCGCTGATGTCAGAGGGCAGGATTTGCTTAAGCCCTCCCTCCGACGTCAGCGCTGACATCGGGGAAGACTTTCAATCGGCTATATGTGAGCGGCAGGGCAGGTAGGAGCAGAAGACGAGCCTCGCAGCTCGAGTTATATTTAACCCCGCGGGTCCCCCGTTGTCCCCGTTCAGATTTCTCTCCTGTGCACCCTCTTGGGGCGTGCACCTGGGGCGGACCACCCCCTCCCTGCCCCCCCCTAGGTACGCTACTGTGCTCAATTAAATTAGGCGCTTATATTGGCACCTAACTTTAGGGGGATTTTATAGAATCAGGGCAACAGTGCTTACCACAGCTTATTAAAAGAGCCCCTAAATAAAGAAAAAAGTAAACAAGCAAATAAAAATATACATTAAAGAAAGGTTTATTTTAAGCTAATAAATCCACCCAGTTTTATTGCACTAACAGTATATACTAAAGATAGTGAGCCATTGTGAATCATTGATCTTGCCTTCCTAAAAAAGGTTTGTGAAGATGCACTGGCAAGCAGTCAGTGGTGTTTGGATTTTTTGCTTTCGGAATATAGTATCTAGCCAGCAATCTTTAGGTGTAAATAATACAATAACTTTCCATTCCAAAAGTTATTTTCTCTGGCCTCATGAGATAAATCTTTGTGCGCCTGAGATCAGCTGAACTGATTTATCTTTTTTCTGCAGCATGAGAGAAAACATTATAGTCAAAATATTTAAAGGTATTCAGTTATTTTTATATGTCTCAGAAGTTTTGCAGAACTAAGGCCTCTGTGAGCTGAGGTTTGGTACATTTTTTTGAGAAACCTTATTTGCTTCCCAAGGACAATCGAGGTCCCAGCTGTCAGTGAGATTCAATTGGAAACCTTTCCATTTATTATTACAAACTAATAAATGCTGTTCACGAGGAAGTCCATAGATTATAAGGCAGGGTTTATAGTCACAGTTCTGAACTGCCAAACCTTTGCCCATCTCTAAGTTATGAGGCAATGGGTCATGATCATTAGACAAAGATTGTCCTATTGTTCAATGACATCAGAACATTCCATCCTTCAGATTCTATTTTTGTTGTGCAATAACCAAATGTGCCATTAGGGGCTCATTTTCAAAAAAGAAAGATGTCCAAAACGTGGCATAAAGGGGCAGATAGACATTTTTCTTGCCAAATCCTTCCGATTCGCTCTTTTTGACACCTGTTTTCTAGACGGATATCTATGCTGTTAGTCTGCAGTTTGTCTAAATCTCAAGGGGGGGGGGGCGTGTTGAGGTGTAGTGTGGCAGGACTAGGGCGGGCCGATGACTTGGACATTTTTCTGCCATAATTGAACATTTAAGAAATACATCCAGGGCACAGTTTGGATGTCTGGGGCTAGATCTGCTTTAATAACAATAAATATCAAAAAGGTGCTCAAACTGACCAGATGACTACTGGAGGGATGTAGGCATGGCCCTGCACATTTCTCCAGTGCTCACTGACCTCCTCCCACTCCCAAAGATGTAAATTAAACAATACATACCTGCCTATATGCCAACTGCAAATGTTATACCCACTCATAATGGAGCAGCAATCAGGTGTCTGGGGTAGCCTGATAGTCAGTGCAGTAATTGCAGAGAAGGGGATCCAGGCCCATATCCCACTCTAACTACTACACTTGTGATGGAAGGTGTGAGTCCACCAAAACCCTACTGGACCATCATACAGGTGACACCTACAGGCATAAGGGCTATTTGTGTGGTGTATAGTTGAGTACATTTGGTGAATTTTGGAGGATTCACTGTACACTACAAGGAGGTTAGGGTCAGATGTTTACCCAGGCCTTTTTATGTGAGGTTCACTGCAGTTCCCCCTATGGTGTCCCACTGCTCTGCTGGGATGTCTGTGTTATCAGTCTACTACAAATGCTGGCCCCTCCTACATCCCAATGGCCTGTTTTGTGCATTTTTCTTTTATGGTTCAAAAAGATAAAAGCAAATCTGAAAAATGGCCAGTAAAAAAAAAAAGCCCAAGAGAAAGATTTTGCTTTTGAAAATATGCATGTTTGATACTGGGATTTTGAGCGTATTCAAAAATGGCTCTCCACATCAGTAAAATGAGCAAACTTTACACTGCAGAGCAGTCATAGAGGTAGGGGTTGTCACCTTTTTCCCCATAGATCATAAGTGAACATTTTCCCCTTGCACATCCTTTGGTCCTGTATTCTTAAGGTTCTTCCCCCAATAAGAACCTCCCTTAGTTGATCTTATCCTTACAAGACACTCTCTCCCCAGCTGATTTCCATGCTCCCTGCCACCACTGCCAGTTTCTGGTCTCTGTTGTTTCCTCTCCCACTGAGTTGGTGGGAGGAGAGTATAGCATCATACTTGTGTCCAGTCTCCTCTGTCACCCAGCTACAGTTTCTGAACTAGCCAATCGATCTACAGGGCACTGTGCAGTTCAAACTGCAGCCACTACTATAACTAGTAACATTTTTATAGTGCTACCAGATGTATACAGCACTGTACACATTATGTGCAGGTACTTTCTGTCCCTAGTGGTCTCACAATGTTTTGTACCTGGGATAATGGAGCGTTAAGTGATTTGCACAGGGTCACAGGATGCTGCAGGGAGAAGGGAGCAAGATTTAGCAGGAGAGAGTTGAGAGAATCAAGGATCAGTAGTGACTAGAACAGAGGTGGGCAACTCTGGTCCTCGAGGTCCAGAATCCAGTCGGGTTTTCAGGATTTCCCCAATGAATATGCGTGAGATCTATGTGCATGCACTGCTTTCAATGCATATTCATTGGGAAAATCCGACTGGATTCCGGCCCTCAAGGACCGGAGTTGCCCACCCCTGGACTAGAACTAGCATTCAAAGACTGGAAGGGGCCTCAGCCCTATATGGAAGTCTTTTAACATGGTGGGGTAACTCTATATAGGTCAACTAAAGTTAGGTGTCTGGATGCTATGTGCTAAATGCAAATTCTATATTGGCAATATGTGCGAAATTGCTTATATAGATTGTTATCATAAATTGGTATTTATGTGCCAACAAATAGGGATAGCTACTTACACCATGTCAATGGCTGGTATAAATGTCCATGACTAAATGCTGCAGCTATACACTTTAACTTATGCTCAGCCCTTTATTCTATATATGGTGCTTTGAGTTGTGTATACAAATTTAGGTACACATTCAATTTGCATGCACAACTTAATTGATTGATAAGCCATTCAGCACCTATTAGCCACTAACAAGCAATTATCAGCTAATTGGCACTACCTAGAATTTACCCTTGCATCTTTTAAGATGTATTCTATAAAGAGGTGTTCTTAAATTCTAGTGTGTGGAACTAAAAAAGGGGTGTGGCCACAGGAGAGGCACGGGCAGGTATGCACACTATTATAGAATCTGCCCGATTATGACGGGGTTTATGTCCCATCACCAGAGACTAGGAACTTAAAGAGGAACACCTTATTGAGAGAGCACTACCATAAGATGGCATGGGTCTAAGAAAGAAGGAAACAGCCCTTAAAAAAACTGATGCCAACTCATCTGCATACTGGAGAATTGCCTGCTGGAAAAGACCTATAGTTTCACCTTTTCTAATGACCTCTAGACTATAAGAACCCAGGCAGGAGTTCTTGGCAACAAGAACTCTCTAGGCCTAACCTACCTTGTATAGCCAGAGAGTGGCCAAGGGCCTAACCTACCTTATGTGGCCAGAGCATTGCCAAAGACCTAACGTACCGGTAGAGGCAAGTGACTGGAAGTAACTGGAGGAGCAAAGTGACCAGAAGTAACTGGAGGAGCCGAGTGACTAGAAGTGACTGGAGGAGCCGAGTAATTAGAAAAGAACCCAAAGACCAGAAGTAAGTAGAAGAAACGACAGACTTGAAGGGCTCAAGTGACTGGTAGCAGTTGTGAAGATCCAGAAGAATATAATAAAGTTCTGAGATTCCGCTGAGCGGGAAAATAATGACAATTGGTGTCAGACGTAGGATTTACAAAACCACCTAGCATCATGCAAAGTAGTATCCACATTAGGTCCTAACCTCACAGTATGGCATCTGAAGCCGGTCTAAAATGGTTAGCAGACCAAATGCAGAACCAACAAGAAACCCTGGAGCAGCACTTCATGCCTACCTTAGAACAGCAATCTCAAAGACAACTACCCATGTTCCAATTGGTGGAAGTGTAAGTACGGGAGCTGTACTGCTTTGCAAATGGGATTCAGCAAACAGTAACCTAGAAAACCACCAAACTAGGATGAGGAGCGGAGTCTCCTACCCACACCCATGAGACTAATCATAATAAAGCTGGGTCCAGAAGATGATCTTCGAGACCTATCTACATATGTTTGAATGGATAGTTAGATTGTGAATCCGTTTGGGACAGTGAGGGAAGTTAATGTGCCTAATGTTCTAGTTTTTGTAAACTGCTGAATACTTATGTACAAATGGTATATCAAATACAATAAAAAAATAGTGGCAGTTGCTCGCTGGCCATTTGACCAGTAGGCTATTCAACTGGCCCCCCTTCTTGACCAGTGAGGCCCAGGCCACCTACAGAGCTTTGGATATTTTATTTATCTATTTTTAGTGTTTATATACCACTTAAAGCCTAAGTGATCTACATTCAGGTACTGAAGTATTTTTTCCCTATTTGTCCTGGTGGGCTCACACTCTTATCTAATGTACCTGGGGCAATGAGGGATTAAGTGTCACAAGGAGCAGCATGGGATTTCAACCCACAACCTCAGGGTGCTCAAGCTGTAGTTCTAACCACTGCGCCACACACTCCCATGAAAGCCTTAAACTTTAAAGAAGTCAAAGCTGCTATCCAGGACTGATTAGGCTTGTTGCCAGAATCTTACCAGAAGAAGTTCAGGAGCCAGAAATTCCAAAAAGGAGAACCACCTAGGGCAGTCGCTCAGACTTTGTTGGACAGTGCCATCCACTGGCTAGAGCCAGAAAAGAGAACTGCCTTAGAGGTGGTGAATCAAGTTGTACTAAAGCAATTTCTAAATATTCTACTAACCCCGATATAAATGTGGATGGCCCGACATGCCCCTGTTTCTCTTACAGAAGCCACACAGCTTGCTGAGCACTACTTAGAAGTAGAAAGGGGAGGGGAATTAGGGCCCTAGGAATCCTTCAGGAAGAGGGCTCCTAACATCCAGTTATCTTTCTGGAGGGAGAGTTCCAAAGAAGGAGACAAAAATGTTCCTCAAAACTCTGAGACATACCCTTCCTTGGGAGGTTAGGCAAAGCAGTAAAGAGGCTCTAAGAATAGATCCTCCTTCCTCCCTAGAATCCTGCTAAGATGTTATATATGTGGTGAAAGAGGACATTTTAAAAAGGAGTGCCCGTTAATGGAATTCTCCTTTGTGGGAGGAAACAGCAACTCAGGCACTCTAAAAGAAAGGGGCTCAACTGCTCTAAAAAGAAGGATCCAGTTGGCAGGAAGGGATGTAATTGCATTACTCAACACCAAGAGCAATCAGTCTCCGATATCAGGCCCACTAGCTAGGGATTAAGAATCGGGAAGACGTTGATGGAGATGTGAAGCCCGATGTTACGGATGAAGTACCAATCACTGACAAGGGGAAGACCAGGCCTCTAACGATTGCAGTAGTAGAGAAACTCCCCTTCCTTTTAATTTTAGATAGGGACTAGGAGGATATGTAGGACATTCTGACTTCCAAAGTGGTCCAGGGTGAAAGTGGTCCAGGGTGAAAGTGGTCCAGGGTGAAAGACTACTCGACTGAGAATCCAGAAGCCCTTCAGCTGAGAGATATTTTTCCCTTTTCCCATCCCAAAGTGATAGATGAACCCGGGAAAGACAGGAAGTCTAAAACCCACCGAAAGGAGGAAAAGTGGAAGGGGTTGATTCCCAAAGAAAGGGCAGAACCCCTATAAGAGAAAACCCTTAGAAAATATAACAAATTTCCCCAGTAACAAAGAAAGGACCCTTCCTTGCAGAAATACTGGGAAAAAGCCAATAGACTTTGGGAAGGTGGATGGATGAACTACCCTTTCTTTTTAGTTAAGCATAAACTGCTGTATAGAGGGCAACAAGGGGTGGACCAACAAAAAATACATCAGTTAATGGTCGCTAGCCTCTTGAGGCAACCCCTGTTAATGCTAGCCCATGCCCATGCCTTGGCTGGAAACTTGGTGGAAACTGCAGCATTCAATTGGCTAGCTCCCTGCTTCTTCTGGCCATGGGTCCATCAAGATGTAAAATATTTCTGTCAATCCTGCCCTGCCTGCCAAAAAGTACCGGAACAACTCCCCAAAAAGTCCTGTTAATTTCTCTTCCAAATATGAGCCAACTACTTGACAGAATAGCGATAGATATCATTAGGTCTCTAGAGCCAACTGCTAGTGGATATCACTGTCTCCTGGTAGTTGTGGACTATGGTACCAAATACTCCTGGGCTATACCTATGAAGAAAACATCTGTCCCAAACATAATCCAGGAGCTGCTGAATATATTTTGTCAAGTTGGATTTCCACAAAAAATACTGATTGATAGAGGAATGAATTTCATGTCTGGGACATTGAATCACACCTGGAAAACCTTTGGAATTAAGCACATCTGAACGGCAGCTTGCCATTCTCAGACCAATGGTCTTGTAAAGAGGTTCAACCAGACAATTATATGGATGATAAAAAAAATGACTTGATGAGATTATGGACTGGGACAAGGCTGCACTTTATCTTCTCTTTGCCTAAAGAAAGGTCCCTCAGACATCATTGGGGTTCTCACCTTTCAAATGAATATTTGGGAGGCATCCAAGAAACATGTTGGAGGTTGTGAGAGAGACCTGAGCAGGATCCAAAGAGAAATGGATTGCCGTACCAACATATCCAACAGTTGGAGAATAGACTAGGAAATGGCAAAAAATTAATCTTGAAATGTCCCAAGACAGAAAATTTACTATAATAGGAAGTCCTGAGAATGAGGATTCCACCCTCATGACCAAATTTTGATAATGATGCTGACCTCAACCAACAAGTTAAGGGCCCAATGGAAAAGCCCTTTTGAAATAACCAGACATGACCCCAGTAACCTATGAGGTTAGAATAGAGAGGAATAAAGTTGAAGTCGATGATGTGAATTTGTTAAGGCTTGGGTGGAGCAAGAAGGTCTAATTAGAGAAGTAACTGAGGAAGAAGATGTGAACTTGGGACCCTGGAGAAACGCCCATCAACCTTGGAGAAACCTTAACACAACAACAACAAAATAAATGATGACGGATACTGATGCAATTTAAGGATGTTTTTCCCCCTCTCTCTGGACACTCCAAAATTAGATTCCATCATATTGAGACTCTGATGGGACGGGTCATCCAACAGAAAGCCTATTGGTTACCAGAAAGAAAAAACAAAAAGGAAGTGGAAAAAGAAGTAGCGGAAGTGCTATGCCTAGGAGTTATCGAGGAGTCGAACAGCAGATGGGCCTGTCCAATAGTCCTTGTGCCAAAACCTGATGGCTCCACGCAATTCTGTGTGGACTTCTGGACGGTCAACAGCATCTCCCAATTCAATGTGTTTCTAATGTCCAGAGTGAGCGAGCTGGTGGAGGAACTAGGAGAGGCTCAATTCATGTCCACTCTCTACTTAACTAAAGGATACTGGCAAGTTTCGTTAGACGAACAATCCTAGAAGAAAACAGCCTTCATAAAACACCAGGGCTTTTATCAATTTACCTTATTCCTGTTTGGACTACATGGGGCCCCAGCAACATTCCAGTGCATAATGAACCAGGTACTCTTCCCATACCAGGAGTACACAAAAGCCTATCTGGATGATATGGTAATCTCAAAGACATGGACTTAAATTTTGTGAGGGATATTTCATGTCACAGGTAGGACAGTAGAACATTCCAGAGTGTTGGCGCTGTTATAGAGAAACTGGTCTTACGTGTAGTATCATAAATTATTTGTTTTGGAGAGGGAAAAATTAAGAAGTTCACTAGAATGTAAAGATCTGGTAGGAATGTGAGGAATAAGTAAATGATCTATATAGCTCAGAGAGTTGTTTTGTTTAACTTTAAAGGTAAGGAGCAGGACTTTGAAGATTATTCTGTGTTTAATAGGAGTGGCTGTTATAGTGGAAAGCACTTTTCAGGGATTCAAGAAAAGGTTAAATAAGTTCCTGCTGGACCAGAACATACGCAGGTAAGGCTAGACTGATAGGGCACTGGTCTTTGACCTAAGGGCCGCTGTGTGAGCAGACTGCTGGGCACGATGGACCACTGGTCTGACCCAGCAGTGGCAAATCTTATGTTATATGGAGAGAGAGGATTCTCCCCCTGAAGAAAAGCTGGTGCTTGCTTATGTACTCTCGCAATGACCAATATTACATCACTCCAATCTACCAATGGTCAGCTAACACATCACGGAAGAAGGCTGAGCTTATTTAAATAATAGAATTCCTTTTAGCTCTTATTGATACCAGGCTTAAAGAAAAGTTTTACAAATTATATATTTGTTTATAGCAATTTCTGAATATGCATAAAACATTATAATATACCCAAAGAAAACTCCCCTTCTCCAGTATCTTTAAGAATTTGAATCAAAACAGTTCTCTGTGTCTTTAGGAACTCATGCTCTGAAGAAGCTGACAGTTTCAAGTTACAGAAGCAGCCCATATGACCCCCTTTAATGAGAATTCCTATACTGGACTTAAGAAGCCCCCTTTACAATACAGAGATGTGTTTAGAAGTAAACCAAAACAATTAAAGAGACTTCTTGCATTCCTACTTTGTTTCACTTGCTTAATTATTATGAAGAAGAAAAACCAAAGATTATTCTTCCCAAGACCTAATACAGTATTATAAATTTAAGGAATGTTACAATATTCAGAATAAGACATCCAATTCTCTACCATATTCCTAAACCAAAGGTCAAACTAGCTGACCTTTCTAAATCCTGGGCCTCTCAAAGATTGACATTTCCATGTTAACAGTGTCTCTGGCTTTAACTTAACCATTTCTATATGTTGCTTCTGGAATTTTCAAAACCTAAAATTTTATAGTATTAGTCTTATAAACCATTTCATATTTAAATACACACACAATTCACATCCATCCAATCACACTCTGGTATCCCACATTCATACACAAGCAACAAGTCATATCTTATCTCATATATGATAATTATTATCAACGTACATTTAAGAGATACAAGCTCCCTTTCTCTACCAAATAATGGGATGCAAGATCAAATATCTTCCAAGCCAGTCAATTCAGGAACCTCATTTATCAATTAAACCACGAAGCTGCAGGCGGGAAACTTGGACAAAGAGAGAAGGAAACATGAACATTTATAATTTAAATATCTCTACAAATATTTTCTGTATATACCCAATTTCCATTATGATCTTGCTTCACCCAGCAATTCACATAAATACTGAATATTATTATGACCATTCTTACTATTAATTCCTAGTGTTTTTCTGGCCTTGGCTGCAATCCATTTTCACATTTTTATATCTTTGCACCTAACTTTTCATAGGCTCTTAATTGGGCAATGGCCCTGTCTACCACAAGTGCATTACTAACTAGATTTACCCAGAGTCATATGAAAAGTAGGTGTCTTCATGTAGAAAAATCTACTACGCACTCAACAAAAATATTTTGCACACTATCCATTCCAGTACGGCATGCCACACCCTAGCACCCCCCCTGTCCGATAACGCCACTCCTCAACATCTGGAAACCCTACATGCCCCTGACCCACCCAGTTACTCACTATGGAGTACAGAAGTAGTCTAATTATTAGTGCAATAGCCTGAGAACCAGGGGAGCTGGGCTCAATTCCCAATGTAGCTCCTTATGAATTAGGGCAAGTCACTTAACTGTCCTTTGCCTCAGGTACAAAATACGTACCTGTACATAATATGTAAACCTCTTGATTGTAACCATAGAAAGACAGTATATAAAATCCCATCCCTTTTATAGATTTTGAGTGCTAAGTTTATAGAATAACAACCATTCGGCTTATGCTCCAAACCAATTGTGCAACTGAAAATACCTTGGGAATAGGGCAGAAAAACTTCCCAATTCTCAAAACTAATAGCATGCAAATTATATGCACACTGTAAACAAGGCTTGTGCAGTTGAGGACAGAGCTTGCGGGAATGGAGCAGGAACAGGAAAAGAACTTGACGGGATGGGATGGAAAATTGATATAGAATTTAGGAGCTCAGTTTTTTATTTTTATTTTTTTAATATCATATCAGCCTCTAAATACCTATACTGGATCTGTCATTTTATGTTTAGAACTGCACAGAAAATTCTTTTTAAGTGTACCCCAGTTCTGTGTCACCAGTTTAATTATCTTAGGTTATTTGACTCATGTAATATAGTTTGTTTATTGATAAACTGCCACTCTGGACCTAATCCTCAATGGGCTAAGAGGACCTGCAAAGGAAGTGGAAGTAGTGGGGCCGTTAGGAAACAGTGATTACAATATGATCCAGTTCAAAGTCGAAGTAGGAATATCGAAGGGGAAGAGAACCACAGCGACAGCTTTTAACTTCAAGAAGAGAAACTACGAAGCGATGAGAGTAATGGTAAGAAAGAAACTAAGGAACAACTCAAAGAAATCACAGACTGTGGAGCAAGCCTGGTCTTTATTTAAGGACACGGTGAGCGCAGTGCAAAATCTGTATATCCCCAGATTTAGAAAAGGATGCAAAAAGGACCGAACAAAAGACCCGGCATGGATAACTAAAGAAGTGAAGAAAGCGATAGGAGATAAGAAAAAATCATTCCGGATGTGGAAAAAGGACAAAACCGGGGAAAACTGGAAAGAGTACAGGAAATATCAAAAAGAATGTCACTGTGTGGTTAGAAGAGCAAAAAAGAGAATATGAAGAGAGGCCAGCCAGGGAAGTGCGAAATTTCAAACCGTTTTTCAGATATGTTAAAGGGAAGCAGCCGGCAAGGGAGGAGGTGGGACTGCTGGATGAAGGAGATAGGAAGGGAGTGGTGAAGGAGGAAAAGGAAGTGGCGGATAGACTAAACATGTTCTTTTCATCAGTATTTACAAGAGAGGACATATTCAACGTGCCGGAACCTGAAAAAATCTTTAAAGGAGATCAAGCAGAAATATTAACATCCATGGAGGTGAGCCTTGAAGACGTGCTTAAGCAGATAGATAGATTAAATATGGACAAATCTCCGGGACCGGACAGAATCCACCCTAGGGTATTGAAAGTTCCAGGGAAGATGGCGGATTGGGCACCGGCACTAGCACCAACGCAGAGAACATGTCGGTGCTGTTGCCAGAAGATCCTCCCTCTTCTGGGCTGGGCTGGGCGGGGCATCGGAGATCCTCCCTCTTGCCTGTGCTGGGCTAGACTGGGCTTTGAGCATTTGTGCATGCTCAAAGCCTTCTGGTCTCGCTCTCTCCGAGATTCTCAGATTCAGAATCTTGGAGAGACCGAGACCAGAAGGCCTTGAGCATGCGCAAATGCTCAAGGCCCAGTCCAGCCCAGCACAGGCAAGAGGGAGGATCTCCGATGCACCGCCCAGCCCATTCCAGAAGAGGGAGGATCTTCAGGCACCAGCACCAGCATGTCCTGTGTGTTGGTGCTGGTGCCAGTGCCCAATCAGGGTAAGGGATGTCGTTTTGGTGCTCTGGGGGGGATGTAGGATCGTGGGGGCGACGCGAGCGGTGGGGAGGATGCCGGTTCGCAGGGGGGGATGCCGGATCATGGAGGGGTATGGAGCAGTGTCGGTGGCCTCAAGGGGCAGAGAATGGAGCAGCGCCGGTAGCCTCAAGGGGCAGAGAATGGAGCAGCGCCGGTAGCCTCGGGGGAGGGAGGGGAGGAGGAGGTGGAAACTCGCTTTGATAGACAAGCAATTTGGTTTACGAGCATTCTTCTGGAATGAAATATGCTCGTAAACCAAGGTTCCACTGTACTTGGATTTTCAAAAAGCCTTCGACAAGGTACCCCATGAACGCCTACTTAGGAAACTAAAGAACCATGGGGTGGAAGGGGATGTACATAGATGGATCAAAAATTGATTGGCGGGTAGGAAGCAAAGGGTAGGAGTGAAGGGCCACTACTCGGACTGGAGAAGAGTCACGAGTGGTGTTCCGCAGGGGTCGGTACTCAGACCGCTGTTGTTCAATGTATTCATAAATGACATAGAAACAGGGCTGAAGTGCAAAGTTATAAAATTCGCTGATGACACAAAACTTTTTAGTGGGGTTAGGAATAAAGAGGACTGTGATGATCTGCAAAGGGACCTGAACAACCTAGGAGAGTGGGCAAATAAATGGCAGATGAGTTTTAATGTAGAGAAATGTAAAGTCTTGCATGTAGGAAACAGAAACCCGATGTATAGCTATACGATGGGAGGGCTGGTAATGGGTGAAAGTAGCCTAGAGAAGGACAGGGATACTGGTGGACAAAACAATGAAGCTGTCGGCACAGTGCGCAGTGGCCTCTAAGAAGGCAAACAGAATGCTAGGTATTATCAAGAAAGGTGTCACAACCAGAACGAAGGACGTTATCCTGCTGTTGTATCGGGTGATGGTACACCCGCATCTGGAGTACTGCATCCAATATTGGTCGCCGTACCTTAAGAAGGATATGGCGATACTTGAGAGGGTTCAAAGGAGAGTGACGCGACTGATAAAGGGTATGGAAAACCTTTCATATGCTGAAAGATTGGAGAAACTGGGCCTCTTTTCCCTGGAGAAGCGAAGGCTTAGAGGGGATATGATAGAGACTTATAAGATCATGAAGGGCATGGAGAAGGTAGAGAGGGACTGATTTTTCAAACTTTCAAAAACTACAAGAACGAGAGGTCATTCAGAAAAATTAAGAGGGGACAGATTCAGAACCAATGCTAGGAAGTTCTTCTTCACTCAAAGGGTGGTGGACATCTGGAATGCGCTTCCAGAGGGCGTGATACGACAAAGTACGCTACTGGGTTTCAAAAAGGGATTGGATGATTTCCTGAAGGAAAAGGGGATTGAAGGGTACAGATAAAGGATTACTATACAGGTTCTGGACCTGATGGGCCCCCACGTAGGCAGACTGCTGGGTGTGATTGACCTCTAGTCTGACCCAGCAGAGGCACTGCTTATGTTCTTATGTTCTTAATTATCTGTAGTCACGAAAGTGAACATAAGTATAAAACATATCATCACATAGCATAAAAACAGTATCTTTGATTTTTGTGTTCTTTGTCTTCAGACAGATTCCTAGTGAAAATGATGATACATAAAAGCAGATGAAGACGGTCTGGAAATTAATATGTACAGATCAATTAATTGAAAGCCATCATGTTTTCCATGTTCATACCAGATGAAACTTTTTACTAAGGGTCTATCATCTGTTAACAATAAAAAAATAATTCAATACATCTAGACTAGTGTGGTCAGATCTCTGATATAAAGCATTTGACAGAGTACATTGATTATTTATCTTTGCTATTCTGCTAGTTTTTCTTCTCTGATGGCTTAATTGAGCTCAGATCCTAGTTAATGGACATTTGTCTTTCAGATGTTCAGTGCAACTTGCCAAGGTTACCCACTGATCTCTTGGAGCAGTTAAGACCATAATAATAGCCTTACTGGGTCAGACCAATGGTCCATCAAGCCCAGTAGCCCGTTCTCACAGTGGCTAATCCAGGTCACTAGTACCTGGCCAAAACCCAAAGAGTAGCAACATTCCATGCTACCAATCCAGGGCAAGCAGTGGCTTTCCCCATGTCATTTTCAATAACAGAGTATGGACTTTTCTTCCAGGAAATTGTCCAAATCTTTCTTAAAACCAGCAACGATATCTGCTCTTACCACAACCTGTGGCAATGCATTCCAGAGCTTAACTATTCTCTGAGTGAAAAAATATTTCCTCCTATTGGTTTTAAAAATAATTCCCTTGTAACTTCATCAAGTGTCCTCCAGTCTTTGTAATTTTTGACCGAGTGAAAAATCGATCCATTTGTACCCGTTCTACTCCACTCAGGATTTTGTAGACTTCAATTATATCTCCCCTCAGCCATCTCTTTTCCAAGCTGAAGAGCCCTGACCTTTTTAGTTTTTCCTCATACGAGAGGGTTCCATCCCCTTTATTATCTTGGTCGCTCTTCTTTGAACATTTTCTAGTGCCGCTATATCTTTCTTGAGCTAAGGAGACCAGAATTGAACACAATACTCCAGGTGAGGTCGCACCTTAGAGCGATACAGAGGCATTATAACATTCTTAGTCTTTTAACCATCCCTTTTTAAATAATCCTAGCATTTTGTTTGCTTTTTTGGCCACCGCCGCACATTGGGCAGAAGGTTTCATCGAATTGTCTACAGTGACATCCGAATTCTTTTCTTGGGTGCTAACCCCCAAGGTGGACCCTAGCATCTGGCATGCTATTGCTAACTTTAATTTTCTTGGAATAACATACAAGATGAACTTTTATGCAGATGACTTGCTCCATTCTCAGACTAACCCAAGACTTGACTTCTCTGCATTTCTTAAAGCTCCATAAAATTAGAGAAGGCACTTTGACAACAAGGTGTTGAGAAGCCACTAAATGGGCTTTAAGGGAGAGATCATGTGATGTGTTGATTGTACAGATGGTCCCTACATACTGTCCATATTATCAAGCAGTGATAAAGAGTCAGGACTGATATTGTCATCTGAAAATTGAGAGACCTGTATGGGCAGACCTTTATGTTTCTCGAATTAGCATGATTAACCTTCTTAAAATGAACATTCTTCTTCAACTCCTGTACCAAATGTGTGATCAACACTGACCAGGAAAGAGACCTCAGGAGTTATAGTATTCAATGATCTCAAAGTAGCAAAAAGGTGTGATAAGGTAATGACCAAAGTTGGAAGGATTCTAGGTGCTTATGAAAACAGAAGAGAATGATCAAATCTCTATTTAGGTTGATGATAAGACCTCACCAGTTTCATTCCAGAAGTCCATCTTTGAAATTGTATAGGTAGCCTATAGGTAGTCCAGAAAACAATTGAAAGGATGAAGGGTCTGCACTGAGATTTAAGGACCTAAGTATATCTACTCTACAGAAGAAAAGACACGGGGTATAATGGATACTTTAAAATTCTGAAAAGTTATTCTTAATATACAAGAGGTAAACTTTTTTAAGACTGTTGTATAACTAGGGGATCATGATATGAAGCCCTAGGAAAGAATCAGAAGAAACAGGAACTATTTTTTATGGCTAAAATGATGAATGTCAAATTCTATCCTCTGCACCCTCCCAAGAAATATATGAGTAGAAATAAAGTGATAATGGACTTTAAAAAATTATGGGATAAATATAGAGAATCTTTAGTTGTAAAAGGGATCATAGAAGCATGACCAAGTGATGCCAGAAGCCATGGTGATAGCCAAGAAGTAGCTTCACATACTGGTGGCTACCACCTTAACAGCACTGGTATGCTACATTAGGCTTCCTTGGCATGGTGGTGAAAAAAATCAAGTTAGAATGTTAAGAATTGTTTGAAAATGCTTGGAGAATAAAATGGAGAATAAATCTGTGCACAAGTCCATGGTGTGACCTCACCTTGAATTCTGTATTCCACTTAACACTAAACTGAGGCATGGAACTAGCAAAAGTACAGTGGCAACCAGAATGATAATGGAGATGAAACAACTCTTCTATGAGGAAAAGTTAAATATGAGGGTTCTTCAACCCAAAACATTATTTTTTGATGGTATTGAGAAGTTAGTAGGGAAAAATTATCGCAAACAGGGTGATTATGTGGAAAAGTGATGTAATTTGCTTTTGAGATATTTACTAAATAGTGTTTAACAAAAAACTAAAAGTGCAGAAACTTTTTGAAGCTCTTTCGTATATTAGGTTTGTTCAGCTTGGAGAAGAAATGACTGAAGAAAAATAACCAACAAAATAACTTTGGCAAATGAGTTCTTCTGAAGGTGATTTAATATTATTAACTTTCACCAACAGAATACCTCAAATAAAAAACTTTTTAAAAAAAGTCTTCCAAACGTCAGCCACACCACTCAAGGCCCAAACACTTCATTGCCTTGAGATTCATGTGTCAGTTTGTCATAGATTCAATGCCCCCTACCTCACTTATTTGTAATTTTTAATTATGAATTATTTCAAATAATTTTAGTTTCAAAACTTTATACCATAATTTAATTTCATAAATACATTTATCGTAGTGGTTTCTTATCAGGGAGTCATGGTCGACTTGTTTCGTTGTTGCTTTCTCAAGACCATTTCCCTAATAAACACAAAAGCTAAATTAATATCCTACTCTAGCCACACAAGCCTACAAAAAGAATAAATAAGCTCTTACCTATAAGGTCACCACCATCCCGTTCTACCACTTAATCAAATCAAGATGGTGGCGGCATTCTAAAAGCAGTTTAAATACCTTACACTTGCTCCCAGCTGACTGCCATGTCATCAGTTCTTCAGGCTAAGCCGAAAAGACGTGTCAGGATTCCCTTTTTAAGCAACTTTATTTACAAACCCCTAAATAAGTGACTGCCAGTCTATTTCTTCATTTAAAGCATCTGGATTTATCATATATAGATAATATATCCATCTTTGTTCTTTATAATTCAATGATTTTTTCTATGTTGCCACCCTCCCTCCCAGCTATCACACAGTCAATAACTCTTCACCTCAGTTGTTCAATTATATGCCCTTTTTCCAACCAGTGATAGACAATAGGGGCTTGTAGATTTTTAGTGTGTATCCTAGATTTTTGTTCATTCTGACATGAATCTGCTGCTTTGTCCTACCACATAAACTAAATTGTAGGGGCAGATTATAACATAAACCACCCCAGACGTTGTGCAATCTGTATCCTGCTTTGCCCGAGGTGAATTTGGAGATGAGATCTGGTTGATCCATGTCAGGATTTTGATGGATTGTGAAAGGGTGTTTTGCTTATGTGGTATTTGCATGTAGAAATAGCACTAAACAGCATTTTTAGAAAATACACATTTGCTCTTGTAGATTCACAGCATTTAGTTCAGAAAGAGATGTAGGCCCGGTATATACAGGCAGGATCAAAACATATGGTTCTATTTCTGGTTTTGCAGTGGCAGGACTCATATTCTTAATGAATTGTTTTGGAATTTACACATATATTGAGGCAAATGAAGGTGCCAGCTAACTGCTCATTTAGACCTGAAATTTGCACAAGTGATTGAGACACAGTTGTGCTTACCCTTCTGCTGTTTAGAACATCTAAAAAAATCAAAAAGTTAGAGGGTATCTTTTTAGCTTGGTTCCTTAATTAGTTCTTCTAGGTTGCCCAGTTTTGTGACATTCAGCAGCTTAGAGACTTATAGGATGCAAACTCAGCATTTACATATGCAAAGCTTCTTTTGAACATGTTCTTTTGTTAACTGTTTTTTTCCTGCGCTATGTCCTCGAAACATGTGCACTTCCTGCGTTCTTACATGTATCTTACATGTCCAGTGAGCCATCTTTAAAATTCATGTGAGACTGTGTATATCCAGACCTATGTGACCTTTGGAAAACTGGACTTTGTAGCGGTTTAGGCCCCTAGGAGTTTAGAAATATTGGGTCTAATAGCGGTGATCAGCATTTTACTGATCACTGCTGGCATCATGCCTAGAAATTCAATGTCAGGTCATATCTGGGCACCCACATTGAATTTTTGGTTTTCTGGAGCCTGTTAACACATAGCCAATTAAGTATGATCTTCAATACTTAACAGGGCTATGGGTTACTGCATAAACCCCCCCTTTTACAGAACTGCAAAAGTGTTTTTTTAGCACAAGCCAGCACGCTGAATGGTCTGTGCTACTCCCGACGCTCATAGAGTTCCTATGAGCGTTGGGAGCAGTGCAGAGCATTCAGCGTGCCAGCCTGCGCTAAAGACCACTTCCGTAGTTTTGTAAAAGGATGAGAAGATAGGACTGACTTTTATGCAGTCTTTTTTATGCAATTAATCTGGCCAGTTAAGTGCTGAATATCAGCAAGGGGGTGCTGAAAAGTTCTCAGCCCAACCAAGACGAGAATGATGTGGAGCCATGAAACTTACAAGTTATTCCACATATTCACTACTAAGTCCAACACAGAAATGCTCAGAGTGCCACACTGTCTTTCTTCATAGCCATCTGACTTTTCTCAATATGTGATGCCATAGTTTTTACCCTTGTATGCAGCCTGCACAACAACCGAAGGATTGTGAACTAAATGCCAACAGAACTCAAACTGCAAGGCAGGGACTGTGCTCAGCTGGCCCCACATAGTGATGCCAGTGATACATTGCATTTCTCACTGGAAGACCAAAGGGCATTCTAAGACTGGCCTCATTTCTGTAGCTCTCATGCTCAGTACTCTTTCTGAAGGGGATATACAAAATCAATATTCATTGAGTTTTACTCCGATTTTCCAAGAAATTAACATAGAAAGCTTATAAAGACAGGGCCTTATGATCACTCTCAGGATTATATAGGTCCTCCCTGTTAGCACGTGGGCCAAATTTGTTCTGCTGTCATGCAAGAGAAGGTCCCTGTACAAAAGAGCTTACAATCTAATTATGACAAAACTCACTGGACAAAAATGGTGAATATGCAGTTCATGTAGGGAAATGCAAAGGGATGAAGAGGTAGAGAAGGAAAGGAACTACAGAGGGAATGACAGACAAATATGGTGCTTTACAATTCAGTGGGGTTAGGACTTAAACACAGTTCAATCATAGCCAATACTCTAGGACAATCTAGTTTGTGGAAGCCAAATTTCCAATATTCCTACAAGGCTGAGATCCTGGGGAACTGAGTTTGAATCCCACCGCAGCTCCTTGTGATTCTGGGCAAGTCACTCCATTGCCCCAGGTACAAAAAGCACTTTAAATTGCCAGCCCACTAGGGACAGAAAAAGTGCCTGCATACAGGACTGATTTAGGAAACACTGCTTTTGGGTACAGTAGCTAGGGATATCAGTCCCAGTTTCCTTCCAAAAGGGGTCTCCTCCTACCATTACCTTAGTGGTCAGGAGAGCGTTTCCCTTGTTCTGGAAACTGGGCAGAGCATGGTCAGGCCATGGGCATGTCTCCCAGTTAAATAAGTAGTTTATGGAATTTTATAAATTATACACATCATATGGTATACTTAGGCATGCCAACTTACTCCTGCCAATTACATGGTGTAAAAGGGTGCCTCAATGCTAACATATGCTTGTATTCTATAAAATACTACAAAAAAAAATTATTTAGAACATAAGAACATAAGCATGGCCTCTGCCGAGTCAGACCATGGGTCCATCATGCCCAGCAGTCCGCTCCCGCAGCGACCCCCCCAGGTCCATGACCTGTAAGTGATCTTATACCTAAAACATTCTATTCCTTAATCCTTTAATATTCTGTATGGTAACCTTCTAACTATACTCTTTAATCCCCTTTTCCTTCAGGAAATCATCTAATCCCATTTTGAAACCTAAAATCGTACTCTGCCTTACCACCTCCTCTGGTAGCGCATTCCAGGTGTCCACCACCCTCTGAGTGAAGAAGAACTTCCTAGCATTTGTTTTGAATCTGTCTCCTTTCAATTTTTGCGAATGCCCTCTTGTTTTTGTTCAGTATCAGGGGTTCATCATCTCAGAATAAAATCCCCATTTTGGCAATGGCAGACCTAGATATGTGACACCCGAGACCGATCATTTTTTAACACACACTCCATATAAAAAAATATTTTTAGTAATTTTATTTATTTATTTATTTTTATATCCCATCCTCCCCAAAGAGCTCAGAATAGGTTACAGTTTAACATTCACAGTGTTACAATTTAACATTACATAGGGTAACAACATCTCTAACCCCACCCCGGCGCTGTGATGTAAACAAAATAAAAAAAGATTTTTCCTCTCTCTTTTAGGTGCTAGCTCACACTGGCTGTCTTAACACCAGCTCTGGCAGGATACACATTTCAAATCTGACATATTGTAATCACAAAATAGAAAATAAAAATTATTTTTTCTACCTTTTGTTGTCTGGTCATTTTATTATTCAAATCAGGTTGGTCCCAGGCTCTGGTTTCTGTTTGTCTTCTGTTAACTCACTTGCCAGTGTCTCCTGCCCATTTCTCCATGGTCACCATCATTTTCCATTTCTGTACCTTCCCTTCCGCTGCTATATCCAACATTTCTGGGTTTTTCCCGTCTACCATCTCTCTCTCTTTCTTTCTCTCTCCCTGCCTTGTGCCCTGGGTCAAAACTTTCTATTTTTCTCCATGCAGCATCTCTTCCATCCTCTCCTCCATTATTATGTACAACATTTCTTTCTCTCTCCCCATGCACCATCTCTCCTTGCCCTCCACCTTATGTCCAACATTTCTCCTTATCTCTTCTCAATGCATGTCTCATTTCCCTCTACCATATGCAGGATTTCTTCCTCTCACCCCATTCTACTTCTTTGTGGGATGTAATTATACCGGGCTATAATCTGTTCAGGAAAGACAGGGTAGGAAGAAAAGAAGGAGGAGTAGCGTTGTATATTAAAGATCATATTAAAGCCACACAATTGTAGGATCTGCAGGGCAAGGAAGTGGCACTGTGGATCAATTTAGAAAGAAGGAATGGCAGTGGCGTACCAAGAGGGGACGGGGGGGGGGGGGGGCGGTCCGCTCCGGGTGCAGCCTTAGGGAGAGGTGCACAGCTGGCCAGGTCCGGAAAATGGTCGATCGCCAAGGCAAAGTGAGTCGATCGCGGAGCCCAAAGCTCCCAAAGCCGCCCAAAGCTGCCCAAAGCTCCCCTGGTACCTTTTTTAGTGGCGATGGTCCGGCACAGTCTCCTGGATGGCTGCCTTTGTCTTAGAAGAGCAACGCACCAGCCAATCGTAGAGCGGCGCGACCAGGCAGGAAGCTCAAAGGTCAAACTTCTGCATTGTATGTCACTCTTCTAAGATAAAGGCAGCCGTCCAGAAGACCGCGCTGGACCACCACCACTAAAAAAGATACTAGGGGTGCGCGCAGTGTATTCGGTCCATGGGGGTGAAAAAAGTGCATCTTATGGTCCAAAAAATATAAATATGCATGAGTCGAGTCTCTTTCATTTGAAAGTAAACTCTGCAATGAGAGGGCGTAGGATGAAGTTAAGAGGTGATAGGCTCCAGTGTAGTGCTGCCTGAGTCAGGAAAAATATTTTGATTTGATTCAGCCTATTGAATCGATTTTTTGATTCCATTCGATTTTCCTGCCCAATTGGCGTTTTTAAAAATTTTTTAAACATCCTAGTGGGTTTATTTTATAGCCTCTTCACCCATTTTATAACCTCTTCACCCCTTTGCCCTCTCCTACCCACACTGGCGATATGGTGTGAACAAAAAATTATTTTCCTTTCTCTGTTAAATCCTAGCTCATGTTTGCGGTCTAACACCTGCTCTGGCAGGATACACATTTCAAATCTGACATACTGTAATCTCAAAACAGAAAGTAAAATTATTTTTTCTACCTTTTGTGGTCATTATTTAAATCAGGTTGGTCCCATGTTCTGGTTGTCTTCTGATAACGTGCTTGCCAGGGTCTCCTTCTTTTCCGTGCTAACCATCCATCTTCCATCTCTGTCCACCCCTTCCGTTTTCTTTCCTCCCCCAGAGGTTTGGCATCTTTTCTTTTTTGTCTCCATCCCTACAGCTGCAGCGATGGACCCCCACTATCCCCAGATACATCATCTCCTTTTCTTAACTACCCTTTCATCTTACATCTCTCTCTCCTTCCCCACCACCCCAGGGTTCACCATCTCTCCCATTCTCTTCCCAAATACCCTCCCATCCAGTATCTCTAACCCCTGTCTACTCCATCCCTTATTATCCAACATCTCTCCTTCTGTTCCTTCCCTCTCTAAATCCCATTGTCCACCATCTCTCTCCTTTTCCTGGTTTTAGATCCATTATTTCTTCCATCCCTTCCCCATCTCCCCTCTCCCTCCCCCATCTCTCCTCTCCATGATCTCCCCCAAGTTCATCTCTCCTTGAACTCCCCCAAGTCCATCCCCCCTCCACCTAGTTAAGAAATAGCATGAGACCTAACAAGTTATCCAGTTCCAGGGTGGATCCTTCAGACCAATCTGGGATTTCTGGCAGCCTCATGCAGTTTTGGTTTTTTACATTAATTATCAATATCGCGAAGGGTGGTGAGGATAGTAATAATATTTTTATTTTTATATACCGCCCAACCACATAATTCTAGCCGGTTCACATACAATACTAAAAATATGCAGTCAATGATTAAAAATACAATGTTCTAAAAAGTTAAACTAAAATAAATGAATAAAAAATTAAGTTAAAATTATACAATAAATGAGTAGATAATTGAATGCAATATGTTTTGATTCCATAAAATTCAGTCAAAAAGTGCTAGCTATATGATCAGTATATGATATTCTAAAAAGTTGGGCTTAGAATACATTATGCTATAAAACAATAAGATTCAGCTGGAATATACTAGCTGTGAGGTCAATATCTAATTTACAGTAAATAATCTGGGACATCAACTTACATATTTTTTGAATAAATCAGTTTTTAGTAATTTTCTGAAGGACATATAAGAGTGAGCTTGAGAAATAATGGTTCTTAGCCATTGATCCATTTTACTTGCCTGAAAGCTGAGCAGTTTATCTAAAAATCTCTTATATCGACAGGGCTTAATAGTTGGAAAAGTAAACAAACGTTGCTTTCGCATATTCCTATTGGGACTGTATCGCTCAAAGCATAAAGACAAGTAGTTAGGAGCCATACCAAAGAGTACTTTAAAACAGGTGCAACCAAACTTAAACAGCACTCTGGCTTCAAAAGACAACCAGTGTAAAATGGGGAAATATGGTCACATTTTTTCAATCTAAAGATTATTCGGATTGCTGTATTCTGTATAAGATTCAATCTCTTTTGGAGCTTTTTGTAAGATCCAAGGTATATTATATTACAATAATCCAATAAAGACAAAATGGATGATTGTACCAGTAGTCTGAATGATGCCCTATCAAAAAAATTTTTAATCGTCCAGAGTTTCCACAAAATTGTGTAACATTTTTTACTTGTAGATCCGTGTGATCCTCCAAAGTTAATTGGTGGTCCAGTATGACGCCCAGAATTTTGATAGAAGCAGAGATTGAATAAGTTTGGCCATTCAAATGTAAATCTTTTTCCTTTATGTTATCTGAGGGGCTAGCCAGAAAAAATTTTGATTTTTCCGTATTCAGTTTTAGTTTTGCCCTCTTTGTCCATTGCTCAATGTGAATTAGTAATTGAGAAATTTGGTTTAGTACCTCCCTATAAAGGCCATAAGTGGGATTGCTATGGTAATATCATCAGAATAGATGAAGAACTTAACCCCCAAACTATGCAGCAATCTACCTATTGGGGCTAAATAGATATTGAATAGAGTAGGTGATAGCGGAGAACCCTGGGGTACTCCACAAGAATTATTCCAAGTAAAAGAGTAACTTTCTTCACTGAACACTTGATAGCATCTTGTTTTCAAAAAGCATTCGAACCAATTCCAAACTTTTCCTGAGATACCTATTGAGTCCAAACTGTCCAGTAATATTTTGTAATCAACTAGATCAAAAGCGCTGCTTAGATCCAATTGGATAATCAGAGCACTTGAACCTTTGGTAAATAAACAGTGGAGATAATTTATCAAGGAAGCTAATACCGTCTCCATACTATGATTGGCAGTCATGAAGAATATCATATTTTTCTAAATGTTTCACCAAAACGGAGTTAACCGTTCCTTCCATAACTTTTGTGAATAGCGGAATACTGGCTACCGGCCAGTAATTGGAATTTAATGCAATAGATGGTTCAATTGAAGACTCCCAACCCCGAGGACCCCAAGTCGTTTGCTTAGGCCTGACTGGTGCTGGCGGGAGGAACAGCTCCTGCATGTTGTAGCCAACAGGAAGAGAGATGAGAGCGAAGCACACAGAAAAGCAGCATCGGCGAACCTAGATGGCCTCTGTTTTACTGGCACTGAATCAGCTCTGCGTCTGGTTGAAAAACTGTGCAGTCGGCCTGGGCTGCGAGAAACCTGGCGGATGCTGGTCAGAACCAGGGAGAGGGAGAGTCACGTTTGCTTTCTTCAGCTGGGATCGCGTGCACAGGGGGAACAGTCAGCGCTTTATCTCGCTAGTGTGCATTAAGGATGGGACCTTTATTACTATTTTTTAAACTTACTACTACTTTTTAGCGCTCCCTTTGCCGAAGTCCTTGCTTCTGATGTAACTTCCAGTTTTGCAAAACCGGAAGTTACATTAGATGGACGGACTCCGGCGGCAGAGGGAAAGCCCCTCTAGCAAGGGGGCCGACTTGAATCGGAGAGTTTGGTTTTTGTAAAAATGAATCAATTCGAATCGATTCGAATCGCAAATCGGGCAGCACCACTCCAGAGTAATCTAAGGAAATACTTTTTTACAGAAAAGGTGGTAGATGCATGGAACAGTCGTCCAGAAGAGGTAGTGCAGACTGAGACTGTGTCTGAATTCAAAAGGGCCTGGGATAAGCATTTGGGATCTCTTGGAGAGAGAAAGAGATAGTAGTTACTGCAGATGGGCAGACTAGATGGGCCATTTGGCCTTTATCTGCCATCTATATCCATTCATCTTCTCCAGCCCATGTCTAACAATTCTTCCTCTCTCCCCCCATGTGCAGCAGCTTTTCATCCCTCTCTCCTATCCCCATGTGTAACAATTTTCCATCCCTCCCTCCCATACCCCTGTGCAGCACCTCTTGACTCTACTGCCCCCATCCCACAGTGAGATTTTTTGTGGCCTGCTCCACCAGGGCTTCTCTCTGCCACATCATCAGTGGTGTCATCAGTGACTTTGCAAAGGAAAAGCCCTGGCAGGCCATGAGATGTCTGTTCAGAGCGTTCTCTCATTGTCAGCAGCCTTAACTCGCTGCTCTGTCTGTGTCGGGCCTTCCTTCTGCTTCTGTGAAGGAAGAACCCAGCAGAGAGGAAGGCCCAACACCGGCAGAACAGTAAAGTTCCTGCACCATGACGCCAACCCCGGGAGCACCCCCTTATGGTCTGTACCTGGGGAAAACTGCCCCTCCCCCCTTGGCACACCACTGCATTTCGGTTTCCAGAAATAAGGGGGAAGAAATATGCTAGGTTGTTTAAATCAACTTTTATTTAGCAAGCAGCAAAATTTTGGAAAGAAATACCAGTTCATATTACATCTTTGGTTAAGTATAAAAGTTTTAGAAGGGCATTGGAGACTTATCTTTTTAGTAAACATGTGTTAAAAAAACAAAAACTAAGGCCCAGATATTATAAATAGCACCGTCAGCAGCTGCCTTAAAAGTAGCTGCCAATGGTGTGTCAATCACATGACAGTGCTATTTATAGAATTGCGCCTTTGGGAAAGGTAGGTGCCGGAAATGTAGGCCAGGGTTTTCAAGGCCTACATTTCCGATCCTACCTTTGACGTGAATTGCACCTTCAGAGGTGCATTTTGGCATCTAACGCCACTTCTGGCATTAGCCTCGCCTACAGTGGTGTTAGATGCCATAAAGCACCTCCATGGACATTTTTTGAGGTGCTGGTAGGCGCCTTGAAATTTGTTTTAAAAGTTATTTTAAACAGCGTTTTGCACTTAATTTAGGCGCCTAAGTTAAGGTGCTGTTTATATGAGGGGGTGCTGAAAAGTTCTCAGCCCAACTTCCTAAATTCTGAGCATCATTTTGCCACTGTAGCAGAAAAGATTGTTATCTTATTTCATTAAGTGCCAATTTGCAGAAACAAAATTCTATGTTTCCACATTATTTCAGATCATTGAATGAAACATATCCATGTCATTCTCTTCTTGATTGGGCTGAGAACTTTTCAGCACCCCCTCATAGAATATGGGCCTGTTTTTAGAAAATTTAATGTTGATTTAATTTGTTATTCTGGATGATGTCTCCATTCTTAGCTGTAAACTGCAATGAACTTTGCAAAGGTATTTATGGTATAACAATGATTGTAACTGTAATAATGGACTTTTGGTACCAAGATACCATTATAGAATTAGTGCTAAGTGTATGGCATTGGGATGCCTAAACTGAAATGCTAACTTACAAAATTGTCTCAGATGTATTTTTGAGTCCCGCTCATACTGTTATTGAGCAATTTGGACTTGTTTGTCATACTTATGCAGATGACATCCAGTCGGTACTTTATGTTGAGGAAGTCTAAAAAAAGTCTTTACATCACCTTCAAACATGTCTGAGAACAGTTCCATGTTTCTTTTTTTTAATGAACTGAAATTAAACCCAGATAAATTAAAAAGTAGTTGTTTTATTCTTGGTTGAACAATGGGTGGATGTATGTGTGTTTTCTTGATTGACTGGTGGATCTTTTCTATTTTTAATGTGTTCTCATTTTAATAATATGTTGAATGTTTTTTTTTTTTTTTTAAATTTGACAATTGTTTGAAGGATGAGTTATCAAGTTTGTTAAACTATTAAACTATTAATTTTTATTCAGATACATAGATCACAGAGACCACTGTTGCATTCACCTAGTATTGGAGGAGTGGTTCTTCAAGGTACTGTAATAAGGAAATATGTAATCTGGATGTTGTACTAGATGAAAAACTGGCTTTTATAAAATAAATTTCAGCAGTGGTACAAGCGTCATTCTTTTCTTTTTTTTTTAGAGTAATATGTTAGGTTCAGCATATCTTGCTACAGTAACAACCTCCCGCACTTATTGATGTGTTGGTAACATCTAGATTGGATTATTGTAATAACCTATATTTTATTTTGCCTAAATACCAGCTTATGCAGTTACAAGTGGTTCAAATTACTACTTTGAGGATGCTGTTAGGGAAGAAGACTTGGCAGTTTGACCCCTAGTAGTCATACCGTGAAGTGTGTCAAATTAGGTGTAACTTTTATCTTTCACTGTAACTTTCTGTGTGTTGAATTAGGTAAAACTTGTACTCGAAACCTTGCATCGTAAGGACAACCATAGCAAATTGTAATCAGTAAACTGTATATTATCATTAGCCCCTAGCATATATCAAGTTAGGCTAAAAACTTGTACAGAAATTATATATATTAAACCCGTAACCCGTTCTGGTCTCTTAGGGGACGACGGGCTAGAAAGCTAACTAACTAAGTTACATAGGGGGGTCAAGGGCACCATTTTGAACCTAGAGCCACAGTTAGCAGGAGTAACTTGGGATCACTTCTGCTTTCAATAGACTAGCAGAGACAGTTGGTAAGAGCTGGAGGTAGGATTGGGGAACAGAGTTTGCCTTCCAGAGATAGCCCATCTGAAGGGGGTTTCATATCAGGGGAGGGGGTATTGATATTAGGGATATGTCAGGGAGGAGCTGTGATCGGTTGTATGGTGGGAGGGTCTTGATGTCAGGGGATCTGATTGGGGGATATTGATGTTGGGAGATGGGGGATCAATGCTATTGGTGGTGGGGTGGTTGCTGACATCAGCATTTGCCCTTGCCCCCTGAAGATGAGACTTGCGCTTGCCTTGCTTTTAGGGCAGGAATAAAGGCTGACATCCTAAACTTTTGCCAACATGTGTATTTCCCTTGTAAAATCGTGAATAAACATTTAGAGGTTGATATTCAAAGTGATATAACTGGGCCTAATCTTTAGTACAGTGGGCTGTGAACCTGAGGTAACTGAATTCAATGGGGATCTCTTAGGGAGAGGAGGAGATAGTGGATGCTTCGGATGGGTAGACTGGATAGACCATTTGGCCTTTATCTGCCATCATATTTCTATGTGTTAATGCAATTATATGGCTCCTTGCCAGTACTTTCCTTCAGGAAACAACTAACAACCTTTCTGTTTCAACAGACTTTCTGTTAAACAAGGCTGTAATAGAAAAAGGTTATATAATGTCATGTTTGTTTTATTGATTATTATGGATGTTTTATTGTGAACGGCTCAGAATTGTAGATGTAGTGGTCTATATTTTTTTAAAATAAATAAATTCAGTTCTCACCGTGGCTCCTTGTGACCCTGGGCAAGTCACTTAACTCTCCACTGCCCCAGGTACAACAACTTAGATTGTGAACCCACTAGGGACAGAAAAAGTACCTGCATATAGTAAATGTGAACCGCTTTGGTTGTACCACAGAAAGGCAGTATATCAAGTCCATGACCCTTTGCACTTTACTCTTTATTCAGCGGCTTAGCTATACTGAATATCAGCACTAACTGCTACTAACTACTAAAACCATAGCCATTTAACCACCTAAATTAACTGGACAAATCACATAAAACTTAGTCCTACCTTTGTCTGGTTTCACTTAGGCAGTTAAGAGCTGAATACCGCACTTAATCGGATTAAGGGTAGCCAGCCACACAAATCTTGATATTTAATGCTGGTGTCTAGACATCATCCAGCATTGAATATCAGAGCATAATGTCATGGCAGCAAAAAAAATAAAAAAAACACTGACTGTTGCTGGGTGAATATTTATTCAGTGGTGTAGTAAATGGGAGGGGTGGGGGGGTGGGAGAGAGTGAGGGGACAAACTGCCCCAGGCGCCATCTGGGCAGGAGTGCTAGCAACAGCAACGGCACCTCTTGTCCTCTCCGCCCATCTACCTCTTGAAATCTTCACCGGCTGCTAAAGCACCTCCTCCTTGCTGCATGTTCTGGCCTCGACTCTCCTTCTGAAGTCACTTCCTGGTTGCGGGACCTGGAATTGACGTCAGAGAGCTGAGGCTGGCGTGAGTAGCAGGGAGAAGCTGCTGCTCACTGCCGGCCAAGGTTTCAAGAGGTACAAGGGCGGGCGTGTGGTGGGGAAGAGTGCATGGGGTGCATGCGGCTGGGGGCGTCACTGCCCCGGGCTCCTCCTTCCCTTACTACGCCACTGTATTTACCCCTTAGATTTTTGGCCTGTCCAAACCACACCTTCCTGAAATATGGAGGTTGTGTTGGTTTCCAAGTGTAAATAGCAGCTTTATTAAAAAAAAAAAATTGCAATTTGCACATGTAGCTAATCTGCACTAAAAAAAGTCTCTTTGCTTTTCAAATAAGGGCCCAAGTGTGATAATCTTGGGGGTTTTCTCTGTTTTTGCTGAGTTGCCTAATGGAAGTGAACTGTATCTTGTGTTGGTCTTGCTGCATGCTATGGATACTTTTTCTTTGACTGTGTTCTTGACTAGACAACTTATGCATTGTGTAGATTTATTTATATTTATTATTCTACAATATTTAGGGCTGGATTCAGTAAATGGTGCCCAAAGATAGGCGCAAGAAAGATCCACATTAAACTTCTATTCTATAACAGATGATCCCTACCAAGTGCCCTTTATAGAATAGTGCATAGCGCCCATCTAGGGTTGCGATGACTTACACCCTTCTGAAACCTGGTGTAAAACCTTGCGCTCAACTGATGGCAGTTGGGCATGCAAATAACCTTATTCTATAACACTGTGTCTAAATTTTTGGAATGACCCTGACCTGCCCATGCCCCCCCCATGGCCATGCCCCCTTTTCAAATGTGTTGCAAGTCAATTTAGGCATGCTATGTCATAGAATAGCACTCAGACAGATCCATGTGTAGATCCTAATTAGTGCCAATTAATGCTAATGACTGATTGTTAACGGCTTATTAACTAATTAGTTTGCACATGGATCTGGGATCTGCATCCAAATTTGGTCATGATATACAGAATCTAGGCATTAGGGTGCACATACAGTATGACAAAACTCATGCGTGACTGTTTGGAGACTGGGTGTGAAAAGATTTGCTAAATTAGAGTGACAGGCTATATGAGGGCATGTGCCTGTATGTGTCTGACTACATGTACTTATGGACAGACAGAAGATGGATGGAGCCTCCCCAGTCACTCAGATGAAACATACCTGAAAACAAAATCCTGAAGAGAAAAAGACCATGACTTGTGTCAATTTGGCAATTTTATTTTCACATATTGTTGGTTCAACATATTGTTGGTTCACAAAGTATTCAACAATTAGATGTTTAAATGGACCCATGAATGTTCCAGTGTTGAGTCAGCTGGCTTTGCATGGAATGTTCTGTGTCTGTTACTGACTGAGCTACAGGGAAACTGCTAGAAAATGGGTACACTAACTGAAAACCAAAGAAGCCTAGGATCTAACAGGAAAATATTGTCCTCACCCCCCTCTCCAACTGAATTCAACTTTAAAATATTCGGACATGAACATTTCACAGTAGTATTGGTCTGCTGAGATTATAATTTAATAGCTGGGGCTTTTTTATTTTCCTATGTGGTTTTTTTTTTTCTTGGAAGCCCTCTACTTCAGCTTCTTCACCCAAATTCAATCAAAAGTGCCACTCTGAGGCCATCATACTGCCGTGTTCCAACTGCTTTGGAAAGCTGTTACCTTGGGACTCGTTGTCCTGTTGATGTCTTTCTGCAGGACCTTAGTAGCTGACAATCTTGTGACCGTTTATCTTATCAAGTCCTTCCTGTGCTGTCTCTGAGCAGTGGTAGACTGAGGCTTCAGTACCAAAAGCCCATTACTCCTGGTCTCTGTATTTTTCTCTTATGATGCTTTGCTAATAAGAAGCTTGTGTTCTAATCAGTGCAATACTTCGCAAGCCTCAATTCTCCCATTGTTTTGTCTCTTCTAAAATTGTCCAGCCATTTCTCTTTAGTTCAGCTTTCATCCTCTACTGCTTTCAACTCCTAACTCCTTTCACCTTGGGTTCTACATCCCCAACCCTATATGTCATGTCACTCTGTCCAAGTTAGATTGTAAGCTCTTCTGAGCAGGGACCGTCTATTAAATGTCAAATGTACAACGCTGCATATGCCTTTCAGGGCTATAGAAGTGATAAATAGTAATAATAGTAGTACCATATCTTCCAGTCTTCCTTTCACTTGGCTTTGTTTTGATCTATCTATCTTCCCACCATTTGCTCATCTGCTCCCCTATGCCAATCACTTTCTTTTCTCTCATCCTGTCTCTTGTTCTTTCTCTTGTTTACCCTCCCCTTCTTTTGCCAATTTCTAAAGTAGCCTGCCTCTCACTGCTTTTCTTCCCTTCCCCAGGCCATGACGTCATTCCAGGAGATGCTCAGCACATTCAACTGCCTGAAACAGACCACCCATGATATCGAATCTGAGCTGGGCATACAGAAAATTTTCATCGGAAAAGTAAGGCACTGCTCGGAAGATTTCAGCTTTAACGGGGTCATCTCTGATTTCTAACACTTACCACTCTCCATGTGCTCAGAAAATCATGTCTTCTTTTAAGAAATAATGATAGAATTTAGCAAAAGGATACATGTTGGTCACATACTGCTCACAGCGTTCATCATGTTTGTATATGAAGATTGATTCAGAAAATTCTACAGATGTCATCAGCTAAGGGATAGCAAATTCCATGGTGACAGTGCACATGCAGCTTTAAGTACGGGGAAATGGATGGGAAGCAGTGGCAGAAGTTCAAATGAAGATTCCCCAAGCAAAATATTGGAAAGGGCTCCCAGAGCAGGGGGAATCTACCTCAGAAGACCTGGGAACAGCTATAAGTGGTTTTACTCCTTCCCTACCTCCCCTCCCCCATACTCTACAAGGCCTCTTAGGAGAAATTTATGCTACCAACTGGAATTTTTTTATCTTGATCTAAAACATAAATTTAATAGGATCAAGATATTGCTTAATCACTCAGTGGCATTTAGTGCAGATAGATTTTAATCTCAAGTCTTTCTACAATGCAAAACTGAACTGAACTCCTAAGCTTTTTGTTTTAGTGTCAGGTCTGAGATGGTGGGGACAAAAACGGTGTGGGATAAACACAGAGGAGCCCTATAAAGCAAGAAGATGAATGACAAGTATAAGTAATTTTACTCAAAGCAAAACATAAATAGCTTTCAGACTTCTTTTTTCTCTTTAATAAAAGAGGTGTGGGGGAGGGGGGAGTGACAAGTACAACCCTGGTCACCTTTCTGGGCAGACTGGATGGACCATGTTAGTGTTTATCTGCCATCATTTGTTATGTCACAATGTTATATAAATCAGATCATTGGTGACATCTTCCAGACTGGTCCGGGGAATATTGCAAGCACAGTAGTACCAGTCAGGATCTGCAGTAAATGAAAATGATTGAGATCATGGAACTTGCAACACCTGCCTGTATAGTTGATGACAAGTATAAGCAGTCTTTAATGCATGCCAGTTTTGTATTGAATATTTTCCAGCTGAAGTTAAACATGATTTATTTAAAACGTTTCATTCAGAATGTAAAGATCCTTCTCCTCAGGATGTGTGCATGTCAGCAATCTGCGCATATGAGTTGATCTGAAATACATCATCTTTATCAAATGTATTAACGTCATCTCTATCAAATGTATCATGAACATTTAGTATGGGTAGAACACTAAACAAAAAAGTTGTTAGGGGGAGACAGACACACACACATACCTTCTTTCGGAAATACTCGTAAACTAAAAACCTTCAGCTGTTCTTCTTGGATCTTCTCTTGTTAGCAGAGGAGAACCTCTTGACCTATTTATGCAGTTGCTCTGCCTAATCTTTCACCACAAAGTCTGCTCCTTTACCATCACTCTCTGCATATGTCTGAAGCATGCTTGAATTCTGTTTAGGTTGCTGTCATTGGACCTACTTGGAAGATCATATTCTCAAACTATGACTCACTTCTTTCTTTCTGTGTTCTGGTATAGCTGTCTTGATTGTGAACTCTTCAACAGCCACCTGGGACATGGCTTAGTGAGAGAAGTTGGTGGCACCCAGAATCACCGCGCCACACTCTTCCCTGCTGCTTGAGTGCCCCCCCCCCCACTTACCTCTTGAAATGTTCACCGCACAAGCAGCACCTTCCACCAGTTGCTCGTGTCTGTGTCAGCTCCCATCTGACTTCACATCCTGGCCCCATGTCATGAGGGAGCTGACGCCAGCGCGAGCAGCAAGTGGAAGATGCTGCTCATATAGAAACATAGAAATAGACAGCAGATAAGGGCCACGGCCCATCTAGTCTGCCCTCCCCAATGACCCTCCCTTACCTTTCTCTGAATAGATCCCACGTGTCTATCCCATTTGGCCTTAAAATCAGGCACGCTGCTGGCCTCAATAACCTGAAGTGGAAGACTATTCCAGCGATCAACCACCCTTTCAGTGAAAAAGAATTTCCTGGTGTCCCCGTGCAGTTTCCCGCCCCTGATTTTCCACGGATGCCCCCTTGTTGCCGCGGGACCCTTGAAAAAGAAGATATCTTCTTCCACCTCGATGCAGCCTGTGAGATACTTGAATGTCTCGATCATGTCACCCCTCTCTCTGCATTCCTAGAGTGAGTACAGCTGCAACTTATCCAGCCGTTCCTCGTACGGGAGATCCTTGAGTCCCGAGACCATCCGGGTGGCCATTCTCTGGACCGACTCCAGTCTCAGCACATCCTTATGGTAATTCGGCCTCCAGAATTGCACACAGTATTCCAGGTGGGGCCTCACCATGGATCTATACAATGGCATAATGACTTTAGGCTTACGGCTGACGAAACTCCTGCGAATGCAACCTATGATTTGCCTTGCCTTGGATGAAGCTTGCTCCACTTGATTGGCAGTCTTCATGTTCTCACTGACGATCACCCCTAAGTCTCGTTCTACTTCAGTTCTTGTTAGGATCTCGCCATTAAGGGTGTAAGTCTTGCATGGATTTTGGCTGCCCAGGTGCATGACTTAGCATTTTTTGGCATTGAAGCTGAGTTGCCAGGACCTAGACCAACGCTCCAGTAGGAGTAGGTCGTGCATTATGTTGTCGTACATTGAATTTATGTCTGTTGTGCTTTTGCCCACTACATTGTTTAGTTTGGCGTCATCGGCGAATAATGTTATTTTACCTCACAGCCCTTCTGCCAAGTCTTTTATAAAGATGTTGAATAGGATCGGGCCCAGGACCGAGCCCTGCGGCACTCCACTGATTACCTCCGTCATTTCGGAAAGGGTGCCGTTCACCACTACCCTCTGAAGCCTACCTCCAAGCCAGTTCCCAACCCATTTCGTCAATGTGTCGCCCAATTCTATAGAGCTCATCTTGCTCAGCAACCTGCAGTGTGGTACGCTATCGAATGCTTTACTGAAGTCCAGGTATACGATGTCCAGGGACTCCCCAACATCCAGCTTCCTCGTCACCCAGTCAAAGAAACTGATCAGGTTGGATTGGCAGGATCTCCCCTTAGTAAATCCATGTTGACAGGGATCCCGTAGATTCTCCTCGTTCAGGATTGTATCCAATTGACGTTTGATTAGAGTTTCCATTAGTTTGCACACTATTGATGTGAGACTCACCGGTCTGTAGTTTGCTGTCTCCATCTTGGAGCTTTCTTTTGGAGTGGAATGACGTTAGCTGTCTTCCAGTCCAACGGAACGTTACCCGTACTAGCGGTTCCTCCAAGACATCACACAACACCCTGAGCACCCTGGGGTGTAGGTTGTCAGGCCCCATTGCCTTGTTAACCTTAAGCTTTGACAGCTCGCAGTAGACACCGCTGGGTGTAAACTCGAAATTACTAAACGGGTCATCTGCGTCAACCCTTGTCTGTAGCTGAGGGCCGAGTCCTGGCGCCTCGCGGGTGAAGACTGAGCAGAAGTATTCATTTAACAGTTGGGCTTTTTCCGAGTCCGCTTCTACATAGTCTCCGTCTGGTTTCCTAAGACATACTATCCCGCCTGAGTTCTTATTTCTATCACTGATATACCTGAAGAAGGATTTATCTCCTTTTTGAATGTTCTTCGCTAGAGACTCCTCCATGCGGAATTTGGCCTCCCTAACTGCTGTTTTGACGGCTTTTGACTTGGCCAGATAGACTTCCCTAGAGTCCTGTTTCCCTGATTGTTTATAAGAGATGAATGCTTTTTTCTTCTCTTTGATAAGGTCCGAAATCTCCGCAGAGAACCACTGTGGCTTATTGTTTCTTCGCCGTTTACTTACTGATTTAACATAGCGGTTTGTTGCTTCTTGTATGGTGGCTTTCAAAGTCGACCACATTTCTTCCACATTATCGGTTTCTGCTTGGCTTTGTAGCGCCTGGTGAACGAATTCTCCAATGTCTTTGAAGTTTGTGTCCTTGAATTTGAGGACCTTGGTCAGTGTGATAGATTTAGTGAAACCTTTCCTGAGATTGAACCATACCATGTTGTGGTCACTGGAGGCCAATGTGTCGCCCACCGAGACCTCTGTGACACTTTCTCCATTGGTAAGTATCAGGTCCAGTATTGCCTGATCCCTTGTTGGTTCCAGCACCAGTTGCCTGAGTCTTGCTCCCTTCATAGAGTTTAATAGCCTCCTGCTGCTGCCGGAAGCAGAGGAAAGCATGTCCCAATCCACATCAGGCATGTTGAAGTCACCTAACAATACTGTGTCCCCACGCAAGGTGATATTCTCCATATCTCCGATTAATTCCATATCTAGGTCATCCTGTTGTCTTGGGGGTCTGTATATTATGCCAAGATACAGGCATTTGTCCTTCCCTCTGGCCAAATTTACCCAAAGGGATTCCCCAGTGTAGTGGACATCTGTGATTCTGGTGACCTTAATGTCATCTTTAGTATATAATGCTACACCTCCTCCCATTTTGCCCTCCCTGTCCTGGCGAAGCAAGTTGTAACCCGGTATGACCATGTCCCACCCGTGGGAGTCCGTGAGCCAGGTCTCAGATATCGCCACCACATCCAGGTCGGCATTCCTCATTTCTGTTTCTAATTCCAGGATCTTGATTCCCAGACTGTGGGCGTTTACGTAGAAACATAGAAACATAGAAAGATGACGGCAGATAAGGGTTACAGCCCATCAAGTCTGCCCACACGTACATAGCCCTCCATGTTGTATGTTTGTTAAGTCTCAGTGGGGATGTTCCCGCTTGAGCTACTTGGACACCTTTAGCATTATTCGCATGTTTTGTACTTTCCCTAGACCCAGAGTTACAACGTGCACCTATCCCAGACTCCCCAGACCCAGAACTACAGCAAACATTTAAAGAGATATGTGGTGGGACGGAGAGGAGGAGAGGCGTGGGTGCCCCACATGAAGATGATGCCCGGGGTGGTCTGCCCCCCCTTACTATGCCACTGGACATGGCCTTAGCAAAGTTATATGGTAGAGGGCTAAGGGAACTCCACAAGTGGAAGCAATTTAGGGTTGCACTAATATTTGCCTGAAATTGACTGATGTCTCTATTTGTGTCTCTGTCTCTGGCTGTATCTGTGTGTGTCTGTGTATATCAGTGGTCTCAAACACGCAGCCCGCGGGCCGCATGCAGCCCCCCAGGGACTATTTTGCAGCCCGCGATCTGTCCTTGCCTAAAGCAGGGAACCCCAATCTGCTTCCCTTCCCACTGCCCTCCCCAATCGGGGAACAGGCCAGCGCCCGAGGTCTTAGCTCTCCCTGCATATCTTCCCCAGCTCGGAGCCGACCAATTCTCGCCACCCGACGTCAATTCTAATGTCGGGGAGGAAGTTCCGGGCCAGCCAATCGCTGCCTGGCTGGCCCGGAAGTTCCTCCCCGACGTTAGAATTGATGTCGGGTGGCGTGAATTGGTTGGCCCCGCGCTGGGGAAGATAAGCAGGGAGAGTTAAGACCTTGGCACTGGCCTGTTCCCCGATTGTGGCGGCGGCAGCTTGTTCCCCGATTGCGGCGGTGGCGGCCTGTTCCCCAATGGTGGTGGCTTGGGGGAGGGCAGGGAGAAGTAAAGAAAGAAAGGGGGGACAGAGAGACAGAAAGAAAGAAGGGAAACGGGACACAGACAGAAAGGGGCATGGAGAGAGGAAGGGCGAGCATGGAGAAAGAAAAAAAAAGAAAGAAAGGGGGCACTGAGAGAGAGAGAAAGACATACAGGCATATAGAAAGAATGGGGGCATGGATAGAGAGAGAAAGAAAGAAGGGGGCATGGTGAAATAAATAAAAATTTGGGGGAGGGAAGGAGACAGATGCCAGACCAGGGGAAAGGAAGGAAAGAGATGCCAGACCATGGAAATAGGACGGAAGAAGAGAGAGGAAGGGAAGGTAAGACATGGAAACATAGATTTTGAAAAGAAAGCAGAAAAATTGAACATTAAGTTAATGCCAAAGATGGATGCAAGGCAGAAAGTGAAGACAGAGAGAAAAACAGTCAAAGGACAAGAAGGCCCTGGAAACATAGTTGAAAGCACAGAAAAATAAAGTCACCAGACAACAATATAGTGATTGAAATGTGCCAGTTTTGAGAAAGAAAAGATATTAAACTTTAAATGTGAGGGCTGCAGAAAAAATAGAGTACTTGGAGGGCCGCCGAAAAAATATTTAATGTCTTATTAAAGAAATGACAATTTTGCATGAGGTAAAACTCTTTATAGTTTATATATCTTTCCTTTTAACTGTTAAAGGAAAGTTTTATAAACTATAAAGAGTTTTACCTCATGCAAAATTGTCATTTCTTTAATAAGACATTAACTATTTTTTTGGCGGCCCTCCAAGTACTTACAAATCCAAAATGTGGCCCCGCATAGGGTTTGAGTTTGAGACCACTGGTGTATATGTACAAGGTGATTTTATTTTTCTGGAGCTCCTCCAATATGGCCCATTTTTGAACTCAGCGTGTCTTTGCACTTGTTTTCCCACATGCCAATTTTTGGTCTAGTTCTGTTAAGTTTGTGGAGAATTATATTTAGTAAACATAATACCCACCTGCAAACTATAAATGATTAAAGATATGCATATAGTTACAGAATAGCAGCACTTTGTTGGAAATATGTGGATATGTTGTACACTTACAGACATATATGCTAGTGTTTGAAACATTTATACATGTAACATCTTAATGTTAGCAGCTACTTTATAGAACCATATATAGAACCATATATAGCAGCTATTAAGAAAAATATGTGGTTAAGTCATTAAGTTTCACAGTATCAATTCCAATGAAATGAAATACACACCTAAGTTACTTAAAGGGCCATTTTCGATAGTGCAAATAAGTTCGATTTGGATATCTTGGGAAGTGCATCAAAAAATCAGGTGGAGAAATGTCCATTTTCAAAATCGCTAGACATCTATCTTTTATTTTTAAAATTACCTATTTAGATGTTTTGACCCTCAGGACATCTTTTGGCCATTTTTGAAAACAAAATCGTCCCGACTAAAAACATCCAAACCCAAGCCATTTGGATATAAGCGGGGGTCATCATTTATACTAGACTGGCCACACAGACATGTTTTATGTGGGCATGTTAGAGGTCACTGCTATGAACTTCACATAAAGGGTGTCAGGTTTACATCTCACCATAACACCCTTATAATGTATGGTGAGCTCTAAAACTCCTCCAAAACCTATTATACCCACCTGTCTACTACCTAAGTAGTCCTTATGGCTGCAGGTGCCACCTATATGTCAGTACAGTAGGATTTTGGTGGTCTCACACTTTCTACCATAAATGTAGTGGTATGAGTGGGTTATGGGCCTGGGTACCCCTCTCTATGGTTCACTACACCACTCACCAAGTTACTCCAGACACCTATTTGCTGCTCTACTAGGATTTCCCATACCAGCTGCTGTGTTATAGAGAGAGGCATGTACTGTTTCATTCAGATCTTTGGGGGGTGGGAGGATGTCAGTGACCACTAGAGTGTGTGTGTGTGTGAGGGGGTCATGACCTAATCCCTCCAGTGGTCATCTAGACTGTTTGGGTACTTTTTGGCACTTAGATGCTTTTAAAAGAGGTCTAGCTCTGGACATCTAAATAGTGTACCGGACGCCTTGGTAAATGTTCATTTATCGCCACAAAATGTCCAAGCAGTAAGCCCACCCATAATGTACCTCCAACACGCCCTCTTGAATTATGGTTTCACTGTAGACAAAAAGCCTAGCAAGACATCTAGGAAATAAATTTTGAAAATTGGCATTTGGACCATTTGACAATTAAAACATCTAAGTGCTGGGTTATTCTGTTTTTTGGACGTCTTTCTTTTTTGAAAATGAGCCCCTTAGTCACTAGGGATCCCCGGTTGAAGAAAAGATATGAATTGGTACAGCAGAAGGAGAGGTTAGCAGACTCATTCAAACTCCAGCTGTGCTACACCACCCCTATACACCAAAATGGGTGCTGCCTGGATCTAATCCTTTCCTCTAACTGCTCGACCACTTAATTATGCAAAACCACTCTTTCCCTCTCTGACCATCATCTGCTGTCATTCACAATTCATCACTCCACTCCCCACACCCAGTCAATCGCCACCAATATGTTCAAGAACTTTCAGGCTATTCACCCTGGAGCCCTGTCCACCGCAGTCTCATTCCTCTTCTCAACTGTCAACGAAGCTGTATTCTCCTATAATACCATTCTCTCTTCTGCTCTAGATACCCTTGCTCCTCCAATTTCATGCCCTGTTAGGCGTACCAAACCCCAACCCTGGCTGACTCTCCGGATCCGCTACCTGTACTCCTGTGCCTGTTCCGCCAAACATTTCTGGCTTAAATCCTGTGCACATGCTGACTTCATACACTTCAAATTCATGCTGACATCATTCCGGTCTGCCCTCTTGCTTGCCAAACAAGAATACTATACTCATTTATCCACCGCTCTTAGCTTCAACCCTCGGCATTTGTTTACCACACTAAACTCCCTACTTAGAGCACCCTCACCTCCTTTCCCCCCTTCAAGTTCTCCCCAGACTATGACAGAGTTCTTCTACAATAAGATCCAGAAGATTCGCCTTGAGTTCTCAACCAGGCTTTCTCCCCCTCCCCTCCCTCCATCTGTCCCTTCTGCTAAACTCCCCTCAACACTTGCTACCCTCTCCTTCTCTGAAATCACCGAGGAGGAAACCACATATCTTCTCTCATCCTCCCAAACCACTACCTGCTCCTCTGCTCCAATTCCCACTCTCCCACTGTCATCCCTCCTATCTGTCACATCCTCAACCTATTGTTCTCCACCGCAGCTGTCCCTGGTGCCTTCAAACATGCTGGTGTCACACCCCTCCTCACCCCCCTCCAACTATTACCCCATCTCACGCCTTCCCTTCTTATCCAAGTTACTTGAACGTGCTGTTCACTGCTGTTGCCTGGATTTCCTCTCAGCCCAAGCTATTCTTGATCTGCTTCAATCAGGCTTTTGCATACTGCATTCCAAGGAAACTGTCCTTACTAAATTTCCAATGACCTGTTCCTGGCCAGATCAAAGGCCTCTACTCTATCTTCATTCTTCTTGATCTATCCGCTGTCTTTGATACTGTTGATCACCACCTATTCCTTGATATGCTATCCTCACTGGGATTCTAGGGTTCTGCTCTCTCCTGGTTTCCTTCCTATCTCTCCCATCACACTTTCAGTGCATGCAACGGTGGTTCTTCCTCCACAGCCATTTCTCCATCAGTTGGTGTACCTCAAGGCTCTGTCCTGGGACCACTCCTTTTCTCAATCTACACTTGCTCACTTGGAGTGCTGATGTTATACCATGGTTTCCAGTATCACCTCTGTGCTGACGACTCCCAGATCTACCTCAATGCACCAGACATCTCTACTGTAACCCAGACTCGAGTCTCAGCCTGCCTGTCTGATACTTCTGCCTGGATGTCTCACCGCCATACAAAACTGAATATGGCTAAAATGGAGCTGCTCATCTTCCCGCCTAAACCCACATCCCCACTTCCCTCGTTATCTATCTCTTTGGACAACACTCTCATCCTTTCTTTCTTGTCTGCTCACAATCTTGGGGTCATCTTTGACTCCTCTCTCTCCTTCTCCACCCAGATACAACATATTGCTAAAACCTGCTGTTTCGTCCTCTATAACAGTGGTTCCCAACCCTGTCCTGGAGGAACACCAGGCCAATTGGGTTTTCAGGCTAGCCCTAATGAATATGCATGAAGCAAATTTGCATGCCTATCACTTCCATCATATGCAAATCTCTCTCATGCATATTCATTAGGGCTAGCCTGAAAACCCGATTGGCCTGGTGTTCCTCCAGGACAGGGTTGGGAATCACTGCTCTATAATATTACCAAAATCTGACCTTTCCTCTTTGAGCATACTACCAAAACCATTATTCATGTCCTCATCACCTCACACTTAGATTACTGCAACTCGCTACTCTCAGGTCTTCTGCTCAGCCATTTTTCTCCCCTTCGTCCAGAATTCGGCCACACAACTCATATTCCATGACAGTTGCTATAATCACATTACTCCTCTCCTAAAGTCACTTCATTGGCTTCTCATCTGTTTCTGAATATAATTCAAACTCTTCTTACTGACCTACAAATGCATTCACTCAGCTGCCTTTCATTATCTCTCTTTACTTATCTCCCCCTATGCCCCCCCCCCGCACACTCCGCTCAGCTGTTAAGAACATAAGAACATAAGTAGTCGCCTCCGCCGGGGCAGACCAGAGGTCCATCCTGCCCAGCGGTCCGCTCACGCGGCGGCCCATCAGGCATATTGCCTGAGCAGCAGTCCCTGACTAATTTTATACCTACCTCTACACTTATCACTAAACCTTCCACTGCTCTTATCTGTACCCCTCAATCCCTTTGTCCTCCAGGAACCTATCCAGGTCTTCCTTGAAACCCTGTACTGTGTTATTTCCTATCACGGCTTCCGGAAGGGTGTTCCATGTGTCCACCACCCTCTGTGTGAAAAAAAATTTCCTTGTGTTTGTTCTAAACCTGTCCCCCTTCAATTTCATCGAGTGTCCCCTTGTTCTTGTGGTTTCTTTCAAATTGAAAAATCTGTCATTGTCAACCTTTTCGATGCCCCTCAGGATCTTGAAGGTCTCTATCATATCTCCTCTGAGTCTCCGCTTCTCCAGGGAGAACAGCCCCAGCCTTTTCAGTCTGTCAGTGTATGTAAGGTTTTCCATACCCTTAATCAGTTTAGTTGCTCTTCTCTGGACTCCCTCAAGCATTGCCATGTCCTTTTTGAGGTACGGTGACCAGTACTGTACACAGTATTCCAGATGGGGGCGCACCATAGCCCGGTACAGTGGCAGGATGACTTCCTTCGTTCTGGTCGAGATACCCTTCTTAATGATACCTAGCATTTGGTTTGCTTTCCTCGAGGCTGTGGCGCACTGTGCTGACGCCTTCAATGTCGTGTCTACCATCACTCCCAGGTCTCTTTCCAGCTTACTGACCCCTAGCATTGTTCCCCCCATTTTGTAAGTGAACATCGGGTTCCTTCTCCCTATATGCATGACCTTGCATTTCCCCACGTTGAAGCTCATTTGCCACTTTTTCGCCCATTCTTCCAGTGTCGTAAGATCCCTTTGGAGATCCTCGCAATCTACCGTGGTTTCAACCCTGCTGAATAGTTTGGTATCATCTGCGAATTTGATGACCTCACATTTTGTTCCCGCCTCCAGGTCATCGATGAATATGTTAAACAGGAGCGGTCCCAGCACTGACCCTTGAGGAACCCCGCTCGTGACTCCTTGCCAGTCCGAGTAGTGGCCCTTTACACCAACCCTCTGCTTCCTGTCTGACAGCCAGTTTTTGATCCATCGGTGGACCTCCCCTCGCACCCCATGATTCCATAGTTTCCTGAGCAATCGCTCATGTGGTTAAGTCCCTCTTCTCTTTGGTTTTCTTCTCTTCTGCCTACTCCTCCAGACTCTGTCCCTTCTTTCTTGCTGCGCCGTATGCCTGGAACAAACTGCTCAAATACTTATGGCTGGCTCCGTCTCTGGCAGTATTCAAGTCCAAGTTAAAAGCCCACCTCTTCAAAACTGCTTTTAACTACTAACTCTTCTCACCTTGGATTCTGCTTCCCCAACCCTATATGCATGTCATGTCTGTCTGTCCAAGTTAGACTGTAAGCTGTTCCGAGCAGGGATCATCTATTTAATGTCAAAATGTACAGCGCTGCATATGCCCTTCACAGTGGCGTACCTAGGGTATGTGGCACCCGGGGCCCATCATTTTTTGACACCCCCCCCCTCATGTAAAATTTTTTTTTTTTTTTTGCAATAACCATGAAATGGAATAAATGGTCAGAATAGAAACAGGCAGTGAAAATTTTCTTTTTTTTTTTTTTTTTTTTTTTTTCAAAGTATTTTTATTGAGAATGGCAAAAGGTCCAGACAAGCAACCATGGTCTGTACAGAAACTTATACATTATCAAAAAGAACACAGAATGAGAGTAACAGCAACAACAAGCATGAACAAGCCTCTCCCAAGAGAAAATTGCCAATGAGAGGCATAGCAATACACAACAAAAGGCCAAAACTTGGGGCAAGCAAACAAATCCCACCCCAGAACCCACAAGAATAATAAGCCGGACTAGACCCTCAGCCATATTTTATAATGAAAAAAACCCCCACAAGCAACAACACCCAGACCGCTCACCAGACACACCAATCCGCACAACAAGCACCCAAGAAACACCCAGCCACCACCCAGACAAAACTACCAGACACACCTACCCCACCAAGCCCAGACCCAACCCCCCCTCCCCAGAGAGTGCAAGCGCAAAGTGGACCGTGAAAAGGGCAGCTGCAGAAGTGGAAAGCCCCAGATAAGTAGGTTAGCTAAAGAAAGCCCACAGATAGAAGAAATCAGGATAACAGAAGTTCCAACAAATGCTCCCACAGAAAATTTTCTTTTATTGAACCTCATTTATGTAACCATTATTCCAAACATAACATAACATAAATTATGTCTGAATTGTCATGACATCAGAAGTACATATGGAGTAGTTGCAGGTGATGCTTGGGACAGTTCTGATTATGTTAGTTTGGTTTTATGTGTTTTTTTAATAGAAGGGTTTTTATTTCTTTTTTTAAGGTTTTGTAGTTTGTGGTCGAGGTCAATAGGTTGTAGAGTTGGGGGTCAAGTGTTGCAGCTCGAATGGCTAGGAGGTTGTCGAACAGTTTTTTTCTTTTGACGTTTTTGGTTGGAGGGTGTGTGAATGGTGCGTGAGTTCTCCTATGTTTGTTTGAAGTGGATTGAATTATTTAGCTGAAGAAATTAGTTACCCCCCCCCATTCCACACACATTAATTCTCTTCCATTTTTGTTCCCATTATAAAAAAACACTGATAAGTTCCCAGGAAAAAAATACATTAAAATAAGAAGTGAAAACAAAGGCCCCTACAGATGAGAACATAACATAAGAATAGCCTAACTGGGTCACACCAATGGTCCATCATGCCCAGTAGCCCATTCTCATGGTAGCCAATAGTGCTGCCCGATTCAGAGAAAAATATTTCATTCGATCCGATTCACCCTGTTGAATCGATTTTTCGATTAGATTCACTGTTAATGACACCGCTTTTTAAGTTTAAACAAAGTATAACAATAAATTTCACAACAACAATAAATTTCACAAAGTACTTTAAAAAAAAAAAATCACATTTTTCCATTAAAGCAGTTCTGGAGACATTTGCTTGAACAGTCTTTTTTCCCAGTCCATAAGCAAGCAATATGAAAAAGATTTCCTTAATTATCTACTCAAACATTTTTGCTATTTACTTTCATTGTACCTAGACTATTATTCAGTAGAAAAAATTTAGTTTGTTCAATCAAGCAGAACATTCACTCATAGAAGTCCAATGTCCACACAGGATTTGATTGAACAAACAAATTTTTTCTACTGAATAATAGTTTAGGTATACTGAATAGCAAAAATGTTAAAGCCACACAGAAAAGCAGTAAAAGTCAATAGGTTCTCCAAGTGGGAACAACTGAGTGCACCAATCCAGGGCAAGCAGACGCTTCCCCCATGTCTTAATAACAGACAATGGACTTTTCCTCCAGGAATTTGTCCAAACCTTTCTTAAAACCAGCTACGCTATCTACTTTTAACATAACTTCTGGCCACTTCATTTTTAAGCTTAGATCTTTCCTTCCAAACAGAGACCTTGCTAGATGTCAAATACAGGACAAGGTAACTTCACATGGACTTAACTGTGCAGGAAATGAATCTCCTCATACACCCACCATATAGTGCAAAAATGTGCAAAGGTCTGTTTTTTTCTTTCGATCACTACATAGCCTAATGCCACACAAGCAGCGCTGTTACAAACATATTCTGAAGGTCAATGCTAAGGTTGACAAAGTTTCCTTCCTTGGACCAGAAGGAGATACTGACAAACCACTGGAAGAGATTCTAAAACAACTACCCAGAAATAACACCCAAAGACCCACTCAGTGTGTGAACCAGTTGAGTGGAGTGGACTAACTGGGGGTGGAAATGGGCCCAGAGTTTGCTCAGCAGAATTTCCCAGACTACCTCTTCCTCTCAACACACTGACATGCTACCACCACCACCAACACTAGGAACACCTCACCGAGTATGCCAGCAATGCTTATAAACTTTATAAAACACATTATTATATTTTCTTATAAAGCATATATTTTAACTGAACTCAGCCTTGCCATTCACAAAAATAGAAAAGTTCCCATTTCAAGCTGTCTCATGTACACTTTTCAAATCTAACATATTGTAATCACAAAACAGAAAATAAAATTATTTTTTCTACCTTTTGTTCTCTGATCAATATTCAAATCTTGTTGGTCCCAGGCTCTTGTTGTCTTGCTTGCCAGGGTCTCCTTTCTCCGTGCTAACCATCCGTCTGCCATCTCTGTTCTCCCCTTCCGTTTCCCTTCCCTCTCCCGGAGATCTGGCATCTTTCCCTTTTTTTGTCTCCATCCACAGATTCACCTTTTCTCAACTCCCCACCACCCCAGGATCCACCATCTCTCCCTTTCTGTTCCCAACTATCCTCCTATCCAGTATCCTCCTATCCAGTATCTGTTTCCAAGTTCTCTCCCTTTCTGTTCCTTCCCTCCCTAAATCCCATTATGCACCATCTCTCTCCCACTCCTCTGTTTTTAGACCCATTATTTCTAACCCCCAAAGTCTGGCATATGCACGTATCTTTGAACCCCCCCTTCCCTCTCTCCCTCTGTGTACTTTTACACCAGGACCCCCCTCCCCCGAAGGTCTGTCCCCCCTCCGAAGGGCTACACCCCACCCCTGAAGACCTGCACCCCCCGAAGGACTTTACCTCCCACCCGAAGGTCTGTCCCCCTCTGAAGGCCTAAACCCCACCCCTGAAGGCCTGCACCCTCCCCGAAGGATTGTACCCCCCACCCGAAGGTCTGTCCCTCCCTGAAGGCCTGCACCCATCCCGAAGGCCTGCACCCACCCCGAATGCCTGCACCCACCCCGAAGGCCTGCACCCACCCCGAAGGCCTGCACCCCCGAAGGCCTGTCCCCCCCCTTGAAGGCCTGACCCCCCCTTGAAGGCCTGCCTGCTTGTCCCCCCTTGAAGGCCTATCCCCCCTTAAAGGTCTGCCTGTCCCACCCCCTTGTAGGCCTGTCCCCCCTTAAAGGTCTGCCTGTCCCACCCCCTTGTAGGCCTGTCCCCCCCTTGAAGGCCTGACCCCCCCCTTGAAGGCCTGCCTGCTTGTCCCCCCTTGAAGGCCTGTCCCCCCCCTTGAAGGTTGGCACCCCCCCAAAGGCCTGCACCCCCTTGTAGGCCTGTCCCCCCCTTGAAGGCCTGCCTGCTTGTCCCCCCTTGAAGGCCTGTCCCCCCCCTTGAAGGCCTGCACCCCCCCTTGAAGGTTGGCACCCCCCCAAAGGCCTGCACCCCCTTGAAGGCCTGCACCCCCTTGAAGGTCGGCACCCCCCTGAAGGCATGCACCCCCCCTGAAGGCCTGTCCCCCCTTGAAGGCCTGTCCCCCCCCCCTTGTAGGCCTGCACCCCCTTGTAGGCCTGTCCCCCCCCCCTTGTAGGCCTGTCCCCCCCTTGAAGGCCTGCCTGCCTGTCCCCCCCCTTGAAGGCCTGCACCCCCTTGAAGGTCTTCACCCCCCCCCCCGAAGACCTGCACCCCCCCTTGAAGGCCTGCCTGCCTGCCTGTCACCCCCCTCCCCCTTGAAAGTCTGCCTGCCCGCCCGCCCGCCCCACCCTGAAGGCCTGATGCCCCGACCCACCCCGAAGGACCATTCGCCCCCCTGGCCTCCCCGCACTACCTATGAAGCAGCCGCAGCAGGATCGCGACGTCAGCTATATTTGCGCTACTTAGGAGCTGCTTCCTGCGTCGCGGTCCCGCCCCCTCCTCTGACATCAGAGGAGGGACGGGACCGCGGCGCAGGAAGCAGCGCCCAAGCAGCTGAGGGATTGCTGACGTCGCGATCCTGCTGCGGGCTGCTTCATAGGTGTGCTGGAAGGTCAGTGGGGCGAGCGGTCCTTCGGGCGTGGGGGGGGACTGAGCGGCAAGGCCGGGAACACCCCCTCAGGGCTGGTACCCGGGGCGGCCCGCACCCCCCGCACCCCCCTAGGTACGCCACTGCACCGAACCAAACTGATAGAAGGAGAATGAGCTTCTTCAGGGATCTGACCCAGTTCTAATACCTCTCCGTCTCCGTGCCGACCGACCCCCTCAAGGACCGACCCTTGGAAACATGTTTTCAGGCTTGGAATCCAGTTAAAAGGCAATAGACGCTCTGTCTATACCTGGGACCAAACTGAAAGAAATTTGTCCAGCCCTGGCAAGTTCAAACCCAACTCAAACCAAATTCTGCACTCCTGGGGAAGGGGGAGGTTTTGCTTCTGAGAAAGTGCTCCTTAGTACATCAGAATCTCTGTCTGCTTCTTGGCACCAGCACTGGAGAAATAATGAGACGCCCTACTTTCTTTCTGCATGTGAAGCCATCTGGAGGGGGGGGGGGGTGTGTGTTTGTGAGTACCAGAAGGCACTGCGAGGAAGGAACGGGGTATATTAGTAGATCTGTGTGTGATGGAGGGCACTAGGGCCAGCAGGAGTGAGGTACATAGTTAGAGCTGTAGAGGGGGGGGGGGAGAAGGAGGGTGTCCCTATTGCAAGGGAGGAGTGAGGTTTCCCTCGCCTTTTCTTCAGTCCTAAAGTTCACATTTTCTGGCTTTGGCTGCCTTCAGCAGTCATGCGACCGGGTAACAAAGCCCCCTGACACTGCACGCTGTCTGATTCGGCTGCTGTTGAACAGTTTGCGTGCCGGAACCCTTCTCAGGCTGAGTGGAATTTGGGTTATGAGCTGCAGGGAGTGGTTGTGAATTTCTCCGTGAGAACCTTGTGCATCCTCCTCCAGCTTGAGTTCCGATCCTCCCCGAGGCTGACGTATTTCCTGTTGCCTCAGCTTTCAACAGCAATCTGACCTGGAGGAGGGGAGAACAAGGCCTGGGAATGCATTTATCTGAGTTTGGGGTTTAGGTTTCTGCCACTTGGTGCTGAATGTAAGACGCGCGCACGAGGACGCGCACGCGTAGACGTCCCCACGTAGACGCCCGCACTAGACGTCCCCACGTAGACGTCCGCACTAGACGTCCCCACGTAGACGTCCGCACTAGACGTCTAGTGCGGGCGTCTAGTGCGGACGTCTACGTGGGGACGTCTAGTGGGGACGTCTAGTGGGGACGTCTAGTGCGGGCGTCTAGTGCGGACGTCTACGTGGGGACGTCTAGTGCGGACGTCTAGTGGGGACGTCTAGTGCGGACGTCTAGTGGGGACGTCTAGTGCGGACGTCTAGTGGGGACGTCTATTGCGGACGTCTAGTGGGGACGTCTATTGCGGACGTCTATTGCGGACGTCTAGTGGGGACGTCTATTGCGGACGTCTAGTGGGGACGTCTATTGCGGACGTCTAGTGGGGACGTCTAGTGCGGGCGTCTAGTGGGGACGTCTAGTGCGGACGTCTATTGCGGACGTCTAGTGGGGACGTCTAGTGCGGACGTCTAGTGGGGACGTCTAGTGCGGGCGTCTAGTGCGGACGTCTAGTGGGGACGTCTAGTGCGGACGTCTAGTGGGGACGTCTAGTGCGGACGTCTACGTGGGGACGTCTAGTGCGGGCGTCTAGTGCGGACTCAAGCTGGAGGAGGATGCACAAGGTTCTCACGGAGAAATTCACAACCACTCCCTGCAGCTCATAACCCAAATTCCACTCAGCCTGAGAAGGGTTCCGGCACGCAAACTGTTCAACAGCAGCCGAATCAGACAGCGTGCAGTGTCAGGGGGCTTTGTTACCCGGTCGCATGACTGCTGAAGGCAGCCAAAGCCAGAAAATGTGAACTTTAGGACTGAAGAAAAGGCGAGGGAAAACCTCACTCCTCCCTTGCAATAGGGACACCCTCCTTCTCCCCCCCCCCTCTACAGCTCTAACTATGTACCTCACTCCTGCTGGCCCTAGTGCCCTCCATCACTCACAAACACACCCCCCCCCCTCCAGATGGCTTCACATGCAGAAAGAAAGTAGGGCGTCTCATTATTTCTCCAGTGCTGGTGCCAAGAAGCAGACAGAGATTCTGATGTACTAAGGAGCACTTTCTCAGAAGCAAAACCTCCCCCTTCCCCAGGAGTGCAGAATTTGGTTTGAGTTGGGTTTGAACTTGCCAGGGCTGGACAAATTTCTTTCAGTTTGGTCCCAGGTATAGACAGAGCGTCTATTGCCTTTTAACTGGATTCCAAGCCTGAAAACATGTTTCCAAGGGTCGGTCCTTGAGGGGGTCGGTCGGCACGGAGACGGAGAGGTATTAGAACTGGGTCAGATCCCCGACCCACCCCGAAGGACCATTCGCCCCCCTTGCCTCCCCGCACTACCTATGAAGCAGCCGCAGCAGGATCGCGACGTCAGATATATTTGCGCTACTTAGGAGCTGCTTCCTGCGTCGCGGTCCCGCCCCCTCCTCTGACGTCAGAGGAGGGACTGGACCGCGGCGCAGGAAGCAGCGCCCAAGCAGCTGAGGGATTGCTGACGTCGCGATCCTGCTGCGGGCTGCTTCATAGGTGTGCTGGAAGGTCAGTGGGGCGAGCGGTCCTTCGGGCGTGGGGGGGGACTGAGCGGCAAGGCCGGGAACACCCCCTCAGGGCTGGTACCCGGGGCGGCCCGCCCCCCCCGCCCCCCCCCCTAGGTACGCCACTGGCCCTTCAGCACTATAGAAGTGACAAATAGTAGTAGTACTGTGCACCTGAGATAGACATGGGGGATGCCACTTCTTGCCCTAGGATTGTTAGCATGGAATGTTGCTACTATTTGGGTTTCTGCCAGGTACTTGTGATCTGGATTGGCCGTTGTTCAAAGCAGAATACTGGGCTAGATGGGCCATTGTTCTGATCCAGTATGGCTATTATGTTTTAGTGTTGCTGTCTAAGACACTGGATACTTCTCTTTGAAGAGTGTCTCAGGGGACCATTTTCAAAACATTTATCTTCTCAACTGTGAGAGTTCCTCAAATTGTCATCTTTGAAAATTTATTAGGATTAAGTACCTACATTTATGCTTAAAAATTCATTCGTAGGGGGTGCTAGTGAGCTCAACAAGGAATGGCTGCATAGTATTTGAGCTCCGCTAACAGAATACTATAAAGGATCGAATATAGCTGCAAAACCTGCTATTGAGGTTCCCTTAATAGCTCTTAGTGGGTGCTAAGCTATTAAAACCAGGAAGAGGAAAAGCACTGAGCCGATCTCGCCCCAAAAAGCTCCTGCAAGCAAAGGTGAGACAGAAAATGAAGCCATACAGGCGGTCATGGAAGAGCTCCGTTCCCTGCGAGATTTACTTCAGACCTCGGTTCAAAACACAGAGGATCTGAAGACTGATCTTACCTCTCTATCAACTGAGATGGCCGTGTTTAGATCCCGAGTTGATATTATGGAACAACGTGTAGAAACGAATGCCATGAATATAAAAACGCTGCAACAACAAGTGAAAAAAAATGGCAATCCTTGAGCAGGAGCTTGAGGATGCGCAAAACAGGTCGGCCGCAATAATTTCCGGATACTCAGGATTCCGGAAGGGCATGAGGGTCGAGACGTTCTGACCTTTCTACATGCTACACTCCTGAAAATTCTTGATCTGGACTTTAAATATGACCTCGAGATAGATCGGGCCCATCGCGTGCTTTCGCACAAGCCTGATCCTGAAGCACGCTATCCTCGGCCTGTAGTGGTAAGATTATTGCATTATAGCCAAGTGATGGATATCATGAAACAAGCTAAACTCAAGCACCCCCTGAAATTTGAGGGATCTTCCTTTTTTATTGTGCCCGACTTGGCTAAACAAACTGCTAAGAGACGGAAATCTTTGCTGGACTATCGACCTCGCCTCAAAGCTATTGGCGCAAAATTCGGCCTCTTTTACCCCGCCATGATGCAGGTCACCTACAACAACGTGACGAAGAACCTTACAAATCCTATCGACCTGGCTGATTACCTCGAGCGCACTGCTCCCAGTGCCATAGATAAAACTTGATGTTTCAACAAATTTAACTTCTCTACTCCTTTTTAAAATTGAGGCTGTTGCTTCGGTTGTTACCACTGTTGATTTGCTGAACCTGGCCCTCGCCTGTGTTCTGTGCCAGACATTCTTGCTTTTCTTTGCAAGTTTCGATACGTTCTGCTGTTTTAACAACATACTATTCTGTTCTTGTATTCGCTCCCACTGTTTATGATATATTAGTAGTGGATATACTATATGTTGTTATTGCTTTCTCTGGTATATATATTGCATGTTAACATGACACTAATATATTACCTTGACTCTCCGTATACCAGCTCTACTCTAATTGCACTGCAGCTACTGGATGTTATTTCTCTGTTTATATTCCCTGCCAGCCGGTGCACCCTATTGCAGCCCTTGTGGACTTACTATCCCATCTTTTTGCCTTTCTGTACCTATGTCTGCTTCTATCTCTTCTCCCTTTTTTTACAGAAGTACTGGATATTTTCCTGATTTCCTCACCAACTTTCTCGAGGACCATAACTTACTCCATCCCACGCAATCCGGCTTCAGAACTAACTTCAGCAAAGAGACACTACTAGGCTCCCTTATCGACACAGCAAGACAACACCTCAGCATTGGAAAAAAAATGCTGCTCATACAGTTGGACCTGACGGCGGCATTTGACCTGGTAGACCATAACATCCTACTGCAAATCTTGGACTCAATAGGCATCTCAGATAAAGTATACTCATGGTTTGAAGGTTTCTTAAAATCCAGAACATACATAGTAAAATCAGACAAAGAAAAATTCAAACCTTGGTCCAACCCCTGCGGCGTTCCACAAGGGTCCCCACTGTCCCCTACTCTCTTCAACCTATATACGGCCTCTCTTGGCGTTTACCTGAACAAACAAGGCCTATCCTCTTATAGCTATGCTGATGACATCACCATCCTCATTCCTTTTGACCAACCAATGCTCTTAATGTCAGACACACTACATAGAACTCTAGCTACAGTTACGACTTGGATAGAAGACCACAAACTGAAACTCAACCCAGACAAAACTAAATTCATCCTCCTAGAAAATAACAAAATCCCAACCATAACCAACTTAGAAATCAACTCTATCAACTACCCTTTGCAAACCACCCTAAAACTTCTAGGTATGACTATTGACAGAGGCTGCACCATGGAACCACAAATTAACAAAACAATACAGAAATCTTTCGCAGTTATGAGAAACCTTTGACAAGTCCGAAAATTCTTCGAAAAAACACAATTTCAGCTCCTAGTACAATCTCTAATCCTAAGTATCCTAGACTATTGCAACATCCTCTACCTTCCCTGCCCTGCAATAATGATTAAACAACTACAGACAATTCAGAATACAGCTCTGAGACTCGTCTATTCATTGAAAAAACATGATCACATTACTGAGGCATTCATCAATTCTCATTGGCTTCCAATCCAGGAAAGAATACAATTTAAATTCTACTGTATACTATTTAAAACTATAAATGGAGACAGCCCAATCTACCTAAACGACCGCCTCATCCAAACCACCTCTACCAGGCATAGAAAAACACCCCCCCCATTCACTTACCCCCCAATCAAAGAAGTAAAATGGAAAAAACTATACAACGGACTACTGGCCACTCAGGCAGCGAAGATAGACAACCAAGTCTCCAACCTATTGACAACAACCCCAGACTACAAGATGTTCAGAAAGGAAATAAAAACTATACTCTTCAAGAAATCCCTTAATAAAGCTTAATACCATGATAAAGCTTAACCCCCCTCTTACCATCCCCTCCCTAACCCCATATCCTACTTTTTCCTCTCTTGGAAACCTTCTCTGATCTAACGTTGTAACCCTTCTTCCATAACTCTTTTTGTAATCCGCTTTGAACCGAAAGGTAATGGCGGAATAGAAATCTGTAATGTAATGTAATGTAATTTCAGCAGTGTGTCTTTTGTTTATTCTATTGCTTACTACTGATTGTTTTGATCGGCCCTATGTGCTGTTTCCTAAGTATTTTGTACAAATATTTGCTTTCTGTTATGTTATCATTGGAGCTATTTCTCCCTTCTGTCATATTAGGAATGTGCACGACTGTGGAGTGTCCTTCATGCTAGTTGTTTTTTTTTCTTATCCACACACATGATGTTTAATATCTGTTCTCTCAATGTTAAGGGGCTAAATAACCCATTGAAAAAACAAAAAATATGGGAGTATGTTCAAAGATTACAACCTGATATCTTATTCTTGTAGGAATTACATCTTTCTGTAGGTGACTCTGCTAAACTTTCCTTTCCATGGGCCTTACCTGTTTTATACTCACCAGCCATTGATAAACATGATGGTATCCTCACTTTCATTAGAAAGAGTAAGAATATTGTTCTTCTTAATCACTGTACAGACACTCAGGGCCACTGGATAATTGCTAATATTCAACTTAATGACAAAAAGATTGCCTGCCTCAATGTGTATGGTCCTAATATCGATGACCCATCCTTCTTTGATGACCTCTCTAATCAATTGGCGTCCTCTTCAGAACAGTACATACTTATGGGTAGTGATTTCAACTTGATAATTGACCCTCTTTTGGATCAAAAATCTCATGCAATATATTAAAAAATCTAGATCATGGCACAAACTACAGGACATGTTGCTTCTATTTCGCCTTATTGATTCTTGGTGCTTACAACATCCTCACGTCAAAGAATTTTCTTTTTTCTCTGTACCTCATGCCACTTATTCTCGTATTGATTTTTTCCTGCTCAGTGCGGCTCTGTTGACTTTTATTGCTACATCCTCAATAAAAGAAATAGCTATCTCTGACCATGGAGCTGTGACTCTCCAATTAGGTGGTTTATGTACCGTATTTTCTACACGGAGATGGAGATTCAACAACGCACTATTGATTGAGCCTGATTTTATCATCCATATTAACTCAGCGATTGATGACTTCTTTTTGAACAATTTACCTGTCGATATGGATTGGGTGATGCTCTGGGATGCCTTTAAAACGTATATTAGAGGGAGGATTATTTCCTTTGCTGCCTATCTCAAAAAAACAGAGAATGGCTGTCCTGCAAACCTTGGAAACCGATATTAAACAAACTGAACAACAACACATCTAATCTCAAAATGGTTATTCCCTCCTCACTAAGCTTCGCTCTCTCAGATTACAACATAGCTTACTATCTAGTCAATTAGCTAACAACAATTTACTGTTAAAGAATGCCACATATTATATGGAAAATAACAAATGCGGTCATACCTTAGCCCAGTATCTTAAAAGTAAGCCATCTAAGACCTTTGTGGCTGCATTATCCTACAAAACTGGGGCCAACATAACTAACTCTGATGGGATCATTGCACTGTTCCATCGGTTTTACCAATTCCTTTATACATCTGAAGTGGAAGACGGGAAGGATACCTCTACTTTTTTACAAGATTTACCGCGGAGATTACTACTCGATTCTCAAGTGGGCGCACTCAAGCAACCGATTCAACCTTCTGAAGTGTCAGCTGCCATTTCCTCATTAGCAAAGCAAAAGGCCCCTGGGCCCGATGGTATATCTTTGGAATTCTATCAGTGCTTTTTGCCCCGAATTCTTCCCTATATGCATGCATTCTTTACATCATTGATAACGGATGGCTATGGTCGTGGTACATTCACAGAGGCGACAATTATTGTCCTACCTAAAGAAGGGAAAGATCCAACGGATGTCAAGAACTACCGCTGATTAACACAGATGCCAAGATATTTGCGAAAATTATTGCAACTCGATTACAACCAGTACTAGATACCCTCATTACTACTGATCAGACGGGATTCATGGTGGGAAGACTATCATCTGATAATACTAGACTTTTCGCTAATATCATACATGGATCTCAGTCTTCACCTCAATCTTTACTAGCCATAAGCCTAGATGCTGAAAAGGCGTTTGACCGCATAGAATGGTCCTACATAGTCCATGTTTTATCTTGGCATGGATTCCCTTCTTACTTCATTTCCTTAATATGGGTACTATACTCCAATCCATCAACCAGTCTGTTTATCAATGACACTTACTCATCTACCTTCTGACCCACATGGGGTACCAGGCAGGGGTGTCCCTTGTTCCCCCTTCTTTTCAACCTTGCTCTGGAACCCCTTTTAACTGCTCTTCGAATTAACAGTAATATCTTAGGATATAAATTGGGCACCCATGAATTCAAAATTTCTGCCTAAGTAGATGATGTGTTGATATATGCATCTCCATCTTCTCTCCCGCACATATTATCTGTGATACACCGTTACTCTGAGATCTCTGGTTACAAACTTAACCTTTCAAAATCTGAAATAATGCCTTTAAACTGTCTGGATGCATGCGCTGACGTTAAGAATGTTGGATTTCATTGGACACAGGAGAAAATTAAATACCTAGGTGTCTATTTTGGTCCTACCCTGGAAGACACCCTATCTCTTAATGCTGAGTATATTCTTCGTAAGGTTAATTCATTACTAACAACTTGGTCACCACTTAAGCTATCATGGTGGGGCCGCCTCGATACCATAAAAATGATGGTACTATCGGTTATTACCTATATTCTTATATGCTCCCATGCCTTTTACACAAGTCCTTCTACAAAAAAATCGAATCCCTTCTCACCAACTTTCCTTGGAACCACAAAACACCTCGTATTAGTTTACAGAAGCTCAAATGCTCCAAACAGGATGGTGGTGTCTCCTTTCCTAGTATTTATGACTATCAAATCTTCTTCATTCTAAGACAGGCCTCTAAATGGAATACTGATTTGGAAACATCGTCTTACCCACCCTGGCTGCTTCTGGAATCCATCTCTAGTTCTCTTCAACTGAAATTTGAGCATGCAATGAGCAAATCCATACCACTGATATTGAATCCCATCATGCTAGCTACCATTACTGCTATACATGAGATTGATTCTTTACTAATACCATTATGGAACAACCCCAAAATTAGGATACTAAATAACTTAGTGTTGTGGAAATTATGGCAAGATCGCGGCATCTGGAATGTTGGACAACTGTTTGATGGTCAACAATGGTTCACTGATATTTGCAGGACTTTTGACTTGCCTCCTTCACAGTTTTTTAGATGGCTCCAGCTTACACATACTATCAAAAAGGACCTTCTTCAATCATCTCCATGCTGTGGCTATCCATCATACTTATCTCTCTGTGATAAATTCTCTACACAGCGGCGCAAAGCTTCCCACTGGTATATGTTGCTCCAATTGAATAAATACTAACTAGATATCCGCGTTAAAGCCTCCTGGAGTACTGATGTGGATTTGGAACTGGATGACGACTGCTGGACAACTGTTTGGTCTAACATCAGGAAGACCTTACACTCCTCTTCGTTGCTACAATCTGCCTTCTTCACCTTACACAAAGCATTTTGGACTCCACCATGTGTTGCTAAAATGGGTTCCCCCCCATCTTAATGCATGTTGGTCTTGTAACAGTGTCCTGGGATCTCTTAGACACATGCTGTTTGATTGCCCTCTACTCGAGAATTTCTGGAACCAAGTTTGGTCAACAATAGAGGATATTCTGTCCATCAATCAATCTTTATCTTATGCCGGAGTCATATTTGGAACAGTGGCGATTCGTTGCCCCCTTTCTGAACCTGCATCATTATTACTGAATGGCCTAATGACTATGGCAATAAAGGTGATATTATCGAACTGGAAAGATCTGTCCTCTGCTACCTACTCTAGTTGGTGGTCCTATGTTTCCATTACTATGAAATATGAACAAATATATGTTGAAAAACTGGCTCACTCCGGAAATTTCATGAGATTTGGGATCCTTTGTTAGCATTCTGTTCTTCATACAGTTAGGGATGGTACTAAGGTATTGCTGCCCTATTGCTGTATCATCTGTATTCTCCCCTTGGTTTTGGATTTCTTTAGTCACAATTTGCTCCATGTTATAATTTGTATGTTTTGTCTGCTCTATTGCGTATTCTTTATAATGAATATTTTCTACTCATGTTACTTTAGATTTTCACTGCTGCTGAGTATTGCACATGTGATGACTCTTTTCAACTGCTACATGTATTACGGACTATGGTACACTGCCTGATCTCTCTTCTTTGTTGTTCTTCTACAGTTGTTTGTTCTTGTTTTTTGCTATATGCCAATAAAAATATTGAACTTAAAAAAAATTCATTCTTAAATTTAGGAGCCTAAAAAGTGAGTGGAAACAGGGGCAAATTTAGAACAAGAAAAAAGTTAGACGCTTAGTACCAATTTTCAGTATTAAGCACCTAAATTAGGCTGCCTGTCTGATATTGCCGCTTGGATATCTAACTGCCATTTAAAACTCAATATGGCTGAGACCAAGCTCCTTATCTTTTTTACTAAACCCACTTCCCCCCTTCCCCTATTTTCTATTTCTGTGGACAACACTCCTCCTCCTTGTCTTATCAGCTTGCAATCTTGGGGTCATCTGTGACTCCTCTCTCTCCTCTGCTCAGATCCAACAAACTGCTAAAGCCTGTCACTTCTTCTATAATATTACCAAAATCCAACCTCTCCTTTCCAAGCACACTACCAAAACCCTTATCCATACCCTCATTACCTTTTGCTTAGATTACTGCAACTTGCTTCTCTCAGGTCTTCTACTCAACCATCTCTCTCTCCTTCAATCCGTTCAAAATTCTGCCTCAGGACTCATATTCCATGAGAGCTGCCATATTCACATTACCCTTCTCTTCAAGTAACTTCATTGGTTCCTAATCCATTTCTGAATACAGTTCAAACTCCTCTAATTGACCTACAAGATCATTCACTCTGAAGCCCCTCTGCAGCCTCTCCTCACGTGTCTCTCCCCTGTGAACTCCGTTCATTGGGTAAGTCCCTCCTTCTCCACTGCCAACTCCATAATCCGTCCCTTCTATCTTGCTGCACCATATGCCTAGAACACATTGCCTGATTCATTAAATCAGACTCCATCTCTAGCAATATTCAAATCCAAGCTAAAAGACCACTTTTTCAAGGTTGCTTTCAACTTCTAACTCCCACTCATCGTAAGACACCTATGTCCATCCTTTCATTCTTTCTGCAAGAAACTCCCCAACCCCTATATGTTCTGTTTGTCTGTCCATATTAGATTGAAAACTCTTAAGAACAGAGGCTGTCTATTACATGTTAAATGTATAGCACTGCGTATGCCTTTTAGTGCTATAAAAATTATAAATAGTAGTAAGCAAATAATAGGAGCATAACTTCTATTTCCTTAATTTAGGTGAATTTGCAGCAGAAAACTTATGAGTCAATATTCTGCTGCCATGATTGGGGTTTTTTTTTTTTTTTAATAAATGTCAGCTGCCATGATAAAAAAAGATCTGGATATTTAGTGCTACTATCTGGTTAAAAACCAGCTCTGAATATCTGGATGTTAGTCAGCATTGGAACTTATCTGAATAATGGCAAAATTAAGTCCACTGTCCATAAAACTTACATGGGTAACTTAACTTTGTATAGCTTTTTATCTGTCCTAAGTTATCTAGATCAGTGGTTCCCAGCCCTGTCCTGGAGGATCACCAGCCAGTCAGGTTTTCAGGATAGCCTTAATGAATATGCATGGAGTAGATTTGCATGCCTGTCACCTCAATTATAAGCAAATCTCTCTCATGCATATTCATTAGGGCTATTCCAAAAACCTGACTACCTGGTGGTCCTCTAGGACAGGGTTGAGAACTACTGATCTATATAGCAGACTGAATATTTCCATTATCCAGGTAAGTTTCAGTACTGCCTTGACTCCATCCATTCTCCACCGTGGCACTATCTACATGGTGTCGCAAGGGTCTATAAGGATATTCAGCAACACTGTATTGCTGAATATCTGGTCAGCAGTACTTATCTCAATAGCAGGTACTGTTATCTGGATAGCTGCTTTTAAATATTGCCCCATTAGAATCCTATGTTTCATTGAAAATAGGGGGCAAATTTAGAAGCCTAATTCTAGAGCTTACATTTTTTTCAATATTGGACCCAGTGTTTCTTTGTCATATTCAGAAGGAGTTTTCCCTTTAGAGCCACCAACCAACCATATTTTGTATTGACCATATGCTGGCTTGTTAGTGATGAATGTGAAATGTCCTTTTACAGATCAACATAAATGATATTGAAGATAGACTCAAAAAACTTGAAGAAATGATTGAGAACATCAAACCACTAGAAGACAAATTGGTGAGCTGGTAGAAAACAGTGATTGAAAAGCAGCTGCCTTTCCACGGGGTGTTGGTCGTGAAGGGAGTCCAGGCATGGTTCCTCTCTGCAGAGAAGATACAAGGACATGGCATTGGGACTCCATGCCAAGAAAAAAATGTGCAATAATTTTCTCTGTAATACTTCAAAAGTTTTGAGATGTAGCTTTTATTTATAACTGAGTGCCCTATGTTGACCTGGCAGTTTCCTTGTGCTCCTTTGGCTTGCAGCCCGTATGGAGCAGCCTCTGTTAGAGCTGTGGCACCATATGCCTTCATTGGCAAACTATCTGATATTCCTCCTTCATTTGCTGCTAAACATAGCTGGTTAGCACATTGAATTTTTCAGATAGATGGCTAAGTCTTATGGTATAGCTGGTGATAATCCTCTAGCCATTTAAAAAATAATAATAAAATCTGATATTCCTCCCCCGTCCCAGTTTTAATCACCTGTTCTATCTAGCTAAAGCACTAAATTGATAGTTCTTCCTAGGGTCCACAGACCACTGCTTCCTCCAAAAGCCAGTACAGTATGTACTAATCACTGAGGGGTCAATATTTGGCCAGCAGTGACGAGTGTTATGCTGACTCTTGCTAGCATTATTCTCAGATATTCAATGAAAGATGTCATGTCTAGCTTTGGCATTGAATATCTAGTTTATGTGGAGCTGGCTAATGCATATCCAATTAAGTCAATATTCAGAACTTAAATGGCTATGGGTGCCACATAAAGATAGGACTGTATTTTATAAGGTCCAATTTATGTGGTTACCCTGGACGATTAAGTGCTGAATATCTGCTAAGTGCTGACTCTGCCCCTGGAATGCGCCCAAAATAGCAGGTTTTCACTCAGGCACTAACCACTAATTTTCAGTGGTGATAACTGGTTAAATGCCACTGAAAATTAGCAGATAGCCCCAATCAAGCGATTTAACCAATTGGCAGACGTTTCTGGCTGGTTAAATCATTTTGAAAATTGACCAGTGAGTGACAATTTTTGCAAATCACCTAGCAGCAAGATTCTCCTGGATTCTATGGAAAATGTGCTAAAGAACTACCCACACAATTTCTCTGGGAACATTTACGAAAGCTTACACAGGTACAAAAGTATCTGTGGACTTGCAACCTACTTTATCTGCTGGGTTTGGACAGGGAAAATTACATGCTTATATTTGTAAATTCTGTATACCTCGTACATGTGTAGATTGCTCCTCCAGCCCAACTTCAGCTCCCAAAACCCCATCTACTGTACAGCTAAACTATGTTTGCCATCATGCTTCACTCACTGATTATTTTATAGGGCAGATCAGATTATAAATACATTGGGGCCAACATGCAGACCGCAGGAGTTAGCTGGGCTAATTCCTGCGGTCGGCGCTGAGCCTGGATGTTCAATGATGTGCTGTTTCTGGTGACCAGCACTTTATATCCAGTTTAGTTTTGACCTCTCTAAACTTAACCAGCTCAGTTGATATTCAGCGCTGGCCAGCTAAGTGTACAGCGGCCAAGATAGATCAACTATTTAAGCCTAATTTGGCTGCTAAACATAGCTGGCTAGCACGTTAAAATTTTCAGTTAGATGGCTAAGTCTTATGGTATAGCTGTTAAGTGCTAATATTCAGTGACCATCTGATACTGAACATTAGCACTTAGCCGTCTTAGTGACCAGGAGCCATTCCTGGTCAGTTAAATAACGCTGAATATAGGGCAGATTGTCTTCATTGTATTGTATTGTTTTGTATTGTATTGATGAAACTGTGTATTGTTTATGAACCTCTTTTTTCTTTGTGTTGTATAGGTATTTTTCCAGTGCAATAGGTGAGACCGTAGGGTTATTTCCCTTTAGCCGCATGCTGCAGAAGAAATCCACTCCGGATTTTTCACTCTGCCTCTATAGTACTTCACTGGGCTGTTTAGCTCCCTCTACAGCTCTTTCCTTCTGCACACATGACTGTAGATGTGTTTGTTCTACTCTCCCTATTTTATTATTTTTAATTCGATGTAATTTTGTTCCCTTTTCAGGTATTTTAGTGCTTGGAGCGATTTTGAAGATTTGCTTGCTTGAAAATTCACAGACTTTGGTCTGTAGCTGACAGGCCAATCCCACTGTGTACCTGTTAACCAGCCTTCATAGTTTTCTCTGGAGATCAAGGCCGTCCCTGATGTGGTCTCACCTACTGTTAATCAGGGGTTGAGCGCAGGCTTTTAGGCGCCATTAGGAAGCTCAGCGTTGTCTTGCAGGATATCGGCTGCATCGTTGCACCTCCGCCCGTATCGGTGCACATCCGTTGGTCTGCAGGGTGGCGGTGTAGTCAGACATAGAAGTTTGACTGGCAGCCCAAAGATCAGCATTCCTGAACTATTCCCAGCATTGTGGCAGTGAATTTTCTCATACAGCTTCTGTGAGAACTGAAAACAGGCTGCAGCATTAATCCTGTCAGGTCACAGTGAATAAGTACACAGGCTGACACTCTGTGAGAGACATTGGGGGAGGTTGGAAAAGTGGGGGTTTGAGTGTTTCTGAATGTTCCCTCTCCTAAAAAAAATCCTAAAATTGCTGTTTTTAGAGTTTGGGAAGTCTGAAAAATATTACAATTTTGGTGCGAATTTTGTGATAGTGGCCCTCTTGGATTTTTAGCGATTTTATTTTCTAAAGCTCTCTGCTTCTTCAAAACCGCAAACTTTGCCTGGACATTTGCTAGGATGGAGTCCTTGGGCTCTCCTCATGTGGATTCTTGCTAGGATTTTGCACTGTGTGGTGTAGCTGGGGGGCTGCAGTGTCTAGCTTAGCCTCTCCTCTGCTGAAGCAGGTGACCAAACGCTCAGCTATCCCAGCAGGGTGGCCATCATGGTTTTCTGTGCTTGACACGGCTAGTAATTCCATCTGCCAGGCTGCGGACTTTCCGCAGTCTCAGAAATGCACAGTTTAGCCATCTTAGAGTGCCTTATGCTCCAGGAGCCAGACACCTTTAAAGAATTTTTAAATTTTTGCACTCTGGATTTTGGACACATGTATTCTCCCTCTGTGCAATCCCAATCCACCTCCACAGTGGTGTTACTTCTTTGGACATGTCCTAGATTCACTCTGCCACTCTGCTTGCGCTGCCTGACCTTGATCTGGGGAATCCGGATGTGGATGATTTGATTGCTGACCCCTAATTCGCTTCCTGAGCTGGGAGATCAGGGACTGTGTGCTGGATCTGTGGATCCCTCTGGGGTTTTGGGAGATTGGACATGCTCTCATGAGTCTGCATCTACCGTGTTTCCCCGAAAATAAGACAGTGTCATATTAATTTTGGGTCCAAAAAATACACTAGGGCTTATTTTGGGGGGATGTCTTATTTTTTTCATGTACAATGATCATCTCTCCCTTCCCTTCCCTTCCCTTCCCCTCCACCCCAATCCTATTTCCTTTCTCTCCCCCAAGTGTAGCATTTTTCCTCCCCTCTCATTCCCTTGTGCCTTCCCTCTGTAGCATTTTTCTATCCCTCCCTCCCATCCCCCTCACATAGCAGAACCAGGCTGACCCTCCCACTGTGAAACTGACATACCTCCCACCAAACAGTAGCGTCGGCACAGGCTGCTTTGTGGTCTTTTCCCACCAGATACTACTCTCTGCCGCATCACCACGAGACCGACATACCTCCCTCCAAACAGCAGCGTCGATAGCACTCTAAACAGGCTGCTTCGTAGCTTTCTCCCACCGGGGCCTTCCCTGTGCTGTGTCACTGATGACATCATCAGTGATGTGGCAGAGGGTAGGATCCGGCGGGAGAAGACTGTTTGGAGGGAGGTATGTTGGTTTTGCAGTGGGAGGGTTGGTGGAGTTCGGATGGGAGGGAGAGATGGAAAGATGCTGCACAGGGGGATGGAATGGAGAGGAGGGGGAGCGAGGGAACATTCAGGAGGGGCTTTGGGGGCGATCTAAATAGGGCTTATTTTTGGGGTAGGGCTTATATTAAGACCTACCCTGAAAATCATGCTAGGGGTGTCCAATGTCGGTCCTCGAGGGCCGCAATCCAGTCGGGTTTTCAGGATTTCCCCAATGAATATGCATGAGATCTATGTGCATGCACTGCTTTCAATGCATATTCATTGTGGAAATCCTGAAAACCCAACTGGATTGCGGCCCTCGAGGACCGACATTGGACACCCCTGTGCTAGGGCGTATGTTCAGGATAGGTCTTATTTTCGTGGAAACATGGTATTTGAGTCTGCGTCTTTGCCAGACCTTCTTTCTGAATCTTTACAGGAGGTCCTTTTAGTCACAAAGCCATTTCCACTTCTGCCTTCTAGCTTTGTGTGTGTGCTGGCAGTCTGCTCCCTTCCCCTGGCACCCTGATATGTGCATTCTGGTCTCTGAGTAGTTTGATTCTCTGGAGGGTGCTCTGTATGTTCCTAGAGTTTTGTCATGCTGGTATTTTATGGCATATTGTCAGCAACTTTTGGATCAGTCCAGGGTAAATTGTTGCTGGTGTAGGTGACATAATACACCTTTAATGTTAGAAGTTATACAGGATCACGTGTGGAGGTGGTCCTCAGGAAACTCTTTGATGCAGCTGCTTTAGGCATTACAGCTGCTTTGGCAACATCTTTTGTTGCACGTGCCTGCCACGCTCAAAAGCACACTCTGGAGAGTGAGGCGGTGGTTCCACCTCAACTTTTTTTGGCAAGGACAGACTATATGGCGGATGCATTGTATAACCTTTTGTGAGTTTGGTAAAGGTATCAGCATACTACTTTGCCCGCAAAATGCTTTGATGATTCCATTTCCAAGGCTTCTTTGGCAAGTTATTGTTTGGCAAAGGTTTGGACAACCTCATGGATTCTGAGATGGACCATCGTCCTAAGACTCTGCCTGATAACAGACCCAGACCCTACTGGGGTTCCGGTCGTTCTAATTTTGTGGCTCACAACGATTCCAACCATATGCATGTGCCAAGTCGCAGAGATCTTCACATGGCTACCAATGGCAGTATACTGGCTTCAGGCATTCCTAGCCTCTGTACTTCAGTTCTGCACCCCCTGCTGAACAGGCACAATGGATACCCTTCTGTGGATAGGGGGTCAGCTCTCAGCGTTTCTTTTGGCCTGGATGTGCATTATGTCCGACCACTGAATCTTGGACAAGCTGGAATTTGCTCTAACTCTGACATATTGGTTCATGGACTCTCCTTCAGGTCACCTGGACAAAGCGCTCAGGGTTTATACAACATTTCAGCACTTGCTGGATATTCAAGCTATAGAGCCAGTATCACCCAACCTCTTGGGCTCAGGCAGATACTCCATTTACTTTATCGTGCCAAAGGCCTATTCTGGATCATCAGCACATGGATTTTTGCAGCTCTCAAGATTTCTTGATTTTGTATGGAGACCATGCTTTTGTTTGGTTATTGCAGCAGTGGCCCCAGGAGAGTTTCATGCCTCTCTGGATCTCACAGAAGCATACTTGCGCATTCCTTTTTTTCCAGCCCATTGCAAGTCCTTTCGGTTTCATGTTCTAGAACACCATTATCAGTTCTCAGAACTACCCTTTGGGCTAACGACAGTGCCCTGGACCTTCACAAGGGTGATGGTGGTGGTAGCGGCTTACCTGTGACAGTTGGGTCTCCAGGTGCATCCTTTCTTGGACGACTGGATGATCAGAGCTTCCTTGTTGGCCAAGGGACACTGCACGATGGAGTTGAAGACCTGGGCTGGATTGTCAACTTAGGAAAAGCTATTTTACGCCCACACAATTGATGGAATACCTGAGTTCTTTTAAACATGGCTGCGGGCCATGTCTGTCTACCAGAAGCCCGCAGGCAGAAGTTGTGTACCCAGATTTCTTCCCTTCTGGAGTGACCGGCTCCTTCGACATGGGATTATCTTCAGGTTATGGGATCAATGGTAGCCACAATGGATGTGGTTCCTTGGTCGAGGATGCACTTGCATCCTCTTTAGCATGCTTTGCTCTCTCATTGGGCTCCGCACAGGGATGCCTTGCAAACTGTCTACCTTGGACTCTGAAGGCCTGAGCAAGCATGGCCTGGTGACTTCTCCAGGATTCGCTCCACAGGGGCTTTCCGCTACATATTGCCTCCTGGATCGTAGTGATGACAGATTCCAGCCATCGGGTCTGGGGAGCACATTGCAATTATTGTCCTGTTCATGGGTGTTGGACATCTTCTCAGTGAAAGTGGTCAATCAATCAGTTGGAGCTCAGAGCCATTTGCCTAGCTCTGATGAGATTTCAGAAGACATTGGAGGGCCAAGTGGTCTGGATCTTCTCTGACATTGTGATGGCAGTAGCCTAGGTCAATCACCAGGGAGGAATCAAAATCACCCCTCAGGCTCAGAGAGCCCGCCTTATTTTTCTTTGGGTGGAGCGTCATCTTCTAGCACTGATGGCAGCACATGTGGTGGGAGTAGACAACATTCCAGCAGACTTCCTAAGCATACAGACTCTGGATTCAGGTGAGTGGATCCTGACCCCAGAGGTGTTCCAAGCAATAGTGGGGCACTTCAACTTCAGGGCCGGCACCTACATCGAGCCCCAGACAGTTGCCGGTCCACGATACGATTGATGCGTCATTGTCTTTGGGCCGGCTCCCTCTTCCTCAGTGCTGCAGAGCATATAGCCGTGGGCAGAGGCTCCTACATGCATCCTGTGCCTGAACCGGAAGCCTTCTCTCTGACATCGCAACATAAGAGGAAAGGCTTCCAGATGAGGTGCGGGACGTGTGAGGAGCCACTGCCCACGGCTTTGTGCACTGCAGCACTGAGGAGGAGGGAGCTGGACCGAAAATAACACCGGGGGGAGGCCAGAAGGCAAGACACAGCATGGAGAGAGGGAGACAACAACGTTAGGGGGAATGATTTATGGCTCTTTGTGCTTAGGTACTACTAACTATAGAAGGTACTAAACAGCCCAGTGAAGTACTATAGAGGCAAAGTGAGAAATCCGAAGTGGATTCCTTCTGCAGCATGCGGCTAAACCCTATTGTCTAGAATGTCTCACCTATCTACTGGAAAAAAGCTTACCATGGTAAGTACATAATCTTCTTATAAATTCAACTTTCAAAGTATATTTTTAATTGGATTTCCACTTTTTGTAAGCCACTCTGGGCAGTCCTGCTAGACCAGTGGTCTCAAACTTGCGGCCCGGGGGCCACATGCGGCCCGCCAGGTACTATTTTGAGGCCCTTGGTATGTTTATCATAATCACAAAAGTAAAATAAAACAGTTTCTTGATCATGTTTCTTTAGCTATAAATGACAATATTATTATTAAGACTTGGCCAAAAGGAAAGATTTATAAACTATAAAGAATTTTACCTCATGTAAAATTGTCATTTCTTTAATAAGACTAACTATTTTTTCTGAAGCCCTCCAAGTACCTACAAATCCAAAATGTGGCCCTGCAAAGGGTTTGAGTTTGAAACCACTGTGCTAGACTAATGGGGCAGGGTATAATATACATATACAAGAGTCACCTAGTGAAAATTAAGAAGCTATATTTAGCCACTGTGGGGAGGGTACTTTTCAAGCCCTTTAATCTAGTTAACTCCTTAGATGTCTAAATCATTGTGGAAATTGCCCTCTAGGTGTCAGCATAGCACAATATTTGGGACTCCTTCATTATTAGGGCATTACCAGTTCCAGCTAGCCTGAGGATTTTGGGAAATTAACCCTAATTACTCATATGGTACAATAGAGAACTCCCATTCAACTGTTGGGCCAGCCCCTAAAAACTGAAGAGTTATTTGCCAATAGAATTCTTTTAAAGTATTTGTTACAGTTGTCGTTCTTTCAAAAATGGGATACAGTAATGGGAGAGTACCAGATAAGATGTACTGTATTAGAAAATGACCGTCTTCTTATGGGACTTGTTCCTCAGATTTCTGAGAGTGACAGCCTTCTCTGAGAGGGTTTCCATTACAGTGCTGCCTAATAGAGCAGACAGAATGGCAGACCCCTCCCAGTGAGGAAGGTGAAACATAAATGAAGGTGACTATCTTATGGGCAGTTTCCATTACACCAAAGGGAAGGTTGGAGGTGTGAGAAGATGACATCTTATGGTGGAATCTTTTTTAGCATAAAGTGAGAGGTATAAGAGAATGACTTTATCCAATGTGGGGAATAAACCTAAGAAGTATGAGAAGGGGATTTTTCTCTTTTATTGAGTGAATTCTTTCTCAGAGTAAGGTGGAAGAGAATTCTGCATGATGCTGTTTGTTTGTTTCTGAGGGCGGAGGGTCATGCTGTCAGTGAGAAACAATGAAAGATATGAGATGGGGTCTGGATAATACGAAGTGATGAGTGTGGTTTTCTTTTTAGAGAATGATATGGGGGAAAAATTTGTCCCTGTCCCTACAAGCTCAGTCCCTGTCCCTACCCCATCCCTGCGAGCTCAGTCTCCATCCCCATGAGCCCTGCCTTCATCATCAACACTATTCTGTGTCCCTATCCCCTTCGTGACTAGTGTCAATCCTCTGTGTCCCTATGTTCCCCCTCCCAAGTCCAACATCTCTCTTCTGTGTTCCTTTCCTCCCTCATGTCTAGCCATCTTCTGGGTTTATATACCCTCCTATGTCTGGCATTGCCCCGGTGACTGTGTCCATATACCACTCGCATGCAGCGTTCCCCTTTGTGTCCCTGTCCCTATGCTCCCATCCATGCCCACCATCTCCTCTCTTATTGTATATCTCCCTGTCTCCAGCTTCTTCCCTTTTACTCCCTTACACCAAAGTGTCTCTCCCCCCTCTTTCCTTCCTCCCTCCACTGTGTTAAATATTTCACTTCCTTCATCCCCTTGGTTCAGCATCTCTCTTTCCCTTCCCTCAGCACTTCTCCCATAGATTGAACACCTAGCTTACCCTTCCCTGCAGCCTCCTCTTCCTGCAGTCCAGTACCTCTCTCCCTTCTCTCAACAATTCTATTTCTTCCCTCTAGCCCCCCCTTTCCCATAGGTCCAACACCTCTCTCCCCTCTAGCTCCAGCTCTGAGCCATGAATCTGATACCTCTTCCTTCCCTCCAATTCTCAGCTTTAGGTCTAGCACCAGCTCCAGTCCCCCTCCACATAAGTCCAGTACCTCGTTCCCTTCCTTCCAGCCCCAATCTCCCCCATGGATCCAACACCCCTCTTCTCCCTAGCCCAGATCCAGCACCGTCCTTCAGTTCCAGCTCTGGAGCCAGCCAGCAAGCACCCCCCCTCCCGCAAGTACAGTAATAGCAGCAGGCAACATCCTCCACCACGGGTCAGCATCTCTTCCCCAGCTCCCCTTGTGCCTACTACCCGAATGAGCCAGCCACATCATGCCACACCAAAAAATCTTCAGAGGCCTGTTCCAAGGCCTTCCTTCAGCCAACGAGCCCCTCCTAGATACAACATCCGGTTTTGCGAAACCGGAAGTTACATCAAGGAGGAGCTCATCGGCAGAAGGAAGGCCTCTGAAGATTTTTTGGCATGGCGCAGCTGACTGGTTCGGGTAAGGTAGACACGAGGGGAGCTGGGGAGTGGATGCTGAGCTGTGGTGGGGAGATAAAGTGTTGCCACGCTGACCCTGGTACAAATTTTTTGTGCTGCAGGAATAAGGCTGTGTACTGTTCATGCAGGATGGTAGAAAGTCTCGTTCCCATTCCCGCTGTAAACTGGCCGCATTTTTCCCGTTCCTGCGGACTAACCACGGTTTGCCAAAGTTTACTGCAGGATCCCTTCCCCATGTTTTTTTGGTTTTGGTGGGGAGAGGATTCTGTCACAATAAGTTGAAGGTGAAGGATATATGATAGTGATTATCTTATGGGGAGATCATCCTTTAATTTTAGGGAATTTAGAGATATGAGAAGGGCAATTTTTTTTCATATGGTAGGGTCAAAGTTGTAAATATGGAAGTAAGTGATATGAGAGGGTAGTTAAATTTCCATGGGGAAAAGGGGAGGAAATTAGGGGACACTTGAAATTAGAAAGACAGTTTATTGGCACATACTTCTATTGAATTTACTATGTTGAGTCATGATTCAAAGTGTGCAGAGCTAGAAGCGAGCAGTGTTTAAAGAAAAAGTAGTAAAACTTCTTTCCTTTGTGTGCGCAGGATGACGTACAACATAGTATGACTAAAATCTACAGTTCGGAGAACTTGCTGCAATGGTCTTCTCTGCATGATGCTCTGGATATTAAGGTGAGTGCAGCACATCAATCTGGTAGAGATGAGGATTGAAGTTAACACTAGAGCACCATACATCTTCTGACAAGCCAAATGATAGAAACTGCTTTCTTCTCTTACAGCCTGAGGTCTTCATTTTAAGTTCCTTCCTGACTAGAAAACTCAAAACACATTTATTATTTAAACTGATTATGCCCGATGGGTCCATCATGCATTAGGTTTAGGAAGGAATCCAAGACTGAACCTGACCAAAATTAAAAGCAGGGTTCTATAGCATGTATGATGCTTCCAGCCACATTAGGTAGAGGGGTTCTAGGGTGGGGGAAGGGGGTTGAATTTTTCCAGCTGTATTAGATGTAGGGGCTTTTCTGAAGGGGAAGGGAGTGCTGGATGTTTCCAGCCACATGAAGTGGATGTACTTAGGGGGTGGGGGTGGGGGGTGCTGGATACTTCTAGATGGATTAGGTGGCGATGTTCTGAGGCAGGGATGGGTTGGATGTTTGCAGCCACAGGTGGAGATGTTCTGGGGGGTGGAGTGTTGGATGCTTCCAACCACATTAAGTGAAGGTGTTCTGATGTGGAGTGGGGAAGCTGAATGCTTCCAGCCACATTAGGTGGATATGTTGTGGAGGAGGGGGCTGGATGTTTCTAGTTGCATTAAGTGGAAGTATTTGGAGGAGGAGCTGGATGCTTCTAGCTGCATTAGGTGGAGGCGTTTGGAGTGAGGGGATGGTGGGGGTGGGAGCTGCATGCTTCTAGCCACATTAGGTAAATGTGCTCTGGGGGTGGGGGGTGGGAGCTGAATACTTCCAGTTGTATTAGGTGAAGGTGTTCTGGGTAGGAAAGGGCTGGATGCTTCCAGCCATATTAGGTGGGCAGGGGGTGTGGTTTGCTGGTTGTTTCTAGCTGCATTAGGTGGAGGTGTTCTGGGGTATGTGTATGGATGGGAAGGTGTTAGATTCTCCTAACCACAGTAGATGGAGGTGTTCTGGGTAGGGGATAGAGTATTTAGATTGTGGGAGGAGAATCATGCAAACATATAAGTGAAAATGTAAATTTTTGAGAAAAAGGTTCCTACAAGAAGAATGAGTATGAAGCACTGTCAGCAGGTTCCAGAGTGAATGTATACATACTGACTTCAAGATTGTGAGTAAAAGGTAGTTGTAGACTTTGCAGCAATATAGGTAGTTTAATATAGTGGCTTTTCTCATGTCTAACTTATTAGTAGAATATGGACTTTTCCTCCAGGAACTTGTCCAAACCTTTGTTAAACCCAGACATGCTATCCTCCCATCCCCTCACTCAAGCCATATATAAGCCCCCAACCCCCAGCACGTGACCGCTACCACCAACCCTTCTGGTGGTCTAGATAGATCCCTCAGACCTGCCTTTGCTCCCTGGTGGACCGGTGGGGTGTCGGGGACAGGAGCGCAACCCTCTCACTCTAGTCCTTTGCTGCTGGCCTGAGTAAAATGCTGCCTTTACCGCTTGCAGCAATTCATAGTACTTGTGTAGTACCGTGAGGCTCCTGTGAGAGGTCATGACAGCTATTTCCTCAGGCCAAGTTTCAAGTTCCAAGTTTATTTAAAAATTTGATTTGACAGCAAAATCATAATCCAATGCGATTTACAAATAACAATAAAATCAGGGTAAGAGAAAAAAACAAATTGATTAAACCAGACAATTAATACAACTTTTGACAAAACAAGACACAAGAGGAAAAAAAAAGGATTAAATACAATAGGATGGGAATAGGTTACCTGCTTAATTTTCACTTAACAACACTATTAGTCCGCTGTAGAGTATCCTGATTATATAGAATTCAAATAACTCAGTTAAAGGCGTCCTTAAAAAGCCAGCTTTTCAGAAGACTTTTAAACTTACTAAGTAATTTTTCTTCCCTTATATTGATTTGGAGCGAATTCCAGATTTGAGGGGCCATGACAGAAAAGATCATGTCCCTCCTTGAATAAATGAGTCTTAGTGAAGGGACTAAGAGGAGAGATTTTTCTTCAGATCTTAAAGATTTTGTAGGAATATGAGGGATTAGAAGCCTTTCTAGGAATACAGGAGCTTTGTTCGTTAATGTTTTGTGTGTAAGTAATACTATTTTATATGTAATTCTATGATTTACAGGTAACCAGTGCTTTTCCTTTAAGAGGGGAGTCACATGATCAAATTTTTTTTCTTTTGGTAATTATTTTTATTGCGGAATTTTGAAGGATTTGCAATCTACGCATTTCTTTTAAGGTTATTCCCTTGTACAAAGCATTACAGTGGTCAATTTTTTGATATGACTAACGAGTGTATTAAAATATTCAGTGATGATTCATCAAGAAATGAGGATAATGATCAACCTTAACCTATAAAAACAGTTTCTAACAAGTGAACTTATTTGATCATGATAGTTCAATTTCTGGTCCAAAATGACCCCGAGTATCTTTACCTTTGTGACTTCCTTAAGTATAGTTTTGTTTATGTTTATGCAGGCTCCTATTTTCTGTTCCTTCCTACATGGAATTAGCATAACCTCTGTTTTAGATGTGTTAAGAGCCAGCTTATTATCATGTAACCATTTGGATATTTTTGACAATTTCTCATTGATTGCTGAGATTTCTTCGACTGAGCTTGCATCTAAGGGATACAAAAGTTGAACATCATCAGCATATGCAAATGGTGTGAACCCAATTGATTGACTAAGAGTTAACAGAGGAGCCAGAAATACATTAAACAATAAGGGAGATAGAATTGATCCTTGCGGAATCTCAAAACTTGTTGAAATTGTATTCGAAGATGAGCTATTGAATGTTACCTTTGATGATCGTTCTGAAAAATAAGACTGAAACCATTGGAGAACAACATCAGTAATTCCCAATGATCCGAGTCTACTTAGAAGAAGATGAGGCAGGAGTGAGGGGGCTGCACTTCTACCTCCAATGCCCCACTAGACCACTAAAGAGCAGTGGTAGGCCCAAGGAGGCCTACCTAGACTATTGGGAGAGCTGATGTGCTGGAGGTGGGTAGGAGACTTATATATGGCACAGGGAGGAGAGAGGGAAGGAGAAGACTTTCTGGGAGGGCTGGGAGAGGATTTTTGACACTAAAACAAAAACAGGTATGTGAGCCAATATTCAGTACCAACACTTGTATAGATAAGCAAGGTGAATTAGGACAGCTTTTGAGCTGCCCTAAATTTGCCCACTTAGCTATAAGATAGCGGCACTGAATATTTCTGGCACCTGCATAACCTCGGACTCCTTCCTAATGCCATCTCCTGTACTCCCCTTGACCTACCCAGTCAGAGGTGATATTCAGTGATACTGCCTGCTTAATTGCCGCTGAATAATATCATGGGTTAGGCAGCAACAGGCAATTTGAATATCAGCTGGACAAATCATAGGAGCCAAGATTTAGCCTGGTAGCAGGCTATCCAGAGAACTTAACCAGATATTTTGTGTCACTTATCCAATCAAGTCCACTTTTGAATATAACCATTTAACAATGGAATAAATAAAGTCATTTAAATGGCTTGTGTGGGCAGCTTTGAGCATCCGTGTTCTGTGACATTCATAGTAACATAGTAACATAGTAGATGACGGCAGATAAAGACCCGAATGGTCCATCCAGTCTGCCCAACCTGATTCAATTTAAATTTTTTTTTTTTCTTCTTAGCTATTTCTGGGCGAGAATCCAAAGCTTTACCCGGTACTTGGGTTCCAACTGCCAAAATCTCTGTTAAGACTTACTCCAGCCCATCTACACCCTCCCAGCCATTGAAGCCCTCCCCTGCCCATCCTCCTCCAAACGGCCATACATAGACGCAGACCGTACAAGTCTGCCCAGTAACTGGCCTAGTTCAATCTTTAATATTATTTTCTGATTCTAAATCTTCTGTGTTCTTCCCACGCTTCTTTGAACTCAGTCACAGTTTTACTCTCCACCACCTCTCTCGGGAGCGCATTCCAGGCATCCACCACCCTCTCCGTAAAGTAGAATTTCCTAACATTGCCCCTGAATCTACCACCCCTCAACCTCAAATTATGTCCTCTGGTTTTACCATTTTCCTTTCTCTGGAAAAGATTTTGTTCTACGTTAATACCCTTTAAGTATTTGAACGTCTGAATCATATCTCCCCTGTCTCTCCTTTCCTCTAGGGTATACATATTCAGGGCTTCCAGTCTCTCCTCATACGTCTTCTGGCGCAAGCCTCTTATCATTTTCGTCGCCCTCCTCTGGACCGCCTCAAGTCTTCTTACGTCTTTCGCCAGATACGGTCTCCAAAACTGAACACAATACTCCAAGTGGGGCCTCACCAATGACCTGTACAGGGGCATCAACACCTTCTTCCTTCTACTGACTACGCCTCTCTTTATACAGCCCAGAATCCTTCTGGCAGCAGCCACTGCCTTGTCACACTGTTTTTTCGCCTTTAGATCTTTGGACACTATCACCCGAAGGTCCCTCTCCCCGTCCGTGCATATCAGCTTCTCTCCTCCCAGCATATACGGTTCCTTCCTATTATTAATCCCCAAATGCATTACTCTGCATTTCTTTGCATTGAATTTTAGTTGCCAGGCATTAAACCATTCCTCTAACTTTTGCAGATCCTTTTTCATATTTTCCACTCCCTCTTCGGTGTCTACTCTGTTACAAATCTTGGTATCATCTGCAAAAAGGCACACTTTTCCTTCTAACCCTTCAGCAATGTAACTTACATACATATTGAACAGGATTGGCCCCAGCACCGAACCCTGAGGGACTCCACTAGTCACCTTTCCTTCCTTTGAGCGACTTCCATTAACCACCACCCTCTGGCATCTGTCCGACAGCCAGTTTCTGACCCAGTTCACCACTTTGGGTCCTAACTTCAGCCCTTCAAGTTTGTTCAACAGCCTCCTATGAGGAACTGTATCAAAGGCTTTGCTGAAATCCAAGTAAATTACATCTAGCATATGTACTCGATCCAGCTCTCTGGTCACCCAATCAAAAAATTCAATCAGGTTCGTTTGGCACGATTTACCTTTTGTAAAGCCATGTTGCCTCGGATCCTGTAACCCATTAGATTCAAGGAAATACACTATCCTTTCTTTCAGCAACACTTCCATTATTTTTCCAACAACTGAAGTGAGGCTCACCAGCCTGTAGTTTCCTGCTTCATCCCTGTGACCACTTTTATGAATAGGGACCACATCCGCTCTCCTTCAATCCCCAGGAATCACTCCCGTCTCCAGAGATTTGTTGAACAAGTCTTTAATAGGACTCGCCAGAACCTCTCTGAGCTCCCTTAGTATCCTGGGATGGATCCCGTCTGGTCCCATCGCTTTGTCCACCTTCAGTTTTTCAAGTTGCTCATAAACACCCTCCTCCGTGAACGGCGCAGAATCTACTCCATTTTCTCGTGTAACTTTGCCAGACAATCTCGGTCCTTCTCCAGGATTTTCTTCTGTGAACACAGAACAGAAGTATTTGTTTAGCACATTTGCTTTCTCCTCATCACTCTCCACATATTTGTTCCCAGCATCTTTTAGCCTAGCAATTCCATTTTTTATCTTCCTCCTTTCGCTAATATATCTGAAAAAAATTTTATCTCCCTTTTTTACATTTTTAGCCATTTGTTCTTCCGCCTGTGCCTTCGCCAAACGTATCTCTCTCTTGGCTTCTTTCAGTTTCACCCTGTAGTCCTTTCTGCTCTCCTCTTCTTGGGTTTTTTTATATTTCATGAACGCCAACTCTTTCGCCTTTATTTTCTCAGCCACTAGGTTGGAGAACCATATCGGCTTCCTTTTTCTCTTGTTTTTATTGATTTTCTTCACATAAAGGTCCGTAGCCATTTTTATCGCTCCTTTCAGCTTAGACCACTGTCTTTCCACTTCTCTTATGTCCTCCCATCCTAACAGCTCTTTCTTCAGGTACTTTCCCATTGCATTAAAGTCCGTACGTTTGAAATCTAGGACTTTAAGTATCGTGCGGCCGCTCTCCACTTTAGCCGTTATATCAAACCAAACCGTTTGATGATCGCTACTACCCAGGTGGGCACCCACTCGAACATTAGAGATACTCTCTCCATTTGTGAGGACCAGATCCAATATCGCTTTTTCCCTTGTGGGTTCCGTCACCATTTGTCTAAGCAGAGCCTCTTGAAAGGCATCCACAATCTCCCTACTTCTTTCCGATTCCGCAGACGGAACATTCCAGTCCGCATCCGGCAGGTTGAAATCTCCCAACAGCAGAACCTCCTCTTTCCTTCCAAACTTTTGGATATCCACAATCAGATCCTTATCAATTTGCTGTGATTGAGTCGGAGGTCTGTAGACTACACCCACGTAGATAGAAGTTCCATCTTCTCTTTTCAGAGCAGTCCATATCGCTTCTTCCTCTCCCCAGGTCCCTTGCATTTCGGTCACTTGGATATTGATCTTTACATAGAGAGCTACTCCTCTACCTTTATGACCATCTCTGTCCTTCCTAAAAAGATTATATCCCGGTATGTTTGCATCCCATCCATGTGATTCACTGAACCATGTCTCTGTGATAGCAACAATATCTAGATCTGCCTCTAATATCAGGGCTTGCAGATCATGAACTTTGTTGCTTAGACTGCGAGCATTTGTGGTCATCGCTTTCCAGCTATTTTTCAGCGATAATCTCCTTTTTCGTATGGATTTTTGTGTCGTTTCACTTTCCGTTGCAATACTAAGAAATGAGTTGCTGATATTGCTTATGTTGCAGCCTTTACTACTATCACATCTTTTCTTTTGCCGGGGGTGGTCTCTATAATTGTCCTTCGTACATACACCACCCCACCTTCTAGTTTAAATGCCTAGAAAAATATTGTCTATTTATGTGCAGCAATCTGTTTCTTTCCTTCCTTTATACCTCAGTGCTATATTTAGAGGAGGGGGGTTGGGTGGTTGGGGTTGGGATTGGGTTGCGGAGGGGGTGGTGAGAGGGTGCAGAAATTTGATGACTTGCAATGCTCACTCTGCTTCTGTTTAGCTGAGTCTGTTCTGCTTATTTTGTATTCAGTACTGTTTCTCTGCTTTTGGTTGTCAATAAAAATTGTTTTCACTTAAATGGCTTGTGTGGGGCTTTCTGTGGATATTCAGCTGCACTTAACCAGTTAGTGCCACTGAATATCTCTGCTAACTAGCCTTTCTTTCCCTATCTAGGTTCCCCACTATCCCCTATTCTTAATAATTTCTATCTCAAAGATATGGGTAAAGTTTTGAAACTTTTTGGAATCCAATATTTCTCCTATATAGACATTATACCTTTTTCCCCATTATACCTTTTGATCTAACTTAGTGTACTCGTGTATGAAAGAGGTCTTTAATGTTCTATTTACATGGCTCTGTTCTTTGGATTTGAAAATCAACCCAGATAAGACAAATATACTGTGGATAGGAAAAACCCCATTAAGTGTACCGAGTGCATTCCCAGAATTAGCGGAGATCACAATCCCCCTTAATGGTAAGATTAAGGTCCTAAGGGCAGGGCCATCTCAAGAGGCTGTGGTGCCCCGAACCAACTTTTGCGTTCCCCCTCCCCCTACTATGCCCTGTCTCCTATGCCCCACCCCCTACCTTGGGGCCAAGCAGCAAGATTCTTGAATACTCCCTTAGCCTTCCCTCACCATCTTCAAACAGCAATTTTTACCCCTATCTTCAACAGCAATTTCTACCCCTTTTTCCTTACCTTGGGGCTGAGGCAGAGAGACCAAGCTCCTGGTAGGCGGCAAAGCAGCAACAGGAGGCAGTCAGCAGCCAACAGGACAGAAAGTAACAGGTGGCAGCGACAAGCAACCCCCCCCCCCCCCCCCCACAAAAAAAACAACATGGTAGATGCTGAAACAGTTTAAATGCTTCAGCATCCTGCTCATATCTACAAAGCACGCTGAGATTGGATGTTGGGTTTACAATCCCAGCATGCCTTGCAACCAGCATGTGATGTGTCATCTGGGAGGGAAAGGCCTGGGAGGTTCCAAAGTGCTCTGGGCACCTATCAGAGGCCAGTTGTTGCTAGGGATTGGACTTAAGCAATGTCATAGGCCAGTTGCCACAAAGGGGAAGGGCATGAATCTGGTGTCAAGTATGTAACCTCAGGCAGTGTCAGAAGAAGGAGAGAAGAGGGAGGAGGAATAAGTCAAGTGCCATAGTCATGTCCTGTTGGGGCCAACAACCTTTGGTCAGCCAGGACGTACATGATGGATGATGCTCATAAATATGATAGACTGCATACATGACCCTCACAGACCTTTGGTCTGATACCGTATATCAGTTCTTATATATAAAATGTAACCGTACTTTGCATCCACAAAAAACTCTATCCCAGGACAAGCAGTCAGCATATTCTCACACTTGGGTGACGTCAACGACGGAGCCCCGGTATGGACCACTTAAAAAGTGCATCGCCACCTTAAGTATTATTATAGTTAGAAAGAGTGGGCTTAATGAGATAAAGTGATTTCCTGAACATATGGGAAATCAGTGGCAGAAGGCCTATTCAGAAAATGAGAAGAGGCGGAGTCTAGTTATTAATTTAGATGGGCTAGGTACCAGGGAAAGAAGGATTCAAATTCCACTGCTGCTGCTTGTAACGTTGGGCAAGTTACTTACCCTCCATTTCTTCAGCTACAAAAGATTGTAAGCTTTCTGGAGAAAGGAAAATACATGTTGTATTGTACCTAAAGGTGACTCACTATGAGCTAAATTCAAAATACATTTTTTTAAACTCTGACTGGTTCAGGAATTTTCTTGAATTTTTTTTTGTCCTGCATTTCACAATTCTCCCTTGTTATATGAATGATGCAAACTCCAGAGGGGTAGCCATATTAGTTGGTGACATGGATATTTATTTTCTAAGAGCTGTTCAAAATAGATGGGCATAGTAATTGAATAGTGGGTTCTCTTTCAACTACTCAGGCAACAGGAAAAATTACATTTCTTCTCTATGGCATTGTCTTCTATAAAGTTTGCATGTATTCTGTTATGTTGCAGCACCCAAGCGCATCTCTCAGTGATGTGCAGAAACGTGCGAAAGCCAAAGAGATGCTTAATTCCTTGGGACAGATTCCACAAAAATATGAGGAGCTTCAAAACCAAGTCATTGAGCTGGAAAAGGAGCTAAGAAATCAAGCGACAGATATAGGTGAGTCCTTATACATCTCAGAATTTTTGATAACTTGCCACAGAACCATACAGTAGGATACAAGGGGCCGCTGAAAAGTTCTCAGCCTAATCAACAAAGTTGGGGCAGTCTCTATCGAGGGCTATACACTTAGTCTTGTGATTTTCCACTTATTTCATTCTGTTGGAAAAATATGGAACACAAGAAGTGGAAAATTGCTGGACTAAGGGGCTCATAATCGAAAGAGAAAAACGTCCAAAAACTGGCCTAAGTCGGCACTTGGATGAACATTCTCAAAAACGTCCAAGCGCCGATGTACCGAGTGTGTTCCCAGAATTAGCGGAGATCACAATCCCCCTTAATGGTGAGATTAAGGTCCTGGGGGCATGGCCATCTCAAGAGGCTGTGGTGCCCCGAACCAACTTTTGCGTCCCCCTCCCCCTACTATGTCCTGTCTCCTATGCCCCACCCCCTACCTTGGGGCCAAGCAGCAAGATTCTTGATTACTCCCTTAGCCTTCCCTCACCATCCTCAAACAGCAGTTTTCACCCCTACCTTCAACAGCAATTTCTACCCCTTTTTCCTTACCTTGGGGCTGAGGCAGAGAGACCAAGCTCCTGGTAGGCGGCAGAGCAGCAACAGGAGGCAGTCAGCAGCCAACAGGACAGAAGGTAACAGGTTTTGGACGTATTTAAAAATGACCTAGGCCTTCATAGTGTCGCTCAACGTCCAAAGCTAAACGGGGCGTTTTGGAAGGCGTGTCGAGGGCGGGAGTTGGGCGGGACATGGACCGGCTTAGACTTAGTTGTACAGCATGGATAACCGATAGTTTAACAACAGAGCCTAGACGGAACTTGCACGTTGTGACTTAGACCCCCACCCCATAAAAATTTTATTCACAACTTTAAATTTCAGCCTCCAGACCATCATCACCTGGCCGCCTGGCATAGGAAAGCCTAGTCGTCCAGCCCAGAGGCAGCTTAAGTCGTCTTGGGGGTGGGTTAGGTACCCATGGAGAGGAGAACCCATGCCCATAAGCCCCTGTAATCACTGCATTGATACTGAAAATGTGCACTGCCCTATACATCCCCCAAACCCTTTTTTACTGGCATATAAGTGGCTCCTGAGCCATACGGGCTATTGGGGTGGTAGATAAGTGGATCTAGGAGATTCTGGAGGTGGTTTGGGGGGCTCACCGTCACCTATAAGGGAGCTGTAGTGAGGAGAAGCCATGGCAACCTTTTTATGAAGTTCACAGCGGTGCCCTGTAAGATACCCCACTATTTAGGTGGCATGTCTGGGTGTGCAGTCCATCACTTTGCAGACCCCTCCCATGTCCAACAGGGCTTGTTCTAGGCGTTTTGGACTTGGACGGAATGTTGGACGGAAAAGTGGTATAAAGATAGACGATTTAGTGGCTTGGATGATCAGATCGGCAGGACGTATAATTAGACGATTTTCTAAAATAAAAAAAAGTTGGACATATCTTTTGAAAATGTTTCTTAGGCTCTTTTTAACTTTGGACGACTTGCGATATGGACGTAAACGGACTTAGACGTCCCTTTCGATTATGCCCCTCCACGTGTATAGGTCTCGATGGAGACTGCTCCAGCTTTGTTGGTTGGGCCGAGAACTTTTCAGCAGCCCCTCGTATATAATAATAATAACTTTATTCTTCTATACCGCCATAGTCGTAAGACTTCTAGGCGGTTCACATTGAAGCGAGCTGGACAATCAGCGAATTACAATATGCAGACAATCAGAGAGTTACAATATGCAGATTATTAAAAATACTTAGAATACAATATATAGTGAATTACAATGTACAGTTGATTAAATTATAACATTATACGCAAGGGTGGTTATATTAGTAGTAATAGAATTGGTTTTGATGTTTAGTGTGGATACTGTTTGGGTGATAAATCTATGTGCTGAGACATTTAATGCATGATCCACAGAGGCCTTTTCACCCATTTGGAGGGCAGTTGCCATACTATTTGGATTGCTGCAAAACCCAGGAGAATGTTTAACCCTATTATGTCAGGAGTTAGGCGCCAATTTGTCACATAATTTTTGGCGCCCAAACAGAAGTTATGCAGCAAAATGGGAGTAAACATCAGTTACCTTCATAACTGGAGGAGTAGCTTAATAGTCCAGGGGCTGAGAACCTGGGGAACTGAATTCAGTTCCCACTGCATTTCCTTGTGTTCCTGGACGAGTCACTAAAGGGCCCTTTTACTAAAGGCTTAGCGCATGCTAATGGAATTAATATGTGCTAAATGCTAAGATGCTCATTTTATACCTATGGAAGTCTTAGCATTTAGCATAAGCTAAGTTTTGGTAAAAGGGCATCTAAACCCTCTATTTTCCCTGGAACAAAAAGAAAAAGAAAAAAACAAAAATTAGATTCTGGGCCCACTAAGGATAGAGAATGTACCTTTATGTAATGTCACATAAAGGTAGCATATCAATCTATGACCTTAACCCTATAAATAATAATAAGTACTTTAGTGTATAACTTGCAAAGGAATGTGCATAAGGGCAGGTTACACACTTCAATATGAAACTTCTAAAATACTATAAGTTGTGCATGTAAGTGTTAACATTTATACCAGACTTTTACATGACATACAGTAAGTGATGATGCCAAAATGTTGGTGCATATATGTCAGCTTACGCGCTATTCTACAGCAGAATCTAGGTGCCCAGATGCTGTCACGAGTGAGTGCTGAAAATTTCTTAGCCCAACAAAGAAGAGAATGATATGGATATGATTCAATCAATGATCTGAAACAATATCAAAACATTTAATTTTGTTTCTGTAAATTGGCACTTAACAAAATAAGATAACATTCTTTTCAGCTACAGTGGCAAAATAAGGCTCAGAATTTAGGAAGTTGGTGGGATGGGCTGAGAACTTTTCTGCACCCCCCTCGTATTGTACTATTGTAGTGCACAGATGTATCCATTTTCAAAGTCCGTTTGCATACATATACTTTGAAAATGTCCTAATAAAAAATGTTCATATGTAGTTGTACCTTCTTTTAAGCGCAGGCCATAGGCCATTTTTTCAAGTACAAAAATGTATCCTTTTGAAAATACAAACTGTCTATTTAAATCTGCTGCCCAGATGGGTGGTACATTGTTAATCTGACATCGCCGCTGAAACCTGTCCATTCTGGGAGGCCCTGCTGGTAGTGAACTATCGATGGCATAGCTTTCAGCTTCTCAGATGTACGCAAGCCCCAGTGGCATGACAAGCCCAAGTACCATGACTGGGGACATTCTTCTACCCAAAGATATAACCTTGACATGTTCAATTGCTAATCAAACTCTAGTTTAAAAAAACCAAACAAAAAAAACCCATTAAGAACGTTTAAACAGCATCTGGCATCATAGTACCATTATAGGATGATTCTAAAAGAACACATCAAGTTTCAAGTTTATTTTAATTTGATGAATCGCTTATTTAGGTTTACTAAGCGAGATACAGCATTAATAAAAAATATAAACATATATTTAGACATACAATTTAAAATTTAAAAATGATGGGTTAGAGTCCAGGGGTGTCCAATGTCGGTCCTCGAGGGCCGCAATCCAGTCGGGTTTTCAGGATTTCCCCAATGAATATGCATGAGATCTATTTGCATGCACTGCTTTCAATGCATATTCATTGGGGAAATCCTGAAAACCCGACTGGATTGCGGCTCTCGAGGACCGACATTGGACACCCCTAGGTTAGATCAACAGACTTACAGACTAATCAATACACAAGGTAAGAAGGGACAGAACTACAATTCAATGCTTTAAAGTACAGTGAAGAACCATAGATGGAAAGAACATTAGGGAGGGAAAAATAGAAACCTGGAAGGAAACTAATATAAAATTTGAACAAAATCTAAAAATTAAAAGCATCTTTAAAAAGGAAACTCTTTAAGTTACTTTTAAAATGACTCAGATCGTGTCTTTAGCATATATTAATATAAGAAAATGAGTCAATTAGAAAATAATAAACAGCAAGGAAAGATGAGAACAAGAGAGAGCAAATAAGTTCCTAGATTTAGGAGTAACCAGTTTATCATTTATTAGGTTTACTTTTTCTTTTCCATGCATCCTGGCAATGCAAATGTGGTGAGCATTATGGCATATAAATAGTCCTTTTTATATAATAATAATAATAATTTTATTCTTATATACCGCCAAAGCCATGGAAGTTTGAGGCGGTTTACAACAAGAAGCACTGGACAATCAGTGAAGAGGCTCAAATCAAAGTCATCAATACAATCTTAATTAATGAAAGAAGTGGAAAGCTATATAGTTCTTAAGGTTACTGGTTGAATTAGCAGAGCTGTATAAATTCTTAGTTTACAAATCGATTGAACAAATTTGTTTTTACCAATTTTCTAAAATTGAAGTAGGATGAGGAGAGCGTGATAACGTTACTAAGCCAATTGTTCCATTTGCCTGCCTGGAAGAATCTTTTGAAGTGACAGGCCTTTATTGTTGGATAGGTAAACAGATGTATTCTTTGTGTGGGCCTAATAGAACTTGCCAGGTTAAATTGGGAGACTAGGTAAGTGGGGGCCAGACCAAATATTGATTTATAACACAGACAAGCGAACTTAAACAGGATTCGCGACTCCAGGGGCAACCAATGGAGTTTTTGATAGTAGGGGCTTATATGTGTATACCAGTCCATTCATGTAAAAACTGCTGTTTACAAATGAGCAAACTTCTAAAATAGGGGCTATACAAGGGACATTCAATAATTTATCTACCTCAATAGGAAAGAAAAAATTTTCAAAAAATTTTTGTTTTATTTTTCAATATAGTCTCCTAATAGCTCCATACACTTCATCCACTTTTCCTGCAATTATTTTAACCCCTTTGAAAATATTTTTTTTGTTTGACCTTCATACCAGGGTATCACAGCTTCCTTGATGTTTTCATAACTTGAAAACCGCTGTCCATGGAGGAATTTATTCAAACCACAGAATGGGAAATAATCTGAGGGAGCCAGGTCAGGACTGTAGGGTTCAGCTGCTGAAACCCACATTCTCGGCAGCCTGTGATTGTGCGACATGAGCACCGGCGCATTGTCGTGAAGAAGCATCATGCCTGCTGTGAGTTTTCATCATCTTTTTTCCTTGATTGACTCCTGCAAAGAGATCATTGTGTTGACATATCTCTCCCTAGTTAAGGTTGTTTTCTGTGGCATGAACTCCAGAAGCAAAAGTCCTTCATCATCCCAGAAGACAGTTGCCTTGACTTTGCCTGCAGATTTTTTTGTCTTGAACTTTTATGGGGCAGGGATGACTTATGTTTCCACTGCATTGACTCCATTTTGGACTCAGGATCTCTGAGATCGACCCAAGTTTCACCTCCAGTCACCAAATGATGAAAAAAATTAATTTGGTCTTCACGGAGCATCTCCAAGTTCTCCTGACAGCACTGGAGCTTGTGGCTGTCTAACATGGTGTCAGCATTCTTGGAACCCATCTTGCACTAACCTTGGACATGCCCAACTTTTCATTAATTATTTTCCAAACTGTAGCTGCTGAGATGCCTATTTCTTCCGCTATTGGGGAAACCTTAATTCATTTTTTTGACAAAATTAAATCCTCGACTTACTTGCACATTTCTGTGGAAGTTACTTCCACAGGCCGTTCAGTGTGAGGGTCATCTTCAATGGACTCTCTATCCTTAAACTGCTTACTCCAAAATTTTACTTTGTAGGATGATGGGGCAGACTCAACATAAACTGCAGTCATGCATTCATGGATCTCCTTTGGCTTTTTCCCTTCTTTTGTGAGAAATTTTATCACTGAACGATGCTCCAAATCTAGCAGTTTCTTATTTGATTCGCATGAGGATTCTCCTGACATCCTGTTTCTTGGAATGCTAGACTCACACTGAACCACATTAGTAACCTTGAGAAATGTCACAATATGCACAGACTTGTTTCAACATGCTTGCTACTTTCTTTCATATTCAGGTAGATAAATGATTGAACACCCCTTGTATCATCGTGCAATGAAACTTTAGGTTAAAAAAAAAAATCCAACCTGGATTGTTATTCCTAGTTATACGGGGCAATTTTCCATCTGCCCACATTGATACAAAGTCTATGCATACTTTTTACCTGTAGATGTTGTTGTGTTGTTGTAACAGTTTTCAAATTAAACCAATGCATGGAGTTTCTGTTTGAAAATTGCCATGGAACAAAGTACATGAAGTTACTTGTACCTATTTTACATGCAGGTAAAATATTGCTTGAAATTGTACACTGTGATTATAAAATACAACAGTTCACAAACATATATTTCCTTGCCCATTCTAAACACAACAAATTAACTTTTAGTTATGTAGACAGTAAAAAAAATTTTAGAAGCTAATTTATGAGGGTGTAACACTTTTTACCCAATGAGTCTCTTTGAAAATAGCTCTTTTTGTGTGATTCACATAACCACAGATTTGTTCTATGTCTTTATCACCACTGTCAAAGGGGTAATTCTATAACTTGGCATCTCCAGTGAGATGCGCCAATACTGTGCACTAAACACCAATCCTATAATAGCATCTGTGCACAAAGATGTTGTTATATGATGCATTTTGATCACTAAATTGAAAATAAAATCATTTTCCATACTTTTGTTGTCTGGTGATTTTATTAGTCTCTGGTTGTACTTCCTTCTGATTGTGTATCCAATATTTCTTTCTTTCTGCCTCCTGTATACTTCCTCTCCTCCGGACCTCATTCCCTTCCCCAACCAGCATCTCTCTCTGACCCTCCATGAGTCCAACTTTTCTTCCTCTCACCTCCACCCCCATTGGCAACATATCTTCCTCTCTCTCTCATTCTCTCCCTTGCTGCAAAGAGAGTGGGGGAAGAGAGATAGAGATCCAGGGTGCATCTCTCCCCCCTCTACTGTCACATCCAACATTTCTCCCTCTCTCGCACTATACAAAAAGTACTAGGTATAAAGTATTTAGGTGCTGGATAAATTTTCATGCGAAAGTTTGTACTTAGATTTCTAAGCTTTTTTTGAAACACTCCATAAATTAAATAGTTTTTTATGTATGGATCGTCAGAGTGCAAACGGGGACAACATACTTCCGATTGCTTAGGTCTACATTAATCCAATTTTTAATGAGTTTTTTTGTATATATCACTCTTTATCTTTTCTTATTTCTTCTTATCACTGTGCAAAAAATAATAAAGAATAAAACTTATATACCACTTATCTTGTGCATATTATTCAGTGCATTGTTAAATCTTCTGTTTCACTACCTCTCCCAACAAGCATGTTTCACAGAAAACTTTCTTCAGGGTTGAGGGGATCTATAACTGCACAAAATACAGTAAAACCTTGGTTTGCAAGTGTTTTGAAAGACAAGCAAAATACTTTATTAAATTTTAACTTGATATACAAGCAATGTCTTGTGATACGAGTACATACAGTATACATACGTCACATCATCACAACTGAGCCGATGGTTCTTCTCTCTCTGACGAATGAGCGAGGTCTTGCAATACAAGTACATATAGTATTTTGTATTAAAGTTTTTGGGTTGTGGAATGAATCGTTAGAGTTTCCATTATTTCCTATGGGGAAATTTGCTTTGATATTCGAGTGCTTTGGATTACAAGCATGCTTCTGGAATGAATTATGCTCGCAAACCATGGTTTGACTGTACTTCTTATTAAAATATGTTCACTCGGGGGCGCTAGTGTGCCGCGACGGGGATGGCTGCTTAAGCGTGTAGCTCCGGCGTGAGTGAAACTGAAAGTCTCAAATACGACGTGTTTAAGCTCATTAATTGTTTTAAAAACAGTTATTCGCAAGTATGTGAACATTAAGGCATAGGGGAAATCGGGAAAGCGCCGCAGTTTAGAGCCGGTTTCTCCCTCTAAACCGCCGCTCAAGATTGATGATGTCACCACGGCCTCCTTACTCGAAGAACTGCGTGCGCTCCGCTCCCTCATGGCCGAAAATAAAACCGTGACGGATGAAATACTGACTGAAATATCGACCTTTAAATCGGAAATAGCTGACCTAAACACAAGACTGGATACAGCTGAATCTAAAATCACAGTAAATGCAGAAAATATCAAATTGATGCAGCGACAACTCAACAGAATTACACAGCTAGAAAGTGATCTGGAGGATTATGGCAACCGCTCTCGAAGGAGCAAGTTTCGTATTCTTGGCATACCTGAGGCTCGAGAAGGGCGAGACATGGTGAAATTCCTGGAAGACATGCTTCCTAAGTTGCTCAAGTTGGATTTCAAGCAGGCATTTGAAGTAGAACGAGTGCATCGGGTCCCTACCCAGCAGCCCAACACTCCTGGCAAATACCTGAGACCAGTGATTGTGAAACTGCTCAGGTACATGCAAGTGCTTGAAATAATGCAGCAGGCCAGATTACAAGCTCCTATCAAGTATGAAAGCCATACCCTGTTGTTTGTTCCAGATCTTTGCAAACAAACTGCTAAAGCCAGAAAAAAGCTGTTGGAATATAGACCCAAGCTGAAGCAGCTTGGAGCAAAATTTGGGATGCTATATCCTGCCAAAATGAGAATCACACTAAATAACTGCACAAAGGATTTTACCAGACCAGACGAGCTTGCTGACTACCTTGAAAAGCTGTCACCGAGCCGTATTGATAATACCTGATGAGTATATCATCTTTTATGTTCTGCTCATTTTAATATCAACTATAATGATCTGTCATTGATTGTTGGTCAATACCACGGTGTTATGGTACTGACTTTATATTGTGGTTGAACATGTTGTTGATCTCGTTATTCTGACTAGTTTCAGCTATTTGCTCACGCCTATTGGCCATGTTTGAGACCTCTCCACGTGCTCACTTTCCCGTGTTTAACTTCCATCTATGTTGAATGAGCTTACATTCTTAATTTTCTCTTTTTTCTATTGTTACTCTATAGATGACAAACTGAGTGTTTGCTGTCACGTGTACCTGCTGTGCTATTACTTGTGTATTATTGCTTCACTTATGGGAATTCATTTATTACTGTTTGTATGCCTCTTCACTGTTTAACGCTCAATGTTAAAGGGTTAAATAACCCGATTAAGAAAAAAAAAAATCTTTAACTACATTTCTAAATATCAGGCAGATATCATTTGTTTACAGGAGACACATCTTACTGAATCTGAATCCAAAAAATGCAGTCTTCCTTGGGCCTTTCCGGTGTTATATTCACCAGCACTAGGAAAGAAAAATTGCGTTTTACTGTTTATCAAAAGAAGGCAAGACATCACCATTCAGTCTCATCTTACAGATTCTAACGGCCGATGGATAAAGGTATGCCTTGATGTAGCTGGGACTAAGTTAATGTTAGTTAATGTATACGGCCCTAATTTGGATGATGTTAAAAAATTTTTGAGGAAATAGCTGAGATTCTAAATGAAAGTAGAGACTCCCATTATATTATTGGAGGAGACTTTAATGTTTTTCAAGACCCTTCAAGAGATAGGAAGTCGTCAATATCTTATAAAAAGTCTAAAAATTGGTTTTCACTGCAAGATATTATCTCTCAATTTAAATTCGTGGATGCTTGGAGAATTACACATCTAGACGACAAGGACTATACCTTTTACTCCATGCCTCATAACTCCTAATCACGACTTGATTTTTTTCTAATTAGTCAATCATTAGTATGTTTCATAAAGTCATCTGACATAAACGAAATTAGTGTGTCAGATCATGCAATGGTACAACTTCAACTAACTGCATTTGGAAAGGTTTCCTCAACAGGACAGTGGAGGCTAAACAACTCACTCCTACATGAGGAGGACTTTCAATAATATATTGGGTCTGCAATCACTGAATACTTCTATAATAACAAACCCAAAGACACAAGATGGCCCTTCATTTGGGATGCTTTTAAGGCGTTCGTGAGAGGTCTTGTCATCTCCTATGCTGCATCTCGGAAAAAAACTGCAATGAATGAATTGCTTAGTCTAGAATCTGAGATCAAAACTTTGGAAAGGGAACATTCCTTGGATACTACTAATATGGTAAAGTTGGGTAAGCTGAGGGCTACACGCTTCTCGTACAACGTTACTTTAAGTAAATTAGCTGCTAATCAAATTTACTCACAACATGCTATCTATTATGCAGACACTAATAAGTGCGGCCATAGTTTAGCCAACTACTTAAAGGGTAGGAGAGATAAAACCAATATAACAGCGATACACACCGATACTAACGCCTTGTTGACAGATCCTAAAGATATCTTGTCTTCTTTCCAAAAATTTTACAATCGTCTGTATGCATCGGAGTTGGACACTGAGGTCGACATCACTGGATTTCTCACTGATCTACCTCATAACACCATAGATGAACCGGACAACGCAAGATTGAGTGAGCCTATCACCACCTCTGAATTAATAGAGGTAATCAAATCCATGGTGAAATCAAAAACTCCAGGCCCTGACGGGTTAACAAATGAGTTCTACTCTACCTTTAGCGAACTGGTGGTGCCTCATTTGCTTACCTATTTCAACTATCTCATTACAACTGGGGATGTCGTCGGTTCCTTTACGGAGGCCACAATAATAATACTTCCTAAGCCAAATAAGGATCCACTAAAAGTTTCCAATTATAGACCCCTTTCTATGATAAATACTGACGCAAAGATCTTTGCCAAACTCCTGGCTACCAGACTACAACTTGTGCTTCCTAAAGTCATTGCAAAGGACCAAAATGGCTTTCTGTCCGATAGATTCTCTAGTGACAATACTCGCACTTTCCTCAATGTCATCTCGAGAGCTGGTGAAATGACAGATCCATTGGTTGCTGTCAGTTTAGATACGGAGAAGGCCTTTGATAGGATAGAATGGTCTTATTTATTCCATGTTTTTCAATGGTTTGGATTCCATCCGCACTTTATTACCATGCTTCGAGTGCTTTATACTTCTCCTCTCACCAGAATATACATAAATGGATTATTTTCAACTTCCTTCAATCCAACAAGGGGTACTCGTCAGGGGTGCCCCTTATCTCCTCTTTTGTTCAACTTGGCACTTGAACCTTTACTAATAGCATTGAGGAATAATGCTGATATCAAAGGTATCTGTACAGCTGGGAATGAAATTAAGGTTTCCGCTTATGCAGACGATGTGTTATTATATATTACCTTGGATTCCATCCGTCCTGCATTAAATCTCATTGACTCTTATTCACTAGTATCTGGATACAAGTTGAATCTCACAAAGACAGAAGTGATGGCTTTGAATGCCCCAGAAGCGTGCAAAACGATTCAACGCATGGGACTACAATGGTCTGGAAGAAAGCTCAAATACCTGGGTGTATTTTTTGCACCGACGATTGAAGAAACAATTCAACTTAATACGGAAAATCTTCTTGATCTAGTCTTGAAAATGACTACTAGATGGCTGCCCCTTCGATTATCATGGTGGGGGCATCTTGACACAATAAAGATGATGATAGCTCCGGTGGTAAATTACACACTAAGTATGATACCGGTCTATTTTAAAAGATCTACTTACAAGTCGATTGAATCCTTACTCACCAAATTTCTATGGAATAACTCTACTCCACATATCAGTCTAAAGAAATTAAAAAAAGATAAAACTGATGGGGGAGTCCGATTTCCAAGTTTCTATGAATACCACTCCGCTATGTTGTTACGTCAGGGAGCACACTGGATATTGGACCCTTTTGATGAAGATTTCCCGGCTTGGGTTACTCTAGAAACAGCTACTATCAACAATGCCGATGTTTTTACTGACACATTCCTGACAACTACACCTGAATTGCCTTGTGATCCTGTTTCATCCACTAGATTGGCACTTAAAGACGTGGATAATCTTCTAGAGACGAAATGGAGGGATACAACTTACATCTCTATTTGGAATAACCCGAAAATTGTCATTGAAGATAAAACCATAAATTGGATTCCGGGGAAACGGGCTGGTATTACTTTTCTAGCGCATTTATATTGTGACAGTTCTTGGATTCCATTTGAAAAATTGTGTCAAGATTATCATTTGCCGTCGTCTCACCATTATAGATGGCTACAATTGTGTCACGCTATTACAGCGAGTTATGATTTGAGATCTATTAAACAAACCAGACCTTCTATATTGAGATTATATGATTTAATGAAGCTTAAATGCAAAGGACACACATCTGCTTGGTATACAATGCTTGTCAATCTCAAATTTGATGCTACATTAGGTTTGTATGACATATGGGCACAGGATACTGGTGTCACTATGAAATTAAGTACCTGGTCCAAAATATGGAAAGATACCATTTTGACACTCCATTCTGCAAATATCGTGCAATTCTCTTTCTTCCTAATGCACAGAGCTTTCTGGACCCCCTATAAATTGGCCAAATTGCCTACTTCTGATGTTAGCTGTTGTTGGTCGTGTAGGATGTACGATGGTACACTTGATCACATGATCTTTTCCTGTCCTCCTATAAAAACTTTCTGGCTACGAATTTGGAAAACAATTACTGATATACTTAAAATCAAAGAACAGCTGACATTAGCTGTGGTGGTCTATGGTTCTTATGGGTTAACAAACACTCTTGATGACCCCAATGCAAAACTGTTAAAATGTTTAATTCTGATTGCATTGAAACTCATATTTTCCAACTGGAAAAATCCTGATAATCTGTCTCACACTTTATGGTGGCATAATGTTTGTTTAATTATGCGATATGAACAGAGTTTCGCTATCAAACATGGAGGGGTCAATAAACATGATATTATATGGCACCCTCTGTCAGTTTACTGTGAAGCTCTGCGTACTCATGACTGATGTATTTTCACTTGCATTGATACACTAGTGATGCACACTTTATTGGTCACAATATGTCGAATTCTTAGATACTGTTTGTCATCTACTGTTTATGCTTGTTCTTTATATTTCTTTATGGTTCTGACTCATTACACTTTTTGTAGAATCTGTCAAATATTTGTACTACTGTTTTATTAATAAAACCAATAAAAAACATTGAACTTAAAATATGTTCACTCAAGTATTCATAATTCAACATCCAAGTACAATAACAATGTAATATAGCAGTGATAGCCAAAATTACACATGCTTACCGTCTGAGGGATCTGTAACAATCTTCCTATCCGTGATTACTCAAACAGCAGTCACACACTCTCAGTCACAGAGTCAGCAATAATATATGGTGCAGTTTTATAATAATTTTTATCAGAAGTCCTTGGGGATATCAGATTGTCTTACAAACAACATAGTTTGAAAGGGTTATTTCCTCATATTACCCCGTGGTACCTCCTCCTCCACTTGTTCTTTTACTTTTTCTATTTACTTTTTTCTTTTTTCTATTAATTATTCATGATTCTATGATAGAGTATACTTAGCTTTCAGCCTTGCTCAGTGTTCCCTCTAAGCGGGCGGGTGTTGTGAGCAAACTTTTTTCACCGTGAGCCAAAAATATCGGGCACCAGCAAGTTATGAGCCAACTCGCCCGATTCTCCTCTCGCCGCCCTGCCATCTGCCGTACGCCTCTTCCGATCGTGCGCTGTGACGAGAAACGTGTGCGCTGCGATGTAATATTTTGTGCGCCAGCGCACGCCAGCGCAGCTTAGCGGGAACACTGGTTCAAATGGTTTTATTTATTTCCCCAAATTTATTTTTGTTATACGCATTGAAAATATTTGATATTGCGTTTAAATCAAAATCTCAATAAACTTGAAACGAGTGCCCGTGAGATTGTGGGAGGGTTAAATACTCAAAACTTAGAAGTTTTTGCTACGCCAGCTTTCTGGTATCTTTACATACAGTGGCGTACCTAGCATATGTAACATCCGGGGCCCATCATTTTTTGGCACCCCCCCCCATCTGTAAGAAAAACATGATTTTTAGTAACAAACCACACGTCACACATGAGTACCTAGGAAAAGGCAGCATCTTACATATTGCAGTGAGCAGTACATCAATACACCCATTGTAAAACTAAACAAGCCAGACCAGCACAGATCAATCCTACACCGTCAATCCTAACAGAAAACCATGTCTTTCGAACACACAGAACACAGAAAACACCTTCGCCTAGTAAGGAATATGTAATCACAAACTAACCCCTCCCTCTTTTACAAAACTGTAGTGTGGATTTTAGCTACGGAGGTAACAGCTCTGATGCTCATAAAATTCTGAGCATCAGAGCTGCTACCACCAAGGCTGGTGCTAAAAACGCTTCACAGTTTTGTAAAAGGGGGGATAAAATAAAAATACATAGACAAAGGTTAAATTGAACCAGCAAGAAGCTGGACTCTGCATACAATGCTTCACAGAAACAGTGACACATGTCTCCTAAAGCAATAAATAAATAGAAATTTTTTTCTACCTTTGTCTTCTGTGGTTTCTCCTTTCCTCATCTTCTTGTAACTCTCTTCCTTCCATCCACTGTCTGCCGTCTCTCTTCCCCTATATGGCATCTTCTCTCCTTCTATGCCCCTTCCAGAAACTGTATGCCTCCCCCTTCCATCTCTCCTTTCACCCCATTGGTCTGGCATCTCTCTCCTCGCCTTCCCTCTCCCACACCTCTCCTCATAGTCTGGTATCTCCCCTTCCCTGATTCTCTGGCATCTCTCTCCTTTCCTTTTCTTCCATCTTTCGCTCCCCCTCCATGCTCTCACATCTCCCCCTTCCTTTTCCCTTAGACTGGCATACCTTCCTCCTACGCTCCAAGCCCTGGCATCTCCTTTAATTCCCTCCCTCATCTTCCTTCTCCCTCCAGCTGGGTACCGCAACACTCTTCCCTGCAGCTCTGCACTTCCCCACAATTGCCATGCTTCGGTTCCTCTTCTTCCTTCCTTCCTCCCCCCCCCCGCGGGACCCTGCGGCACCATCAACTCTTACTCCCTCTAATGTCGGCCCTGCAGCTCCAGACTTCCTCGCACCTTCTCCCCTCCCCCTTTGGATCGCTATTATTTTAAATGTTATAGCCGCGGAGCTGTATCCATCAGTGGAGATGTCTAACCTCGGCCTGCCCCGGAACTCTTACTGCAACAGTGACTTCCTGTTCCTGCCTAGACGGGCGTCTGCTGCAGTAAGAGTTCCGGGGCAGGCCGAGGTTAGACATCTCCACTGATGGATACAGCTCCGCGGCTATAACATTTAAAATAATAGCGATCCAAAGGGGGAGGGGAGAAGGTGCGAGGAAGTCTGGAGCTGCAGGGCCGACATTAGAGGGAGTAAGAGTTGATGGTGCCGCAGGGTCCCGCGGGGGGGGGGAGGAAGGAAGGAAGAAGAGGAACCGAAGCATGGCAATTGTGGGGAAGTGCAATCCCCCCAATGCGTCCCCTTACCTTACCGACGCGTGTGTGCGCTGTGAAGAGAAACTTTGCGCTGCGATGTAATATTTTGTGCGCGAGCGCAGGCCAACGCAGCTTAGCGGGAACACTGGGCCCTTGCTATATATCCCCTCAACGGCCCCTTACCGTTTGAGGGAGCATTAAACTGCCGTGTATCATGGTCGTTTGTATTTCCTGCATTTTTAAACTCAGCTGATTTGGCGCTATGTATTGATGTACTAGCATCAAAAACACTCAGCAGGAAGAATACACTATGTTACTTGAATCTTTTAGATAAGAAGAAATAAGAAAAGATAGTGATATATATACAAAAAACTCATTAAAAATTGGATCGATGTAGACCTAAGCAATCGGGAGTATGATGTCCCCGATTGCACTTTGAAGATCCATACATAAAAAACTATTTAATTTAAGGAGTGTTTCAAAAAAAGCTTAGAAATCTAAGTACAAACTTTCGCATGATAATTTGTCCAGCACCTAAATACTTTACAGCTAGTACTTTTTGTTTAATAGACTTTATGACCACATACTAAGCTAAGTGGCTTTTGTATTTTGATAGCAGTTATAGAGCACTAGCATAAATCCAAATTAATGTCCCATTATTTAGGCATGACAGTTTACTCTAAGTAAAAGGCAGGCATAAATGGGAATGCCTAGGTTCACCATGAAATGCATATAACATAGTATTCTATACTTGTGTAGATCTCGTGTGGTAGTATTACAATGCTACCATTAGGTGCCACTAGCATACTATACTGTATATTCTATACCCACATGTACATTTCCTTCCAGTTATGTGCTATCTTATAGAATACTATGTGGTGCACTTAATGTGGGTAAGTGCCAATTTTGTTGGCATGTATGCACATAAGAGATTTATAGAACTAACCTTTTGTTTTGTTTGCAGCCAACATCAATATTCCTGCCAACTTACTGCATCAGCTACAAAACTTGCAAGATGAAATAGACAACTTGCAGATGGAAGGAGTGAAGGTAAGTATTTTAAGCATTTGCTGTCCAACTATTACACTTGCTAGCCTGCAAAAAGAAATGTTTTAGCTGACAAGAGATGACTGACAATGTCTTTGAGCCCAGGTGAAGAAAAATGTCAAACCTCTGGAGTTAACTAGGTTTTTAGGGGCTAGCATCTGTCCAAGGGATGTTTTTCATTGTGAGTTGGAAAGTGTGCAAGTAGGATTGGCTATGAGTAAGGTTATATTTTCCCACAGCTAACTTGGAAATGTTTCATAGATTGGTCATGGTGATGTCTATCCAGACTGTGAAGTCTGCTAGAGCAAAGGCAGGAATAAATATTAAAAGAACATGTCCAAAGAGCATCCAGTTTTGCTACCTGCTGAAATTCATGCTGGTCTTGGAGTGACTAGATGATTAGGTTTTGGACATTGTACTTACATTGTCCTGTCCAGCAAATATCAAAGCTCTTACTACTTTTCTGGTTTAAGCTGTAAAACTTGTGTAGATTAAAACATTGAGGACTAGGCAAAGGCCCAGAATCATTCAAAATGTAGAAGGTAAAATTGAAACTATTTATTCTGACCTGGTCATTATCTAGCTATAAAGGAGACTTCACTGCCTTTATGTTCTGTTTGATTACATTTATACTAGTCTTTAAGCCCGTTACATTAACGGGTGCTAGAGTAGATGTCTGTATGTATGGTGTGTTGTTGTTTTTTTATTTGTCTCTCTCCCTGGACGCTGTCTGTCTGTCATTCTTTGTGTCTGTGTCTCTCCCAGGTCCCCTGTCTGTGCATCTTTCTTTCTGTCTGTCTCCCTGGCCCCCCCTGCTTGCCAAAGCAGCCCCCTTTCACCTCTCCCCCTGTTGTGCAATGCCTGCCTGCTTCATGGCCCCCCTTCTGTTCCTCCCTCCCCCCGATTGCTGTCTGCCCCCAGCACAACTCTCCCCCCAAAGCAGCCCCCTTTCCCCCTGTTGTGCAATGCCTGCCTGCTTCATGGCCCCCCATCTGTTCCTCCCCCCGATTGCTGTCTGGCCCCAGCACACCCCTCCCCCCAAAGCAGCCCTCTTTCCTGCCTGCTCCATAGTCCTTCTTTTTCGCTTCCCCTCCCGTTCTTCCCCCTCCCTCCATCCACCCATGGTTGCTTCTGGTGCTGCCGCTCCTGTTCAAAGCGGCCTGCTTAGGTTTACGAACGGCTGTAGTGAACCTCGCAGGCCGCTCTCCATGTGGAGAGCAGCCTGCGAGGTTCACTACAGCCAGCCGCAAACCTCAGCAGGCCGCTTAAAACAGGAGCAGCAGCAGTTGATGCGGGAGGGGGGACTTGTGGACGTGTTCCCTACCGGACACTGCCGCCACCAGCGCTGCTCCGCACCCCCTTCATCTTGCCCTCTGGTGCGCCAAGCCAGCGCATGCGCGTAAGCCGCTGGCCATCCGCTTCGGGGGGGAGGAGGGAGGAAGAGAGAGAGCGGAGAGGCGGCGACGGCAAAGTTAGTGTAAGGGAGACGCTGCGTCTTTCATCAGGGAGCAGGACAGAGCGTAAGCCGCGCATGCGCACTTCCTATGTGTCGCTACAGCTCACGGAAAACTGGCGCACACATAGGAAGTGTGCATGCGTGGCCTAGCATTTTATTATATTAGATAGGGTTACCATATTTGTGAAGTAAAAAAGAGGACACAAGATTCTGCCCCCCTCACCCCTCCTTCTGTAGGCCCCACTTTTACCATATTTGTGAAGTAAAAAAAGAGGACACAAGACTCCGTCCCATCCCTGACCTCTCCTCCTTCTGTAAGACCCACTGGGCTTACCTTGAAAAATCTCTGGGGTCTAGTGGGGTCTGGGTAGGAGTGATTCCCAGTCACTTCTTCCTTTGTTGGCATTGCGTTCCAAACTGCCCTGGTGACTCGTAGCTACTATTGCCAGGTATCAAACTGATATATAAGGGCAAACATGGCAGCTTGACCCTAGCAGCAGTACTGCGAGATTTTCACAAAGGGTCATTGGTAACATTTTGAACTTAACACCAGCAAGAGCAGGAGTGATTGGAAATCGCTTCTGCCCAGACCCCGACTGGACCCAATCCTGTTGAATTGGGTTAAGATGACAAAGCAAGGATTACCGGTAGGTCCTTTATTATTGTTTAATAACAGTTTGCGAGAAAACATGGTATCATCAACTTGGAAATGTGCAAGAGTATGATCAGTCTTGAAGTCACCTTCCCTGGATGTGCACACTGCTAAAATCTACAGATCGATATCTGTGTCTGCCAGCAAAATTGATTGAAAAAGTAATACTGAGACATGTCTTAGATTTTACATAAAAAAACAAATGTGCTACAACCAAGGCAATCTGGCTTTAGGAGGGGCCATAGCACAGAGACTATTTTACCAACCATGGTTAGTGAGATTTGAGAAATTTTAGATGGCAGTAAATTGGTGCTAGCAGTTTCTTTAGATCTGATGGCTGTTTTTGACCTAGTGGATCATGATTTATTTATTTTAAAAGGTTTTTAAAAAATTTTTATCATTTCAATACATCCAATATACATAGATGATCAAAGAAATACAAAATTATAAACTCACTTAGCTATACAAACTAAGCACCAGAAATTAAACAATGAAATATTTATCTAACACAGTCCACAATCTGAGGGTGAGAGGCAAAATGAGTAAACCCCTCGGGAAAAGGGGAAATTCATAGACAAAAGAAAAAGAAAAGGAAATAGAGCAGTAATAAGATGTTAACCTATCCTTTAGTTAAATACCGCATTATATCCTGATTCATTCTGGCTGTGTCGAGACTCCTATACCTTCTAGGAAAAAAACTAATTGGGCAGGTTCAAAGAAAATATAATTACTCCCTTGATATGAGACAAAACATTTACATGGAAATCTCAGCTGAAACACTGCCCCTAAAGTAATCACTATTTTAAAAGTTTATATACCACATATAGCCTACACGGTTCACATAAAAACATGCATAAAAATTTGACAATACAAACATAAATTATGCATAACTTTAGAATAGCATCACAGTACATAAACCAGATCCTTGACCTATCACAAGCCACACCTCTCAACCTCGGTCAAAAGTCCATTGGTGTTGTAGATGGGGCCTTAAAGTGGTTCCTGTTTTTCCTTACTGATAGTTCGTATATTGTGAGCCAAGGATCTGATGACTCAAACTCCATAATGTTAGAATGTTGAGTCCCATAGGGCTCAGGATTGTCACCTTTGCTATTTAACATCATTTGTAAGTCCCTTGATAAAGTTAATTCAGGAAAAAGGACTAAGCATTTATTGTTATGCTGATAATGCCCTTATTTTGGCAAGGGTTTCGCTGATCAACTTGGACTTATCCCTTTTGCAGGAAGGATTGTGGGCAGTAGTCGAGTGGCAAGAGTGACACAAATTAGAACATAAGAATTGCCACTGCTGGGTCAGACCAGTAGTCCATTGTGCCCAGCAGTTCGCTCACGCGGCAGCCCTCTGGTCAAAGACCAGCGCCCTAACCTTGAATGGAGAAACTTTGACCACGACTATGGCAGAACGAGACTTGGGAGTGTTCATCAGTGCAGACATGAAGACTGCCAATCAAGTGGAGAAGGCTTCATCTAAGGCTCAGCAGATGATGGGTTGTATCAAAAGAAGTTTCATCAACAGGAAGCCTGAGGTCATGATGCCATTGTACAGAGCCATGATGAGACCTCATCTAGAATACTGTGTGTAATTCTGGAGGCCACATTACCGTAAAGATGTGTTCAGAATTGAGTCGGTTCAGCGGATGGCCACCAGGATGGTCTCGGGGCTAAAAGGTCTCTCGTACGAAGAAAGACTGAACAAATTGCAGCTCTATACTCTCGAGGAGCATAGGGAGAGGGGAGACATGATTGAGATATTTAAGTACATCACGGGACGGGTCAAGGTGGAAGATGATATCTTTCTTCTCAAAGGACCCTCGAACACAAGAGGACATCCGCTCAAACTCAGGGGAGGGAAGTTTCGTGGAGACGTCAGGAAGTACTTCTTCACGGAACGAGTGATAGAGCATTGGAACAAGCTTCCAGTACAGGTGATCGAGGCCCGCAGTATCCCAGACTTCAAGAATAAATGGGATACCTATGTGGGATAACTGCGAGGGTCATACCAATGAATAGGGTTGCTAGGATATTGACTTAATAGAGCAGGTCAGTAGAGATAAGGGGGCCAGTAGAATTATAAGGGTGGGTCAATGGTGTGGGCTGACTTGATGGGCTGTAGCCCTTATCTGCCGTCATCTTTCTATGTTTCTATATTTCTAACTGAGACTAGCCCTACCTGCGTATGTTCTGGTTCAGCAGGAACTTGTCTAACTTTGTCTTGAATCCCTGGAGGGTGTTTTCCCCTATGACAGACTCTGGAAGAGCGTTCCAGTTTTCTACCACTCTCTGGATGAAGAAGAACTTCTTTACGTTCGTATGGAATCTATCCCCTTTCAATTTTAGAGAGTACCCTCTCGTTCTCCCTACCTTGGAGAGGGTGAACAACCTGTCCTTATCTACTAAGTCTATTTCCTTCAGTACCTTGACTGTTGCAAAAAACACAGCATGATAGATATCAGGGAAATGTGTTTGCCTTAATATATCTCCTACGCTATTTGTCAAGTAGATAATCCCAGTTATTACCTTCAGATATATGGGAGTAATAATTAATTCAGCTTTATCATTTCATGATCAAGTTTCATCAGTAGTGAAGAAGGACTTTTTCATGCTGAAGCAACTTCAGGCTGTGAGGGCATATTTGATGAGGATGCATTTCAGACCTTGATTCATGCTTTATGTACATCATGACTAGATTATGCTAACATTATATATATATATATATAGGATTGACTCAATCCTTGATTAAACTCCTAAGAATGCTGCAGAATACTTCAATTAGACTATTAGGGAATATTCGACTGTCAGATCAAGTGACACCTTTATTTTTGATCTATTATTGGCTACCTATTCCATTCCGAAGCAAGTTTAAATTGCTCTGTATTGCACATAAAGTACTCTATGTCTTAGTTCTGTGTAAGATTACAGATTAACAATGCCATACTGCTCAAAAGTACAATGGGCAATTATACGGGAGAGGGTTAGCAGTTCCATATAGCCCAAGGAGCAAGATTAAGTGCCAGGTCCGAGAAATTAATTTGAGTTTTCTTTATGGCAGAATATAAGGTTTTTATCTTTAAAATTCTGAACCTTTTTCACCACCAAGCCCCTTAAAATTTCTGTTGTGGCTGGGCCCGTCCCCGAGTAGGTGGGAAACTCCGGCTCGGACCACAAGCAAGAATTTTAGGACGCCTTTTATATGGTGGTGAAAGGAAGACCTGGATACCGGATTCCTTGAAAAACAGTACCAGGTTTATTAGTGTCCCAAAGTACAAAGAAAAGAAAACAGAAGCAAAAAGAAAACATTCACATTGGTTTGTTAGAGTCCTTTGGGTGCATCCTGCATGCTATTATATCACAGTCCAGGTGAGTCTTAGGGGTTTTACTGAGGAGCTGGATTGCCCCTCCTTATCAAAGGGAAAAATACTATAAACTCAAAATATTGCCTCAGTTCAATGCCTTCCTCAGCTCGTATCCCCACTGGGATTTACTGATCTCTCTGGACCCCAACACCTTCTGGCTTTATAGCTGAGCACGGCTTGTGTCAAGCCTTTTCACCTCTCAGCTCTCTTTATCTTCAGACAAGTTTTTCTCACCTAATTAGCTCTGCCAGTAATGCTCTGGCTTCCGGGTGAAACAAAGAAAACAATTGGAGAACGTTCTTCATGAGATTAGCTGAGGACTTTCACATACTGTATACCCCAGGTCCATGTCCTCTTCACTTACATTATCACTCGGGACACTGCACATTTCCCATTCACCCTCATGGGAACTCTGGCTTAGCATTTCCTCATTTCTCCCAGGCTGTGCATCCCATCCCCCTTTCTGCAGGTCTGCCAAAATGCCTGCAGCTTTTCCCTGGGGATAATTTTCCAGCCCTTCTCTCTGGGGTTTAAGCTGCCAGTCACTGTACCTCCCAAGTGCTGTACCACCTTTCCTTAGGTGCTGGCTTCCTGTCATACGATCATGCTGGGGCTTAGGCACCCTCCGTGACCTGGAACCTCCTTGAGTGGTTTGGCATCTCTCATCCGAGTCAGCTGTGTCCTCCCCTCTCCACCCCAACTGACTGCCTATAAGGCAAACTCCTGGGTCTGACTCCACCCCTCTCCAAATTGGTCTCAGGCTTCTCCCTGACTTGGGGAAAGGAGTGATAGGGGAAATTAGTGGTTTTCAGAGCCTTCCCTAACTGGCTCTTCAGCTGTGCTGGGACCTGCCTTGGCTTACATTCTCTTGGCTGGGCCAGCTGTTCTGGCTCCAGGCCGGGTTTTACAGAGCCCTGTGCTGCATTCTGGGGAGTTTTAGCAGTAGTTTTCACTGTGACAGGAGCTTCCCTGTCACACTGTTCACAAACAGTGTCATAATTATCTCTGTCATTCTGGTCATAGTTGGGTGCAATTTTCAAACCATTTCCACAGGTAAATTGCTTTACCCACAGAAATAGATTCTCTTTCTGAGAGGAGAGGATAAGAGGACATTTTGCTACTACTATTACTTATCATTTCTATATCGCTATTAGACATACGTAGCGCTGTACATAGAAGAGATAGTCCTTGCTCAAAAAAACTTACAATCAAAACTCCATGATAGAAAGAGGTGAGGTCAAGATGGCGGCTTGATTTCTGGCAGCATGTGCTAGCGTTTCTTGGCAGTTGAGTTATTTACCTGCTTTGTTTTTTTCCTTTAAGTTTCAAGTTTATTAAAATTTTGTTATCCCGCCTTTTCAAAATTTCAAAGCGGCATACATTCATAATACATTTCAGGAGGGTAAAAACAAGTAAGACAAAAAAAAACCCAACAAAACGACATCAAATTTTAAAATAGCATCAAAGTTTAAAAGAAAGGGTGTTGTTAAAGCTGTGTCCTCTCCTGCTCGGATATCTTCACCGACTCAGCCTACCCTTGGCCGCTTCAGACCTGTTCTGGAATTGCTGGTGCGTAGGGTTCCAGCTGAGGAGATTAGCGAGGGAGCGCTTTTCTCCTCTTTGGGACTTGATGTCTCACTCTCCCCCCCCCAGCATCTAACCTACTGCTGTGTCCGGCAGATTTACAGGTTCAACCTGATGATTCCGCAGGGATGGATGGTGTTAATGCGGTTATCGACTGAGAAAAAGGAAAACCCATCAAATAAGTTCTGAGGATATATGCAAAAGAGCATTTGCAAATTCCAGTGTTTCTCTGGTGGTTTCCCTAGTAGAAATTTGGATGATCTTGAAAAAGCTGGATACTACTGTGGAAAAATCTTCTCACTCAGATAACCCAGATGGCTGGTAAGACTGTCTAAAAACATGGATTTAGTGAAAACAGAATGTTTAGGCCAATTGTAATAGGTTCAGAATGAAGTAAATATACTTAAAGAAACAGTCTGTGAAGTTATAAAGGATGGCTTAATCTTCGAGTATTGAATTTTCCCAAATCTGTTCTACTTACTCCTAAAGATTTCATAATAAGCTATTCCCCCGATTAATAAAATATATTATTTACCTCAATTATCATTGAAACAGAAAACAGATTTGAGTAAAAATCTAGTTCAATCTCAGGGACAAGCTCAAGAAGAATCAAGCTAATTGGGAAATATCTCAAATCTATTGGAGACTTCTTTAACTGAAGTACAGGAGAGAGCAACTCTTATAGTTTCACTTGTATTTGAGCAAGATATAAATGCAATCATAAAGCTATATTTCCACAATAGTCAAAAACTGCTTTGTGGACAAAGGATTTGGACTTATCCTGACCTGGTGAAGATGACTCAAGAAAGAAGAAGATAATTTTTATTAATGAGAGAAGAAAAAAAGAGACTCGGAGGCTCCTTTCTATAAGTTTACCCATGTAAATGCATGGTATGTTATCTGGGGATTAAATATGTGTTTTTTTTTTTGTTCCAGCTCAATTGAGATCTTCTATAGATCTTAAGAATCTCTCCAGGGTTAATGAGGTTAGATAGAATGTAATTGGTTCAGGAAAGTCAAGTATTGTCCTTACTTGTAGAATAATCTATTTTCTTCGTTTTATCTCCTGGATACTGACATCTCCTAATTATGATGGTGTAATTATATTTTTCCTTTTTTCTTTAATTGTATACCTTTGTAATTTATATTTCTAGATATGTTTTGGACTCTGTTTTCTTGCTTGTTATGTAGTTCTGAAATTGAATAAGTAAATAATAATAATAAAAAAAGTTTACAATCTAGTCAAGACAGACAAACTGGACATGAAGGTGCATCTCTATACCCAGTGCTCAGGTGGGGAAATTACAGAGGGAATGATAAGACAGATATTGGTGCTTAGCAGGTAGGGGAACTACTCCTGAGCTACTCTCCCTTTGAACTTTAGCAATGCAATATGAATCACATTCATTCATTCCTCCAAATTTTTTTTTTCACTGCATTTGCTAGATGTCTTAATGAGGTCACAGTACGCATATTAGCTGAAGCTTTGATTAGCTGCTCTTATGATTTCATACTTACCCTCATTAGAGGCTAATTTCATAGGCTTATATACTAGTTTATGTACTTCTTACAAAATTGTCCTGGGGGAGAGAGTTCCAAGATGATATTGGCTGGGCAAGATGCCCTCTTAATTAAGGATTTTACCTACTATACATTTCATTCTGTTCACTGCAATGGACAAGAGGAAGAGGAAAACTACTATTCCTCAATTTGTTTTGATACTGAGCTGCCTTTTGCGTGGTGTGCAATGATGGCTAAGAAAGCAAATAGAATTCTAGGAATTATTAGGAAAAGAATGAAAAACTAAATGAGAATATTATAATGCCTTTGTATTACTCCATGGTGCGATCATACTTCGAATATAGTGTACAATTCTGATCACTGCATCCCAAACAAGATATAACAGAATTAGGTACAGAGAAATCAATGTAACAACATGGAAAGTACAAGTTAAAATTATATGGGATCACAAGTTAACTCTTTACAAGGAACTAGCTTGGCAATGATGAAGACTTTACGTCTTTTTAACAAGATAAAAATTGCGGAGAACAGATCTAGAACATTGAATCTGAGAATGTTAAACTTCCTTTGGATTCTTACTGTAATCCACAAACAGTTTTAGAGGTTTCTGCATGAATCTCTGAATTTTGGAAGGATCTATTCTTCCATTTTAGAAAGTGTTGATTGGATACAGAAATGGTGATATCTTCATCAGACAGTTTGGATTCAACAGCTTATTTGGAGTCATCAGATGAGGACATTTAAAAGAGTTGCCTAATTTTGGTGTCTTTTGTCTTTGTATTTGATGAGTCACTCTTGAGATTGTATTTCTGTCAAAATCAAATTATGTTTTGAGACAGCACATATGGATTCATCCTGATGTCTGGAATCAGACTTGGGATAAAGGCAAGTCTTCATCAAATGAAGTAGGAGTTAAGGGCCCTTGAAGGGCTGTTCTTCCTGCATTTTCCTGCTAAGTGTCCTATTAAATTTTTCAGTGATAAATTATGTGTTGTTTGACCCTAAATGAATGAGACTGTTTCTGGATAATAAAAAGGCAGGATTTGCCAACAAATGTTGCTAAACTTTCATTTTCCTGCAATATCTGCAACCTAATTTATAATAATTCTCATGTCTAGCTGATGGTGCCTTATTCTTCAGCGTTTTCATGTTTTCTTAATAGTATATAGATTTATAACTACAGCTCTCCCTCCGTATTCGCGGGGGTTAGGTGCAAAGCCGGCCTGCGAATTGTGAAAAATCACGAATAAGTTTTTCGACTGGCTCCAATCCACCCCCACCTCCCTCCTGCATCCCTGGATCTTACCTGGTGGTCTAGCAGTGACGCGTGGCAGGAGCGATCTTCCTATGCTCCTGCCCCGTGCAGAGCCGTCATCAAAATGGCTGCCGTGAGTTCCCGTTGTAGTCTCACGGCAGCCATTTTGATGATGGCTCTACACGGGACAGGAGCATAGCAAGATCGCTCCTGCCCCATGTCACCGCTAGATCACCAGGTAAGATCCGGGAGGCTCGGACAGCCTAAAAATAGAAGAAAAATAGAGGAAAATCCTTAGACAGAGAAAATCATGAATAACTGAATCCGTGGATACTGAAACCGCAGATTCGGAGGGTCTCCCAAAACAATATACTGGGGGTTTTGTAAGGAATACAGTGAGGGTTTTTTTTTAAGATAAAATTTTTCATTTGGAAATATGCTTTGTGATCCTGTATTTTCCATATGAGTGTTTCCTTCCATTATTTTGCTCTGTGCTTTGATAATTGTGCGATAAAAGATAAATTGTAGGTTCCTTTATAAAGGCAGTTTAGATCTTAAAAGAACAAACATTACTTATTACCTAGTTTCCATAGTATAAAAGCCTTTTTTCCCCATAGCTTTTAAACTTGAACTTCTACTAGAGATAGAAACTTAACTGTCCCAGCCTACAACTTTAAATAGTCTCTGGAAGGCATTCCCACCCACACTCCCCAACTCCCACCTATCCCTAGCACATTTCTTCACTTATAGTCTAATTTAGAGTCAATTATTCTAATTAGGGCAACCAGAGAACTTGCTAAGAATTAAACTCTAAATAAATCACACAATATTTATTTATTTAAAACACTTATAGCCTGCATATCAACCATCTATGTGGATAACAAAGAATACATCCATAATTAAAACAAAATATTACATTCATAATGAAATAACACATAACAAAATATTATAAACAAACAACATACATGAAAATCCCTGAAAACAACTTAATACCGCAAGTACCTTCCTACTTCCCAATACCTTCCCAATTCCCCGAAGCAACATGATCTACTCTTTAACTCCCCTGGAAATTGCCAGATATATTCTTTTGTAATCTGCCTTGAACCGCAAGGTAATGGCGGAATAGAAATCTCTAATGTAATGTAATTTATTCCAATATCTTTAAAACCAGACAAATACAAAATTACAAAGTGGGCAGATCTGAAAAGGCAATAAAAAAAGGCTTTCAGACTTTCTTGAAATGCCAAAAAATCAGTGAACGGATGAATAGAGTCTGGCACCGAATTCCACAGTAGAGGACTAGCTGCCTGGAACATACATGAACGATTTGTAACCTTAGTGATGGATCAAATTGTCGGAACAGCCAATAAGACTCTGTCTTGAGATCTCAGAGAATATAATCCTTGGCTCTCTACTGTATACTAGTCTAACATTCCTAGCAGGTTAGCAAGGTTTAGTTAAACAGCTCAATAATACTAAGATGCAGACAGTAGTTCAGCAGCAAGAGGGGTGCTGTTCACTGAGTGTTGCATGTATGATTATCTCCCAGTTGGCATGAAGTTATATGTGTGTGCTTGGCACAAAGAGCTCCTAGCTCTTAGAGAATGAGTCTGTTCCCTTGAAGCTAAAGTAGCAGACTTGGAGTAGCTGAGGGAGACAGAGAGTACATAGAGGAGACCTACAGGGATGTTGTAGAGAAGTCCCACCTCTAGTTTGGCAGCCCTGTGCTACTGTGGAGGAGGGAGGTCTCCTAAAAGGAAAACATCACCTTTGTGAAGCAGGAAATAATCCTGTAGCCAGTACTTACCCAACAGGGGATGCAAATCCTTTCACATTGAAGATGTGTCTCCAGGGGTTTCAGCTCAGGAGGGAAGAGTTAGGATAGCTGTTGTGAAAGGTCATTTCGGTCAGCCACAAAACATAGAGATTTGAAGAAAGCGACAGGTATATTTTATTAAGCATATGCGGACCCCTGAGCCCCCAAGCTGGCAGCTTCAGAAGTGTCAAAACCAGGAAGTTACAGAGATATTTATACACTTTTCTGGCTATACAACTGAATTCTAGAAATAACTTTTCACATGTTACTTTTCTTAACAATCATTGGTCCTAAGCTCATACTTGCAGGTCACTTATCTAAGCCCTGCAGTCTTTCTGTTACATGTCCAGGAAGGCGGAATACAATATTGTGTATGCTGAGATAACCATAAGAAGCTAAAATGCCCAGCTAAAACACCCAGTGTAGGCAGGCTAGAACATGAGATAAGTTAGGTCTGCAACTAAACATAATTCTTCAGGTACGTTAAGGGGAAGCAACCAGCAAGGGAGGAAGTGGGACCCTTGGATGATGGAGACAGAAAGGGAGTAGTAAAAGAGGAAATAGAGATAGCTGACAAGTTAAATGAGTTCTTCACATCAGTCTTCATGAGGGAGGACACAACCAACATTCCGGAAACCGAAGAGATTGTAAATGGAGATCAGGACGATAAGCTGGTCCAACTAGAGGTAAACTAGAAAAAACAAAGAAGGCAACCATGTCACATCAAGGTCTGTGAGGGGGAAGCTCAAAGTGTCTAACTTGGCTCACAACTTACAAACCAAATATAATGTAATATGTCAAAAAACATGTCACATTATATGATGTTATAGGGCGCTCTCAGTGTGAACCCTCAGTGATAGGAGCTCAGCTCCGACACTTCACTTCTGGGTCAAGGCCATAAGCCTCCACCCGCACACCATCATCGAGCGCCCTGTGTGTGCAGAAATCAAACCAATCAACAATCAAAGTGAGTAAATGAAACTCAACACAAACAACCTGAGCGACCCCCACACAAACCCTGCCAGCCAAACCCCCTCAAAAAACTCACACAAAATCACAAACAAAGTCAAAAACCATACCAAAAAGTGAAAATCATATCCAAAAGAAACAATACTTATCCAAAACTGTCACACAATGGAACTACTAGAGGTAAGCCAAGAAGATGTCCTCAGGCAGATAGACAGGCTAAAGATGACAAATCGCCAGGTCCAGACGGCATTCATCCAAGGGTACTCAAGGAACTAAGGAACGAAATAGCAGAGCCATTTCGACAAATATGCAACCTATCCTTAAAAACTGGAGAGGTTCTGGAGGACTGGAAAATAGCAAATGTCACACCCATCTTCAAGAAGGGTTCAAGGGGTGACCCAGGAAACTACAGGTGAGCTTGACCTTGGTCCCAGGAAAGATGATGGAAGCGCTGATTAAGGACAGCATCTGTGAGCACATCGAAAACAATGGGCAGCTAAAGTCTAGTCAGCATGGCTTCTGCAAGGGTAGGTCATACCTCACAAACTTATTGTACTTCTTTGAAGGGGTAAACAGCCAGGTGGATAAAGGGGAATTCATAGACATCATTTACCTTGACTTCCAAAAAGCCTTCGACAAGGTACCACACGAAAGACTGCTCAAGAAGCTATGGAACCACGTGGTGCAAGGGGAGGTCCACCGATTGATCAAAAACTGGCTAGCAGACAGGAAACAGAGGGTTGGAGTTAAGGGCCATTACTCAGACTGGCAACGGGTCACGAGCGGAGTTCTGCAGGGGTTGGGGCTGGGATTCTCCTGTTCAATATATTTATCAACGACCTGGAGGCGGGAACAAAATGTGAGCTCATTAAATTTGCAGATGACACCAAACTATATAGCAGGGTTAAAACCATGGAAGACTGCGAAGATCTCCAAAAGGATCTGACGACACTGGAAGAGTGGGCCAAAAAGTGGCAAATGAGCTTCAGCATAGGGAAATGCATGGTCATGCATGTGGGGAAAAAGAACCCGATGTTCACTTACAAAATGGGGGGATCACCGCTAGGGGTAAGTAACCTTGAAAGAGACCTGGGAGTGATGGTGGACACAACATTGAAGACGTCGGCGCAGTGCGCCACAGCCTCAAGGAAAGCAAACAAAATGTTGGGTATCATCAAGAAGGGTATCACGACCAGGACGAAGGAAGTCATCCTGCCACTTTATCGTGCAATGGTGCGCCCGCATCTGGAATACTGCGTCCAGTACTGGTCGCCGTACCTCAGGAAGGACATGGCAGTGCTTGAGGGAGTCCAGAGAAGAGCAACTAAGCTAATAAAGGGCATGGAAAACCTCTCATATACTGACAGACTGAAAGAGCTGGGGCTGTTCTCCCTGGAGAAGCGGAGACTTAGAGGAGACATGATAGAAACCTTCAAGATCCTGAAGGGCATAGAAAAAGTAGACAGGGACAGATTTTTCAGATTATGGGGAACCACAAGTACAAGGGGGCACTCGGAGAAATTGAAAGGGGACAGGTTTAGAACAAACGCTAGGAAGTTCTTTTTCACCCAGAGGGTGGTGGATACATGGAACACACTTCCGGAGGCTGTGATAGGCAGAAGCACGTTACAGGGCTTCAAAGAAGGTTTGGATAGGTTCCTAGAGGACAAAGGGATTGAGGGGTACAGATAGGAGTAGAGGCAGGTTATAGGGATAGGAGTAAGAGGTAAGTTATAGAAATAGTCAGGGATCACTGCTCAGGCAATAGATCTGATGGGCTGCCGCGGGAGCGGACCGCTGGGTGAGATGGACCTCTGGTCTGCCTCAGTGGAGGCAACTTCTTATGTTCTTATTTTATTGAAAAGAGAACTTAATTTAAAACTCAGGAAAACCAGTCCCAGACTCCTTCAGTTGTAGTTGGTGATTCAATTATTAGACATTTAGATAGTTGGGTGGATGGTGGACATGAGAATCGCCTGGTCTCTTGCTTGCCTGATGCGAAGGTGGTGGACCTCACAAGTTACCTAGATAGAATTTTAGATAGTGCTGGGGAGGAGCTGGCTGTCTTGATACATATGGGTATTAATGACATAAGAAAATGTGGGAGGGAGGTTCTGGAAGCCAAATTTAGGCTTTTGGGTAGAAAGCTGAAATCCAGATCCTCCAGGGAAGCATTTTCAGAAATGCTTCCCGTTCCATGCACAGGTCCTAAGAGGCAGACAGAGCTCGGCAGTCTCACTAAGTGGTTGAGATGATGGTGAAGGGATGAGGAATTTAGATTTGTTAGGCTGAAAGCCAAATTTAGGCTTTTGGGCAGAAAGCTGAAAGCCAGATCCTCCAGGGGAGCATTTTCAGAAATGCTTCCCGTTCCATGCACAAGACCCAAGAGGCAGACAGAGCTCGGCAGTCTCAATAAGTGGTTGAGATGATGGTGAAGGGATGAGGAATATAGATTTGTTAGGAACTGGGCAAAAGTATGGGGCCTGATATTCAAAGGATTTGTGCTCTTACCTTTTGAAAGTTATGCTCATAAATTGGCCTCTTTGAAAATGTACTAGGGTTGAGTGCATCTTTACTCAAAATTTCACTAAATTCTTAAATTTAGGAGCATAAAAAGTGGGTGGTAACAGGGACAGATTTAGGGCAAGGAAAAGAAGTTAGAAGCTTAGCACTAATTTTTGAGCAGTAGTCTCATAAATTTGGGCAAACAAATGACAGTCCTAAATTTATGAGTATAACTTCTAAACTCCTAAATTAAAATGGTTTTTCAACTGAGAAGATGTGCTCCTAAATTTGGCTGAAACTAAAGCACAAATTTAGGAGCTTAGCATTTTCTGAATAATGGGCCCATGGTATTCATGTTTTCTCTTGGGCTTCTTTATCCATCAGGATAGTTCAGCTTCCAGCACCAGGGGCAATGGAATTCCTTTTTGTTGGAGGGTGCCCATGCTCTGCCCCAGACTCTGTGTCCATAATAATTGTACTAATTGTAATGCCATTTCTTCCATTCATTCTTCATATACACACAATATAATCTTATTAACAATACTAGTTTTTTAGCCTGTTACATTAACGGGTGCTAGAATAGATGTGTAGACTTAGGCATTTCTTTCTTTCTTTCTTTATGTCTGTCTTTTTTTAATCTCTCCCTGCTCCCTTTCTTTCTTTCTGTCTCTCTCTCTCTGCCCCCTGTCTGTCTGTCTGTCTGTCTGTCTTTCTTTCTGTCTCTCTCCCTAGCCCCCTCTCTGTCTGTCTTTCTTTCTTTCTGTCTCTCCCCCCTGTCCTGCAGCACCCCTTCCCTGCTCCCCCTGTCCAGCAGTAGCCCTTCTCCCTTCCTTAACCTCCCTTCTGTCTAGCATCACCCCTTCCCTGCTCCCCCTGTCCAGCAGTAGCCCTTCTTCCTTCCTTTTACCTTCCCCCTGTACAGCAGCATCCCTTCCCTGCTTCCCTTGTCCAGCAGTAGCCCTTCTCCCTGCCCTGCTCCCTATCCAGCATCCGCTAGGCCAGGCAGCCTCGGAGCTTTTGCAAGGCCATCTTGCCTTGCATTATCGAAGTGGGCCGGCCTAGCAAATGCCCTGTGGCTGCTTGATGAAACCACAGCTGCTGCCATTGCTGGTCCAGGGGTGAGAAAAAGAGGCATCCCCGGCAGCGGCAGCATAGTCAGAAGGCAGAAAGTCAGCCAGCGTCGGAGATCGGGGCAGGAAATCAGCTTAGGCAGTAAGCAAGGTAATTGGACACAAGCGCACTCTAAAGCAGCAGTCCCTGTGTGGGTGCCAATTAAGCTGCTAGCTTTGCTCTAGGTGTGCAGAAATGCACAGGAATAATGGAATGATGCAAATATTTTCCCAAAAAAAATTATTATTTATTAATTATCAAAAATTATTTATCATAAGGTTGTTTGCATCATGGGAATTATTACAGAAGCCAAAAGCTGGCCTTGCTAGTAACGAATTCCAACTTGTTATGAGTTACACATCCATTTATACTCTAAATGATGACATTCCTTCGCTACAATCTAACTGGTCCAAATTATTTGCTTCCATTTAAGGCTTGCTTCTATACCTTCATATGGGCGTGTCACAAAAGCGTGTTACATTTTTATACCTAAAAAGTTACATTCTTATACTAAGCTTACATGTTTTATAAAGAAGAAATACAAAGACAGATATACTCACAAAACTAATGTACACATACAGCTTTTAAATCCTTTTCTGTTACAATCATCTCTGTGCTGCGAAATTCATGTCCCGTTGACTAACTGAAACTAGAGGAGAAGGAGGGATTAACCCCTCCTCCCATCAGAGTTTCACAGAGTGGAAAAAGTTGCTTAAGGTCAGAGGTTAAATCCCAGATGTAGTCCTCTCAGAATTTCTTCAGATTTCAAATATATGAAATTAAAGTAAAATATATTCTGATCTACACTTGTTACCTATAGCTACTTAAGTAAATTCCTATTGTGTAGTTTTAATGACTTACTGACTTACTAAAACTTAATTCTGTATTTATACAATGATATTACACATGTGGATTCAATTAGTCTTTCTCACTGCAAAATCAGGGCCCCTTAGAATGTAAGGCAACCAGGTCAGAGGCTAACTCCTGTCTGCCATAACTTCCCTGAGGACCAGCCTAGTCCAGACTGGACACACATCTGAACAAAGAAACCTTATGAAACTTAAGCTTTGCCATCTGGGGTAAATTTGCTATGGTGCTTATCAATCACACTAATGTCCCAGTCTGCCTTCCTGTTCCTTCAAGCACATAACACATGTGTGAAATCAATATATTAAATTCCCATCTTTTGCTTTTGCCTCTCTGATTATTATATTCTAGCCTCTAATACAACATTCTCACCTGCTCTTGGATTAGGCCCTATCTATCAACAGGTTTTTCTAACTAGTGAATCCTGTGCAATGTGAAAAAGTGTAATGGCTGAATTTTTTATTTCATGTTTGCTCATTTCACCAAAATCTACCTGTCCAGGTAAATAAGCTGGCCCTCCCCAGACCTATTTAAGGCATAGAACAACCTCAGCAGGCACTGCGCATGTGCGGTACAGAAGCATGGATCACGAATGCACAGAGTTTGAAGTGCGCATGTGCGCTAAGGGTTTTATTATAGTGGATATAATGGTAACCACAAACTAAACTACACAAAGCACACTGTATACAGAGAATTTTTAATTAACAGTCTTTTATAGTCTGCTTTCTTCAGCTACTGGATGTATAGTGAAGCTTGGAGGGAACACAGCATCTCCTGTATAAGCACAACTCTTAAAAAAAGGGGGAGGGGACAGTGGGGCATTTTTGAGCTTAGCAGGGAAGGACTTTTTCACTGTCAACCGTTTGCCTCCCCCACATCGTTATACACTTCAGGGAATTATGTACCAAGAAAATCAAAACAATGCAACATATTAAAACAGAAGAATATTTGTAGTATTCTGGAACTATATGCAGGTATTTTAACATTTGGCTTTCAGTCAGCCTTAGCTCCCCAGTTCAGCATCTTCTTGTTGGCCATGTAAACAGTGATGTTCAGCAGCATTGTAGCAGAAATCTTGAGGGTTTCTGGCAACTATAAAATAATTTACCTATCTATGTTTTTGGTAGGTTGACAAATAGGTATCAGGCTCCAGCTCAGCTAGACTTTAGCAATTGAATTACCAAAGATAATATGTATTATCTGTATTAGCAGTACCTAACAGAGCTGCAGGCTGAGAACCATGGAAGCTACTGCTGCTCCCTGAAATCTTGGCCAAGTCCCTCCATTAACTCAGGTACAAAGCTTACCCCTCCCCTTTTATTAATCCACATTAGGGTTTTTTATCACAGGCCATGGCGGTAAAAGCTCTGATGCTCATAGAATTCATATGACCATTGGAGCTTTTACCGCTGTGGCTTGCAATAAAAAACCCTAACGCAGGTTAAATTGTAAGCTCTACAGGGACAGGGAAATAGCTATTAATGAGAAAGATGTGATCTAAATCCAAAATCTAGTACCAGACATACTGTGAAGTAATACAAAACACTATAAATGCCAATCTGGGCTTTTAGAGCAATTCTACGAGTACCATACCAAAATAGTAGTAACTTCCATGAGTCACATAACAAGCACCTACTTAGAAAAACACAGCATCACAACCACTGCAATGGGTACAAGATCATCTGTAAACCTATCAGAAAACTAAATAAGCCAGATTAGTTCAGATCCATTCTGAACTAACAAAACCATGGCTTTTTCATTTACCCAGAACACAGACAGACCCTCATGCAGCATAAAATAACTAATCATAAATTAAAAATATAAATATATGGAGAAATATTAAATTGAAATTCCAAGAAGCCTCACTGTAACACTGGAAAAAGAGAAAAAAATGATGCATGTTGCAAAATATAAAGCTAGCAGAAGTAAATTTCAGAAACTGACATATGAGTATTCCAATCGTTATACTACAAACAAAAGAAAATTTGGATAATATGATGATGATACCATTTTATTAGACTAAGGGCTCCTTTTACTAAGCTGCGCTAGTGTTTTTAGCCCAAGCAGAATTTTAGCGTGCGCTAAACCCGCGCTACACAGCTAGAACTAACGCCAAACCAATGCTGGTATTAGCATTTAGCGTATGCGGCAATTTAGCGCGCACTAAAACTGCTAGCGCTGCTTAATAAAAGGAGCCCAAAGTACATGTTTCAATTAGGTTTCAGTGGCCACAACTTCTTTCCTCAATTCAAGACAGTATACAGCGGTTCTGGTGTCCTGTTCTGACATGAGGAAGAAGGGTTTGGTCTCCAAACATTGGTCACAAATTTATTAAAATTAGCCCAATAAAGAAATATCACTTTATTTCCATTTTTCATTATTTATTAATGTTTATTTACACAGACACAACACTACTTTATTCTAAACTAAAAATAAAATTATTTTTTCTACCTTTGTTTGCCCATTTACTTTTTCTAATCGTGTTGGTCCCGGTCTCTGGTTTCTGCTTTCTTTGTTTCCCTCTTAACCCTCTTGCCAAGATTTCCTGTCAGTTTGTCATTTTTCTCTCCTTTCTTCTTCTTTACCATTCAGCTTTCTTCAATTTATTTTTCTGCCTCTTTTCAGTTTTAATTCTTTCATACAGTGTACAATTCCCTCCCCCACCTTTTTTTTTTTTAGCTGTGTCTTCCTACAGCACGGGTGTCAAACTCAATCACATACGGGGCTGAAAACTAGGCTAAGTCGCGGGCCAAATTTTTTATTAAGGTACGCTAACCGATTTGGTGCACGCTAAATGCGTACCTTAGTAGAAGTATAGGGTGACAACCTCTCCAGCCTCACGCCGTCTCTGTGATGTAAACAAAATAAATAAAAATGACTTTTCCTCTCTCTTTTAGATCCTAGTTCATGCTTGCTGTCTAACACCAGCTCTGGCAGAATACACATTTCAAATCTGACATATTGTAATCACAAAACAGAAAATAAAATGATTTTTTCTACCTTTTGTTGTCTGGTCATTATTCAAATCATGTTGGTTCCAGGCTCTGGTTGTCTTCTGATAACTCGCTTGCCAGGGTCTCCTGCCCATTTGTTGTTTTCTTCTTTCTCCATGCTAACCATCCATCTTCAATCTCTGTCCTCCCCTTCCATTTCCCTTCCCTCTTTCCCCACCATCGCAGGGTTCACCATCTCTCCCTTTCTCTTTCCAACTATCCTCCTATTTTATTTATTTATTTGATTTCTATCCCATCCTCCCAGGAGCTCAGAACAGGTTACAAAATCCAATATCTCTATCCCCCCCTCTACACCATCCCTTGAGTCCAATTTCTCTCCATTTCTGTTCCTTCCCTCCCTAAATCCCATTGTCCACCATTTCTCCCCCTCGCCACTGTTTTTAGACCCATTATTTCTTCCCCCCCTTCCCCCCTCAGTCTGGCATATGCACGTCTCTTTGTTCCCCCCTTCCCTCCCTCCCTGTGTCTGTGTACTTCTACACCAGGGCCCCCCCTCTGTGTACTTCTACACCAGGGCCTCCCCTAAAGGCCTGCATGTAATCTCCTTCTTTGTAGCATCCTTTGGCTTCCCGACTGGCCTCCCGATCTCACCTTCAGATAATTAGGACAGACTGCAGAGGATTGCCAGTGCTGTAGCAATCCTTGACAGGCTGCCATCAGCCCCTGCAACATGTTCCCTCTGCCGTGGTACCGCCCCTCCTCTAACGTCAGGGGCGAGATCGCTGAGGGAAAGTGCAGTGGAGGCTAAGGCAGCCTACTAGGATCATTACAACCGACCAGTGATCCTCTGCAGGCTGCTTTAAAGATGAGACCGGGAAGAACCAGAGGGCCAAATCTTGGTCCAAATTTAATTACCCTGCGGGCTAAATTTGGCCCACGGGCCTGAGTTTGACACCCTTGTCCTACAGCTTGCTATTTCTTTCCTCTACTCTGGTTCTCCTATTTAATTTCCTCTTATTTTCCAGTCTCTCAATAACTCTGTCTTCTTTCTTTCCCCCATCCAACATGACCCTCTCTCACTTCCATCAAGCATTTGCTCCCTCCTCTCTCTTCCCCTGCTATCCATTGTCTGCCTCCTCCTCTTTCTTCCCTTCTATCCAGCATCTGCTCCCTTCTCTTTCTCCTCTTTTATCCAGCATCTACCCCCTCCTCTCTCTTCCCCTTCCATCCAGTATCTGCTCTTACCCTTCTTTCTCCTCCTTCCATCAGCATCTGACCCCCTCTCTTTCCCTTCCACACAGCATCTACCTTCTCTCTTCAACCCACATCCTCTCTCCCCCTTCCATCCAGCATCTGCATCTCATCTTTCTCATCTAATGTCTGTCCCCCTCCTTTCCTTCCCCACATTCAGCATCTACCACTCTCCCCCTTCCATCCAGCATCTGCCTTCTCTTCAACCCCTCACAAACAGCATCTGCCTCCTCCTTTCCCTTCCGTTCAGAATCTGCCCTTCCCTCTCATCCAGAGTCTATCTCCTTCTCCCCCCTTCCTTCTAGCATCTGCCTCATCTCTCCCCCTTCCACATCCCCATCTCCCCCTTCTATCCAGCATCTGACCATCTCTTGAACACCCATATATATCATCTGCCTCCTCCCTTCCCCTTTCATTTTGCATCTGCTCCTCCTTCTCATCTGCATCTGCACCCTTCTCTCCTCCCATCAGTGTCTGCCTCCTCTCTCCCCTCCCATATCCAGCATCTGTCTCCTCTCTCCCCTAATCCAGTGCCTGCCCTTTTTCTTCCCTCTCCACATCAAGCATCTCTCCCCTTTCTTCCCCATTTAGCTTCCACCCATCTCTCCCTCATCCAGCACCCATCTACTTTCTTCCTGTCCCCCTAATCCAGTGTCTGCACTCTTTATTCCCCATCACTGATTCGACACCCTCACCGCCGTTACTGCTGCTTATGTTACTCTGGAGAACAGCAACAGCAGTTCCTACTCTCGGCTTCCAGTCCTGCCCACCTCTGACATCACTTCTTCCGGGGCAGAGCCTACAGCAAGTAGGAGTCAAGTGGCACCGTGGTCTTTTTTCCTTTGATTTGCTGCAGCAGCAGTAGCGGCAATGTCAGTGGGGACATGGATTTTTAGGGGTGCCATGGCACCCATGGAGCCCCCTTGTTCTGATGCCTATGTCCAGCACTGTTTATGAATTGTTTTCCAAAGTGTCCTCATGTTTAAGAAAGGTACTGTATGTCTACACCTTAGTTCTACTGTGAGAATCTATGGATTAAAATAATACAACTATTATTGATCATTGAAAGACAATTTTGATATTTTATTTTTAAAAAACACAGTTTGGGTCTGGACCCTGCAAGTAAGGATGTAAAAATATGGTGATATTTAGAAAATACATTCATGCTGTGGCATTGACAGCCACTGGCACTCTGTCTACAAACATGAGAGCAACTAGATCAATCAAGTATTTAGAATGCCTGAGTTTTTCCAAAGTATATGTTTGCAAGGATTGCTAGGCCCATTCTCTGGTAACCCAGTCACCTGCAAGGAAAGAAAATACCTGTCAGAAACTAATTTTAATTTTATATTTCATTTCTGATGGATGCTAGGACAAACAGATGCTGATGGATATGGAGAATTCCCTAGAAGAGCTGAGAAAGCGGTGTGATTTGCTTGGTGAAACAAATCAGAAGCTGATGAGTGACCTCTCCATGCTCCCAGTAAGAACACCTCCTGCACTTTGTTTGTTTTTATATATTGTAGATGTTTTACTTTGAATAAAAGACTTGTGACCATCAGTTGGCAGTGACATCTCCAGTGCCTCTTCTTGTTATTATCTTCTGTTAACCTCATATATAAGCAATCTTGGAACATAATACCAAGATACTACTGCATTCAACCCTAAGAATGTCTTCCCCTCCTCCACCACTAACTAGCATCATTTATTCATGTTTATTAATGTTTTAACAGCTGGTGTGTGAATTCCCTTATTCCCATCTTCCCCTTATTCTTTCCTATCATACATTATAGTTCTTTCCATTTCCCATCTACATTTGACTCCTCTCCTAGTTTTCTTTTTTTTCTTCTCATTAAGAATTATTGTAAATAATGTAAACCACTCAGATGGATGGTATATCAAATATTTAATAAACTTTAAACTTCATATTATATACTATGAAATCTCAGTTGCAGACAGATAAGGGCATTATTAATATATTCTTGTCTTTGACATAGCAACTTCAAAGAGATATTGGTGAAATGGAACTAAAGAAAATGGACCGGGAGCAGCTGGCAGTGGAAATAAATGCGGTAAGTGAGAAATTGTTGGCATCAGTTATTCGCTTTTGTTATCTCAGATGTAACCAAAGTGCTGAGCATTAATCCACATGGTGCCTACAAAGTCACGAGATTGTTGTCAGCAGTCGAGGCAATAGTGATTGTTGAAAAGATGGAGGCAGTTGCTACTGTGTGAAACTTTCAACAATCAGTATGATAGCAGAGACTGGTCATATGGTGGTCAGGGCTATGAGGGGGTATCTCAAGGAGACGCTGGTAGGGTGGGCAAAACTGTCTGAGGTTAAAAAAAAAAAGGCTGCAATGAAATGTACCAAAGCAAGGGCAACACATCTTTATGTGAATCGATTTTTTACTCCATCAAAAATTACAAAGATTAGAGGACACTTGATGAAGTTACAGGAAAATACTTTTAAAATTAATTGGAGGAATTATTTTTTCACTTAGAGTAGTAGTGTAGTAAGAGGGAATGTGGGAGCGGGGAGGGCAGACTGCCCTGTGCACTGTCTTGGCAGGAGCACTGGTACCTCTCCTCCTCTCTGTCCCCTCCCCCGTGTACCTCTTGAAATGTTCGCTGGCGTGAGTCCATACTTCCCCTCTCATCAGTACAAATGGCCCTTCAGGCATGAACTTGCTGCCCCTCACAGTGCCCCTATCTGGCAGTGAATAAGGAGCCATTCCCACCATCACTGGAGACCATTCTCCTTATTTACAGGCCTATGTACTAACCCATTAAAATATTCATGAGTTCACATCCTTTTACATAGAATTTACCTAGAGATACAAATGAACTCTTAGCTCATTTGCATCCTTAGTTAAGTGTCATGCAGTTTTCTCACACATTCCTATACCAGGAACTTCACTTGGTCTGGGCTGGGACAATGCATATGGAAAAAAAAAGTATAATTGCCTCAACATGCAGCAGTAGCATGACAAAATTAAAGCCCCCCTCCCCCCCCGACAGGGTTACCATATGATTCCAGAAAAAAAGATTTTACTTCCATTGCTGTCTTAGACATAGCCTACAAATATCAAAAACAAATAAAGTCCCCTGAAGGATTCCTCAACTTTAGAAAAGCAATAAAAACATACCTCTTCACCTAAACCCCCTGCCCTTGACTGATGGATTACAAAGAAATGTATATTGGTACCAGAATCCAGTATGTGTCACGTAAGAAAAACTTGTATTGTAAAATTTTGCATTGTAACTATGACAAATCCAACCTGTAAACTATCTGTGTCAATTAGGATACAACTTATACTGGAAAACTTGCATCGTAAGGATAACTATGGTAAATTGTAATCGGCAAACTGTATATTATGTATATTAGTATTATACCCCCTAGTATGTGTCAAGTTAGAATAAAACTTGTACTGAAACAATGGCAAATCCAGTGCAAATCGTAACCTGTTAACTGTATACTAAGCATGTTTAACCTGTAACCTGTTCGGAGCTCTTTGGGGACAACAGGTCAGAAAATGAATTAAATAAATAAATAAATGTCTTTTATAAAACTGTGTGTGGGTATACTCATGGAAAATTAGGCACACTGAAAGATATTACCTACCCTTATGTGATTTGTACTTAGGAGTTTGGGTAGAGTTACATAAAGTACACACATTCATTTTAAGTTTAAACAATTTTTATTGAACAATAAAGTAAGATACACTCAACAAATGAACATTGGTATTGTTCAATATAATACAGAAATACTCCCAACCCAAACCCCTCCCCTTCCCTTTATTCAGAAGTATAGTCCAGAGACTAATCTATTCAGTAAGAAACACGACCACATCACCGAGGCATACCTCGACTCACACTGGCTCCCAATTCAAGCAAGAATACTATTTAAATTCTACTATCTGTTATTTAAATCCATAAATCCTACTTGAACAACCGCCTAATCCAAACTACCACAACCAAACACAGGAGAACCCAGCCACCATTCACATACTCTCAATCAGAGACATCAAATGGAAAAAAATTGTACGATGGCCTTCTAGCCACACAGGCAGCAAAACTAGACCGCCAACTCTTCAATCTATTAATTGCGACCCCAGACTATAAAACTTTCAGAAAAGAACTGAAAACCCTGCTATTCAAGAAATCCATGAAGACCAACTAACACCGTATGAAACATTTCAGTCCTCTGAAGCAACCTGCTATACTCTGCAACACCTCTGGACATGTCCAGAAATCCTCTTCTGTAATGCGCCTTGAACCGCAAGGTAATGGCAGAATAAAAATCACTAATGTAATGTAAATGTAAGACCAAAAAAGCTTGATATATATAAAGTAAAAGAAATGATAAAAGAAAACACCATCCGATACTACTAAAGGGGAAGTCCTTGTTCCTTATAAACTCCCTATACAACACAGAATTATTTATAAAATTATTTTATTAACTTTTAAAACCAGCAAAAATAATCAGCCTGAATTCATTAATAACCTACTTATCCCTTACAACATTACAAGGTCTTTGTGATCTATAGCTCAAAACCTTCTTGTTATCCCATCATTGAAACATATAAATACATATGTTAGAGCCACTTCTCTTTGGAACAATATTCCAAACTTACGCGAAAAACTTACACTTACAGACTTTAAGTCAAAACTCGACGCATTTGACTCCTAATTGTCCTTTTAAGGACTACCCAGTATTTAGAAGGAATCTTAATACATGTTCCTCTTCCTATTGTTCTTCTCCCTTACATGTTCTCTTTTTCTTTACATATTGTAGTTCCAGCCCTTCTTTCCCGCTTGTCTCTGTTCGTTAATTTTTTTGTTAGTTTATTAGTCCTTAAAAGCTAGTATTTGCCCTAGTGTTGTTGTTTGTTTTTTTAAACTGTATTTTAGTCAGTAGATGGTTTTTAACATTTTTGTACATTGCCTAGAAGGTTTGATTAGGCGGTATAAGAAATTTTAAATAAACTTGAAACTCCCTAACTGACTACATATCAGCCCTTCTGTTAACATCACCCAAAATTTCCCTCCCCCCTCCTTTTAAACCCCCCTCCCTCAACCCCTTATGGTCCAAACCCAGGGGACAGATATAACCCTAACCACCTAACCAAGAATCAAATATTATAATTGTAGTCTATTCAAAATTAAACTCCTCATCCTCGGAGACAAGGATTGGATGTATTGTATGTGTTCCAGATAGCTGGGAAACGACGTGTCTGTTTATGAGTGAGGTCTACATCTCTAATTTCCCATAACATCAAGGCATTACTTCACAGAGAGACTGGTGGATGCATTGAATGGTCATTAAATTATGGTGGATGCAATAACCAAAGCAGAGTTTAAGAAAGGATGGGATAAGCAGAAGCAATCTCTAGTCAAAATGGATCCTGTAAAAATGCAATAGGAAATAATTTATGCAAGCTGCATAAACACTGTAGTCCTTGTCTGGCATGCTATTGTACTGTTTGGGCCAAAAGTAGATATACAGTATTTATTCATTATTTCTTTTTATTGTACAGGTGTAACGAATAACATTAGTATGAAGTTTTTGTATCAGTTAAATTGTATCATTTTTACTTGATTTTCATTCAGTTCTGTATTATACAGTATCTATTTAATACCTATAAAATAAAATAAAAAGTAAATAAATACTGTATACCTACTTTTGGCCCACCCTGTATGTTTTTGGTACTTGATAGAGCTGGCACTTGGATGTCCAAATTGCCAGGACACCAAAGTGTCAATTTTCGAAACTGTTTTCCTGGATGTCTAGCAAGACATTTCACCTGCTATTTGTCCAGAGTTCAAGGGGGCGTGTTAAGAGACGTGTTATGGGTGGGCTTTGGGCGGGCTGGGCTTGGATGTTTTGTGGGGATAATCATACCTTACCCAAGACATCCTGGACAGAATTTAGATGTTTTGAGCTAGACCTCTTTTAGAAGCATCTAAGTACCAAAAAGGTACCCAAACTGATTAGATAACTACTGGAGGGATTAGCAGCATCTGATATGGGAAATTCTAGTAGAGCATCACATAGGTGTTTTAAGTAGCCAGGTAGGTGGGCTAGTGAACCATTAAGAGGAGGATCCAGACCCATAAGGCACTCTAACCACATCTATGGTGTTAAGTATGAGTCCATTAAAACCCACTAAAACCTTACTACTCTGCCACAAGGCTGCAATCTACAGCCATAAGGGCTATTGGGGTGGTAGACAGGTAGGTATAGTAGGTTTTGGAGGAATTTTGGCAGGTTCACCATAAATTAGGGGTATATGGTGAAATGTATATCTGACACCCTTTATGTGAAGTTCACAGCAGTGCCCTCTAAGGTGCCACACTGCTCTGTTGGCATATCTATGTGTACCAAAAAGGCCAAAAAACTATACCAAAAATATATAAATAGATACCAATATACGTATCAATACCACTATGAAAAATTGGTATCTCACATGAAAATCACTCCTGGAATGCCCCTGGGGATAATGCACGTGTGTATAAGAGTGTGAATACACCCTAACTCAAATGAAAAAACCTTAATTAAGGATTGAGGATTTTTCTTTCACTTTTTGAATTTTTTGGTAGCATTTATAATTTTTTGTTAGACCTTGGATTCTCATTTCTTATTATTATTATATTTTTTTCACATTTTGGTTTTTTGTAAGGGAGGTTTCAGAGAGATTTTTTGCCTCATGACTTTCTCTTCTGAGGTCTGCACCTGGGGATTCTAGTAGCCTTGTTTCATGTGTGGACCTTTTAAATATTTTTGTAGGTTTCAAAGGGACAATGTGATGTACGAGGCTGGGTTTATTTAGATTTATTTCTAAGTGTTTATCACTGTATAAACTCCGCCTGGGGCCAATGGTTGAAATAAGGGCATCGGGCCCGTACTGATTGATCCCTTTGATCCATTCAATTTAATCCACTTTAATTAAGGTTTTTTCATTTGAGTTAGGGTGTATTCACACTCTTATACACACGTGCATTATCCCCAGGGGCATTCCAGGAGTGATTTTCATGTGAGATACCAATTTTTCATAGTGGCATATCTATGTGGCCAGCACATTAAAATGGTGGCCCCTCCCTCGTCTAAACGGTGCTGATTTGAATGTTTCTAACTGGGATGTTTTTGTGGTTGAAAATTGTGAATAAAGTTAGACATCCTGGTGGTTACACATTTTGGCAGCCAAGTCATCCAAGTAGGTGATTTTCGAAAAAAAATTATTTGGATGTCCCGTTTGAAAATGACCATTTCTGTGCTTCAGACTTTGAACACTTAGGGCTCCTTTTACAAAGGTGTGTTAGCGGTTTTAGCACGCACTAGCCTCTACCACCTCCTTTTAAGCAGGTGGTAATTTTTCAGCTAGCGCATGCTATAGCACGCTAATCCGGTGCATGTGCTAAAAATGCTAGCGCACCTTTATAAAAGGAGCCCTTAGTGGGAAACATCTGAGTCCAATTTAGATGTCCTTTTCAAAAATGGCCCTCCATGTTTTATACTGCATATTATTTGAATAAATTAGAATGATATAAATAATTATGAATTATTTTACTTGCACTAGAAAGCAGATAAACGAGCTTTGGACAATAAGGTTGGCCATGCCCAGTTGGAAGCTGCCATGGCTGAGATAAATGCTATCATAGAGGACCTGTTGAAGAAGACTTCTGTGCAGGATGAGTGGGAGAAGATTCTGGAGAAGTTGCTTCATGACATGGACTCTAAGGTACCATCTTGTCATAGGTGCTACAGAAGTTATATGATCAATGGCATTTACAGGGCAATTCTGTAACTGAGCACATGCAGGTATGTGCTTCTTTTGCGTGTAAGTGGTATCTTAATTAGCACTTATACATGCAAGTCCACAACATATTGCATAAGGCAATGTGTAAGTGCTATAGTGCATAATTGAAAGGGGGTGTTCAAAGGGGAGAAGCATGAATAAACCACAGATATGCTGTAAAGTAGTGTGTTCAACTTATTGCAGCATACAATCAATTAAGCATGTTGCATGGCATACTTAGGTATGGCATCTTATGTTAATCATTGACCTGGCGTAAATAGTTTCACCCGCGTGAGTGAACTGCTGGGCATGATGGAACACTGGTCTGACCCAGCAGCGGCAATTCTTATGTTCTTAAGTGTGATGCAATAATATTGCTTTAAGCTAGTATTTAGGTACGCCCAGATGCCAATATAGAATTGGCCTTCAGTGTGCACATTGTGGTGCCTTCATCAGGGTGGGAAGTTATAGAATTGCCTCATTAGTGATGTGATAGATTTGGGGTGCAAACTAGGAAATGGAGATCATAGTTGGATGACTCTATGACTACTGGGACACAATCATTAATCCTTTTTGAATTTCCATATCAAAATACAGTATTATGGGCTAATATTAGAAACATTATGGGCTGGAGAAGAGGAGACTTAGAGGAGACATGATAGAAACTTTCAAGATCATGAAGGGCATAGAGAAGGTAGACAAGGATAGATTCTTCAGACTACGGGGAACCACAAGTATGAGAGGGCACTCAGAGAAACTGGAAGGGGACAGATTTAGAACCAATGCCAGGAGGTTTTTCTTCACTCAGAGGGTTGTGGACACATGGAACGCGCTCCCGGAGGAGGCGATCAGGCAGAGTACACTACGGGGATTCAAAGTGGGATTGGATAGATTCCTGAAGGATAGGGGGATTGAGGGGTACAAAGAGAGGTAGATAGGGTATAGAAAAAGTATAGATAGAAAAATAAGGGGGCTATAGGGCTAAATCAAGAAAACCTGACAGATCATGGACCTGACAGGTGATGGGCCGCCGCAGGCGCGGACTGCTGGGAGCGATGGACCTCTGGTCTGACCCAGCGGAGGCAACTTCTTATGTTCTTAATATTTGAACTCTGCTGGCTATGAAAGATATACCCAAATATTTGGCACAAGCTAATGTCTGGATATTATCTTTGAATATCTACATATAGCAGTGACTGCTGGCATTATCCGGATACTGCTGATATTTAGTGCCAGTATCCAGATAGATATCCATCCGAGCAACTTCATACAGCTTTTTTTTAATAGCTATTTGGATATTGGCAGTGAATATTGCCAGTCCTCAGATATATTCTGGCTCTACCCCTAGACCAACACAGTGCTATTCAGTCTGTAAGGATCAGCAGCATTATCCAGATGATGCTGTGTGGATAAATAGTTTTGAACACTGGTCCATAGACCATTTGGTCAGTAGAGCTATTTCTCTTGCGAAAGTCAATGCCACAAAAATGATTCTGAAATGATGAGGAGACAGCACTACCCCATGAAGCAACGGCAAAACAGGGATCCCTGTTGGGAATTATTGAAATCCATTTGAAGATAGGTTTTTGAGTGAATTAGTGAAATTTGGATTTGTAGTAATCATATTGGGATTCATTTTGGCCTCTATTTGTTGATTATATGATTGCATGAGTTTTCTTTGAGTATACATTTGGCGTATGAAGGTGGAGTTTTTTGATCAATGATAGATATTTTAGCAGCCTTAGCAATTTGTTGGCAAGGGATATCTGTCTTATGATTTTTTTAAAAGTTTTTTTTCCCATATATTTTTTATTTATTCTGATTTGGAAACTCAGAAGCACATAATCACTTTTTCATTTTAATAGCTATTAATTTTTTTTCTGAAATGTTTAGAAAATTTGAGATAAATTTTCCAAAATCTTTGGTGGAACATAAGGAGTTATGCATGTAGATTGGCTGAATGAACTTGGAAGATTTTCAGCCACCTTACTGTATGTGTATAAGTTCAAATTGTACACAAAAAGAGGCAAGTGAGATATTTAAAACCAAACCATGGAAATGTATTTCTTAAGTCCATAAAAATGTCCAAAGAAGAGAGCACCACTCTTCTATAATATCCCAACTAGGATCCCAATTTCGGCAGAAGCCTTCTTCAGGGGACTAGTAAGGTACTGGTAAAAAAACAATAAAGCTGAGGACTAATAAGCCTGTACAAGCACTTATGCTCAGGACAAATTAACCGTCACACTGTGACAACGATTAAAACGAAACTGAGCTTCTCTTCTCTTGTAAGTTCAAATTGCATAGATCCATTCCATGTAGCTTGCTTGACAGATGCCTCCAAACTAGGTTGGGAGCTCATGTAGATGGGTTTCATACCTGGGGCAATGTCCTCAGGAACAACTACTGTGTTTCCCTGAAAATAAAACAGTGTCATATTAATTTGGGGCCCAAAAAATGCATTAGGGCTTATTATCAGGCTAGGTCTTATTTTTTTTCATGTACATGATCATCTCTCCCTTCCTCTCCTTCACCCCAGTTCTTTCTCTTTCCTTTCTCTCCCCCACTTGTGCAGCATCTTTCCTCCCCTCTCACCCATCCCCTTGTGCCTTCCCTCTGCAGCATCTTTCTATCCCTACCTCTCTCACCCCCTGTGCAGAAGAACTTTTGCACTGTGCACAGCATCTTTCTGTCCTTCCCTCCCTTGCACAGCTTCTATCCCTCCCTTCCATGCAGCAGAACTCTTGAGCAGCCCCCCTGCCCCCACCACTCAGCCAAACCCCTGCTGATCCTCCAATCCTTCCATTTCTTCCTCCCATCCGAACCCCGCCAACCACGAGATCTACATACTTCCCTCCAAAGAGCAGTGTCGACAGCACTCTCTAAACAGGCGGCTTCGCAGCCTTCTTCCACCGGGGCCTTCTGTGCGCTGCATTACTGATGACATCATTAGTGATGCGGCAGAGGGAATGCCCTGGCAGAAGAAGGCCAGGAAGCAGCCTGTTTAGAGTGCTGCCGACGTTGCTCTTTGTAGGTCTCGCGGTCGGCGGGGTTCGGACGGGAGGAAGAGATGGAAAGATGGGAGGGTCAGCAGGGGTTTGGCTGCACGGTAGGAGCAGGGGGAAGTGCTGCTGCCGGCGAATCCAGGGACATTTGGGTTAGGCTTCCAGGGACTAGGGTTTATTATGGGAGTAGGTCTTTTTTTGGGGGAAATATGGTATATCAGATAAACTTACTTGAGCTTAAAGCAATATGGAATTCTCTAAAGACTTTCACAGATCTTTTTTTTTTTTTTTTAATTTAGAAAAGTAGTTTATAAAAGCCAGAGATGAAGAAAATAAAACAATGTAGCAATGACGGATAAACTAGTACAAATAGTACATTGCCAAAACCAATAAACAATGGTTACTACCAGTGGTGTAGTGAGGGCAGAAGGTACCTGGTGCATTGGCATCTCCGCCCTCTTTTTCGCCACCCACTGCATGTACACCTTCCCTCCCCCCTCCTTCTCAGGTGCGAATGCCACTTCCAACTTGCTGCCCGCACCGGCCTTGGCTCTCTCTCTGACATCACTTCCTGGTCCCACAACCAGGTAGTGACTTCAGAAGGAAAGCTGAGGCTGACACAAGCAGCGGTTTGGAGGTGCTGCTCACACCAGGGAAGAGCCAAAGAAGTATTTGGGCAGAGAGGAGGAGAGGTGCTGGTGCCTCCACTAAGACGGCACCCGGGGCAGTCTGCCCCCTTTACTATGGCACTGGTTACTATCAAATCACAATCAAAACCATCCCTGAAAGCAAATAAAGAACACTGTAAATCCTGGTTTAGATAAACTTTTCAAAATTAAATATGACAAACACAGCCCAGTCTGCAACCCTTCTCCCTCTCCCCAGAGAGTATTGGGAATTATTTGCAGTTCTGATGTACAAAGAAGGCTAATTGAATTGATTAATGGGGTGAAAGGACTCTTACATGAAGAATAAAGAGGTCAGTGCTCTTCAGTTTGGTGATGTGATGAGGGCTATAATTCTGAATGGAGTGGAATAAATAAATGTGAATTGATTGCTAACTGTATCAAAAAGTACAAAAGCTAGGGACACTCACGAAGTTGCATAATAGCATATTTAAAATAAATAGGAGAACATACTTTTTCACTTATTGTATAATTAAGCCTTGGAACTCCTTGCTGGAGCAAGTGGTAAAAGTAGTTAATATAGCTGGGTTTAAAAAAGATTTGGATAAATTCCTGGAGGAAAAGTCCATAAACTATTATTAAGGTAGACCTGAGGAAACCATTGCTTATCCCTAAGGTTTAGTAGCATAGAATCTTGCTATGTTTTGGGACTCTGCCAGGTACTCGTGACCTAGACTGGCCAATGTTGGAAACAGGATAGTGGGCTAAATTAACTCTTGGTCTGACTCAGTACGGCAGCTCTTATCTTCTTATGTTCAGAAGACAATCAAGTAGCCATCAACTACATGAACAAGCAGAGAGGAATGAGGGTCATGCTCCTATTTTGGGAACATGTCAGAATGTGAACGGCCATTTTCCAAAGGATGTCCTTCAAGGCCCCACATCTGGCAAACAAAGATAATATTCTAGCAGGCACTTGAGCTAAATACAGCTTCTTCAAGAGTAATTGCCCACAAACTTTTTCGAGAGTATGGGCATCTTTCAATAAGAAGCAGTGGTGTAGCCAGATAGCTAATTTCAAGTGGGCCTGAGCCCAAAGTGGGTAGACACGATCTTTTGTATACCTCCCGCCCCCCACCAGACTTCAGCATATGCAAACTGAGCATGGACTTGGGGGAGTGGAGGCCATTCTAAGTCACTGCCTTCAGCTACCCATCAACTGGTGGACTTGGAGATCCATACCACCACAGCAAGGGTAGGCCTGAGCCCAATGTGGATGGTCCCCTGCTTACCCAGGTCCACCCTTAGCTATGCCACTTACAAGAAGATTTCTTAGTTCTGCTCCAGGATAAGGACACATGGCAAATTAGTCTCGGCTGCCATCCTCCTTCATTGAGAGCAAGGACTTCTGTATGTATATCCTCTGACTCCTGTAATAGCAAAAATTCTTCTGAAGCTCAAAGAAGACCAGGAAATCATGATTCTCATAGTCTTATATTGGCTGAAGCACATTTGGTTTATTTTTCTGTTGAGATTCTTCAGGAGTTCCATGAGACTGAAATATTTTCCAACACTGATCATGCAGGATCATGGTATGTTGTACCATCCCAGCATCGAGTCCCTAGCACTTACAGCTTGGATACTGAGAGGTTTGGATGTGCCTGACACTGTTTTCAGGTCTGGTTGGCTTCCAGAAGAGATTCTGTAGAAGGTCATACAGTTTTCAAAGAAAGAGGTTTGCCATCTGGTGTGACAGAAAGGCCCTAGATCCTTTTACTTGTCCCATACAAAAAGTGCTTAAATACCTTCTAAGTATCTTGGAGTCAGGTCTCAAAGGGTACACTTGCAGTTGGTGCTTATCATTATCATGTGGAAGGTAAGCCCATCTCTATACAGCCTTTAGCTATTTGCCTTATATGAGGCTTGCTTCTATTGAAGCCTCCATCAAGACACCTGCCATGGGATCTCAAATGTTCTTACCCAGCTAGTGAAATCTCCATTTGAGCCCTTTAATATCTGTCATCTGATGTACCTAACATGAAAAGTTTTTAAATTTTGATGGTGATTACTTCAGGTCACAGAGTAAGTGAGCTCCATGCTCTAGTAACTGACCCACCTTACACTAAGGCCCTCTTGTACAAAGGTGTGCTAACTGATTTGCGCATGCTAATCGAATTAGTGCACGCTAAATGCTAACGCATGCATGTTAGCCTATGGACGCGTTAGCGTTTAGCATGCACTAATCGGTTAGCGCACCTTAGTAGAAGAGGGGGGTAAGTGTTTCATCAATAGAGTGGTTCTGTGCACCCATCCAAAGTCCTTTCTTAGGTAGTGTTGGACTGCCATCTTAACTAATCAATAATCCTGCCCACAAAGGCAAAAGCATACTGCATACATTGGACTGCAAGAGCACCTAGGCCTTTTATATGGAGCATACTAAAGCACATAGAAAGTCTACCCGGCTTTTTGTTTCTTTTGACCCTAACAGGATGGTGCTGCCATCAGCAAATGCACAGTTTTCAACTGATTACATAGGCCAACAACAAAAAAAAATTATTGGTGCCATGGGTTTTTGACCTGTTCCTGGAATTATTTGGGGCGCTGATTCAGAAAATTGCATTGGATAGACCGCATCAGCTCTAGTTTCTTAGATATGGTTATGGGATAGTAGATATGCCTTAGGGATAGTAGAGCCAAACATAAATATTGGTCAAAAAAAGATTGGCCTCCGAGGGAATATATGTTGGTTGGAGGACAAAATATAATCAATGAACCACTGCCACCATGACATATAAAGCTAGGCCTGATGAAACAATTTGTAAAGGCTTTGATTAAAGTGTTGTCGGCGAGAGAGGAGGAGCAGGAGGTGTTTTCAGTACCTCCTGCTCCCAACTTTTAAGGTACGGAGCACGGGAGCCTGGAGGGAAAGGGGGGCCTCTGGTGACAGGAGGGAGTGGGCATCCCTCCTGCCATTTGTTTTAGGTTTGGGTGGATCGCCGCATTTGGGGCGGGGGCATGATTGTCAGAGGTTGTTGGGGAGGCCATTGGTGGCGATGTGGGATTTTTTTAAATTTTTTTTAATGGGACAGATCTTTTGTATGTGTGGGCAATCGAGGGGAAAAACATGCTTTTTAGTGAATTGGGTTGGTCAGTAGCGATCGTCGCTAAACCTGTGAAAATAGGTTTAGCGACGATCGCTGACTTTAGTGAATCTAGCCCAAAGTGACCTCAGTGCATGTGAAATCCACGTAGTAGTTATATTGCAGACCACTTTTTAACGCAACTTAGTAAAAGGGGCTCTTAATGAGAAAAGACAATTAAAGAAGTCTTCCACAGAAAAAGGTTTGGGGAAACTGTGTTTTATTGTTGAAAGGTAATATGTAGAAATAAAACAAAAACATAAAGAAAAATCCCCCACCTTTTTATTGGACTAGATATTGGGTTTTCTCCTTTATGTTTTTATTTTATTTCAATATATTATCTTGAAGAGTGGATTAACATGGCCACCGCACCATTTCATTGTTGAAAGGCAAAGTTTAAAACATTCAAAATAAAGTAGTGCAGCTGCCTTATAATAAAGTTAACTAATGTCATTAGAGCAACAAAGAAGACTTTAACATTTAGAGTGAGGTACACATTTTACTTTGCACAAAACTACTCTAGTGTGCATGTACAGACATAAAATCACCCCACATAATGGAGCAAAAATAGAGAGAATGTGTGTGGAGTGCGGGTGAGTATGTCTCTGGTGTCAGGACTTGAGTGTATGTGCCTCTGGAATTAGAGGTTGAGTAAGTCTGGCATGGGATACAAATACATCTATGCATATGGCATCAGTGTGTCACTCTTATTGGTAGACAGGGGATTCTTGCCCAGAGTAGCATCACAATGAGGTCTCTGACTATCGATTTTCTGCAGATAGATCGCTTAGAAGCGGAGGGAATGAGGAAAGAGCTGAATGAGTTATGGCGCATATTTCGAAAACATCTGAGTGAAGGGCATTTCATGGACTCAGACAGTGCTGCTGGTTTTAAAAGGTATGTTCTCATGAATGTTGGGAATATGAAGAGAGTTGTGCATGAGGGGAAGGGCAGATTTTATTTAAAAAAAATATGACTATTGATTTCTGGATTCTACAATGTTATTGCACTTTTCTGTTCTGTGTTGTTTATTATGGGTGTTTCTGTTCTCATTTTTAATAAAGAGATTAAAAATAAAGGGTATGTTGGGGGGGTCTTCCGGTGATGTCTGACTAAGATGGACGGAGCGGCCTGAAGCTCCCAACACTGCCCAGTATATTTTCGCTATAAGTTGTGCGTTTTTCACCTGGATTTGTGCTAAAACACTGAGGCAGTAAGAGAACTTGTGTGGAATCTGCCTGCCATGGCTACAAAGAAAGCTGGAGAAATGAAACACTATTTCACTGCCGTGGGAAAAGACAGCACTAGTAGACCACATGGTGTTAACAACTGAGATGAAGGCCCTGTGCTCACCGGTACAGCTCTGTTGAGTTCTGATGAGGAGGAAGAGAATAATGATTTATCCACTACTTTGTCCCCCATTACTAAAGAGGATTTAAAAACAATGCTAAGAGATTTAAAACATGGATATTCAAGCCATAGAATCCATACTGACTAAAAAATCAGGCTCTATGTATTTTAAAATGCCCAAGAAAATCTCAGATGACTGGAAATCATTCAGGGCTCTGAAGTCAGTCAATGTAGCACTGAAAGGGTCGTGATTCAGGGTGGCAATCATGCGTTTAGTTATAGCTTTGGTAGCACTGGAGGAATTTCTAGCCTCCCTGGATTTGACAGAGGCTTTCTTGAATATTCCCATATTCTGGTTCACAGGAAGTTCATGAGATTCTATGTGCTGGAGAGACATTTCCAATTCCATTTGGTCTTGCAATGGCAATTCACACCTTTACCAAGGTGAGGGTATTTGCAGCAGCACACCTGCACAAGGCAAGGATACAGGTGCATCCATACTTGGACAATTAGCATATCAGACTTTAGTCTAATGCCAACACAAGTTGTCCAAATGCTACAGGACCTAGGTTGGACCATCAGTTTTTGGAAGAGCCACCTGGAACTGACTAAATCCCTAGAGTATTAGAGAACAGGCTTCAACATGGTAGAAGGCCATATTTTTCTTCCTGAGCCACACAAACTGAAGCTAACATGGTAGATTATAAAGATCCAGGCAATGCCACCCCTTACACCTTGACACTATCTACAGGTGCTGGGGTCGATAGTAGCAACCATAGAGATTGTCCCGTCATTGAAAACTCATCTACGCCTTCTCCAGGATGCACTATTGTCCCGCTGGTTTCTACAGTCATAATCTCTCCAGATGCTGCGAAACTGGATGGCAAAGGCACATCAAAGTGTGGGTTGGTGACTCCAGCTGGAGGTATTCTCCAAGGGCCTGCTTCTCTGCATATCCTCTTGGGTGATCCTGATGATTGATATTAGTCTTTATGGCTGGGAGGGTCATTGTGAGGATCATCCAGTTCAGGGCTGATAGTTGCCCTCTCAAAGGATATGTTATATTAACAGATTGGAGCTGTGAGTTATTTATCTAGCACTGCAGTCATTGGAGAACAGCCTGGAATGCAAATCAGTCAAGGTTTTCTCGGACAAGGCCATAGCTGTGGCATACATCTACAGGCAGGGAGGCACTAAGAGTGTTCTGTTGAGACTGAAGGCCCAGTTGTTGTTGTTTCACTGGGTAGAAGTCCGCCTACAGGCTCTATCGGCAGCACATGTAGCGGGAGTGGACAATGTGCAGGCTGGCTATCTTAGCCGGCAGACCCTAGACCCGGGGGAATGGTCTTTACCCCAGAAGGCCTTTGATAGCATTGTGAGGTGCTGAGGGCATTTGATGTTTGATCTGAGGGCAGCCAACAAAAAAAGGATCTTGGTTCTTCAGCCAAAGATTTGAACCTGGAAGCACCAGCATGGATGCTCTAGTACAACCTTGGCAAGAGAAAGAACTGTTGAATGTGTTTCCCCCATGGCCCATGATGGGCCAGGTCATTAGAAGGATAGTGGCACACCCTGGATTGGTAATTCTGGTGGCTCCATATTGGCTGTGTTGACCATGGTACACAGACCTGGCTTGGCCATAGAGGGACAAATTTCTCAGACTGTCACTTCATCCAACTCTTTTCTTGCAGAGTTCAATTGCCCTGGGGAATTTAAACCTCTTTGGGCTTACGGCATAGCTCTTGAGTGTGTGGCCTTAGCATAGAAGGTGCTAAGTCTTGGAAAATGTTTCAGCACTGGGGTGCAAAGCAGAATGTGTATCCTTTTAAGACTCCGATGTCCGTGGTCCTTGCTTTTCTTCAGGATGGGATTGAGAAGGGCCTGCTTATTGTTTCCTTCAAAGTGCAAGTGGCAGGCCTCTCAAGCTTTTGGGCTCGAGTGGGGAAAGTTTCTTTAGCTTCCCATCCTGAGGTGCCCATATTTTTGGAGGGAACATTGCAGTTGCATCCTCCTATGCGACAGCCATTCCTGACATGGAATCTTAATATTGTTTTGCAGGCCCTAAACAAGGCTCCATACAAGCCCTTACAAAAAGTGTCACTGATGGATCTTATGTGTAATTAAACTCTGGAATTTGTTGCTGGAGAAAGTGGTGAAATCATTTAACTTAGCAGGGTATAAAAAAGATTTGGATACTTTCCTAAAAGAGAAGTCCATAAGCCATTATTGAGATGGCTTGGGGAAATCCACTGCTTATTCCTAGGATAAGTTGCATAAAATCTGTTTTGCTGCTTAGGATACTTGGGACCTAGGTTGGCTACTGTTGGAAACAGGATACTGGGCTTGATGGACCTTCGGTCTGTCCCAGTATGGCAATTCTTAAAGAATTAAGTTATCAGCATGGGCTACCATTAAGATGCGTTAATTTTATCATGAATTTGTGTTACTTTAGCACAGGTCCCATTTTATGCAGAGACCTGGTTTCTAAAAACTGGGGTTAACTGCAAAATTGTGGGGTTGATATTCAAAACTGGCCAGAAATAGCTCCTGGCTGGTAATATCGCCTGTTGGGGCTAACTGCTAATTTTCAGCAGTACTAAACTAATTAGTGCCAAACTGAAAAAGGGCTATTTTAGAGGCATTTCAGGGAAGGAGTCAGCCCTTGGCTGGTTAAGTGCTGATATTCAGCATAAATATGACCCCATAAAAGTCAATGCTATCTTTATGCTGTGACCCATATCCAGTTCAATGCTATATATTGCACTTAGTCAACTTCACAAACCTGGAAATTCAGTGCTGAGGCCCAGATATAACCATCATTGAATTTCTAGGTATAAAGAACCACATTACCCCTCTCCTTAAGTCACTTCATTGGCACCCTTTCCTCTTAATGACTTACAAGCTTATTCACTCCGCAGCTCCTTAGTATCTCTCCTCTCTTATCTCTCCCTACACTCCCCCTGGACACTCCACTCATTGGATAAGTCTTTCTTATCTGTACCCTTCTCCTCTATGGCCAACTCTAGACTCAATCCCTTTTGCTTTGCTGCACCATATGCCTGGAACAAACTGCCTGACTTGATACGTCAAGCTCCATCTCTGGCAATATTAAAATCCAGACTCAAAGCTGCTTTCAGTTCCAAACTCCAATCCACCTGCTACACACCAATATCTATCAGCATTCCCTCTGTAATTCCCGGTTCATAGACAACGGCGCGAAAGACAAAGGCGCGCCCGGACAATTGAGCGCAGCGCGGAGGCACGTGCCGCTCTAAATTACTGTTTTTAGGGCTCCGATGGGGAGGCGTGGGGGGAAACCCCCCCCCCACTTTACTTAATAGACATCGCGCCAGTGTTATGAGGGGTTTTGGGGGTTGTAACCCTCCACATTTTACTGTAAACTTAACTTTTTCCCTAAAAACAGGGAAAAAGTGAAGTTTTCAGTAAAATGTGGGGGTTACAACCCCCCACACCCTCCACAACGCCCCCACAATGCGGCGCGATGTCTATTAAGTAAAGTGGGGGGTTCCCCCCCACGTCCCCCGTCGGAGCCCTAAAAACAGTAATTTAGAGCGGCACGCGCCTCCGCGCTGCGCTCAATTGTCTGGGCGCGCCTTTGTCTCGGCACGCTTTTGACCTGACACCGTAATTCCCCTACCTGATCACTGTGTATTGATGCACCTTCTTGTCCAGTTTGTCTGTCTTGACTAGATTGTAAGCTCTTTTGAGCAGAGACTGTCTCTTCTATGTTTTGATGTACAGCACTGTGTAAGTCTAGTAGTACTATAGAAATGATAAGTAGTAGTGGCAGTTAGCAAAATGCTGAGCACTGCTGGCTGATTGAATCCTCTTCACTCCACAAAAATTCCCTAAGGAGAATATAACAAATATCAGGCTAAAAATGCTCCTTGAACCTAAGTACTATATGTGATTCTGTTTGTGTATGTAATTTATTGTGACCCTCCTTGGGAAAGGTGGGATATAAATAAATAAATACAAATACAAGTACAAACTGCTTAGGAAGTGCTATATACAGAACAGTGAGCTCTTAACAGCAATAGCAAACGTTACATCATCTTAAATCTCTCTCTCTCATATATTTTTTTAAGAATGAAAATAATTCTTCAAAGTCTCTGTATCCGACTTTTGCTAAGAAACAGCACCGGAGGAACCTACCTCTTTCTCCGGCCCCCTCTGCACAAGGAGAGGAGCGTGGGAGCCCTGCTCCGCCCCCCTCCCGGCACAGGAGAGCCGACTTTTATAAAAAACAGCACCGGAGGAATCCTGCCTCTTTCGCCTGCCCCCTCTGCACAAGGAGAGGAGCGTGGGAGCCCTGTTCCGCCCCCCTCCCGACACAGAAGAGCCGACTTTTGCTAAGAAACAGCACCGGAGGAACCTGCCTCTTTCTCCGGCCCCCTCTGCACAAGGAGAGGAGCATGGGAGCCCTGCTCCGCCCCCCTCCCGGCACAGGAGAGCCAACTTTTATAAAAAAACAGCACCGGAGGAATCCTGCCTCTTTCGCCGGCCCCCTCTGCACAAAGAGAGGAGCGTGGGAGCCCTGATCCGCCCCCCTCCCGAATCCAACATGAGCCCGACGACTTTAAATCAAGCGCCATGGAAGGCACCTGCGCGACCTCTCTTGTAAAGTAAAATCACAATTTAAAAAAAAATAAAAAACAAACAAAAAAAAACAACATACAGAATAATCTTGCTCCCTTTCTACCCCACTACTAACGCCCACAGGAAACTCCCAAACTGCGCCTACTGCAGTTGGACGAGCCCGTCACAATGGCCAGGCCAAACACACACCAATGCGTAGTTCTATTACTACTCCTCTTGTTCTCTTCCAGGCTCTGCCACACAGACAACTCCAAGGCATCCCCCATTCCTATCCACTTCACACTGCATCGATCGGTAAAACCCAGAACCCCTACATGCACTCTCCACTCCACACAAGATCACCCTCACGTATATTCGCCCTACAACCCCTCTCAGCCACACAAACCGACAAAGCCCCACCCAAAAAAACCAAGAACTCTAAAAAAACTTGCGTACTCCCACTACTCCCCACCCAATCACTCCAACCACCAGACCCTACTGGTCTTTTACCTGAACATCAGATCAATGAGGAATAAATCCACTCTGATCAAAGACTGGCTGACCGAACTAACCCCGACTTTGTCCTTCTCACAGAAACCTGGTTGCTATCAGACAAAGACATCATCATTAAAGACTGTCTACCACCACGATTCAAGATACTCTCCCTAGCCAGAACATGTGGAAGAGGAGGAGGACTAGCAATAATCTTCCAAGACCACCTCAACGCTTCCATTCTCAACACAACCTCTTCGCCCAATTCCGAAATTCTAACCATCGCCCTAGCTTCTAAATCCCTCCCCTCCTCACTAACCATCACATTATTCTACATACCCCCCAAAAAATGGTCCACGACCAAAGACGACTTTGCTGAATCACTACTTACCAATTCTCTAACAAGCCCATACAACCTACTTTGCGGGGACATCAACATACACCTCGAGCAAACTGACCAGCCTGAAATCTCGGATTTCTGGTCATTGCTCTCCCAACTAGGCTTTGACAAACACCCCCCTACCAAAACCCACCAAAGAAGACATCAGTTAGACCTGGTAACTCTATCCTCCAAGGAACAGGCCAATCCCAATTTTTATTGGAAACAAGGCAGCTGGTCAGACTCCCTTTGGTCTGACCACCGCCTATGTACCTTCACCATTGGATGCCAACTCAAACCCACTAAAAGCGGCAAAACAAGAACCATCAAAACCCACTCTTCCAGAGGAAAGATTGACCCAACGGAATTCTGGTCCCATTTCGAAATCAACACCTATCCAATAGAAGTTACGGAACAAATCATGACCTCCTGGATACAAGATAGTACCAACATACTAAACGAGATTGCCCCCACAAAAACACGCAGAATAAGAACCCCAAACCAAGAGGGCTGGTTCGATCCAGAACTGCTGCTATGCAAGAAGGATCTCAGAAAAGCCGAAAGATTATGGCAAAAAACTGGAACCCCAGAACACAGATTGGCCTGGAGACAAAAATTAAAAAAATACAAAACCCTCACTGATGAAAAAAGAAAAATCTTCTACTCCCACAAAATCGGTAATACTAAAACCAATAGCAGCAACCTCTTCAGACTGGTCAACGATCTTTACAACATAGAAACCTGCACAAACTTACAAGAAGAATCCACCTTAACCGCCAACACCCTTGCCGACTTTTTCAACACCAAGATCTAAAAATTAAGATCAATACTACCCGCCAGTCCCAACCCCCTCGAGCTCTTCCCCATCCTCACAGACTTGAATTCATCATATCCAGATCCTGGAACCAGAGCCGACCTCAGCTGGAAACAATTCGCATTAACCGACTGGCAAACCTTCAATACTTACTACAACAAGTACACACACTCCTATTGCCACCTGGACACATGCCCTCCAAATATCATGAAAACTGCCCCCCCCCCCCCCTGAAAAGGATTTAGGTCCCAATTCCTGCCCCATACTTTCTCTGTCTCTGTCATTTGGAAGTCAGGTACCTGGGGACATATCTTAAAGACCAGAAATCGTCTTCCAAAACATGTCCAAATTTTATTATGAGTTTCACATCTTTTATATGAATCAGGTTTGTCAGCATGTGACGTAAACACAAACCATATATGGACACAGGTCACATGAAACTTTAAACACATCAGCATTTTTTCTATCTGGAGATTGAAGTCCACAGAGGGTCAGAAAAAGCCTTAACCAGCAGAGCTTCTAATCTAAATCTGTCTGTAAATACGGCTTAACAAAACAATTGAATTCACTTCACAACAACTCTGTTTAAACATTCATGTCAAAGAAGGAAAGACAAACAGGGCCTGGTTTTCTTACAACTTTAAACAACAAATGCCTAAGGAAAATTATCAAGGTTCATGATACGTGTCCCTTCAAATCCCCTCTTACGTCATGAAAATGACGTCATAAATACACAGCATGAGCTGGAAGGGAGTGTTACTCTAGATATGTCTCTCAAGCAGTGTTCCCGCTAAGCTGCGCTGGCGTGCGCTGGCGCACAAAATATTACATCGCAGCGCACAAGTTTCTCGTCACAGCGCACACACGTGCTTGCAGGCAGGCGAGCTGGCAGTCCATGTAACGCGTCGCAAAGGTAAGGGGAGGCTGGGGGAGGAATCGGACGTCGGGGTGGGGGTGCGAGCAGGGAGGGGGGCGATCGGAAGAGGCGTACGGCAGATGGCAGGGCGGCGAGAGGAGAATCGGGCGAGTTGGCTCATAACTTGCTGGCGCCCGATATTTTTAGCTCACAGTGAAAAAAGTTTGCTCACAACACCCGCCCGCTTAGAGGGAGCACTGCTCTCAAGGAGGGGTTTTTTAGGAGCTGTAATACGAATAACACAGTACATGAGCAGTCAAGACAAGAGTGCAAATAAGAGATTATAACAATAAAAAGGTCTTTTACCCAACCCTGCATTCAACTAAAGTGCTGATCCCAAGAATTAGATAAATCAGAGTTACATTTGAACTCAGCAAAGAGGTCTGCTAATTTCTGAATGTCCATAGGAGGACCTATATTGTCAGAAAGAAAAGTACAACAGCATAAAATACTGAGGAGAATTTAACAGAATTCTCAGCTAGAATCATATCTAGGGCCATATGATTTTGAGAACCATCTGAGAAGTGGAGCCTAATTGATCAGTAATACCTTGCAAGGCGTCCCTAGAATAGTTCACAAAGCGTTGCTGATTATAATAATTTTAACTAATCCGATCAACATTCTTATTAATAGTAATAAAGGGAATAAGGAACTCAAACCCAGCCTTAACCTGAGCTCGAGCCTTAAATTCATCTGGGACCCCTCTTGGGACCCCTATAGCATCTATGTGATCAGATTTATATCGAGACAAATAAAAGGAAAAACCATGTGAATAGGAAGGATGCCTTTCAGAAAGAATATGCAGAAGCATGGTAACCTTAGCTAAAGTGCACTGGCCTATCCACTGGCTGGGTAGCTTAACAGGGAGCCAAAAGTCTCCATAAAGCCAGTAAATATCAAATCTGATGCAGCAACAATGGGGCACACCTATGAGTCAAGACAGAACAATAACCTGGGGGTAAATTACCTACAAAACTACCCTGTGTCAGATTAGAAACATGACATGTGTAATTGCCCTTATAGATGGTAACGGCAATATCAAGCTTTTGCTGTCCTGGCAACAAAGGGTATTTAGAACACTGCAGTGCACAAAGGGGATAGGTAAAATTAGAGGAGATATTGGTAAATAACCCAAAAAAGCATGGTTGGATACCAGGAGGGAGGTCCAGAGGTACGGTTCCTAGATGGGGTCTAGCTTGAGCACATATGTAACAATTACTCTTATTATGTTGATCAGCAGTGAATTTCATCCATTCTAACCAAAGGTTACGTTCTGAAAACCCTACCTCAATAGCCACAATATCTTCAAAAGTGGTATTGGCAATAGCCATCATGTCAGTAAGTTTATTGAATGTAGGGGCCAGTGGGTTAGTATTTTTTGGGGCCCCCACAAAATGGCGGGAGAAGATGAGTGGAGGTAGATAGATCCCGTAAGAAAACTGATGGGTCGGATAGCTAGACCCACCCTTAAACCTCATGTCCATAATGTACATACCTTCATCAGTAGGTCTAGGGTTGTCAATAGTAAGAGAAAGCTTAATAATTTGTGCAGGAACACTTTTCCTATAACAGTGTCCAACCTTATGAAGGGTCATACAAGTAAGCAGTGATTTACCATTTTGGTCCACTGTTTTTCAGAGTATTTTCTAGTTTATAAGCCCAGTCAGTATCAATATTCCACCCTACCACTTCCCAGAATGCACACTTAACCCCCCAACGTGAGTCAGTAACATATATATATATATATATGTCTTTAGTTTTAGGAATCTCTGAGGACCAATGGCACAGCCTTGGGATATCAATTGATGAACAGTCCACAATGTCACAATACTCAAAGGAGAAGGTGGCAACTTGCACACTGCTGGAATTATACCAAAGGGTAGCATACTGTCTGTCTTTCTGGATTCCAATTGAAGGACAGCCTTTGCGAGGGAGTAGTCCAGCTTGACGTCGTGTTTGCAAAGAGGTGTCGGGGGTGTTGTTTACAGCAGGAGTGTCATTTACAGATGGGTATGGGCAGAAAGTGTTGTGGACCCAGAACACATCATCCCTGTAGACCCAGTTAGAAATGATCCATACAGGGAGAAAAACTAGCAGCAGTGGTGCCAGTAAGAGAATGATAAAGTTGGTAGAATGCTGCAATGAAATCATCATGTTGTTACACTGGAGGAGGTGAAATCTGCGCAGGGAAGACTTGCTTCTGGGGTTTTAGGTTAACCCTCTTCAAGCGACTTGCGTGGATCCAAACAGGAAACTCCTCAGTGAGTGCAGCGGGCCTGGTCACAGCGATCACAGTAGTGGGAAGGCCAAAGGGGAAATCCGTCTGCTTCCGATCCTTGGAAAGCTGCTGGATAATCACCAGGCTGGAAAAAATGGGTAGGAATCTGTGGAGAGAAAGGAGAAGTGCAAGACACGTTTCTTTGAACAAGCCCTAATATTTCAATTAGCTTTTGGACGTATTCCTCCTGTATCAAGGGAAAATCTACCCATGGGGCGGGGAAAGGTCATCCCGTGAGAACCTCAAAGGGAGAGCAGCCAGATGTCTGTGCATACAGAAAGAGATACTTGAAAAGAGATGCTTGAAAAGCATTCCAAATATCATTCAGCAGCTGTACTCCAATGTGATCCAAATAAGAGATAGAAAACGAGAGAAACCATGTTGCCTGTACTGAATGTGGCAACATGTAACAATACCAATTCATTTACTTAGCATAGCTATGGCAAAAGAGAGACAATACTCAGTTACTTAAGGTTCTTAATTGAACAATCCAAAAAGATATGTTTTTTCGTGCTTCATATAACTATTATGCACCTCAGAGAGACCATACTGATGTACTGAATGTATTCAGAAATGTATGGATCATATGTAGGGAACACCACGAAATAAACGCTGTATAAAGTAAAACTTTTTCTTAAACATATAACCCTTAACTAAACTATATTCAGAATATAAAAGCTAAAAGTAAAAGAACATTGCGCAGTTAGGCTAGTAAGAAGTGGAAAAAGAGCTCTAAAAATGGCCAATGTTATGTATCCTGGGGTACCCACTAAACTAAAACAAGTAGACATGACACAGACAAAACATAAAGTTTTAAGCGTGGAGCTATTACTCCATCTGTCAAGTGTGCAGGGCTGAATTTAACTCTGCAAATAAACACATTGATATAAAAAAACCAAAACTACAAATAATGTATATCATAACCATCTCATATTTGAAAAAAGGCATAAAGCTAATGTCTCTTTGGAGCGTCTCTATCTCTGCAGTGATAAAGAGGACCCGTGGAAAACATTAGAAATATCTGTGCCAAAACTGATCTGGGATGGCTATGTATAAATCCGGAAAAAACATTTTAAATTAGCAACATCCTAATTTCAGCTAAAACAATAAAAAGGAATTGTATTTTCCAATTTATTTTCAATTCACAACCGTGCCAGCTGTAATTATCGAACTATATATCTCTGTATTAAGGAGCAAAAGGTCAAGAATGAAAATATCACTAGCAAGAAGTTAAAATGTCGAGCGAGCACTACGATAACCAATACCATGATATTGGGCAATGAATAAGGGAGAGCTAGCAGCTGGTATCCAGGGTTTCCCCTCTTTGCACCAAAGTCCGTCTAAAAGGGCGGCTTTGGGCACCTGCCAAACGCCAGGCATCAAATTCAGAGGAAGCTGTGAAAAAAGAGAGGAAGAGAATCCTGTTCACCCATGAGATCCAAAAGCCCATTTAAAAGAAGGGCTTGTACATTGTGAAAAGTATGAAGGGTAATGGGGTGACCTAGGGTCAGAGAAGTAACCATCTCTACCACCATAGCACAAGCAGCCAGGGAACTTGAACAGGAGTGACTATAAAAAAAGGCAACAGAGCGTAACTTACCGCCATGTTCTCCCTTCATGGTGTTACAATAGTCCCAAACAAAGAGATAAAACATGTGGGCATAAGCAGGAAAACCCAGACTTGAGCTAGAAACCAAAGCACATCTTAAATGTCCAACATTTCATAAGTCCATCTGATAAGAGCAGTCATTTCAGAAACCAGGGTCTGTCTCAAAATCTGGTCATAGAAGGAACAAGCAGAGATCCATTGGCGGCAGTGACCAATCATAGCAAGAAAAGTAAGCATGTCTTTCTTGGTAGCTGGGCGGGGCAGACCCAGAACAGCAGCAATGCAGAAAGTGCAGATTTTCCTCTGACCATGAGACAGGACAAAACCCAGGTATTTCACTTCAGATGTACACCAGTGCAGTTTATTTCATGACACCTTGTGACCACACACAGACAACCATTATAAAAGGTGCAAACTATCAGCCTGACAGGTCTCCTGAATTATGGAACACAAAAAGTTGTACAAAATGAGAATAGGATCATGAGGGGCAGTGCATGACTTGTAGAATAGCCCGAAGGACATTCCACACTAGGTATACTGTTGCTTAAAGGTGAAGGCAAAAAAAGAGCTGAAAAGCCTCACCAACAGGGACTAAAATAAAACATTCTTTAGGACAATGACAGAAAAAATCATTGGCTGCCGATGGAATGGTGGAAGAAACATAAGTGCAATGAGAATTACCAAAACACTAACAGCCCTATAATCTAGGACGAAACGGGGAATGCCATCAGCTTTGACAACAAGAGCGATGGGCGTATTATAAGAAGAGATGGTGGTTTTGATAATGCCGGAGAAAAGTCAAGAGACAAGCAGTGGAATCTCACCTTACTGCTTGATAAAAACAAGAATGAATAACTTCAAAGAAACACTATAGGGGGGTCAGTGGAAGCCCAAACAGAGAAGTCTGGGGGAAGGGACAAAAACATTCATACACGGATCCTGATAATGAAAGCTGCTTGTATACAAGCTGCGAAGGAAAGATCTTAGACTGATTCAAACAGCGCTTTCACTTCATTCCACATAACAGCACGTCCTACCTCAGTATTAAAGATTGTTAATGTGAGCTGAAGGAAAAATGTCATACATACACACAGCCGTACAAGTCTCATTTGTCTAGGAGTATCCTAAGTGCCTTTATGACTCATTACAAAACCAATATAACAATGCAAAAATATTCGCTTATCTTACCTTCTAAGCGAGGTACAGTAATAAGAGACAATAAAATCTTATACTCTATAAAAGTTTTAACCTTACAAATGACAGAGTGGGCAGGGGGGTTCTATAAATAATTTCATTCTTCCCGAAAGAATGGCAGCTGCTTATATTTACGAGGGGCGCTTACCGAAAGTACCCCGAGATTTTTCCCGAAAAAACTCCATAATAGAACCCAAAGCTTGAACTTAAAATAAAGGGTGGGTACAGGTCACCACTACCCAGTGAGTATTAAAGAACAGAAAAAATTCAGAAATACTCACAAAATATTGGTGATATCATCTGCCCATCCCGGACGAGCCCCCAACTGAAAAGGATTTAGGTCCCAATTCCTGCCCCATACTTTCTCTGTCTCTGTCATTTGGAAGTCAGGTACCTGGGGACATATCTTAAAGACCAGAAATCGTCTTCCAAAACATGTCCAAATTTTATTATGAGTTTCACATCTTTTATATGAATCAGGTTTGTCAGCATGTGACGTAAACACAAACCATATATGGACACAGGTCACATGAAACTTTAAACACATCAGCATTTTTTCTATCTGGAGATTGAAGTCCACAGAGGGTCAGAAAAAGCCTTAACCAGCAGAGCTTCTAATCTAAATCTGTCTGTAAATACGGCTTAACAAAACAATTGAATTCACTTCACAACAACTCTGTTTAAACATTCATGTCAAAGAAGGAAAGACAAACAGGGCCTGGTTTTCTTACAACTTTAAACAACAAATGCCTAAGGAAAATTATCAAGGTTCATGATACGTGTCCCTTCACCCCCCACTTTAAAGCAAAAATGATGACATGGATTAATCACCTTCTATCCACAGGAAACTTCCCGTCTGAGCAAGGTCATATAATGATCACCCCAATTCTAAAAAACGCGAAAGAACCACCTAACTCCCCATCTAACTATAGACCGGTCGCCAGCATCCCCCTATTTACCAAAATAGCGGAAGGGATGGTAAAGGCGGAACTTTCCGAATACCTCGAAAAATTCAACATTCTATGTGACAACCAATCAGGCTTTCGCGCGGACCATAGTACTGAAACCGTCATAGCCTCCCTTCTCGACCATCTTCACACGCTCTTCAGTCAAGGCTCAAGTGCCCTGATCATACAACTCGACCTGAGCAGTGCTTTTGACCTGGTCGACCACACCATTCTCCTTGAATGCCTAGCTCACATTGGCATCTCAGACCAGGTCCTTAACTGGTTTCAGGGTTTCCTACAAAAGAGATCATACAAGGTATTCAAGAATAACTCTTTCTCTTACTGCTGGGACAACACCTGTGGGGTCCCGCAGGGCTCCCCCCTTTCCCCCATCCTATTCAACGTATACCTAGCCTCCCTAGGTAAACTCTTACACAACCTAAATCTCAAATACTTTATTTATGCAGACGATATCACAATAGCCATCCCACTAACCAACTTCTCACAAGAACTACTCGAACACACTTCAAACATTCTCAACCAGATAGAACTCTGGATGCTTTCATTTAGACTGAAATTAAACCCCGACAAATCAAAATTCTTCCTAGCCTCCCCCAAAGATAAAATCAAGGAAACCACAATTCAACTAAAAGGAAAGACCTTCCCCCTCGATCTGACCATAAAAATTCTGGGAGTCACGCTGGACAAAAACCTATCCCTAGAAAACTATACCGACATCATCGCCAGAAAAAGCTTCTCGGCACTCTGGAAACTTCGCACCATAAAAAAATACTTCAATGACACTGCATTCCGCCTACTCGTACAATCCTCCATCCTCAGCATTCTCGACTACTGCAACATCATTTTCCTTAACGCCACAAAGAAAACTACCAGGAGATTAAAAATAGTCCAAAATACCGCAGTGCGCCTCATTTTTGGCCTAAAGAAATAGGAACATGTCACCCCTTTCTATCACCAACTGCACTGGCTGCCATTAGAATCTAGAGTTCTCTTTAAATTTGCATGCTTTTGTTACAAATCGGTTAACGGTTCTTCTCCAAGTTACATAAATACCCACTTCAACCTTTACTGCAACAACAGGACAGCACGCAGAATTCAACTGTTCGCCTTCCCCTCGCCAAAACACTGCCTTCTCAGAAGATCCCTCGAAAGAACTTTCGCCTTCCAAGCAGCCAAGTTGAACCCATGGCTAGTCCAGATGATACTCGAGGCCCCCACTTACCTTGCCTTCAGAAAACTACTAAAAACTTACCTATTCAACAAACAAGACTCCTAATTAATCCCTTCACCTCACATAACCCCGGCCCCACCCCTAACCCCTTCCTCCCTCACCTGATTCCCCCTTGACCCTCTCTCTACTCCCCTTGTCTAGTTCGATCTAAGCCGCAATTTTCAGCTAAACTGTTGTACATCTTCCTCTCATTGCAGACTACTGTAAATTGTGACTTCATTGCTGACTGTTGTAAATTGAAAATTGTTGTAATCTACTGTAAATATGCTTGTAATTTGTTTGTAAATCTGCTTGTAACTTGTTGTAAATAAGCTTGTCAATGCAGATCATTTGTTAATTGATGTAAACCGCCTAGAACTCGATGGGTATGGCGGTATATAAGAATAAAGTTATTATTATTATTATTATAACATGTCTTTATGATTTTGCCATTAGCCCCTTAAAGTACATGCTTCTCTCATTATGGACTATCAAAGTTACTTAGCTGAACTCATAATGAAATGTCTTGCTGGCCTCTCTCAGTCCAACGAAATGCCCGTTTTGATTCTGTATCAGGGACTCTACGGCTTAAGCAGATTCTGTTTCCCATATTCTACAAAATAAAGTCTTCAGTTCAAGCTGGGGCCCCTACTGACATGTTACTGAACTTATCTCTCTCTGCATATCAGATTAGTTATTAGTCTTTTGGTCTCTGTCAGTACTTGGGTTCAAGAAGCATTTTTAGCCTGATATTTGAATATTGAGCCCAACATATCTTAACAGTAGTTGATAACTTACCCCCTAAATGCACCATATTCAGGAGCTGCTTTAACTAGAAAAGGGAAATAGGAATAAAAACTGATAAAGTAATAACCCCTATTTCCTCACCCATATTGGGGATGAAGCCATACCCTGGATCCCTAGGGGAATTAGTGTCCCATACTGGCATTGAGAACTATAATTTTTCTATTTACAAAAAACTCAAATAGCTCATCCTATGAAGGACTTTTCTGGTCAGTGCCTAATAAACATTGTGCTGCTACAAATATTCAAAGGGCAAAAAGGAAGTTTTTCTCAGCAGCTGACCATCTCTGCTTCCTTTCACTGTTACAATGGGCTAAATGCACTAAAGATACCGACTGGATCATGTTGGCCGATTCTCCCATATCTTTTTAAAAAGTTGGAAGCAGGAAGCCTGCTCTGAGACTCCTGCTTCACGCCTGCCAGTCCTAAATGACAGCCCTTCCCCTCCCTGTGCATCATGTGATGCACAGGAAAGAGCCAAAGGCCGTGATTGGTTCAGTTGCCTAAGGCCCCTCCCAAAGGGGCCTAGAATGCTGTGAAGCATGGAGGTGGAAGTGTCATGGTTTGGGGATTATTTGCTGCAGCAGGACCTGGTCAGCTCACCATCATAGAATCCACCATGAATTCTACCGTGTATCAGAGGGTGCTTGAGGAACATGTGAGACCATCTGTACGAAAATGAAAGCTGAAGCGGAACTAGACCCTGCAACACGACAATGACCCCAAACATACCAGTAAATCCATCATCTGCCTGCCTGGTCATTATTAAGAAATACACATATAAATTAGTCACCTAAAACTACAAAATCGAAACAATCTCAACAAATATTTAAAATACATTACAATAACCTTTCTGACCATTTACTGCATAGGCTTGGAGGACAACCCCCCCCCCCCCCCCACACACACACACACAAACACACAGACATGTAAACCTCATCCTTGGCAATTCCCTAAGTATAAATAAAAGACAATTCCACTCTCCAAACTCATCTTTCTAATACTCCAGTCCAGATAGTATATAGCTACCCTTCCTCCCTGTTGGGGGTTTATATAAACTGATATCCAGGTGTACAAATCAAAGAATGCTGGAATCCAAGTTTCTGTAATAAATAGACAATTCAAGTCCCTATGGATAATAAATCATTCAGAATAAGCTACTTGTTGCCCACAGATCTAGTCTTAATCAACATATAGTTATCTCCCAAGAAGGTTTTTGGTTGTTATTCCACTATTGATAAATCCAGCAGTATATCTTGTAGTACCTTGTCCTTTCCATGTCTATAATCAACTGTCTCCTTTCCACATACTATTAAATGTCCCTGACCCTCCACCTTGCTGATAAAAGCCTCTCCAACAACCCTGGGAATAACTTTCTAAAACCCCAAATTAATAAACCTAAAAATAAATTCATACTCAACATTTCTAAAACTACGCCCATGATGTTCCAAGGGGTATGCTAAGGAATGCACCCCTTTGACATGCCCTTAGATGGGGCTACTAGGTCTAGAGAGTTGCCTGTGATATCACCATAGCATTCTAGGGTGAGACAACACTGCATGCAAACACACCAAGCCTCTTCTCTGTCTATCTCAGTCCAACATACTTAATACAGAAGTCAGCTATTAAAAGGATAGTCCAAGGAACGTTTACCTATTTTATTTATTTATTCAATTTTCTATACTGTTCTCCCAGTGGAGCTCAGAATGGTTTACATGAATTTTTTCAGGTACTCAAGCATTTTTTCCTGTCTGTGCTGGCAGGCTCACAATCTGTCTAATGTTCCTGAGGCAATGGGGGGTTAAGTGACTTGCCCAGGGTCACAAGGAGCAGCGGGGGTATGAAACCAACAACCTCTGCGTGCTGAGGTTGTAGCTTTTAACCACTGAACCACTTAACTAGAGGGCAACAACTGGCACTCAGTGCACGATATGCTCACTGTCCTCAGTAGACACCAACCCATCTATGATTTCAGCAGATAGAATTTGGACAGCCTCTGAGCATGTATCCGAGGCTCAAGTCTCAAAATTGTGTCATAAATTAAGATCTTGTAAATGTGTCTTAGATATGTATCCCTACATTGGCTATTACATCTCTCACTAAACTTATAAGTTCTGCTTTACTATCAGGATTATTTTCTGTAAAGATGGTCATATTGTTTTGACCACATTATTGAAAAAAGTTGATCTAGTAGACCCATCTTCACCATCTAGCTATCGACCTATAGCGAATATTCCATTATTGACCAAAATGCTTGAGTCCATTTTATCTGCTCAACTCTCATCTTACTTGGAGAGATTTTCAATTTTCTACCTTGCCAATATGGATTTAGACCAAACTTTAGTACTGAATCTTTACTGGTTTCATTAATTTCAAAAGTTCAGCAACTTCATTTGCACAATAAGTTTACAATCTTGCTACAATTTGATTTATCTGTGGCCTTCGATGTCATTCACCACAATATTTTGATTTACCAACTATCTGAGATAGGTATTGATTCTGTAGTTTTAGATTGGATCTCGCTCATATGCTGTTAATATGAGTGGCACCTTGTCATCTTCCTTGAAGCTGTTATATGGAGTCCTGCAAGGATCACCTTTGTCTCCTCTTCAACATTTATATGACTACTTTGAAGCACTTCCCTATGCTTCTCATCCACGTTGGAACTAATGACACTGCAAGGAACACCCATGAGAGCATACAAGAAGACTTTAGAGCCCTTGGTGAGAAGCTGAGGAGGATGGAAGCGCAGGTGGTCTTCTCCTTGATCCTCCCAGTGAGGGGCAAAGGTAGAGCCAGAGATGAGCGCATCCAGAGGGCTAATGACTGGCTGCGAGGATGGTGCAAGGAGATGAACTTCGGGTTTCTGCACCATGGAGAGACGCTGCAAGGACTACAAGAATCAGACGGGCTACACCTGACAAGAAGAGGGAAAAACGTCCTTGGACACCGACTAGCCCACCTACTTCACAGGGCTTTAAACTAGGTAAGTTGGGGGAGGGTACAGGCTCAATCAACTCACCTGGCGAGCTAGGCTGCCAACACTTTTTGGAGACTGGGGTAGGTGGACACAGAAATTCTGGGTTCAGGACTAGGGCGAGTACACACATTTCCGAGACTGGGGTGGGTACATGTTGTGAATTGGGGTCTAGGGAGGGTACACACCTTGCAAATTGTACCAAAAGAGTCCAAATAGCTCAAACGGGAATTCCCCCACAGAGTACACACATTTCTGTGTCTGGGGTAGATACTCACAATAAAACTAGCACTAAAAGCGAACATGCGACATGGAAAGCCATGTACGTCAACGCCCACAGTTTGGGCAACAAGATCCTAGAATTAGAGACTGAAATGAGGAACGCTGACCTGGATGTGGTGGCGATATCTGAGACCTGGCTCACGGACTCCCACGGGTGGGACATGGTCATACCAGGCTACAATTTACTTCGCCGGGACAGGGAGGGCAAAATGGGAGGAGGTGTAGCACTATATACTAAAGATGACATTAAAGTCACCAGAATTGCAGATGTCAGGTACACAGGGGAATCCCTTTGAGTAAATTTGGCCAGGGGGAAAGACAAATGCCTGTATCTTGGCGTAATATACAGACCCCCAAATCAACAGGAGGACCTGGATATGGAATTGATCGGAGACATAGAGAATATCACCTTGCGTGGGGATACAGTACTGTTAGGTGACTTCAATATGCCTGGTGTGGATTGGAACACACTTTCCTCTGCATCCAGCAGCAGCAGGAGGCTATTGAACTCTATAAAGGGAGCAAGACTGAAACAACTGGTACTGGAGCCAACAAGGAAGCAGGCAATACTGGATCTGTTACTTACAAATGGCGAGAGTGTCACAGAGGTCTCAGTGGGCGAGGCATTGGCCTCCAGTGACCACAATATGGTATGGTTCAATCTCAAAAAGGGGTTCGCCAAAGCTAACACATTGACCAAGGTCCTAAGCTTCAAGGACGCCAACTTCGAGGACATGGGGGAATTCATCCATCAAGCGCTACAAAACCAAGCGGTAACAGATAACGTAGAAGAAATGTGGTCAGCTCTGAAAAATACCATACAGGAGGCAACCAACCGATATTTAAAATCAGTAAGTAAACGGCGAAGGAACAATAGGCCACAGTGGTTCTCTGTGGAGATCTCGGGCCTCATAAAAGAAAAGAAAAGAGCGTTCATTTCTTACAAACAATCAGGGAATCAGGACTCGAGAGAAGACTACCTGGTCAAGGCAAGAGCCGTCAAAACAGCAGTTAGAGAGGCCAAATTCCGAAACGAGGAGACGTTAGCAAAGAACATCAAGAAGGGCGATAAATCCTTCTTCAGGTATATTAGCGACAGAAACAGAAACACAGGCGGGATAGTACGCCTTAGGAAACCAGACGGGAACTATGTAGAAGAGGACTCGGAAAAGGCTAAACTTTTAAACGAATACTTCTGCTCGGTCTTCACCCGCGAGGAGCCAGGATCTGGCCCTCTGCTACAGACGAGGGATTGTTCAGTAGACCCGTTTAGTAGCTTCGAGTTTACGCCAGGCAGTGTCTACTGTGAGCTGTCTAAACTCAAGGTTAACAAAGTGATGGGGCCAGACAACCTGCACCCCAGGGTGCTCAGGGAATTGAGTGATGTCTTGGCGGAACCACTATCCGCGCTCTTCAATCTCTCCCTTAGTACAGGTATAGTCCCGTTGGACTGGAAAACGGCTAACGTCATTCCACTCCATAAAAAAGGTTGCAAAATGGAGGCTGCAAACTATAGACCGGTGAGTCTCACATCAATAGTGAGCAAGCTGATGGAGACTCTAATCAAACGTCAATTGGATACGATCATGAACGAGGAGAATCTACGGGATCCCCGTCAACATGGATTTACTATGGGGAGATCCTGCCAATCCAACCTGATCAGCTTCTTTGACTGGGTGACGAGGAAGCTGGATGTTGGGGAGCCCCTGGACATCGTATACTTAGACTTCAGCAAAGCTTTCGATAGCGTACCACACCGCAGGCTGTTGAACAAAATGAGTTCTATAGGATTGGGTGACACTTTGACAAAATGGGTTGAGAACTGGCTTGGAGGCAGACTTCAGCGAGTGGTGGTGAATGGCACCCCCTCTGAAATGACAGAGGTGATCAGTGGAGTGCCGCAGGGATCGGTCTTGGGCCCGATCCTGTTCAATATCTTTATAAGAGACTTAGCAGAAGGGCTTCGAGGTAAAATAACGTTATTTGCAGATGACGCCAAACTATGCAATGTAGTAGAAAGGAGTGTAACGATCAAAAACTCAATGTCCGACAATATGACGCACGACCTACTCCTATTGGAGCGCTGGTCTAGGATCTGACAACTAGGTTTCAATACCAAAAAATGCAAGGTCATGCACCTTGGCAACCAAAACCCATGCAGAAGTTACACCCTTAATGGCGAGATCCTAGCAAGGACTGTAGCAGAACGGGACTTAGGAGTGATCATCAGTGAAGACATGAAGACTGCCAATCAAGTGGAGCAGGCTTCATCTAAGGCTAGACAAATCATAGGGTGTATACGTAGGGGTTTCGTCAACCTTAAGCCTGAAGTCATTATGCCATTGTATAGATCCATGGTGAGACCCCATCTGGAATACTGTGTACAATTCTGGAGGCCTCATTACCGGAAAGATGTGCTGAGACTAGAGTCGGTCCAGCGAATGGCCACCCGGATGGTCTCAGGACTCAAGGACCTCCCATACGAGGAACGGCTGGATAAGTTGCGGCTATACTCACTCGAGGAACGCAGAGAGAGGGGAGACATGATCGAGACGTTCAAATATCTCACGGGCCGCATCAAGGTGGAAGAAGATATCTTCTTTTTCAAAGGTCCCACGGCTACAAGAGGGCATCCGTGGAAAATCAGAGGAGGGAAGCTGCACGGTGACACCAGAAAATACTTTTTCACCGAAAGAGTGGTAGATCGCTGGAATGGTCTTCCACTTCAGGTGATTGAGGCCAGCAGCGTGCCGGATTTTAAGACAAAATGGGATCGTCACGTGGGTTCTCTTCACAGAGAAAGGTAGGGGTGGGTCATTAAGGTGGGCAGACTAGATGGGCCGTGGCCCTTATCTGCCGTCTATTTCTATGTTTCTATGTTTCTATCTCCTTCTGAAACCTGTATACGTACACAGATGACATCTTCGTTCTCTTTGAAATAGATTTGAATCTTACTAACCTCGCTGCGAATATAATAGAATGTATAATGAAACTTCAGTCTTGGGCCCTTACTGTGCAAATGAAGTTGAATGAGTCTAAAACAATTACTTTGGCTTGGCCCAAAATTAGATCAGTTACATTTGTCCATTTCATGGCCTTCAGGATCATCACTGAAGATTGAATTCTCAAGTAAAGTTCTGGGCTTTATTATAGATTTATCACTTTCATTTAACGATCACCTTAATTCTCTGGTAAAAAATAATGTTTCTTTAGCCTTCATATGCTATGGAAAGTGAGATCCAGTTTCCATCAACTACACTTTGCTGTTCTTATACAATCAATTATTCTTTCGAGGTTGGGCTATTGTAACTAAGTCTATTTAAGCTTGACCAAGAAAAGTCTTCAAAGACTTCAGCTGATCCAGAATACTGCAGCTAAGTTGATCTTTGCTAAAAGCAAATTTGACCATGTTTCTCCACTTTTGATAAAACTTCACTGGCTCCCTATAATTTCTAGGGTGCACTTTAAATGTGCTTGCCTAACATTTAAGATCTTGCATGGCATTTTTCCTTCTTTAATTCCTCTTTCTTGGAATTTCAGCAAGACCTGACACAATTAGAACTATTTAAAAACTCAAATTTTTTTCCCCCACGTCGAAAGGCATTGCTTACACTGGCAAATTGAGGAAGTCTTTATATTTTAAAATTATCGAGCTCTAGAATAACTTTCCTTTTTAGCTGCATGGTCTGGGTTCTTTCCAAATATTTCAAAAACATCTGAACAGCTGGCTATTTTCAAAACTGTAATTTTTGTCTCTTTCTATATTATCTTCATATTTTATTGTATATTTTCTTTTTAATCTTTGGTAAACCGTGACGAGCTCTATTTTATATAGAGAAGATGCGGTCTATAAGCTTAAGGTTTAGTTTAGATGACAACAATCGCATGGGCTTCTGGAGCACCTGGAGGGAAAGGCAGCCTAGGTCATACATAGGTCATATTACCTTGCTTAGAAGGTACCTGTACAAATGGCATTCATTCCACAACAGGTTCACTAGTAATGCATTGTTCCAAGTTGATAACAACAATCATGTAATTTCCTGGAGTACATGGAAGGAAAGTATTAGTAGGCATGTTTTAAAGCCACACACATCCATACTTGCATAAAGGGGGAGGGGTGGTAGTTTTGGTCCATACATAACATCTGGTCTTATAGCCCGCTAACATCAAGAGCCACAACAATCCTGTTGGAAGACTGTAAATTAAAAAAAATATATATAAAAATGAAAACTTACTAACCATTGTGTAATAAATACATCCCTCCTATTAGCTTTGTCACATTTAGGTTTCTGTCCATTGCTCCAGCCTAGACAAATAAGTGAGGGGCATAGTAATGCACACTGCCTTTCTAGTAAGATTAAGACTGCTTCCATCAGTGACAGGTGCGTGTTTCCTTTTCAGGAAGCTTTTTGAGAAAGTGAAATGTGTTTCCTGTGACAGACGATTGACGATGATGACTGCACCGTGAGTATCAAACCCAACTGATGATAATATCAGCACAAAGCAGCACGAAGCACTCATTAACAAATAGTGCTCAATGAGAGCCTGTAATATTAGCATCAGTGTTCAGTCAGTGTTTGTAGTATCTGTACCATGCAACATTCAGTGTCTATAGAATTAGCACAAAGCAGTGCTTATTAAGTGTCTATAGTATTAGTATCAAACAATGGTGAATGTCTGTAGTATCAGTTCCAATCAGTGCTCAATGAGTGTCTATAGTATTAGCATAAAGCAGAATTCAGGGAATATCTGTCATATCAGTACTGCACAGTGCTTGGTGAGTGTCTGTAGTCTCCTATTACCATATTTTTCACTCCATAAGACACACTATTCCCCCCCCCCCCAAAAAAAAAAAGTGAGTGGAAATAAGGGTGCGTCTTATGGAGCAAATACTCCACCCGCCCCCCCCCCCCCCAGTACCTTTTTGTAATCCCGGCGGTCCAGCGCTGTATCAGCAGGCGCTCCTGCCCTTCACTCGCTGGACGGCTGCCTGAGTCCTGATCTGTTGCGGCAGCGAGCGGCAGAGCGGCGCAAAGGCAGGTGCGAGCTTTTTGCGCACCTGCCTAGTCCCGCACTGCTGCCTGAATGGCTGCTGTCATTTCTTGTGGGACTTGCGAGAACTGATGGCAGCCATTCAGGCAGCGGCACGGGACCAGGCAGGTGCACAAAGAGCTCACGCCTGCCTATGCGCCGCTCTGCTGCTCGCTGCCGCAACAGATCAGGACTCAGGCAGCTGTCCAAACAGTGCTCACTGAGTATCTGTAGTATTAGTATCGCAAAGTGTTGAGTGAGCGTCTTCAGTATTAGCATAAAGCAGCACTTAATGAATTGTGTCTGTAGTATCAGTACTAAACAGTGTGCAGAGAAAATCCATACTATTAGTAACAAGCAGCATCATAAGTGACACGGTGTGGGCAATCTCATTCTGAATCTGCTGCAGGGAAGTTGAGAAATTCATCAGAAGGCCAGTCAAAAGATTGCTGCAATAGTTCAGATAATGCAGTGTATCTCAAACTGTGTGTTGTGACACAATAGTGTGCCACAGTAAGATTCCAGGTGTGCCACGAAAGAGACAAGTCAGTCACTGCTGTTAATGGTGCCGGCGCCTCTTCTCCTCTTTGCCCTCCCCCCCCCCAACAATGGAGGGATTTCCAAAACCCAGCAATTTGTCAACATGATGATGTCATACACATGTGTGTTATTCCCTCAGAGCCAGTATCAATTAGAAATGTAGCCAACCCACTATCATATGCAACCAAATAAACATAGGTTGGAATGTTTATACTCAAAGGAGAACTTTTCTGAAATACCTCAGCCCCACCACTCCACCGCTATAATAGTATTTCAAGCGGGAGATTTATGTGGTGCCTCATCATTGGTAGATCATTCATGGGTAGATCCCTGGTTGAGCTGTGTGTAGAAGCTAAGTATACAAATTCTACTTTTACATCTGCTTATTTATTTATCTATTTATTGTGAAATTAATACGAAAACTAACAAAAATTAACAAAAAAATTTTTTGAATAGAAAAAGTAAAAAAATTTATATACTCATGGCGCTTTAAAATGATCTACCAATGATGAGGCACCACATAAATCTCCCGCTTGAAATACTATTATAGCGGTGGAGTGGTGGGGCTGAGGTATTTCAGAAAAGTTCTCCTTTGAGTATAAACATTCCAACCTATGTTTATTTGGTTGCATACACATGTGTGTGACATCACTGGTCAACATCCGCACATGCTCAGAGGCCCTGTGGACATAGCCCCGAGTTTAGTGTGCTGCGGTGGAAAAAGTTTGCGAGATACTGAGATAATGTAAGAATCAGTATTGTCCATAGAGAAACATTTTAGCTTGCTAAATAAGGGTGACAATGCAAAGCATGATTGACAAATACTATAAATTTGAGCTGTCATAAATAACTTATTATCAAATGTTTCTAACCTTCCTGGGTCCAGCCAAGCTAGATTAATATTTCCAGCTTGTTAGCAAAATATTTTCTTCCAATCCAAAAAACTTCTGTTTTTCTTATGCATAATTGTAGCAGGTTCCTTTGTAACCAGCCATTAACTGCAAAAGGCAATTATTTGAAAGTTCTAGAGCTAATAGGGGATTGACACCAAATGAGCCCAGTTATGGTCCTTGGTAATTACACTGACGGGCATTTTCGATATTACATCTAAATTTGAAATGAGATGTTTTGCTGAAAACTTCTCAATCCAATATCTAGCATAATTGAACCTGAAAAACGTCTAAATTTCTGGTTTGATTGTGGCTTAGAGCTAGATGATAGCAGACTGAACACAACTATCTCCAAGTACCATTAAAAAAAAAAAGTAGAAAAACAAGCTATCTGGCAGCATTCCTAGTGAACTGGCCACACAGACATCCCAGCAAAGCAGAGGGCCAGCTTAGTGATCAGTGCAATGAATCACATAAAGGGACCCACTTAAACCCCTTCATATTGTACTAGTATGGTGAATTGTCCCTGTCCCCATAGGATCTATCTCCATCCCCGTCCCTGTAAGTTTTGTCCCTATCCCTGCCATCCTTGTAAGCTCTGTCCTTATCTGCACAAGCCTCGAACACTTAATGATAGATCTTGTGGGGACGCGGACAGATTTGTCCCCATGTCATTCTCTAATGGTAAACTCTTCAGGGAACAGAGAAATTCTGCTACACCTAAAGGCCCACCACTACAATAGCCCTCAATCTTGCAGGTCACATATATTTAGGTACAGGATGTATTTCTATGTTCCAGGAGGGCTCACATGTTTGTACTGAAATAAAAGTTAAAGTGGAAATTGAACCCAGGTCCAATTATTCATTGTCCACTATACTAACCACTAGGCTACTCCATCCACTTGCTTGCTGCTTTCTTAGGAAAGGCCATAATATCTGTAGCTGTCATAAGCCTGCTCTCTACTTTCACTGCCACATCTTTGGAGGGGTGGGAGGGGATCAGTAATCACTGGAGAGGGAGGTCATGTCTTCATCCCTCCAATGGTCAGCTGGTCAGTTAGGGCATTTTTTTCTGACCAGAAACATTCCACTATTTCTGTACCTTCAGCAGATGGTGCAGGTGGACTGGAGCAGCAGTTTCTCTGGGTTTTTTTTAAATGCTTTTGGGTCAAATTATTCAAGCCTTTGTCTATGGTAGGGTCACCATATTTGTTAAGTCAAAAAAGAGGACACCTGATCCCTCACATGCTCCACCCCTCCCCCTCCCACAGTGCCCTGCCCTGCCCCTACAATCTGCTAGTCTCGCCCCTAAACTGTGAAACAGGAAGTTACATCAAAAGGAAAGACTCAGGCAGCAGGAAAGTCCAAGTGCAGGCCTATGAGGATTGGCAGCAGTACAGAGCTTTTGTTCTCAAGCAACGGGGGCTAAAGACAGCACACCTGCAAGAGCCATACCTTTGGTGGATGCCCCCCTTCCCTTTTCTAGTACTGGACCAGAAACATTGCTGACATACAAAAACTCACTGATACATCTAGAGAGGTGTCAGTTTCATTGGGTCGTGGTATTGGCAGGCCTGAGGTGTTCATAGAAATTAATTATTAACTAAGGGCTCCTTTTACTAAAGTACGCTAAGCATTTTGGTGCGCAATAAACATGTGCTAAATGCTAAGGCTTAGCGCACCTTAGTAAAATGGGGTAAATTGAGATGTTTTGAGGCAGACAGAGGCTTTTAAAATTAAATCGGAAAATCCAATGGATATTGTATCTTTAAGTCTCCATGAAGGAACCACACAGCTGACTTTATTTGGGCTGTATTTTTTGCCTGGTTGTATTGTTGTGCTGTGTATGTATGTTTTTTTATGATTCAATAAAGAAAATTTTTTTTGTTTAAAAAAAAAAAAAAATCGGAAAATCCAAGATGGCCACCATGGCAGTGTTTTGGCGCCAAAAAACATAAGAATATAAGAATTGCCGCTGCTGGGTCAGACCAGTGGTCCATCGGCCCAGCAGTCCGCTCCCACGGCGGCCCCCAGGTCAAAGACTAGTGCCCTAACTGAGACCAGCCCTACCTGCGTACGCTCCGGTTAAGCAGGAACTTGTCTAACTTTGTCTTGAATCCCTGGAGTGGAGCTTCCTTAAAGTTCCAAAAGTTCATGAAAGGGGTTTTTGGAAGTACCTTTAGGAAACCCAGACAGCCTTAAAACTTTGAATTTCAGTCCGTCCCTCCCCCCTCTCCCCCGATGTCTCCCATAGAGAGTAATGCACTGTATTCACAGAACTGGGAGGTGCCTTGCCTGCATCAGCTCTCACTGCAGCTGGATTATGGAGAAGATCTCTGCCTCAAGCTCGTAAGTTGCTCATAACTTGTCTCTTTGGGCTGCTTTTTAGTCAGAACCCGAGTGTCTGAAACCATTGATCCCACTAGTTCCACACGTGTCTTCGGGGAGAGGGGGAGGGAATTCAGCCAATACTTGCTACATTCCTTTGGATCAACATGGGGCCAATCAGCCTGTATTCCAATATCTGAAAATCAGGGCAAGCTGTGCTCCCAGGGGAACACTCTCTGAGCTGCCTTAAATGTTAGTGCAGACCAGCTAGGTAGGTTCCCTGTTAAAGGGTGTCCCACTCCAATTACAGCCCTCTGAACCCAGAGGCTCTATCTTCTCTAAGGCAGAGCATAATCTCTGTAGCACTAAGAAACCTCCAAGATTGGATAAAACCCCCAAAATAAGAAAACAGATGCAGAGCAGAAAAAAGACACTTTCTCTTCTTGCTTGCAAATGGAAAATCTGAGAAACTAGGCACTGCTCAGTGACACAAAGAGACAGAGTTGAAAAATGTAAATGATGCCTTTTGCAAACCTCGCAGGTGAAGGGAAGAAACCCACTTGTAAAGCTTACTGTACCTTTTGCACTAGAATGTACTTTTCTTAACCAGAAGAATTCATGGAAGTTTGATGCAGATTTAGCTCACTCATCCCTTCACTGCTTCCTACTTCTCACTCTCCTCTACAGGTGAGACTTCTTTTCCTTGCTAGGTTTGTGACTCCCTATCGACCACAGGCATGGATCATTTCCCTGTTCTGCTCTCCCCGCTTCCCCATCCCCTTTTGCACTGTGGCACTTCCCCTGGTACTCATGAATTCCAGGCTAATGACCACTATCTGCCTGTAAGGCAGCTAAAGTGCTGGGAGTGGAACCACAGATGACAAATGCAAATAGGACTAGAAGTGTGGTAGACCCTGATTGATTTTCAAAGGATTGTGTTCGTGAGGAGCTAGTTAAACTAAAGGTGATGGGGCTGGATTGTGTACATCTGAAGGAACTTAGAGAAGTTTTGGTGGCTCTGCTGGTTGACCCCTTCAATGCTTTTCCAGAGTCGGGAGTAGTACTGAAAGACTGGAGAAGGGCAGATGTGGTCGCTGTCCACAAAAGTAGAAGTAAGGAAGAGGTAAGGAACTGCAGTCTGGTAAGAACTTTTGTGCACGTAAGAGGAGCAGGATTTGGGTGTGATAGTATGTGAATATCTTAAGGTGGCCAAACAGGTTGAAAAGGCAATGGTGAAAGCTAGAAAGATGCTAGGGTGTGAAGAGAGAGATTTGGCCAGTAGGAGAAAGGAGGTATTGATGCGCCTTTATAAGACTCTGGTGAGACCTCATTTAGAATACTGTGTACAGTTCTAGAGACCGCACTTCTATTTCTTTTGGTCCCAAAATCTCAGTTTATATTCGAATATATACGGTAATAGCAGCTTTCTCCTTATTTTATAATACCTGCCTCCTCTTTTCCCTTATAAATGTATAATAGCAACCTCCCCCTTTTCACAGTATAGTTATATAATAATAGTATCTGTCCCCATTTCTCTTTTTAGCACCTTAATTAATTTCACTTTTTCTACAGGTTTCCATATGACCTTTTCCTCCAATCTTCTTTGCAGGCACCTCGTAACTGTGAGAATGGGATCGGTTCTATCCAAAGATCGTCCTAGCAGTGCTGTCGAATCTGACTACCGAACGGATGATGAAAATAGGTAGGGAAACCCAGCTGCAATCATGTGGAGCCATCTGGTGGCAGGAGGGAGTGGGCATCCCTTTTGCTGTTCTGTGATTTAAAGGTAGGGGATCCGGGTGGCTGAAGCAGGAGGGAGTGGGAATCCCTCCTCTCTCTCTTTAATGGGGGGCTGTTGTTGAGGGGTGAGGGTGAGTGGGCAGCACAATTTTTTTAATGGGGACAGGTATTGTGCATGAGTAACACATTCACAACATCTGTGCTATTAAAAAAAAAAAGATTAAAAAACTCTTCCTGTCCCAAACAGCTGAGTGACAGGAAACTACTTCGGGGGCTTTCCCTGCTGCTCAGCTTTTCGAGCTTCCCCTGCTAGCTCTGCGCATATGTGGGAGTCGTTTTCTGCATGATTGATCAGATGGGATTACAGCTAACCTCCACGAAACTCATTTACATGCAAATTTGTTGGAACATTGATTACTGTTTTAAAATTGGCCAAGAAATCGGCCCATAGCGACCCGCACAATCTCAGCGACCATTTTTAGTGCATCCAGGCCCTAGTCCTTAGCATCATGCTCAGTGCAGAGTTCTAATGCAGATCTTATTACATGGGCCTCAAAGTCAATATTGGCCCTCCTCAAAGCAAAGGCAGTACCACACTTCATCTAGTCCACACCGTGCTATATTCTTGCAGAATTATCTGAGAGCCATTTGTCAAAAGACACAAATGGTGATGATAGTGGGGCTTTGGATTTCCAATAATCCCTTTTCAGGGCTTTGTGAGTCTATCAGCACTTACTGTTCTCACTGCCAAACATTATGAGTCGGGGTAAATTAGGGACTTTTATCCATAATCATTTGTAAATCTTCATTGTTAATCAGTTGGGGTGTGGGGTGTTTTGATTCTAGTCTGAACTGTGATGTTAAGAGCTGTCACCCCTTCCCTTGCCAGTCCCCGGCTTTTTGATGTGATTGATGCATGTCAGCAGTCTATCCGCCACTCAGGGAATTACGCCAAAAAGCGATCCTCGAAGCCCCAGAATCTCACAACTGTCTATCCTTATGGAGACCCTGGAGTTGTGAACTACAGAAATGTAAGTGACATCTTGTGTACATTATAATAGTTGTCAGAGTACAAAGCTGGGATGGTCGGAGGCCCTGAGTGGTCCAGCAATTCCTGAATTCAACTCTCCATTCCCCATACTCAATATATCTTTCTGCATGTTGTGTACACCAGCCCCTAGGTACACTTATCCCAGTAATCCCAAATTCAGCTTTCCTGTCCCTTCAATCAGTACATCTGTTTTAATGCTCACCTTATCTGTCTGATTTTATTTATTTATTGGGATTTATTAACCACCTTTATGAAGAGATTCACCCAAGGCGGTATACAGTAGGTATAATTCAACATAAAATTTTATTAACAGCATAACAGTAGTAAAAAGACCAAAATATACTGTATACATAAATACAATGAATGAGGTAAAGTTAAAATCAGTAAATTGAAGCGTAATAAATAGGACTACCATCAAACAGTTTAAGAAATATATCTTCCAAAAATAATAAACTCTTACTTATTTTAACAGGAGTTGCCATACAACAAATAACATGCGATTGGAAAAACTGGAATAGATTAAACTACAGTTTTTGGTGGAATTCAGCGTCATATTTATAAAATGGAAAGAACATTAGCTATTCAGAAAGGAAATTTTAATAACTTTCAAGATGTGTGGGGGCCATTAACAAATTATTGCAATGAATAAGTATTATTTCAAGATGTGTGGGGGCCATTAACAAATTATTGCAATGAATAAGTATGATTTGTACACATGTAAGAATGGGATGGGGGAGGGGGGATTTTATTATATAGTACAGTGGTACCTTGGTTTACGAGTGCACCGGTTTGCGAGTGTTTTGCAAGACGAGCAAAACATTTGCAAAATCGGCGCCTCGGAAACCTGAGCGTGGCTCGATTTACAAGCGCCCCCGCGATCCGGCACCCTCTCCCCGCGATCCGGCACCCCCCTGACGCGATCGGGCAACCCCCCGCCCGTGATTGGGCACCCCCCGCCGTGATTGGGCACCCCCCCCCCGCCACTTCTTACAGTCATCTGGGCACCGGCACCAGCATATCATATTTATGTTATTTGAATGTTTATAAGATGCTGCATAAGTATTATGCTTACAATGTATATTGGTTCATAACCCTCGATAGGTGTCACATTAGGATAAAAACTTGTATTGAAAAATCTTACACTAATTCAACCTGTAAACTGTATATTATGGATATTGGTATTAGATCCCTAGTATGTGTTGAGTTAGGATAATAACTTGTACCTGGAAAACTTGTACTGTACTCTGTTAACTATATATTGTGTATGTTGACCTGTAACCCATCCTGGGCTCTTTGGGGAGGACGGGATAGAAAACAAAATAAATAAATATTATGTCTCCCTTTCAGTATGTATTATATCTCTCTCATTTGAATTTCAGTGCTGTTAATAAGTTGTTGTTTTTTTTGTAATTCTTTATTCATTTTTATAACCTACATCAAGTGCATCAAAAGGTATCAACCATTTTAACTTAAATATATCACTTGAAATTCTACAAGTCTTCATATTAAATAGAATTATCCCTTTCCCTCCCATCCTTTCAACATCTCACAATGCTTATACAGTGGTACCTTGGATTACGAGCATAATCTGTTCAAGGAGCATGCTCGTAATCCAAAATGCTCGTTTATCAAAGCGAGTTTCCCCATAGGAAATAATGGAAACTCGCTTTGATACGTTCCCCCCCCCCACGAGAACCGGCATTGCTCCCCCCGAAGGCCCCCCCTGCGATCCGGTGCCCCCCCCTCCGTGATCCGGCACCCTCCCCCCGCAATCGGGCACCCCCTGACGCGATTGGGCACCCCCCCGATGCGATTGGGAACCCCCCGCCGCAATTGGGCACCCCCCCGCCGCTTCTTACAGTCATCTGGGCACTGGCACGTCCTGTGCTTGGTGCCGGTGCCCGAAGATCGTCCTCCTCCTCTGCTGGGCCTTGAGCATCTGCGCATGCTCAAGGCCTGCGAGTTCACGTAAACTTGCAGGCCTTGAGCATGCGCAGATGCTCAAGGCCCAGCAGAGGAGGAGGACGATCTTCTGGCACCGGCACCAAGCACAGGACGTGCCAGTGCCCAGATGACTGTAAGAAGCGGCGGGGGGGTGCCCGATCATGGCGGGGGGTGCCCAATTGCATCGGGGGGGGGGTGCCCGATTGCGGGGGGAGGGTGCCGGATCACGGAGGGGGGGCACCGGATCGCAGGGGGGGCCTTCGGGAGGGAGCAATGCCGGTTCTCGGGGGGGGGGGGGGGAACGTATCAAAGCAAGTTTCCATTATTTCCTATGGAGAAACTCGCTTTGATAAACGAGCATTTTGGATTACGAGCATGTTCCTTGAACAGATTATGCTCGTAATCCAAGGTACCACTGTATAAGCATTATGAGATGTTGAAAGGATGGGAGGGAAAGGGATAATTCTATTTAATATGAAGAATTGTAGAATTTCAAGTGATATATTTAAGTTAAAATGGTTGATACCTTTTGATGCACTTGATGTAGGTTATAAAAATGAATAAAGAATTACAAAAAAAAACAACAACTTATTAACAGCACTGAAATTCAAATGAGAGAGATATAATACATACTGAAAGGGAGACATAATATTTATTTATTTTGTTTTCTATCCCGTCCTCCCCAAAGAGCCCAGGATGGGTTACAGGTCAACATACACAATATATAGTTAACAGAGTACAGTACAAGTTTTCCAGGTACAAGTTATTATCCTAACTCAACACATACTAGGGATCTAATACCAATATCCATAATATACAGTTTACAGGTTGAATTAGTGTAAGATTTTTCAATACACTCTGATTCTCACACTTTTTTCTCTTTTCCATGCTCTTGGTGCTCTGTCCTTGCATTTGACTCACTTTGACAGGGCGACAGAATTCACCATAACTGCAGGAAATCATCCCCACATCATTCTTTAAGGAGAGAGGGAGGATCAAAGTATGAATGAGCACAGCCACTGACCTTCAAGCCTTGCATTGAAGAATGCTGGTGTAGAAGGACTGAGGTTGAGATAAACACTAAAGAATGATATGGGATTCCGTGGGGAGGGGAATGGTGATAAATTCTGCCACCGTGTCATTCTCTTCACATTCAGCGCTCCTATCCTTAAGTTCAGCATTTTTTTTCTCTGCCCTCAACTCTACTGTCTCTGCACTTTACTGTTTCATGTCTTGAAGCTTCTGTCTCACACTCAACATGCCTGTCTTTCAGGTTATAAACAGCTGTAAGGTTGCGATTTAGCTGCTGGTTGAGTTAGATGAAGTGGGATGTCATGTATTATGCTACTCACATGAATTCTTTAGCTTAATAGCTTTCTATATTTACACAAGTTGTTTGTTTGTAGACTGAAGTACATGTTATGGGTGTTGATGGTGTGATCTACAAAGGGCGAATTGATTCCAAGGAGCATCGTAACTCCTTATCGGATAAGGGAAACTCAGGTATGGTGCACAAAGAATCCTACTGCACTGACCATGGGAGAGATCTTAATGGAGGATACCAGGTCACAAAAGGAACCAGCCTAGGGTACCAGGGTGGAAGCTACGGGAGCGATCCTGGCCTTGGGCAGCAGGGTAAGGGTAATGGATTTTGATATACCACCTTTCTGTAATACAACCAAAGCAGTTTACATTTATTATAAGCACTTTGGGCCTGATTCTATAAATGATGACACTTCATGTGATTATCAATCAACCACACAGCACCATGTATAGAATCACGCCTAGAGGTACCTAAGAAGACTTAGGCATTGCTAGGTGTCCTAGAGGTAGGTGCCAGTATATTAGGCCAGGTTTTACCTGGCCTAATTTACTACCACCTACCTCAAACGCCTAGTGATGCCTAAGTCTACTATGCCTATTCTCCGCCCCTAACTATGCCTACTTTTCAGGTTGGTGTCATGAGGTGCCATGCAGATATCCACATGCAACATTAATTAGCAATTAAAATAATTTCTTTTAGGTGACTCCGTGGCGCAGTGGATAGTGCATTGGACTTCTACAAGATGAAAATAATTTTTATAGGGTTTTTAATGGCATGGTCAATTACCACACCATTTAATCCATTAAAATCAATTGTTACATGCAAATTTTAGTTAGGTGTTGCTAGGCATCCGTGATTAAGGTGCCTAGAGGTGCCTAATGTAGGTGTCATTTATATAATCAGGCCCTTTCTCTGTAGGAGATACTCTGTCCTAAGGCACCAAAGTGCTAGTCATAAGAGCATGGTCTAGGGTAGCATGGAGCAGCCTGTGGTAGAGGCCCAGAATAGGATTAACACTATATTGGGCCCTTGAACAGCATATATGTTTAGCCAATCTGCCACTGCCCCCCATTTTATTTTTTCTGACCCCCCCCCCCCCCACTCCAGTCACATTCACTTTTGTTGCCTTCTTCCCTTCCAGATTTTCATTTGTGGTCTTTCCTCCAACATTTCACCTCCCTGAAGTAGTAGGGAAAAATGCAGAGCCTATTCTGTACAACAATGCAGCAATTTAAAAAGCACCTGAAAACTCACTTTTCTATGAAAGTGTTTCTAGTTAATTAATTAACAGAAGGTAAGAACATAAGAATAGCCTTACTGGGTCAAATCAATGATCCATCAAGCTAGCTCGTTCTCAAGGTAGCCAATCCAGGTCCCAGTACCTGGCCAAAACCAAAGGAGTAGCAACATTTCATGCTACCAATCCAAGGCAAGCAGTGGCTTCCCCATGTCTTCTCAATAACAGACTATGAACTTTTCCTCCTGGAAATTGTCCAAACCTTTCTTAAAACCAGCTACGCTATCCACTCTTACCACAACCTCTGGCAATACGTTCCTGAGCTTAATTATTTTCTGAGTGAAAAAAATATTTCCTCCTATTGGTTTTAAAAGTATTTCCCTGTAACTTCATCGCATGTCCCAAAGTCTTTGTAATTTTTGACGTAGTGAAAAATTGATCCACTTGTACCCGTTCTACTCCACTCAGGATTTTGTAGACTTCAGTCATATCTCCCCTCAGCTGTCTTTTTTCCAAGCTGAAGAGCCCTAACCTTTTAGTCTTTCCTCATACGGGAAACTACAGACCAGTGAGTCTGACCTCAGTACTAGGAAAGATGGTAAAGGTGCTGATAAAGGACCACATCATTGAGCACCTTGACAGACACAATCTGATGAGGACCAGCCAGCATGACTTCAGCAAAGGAAGATCTTGCTTGACAAACTTGCTGCACTTCTTCGAGGGAGTAAACAGGCATAGACAAAGGCGACCCAGTTGACATTGTATATCTGGATTTACAGAAAGTTCCGCATGAACGACTACTTCAAAAAAGTGCGAGCCATGGAATCGAGGGTGAAATACTCACGTGGATTAAAAATTGGCTGGCGGTGGCAGCTTCATGGGCAGAGGACTTGCAGTGTTCCCTGTCTGCACTGCAGATACAGTGAGTGTTAAAAACCATGAAACGGGTATCTGCTAATGTTACCCATTGGGAATTTCAATTAAAGTTTTTGCTACGTCTTTTTATATCTCCCATGCGAGCTTATCGGATGGGCATCACTCCAGTACATTCTTGTCCCAAATGTTCTTGTCTCCATGCCTCTTTGGGACACATGTTCTGGTCATGCCCATGTATTTCCCAGTTTTGGCAACGTTTGGGACACTATACTACAACCTTGTGGGACAGGCGATAGACACCAGCCCTGCGAACCCTTTTTGGACATTACATCATTGCATCTCCGAAACCTAAAGGACTGACTGCTTTTATTTCAAGGGTGATGCTCCTTGGTAAAAATGCTATTTTGACTAACTGGTTGTCCCCTGAACCACCATCTTATGCCCAATGGAGATCGTTGCTGATTATACATGCCTCCCTGGAACGTAGACAAATTGGTAACCTGGACCCTAAGCCTGGACGGCGATTTTGCTCTATCTGGGAACACTTTTGGATGGACCTTACTCCTCGTGCCCGCAGTAGACTTTTGAACTTATAATTTTACTTTTCTCTCTCTTCTTGATGCTCTTGATTTGCTGATGGTGTGTGGGTTGGGGGTGGGGGGAGAGGTGGGCGTAATGGTTTATTTTGTGCACATTATTGAGAACTCTGTTCGTCTCTGTATTGCTTGCTGGCACTTTATTGAAATATTTAATAAAAAATATTTACACATAAAAAACTGGCTGGCAGATAGGAAACAGAGAGTGGGAGTAAATGGACAATACTCAGACTGGAAAAGCATCACCAGTGGAGTGCCACAGGGTTCAGTGCTTGGGCCCGTGGTCTTCAACATATTTATAAACAATCTGGAAATTGTCATGATGAGTGAAGTGATTAAATATGCAGCCAATACTAAGTTATTCAGAGTAGTGAAGATGAAGGAGGATTGCAAAGATCTGCAACATGACATAAACACACTCGAGAAATGGGCTGCAACATGGCAAAATGAGGTTCAATGTGGATAAGTGTAAGGTGATGCATGTTGGTAACAAAAATCTTATACACGAATATATGATGTCCGGAGCGGTACTTGGAGAGACCTCCCAGGAAAGAGACTTGGGAGTACTGGTTGACAAGTCAATGAAGCCATCTGCGCAGTGCGCGGCAGTGGCGAAAAGGGTGAACAGAATGCTTGGAATGATTAACAAGGGGATCACAAACAGATCGGAGAAGGTTATCATGCTGCTGTACCGGGCCATGGTATGCCCTCACCTGGAGTACTGTGTCCAGCACTGGTCGCTGTACATGAAGAAGACACGGTACTACTTGAAAGGGTCCAGAGAAGAGCGACTAAAATAGTTAAGGGGCTGGAGGAGTTGCCGTACAGTGAAAGATTAGAGAAACTGGGCCTCTTCTCCCTTGAAAAGAGGAGACTGAGAGGGGACATGATTGAAACATTCAAGATAATGAAAGGAATAGACTTAGTAGATAAAGACAGGTTGTTCACCCTCTCCAAGGTAGAGAGAACGAGAGGGCCCTCTCTAAAATTAAAAAGGGATAGATTCCGTACAAACGTAAGGAAGTTCTTCTTCACCCAGAGAGTGGTAGAAAACTGGAACACTCTTCCAGAGGCTGTTATAGAGGAAAACACTCTCCAGGGATTCAAAATAAAGTTAGACAAGTTCCTGCTGAACCGGAACGTATGCAGGTAGGGCTGGTCTCAGTTAGGGCACTGGTTTTTGACTTAGGGGCCGCCGCGGGAGTGGACTGCTGGGCACGATGGACCACTGGTCTGACCCAGCAGCAGCAACTCTTATGTTCTTATCATCTTGGTTGCTCTTCTTTCAACCTTTTCTAGTGCCACTATATCTTTCTTGAGATAAGGATACCAGAATTGAACGCAGTACTCCTGGTGAGGTCAAATCATGGAGCTATACAGGGGCATTATAATATTCTTAATCTTGTTAACCATCCCTTTTTAAATAATTCCTAGCATCCTGTTTACTTTTTTGGCCACTGCCACACATTGAGCGGAAGGTTTCATCATTTTGTTTACAATGACACCCAGATCCTTTTCTTGGACACTAGCCACTAACCTAGCATCTGGTAACTGTGATTGGGGTTATTCTTCCAAATGGGCATCACTTTGCATTTGTCCACATTAAATTTCATCTGCCAATTGGACGCCCAGTCTTCCAATTTTCTAAAGTCTGCCTGCAATTTTTCACAATCTGCATGCATTTTAACAACTTTGAACAGTTTAGTGTCATCTGAAAATTTAATCACCTCACTTGTCGTTCCAATTTCCAGATCATATATAAATAAGTTAAATAGCACTGGTTTCATTACAGATCCCTGCAGCACTCCACTGTGTACTCTCCTCCATTGAGAAAAATGACCATTTAACCCTACCCTCTGTTTTCTATCCGATAACCAATTCCTAATCCACAACTGAACATTGCCACCTATCACATGACTATTTAATTTTCTCAGAAGTTTCTCATGAGGAACTTTATCAAAAGCTTTCTGAAAATCTAGATACACTCCATCAACCAATTCACCTTTATCCACATGTTTATTCACACCTTCAAAGAAGTTAAGCAAATTGGTAAGGCAAGATCTCCCTTGGCTGAACCTATGCTGACTCTGTCTTATTAAATCATGTTTGTCTACATGTTCCACAATTTTATTTTTTATAATTGTTTCCACCATTTTACCCATCACTGAAGTCAGACTTATCGGTCTGTAATTTCCCTTATCTCCCCTGGAATCCTTTTTAAAATTTAAGAACATAAGAACATAAGAAGTTGCCTCCGCTGAGGCAGACCCTAGGTCCATCCTGCTCAGCGGTCCGCTCCGCGGCGGCCCATCAGGCCCATTTCCTGAGCAATGGTCTATACCTATCTATTGGCCACCCTCCAATTTTGAGGTACTACAGGTATAGCAGTGAACCCCCAGTGAATGATTTGCTATGATGTATTATGTGGATATTTTACTATTAGGCATGTTTATTTTACAGTATTGTTTATGTATATGATTATAAGCTGCTTAGTTATAGGCAGGGTATAAATGAATAAGATAAAAATATTTGTAGGTATAGTAGCAGTAATAGTTTATGACTGGACACTGGAACTTAGCAAGCACATGCTTCAAATGCTTACTGGTTAGAGCTAGAGAGCCCAGTTTAAAGAGGGAGATTTTAGGTCAGTCCTGCTGATTTCAAAGGGTAGAATCAGGGACTATGAATAACACACTGAATTGGGATACATGAGTTCAAAAATAGGAAAAGTCTGCCTTCTGGTATCAAGTCCACCTTTGGTATCTCTGGTTTGTAACGGGCAATGAAGAAATAAAGAGCTGCCCAACCTCCCTGATTCTCAACTCACTGCTCTGCTGCCATATTACTCTAATCTAATCTCTAAATTTATCAACTGCTTACTCCCTACAAAGGTGCAAAATGGCTCACATAAAATGTGATTTTTACAAAAATCTTTTATGAAATATTAAGTTTCAAGTTTATTAAAATTTGATAATCCGCCTTATCAAGATTCAAAGCAGTTTTACAAAAATTTAAAGCAAAACATAGAAACAACATACAATTTAAAATATTACTGGAAAACAACAAAAATGAGATTACTAGACTAACAGGCAGGTGTAATGGTCGTTCTCTAAAATTGTTTTAAATTGTCTGTATTATGTCAAAAATATATGTGAAACCACTATCTGTGGCTTTTAGAGTGTACATCGCCTAGATATTTCGATAGGCGATTCAAAAAATGCTAATAAACTTGAAACTTGAAACTTGAGACCATGTCAATCTGGCACAAGAAGAGAGGGGAGAACTACAAAAGTTTGTATAGGAAAGAACAGAGAAAGGGAAAAACAAGAAGGAGGGGGAATACAGGTTTTAGCCAGAAAGGCAAGACTAGCATTAACTTAAAATGCCCTTAAAGGATGGTCATACTTCAAAAGCATCTTTAAAAAAAAATGTTTTTAGGCTGGACTTAAAGTTATCTAACGATGTGATCTCTCTTATATAGTTCAGAGCCAAGTTCCAAAGCGAGGGGGCGGAGACGGAAAAAATGTTGTTTCTTATAGTATTAATATGTCTTAATGAGAGGATTAAAAGCAGATTTTGGTTAGATGATCGAAGAGAGCGCTGAGAGGGATCAGAAGTCTATTAATGAATTCAGGCTGCCCTGCTGTTCTAGTTTTGAATGTCAGCAACATAATTTTGTAAGTGATATGGTGTTCTATAGGTAGCCAATGTACTTTAAACAGAAGAGGCGTGATGTGATCGAATTTTTTTGCATTGAAAATGATTTTGGACTATTTGTAAGCGCCTAATCTCTTTCTTAGTAATTCCTTTATATAGGGCATTACCATAGTCCAGACAAGAGATGACTAATGAGTGGATGAGGGTGTTTAAAGAAGAGTGGTCAAGTAGCTTGGCAAGAGAACGTATCATGCGGAGACGGTAAAAACATTTCCAAAATCGGAGCTAATATGTTCATGGAAGGTTAATTTCCTATCAAAGGTGATTCCCAGAAGCTTAATGGTCTGAACGGCCTGGATTGGGGTGGACCTAAATTCTGTGGGTGAGGGTAAAGTTAAACTGTTCTTGAATGGGAAAACCATAGATTTAGTTTTATTAACACTGAACGATAACTTGTTAGAATTGAGCCAATTACTTATTTTCTCCAACTTTTGATTAATGGTAGAAATGTCATCTGGATTATCGAGGTCAATTGGGTAGGTTAACTGGATGTCATCTGTGTATGCAAAAACAGAAAAGCCAATAGATTGCCCTAGGGTGATCAGAGGGGCCAGAAAAATGTTGAAGAGGGGAAAGTATTGAGCCTTGTGGAATGCCAAATTCATTTGGGAACAAGTCTGAGGAAGATCCATTGAAAGAAACTTTAGATGTTCGGTCTTTAAAATATGAGGTGAACCAATCTAAACTTGATCTGATATACCTGTATAATCTAATAGCCATACATGTGCATCTTTAGACCTGCTCTATGCATTGTTCTACAAGCTCAAGTCCCTTGCACTAATCCATAAACCTCTGGCTTTTAAAATTACCCCCATAGTAGATGGCAAAAAATTATTCAAAGTCATGAAAACAGCAGATAATTGTGAAGAATTGCAAAAGGAACTTGTCAGACTAGAGATCAGATATCTAAATGACAGAGGATCTTTAATCTTTAATGTGAGCAAGTGAAAAGTGATCTGTATATGGAAAAACAATCCCAATTACAGGTTCAAAATGCTGGGTTCTCTGTCAGGAATCATTACCTGTAAAAAGGATTTGGAAATTATTGTGAATAGTATGTTGAAATGTTCAGCCCAGTGTGCTGAGGCTATAAAAAAAAAAATCAAATAGAAATGAGGTGATTATTTAAAAAATAAACTGAGATGATTATTATGTTTCTATATAGAAACATAGAAACATGATGGCAGATAAAGGCCAAATGGCCCATCCAGTCGGCCCATCCACAGTAATCATTATTTCTTCCTGTCTCTTAAAAGAACCCACGTGCTTACCCCACGGCTTTCTTGAATTCAGACAAAGTCTCTGTCTCTACCACCTCTTCCGGGAGACTGTTTCACGCATCTACCACTCTTTCTGTAAAAAAGAATTTCCTTAGATTACTCCTGAACTTCATCCTATGCCGTCTCACTCCAGAGCTTCCTTTCAAATGAAAGAGACTCGACTCATGCCATTTATGCCATGTAGGTATTTAAATGTCTATTGTATCTCCCTTTTCCCGCCTTTCCTCCAAAGTATACATATTGAGATCTTTGTCTGTCCCCATATGCCTTATGATGAAAACCAAGCACCATTTTAGTAGCCTTCCTCTAGACCAGGGGTGTCCAACCTTTTGGCTTCCCTGGGCCGCATTGGCCGCAAAAAATTTTTCTGGGGCCGCACAAATGTGCAAACGCTGTGGCAAGACAGAGGAGGGAGCCGGCAAGATGGTAAACACCTGGGAGCAGCAGAGGAAAACACTGCATCGCCCTTGACCGGGGCCACACAAAATACTTCATGGGGCCGCATGCAGCCCTTGGGCTGCAGGTTGGACACCCCTACTCTAGACCGTCTCCATCCTTTTTAAATCTTTTTGAAGGTGCAGTCTCTGGAATTGTATACAATATTCTTTTCTTCCTATGCACCCTAGCATCCTTCTAGCTTTTGCTGTCACTTTTCAACCTGTTTGGCTACCTTAAGATCATCACATACATTCACACCCAAGTCCTGCTCTTCTGTTGTGCATATAAGTTCTTCACCGCCTAAACTGTACCATTCCTTTAGGGTTTTACAGCTCAAACGCATGATTTTGCATTTCTTAGCATTAAATTTTAGCTGCCAAATTTCAGACCATTCTTCAAGCTTCTCTAGGCCTTTCTTCATGTTATTCACACCATCTGGGATGTCTGCTCTATTGCAGATTTTGGTATCATCCGCAAAGAGGCAAATCTTACATGACAGACCTTCAGCAATATTGCTTATAAAAATGTTAAATAGAACAGGCCCAAGAACAGAACCTTGAGGCACCCCACTGATAACATCCCTTTCCTCCAAGCGATCTCTATTGACCACTACTCTCTGTCATCTTCCATTCAACCAGTTTCTGACCCAGCCCATCACTTTGGGGCCCATCCCGAAGGCACTCAGTTTATTAGACATTTATCAAAGGCTTTGCTAAAATCTAAATATACCATATGGCGGGGTCACGTGACGCTATGACCTGATAAGGACGTGTTCCTGATCGGCTCCGGGGCCCTGCTCTTCTTTCTGGAGTGTTAGCTTACTGATTTGGCACCCTGGCGGGTTCTTACAGTGGCGGATGAGCCCGGGACCCATGGAAACATATTTAATGCGTTCTCAAGAAGCAGCGCGCATGAAACCAGCTCGTAAGGACAGGGAACGCCCGAAACCTGGTGAGACCAAGATGGCGGCTGTGTCCAGCACTGCTGTGTCGGAGTTTAAAGACACGGCGCTCAACGACATCAAAACTGCGGTAGCGCAGGTCTTGGACCCCCAAATAGAAACTCTGGCTGCTCAAATGAACCGCCTGGAACAATTGCTCACCGACACTGCAGCTCGCACTACAGATCTGGAACAGCGGGTGTCTAAGGCGGAAGACATGATCAACTCGCATGAGTTAGACCTCGCAGCTCTGCAGGAGACGGACGACTCCAGGCGGACAAATTTGATGATCTAGAGAACCGTTCCCGTCGCAGCAATCTGCGTTTTTTGGGGGTCCCTGAAATTATTCCGGATGCGCGATTGCTTGCTGAATTGGAAGGATGGCTAGAACTGGAGTTTCCGGATACCGTGGCCTCAGATTCTCTGTGCCTGGAGAGGGCCCACCGCCTTGGAGTGCGGCCTACTCGTGAGTCCCACCCGCGTGTGGTTATTGCCAAATTTTTGAATTATTGGCACAAACTGGATATCTTACGCCAGTACAGGGCTAAACGAGACTCTCTGAAATTAAAGGGCTCTTTTATTCGCATTAGTCAGGACTACTCGGAGCCCTGACTGAACGGAGAAAGGCCTTTTACCCGCTTTGTGTGAAGCTGGTGGATCTTAAACATCAATTTCTATTTGTCTATCCAGCTTTGCTGAAGATCCAGCATGATGGCACTTGGCACTCCTTTACTGTGGCTACAGAGGCTGCAGATTTTATTAATGTTACTCTTGGCTCCTCTGCAGAGCCTCCATGACTGTCTGGGGTTTTCTATTTTGTACTTCAAGGTCATGGCGGCTCTTTTTGGTTAGCCTAGTATTCTTTACTGATGCTCCTTCTTGTTTTTGGTTCTATAACTGTTATGTGAAGAGTAGGGTCCCGTTTGGTGTCTTTCACGGACCTACTACATATTCCTAGGGATATGTTTTCTGGGTTTGTTCAGGGATGGGGAGGGATATGGAGGGTTTGGATGGGAACAGTCCACAGGGTTGCTATATAAGGTACTATTTTGTAATGTCTTTTGTTTGGGTTTTTGTTTTCTGCAATTGCTATCTTCTGACTTGTTATTTGCTGGGTGTCTCATGGTAAACACTTGGGTGAGGCTGGGCACTCGGGTGTGGGATATGTATGCTATGTTCTATATATATTGCCTGTTTGGAGCCCATGGGTGATAGCACACTTCGTATGTATAAGAACATAAGAAGTTGCCTCCGCTGAGGCAGACCAGAGGTCCATCTCGCCCAGCGGTCCGCTCCCGCGGCGGCCCATCAGGCCCATTTCCTGAGCAGTGGTCCCTGACTATCCCTTTGACCTACCTCTACTCCTATCTGTACCCCTCAATTCCTTTATCCTCTAGGAACCTATCCAAACCTTCTTTGAAGCCTTGTAACGTGCTCCGGCCTATCACAGCCTCCGGAAGCGCGTCCCATGTATCCACCACCCTCTGGGTGAAAAAGAACTTCCTGGCGTTTGTTCTAAACCTGTTCCCTTTTAATTTCTCCGAGTGCCCCCTTGTACTTGTGGTTCCCCATAATCTGAAAAATCTGTCCCTGTCTACCTTTTCTATACCTTTCAGGATCTTGAAGGTTTCTATCATGTCTCCTCTAAGTCTCCGCTTTTCCAGGGAGAACAGCCCCAGCTTTTTCAGTCTGTCAGTATATGAGAGGTTTTCCATACCCTTTATCAGTTTAGTTGCTCTTCTCTGGACTCCCTCAAGTACCGCCATGTCCTTCTTGAGGTACGGCGACCAGTACTGGACACAGTATTCCAGATGCGGGCGCACCATTGCACGATACAGTGGCAGGATGACTTCCTTCGTCCTGGTCGTGATACCCTTCTTAATGATACACAACATTTTGTTTGCTTTTCTTGAGGCTTTGGCGCACTGTGCCGACGCCTTCAAAGTTGTGTCTACCATCACTCCCAGGTCTCTTTCAAGGTTACTTACCCCTAGCAGTGATCCCCCCATTTTGTAGCTGAACATCGGGTTCTTTTTCCCTACATGCATGACCTTGCATTTCCCTACGTTAAAGCTCATTTGCCATTTTTTGGCCCATTCTTCTAGTGTCGTTAGGTCCCTTTGCAGATCTTCGCAGTCTTCCGTGGTTTCAACCCTGCTGTAGAGTTTGGTGTCATCTACAAATTTAATAACCTCACATTTTGTTCCCGCCTCCAGGTCATTAATAAATATATTGAACAGGAGCGGTCCCAGCACCAACCCCTGCGGAACTCCGCTCGTGACCCATTGCCAGTCTGAGTAATGGCCCTTTACTCCAACCCTCTGTTTCCTGCCTGCCAGCCAGTTCTTGATCCATCGGTGGACCTCCCCTTGCACCCCGTGTTTCCACAGCTTTTTAAGCAGTCGCTCGTGCGGTACCTTGTCGAAGGCTTTTTGGAAGTCAAGGTAAATGATGTCAATGGATTCCCCTTTATCCACCTGGCTGTTTACCCCCTCAAAGAAGTACAATAAGTTTGTGAGGCATGACCTACCCTTGCAGAAGCCGTGCTGACTCGACTTTAGCTGTCCATTGTTTTCTATGTGTTCACAGATGCTGTCCTTAATCAGTGCTTCCATCATCTTTCCCGGGACCGAGGTCAAGCTCACCGGCCTATAGTTTCCCGGGTCACCCCTTGAACCCTTCTTGAAGATGGGCGTAACATTTGCTATTTTCCAGTCCTCCGGGATCTCTCCAGTTTTTAAGGATAGGTTACATATTTGGCGAAGTGGCTCTGCTATTTCGTTCCTTAGTTCCTTGAGTACCCTTGGGTGAATGCCGTCTGGACCTGGCGATTTGTTGCTCTTTAGTCTGTCTATCTGCCTCAGGACATCCTCTTGGCTTACCTCTAGTTGGACTAGCTTTTCATCCCGATCCCCATTTACGATGTCCTCGGGTTCCGGAATATTGGATGTGTCCTCCCTCGTGAAGACTGACGTGAAGAACTTATTCAACCTGTCAGCTATCTCTTTTTCCTCCTTTATCACTCCCTTTTTGTCTCCATCATCCAATGGCCCCACTTCCTCCCTTGCCGGTTGCTTCCCCTTCACGTACCTTACATTACATTACATTACATTACATTACATTACATTAGTGATTTCTATTCCGCTTGTACCTTGCGGTTCAAAGCGGATTACATAAGAAGAAGCTGGACATTTCCAGGAGGGTACGTGACATTTAGGGTAAGACATAGTTACAGAATGAGTATAGACTTGGTAACATTGGGTGAGAGCAGTTATATTACATTACATATCAAATCTTTTTCCAGGCGTTGGTAGGTAATAAATCGGTAGGAAGAATTAGGTTTTATTTTTTTTTTTTTTTTTTTTTTGGTCGGTTGAGGATATGGTGTCAGGGAGTGGGTAACCTGGTCGGTGTATGTGGAAGAGGAGATTAGGTGTTTTGAATATGCTTTTTGAAAAGTAGCGTTTTGAGTTCCTGAAGAACGATTTGAAGTTTGTTGCTTCCCCCGCCAGTTTCTCCTCATATTCTCTTTTAGCTTTCCTAACTACACGGTGACACTCCCTTTGGTGTTCTTTGTGCTCCTTTTGGTTGCCCTTTGTTTGGTCCATTTTCCATTTTTTGAACGATGCTTTCTTGTCACTTATCGCCTTTTTCACTGCATTTGTTATCTACACTGGGTTTTTTGTTCGATTTTTTTTGCACTCCTTCCTGAACCTGGGGATGTACAGGTTCTGTGCCTCGTGCACTGTGCCCTTGAGTAGGGACCAGGCTTTTTCTACAGACTCCATCTTCCTTGCGTTGCCGTTGAGTTTCTTTCCCACCATTTTCCTCACGCCATCATAATTCCCTTTTTTGAAGTTGAGTGCTGTCGCTATGGTTCTTTTCACTTTTGATGATCCAATTTCCTGGAACATTTCTGGTATAACGTCCCCGGTTAAACGAACAAAGATCTTACGACAATTGAAGCACCATCATGCCGATTTGGCTTATCTCCAAGAGACTAAATTAACGGTAGAGGAACATAGATAACTGCAGCGGGGCTGGGTAGGCTCTGTATATTTTGCTTCCTCCCAGGGGAAAAAGGCTGGGATCTGCTTGTTGGTCCGTAAGAGTTTGAAGTGTGCTGTCACCTTACTCCATCAAGATCCGCAGGGTAGATGTTTACTGCTCCATATCTCCTTACAGGGTATTGACTTTCGGTTATTGGTTACTTATGGCCCTAATACTTATTCTCAGACTTACTTTACTTCTTTGGTTTCTTTGAGTCTGTTGGACACATCTTTGCCCCTTTTAGTGGCTGGGGATCTTAATCAGGTGTTGGATGCCTCGCTTGATCGATCTAGCCCTACTGCTTTACCCACAGGAGTGCCTTTTCTATGTAAATCCCTGGGCTTGGTAGATCCTTGGAGGTTGCTCCATCCCTTTGAAAGGGACTACACTCATCAATCTCGTGCCCATGGGACTTTTTCCTGCCTAGACTATCTTTTGGTTTCAGAATCATTATTCCCCCGGGTTGCAGAGGCCACTATTGGACCCATGGAGGTGTCCGATCATTGCCTCATTTGGGTGGACATTTCCTGGGGTATCCCATCGTATTTCCCATCGTATTTGCAAGATGATCCTGATTTGCGTAAAAGTTGGGATGATTAGCTCTTCACTAATGGCCACCACTAATCGGACTCAGCCCTATTCTGGGAGACGGCCAAGGTTGTTTTGCAGGAGCATATTATCTCTTACATGGCGGCCCGTCGCAAATGTATTTCGAATGGTATTATTCGTTTGGAAAAACATTACTCTCAATTGAAAGCCAGATATTTACAACATTCTACCCCTGCTTTACGGGAGGAACTTCAGTTGGCCCAGGTTGCCCTTAATACCTTACTATATGATCGTACTAAACACTCGCTATTCTATCGGAAGTATAGATATTATCGTTATGGAAATAAGACGGGCAGAATGTTGGCCACTTTAACTAAGAATTGGCAGGACGATAGATATATTTCACGAATTTGGACGGGCCCAGATTCCTACTATACGAAGCCGGATGACATAGCGGATGCTTTTTATCGCCATTTTTCGGAGTTCTATGCTAGCCCAGGCCCTTATTGTGGTCCCGATGTCCTGGACTACATAGAAGATGTGGGCATGCCGAAATTCACGGACCTGCAGAGACAAGCTTTGAATCGGCCTATACAGGGCACAGAGATCCAAAAGGTGATCAAGAACTTGCGCTCTTGTACGGCTCCGGGCCCTGATGGGTTTTCAGTTGAATTTTTTAAAATGTTGGCTCTGCAGGTGTGTGAACCGTTTCTGGGTTATTTTGTTACAGTTTCGGAGGCCGGGTTGTTTCCACCTTACGCAAATGCTGCTACTATTACATTGCTCCCCAAGCCTGGTAAACCTAGAGATGAAGTTGAATCTTATCGTCCCATTTCTCTTATTAATGTAGATCTAAAAATTTTGGCGAATCGCCTGACACCTCTCCTACCTAGTATTATATCTCCCAAGCAGGTTGGTTTTGTACAGGGCAGACACTCAGTTGTGAACGTCCGGAGAGTGTTGTTGGCTATGTCTAGAGCCCAATCGACATCGACCCCAGGAATTCTCGCGAGCTTGGATGCCGCTAAGGCGTTTGATCAGATTCCATGGCCTTATCTTTTTTGAGTTCTGGAGTATGTGGGTATTGGAGGCTGGTTTGGTTCTGCTCTACAGGCATTATACTCAGCTCCGTTGGCCTCTATTATGGTGAATGGGATCCCCACGCGCTCTTTTGCGGTTGGTAGAGGGACGCGTCAGGATTGCCCTTTATCCCCTCTACTCTTTCTATTATACCTGGAGCCACTTCTTCGAACAATATTGAGGGATGACGATTTGGTTGGGCTGCCAGAGGGCTCTTCACAATTGCGGGTGTTAGCCTTTGCGGATGGCTTATTGTTGGCCCTGGCGCGGCCACAACAATCCTTGACCCGTGCTTTGAAACTTTTGGATGAGTTTCGTTTGTTTTCTGGTCTGACACTAAACCCACAGAAGTCTTTGGTGCTTCCCTTACAGCAGGAAGTTCGGGACACTTGGTGGGGGGGCACTTTTCCATTGGTATGGGCCTCCTCTTCTATTCATTATCTCGGCATTCTTCTACCACGGGATTTGACTACACTTTATTCTCTTAACATTCTCCCCTTGTTAACTAAAACTGGACAAAGACTGCAGACTTGACGATCTTACCCTTTGACCCTACTGGGTAAAATTGCTTTGTATAATATGATGGTGGTCCCTCAATGGCTATACCTTCTTCAGACTTTGCCCCTCCTTCTCAAGCGCTGTCATCTCCGCTTGTTTCATAGATCTTTACTTTTGTTTTTATGGAGTGGTAGATGCTCTAGGATTCCTTTACATACTCTTACTTTACCTATTGCTCAGGGGGGTCTGGGATTATTGCACTTGGGCAGGCTCAATCTGGCTTGTCAATTTAGGCATATGACTGATTTGGTTTTGTGGAACTTCACATTTTTCAGCTACTGGGGTGGAATGCCTAGCTTTTGTTCCATACCATTTTAGCTACTTGCTGCATGTGAAGAGCCTGCCTCTACGGGCTTTGCGTTTTGGGGATTTGTTATTATTACCAGTGCACAAAGTTTGGAAGCAACTCTGTACTCAATTGGGTGTTCGATTTGATGTGACCCCGTGTTTACCTATAGCTGGAAATGGGGATTTCCTCCCTGGCATGAGTCCTGGAGCTCTCGCTTTGTGGTCCAAAAAGGGCCTATATTATTTGTCTCAAGTCTTACAGCCGGATGGCATGCTTCAATCATTTCAGACATTACAGGACTCTTTTACTCTAGTGGCAACGGACTGGTTCTCTTACAGACAATTGCAACATTATGTTCACTCTCTCCCTGGCTCAGCTTTATCACAGGAGATTCAGGAGAAACTGTCCGAATCCTTTTGTTTGACTGCACAGGTGCCCATACCTTTGCGTTTTCATTACCGATTTCTTCAGGAGCTGGCTGGAGAACTGGATTATCCTACTTTGGCTACCCAATGGACCCAGGATTTACAGATACATATTACTGCGGCTATGCTAAAGCGGAGTGTTCTGCTGGGGGCCAAACTCTTGGGTTTTGCAGGGAAGAGGGAACGGTACTATAAATGTTTGGTTTGGGCCTATTTTGTGCCATATAGGTCCATGGTGCAATCACACCATAAGCATCGCTATGGAGGGGGGGGGGGGGGTGGAGTGCAAATGCAATTCCAGAAAAATGGGTTGCCTTCCTTTTGTCACCCCAGTTTCAGACAAGCAGTTTTGAGCTCCCTTCTCTTCTTGCTGACCTTACTGTTTCCAACGATAATTCCTCCTCCCAGACGAAGAAAACATTGGCATGGTGAGAAGGAAATATTGCTGCTTTTCCATAAGGCCGCATACATGAAAACTCCCCTCTAGTATGGCTGCTGTGAATCTCACTAAGGGAATGGTACTATCACTGCTGCCAGTCAAATAAATACAGTACTGCCACTCCAGTCTCCTCACCCTGCTTCATTCCTGAGGAAGTTGGCATGTACCTTCACCAAATTGATCACTCAGAGAAAGAGTAGAAAAGTCTGAAAATTTGGAGGAAAGATGAGCTGCAAACAGAAGTGATGTGAGGTTTTTGTAAGCCCTTCTACTAACAATAGGAGGCACTCAATTAAGTTGAACAGTAACTGAAGTAAAAAGTGATCTGTCCATGGCACAGGCAGTAGAAGAGAACCAGAGACAGCAGAGCAAAAATCCTTAGAGGCCAAGAAAACAACTAAGAGATGGCCAGCCTGATGAGTTATTGAGGTCACATGTTGTATCAATGAGAGTTCTTGAACCAAATCAAGGAATTCAGTAACAACCAGGCCAAATGATGTAAAAAACCTTAGATGAAACAAATAATGGACAGCAAGCCCATCTCCTCTCTCCCCCTCATGATTGTTATAAAAGAAAGAGTAGCCCAGAGGTGCTGCCTGAGAGAAAGAACTCAATAATGGCTAACCAAGTTTCAGTTATACAAACTAGGAATAATGGATAATAAGATCCCTAAGTAAAAAGTGCTTCCATCATAAAGAGCAGACATTTAAAAGACTTACACAAATGAATTTTGAACAGGGATGGTGACCCCCAAAAATTGAAATGGGTTCAGAGGGCATCATAGTGGAAAGAAAACTTCCTGATGCCACAACAAAAACCACGAAAACAAAAAGAAGTAAGGGAATGAACATAGTGCCCAAATCAGTAGATAATTGCGCACACAATCGCGCACAAAGAAGCACACTAAGGAGCATTTTCTGCTCCTTATGTGTGCTGCTAAGGTGCACACTTGTGGCATGAGAAGTCACACCAAGTTGGTTAAATGCAGGAATCTACTAACGTCAATTTTGGTGCATACAATGGGTGAAATCAAAGGTGTGGTCAAGAATCAAGGAGACAGGACAACCAAATCGTTCAAAATGTCCACATCACAATTATTGAAAGGCAGAATCTGGATGTCCTATACTGCACGTTGGCCAAATAGCAAGGAGGCATGCTGTGGACATGTTAAAGGAGAGACTAGGGAGGACCCAAATTTAGGACATCCAACAGCAATAATTGAACAGGAAGAGACTTCCTAGTCAAAAAAAAAAAAAGAAAGGTATCTTCTTAGACCTGTTTCAATCATGTTCAGGGTATAAAAAAAAGTGCCCTGATTGAGTAGCTGACCATTGGAGGGATTAAGGCATGACCCCCTCATTAATTCCCCAGTAATTTCTGCCTCCCTTCCTCACCTCTGAAATTATACTGGAAAGGGAAAGTAGGCTCCCTGACAACATCAGATATCATGGGCATTCTGAGCATGACAGGTCTAAATGGTAACCTATTGGTCAGTGAACTGTAAATCAGGGGACCCAAGTTTAAATCCCACTTCAAATCTCTCCTTTTTGTACAAAGCATGCCAATAACTCTCCAACTCTCCAATCTCTCCGACTCTCCAATCTACTAATCGCGACCCCAGCCTACAAAATTTTCAGAAAAGAAATAAAAACCTTGCTATTCAAGAAATCCATGAAGACTAACTAACACCGTATGAAACATTTCAATCCTCTGAAGCAACCCACTCTACTCTGTAACACCTCTGGACATGTCCAGAAATCCTCTTCTGTAATCTGCCTTGAACTGCAAGGTAATGGCGGAATAAAAATCACTAATGTAATGTAATGTAATAGATGGATAGAGTCACTTTATTGCCTTTGTAACTTCACCTCATCACACGTGTTTTGTGGGTAGGCCCTGCAGTAGTGCCAACTTTTCCAAGTGTGAGCCAGCCAGGTCCCCAGAAGACCATCAGCCAGTCTCCAGCCAACCTCTTTCACAATCATATCAGCAGAGTAGAGGTAACTGGTAGGATCATTCATCAATTTAAGTCACACCAGCACTGAGAACTAGCCTGCTATCCCACACAGACTTCCTCTCAGGAACTATGGAGAGGAAGAAGGAGAGGGGAGGGATTGAAGAAAACTGGGCAGCAGGCCTCACTGATGATTCTCTCCATGGGTAGGCTGGTTTGCAGAGGGAGTGCAAGTGAGAGCTTCCTAGGTGGAAAACCTATATGTGCCAGGTTAGAGGCTAGCACAGATTGCCCTGCCAATGAGTTGATAATATTCTCTGTAGACTCATTTGTTCCTGTTTATCCACCTAGTAGTAGCATAACATTTAAAATCTTACATGGAATTTTTTGGGCCTTTAGTCTCAATTTCTTTGAATTCATTATGATCTATAAAGTCTAGAACTTCTCGATGTATATCTTTTCCATCTCTTAAAAGAATAAAATTCCTGGGTTATATTTCTCGATCCTTTATATATATTTTCACATCTATTTAGAATGAACTTCCTGTTGGGATTAGAATTCTTTCATCTCTTCCAACTTTCTGAAAATCTTTTAAAACACATTTTTTTCAGTTATTTTTTATTGAGATTTGGATTTTGTTATAATGTTTTTATTATTTTTGTAAACTATGTCTGACTTTTCCAAGGGGGGTGGGTGGGTGGGTTGAAGCTAAGTGTGAAAATATCAGATTGGCTTGACCTCTGGTTGCCACACCAAATATTTTTGTCTAAAGATGCCACTGGACCATGCTTTTAGCACTGGGTCATTTCTGGTTGTCCCATCTCACAAATATATACCCAGGTCAAATAGAACCCTAACCCTTTAACAAAAATGTTAAAGGGGATAAAACGCCTCCCCCTATGAGGAAAGGCTAAAGTTTATAAAATCATGAGTGGGGTGGTATGGTTGAATAGTGGACAAAGAACAATGAGTTATAATAAATCTAAATTTGGTGATACTGGATACTGGGCTCAGTGGACAGCAACCTGAATCAGCATGGCTTTTCTTAAGCTCTTGTGTCCTTATGTGTAAATATATATGCAATAAGTGGAAATGTTAACCATGTGCTTTCAATGGTTCCAGGAATGAAGACCCCACGACCTCCTTCCAGAGTTCGTTCTGCGACCCCCTATATTGGGCGTAGCAGTCCACCTCTTACCTGTGAGTTTCAAGAGCTCTTGCTTTATCTCCTGCCACAGCTTCTCTTTCCGCTTTACTTTCTCCTCACTCCTTCCCCTGTAAAGTCAGAAAAATGTTGCTTCTGACCTCTCTTTGGTCAACTCATCTCTGGAAGCCATCACACATGGCCTTTTCCCTTCACCCCAGCCAGCTCTTACAAGGAAACCATCACACATGGCCTTTTTCCATATCCCTTTCCATATATGCTTATCAGAGAGCCATTATACACAGTCTTTCATCTTACTCCTTCCCATCTTGAAGAACTCATGCCTGGCTTCGGTTCTTACTGCTAACCTTATGCATGCTGTCAGCTATTGTTTCTTCTCATCCAGTCTATCAGGGAATAGTTTTGCAGAGCTGTTCTTCTTTAGATAAAAGGTGATGGAAAGAGAGGATAAGATAAAAGAACAAGGCAGGAAAAAGAAATGAAACCATAAAACATCAGAAAAGATGACACAGTGAAGGAAAAATTAAATCAGCTAGTAAAAACTATTTCCATTTATTTTTTGTGCTAAAATTCCCTTTTAGAAGCAAATTAGTAACACTACAGTTGATACTCTTTAAGTTTTAGTGACTAGCTGTGGCCGCAGGGTTGATGATGTTTTCAGGATCCCTGCTATTGATTACAGGCAGCCTTAGGGAAGAATTCTATAAGTGGGCACTTCCATTTAGGCATCCTGATGCCATGTGGTGAGATCTTATTCTAAAATGGCATCTGGGCACCCAGATTCCGTTATAGAATACCAGCATAGGTAAGCCTTACATTTACACACTCAGTTACACCAGCCATTGACCTGGTATAACAATAAAATCGTATAACTGTAAGTTGAGTGTGTAAGTGCAGAACCACCCATGCCTCTCCCAAGTTCCACCCATGCAAATACCCCCTTGCTATGCTGCTTATGAATACCCTTATAAAATCATACATAGTCGCTTTGCTGCTATTTACGCATGCAAGTATTCTAAATCTTTACGTGCCCAAGTACAATGTAAATGGGGGTGCCCAGTTATAGATTTGCCTTTTTAGAATGCATAGCTGAAGATGGCTTATTGTTACAGAAGCCAGCTCACATCTGCACATTATTCATTCACTACAAAGGACAAAAAAACCCCTACCATTTTAGTGGTCCATGTGGCCTTTTGCAGTAAAAAAAACTTCTACTATGTGGCCATAAAGTAATGTAAATGTGCCACATATTAATTGTGAAGCTAGTACTACATTTTGAGTGTGATTGTTCCACCTTATTCAATTGAATCTCAGAATTTCTAAGAGGTCTTTTCAGCCTTTTCCTCTGTCATTCTTTGTCTTTATTTTTTTGTGTAGGACACTGATGAGGCAGCATGTAGTAATTCTGTTTCCTCTTTACTTTTCTTTTCTTTTATAGCTTCGGCATCCCAACGATCCAGGCTTTCATCATCTGCGTTCCAACAGGTTTCCTCAACCGAAATTATCGAGCCTGAAATCAGGACAAGCCCCAGTGCATTCCAGAGGCTAGGGACCAGTGGCGAACAGGTGGCAAACATGTAAGCAGTGACTGCAGCCACAGAGGCAAACTTTGCATCTGCCTCCCCCTCCTTCCTCCACTTTTATCAAGCTGTGTTAGGGATTTTTACCGCCGGCTGCTGTGGTAAAAGCTCCAATGCTCATCGGAATTCTATGAGCATCGGAGTATTTGCCACAGTGGCTGGCAATAAAAAACCCTAACACAACTTGATAAAAGGGGGAGGGGAGAGGGGGTGTTGTATCACTTCCTGGGACTGCAAGGTAAATGGGGTGTGGATATTCTGTACTTCAGAATATGTTGATGTCTGTTACTCCTAGTTTTACATTTACAGTGCTATTATCAACCTACCTAATCATATTATAATTTTTAGGTTTACATGAGAATGCTACCCAGTGGCAAAGAGGATATATCACAGGACATTAGCACTTCTTTTGCGTCGACAATCATCGTTCTGGAAAACAGCGATGCAAGGCTCCTAGCACACTAAAGACTGAATCACTACTATGAATATATGACCAAAGGCAATGTTTAGATTGTGCATAACTCAATAAAAATTATGGTCTAGCTGTCCAGTGTTAAGACTGCGTAGAGTCTGTCTGGGATGGTAATTCAGAAACACCACAGAGCTTCTATAGAGCAAAATGAAGTTGTCATTGCTGAACTACATTCCATGGAATGGGCCTTCCTTTGCCCATGTAGGAGACTTGGGTTCCATTTTTGGGTCTTGCTTCAAGCGTTTTTTGGCACTGGGAGAATGGGGGACACCTTGGCATCGATCACAAACAGAATTTTGGCGCACTTCTGTGAGGAGCACTTCTATGTGGACTGATGGATAAGTACAAGGGGAATAAACACTGTGAGAAGGCCTGGCAAACTGTAATGAAGGGTCCATGGATTTCTGCTGTCCCACCAAGCTAGAGGAGAGCAGGCAGGGAGAGATTTCAACTGGTTTGGAGATCTACTGGCCAGAGACTGTTAATCAGTTAGTTCTATGTGTCTCAGTCTTTTCAAATCAAAGGCACACCTACAATTACAAACTTTTGTGTGGCACATCACCCTCCATGAAACAGGCAGTGTGGACATGGCAAGGACTCATACAGCCAAAAGGAGAGCCAAGAAATAACCAGTCTCTTTACCAAGTTTTAAAAAACAAAGGGAGAGAGTGGACAGATGCATATGGGTCTGTGAAAGTAAAACAGTATAAGTAACTGTTGAAATTAACTGACACAAGCTTCTAGTAGGTATGGTTGCATACACACATATGTGTGTATGTACAGACATACAAACATAGATATGAATATAGAGATGCATGTACAAAGCATGCCAATAACTGCTGCTGGTTTTATTCCTGCTATGTTGACTATGAATTTCCCCCCATGATCTCCCTAGTTCTTCTTGCACCAATGGTGTGTTTGAGGGTTAACTACAGCTTCAGCACATATTTCAGTAACATTTCCTTTAGGTGTCAGCCACAATCTCCTTTATAACGTTAGCACCTAAATGTAAGTGCCATTTGCTTACTAAAATTACAGAATACTAGTGTTTATGCACATGAATATACATACACCTAAGTGCTAGTTGGGTTCTAAGCACTGTTGAAACACGCAACTTGCTTAGCAAGTAAAATGCAAGGGGGAGAAATGTAGGCAGAGCATAGAGGGCATAGGCAAAACCCAGTTAAGAACATAAGCGTTGTGATACTGGGACAGAGCAAAGGTCCATCAAATCCAGTATCCTGTTTTCAATAGTGGCCAACCCAGGTCACAAGTACCTGGCAAGATCCCAAAGAGAATAGATTATATGCTGCTTATCTTAGGAATAAGCAGTGGATTTCCCCAAGCTATCTTAATCATGGCACTTTCTTTTACATCTATGCCAGACTAGTCCAGAACGAATGGGTTATGTCCATCTACCAGTGGATGGAGACAGAGAAAAAATAGTCTTAAGAGCATCGCCCTTTAAGGATATCATGCAGCCTGGAATGCTCAGCACACTGCATGTAGGTGCCTAACTTTGGGAGATATTCTATAAACTGGGTGCCAATTTAGTCTCATTGGGCTTGGAGGGGTTGCATCCTCAGGATCCCTTTTTCTGATCTTTACTTCACAGTCAGTTGTCTTGTAACATAAGTACTATGAATCTATCTTATTGGGCAGACTGAATGGAACACACTTGTCTTTTTCTGCTGTCATCTATTATATTACTGTGCTACCTTTCCCAGCTCTCAACCAGCAGATGCTCCCAAACTGCCTTGTCTGTACATTCCTTCTGCTTCTCTACCCTCAGGTTTCATCACATATGGAATGCTCTCTCTATTCCACCCTTCAGTTCCTTGCCCTGTATAGATTACCTCAGTGATAAAAAAAAAACAACAAGTAGGCAGCCAGTCCACTAGATCCACTGTGGGACAAACAAAGAAGCAGACCAAACAAAATCCAAATATAAGGTTTTTATTAAGAGTATTCCCAAGACCACAAGGATGTGCCTGATGCTGCATTTTGCCTATATGGCTGCATCAGGGGCAAACCAGCTGGTGAAAGGCATGCTAAAAACACCAAAACTGTAAGTACAAATGTGCCTGGGTCTGTGAAGATAAAGAGATTAGGTTCTTACCTTGATAATATCTTTTCCAGTACCTTAGGGTACTCTTTCCATTCTCACAAGCATACTCAGAAAGATGTCAATCACAGCTTTTGAAACCTCCAAAGAGTCTGGTACCTCCTTCAGTTCATTCCAAAGCATGCAAGAACTCTAGAGTAGAAGACAGGAGAAGGAGGGACATGGAGAACTCCACAAAAACTAAGGTTCTGATATGCTCATATAACGTTATAATATCAATAATGAAACTGTAATGTATAAATGAACAAACATTACCATTGAGCTGTAAAACACATCAAGTAAAAGAAATAGCTTGAATATTAGTAGAGCCCTCTTCTCTGCTCCACCCCATCCGCTCCTTCCCTGCCACCTCCTGCCGCATGCATGCACCCCTTCCCTTCCCCTGTACCTCTTTAATGTTCTCAGCGCGGAAAGCAACTCCAACCTGCTGCTCGCACCAGCGTTGGCTCTTCCTCTGATGCCATTTCCTAGGTGCAGATCCAGGAAGTGACATCAGAAGAAGAGCTGGTACTGGCGTGAGCAGTAGGTTGGGGTTGCTGCTCATGCCCGGGACATTAAGGAGGTACGGGGGAAGGAAATGGGCACGTGTAAATGGGCACGTGTAAATGGGCATGTGTGTGTGTTGGGGGGGGGAAGGAGGATGGGTGCCAGCACCCCCACCAAGACAGCGCCCAGGGTGGACCGCTTCCCCTTACTATGCCACTATGAGCTGGAGTTATGGCGCCCAGAGCCAACTCTTATAAAAGCAAAGAAACATGCCCTTACCACTGTGAAGGATGAATCAATGAAATAGACATTTGATACCCTGAGCCAGTGCCTCATCTGGCTCATGCTTTAAGCCAGCCATGCACATTTTCTGGGGGCTATTTTACAAAGGCTGCCAAAAGTTAAGTGCCAAGAAGCAGCGCATTAAGCACTATGGGCCTGATTCTCTAAAGGACGCTGATCTCAGCGGCCGCCTAAGAAGCAGCCACCGATCACGTGTCAATCAAAATGTAGGCCAGAATTTTACATGCCTACTTTTGAGGCGTCTGTCTCACATCTACAGAGACAAATAGGGACACTTACGGATGCCCAAAGCCACTTCGGGTAGAAACCACATCTACACCAGCCATGGGCATCAGTAGGCGTGCCTAGACACCTCTGTAGGCACAATGACAGACACCTATATTGTAGGCATCCTTCACCGCATTAATTTGTTTGTAAAACGTGTCCAGATTGGCTGGTGAGATGGTGGTAGGACATTTACCTCAGCCTTTAGTCGGAACTCTGCTTGTAAAATCAGCCCCTAATGGTATAAAGGCATCTGGGTGCCTAGCATAAGCATTTGTGCACCAACATTGTTAATAGCAAATGTGAGTGCACACCAATGCAGCACTTTGGAGTATAACTTACAGTATTGTAATTTATATGCATATATGCTGGACCCGTCGATGCTCCACCTTGCTTGTGGGTTCTGACTTGCATGCTAAGATTGTAGAATACTGATTAGTACCAAACTAGCACTAGATTATAGAATAAGGGGCTGGTGCTTAGAACATTCTATCCTAATGCCACTCACCCTGGACATCAAGTTTAAGTTTCAATTTTATTAGGTTTTTATATACCGCCTATCAAGGTTATCTAAGTGGTTTTACAATCAGATAGTCAAGCATTTTCCCTATTTGTCCCGGTGGGCTCACAATCTATCTAACGTACCTGGGGCTATGGAGGACTGAGTGACTTGCCATTGGTCACAAGGAGCAGCGTTGGGTTTGAACTAGAGTTGGGCAGGGACAGAAATCCCACCCGTCCCCACCAGGATCCTTCCCGTCCCCGCCCAGATCCTTTCCGTCCCCACCCGTCCCCACGAGGAATCCCTTCCATCCCTGCCTGTCCCCATAAAAAGCAGCAATTACTTCTGACAGGATCATCAATTCCAGTTTCTTGTGTGTTTATGCTGCTGTTTTCCTTGTGAAATCTCTTTGGTGGAACCTTTTTTTTGTTTCCTGTTCAGGTAATTAACTTATATTCCCCCCTCCCCCTTTTACTAAGGCGTGCTAGTCGATTTAGCGTGCGCTAAATGCTAACGCATCCATAGAATATAATGGACACGTCTGCATTTAGTGCACACTAAATCGACTAGCACACCTTAATAAAACAGGGGGTTTATAAATTAATTACCTGAACAGAAAACAAAAAAAGGATTCCACCAGAGATTCCACTAGGAAAACACCAGCGCAAACACAAAAGAAACTGTGGAATTGACGACCCTGGTGATATCTTTATTTGAAAAGGTACAGATGAATTCAAAAATTACCTGCCGAATCCTCCTGCTTCTCTGAAGCACCTCCTCCTGCCCGCTGGCTGCCATATCTTCCTGCCTCTCTGAAGACATATTGGATAATGGTTGTGAAGGGGAGGATGGAAGGAAGGAAAGATGGGGGCAGGAGGAAAGAGATGGGACAAAAAGATATTGATGGGTGAAGGGGAAGAAATAAGGAAATGTAAAGCTACTAGAGAAGGAGTGAGGAGAGAAGTGGAAATGATAGAACTATATGGTTATTAGGGGAATAGAGAGGACATGAATGAGAGGAAGATAGCAAACAGGTGGTAGAAATGTGGTAATAGGGAATAGGAAACCAAGTAAAAATGAGACAGGATATGGAAGAATTTGAGCATGAGAGAAAGAGAAAGAAAGTTGATAAGTACCTCCTCCTGCCTGTTGTGCTCACTGCTGCTCCGTCCTCAGCTTGGGTCTGAGAAAAAAAAAATCGCTCGTTTCCATCATGTCTCCTCGGGTCACTCTCTTCAAGTTCGAATCTTGCCAGTATCAGGGCTTTAGGGGTGCTAGCTGGATCACTAAATACAATATACTGTATCCTGTGACTTCCCGCTCTAGCCTTGCCAACCAATCAACAAGCAAGGCTTTCAGCTGTATACATGCTGAGCAGTGAGCTCAGCATGTAAACAGCTGAGAGCCTTGTTTGCTGTTCCCGCCCCGCCGTGCCACAGGACCAATCAGCAAGGCTTTCAGCTGTGTGCATGCTGAGCTCACTACTCAGCATGGCTGTGTCTGCCACGGTGCCGGACTAGTCTCTCAGCTGTGTCGGAATTTAGGTAGGCCTCAGTAAGTTGAACCCTGCTTCCATCCCTTTGGGAGTCCTGTGGGCCAGAGGGGGGGGGGGTCCCTGTGGGAGTCCCATGGGTCAGGGGGGTATCCCCATGGGATCCACGCAGGACTCACGGGATTCCCGCGATCCCCGTTCCCGTGCAGACCTCTAGTTTGAACCCACAAGTCCAGGGTGCTGAGACTGTAGCTCCAACCACTGCACCACACACTTCTCCAGACTGGAAGATTTAAACAAAAGTCCGAGGATGAGCATAAGAACTGCCATCTCCGGATCAGACCTTCGGTCCATCAAGTCCGGCGATCTGCACACGAGGAGGCCCAGCCTGGTATACATCTGGCGTAATTTTAGTCACCCATATCCCTCTATGCCTCTCGTAAGATGTGCATCTAGTTTGCTTTTAAATCCTAGAATGGTGGTTTCCGCAATAACCTCCTCTGGAAGAGGTTTCCAGGTGTCCACCACTCGTTGCGTGAAGCAGAACTTCCTGATATTTGTCCTGGACTTGTCCCCCTTTAGCTTCAGTCCATGTCCTCTTGTCCGTGTCACATTGGACATTGTAAATAATTTTTTTTTCCTGCTCTATTTTGTCGATTCCTTTCAGTATTTTGAAAGTCTTGATCTCAGGTTCTCAGAGAAACTGGAAAAGTGGAGAAGCTGAACCAGCAAGTCCTAGGTTTATTGATATAGAATGATAAAAACAAAACACACAGTAATAACAAATATATATAAATGCAATGAAGGAAGTCACTGACTCTAAAATATGAAACATGGAGTCCCACATGCTGTTCCAATATGGTCAGTAGCTGATCCCAAATTGGTGTCAATGTAAGTGGTGATGGTAGAATATGAATCCAATATAGCATTTGGGACTCGATGTTTCATATTGTAACGCCTTCATTGTATTTATATGTATTTGTTATTTGTGTTTTGTTGCTATCATTCTATTTCAATAAACCTGGGACTTGCTGGCTCAGCTACTCTGAACACTGGCATTTGTTGCTTTTCTCTTTGCTTAGTGGAGGTCTGAGGTTTTTGTTTGTTTAAAAGAAGTTGTGTGCCCTGCACATAACGAGGGTAATTTTATAAACCTTTTTCGGGTTACATGAATACATTAGATCATGCCTAAAAATACTCATGGTGCAAGCTGGCTCATAATTCTAGGGGGTGGAATTTGGGCAGAGTCATGATTTATACGCATATTTTATACATTTTATTTATTATTTTTTTAGCACTTATTGATTTTTTTTTAATACATTTACCCAAGGCAGGACAGTAAGAATAAGCCAGATATAGGCATATGCATGTACTTTATGCACTAACATGTAGACAAAGTTAGACAAGTTCCTGCTGAACTGGAACATACGCAGGTAGGGCTGGTCTTAGTTAGGGCACTGGTCTTTGACCTAGGGGCCACCGCGGGAGCGGACTGCTGGGCGCAATGGACCAATGGTCTGACCCAGCAGCGGCAATTCTTATGTTCTTATGACTTGCTCCCAAGCAGGCCTAAATATCATGCTCACTGTTTTTGTAGGCACTTCCCTACCCAATTAACATAGGCACCCTGTTAGAAAATTAGCCTGCAGATGTCCAGGCGATCCATGCCCAGCATTTGACTCACTCCCAGGGCTCATGGTGTACCTATAAAGGAGAGGCATGCATGTGGCTGCACATATGCTCAACTTTTTGCCCAAATAATTTTATATAGAAGTCAGATCTTCAGAAGATGAATGCAAATATCATAAGCTCATGCTATATATTTCTTACTCATCAACTCATTATATAAATGCCCTATTTTAATAAGTTTTCATTATAAGTTGAAAAGCATGCTGAATTTAAAAATATTTATCTGAAGAACAAACATTCAAACTAATGAAGATTAGGCATCCTCCCTTTATAAAGTGGCTCACTGAGAAGTTATAGTAAGAAGTATATAAGTATGAGCCTATGACACTATGGGACTCATTTTCAAAAAAGAAAAAAACATCCAAAAAGTGGCATAAAGGGAGAGAAAGATGTTTTTCTCACCAAACCCTATTGTCAAACCCTATTTTCTAGATGGATTTCTGTGCTTTTCATCCACAATTTGTCTAAATCACAAGGGGACATGTTAGAGGCATGGTGTGGGCGGGATTAGAGAGGGCTTATGACAGAACTTTTTCTGCCATAATCGAACATTTTGGAATATGTCCAGGACACAGTTTGGATGTTGCTTTTACAACAAATACAGTAAATGCCAAAAAGGTGTCCAAACTAAAAGATGACCACTGGATGGATTAGGTTTAAGTTTATTTAGTTTTCTAGCCTGTCATCCCAGGGTAGCCCAGAACGGGTTACATGAATACATCCATATTTATCTTGACAAACTGTGATCAGGCCGAGCAGCCAACACCCGTCGCATATCTGTCCCTAGGCACCTCTGGTCTTCCTTCTCATTCACCAAGCACTGTTAAAACAACAGTAACACTTTATTCACATACACTGTATTAAAACATGTGACCAGGTCCCTCCAGGCACTTCCTGGTCATCTCCGGGTCCTCCCTGGCCCTCCATTCCTCTCCAGGTCCACTCCAAGCCTTCATTGGCCCTCTGAGTCTTTGGGCAGCTCCCAGTACCATGTACTGGCCTCTCTGCCGGTCGCCACCAGCCCTTCAGTCCCTCTGCAAGTCACTCAGCAGTCACCTTTGGCCAATGTTCTCTGGGTCATTCTAGAGTAAAGTCCAGATGTTTTTGTCTAGTCTTTAAAATTCTTCATGGGTTACTGTTGGACACCTTGGTGTCATTATCTTTGACCTTTTCAGAACAAAGAACTTGTAGATCCATTCATCTTTTGTACATTAAAAAAGTGCACTACAGTCTCTACGCAGACAGAGGAGCTAGGAAACTTAGGCAAGGATATCTTGCAGGAACTACTGAGCCTCAGGGAGGAGGTAAAGCGCCTGAGGAGCATCAGGGATGACGAGGCCTTCATCGACGACGCCATCCTGGAACTGTCACACATCACAGAGAGAACCCACGACAGGTCCACCCTCGACACGCCCAAACCTACAGCACTAAACACAATGATTGGAGTAAAGGAGATGATTGGAAATGCTGGCCCCTGGCAACTAATAACATCCTCTACGGGCAAGCGAAGTAAACCCACCTCATTCTCACTCTCTTCTTCTTCTTCTTTTTCTCTTCAACAGGATAGCCGTTCATCAATACCACAGCTAACTTTCAGAAATAGATTTCAGATCTTACAGGATGGAACCACCGAGGAAATAGCAGAAGGGACTCATGAGGATACCCAGCTCACAACGTCAAATCCAGAGCACGCAGACCGGCCCCCTCGGAAGGAACGAAGAGTGGTAATCATTGGTGACTCCATGCTAAGGGGCACCGAGGGACCAATTTGCAGGCCTAATTTGCAGTCAAGAGAGGTCTGCTGTCTCCCTGGAGCCAGGATCCAGGATATTACCACTAGCCTAGACAAAATTCTAAAAGCTAATGATCATTTTCCCATGTTTCTCATCCATGTAGGCACAAACGACACTGCTAGGAATGCCACAGAGAACATCCCCAGAGATTTTGGAGCGCTGGGAAAGAAGTTGAAGCAGATAGGAGCACAGGTGGTCTTTTCATCAATTCTTCCATTAAGAAACAAAGGCAGAGCTAGAGAAGAGCGTATTCAACGGACTAACGAATGGCTCCGAGAATGGTGCATAGAAATGAACTTTGGATTCCTAAACCACGGCGAGATGCTCCAGGGACTACAAGGACCAGACGGACTCCACCTAACCAGAAGAGGTAGAAACGTATTTGGACATCGATTGGCTCGCCTACTCCATAGGGCTTTAAACTAGGTAAGTTGGGGGAGGGTACATACTTATATCCCAGAGCAGTAAGAAACCACCCTGAGGAGGCAAGTTGCACTCACACTACCAAGTCTAAGGTAAGTACCAATGATATCCACAATAATTCAGGGAGAAATATCACTGATAATTTAGGAGCCACACTAGCTCGTAAAGGAATCTCTTCACAGATAAGGAGGGCTATGTATGTTAATGCACACAGCTTGGGCAATAAAATTCTAGCATTAGAGACTGAGATAACAAACGCCGATCTTGACGTGATAGCGATATCCGAAACCTGGTTCACGGAATCGCATGGGTGGGATATAGTTATACCAGGGTACAACCTACTTCGTTTCGACCGAGAGGGTAAATTGGGAGGAGGAGTAGCGCTATACACTAAGGAAAGCATCAAAACCACCAGAATCACAGATGTTAGATACACCGGGGAATCCCTCTGGGTGAACCTTGCCAGAGGGAATGAAAAATGCCTATACCTTGGGGTGATATATAGACCTCCCAGGCAACAGGAGGACAAAGACATGGAATTAATCGAGGACATAGAGAACATCACACTGCGCGGGGACACAGTAATGCTAGGAGACTTCAACATGCCAGATGCAGATTGGAACACACTCTCCGTGACTACGGGTAGCAGCAAAAGAATATTAACCTCCATAAAGGGTGCACGTCTCAAGCAATTGGTATTGGAGCCCACCAGGGACCAGGCGTTACTAGACCTAGTTCTCACCAACGGAGATAACATCACGGAAGTCTCAGTAGGAGACACACTGGCCTCCAGCGACCATAATATGGTATGGCTCAACCTCAAGAAAGGTTTCCCTAAGACAAACACAGCAGCAAGGGTTCTCAACTTTAGAGGCACAGACTTCAACCGCATGGGAGATTTTGTCCATCAGGAGCTACATAAACAAGCAATATCTGACAATGTGGAGGATATGTGGTCGTCTCTGAAGTCCATCCTACACGAAGCAACAGACCAATACATAAACGGTTTGCCAGTAAGTAAACTGCATTTGCCAGTAAGTAAACGCAGGAGAAACAAAAGACCCCAATGGTTCAGTAAAGAAATTTCAGACCTAGTTAAACAGAAAAAAGACGCATTTATCACCTACAAACATTTAGGCAGAGAGGGGGCGAAAGAGGACTATCTAGACAGATCTAAAGCTGTCAAAACAGCAGTCAGAGAAGCCAAACTCCGAATGGAGGAAGAGCTAGCACGGAAAATTAAGAAAGGGGATAAATCTTTCTTCAGCTATATTAGTGACAGGAAAAGAAACAAAGATGGGATAGTACGCCTGAAGCAATCGGACGGTAACTTTGCGGAATCAGATTCTGAGAAGGCAGAACTGCTAAACAAATACTTCTGTTCAGTGTTCACCCGCGAAGCGCCGGGAGCTGGTCCACAGCTGCAGACGGGAGATAACCAGAAAGACCCGTTTCAAGATTTTGAATTTACGCCCAGTAGCGTCTATGACGAACTATCAAGACTCAAAGTAAACAAAGCCATGGGACCGGATAACCTACACCCCAGAATGCTCAGGGAGTTAAGGGAAGTCCTGGCAGAACCATTATCTGTTCTTTTCAATCTTTCCCTAAGCACAGGAAGGGTCCCCTTGGACTGGAAAACCGCCAACGTAATCCCACTCCACAAAAAGGGCTGCAGGACAGAGAGCAAACTACAGACCAGTGAGTCTCACGTCTATAGTGTGTAAACTCATGGAAACACTGATCAAACAGAATCTTGACACAATCCTAGACGAAGAAAAACTGTGTGATCCACACCAACACGGGTTCACCCAGGGTAGATCCTGCCAATCTAATCTGATTAGCTTTTTTGACTGGGTTACTAGACAACTGGACGCCGGAGAATCACTGGACGTGGTATATTTGGACTTCAGTAAAGCATTTGATAGCGTCCCTCATCGAATATTACTGAACAAGCTGAAATCGATAGGATTAGGAGACACTCTAACTACATGGGTTGGGGATTGGCTGAGCGGTAGACTTCAGAAGGTGGTGGTGAACGGTACCCCATCCGAAGCATCGGACGTGATCAGTGGAGTGCCGCAGGGCTCGGTCCTGGGCCCGATTCTATTTAACTTATTCATAAGAGATATGACGCAAGGACTTAGAGGAAGGGTATCACTGTTCGCCGACGACGCCAAACTTTGCAACATAGTAGGCAAAAGCTTATTACCTGATAATATGACACACGACCTACTGTTGCTGGAACAATGGTCAACTACTTGGCAGCTAGGCTTCAATGCTAAAAAATGCAAGATAATGCACCTGGGTAAGAGAAACCCACGTAGAACTTATGTACTAAATGGTGAGACCTTGGTTAGGACCACGGCGGAACGCGACCTAGGGGTGATCATTAGTGAGGACATGAAGGTTGCCAATCAAGTGGAGAAGGCTTCCTCCAGGGCAAGACAAATGATGGGGTGTATCCGCAGAGGTTTCGTCAACAGGAGACCTGAAGTTATTTTGCCGTTGTACAGAGCCATGGTGAGGCCTCACTTGGAGTACTGTGTTCAGTTTTGGAGACCACACTACAGAAAGGACGTGCTAAGGATCGAGTCGGTTCAGCGAACGGCCACCAGGATGGTCTTGGGGCTCAAGGATCTCACGTATGAAGAAAGATTTAAAAAATTGCGGCTGTACTCACTTGAGGAAAGAAGAGAACGGAGAGATATGATTGAAACATAGAAGTACATCACGGGACGCATCGAGTCAAAAGATGATATTTTCTGGCTCATGGGACCCTCGACCACCAGAGGGCATCCGCTGAAAATCAGGGGAGGAAAGTTTCATGGCGACTCCAGGAAGTACTTCTTCACCGAAAGAGTAGTGGATCATTGGAACAGACTCCAGGTGATAAAGGCCAGCAGCGTGACGGATTTTAAGAGAAAATGGTATACTCACGTGGGATCTTTAAGGGAGTAAATTCAGGGGAGGGGATACTTGGAATGGTCAGACTTGGTGGGCTATAGCCCTTTTCTGCTGCTTTTTTCTATGTTTCTATGTTTCTATTGTCATTTCTTTCAGTTAAAGCTGTTTCTTAATAGAAATAGCATTGTACTTTTGTTCTCATATATTTTTACTGCACTATAGAATGAGTTACCATTACAGATTAGAGCATAGAGGGGCATAATCAGGGCCTCCTGCAGGCACCCCAACCATCCTGCGACAATACCTGCAGGAGGGAGCCCAAGCCCTGCTGTCGAGGCGCAGGCCCCCACCTCCAAACCCCCCTGACAATACCGGCAGGAGGGAGCCCAAGCCCTCCTGTCGAAGCGCAGGCCCCCACCTCCAAAACCCCCTGACAATACCGGCAGGAGAGAGCTCAAGCCCTCCTGCCGAGGAACCCCCACCCCCTGAACACCGCACCACAAAAGAGATACAAGTGGCCAACCAGTTAGAAATGGTCCGTTTAGAAACAGAGCGACCCAAGCGATTTGGATCGAAAGAGAGGAACAGCTGGGGAGCAAAACAATGAGAAGCAGTGCGCTTCAAATAGAAGGCCAGCACACATTTACAATCAAGAGAATGCAGAGCCACTTCTCCAGGGTGAGAACGGGGCTTGGGAAAAAACACAGGAAGAATAATGGATTGGTTGATGTGAAACTCAGAAACAACCTTAGGCAAGAACTTAGGATGGGTACGGAGAACCACCTTATCATGATGGAAGACAGTGAAAGGTGGGTCCGCTACCAAGGCTTGAAGCTCACTGACCCGACGGGCAGAAGTGAGAGCAATAAGAAACACAACCTTCCAGGTAAGATACTTCAAGTGAGCCCGCGCTAGCGGCTCAAACGGGGGTTTCATCAAGCACGCAAGGACCACGTTAAGATCCTAAACCACAGGAGGAGGTTTAAGGGGCGGATGAACGTGGAAAAGGCCTTTCATGAAGCGGGAAACCACAGGATAAGCACATAAGCATCGCCTCTGCTGACTCAGACCGTAGGTCCATCGTGCCCAGCAGTCCGCTCCCGCAGCGGCCCCCCAGATCAATGACCTGTAAGTGATCTTTTACTTAACATTGTCCTGTATAGTATCCCTCTAATTGTACCCTTCAATCCCCTTTTCCTTCAGGAACTCGTCCAATCCCTTTTTGAAACCCAATAACGTACTCTGCTCTACCACCTCCTCTGGAAGCGCATTCCAGGTGTCCACCACCCTCTGAGTGAAGAAGAACTTCCTAGCATTTGTTCTGAATCTGTCTCCCTTCAATTTTTTTGAGTGCCCTCTTGTTTTTGTTGCCCCCGCCAGTCTGAAGAATCTGTCCCTCTCTACTTTCTCTATACCCTTCATGACCTTGTAAGTTTCTATCATGTCCCCTCTAAGCCTCCGCTTTTCCAGGGAAAAGAGCCCCAGCTTCTTTAGCCTCTCATCATATGAAAGGTTTTCCATGCCCTTAATCATTTTTGTTGCTCTTCTCTGGACTCTCTCGAGTATCGCCATATCCTTCTTAAGGTACGGCGACCAGTATTGAACTCAGTACTCACCATCGCCTGATACAGCGGCAGGATAACTTCCTTCGTTCTGGTAGTGATACCTTTTTTGATAATGCCCAACTTCTGTTCACCTTCTTTGAGGCTGCTGTGCATTGTGCCGCCGGCTTCATTGTATTATCCACCAAAACCCCCAAGTCCTTTTCTAGGCTGCCTTCCCCCAGTACCATCCCCCCCATCATGTAGTTGTACATCGGGTTTCCTTTCTCTATGTGCAAGACTTTACATTTCTCTACATTGAAGCTCATCTGCCATTTGTTTGCCGACTCACTCAGTTTGTTCAGGTCCCTTTGTAGTTCTTTACATTCCTCAACAGTTCTAACCCTACTGGAGAGTTTTGTGTCGTCCGCGATTTGAAAACAAAGTGCTTCTCATTAAGGATAAGACCCCTAAGGCAGGCCATATGGCCGAAATACGTACATGTTGGGTAATGAATGAATAAAAAGATTGAGCATCAAGGTCGCCTATTTTGCGTCCCTTTGGCCCTATAAAGGAGAACATGCTTGCCCTAGATACTTTCAACTGCAATTGTTTAACTGGCGGGATAAACAATTCAGCATGTTCCACAGAATGCAGTTTCGGGAGCGGAACATATGGCAGAATACTATCCACTAGGTACCTTGGCGCTAACCCATGTACACATAAGTATACCATTGCCAACAGTTTGTAATGTATCCAGTATTCCAGTTTCAACCAGTACAATTTAATGTAGTATTCTGACATGCACAGACAGGGCTGGATTAATCAATAGGCACACTAGTGCCTAGGGCCCAAAACAATGAGGGGGGGCCCACTGAAGGAGGACAACTCACCTTGCAGGCAACGGGGTCCCCTCCCGGCATCAACTGCAACGTGCCCCCCTCCCGGCAGCAACCACAACGGGCCCCCCCTCACGGCAGCAACTACAACGGGCCCCCCTCCCGGCAGCAATCGCAATACAGCCGGATCTGTTACTGGAAGGTCCCGCGATGACTGCTTCTGCCGGTTCATCCCCCTCCGACATCACTTCTTCTGGAGCAAGTAAGTGACGTCGGAGGGGGATGAACTGGCAGAAGCAGTCATCGTGGGACCTTCCAGTAACAGATCTGGCTGAATTGTGGTTGCTGCCAGGAGGGGGGCCCGTTGCCTTTGCTGCGGGGGGGAGGGGGGGCGTTGCCGTCAGCTGTTATAATTCTGCTTTCGGGCAAAGAAGCTCAGAGGGCAGAGCCAGCAGCAATGTTTGGAGGGGGAGAAAGGAGCATGGAAGGGTGGTGGAGGAAGAGAAAGGGGGCAGGGTGGTATGGAAGGGTTGTGAGAAGAATGGTACGGAAGGGTGGTGGAGGAAGAGAAAGTGAGCAGGATGGTATGGAAGGGTGGTGGGAAGGATGGTGGGGCAGCGTGGTATGGAAGGGTAGTGGAGGGAGAGAAAGGGGGCAGATGCTGATGGATTGTGTGCAGGTAAAGGGAAGGATACTGGATGGAATTGGGTTGGAGGGAAAGAAAGGGGGCTGATGCTGATGAAAGTGGTGGGAAGGGAGAGGAGAGAGTGAAATGCTAGACCATGGGGGTGGGGAGAAGGAAGGGAAGAAGAGAGGAGAGAGATGGCAGACCACTGGAGGAGGGAATGGAAGAAGATGGATGCCAGACCAATGAGGGTGAAGGGAAAGATGGAAGGGGGAGGCATACAGTTTCTGGAAGTGGCACATAAGGACAGAAGATGAAAGGAAGATATTGACAAGAAGATGAGGAGAGCAGAAACCAGACAAGACAAAGGTAGAAAAAAATTTTCTATTTATTTATTTTTTTTGCTTTAGGGGACATGCATCGCTGTTTCTGTGGTGTTGCATTGTATGCAGAGTCCAGCTTCTTGGTGGTTTTATTTAACCTTTGTCTACATATTTATATTTTATCCCCCCTTTTACAAACTGTAGAGCATTTTTTAGCGCTGGCCGTGCCTAAAAACCATACTACAGTTTTGTAAAAGGGGGGAGAGGTTAGTTTGTGATTACATATTCCATACTAGGTGAAGGTGTTTTCTGTGACCTGTTTGTATGAAAGACATGTTTTTTTGTTAGCGTTGACTAGTCTTGTTTGGCGAAATGCATAAGGGCATGGTTCTTGGGAGCACCTTGAATTAATCTGATTTGAATCTCCTTATTTTTTGCCAATCTTCTTTTGTTTCATGTTGGATTCTTTGGTGGACTGCTTGCCTTGTTGTTTCATTGCAAGTTAACTTACATGGAGTGAAACGTACTAGAGGAGTTACAGATTTAGTTGTTTATACATACATATGGGTTACAGTTGGTTGATGTAGAGTAGTGGTCTCAAACTTGCGGCCCGGGGGCCACATGCGGCCTGCCAGGTACTATTTTGAGGTCCTCAGTATGTTTATCATAATCACAAAAGTAAAATAAAACAGTTTCTTGATCATATGTCTCTTTAGCTATAAATTACAATATTATTATTGACTTAGCCAAAAGGAAAGATTTATAAACTATAAAGAGTTTTACCTCATGCAAAATTGTCATTTCTTTAATAAGACATTAACCATTTTTTCTGAGGCCCTCCAACTACCTACAAATCCAAAATGTGGCCCTGCAAAGGGTTTGAGTTTGAGACCACTGATGTAGAGTGAGGCAGTTGAGAGGCGTTGTAAACTTGGTTATTAATATAGACTTATATTTCGGATAATATTACTGCTTTACAAATATTTGAACACTTTTATATATGCATGGAAAGGGTTCAGAGTTAAAGTCCTGGGTAAGTAGGTGGGAAGGGAAGGAAGGGGGATTTGTTCAGAGATGTTTGGGGGTTGCATAGAAGAAAAACTGTTCACTGGTATGTTAATCTTTGTTTGTTTTGAATTTTAAAAAAGAAATACAAGTGGAAATAAAGAAGTAAATAAGAAAACAGATAAATGGGGGCGGGACATGGGCGAGTTGGGGGCGGGACATGGGCAGGTTAGGGGCGGGGCAGAGCTAGGGGGGCCCAGTATACTTGTGTGCCTAGGGGCCCTCGAAGAATTAATCCTGCCCTCTGCACAGATACATGCACAGCTTACAGAGAGCTGAGTACAGATCATGGAACACTTAGGTGCACTCATGCTTGCCATTAATCTGGCATTAACACATCTATCATTGTGCATGGATCTTTGGGTTTAACACCAGTATTCTACATATAACAGCATCAGTGCTCACAGATGCCTTTATAGATACTGATGCTCAGCGCACCTGAGCATGGTGATTGATGTGGTTCCCAGTTATAGAATTGCCCCAAAGGGTCCAGGATTTATTCAACTAATTGTGGGATCTAATTTCAGATTGGCCTTGGAAAATTTATTAGGGCTGAATGCATAAATATATACGGTACTCAAATTTTCACTGAGCTGCTAAGTTTAGGAGCATAAACAAATAGGTGACTACAGGGGTGGATTTAGGATAGGTGAAAAAAGTTAGGAGCATAGCACTGATTTTCAGCACTAGGCTCATATAACTTTGCAAATGAATGGCAGGACTAAATTTATAAGCTCAGGGGTCGATATTCAATACAATTTAACTAGCCAGAAATGCATCCTTGCCTGTTTAATCACCTGTTCAGGACTAACTGCTAGTTTTCAGTGACATTTTACCGGTTAGTGCTATTTTGGAGGTGTTGTGAAGTCAGCACTTGGCTGGTTAAGTGCTGATATTCAGAACGTAACCATCCAGGTTAACTGCGTAAAAGGCAGGTCCTCTGTTTATGTGGTAACCCATAGCCAGTTAAGTGTTAAATTTCGCACTTAACTAGCTGTGTGTTGGCCGGTTCAGCAAACCCAGAAATTCAGTACCAGTCCTTGCACATGGCCCATCATTGAATTTCCAGGTTTAAGCACTAGCAGGGGTCAGCAAAACACTGATTGTTGCTGATTGCTCCTAAATTACCACAAATTTTCAGCTGAAAAGTTATGCTTCTAAGTTTGCCTGAAAATAGGGCACAAATTTAGGAGCTCAGCTTTAACGAATTATGGGCAATGATCAGGGCAGGATTAATTTGTCGAGGGCCCCTAGGCACACAAGTACACTGGGCCCCCTGCCCCGCCCCACCCCACCATGCGCCCAGGCGGAAACAGGAAGCTGCGTCAGACGGAAGCTTTGGGCAGTACTGCTTGCAAAATTACAGTTTCCGTTGCCTTTCTTACCCACGTTGCTTACTTGTCTTACTTTCTGTCGATGGTTGGGGCATGTTGCTGATCAGGGGGGGGGGGGGCGTTGCTGATCGATGTTGGAGGGGGGCCCATCGCCATTTGGAAAAAACAATGTTGATGTTCTCCTTCATCGGGCCCCCCTCACCATTTTGGGCCCTAGGCATGTGCCTACTGGGCTTATTGGTTAATCCTGCCCTGGCCATGATTAAGAAAATTTTGTGCTTATATGTTTAATAAAGGCAACGTTGGCACCTATGTGCCTTCATAAAACAGGTACCTAAAACCAGTCCCTGTAGCACACTTTAAAATTCTCTAATACAAATTTACGTACATTCCAAAGAAGGCGTAAATACTATATATGTGGGTAATCTGTACATGTACTAGTGCACGTACTTCAGTCATAGACCATGTTGGCCCTCCATTTAGAAAATGCTGTCCTCTATTCAAAAGCTTAGTTAGCTACAATTAGGATTCAGACGCAAATCCCTGACGAAAAGAACGAAACGGGGACCTCGGTAGCGCCAAGCACACGAGATACCATCCTTAGTAGTTGGTGTTTTTGAAATAAGCGTTGGTGTTTCTCATTTGAGGCCAGTGATTTGCTTATGAAACTTCAGGGATAAGCCATGATTTCAGCCTTATTTTTGGGCACCTATGTCTTTACTTTGAGGCAGCTTTGAACTTTATTTTTTATTTTCTAGAAATAAGTGGCCTGATCGCCACGAGGAACAAGCGGATGGCTTAACGGCTCCCTATACACACGCCTAATTTAATAAAACTGTGCTTATACGCTATGATTTTCCTTACATAGCAATATATTTTACCGCCGGAGCTCTTGGCCCCTCAGGTCCTCTCGAGGGAAAGACGCCCCGGACAGGGGATTGGATCCTGGACCACGCTGAAAGCGCGAGTGAGTCAGTGGTGAGAGTCGTTCGCTTGGTGCCTGCGAGGCCAACATGGAATAGGGGAGAGAATAATTGATACAAAAAAAAAAAGAAGGAGAGGGAAGGGGATGGAGTCTCTCTGGCGCTGCTCAGCAGCAGGAGGCTTGTGATCGCCCGTTTTTTCAGGCCGTGTGTCATGGCGGAATTGTGGCTACGCCAGAGGTAGGAAGCCTTGACATTCACACCTCCTGGGGGCTCAGGCTCTGGGGAGCCGTTTCCCTCTTCCAGCCTTGATTGATCCTTTCTCCCCTCAAGAAGAAAACCTGACATAAAATAAAACCGACATAAAATTAAAAAAAAAAAAAAAAAAAGGGGGAAAATATTTCTCCAGCACTGCTCACCGTTAAGAAGCCTGAAGTCAAAAACATCTCTTCACATAAAGGAGTTACTAGAGTATGAGCTTTCCAAAGAGCTCAGCATTATAGTTTGATATCATTCAGATTAGCTTCACTTGGGTGACTTTAAATCAGACTGCACACAATATCATCAACCATCCACACTACGAACATTCAAATCGCCTACGAAATTGACTTTAATCTATAGCTATCCAATTTCTCTACATGGAACTTTAAATAAACTGGATAATCACACCTTGTTACACTCCTATGAACCTGTATATCCCAAAGGCTGTGGTACAAGTGAGTGTGCTTAATAAACAAATATTATTCAAACTATTTCTGCCTTACCTACAGAGCTCTTAAATCTGTGTAGCCTGCACACAATATCATCAATCATCTACACTGTGATTATCCAAAACACTTGTGAAATTGACTTTACTATATAGATTACTCATATACTGATATAACCACTGAGCTCTTGTACATGTGTAGCCTGCACACAATATCATCATCCATATATGAAATTGTCTATACTCTATAGCTACTCAATTTCTCTACATGGAATTTTAAATAAGCTAGATAATCACAGCTTGTGGCATTTTTGTGATCTTGTATTTCCCAGCGATTGTGGGTAAAAGTGAGCGCATCTAACAAACGAACAAATATTATTCAAATTATTTCTGTCTTACCTATATATGTGTAGCCGTTTAAAAGGGTGCATTAGATAGGAATGCCGGTAAGATCGGCAAAAACGCCTAAACATAAATCACCTTGCTCAGAATTCAAAATGGCGACGTCACCGACCCCAACTATAACCTCGACACAATGGGGTGAATGGGCTCAAGAAATCTCAAAAATGGTTACTGCGGCCCTGGAAGATAAACTTCTTAAATTACAATTGGCTGTAGACTGTATTAACGATCGTTTTGAAGCACAGGCTGGACGAATTGCAGCAGTGGAGCAAAGGGTGTCTGAAAATGAAGATGCAACTTTGCAAGATCGCGAAAATGTAATTGCATTGCAAAATCAAGTAGCATCACTGACAATACGTTTGGATGACCAGGAGAATCGACAACGCCGCAACAATCTACGAGTTATAGGGCTACCTGATCTCCGTACTGATCAAGATCTATACCAATTCTTTCAACTTTGGCTCCCAAAACAACTTGGCCTAGTGACCCCTGAGACTGGTTTTCTATGCGAACGGGCTCACCGCTTGGGACAACCTACAAAAAACAACAACCGCTCACGAGCAGCTATTGCTAGATATATCAACTGGAAAGACAAAGAGCTCATCATGCAAGCCTTTCGGAAAAAAGGTCGACTTGAATATGAAGGTCAAAAATTACTATTATTTAACGACTACTCCCTACATGTATCCAACCTTCGCAAGACAATGGTGCCACTATGTTCCACGCTTCATCGTCGTGGAGTGAGATTTGCACTTGTGTATCCGGCGTCTTTACGCATATGGAGAGATGGGAAACCACACACATTCACAGACAAAATAACCGCACAACTATTTATAGACTCTATGCCTGAGACTATGATCAATAATACCCCAATGACTTAATTTTACTTGATACCATACAGTTTATTTTGAGGTCTTTGTTCAATTAAATCAATCCTATTTTAGTTATCTTAGTCTGAACCAATAAGTTCTTATCTTAATATGCTATGTAATGAAATACATACTTTGTATAACCTAATAAGTTAAGCACACTAATCTCACTTTTTATATTACTAATTAGGTGTGGATTTTGTTAGATGCTTTACGTGTGTCATTTTATGCTCATAAGAGCATCTTTAAAATACTTTAAGATAAGCATAATAGTTTGGTACAATTCCTTTCTGACCACATATTATGCTGTTATTACTGATTTCTTCTTTTTTATTTCAATACTTATTATACCTTTCTTCTTAGACAGGAGTGTCTACTTAACCTCAATATTATATCAATCATTCTTTCTCGACAAATGTGATATACTGCATATTTCTCCACTGCATATCATATATTATGGCTGACCTACATGTCTTTTCCTTTAATGTGAATGGCCTAAATCATCCCATTAAAAGAAAAAAGATATCTAATTATGTGTCCAACAAACATCCAGATGTAATTTTCTTACAAGAAACCCACCTCCCATCCGCTGCCGCCACGAAATTTCAACTAAAGGGATATTCCACTCATATATATTCCCCTGCAACTCATCAAAAGAAAAATGGTGTTTCAATCTTTCTTAAAGATAATCTCTCCCCCACTATTCATTCAATTAAAACAGACACGGAAGGAAGATGGTGTCTGGTACATGCTGCGTTGCACTCAAAGGATTTTGTTCTTCTCAATATATATGGCCCGGTTAAAGATCACCCAGACTTTTTTAGAGACATTCAGTTAGCGCTAATTGAATTCAGTTCTTGTTCTCTAATATTGGGAGGGGACTTTAATCAAATCCAAGACTTGTATATTGATAGATCTTCTTCTGGTAAACCATCCAAATCCAAATCTTTCACAGCTCTTCAAGCTCTAAAAAATGCCTTCTCCCTTGTAGATCCTTGGCGATTACTTTACCCGAAAGGTAGAGAATACTCACATTTTTCACCACCACACAATACATACTCGAGAATTGATTTCTTTCTCATATCCTCTTCACTCATTCAAGACCTTACTAATACTATTATCCATCCAATCTCTCTTACGGACCATGCTGCCATTTCTTTATACACCTCTATTTCGACTCCACGTAAAGAATCTCCATCTTGGCGACTAAACAACGCCCTACTCTTAGATGAAGAAACTATTGAAAAAATCAATTCATTCACAGTAGAATTCTTTGAAAATAACTCTAAAGATCCTGAAATTTGTCCTTCCATAATCTGGGAAGCTTACAAAGCAACCCTTAGAGGTGAATTGATAAAAATTGCCTCTTGGAAAAAAAAACAGTCCATGAAAAAAGAAAAAGAGTTAGAAAACTCTATTAAAACACTAGAACTACAACATATGTCTAATCATTTACATGACCCAACTATTCTCCAAAGTATCCAAAAACTTAAATATGAATATAATACTCTAGTTTCATGCACAGCCAGACGGGATATCTTCATCTCTAACTCTGGCCATTATATGGGTGATAATCTTATGGGTCGTCCCTTAGCCAGATACCTTAAAATTAAATCTAAAAGACTATATATCACATCTATCCAAAATTCATTAGGACAATTAGTCAAAACCAGATCTTCAATTTCTTCTCAATTCGAAAATTTTTATACTTCATTATATAAATCTGAATCTGCGGCCCCTGAATCAGATATAGACTCTTTTCTCTCCTCCTTATCTCACCCGACCATATCGAACCCTGTTAAATTGGAACTAGATTCTCCGATAACCACAACAGAAATAGAAAATGCTATATCTTCCCTACCGACTGGGAAAGCCCCTGGTCCAGATGGTTTCACTAACGAATTTTATAAACAATTTCGAAACATCTTAGCTCCCCATCTACTTACATACTATAATTTCCTTCACTCCAATCCAGATAAACAATTTAATTTCACTGAAGCCACCATTGTAGTAATTCCTAAACCTGACAGAGACGCCACCTTGGTTAAAAACTTCCGACCTATATCTCTCCTCAATTTAGATTATAAAATAATGGCAAAATTAATTGCATTAAGACTCACCAAAGCGATCCCACACCTTATACATAAAGATCAAACGGGTTTTATTAAACAAAGATATATAGGAGATAATCTGCGCCTCTTTCACCATATCAATGCTCACGCTAAAACACTGACAGACCCAATAATAGGCCTAGCTATAGACGCTGAAAAAGCCTTTGATCGAGTGGAATGGCCTTTTCTTTTCTATGTCCTAAAATGGTATAATTTTGGCTCATTTTTCACGAAGTGGATAGAAACATTCTATCACAGTCCTACCGCTCGTATTCTAATTAACAATTCTTTATCCAATAAATTTCCCCTTCACAGAGGCACTAGGCAAGGCTGTCCTCTCTCACCATTACTTTTCAATTTAGTGTTGGAACCTCTTCTTTCTGCTATTAGACAAAGCCCACTAATTAACGGTATCCCCTCCTTAAACCGAGACTTCAAATTAGCAGCCTATGCTGATGATGTATTAATTTTTCTTAGGAACCCTCAATCTTCTCTTCCTCATCTTATACACATCATCAAACAATACTCTTGCATCTCAGGATACTCTGTCAATTGGGAGAAATCAGAAATCTTTCCTCTGAACAATAACATTCTCCAATCAGACTTGACTAACTTCCCATTCACATGGTCAAATGAAGCTGTGAAATATTTGGGGATCTTAATACACAAAGATCCAGTCCTTGCTCAAAATCTTAATATATCCAAAATCAAAAACTTAGTTCTTAACACTACATCTCGGTGGTCTCCACTATACTTGTCTTGGTGGGGCAGGATATCATCCATCAAAATGACCCTAGCACCTAAAATTAATTACATTCTCTCAATGCTCCCTCTTTTATGCCAGAAATCATTTTTCCATTGGCTAAATAGGAAACTATCTGAATTTATATGGAACAAGAAAAAACCTCGAATTGCTCTAGCCAAGCTGAAGGCCTCTAAAATTAACGGTGGTCTTAACTTCCCTGATTTCTACCACTATTATATTGCTTCATTAGCTAAATATGGAGCCTACTGGGTTAATGACTCCTTTTCTCAAGACCCTCCTACTTGGTTTGAAATGGAATGTTTTCTATGCAAACCTCTTCACATCTCTTGCTTACTAACGATATCAATACCCAGACACTTGAGAAAATATCCTCTTTTCATTTCAACGCAGCATGCTCTCCATCACTTAGATGATATAGCCGAAATCTCAGTTAGGGTTAGCCCACTCATATCCCTTTGGAATAATCCCAAAATACAAAACCAAGGCAAATCCCTTTCATGGAAACGGTGGCAGCGGGCAGGTATATGGTTTGTTCATCAACTATTTACTCTTAATACGACAATTCCTTTTGATATACTCTGTTCCACATACCTGCTACCATCCTCTGCTTATTCACAATGGATTTTACTCAATGAAATATTATCTTCTGTGTATATACAATATGACTTTATGACTTCCAAAAATACTATATACCACTGGTCTTCGTGGTCTCTATCAAAAGGAAAAGCTATATCTTTTTTCTATAATATTCTAAGAGATCAATCCTTTACTTTTTCATATCATACTATGAAACACTGGGATAATATATTAACCATTCCACTCTCGGACATTGACTGGGAACTCTTTTGGTCTTCAACAAACCGCCCACTTTTATCTTCTAGAGTTTCACAGTCAATGCTCTTTGTTATGTGGAATGCAATATGGACCCCATTTCGCATGTGGAAAGCCAAACTAAAACAAGATCCCGTTTGCTGGAACTGTTTGAAAGAAGAGGGAACTCTTGATCATATGTTTCTCCATTGTACTTTGGTCCGCCCTTTTTGGACCCAAGTCTGGAACACCATACAATCTATCACTAACTGCTCGGAAGAGATTTCTATGGACATTATAATCCTTCGATCTCAACATCCCTGTTTCACACAATCAAATTGCCCTCCCAAACTTATTGATACCATGATCGTGACTGCTCTCATGCATATTTTAAAAAATTGGAAACTATCTTCGTCATTAAATTATACGTTTTGGTGGAACTCTCTTTGTATGTACCATAGATATGAATCATATGCATATGAAAATAGAGTCTCGCTCAGAATATCCACGAATATGAAAAATAAAAAATCACCCTGGTCATTCTTAGACTCATATGTTCGCTCTACTTTGTAGACACTTCTGTCTTCCCCTACCTATTCTTCACTTTTTCTCTTCATTTCCTTTCTCTTTTAATTTTTATTTTATTCTATCTCGTTTTCTTTTCTCATACAATCTTCACAAATAATTTCATTACTCTGAGCTTTTCTTAATATTATGGTCCTTTATAGTTAAATGCATATTTATAGATCATATATATACAAAATGTTATATGTATCTGAATTGCTCATTGTATTTTTTCCAAAATACTCAATAAAAATTTATTGAACTAAAAAAAAAAAAAAAAAAAAAAAAAAAAAAAAGAAATAAGTGGTTATTGAAGTGCATGCCATTTCGTTGAAACAGTGTTTATCATTTTGTTCACTTTTCAAAAGAAGGGGCACTCAGTTAAGTTCTCATGAAAGAAAATTTAGGGCTCCTTTTACAAAGCCACGCTAGGGCCTTAATGCGCGGAATAGCGTGTGCTAAATTGCCGCATGCGCTAGCCGCTACGGCCTCCTTTTGAGCAGGCGGTAGATTTTCGGCTAGTGCACACTATAGCACGTGCTAATCCGGTGCGTGCGCTAAACCCACTAGCGTACCTTTGTAAAAGGAGCCCTTAGAGCAGGGGTAGGGAATTCCAGTCCTTGAGAGCTGTATTCCAGTCGGGTTTTCAGGATTTCCCCAAAGAATATGCATGAGATCTATTTGCATGCACTGCTTTCAATGCATATTCATTGGGGAAATCCTGAAAACCCGACTGGAATACGGCTCTCGAGGACCGGAGTTCCCTACCCCTGCCTTAGAGGAGTAAGTAACATGATGTGAACTAGCAGTGACAGTAAAGCCGATTTCCAACATTGATGTGTCAACTGAAAGTGCTGGGTAGCACTATTATTCACTGATACCGTATCTCCTCATATATATATAAAAAAGTTTCAAAATGTGTTTGACATTTTCATTTTGTACTTTATTAACTTAGCATTTTTAGCTACATTTGATTAATATCATTCCTCCTAATCTCCACTCTGTATCCATCTATATTTTTCTAGGGAGTCTTGTTTTTGCTTTTGGTGCATTGTACAAACCATGCACAACATACATCACAGCTCCGCCCAGCTTTGTACAAACAAAGTCCCTAGGAGTGTCTCACACAAGTTGCATAAACGTAGGCGCAATCTTTCTGTGTGCCTACGTTTTACATCTACTTTACTGTATATACTAAGAATCATTTTCTGTGTGTAAAATATACTTCACCTACAGAAAATGCCTTATAAAGTTACCTTCTAAATTTCCAGTCACTGATGAAGTTCTTTTAAAAGTATTAAATAAAAATAATTTTTTCTTTTCTACTTTTGCTGTCTGAGCATTTTATTTTTCTTATTTCTCCCAAATTCTTTTCCAGGTTGGCTTTTCCATTTTATCTCTTGCCTCTTTTCTTCCTTTCCTTCTCTATATCTGTCTGGTACTGATCTTTCATTTTATGGCCCCCCCCCCTCCCCCCCCACACACACACACTTTTCACTTCTCTGCATTTATATCCCTTTCTCTCACCCTCTAGTCCTTAGTCTCTGTTTCATTTATCATCTACCTCTCATTCCCTCTCCAACACTTCCATAGTCCCCTATATGTCTCCCTCCCCCCATCTTTCACATACTTCCTTAGTCCCCTATTCCCTTACTCTGTACTCACCCTTTTAGCCCTCATCTACCTTACACTACATCTAATCACCTTATCATTCCCAGCTCCATCCTCTTTGTCTCTTCTTCCTTCTCTTGCTTCTAAGATCATTCTTATATCTTTTTAATCCCATTTCCTTCCTCACTCAACTCCTTCATTGACCTATCCCTTTCATTCCATACCCAACCCCTTTTCAATGCCTATTATCCTTTCTCCGGTCTTCTCAGTTTTTCCTGTTGTCATCTTCCTTTCTTGCCTTCTTCTCTTATCCCTAGTGGTTAGTGCAGTGATCTGAAGAACTGGGTTGGATTCACACTGCAGCTGCTTTTGACTCTGGGCAAGTCACTTAACCCTCCATTGCACCAAGTACAAAATAAGTACATGTATATACAATATGTAAACCACAGAAAGGTGGTATATCAAGTCCCATTCTTTTTCCCCTTTCTTTTCTCCTAACCCATCAATATACATTCCTCATACTTAAAACTACCAAGTATTCATTATCCCTTCAAAATTCCCACTCCATGTCTCCTATCTATAACCCCCTGTTCTGGGAGCAAACACTCTCCCATTTTAATCACCAAGCTCAATCATCTTTTTATCCACTCCACCCCATAACTTAGTCATATCCATCTTGTGAAACTTCCTTCCCCTTAGTAAGCTGCTCTATTCCACTTCTTCCTCTCACCTCTAATTCCATCCAGCTTTTGCTCCTTCCCTAGCCACCCCATCTTCTGTTCCTTCCCCTGGCCAGTTCTACTCCCACCTCCTAGTCCCATCCATCTTCAGATCCTTCTCCCAACCACTCACCTTAGCCCCATCAACCTTCTGCTTCATTCCCCTCCCCTCCCCAGACCCCTAGCCCCATCAACCTTCTGCTCCATTCTCCTTCTTTTTTACCCACACTCCCTAGCCTCATCTTATCATCTGCTCCATTCCCCTCTCCTCTCATCCCCTTCACCCATACCCATAGTCTCATCAACCTTCTGCTCCATTCTCCTCCCTTCCACCCACACTCCATAGCCCCATCTATCTTCTGCTGCTTCCCCCACTCACTCACTCACCCACCCTTCCTCCCACTCACTCTAGTCTCATCTGTCTTCTGCTTTCCACTGTCTTCTATTTAATTTAATTAAATTAATTTAATGTGGTGTCTTATATAGCGCTAAATCTCTTACAGACCTTATCCTTTCTCCATGTTCACAGTCATTCCCTCTGTCTCTTTATCTCTCCTCTCCATCATCTCCCTTTGTGTCTTTGCCCCATTCCCCCATGTTCAGTATCTGCCCCCTCTGTGTTCCCATCCCTCTCCCTCTTCTCATGTACTCTCCCTTCTTTTCCCCTTTCTCCTGCATTCCCACCCCAGGGTCAGCATCTCTCCCCTGCCTCATCCCTATGGTACTGCCTCTCTCTTCCCCTCCTTCTCCCCATGGGTCTAGCTTCTCTCCTCTCATCCACAACTTGTCATCATTGCTCCCCCTTCTCTTTTGGTCTGGCATCTCTCCCTACCTCCATGGGGCAGCTGATATGACACTCTCTCCTCTTTCCATCTTTCCCCTGCGCTGCATTCTTCCAAACTAGCAGGCTGCCTGCTGGCATCAGAAGGGGTTGATGCTAACTAGGGGAAGTGAAATGGGGAGTGTAGGTGAGGAATAACAAGGGAGTAGGTGGGATATAGGAGACAGGGCTTGAAGATGGGCCTGATTTAAGGACAGGAGCTGGGAGAGGGGGGCTGAAGGCTGACAAGGTGGCATGTGGAAAAAGGGGGATGGGGCTTGGAGATGGGGAAGAAGGGAGCTAGTGACTGACAAGAGGGAAGGTGGGAAGAGGGCATAAGGATGGAAGTAGGAAGTGGGGCAGATGCAGGGGTTGGGTTGAGGTGAAAGAAGGAAGAGAAGAATACTGTGTGAGGAGAAGTAAGGATATTAATAAGGGGCAGTGATAATGGAGAGGCAAAAGAATGGATGGTGGGGTTAAGGCTGAAAAAAGAGGATAAATGAATATTGGAGGAGGAGCTAGGGGTGCTGATGCTGAGGAAGGGAAGAAAGAAATATTAGAGAAGAGAGTACAAAGGATGCTGGGGAAAGGGGACAAGAGAGGACTATGAAGAGAGTGAGGGACAAAGGAATGGACAGATCTTTGATGGAGGTGAGAGGATAGAAATAGGGAAGGTAAAGGAATAGGAGGCGGTAAGGTCTCCTGTGTTAAATTTATTTCAGTGGCTGTGTACTATTGCTAATATTAGTGCATGGCCAGAAAGAGAAATAATTTTAAAAGGCTGCCTTTACAGCTGTTCTAGAAATGGGCTTGCTGCATGTGAAAGTCATGTGTTAGGATGCACTAATGGAAAGGGAAAGAGGACTTGTATACTGCCTTTAGCATTCAAAGTAGTAGGCACTGGAAGATTAAGTGACTTGCCCAGGGCTACAAGGAGCAGTACTGGGATTTGATCTCACAACCTCAGGGTGCAGAGGCAGCAGCTCTACCAGTAAGCAATACCTTTCCTCCTGCAGCGAATTAAAAGGACTCCTTTATTTGCTACAGTTAGTTTCTTTGCTATGGGGATATGGACTGTTTTCTACTAGATCTTTACAAACTTGACCTACTCTGAGAAGACACCAGTGAACATCTCTCTACTATTGGGCAACCTGATAGCTTAGCCACAGGTTGCTGTGGTTGAGTTTCTTGGTAGTCAAGCTGTTGGGATGAAATGCTCAACCCTGGGTACAGGGAAGGGCATAGTTCTGCTGGCATTAGAGTGGCCCTGAATGAACTATCCGCTTCACAAAGGGCACTAGCTATCTGAAGGAGCTAAAGACTTGTTCAACAAATCTCTGAAGATGGGAGTGATTCTTGGGGATTGGAGGAGAGCAGATGTGGTCCCTATTCATAAAAGTGGTCACAGGGATGAAGCAGGAAACTACAGGTCGGTGAGCCTCACTTCGGTTGTTGGGAAAATAATGGAAGTGTTGCTGAAAGAAAGGATAGTGTACTTCCTTGAATCTAATGGATTACAGGATCCGAGGCAACATGGCTTTACAAAAGGTAAATCGTGCCAAACGAACCTGATTGAATTTTTTGATTGGGTGACCAGAGAGCTGGATCGAGGTCATATGCTAGATGTAATTTACTTAGATTTCAGCAAAGCCTTTGATACAGTTCCTCATAGGAGGCTGTTGAACAAACTTGAAGGGCTGAAGTTAGAACCCAAAGTGATGAATGGGTTAGAAACTGGCTGTCGGACAGACGCCAGAGGGTGGTGGTTAATGGAAGTCGCTCGAAGGAAGGAAAGGTGAGTAGTGGAGTCCCTCAGCGTTCGGTGCTGTGGCCAATCCTGTTCAATATGTTTGTGAGTGACATCGCTGAAGGGTTAGAAGGAAAAGTGTGCCTTTTTGCAGATCATACCAAGATTTGTAATAGAGTAGACACCGAAGAGGGAGTGGAAAATATGAAAAAGGATCTGCAAAAGTTAGAGGAATGGTCTAATGCCTGGCAACTAAAATTCAATGCAGAGTAATGCATTTGGGGATTAATAATCAGAGGGAACTGTATATGCTGGGAGGAGAGAAGCTGATATGCACGAACGGGAAGAGGGACCTTGGGGTGATAGTGTCCGAAGATCTAAAGGCGAAAAAACAGTGTGACAAGGCAGTGGCTGCTGCCAGAAGGATGCTGGGCTGTATAAAGAGAGGCGTAGTCAGTAGAAGGAAGAAGGTGTTGATGCCCCTGTACAGGTCATTGGTAAGGCCCCACTTGGAGTATTGTGTTCAGTTTTGGAGACTGTATCTGGCGAAGGACGTAAGAAGACTTGAGGCGGTCTAGAGGAGGGCGACGAAAATGATAGGAGGCTTGCCCCAGAAGACATATGAGGAGAGACTGGAAGCCCTGAATATGTATACCCTAGAGGAAAGGAGGGACAGGGGATATATGATTCAGATGTTCAAATACTTGAAGGGTATTAACGTAGAACAAAATCTTTTCCAGAGAAAGGAAAATGGTAAAACCAGAGGACATAATTTGAGGTTGAGGGGTTAGTAGATTCAAAGGCAATGTTAGGAAATTCTACTTTAAGGAGAGGGTGGTGGATGCCTGGAATGCGCTCCTGAGAGAGGTGATGGAGAGGAAAACGGTGACTGAGTTCAAAGAAGCGTGAAATGAACATAGAGGATCTAGAATCTGAAAATAATATTAAAAATTGAACTAAGGCCAGTACTGGGCAGACTTGCACAGTCTGTGTCTGTATATGGCCGTTTGGTGGAGGATGGGCTGGGGAGGGCTTCAATGGCTGAGAGGGTGTAGATGGGCTGGAGTAGGTTTTAACGGAGATTTCGGCAGTAGGAACCCAAGCACAGTACTGGGTAGAGCTTTGGATTCTTGCCCAGAAATAACTAAGAAGAAAAAATTAAAAAAAAATTAAATTGATCAGGTTGGGCAGACTGGATGGACCATTTGGGTCTTTATCTGCCGTCATCTACTATGTTACAATGTTAAAGAACAAAAGCAGAAATTGGGGTTTTTTTTAGGTAATATCTCTGAGGCCAGGAATGAGCCTCACTTGTAAGTTAGATCATGTTAATCCAGTCTCATGCTGTCAGACTTAGTTAGTTTTGTTGTACTGAAAAGAGCTTCCTACTGAAGGTCAGAATGTGTAGCACAAACAAGCAGCAGCAGCTTATCAGTGAGAACTTGGAAGTTCTTTTGAATCAAGCCGATGGTACCCAGTGCAGTTGAGACAACCTCTGCATCTTTCTTGGGACTTGATGCTCTCTCCTTACTTAGTACAAAATACTTGCTTGGCAACACCATTTCTATGAATAGCCTTTTTCCCATTTGCCTTAATAGCCAATTTTCATGCATCAAACGTTTTATCAACTGATATGGGAATGTCGTAGGTGGCTGCAACTTTTTCATTCTCTGCTTGGGGTGTGATCTCAGTGATCTTCTTAATAAAGCAATTGGGATTTTAAAACCTTTTCCAATGTTGTAAGGTCTACTGAGCAGGGACTGTCTCTTGAATGTTTTAATGTTGTTGGATTTGTGGGATATAAATAAACTATTTTAAATAAACTAAATATACAGTGCTATAGAAATAATAAGTAAATTAGGATCAGGTATATAAGATATTGCCCCTACTCAAGTGGGCTCACAGTCTAAGTCAGTGGTCTTAAACTTGCGGCCCGCCAGGTACTATTTTGAGGCCCTCAGTATGTTTATCATAATCACAAAAGTAAAATAAAATAGTTTCTTGATCATATGTCTCTTTAGCTATAGATTACAATATTATTATTAAGACTTAGCCAAACGGAAAGATTTATAAACTATAAAGAGTTTTACCTCATGCAAAATTGTCATTTTTTAATAAAACATCACCTATATTTTCTGAGACCCCCCAAGTACACTTCCCCCTCCGTATTCGCGGTTTCCATATCTACGGATTCAATTATTCGTGGTTTTAAAACAAAAAATGCTTTTTCATTTTTGGGGCTATTTTAAGCCCTGTAAGCCCCCCCTTAAGCCATACCTGGTGGTCTAGCAGGTTTTCGGGGCAGGAGCGATCTTCCCACGCTCCTGCCCTGTGCAGATCGCTCACAGGAAATGGCTCGAGAGACTACGGGAGCTCAAGGGAGCCATTTCCTGTGAGTGATCTGCACGGGGCAGGAGCATGGGAAGATCGCTTCTGTCTGAAAAACCGCTAGACCACCAGATAAGGCTAAGGGGGGGGGGGGCGGCTTTCAGGGCTTAAAATAACCGGGGGAAGCGGTGGTTAGGGGCAGAACCAGCCCAAATATTATTCACGTTTTTCTAATATTCACGGGCCGGCTCTGCCCCTAACCATCGCGAATACGGAGGGGAAAGTGTACCTACAAATCAAAAATGTGGCCCTGCAAAGGGTTTGAGTTTGGGACCATTGGTCTAAGTTGTTACCTGAAACAATGGTGATTGGGGTGATTTGCCCAAGGACACAGGGACCACCAGTGGGAGAGACTGGACTTGAACCCACTGCTCTAGTCAGTAGGCTACTCTTCTGACTTTTGTTGTGCTTTTCTGCATACAGGCCTTATGAAATCAGCACATTGCAGTCCTGTTCAACGTAATTGCTTCTTTTCCCAGAGAGTTATTACTATGCTGGCTTTGAGCCATCTTGTCCTTCGTCCACTGTCCTATGCTGCAATGACCAGTCTCTTATCTTTAGTTTTAGTTCACCTCTTCTTAACTGTTCCTGTATCAGGTTTTGATTAAAGCAGCTTTTTGTTGTAATACAGTTTTTTCTACATTTCTCATGTGTTTCCCCCCTTCTTTGCTGGTACAAGTCTTTAAATAAATTTTTCCTCTGGTTTTGCAAAATCTGTTGCTTAGTTGGCCACATGTGCTGGCGGGTTGGCACTCTTCCATCCTGGGGGTGGTTAGTGCTTTGTAATGCAATAGCACCTCAGTCATGGTGAGAGCATTCCAGCTGCTAGCCTGTGGCTGAGCTGTGCTGCTGTACGGGGTGTGTACTGTGCCCCCAGTGCTTGGCAGGCAAGTAATGCTGTGAAATTTAGCTCGCTTCTGGCCCTAATCAAAAGGCTCCTTTTAGTAAGAAAAGCTGGTTTAGAAAGGTTACGATGCACAGTATATTCATAAACTCTCAATAAACATGAAAGTTAAAAAAAACATTTTTAGGTTGATTGCTCTAAGGCAGAGTTATTTATTTGTACACTCCGTTGTACAGGCCTCCATAGTTTTATTCGCCATGAAGTTTTAAGGCTTCATGTGACCATACTTAGGAACTTTTAGAGTTCTAACCACCCTGAGATTTGGTCCACAGGGGGAAGGGGTAAATGCAAAGTCTCTTCCACCCAGGTGGATTAGTGTGAGTGTGTGTTTGTGTGGGGAGGGGGGGGGGTAGGGGAAGAAAAGCACCAACTATTGTCTCCTTTCACTATACTCAGATTGGCAGAGAGATTAACCTCTCTTTTCCTTCCCAAGTATGTGTCTGTGCCATACACACGCTCCTTCTTTTTGACCTCAGCAGTAGAGAATGACAAGGGGACAAATTTTTCCCTATCCTCGCGGGAACTCATTTTCCCGTCCTTGCGAGTTCTTTTCCTGCCCCATTCCTGCAAGCTCTGTCCTCATCTGCACAAGCCTCAAACGCTTTTAAATCATAGCTGTTCGAGGCTTGTGTGGTTAAGGCAGAGCTTACAGGAATGGGGCAGTGACAGGGACAGCGACAAAACTCATAGGGATGGGATGGGGAAGTAGAGTTCCTGCGGGGATGGGGAAAAATTTGTCCCCATGTCATTCTCTACTCAGCAGCCTCATCTCTCATGCCTGTTCAGCTGTGGTTGCAATGAAATAATTTAACTAGATCTGCCTCCTTCTGGTCTCCAATGGGACTGCAAGCCATTACTATCTCTCAGGAGCATCAAAAGCGGCAAATGCACCGTGTGCCACACGTTTCCGAATGCTGTCACATTGCTGCCCTGCCCACTTCCTTTTTGTCAGCAAGGGAAGCCAGTGGACAGGGCACAGTTTTGGTGCACTGACTTCCCTTGTGCCCCATGCAACTACAGCGGCTGCACAAAGCTAGCTACAGCCCTGCTATGTGCCTCAGTTAGACAGTGTGGGCCACCAGTCACCACAAGGCCCCCACTTCCTTTAACCGGCATTAGCTGCCACAGTACTGCTGCCTCTAAGCCCACCACCACCACACTGCTTTTTTCCAGCATATGTGAGCAAACTTTATGCCATCTCTATCTTCCTTTTTCATCTGTACAGACAGCCAGTTTGTCTTCCTGCAGCCTTTGCAGACCAATGTAACTGCTGCCTCAATCTTCTTCTGGTCCGTATGAATCAAATGAAGACGGTGGTAACAGTCACATTTAGGGTCAGCATATAAAAGGAGGACAGATTGAGATATCCAGATTTTACTTCCATTGAAAGTAATGGAAGTAAAACCTGGATGTCTCAATCTGTCTTCCTTTTATCTGGAGCCAGCCATATGGTAACCCTGGACCTACTTGAGCCAACTCCAGTGGTATCCAAAGCTTTCTGATTTCTTTCCAGAGACCTGGAATCCTAGATTTTCCAGGTAACACCTGGACAATTCCCCAGGTGTGGATGTGACTTCTAAAGATTTGGCTCTTCAGAATCTCTAAGCATTACCTTGACCTTTGGGACGCATCTATTCCTTAAGATCGTTCAGTCTTTGGGAGGTTGTTATCAACATGGGCTACCATTAAGATGTGCTATTTAACCTGGGTCTGACTTCATTAAATGGGACCTTGGCAAAAATATACATTAGTGGTAAAATAACTTCTCTTAATAGTAGTCCACATTGATAATTTCCTCCTTTAGTCTGGTATTTAGAGGCCACACTCAGGTTCCCCCAGTGTACCCAGGAAGCTTGAAGCATCCAGTATGACTTCTTAGGGCCCTCAATGACATTTGTAAACACCATACTGTTTGTGCCATAAAGTCTTGGAGCAGAATGAAGACAAAACTGCATTTAAATCTCAACGTTAATATATATATTTAACTAGATGTGACATCGTAAAAACATTCCCTTTGGGTGCCATTATGTGTGCAGGTCCTCTTCCAGCCTGTGTACCCACAATCTTGCAGCTGAATAGCTGCTGTCCTCCATGCACAAAGCCTTTGTTCAGTCCACATACACAGAGGCCAGGCAGGGATGTTAGTGGGGTGTGACTGTATACTGGTACAAGCATGTGTTTCAGTCACTGACAGACCACTCAGTGCTCAGTGTATTACAGAGATTTCTATGCGGTGATTTGAAATCAGATTCCAAGTTGGCAGTAACTTGGGAACAGGAGTTGATGCTTTGCTCTGTAAGTTAGTTCTGCTTTGAATCCCTTGCATATACAGTAGTATGTGCTTGTTAGTAAGTGGTGGGAAAGAACTTAGCCTAAATCATACACTCCTCAAGGGGATTGTATAGAGGTCATGGGATTTTCCATACACAGGACTCTGCTCCTAACCAGCGTGGCAGAACTGTAATGCAGGCTCTACTCCCAAGCCTGAACTGCTAGAAGCATAATGATACATTAATAAAAAAAAAACTCAGTAATGATATATTGATAAAAATACATTTTATGTCAAGTCTTTTTTTATTAAAAAAGAACAATAAATCAGTACAGAAATAACATTACAGAGTCTCCAATATGCTTTTTATAACAAGTAGGGTTGGATTCCTTAGAACCCCATTAATACAGTTTTAAAACCACAAAAGAATAGCAAAACATTCTCCTATCATCACATAATGATAAAAAGACATTTTATGCAAAAACTCTAGCAGTATTTTATTAAATGAGCCTTCAATATCTACACTTTATTGTGGAAAATAACAGAAATTTAACATACTTTGGTGTACGCCATTGGTAGATAGATGACTATACTAAAGTGTATGTGTTTAGCTATTAGTGAAGTATATTAAATTTCTGTTATTTTTCACAATAAAGTGCAGATATTTAAGGTTCATTTAGTAAAATACTGCTAGATTTTTTTTTGCATAAAATGTTTTTCTTTAATTATTATTTGATGACAGGAGAATATTTTCCTATCTTTTGTGGTGGTAACACTGTATTAATGGGATTTGGGGTGGCTCGCTTTGGTCAGACCACTATATGTACACCTTTAACATTAATTGGGTGAAAGATAGCGCCAGAAAAGAAAGTTAGAGATCAACCTATGAGACACGACAGAGAATAGATACCACCACATTCTGGAATATATCAGACTCTATAAGTAAGGACTACAGCTCAATAGAATTCGTAACACAGTGGCCCTCATTGAGTAATGTAATCTTAGATGAGACAGCACCAAAATATATAAAGTACAAGATTAATAGACGAGCAGACAAATGGTTTGATTATGAGCTACTTCTACTCAAAAGACGATGTAGGAAACTAGAAAGAGACTGGAGAAAAATAAACCTAGAGCTCCTAAAGAAGGAATAGAGAGAAGCGGTTAAATTGTACAAGATTCAGCTGAAACAAAAAAGGAAATCTTACTATTCAAAACTGGTGGGAACAGAGGTACAAGACACAAGAAAAACCTGTACAAGACACAAGAAAAACCTGTTTAAACTCTTAAAAGAGCTCACAGACACCAACTCCTGCCTAGAGGGAACCAACTGGTAGAATTTTTAAAAAGTAAGATTTTAACCATTAGGGCCCAATTTATGATTACTGGCCTTTTGGAGGAGGCAATTATTTCTGCTGTTGCAGTGGTAGGATTCAGAATGATTTCCCAATAATAACATGGTCTGAACTGAATAAGATATGCCGAAAATATACCCGTACCTCATGCGAACTTGATAGTTGCCCTTTGTACCTCCTAAAATCATCCGCAGTGCAATTCCATGCTCAACTCATGGAATGGGTACAAACTCTCCTTTCAGAAGGTCAGTTTCCTCTAGAGGTCAATGAGATAATTATCACCCCAATTCTAAAAGACCACATAGCCTCCACTGCCTCACCATCTCACTACAGACCCATAGAGGCTAATTTTCGGAATGAGAGGTGTAATCTATGGAAATACTTTTTTACAGAAAGGGTGGTAGATGCGTGGAGATGGAGATAAAGACTATCTGAGTTCAAGAAAGTGTGGGACAGGCACGTGTGATCTCTTAGGGAGAGGAGGAGATAGTGGATGCTGTGGATGGGCCATTTGGCCTTTATCTACCTTCATGTTTCATTTCTAAGAGGGAAATATCATGTTATTCCTTTAACGCATACTGGTAATTACACCCCTCAGTGTCATCATCTGAACACTGTTGGCGCTTGATTTTAAAAGGGCCAGGGATATTGTCCTAGTTCTGATGGCCCTTTGGCCCACCTGTGTACTTTTAAGGGGACCAGTCTGATGAGATGCAGGCAGGATGGTGCTGCTGGAATGGAGGAGTGCTTTTCATGAGTAGGCATGTTGGAGAAAGGCACTCTTCTACTTGCATAATGCTAGAGGGGAACATTCCTCCCCCTCCTGTGCCTAGAGGTACTTAGGGAGTAAATTCCTCCCTGGTGACATGGAAAAGAGAATACGGTAGATATCAAAAAGACTGTGGAGATGGAGAAAGGAAAGGAGAACCAGGAAACAGAATCTGGGTGTAGGCAAGCTAACAGCAAAGGGGAGGTAGAAAGACAACAAAGGTTGGAAACCAGTTTATTTTATTTTTTAAACATCTGTCATATCGCTGGTCTCCATTGTTTCTGCCATTAGATTTTGCCAGGTGTATATTTTTCTTATGTTTCCTCTGAAACCTTCCTCCCTCCAGCTTCAGATCAGAATGCTTGGCCTTTGAAATTCCTTTTCTATGGAAAACTGCTCCTTCCTATAATTTTAATGACGTCTGTCAAATATCAGAATGCATTCACTGAATGCTCTGTCTATCCTCTGTGTATACAATGAGAATATTGCACACATTTGTGTTACATGCCTTGGGTTATTATGGCAGCTTATTTCTGAACCACTTGTACCGGCACAATATCTGAGAGAGGCTGGTCTCCAGAATGGTGCAATATTTACCGTTACCCTTTTAAGTACCTCTGGACAGCAATTAAATATCACTTACCTTATAGGTCCCAGTCACCAAGAAAGCAAAGTAATGTCTTGCAGTGACAGTTAATTGTAGCTGCTTGTGAGCCACAGCTTCTTACAGAAATGCTTGAGGCACTGGTCCAGAGAAGGGACTTGCTTTTACACTATCATCTGTTGCGTGCATACAGGAGAACTGTCGCACTACTTGGACAGAGAAGGGGTGAGATCTCTGTTTGAACCTGACACTTTAGAATTCTTTGATGACATCACCCACTAATATATTAGTGGCATCGGTCCAGAGAAGGGACTTGCTTTTCCACTAAGAGCTGTTGCCTGCATGCAGGAAAACTTAGAACATGATGGCAGACATGGCCATCCAGTCTGCCCATTCAAAGTAACCATTATCTCTTCCTCTCTCTCTGAGATCCCACATACTTTCCCAGGCTTTCTTGAATTCAGACAGTCTCTGTCTCTACCACCTCTTCCGGGAGACTGTTCCATGCATCTACCACCCTTTCTGTAAAAATATTTCCTTAGATTACTCCTGAACCTATCACCTCTTAACTTCATCTTATACCCTCTCATTCCAGAGCTTCCTTTCAAATAAAAGAGACTCAACTTGTGCATTTACACCACATAGTTATTTAAATGTCTTTGTCAAATCTCCCCTCTCCCACATTTCCTCCAAAGTATACATATTGAGATCTTTAAGTCTGTCCCCACACACCTTATGATGAAGACCACGCACCATTTTAGTAGCCTTCCTCTAGACTGCTACTTGGAGAGAGAAGGGGTGAGCTCCCAGTTTGAACATGGTGCTTCGGTCCAGAGAAGACACTTGCTTTTACACTATGAGCTGTTGCCTGCACGCAGGAGAACTGTCTCACTACTTGGATCAAGAAGGGGTGAGCTCCCTGTTTGAACTTGGCGCTTCAGTGCTTCTTTGATGATGTCACCTGCTAATATATTAGCAACATCAGTCCAGAGGTATCGAGCCTCAGATGTCATGCTGAAGGGACATGCCTAAGGGGTACATCTTGCTCCTTTGTACGCAACTTTGCACACAACTTTGCATACAATTTTGTGAGTAGTTTAACTGGTTTTAATCTGAGATTTTGTTATTATTAATAGAGCAAATATCGTAGAGCTTGGCACGGTTTACCGGAGTTGGGATAGAAGAGGAACTCCAATGAAGGGTTATAGGCCATAGTATAAAGAATGTTTAGAGGGGCTTAGTATACCAGAGAAGAAGGAAGAATTACATTTTTGAGAATAGCCAGGTTTTCAGATGTTTACGGAAAAGTTGGAGGGAGCTCAGGTTCCGAAGAGGGGAGGTAAGGTTGTTCCAGAGCTCAGTGATTCTGAAGGGGAGGGAAGTCCCTAGTTTTCCTGCATGGGAAATATCTTTTAATGAGGGGAAGGGTAGTTTGGGTGGATCTGGTGGTATTAGGACTTGAGGAATTCCAAGAAAGTGGAATAAAGGGAGGAAGGATGCCGTGTAGGATCTTGAAAGTTAGGCAGGCGCATTTAAAGTGAAGATTATCGGAAGCCAGTGAAGCTTGGACGGGAGCGGTGAGACATGGTCAAATTTACTTTTTGCGAAGGCCCGCTTCTTCAAAATGGCGGGACTTCCCCTTCCCACTACATCCTGGGATGAACTGGGAGGGACGTAAGGCCCTGACTGGCCCAGGTGCCTAAGACCCTCCCCCTAGTGGCTTTAGGTGCCTAGGCTAATCAGGACCTTAGGCCCCTCCCAATGCATCCCAGGGTATTCCATGGTCTGTTATCTAGTAAATCACTTAATTTTTTCCTCTTCTGTAAGGTCTTTGCGTAACTTAACATTTTTTGCTTTCATTTCAGCTAAAGGTTGTACTTATAAGAGATAACAGGGGAGTTTGATATCTTATCAGGCTGCAAGTTGGAACTTAAATTTCATTCCTTGTTGATATTCATTTTCTTACTTGCACTTTAAAAAATCATTAAAATCCTACATTTATAAGATGTTTCTAGGATTTTGCTAGTGTTATGTTAGAATGATTTCATGAAATGTGATTATTATAATTGTAATTTGCTGCGTATATACAGTTCTCTTTGTTCTATTATCCACATCGATCTGCAAGCTTTGCAAGATAAAAATAAAATGTTATGTTATGTTTCAGGAATAAGCAGTACCTGTGGTTTATTTACAGTCTGTTTTTGCACCTAAGAGTAGTCTCGGAATTAATAACAAAAGGAAGCAGCTCTGAATGTGTTACTGTTTTCAGAGTGAATCACAGGAAATACCATGTCCTGTCCTAAAGCCTGAAGTAGAATTATACAATAGTCATCCAATCTCACATAAGTCATCACAGTATCCTGGATGGAGCCACTGCAGGGATAGTTAATGTGTGGAATTTAGTTAAAAAGCAGGAAGCCAGAGTAATGGCTCAATGGCAGTGCTGAGCATAGCTATATATGAGACATGAGCTTTGGTTTTTGAGGACCTCTTGTATTGATCCCATCACCTTGATTGATCCCAATCACCTTGATTTTTTTGGATCCAGCACTAGCATAGATGGAGTCTCCCTTAGGTGGACTCTGTCAGTTTCTGAATACTTGGTACCTGGTTTCTCTTCCCAGGGAAGAAGAATGACACATGGACAAATTTTTCCCCATGCCTGCGGGAACTCATTTTCCCATCCCGGCCAGTTCTTTTCCTGTCCCTGCCTTATTCCTGCAAGCTCTGTCCTCATCTGCACAAGCCTCAAACCCTTTAAAATCATAAGTAACAACATTCTAGAGCTCAGACTGTGATGTCATAATGCCTCATTCCACCAATGCCTAAGCTGTGTCCTCATCTGCACAAGCCTCAAACACTTTAAAATCATAAGTAGCAACATTCTAGAACTCAGACTGTGATGTCATAATGCCTCATTCCACCAATGCCTAAGCTCTGTCCTCATCTGCACAAGCTCAAACCCTTTAAAATCATAAGTAACAACATTCTAGAGCTCAGACTGTGATGTCATAATGCCTCATTCCACCAATGCCTAAGCTCTGTCCTCATCTGCACAAGCCTCAAACCCTTTAAAATCATAAGAGTTTGAGGCTTGTGCAGTTAAGGCAGAGCTTACAGGAATGGAGAAGGGACAGCAATAAAACTCACAGGGACGGGATGGGGAAATTGAGTTCCTGTGGGGATGGGGAAAAATTTGTCCCCGTGTCATTCTCTAATGCATATACTTCCCTTTTACAAAACTGCAAAATCAATTTTTAGCAACAGCCAGTGCACTGAATGCTATGCATTGCTCCAGCGCTCAAAGAGTTCCTATGAGTATCGGAGCAGTGCACAGCACTGTGCTGGTCGGCACTAAAAGGCACGTTTTGTAAAAGGGAGGGTTAATGCATTATTAATGTGATTAACACAATTAATCATCCAGCATTTCTCCTTCCACTCTCTACCCCACCTTCCTGCCATACCTTTTTAAACCTTTTAGGGCTAGATTCACTAAGGGCATGGATCGGATCCGATCTGTGAGGGATCCTATCCGATCCATGTCCGGGGGACTGATTCATGAATCGCCCTCATGCAAATGAGGGCAATTGGAATCACACCCCCAAAAGCCTGCCAGGATCGCTCTATAGCGATCCCAACGCATGCGCAGACCATCTGGTCCTCAGCAGTTGCTTATTTTTGGATCGGCCAGTCCAGTCGGTATTGCTTTTTTATTTTAGTGAATCGCTTCCTGCCTACATTTAAATACTGTTCCCCCTTATTTGCATGCGCGGATCGGAGGATGATCGGGACAGAGGTTAGTGAATCGGGTCGCAAAGGGGCCACTAAGTGGTCAGAAGTTGATCGGTGGGCTTAGTGAATCTAGCCCTTAGTTCTTTGCCAGCAGTGAGCAGCAACATATACCTGCTGTTTATAATGGACTCAAGCTTTCCTTCTGTTCTAGTCCTGCCTATGCAGAAACAGAAATGCTCAGGGCTAGCTGAACAGCGAGTTTGAGTCGCTACTCACAGTTGGCATAGAAGTGAAAGAGTTAAAAAGAAACAGAGGGGCAGAGGGGTGAGAAAGCTGAGATCCTGATCTCCTGATGGGGGGGGGGGAGAGTAGAAGGAGAGATGCTGGATGAGGGGGATACATGCTATGATTAATCTTGTGATTAAATTTTCTAATATCATAATTAATTTTGATCAAATTTTTTGATTGTTGTTTATCTCTATAAAAATGAATCTCCTATAAAATTCTACATTTAATTAATTGGGGTACTAATTCCTCACAGAAAGTGGAGGAGTAGCCGAATGGTTAGCACAGCAGGCTGGAAACCAGAAGACCCTGGTTCAAATCCCATAGCAGCTTCTAGCAAACCTTGAATAAGCCACTTAGGGCCCCTTTTACAGAATGGCAAATGTGACACAGCCCATAGAAATTAAATGGATTGCACTGCATTTGTAGGGCAGGAATCACTACTGCACAGTGGCCGAGCGAGGGTAGGAGGAACCCGGGGCTGTGATGCCACCTGCCCCCTCCTTCCACGCCACACTCACACCCTCCCTTCCCTCGTAACTCTTTAAATCATCACCAGCATGAGCAGCTTCTCCGACCTGCTGCTCACGCCGGTGTTGACTTTTCCTCTGACATCACTTCCTGGCCTCGTGACCCGGAAATGATTTTATGGGGGAGCCAGGCCGGCGTGAGTAGGAGGCTGGAAAGGTTGCTCGCACTGTCGAAGATTTAAAGAGATGGGGGTAGGGAAGGGAAGGTACGAGTATGGCGTGGGGAACAGAGAGGTGTTGGCGCCCCCACTGAGATGGGTCTTGGGGTGGTCTGCCCCATCCGACCTTAACATGCTACTGCCACCAAGGCTTTGTAAAAGGGGCCCATAACCCTCCATACCTCAGAATAAGGCAATGGCACACCATTATTGTATCATGTCAAGAAAACCAAGGTGGAGGGAGGGGGAGTTCAAAGGAACATCTAGATCTGGAAAAAAAACCCTCCCCAGATATTACCCTCCAAATAGTGCAAAGACTTCTTATTTCTGGAGGGGGTGTGATCTGTGGTGTCTAACTCAGGACTGTCAATAGGATGGCTAATAAAAATTAGAGAAAAAGCACAGGGTAGAGACCAATACTGACTGAATGAAGCCTAAATCCCAAAGGAGCTGAAGGAAATTTCTGGTCCAAAAGAATGCAAGCAAAAAACTGATGAGTTCAGAGTAAGCTGGCCAGATGGTTCAGTGAAAGCACTGTGTGCCGCTCTGGGTAAGGTTATCATATGGCTCCAGAGAAAGGAGGACGGATTGAAACATCTGGGTTGTACTTCCATTGCTTTCAATGGAAGTAAAATCTAGATGTCTCAATCTGTCCTCCTTACATCATTGTTTCAATGAAAGTAAAGCCCATTGAAATGTCTTAATCCATCCTCCTTTTCTGGAGTCATGTGGTAATCCTAACCTGGGGAAGAGCAAGGCTTGATTTACAAGCCCAACTTCTGCCTCTTTGCCAGCAGAAGTTGGGAATGCTGTACTGCCCCGCCTTTAAAGTAGTCCCAGATACTGTCATGCACATCAGGGTATGAAGGGAGCTGTGCTTGCTTTGTAGTGCCTGGTTGTAAAGACAGGGCTGTTGAGGAAGGAGGGTAAAATGTAGGAAACCCAGCTAGCATGAATGAATGTTCTTAACATTACAGCCTCAGTTTAAACCAGATTCGTTTCAGCTGTAAGCCAAAAGAGACAAAAGGAGGGTGTTGGTCAAAAAAATAAGAAAACAGATTGTATTTATATTAAGAATATAAGCATTGCCATACTGGCACAGACCGAAGGCCCATCAAACCTGGTATCCTGTTTCCAACAGTGGCCAAGCCAGGTCACAAGTACCTGGCAAGATCCTAAAAGAGTAAAACAGATTTTATGCTGGTTATCCTAGAAATAAGCAGTGGATTATCCCAAGTCCATCTTAATAACGGCTTATGGACTTTTAGGAAATTATCCAAACCTTTTTTAAACCCTTCTAAGCTAACTGCTTTCACCACATTTTCTTGCAACAAATTCCAGAATTTTATGTTTAAATCATATTTATTAAAGAAATGGAAAGCAACATCATTGACAAATACATTATTGAATTCCAGAATTTTAAATTACATGTTGAGTGAAGAAATATTTTCTCCAATTTGTGTTAAATTTACTACTTAGTAGCTTCATTGCTTGTCTCCTAGTTCTTGTATTTTGGAAAGAGTGAACAAGCAATTCATGTCTACCCATTCCACTCCACTCAGTATTTTATAGACTTCTATCATATCTCCCCTCAGTCATCTCTTCTCCAAACTGAAAATCCATAGCCTCTTTAGTCTTTCCTATTAGGGAAGTTGTCCCAATCCCTTTATCATTTCTGTTGCCCTTTTCTGTACCTTTTTTTAAAATTCTGCAATACCTTTTTTAAAGATGCAGAGACCAGAACTGCGCACAGTATTCAAGGTGTGGGAACACTAAGAAATGATACAAAGGCATTATAATATTCTCAGTTTTGTTTTGCATTCCTTTCTTAATAATTCCTAACATCCTATTTGTTTTCTTGGCTGCGTCACGAACTGACAGAAGGTTTCAACATATCATTAATGATGACACCTAGATCCTTTTCCATGCTCACATCAAATGCCATCTGCCATTTGGATACCCAGTCTCCCAGACTTGTAAGGTCCTCTTGCAATTTTTCACAATCTTCTTGTGATTTAACAACTGAATAACTTTGGGCTCCTTGTATCAAGCAGTAGTAGAGCATTTTACTGTGGGTTGTCAAGATAAATGCTCCAATGCTCATAGGAATTGAATGATAGCGTCGGAACATATACCTCACCGGCCCACGGTAAAACACTCTACTGCTGCTTGATAAAAGGAGTCCTTTGTGTCATCTGCAAATTTAATTACCTCTCTAATTATTCCTATCTCTAGATCATTTATAAATATGTTTAAAAGCAGTGGTCCTAGCACAGACCTCTGGGGAACCCCACCATCTACCCTTCTCCATTGAGAATACTGACCATTTAACCCTATTCTCTGTTTTTTGGGGTTTTTTTTCTTCTTTTAACCAGTTCTTAATCCACAATAGGACACTACCTCCTATCCAATAACTCTCCAATTTCCTCATGAGGTACTTTGTCAAATTCCTTTTGAAAATTCAGATTCACTATATCAACCGGCTCACCTTCATCCACTACTACCTTACTTATATAGCGCTAAAAAGCGTATGCAATGCTGCACATTTTGACATTTATAGATGGTCCCTGCTCGGAAATGCTTATAATCTAATTTGGACAGACAGACATGACATATAGGGCTGGAGATGCAGAACCCAAGGTGAGAGGAGTTAGGAGTTGAAATCACCCCTTCATAGAAATGTAATGTCTCATGAATTGATGCCTATGCATAGCTTAGTAAGTTTGTTTTATATAATAGCTTCTACCATTTTGCCTGCACTGACATCAGGTTCACCGATCTATAATTTTCCAGATCACCTCTGGAACCCTTTTAAAAAATTGGTGTTACATTGGCTACCCTCTATTCTTCCAGTACCATGTTTGATTTTAAAGATAAATCACATATTACTAACAATAGCTCTTGCAAGTTCATTTTTCAGTTCTAACAGTACTCTGGGACGTATACCATCTGGTGCAGGTGATTTGCTAATCTTTAATTTATCATTGCGCCATTACATCCTCCAGGTTTACAGAGATTTGTTTCAGTTTCTCTGACTCATCAGCACTGAATACCTGCCTTGACAGAAATCTTGCTCTGAGGCCAACATGCCAGCCGTTGTGTCGAAATGTTGTAAAAGCATTGTATCAGGGGTTGGTTGTTGCAGTTTAGTTTTATTTTTGCTAATTCAGCATTATTTTATGTGCTATAACAACCAAACAATAACATCATAGAGTCACCCTCTCCCTGCAGGGAAATACAAGGTGTGCCAACATTACTGGCACAAAATAGATGTTCAAAATTGAATCGGCAATGTAGATAAACATTATTCCATCATGAACTGTTGCAATGCACATGTGGAACTTCATTACACATGGAAATCAAAACACTGATGAATGAAGATGTGGCAAAATTTACCTTCATTGCCACACAAAATGCCTTGAGAAAAAAAGATATTCTGTAGGTAGGGCAGTTATTTAGAGGGTGAAATTTGTGCAGTTTACACAGTATGTCTTACATTGCAGGTTATTTATTTTCAGGATTCACTGGTGTTTAATATATACAAGAGAAGTCACACAGTCTGGTTTCTAAACTGAAAAAAGTATGTTTTTTTACATGTGTTAGGAAATGTAACATAGTAGATGACGGCAGATAAAGACCCGAATGGTCCATCCAGTCTTCCCAGATTCAATTTAAATTATTTTTCTTCTTAGCTATTTCTGGACAAGAATCCAAAGCTCTACCCAGTACTGTGCTTGGGTTCCAACTGCTGAAGTCTCCGTCAAAGCTCACTCCAGCCCATCTACACCCTCCCAGCCATCGAAGCCCTCCCCAGCCCATCCTCCACCAAACGACCATATACAGACACAGACCGTGCAAATCTGCCCAGCACAGGACTTAGTTCTTCAATATTTACTCTTATTTTCTGATTCTAGATCATCTGTGTTCATCCCACGCTTCTTTGAACTCTGTCACCGTTTTCTCTTCATCTTTTTCTTGGTCTCTCTTCTCTTTCTTCTATCCTATGACTCCTTTTACTTTTCGTTAAAATGCCTCTCATATCTTGGTAGGGTTGAGGGTTACCCCGGAGGTGAGGTGCAGTAAAGGATGCCATGGTTCCGGACCTTGGCAACAAGAAACACACAGTGCTAACAGGGAAGGTTATTTCTTAGCACTAAAGTGGTAGCAATGGTGTAGTAAGGGGGCATAAGGGGGGGAGTCGGTCCGCCCCGGGCACCGTCATGCTAAGGGCACAGCACCCTTCCTCCTCCCCACCCCCGCTCCTCTCCTTGCTGCGTGCGTGCGCCCCTTGCCTTTGTCCATACCTTTTTTTACTTCCCTGGCACGAGGTTGCTGTCCACATTGACATCGGCGCTCTCTCTGATGGCACTTTTGGGACCCACGCCCAGGAAGTGATGTCAAAGGGCGAGCCGACACCAATGTGGGCATCCTCATGACCCAGCTAGATGCTTTGTCCAGCTAGATGTCTAATTTTTTTGCCATTATTGGAAACCCCCCCAAAAAACAAACAAACAAGCTATTTGCATGTAGGAGAGGGCAGCATTTTAATGGATTGGCCACACAGACATGCCAGCAAAGCAGAGGTACACTGTAGTGGGCACTGCTGTGAACTTCACATTAAGAGTGTCAGATACACATCTCACCATGACCCCTGTACATTATATGCTGAGCCCTCCAATACTCCCCCCAAACCTACTGTACCCACCTACCACCCCAATAATCCTTATGTCTACAGGTGTCACCTATATGGCAGCACAGTGGATTTTTGGTGGGCTCACACTTTCCATCACAAGTGTATAAACTGTTATATTATTATTATTACTAGTTAGGTTGGCGTATGGGCCTGGGTCACTTTCTCTGCAGTTCACAGCACTGTCCACTAGGCTAATCCAGAAACCTACTGACTGGTCAGTGTCTGCAGCTGTCATAGAGACAGATATGTACTGTTTCATGCAGATATTTGGGGAGTGGGAGGAGGGTCAGAACCACTGGGGAAATGTGTGGGGGCCATATTTTCATCCCTCCAGCAGTCATCTGGTCAGTTTGGGTACCTTTTTGGCCTTTATTCATTTTAAAAACAGGTCTAGCCCAAAAAGTCCAAATTGTGCCCCAGAGATTTTGTATAATGTTTGATTATCACTATAAAATGTCCAACAGACAAAGCAACCAGAAAGATCTAGAAAGTCAGTTTCAAAAATGCCCACCTGGATGTTTTGTCTAGTAAGACATCCATGTGCTGGTTTATGCCGTCTTTTGGACGTTTATCTTTTTTGAGAATGAGCCCCCTAGTATCAATGTGGACTATGGGTAAAAACATGTTATTTTAACCCCACATCATGCTAATTTAGCACAGGCCCCATGTTATGAGGTGAGACCTAGTTACAAATAACTGGTTAACAGCAAAATAACACATCTTAATGGAAGCCTCCATTGATAAAGAAAATGAAATGTTTCTAGAACTAAGAATCACTGCTATATGTAATAAAAGTGTGACACGCATAGGGCAGTCAAGCCATTGTAACATCGCTGATGAGGATGGCTCTTAGGCACTGATGGAATGAGGCATTTTGACATAACAAAAGTTATCAGAGACTGAAACCCTTCTTCACACTAAGGAAGGAGATTATCAACCTGGGCTGCTGTTAAGAGATATTATTTTACCTCTAACCCATGCTATTTTAGCACAGAGCCCACTGTATGCAATAAGACCTAGTTACTAATATTTTACTAATAACTGGGGTTAGCTTAGCAGTTTGCTTAACAGGGTTTAAAAAAGGTTTGGATAATTTCTGAAAAGTCCATAAGCCTATTTATTCCTAGGATAAGCAGCATAAAATCATTTTTTTTCTTTGGGATCTGACCTGGGTTGGCCACTGTTGGAAACAGGATATTGGGCTTGATGAACTTTTGGTCTGTCCCAGTATGGCAACTCTTATGTTATGTTTTTATATTAACTGTAAAATAATACATCTTAATGGGAGCCCACATTGATAATTTTTGCTTCTGAATTAAAGAAAAAAGAAATGACTCTAGAAATCAAGTCACTGTTATATGTAACAAAAGTGAGCCAAGCATTATAAGCCAGGGGTGTCCAACCTGTGGCCCCGGAAGTTTTTGTGCGGCCCTGATCGAGGGCGATGCAGTGTTTTCCTCTGCTGCCCCCGGGTGTTTACCGTCTTGCCGGCTCCCTCCTCTGTTTTGCTGCAGCGTTTGCGCAGCCCCTGAAAATTTTTATTTTTCTGCCAATGTGGCCCAGGGAAGACAAAAGGTTGGACACCCCTGTTATAAGCCATTGTGACATTACTGATGAGGATGAGGCATTGATGGAATGAGGCATTATGACATCACAATATCAATTCTAGTTACTAGAGACTGAAACTCTTCACACTAATGGCCCCTATTACACAGCAGCAGTAGCGATTCTACTATAACAAATTCACTAAGGCCCATTTAATTCCTATGGGCTTCAGTGCATTTGCTGAGGGAGAATCGCTACCATGGCTTTGTAAAAGGGGCCCTAAGGGGCGAAGTTATCAAAATGGACTGCCATTAACACACATTTATTTTACCACCAAATCATACTATTTTAGCACAGGTCCCATTTTTTTGTAATGAGATTTAGTTACAAATAATGGGGGTTAACATTTAGCAAAGCCAAACATACAAGCTGTCTTTAGCAGTAGCCCACATTGATAACTTTCCCCCTCAATGTTCTGACTGGCTGACGTCCACTTTTTGACTTTATCAGTGGATATAAAGAATTGAAAAATACCCCATTGATATTACCAGAAGCATAATATATTAATTCTGAAACAGATTGTTTAAATTAGTAATTTTTTAAAACTTTATTTTAACTTAAAATGTCCTTCAGGAGGTTCATAACAGTAATAAGCTAGGGTTGCTAATGGCCTCCTGGGGACAGTTTATATTGAGAAAATCAAAGAGGTCTTTAAACTATAATCTCTACGAATTTCATTTTACAACACATTGTCATGCAAAAGCCCGCGATCCCATATCCACTCTATTAGAAATGAGCAAATAGAAAACAGATCGGTTGGGGGGGGGGGGGGGGGGGAGAGCAGAAGCAATAGAATGACTACGTCTTGCTCAGTCTCCTCATTCAGCTTGGGATAAGAAGCTGTCAGCTTCACTGCAGTCATCCGTTTCCACCGCCTCTTCCACCACCCCTTTCCAAAATGCCAAAACACCCACTGAGAGTCCACTGAGAAGCCAATGTTGCTGCCAATGGATGGACCATGTGTAAAATTTATACAGGAAAACTACCCTTTAAAAACTGTCCACAAGTAAAGGAGGTACCTAGTTTCCATGTAAACTTCCACCTGCTTTCTCGGTGAGTGGTAGAAGGGGGAAAAATGCATCAAAAGCTGAAAATCAAATGCACACTTGGTGCTTTCTTCTCCTAATCTGAAGATGTCTTCAGGAATCACCCCCCATAAAAGTCTGTGTGTTATGAAAGCTTTTACCAGACCGAGGAGAACAACATTCTGATGAGTCACTTTACCTGGGGCAAATGGCTTTGAATAACCCTTGAAAAAGAAGGGGGGGGGGGGGTGTCGATATTCAAAACGACTTACACAATTAATATTGAGTATTGTCTGGTTTGATTGTTTAGATCAGTGGTTCCCAACCCTGTCCGGGAGGACCCCCAGGCCAGTCTGGTTTTCAGGATAGCCCTAATGAATATGCATGAGAGAGATCTGATATAATGGAGGTGCCAGGTATGCAAATCTGCTCCATGCATATTCATTAGGGCTAGCCTGAAAACCCAACTTGCCTGGGGGGTCCTCCAGGACAGGGTTGGGAACCACTGGTTTAGATTGTAAGCTCATTCCAGCAGAAACTGTCTCATTTGTGACTGTGCAGCACTGCATACATCTGGTAGTGCTCTAGAAATAATAGTAGTCATCGTATTTAGGGAGAGGGGATGGGATTTGATATACTGCCTTTCTGAGGTTACAATCAAAGCAGTTTACATATTATATATAGGTACTTGTTTTGTACCTGAGGCAGTGGAGTGTCAAGTGACTTGCCCAGAGTCACAAGGAGCCGCAGTGGGACTGGAACCCAGTTCTTCTGGTTTCCAGGCCACTGCACTAACCACTAGGTTACTTCTCATTTTGCAAGTGCTTTAAAAAAAAAAAAAAAAAAAAAATTATGAGACTTGCTAGCAGATAACTTTTGACCAGATGATTGATGTCCAGTCAATAGTTATCCATATTAGAAAAGGAAGAGGTGAGGCGGCCTGAGGGAATGTCAAAAAATTATCCAGACAGTGACACTATTTAGCTGCTATCAAAGTCACATTATCTGTGTAGAAAAACTACACAAACAGCAGCCCCTAAGTTCAGTGGATAAGTTATACCTTTAAGTGGGTCCAGATGCTATATATTGAAGTGATTTTTGCACATTTTTGATGTTTGGTCAATTATAAAGAAAGATGACTCTTTAATGAAATTGTGAAAATGGAATGAAAATAAGAAAACCGGTGATGACAATAGTGGTGACAGATGGTGAAATGATAGTTTTCTCGACAACCACAAAATCTACTACAGAGGATCTCCTACAGAAAAACTATTATTGGTTAATTTTGTTCTGCTTGCTTATTGTAATATTGTTTAAAGAATGACAACTGGCAGCTGGGCGAATTTTTAACACTTGTTTTGTTTGCCCTGCTAATGTTCATTAGCATTTTACTCAGTAAATTGATTTAAATTTAAGGCTGCATATTCAGCAGTTCTACTGAAATGGACAAGCCTGCTGAATACCAGGCATAAAGATTAGCCAATAAATCTTCCACTTATCTATATGCAGCAGCTGGGCAGCTGAATACTATCCCTCAGTCTGATGTAACCTCCCTGTTTTTAAGTCAGCATTTACCTTAGGCCCTAACACAAGATGGACTAGGACAGCAGCCTTTGGGGAGAATAGCAGTGCAACAGGGGGCAGCATCTCTTTTTACTTCATGCAACCTCCTTCCAGTGGTTTCACTCACTTTCACAATTAGCAGTTCATCTTCCATTAATGAGCTGGATTTCATTTTTCTTGTGTTTGTATTTTCATTGCATACCTGTTTGTTCAAATTATATTTTCCCCACCTATCTCCACAGATTACTTCCCTTTTTGGGTTTATAATAACCTTTATGGTATAATAACGGAGGTCTGAATTTCAGTGGGTATTCTGTGGTAGAAACCAGTCTTCTGATTTATAGACTCAGAGCTAGATGCACTAAACACGGTCGGTATGACTGTGTGAATTGCTGAGTCAAATTTTTGGCCGAGTCTGAAACAGTGATTGATGCTCAAACAAGTTTGCATGCAAATGATTTGTGCGGAGGTGCGCCATAATCTCTATTCGATCCCATCCGAATGATCACTATGACAGCAACTCTCACACATGTGCAGAATAGTCCAGTTGATATAACAACAATGCACGCATGCACCAGATTTGCTACATCAGTCCTAGGCGTTAATTATTGTAGCGCATCATATGTGTACATCATTGGTGCGTGTCAAATGCATTCATGTTGCAAAGCACTTTATAACATGGCCATTAGAGATTTTCCTTCTTTTGGAGCTGTTGGAAGGAGCTTTAGGAAAGGCCTGTTCGCTTTTCCTTTCCTAAAGCTCCTTCCAACAGCTCCAAAAGAAGGAAAATCTCTAATGGCCATGTTATAAAGAACTTTGCAACATGAATGCACTTGACACGCGCCAATGATGTACACATATTATGCGCTATAATAATTCATGCCTAGGACTGATTAGCAAATCTGATGCATGCGTACATTGTTGCTATATCAACTGGACAGTTTTACATTGTTCTTTGTCTTTTCCGGTTGTTTTGTGGGGAGGGGGGGTTGTTTAGTGAGTATGATAGTGTGGGTTGATGTAGGGTGGGGGTCTGTTGCTTTTTCATTTGAAATATTTTACCTTGCGGACCCACGTGCCCACAACGTACATATAACACACATATATGTCCCTATTGTAAAAACTTATTTATGGTATAAATGTTATAAATATATTAATTTTAGGGTTGAACTATCGGTAAGACATGTAAGCAACTGGTCTTGACTAGTCGCTTTTTTCAAATCGCTAAAAGTGTTTGTTTGTTTTTTTGTGTTAGAGCATCAATTTCTTGGCTAGTTTACATGGCATTTCAATATTAATGACCTTATTTGCAAAGCCAGATCGGAGAAAACCATGAGGTGAGCCATTTTCTGCATCGTAGGCAAATGTGATCGTAGTTAAATCAGTCAAAACCAGTTTGGTGACAATCATTAGATGATTGCTAATTTTAGTGCATCCAGGCCCTAGAACTCTACCCATTGTACTGCATTCTAATGTCTGTCTATAGAGAAAGGAGCAAGCAGATTCTGCACCGGTGTGGAGCGTTTAAGCACAGGCCTACACTCATAAGATTACTATATTTGTGAAGTCAAGAAAGAGGACACATGACCTCATGCTCACCCCATGCCTGGCCCTATCCCATCCCTGCTTCCCACCAGTCTTGCTCCTGCTCCCATCCTCTGTACCCTTTTAGTGCTTTTCTCTCTTTCCCTCCAACAACCTTCCCCCATGGGTGCTTCTCTCTCCTTTCCTGTAACCTCCTCCCAAAGGGCTTTTCTCTCTCCAACTCCTCTCCCACAGGTACTTCTCTTTTTCTCTCTCTCCCTCCCTGCAAACCCCCTCCCACAGGTGCTCCTATCTCTCCCTTCCTCCCTCCAACCCCCTCCTGAAAGTGCTTCTCTCTCTCCCTTCCTCCAACTGTCCTGCGAGTGCTGCTCTCTCTCTCTCTCCCCTCCCTCCAAGCCACCTCCTATGGGTGCCTCTCTCTCCCTCCAAACCCCCTCCTGTGGGTGCTTCTCTCACTCTCTCTCTTTTTCCTCCCTCCAATCCCCCTCCTTCAGTAGAATCTGGTGTTGCGGGCTTTCTCTCTCCAGTCCCAGATCACCCTGGAATCAAGTGGCTCTCCCCTATCCCCTACATCTGTTGAAATTAAATCTTCAGGCCAGCCAGCAGCATCAATGAGGTGAGCCTGCTGCTGTTGGCCTATCCCAGAAACCTTCTGCAGCAACGTCCTGTTCTCACATAGGTGAGACAGCTGCAGAATGAAGGATTCCAGGGCAGCCAATGGCAGCAGGCTCACCTTATTGACGCTGCCAGCCAGTTTGAAGATTTAATTTCAATGGAGGAGGTAGGTGGAGGATAGGGGAGAGCCATACCCTGGACAAAATCCTCAAATTTTAGAAAGCTTTCTGGATACCTGGACAGTTCTCTAAAAAGAGGCCATATCTGGGTAAATCCAGATGTCTGGTAACCCTATAAACTCAAGCACTGCTATGTTCCCCCCTTGCACCAGAAGTAGAGTAAATGCAGCAGCACTTGAGTGCAGACTTGTGGTTAAAGGCACTGTGCTAGCAATGAATCCTCTTACTGCTTCATCTCCGGAACTGGGAGGGCAGTAGTGGTCATAGTATAGGACCAACAGAAGGAAGGGAAAAAGGGATGGTGGGATCATGAGGAGGTAAGAAAAGATAGATAGTGGACTATTGGGGGGGTATGTGCTGCTCGAAGTGCAATAAAATGAGCCAAAAACCCAGGGGTCAACCCAATATATAAAGACCTGATTAGATTTATAAGGATATGGAAGAGGTAAGATGTATGGCGTTACCAACCCAACTCTCATCATATGATCCAAAAGTTTGGTCATGTCCTTTAAGTCTTACTTTACAGCAGTACACATTGTCCTTATGTGTAAGTCTCAGAGGAACCACAGCCTTTCTAGTGAAATTATAACAAAGGAGAATTATCATCTCAATTCAAGCCTTCTTGGTGCTAGCTTAATGGAAGTAGTGATTGCTGCTGTAAGGGAGGACTGAATTTGTTTCCTGAAGCCATTCTTTTCTGTAGAAGCAGCATGCACAGTTTCTGCTGTCATGTGGTAGTGGCATCTGGTGAGCACAGTCAAGTGTGCAATCCAGAGGAAGCAGCAGTATGTGCCATGGCCAAGGATTGCAGCTGTGATGGCTGGCCTTAACAGGAGACAGTTAAAATTTGGCAACCCCCCTCCCCCCTTAGAAATGTGCAAGCAGAAATCAAGTTCCAATTGAGCTGGAATCCATAAGGAACAGAAGGAAACTGCCTAAACCCCCACCTTATTAAACTGCCTCTAAAACAACAAGCATAACCCTTACTGGATAGATTCAGGGTGGATAGATTCTGTAATTTCTGTAGTGTGGGGCCCTTACATTGTAATTCCCCCCACTCCTAAGTTTTACCCTTACATGGATACATGCAAAAATGTTCTTCATATAGTGCTGGGAACATCCATTTTGTGTCTGAAGTAGCTAGAAAGTAGCTGGTGACAGCCTGATGCTTCCACAGATAGGCATTAGAGGTCTGGCTTCTAATCAGAAGGCTATGGTTTCTACCCCAAAAGTAAGGTCTGTGATACTGTATTAATTAGGAAAACGGCCTTGCAATTCCCATCGGTTTCTAGAATTCTCCCGGACGCAGTGAGGTGGGGGGAGGGGGGAGAGAGGAGGAGAAGAGGAGTGGGGAGTAGGAAGCATAGGGAGGGAAGCTTGCTCACAATCCACATGGATGCAGCCGCCTGTTTGTTTTGAGCCAGATATATTTTGACCCCATTCCATTTGCTGAAGTGTTGAAGATTAGCATGTCATCATGTCATGTCCTTCCACCTCTGACTCAAACTGCTCCCAAGAACAGCAATATGTCATGGTGCAATAGAAAAGGGAAGGGTAGTGACGTATCAAAGACTGCAAGCAGTGCGGCCTCAGAGGGAGCAAAAATGGCTCCAGTCCACTGCCTCTTCTTATTAATGGGGCAGGGAGAGCAGCAGGCAAGTCACACAGGGTGTAACTATGGCTTGGTATAGTCCTGGGGAAGGGATGTTGGATTTAGCTCACACCTTTACAGTAGTAGCTCAAGATGAGTTACATTTAGGTACAGTAGATATTTTCCTGACCCCAGAGGGCTTACAATCTATGTTTTTACCTGAGGCAATGGAGAGTAATGTGACTTGCCGAAGGTCACAAGAAGCAGTGGTGGGATTTGAATCCTGGCTTCCCTGGTTCTTGGCCCACTGCTCTAATCAACATCATGATAAAGTATAATAACCAATCATTGTCTTGACATCCACAGCTGTCTGATCCAGAAGTCCAGACTATGCATCCACTGTATAATATCCAATCTATATATTTAAATCAATCTGAAAGTGCCGTTATCCTCATATGATCTCACAGCCTGCTCCTTTGCTCATTGCTTAGACTCAGTATCCTTCTTCAAGAACTGTTTTGGGCTAGAAGGGTGTGATCACTCAAGGTAAGACACTAGTTAATCTTATAAACATAGAGCAAAGGCCATTCATTTACATGTCTCACAATATATGTCAAAACCAAAGCCTATAGGGAGGAAAAAAGGCTGCTTTTAAATTCACTTTTTAAATGCTGTAAAACTAAAAAAAAAAAAAAAAGCACAAAGAAGTCCCCAGATCTGTCTTCTCTTCAGCACTCTGTGTTTTCTCTCACTTCTTGGAAGTTGATATAGTTAGCAGTTGAAACATCTAGACAAGATGGACTTGTACAATGGCTATTAATCCCTTTTTTCCTTTGTGAAAACAATATCCTGTGATCCACACTCTTCCCATCTGTTGAGTTTTGGTAAATATTTGGCTGAGCATAGCAAGTTTGAGGTAAGAACTGGGGTGAGTAAGGAAGGTGACAATTCAGGGACATGTCCCTCCATAATCTTTGTCCAAGTACTGTGGCATCAACCATTTAAGGACAAAGGACTGGAAAGGGAAACAAGACTATCCTCTGTGCCACATTGCATGCAAATACTGGGAATCTTAGATAAACTTGCTCAGTCATGGTTAAGACAGAAACAAAAGACGCTGGAGTTCCCTTTCCGCTTCCAGGCAACACAAGACCTGTGCATCCATGTGACACTCATAAACACATTTTATTTCTTCCTATGTCTCAGTTCTAGAATAAACCACTTCTAGTGTGAGATCTAGCCCTTGGATGGCAGTGGTGACATCTTCATCTTCCAGGATGTCTGTCTCTTGGCTACAACCTTGTCTTTTCCCAGTCTCACAAAGGTGAGGAACAGAAATCATGGCCTGTTCGTGGATGTGCCGTCTTTCTTCATCTCTCTGCCTCCATTGCGGCATTGAGCCTGTTCTCTTCAGAAGTGGATTCTTGGGAGACAGTGGCTGGCCATCCCATGGGCTGGGAAACTGCTGGAACAGAAGTCCGCAGGCTCTGCTGCTGGCTAGGGGAGGACACAGCAGGCCACGCTTGGCTGAAGCTCCCTTGGTGAGCAGGAAGTGGGGGTGGAGGAGAGGTTGCCATGGAGGAAATTGGGCTGCTGCTGTTGAAACTCTCAGAGGCCTTGAGTCTGGAGAACATGGCAAGTGCATCAGGGAAGTTGGGAGGTGTGGCAGGTGTGTTGGCTGGTGTGCACATCTGGGGAGAGAAAGAAAGAACATGTGAATTAAAGAACTGGGTACAAAGCCAGTGAAGATAGGACAGCACTTGGAATGGCTAGGAGTGTGAAGTATGTGGGTGACCTCTTGGTGCTGTGTTATAGAATTACCCTCACACGATTCAAACTCACAAAGAGCCGCACAGTGCTTATATGAAAGAGAAAAGCTATTTCAGAGCATGGAGAAGGTTGAGAAAGAATGCATACCATAAGAAGAGAGTCAGCTGCCACTGACATCCTGTTTTACAGTGACTAGTATAGCTCTGGCATGTTGGAAGTAACTAGATTGTGATTTTTCATCATATGCTAAGATATTTGTACTGAAATTCATTCAGCTCAGATTAAGTGTAGGATGGAACCCGGAAGGATTGAAACACCTAGACAAAATCTAACATATTGTTTAGAGGCCATTTTAGTAGGCAAATACTACAGGGCAGCAAAATGAGGTGGGGAAATTTTTTGAAACAAGTTGTTTCTTAGAGGGATGGAATTATGTTAATCAGATTGTTAAAAATTTGGGAGGGGAGAAATGCAGTCCTTTTTGTTCTATACTTCCTATGACTGAGTGGTTTACCATGCTTTCTTTAAGGTACATCCTTTGACTTCATTGAGGTTATGTGTCTTGCCACCAAAAGGAAGCAAAGGCAGTGGAGATAGCAGCCACTTCAGTGGAGACAAAGGATTCATTTTAAACAAAGTATGGCTACCACTCTTTCATAGGAAGTTTAGTGAAAAAAAGACAAACATATTTTCCTCCCTCCCAGACTTTTAAGAACGTGACCAATATAATTCCCTCCCTCAAAGAGACTGAAATTGTTCCAACAAATTTACTTTTCTCACTTTCTCGCCAACATTTGAATTTGTGTTCAACTAATTTTCCTGCCCAAAATTTCCCACCTTCTAGAGTTTAAACTGTATCAATGAATCTCCCCTTCTTATAGAATCAAAACTGCTCTAGGAAAATCACCTGCCTCAAATCCCAGTCAATCAGGTTTGAGGACCCACTAAATAACGAAAACCTTGCAAACTTTATACCTCCTTGAAAAAAAACATAGGACAATGGCTGAAATATTGGCTCCACTTAACTAGAGGTGATAGAACCCAGACAGCCGCAATGATCATGATGTGTGACTGTCCTTAGGATACAGGTTGTTATTGAACCTGGGGGAATATAACAATCATCTCTGGATTAACCATTAAGTAAAATAAGCACATGCTTAGGGCACTAAGGGAAAGGGGGCACCATAGATTTTATTTTTTTGCACTAGCTATCTTGCCTTAATCTTATTTATTTATATGGATTTATATCCCATCCTCCCAGAAGAGCTCAGAATGGATTACAAGTTTACATCACTAATAATAATACCCTAAGCGCGCATGTGCACTCCTACCTGCGTGTTCTGTGATCCGTAGCTCCGTGGCCCCGCATGCGTAGTAGAAGGACTCAGCGGTGGTTTCTTCTGCGCATGCAAGGCAATTTAAGCAGGGATGCACGGACGTGACTCCCCACTCCCGACCTCACTCCGTCTAACTAGACAACGGCCCCACACTTGCGGCTCCCAGGTAATGTTCTGCGGCCCGTAGTCTGGCTGGCTCCCTTACACTCCCTGGCTGAAGTTATTTTTAAGTTCAAAGCTGCCGCCGCGGCTCCTCTCACAAGCCGCAGCTGTGTCAGAGAAGGCTTCCGACGCAGGCTGAGATCGTGAGAGGAGCCGTGGCGGCAGTTTTAAACTTAAAAATAACTCCGGCAAGGAAATAAGGCAGCTGGCCATAAACAACCAGCTGCTGGGAAGGGATGGAGGGGGAGGGGAATGCTGCTGCTGCTGCACAGGGATGTGGAGGGGGAGGGAAATACCGCTGCTGCTGCTGCTGCACAGGGAAGTGGGGTGGGGGGAGGGAAATGCTGCTGCACAGGGAAGTGGGGTGGGGGGAGGAAAATGCTGCTGCACAGGGAAGTGGGGTGGGGGAGGGAAATGCTGCTGCACAGGGAAATGGAGGGGGAGGGAATGCTGCTGCGGATGCTGCACTAGGAAGTGGGGGGGGAGGGAAATGCTGCTGATACATAGGGGGCAGGGAGAGAGACAGATAGACAGAGAGACAGTGGGATAGACAGCGGGAGGGAGACAGAAAGAAAGGAAGAAAGACACAGGGGCAGAAAGACAGAAAGACAGACAGACAGACAAAGGGGGCCAGGGAGAGAGACAGACAGAAAGAAAGACAGACAGCAGGAGGAAGAAAGAAAGAAAGACCAACAGACATATATTCTAGCACCCGTTAATGTAACGAGCTTAAATACTAGTACATAATAAAACATAACCAAGTATACATTATGAGGCTAACAGGGTTTACATAATAAAGTAGAACAGGGTATAATAATGTAAAGCATGATAATACATTTTAGGTCATGACATGAATGCTATCTATTGTTTCCTAATAAGAACACAAGGTGTGCCATACTAGGTCAGATCACAGCTCCATCAATCCCACAGGTCCATCAATCCCGCAGGTCCATCAATTCCATCAATCACAGCATCCTGTCTCAACAATGGCCAGTCCAGATTCCTCTCCTTGGAAACCAATTTGCGGAGTTCCACAGGGATCACCTCTATCCCCTATTCTCTTCAACATCTATATGTCTTCCCTAAAACTCTTCCATCTATCTCCCCTTGAAACACTCTACACATATGCTGATGACATCCTTGTGCTCCTCGAGACAGACTCGAACCTTACCAACCTCTCTGAGAACATAACAGCATGCATAACGAAACTCCAATCCTGGTCCCTCACAGTACAAATGAAACTGAATGAATCCAAAATGAAACTACTCTGGCTCAGCCCAAAATTAGAACACCTACCCACCCTCATTTCACTGCAGGCAGATTGATAGGCTTAAGAGCGATAAATCCCCAGGACCAGATGGCATCCATCCGAGGGCCATCAAGGAACTAAAAGGGACCATAGCTGAACTACTTCAACTAATAGCCAATCTGTCAATCAAAACATGAAAGATTCCATAGGACTGGAAGGTGGCGAATGTTACGCCGATCTTCAAAAAAGGTTCTAGGGGAGATCCAGGAAACTACAGACCGGTGAGTCTGACCTCGGTACCAGGAAAGATGGTAAAGGCACTGATAAAGGACTGCATCATTGATCACCTTGACGGACACGGTCTGATGAGGACCAGCCAGCACGGTTTCAGCAAAGGCAGATCTTGTTTGACAAACTTGCTGCACTTCTTTGAGGGAGTAAAAGGCAGATAGGTAAGGGCGACCCAGTCAACATTGTATATCTGGACTTTCAGAAGGCGTTTAACAAGGTTCCGCATGAACGACTATTTCGGAAAATTGCAAGCCATGGAATTGAGGGAGAAATGCTCACGTGGATTACAAACTGTCTGGAGCATAGGAAACAGAGAGTGGGGGTAAATGGGCAATACTCAGACCAGAAGAGCATCACCAGTGGGGTGCCGCAGGGCTCGGTGCTTGGACCCGTACTCTTCAACATCTTTATAAACGATCTGGACATAGGTACGACGAGCGAGGTGCGGACAACATGAAGTTATTCAGAGTAGTGAAGACGCAGGGGATTGCGAAGATCTACAACGTGACATAACCAGGCTCGAGGAATGGGCACTGAAATGCAGATGAGATTCAACGTGGATAAATGTAAAGTAATGAATGTCGGTAAGAAAAATCTCAGGCAAGAGTACAGGATGTCTGGGGCGGTACTTGGAGAGACCTCCCAGGAAAGGGACTTGGGAGTTCTGATCGACAAGTCGATGAAGCCATCCACACAATGTGGGGCGACGGCGAAAAGGGCGAACAGAATGCTAGGAATGATAAAGAAGGGGATCACAAACAGATTGGAAAAGGTTATCATGCCGCTGTACCGGGCCATGGTGCGCCCTCACCTGGAGTACTGCGTACAGCACTGGTTGCCGTACATGAAGAAGGACACGGTACTACTCGAAAGGGTCCAGAGAAGAGTGACTAAGATGGTTAAGGGGTTGGAAGAGCTGCCATACAGTGACAGATTATAGAAACTGGGCCTCTTCTCCCTCGAACAGAGGAGATTGAGAGGGGACATGATCGAAACATTCAAGATACTGAAGGGGATAGATTTAGTAGATAAGGACAGGTTGTTCACCCTCTCCAAGGTAGGGAGAACTAGAAGGCACTCTTTAAAGCTGAAAGGGGATAGATGCCGTACAAATATAAGGAAGTTCTTCTTCACCCAGAGAGTGGTGGAAAACTGGAACGCTCTCCCAGAGGCTATCATAGGGGAAAACACCCTCCAGGGATTCAAGACAAAGTTAGACAAGTTCCTACTGAACAAGGACGTACGCTGGTAAGGCTAGTCTCAGTTAGGGCATTGGTCTTTGACCAAAAGGGCCGCCGCGTGAGCGTCCTGCTGGGCGCGATGGACCACTGGTCTGACCCAGCAGCGGCATCTCTTATGTTCTTATGCCTTCTGGCTCCACACTGCAGCTTGAGTTCTCAAGCAAAGTTCTAGGCATCATTATCGATTCTTCTCTTTCTTTCACTTACCATCTTAACTCCTTGGCGAAGTCATACTTTTTCAGCCTCCACATGCTGAGGAAAGTGAGATCCTGCTTCCACCAACAACATTTTGCCATCCTTGTACAATCTATCATCCTCTCTAGACTAGACTACTGTAACTCCATCTATTTAAGTCTAACCAAAAAAAGTGTTCAAATACTTCAGCGGATTCAGAACACTGCAGCCAGGCTGATCTTCGCAAAAAGCAAATACGATCATGTTTCCCCACTCCTGTCCAAACTTCACTGGCTTCCAATAATTTCCAGCGTTCACTTTAAATGCGCCTGCCTAACTTTTAAGATCCTACACGGCATCCTCCCTCCTCTATTTCCACTATCTTGGAACTCCTTGAGTCCTGATTCCACCAGATTCCACCAGATCCAAACTTAAACTATCCTTCCCTACGCTAAAATGTATCCACTATGTGGGAAAATTAGGGAAATCTCTCTTCTTCAAAATCACCGAGCTCTGGAATAACCTTACTGCCCCACTACACAATCTGGGCTCCTTCTAACCATTCCGAAAGCACCTGAAAACTAGGCTATTCACAAAAATGTAATGCTCTCTTCCCCCTATACTCATCCTCCAACCCCATTATGCTGTTCCTTCCTTACATTAAGCTCTTGTAAACCGCGCCGAGCTCTGTAATTATGGAGAGGATGCAGTATATAAACATAAGGTTTAGTTTAGTTTACTAGGAAATACCTGGCAGATTCCAAAGTGTAGATCCACCCTTGTTGCTTACTCCCATTGGATAAGTGGTAGCTGTCCCAAAGTCTTATTGGCTAATAATTGTTTATGAACTTTCCCTCCAGTAACCTGTTGTTGTTGTTAGGTGCCATTGACTCATGCTCAAGAACTAGCGACTTGATGAATTGCGGATCTAAAAAGAAATCAGTTTTGTGCTAGTACGGAAAGGTCCTCCAGCGTCATTCCCAAGGTTGTTTTCAACATGTCCAGCCATCTGATTGCAGGTCGCCCTCTTCGCCTGGTTCCTTCAATCTTCCCAAACATGAAGTCCTTCTCCAGTGATCTCTCTCTTCTGATGGTGTGACCAAAATAAGACAGTCATAACTTCATCATTTGGGCTTCGAGTGACATAGCCGGTTTGATCCAGAATCGATTTGTTAGTTCTTCTGGCAGTCCACGGCACGCCTAGAATCCTTCTCCAGCACCAAAGCTCAAATGAGTCAATCTTCTTTCTGTCTTATTTCTGTAGTGTCTAGCTTTCACATCTGTTACTGATCACTGAGAAAATGAGTGTGTGGACAAGTCTGATCTTCGTTTGGAGTGTTACCTCCTTGCCTTTGAATACAGTAACCTGTACAAACCCTTTCTAACATCTGTGTCAGATGCCTTGACAACATCTTCCCACAACAAATGCCACAGTTTGTGTGTTGTGTGAGAAAAGTATTTTCTCCAATTTCTTAATAAATGTGTCAAGTTTCATGAAATGCTCCCTAGACTTTGTGTTCTTTATTCACACGTTCCACCTCTCCTCATGAATTTATAGATCTCTTTCACTGCCATCTGCCACACCCAATATTCAATATGAATTTCAGCATTTTCTAATCATTATAAATGATGTTTTGATTCATACACTAATGATATTTCTTAGCACTTATTGAACTAACAAATGAAAGGAAGCTGTATCAAAATATTTCTTAATGGTTCGGAGTTTCCAAAGAACTGAGAAACATTTCCTGAGTAACAAATCTGTGTGTTGTTCTAAGGTAAGGTGTCGATCTAAAGTCACTCCCAATATTTTTATGAACTGTTCTATAGGATAGTCAAAACCATTCAGATGTATTATTGGTTCTTTAATCTTGTCACTAGGATTTGCAAGAAAAAATTTAGTTTTTCAGGGTTCAGTTTCAATTTGAAATCAATCAAACCGCTTTGAAGTATGGTTGTATAACTACAAAAAAAGCAGTATACAAGTCCCAATCCCTTCCCATATAGCTGTAAATAAGTAAAACCTAGCATAAAGATCAAACTAGTTTTATTCAGGCAGTTTTGTTTCTGAGAACCTGGGAACACCTAAGTTTACTCTGTAATCACTGTCTTGCTTTACCAAACCTTATAACAGCTGCATTGCGCTAAAACTGTCCTTAAAGTCGGTGTAATTTAATTCAGTTTGGAGGGTGTGGCTAGGATTTTGTGGTGGTAGAGGCAGATTCAATTGTTTTGGTGCATCAAGCTAGTGAGCAACTCAGGGGCACAGGCAGAAACTTGTGCTGGGCTTTGAGCACCAGCTAGCTTCACTTTAGTGTACCATGTTATGGGAACACAGTGCAAAAAGTGAGTTTCACACATGAGCTAACCATGTGCAAAAATTTGCACAACAACAAGTACAGAGCACATTTAAATTCATGCTAATGAAGCTATTAGTTGTTCAGCACAGATCCAGAGAAGTGTGAAGAAGACCAAAATACTCAGCTCAGTGCTGAGGCTTTAACGCAAGATTTGGGGACATAACTAGATATAGCACAAAACAAAAGAAAGGAAAATAAGTTTTATTGGATGTGTTTTTGAAAGTAGAACCTTCTTCAGGTTAGGGATGGCGAAAACAGAAAGTAGTTGCGCTCCGATTTTAACAAACATGCGGTGTCGGTGGCCAGCGCCAGCCAACGATAAGCTGAGTGACGGTAGTGAAAAGATGATCTCTCATCTCTCTGCAGGTGATTTTAAGGTGCTGGGAATGGGAAAAGGAGGGTCTGGGGTACAACAGAGGGGCAAGTTGGAGAAGGGAGCTGGGGGCTTGGAGATGGGACTGACGCAGCTCTGAAGACCAAGAAGGGGGCAGGTAGGAGAAGAGACATGGGGCTGATGTGAGACTGGGAATGACAAAAAGGGATCTATGCTGGGAGATGGTAGGGGTAATAGAAGGGGTCTGATGCTGGACACAGGCGGCAGAAGGGGGCTAATGCTAGCATTGGAAGAAGGGTCGGATGCTAGGGTAGGAGAAGGAGTCTGAGATAACACAGGGCTGGGGACAGGGGTTAGAGAAGGAATGTAATACTGGGCCTGACAGAAGGGGAATTGTTGAAGTTTTAATTTATATTTACGCAATATTTAACAATCATATATCAGAAAACAGGCACAAATAATATACAGTATATAACTCTGAGTCCCCCCCAAAAGACAGAAGGGGAGAAAAAAAGAAAAGCTCATAGAGGGATTTTAATAACCAAAAGAAATTAGCATATTATTAAATAACAGCTGTAGAGCGATTTTCATTTTCTTTATACTTCTAAGATCCAGTAAACTTCTTTGACCTGGCTCTAAGTTTCAGTTAGGACAGGAAACTTATGCTGGGTTTCACTAAACGGTGCTAGAGGTTTTTAGTGCGAGCTGGCAAGGTAAATGCTAATCTAATCTAATCTAATCTAATCTAATCCTTAGGTTTGTATACCGCATCATCTCCACGTTCGTAGAGCTCGACGCGGTTTACAGTAGGAGAAATAGGAAGGAACTACAACAGAGGGTTAGAGGTAGAAGTGTGAAGAAAATTTAGAGGACTTGGGATGCCAAGATATAAGAGTTCCGACACTCATAGGAATTCTTTGAGCTTCGAAGCATTTACCTCGCCAGCCCGCAATAAAATACTCTAGCACTGTTTAATATAAGCTGCCCTTAGTATCCAATAAATGCTGCAACTGCTTAGGATCATAGAAAATATATCTTGTAAATCCAAATCGAAGCAATCATTTAAGTGGAAAACGCAAGAGAAAAGTATCATCATTTTGTACTACCCGTGTTTGCAGGGTTAGGAACCACTTATGCTGATTCCGTGTTGCCCTACTCACATCAGGAAAACACCAAATTTGGGGGTCAAAAAACAGTTCGGCTCTGTGTTGAAAGTTAAGTGTCAGTACATGATTTCAATCCACTCAAAGGGAAAAGTTACTAGTAGAGTTGCTCTAGTATCTACATTCAAGTTTTATTCAAGTTTATTAGGATTTTATATACCGCCTATCAAGGTTATCTAAGCGGTTTTTACAATCAGGTACTCAAGCATTTTCCCTCTCTGTCCCGGTGGGCTCACAATCTATCTAACGTACCTGTCTTTCAAGGTAAGAGGCTACGGAAAACTAAATTTATTCAGAATAATATAACAACTAATCTTAAATGTATATAGAGGGTCCTCAGACTTAACAACTCTGCCCAGGAACCCCTGTTTAGGCAAGTTGCTGGTTCTCATTTACCCAAATTCAGACACATTTAAACTATCTAGGGCTACCGATAGTAGCCCTAGATAGCCCCTTGTTCCTTAGTATTCCGTTTCCTTGCTGGTATATAATAGCTATGCTTTACTAATAGGTAGTATAGCTTCTGTTGGAATTTTAAGAATGACAGTCATATATTTTTTGATCAAGTTCATGCATGACATTGCCAGCAATTTAGAAAAATTTAAAAAAATCTGAGATTAAATTTTCAATGTGTATTTTCCAGCTGTTCATATTTACAGTGTAACATAACATAATCCTGTATAATCTTACCCTGCACTTCCTGCGTTATCAAATTCGTCTCAAAGCTTTCCAATTTTTGCTTTCCATTTTTTGTGTCTATTTCCAGTGTTGATACTTTAGCATTTAAAGATGTTAAGTTCAACTCTACTTGTTTCAAATTTTTACTTACTTTCAAGTCCAAACAAGCAATAGCTTGCCAAATCGATTCCAGAGTTACTGGACCAAATAGTATCATCTCCACCGCACCGACTGCTGAAGGAGTGGGGGGAGCTTTAACTCTAGTTCCCCCTACTATCAATGGATTTCCTTCCTGTTTCGGGTCAAGAGTACTCTGCGGCTTCTGACCCACAGTTACTGACTGTAGCTCTTGATCACACCCAGGTTTACCATCTGTGTTCTCTCTAGCGGCAAGTTTCTAGCCCCAGGCAATCACCCTGCACCAGAGAACTAGTAGCCACAGGTTGAAGTTGGGTACAGGCTGGTGGACTCAGTGATATCATTTTGGACTTCCTTCTCCTATGCCAGCAAGAAAGCCTCCTATATCGCCCAAAGAGGGAAAAGTAAACTGAGTTATTGCAGGCTGAAAGAGGAACTGACAAAGTTTCCTTTTCATCCTTCCTCTTCTTTTCCCCATTGCTTCAGACTCTGAAGCAATAAACAATAAAAGAAAAAAATCAGCGATCAGGAGCAACCAGCCAGTCCTACTGGAACAGCCATCTTAACTCCTTGCCAGAAATGTCATACTTTTAAATTCACATTCTACTACATGTATTCCTATGGTTACCATATTTAAGATTCTTACAACTTATTTCTTTGCTTATTCACTAAAATGTAGCCATGGGTAAGCCCACCCACTTTGGGCTCAGACCCACTCAACAGCAACATACTGCTGTGGTAGCTGGTGGGGATCCCTAAGCTCCACCAGCTGAAGAGTTCCTTGAAGGTACCCAGGAACATCTGTGCCCAGCTCCGCAGTCAGCAGCTATTTCCTGAGTCACTAATGCTGGTATTTTATGCATGCGCAGTTATCATGCATGCACGGAAACTGAGTATATTCAGGATAGGATTACCCCTAGACCTGCTCCAGGCCTACCTGTTACACCCAGCTCCGCTTTCAGCTCCACCCCAGCCCCCACCCCCCCCCTCCCCCCGGCTGCCTTTTCATCAGGCACGAAGGCATCTGCGCTTGCACAGATGCCCCCACCTGACACGATTTCTTTTCAAAACCCAAATAAAGTGCCGGGTTTTGAAAAGCCATCCGGACCCCCTGGACATGCCCTCAAAAGGAAGACATGTCCCGGGAAATCCGGACGTCTGGTAACCCTAACTCAGGAGTTCTGGCATTGGCAGCTTAGGAAGGAGCTGCCGACTGCCAAGCTGAGAACAGGTGTTTCTGGGCGCCTTCGAAGAGATCTCCAGCTGGCAGGGTTTGAGGATCCCAGACAGCTCAGGTATTTATAGTTTCTTTTTAACAGTTGAATCTGGGCTAGTGCCTCAAAGGGGGTGAGGTGGAGAGAACATCTGGTGCCCACCCATTTCCTGCTTAGCCCACCCAAAATCTGTTCAGTCTATGCTAAAGCAGCAATAAAAGAAGGATAAATTGGCCTCACATGGAGAAACAGCAAAACACAAAGCAAGGCAATGGCCACTAATGTATCACGTTGTGATATTCCAGTGGCCATTCATTGCCTTGCTTTGTGTGTCTGTTAAAAACTATTCCTACTTGCATAGAAACATGATGGCACTTCCAGCTATATCCAGTGCTGTAATTCAGTTTCACACAGACACAGAATCAGACTCATGTTCAGAGAAAGAAACAGAGCTGCCAAGCGACTCAGTCTCTGGCACACACTCTTGGCATCTATATCCCAGTGTCACGAGCGGGGTTCCTCAAGGGTCGGTGCTGGGACCGCTCCTGTTTAACATATTCATCGACGACCTGGAGGTGGGAACAAAATGTGAGGTCATCAAATTCGCTGATGATACCAAACTATTCAGCAGGGTTGAAACCACGGTAGATTGCGAGGATCTCCAAAGGGATCTTACGACACTGGAAGAATGGGCAAAAAAGTGGCAAATGAGCTTCAACGTGGGGAAGTGCAAGGTCATGCATGTAGGGAGAAGGAACCCGATGTTCACTTACAAAATGGGGGGAACAATGCTAGGGGTCAGTAAGCTGGAAAGAGACCTGGGAGTGATGGTAGACACGACATTGAAGGCGTCGGCACAGTGCGCCACAGCCTCGAGGAAAGCAAACCAAATGTTAGGTATCATTAAGAAGGGTATCTCGACCAGAACGAAGGAAGTCATCCTGCCACTGTACCGGGCTATGGTGCGCCCCCATCTGGAATACTGTGTACAGTACTGGTCACCGTACCTCAAAAAGGACATGGCAATGCTTGAGGGAGTCCAGAGAAGAGCAACTAAACTGATTAAGGGTATGGAAAACCTTACATACACTGACAGACTGAAAAGGCTGGGGCTGTTCTCCCTGGAGAAGCGGAGACTCAGAGGAGACATGATAGAGACCTTCAAGATCCTGAGGGGCATCGAAAAGGTTGACAAGGACAGATTTTTCAATTTGAAAGAAACCACAAAAACAAGGGGCCACTCGATGAAATTGAAGGGGGACAGGTTTAGAACAAACGCAAGGAAATTTTTTTTCACACAGAGGGTGGTGGACACATGGAACACCCTTCCGGAAGCCGTGATAGGAAATAGCACAGTACAGGGTTTCAAGGAAGACCTGGATAGGTTCCTGGAGGACAAAGGGATTGAGGGGTACAGATAAGAGCAGTGGAAGGTTTAGAGATAAATGTAGAGGTAGGTATAAAATTAGTCAGGGACTGCTGCTCAGGCAATATGCCTGATGGGCCGCCGCGTGAGCGGACCGCTGGGCGGGATGGACCTCTGGTCTGCCCTGGCGGAGGCGACTACTTATGTTCTTATGTTCTTATGTTTTTTGTTGTATCTGTAGACCTGCTCCATGCACTAGAAATCAACATTATAGTTCCCAGAATGCACCAGGAAGCTGGTGGGAAAACATCAAGACTGGACTGAAGTCTCCATTCAGATACCAGGACAGTTAGCAGCTGTGCAGTCAGAAATTCGACATGCATACTAGCTTCAAGCAAATCTCTCTCATTTCGTTTTCTCGCCATTCTCCTGGCAGTCCCCCACTCCAAACATTTTTCTGCAAACAAAGAGCTTTTGAAACCAGCACAGATACTTACTGAGAACACAAAGCCCTTCCAGTCTGCTTCTGTCCTATAGTCAGCCTGCACAAATTAGAGCCATTTTCCTAGAAATTCTCTGCTCTATATCCTCCCCCTTTCCAGAACCATTTCTAAGCAATGCTGAGATCTCAACAACTAGAACTAGAGTTTGTCTCACAGCTGCAGCCATGGAGGTGCTCAAACCCAGCACTGCATTATCATACATTTTTGCACAGAAATACTCAGGGGTCTGTAGCAAGGGGTGGGCAAGCAGGCAACCTCTCAGAGCACCTTGCTACCCTTTGAGCTGGTCTGTGATCTGTGAACGCTGTGATCTGAAAAAGTGAAGGGAGCCACTGGTTTGCCCAGCAACTGCGCTGGCAGATCTGCATCCTCAGCTTGGCAGTGCTACAGCTCCTTTGATCCAGATATTGTGATGGCATCAATCTACTACATAATGTTTTAGAACTCCACTCCTTCTCCTGGAAGGTGCAACAAATCACTGTGTGCAGCCATTTTAATTGCACAGTGAATAAAAACTCCTTCCCTACCAAGGGTAAGGTGACCATATGCCCGTTTTGAATGGGACCGTCCCATTTTCAGATCCCCTGTCCCCAAAATGTCCCGTTTTCAGGGACAGCATCCCGAAGCTGTGTGCGGGGACAACGGGACAGGTAATTGCTTCCTGTCCCTCTCTGCTGCACAAAAAAAAAAGCCTCCCTCCAGCGCCCGATTCAAACCCCCCTGGTCCGCCGCCGCTGCTCTCCTTACCTCCCTGCTGCTGCTGCTAATCGCCGCCCAGAAGCCTTCTTCCCGATGTCAATTCTGATGTCGGAGAGGACGTTCCAGGCCAGCCAGGCAGCGATTGGCTGGCCCGGAACGTCCTCTCCGAAGGCTTCTGGGCGGCGATTATCATCATCATCAGCAGCAGAGAGGTAAGGAGAGAGGCTGGCAATCAGCTTTGCCAGCAGCAGTGGTGACGGACCAAGGGGGGGAAAGGAAGGAGGGAGGGAAGGAGATAGGCAGGCAAGCAGGCTGGCTTTGGCGCGGCAGGGAGGGAGGGAGGTAGGCAGGCAGGCAGGCTGGCTTTGGGGGTGGGGATGGGACAAAGTCTGGAAAGCAGTGAGGGGGACATGGGAAGGAGGCACTGGGGGCACTAAGGACATAGGAAGGGGCACTAAGGACATAGGAAGGAGGCACTGGAGGCACTAAGGACACAGGAAGGGGCACTAAGGACATAGGAAGGAGGCACTGGGGGCACTAAGGACATAGGAAGGAAGGAGGGAGGGAATAGAAAGGGACAACTGTTGGGCCTGAGTGCAGAAAAAAAGAAATGAAAGAAAGGACACATAGTCAGAAGGAAACGCAACCAGAGACTCATGAAATCACCAGACATCAAAGGTAGGAAAAATGATTTTATTTTCAATTTAGTGATCAAAATGTGTCAGTTTTGAGAATTTATATCTGCTGCACTATATTTGTCTATTTTTCTATAGTTACTGAGGTAACATTGCATATTTTAAAGTCATCTGCCTTAACATCTTTGAAACCCCCCAAATATAAATAATAATTAACATTTTCTCTGCGTATAGTGTGCTTTATAGTTTTTTAAAAATTTTATGGTTACCATTATGAATTAATAAGATATCACGTGTACATGAAAAATGAATGGAAGAAATTGGGGGTGGGGGTGGGGGCGGAGCTAAGATGGGATTGGGGTGGGGCTAGGCAGGATTGACAATGAATACATGTCCCCTTTTGATGAAAAAAATAAATGGTCACGTTAACCAAGGGCTAATGCAAAAATAATGGACATCCTAAGTAAATTTTCAGTCTTGTTCCCAACCTCCAATCATTCTTCATTGCCCTATGAGCCTCCCCTGATATTTTCATAATTAACAATCATGATTATTCCAATAGCACCCACTCCAGAGTAATCCTGTAAAAATGCACAAATGGATCTTGCATGTTTAAACTTAGGGCTCCTTTTACGAAGGTGCACTAGCGCACCTTTGTAAAAGGAGCCCTTAGTTTTCTGTGTATACATTCTTATCTTAGCTCACCAAGCATATCATACTGCAGTTCCTCAATATCTGCATTCAGGCTCTGATTATATAAATGGCATCTAACTCTTAGATGCTGTTTATAGAATTTCACCTAGCAGTGCCTTAGCATTCACAGGCACCTTTAGGCATTGAATCCTTAGGCGCACTGCCATTTAGGCCAGGGTTTTCTTGGCCTAAATGAGTGCACCTAAGGTAAGCACTAAGTAGCACCTAAGTCAGTCCTTTCCCAAACTTCTCCCTAAATCTGTCCCTAAACATGCCTACTTGCCATGTAGGCGCCTCGGTGTAGACACCTACCTCAAAGTGGTAGGCACTTACTGGCAAATTAATTTTTTTAAATCATTTTTAAATTGTATTTTAATGGTGCTTTCAATTATCAGTGCTGATTAAGCCAACTAAAAAAATTAAATTAGGCACCTATATCAGCTAGGCACGCCAATTTAGACACCTAACTAAAGGCGTCTTTTATAGAATCAGAGTCTCAGTGCTCATCCCTTATCAACCTATTTAAACACGTTGATCGTCTCAAGCCAACTTTTTAGTTATTCCCTTCTTGTAGCACCTTCTCTATGAAACTATCTTCTGCTGGTACTGAGGTTTGAGCCTTCTGTTCTGAAATTTAAAAAGGCCTTGAAAACATGGCTGTTTAAACAGACTTTGAGGACCTAGATTTGATTTTTTTTTTTTTTTTGGAGCTTTCCAGAATGGCTCATTTTCTTACCCCCCACCTTTTACAAAACTGTAATGCAGTTTTTATTACCGCAGTGGTGGTAACAGCTCCAATGCTCATAGAATTCCTATGAGCGTTGGAGTTGTTACCACTGTGGCTGGCTCTAGAAACTGTGCTATGGTTTTGTAAAAGTGTGTGTGTGTGTGTGTGTGTGTGTGTGAGGGGGGGGGTAATGTGTTTCTGTTTACTTAGTGATGCTTAATGCTTATGAAATGTTGTGTTACATATTCTACCTGGTGTGTTTTCCTGGTCTTTTATTATACTTTTTCCTTCTGCTGTTTTCTTTTCTCATATTATTCTTATATATTACATTATGTAACACGATTTTTGTTCCCGGGCAGTAAGTATAATTTCCTAATTGCTTATGCTTAAAAAGTATAGAAAATGTCTATTTCCATAAAACTTTCCTTTTGTGACCAGGATAGTCAAATTTTGCAATTTATTTCAAACATGAAAACACCAAATTTCCATCTTTTCATTTTTATAAAGTCATAAAAAGTAACATGAATCACAATTAACATGTATTTATATTGAAGTTATAAAAAGCTGAGCACAGAAGATTTAGAAGCGTGTAGTTTTTCAAGATTTGCAATTATATAGTAAATCACTTTCATGAATCAGCCACCAGATATAGTCTTCCATCATGTTCTCATTATATTATCTTTAGTAGTGGCATTTGAACTCCAGTATATCCTGGTGGAAGCGCTTACCTTGCTCCTCTGAGTATGCTCCCATGTTCTCCTTCAATGTCTCAAGATGAGCATCAAGGACATGGACTTCAAGAGACAATTTACTGTAATTTTTCACCAGATTCTCAACCAACTATTAAGTTTTCAATCTTGTGATTGTCCAGGAAGCCCCGAACCACTGCAACAAAGCTATTCCAAGCCACTTTCTCCTTCCCAGTTAGCTTCTTGGGAAATTCCTTGCACTCCAGAATTTTCTTTATCTGTGGTCCGATGAAGGTACCAGCTTTGACATTTGCCTCAGACAGATTAAGGAAGATGTCTTGAAGGTACTTGAAGGCTGTTGATGCCTTATCTAGAGCTCTGACAAATTGTTTCATTAGATCCAATTTGATGTGCATTAGTGGCATCAGCACCTTCTGGGGTCCGCCAGTGGTTCCCATTTGATGTTGTTTCTTTCCACAGAGAACTTGGTCAACTATGACCAGTCCCACCTTTGATAGTGATCATTTGTGTCCCTGTTGTCCCAAAGGCAGAGCTAGCAGGGAAACTCAGTAAAACTGCCTTGGAGACCCATTAGGAATGCCACCATTTTGAAGTCTCTGATGACTTCCCAGCCATACTCATCATACTTCAAGGCACCTAGTAAGGTCTTGATGCTGTTGTAAGCCTCTTTGAGGTGCATTGAGTGAGCTAGTGGAAGAGATGGTAATTGTTCCCGTTATGGAGCAGCATGGCTTTGATGCTCCTGGATCAGCTGTCAATGAAGGGACGCCAGCCACTCTTTCAGATTACAGGTGATTACAATTGCCTCAGATAGACTAGTCACATTGTGGCAGAAGTAGAGCCCATCTTGATGGGTGAAGAAGGTAGAAAAAACTTGGTGATGCTTCCTTTGATCTGTGACTTGCACACTTTCATCAAACAAATTCCACTGCTTTGAGCCTAGATGGCAAAAGCTCGGCATTGGACTTGGTGAGACCAAGATCTCGAATCAAGTCATTGAGGTCTTTTTGGTTTAGATAGTATGGATTTCTTTTATCAGCTGCATCACTGATATTGTAAACTGGATCTACAATGTCTCCCTCACTCTATGACCTGCTACTCTCTTCTGAAGACAGCTGCTCTCTCTCTCTGGGGAAGTGGGTATGGGAGCTCAGGGTAACGTGAAACCGGGGTGATGGATGAAGCAATGTCAGGATATGTGACTACAGATGCTTGCTTGCCAATTCTATGGAAGGTTCTTCCATGCAAAAGTAGCAGTTGCTTGAGTGGTCAATGGGTTCCCGCCAAATTCTTGGGATAGCAAACTTCATGGCTCTCTTTTCCCCTGTACCATCCTGTAATAGAACAAAATGAAATTGTGATAATGAAAACAATAAATTTATTTCACTATGACTAATGTATATGAGATTCTTGCAACTTATTTCATATATGATATATTTTCAAATAACATTGAAAATTTTAAAATGTAAATATTTTTTAAAATTAATCATTCTAAGAAATTTTATAGCAGAAAATTCTGCCATACTAATGAGAAACAAAATTGTCTTACCTTCCAGAGTTTTTTGGAATGTTCTGCAAAAAAGATAAATTTCAAAATATCAGTGTCCTGGTCCCAAAAGCAAAATTTAAGGGGTACGATAGCTATTTTATATACTTTTGTGACATAGGCAATTAAGAAAAACCACTTATTACCCAGAAACAAAAAAAAAGTAAAAAAGTTTATTACAGTTCTCCCCCGCGAATTCACGGTCCCGGTCATTCGTGGTATTTTCCAACCGCGAATGACCGGGCAGGAGAGGGTAGCTGGAGCGCTGGCGAGTGAAGGAAATCACTCGTGGTATGCTCCGACCGCCTCTTCCGTACTAAAGTTGGGCCTCACCAATCAGGAGCTGCTTTGACACACAGCTCCTGATTGGCGAGGCCCGATTTTAGTACAGGAAGAGGCGGTCAGAGCATACTGTAAGTGATTTCCTTCACTCGCCGGCGCTCCGGCTGCCCTCTCCTGTCTCCCCTGCTAAAAACTGTATTTGCGGTTTTTCAATATTCGCTGGAGTTCCTGGACAGGGGAATACTGTACATACCACCTCTTCTATTAAACTGTGCTAGCAGTTTATAGCACAGAAAGCCGCGCTGAATGGCCTGCGCAGCTCCCGACGCTCATAGGAACTCTATGAGCGTCTGGAGCAGCATGGGCCATTCAACACGGCTCCCCGCGCTAGAAACTGCTAGCGCAGTTTAATAGAAGAGGCCCATAGTGTTAAACTGCTTTGATACATGTTGGTGTGAAAGGCAGTGCAACAAATTAACTAACTACCGTATTTTTTGTTTTATAAGACACACCCGTTCATAAGATGCACACCCCTGTAGAGGAGGAAAAATCAAGGAAAAAAAATTTCCTCCTCTACAGGGGGGTGCGTCTGGTGCTGGGAAGCCTGAAGCAGCAAGAAGCAGCCCGCCTGCAGCCACCCTTAGCTGAAGGAGCCCGCCCGCAGCCCACAGCCCGAAGCCGCCTGCAGCCAAAGCAGCCCACCTGCAGCCCACAGCCTGAAGCCTCCCACAGTCCGATGCCGCCCGGTACCTTTTTAAAGTTGCGGTGGTCCAACGTGCTCTCCTGCTGAATGGCTGGCTTTGGTAGCAGAGCGGCGCGACACAGGAGCGCGACCTTTGTGCTTCCTGCCTGGTCCCGCGCCGCTCAGTGATTGGCTGATGTCAGTTCTCGGCGCGGGACCAGGCAGGAAGTGCAAAGGTTGCACTCCAGCATCGCACTGCTATGCTACCAAAGCCAGCCGTCCAGCAGGAGAGAACGCTGGACCACTGCAACTTAAAAAAAGTACAGGGGGGGAGGTGTATTTGCTACATAAAACACACCCACTTTTATATCCCCTTTTTGAGGGTGAAAAAAGTGCGTCTTATGGAGTGAAAAATACGGTAACTAACTAAATAAATGAGGGCAACCTTCAAAAGTTCCTCCATCTTCACTTTTCCCTACATATGTCTTTGATTCTCCCATTCCCATCCCCCTACCCCTCACCCCAGCATCTGTCTTCTCCCACCACACCCTCTGCATCAGCCCCTAGCCCCCTACTCCCATTTCCAGCTGACATCTCTAACCTGCTCCTTTCTCCCAGGCCTAGTATTACATCTCTTCTTCAACCCCTATCCCCAGTCCTGTGTTATCTCTGAGCCTCCTTCTTCTACCTCCAACATCAGGCCCTTCTTCCTGCCATAGCATTAGCTCCCTTCTGTCACCTGTTCCCAGCATCTCACAATAAAAACCCCTTTTACCATTCATCTTTTTAAATGGCTATTTCTCCAGGTAAACAGGCTATTAGAAAATCACTGTATTTGTATATACTGTATTAAACACGCACATGTATATAACACACGTGCATATAATGTGCAAACTGCATGTCTGTGTAAAAATAAACATAAATAATGTACCCATAAATATACCACACACTGTATAAATACAAGTTTATTTTCTAAAACAAGAGAATTATAAAATTAATGCATTTGTTTTTAAGGGCTTTTCTTTTTAGGTTTGTGCAGGTATTATTAATGCATGAAACCTGCAAAAAAACTAAAAAGAAAAAGGCCTTAAACCAAACACACTAATTTTGCAACTTGCGAATCTAAGTAAAAAAAAAACCCAAACAATGGTAAAATGTGCTCAAACATATAGGGCCTGATTCTATAAATGGCGCCTGGCTTAATTGGTATGATAATTGAAAACGCCATTAAAAGTCAATTAAAAATGGTTAAGGTCTGCACTGAAATCAGCAAGGTGCCTACACGAAAAGTAGGTGTGGTTAGGGGGCGGAGTTTGGGTGTGCAAAGCGTTAGCACTGGTATTTTAGGCCAGGAAAACCCTGGCCTAATACACTAGTTCCTAACTCGGTTTAGGTGTTGATAGGTGTGATTCTACAAATGGCACCTAAATTTGATTGAAATGCGGTAGGCACAATTTCCCTAGGCACCTGCCTATTTAAGCACCATTTATAGAATCAGGGCCATAACGTGCAGGGGGAAGGCGTGACTTGTAAAAACACATATAGTGCATGCATTATGGGCCAAATTCTATATATGACGCCCAAAAAATTGGTGCAGGTCAGCCTGGCGCTCAGTGCAATTCTATAAAAGGCTCCCGCTATATAAAGAATTGTTCTTAGCAGCTGTATGTGCCATAACATTTAGGCGCACCCATTTAGGACAAGGAAAACCAGGCCTAAATGCCTGTACCTAAGTTGTGAGCAAATCGGACGCATTCTATATTGGTGCGTCCAACTTTTAGGAACACCCAAAATCTGCCCCTGCTACTCCCCTGGCCATGCCTCCTTTTGAGATTCACACACTAGAAGTGACATGCACTACTTTATAGAATGTGCCTACCAAGCATGTGATTAAGGAAGATTAGGTTCTTACCTCAATAATCTTCTTTTTTGTAGATGTGTCTAGTGGTCCTGAACCGTAGGGTCCTGTATTTGAATCCGTAAGTTGCTTGCAGAAAACTTGTTTTCAACTCAGCCTCCTTCCCAGGGAGTTGCTCTTGCCCCTTCAGTTTGTACAAAAGCAATCAAGCAGCACTATAATGAAAGATATAACTGGAAAGAGGGAAAGGGGAGGAATCCCCAACAGTACAATTCTGTTCTGCTCTGTAACAAACATTACCAATAAACATTATAACATACAAACAGCTGTTATAAAAATAGATTTTAAAATGTGTACAACCACCACTAAACTTACATAGATCTCGTAGTTACTCATGTGTCCCACTATCTAGTGGAGACTTGAAGCAGACTATACACTTTCTGGAGCGGTCTCTTTCTTTTCTTTTTTTCAGCTCTCCTGAAAAGCAGGATTTCTCCAGCACCATTCTGATTCTAAGGCAGAAGGCAGGTGAAGCCCATATACAGGGCAGGGTTTCAGGACCACTAGACCAGTGTTTTTCAACCTTTTTTGGGCAAAGGCACACTTGTTTCATGAAAAAAATCACGAGGCACACCACCATTAGAAAATGTTAAAAAATTTAACTCTCTGCCTATATTGACTATATATAAAGTAATTCTCTTGAATAGGAATCAAATAAACACAAAGAAAGTATTTTATAATTACTTTATTATGAAATAAAAATTATAAAAATTATAAAATACTTTATTCAGTGCGAAACCTGGGCCTGTTTGGCTGAACACAAAGCTGATATTCTGGCTGGAATGGAAGAAAGACACACACGTACCTCTTCGTCAACAGCTCTCAGTCTCTCTCTGTATTTGGTTTTTATAGCATACAAAAATAGACAAATATACCCTCCATCCTTTTTATTAAACCACAATAGCAGTTTTTAGCGCAGGGAGCTGCGCTGAATGCCCAGCACTGCTCTTGACGCTCATAGGCTCCCTGCGCTAAAAACCACTATTGCGGTTTAGTAAAAGGTGACCATATTGTAAAATATAGACAGCAGATATAAATTCAGAACTGTGCATAGTAAGTGAAGGGAAGTTTTCATCTCTGGGAATTTACCCAGTTAACTATTAAGTTATTTGGGCAAATTCCTTTGAAAACTGTGGTAATACTGCCTCCACTTTGCTAAATTTAAAATAAAATCATTTTTCCTACCTTGTCTGGTGATTTCTGGTTGCACTTTCTTCTTCTGACTGTGCATCCAATCTTTCTTCCCTTCTATCAGCCTATATGCTTTCTCTCCTCCACACCTCATTCCCTCCCCCAACTTTTTCTTCCTCTCTCCCTGACCTTTCTTTCTTTTTTTCTGTTTCTCTTCTTTCCTTCTGTTTCCCTGCCTGCCCCCTTTCTTTCTTTCTCCCTGCCGTTCCCCAAGCCACTGCCACTGCCGCTGCCATCGGGGAACAGGACCCACCAATGGATAACAGGCCCCAAAGCCGACGCATGCTCTCCCTGACGTCAATTCTGCAATCGGAGAGGAAGTTCCGCCCAGCCAGGCTGGTGATTTCTGGTTGCACTTTCTTCTTCTGACTGCATCCAATCTTTCTTCCCTTCTATCAGCCTGTATGCTTTCTCTCCTCCACACCTCATTCCCTCCCCCAACTTTTTCTTCCTCTCTCCCTGACCTTTCTTTCTTTTTTTCTGTTTCTCTTCTTTCCTTCTGTTTCCCTGCCTGCCCCCTTTCTTTCTTTCTCCCAGCCTCCTGTCCAGCAGTAACTCTCTTCCCTTCCTCCCCTCCCAGCAGCATCTCTCCGTCTCCCTCTCCAGTAGCAGCTGTCCTTTTTTTTCCTGGCCCAGCAGCTTCCCAGATTCCTTTCCCTCCTCCCCTCCCAGATGCATCTCTCCTTCTCCTTCTCCCTCTCCAGTAGCAGCTGTCCCTTTTTTTTCCTGGCCCAGCAGCTTCCCAGATTCCTTTCCCTCCTCCCCTCCCAGAAGCATCTCTCCTTCTTCTCCCTCTCCAGTAGCAGCTGTCCTTTTTTTCCTGGCCCAGCAGCTTCCCAGATTCCTTTCCCTCCTCCCCTCCCAGAAGCATCTCTCCTTCTCCCTCTCCAGTAGCAGCTGTCCCTTTTTTCCCCTGCCCAGCAGCTTCCCAGACTGATAGTGGTTTTCTCCCCTGCCAGCAGCTCTTCTTACTTCCCAGCGCAGCGATTCACGAAGGCAGCCTCGGGTCCTTTGTTGGGTCGCGCCGCCTCTGAGGAAAGAGGAAGTTGCATCATCAGAGGCAGCCGCGACTCAGCAAAAGCCCCGAGGCTGCCTTCGTGAATCGCTGCGCTGGGAAGTAAAGGAGAGCTGCAGAGAGGGGAGAAAGCCACTGTCGGAGGCTCCCCAAGATCTCTCCGGCCCAGCGCACGTTTCCGATGCTGATCTTGCCGGTCCTGCGCGGACCGGCAGGAAGTTCAAATGAGTCAATCTTGCCGGTCCTGCGCGGACCGGCAAAAATTTCCTGCGGACCGGCGGTTGAAGAACTGTGGATTAGATCGCCAAGACAAAGTGAGTCCTGGGTGATCGACTCACTTTGCCTTGGCGAGCTACTGGCGCCCCTGCCTCGGGCCCCCTGTCAGCTCCGGGCCCGGCGGCCCTGCGGCACACCAGGCAACATCTCGCGGCACACTAGTGTGCCGCGGAACAGCGGTTGAAAAACACTGCACTAGACACATCTATAAGAACAAAGATTATTGAGGTAAGAACCTAATCTTTCTTTCTAGTGCAATGTGTCTAGTGGTCCTGAATCATAGGGACCTACCATACCACAGAGCTTGTCTTTAGGATGGAGGAGCCAAAAGAGGCATCTTTCCTGGCTGTTACATCCACCCTGGTAAAGGTATGGAGGATAGACCATGTAGCCGTTCTGCAGATCTCTTCGGGTGAGCCAACTGAAGGGACACGTATCAGTATCTTGGTAGTTTTCCATAGAATGTTTTGAAGCTGTAAGAAAGCCAGACCCTGTTTGTCTTTCCTTCTTTGAAGATAGTACAAGGACATTTATGTTTGAAAAGATATGTTCTTAACTTGTTGTGATGTGAATTCAATTGTTTTGTTAAGCCGTATTTACAAACAGCTTTAGTTAAGAGGCTTTGCTGGCCAAGGCTTTTCTGACCTTTTGGACTCCAGTCTCCAGATAGAAAAAAATGCTGATGTCTTTAAAGTTTCATATGACCTGTGTCCATATATGGTTTGTGTTTACGTCACATGCTGACAACACTGATTCATGAATGATATAAAAGGGATGTGAAGCTCATAATAAAATTGGACATGTTTTGGAGATCATTTCTTGCCTCTACAATATGTCCCTGGGTGCACCTGTCTTCCAAATGGCAGAGAAAGTATGGGGCAGAAATTGGGACCTAATCCTTTTCAGTTGGGGGCACGTCCGAGATGGGCAGATGATATCACCAATATTTTGTGAGTATTTCTGAATTTTTTTCTGTTCTTTAATACTCACTGGGTAGTGGTGACCTGTACCCACCCTTTTATTTTAAGTTCAAGCTTTGGGTTCTATTACGGAGTTTTTTTGGGAAAAATCTCGGGGTACTTTCAGTAAGTGCCCCTCGTGAATATAAGCAGCTGCCATTCTTTCGGGAAGAATGAAATTATTTATAGAACCCCCCCTGCCCACTCTGTCATTTATAAGGTTAAAACTTTTATAGAGTATAAGATTTTATTGTCTCTTATTCCTGTACCTCGCTTATAAGGTAAGATAAGCGAATATTTTTGCATTGTTATATTGTTTTTGTAATGAGTCATAAAGGCACTTAGGATTCTCCCCCTCCTAGACAGATGAGACTTGTACGGCTGTGTGTGTATGACATTCTTCCTTCAGCTCACATCTTTCTGTGTCACCAATCCTTTCCTGTTTATATGAACACTGAGGTAGGACATGCTGTTATGTGGAATGAATTGCAAGCGCTGTTTGAATCAGTCTAAGATCTTTCCCTTGTAGTTTGTACACAAGCACTATTTCTTGTCTTCCTTTTGAACATACAATAGTTTGATCCTGACTAATTTTGTGCGTTTCTTCTACGGCTGCTTCCTTTGTGTTCTGTGCTGGATCATAAAAAAAAAAAAAAGAAAAAATTCCGTTTTAGAGGCTTTCTTTTTGTGCGGAGCAAAGCTAATGTTTTTTTCACTGACCATCTGGCTGTCTGCCTAAGACTTATTTGCACGTTGTAAATTCTCTCTGTGACAATTTTTTCTGTTTTTATTTGGATATCTAGTTACTGACCTTAAGGAATGTGATTCTGGTTTTCTCTTTCTGACTGAAAGCCATATTTTTCTATTTTGACGGTTTGAATTCTATAATGTACATATGCACTTTGACTGCCAGACCCTGTTCTTTGCTTTCATTATCAGGGTCCATGCATGAATGCTTTTGCCCCTTCCCCTAAACTTCTCAGTTTGGGCTTACACTGACCCCCTATAGTGCTTCTTTGAAGTTACTCATTCTTGTTTTTATCAAGCAGTACGGTGAGAATCATGATTCCACTGCTTGTTACTGTTGTCAAAGCTGATGGCATTCCCCGTTTCGTCCTAGATTTTAGGGCTGTTCTCTTATGTTTCTTCCTCTCCTCCATTCCACCGGCAGCCAATGTTTTTTTCTGTCATTGTCCTAAAGAAAGTTTTTTTTTGTCCCTGTTGGTGAGGCTTTTCAGCTCTTTTTTTGCCTTCAGCTTTAAGCAACAGTATACCTGGTGTGGAATGCCCCAGGGCTATGTTGACTCCATTGTCCTTCGGGCTATTCTACAGTCATGCACTGCCCCTCATGGTCCTGTCCTCATTCTGTACCTCTTTTTGTGTTCCATAATTCAGGAGACCTGTCAAGCTGATAGTTTGCATCTTTTATTTATAATGGTTGTCTGTGTGTGGTCACAAGGTGTCACGAAATAAACTGCACTGGTATAAATCTGAAGTGAAATACCTGGGTTTTGTCCTGTCTCATGGTCAGAGGAAAATCTGCACTTTCTGCATTGCTGCTGTTCTGGGTCTGCCCCGCCCAGCTACCAAGAAAGACATGCTTACTTTTCTTGATATGATTGGTCACTGCCGCCAATGGATCTCTGCTTGTTCCTTCTATGACCAGATTTTGAAACAGACCCTGGTTTCTGAAATGACTGCTCTTATCAGATGGACTCATGAAATGTTGGATATTTGAGATGTGCTTTGGTTTCTAGCTCAGGTCTGGGTTCTCCTGCTTATGCCTATATGTTTTATCTCTTTGTTTGGGACCATTGTAATACCATGAAGGGAGAACATGGCGGTAAGTTATGCTCTGTTGCCTTTTTTTTCTATAGTCACTCCTGTTCAAAAAAGCCCTGGCTGCTTGTGCTATGGTGGTAGAGATGGTTACTCCTCTGACCCTTGGTCATCCCATTACCCTTCACACTTTTCACGATGTCCAAGCCCTTCTTTTAAATGGGCTCCTGGGTCTCACGGGTGAATATTCCCTTCCTCTCTTTTTTCATAGCTTCAGTCCTTTGTTACCCCCCTCTGAACTTGATGCCTGGCGTTTGGCAGGTGCCCAAAGCCGCCCTTTTGGACGGACTTTGGTGCAAAGAGGGGAAACCCTGGATACCAGCTGCTAGCTCTCCCTTATTCAATTGCCCAATATCATGGTATTGGTTATCGTAGTGCTCGCTCGACATTTTAACTTCTTGCTAGTGATATTTTCATTCTTGACCTTTTGCTCCTTGATACAGATATATATAGCTCAATAATTACAGCTGGCACGTTTGTGAATTGAAAAAAAATTGGAAAACACAATTCCTTTCTATTGTTTTAGCTGAAATTAGGATGTTGCTAATTTAAATTTTTTTTCCGGATGTATACATAGCCATCCCAGATCAGTTTTGGCACATATATTTCTAATGTTTTCCAAGGGTCCTCTTTATCACTGCAGAGATAGAGACGCTCCAAAGAGACATTAGCTTTATGCCTTTTTCCAAATATGAGATGGTTATGATATATATTATTGTTTCTTTGTTTTGGTTTTTTATATCAATGTGTTTATTTGCAGAGTTAAATTCAGCCCTGCACACTTGACAGATGGAGTAATAGCTCCACGCTTAAAACTTTATGTGTTGTCTGTGTCATATCTATTTGTTTTAGTTTATAGTGGGTACCCCAGGATACATAATATTGACCATTTCTAGAGCTCTTTTTTCCACTTCTTACTAGCCTAACTGTGCAATGTTCTTTTACTTATAGCTTTTATAGTCTGAATATAGTTTAGTTAAGGGTTATATGTTTAAGAAAAAGTTTTACTTTATACAGCGTTTATTTCGTGGTGTTCCCTACATATGATCCATTCAGTATACATTTCTGAATACATTCAGTACATCAGTATGGTCTCTCTGAAGTACATAATAGTTATATGCAGCACAAAAAACAAAAAACAAAACATAACATATCTTTTTGGATTGTTCAATTAAGAACCTTAAGTAACTGAGTATTGTTTCTTTTTTGCCATAGCTATATCAAGTAAATGAATTGGTATTGTCACATGTTGCCACATTCAGTACAGGCAACATGGTTTCTCTTTTGTTTTCTATCTCTTATTTGGATCACATTGGAGTACAGCTGCTGAATGATATTTGGAATGCTTTTCAAGCATTTCTTTTCAAGTATCTCTTTCTGTATGCACAGACATCTGGCTGCTCTCCCTTTGAGATTCTCACGGGATGATCTTTCCCCGACCCATGGGTAGACAAACCCTCAATAGTTGAGAGTAGTGATTTTCCCTTGATACAGGAGGAATACGTCCAAAAGCTCATTGAAATATTAGGGCTTGTTCAAAGAAACGTGTCTTGCACTTCTTTTTTCTCTCCACAGATTCCTACCCATTTTTTTTCCAGTCTGATGACAAAGTGATTGTACAGAAGCTTTCCAAGGATCGGAAGCAGACGGATTTCCCCTTTGGCCTTCCCACTACTGTGATCGCTGTGACCAGGCCCGCTGCACTCACTGAGGAGTTTCTTGTTTGGATCCACGCAAGTCGCTTGAAGAGGGTTAACCTAAAACCCCAGAAGCAAGTCTTCCCTGCGCAGATTTCACCTCCTCCAGTGGAACAACATGATGATCTCATTGCAGCATTCTACCAACTTTATCATTCTCTTATTGGCAACGCTGCTGCTAGTTTTTCTCCCTATATGGATCATTTCTAACTGGGTCTACAGGGATGATGTGTTCTGGGTCCACAACACTTTCTGCCCTTACCCATCTGTAAATGACACTCCTGCTGTAAACAGCACCCCTGGCACCTCTTTGCGAACACACGTTAAGCTGGACTACTCCCTCGCAAAGGCTGTCCTTCAATTGGAATCCAGAAAGACAGACAGTATGCTACCTTTTGGTATAATTCCAGCAGTGTGCAAGTTGCCACCTTCTCCTTTGAGTATTGTGACATTGTGGTCTGTTCATCAATTGATATCCCAAGGCTGTGCCATTGGTCCTCAGAGATTCCTAAAACTAAAGACATATGTATATATATATATGTTACTGACTCACGTTGGGGGGATAAGTGTGCATTCTGGGGAGCGGTAGGGTGGAATATTGATACTGACTGGGTTTATAAATCAGAAAGTACTCTGAAAAAAAGTGGACCAAAAATGGTAAATCACTGCTTACTTGTATGACCCTTCATAAGGTTGGAAACTGTTATAGGAAAAGTGTTCCTGCACAAATTATTAAGCTTTCTCTTACTATTGACAACCCTAGACCTATTGATGAAGGTATGTACATTATGGACATGTGGTTTAAGGGTGGGTCTAGCTATCCGACCCATCAGTTTTTCTTATGAGATCTATCTACCTCCTCTAATTTTACCTATCCCCTTTGTGCACTGTGGTGTTCTAAATACCCTTTGCTGCCAGGACAGCAAAAGCTTGATATTGCCGTTACCATCTATAAGGGTAATTACACATGTCATGTTTCTAATCTGACACAGGGTAGTTTTGTAGGTAATTTACCCCCAGGTTATTGTTCTGTCTTGGCTCATAGGTATGCCCCATTGTTGCTGCATCAGATTTGATATTTACTGGCTTTATGGAGACTTTTGGCTCCCTGTTAAGCTACCCAGCCAGTGGATAGGCCAGTGCACTTTAGTTAAGGTTACCATGCTCCTGCATATTTTTCTGAAAGGCATCCTTCCTATTCACATGGTTTTTCCTCTTTTCTGTCTCGATATAAATCTGATCACATGTATACATAGATGCTATAGGGGTCCCAAGAGGGGTCCCAGATGAATTTAAGGCCCGAGCTCAGGTTAAGGCTGGGTTTGAGTTCCTTATTCCCTTTATTACTATTAATAAGAATGTTGATTGGATTAAATAAATTTATTATAATCAGTAACGCTTTGTGAACTACTCTAGGGACGCCTTGCAAGGTATTACTGATCAATTAGGCTCCACTTCTCAGATGGTTAAATCGTATGGCCCTAGCTATGATTCTAGCTGAAAAATTCTCCTCAGTACTTTATGTTGTTGTACTTTTATTCCTCCCGAACCCCAAGAACGGAAAAAGGAAAAGGGGGAGAGACAAAGGTAACCAGAACAACGTCAAAGGTAGACCAATTATAGCAACAAATTTTGAAAGAACAGAAGAACCCTCAGTCACACAGCCACCTACTGGGAATTCCCAGAGGAAAGACTGTCACTGGCTGTCACTGTCATTTTCCACCTTGCTTTCCAAGCTGTGTTGGAGGAATCGAGAGTCTCAGCGCAGTCCAGTTGTTCCTGAGGAAGGGGGTGTGCACCCCCGAAACGGAGTCCCGTTGGACGAAGTTATCATCTGCTGGCTGTTCGTCACACGGAGAAGCTAAGTACTTCCAGTTTGTGACTGGCTTGGTTAGATTTGGACACTTACCTTCCTTTTTTTGGCCCCCCAGAAAAGGGGCAGAGACAAACGTAAACCAGTTTCAAGAGTGTGTGTTTTTTTGATTCATTTATTCACATTTTTTCACACACTGCACTTTTGGGGTGCACTTGATGTTTCACACGAACGGAAGAACCCGGGGATGTTTCACAGTTGACACTCTTCTGGGTGTAAGCCAGTGACAGCCTTTCCTCTGGGAATTCCCAGTAGGTGGCTGTGTGACTGAGGGTTCTTCTGTTCTTTCAAAATTTGTTGCTATAATTGGTCTACCTTTGACGTTGTTCTGGTTACCTTTGTCTCTCCCCCTTTTCCTTTTTCCGTTCTTGGGGTTCGGGAGGTTTTTTCTTGTTTTGTGATTCTTACCTCCCTATCTTTTGGGTTCTATTTTTGTACTTTTACTCCTGACAATACAGGTCCTACTCAGTGTTCCCGCTAAGCTGCGCTGGGGTGCGTTGGCGCTCAAAATATTACCTCGCAGCGCACAAGTTTCTCGTCACAGCGCACACAGTGTAGAGCACAGTTCTTCAACCGCCGGTCCGCAAACAAAATCTTGCCGGTCCGCGAAGGATTCGGTCCCCGCCGCAACGAAAGGCCGGCGTCAGCTGACTTGCAACTTCCTGTTGCAGTCGCTGTGCCGGGACTCCTGCCTTCGCCGGGACTCCTGCCTTCCACCGCGTTTGCCTCCTGCCTTGTCTCCGCACCTCCAGACCAGCAGCGGCAGCTGTGTATGCTTTTAACTTCGGCACAGAGCTGCCCCTAATCAATAGTTTAGCGCGGTTTCATAAGGCAGCCTCGGGGCCTTTGCTAGGCCGGCCCACATCGCATCATCGAAGCGGGCCGGCTATCAAAGGCCCCGAGGCTGCCTCATGAAACCGCGCTAAACTATTGATTAGGGGCAGCTCTGTGCCGAAGTTAAAAGCATACAGAGCTGCCGCTGCTGGTCTGAACTCTTGGGCCGCTGAAGGAGGGCAAAAAGCAGCTGTCCTGGAGGTTTCCCTTCCTCTCGCCTTTACAGGTTCCTTTTTTCCACCTTTTTTTTTTTCCTTCAAACGGCAACGGGCCCCAGCATCGACATCAATCAAGTAAGTTCCACTGTCAATCAAGCGGTTCTGCTCGGCCAAAGCTTCCCCTGTGACATGAGCCACCCTCAGGGGAAAGAAAGTGACCCACAAAGGTGAGGGGAAGGGGGGCAGATGATGGAAGTTGGGGGGGGGGAGAGAGAGAGAGAGAAGGGGCAGATGATGGAATGGAGGAGATGAGAGAGAGAGAGAAGGGGATAGATGATGGAAGTGAGAAGAAGGGAGAGAGAGCAGAAGGCAGATGGATGTCAGTTGAGAAGGGAGAGCAGATGCTGAATGGAAGTGGGGAAAGAACACATACTGGATGGAAGGAGGAGATAAATAAAGGGGGAAGAAAATAGTAAGATAATGGAGGGGTGAGGGAAAGGGGTGACAAGCTGTGTGTAGACACAGTGAAAAGAGGGAAACGGGACTAAATAGTAAGAAAGAATTTAATTTAGATGGAGGCAGAAAATAGAGAAGGAAGACCAGAGAAGAAAAGGGAAGAGAGAGCAGAGAATGATCAGATCTGAGTGGAGGAAATGAGAAGAGAGATATGCTAAAAACCACAGGGGGGAGGGAAGGATAGAGATGCCAGACCATGAGGGGAACAGAAGGAAGATGATGGATGCTAGACCAAATTGGGGGGTGGGGGGGGGGCAGGAGGAGAGATGGCAGGGAAAGACAGACAGTGAATGGAAGGGGCAGATGCTGGACTGAAGAGACAGAGAAGGTTATCATGCTGCTGTACCGGGCCATGGTACGCCCTCACCTGGAGTACTGCGTCCAGCACTGGTACTTTAAGAAGGACACGGTACTACTCGAAAGGATCCAGAGAAGAGCAACTAAAATGGTTAAGGGGCTGGAGGAGTTGCCGTACAGCGAAAGATTAGAGAAACTGGGCCTCTTCTCCCTTGAGCAGAGGAGATTGAGAGGGGACATGATAGAAACATTCAAGGTACTGAAGGGAATAGACTTAGTAGCTAAGGCAGGGAGAACGAGAGGGCACTCTCTAAAGTTGAAAGGGGATAGATTCCATACAAACGTAAGGAAGTTCTGTGGTAGAAAGCAACATATTTATTTGGCTCATAACTTGCTGGCGCCCGATATTTTTAGCTCACAGTGAAAAAAGTTTGCTCACAACACCCGCCCGCTTAGAGGGAACACTGGTCCTACTATGGACATTCAGAAATTAGCAGACCTCTTTGCTGAGCTCAAATGTAACTCTGATTTATCTAATTCTTGGGATCAGCACTTTAGTTGAATGCAGGGTTGGGTAAAAGACCTTTTTATTGTTATAATCTCTATTATTATCTGCACTCTTGTCTTGACTGCTTATGTACTGTGTTATTCGTATTACAGCTCCTAAAAAAACCCTCCTCGAGAGACATATCTAAAGTATCACTCCCTTCCAGCTCATGCTGTGTATTTATGACGTCATTTTCATGACGTAAGAGGGGATTGAAGGGACACGTATCAGTATCTTGGTAGTTTTCCATAGAATGTTTTGAAGCTGTAAGAAAGCCAGACCCTGTTTGTCTTTCCTTCTTTAAAGATAGTACAAGGACATTTATGTTTGAAAAGATATGTTCTTAACTTGTTGTGAAGTGAATTCAATTGTTTTGTTAAGCCGTATTTACAAACAGCTTTAGTTAAGAGGCTTTGCTGGCCAAGGCTTTTCTGACCTTTTGGACTCCAGTCTCCAGATAGAAAAAAATGCTGATGTCTTTAAAGTTTCATGTGACCTGTGTCCATATATGGTTTGTGTTTACATCACATGCTGACAACACTGATTCATGAATGATATAAAAGGGATGTGAAGCTCATAATAAAATTGGACATGTTTTGGAGATCATTTCTTGCCTCTACAATATGTCCCTGGGTGCATCTGTCTTCCAAATGGCAGAGAAAGTATGGGGCAGGAATTGGGACCTAATCCTTTTCACCAACCCTAGTGTCTGCCCAAGAAATAGCAACTCCTCTGGTGGAGTGAACTTTTAATGCAATCAGTGGCTGGTACCAGCAACCCACATACGCGGAGGAAATGGCCATCTTGATCCATCTGATCAAGGCTGTAGATGCCGGTCTCTCTTGGTCTGCATGACTGGTCAGGACAAAGAGATGATCTGAGTTTCGTGTATCAGATCATCTCCTTGTCCTGACCAGGTACCGGAGAGCACTCTTGACCTCCAGCAATTGCAACACCCTGTTCTTTTTTTTTGACCCTATAGGAAAGAAAATGGTCAGATGGACTTCCTGATTAAAGTGTAAGGCTGAGACAACTGGTAAGAAGGATGGAACTATGAGTAAGTTGATCCCTGCTTCTGTAATCTTGAGGAAAGTCTCCCTACAGCATAGGTGTCAAACTCAAGGCCCGTGGGGCGAATCCACCCCACCTGGTCATTTTATGCGGCCCGCGGTATGATGCGGTATTTTCATTGCCGCCCCATGTTATCTTGGTCCCGTATTTGCATAGGGGTTATCTGTGTTCTGGTAGGAATGAATGTTGAGAAGCATAGTGTGCTTTGTGTAGTTTAATTTTGTGGTTAACCATTATGTGTTGTTAATAAGATTATATTGTGTGCGTATACATGAAAAATGAGTGGAAAAAACAGTGTTACAATTGGTACTATTATGGGGCGGGGACTAGGGCAGGGTCTGGGGCCAAGAATGGGCGGGGTCTGGCCCACGACTTAGCCTGTGTTTTGGATTTCGGCCCCTTAATGTGACTGAGTTTGACACCCCTGCCCTACAGGAAAGAGCTTGCAAATTGAAGACTCGTCATGCTGACGTAATCTTCACCAAGAAGGTAAGATCCAGAAGGGAAACGTTCTGCACGGGCTCATAAGGAGATCGGCTGAGACCCTCGGGAAACCTCGTCATGAAGGAGGGAGGAACACGCAGCTGGCCCACTATTAATCTCAGCTGAGCCGAGCAGGAGCCCAAACAGCCTGCGCTCAAGCTCCTGACTAAATAAGGGATACAAGCAGCTATACAGGGTGTAGCATGGAGAGGTAACAACAGAAAAATCACTTAGAAAGCAAATATTCTGGACTTGTTTCAAATAGGACTAATTATACCTAATGTCCCTCTGATTCTATATAATTGCTGTTTTATTTAAAAGAAGGTTGGCACAGTGCAATTACAAATTATTTTATTAGATATCAAAAATACTTAGGGCTCCTTTTACTAACGTGAAACACCTCTGAGCAACTTGCTTGCAGAAAACAAACTGAGGGGGCAGGAGCAGCTCCCTGGGAAGGAGGTGGAGTTGAAAATATGATTAACAGTTTTCTGCAAGCAACTTGCTGGTTCAGACACAAGACTTTAAGGTTCAGGACCACTAGACACACTCTACTAGAACTTCTAATTAGTGCCAATTATTAGATGTTATTTCATGTAAATCTTTTTAATAAAAGGTAACATAATACCATCCATTATATAAATGCCAATAAATGACACTGATTGGCTTGTTAAACAATTAAGTTATACATGCAAGTCGGCTATGCGTACTGATCTGTGCACGCAACTTATAATGCCATATACAGAATTTGGAAGTATATGCATAAAAATAAAATGCCTACCTTCCCTGTAGGACGGTATGTGCTGAGGGTTCTTTGAGCTTAAGTGGCTCTCAGGATCTATTGTTTTTACTCTGACTGCTGCTGCTCTTTGCTATTGCTCCCATCCACAGCTGCTACTCTAGTTTGCTTATTGGTTGATCCAGCCTTTTTCCCACACTAAATCTAACAAGAAACTTAAGTCTCAGTATGGGAATTCTTTCATTATATCAAGGATGCACAAATATTTTGACAGTGGATTCTCCCAAAATGTAGTCTATATTTCCAAGCCCCTTCCTCCTCTCTTGTGAAGTCTGTTCTCTGTCTCAGATGCAGAAAGCCTCAACCAATGAGGATGAAAGGGATCAAGAAGAAGCTTTGTGGGTGGCAACTGCAGCAAGGTGCAACAATACCTATGCTATGATTTCAGGAGTACAAACATTAATGATTAACTCCCCACCAGGCCTAGGGCAACCCATAAAGCAACAGAGACAGCTATGTAGGGCTACAAGAGGTAGTGAAAATTCCAGTTTCCATTGATACCCCTCTATGGTGTCAGCCCAGCCTTACATTGCTAGCTGTCAGCATTTTCTATTGGCCTAACCAATGTCAGCAGAGGCCTATGGGACATTATATCAATCTGACTCTGGAATGTTAATGCAGATAGACCCTAAAAGCTCCTGCACAGAATTCACATACATTAAGCATCCAGCCAGACTGGATTGTTTATCAAGAAAGTATGCTACTTGAATGGGACAAAGAAACCAGTTAGACTAATTTCATCTACCATTCCTGTAAATGTCACGCCTTCCTTATCAATTAAACTAACCATTGTTTCAAACAGTTTACAAATTATAAACAGAAAAATACTGGGAAATACAATAGATTCTATTTTTAGAATAAGATTCCAACCTATAAAAGCAACACCCTTCTCTCTCTCTCTCTCTCTGGACCCTTGTTTACCCCCTCTCTGGAGCCTTGACCACCCTTCTCTGTCTCTCTTTTTGCCTTCACAGCACCTATTCAGGAAGCTGTCTTTTCTCTCTCATTTACAAGAGCAAAGAAGCAACTACATAATAGAATATATTTCTGTACATTAGTATCTTTATAAACATTGCCTTTCTGTAATATTAAGCCCATTTCTGCACAATATATTCTTTATGCAACCACTCTTGGCTGTCAGTGTCATTAATTTCACTTCCTACTGAACCTCTAGAGCAGGGGTGCCCAACGCGTCGATCGCGATCGACAGGTCGCTCGCTCAGGTGACCCCAGTCGATCGCAGAGCGGGTTCCCTTCTCTTTTTTCCCCTCCTGACTGGCCTGCTCCTGAATTCTGCTGCTGCCTCCGCTGCTCAACATAAAAAAAAAAACAAAAACGGCTTGGAGAATTTATGCTCCGGGGGCTAACGTGCGCTTGTACTGGCTTCCCTTCTCTTTCCTCTGAAACCGGAAGTTATGTCAGGGGGGGGGGGGGAGAGAAGGGAAGCTGGCACGCACATGTTAGAGCCCCATTCGCGGGCTAAAGCGGGAGACTGGTCAGTGAAGCTTGCGATTTGCTCTTCTTGCTGCCAGGTCCTGCCTACTTTCTGTTTCCTCAAAGGCAGGACCCGGCAGCATTTCTCCCAATAGGTCGATCTTGGGCCGATCAGCCTTTCTCTCCCCGACGTCAATTCTGCCTCGGAGAGGAAGTTCTGGCCAGCGTAACTTCCTCTCCGAAGGCAAAATTGACGTCGGGGAGAGGAATGCTGGTGCGCCCGAAGCAAGGAGAGCTTGGCCGGCGGCGGGCGGCTTTGGGGGCCTGTTATCCGGCGGCAGTGGCTTGGGGGAGGGCAGGGAGGGAGAAAGAGGGCAGGCAGGGAGACAGAAGGAAAGAAGAGAAACAGAAAAAAAGAAAGGGGCATGAAGAGAGAAAGAAAGAGAGGGCAGGGAGAGAAGAAGAAAACGTTTGGGGTGGGGAATGAAGTCAGGAGGAGAGGAAGCAAACAGGCTAAAAGAAGGGAAGAAAGATTGGATGCACAGTCAGAAGAAGAAAGTGCAACCAGAGACTCATGAAATCACCAGACAAGGTAGGAAAAATGATTTTATTTTAAATTTAGTGATCAAAATGTGTCTGAATTTATATCTGCTCTCTATATTTTACACTATGGTCCCCTTTTACTAAACCGCAATAGAGGTTTTTAGCGCAGGGAGCCTATGAGTGTCGAGAGCAGCGCTGGGCATTCAGCGCAGCTCCCTGCGCTAAAAACTGTTATCGTGGTTTAGTAAAAAGGGAGGGGGGTGGGTATTTGTCTATTTTTGTATGGTTATTACTGAGGTGACAGTGCATAGAGTCATCTGCTTTGACCTCTTTGAAAAAACCCCGGAATAGGAATGATAATTGACAATTCTATGCGTACAGTATTTTTTTTAAATTTTATTGTTGGTAGATCATTTTGACTTGGTCATTTTAAAAGTAGCTCGCAAGCCCCAAAAGTGTGGGCACCCCTGCTCTAGAGGGTATTGAACCAGGGATCTGGTGGATTGTAAGGCCGTCACCTTACATATTGGGGGCTTGTTTGCTGCAACATCACCCCCTGCAAAACCTTACATATGGCACCCTCCATCCTGGTTATTCATGTAGTTTTAGGTTTAATTATTTGATATAACACTATTTGTTAACCAGCAAAGCAGTTTACATATACAGTTTACATATATTTTGGATTTAGCTCATTCCTTTTTCAATAGTAGCTCAAGATGAGTTGCATTCAAATATTTCCCTGAGACTTGCCCAAGATAACAAAGAGCAGAAGCGGGATTTGAACTGGGTTTCAAAGATTTTCAACCTCCTGCTCCAATCATTAGGCTACTCCTCAGTAGAAAATGACACGGTGACAAAATTTATCACCGTCCCCGTCCCCGCGGATAACCGCGGGAAATAATCCCATGTCATTTTCTAGTGTCTATTTCAACCTCGGTCCTTCTACACCAGCATTCTTCAAAGCAAAGCTTGCGGGTCAGTGGTTGTGGCCATTCATACTCTGATTCTTCCCTCTCTCCTTAAAGAATGACATGAAGATGGTTTCCCAAGGTTATCCGTGGGGACGGGAACGGTGATGAATTTTGTCACCATGTCATTCTCTACTCCTCAGCTAATAAGCTAGGAGAGATAAAATGTGTAAAATTATTTACAAAATAGATAACATAAACCTCAGATATACAGATCAGTCACATAACCCAGGAATGCTAAAGAATTACACAGAAATGCTTCAAATGTGCAAATCAGACACCATTTAACATACAGAAAAAGAAAGCAAGAAATAGGACAGATTTTGGCAAAAAGCACAGTGTTAAAATTCAGAAACACAGAAAAAATGTATTGAAAGGACAACATCAACAGAGGTCAGTGTTGCATCCAAAAGCTCGCATCAGGAGCCAAGTCCTTTAATTCTCTCCAACACTTAGGGCCCTTTTTACAAAGCCATGGTAGTGATTCTACCGAGGTAAATGCACCGAAGCCCAAAGGAATTGAATAGGCTTTGGTGCATTTACTGCAGAAGCATCGATATCATGGCTTTGTAAAAGGGGCCTAGAGTATGTGACGTTGAGTTTAATTTCCAATGGAACTGAATTCTAGAGAACTGGGGCCCGGCAACTGAAGGCCATATGGTGAGTAAATTTTAAACAAACTTTATTAGTTGGAGGCATTGAAAGCCAATTTATTCAGTTGATCTCAAAGTGCAAGTTAAAGAGCATAGAATTACAGTCAGCTAAGTCACTGGGTAGACTGGCTAGTAGAGATGTAAAAATCCATAATTCAAATCCCTAATTTATTCTGACAGCTACCTAGACACTACAAGTGGGCGGCTAAAAGAGGTGTTATGAATTTTTGAGCATAGCGCAATAATTTAGGGGTAAATTCAAGAAAGGAAGGCTAAAATTAGGCATACGTGGGTGCTACGCAGTTCCACCTAAAGCACAGTAGAGCAGTGGGATGAGAAACGGGGAAGCTAGGGTTCAAATCTCGCTGCAGCTCCTTATAATCTTTAGTAAGTCACTCAACTCTCCATTACCTCTGGTACAAACTCAAGACTGTGAACCCTCCAGGGACAAAAAAATACTTATTATACCTGAATGTACATTGCTTTGATTGCTTGCAGGCAGTATATAAGCAATTTAAATAAATGTGTTAGATTTCATATCAGTGTTTCAATCCTTCCAGGTTCCACTCTGCACCTGATCTGATCTGATAGCCAGGGATTACAGTGTAAATATCTCAGCACACAATGAAAAAAATCACAATGCAAACAGATTTGAATGATAAAAACCTCAGGAGGCACATCTCTGATGCTTTTTCTCATTCACCCTATGTGCATGCAACTCACCATCTGATGATGGCTATATGGGATGTTTGCTTCCTGGAAAAAGGTGCTAAGCGCCGTCTGGAAAACAAACAGAAGAGAAGAAATCACAAAGCAGGCACAGAGGGACGCAGGGTAACAGACAGCTGCTCAGCATATCTTGGCATCAGTCTCAAATGGTGGATTCTAGGTGGAATCATCTATCAGACAGGCTGAGTTGGTTATTTCAGGCAAATGTTACTATGGAGCCCAGTCAATATATAGCCATGCCAGCCAAATTAACTGACCTCCACCAGCACAAAAGACACACACACACACACAAATATATTACAAGCAAAGGTCATGGAACATAAACACTGAGTAGGGAGTGAGATATTTGTGTGTAGAGGTCATGGTTCATGGAGACATGCTGGGGTTTGGTGCTCAATTACACAGCATGCAGGAATTTCTATATTTTCAGGCGCAGTATTAGCATATTCAATGATTGTCCTTAAAACTAGGGGTGAAGGGGAATTGTGAAATACAAGCTTGCCATATTTTACTGTTGTCATATTAGAATGACTGTTCTCATGACTATTATTTATTATTATATACTGTATGCGTTACTAATGTTATTTCATTACGTAGTAGCAGAGATAGATTTTATTCTGTTGTGCATTTATATGTGTGTTTATATGTTTAGTGTATTCTGTATGCATTGTTACTGGATTTTATGGTGCAACAGTTACAGTGCAGTACATCATCACTGTGCATCTTTTGGGTCTAACACTTTAAAAATGTAAATATAAATAACTATGAGATAAGTCACTTCCTTAGAAACTTGCACATGTTTTTCTGTTTCACAATTACCCCATTTAGAGGAAGTGCCCAGGCTCCAGCTCCCCCACCCTCACTGTGAAACAATGAGCTCGCCACTCCTCACATATTTTCCATCTATGATGCCCTGGGTCTGCAGCTTGAGGGCAGCCACTACTCCTTGAGATACCATGTACTCCTTGAAACCTACATCCATCTCTTCTGAGCTCTAAGACTGCAGTCTGGCTGTACACGCTTGTTTGTCTCACTGCTTCCTCACTGCAGGCCACCCACTGGTTCTGTTAGTCTACTGGCTCTTCACAAAGCGAAATGGAAATGTACTTCGTACTGAAGATACACATACTTTGTACTGAAGATAAACATAACAAAACCTATTATATGTAGCATATATACCATAATGTACTATCAAACTGTGTTAGCAAGTTACACATGAAGCACATATGGTATACATATATGTACACAACAAGAACACATATGAAAGAAAACAGTATGTGCATATAAGCCACAAAATATACATGCAGTGCATTGCTATTATTATTGCCATATAATGTATATTACATATTAAATGCCGATTATTTCTCATTTATTATTGTAGTAGAACATGTACAACTTATCACATTTAACAAAGGTTCCTGAAACTGAAATTGTAAGCATATATACACACATACATATCGAAATAGTCCCCATGAATTGATCATGTAGATATATAAATTCACTGGGACTATTTATATATATATGTTTTTGTGCTGTTTTCTATATTTGTGTGCTGCTGTGTACATATGTATTGATACATGAGCTGCTATTCACATGTGTGCAATGCAAGATTTCTGTGTGCTGTGTATAGTCTGTAATGTCTATTGTCAGTGTTGATTCAAATTATGTTGGAGACTTACACACTGGCTAGCTCAGCTTCAGGTATCTAACCATGTTTCCATGTGTGCTCCCTGTATTGTTAATTTAATTATATATATATATATATATATATATATATATACATGACCATTGCACACGTGTGAATAGCAGCTCATGTATCAACACATATGTACACAGCAGCACACACATATATAAAAAGCAGCACAAAAACACAGTTATAAACACGCACTCACTTAAGTACACATTCACAAGTGTAAAAAAACAACACTCCAATACATGCAGAGATGCACACACAAAACAAACACATGTCGAGATCATGCATACACATGTAAAGACACATATACATACAGCCCCTTCGCAGTGCTGGCGCCGCCCCGTGGTCATTACCTCGAACTGCCAGTGCGCCGCCTGCAGCAGCTGTTTGGCCTGGTCAGCAGCGCAGCCGGCGGTCAGCACGAACTGATTGATCATCAGCTGGTGCTTGAGCTCGTCCATGATCCGTCCGGTACCCGGGGCAGGTCGCCTGCGGGATCCGTTCCTCCTCAGCTACAGATCCAGTACGACAGCCGGCTCCGGCTAACACAAATATTTACTGGAGGCTGTGACTCAGCCGGCCCTGCCTCCGCCGGCCGGGGAGGGAGGGACGGAGAGCCGGCACTATGGGAGCTGTAGTCTCGGGCGGGGAGAGCAGAGATGGGTGCAGAGCTGAAACCTTAATAACCTAATCAGTCCTAACATGCAGAGAGGGTGAGGATGTGTAGACAGAAGAACGCGAAAAGAATGACAACACCAACAGAGGGAGGAGAACGCCGAAAGGACAACCGGAGGCGCTGTACACAGAACAGCGGCAACAATGGGGGGAAGAGTACTCTGACCTGAGAGCTGTGTTATATAGGCACAAACAGAAGGTTGACCCTTGATGCTCCACAGAAACGGAGGTCTGTGGGGAAGATGAAGTTCAAAGATGCAGGCTTTTGATACTATATTATTTGGTACTTCAATGAGATTTAAAAGCCAAATTTCAGCGAATAATAATCAACTTTTATTAATATTAACAGCAGATTACAGGGAATTGGAAAGATTATACTAAACTGAATTATACTTTTTGGTGGAATTCAGTGTGTCATATTTATAAAAAGGCAATTATAATAAGTTTAAAAAGATTTGGGGGCCATTGACAATTTATTCTGGTGATCAGACATCTTAAACACCTAAATGTTGAACAAGATAAGGGGGGGGGGGGGATTATGAAGGATAATAATTGATAATTGTTATTTATTAGTATATGGGTGGGAGGGGTGGGCTTCTTATATAATTATTTATTTGGAATGTTACAAATAAGAATGTCAGTCAAGTGATTAATTAAGATATTTATGAATGATTGTTGTACACTTGTTGTAATTTTTGAAAATGAATAAAGATTTTTTTTTTTTAAAAAAAGCACAATCCAAATAATCTACCAAAATATATCTGGGACCCAAATCATTGGGGACTATGGACACAGCACGGTCCGTGTTTCGACAAAACTGTCTTCTTTAGGGGTCCCTCGTGGATCCTAGGTGAAACTCTGCGCGGATGAGAGATCTCCCACTTTTCAGGATCGGTTTTAGCCTTTGATCCACGTGCCTTTTATATCAGGACCTTTAGGGACCCCTGAAGAAGACAGTTTTGTTAAAACATGGACCGTGTTGGGTCCATAGTCCCCAATGATTTGGGGCCCAGATATGATAGAGACCTTCAGGATCATGAGGGGCATAGAGAGGGTGGATAGGGACAGATTCTTCAGGCTGAAGGGGACAACAGGTACGAGGGGGCATTCGGAGAAACTGAAGGGAGATAGGTTCAAAACAAATGCAAGGAAGTTTTTTTCCACCCAAAGGGTCGTGGACACCTGGAATGCGCTACCGGAGGAAGTGATCAGGCAGAGTACGGTACAGGGATTCAAACAGGGATTGGACGGATTCCTGAGGGATAAAGGGATCGTGGGATACTGAGAGAGGTGCTGGGATGTAACACAGGTATAGAAAGCTAACCAGGTAATAAGTATAGAAACCCAACCAGGTAGTGCATGTGCAAGACCGGAGGGTTAGGACTTAGATGGGAAGATAGGACTCAATGGGAAACCAAGGGGGCCCCTTCTGGTGATTCAGACAGGTCGTGACCTGTTTGGGCCGCTGCGGGAGTGGACTGCTGGGCAGGATGGACCTATGGTCTGACCCGGCGGAGGCACTGCTTATGTTCTTATATATTTTTGTACTTTTAATAAAGCCTGCATCTTGAACATCATCCTCTCAACTGTGTTATATAGAGCAGCAGTGATGAAAAGAACCAGCAGAGGAGGTGTGTGTGCACAACAACAATAATAATGGAGAGGGGAGGGAGTACATGGAACGTCAAGAATAATCATCAGAGGAGACAGACATGCATAACAGCAACATAACATAACAAAGATCATTAGAATCCCTTTCCTCTAGAAAGTGTGTAAATGGATCAACAACAATATAAATGACACAGTAGAAAAACAGTGCTTGTAACAAAATAAATTCCTATTCCTATTATTGCTACAAATTACTGTTCTATAATTCTCTCTGTTCAGTATTCAATTTAATGCTGCTGCTGTACATCTGTTCCCCCCTTCTCCCCAGCTCTGACCTTGGAAAGATCTCTTCTGTACAGTATTTTAAGGGCTCCTTTTACGTAATAGCGCACACTAATTTACATAATAGCGCACATAATAGTGTAATAGCGTGCACTAATTTGCCAGCTGCGCTAGCTGCTACCGCCTCCTCTTGAGCAGGCAGTAGTTTTTTGGCTAGTGCACATTAAAAAGGTGTGTGATAAAGCTGCTAATGCGGCTTCATAAAAGGAGCCCTAAGTGCTATGCCACTTAGAGAATGACACGGGGAAAAAAATTTGTCCCCGTCCCCGTGAACTCGGTCCCCATCCCCATGAGCTCAGTCCCCGTCCCCGCAAACTATCTGATCCCATCCACACAAGCCTCGAATAGTTTTATACTGAACTTATTTTATTAAAGTATAAAAAGAAACAATATTCTGTACAATTGTCATTTTATAAATCAAAGTTCTGGCTGCCAAGCTAGAGAAAGAGATCTTCAGCTGGAAAGGCTTTGTTTATAAAGTTTATCAACACAACTAATATACTTTATCCTAAAGCAAAAAAGAAAAGAAATAGAATTTTTTTTTCTACCTTTATTGTCTGGTTTCTGTTTTCCTCATCTTCTCTTCATTCAATTCCTTCCGTCCACTGTCTGCTTTCTCTCTGCCTCTTCCATATACTCTGTTACCTTCCATCTCTCCCTCCACCCCATCTCCATTGGTCTGGCAACCATCTTTTCTTCCCTCCCCAGGTGGTTTTTAGCATCTCTCTCCTTTCCTCCCTTCAGATCTGGTATCTGTCTTCCCAATCCAGCATGTGCCTTTTTCTTTTTTATTCCCTCATTCCACCCCGTTCCAATTTCCAGATCATTTATAAATAAGTCCCAGTACAGATCCCTGCAGCAACCTCCTCCATTGAGAAAAATGATCATTTAACCCTACCCTCTGTTTTCTGCCCAATGACCAATTCCTAATCCAGAACTGAATTTTGCCTCCTATCCCATGACTCTTTAATTTTCTCAGGAGCCTCTCATAGGGAACTTTGCCATAAGCTTTCTGAAAATCTAGATACACAACGTCAACTGGATCACCTTTATCCATATGTTTATTCACACCTTCAAAAAAGTCAAACAAATTGGCGAGGCAAGATCTCCCTTGGCTGAAGCCATGCTGACTCTGTCCCATTAAATTATGTTTGTTTATAATTGTTTGCAATATTTTCCCGACACTGGTCAGGCTTACCGTCTGTAATTTCCTGGATATACCTGGAACCCTTTTTAAAAATCGGCATAACATTGGCCACCCTTCAATCTTCTGGTACTACAGACGATTTTAGTTACAGGTTACACATCACTAACAGTAGATCAGCAACTTCATGTTTGAGTTCCTTCAGTATCCTGGAAGGTAAACCATCTGGTCCAAGTTTCAAGTTTATTAAAAATTTGTTGTACACACAATGTCAAATACTTCAATGCGTATGACAATTTAAAATTGGGAAACAAACAATAAAACAACTTTATACAAATAAACATACAGGGGTAAATTCTCTATTACTGCGTTTATTTTAGGCGTGCTTTAGGCGTCCGATGTAAGTGAATAATTACGGAGTTAAGGGTCTTAATTAATGTTAATTGGGAAATAAACGACACATAGACGTCCCTAAGACGTAGTTGATGGACTGACTTCTATAGAAAGCATAGTCCCGTCTCCAGCTCTGGACGTGGGCGTTCCGTGGGCGTTCCGTGGGCGTGCCAAATGGGGACGCTAGATGAGCGCTACCTGAGCGAGCAACTGCGTCTAAATATCGTGTATTATGTAGACGTAAGAAACCCTGGTCTAACTTGGATTTCAATGCCGTTTCAACTATCGTAATTGCGGCTCTTTGTTAGACGCGAGGCAGACGTCCACTGTGTTTTTTCATCAATAATTCCAATAGTGAGTTTGAATAGGTAATTTTCATCTTTTCTCTGTCCTAATAAATATAATGACACCATAACAATGGAACACATTATATTGCATGGATAACAAACCACATTTCTGCCCAAACAATAATATAATTTACACATGGCTTTTACAACCCCCTTTTTTTTCTCAACAAACAGCACTGCAATCGGCTCTCTTTTGAAAGCAAAGAAAAAACAGCACACATTATCAGCACTTAAAAAGAGAATAAACAGATACACACCTTAACATTCAGCTTCCCTCATTGCAAAATGGAGGTCTTCAGTTGCCAAAACTGACCTCATTGTGACCTCATCAATCTGCACCTTCAAAGTAGTATGCCACAATTAAAAGATGTGCTGGGTGTAGAACTCACAACCTCTGGATGTTAGGAGCACAGGCTCCTAACACATAGGCTCCTAACACATAGAGCTACAGCTGCTTCTACTTAGGTCCATCTCACCACCCTTCCATATCATACTTGACTGAGCTGTCTATGCTCATTAGCGATCATATCAGGATGAACTCAAATAAGTTTAAGCAAAGGAATGCCTAAAGATTTGGAAGGTTTTCAAGTAGAAAACAAATATCAACTATGTATTAAAGAATTGCAGCACAAATGACGCTGATCGGCAAGGGCAAAAAAACACCACTTTTCCGGGTATGACGCCTAAACGGAACAGATTACTTACAGTCATATATGCATTAGTACAGTGCTTAGAATGAAGATTAGCGTGTGAGAAAAATGGAGCTCCACCTCACATGTATTCAAGCACACTTGGGAATATGGGTTTGGGGCTCAGTGAAAGCAGCGCTTTTAACCATTGAGCTACCACTCTTTTATCTCAGCCTACTATGACATTATAGCTAAACTCCTTTTCCCTTAGCACTTCACTAAGATATGATATGACAAGGGAGCCCGAGGCATTGGAGCTGTAGCTCAGTGAGGAAAGGCACTCTCTACCAATCTTCCGGGCTTTGAGGGTTCAAATCCCAGCCTGTATTTTACTTGTGGCATATCTACCTTCCAGGTGCACTTTGATGATGCTTTCCACTTCTTATAGGAGTTGAATATAACATTACTGTACAACTTTGCTGTGTAGCAGAAAAATAAACTTTTCCCCCTTCCATGCTAAGAATTTGAGTTCAACTCATCTTATATTTCTCCTTTTAAACATGGCATACTTTGTTAGTTTTTATCATGGTAAAGTATACATTTCTGAAATGGTGAAGAAACAATAATATACAACTGCAGTGTTTTGTCTCACCAAACTGGTACAAGCACAAGAAAGCATTACTAGGTCAACACGGTAATGCTCCTGTTCTGAGCTCTGACCTCTGAAACTCCCCGGTTCGACTCCCACCTTTGCTCATTTTAATAAGGTCCTAGTTTTTTCCTATTAGCTCTTATAACAGGGTCTACATGGTGGACTTTGCCATTTGTAAGGTGCACATTTCCCTTTCCAGGCAAACCTATTTTCAACTTACCATGGCTCGGACATCCTAAGCAGTGATGAGAGGAAACCTTTCCTCTGACAGCAAGATGACATTTGTGGATCACCTGGTTAATGTGCTCTCATCACTGCTTAGGATGTCCGAGCCATGGTAAGTTGAAAATAGGTTTGCCTGGAAAGGGAAATGTGCACCTTACAAATGGCAAAGTCCACCATGTAGACCCTGTTATAAGAGCTAAGCGGTTTTTACAATCAGGTACTCAAGCATTTTCCCTCTCTGTCCCGGTGGGCTCACAATCTATCTAACATACCTGGGGCTAGGGAGGATTAAGTTTTATTATATAGGATATACACCTATCGCATCTCATTTTCATCACAAACACATTAGCGAGACTATACACAATACATTACAAAGTTGAGCTTGGGTTTGATAAAATAAACAGCATAATTTTGACTCTGTATTACATTTATTGAACCATACTTAAGAATATGGGTGTTGCATCCGTGACAACGGTGCTTTACACCATTGAGTTCCCAGTCTTTTGCCTCAACTGACTGTGATATGATAGCTAAGTAGAGTATACTTTAGCACATCACTAAGGTATGCTATGACAGGGGAACCAGAGACACAGGTGTAGGTCAGTGAGTAAAAGCACTATATCGATCATCTGTAGGTTGTGAGTTCAACTCCCGGCTTGTCTTTTACTTGTGGCATATCTACCTTCCAGGTGCACCTTGATGATGTCACAATGAGATCAGCATTGTGCTGCTTGCTACTTCTTCTTCCTGTGAACTAGAAGCCACATTCAAGTCTAATCTGTGTTTTGATTCTGTTCCTAAGTTGGGCCAGTGTAAGTTATGGGATTTACCTTTGTTCTGAAGAATGAGCTGATTGTTGCAATGTTTTAAGACCAGGAGAGTGTTCTTTCGAGCAAGATATCACTTCTAAACTATCCTCTCTGAAATAATGTCTCTTGGAAATCGAGAGAAAGCTTATTGGATGACTTAGGGTGCCTTTCCTGCCAATCTTTGTGGAACTTAAATGAAGTTTATATGGTGTTCAAAGTCCTATCCTTTCCACTTCTAATAGGAGGTGAGTATGACATTTCTGTACAGCTTTCTGTGTAGCATACATCTACCAATTCCCACCTTCCATACTGATAATGTAAGTTCAACACCCACTCGGTACGTTTCATCTTCTAGTTCTCCTTTGAAACATAACATATTTTTCCTTGTATTAATGGTAAACTGTACAATTCTGATATCCTAGAGGAAAAAGATACAACACAGCAGTGTTCTCTGTCTGCCATTCCCTACCTCACTGATATTGCTAGATCAACTAATATATAGTTTACAAAATGGTATACTGTGTTTTAGTTATCTTTTTCATCATCCTATACTTACAATGCTGAATGAGTGATAATAAAGAGTATAAATAATTTAAAACAAACAAACAAAAAACAAAACAAAACCGTACCCACGTCTATCACGGGTCCATTGGAGATGTCTTAATGACGTTTCAGAAACCTGCGTCTATTTTGCGCGAAGAGGTTGTAGGGACGTCTACCGCACGCCTAAGTACCGTTTGATTGACACTTGCGTTTCCCGGACGTCTAAAGCACGCCTATGTTAGACGTACTAATAGAGAATTTACCCCACAGTGTATGCGTACAAATAATTACCAGTACAAAAGGAATGGAGGGTGAACTACAATCTTTAAAGAAAATAGAGATACATTTAGGGGAAAAAAAACAACTGGAGGGTAATAAAAATTAATCTTGAAAGCATGGCTAAACATGGAAAAGAGGTAAAGGAGATTATGACCTATACGTACAGTCTGATTGAAATTAAGTATTAGAGCATATGCTTTAATGATAGAAGAATTATGCTATCTATGTCTCAAATGCATCCCTACACAAGTAACTTTTTAAAGAGCTTTTAAATTTTTCTAATGAGGATTCACCACATAGGTAAATTGGTAAGTTGTTCCAGATCTGGGGTGCTATAACCGAAAAGATAATAGATTTCCTAGTACCTTTTACTTTTAAAGAAGGGATAGTCAGCAGATGTTGTTCTGTTGATCTGAGTGGTCCAGGTGATTTATCACTTTTTAACTTGTCAATCTTGCTTAGTACATTTTCCAGTTTTCACCAAGATTTCTTTCAGTTCCTCCACATTATCACCCTTGAAAACCATTAACGGTTCAGATAGATCTCTTACATCTTCTTCTGTAAAGATCAAAGCAAAGAATTCATTGTTTGTCTGCTAAGGCCTTATCTTCCCTGAGCGCCCCTTTTGCTCCTTGATCATCAAATGGCTCACTGATTCCCTCACAGGTTTTCTGCTTCTGATGTACCTAAAAAAATTGTTAATATGAATTTTTGCTTCTCTGGCAAGTTTCTCTTCATATTCTTTCTTAGCTTTCTTTATCAGTGCTTCGCATTTAACTTGCCAGTGCTTATGTCTCTTCTTATTTTCTTCATTTGGATTCTTTTTCCATTCTTTAAAGTTTGTTTTTTTCTATAATAGCCTATTTCACTTCACCTTTTAACCATGCTGGCTCTCATTTTCTTTTCTTTCCACCTCTTAATATGTGGAATACATCTGGTCTGGGCTTCCCCAATAGTATTTTTAAATAACATTCATACCTGGTTTACAGTCCTAACCATTGCCTCTGATCCCTTTAGCTTCTTTTTAACTATTTGCCTCATCTTATGGTAGTTGTAGGGTTACCAGACGTCCAGATTTCCTCCTTTTTGAGAATATCTCCAGGGGTCCAGATGGCTTTTCAAAATCTGGCACTTTGTCCGAATTTTGAAAAGCTTCCAGCTAGCAGTGACGTTGGGATGGCATCTGCGCATGAACGGATGCGTGCGTGTGACATCATTGTCACACCAGTGCATGTGCAGATGCCCTCTCGACAAGTGAACAGGTTGAGAGGGGTGGGACTGGGGGCCTGCCTGGATGGAACAGGGCAGGCCTGGGGGTGGGGGCCATGGAATCTGGTAACCCTAGGTAGTTGCCCTTTCAAAAATTAAATGCTGCTACAGTAGATTTCTTTAGTGATGTCACTTCAGATATCAGCTCATAGGTGATCATTGTTTCCAACGAACCCAACACAGTTTCTTCCTGTACAGTGCCCTTGCATTACACTAAAGACCAAATCTAAAAATAGCTCCCCCCTCTTGTCGTTTAGAGTATGTTAATACAGTGGAAAACAGACATTTGATCCAGATTTAAAGCTTTGAGCACGGAGAGCCCAGGCCCCCGCAAAAAAAAGACCGAGAAACACGGATATATAAAACCCTGTTGTTATAAACTTAGTATCTTAATGAAACGTAGAGCCGTAAATTTTACTGTTTGGGGCCATACCGAGGCCTTTTCTTTCTTTTGCTGTTTTTCTGGGACTTGCAGTTCTCCGTTCCTAATCCTTCCCATGTTCCGCCCCCTCGTGAAACTACACCTCCCATCAGCCCCTCTCCACCGCGCAGCCCTGACGTAAGCGAACGTGTTTGCGGCACGAGAAGAAAATAAGCAAAAGGTGTATGTGGAGGGGCCTCGCTGGTACCTGAGGCGCATCTCTGTCCACTGCTGCCTCCGTCGGTTTTGCGCACGGCCTTCGGGCTGTGGCTCGAGACTCTGCAGCTGCTCAGGCAGCACTTTTCGTTCTGGCCTTTTTCTTTATTAATTTCACTTAACGAGCAGCATGGGGTCCATCCTGAGCCGGAGAATCGCTGGGGTGGAAGATATTGACATCCAGGCGAACTCTGCCTACAGATATCCTCCGAAATCCGGTACGAATCAGACCGGACTGATATTGTTCCTCTTTGTAACGGCAGCAGGCCCCAAAGTCTTCTCCGCCATTGCTTGTTAGGTTTTATGAAGTCCGCTAAGAGCCTTCCTGCCGGGACTTCAGTCACCCACCAGCCGTGCAGAGGCCGTTACATAAAAATGCTTCAACATTTCCGAGAAAAAAAAGTAGGACAAATAGGGGATTTGCAAAAATATTTATGTACCTTTGTATGTATATAGTGAATATTTTCATTGTTTCTAAAATAGTAGCGGAATCAACTGGATAAGTGCAACATAATGGATTCCAGTGAGCTTTCATTGTTCAACAAGTGCAAAGGGGAGGAAAGTAGGGCAAGTTTCTTAAAAAAAAAAACCCCCCCAACAAAAACCAAACCGATTATAAACGGAAATCCTGCTCTGTATGACATGTTGATGAATTGCTTCTGTCATAGGTGCCATCTCTGAACTGAAGACACCTCCTGCACGGTGGCGGGGTGGGGCTAACCTATACTTTAGCATCCTCAGTCTTTCTGAAAGTTGTTCATATGGCTTATATAATGTATTCTTGGCTTAAATTGATTTCTTTTTCTTTCGTTTTTCATCTTTTGTTGTATGAGAAGATTGTGTAGTTGAACCTACCATGTTTAAATGCTTTTGTTCACATTTTGATACTAGAAAATTAGCATTTTTTAAAAACGGATCTGGTACTTCTCTCCCCCCCCCCTTATAAGGATTTCAGCATATGAGGCTGCATGGTTATTAAGGGTGACAGAATTTGTCCCCATCCCCAAGGAAAACCATCCCATGTTATTCTTTAGTGTCTATCTTGATCTCAGTCCTTCTGCACCAGCATTCTTCAATGCAAGGCTTGAGGGTCATTTGCTGTGGCCATTCATACTCTGATCATTCCCTCTTTTTAAAGAATGACATGGGGATGGTTTCCTGCGGTAAACCACGGGGACAGGGATGGTGACAAATTCTCTCACTGTGTCATTCTAATTGTAATGTGTTTATATTTTTTGATTAAATTGTAAATTTGGCAGAACATTTCTAGTAATACTATGGAAATGATTGCTAGCAGAATATATGATTTGGAACTATATTTCAGAGTATTTTTGCATACTTTACTAGTTTGTAGCAAACTAATTTGTTTTGTATGTGTGGGGTTTACTTTTGGAGTTCTTTTAAAGATTAGTATTTATGGGCCCCTTTTATAAAGCCTCTGTAGCGATTCTCCCACAGCAAATGCATCTAAGCCCATAGGAATTGAATGGGCTTCAGTGCATTTGCCGTAGGGAAATTGCTACTGTGGCTTTTTAAAAGGAGCCTTATATATTTTATTGCTAAGTTGCATACACTTATTTTATCCTAGGAGAAGCAGGCAGTATGTTCTCATGTATCAGAGCCCTGGTATGGACTGTCAAAAAGTGGACTTTTCACTTTGAGTTCTGGGACTGTCTGCTTTACTCATGTGTCGGTCAGCAGAATCCTCAATTTTTTGCTCTCCATGGAGCAAAGAAGTCATTCTTGGATTTTCTCTACATGCTTTTATTTTGGACTCTTTCCCTTCGTTTATTTGGGCCTTGCAAAAGAGAGAGAAAAAAGCACTATCTATCTATAATATACATACATATATATATATATATATATATATATATATACAGTGGTGCCTCACACAACGAACTTAATTCGTTCCAGGAGCAAGTTTGTTATGCGAAAAGTTCGTTATGTGAAACGCGTTTTCCCATAACAATACATGTTAAAAAAAATAATTCGTTCTGTAGCATAAAATATGCTAAGATGACATAAAAAAAGATAAATTTATCTTGTTAGAGCTGGTGTTAGACACAACTGGGGACTGCAAAGTCCAGGCAGAGGCTTACGGCTCTCTTTGACCAGGGGGGACAGTTGCCCTAGTTGCACTACCCTAACCCTATTCCTGCTATGTGTGACTGTGGTATTCTGTTAGCATGATATAGAGGGGATATATGTGAAGGGGAGGGGAGACAGGGGTTTTGTTGATCCTTGCTGTGTATTATAATCACCCCCCACATACTCCCCCAGTGTTCCCTCTAAGCTGCGCTGGCGTGCGCTGGCGCACAAAATATTGCATCGCAGCGCACAAGTTTACGTCACAGCGCACGGCGTACGGAGATGGCAGGGCGGCGAGAGGAGAATCGGGCGAGTTGGCGCTGGCGCCCGATATTTGTAGCGCACAGCGAAAATAATTTTGCCCACAACACCCGCCCGCTTAGAGGGAGCACTGCTCCCCAGTACCTTTTTTAATTCCTCCCATCTTTCCCAGCCAGTGGCGTACAGGCCAGAAGCGCAGAGATCAGGAGCAATTCCTCTGCACGCCTGTGTGGGCCCATGCCGATCTCTGAATGGCTGCAGTTAGTTCTTGTGAGTCCCGCGAGAGCTGGCTGCAGTTAGTTCTTGTGAGTCCCGCGAGAGCTGGCTGCAGTTAGTTCTTGTGAGTCCCGCGAGAGCTGACTGCAGCCATTCAGAGATCAGCGCAGGCCCAGGCAGTAGCACAGAAGGCTTGCTCTTGATCTCTGTCTGCGCTTCTGGCTGGGAAATTTGCTAGACCACCAGTTCGAGTGAGCGGGTGAGATTAAAGTTGCAGCAGTGGTGGCTTTTTTAAAAAAATATGTGGCGGCGGGGGGAGGTTTAAAAATATGCGGTGGCGGCAGAGGCTTAAAAATATGCAGCAGCGGCGGCAGGGGGGTTTAAAATATGTAGCGCCACTGCACAGGGAGCCAGGCGGAGAGAGGGCAGTTAAGGATGCAGCTCGGGGGCGATGTGAGGAGCTGTGAGAGACGCATTAAGATCTCTCCTCGTTTAGCTTCAGTTTTTGTTTGATTTATTTACCTCGTTCTCCTTATGCCTCCGAAGAGAAAAGGGGTGGTCAGGGGACCTTCCTCGCCGGCCTTGGCGTCTACCCCCCGGCAGCTAACGATGGATAGCTTCTTTTCGGCTCCTCCAGCACCAGCAATATCCGGAGTAGAGAGCCCGGCGTTGGGCGGCGAAGAGAGGGAGTCGCTTGCCCTTTCGGGCATAGAGACATCGTTGTCTCCTCCGGCTTCCCATACTCCTCCGTGTCCAGCGGCTGCCGGAACGATGTGGCGAGAGACACCCGATCCCGGAAGTGGAGGCGCGGGGTCTCCCGACGAGGGCACACCGTCTGGAGACAGTTTGCTGATGGAAGTTAACAAGAGAGAGGGGGATTTGGCCTCTCCGACGGAGGTTTCTCTTCAAGGCATCTGGTCTTTGCTTCAGCGGATGGAGTCAAAAATGGAAAAATCATCTGAAAAGGTAACAAAAATAGTGGAAAAATTGGATTTGCTGACTGAAACTGTGGAAGTAATGAAAAGGGATTCTAGTGCTCAAACTAAGCAGATGCAGGAGGATATATTGCATTTACAACAATTCAAGGTGGCTTCAATTAAAGATAGTTTCCTTATAAATAAGAAATTGGAGCAATTTGAAAATTTTAACAGGCGTTTGAACCTCCGTATTTTAAACTTTCCTCAAATTCCGGGTATATTGCCTTTGGACTTATTAAAAAGATACCTGATTGAAAATTTAAAGATTTCGTCAAATTGTATTCCCCCTATAAATAAAATCTACTATTTACCAAATAAGAAGATACCCGGAAGACAAGAAGGAGAAGACGAGATTGAGAAAGAGATAAGGAGGGAAAATAATGAAATAGAATATGCTAATGTGACTGCTCTTCTTGAACAATCAATTACTACTGATAATGTTAGAGCTACGCTCTTAGTATTATTCGTTTTTGAGCAAGACGTGAACATGATTATGAAACTATTCTTTAAAAACTCACAGAAATTATTTGGGGAGCAAAAAGTTTGGATATATCCTGATGTCGCAAAGACTACACAAGAACGGAGGAAAGAATTTCTTACTATGCGTCAAGATACTATAAAATTGGGAGCAATTTTCTTGTTAGCATACCCCTGTAAATGCTTAGTTAGGTATTTGGGAGTTAAATATACATTTTTTTCTCCTAATCACCTGAAGGAATTCTTGGATGTAAAGAAAATCATCAAGGACTGAGGGGAAATAGAAATTAATAGCTAGTGTTTAGAACATAAAGCCTAATTGTTTAATTAAGTTTCTTGTTAAATTTCTCTCAAAAATTTTCGATTGACCATCTCCCTAATATGGTGGTCTAAGAAAGGAAAAATTATTTTCATAAGTATGAATCTGTAATACTTCTGTATTGTTTTTTCTTTCCTGTATTTAATGTAACAAGATGTATTCTTGTAAAATTTTGTTGAATAATAGAAATAAAAAATTCCAAAAAAAAAAAGGATGCAGCTCGGGCGACTTCGTTGTGTGAAACGAAGTTCGTTGTGGGAAGCAAGACCTGAAGTTCGTTGTGCGCAGCGTTCGCTGTGCGAGGCGTCCGTTATGCGAGGCACCACTGTATATATATATATTTTTTTGGTATTGCATCTATGCCTATTGACTTGCTAACCTTTCCTGAGACCGGAAGCATCAGGGCCCTGCCCCTCCCCAGACTGGGGTTTCCCGGTGGAATTTCTTTTTTTTTTAATGTGTTTTCCGCATATTCTTGCAGCAGTCTACAGTGTTAGACCTGACCGGACACTGATGCTGAAGCCATGTTTCCCCCTCTGGACCTGTGTCAGATATCTCAGTCTTACTCGCCACCATCTGTGTCGCCCCAGAAGCGCTTCTCCTTAGCAGGGTTACTGGTGCTTTGAAACCAGATGCAGCATGCATCCTCTGTACCCTTATCTGTAGAAGTACTGGCACCATCACTGCCTGACTAGCATAGAGAGCTGTTGCAGCGTGACTTGATGTCAAACCTGAAGCATACCTCCACAGTGGGGTTACTGGTGCTTCGACACCTAATGCCCCCATCGTGCCTCTACCACCAGCGAGGCTGGCACAATCATTACAATACCAGCTGACAGGACTACTGCAGAAAAAAATGGGTGCCCATTCTGAAGTATGCCTCCACAGCGGAGTTGGACGCTTCAACACCCGGTGCCATCTGCACCCCCTGTGCCTTCAACAGCAGTACCGGCTCTCTCACTGAAGGAGCAGCTGAAGGAACTATTGCAAGAGGAATTAGCTGGGCTGTTGTAGACACATGCTGTACTATTTCCTGCTTCCATGCCCCCAGCTTCAGCCCAGTCCAGGCATAGCCAAGAGGCTTCATGGCGCTAACTAATACATGTTATAGGCATCTGACGTTATCGTCCAGAGAACACAGTTCTTATTCTCGAGTTGTCTCTCAATGTTCTTCATATCGCCTTGGTGCTCCGTGGGATATTCACTTTCAGACTCTCCAAAGCATCCCTCTCATTGGCCAGTTTCTCCAAGAAAACCTCCTGCCTAGAGATATGACTCTAATACTCTAATCTATCTCTACACCCTTCTAGTGGTTGTTCAGATCTTTCTACGGATGAGTCTTCCAGTGTACCTTTGGATCCATATCCCCCATTGCTTCTCAGTGGGTCGCCCCCACTTGTGAAAGCTCTGTCTTTCACAAGATTCATCAGACAGAGGGGCAGGCGCTGCCTATAGATACTATATGGAATCTACAATGCAGTTCCGAGTGGAATTTATGGCCACACTTGATTATAAGGAGTGGCCTAAGGACTGTGTGAAAGTCCTTCTCCATGCCCTTATGAAGGAGACCTTACTTAGGAATTGAGAAATGGCTCTATATGTCCCAGTAGCACCACACAAATCGGATACACTTACCACCTTCAATCTTGCTGTGGCATTGACGGGCCTCCGTTGCAACACCAATCATTAGTGATAGAATTGAACTTGAAAAAGGCAAACATCAACAGAACAGCTGTCGGTACTCCCCCGGTAGAGAATGCAGAATTCTGGTTTAAATTTGGCCGGAGAGTATTCCAGGGATCCATGCTGGTAAACAAGATTCTGAACTACAGCTTATATATGACTTTCTGTCTAAAGTCTGATCATTATATCCCCTCAGAGCATCTCTCTGCCAATCAACATTTAATTAACAATCTCCTGGAGACCAGGAAATACATGGTGTGTTCCACATTTGACATCTTTGATATTACCTTCAGTGTTCAGGATTGCCTCTCTAACATACCCTGTATGGGGGATGATTTATTTGGTGACTGGATAGAGAAGGTTTCTCAGAAGATCAAACGTCGCACCAACTGCATGCATGACTTCTTTATCCTCTTCTAAATCTTGCCACTCTTAGCTGCCGAGAAGTTATTCTGGCACTTGCCAAACGTTCCACTTATCCTTCTAGACCTCAATATCATCTGTCCTCTGCATTGGTTGGTCCACCAACTCAGAGGCACTCCAGGCAACAAAGACCACAGAAAGCTTCTGTCCCGCCTCAGTTCAAACACCAGCAGTCCTTTTAATACTCTCATAGAGAACATAGCCATTACTCCTTGTCCTCCATCTCAGACTCTTCCCAATAGGAGGCCACCTCAATCATTACCATCAGTGCTGGTCCCTGATAACATCACATCTGTAGGTCCTTCACATAATGAGGCAGGGCTATGCTCTTTGTCTGCTGAAGACACCTCCAGACCCTCACCCCAAAAGTAATTTTAGTTCCCTCCTCCAACTTAATGCAGTAGAATCGGTCTCTTTACAAAAGAGGGGCAAAGGGTTCTACTCTACCTATTTCCTCATATTGAAAAAGACCGGAGGCATCTGATCGATTCTATACCTGAGCTCTCGACAAATATTTGTTGAAGGAGAAAATTTTGCATGTTTCTCTTTGAACCCTGTTACCACTCTTGGAGCAGAATGACTGGCTATGCTCTCTAGACCTCAGGGAAGCATATATCCACATTCCTATTCTGCCTGATCACAGAAAATACTTTTGATTCTGAGTAGGCACACATCACTTTCAATACAAAGTGCTCCCATTTGTACTGACGTCAGTGCCAAGAATATTCACAAAATGCCTACTGGTAGTGGTTGCTACCCTCCATACCCATGGATTCCAAGTGTTTCCTTATCTGGACGACTGGCTGATCATGGCTGCTATGCCTCAGTTGACTCTTCAAGCCATGAATGCAACAATCTGGCTTTTAGGTTCAAACAATTTTTATTGATGCAAACAACAGCAAATACAACACCAGGGCACCCCAATGGTGCACAATACAAACAATGATGCATCATATACAAGAATAGAACAAGCAAGTACAGACGAAGAGTAACAGCGACAGAACTCCCCCCCCTTTCTAATCTACGCAGGGCAAGCAAGACCAGCGGGGGCGGAAAGGCACTCAGAGGCCCTGGACTCTGATGAGCTCGTGGGGTTTGCAGTCAATTCCGAGAAGTCTCATCTGCAATCCTCTTGGTCCCTGCAGTTTATTGGAGCCCACCTGGATACGATGCAGTTCCAAGCATTCCTACTTCAACAAAGACTCCTGGTACTGCTCCAACTCTGCAAGAGGCCTCCTTTTGTCATTGCATAATGGCGTGCCAAATGCTGTGGATCCTTGGACACCTGGCCTCTACAATACACATGACTCCCATTTGCCCATCTCCATCTTGGGGAACCCCAATGGGCACTTTGAACCAGTGGTCTCCTACAACCGGATGCCTCTCCCAACACCTGACAGTCACCCCAGCTTCCCAAAAAGCACTTCAGTGGTGGATGTTCACCAACCTATGCAAAGACTTTCTATTCTAGGCACCACCGTATCAGAACCCACAACCTCTGGAAGATGAGCTACAGCAGCTTCTAGTGAGGTGTCTGATTGCCCTGTGATATCATAACTTAGTGATATGCTAAGATACCATCACTTGGCTAGGATATCCTAAGCTCTCATGGTAGGAACCCCCCCTGACTAAAAAGAAGCTGCTGTGATTCAGTGGGTAAAAGCCCTGTGCTCATCTTTCAGAGGTCGTGTGTTTGAATCCCAAACAACTTCCCCCAGCATATGTTCCTATTTTAATTGTGGCATTCTACCTTGCAGGTGCACCTTGATGATCTCACAATGAAGTAACCATTGTGCAGCTGTACACCTCCATTTGCAATGAACTAGAAGCCATGCTAAGGTCTGTGCTTGGTTTTTTTTCTCTTTTTACCCTTTTGCAAATGAAGTTAGCTGTTCAATCTATATATTTGTCATGTGGTTGCATCTCTTTGAAGAATTAGCTCCTTGGAGCAGTTTAGTGAGAAAAAAGGGGGGGGGGTTTGGTTGTTTTTTTTTTTTATAGCAAGAAACCTAAAGCTGTGTTTTTCATGTGCTCTAATTTGCAAATAACATTGCTGTTTGGCCATAAAAATAGTAGGTATGGCATGCAATATGTTTGTATTGATATGCCATGTTTATGTGGTGGCTTATTAAATGTATTTTGAGCTAAATAAAGTAAAAATGAAATCCCTGAATCCTATTTAGAAGATTGCATTGGAAACATCCAAAGCCCGCCTAAGTCTTGTCCACAGAATTCATGTCTATCTGAAGCCCAAACTAAGCTCAAAAGTAGACCAGCTTTTCATTCGCCTACAATTTCTGCGTTAGATGGATGCACTATGGCACCCAAATATATGTTAATGAGTGAAGACGCCCACATTGAAGCCTCTCCCACGTCATGCCTACCTCATGCCCACGCCTATATGGTTAGGCGCAGTTTTTCCCGAAAGGCGTCTACTGAATTGTGGATGTGTCTTGAAACTCGCTCCCACATCCTCAGGACGTCCATCTGCCAATTATCACTTGTTAAGACCCTGCTTAACTTTAGGTGATACTTAGGCACCCTATATAGAATCAGGCCCTTATTGTTCTTTTGTGTGACTGTCAAGAGTTACTTTTTTGCTTTAACTTCAAGCTGCTTTTTGCTGCTGCTTTAGTTCTCTGCCTAATCATGCCTAATGGCAGTGCTGGTGCAGAATAACATTAGAGATATTGTTTATATAGGAAATTTTATCAAGTGTGCAGTTTGACATGTAGACTGTCTTCACAGCAGAAGAGCAGTGTCATGATTATGTACTGCAAAGAATCTATTTATTTATTTAATTACTTAAAAATTTATATAGTGGAACTTTGGTTTACGAGCATATTTCGTTCCAGAAGTATGCTCGTAAATCAAATTGCTCATATATTAAAGCGAGTTTCCCCATAGGAATGAATGGAAACTCGCTTGATTTGTTTCCCCCACCCCGGGGCCACCGGCGCTGCTCCATACTACCCCCCTCCCCCTGAGAACCGGCATCGCACACACCCCCCGCAAGCAAACGCCCCCCCTGGCAATCGCATCCCCCGCGGAGCACCCAAACAGCATCCCTTACCCCGATTTGGCACCAGCACCAACGCATAAGACATGCCGGTGCCTGAAGATCCTCCCTCTTGGCTGGGCTGGGCTGGGCCTTGAGCATCTGCACATGCTCAAGGCCTTCTGGTCTCGCTCTCTCAGAGAATCTCGGAGATCTCCGAGAATCTTGGAGAGAGTGAGACCAGAAGGCCTTGAGCATGTGCAGATGCTCAAGGCCCAGCCCAGCCCAGCCAAGAGGGAGGATCTTCGGGCACCGGCACTAGCATGTCCTGTGCGTTGGTGCCGGTGCCAAATCGGGGTAAGGGATGCTGGATCGCGGGAGAGGTATGCCGGATCGCAGGGGGGGATGCCAGATCGTGGGGGGGAGGGGGGGCACTCACAAATCGAGTCAATGCTCGGTTTGCAGGCACGATTTGCGGGAATATTTTGCTTGTCTTGCAAAACACTCGCAAACCGAGGTTTGACTGTATACTGCTTTAGACCAAAGGAGTGTACAATCAACGTACAAAATGCAATAAATATGACAATACATCAAACATTATGTTCAAGCAGAATACAATACATAAAATATCCCTCATAATCTAAATAAAAGCTGATACATACAAACAAATATGTTTTCAATAGTTTTTATGATTCAATTCTTTTTATTGTTGAATAACAAAACAAATAAGCATCCGACATACAGCATGGTGTCCATAAAGTAGGCCAACAATAACCACAAATACAGTAATTCCCACTTCCCTCTACATCACAACGCATAACTCATATTCCTATATGAATCCTTCATCTCCCAACCCCCATACAGCTGACAGTGACACAATTTCCGATTGACTATCAAAAATAAAAACAACCCTGAAGCAGCATTCAGTACCCCCCTCCTCACCTTTTCCCTCCTCTTTCCCGTACCCATGGTTAATAATGCTAACAGGTTGATTAAGATGATTTCTCTGATAGTCCTCTGAAAGAAAAACTGCCCACCCTGAATACAGCTCCAAAGTTCTTAAACAGCTAAGTGAAAACCATAAAGAATACGTTGAATATAAAAAAAAAATTAAAATTGTAATACGGGAAAGGGATATCTCGCACTCCCGCTGTCCAGCCCCCATACCCCTCCAGCAATTGAAATGTCGGAAACTAGTATTGTCCTTCCCTGGTGGAAACTGCGAATTGCCCTGGATAGTGACCCAAGGATTCCCTTGCCAAGTGCTGAGCAAAAAGGACCAAATCACCCTCAGTGATCTAAGAAGTAAACTATTTTTAAGGAGAGGTGGGATTTGCGCACATGTCTTGAAAACAATCAGGAGCCTTATGGTATTTAACCTGCAAAGCATGTCTTATGTAGTAGTAGGCTTCATGGTAATTTTTAGGACTTCATTAGTTGGTTACCATAGTTCCCCCTAAAGGACCAATTTCTTTCTTCTGTTAAAAACTGAAAACTTTACTAATTATTGTCAGGGGATAAGACAGGACTTGCTTTGAACTGGCACCTTGAGATTCCTGGGTGTCTCCTTTTCCCAGATGAGCTGGCCAGAAGGTAGTGCTGAATTCCTATCCATAGCCCCAGAAATTAAGCAAGTATGTGCCTGCATAATTCCTCTTTAATACTGGACTATTATGCCCTTCTGTCTGATCTCTTATTTGGCAAATGAAGCCACACAGGTGGTGATTCCTACGGAGTATGGTGCAATGCCAGCGTGTTGGAGTAAGGATCATGAAAGCAGTGAGTATGAAGCTTGTGCAGACCTTGTGCTGCAAGCATTTTTCATCCTCTATAGACGGGCCCAGATGAGTGCTGCTGGGAGCACATCAGGAATCTGTAGTACTTTGTGGCCAGCAGAAGACCCAGTACTGTAGCCCTTCAGCAGTCAGGGAGAAGTGTTGGGGCAAGGGAACTCTGTGGGGAAGAACCCTTGCTGGCTGAAGCAAACAGTGCTGGGGCTGTTAGGGGGGGAGAATGTTGGGGCCTTGATGAGTGAAGTAGAGTGCTCTGGCTGTGGGAAATTTAGGAAAATTTCTTATACTAAAATATATTTGCAATAATCAATCAGGTGTTCTACTTAGAAAATGCTTAAGTACCTGAATGTAAAAACCGCTTAGACAATTTCCATTGATAGGCAGTGTATAAGTAACAAATAAACTTGGAAATAAACTAGAACTAAAGGAACCTTTCATTAGTCTCCAGCTGCATCATCCTAAATAATAGAGTTGTATTTCTATCAGCTGATGATGGTAGAGATCCTGATTTCCCAGTGTTATCACTGGTATAAGGGCTGGAGTTCTGTAGGGGAAAACACCTATATTTTCTCTTATCTCCAACAGTTGGTAGGTTTTTCAGGTTGGTGCATCTAGTTCCTGGCCTGGCTCTCAGCTGTGTAGGCTAAGGCAGCACTGCTTCATAGAGCCTAAAGGCCTTGTCCCAGTTTCCTGGCTCAGGGACTAGTAGATCATAGAACATAGCTCTGCAGCCCCAAGTCACTGCCCACCAGTGGTACCGAGGCAAACGATGTGGCTTGGTCCCCTGCTACAGAGGAAGCGAGTCCCTCCTCTCCCTCCCCCCAACCAAGTTAACCTCACTCCCCTTTTCAGGGTGCCCCCTCATGGTCTCCCTTTAACTTTAGGCGGTCATTGCTAAAATGGTCCTATCAATTTGACTGGGCTGCCTGGTCTGGCTTTATTCCTCTGTCAGGAGTTTGGGGGGATGCTTTCCACACTTGAGAGCTAGGCAGAGGGATATGAAAACCTGAAAGTCCCGGTTTGTGGTTGGCTCTGGAGGAGTAAGGCAAACCTGTGTGCATTAGTCATGTGTCTGGGCAGACTGGCACTGCTCTGCTTGCAAGAGCTGATGGCTGAGCACAGCTGCCAGCTTCTTCTGGTTTGTGTGAAGATCTGTTTCCTGATTTCAGAAATAGCCCTGGGGGGAGGATTGGGGGGTCTCCCCTAAGGTCTTCTGAGGCTGCAATTGCTTCAGCATTGGGATCCATGGTCCTGATGCCTTTGGTGGGAATGGCAGTCATTTTTGACCCTGCCTGCAAGCTGGGAAGACCAGCAGTCTTGAGAGTCAGGTTCTTGGAATCCCCATATTTTATCACTATTTTTTTTCCCCACAGCCCTCCAATAATTTCTGCCACTAGCCTCAACTGAAAATGTTGCAGGTTTGCTCTTCATAGATTCTGTTTGCTATGAAGTTTGAGTAGCATATTTACAAGTTTTTGTGTTGCTTCACAGTATATTGCCAGTGGAAGGATTTTGTGGTGGTGGTACTGAGATGATACCAGAATTTAAATATATATTTGTTAAATAAAAAGTGAGAAATCTGGGACTGATATATTGGGGATTAGGCAAATTCATGCTAAGTTACACACTGAAATATTTATGTATGCTTTGTTCAGCTGTGAATTAATGATCAGTATGTCGCACGTTGTCTGCTAGGTATGTCGCACAACAGAAGAAAGGTTGATAAATACTGCTCCATAACTATGAAATTGCTTCCTCCTTTCCCCAGTTGCCCTTAAATTCAGCTGCTTTTATATTGTTTTTCACATACAGTGATGCTACTCTACCTTTTCAGCCATCTGTGCGCTTCCTTAAAGGTTATATGAGCTTGGTATGATTGCATATTATTTATGGAAGTCATTGAACCACATCTTTGATAGCTGCAAATTCTAAGTCTGCCTCTAACATTAGGGCTTGCAGACCCTGCACTTTATTGCTTAGACTGCAAGTATTTGTGCTTATTGCTTTCTAGCTATATTTTGCCTCTTGCCTTTTGCATAGCTTTTTTTTTGCTTCAGGTGGAAAGAAGAATGGGTTCAATTAAATATTAACACACCCTGGAAATTAATAACTTACTGAAGCTGAGAAGAGACTGGATATTTCAGCAAGAAAAATGATCCAAAACATACTTTAAAATCAAATATAATTTGCTTACATGAAAGAAAGATAAAGGTTTTGAATTGGCCTTCATAGACTTGGAGTTATTGAAAAATTGTGGGGAGATCTCAAGTATGCAGTACATGCAAGGAGAGCTAAGATTATTTTTGAGAGAGTGCTGCAAGGAAGAGTAGGGAAATAAATTCCAAAAGCAAGAACAGAAAACCTTAACTGGCTACAGGAAACATTTGGAATCTGCTAACTCTACCAAAGGTAGAGAATGACACGGGGACAAATTTGTCCCTGGTCCCATGGGATCTATCTCTGTCCCCATGAGTTCTGTCCCTGCAAGCTCTGTCCTCATCTGCACAAGCCTTGGATACTTTTTAAAATCATAAGTGTATGAGGCTTGTGCAGATGAGGATGGAGATAGATCCTGCAGGGATGGGGACAAATTTGTCCCCGTGTCATTCTCTACAAAAGGCATATGTAAATTTTTGCACCTGATTAATTTTTTAAAATTAGAAAATAGTAATTATTAGAGCTGCATTTCAATTTAAAAAATGTAATTGCACAAGTAAAGGCATTTTATTTCCAATTGCAGTTTTTATGAGTTTGGGAAGGTCACTTAAACCTCCATTGCCCCAGATACAAAATAAGTATCTGTATATAACATGTAAACTGCTTTGATTGGAGCTATAGAAAGGCAGTATATCAAATCCTGTCCCTCTTCCCTTCCATAAAAGACTGCTCATAATATAACATAACATATCGTTTGATTGTGGCGGTATAGAAGAATAAAGTTTTCTAGGTGGTTTACACAGAAGAGAGCTGGACAATCGGCAAAGTACAAGTACCGTATTTGCCGGCGTATAAGACGACCCCCCAACTTTTAGTTAAAATATAGAGTTTTGTTATATACTCGCCGTATAAGACTACCCCTTCTTCCGCACACCTTCTCTACCGCCCCGGGTGCAGCACAGCCGGCCAGGTCCCCTTACTTTTGTGGCACTTCCCCGACCGACCGATAACAGCCCGGGTCCGACAAACCTCCCTGCCCTTAACCGCGAATCTAAATTACCTTCTTACAGCTGCTGTAAGAAGGTAATTTAGATTCGCGGCTACAGGGCAGGGAGGATTGTCGGACCCGGGCTGTTATCGGTCGGTCGGGGAAGTGCCACAAAAGTAAGGGAACCTGGCCGGCTGTGCTGCAACCGGGGCGGGGTGGGGCGGGCCGCCCCTCTCCCTTGGTAGCCACTCGAACCGCGAGGCTACTCTCCTTCTCCTTATCTGCCCTGCCTGCAGCACAGAGCCGAACGGAAGTCTTCCCGACGTCAGCGCTGACGTCGGGAAGACTTCCGTTCGGCTCTGTGCTGCAAGCAGAGAAGGTAGGGAGAAGAAGAGCCGCGTACATCCAGAAGACTGAGCATCCAGCCCCGCAGGAGCCCCGCGACCCTCGGAGGCGTCCCCATGGGATCCCCGCGACCCTAGGGGGCGTCCCCACGGGATCCCCGCGACCCTAGGGGCGTCCCCGTGCAGCTCTCTAAACAGTACCCGGCGTATAAGACGACCCCCGACTTTGGGGAGGATTTTAAGGTACTGAAAAGTCATCTTATACGCCGGCAAATACGGTAGTTAAAAATACAACATTTTCCTATGTATACACAATATAAAATTTATGTTATCAATAAAGCTTCAGTTAAGAAATGAATTTATCAAACAGTACAGTCTTAATTTCTTTTCGAAATGCGCCATAGGACAGCATGGCTCCACTAATGTAACTACCCAACCAGGACTGTTGCTTACTTGCTTGAAATGCAAGAGTCCTATCCAAAAAAGACCTGTATCTACAGCCGGTAATTTTAGGATAGGTGAATAAATTGCAATTCCTAGTTATCCTCATAGAGCTGTATAGCATGAAATGGGATAGAAGGTAGATTGGGGCCATTCCCCAAACCAGCTTAAAGCAAATACAAGAGAATTTAAATATTACTTGTGCTTCTACTGGTAGCCAATGTAACAGTCGATAGTAGGGACTAATGATCATCTTCCTCCCTCCCACAAGTCACGACCTCCACCATAGATTCTATTGGTGGTCCCTCCAGTTCTTCTAACAGGTAGAGACTGACATAGGGATGGTTAACTGCAGAGTAGGGATGGAGACAGAACCTGTGGGGATGGTGCGGGGATGGAGACAGAGCCCGCGGGGATGGAGACAGAGCCCACGGGGATGGGGACAAACTATATCCCCGTGTCATTCTCTAAATATGTAAAAGCTTAACACATCTTAGACAATCGGCAACTGAATTCAGTGACTAAAAAAACCCTACAGAAGCTGCTTTTGGATTTAAATGAACTACTGTTAAATGACATCATTTGTGTCTTGTCTGCCTTTGATGTGGCAACATGAGTCTTATCTGCTGATCAGACTCCTACCACCTGCAATGTTCTTCCATCATGTGTCCAGCTGCTTAAGAATCTTGATGTTACTGTAACAGATACAGCTATGATTGCTGGTATCAAGGAGCATTTAATAGACGCTTATATTCCTATTCATCTACTACACAGTTTAGGTTCTCTTTTATACCCGTATCTGAAAGACAATCCAATTACCTTCCCAGATGATGTAAAAACATAGGCAACTGAATCTTTGGGAAGGTTATACCAAAAGCAGATCTAAATGGAAGGCTCTATAACATAATATAAAACTCACTTCTATACTGCTAAGTTCTATTCGATTCACAAAACATAAAAAATAGAAAAATGAATACAGTAATGAGATATATCTAATTTCCAAAAGATTCAATAAAGAGATGCATTTTTAAAGCACGTCGAAACTGTTGGTAAGAGAAGACACAATTAAGTAATTTAAATCCTTAGCCCTTAATGCTGCTTGAAAAGACAACAGATGCTTTTGAAATTTTTTGAATATTCTACCCTTGGCAGATGGAAAAGAGAATAACGCATGAGATTTCCTAGAGTGTTTGGAGTTGGTGATGATAAAGGATTCCATGAGATATTCTAGATTAGGCCTGACAATACATGTGAACAATGAGAACGGGTTATATTTTATTCTGTACTTCCTTTCAAATATCAGCAAAGCAATTTACGATAAAATAGTGAACAAAAACAGAATTGCAAATAAAATAAGAAAAAAAGTGTATGATTGAACTATAACTACCCGGTTTCCATTTACTAATCTATCAAATCTAATAAGTTAAGACAACACCCAAACCTACAATAAAATCTTTAACCCCTTCCTTACTCCTTGGCCTATCTTGAGCTGTCTCCTGAGAACTTTTCATATCATATAACTGATGACAATTTCTGTAATTTTGTTGTTGGCGAGTATAATTTTTTGTATAGGTTTAGCAAGAGCCTTTAGCTTAGAACTGAGTTCTTGTTTGGTTCATCCAAATCTTACTCTGGCTTTCACCTATACTTTACTTATTCCCTTGAACCCGTTTGTATAGAGTATCTATAGCTATGTCTACAAAAGCAAGGTGAATATAAATTTATTTGAAGGTATGGTGTTTATATTTGCTGTTTAGCCTATATATATCTACTATAATAAAACGCTAAGCGGCATGCACACTCCTACCTGCGTGTTCTGTGATCCACATGTCCGTGGAAGGCAGGAGTGCGCATGCGCGCATAAAACGGTCCCTGCGGTCTTGCCGACTCCCCCCTCACTCACAGTAAGTGATTTCTTCGTCAGCACCCCCCACCATCGCACCCCTCCTCGAAGCACCCGAACCCCTCCCATTGTGATCTGACCTTCCCATCCCGTCCCGCCATCTGACCGGCTCACTTAGTCCCTTGCTGCCCCTCCCTTTCTGCGGTCCCAAGAAACCTGCCGACTCCAGCAGCGTCTGCAGCACTCTACACACGCTGCTTTGGGGCCTTCTACTACCCTGATTTGCTCTGCCGTGTCTCTGATGATGTCATCAGGGACGTGCCAGAGTATTCGGTACTCGGAGGCTTGAGGGGAGAGAGTGTGAGAATAAAGACAGGAGGAGCAGAAGCCTTTGGACTCTTGCCTGTAGCCATTGGTCAGGCAGCATGTGCAGAACAGAAGTTACATTAGATGGACTCCGACGGCAGAGGGAAAGCCCGAACAGGTCTCTCCGACTTGAATCGGTAAGTTTGTTTTTGTACAAACGAATTGATTTGAATCGATTCATCCAAAGTGAATCGGTGAATCGATTCGAATCAGAAATCGGGCAGAACTACTCCAGAGCCTATCACCTCTTAACTTCATCCTATGCCCTCTCATTGCAGTTTCCTTTCAAATGAAAGAGACTCGACTCATGCGCATTTACATTACGTAGGTATTTAAAAGTCTCTTATCATATCTCCCCTCTCCCGCCTTTCCTCCAATGTATACAGATTGAGATATTTAAGTCTGTCCCCATATGCCTTATAATGAAGACCGCATTTGCAGCTAATCAGAAGTGATATTTTTGCAGCCAATCTGCATTAAGCTTCACTACATGGCAGAAAGTATAAATTTCTGTAACTGATATCAGTCAAATTGATTGACCAGCGACATCAATAGCAATGAAGTCCAAATTTCAGTTCTTGTCAGAAAAAGCGGGTTCAAATAGCAGTTCTTGGTGAAGAGGGATATTCCAATAGGCAGATTGCACAGAGGATGGTAGACAATCAAAGTATAGTGATCAGGGTGCTTAAGAAGGAGTAGACAGGAAGAACACAGGATAGCATTCAGGTTGACCAAGAAAAACAAAGTTACTGACAAGATTGCGTGTTGAGATCACATCTCTTGGCAATAGAAAGCTGACATCACCTCAGTTTCTGATAGAGTGGCAGGACAAGTGCTCAGCCATGATTAGTTAGTACAAGCACTGTGAGGCATAGGTACCAGGAATTTGGTTTGACAGGGTGTAAAGCTAGGAAAAAAACACTACTGACTTATGCAGCAAAGAAAGCCTAGCATGGCATGGCTTGTGCAACATTGCAAGTGGATAAAGGAAATGTGGGAGAAGGTGTTATTTAGTGATTAGAGCACTTTCTACATCTTGGGTGATCAGTGAAGAACGTATTTACGCAGATATCCAGGAGAAGAATTCAAGCCTGAATGCCTTAACCTGTTGGTTAAGCATCCTACAAAGGTCATGGTATGGGGATGTATGGCGGCAAGTGGTGTTGGTCGGCTTCACTTTGTAGAGAACATGGTGAATGGTGTGAAATACATTGAAATCCTGCAGAAACGCATGTTGCCTTCAGCAGAGAATTTAATTTTTTGTGATTACTTCTTTCAAAATGATAATACACCATCATTGAGCAAAAACTGTATTCGAATGGATGAGAGAGAAGGGAGTGAAGGCAATTACTTGGCCTGCTCAGTCACCAGATCTCAGTCCAATTGAGAACCTGTGGCAGAAGCTGTTACTGGAAATATAAAAAAAAAAAACAGCCAACAACGAAGCAAGAGCTGATTGCCATTGATTGAAGCTTGGAATAGGATTATCACCCACGAGCATCTGGTGAAGCTGGTCCACTCTATGCCCGAAAAGTATCAGCTTGTCCGCAAGAGCAAAGGCTGGCCAATCAAATATTGAAAGCAGTAGACAGGACAAAACAGGGCTAACTATAGAAATAAAAGTAAAACTATAAGTAATATAACAGAATCTGTTACTATAATTTAACATCATATAGCCATACCATCCCAATACATTATCATTGACAATATTCAACAAAATTTCTCTGGACTGAAAATGTATTTAAATTTATTTAAAGGCACACCTTTATCAAACATACATGTACAGTAACTGGACATATGATAGTAGAATGGAAAATTAAGATAATATATAACAAATGGTTACATAGCTTAAAATACATCAACCAAGTTAATTTTATCAATTATGGATCCTGATGTATTATCATTGTGTGTTCACAGTTTTTCTTGTTCTGAACCACACTGAACCGCAAGGTAATGTGGTATAAAAAAATAAAGCTGTTATTATTAGTCAGGAATATTCAGACATGACTTGACTATAGCATTGGAAAAAGATTTTCAAGAACTACTTCTAATTTTTGCTAATTGTGTTACTGTATATTATTTCTTTATGACAATTCCAATACTGTTAGTTTCTAGATTTCTGTTGTGCTGGCACTGCTGTTTATCTGGTGCAGGGAATTGTTACTTCCTGTTTGGTTTTTAAACTTGTGCACAATCTTTTTAAAAAAATCTTTCATCCAGCATTATCAGGGAAGCATAATTCAGTGCCTCATCATTTTTCATTGCGTACAATCACTTTCCCCTTACTTACTCTAAAACACATGGAAGTGACATGTACACATCCCATCTCATTTGGACTAACTACTGTAATACCTGTGTCAGGCTTGTCTGCTTTACATGGACACGAAAGTAGAGGGAAAAACCCAGGGAGATTTGTGTCTGTAATATTTCAGCAGGAGTGTAGAAACAGGGTCGGGAGAATTTGTTTTGTGAAACTGCAGTGTACTGTTCAGTTCCTCCAGGGCAGAAAAGTGGGCAAGTGATGAGGACAAAAAGAAGAGCAGAGAAATGAAGCATAACCCTGTGATGATGCAGGCCATGGGGTAGCCAACTTGGCTAAAACTTTCCAGATACCAGCTGGGTCTCTGCATGATTTCTGATGGTTATCCATGTAGTGTACAGTAAAGAAACAGAAATAAAGAAAACCAAACCACTCCCACAGAAGAACCAAAAAGGAGCAAATAAAGGATAGAAATGACCATGAACCAGGATTACTTGCAGCAAGTTCTTTATTGAAAACATTGGAATTTGAACATGAAACAGAAGCCATAGATTCAAGGAGACTTCGAGGTAAAATTGCGTTATTTGCGGATGACGCTAAACTATGCAACATTGTGGGCAGCGCAACCGAGCCCGACAGGTCAACCGTGCCAGACACTATGAGGCAGGACCTACTTTTACTGGAACAATGGTCTAATACTTGGCAACTGAGTTTTAATGCCAAAAAGTGTAAGATGATGCACCTTGGTAGCAATAACCCCTACAGAACATACACCCTGAATGGTGAAAACTTAACAAGAATCATTGCAGAACGAGACCTGGGTGTAATCATTAGTGAAGATATGAAAACTGCCAATCAGGTGGAGAAAGCTTCAGCCAAGGCTAGACAAATGCTAGGTTGCATCCGGAGAAGTTTTATCAGCCGTAAGCCTGAAGTCATACTGCCGTTGTACAAGTCGATGGTGAGACCTCATCTGGAGTACTGTGTTCAGTTTTGGAGGCCACATTATCAAAAGGATGTGAAGAGAATGGAGTCGGTTCAGCGTATAGCCACTAAGATGGTCTCAGGACTTAAGGATCTCCCATATGAAGAACGTCTAAGCAGGCTGCAGTTATATTCTCTCGAAGAACGTAGAGAAAGGGGTGACATGATCAAATATATTACAGGCCGTATTGAGGTGGAGGACGTTATCTTCTTCCTTACGGGGCCCACGGCAACCAGAGGTCATCTGCTCAAACTCAAGGGTGGGAGATTTCATGGTGACATCAGGAAATACTTCTTCACCAAAAGAGTGGTTGAGCGATGGAATGGTCTTCCACTCAACTTCAAGGGATGATGGGATAAACATGTAGGTTCGCACCGAGGAAATGCTTATAAAGAGGGTTCTTGTTGAGGAAGGGTTCTTGGAGTGGATTCGCTCCGGGAAATTCTTAGAGGGAGGGTTCTTCGAGTGGGCAGACTTGTTGGGCCAACGGACCTTTTCTGCCGTCATACTCTGTTTCTATATCCAGTGGATGTTCATTAGCCTAACTAGTTTTTATAGCTGTTTGCCTACATGTCCTGTAATAATGTTACTTGCTACATCGCAACACGTTTCTTTTGGTTTTGTTTTCTTCACAATCACACTGCTATAAAACTTGAACCAGATGACAGTAGTCACATACACTTAGCTATGCAGCAAGGAACAGGTAACAAAGCCAAGATCATTATCATGGCATTTCTTTCTTGCTCCCAGATTATGGAATAATTTTCCTTTATGTTCTGATCAAACGTATAATGCATTTTAAGATCTCTCTGAAAACCCACTTTTTAAGGCTGTTTTTGGATAGACAGCTGAGATTTGATCAGTTGATCGAAGCGGTGGCATTTGTAAACTGAGAATTTTGAGAGTTTGTTTTTTTATATACTAAATATATTGCAATTTTAGATACAACTGATTATTTCTGAATGTATAATTTTTTTTCCTATAGAGTAGATATTTTGAGCTTCTTTCTTTTACTGTTGACATTGTATACCATTCTGACCTTGCTATGGTAAATGAAGTGGTATTGCAGATTTATAAATAACAAATAAACAAAACAATACAGTCTTCTGTAAGGATTCAACTTTGTCAAGTGTACGGAAAAAGTGGAGAAAAAAGGCTTCAGTGTCCACAGTGCTCCGTTCAATCCAAGCAAGCCTGAATGTCCCAATGTTTTGTTTTCTCCCCTGAAGATGTGCTTTGCGAAACAGTATCCTGTTGGAAGTTTGGCTGTGGTGTGGCATCTTTTTGGTAGATTGTGGACTGCGGTGAGAAGAGTGGATGTGCGTTTTTTTCTGATTGAGGAGATTAAGCGTTTGCCTGACCGTGCGGTTGAAGATGTGAGTTTTATAATGGGACTATCACCAGCTGGGATCGTGGCAGGTGGAAGGGAGGTATGACGCAGAAGAGGAGATTGGACAGTTAAGTATTTTGTTTGTTTGTTGGGTTTTTTTTTATACAGGAAAATCATTTTTTGGGTTGTATTTTATTATTTTTTAATGATTTTCTGGTGCTTTGCCCGATTGCTCTGTTCTTGATCGATCTTTAGGACTTGAGCGTTACTAGCTGTGGAATTTCTATTCATTCTGACCTGTAATGGACTCCTCATTTTTTCCACCATTTTCACTATCATTGTGCTGAACATATTGTCACACCACGTTATTTGAGAGTGGAATTGACCATTTTCTACCTGTATTTGGATTCATATCAAAGTTGTTTTGAAAAGTGTTTGGGATATTAGTGGAGTTTTTTTGGCCTGTGATTAAATTGTGCTCGTTTGACTACTTCAGGCTTGCTTGGATTGAATGGAGCACTGTGGACACCGAAGCCTTTTTTCTCCACTTTTTCCATACACTTGACAAGGTTGAATCCTTATAGAAGAGAGTATTGTTTTGTTTATTTAACTGATATTTTTCATACTCTTGTCCTTTTTTTGTATTTTTTTTCAGATTTACAAATAAGCCATAATCCAGAGAAGCAATATATGGCAGCTAATTTACACTTAGTACTTTAGTATTGAGAGGGTAAGACATTTCTAAAACTATCCAAAGACCCTTTTGCCATGTATAGAGAACTCATCTGTTTTTTTTCGTGCAGGCACAGTGCTGAGGTCAGTTTAGATGTTTCTACTTTTCTGAAATGCAGGTTGTATGGGCTGATCCCACAGTTTCTGCTAAGTAAACTGTGCTACTTAGTGTTGAAGGATTCTATTTCATTAAAATTGTTGCCAGCATCAGATTGATAGCTTTCAAGTTACAGGTGTTAACTTCTCTTGGACAAGTATGCTCATTTAGTAGAGACACCAGGTTTATTTTACCTGTTTGTTCTTTTCTTAGGGAACTACTTTGCAAGTCATTTTTTTATGGGGGGCGAGAAGTTTGATACCCCACATCCTGAAGGCTATTTGTTTGGAGAAAACATGGATCTTAACTTTCTTGGGAACAGACCTGTTCAGGTAAGTGGATTCATTTGTGAATGTAATGTAAATCACTTTTAGTAGGTCCGTACTTAGATCAGTTCAGTGATATCTGAATACAGATACTTCACAACTGGTTGGAAAGTTTTTACATTGGGTGGTATGTCTGCTTCCAAATGATAACTGATAATAATTTTGTTTGCAGTGTGATTAGCAAATCCTGAAACAGCTACTCTTGTACTTATTACGCTGCTTCCCACTATTCTAAAACTTGTGGGATAGTTATATCCATCAACCAGTAGGTGGAGATAGAAAATACTGGGGAGCTGGGCTGCCTACCTGGAGGGATGTAGCACAGCTCAGTTCTGTGTTTTCTGTGTTCTGTGTTGGTCTCTGGTTTTGAGTGCTCTGCTCCTGGTCCAGTTGGTCCATTGGCTTCCAGTTGAGCTTGGTAGGTGCCTAGTGATTGCAGAGTCACATCGAGAGAAACATAGAAACATGATGACAGATAAAAGGCCAAATGGTCCATCCAGTCTGCCCATCTGCAATAACCATTATCTTATCTTTTCCTCTCTTTAAGAAATTCCACATGCCTATCAGATCTTTGTCTCTGGTGCCCTGTGACTTTTCCTCTCCCCTCCCCCCCCCCAAATTTTTTTAAAGGTTGCTGTGAAGGCATGGTAGCAGAGACAGTAAGGGAAAAAAACTCAAAACATGGATTGAGGTAAGCTCAGAGAGAAGTTTACAGCTGAGGCAAATTTGTACCTGGGATTGTGTTGGCAGTTGGGAGCCAGGAGACTTCTCAGTCGAGACAGTGTGCTGGGGGAAGCTGTTGCTGGTAAGTCTGACTTGTTTGTGCTCAGAACCACAATTGGGGCTACATATCCAGGTGTTTATGAGGGTGAGTTTCTGCCTTGAGGCTGGTAAATGGTGACAGTGCTTTTGGCAGTATGGCGGCACCTTTGGAGATGGGGAAGCGATATTCCTGATGCAGGGCACATTGGGCATCTTTAGGCCGCTACAGCAAGTGCAAGCCAGGAATCCCTTGGGACAGGACTGATTTGGCTGTTAACAGCACTTTGGATGTTGATGCACGACAGTGGGTCCTGCAGTCAGAGTTCACTGGGTGAGGCTGAAATCTGTAAATGCAGCACCGAAAGTACCACATTTCCACATTGAGATGGTCCGGTCAGTAATTGCTGTGGTGGCACCTGGGGAAGTCCTAGCCTACCTGAATCTGATGGAGGCATACTTTCATATCCCCATTTTCCTGTTCCATAGGAAATACCTGATATTTTACGTCCTGCAAAGGCATTTCTAATTTGTGGCTCTACCCTTTGGGTTGGCAGTGTCTCTGCGTATCTTCGCCAAGGTGATGATGGTCATAGCTCACCTCTGCTGGATGGAAATACATGTACACCCATACATACACCCATGGGTGATTAGCTGGTCAGAGCCCCGTCAGCCATAGAAACATGATGGCAGAGAAAGGCCAAATGGCCCATCCACAGTTACCATCATCTCTTCCTCTCTCAGAGAGATCCCACGTGCCTATCTCAGGCCTTTTTGAATTCAGACACAGTCTCTGTCTCCATCACCTCTTCTGGGAGACTGTTCCATGCATCTACCACCCTTTCTGTAAAAAAAAAAAGTATTTCCTTAGATTACTCCTGAGCCTATCGCCTCTTAACTTTATCCTATGCCTTCTCATTCCAGAGCTTACTTTCAAATGAAAGAGAATCGACTCATGCAAATTTATATCACGTTAATATTTAAACATGTCTATCATATCTTCCCTCTCCCATCTTTCCTCCAAAGTATACAGATTGAGATCGTTATGTCTGTCCCTATACGTCTTACGACAACGACCATGCACCATATTAGTAGCCTTCCTCTGGACTGACTCCATTCTTTTTATATCTTTTTGAAGGTGCGGCCTCCAGAATTGTACACAATATTCTAAATGAGGTCTCACTAAAGTCTTATACAGGGGCATCAATACCTCCTTTTCCTACTGGCCATTCTTCTCCCTATGCACCCTAGCATCCTTCTAGCTTTTGCAGATCTCCCAGCGATTCAAAACCTCAATGCCTGATGGTTACCTTCATGTTCTAAGTGCGTTGGGAGCCACCCTAGAAATGATTCCCTGGGTGAATGGTAATTTATGTCTCCTACAGTGTCATTCCCTCCAAATGCAGCTGCTCTGGACTGTGGAAGCAAGGAACAACTTGTGATGGTGGCTCCGAGTATACTCCTTATTGAAGGGCATTCGTTTCCGAATCTCCTCATGGGTGATCCTAATAAATGATGCCAGTCTTTTAGGTTGGGAGACCCTTTGTGGTGGGCATCTGGTACTGGGCCAATGGTCTCTCCATCAGAGAAAATGGTTTATAAATTGCTTAGAACTACGAGCTATTTAGCTAGCATTAAAGTTGTTGGAAAGAGATCTAGACGGCAAGGCAATCAGAGTATTTTCAGACAATGCCACTGTGGTAGTTTACATGAACAGACAAGGAGGCACCAAGAGTGCCCCGTTGAGTCTGGAAGCTCAGATGTTCAAGTGGGAATAAACTCACCTTCAGGTGCTCCCTGCAGCCCATGTAGCAGGAATGGAAAACATGCAGGCTGACTTTCTCAGCCGGCACACTTGAGACCCAAGAGAGCAGTCACTGTCTCAAAGAATGTTTAGGCTCATTGTGCAGTGCAGCCAAAAATGCGAAGTGAGTCACTTCTACATCTGAAGAGATGAACCGGGAAGCGCAGAGTTGGATGTGGTGGTTCAACCTTAGCTGGAGGAGAGGCTGCTTTATGTGTTTCCACTGTGTCACATGGTGGGCCGGGTCATTCGTAGAATCAAGACTCACTTGGGACTTGTGATTCTAGTTTGGCCTTGACTGCCATAGTATGTGGATCTAGTATAGCTCCTTCTGCTGGTTATGCCTCTCTATACAGCCTAGCATCTTCCTGATTACAGCCACCGCCTTGTCACACTGCTTTGTCACCTTCAGATCCTCAGATCCCCCAAAGTCCCTCTTCCCATCCGTCCATATCAGCTTCTCGCCTCCCAGCACATATATCTCCCCAAATTCATCACGCTGCACTTCTTTGTTTCCCTAATTTCTGTTAACATTTCAGCATCTGTTCATCCTGGTCAGGTGGATGGTAGTACACTCCTGTCACTAGCCTTTTCCCCTTTGCACATGGAATTTATACTCATAGGTGTTCTTTTAGTCTATTCAATTCAGGCTCTCCTGACTTTAAGATCATCCACACACTATTCTCTCAACATCCCATCCCTAAAGATAATCGGTACTTGTTGTACCCTCATTTTTTCAGTCACTGCCCCTCTAATTTGGAACTCTCTCCCTCTACACCTTAGAGCTGAACAAAACCTGCAGAAATTTAAAAGCAGTCTTAAATGCTTTCTTTTTAAAGACATCTATAACTGAAAAAAAATAAATTTTTTTTTTACAAAAGTAGATACTTTCACTACATTTTACTTTTCCCCCTTTCCTATTGTATTTTCCTTTTATGTATTCTTTATTAGAAATTGTAGTTCTTCCTTTTTTCCCAAAGTTCTCTGGTCATAAGATGTATGATTAGTCGGTGAATGTCTTTGGTCATAAGTATGTATGATTAGTTGGTATATGTCTAATAATTTAAATTGTTTGTTTCCCAGCTATTTTAAATTATTATGTACAACGCTTTGTACCTTTGGATAAGCATTTAATCAAAAATTTAAATGAACTATGAAACATATAATGCTACATCTTCACCAATTTGATCCACGCTATCACCCTATCACTGCAAAATAATTTGTACCTTGGTATCGCAATGTCCCATTGGTTATCTTCTTCCACCAAGTCTCGAAGATGCCTATTATATCTCTTTTCATTTAGTGCAATATATTCTAACTCTTCCATCTCTTTTCTTAGGTTTCAGACATAGAAAATGACACAGGGACAAATTTTTCCCTGTCCCCATGGGAACTCATTTTCCCATCCCGGTGAGTTCTTTGCCTGACCCTGCCTTATTCCTGCAAGCTCTGTCCTCATCTGCACAAGCCTCAAACACTTTAAAATCATAAGTGTCCGAGGCTTGTGCGGTTAAGGCAGAGCTTACAGGAATGGGGCAGGGACAGTAACAAAACTCATGGGGACAGGACAGGGAAATTGAGTTCCTGTGGGGACAGGGAAAAATTTGTCCCCATGTCATTCTCTATTATCCCAGGACAAGCAGGCAGCATATTCTTGACTGATGGGTGACGGCACCGACGGAGCCCCGGTACGGACACTTTTAGAGTGATTGCACTCTAAGAACTTGGAAAGTTCTAGAGACCGCACCGCGCATGCGCGAGTGCCTTCCCGCCCGACCCCGACGCGCGGTCCCTCAGTTTCTTAGTTTCCGCGGAGCTAAGAAGTCGCATTTTCAACGGCTGTTGAAATATTTTTTCATTCGCCTTCCCGCTCGCGTAAACTTTTTCGGGTTCTTTTTGCCCTTCCGTTTTTCTTTTCTTTAAAAAAAAAAAAAAAAAATTTCTCTTGTTTTAGTCAAGTTTCTTGATTTGACCCGGCGGGGCCTACTGCCATCATCGAGGCCTCGGCCTTCGATTTGGCAGAAGCCGTTTTTACGTTCATGCCCCCCCAGCCCGGGTTCAAGAAGTGCCAGCGGTGTGCACGGCCTATTTCCCTTACAGACCCGCACAACTGGTGCCTTCAGTGTCTGGGTCCGGAACATCAGGCCTCTACCTGCACCCGCTGTGCCACTTTGAAAAAGCGGACTCTCAAAAATCGAGAGATACAGCAGAGACTGCTTTTCGGCACCGACATGTCCGACCCCGCGTCTTCGGCGCCGGTCTCGGTACCTGTTTCGTCGGCACCCACCTCATCGACGCCACGCGATACCGCGTCGGCGTCGCAGCATGCAGGTAAGCCGGCTAAGAAGCCTTCCCCGCTGGAACGTCCTCCGGTCTCCATTGCAGAGAGTCCAATCCTGCCGACCGTGAGGCGCCAGCGGAAGCGCTCCGCCCCTATTGAGGTGAGTCCCTCGACATCGGGCTCCTCATCTCCGGGGCGTCGAGCGGCACCGCAGGTACCGCAGAAGAAAAAAGCGGTACCGGTGCCCTCCCTTGATGATCGCATTGCGGCCATCTTGCAGGTACAGCTGAAGGAACAGCTCAAACAACTCCTTCCAGCTCTCCTGACACCGAGCCCTCCGGTATCGGTCCCCACTGAGCAACCGGTACCGATCGTGGAACAGCCAGTATTGTCACCATCCACTCCTTCGGTACCGGTACACTTGACCTCATCGGCATCGATGCCTGTCCTCGCACCGGAGCCTAGGTCTCATCACCAATCGGTACAGACATCGGCTCCGGTGCGACCGATAACATCGCCCGGTACCGCGTCGGTGAGGTCGGGTAAGTCGGTACAGAAGTCCCGACACCGAGAACCATCCACCCCTGAGTCTCGGGACCGTGGTCCCCATGTTCGAGACCCTGATCTGTGGGGCGACTCTGAAGAACCTCTTCAGTCAGAAGGGGAGTGTTCATCAGAGGAGGACGAGCCTGTTCTGCAGGATATTTCCTCCAAACCTGATTCCACCTCTTTCTCTTCTTTTTTAAGAGATATGTGTGAATCTCTTTCCATTCCCTTGGAGGCTGAGTCTAAAAAGTCCAAAGCTTTTTTGGACGCTCTTGATTTTGACCAGCCTCCAAAGGAATTCTTGAAACGCCCTTTACATGACATCCTGAGGGAGACCTTTTACAAGAATCTGGAGACTCCTCTTACCATCCCGGGAGCCCCTCGCAAATTGGATTCCCTTTATAAAGTAATCCCTATCCCTGGTTTTGATAAACCACAACTCTCTCATGAGTCTCTTCTTGTAGAATCCACCCTCAAGAAGTCCTTAGGAGCTAGTGTTTATGCCTCTGTCCCTCCTGGCAGAGAGGGTAAAGCCATGGACAAATTTGGTAAGCGACTTTACCAGAATGCGATGCTTGCTAATCGTTCTGGTAACTATGCTTTTCATTTTTCATTTTATTTAAAGCATCTCCTTACCACCATGGCTTCCTTCGAGCAGTACCTTCCTGTGGGGAATCGTGAGGCTTTCCATCAGTGCTCTTCAGCTCTTTTCCAGCTTAGGAAATTCATGGTAAGGTCTATATATGACACTTTTGAGCTTACCTCTAGAGCAACAGCCATTTCTGTGGCCATGCGCCGTTTGGCTTGGCTCAGAGTCTCTGAGCTTGATGTTAATCATCAAGACCGGTTGGCTAATGCCCCATGTTTAGGGGATGAGCTGTTCGGAGATTCTATGGACTCAACGACCCAGAAGCTCTCGGCTCATGAAACCCGCTGGGATACCCTTCTTAAGACCAAGAAGAAACCTCCACCTTCACGGCCATTCAGACAGCAAACGGCCTATCAGCGGCGTTTTGTGGCTCGCCCCTTGCAGCCTTCCACTCAGCAACCTAGGAGGCAGCGTCAACAGCAGCGGCAAACACCTAGACCTCAGCAGCAACAACCAGCTAAGCAGCCTCCTCCACAAAAATCGACTCAGCCCTTTTGACTTGATCCTAGAGGGCATAGCCAGCGTTCAACCATCTCCTCTCCTCCCTCAACCGATAGGAGGACGACTGTCTTTCTTTCTCAGCCGGTGGGAAGTTATCACTTCGGACCAGTGGGTCCTCAACATCATCCGCCACGGCTACTCTCTCAACTTTCACACCCTTCCGGGCCAAAGTCTACCAAAAGAGTCTGCTTTGCATACTCCTCAATCTGCCCTCCTTTGTCAGGAGGTTCAGTCCCTCCTACTTCTAAACGCCATAGAGGAAGTTCCTCTGGACCAAAGAGGGCAAGGATTCTACTCCCGGTATTTTCTAGTCCCCAAGAAAACAGGAGACCTCAGACCAATTCTAGATCTGCGAGATCTCAACAAATGTTTGGTCAAAGAAAAATTCAAGATGCTATCTCTAGCTACGCTTTATCCTCTCCTCGATCACAACGACTGGCTATGCTCTCTCGATCTCAAAGAGGCCTACACTCACATTCCAATTCATCCGGCCTCCAGACAGTACCTTCGCTTCATGATAAATCACTGTCATTACCAATACAGAGTGCTCCCCTTCGGTCTTGCCTCCTCTCCAAGAGTGTTCACAAAATGTCTGATAGTGGTGGCAGCATTTCTACGCTCCCACCACCTTCAGGTTTTTCCCTACCTGGACGATTGGTTAATCAAGGCCATTTCATCTCAGACTGTTCTTCTGGCCACCAACCAGACCATCTTTTTTCTACAACTCCTGGGGTTCGAAATCAATATACCCAAGTCTCACCTTCTTCCTACGCGGAGACTTCAATTTATTGGAGCGGTACTGGACACGGTCCAGATGAGAGCCTTCTTGCCGGACAACCGTCTTCACAACCTCCAATCGCTCTGTCAGCAGGTGCTGTCCCAGCACTCCATTTCTGCAAAGCAGATGATGATTCTCTTGGGTCACATGGCCTCCACAGTTCATGTCACACCCCTGGCACGGCTTCACCTGCGCACTCCTCAATGGACCCTGGCTCTCCAGTGGTCTCAAGCGACAGACTCTTGCTCACGACACATATCTGTGACATCGTCTCTTCGTCAGTCTCTGCAATGGTGGTTGATATCCTCAAATCTCTCCAGGGGCCTTCTATTCCATCTGCCTCCTCATCATCTGGTCATCACCACCGACGCCTCCCCTTATGCATGGGGAGCCCATCTGAACGAGTTCCAAACTCAGGGCCTTTGGACTCCTCAGGAAAAGAAGCATCACATCAATTTCCTGGAACTCAGGGCAATGTTCTATGCCCTCAAGGCCTTCCAACACCTTCTATTTCCTCAAGTCCTTCTAATTTGCACAGACAACCAGGTGGCTATGTACTACATCAACAAGCAAGGGGGAACGGGCTCTCGCCTCTTATGCCAGGAAACCCAGAGAATCTGGGCTTGGGCATCCTCGCGCCGCTTATTCCTGAAAGCAATTTATATTCAGGGAGAACAGAACTACCTAGCGGACAAGCTCAGCAGAGTTCTCCAACCCCACGAATGGACTCTCGACCCATCGACTCTACAGTCCATCTTTGCACAATGGGGCACTCCTCAGGTGGACCTTTTTGCAGCTCCTCACAATCATCAGTTGCCCCAATTCTGCTCCAGACTTTACTCTCCTCACCGTCTGGCAGCGGATGCATTTCTTCTGGATTGGTCCAATCTGTTCCTTTATGTTTTCCCTCCTCTGCCTCTCATGCTTCGGACCTTGTTCAAACTAAAGAGGGAACGAGCCACCATGATCCTGATTGCACCACGGTGGCCCAGACAGCATTGGTTCTCCCTTCTACTTCAACTCAGTTCCAGGGATCCATTTCTACTTCCACTGTTTCCATCTCTGCTTACACAAGATCAGGAAACCCTCCTCCATCCCAACCTGCAATCTCTGCACCTGACAGCTTGGTATCTCTCGGGCTGACTTCAACTGATTCTTTGTTATCTCAGCCTGTTCGCTCCATCCTGGACGCCTCCAGGAAACCAGCCACTCTACAATGTTACCATCAAAAGTGGACGAGGTTTTCTTCTTGGTGTCTCCTACATCATCATGACCCCAGGTCTCTTGCTGTGGAACCTCTATTGGATTATTTGCTTTCTCTGTCTACTTCTGGTCTCAAGTCTACTTCCATCAGAGTTCATCTCAGTGCCATTACGGCTTTTCATGAGCCAGTCCAGGGGAAACTCCTTTCAGCTCATCCCCTGGTCTCCAGATTCATGCGAGGTCTTTTCAATCTGAAACCACCTCTCAAAGCACCTCCGGTGATCTGGGATCTGAACGTGGTTCTCTCCGCCTTGATGAAGCCTCCATTTGAACCCTTGGCTACTGCCTCTTTCAAGTTTCTCACTTGGAAGGTACTTTTTCTTATTGCTCTCACCTCTGCCAGGAGGGTCAGTGAGCTACATGCACTAGTTTCTGATCCACCTTTCACTGTCTTTCATCACGACAAGGTGGTTCTACGTACACATCCAAAGTTTCTCCCTAAGGTTGTTTCTGAGTTCCATCTCAACCAATCTATTGTACTACCTGTTTTTTTCCCTAAACCTCACTCTCATTCCGGGGAACAGGCTCTTCATACTTTGGACTGTAAGCGGGCCTTAGCTTACTATTTAGATCGTACTAAGCCCCACAGATCATCTCCCCAACTTTTTCTGTCCTTTGACCCGAATAAATTGGGACGTCCTGTTTCTAAGCGCACACTATCTAATTGGCTTGCTGCGTGCATTTCATTTTGCTATGCTCAGTCCGGACTGACACTGGAAGGTTCTGTCACGGCACATAGAATTAGAGCTATGGCAGCATCTGTAGCTTTCCTCCGTTCCACGCCCATTGAGGAAATCTGCAAAGCTGCTACGTGGTCCTCAGTCCATACTTTTACATCTCATTATTGTCTGGATGTTTTCTCCAGACGGGATGGACATTTCGGCCAATCTGTTTTACAAAATTTGTTTTCCTAATGGCCAACCTTCCCTCCATCCCTCTTTTTGTTAGCTTGGAGGTCACCCATCAGTCAAGAATATGCTGCCTGCTTGTCCTGGGATAAAGCACAGTTACTTACCGTAACAGGTGTTATCCAGGGACAGCAGGCAGATATTCTTGCGTCCCACCCACCTCCCCGGGTTGGCTTCTTAGCTGGCTTATCTTAACTGAGGGACCGCGCGTCGGGGTCGGGCGGGAAGGCACTCGCGCATGCGCGGTGCGGTCTCTAGAACTTTCCAAGTTCTTAGAGTGCAATCACTCTAAAAGTGTCCGTACCGGGGCTCCGTCGGTGCCGTCACCCATCAGTCAAGAATATCTGCCTGCTGTCCCTGGATAACACCTGTTACGGTAAGTAACTGTGCTTTCTGGCATTTGCATACAGATATTTCAAACATTTTTGCCATTCCTATTTACAACTTGCTCAACAGTTCACATGGGTAATTTGCCATCTTTAAAATCGGTCTCCTCTGTATTTAAGGACATCTGGTTTACTGTGGTCTCTATTGCAACCTTGCTATTGGGATGCCCTATCTTCTCTATTATGGTGGTCTCTATTGCAACCTTGCTATTGGGATGCCCTATCTTCTCTATTATGGTGATGTCTTTTAAAGATACCTTGATCCAAACCATGGTCTTTTGAGCAACTGTCGGCCTTTCCCCAGTTTCTAGTTTAAAGGCTTCTCTGTCCCCTTAAATGTTGATGCCAGCAGCCTGGTTCCACCCTGGTTAAGGTGGAGCCCATCTTTGCAGAATAATCTCCCCCTTCCCCAGAATGTTGCCCAGTTCCTACCAAATCTAAAACACTCCACCCCGCACCATCACCTCATACGTGCATTGAGAGACACTGGAACTCAGCCTGTCTCTTGGGTCCTACGTGTGGAACAGGGAGCACTTCTGAAAACAGAAATTATGCTTATTGGAAATGAAGAACAGTTTTTGCAGGTACAAGAGGTAAAGTTGCAAGATGTGACATTGTCAATCCTTCCACATAGGAAGTTGTTGGGGGTTTATTTAGATACTTAACTCACAATGCAGGAACAGATTTTGCAAGTTAAGTGTTATTGCAATTCCAGGCGCCTGGGCCAATCAGGCCTTAGACTTAGTGGGGATGGGCGGACCCGCTATGCCTAAGGCCTGATTGGTCCAGGATTCTAGAGCCTGGACCAATCAGGCCTTAGGCTTCGGAAGGATGGGCCCGGAAAGGGTGGGCCCGCCTCATTTCGACGAGACTGGCCTGCCGGCTGGACGGGCAAGTCCCGTCTGGCCAACAAGGAAAGGTTAGTTTGGTTGGGGGGAGGTTTGAGGGCTATTAGCGCGGGGGGGGGGATGCGGAGGGGGTGCGTCTTCCGGCAGGAGGGATTGGGCACCCACCTGCCAGTGATCGGTAGTGTCGGGGGGGGCGGTCGGTAGTGTCAGGGGGCGGCAGTCGGTAGTGTCGGGGGGGGGGGCATCTTCTGGCAGGAGGGATTGGGCACCCTCCTGCCAGCGATCGGTAGTGTCGGGGGGGGGTCGGTCGGTAGTGTCGGGGGGGGGGTTGGTCGGGCCTCGCCTTCAATATAGGCGGCCTGGGGGGTCGGTCGGTAGTGTCGGGGGGGGGGGGGGTTGGTCGGGCCTCGCCTTCAATATAGGCGGCCTGCCTGGGGAGCATTTTTTTTAAAAACGTGCATCCCGATTGGCTGATTAGACAGCTGTAGGACGCCTACAGCTGCCTAAAATCAGGACGCACTTTGGAGAATCAGGGCCTGAATGTCTTGGGTAGGAGTGAAATGAGACTTGCTCATATGGCACAAATTCAGCTCAGAAAACAGAGGCATTTTTTTGGCCAAAATAAAGTTAAAACCTAAAATTTAGTTTCTGATTTAAGAATTAGGTGAAAGAAATAGTAAAATGTTTACAGAGAGAACTGTTTTCAGGGTCATGTATGGGTTACTCTACATTAGATTCCCCTTCCTTTGCTCATTGATGATGCAACCCTTATAGCAGAGCTTTGTTGGGGATATACTGTATACTTGTGCAGAAAAGTCCTTGGTATCACTTATATGATACACAGCACTCAGGCAGGGCTTATGTTGGCACATTGGTAGATGAGAGCAGTAGGTTGCATGGGACCCTGCAGGCCTTTTGTCAACCGGGACAACTTCCTCATTTTCAAGGACATCTATTTTATTGTCTGATCCAGGATTTGTGTTTGAGGTGCTACAGATGTATGTTAAAGATAATTTATTTTGACCTCTCCCTCCAGTTCCCATATGTAACTCCAGCACCTCATGAACCAGTGAAGACCCTGCGAAGTCTAATAAATATCCGGAAAGATTCTCTTCGCCTTGTTAGGTAAGTGTGTGCGCTAATTTTTTTTTTTTTTTTTGTAAGACATTTTAAAATTAAACATTGAGCTTGATTTTATAGGATGCCTTGCTGCATTATCAAAAAGTGCATTGGCTCCCAGTTGCTCACCGCATAATATATAAATTAAGTCTGTTAACTGTCAAATCTCTTCTCTACAAAACTCCCACCTTTATTTGTAAATTATTGATTCCCTACACCTCAACAAGATTACTGAGGTCAAACGACAAACACCTATTAACAGTTCCCTCACTCAAAATCATTAATACACGGTGGCAATTCATCTTTTCTGTCACAGCCCCCCATACATGGAATTCCTTCCCTATTTATTTAAGGGAAGAACGTAATCTCTACAGATTTAAGAGCAAGTTAAAAAGCTTTCTGTTTAAAGACGCATTTGAGAGCTAGAAAACCTGACTAAGAACCTCAATTGAATCCTATTTCATAACTTTTTGAAGCACATTGCTTTTTCCCTTCCTATTGTTTTTTCCCCATACATGTCTTACTTACTACCAACAACTTGTATTTCTCTTCCCATCCTTTCCTTTTTGTTTCAATATTTTTTTTTAGGTTAGTTCTAAGTGTTTGTTTTGTTTCCCCCTAAAATTTTGTAATTTTATTGATTTGTACATCGCTTAGAATTTTGAATAAGCGATTGATCAAATTTATAATTAACTTGAAACTTACCTAAGAACATAAGAAATGCCTGCACCGGATCAGACCTGGGGTCCATCCAGTCCAGTGATCCATACATGCGGAGGCTCAGCCAGGCGTACCCTGGTGAATACATTAGTCACTTATATCCCTCAATGTATCCTGCAAGAAGATGTGCATCCAATTTTCCCTTAAATCTTAGAATGGTGGTTTCCTCCACCATCTCTTTCGGAAGGGAGTTCCAGGCGTTCACCACTCGCTGTGTGAAGCAGAATTTTCTGACATTTGTCCTGGCCATGTCCCCTCTCAGCTTCAGGCCATAACCTCTGGTCCGAGTCTGGGTCACATTTGCCAATGTGAATAACGCTATTTCTTGCTCACCATCCTTTCCCCCTGCTGGTGAGTGAGCTTGCTCCATTTTGTCGATTCCTTTTAGCAATTTAAAAGTCTGTATCAGATCCGGTCTCAGTCTTCTCTTCTCAAGGGTGAATAATCCCAGTTTTCTGAGGCGATCTTTGTAGCTCAAGTTCTCCATACCTTTTACTAGCTTCATCGCTCGCCTCTGCACCCTCTCTAGCAGTGTTATATCCTTCTTCAGGTATGGAGACCAGTGTTGGACACAGTATTCCAAGTGTGGTCTGACCATTGCTCTATAAAGCGGCATTATGACCTCCCTTGATGCTACTCGTGATTCCCTTCTTTATCATGCCTAACATCCTGTTAGCTTTCTTTGCCGCTGCTGCGCATTGAGCCGATGGCTTCAGGGTCCTGTCTATCTATCTACCTGTTCTCCCTTCATGTGTATTGGAAATGGCTTTGAGAAATCTGCATAAAAGTACATGTGTATATTTGCATGCAGTTTATAAGAGCCCTTTTTATATGTTAAGAAAATAAAATTAACCCCCATGTAGTATTGTGGAAATTATAGTTCTGCTTTTTATGTCTTTCCCCCACCCTAGCCATGGGTGAAAACATAGTAATGTTTTCTCTCTGAAGGATGGTAATTTCTGTAGCAAAGAACAGGTCTAGTCAAAGCTTGCTAAATGGTGAAAAATGAGCTTGTTTTTTGAAAGTGACTGGTCTGATAGGGGTGACACTACTTTTTATTAAAGTCTAGTTTAAAAAGTGGTAGAAGGTCCTTGTATAAGCATGATTTTCATGTTGGCACATTTCAGCATCGGTTGATGTGGCTCACTTTTCAGCATGGTTAAAACCTACCCCTATTCCCTTTTTCATAGTTGGTAGTTTAACCTAATTAAATTCCAATGTTCCTTTTAACCCAGTGATCTCACTCGTGGCCCAGGGACCACATGCAGCCCGCCAGGTAGTATTTTGAGGCTCTTGGTATGTTTATCATAATCACAAAAGTAAAATAAAATAGTTTCTTGATCATATGTCTCTTTAGCTATAAATGACAATATTATTATTAAGACTTAGCCAAAAGGAAAGATTTATAAACTATAAAGTGTTTTACCTCATGCAAAATTGTCATTTCTTTAATAAGGCATTAACTATTTTTTCTGAGGCCCTCCAAGTACCTACAAATCCAAAATGTGGCCCTGCAAAGAGTTTGAGTTTGAGACCACTGTTTTAACCCATATTTTGCCAGGGCTGGCATTATGGAGGCCCAGGACAGCAGCACTCCCCCTGATACAGGAGGGCCTGAGACAGCTGGTGGGCTTTAGGGCTCCCTCCCAAATTTCTGACCTGGGGCTCCTTTTAAACACTAGCCTTTGACCTTTGCAGTGAGAGTCCAAGTTAGAAAGCCTCTAGATTGCACTGTCTTTTGTGACTTAGTACATGAGCACCCTGAATTCTACCATACCTGTCTATGGCCTGGATGCACTAAAATCATCATTAAAATCCTGTGGGTCACTGTGGGGTAGACAAATTGTCCGATTTGAAAACTGCAATCGATGTTCAAATGAGTTTCATGGAGATACGTCATAATCCTATCTGATCAGTTGCTAGAAAAGCTACTTTGACATGTGCAGAGCCAGCAGAAGAAGCTCCAAAGCAGTCTTCTGCCGCTCAGAAAGAGGGGACATGATTGAGACGTTTAAGTATGTCACTGGTCGCATCAAGGTAGAAGATGATGTTTTCCTTCTTAGGGGACCCTCGGCCACAAGAGGACACCCGCTGAAAATAAAGGGCGGGAAGTTTCATGGCGACACCAGGAAGTACTTCTTCACTGAAAGAGTGGTGGACAGCTGGAATAAGCTCCCAGTACAGGTGGTTGAGGCCAGCAGTGTGCCAGTTTTTAAGAACAGTTGGGATGCTCATGTCGGATCTCTACGAGGGAAAAGGTCATCAGAGAGCGATTAACTAGGGGGGTGGGTCAATGAAGTGGGCAGACTCGATGGGCCTTGGCACTTTTCTGCCGTCACTTTCTATGTTTCAGCTGTTTGGGGCAGGAAGACTTTATTGTTTTTCTTTTTTGCCACATTTTTTTTTGCTCTGCAATAATTTTTATATCATTAGTTCACTGCATTGGAAGTAATCTTTTTCTCCAGCATGTGCATGAACTTGGTTGCCCAGTTCTAATGCACAGCTGATTACTTTGGTTCCTATGTAAGGAGTGCTAACTACAGTATTTCAGTATCTTGACCAAACTGTTGCTTTATTCTGCCTTGCTTTATTCTAGACGTGGTTCTAAAGGGAAATGGTGAATGGCTAAACTCTAGGAATTGCAGACTATATAAACAGTTCTGGTCCTCTGATTAGTAGACAGGCCTGTTGCTTTGCAAATAGCAGATTATTTGTTTATTTTGTAATATTGGCAGGTACAAGGATAACACAGACAACCAAGCTGAGGAAAGTGCAAAACCCAGAGTCTTGTACAGTCCAGAATTCACCTTTGATGCTGATGCTCGTGTTGCCATCACCATCACCTGTCAAGCAAGTGAGGAGTTCATCAGTGGAATGGCAGTGTGAGTTTTGTGCAGACATTATATGAGCAAGGAATATAATTTCTTTGCTCAATACCTTTGTAATAAGATCATTAGCAAAAATGTATCTGTTACATGACTCAAGCCTGAGTCTCAGGGGCATTACATTTTGTAAAGGAATGAGTAAATGTTGTAAAATATATTTTAAATATTATATTTCCTAAGGTAAAAATGAGTAAAGAGTATCACTGACTTATTTGCATCATTTTGCTATGTGATTAAAATTGTGGAAGACTGAGAAAGATCTGTCAAAGTTCATTTGGAAGAAAATGCTGTTTAGATGCTCTGTTCTCTTACTGCATGACAGGAACCTTCCTTCCTTCCTTTCCAAGCTTCTAAATCTTTTTTTTTTATAGCTGTTTGTTTGCTAAATTTTTTTTTTTCATATAACATCAAAAAAGCAATCAAACATTAAACCAGTCCTTTTTCATTATAAGTCATACTGTCTTCCTTCAGTACAATGCATTTTCAATCACCTAGGACCCAAGCTTTACCTTCTAAAGTGATAGCAATAGGAAATGAGCAAGCAGAAATCAATTAAGTCATCCTTTCGAATACTTACCCTTCTGCATATCCTGAATGGACCACTAAGAAGCATAGGAGTCTCCCATTTTTAGGTATTTTCATATCTTGCTATACTGCCTTTTGGGCAGGGAAGCTTTATGTACATAGAGAATGAGGGTAGAACCGGGCAGTGCAACTCAGGTTTCACTTGCTGAAAGAGTAGACATCATTATGTTGGCAGGTAAGAAAGGAGTTTGTGAAAGTTTCCAAGCACCATCACATTAAAGATTTACCAGGGCTGAAGGTAGTGCAGCTTCAAACATTGGTGAAGATTCCTGCATCTGCTGGTAAAGATTAGTAGGGACCTGTAGAAGAGTGAGCAGAGGCACTAGCACAGCCCTTAACCACTTGGCATTGGCGGTTGAAGGAGACCTACCGTATTTTCACGCATATAACGCGCGCGTTATACGCGTTTTTACCTACCGCGCATACACCTCGCGCGTTATATGCGTGAGCGCGGTATACAAAAGTTTTAAAACATAGTTCCCACCCCGCCCGACGCCCGACTCACCCCCCCCAGCAGGACCGCTCGCACCCCCACCCCGAACGACCGCTCGCACGCGCTCCCACCCGCACCCGCATCCACGATCGGAGCAAGAGGGAGCCCAAGCCCTCTTGCCCGGCCGACTCCCCGACGTCCGATACATCCCCCCCCCCGGCAGGACCACTCGCACCCCCACCCCGAACGACCGCTCGCACGCGCTCCCACCCGCACCCGCATCCACGATCGGAGCAAGAGGGAGCCCAAGCCCTCTTGCCCGGCCGACTCCCCGACGTCCGATACATCCCCCAACGAAGGAATGAGGCCGGATTGGCCCATCCATCCTAAAGCTCCGCCTACTGGTGGGGCCTAAGGCGCGTGGGCCAATCAGAATAGGCCCTGGAGCATTAGGTCCCACCTGGGGGCACGGCCTGAGGCACATGGGCCCAACCCGACCATGTGCCTCAGGCCGCGCCCCCAGGTGGGACCTAAGGCTCCAGGGCCTATTCTGATTGGCCCACGCGCCTTAGGCCCCACCAGTAGGCGGAGCTTTAGGATGGATGGGCCAATCCGGCCTCATTCCTTCGTTGGCTGCCTGCCGGACAGGCGGGTTTGGCTCCCGTCTGTCCGGCCAACTACCAAAGGTACGGGGAAGGGGGGTGGGGGGGTCGTGGGGGTCGCCAGGGGGGTCGCGGGTCGGCTGGGGGAGCGGTCGGAGGTTCTTGGGGGGGGCGGTCGTTGGGGGGGAGGGGGGTTTGCGTCGAGGGCAGGAGGGCCTGGGATCCCTCCTGCCCGTAATGTAGTGCGGGGTGGGGTTAGGGGGTCGCCGTGGCCAGGAGGGTTTGGGCTCCCTTCTGGCCCAACTACCAAAGGTACGGGGAAGGGGGGTGGGGGGGTCGTGGGGGTCGCCAGGGGGGGTCGCGGGTCGGCTGGGGGGGCGGTCGGAGGTTCTTGGGGGGGGGGCAGTCGTTGGGGGGAGGGGGGTTTGCGTCGAGGGCAGGAGGGCCTGGGATCCCTCCTGCCCGTAATGTAGTGCGGGGTGGGGTTAGGGGGTCGCCGTGGCCAGGAGGATTTGGGCTCCCTCCTGGCCCGATATTGTTGGGGAGTCGGCGGTCCTTCGGGGGGAGGGATGTATCGGACGTCGGGGGGGGGGCATCAGGCTTTCAGGATGGGGACAGACCTTCAAGGGGGGACAGTGCACGGAAGTCAGGGGGGGTGAACGGAGAGTCGGAAAGTCAGGGCGGGCGAAAGGAGCGTCGGGCAGCATGCGCGGTATACCCGTGAGCGCGGTATACCAAAGTTTTTGTACATATCATCGTGATTTCTGCGCGCTATACCCGTGTGCGCGTTTTATACGGGTGCGCGTTATTTGCGTGAAAATACGGTAAATCTGCAATAGTGCTGGGGAGGTGAGAAAGTAAGGGAGGATAAGGAAAGTGAGAGGAGGAGGGGAAATGAAGATGGGAGTAAGGAGGAGGAGAAAGGAAAAAGTCAACAAGAAGAGTTGGTAGGCTGATTCAGACCCAAATCTAGTACCCCCCCCCCCTATTTTTTAACAGAGCATTTGAGAGCTGCTTGGCTGGAACACCATGATTGAGTTTTGATGATACTTTATTATATTACTACATATACTGTTAGGTTATTGTACATATGGGTTATACAGTCTTTCTTCAGGTATCTCCTGCCCCCACCAATATAGCCATCCTTCCAAATGCAATTTTGACTTGTGCCTCTAGGTCATGTTTTCCCTCTAGTTAACTTAATTAGTGTATATGTGATTGGTTATGGGTAAAAGGCATTGATATTCCTATTCAGGTGTATAGTTTGAACTAGTTACATGATGTATTCTGATTCTAGATATAATGGGAAACAGTTTGCCACCTTGTTTGATCATTAACTATAAACTATAAAGAAAAAAAAATTACAAGCTTCTTTAATACACAGACCAGAGAGCACCTACTGGGCAACAAGTGCAGAAGCAGCCATGGAAACAGCTGTTACCATAGAGATAGAAAGCATGAGGCATGAACAGTGATTGTTATCCTGCATAAAGGAGACATTAGAAGAGCATGAGGTGGTTATATAAAGAACAAATAAATTAGCATTGATTTTTCATGTCATGTCTTTGGAATGCCTCATGGTAACTATTGTTGCATAGAAAAATGCAGCAGGTTAATGCACTATCTGCTGCCGCTAAAAAGGGGGGAAAAAACAAAGGGATATTTGAGGAGTAGCTTAAATTATCCCAGGACAAGCAGGCAGCATATTCTTAACACATGGGTGACGTCACCGACGGAGCCCTCGGTACGGACCTTTTAACTAGAAGTTTCTAGTTGGCCGCACCGCGCGTGCGCGAGTGCCTTCCCGCCCGACGGAGGAGTGCGTGGTCCCCAGTTTCTTCGTTTCCGCGGAGCGAAGAAGACGCGTGTATTTTTTCAACGGCCGTTGAAATCACTTTTTGCCTTCCCGCTCGCGCTTTTGTTCTAAATTTTTCTTCCTCTACCTTCGGGTTTCCTTTTTCTTTGAATTGCAAAAAAAAAAAAAAAAAAAAAAACTTTGATTTTTCTTGTTTCTTTCGTTTTTGCCCCGGCGGGGCCTGTTGCCATTATACAGGCCTCGGCCTTCGATTTTGCGGAGGCTATCTTCCCCTTCATGCCCCCGCAGGTCGGTTTTAAGAAGTGCCAGCGGTGTGCACGCCCGATCTCCGTTTCTGACCCACACAATTGGTGTTTGCAGTGCCTGGGTCCGGAGCATCGGGCAGATTCCTGCACCCGCTGTGCCACTTTACAAAAACGTACTCTTAAAAACCGAAGAATCCAGCAAACCCTTCTCTTCGGCTCCGAGTCGGCGATGGATTCATCACCTTCAACGGCGGTACCGCAGAAATCGGCACCGTCAAGCTCGACACCGACCGATCCCGCATCGGCGCCACTGGCGCCAGGTAAGCCGGCTAAGAAGCCTTCCTCTTCCCTCGAGCGCCCTCCAGCTACGGTGACGACACCGTCCATACCGGCATCGCACCGGTCCCGTAAACGCTCCGCCCCGATAACGGTGAGTGCCTCGTCATCGGCCTCCTCATCGCCGGGGCGTGGAGCGGCATCCAAGGAACCGAAGAAAAAGAAAGCGGTTCCGATGCCACCCCTAGATGACCGTATCTCGGCCATTCTACAAACTCAGCTTCAGGAGCAGTTGAAGAAACAACTTGAACAACTGCTACCCTCTATCCTGGCACCGCTCCTTCCGGTACCAGACCGGCCCGAGCCCCGCACCGAGCCCCCGGTGTCCACTCCTTCGGTACCGGTAAACACCTCGATGCCGATCCTTTCGGCCCAACAACTTCCTGATGATCCTGTGGTTCATTCTCAACCCACAGTGGATCCTACTCGGCACCAGGCGGTACGGCACTCTTCTCGGGACCGAGAACGACGCCGATCGTCCTCCCCTGGTACCGTTTCGGTGCGCTCTGGTAAATCTTTGTCCAAGACTCGCCACACCGCACCCTCCACCCCGGTGTCCCGACATGCACCAGAGGTCAGGGATCCTGATTTATGGGAGGAGACTCCTCTCGGTACCGAGGAGGATCCCTCCTCATCTGATGAGGAACCATCGGCACCTGATGCCACCTCTAAACCTGAGCAATCCTCTTTTTCTAAATTTCTGAGGGAAATGTCTGCTGCTCTGTCACTTCCCCTTGAATCTGACTCCAAAAAGTCCCAAGCCTTTTTAGAAGCCTTAGACTTTGAGCAACCTCCTAAAGAGTTCCTCAAGCTTCCCGTACATGACATCTTACGGGAGACATTCTACAAAAACTTGGAAAATCCCCTCACGGTACCGGGAGCTCCCCGTAAACTGGACAACCTTTACCGTGTCATCCCTATTCCAGGATTCGATAAATCTCAATTGCCCCATGAGTCCCTTCTGGTGGAATCCACCTTAAAAAAGACTCAGGGCTCCAGTGTCTATGCCTCTACCCCTCCTGGCAGAGAAGGTAAGACCATGGACAAGTTTGGCAAGAGACTTTACCAAAATGCCATGCTTGCCAACAGGGCAAACAACTATTCCTTCCATTTTTCCTTTTATCTCAAACACTTGGTCCAACAGCTGTCTGCCCTCCAGAAGTACCTACCTGAGCGCAAGGTCCCGCTATTCCAGCAGCACATATCTGGCCTTCTCCAAATGCGCAAGTATATGGTCCGCTCGATATACGACTCCTTCGAGCTCACCTCTCGGGCCTCTGCCATGGCTGTAGCCATGCGTCGCTTGGCCTGGCTCAGAGTCTCCGACCTGGACATCAACCACCAGGACCGCCTGGCCAACGCCCCCTGTCTCGGGGATGAGCTTTTTGGAGAGTCACTGGATTCCACCACCCAGAAACTCTCTGCCCATGAGACCAGGTGGGACACCCTGATCAAGCCGAAAAAGAAGGCTCCGCCTGCTCGACCCTATCGGCCTCAATCATCTTACCAGCGGAGGTTCTCAGCCAGGCCACTCAATCCGCCTCCCCAACAATCTCGGCGACCCCGTCAACAGCAGCACCATGCCCAGGCTCGGTCTCAGGCCACTCAACCCTCCAAGCCTCCTCAGCCTGCTAAACAATCTCAGCCCTTTTGACTCTTCTCTCCAGGGCATAGCCAGTCATCCACCCTCGCTGCCTCTTCCACAGCCTATCGGGGGTCGTCTCACCATTTTCTCAAGCCGTTGGGAAGTCATCACGTCGGACCAGTGGGTCCTCAACATCATCCGCCACGGCTACTCTCTCAACTTCCAGACTCTGCCTCCGGACAACCTTCCCGTAGAGTCTGCTTCAAACTCATCTCAAACCCCCCTCCTCCTGAGGGAGGTTCAATCCCTCCTCCTTCTCAATGCCATCGAAGAAGTACCTCCAGATCAAAGGGGGCAGGGATTCTACTCCCGCTACTTCCTGGTACCCAAAAAGACGGGAGACCTCCGTCCCATTCTCGATCTCAGGGACCTCAACAAGTGTCTGGTCAAGGAGAAGTTCAGAATGCTCTCCCTTGCCACGCTCTACCCTCTTCTTTCTCAACACGACTGGCTATGTTCCCTGGACCTCAAAGAGGCCTACACTCACATCTCCATCAATCAACATTCTCGCCGCTACCTGCGGTTCCAGGTACTGCACCACCACTATCAGTACAAGGTGCTACCGTTCGGCCTCGCCTCCTCACCCAGGGTCTTCACCAAATGCCTTATAGTGGTAGCGGCCTTCCTCAGGTCTCACAACCTCCAGGTGTTCCCCTATTTGGACGATTGGTTGGTGAAAGCACCTACGTCTCCACTTGTGCTACAGGCTACTCATCACACCATCTCTCTCCTCCACCTCCTGGGGTTCGAGATCAACTACCCCAAGTCGCATCTGCTTCCCACCCAGCGACTTCAATTCATTGGAGCAGTTCTGGACACCACGCTAATGAGGGCTTTTCTCCCCTCCGATCGCAAGCAGACCCTGCTCCATCTCTGCCGTCAGGTACTCATGCATCCCTCCATTCCTGCTCGACAGATGATGGTCCTCCTGGGTCACATGGCCTCGACAGTGCATGTCCTTCCTCTGGCTCGTCTCCACCTTCGTACACCTCAGTGGACGCTCGCCAACCAGTGGTCACAGACTACGGATCTTCTTTCTCATCCCATCTCTGTGACATCATCTCTTCAGCAATCTCTCCAATGGTGGTTGAACTCCTCAAATCTTTCCAGGGGTCTTCTTTTCCATCTGCCCCCCCACTCTATGATCATCACCACAGATGCGTCCCCCTACGCGTGGGGAGCTCACCTGGGAGATCTACGCACCCAGGGACTTTGGACCCCACAGGAGCGTCGTCATCACATCAATTTCCTGGAACTCAGAGCCATGTTCTACGCCCTCAAGGCTTTCCAACATCTTCTCTGTCCTCAAGTCCTCCTCCTATGCACAGACAATCAAGTCGCCATGTACTACATAAACAAGCAAGGCGGCACCGGATCTCGCCCCCTTTGTCTGGAGGCTCTGCGCATCTGGACCTGGGCCACGGACCGCAATCTCTTTCTCAGGGCGGTCTATATCCAGGGCGAACAGAACTCTCTGGCCGACAATCTCAGCCGCATCCTTCAACCTCACGAGTGGACGTTGGACCCTCCGACTCTACTCTCCATCTTTGCTCGATGGGGCACTCCGCAGGTGGACCTCTTTGCAGCACCTCACAACCATCAGCTGCCCCAATTCTGTTCCAGACTCTTCTCTCCTCACCGTCTGGCCCCGGATGCATTCCTGCTCAACTGGAGGGATCGGTTCCTCTATGCCTTCCCTCCACTTCCTTTGATGTTGCGGACCTTGTCCAAACTCCGCAAGGACAATGCCACCATGATCCTCATCGCCCCTCGGTGGCCTCGTCAACACTGGTTCTCCCTTCTGCTTCAACTCAGCTCCAGGGAGCCCATTCCTCTTCCTGTGTTTCCTACTCTACTTACACAGCAGAATCAGTCTCTACTACATCCCAACCTGTCTTCCCTCCACCTGACAGCTTGGTTTCTCTCGGGCTGACCTCTCCGGAGAATCTATCTCAACCGGTCCGCCTCATTTTGGACGCCTCCAGGAAACCGGCCACTCTCCAATGTTACCATCAGAAGTGGACCAGATTCTCCTCGTGGTGTCTCCGGCATCATCAAGAACCCACCTCTTTGGCGGTGGAAACTGTCTTGGAATATTTGCTCTCGCTGTCCAACGCTGGCCTCAAAACCACCTCCATCAGAGTCCACCTCAGTGCCATCACTGCGTTTCACGAGCCTATTCTCGGAAAACCCCTCACGGCTCATCCTCTGGTTTCAAGATTTATGAGAGGGCTCTTCAACATCAAACCGCCTCTCAAGCCTCCTCCCGTCGTCTGGGACCTGAATGTGGTTCTCTCTGCTCTCATGAAACCTCCGTTTGAGCCTCTTGCCACAGCTTCATTCAGGCTTCTTACCTGGAAGGTGCTTTTCCTAATTGCCATCACCTCTGCCAGGAGGGTTAGCGAACTGCATGCACTGGTTGCCGACCCACCGTTCACTGTTTTTCACCATGACAAGGTTGTTCTGCGTACCCACCCTAAATTCCTTCCCAAGGTGGTCTCAGCTTTTCACCTCAACCAGTCCATTGTGCTTCCCGTCTTCTTCCCTAAGCCTCAGTCGCATCCTGGAGAACAGGCGTTGCACACGCTGGATTGTAAGCGTGCCCTTGCTTACTACCTTGATCGTACCAGAGCTCACCGAACATCCCCTCAGCTCTTTTTGTCTTTCGATCCCAACCGTTTGGGCCGTCCTGTCTCCAAACGGACACTTTCAAATTGGCTTGCTGCCTGTATTGCCTTCTGTTATGCTCGGGCCGGTCTCTCACTGGAAGGATCTGTCACGGCCCACAGAGTCCGAGCTATGGCTGCTTCTGTGGCTTTCCTCCGTTCCACGCCCATCGAGGAAATCTGCAAGGCGGCCACTTGGTCCTCAGTTCACACGTTCACTACTCACTACTGTCTGGATGCGTTCTCCAGACGGGATGGACACTTCGGCCAATCTGTGTTACAGAATTTATTTTCCTAATGGCCAACCATCCCTCCTCCCTCTTTGTTAGCTTGGAGGTCACCCATGTGTTAAGAATATGCTGCCTGCTTGTCCTGGGATAAAGCACAGTTACTTACCGTAACAGGTGTTATCCAGGGACAGCAGGCAGATATTCTTAAGTCCCACCCACCTCCCCGGGTTGGCTTCTTAGCTGGCTTATCCTAACTGGGGACCACGCACTCCTCCGTCGGGCGGGAAGGCACTCGCGCACGCGCGGTGCGGCCAACTAGAAACTTCTAGTTAAAAGGTCCGTACCGAGGGCTCCGTCGGTGACGTCACCCATGTGTTAAGAATATCTGCCTGCTGTCCCTGGATAACACCTGTTACGGTAAGTAACTGTGCTTACAGGTACAAGATACTTATCTGAAATGCTGAAAAACAAAAAGCTCTGAAAACTGAATTTTGATGCAAACTGGAAGTAGACATTTTCCCTGACATGACACATGCTGAAACCAATGCAGGTTGCATGTGTGTCTCCTGTTCTCTGCACAATTCAAGTTGGAGGGCTAGAAAAATGGCAGAGCGTGCTGCAGATTCTACTCAGGGTAGCAACTTTATGGTCTTACGGTTTTTTCCTGACTTAACATTACCATTCCAAAATCTGAAAAATTCCAAAAACCAAAATATGCCTGGTCCCGGGGGAGTGTGGCTTGGCTGCAATACAAGATGGACGGGTAATTGTACAGCTTTTCCTTCAGCAGCACTATTCAGTCAATTTGTCAGCAAAGGAGGTCAAATTTCCTCTTTAAAACTGAATAATTCACTTGGTGAAATCTTCTGCAGTAAGTATGGCTTCTGGAAGACAGACCAGATTAGAGATAGCGTTTGCTGCAGGGGGCACAGCAAAACGGGCTAAACTGGACCCACCAACTCCATCAAAAGTGCCTCTCCCTAAGGATACATCTGAAAAGTTTGAACAAGTGATGTTGGAGCTAAAATCTACGAGAGAACTGCTTCAAGAAAATACAACTAAGCTAAATACAGTACAAGAAGAAGTTCATACTCGGCAGATGAAGGTATGTGATGCCAGGACAGAGTAGAACATCGGGTTTCTGAGGTTGAAGGCAGTTTGAATAATTTTCAAAATGATCATAAAATTGGCTCGTCTAACAAAAGAGCTGAAAGACGCTAATAACAGAAGTAGGAGGAACAACATCAGGATATTGGGGCTCCCAGAAGGGGTAGAGGGCTCAAATGCTATATCTTTTCTAGAAGATTTCTTACCTAAACTGTTGCCCCTCAATCTGAAGTATCTGTTAGAAATAGAATACCATCACATGCATCTAACAGACAAAACGGTCCCAGGCCCATGATATTCAGGATACTTTGTTTTCAGCAGGCTTTGGACATTTTATCTACTGCTAAACAAATTAAGTCACTGAAATGGCAAGAAACGAAAGTCCATCTTCTGCATGATTTCGCTAAAGCTACTGCTAGCTTGAGGAAACAGTTTCTGCTTCTCCGACCTCGGCTGCGACAGATGGGAGCTAAGTATGGGCTGCTGTATCCAGCAGTCATGAAGATAACATTCAACAATAAAACCAGTCACTATGAGGATCCGATCAAACTGCAGGAGTATATTAATCAGCACTTGGATCCAAAGACATAGAGGAGCAACAAGGAATGACTGGATTTATTATACAAAATCTATATTTTATTTTTGTTTTTCTTGTGGAAGGTTATACAAAGTTGTTTTTTTTTAACAAGGAATGAGTTTTGAATTTATTAGAATTCAGTCTTATTTTTTTAAGGAAAGTGTTTTGGTGGAAGTTATAGTAAGTTTAACGAGAGCCAGTGAAAAATGAGATAGTATGAGAAGGGGCGGAACTTCAACATTTTTTCCTGTTAACAAAATGGAGACGCCTGCTATAGTAACAGTGGCTGCGTTTGGAATTTGATAAGCAGGAGAGTTTCAGTTTAAGTCGGGCTGCAGTGCTGCTGGAGAGGTAGGGGCTTTGGAGACTATACGAACGTTGCTGTAAGTAAGAGAGTCGCTCCAGAGTTCCTGGAGGGGAGAGAGTTGATAGCTTGAAGAACAGATACTTGCACTGAACTCAAGGGAGGTAACTGTCCACTAAATGATTAAATTTGAACTGGGATTTTTTTTTTTTCCCATTGCTGTTATACAAGCTTTGCTTTCTTGCAGTTTCCATTTCGCTGGTAGTTGACTCTTGTTATCAGTCTGTAAAGTACTTAAGGTTTTCTCTCCCAGTTTGATCAAACCTAGCTGGAGTGATGGGATGTCAATGGAAACAGTTGGTCCCTTGAATGAAGCTTCAACATGCAGCACAACAGGTTCAGTAGAGTGTTGGATATTATAGATGAAGTTATGGATAACAAATCTATTTCTTCCTCCAGTCAAATTCATTTCCAATTCGCAGCTCTCATTCGGCTCTATATTTCCAATGTATGGCTCAATTTGAATGTCACAGTCAATGATTTTCTCCCATTCATATGTGATGGTTGCTATACTGTTGTTCCACATTTTAAATTGTTTTCTAATGGTTGCACCAATAAAATTTTCTCCAGGAAGAATGAATATATGTGGATCTAAAAAGACGTTAAAGGGTTCTGTATCACCTTTAGCATCTATATCCAGCACAATAGCATCTGCAGTCACAGGTTCTTCTTCTGCAAACACCTTCTCTCGTTTCACTGAATCACAAGGAGGTTCTGGATTGTCCAGCAGCACCATTTGAACTACACTGTGAAAATTTTTTTAACTCTGTGGGGGGTATAAGAGAGTATAAACTCAGAGTCACTGTGAGGTGGTAGTATACCATGGGCTGTTGTGATACTGAAGGCTGTCTCAATATCCTGGTCATATTTAATTTTAGCAGGATCTGGGAAGTTCTCCTGGTATCAATGCCTGTAAATTGGGTTTCATAATCTGCCAATAAAAAGGCAGTTCCATATGTCTGTAATTCCTTATGAGCAGCTTCTTTTTTGATGTGGCAAATAGATTTGAGGACTCAAAACGTGCAAAGTACTCAGCTACTAAATTTTTAAGCTCACCAAGTTCAAGTCTGCTTTCATTACCACTAACAGATATAAGCTCCAGACCTATCAGCTGTCCAAGACCTGTAATTGTAAATCTTTGATCTTACAATTGTCACAAACAAAAGTATATTCTACTGATCATTCAAGATGGAGCTGTGCAGTAATAGTTTGGAATACAGCAGCTATGTGTTGCAGAAGAGGTGACGGTTCGAGAGAGATACAGCGGCTTTAATGAAGTTCCAGACTTCTAAGACAGAGTTCTCCTCCCAAGATGCTGTCTGTTTGAAAACTATATATTCTTGTTAAATTTATTACTTCATTAATTATTTGAGTAGGATGATGAGTTTATTATAACAGTGATGTTGTTTTTAATTCAATTTATTTTTATATTCTTATTTTTATCAATTTTTAATTATTATTTTATGATTAATAGGGTTATGATTTTGGGAGTCCTTCCTATTATTGATTTTTACAGCTTCCATTTGATTATTTAATTAGTTAAATGTTACCTGCTAGTGGCAACTAATAGTAGATTGTTTGAGTTTATATCCTTTATTAATGGATTTAAGTAATTGTCTTAATTAATTGGCAGATTACCAATGTGCAAAATGCTGATAATTAATAGAATGTCATTTTAGATATTCTCAAAAGAGTAATGTTCTCAATGAATTTATTATAATTTATATTTTGCTAAATTTCTGGTAATATTCCTGTCTTAGAATGGTAATATTTCTCTTGTTTCTCTTGATTGAGGCAGCTACTGATAAGATATAATGCATAATGTTTAATTAAACACCTACATGAGTTAATAACTTATTTAAAAATTATATTGTATGGTAATTACAAATCATTAGGGAATTAAAATTTAATTTTATTCGTATTAGTTTCTACTTTATTTTGTTCCTTTCATCTACCTTATTCATTGTTTAATAGGGTTCTGTACTTCTTTCTTTTAATTTTCACTCGGGTGAGTCAGAAAACATCTTGGATAGGAGGAGTTTGACAGTTATAGAATCACAGCATAACTTTCTACTAACTTAAAGGCCTGGAACGGTTCATTTTCAGTAGAGGCCCTTCCTACCTGCGTGTGGTGACTGGAGATTGCTGCGGGGAGATCGTTACTGGAGGCGGGACCAGTGGAGGCATGGTTGATCGCTGCTGGTGGTTGCCTAGGATGGGTCGGCATCTGCTCTCTCATTGGGGAGGAGCTGGTGGTGTCTCCAGATCCATGGAGTGGGACCGTGCCATGGACTTCTCCTCCCGGTTGTCCGATGGAGGCAGAGTGCTGTATTTTTCGGGAGCTGCCCATGAGCATCCGCCGCCCACCAAGAGTAGTGCGGTCCGGCGCTGCAATGTTCTATCTCTGTGCATCTTCTGCCTGGAAGTGATGAGTCAGGGCTGCAGCAGCTGGAAAGCCTGAGCTGATATCTGTCCCGTCTGGACTTTTGTCGTTGGGATTATTTAAAATATGCTGAGGCAACAGAGCTGCTTCAGGAAATTGCACTTCTGCCAGACTTATTTTATTTTGTTTTTCAATTTTTTTCTTCCAGTTTATGAATTATTTTAAATTTTATTCCATTGTTTTTACCCCTATTCTTTTTATTTTATTAACTGAATTCTATTATTTAACGATTCCTCCTTCTACTCCTTTTTACATATTACTTTAATTCATTTACATATCATTTACATAGATGGTGCTCCTATCTGTAAAGTTAGGAATTTCTATGAAATATTCTAAATACTTCTCTCCTCTCCACTCTTTCCTGCCCTCCATAGTCCTCCCTACCTTCTTCAAACCCCTTCCTCTGTAATATCTTTACTTTTTAATAATTGTTTTCTCAGGTACTTTAGCTAGATTGTGAGCCTTTGGGACAGTTAGAGAAGTTCTAAGTACCTAATTTTATTTTTATTTTATTGTAACCCGTTGTGGGTTCCTGGGAAGGACAGGCTATAAAAATGAACAAATAAATAAACATGGAGGGTTAATTGGGTAAGAATTTATGGTGCTTAGGGGAAGATGGTGCCCCTGTGTGCTTTAAAGTGTGCTCAAACAGTGTGCAATAAATAAATATATATAAAAGTGGAAGACAAAAAGTTCACTGTCCTGCAATGCCCCAAATGCCTAACACACTGACCTGAACACTGACCCCTTTTTGCCTTGCCTGCCTGGAATCACTGTGACCTACAGTCATGTTGGCCTGTTCGGTTCCTGAGGAAGGGGCTATTGCCCTGCTGGGTCGAGCCGTGTTGAAAGAGGACTGCACCTTAACTTTGGTCTTTGATCCAAAAAAAAGCTGGACTCTCCTTTGCTACTATTTGATTACAGCACCTTTATTCAGCTAAATAACTGGAGGGACAAGTGACTAATTTTTTCATTCTCTGTTCAGGTCGGTGGGTTAGGCATTCGGGGCATTGCAGGACAGTGAACTTTTTGTCTTCCACTTTTATATATATTTATTTATTGGACATTGTTTGCACTTGACTTGCACTTTAAAGCACCCAGGAGCATCCGGATGATGGTGTGCGGCTGGCAGTGAGTGGTAATCTCTGCTCAGTGTTTGCTGGCTTTGCCAATTGAGCTATTGTCTTAACTTTTACTGATTTTATCTGATGTATTATTTTACTGATTGTTTTTATTCTGTACTAGATATAAAATGTTAATTCTGTATTTTAAATATCGGCTGTATGTATCCTTTGTTGTGAACCGCTTTGAACTTCTGGTATAGCGGTATACAATAAATAAATTATTATTATTCTAAGCACTAGAGCTGCTCTTTGAGTCGCTCTTTAAAGCTTTCAAACTCGTGCTGAGGGTGCTTTTTATCTTAAAAAGTTAGATTTGAGGTTTATATATTTTTGATGGAGTCTAGGGAGTTAACTTTCCTGCAATGTCCTAGGGCACGCCTAACTTATATTTTGATGGTTTTATTTGGGACATTGTTAAAACTTAATAGTCCAATTGACAAATATAAAAATAGACGGCTTCTTCTTATGACTGGAGTGGCCATGCAGTTAATAACTAGAAATTGGAAAAATTGGGATATGTTCAACTTTTCTTTTTGGTGGGAAACACTTTGTTTATATTATAGATATGAAAGGATGCTAGGGGAATAATCTGTGAATAGTAAGGTTTTTAAAGGTATTTGGAGTCCATTGGAGTCATATGTTAAATAACGGAATGATTAAAACTTTAGATAACAGATGCACACATCCAGATAGGGGGGAGGGGGATGGTAATTTGTTTCAGTTTATTGTAAGTATGTAAGTGCTATTCTTTGATATTTTCAATTGTATAATAGTTGCACTTTGGATAAGCCTTGAAAATCAATAAAGATTTATAAAAAAAAGCTTGGTCCCAAGGATTTTAAATATAAAGGATCTTGTACCTGTACTAGGAAACCTGGATGATTATGGGTGCCATTCAGTATGGCTTGGGATTTGGTACCTTTCAGAAGGACAGTTAAAGTTCTTGTGTCTGGAAGCCATAAATGAAATTCTGGTTTTGCTTAATAGTGCCTCCGTTGTTAATTCTTTAAATCCCACTTTCTGAGATCCCATAACATTAATTGTGGATTTAGCTTATTCCTTTTCAGATGTACTGAAGATGAATTAGGTTCATGTATAAACGAGCATTTTCCTGACTGGGTGGGGAGTGTGGGTTGCAATCTAAGTTTGTACCTGAGACAATGGAGGGTTAAATGACTTGCCCATGATCACAAGGAACAGAAGTGGGATTTGAATCCTAGCTTCATTGGTTCTCAGTCTGCAGCTGTAACCATTATAGTGCTCCTCAGATACAGTATGTTTTATGCTTGGAGGAAACATCTTTAAACATAGAGAAGAGTCAGATCTTCTAGTTAAAAGTTTAAAGGCACTTGAATAGAAGCAGTAGTCCTCCCCCTCCACATCATACAAAGTATCTCTGTGAACAGGTGTAAAGAAGCAGTAGTTTTTTGATTTCCTGGAAAATGCTGTTTGCAAGTGACAGTGCAGTGCGAAGTGAGGGCTAGGGTTGGAGGTTACCTCCCTGCCCTGCCTGTGGAACTAATGACCCCTAGAGCTGTGTTATACTGGTGATTTTAAAACACAGCAAGCATCATGTATGCTAAGTGGAAAAAAAAAACAACCTAGGACTTAGCATATGCTCTAAAGAAAAAAAAAAAAAAAAAAGCCCAACTCCTCCCCCCTACCAATAAAGTCTTTCATTAGTTCTTCTTTGTTTTTTGTCTGTTCATAGAGAACAGATGTCTCAGCAACTTTGTGCTTCCATGTGCATTTCCTGAAAGACAGGCACGTAGCCAAATAGAGCAGCTATTGCTTACAGCATGCTTTGCTTGCTTTCTTCAGGTACAGCACAAAGAATCCATCTTTGCAATCCGAGACTGTTCATTATAAAAGAGGTGTGAACCAGCAGTTCTCCCTGCCTTCCTTCAAGATTGATTTCTCAGAGTGGAAGGATGATGAGGTAATTAGTAATAAACCTATCCGTCTTTGACCTTGCCCTTATATACTGTGAGATGGATTGTGATTGGCTATTGGTGTCACAAACAGAATCTGGCAAGTAACCAAAAGGATAGTTATTAAATGTGTCAAGAAATGAAACTGAAATGTCAAGAAATGAAACTGAGGGTCAGGCTGGTAACAGCACTTTGTGTTATCATGTGGAAGGCTCCAGATTTTGTTCTTGGATGGTTTTTTTCACATCAGTATCTAGAGTGGGTCTTGCATGCTAGCTGGTTTTCAGGGCAGCCATAAAAAATATGCAGGATATAAATTTGCATGCAGATCTCTCATATCCATATTTATTTTGGCTGTTTTATTGAAGAAAGCCTGGAGTCTCTCAACAAATTTTATAGAAGAGTAATTGAATTAATTTAGGAGGTTTTAATATTTGCACACTTAAAAGTCCCAGCATGCAACAATATAAAGTCTACCAGGCAAATTACCTTATTCATCCAATATCAGTTAGCAAAATGCTGCAACCAACTACTACTTTGACCACTATCTTAGGTTCAGAAAACTTTTAAAAGCATTTCTGTACCAGGACATGGAGCCAACTCCTAAAGTAAAAGCCCATTTCAAGGAGCCAACCCCTAAAGTAAAAGCATATTTCTTAACTGTCTGATGCAACTCCTGGGACATAATGAACTAACGAATGACCTACTTGAACTTATTGCTATGTATTTGTAACTATGACCTAACTGTATTAATAACTGTACTGATCTACCTATACTAGCAACTCTATTGAATGTATGTGTCAAACTGTCCATTGTAACTTCCTGGTTAACTGATCCAACCTCTTGTAGTGTAATCTGAACTTGAACTGAATAGGTAAAGGTGGAATAGAAAACTTGATTCACATCTTGCATCACAATCTTGGAAACAGTTTGGCTAGGGGTGCTTCAGAATTAGCTTCAAAAACACTGTTCCACACAGCACATGCAAAGAGGGGAGAGGAGTAGTTGCAGTGGTTTTTAAGGCAATACCTGGGGATCTAAGATGATTTAACATGGCTGATTCAGCGTGGCCAGTTCAGCATACCTAGTTCACGGTCATTTAATCGCATCTGTTTCAGGTGGTATGCTATACAATGCCACAATAGTTTCTGCAGGCCTGTATCTTTCTCCCTGCTGCAAGTGTAGAAAGACTTATTGCCAGCATGAAAAAGTGGAGAGAAGTTTTTCATATACTCAAGAAACAAGACGCCTTCCTGGGCAAAGTGGAGGAAAGTCTCACTCAGAAAGTTGTAACCGAAATGGGCTATTATACATGATTTTAAAGGCAACAGTCTTCCTTGCTGCAATGAGAAACGTTCTGTGATGAAATGGCGGTGGTGAAATTTCTGAGATGCTTCAGAAGCGGGAGGGAGGGGGGTTGTTAGGTCAGGAGCATACGACTTTGGAGGTTGTCTGAGGAGCATTGGAGACAATTATTTTTTTGCTGGTTGGTTGAGAGTGCCAGTTAGTTGAATACCGGTTAACTGGGATTCTACTGTAATAAAGCGGTTTACATCTTTCAACCAAAGAAAGGAGTAAAATGTTACAATATATCAAAAATAGGACAAAAGTAGAGAGGGTAAAAGAATGGGAAATGAAGTTCAACCATATGACACATTCTTGTTGGTTTGCTAATGACATTCTTACCTTGGGATAATGGAACAACCAAAAGAAAGGCAAGCGAGAGGTCCTTAAAAACAAATTACTGTCAAACTTCGGTTTGCGAGTAACGCAGTTTGTGAGTGTTTTGCAAGATGAGCAAAACACTCCTGCAAACATTGACTCGCAAACCGAGTGTTGACTTGATATGCGAGCTCCCACCCCGGGAGCTTTGCACCTCCCACCTCCCACGGCCCACCCCCAAACCCTTACCTCAAGTGGACACCGGCATGCACCAACCTACAAGACATACACGTGCTGGTGCTCAAAGAGCCTTCTGCGCCTACCGCTAATCTATGCTGGGCTGCTGTGGGGCCTTGAGCATCTGTGCATGCTCAAGGCCTTCTCGCTCCCACCCTAATCTCAGAGAGGGTGGGAGCCAGAAGGCCTTGAGCATGTGCAGTTTTTGTACTTTCACATATAATCATAGCAAGCCTTTCATTTGTAGTGTTGTACAAGCCATTACAAACAGTAGTGCTATGATTAAGAAAGGAGACCCTCTATGGTGGATATAATCCACCGGCGGTCTCACTCGTTTGAAATCTCTGAGCACTTGGACTTTTTGTACAAATTTGACTATTAGCCTATAAAGAGGCATCAGGTGCCATTATTTATTTATTTTATTTTATTTTTTTTACAAGATCTTTATTGCACCTTTCGGCATCAGTTATACTTGTATTTCCTAATTTCTTTTGGGTGTTGCAATAAGGAGCCATAAACATTAAAACAGGACTAGCTAGGCGCATACCTGAATATGATGAAATCCAAACGCAAGCTAGTTAAAACTTGCAAACCCTAATGAGATATTGAGAAAAACTGTACACAAAAACACTAAGCACAATAGAACAATACAGAAAGGAAACCAATTTAAAAAATGACGTGAAGAAGAGTTGAAATATATGAAGAAACTTCAATGTGAAATGAACAGAACAAGATAGGATGCTTTCACCGTCACCTTTTCAATCTGTTTGGCCACCTTAAGATCATTACATACAATCACACCCAAGTCCCGCTCTTCTGTCGTGCACATAAATTCTTCACTCCCTAAACTCTACTGTTCCCTTGGCTTGGCTTGAATGGCTATATACCAAATAACAGACTAGATAAAATTTATTGATTTGTGAATTTCTTTGTTTCTTAGTTTGTGACATGCTCTGGCATGGGAAACAGCATTTGATGTTCTGATATATATTAAAGCCTCAGCTACTACTGTACAATTTTTTTGTACCTAAAGCAAAACTACTGTAATGTCCTAGAACAGCAACAGACTCTAAGGAAGAGCTAAAGCAATTAATTCTTTTGAAATAATCCTTGCTTATACAGCCAATTTGTGTTTCACAGTTTCTTTGAACTCATAGTACCAATTTAAACTTGTCACCACACTTTCTCTGCTTGCTAAACACATTTGTGCCTGCATTTACGTCAGTAGAGTCTGATCCTTGTCTGAACTTTCTACTGCTTTATTTTAACTGCTTTGTTGCAGCATTTTGTATTTAGTTTGTCATGTTTCTGCTTCCTCCACTAAAGGGGTGCTAACAGTTTTTATGTGGTTGTCAAATGTGTATGCATTTAAGAGGATAGGAAATTGAGAGCATGTGAAGTATTGTTTGGAGGTGGGGTTTAAACATAGGGGAAGGGTGGGCCTTTGTTACATATGCTTGGACCCAGGGCAGAAGCCTGTAGGGCCCCCCAAAGCTTGCTATTAGGGTGCTTTGCCTTCAGTTTTGGGCAAGCTTAGGGCCCCTTTTGGCACTGACGCCCAGGGTAAGTGCTCTGTTTGCACTCCCCATCCCTTCCCTAATACTAGTCCTGGGAAAGGGTAGACTTTCATAGTAAATCTGGTATATTGTATAACAAAAAATTAATATTAAGCATTTAAGAGCAATAATTTACAATGCAGTATAAAAAAGTTATACTTACATTGTTTGACATGGTCTACAGAATTTTAAAATAGTGTGTGCAGACAGAATGGATAAGTAGTCTAATGATTAGAGCATGAGAACCACGGAAACCAGGTTCAAATAACCGCTGCCCCTCTTTGATCTTGGGCCAAGTCACTTAATCATTCCATAAGCTACTAAAAAAAAAAAAATCATGAGCTAAAACTCCAAAAATTCCTTCCTAATACTTCTGGCACAGAATTATCCCAGGAGTTCCTGGTATCAACTTTTCCCATCTACCTCTCTTGCTTTTGCAGTTATGTTTTTCTCCTCTATAGTGGACTTTCTACTTCCAAATATTAATCCCTTTATCCTTATTTTTAGGCAGCCAGCTTGTTTAAAGCTGATTGTGCTCCTTTTGCTTGCATTACCTTCCCTAATGGAAAGGTTTCTTTGAAATCCATCTATTTCACCTAATTCCTGCCCTTTACCATTTCCTTGTGTGCCATAGACTTAGTTTCACAAAGTCTCTTTGCCTGAGAGAGGCTGATTCTATCTGATTCCCTCTTGGTTATATGTTCCTTTTGCAATTGCTAATAAAAATACAGTGCTCCCCTGCAAATTTGCGGTTCCGGTCATTCGTGGTATTTTCCGACCATGAATGACCGGGTAGGAAAGAGCAGCCGAATAGGCAGGAGAGGGCAGCTGAAGAAGCAGGAGAGGGCAACCGGAGCGCCGGCGAGTGAAGGAATCACTCATGGTATGCTCAGACCGCCTCTTCCTGTACTAAAGTCGGGCCTCACCAATCAGGAGCTGCTTTGACACGCTGAATGGCCCGCGCTGCTCCCGACACTCTTAGAGTTCCTGATTAGTGAGGCCCGACTTTAGTACAGGAAGAGGCGGTCGGAGCATACCGCGAGTGATTTCCTTCATGCTCCAGCTGCCCTCTCCTGCCTCTTCAGCTGCCCTTTCCTGTCTCCTCTGTCCCCCTGGATTTTCAACATTCGCAGGGGTTCCTGAAATGGAACCCCCACGAATATCGGGGGGAGTACTGTACTAAAAAAAAAAAAAAAAAAAAGTAAGAGAGATTAGTATATGGTGCTGTGTATCTTGACATATGCAACATAATCCTGTTTTGGAGAAGGCCTTGAAGTGCCAAGTGATGAATCATGTTTCTTTTGCTTTATTATGCTGGTGGTCAATTTCAGTCCTGGAGAAAAGTTTTCATCTCTTCCTAATAAGCATGTATGAGAGATCAGTGTGCATATCATTGCCCATGTATGCTCTTATAGAGCCTGAATTCTTACAAAATGTTTTGAAGTAATAGTGTAACACGTATTTTCTTGTGTTCTTTCCCAACAGCTGAATTTTGATTTGGATAAGGGAATTTTCCCAGTGGTGATCCAGGCAGTTGTAGATGAAGGGGATGGTAAGGAAATAGTTTGATTTTCTTCTTTTGCTCACATTATTACCTTTCTCCTGATGTAAAATATGAGAATATTTTTTCTAAGAGCAGCTGGATTCTTTATACCTATTAAAAATATTCATGCCCAGTTTACTTAAAGAACTCGTGCATACAGTATTATGTAAGCTGATTCTGGTTAAGTCTCATTTTTACATATTCTTAGATGTGGTTTCCCTGTTGACCTTTGTTTCTGTATGTTAACATAGTAAATGACAGCAGATAAAAGACCTGTGTAGTCCATCCAGTCTGCCCAACAGTCGCATTCATTTTTGAGGCAATGTTAAACTAACAATCCAGTAATTTATTCATTTTATTTGTTAAGTTCCATTTTGTTTGCTAAGTTCCACTATTAGATGTTAATTTCCTTCTCCCCTGAGATAGGCAAGACCTTTGTGTAGTGTGTATGAGTGTGTGTTAGGTGCCATCGACTCGGATTTGAGTCCTAGCTACCTGATAAGTTAAAGATCCCAAAAGAAGTCAGTCAGGTTCTAGTCCAATGAGGCTCTCCAGCGTCATCCTCATAGTAGTTGTCAACGTATCCAGCCACCTAGTTTCAAGTCACCTTGTACTCCAGCCATCTGAATGTAGTAAATGTGTGCATTTTTGCTCCTGATCCATATTGTTACACACAGAAAACAGACTGTAGAAGTTCTTCCGGCATTGGCCATGCTGCCCTACTACTAGAGTCACTGTACAAGCTAACTCCAGGCTATCCCAATCTGTCTTGCCACATACTGGACCCAGACCGTAGAAGTCTGTCCATGGATCGTAGAAGTCTGTCCATGGATTAAATGTAAACAAAATAATATATACATAAAGTGATAACTTTTTATTGAACTTAGAAAGGTTTCATCGTGTGTGTATGTATGTATGTATGTATGTATGGTTTGGTTTTTTTTGGGGGGGAGTTCTGCTTTTTAGATTCCACATAAAAGAAGTAAGGTAATAATATAATACAATACAATTTTTATTTGTATACTGCCAATACCTCTTTGAAGTTCATAGCAGTTCACAAATAATGAATTATCTAATATTAGGTGCTGTGAAAAATATTCAAAACTGTAAAGAATCCCACTCAAGAGTGTCTAGTATAGGTAAGGAGGATAAAGGGTCTCAGAAACCTGCTTGATTTAGGATGGTTATCAGCTTTAATCATTGACCCTTAGTTCCACCTCTTCCCTAGTGCTCAACTGAAATCTCTTAATAATTATAAATTTTCTATTAAACTTTTAAAATAGATTTTCACTTATCTTTTAATATGCAGAGTTTTTAGCCAGCCCTGATAGGACCCGTTTTGCCAATTAATGGCTTTATTAAGGATTAATCAAGTCGCTTTTAAGATACGTCCTTCCTCATTTAGGGGCTAGATACTTTAGCTGCAAATAAGCACACAATCTAACTAAAGCACCTGTATGAACAATTGCATTACATACTAAAGAAGAAGACAAAGGAAAAACTAAAATAACAGAATTGAATCAAAATAAAACAACAGAGTAATTAAAGTTAAATAAAATAAGTCCCTGTCAGATTAAACCTGCATTTTGAATAGTTCAATTTCTAGTATCTTTTAAACAAGCCGCAATCAACCCTTCTAAAGACTGGGAGCCAGATGACAGCTGGAGACATAAGGAAACAAGGATTCTCCATGCCAGCTCTAGACAGCTCAGAGCATCCATCTTCACCTCCTCAAAGATCTGTCTCAATGTGAATCAATTAAAAATGTTTGTTTATATAAATAAAGTAAATAACCTAAATTAAAAATCAGTATCAGATATTAATTAAAATATTAAATAAATTAACTAAATATTAATAAACAGTTAAAAAGAAACCAAAGAAAACTTAATAAAGCATACAAAATAATACTAAGGCATTCTTATAGAACAAAACAGAAACATAAAGAAAATTCTAATAAATTAACCCAAATAAACAGTCCATGTCTACAATGAATCAGGTTCCAATGGCCTTTTCCAGAAAAAGATGATAAATAGAGAGATTGGCCATCCTCTCACAACTGGAAGCTGGATACCGCCAGAATATCAAACTCTCTCCCAGGATACGACCTCGTGCAGTAGCGGCACAATGCAAGAAGAAGGAGGAGCCAGCACAGACCAGCAACAAGGATCCAAACTCCGTTAGATCCTCCATGACGACAGGTTGAGCCATGAAACCTCATCCTAACCAGCAATGATAAGCAGGATGGGCCCCTGCGGCGACTCAGATGATGACCCCAGCTGGCACAACAGAGGAACCTACTGGCACGGAGGCAGAGACTTCTGGCATCAAGCAGGAAGACACCAGCCGGCACGATGAAGGGAACTACTGGCACCAAGGAGGAGACTGTCGGCACAAAGCAGAGCTGGCATGAAGTTAAGCCACCTAAAAGGACTTTTAAACACAGTTGTTTCCAATGTGTTTTTTTACTTTGCAGCTAAGCTCTCAGATGCCTGCGCTGATTAGTCACAAAACCTTTAAATCAGCCTCAGCAGATATAGGGTATCTTTCATTGAGCTTTGTCCATATTAATTGGTTTTTTTTTTATAATATACATTTTTATTATTATACTTCCAACATCTAAAGTGCTCAGTGCAATAAATATTTAGAAATGGCAAGAACCAGCACTTATCTCAAACTTTTACAGCCAGTTCTTCTCCTGCTTATAGCTTTGTTCTTAACCCAACGGGACCCATTTCGCCAAACTATTAGCTTCTTCAGTTTTTGATGAGGGCCTGGATGACCTTATGACCAATGTACAAGACCATAAACCAAATTTGTTACCAAACAGCATGCCTCAGCCTCTAAGAGATTGGGACGTGGTACTTTTCTTGCTTCGAGGCAATATCATAAATATTCTGGAGGTTCCTCAGGCTAGAGACCATTTCAGAACGGCAAAGATTTAGAGGGGCTAGGCACCTACAATCATCGAGAGTCTACTCTACCTCCTCCCCAAAGAAGTAATTATGACATCAGGCCGGCAGCCGAGCCTCCATGCATTGGAGGGAGGCTTTCGGCATTTTTAGAGGAGTGATCACTGGGTGCTGGACATTCTGTGGGAGGGGCAGAGATTGGCTGAGGCACCCATGGTATGCAGACCTTGTACGTCTTCAACTAGGTCAGGGTCTCAAACTTCCCCATCATTCACATCTTCTCACGTAGGGCCCAATAGCCCTTCAGGATCCATAACTCTTTGGTCTCACGGCATGGCTCTTGAGCACACAGCACTAGTACGCAAGGGCTACTCAGATGGTGTAGTTGCTACCATCTTACAGAGCAAAAAAGAGGTTGACCATTGAAGCGTAAGCGAAGGCCTGGAAATGTTTCCAATCCTGGTGCGCTTGTAAGGATGAGGACCCAGGCTCTGCGTTGATTCTGGTGGCTCACCTTTCTCCAAGAGGGTCTGGAAAAGGGCCTAGTAGTCAGCTCTCTAAGAGTGCAGATAGCCGGGCTTTCTTGCTTCAGTCCCAAGCCTCATTGGAGCTCTCCTGTGGCTCATCCAGATGTGGTTAGATTTTTGAAGGGTGCGTTATGGCTTCGTCCTCCGCTGCGGCAGCCATTTCCAACTTCGAATCTTAAGGTGGTTCTCAGGGCTATCGCAGGTCTGCCCTATGAGCCGCTGGACAAAGCTTCTTTGGATTTCAATGTCAAGAAGATATTTTGGGTGGCTATTATCTCAACCTGTATGGTGTCTGAACTTCAGGCTTTGTCCTGTAGAGATCCTTTTCTTAGAATTACGGACTCAAGTGTGATTCTGCACACAGTCCCCTCTTTCTTGCTGAAAGTGGTTTCTAGCTTCCACATCAATCAAGAGGTGCGTTTGCCAGCCTATGGAACCTCAGGTTTGAGTAAACATAACAGGGTATTGAAATCTCTGGATGCTGAGATATTTGAATGTCACGAATGAGTTTTTTTAATCAGATTATCTTTTTATCCTGGTTGGAGCATCCCAAAAGGGTTGACCAGTATCGAAGGCATCGATTTCCAGGTGGATTCATATGGCCATGTTTTCTGCCTAAATTGGAGCAGGGAAGTGATGTTGCTTCTTCGTGGGTGGAGTCTTCGGTGATTTCCCCAGAAGATATTTGTAGAGCCACCATTTGGTCTTCTCTGCATACATTCATGAAGTTTTACAGAATAGACATGGTGGCCAAGCAGGAGTCCGCATTTGGATCTTTGATTCTGGTAGCAGATTCATCAGTCCCGCCCTAAGTTTGAGGGACTGCTCTGTTATGTCCTGAAGGTTCAGGAAAAGGGTACAGGTTGTATGAGAAGGAAAGATTAGGTTCTTACCTCTTTAATCTTCTTTCTTGCAAACCCACACTCTGTTTCTGAAGCCTTCCCTGGTAGATACTGATTCACCTGATGTCTGCCTCAGTAAGTACTGGTAAATTGGACTACTTGTTTCTTTGTCCAGGCTTAGCAAGAATACCATCCGTGACTATCGTGTTCTTCAGGGGTTCTATCAGTTATATGCTCCCACCCTGTTAGTGCAGATTGAGTTTTCATGATTCAAATGTTTATTCTATTTGACAAATGTTTGATTCTTTGTTGTGATATTTAATAATATGAGCAGATTAGATATGTATCTTGGGGAGTTTCCCCGTACCTCTCCCTCTTCTGTGTCCTCTCCAGGAATGGCTGTCTGCTTTGTTACACACTGGGGAATTGGAGGGCAATTCAGAGGTAAGCAAGGAGGAGCAAAAGTGTGCAAATGAGCTTCCTACAAGAGCTCACGAGAAGGGATTGAGTGGGGGTTTACAAGAGAGAAAATTAACAAGGTAAGAACCTAATCTTTCCTTTGAACAAGGGAAGGGGCGTGATGCACGGACTCTGGTAGTCTATTCCAGGCATACAGGGCAGTGAGATGAAAGGAACAAAGTCTATAATTGGCAGTGGAGGAGAAGGGTTCAGATAAAAGCAACTTATCTGAGGAATGGAGTTCTTGGGGAGTCATATAAGGAGAAACAAGAGAGGAGAGATAACTGAGGAACTTCAGAATGAGTACACTTGTACGTTTAGTAAATTGTAGTAGTTTTAAGCATGAGGTTACGAGGGTGTGGATAAGGGTCCGAAAGGAAGGGGTGAATTTTGGTGGTGATGTACAAGTAGAAGTGACAGACTTTAGCAGTCAGATGTGAGTAGAAAATGAGAGGTCGCAGTCGAAGATGGCTCCAAGGTTAAGAGCAGAGAAGATAGGTATGATAATATTATTTACAGGGATGGAGAATGAAAGGAACATAACAGAGGATTTAGGAGGAAAGAGGAGCAGTCCATTCTTGGGCATTTAGCCAGCAATGTCAGACAAACAAGCGGATAATTTTTTTGGGATTTTTTTTGTGAAATCTTGGGTGTGGAGAGGTAAATCTGAGAATCTTCAGTATATAGGTGACTGGAAGCCATGGGAGGAAATCGGGGCACCGAGAGAAGAGGTCCTAAGACAGAATCTTTGGGTACACCAACCGCTAGTGGGATAGCAGCAGAGAGGGATCCACCAGCATATTCACTAAAAGTGCGATGGGAGAAAAAGGAAGCAAACCAGGAAAGGACAGCTTCGTGGAATCCAATCGAGGACAGCATATCAAGGAGAAGATAGTGATTCATAGTATCAAAAGCAGCAGACAAGTCAAGAAGGATGAGGATTGAGTGAAGGCCCTTGGATCTGGCCAGGAGCAGGCCACTGCAACTTTAAGGGCAGTCTCCTTGGAGTGTAGGGTTCAAAAGCCAGATTGTAGAGGTTCAAGAGTCTGTCGAGAAAGTCAAAGCAGTGATGGAGGACAGGTATGCTTGATTAACTTGGATAGGAATAGAAGAAGGGAGACAGAATAATAGTTGGAGGAGTAGGTGGGGTCCAGCGAGGGTTTTTTGAGAAATAACTTAACCACCGTTTGTTTGAAGGCCTCTGGAACAGTTGCAGTGGAAATGGATAGGTTGAGGATGTGACAGATAGCAAGGGAGAGAGATGGTTTAGTGGAAGATCTTTAGCAGTCTATTGGATTTGTGCAGAGAAATAGAGGAGTCAAAGATGACATTGAGGTTGCAAGCTGACAAGACAGGGAGGATGAAAGAGTTATCTACAGAGAACAGGGAAAGATGAGAGGTGACTTTAAAATGGCGTTGAGACATCTATGCAGCAATGTCGGACTGGCAGACTAAGACTTGGGCCTAGATTCCTGTAGAACTTTTCTGATGCAGAGAAATAGATGTGGGAGTCATCAGCATAAATATGAAAACCATGTGAGATCAGAGTGCCAAGGGAATAAGTATAGATGGAATAAAGAGGAGGTTCCAAGACAGAGCTCTAAGGTACACCCACTGATACTGGGCTAGAAGTGGAAGAGGATCCACCAGAGCATACACTAAAACTGTGATGGGAAAGATAAGAAAACCAAGAAATAATAGAGTCCTGAAATCCAAGTGAGGACAGTGTATCAAGGAGTAGCTGTTGATCAACAGTATCAAAGGAAGGTCAGGAAGGGAAGAGAATGGGACTTGTATACCAGCTTTTTGTAGCTATACAATCACACTCAAAGCAGTTTACATAGAGGTACTTCAAGCATTTTCCTTATCTATCTCGGTGGGCTCACAATCTAACTAATGTACCAGGGGCAGTGAAGGATTAAATAACTTGTCCAGGGACACAAGAAGCAGTGCAGAATTTGAACCCAAAACCTCAGGGTGCTAAAACTGTAGCTCTAAACACTATGCCACACCAGAGGCCTTTGAATCTGGCCAGAAACAAGTCATTAGAAACTTTTTAGTGTCCGTAGAATGTAGAGGGTGAAAACCTGACTGAAGTGGGTCAAGAATAGCTTGAGATAAAAGAAAGTCAAGATAATGGCGGTGAACAACACATTCAAATAGCTTGGATAAGAAAGGGAGGAGGGAGATGGGGCAATAGTTGGAAGGGCAAGTAGGGTCCAATGAAGGTTTTTTGAGGTGTGGTGTAACTACTGGTGTATATTTGAAGGAATCGGGAGCAATTGCAGTGGAAAGTAAAAGATTGAGGCTGTGACAGGAGGGATGATAGTAGGAGAGATAGGGGCTTCTGGGCTTCTCTCAAGCTCTAGACCAGGGGTGCCCACACTTTTTGGGTTTGCGAGCTACTTTTTAAATGACCAAGTCAAAATGATCTGCCAACAATAAAATTTAAAAAAAACACAAAGCACACTGTATGCATAGAAAATGTTAATCATCATTCCTATTCCAGGGTTTTTCAAAGAGGTCAAAGCAGATGACTCTAAGCACTATCACCTCAGTAACAACCATACAAAAATAGACAAATATACCCCCTCCCTTTTTACTAAACCACGATAGCAGTTTTTAGCGCAGGGAGCTTAGTGTAAAATATAGACAGCAGATATAAATTCAGACACATTTTGATCACTAAATTTAAAATAAAATCATTTTCCCTACCTTGTCTGGTGATTTCATGAGTCTCTGGTTGAACTTTCTTCTTCTGACTGTGCATACAATCTTTCTTCCCTTCTTTTAGCCTGTATGCTTCCTCTCCTCCAGACCTCATTCCTTCCCCCCAACTTTTCCTTCCTCTTCCCTGCCCTTTCTTTCTCTCTGCCTCCCTTTCATTTTTTTCTGTTTCTCTTATTTCCTTCTGTATACCTGCCTGTCCTTTTTCTTTCTTTCTCCCTGCCCTCTCCCAAGCCACTGCCATTACCATCGGGGACCAGGACCCAAACACCACCAATAACAGGCCCCAAGCTCTCTCTGCTTCGGCCAATCAGCATTCCTCTCCCCGACGTCAATTCTGCCGTCGGGAAGAGAAAGGCTGATCAGCCCAAGATCGTGATCAACCTATTGGGGGAAATGCTGCCGGGTCCTGCCTTCGCGGAAACAGAAAGTAGGCAGGACCCGGCAGGAAGAAGAACAAATGCTTCACTAACCTGTCTCCCGCATTAGCCCGTAGCGAACGCTTGCTTCAGGGCTCTCAACATGTGCGTGCCGGCTTCCCTTCTCCCCCCCCCCCCCCCAGACATAACTTCCGGTTTCGGAGGGAAGAGAAGAGAAGCCGGCACGCACACGTTAGAGCCTGGAGCATAAGTTCGCTAGGGGCTGAAATCTCCAAGCTGGTTTTTTTGGGTTTTTTTTTAATGTTCAGCAGCGGCAGATGACAGCTGGGCGAACCGCCCAGCTAAAAGGCCCTAGGGAGAACACTGGAGAGGAAGGCTGATCGGCCCGTAGATCAGGACAGCAACACGAGTGCGATCGACTCGAGTTGCCTTACTGAGCTACTGGTCGATCGCGATCGACGCGTTGGGCACTCCTGCTCTAGACAAACAAATTGGCTGGATTTGCCAAATTTGACTCCCCCTTGCTTAGGGAGTAAATCTATTTTAAAAAAACAAAACAAAAAACTGCCTTTAGATCACAGCACACCTGGAGGACTAGATTGGGGTGGGGGTGGGGTGGGAGTGCCAGAGTCCCACCTGCAGACCAGATGTTGATTAGGATATCCCTTTTGTGGGATCTCCTAGAAATAGTTACATCTTGGATTCTCTACAAGGACGACTGTTCCAGTAGTTGGTAGTGGAATCCATGCAGGATGGGGCCATACTGAACTTAGTGCTTACAAACAGGGAAAGTTTTGCTGATGTTACAGTGGGTGATCATTTGGCATCTAGTGATCACCGCATGGTGAGATTTAATATTAAGACAGCTGTAGAGAGGGCTTATTCAAAAGTGAAGATTCTAAACTTAAAAAAAAAAAAATCCAACTTTGTTCAGTTGGGGGATTGTGTCAAGGAATTGTCTGGATGGGAATATCAGGAAGATGTAGGAAAGCAGCGGGCAAAACTGAAAGGAGCTATTGTAAGGTCAACAATCCATTTTGTAAGAAAAGTAAGTAAGAGGAAAAGAAGGCCACTTTGGTTCACAAAAGTAGTAGTCGAGCAGGTAAGGAAAAAGAGATTAGTTTTCATAAACTACAAAAGATCGCAGAAAGAAGAATACAGGCAAAAAACATTTAGAAAAGCTAAGAAAGGCTGGTCGAGTAGTCAGGAAAGCAAAGATGCAAATGGAAGAAAAAAATAGACATGGTAAAATGGGGGGGGGGGTGATATTTTTTTAGATATATTAGTGATAGGAAGAAGTGCAAAAGTGGCATTATGAGACTCAAAGGTGAAGGATAGGAATATGTAAAAGCTGATAAAGTTGAGGCTGAATTGCTTAACAAATATTTCTGTTCTGTGTTCACAGCTGAAGTGCTGGAAGCAGGACCTCAGAAAACAAAAGCAAGTAGAGCTGGAGGTGTGGTAGATCCTGATTAGTTTTCAGAGGATTCTTTAGGAGCTCGCTAAACTAAAGGTGGATAAAGTGATTGGACCGGATGGTGTACACCTGAGTGAACTTAGGGAAGTTTTGGTGGCTCTGCTTGCTGACCTTTTCAATGATTCTCTTGAGTTGAGAGTGGTACCGGAGGCTTGGAGAACGGTGGATGTGGTCTCTATCCACAAAAGTGAAAGAAGTAGGGAAATACAGGCTGGTAAGTCTGACTTTTTTGTGGTAAGTAAATCAATGGAAATGCTTTTAAAACAGAATAGTGCAGTTTCTGGAATCCAGTGGATTACAGGATCTGAGGCAACATGGATTCACTAGAGATGGGTCTTGTCAGACAAATCTGGTCAATTTCGTTGACTGAGTGACCAGAGAATTGGATAGAGAGCGCGCGATAGATGCAATATATTTAGATTTTAACAAAGCCTTTGACAATGTTTCACACAGATGTCTAATAAATAAACCGAGTGCCCTCGGTATTGGCCCCAAAGTGACAAGACGTGGTCAGTGAAGATCTCTTTGAGGAAAGGAATGTTAACCAGTGGTATGCCTTGAGGTTCATTTCTTGGACCTGTATTTTTTAAAACATTTCTGTAAGCGATATTGCTGAAGGGCTGACTTGTAAGATTTGTCTCTTTGCGGATGATACCAAAATCTGTAATAGAATAGACACCTCTGATGGTTTGGAAAACATGAGGAAGGACCTTGTGATGCTTGAGGAATGATTTGAAATTTGGCAGTTAAGATTTAATGCTAAGAAATGCAAGGGCTTGCATTTGGGCTGCAGAAACACGAGGGAACAGTATAGTTTAGGGGGTGAAGAACTTTTGTGTACGAAAGAGGAGCAGGATTTGGGTGTGATAGTATGTGATGATCTTAAGGTAGTCAAACAGGTTTAAAAGTTGATGATGAAAGCTTAGAAGGATACTTGGGTGCATAGGAAGAGAGGCCAGTAGGTAAAAGGAGGTATCGATGCTCCTGTATAAGCCCGAGACCTCATTTAGAATATTGTGTACAATTCTAGAGACTGCACTTTCAAAAAGATATAAACAGGATGGAGTTGGTCAAGGCAATTAAAATGGTCGATGGTCTACATCAATGGTCTAAACCCTCGGCCCGGGAGCCACATGCGGCCCGCCAGGTACTATTTTGAGGCCCTTGGTATGTTTATCATAATCACAAAAGTAAAATAAAATGGTTTCTTGATCATATGTCTCTTTAGCTATAAATTACAATATTATTATTAAGACTTAGCCAAAAGGATAGATTTATAAACTATAAAGTGTTTTACCTCATGCAAAATTGTAATTTCTTTAATAAGACATTAACTATTTTTTCTGAAGCCCTCCAAGTACCTACAAATCCAAAATGTGGCCCTGCAAAGGGTTTGAGTTTGAGACCACTGGTCTACATCATAAGGTGTATAGGACAGACTTAAAAGATCTCAATATATATACCTTTGAGGAAAGCGGGAGAGGGGAGATATGATAGAGACATTTAAGTACCTATGTGATTTAAATACACGAAGCGAGTCATAGAAAGAGATTAAGAGGTGATAGGCTTAGGAGTAATCTAAGGAAATGCTTTTTTTAAAAGAAAGGGTGGTAGATGTGTGGAATAGTCTTTCAGTAGAGGTGGTGAAGACAAAGATTGTGTCTAAATTCAAGAAAGTGTTGGTCCCAGGCTCTGGTTTCTGTTGTGCTCTGTTAACTCGTTTGCCAGGGTCTCCTGCCCATTTGACGTTTTCTTCTTTCTCCATGCTTACCATACATCTTCCATCTCTGTACCTTCCCTTCCACTGCCATATCCAACATTTCTGGTTTTTCTACTGTCTACCATCTCTCTCTCTCTCTCTCTACTTCTGTTGCATCTCTTCCTTCCTCTCTGCTCCCATTTGCAGCAGCTTTCCATCCCTCCCTCCCATTCCCCTGTGCAGCACTTCCCGACCGACGACACCCTACCCCTTTTCAGGACTCCTAAAGTAGCAGCAGCAATGGCGATGACCAGCTTTGCAGAGGCAGCATGGTGAATAGACTTCTCGCAGCCTGCCCACTAGGGCTTCCTACTGCTGCATCATTAGTGACACGACAGAGGGAAGGCCCAGTGGGGCAGGCCTGGAGAAGTCTGTTCACCATGCTGCCTCTGCCAAGCTGGTCACTGCCACCGTTTCTGCTACTTTAGGACACCCGGAGATATGTCAGGAGTTGGGTTTCACTGAATCGGTGAGTCTGATATATATTTTTTTTTTTTTAAGTGAATCAATTTGAATCGGCAAATTGGCCAGCACTAGTGCAGAGATGTTGGTCAGTCAACTATCTGGAAACCTGAACAGTCAGGTTGACTTGAGTGCAGTTTCTTCCCCTGATTTGGGGGGAAAGAGGTTTAGATGATGGTGGACAATTGCCACAGCACTGGCTTACATCAACAAACAGGGTAGCACCAGGAGTCAGGTTGTGGCACTGGAGACTGCTGCAATTTGTCATTGGGCGGAGGTGAATGTGCTGGCTTTGTCAACAGTCCATATCACCAACAAAGACAATATTCAGGCGGACTCTCTCAACCATCTCTCCTGAATCTGGGGGAGTGGGAGCTGGGTCAGGCAGCCTTTCTGCTTCTAGACTAGTAGAGGCAGCCAGTCTTCAACCTTGTGGCCTCACAAGGGATAGATTCCCTGGTTCAGCAGTGGCCCAGGGAGGAGGTCTTATGTGTCTTCCCTCTATGTCCTCTGATAGGTTGGGTACTCTGCGGGATTGTATATCATCCCTTTTCTAGTGCTTCTGGTGGCACTGGATTGGCATTGAAAGTTGTGGTACACAGACCTGTCCTATCTGTTGGTGGGCAGTTTGCTTCCACTTTCTCAGTCAGTTTCTGTTGGAAATGGAAAATCCATATTCTTTCTGGCTTACAATTTGGCCCTTGCCTGGCCCATGTCCAGATTTGGAAGGTATTTGAGACTGGTGTGCCCAGAGCTCACTTTTTCCTTGGAAGGCACAGATTCCCATGGTTCTTGGATTTTGGCAGTTTAGGGCTAATGCTGAATTCTGAAAAGTTCAGCTGGCAGTTGTCTCCTGTTTTGGGTGCAAGATTCTAGACCTTTTGCCACTCATAGACACATTGCTTTGCTCTTGAAGAGGGTTACTTATTAGCTTTCCCACCAGTTTGATCAACTCTTCCATCTTGGAACTTGAACATAAGAATAGCCTTACTGGGTCAAAACAATTGGTCCATCAAGTCCAGTAGCCCATTCTCATGGTGGCCAATCCAGTTCTCTAGTATCTAGCCAAAACCCAAGGAGAAGCAACATTCCATGCTATCACTTCAGGCCAAGCAGTGGCTTCCCCCGTGTCTTTCTCAATAACAGACTATGGACTTTTCTTCCAGGAAATTGTCCAAACCTTTCTTAAAACCAGCTATGCTATCCGCTCTTACCACAACCTATGGCAGTGCGTTCCAGAGCTTAACTATCCTCTGAGTGAAAAAATATTTCCTCCTATTGGTTTTAAAAGTATTTTCCTGTAACTTCATCGAGTGTCCCCGTTTTTCTAAGTCTTCTAATTTAGCAGCTTGATCAGCAAGCTGGCACTCCAGGGCTGCCAGCACCGAAGTTGTCACAAGGGAGGAATCTTCAAGTGCTGACACCTGACCCTCTGTGTCCATCAGTAGAAATTCGAGGTGTCCCATTTGACCGGATAGCTTTTACAACTGAGGTTCCAGGGCACAAGACACTGTACTTGTTAATTGGGTAAGTTGGCTGTCCATGAATTCTACATGAGCCACAGTAGGCATTGCCGCCATCTTTTTGGCCTGGTCTCTGTTTGCTTTCTTAGATTTTTTAGCAGATATACCGGACATTAAGCTCCAAGAATTGCAGAGAAATCTGTCCATATGGTGAGTGAGTTAGGGAGCCTATTCCAAGTGCCAAAAGTTAAAGAGAAGCAGACGGATGCTAATAGATCTCATGCATATTCTTTGGGGAAATCTTGAAAACCCGACTGGATTGCTACCCTCGAGGACTGACATTTAACACCCCTGATCTAGAGGAAGCTCTTTAAAGGGGGTTGGTTTTTTTGTAGTTTCTCTAAAAAGTGTCCATTTCTAGAAGACTCCTGTATTTATTTACTCTGAACCTGTGTAAGTACTAAAAGTGTGCTGTAATTTGTAAAGATAATGACTTTTGCTGTAATTCAACCAGCAGAACAAGAACTTAGCTGCAGATTTTAATAGCATCTTTATGAACTTCTTCAGTATTTATGCTATAAATTCTTGTCTGGAACTTCTGTCAGGTTTTTCATTCTTTGCCAAAGTATATTAAACATTTACTGCCATTCTGATTTTGAATGATATTGAATGTCAAGTGAGAGATGTTGGTGCAGTCAAACGCCTCCAGTGTCATCTGTTGTCTGGTTTTCTTTTTTCCAGAAATCACAGGACATGCTCATGTTCTTTTGGCTGCATTTGAAAAAGTAAGTGATAGACAAATCTGTACCAGAGCAGAGGAAAGATAGACCACATGTGATCCATCACTAATAGTGATTTTATTTATTTATTTTTTATTATTATTATTTTTTTTTTACAAATGCTGGATATATGCAGTATTGTACATTCAACTATCTTTTGGGTTTTAAAGAGCTGTTCCAGTACAAAGGGAGCAAAGATAGGTACCGTATATACTCGAATATAAACCGGGATTTTGGGGCCAAAAAATTGGCCCAAAAATGGGGATCCCGGTTTATATTCGGGCCAGTGCCCCCCTCACAGAATTATTGCAGGCCGCCACCAGGCTATGCACCCTGTCCCCTTTCCCTGCCCTGTCCTCCTACCTTCTCTGCCAATACCTGTTGGTCCAGAGATGCAGCGGGCATTTACGGGAGCCAGTCAATCAGCCACCCAGCGCTGAGCAGGAGCTCCAAAGCACGCTCCTGCTTGTTGCCTCTCAGCATCAGAAGAAACCGGATCTCGAGGCAGCCACCACTGACAGGGTTAGCAGTGGGGCAGGAGCGCGGAAAGCTTGCTCCTGCCCGCTGCACCTCTGGACCACCGGGCATCGGCAGAGGAGGTAGGAGGACAGGGCCGGGAGGGGGGACAGGGTGCAGAGCCTGGGAGGGAAGAAGGGGGCTGGGTGAAGAACCTGACGGGTTGGGAGGCAAGAGGGCTGGGTGCTGAGTCTAATAGGGAGAGAGGGAGGGAAGAGGGCTGGGTGCAGTGCCTGACAGGGGAGGGGGAGGGAAGGGGGCTGGGTGCAGAGCCTGACTGGGCAGGGCACTTGAATATTAAGCCGCCCGACTTATATTAGAGTCAACCATATTTCCTCCTTTTTGGGGAGAAAATGGGGGTCTCAACTTATATTCGAATATATACGGTAGTCACCCAGAAACCTCAAATTTCCTAGCAGAAGCTGCCAATCATCTTTCATGACGCCACCTCTCCTACCAGAGGGCTATGCTGTATCCCCTCAATTTTCACTTCTGCAAGCGAGTTGAGAAGTTTCCTTCTGATTGGGACAGCTCTGACTGCAAGAAGACACAGACTCAGTGAAGAAGTCTGTTGCTAGCAGGTGTCTCTAAGCGTACCTGCCTAGCCAGCCTGATTTACCAGTTAAGAAGGCTTGGGGACCGTTCCCCTGGGAGTATGGCTCACTCCAGACTCTGTCTGGATCTTGAGCACCAGCTGTGTGAGCCCCGGGTCTGTATAGAGGGCTAGAGTGGGGCTGGCTGCGTTTCTTCTTCTCCCTGGTTAAGCAAGTGGATTGGTGCGGGTTGGACAATCTACCTTCTTAAGGTTTGGCTGGTAGCCCGAAGAAGCAAGCAGCTGGAATCCTTGCTTACCTGAGGCAGAAAGTCTTCTCTTCATTGCTGCACTAGCAGCTTAAGCATAAAAAGCAGTTCCCAGCACAGCAGGCACATATGAGTACTGGCTATTGCAGCATATGGGAAATTTTTTATTTTTTTAGGAGGGGGTGGTCAGAATTGCAATTTTAAGGATCCTGGGGCCAGATTAGTGGTCTCCTATCTCTAGAAACCCCTTTCCCTGAATTTTTGGAGTTTCTTTTTGGCTCTCATGGGCTGTTTTTAGTGCCAAGATCACTATTGTGATAGCCATCTTGGATGTCCAGATTTTTTTAAAAACCTCTATCTTCCTTAATGTACCTTGAATTTTCACTAATTCACCACAGATGGACTCCTCAGGCTCTGATACACTGGATTCATGCCAGATTTATGCTGAATGGCTAACCGAGAAGCATCCTTGTTCAATGTACCGTGGGGCACTTTAGGGAGGAGTGGAGGCCTCAGGCTCAGCCTCCTCAGATCCCTTGAGGGATCCTAGGACTGCAAATGGACTACTCTAGAGGGTCCAGATCATTTCTAGAAGCAACAAAGGCCAAATCTATGTCTGTGGCAAAATGACTCCGCATAGAAGATGCCGGACCTTCAAGGAGACACAATGAGCACACATAAGGCTAATCTGGCCCTTCTGTTCAGGTCTTTACATCTGATTTTGTAAACTGACTGTATGATGCCTATTTGAACTATAAAAATCTGTCTGCCAGTTCTGTGCCTGCCCCGGGGTACCAGGGAGTGGGGGAGCACCCCTCAGGAGCACAGGGTTTGCTAAGCAGGTGTCAGCAGCAGACCTGGAAAGCCAGTTGGAAAAGGACTGGGACCTTTGGAGGTCTACCTCTGCTTTCCCAGAGCAAATCTTCTGATTTTGGAGGTTCCAAAGCTCAGGCGAATGCCGATGACCAGCAGGCTGTGGTTGCACTAGACCTGGGTGATGACCTGACTGCGCTGGCTTTTCAAGCCAGAGGGTCTGTTGGATATCGTCACATGGGCTTTGCAGGAATTGAAATTGGAACTGCCACAGACCTCAGCTGTGCAGACTTTTGTAATGAGTAGTTCTAAAACACAGACCACATGCTTTCCCTCGCATCCAGATATTACAGCTCTTGTAACAGGTCATTGGGAATCCCCAGAGGGCCCTTTGAGAGTAGCCAAGGCTATGGCCTGATTGTATCCTATGGCAACTGACTCTCAGTAGATGTTTGTCACACCCAAGGTGGATTTGTTGGTGGCACAGGTCACCAAGCGTACATTGCTTCTTAGTGAGGGAGGAGTGGTTCTAAAGGATGGGCAGGACTGCAGATTGGATTCGGTCCTCAAAAGGCAATTTAAGGCCCTGGCCCTAGGGATGAAAGTGACTTCAGCAGCTTCTAACCTGGCATGCGCTTGTCACACTAGACTGTGCCGTGCTCCTCTGTTGGAGGAAGACATTTACCCACACTTAGTATTGGCAGATGTCAACTATGTGGCAGATGTTCTATATGATATGTTCAGGGTCTTGAGCAAGGTGTTTGCTTACTCTATTTCCACCCGCAGAATGCTCTGGATCAGGCAATGGGTGGGTGATTCTTCCTCTAAGGCTACTTTGAGCTAACTTCCTTTGGGGGGGCCAAATGCTCTTCGGCAATGGTCTGGACAGTATCATAGTAAGGGGGAGGGGGGAGACAGACTGCCCTGGGTGCTGTCTTTGTGGGGGATGCCGGTGCTAGCACCTCTCCTTCTCTTCGCTCCCGGCGAACCTCTTTAAATGTTTGCTGTCATGAGCAACATTTTCTACTTGCTGCTCATGCCAGCATCGTCTCCCTTCTGATGTTAACATCCTGGTCACGAGAGCAGGACTTGACGTCAGAAGGGAGACTGCCAGTGTGAGCAGCACCTGAAAGATGCTGTTTCCACTGGTGAACATTTCAAAAGGTATGCAGGGGATGGGGGCACTCAAGTGGCAGGGAAGATTTTGGGGTTGCTCAAATGGTGAGGGAGGCACGTGGCATGGTGATACTGGATGCCACCCTCCCTTGCTATGCCACTGGGTCTGGATGATCTAATGATGAATGTAACAGAACGTCATCCGAGGACTGCTAACGGGCCTGGGCATGGTAATTTTCTTGGCTCTTGGCGATTTCACCAGTGCTCTCGGGGATTCTCTGGGCAGAGATTCTACTAGAAATCTAGTCACGGGGGGAGTCGCAGTAATTTTTGGCCCTCATGCTGGTTTTGCCAAAATTCCATGGGCTTTTCCACCCAGAGATACTCTCAAGGGTACAGACAATGTTATAGCAACCCCAGGCGCCAGCAGGCTTCTATTGCTCTCCCCATCCCCTCTTCCAAGAAGTCCCAATGACACCAGGACTCCAACTACACCTACTCACATTGGAGGCCGGTTGTCAGCGTTTCTTCAGGAATGGGTATGCGTCTCCTCAGAATAATGGGTGCTGGATATCATACAGAAGGGACACAAGATAGACTTCTTTTGTCATCCCCTGGATTTATTTCTGGGTTCTCCAGCCAGATGGCCAGAAAAGGTGTCAAAAGTCCGAGCAACTCTACAGCTTCACTTGGATATTCAAGCTGTAGACCCAGAGCCCAAAAGCATATAGGGCTCCAGGAGATACTCCTTATACTTCATCGTGCCAAAGAAAGGCTCAGAAGACTGGAGGCCCATTCTGGAACTCAAGGCAGTCAATGCTTTTCTGAGGATCTTGCACTTTAAAATGGAAACAGTGCATTTGGTCATAGCAGCAGTGACTGTGGTGGAATTTCTAGCTTAGTTGGATTTGACAGAAGCTTTTCTTCATATTCCCGGACACTGGAAATATTTGAGATTGTGTTCTCCAACAGCATTTCTAGTTTGCAGCTGTACCCTTCAGGCTGGTGACTGCCCCATGTATTTTCACTAAAGTGATAAGACCATAAGAATTGCCACTGTTGGGTCAGTAGGTAGTAGTGGCTCACCTCTGTTGAATGGGGGTCCTCCTAGGACACCCCTATCTGGACAACTAGCTGATCAGTGCTCCGTCCAAACTGGAGAGCGAGCAGGTAGTAGAAACAGTGGTGTCTCTTCTACAGTGCCTGGGCTAGATTGTCAATTTTCAGAAGAGCCTGCTGACGCCATCTCAGACATTGGAATATCTAGGAGTTCAGCTCAACATGGTACGAGGTTATGGGTTTTATTTTTCCCAAGCTATACAAACAGTAGCTCCAGAAACAGATCTTGGATTTCTTAGTGCTCCCAAACTCCACTGCTTGGCATTACCTTCAAGTATTGGGGTCCATGGTGGCCTCTCTGGAGGTGGAGCCCTGGGCCAAGGCGCACATGTGGCCTCGGCAGGAGTCCCTCCTGTGTTGGTGATTTACTCAGCATCATCCTCTTCAGATGTCACTCCTCTGGACAGAATCAGCACGGAGCAGTCTATACTGGTGGATTTATGGAGAAGCTCTAGAGCTTGGCATGCCTCTTCGAATCACAGAGTGGATTACTCTTATGACCAATGCCAGTCTTTCCACTCCATCCAGGGCCGGTGGACTCTCCATCAAAAGAGTTGATTGATCAATCATCTGAAACTCCAAGCTATCCGGCTAGCGTTGATTGCGTTCCAAAACACCCTGGAAGGAAAAGCAGTAAGGGTGTTTTCAGACAATGCCACAGCAGTGGTGTACGTGAATTGTTAGGAGGGCACCAGAAGTGCTCACTTGAGTCAGGAAGCTCGCATGCTCTTTTGGTGAGCAGAAGTGCACCTTCAAGCTCTCTTACGGCACACATGTCCAACATAGAAACTGTGCAAGTGGTCTCTCTCACAGAGGGTGTTTCATCTCATTGTGCGTCAGTGGACTTGATGGCTTCAGCCAAGAACTCAAAAATCAAGCGCTTCTACATCGAAAGACAGAGTCAGGAAGTTTAGGGTTGGACATGTTGATTCAGCCCTGGCCAACTCAGGAACTCCTTGGTCGTTCTGCCTTGCTCCTGGTTGGTCGAGTCATCTGCAGGATTACGACTTATCCAGGCCTGATGATTCTGGTGGCCCTAGATTGGCCTCGCTGTCCATGGTATGCAGATCTGGTCCATCTATAGTTGGACAATAAGTTAAAACTTTCTCTTCATCGTGACCTTCTCAGTCAGGGACCAGTTCCTATAGAGAACCCCCAGCATTTTGGTCTTACGGCATGGCTCTTGAGCGCATGGCCTTGATTCAGAGGGGCTACTCTGATGTAGTCATTGCCACTCTTTTGAGATCTAAGAAGCCCTCTATTCTGGTAGCTTATGCAAAGACTTGGAAAGCTTTCTAGCAGTGATGTGCCGGTGATCAGATGGAGCCGTTGCATGTTCTTATTCCATTGGTCCTGGCCTTCCTCCAGGCTGGTCTGGTATTGGCTTCCCTTAAGGTACAGGTAGCAGGCCTTTCCTGTTCTAGAGTGCTCAACGGTTCAAGTTCGCTTATGGAGCATCCGGATGTGACCAGATTTCTCAGGAGGTGCTTCGCTTGTGGTCACCCCTGCAACAGCCTTTTCCTTCGTGGAATCTAAATGTTGTGTTTGTTTGCAGAAGCTCCTTTTGAGCTGCTTAAGTATGCATCCCTTCTGGACCTTATGGTCAAGACAGTTTTCCTCGTGGTAACTAACTTGGCAAGGTATATTTCTGAGCTGCAGGCTCTCTCTTGTAGGGGAGCCCTTTGGATCATGGAGGCAGGGGTTTCCCTCTGTATGGTTCCTTCCTTTCTTCTGAAAGTGGTTTTGGAATTCCATGTCAACCAGGAAATTTGTCTGCTTGCCTTTAGTTCCATGCTTTCAGAGAAAGATAAGATATTGCAGAAATTAGGTGTGCACAGTCTTACTTAATTAGAAAGAACTAATGACTTCCATCTTTCTGCCCATCTGTTTATCCTGACTGGTCAATCCAGGTTTGGTGGGCCGGCATGCAAGCCCTCTGTTGCCAGATGGATTCACATGGCCAATTTTGTTGACATACATCTCATGTGGTAAGTAGCCGCTGGTTTCTCTGAAAGACCATTATACCATGGGTGTCACAGCTTCACAGGTGGAGTCTCAAGCGGTTCATCCAGCTGAGATTTGTTGAGCAGCTTCTTGGTCTTTTCTTCATAACTTTACAAGATTGTACAGAGCGAACGTGGCAGTTCTAATCTGTGGCCACCTTTGAGGCCTCAGTGTTGCGGGCAGGCTCTTCTGTCCCACCCTAGATGTTGCCATTGCTTTGGTACATCACCTATCGTACTGACTCCGGAAGGGATGTAACAGAATAAAAGATTAGGTTCTTACCTTTGGTAATCTTTTTTTCTGTTAATCTCTATTAGTCAGTATGGCCTACCCTCTGTTCTGTTTCTTTCTGTATCGCCTGCATTTTCTGCCTCAGATGTTTCTCCTTTCAGGCCTGAGTATCTTTCATCCTGCAGACGGGCCCTGCAGGAATTCATTTTGTTTTAGTGAGTACTAGTCTTTGCTGCTGGTGTAGTTCCAGTTTGTGCTTATTGCACACAGTAGGTTGGTTCCTGTTGCTGCCACGTTCAAGCCCGTTTTTCATGTTTACTGTTTATTAATTGTTCTGTTATATTTTGCAGAACAGAATAATAATTGTGTGTTTGGGGAAGTTCCTAGTGCCCTGTTTTGGTGTATACTTTGTTCCAGAGATGTTCGTTTGCTTTTGGACTCAATTATAGAGGGCTCTGTGTTCCTCTGCTAAGTAGGAGGAGCAGAAAACAATGTGTGGAGCTTTTTGCAAGGGGTAGAGGTAAAACACATACTGAATCCGGGGATTAACAGAAAGATTACCAAAGGTAAGAACCTAATCTTTCATTTTAAGTAATGACTACATATATGTAGCCATGCATGCCATTTTATGTGTCCTGCAAAAATTGATTCTAAACTGCAATAAACAAACTGTGGGTGCGGGTAGTTGTCATTGGTTTCCCTAGTTTACAGCCTACTGTACCAACCATTAGGCCACTTTTCTCATTAAGAGGACAGTTTTTAAGTCATTTGTGGTGTTGTATATACCACCTTCTCTGAAAAACAGAGCAACCCAAAGTAGATTACATCAATTGAAATGCAATTATTAATAATACAGTTTGCAGTAATCACACAAGCCAAATATATAAAGCAAACCACCTGAATACATAATTTTTTTCTGGAAAACTAACTTGGCTCTGTCTTGCTTTCAATGGACAAGGAACAATTCCAACCATTTAAACTTAACACCAAGTCAGTCCTATTCAATTTTCTGCTACTTAAAAGACCACAAACAACTATATAAATTTCTTAAAATCCTAGTCACTTTGAAAGGGGCAACTTCCATAGGTAGGTTTACCACTTTGGAAGTGACATACCCTGTGCTGTACACATTCTTTACAGGTGGTACTTCTGTCCCTGGTGAGCTTACAGTGTAAGTTTTGTACCTGGGGCCATGGAGGGTAGGTGACTTGCCCAAGATCACAAAGAGTTCGGCCCACTGCATTGCTATTACTACTACTACTATTAGGGGATACAGTTTGTGGGGGAGGTAAGATACCGGTTAGGATGGTGAGCAGAGGAGAGTAGGGTTAAGAGTTGAAGGCTATCTCAAAAAGGTAGGTTTTCAGCCTACTTTTTAAGTTTACTCCTTGTTTTAAATTTATTTGGGGCCCATTGATGTCTTTTGTAGAATTATTGTAGTTTTAATTTTGTTTGATATAATAATTGCACATCCGGGGGGGGGGGGGGGTATATGTTTTTAATGATCTTCTGATTTAAGTTTTTTTTCTGGAAGGAAGGGAAGGGAGGGGGATTTTTTGTTAAGGGTTGATGAAGTATGTTATATTGCACTTTTGTAAGAACTGAAAATTTAATAAAGAATAAATAAAAAAAAACCACAAAAAACCAAAATGGATGATGAATGTGAAAAAGAGTAAGTTTGTGAATGTGAAAACTGATATATTGAAAAAAATCTAATCTGATGAACTGCAGGAGATTAGGACTGAGCAATTAGGCTGAAAAGACATATAAAAAAGCCTTCCATTTTAAAACTTATTGACCTGATGCATTTCAAATGAGAACATGCCAACACCATGTTACTATATTATTAATTATGGTGAAATGCTGCTATTATAACCCAAAGCAAGAAAAGAAAGAAGAAAATTGCCTCAAAATACACAAATGCAAGCAAACAAAACGAGGCAAATGAGATGTCGTAAATCAACCCAACAGTTACTTTATTAATACAAATCTTAAAAAGACATAAAAGTCTATGGTTTACCAATCTTTCTGTGAAAGTCACAAGTCTGTAATTGAGGGCCTATCTTTATAAGAAAGGTCTTCTAAAATGTCCCTACTGTTGGGTTGATTTATGACATCTCATTTGCCTCGCTATTTATAACCTAACATGATAATGTGAATAACAAATTGGTGCTTCTTGAGATGGACTAGCTATGTTTATCATAGAGCTCCCCATTACAAAGATCAGCAAGGAGTTTTTTTGTTGATGTTCTGGAGGTGAATTGTGTCTTCATATGGCATTTATGTCCCTGACTGATATAGGTGTTAGGCTTTACAAGCTTTTTGGCAGTCCAGATTTTTAAAATACTGAGACTACTAACATCTTCATAACATAAAACTTTATTTCTATCCCGCATCACCTTTTAGAGAACTGAACATATACAGTGAATTATAATAAACTAGTCTTTAAGCCCGTTACATTAATGGGTGCTAGAATAGATGTGTCTGTCTGTCATTCTTTGTCTCTCTCTCTCTTTGGCCGCTGTCTGTCTTTCTTTCTGTGTCTCTCCTTGACCACTGTCTGTGTGTCTTTCGGTCTTTCTATCTCTCTCTCTCTCCTTGGCTGCTGTCTGCCTGTCTTTCTGTCTTTCCCTCTCTCCTTGGCTGCTGTCTTTCTGTGTGTCTCCCTCTGTCGCGCTCTGTGTGTGTCTGTCTTTCTGTCTCTTTCTCTCTCTCTCCTTGGCTTCTGTCTGCCTGTCTTTCTGTCTCTCCCTCTCTCCTTGGCCGCTGTCTGTCTTTCTGTGTGTCTTTCTCTCTCTTTCTTATTGGCAGCTGTGTGTTTGTCTGTCTCTTTCTTTCTCTCTCTCTCTCTCTCTCTCCTTGGCCGCTCTCTGTGCATGTTTCTGTCTCTTTCTCCTTGTCCGCTGTCTGTGTGCCTTTCTGTCTCTTTCTCTCATTGGCCGCTGTGTATCTGTCTTTTTGTCTCTTTCTCTCCTTGGCTGCTCTCTGTGTATGTTTCTGCCTCTTTCTCCTTGGCCATTGTTTATGTGCCTTTCTGTCTCTTTCACTCTCTCTCATTAGCCGCTGTCTGTCTCTATCTCCTTGGCCACTGTCTGTCTTTCTATCTCTTTCTCTCCTTGGCTGCTGTCTGTGTATGTTTCTGTCTTTTTCTCTCTCTTTCTCCTTGGCCGCTGTTTATGTGCCTTTCTGTCTCTTTCTCTCATTGGCCGCTGTGTGTCTGTCTTTCTGTCTCTTTCTTTCTTTCTTTCTCTCTCTCTCTCTCTCCTTAGGCGCTGTCTGTGTATGTTTCTGTCTCTTTCTCCTTGGCCACTGCTTATGTGCCTTTCTGTCTCTTTCTCTCTCTCTCATTGGCCGCTGTATGTCTGTCTGTCTTTCTGTCTCTTTCTCTCTCGTTGGCCGCTGTCTGTCTCTCTATCTCCTTGGCCGCTGTCTGTGTGTCTGTCTGTCTTTCTATCTCTTTCTCTCCTTGGCTGCTGTCTGTGTATGTTTCTGTCTTTTTATCTCTCTCTTTCTTTGGCCGCTGTTTATGTGCCTTTCTGTCTCTTTCTCGCTCTTTCTTTCCTTGGCCGCTGCCTGTGTGTCTTTCTGTCTCTCTCTCTCTGTGGCTGCTGTCTGTCTTTCTATCTCTTTCTCTCTCTCTCTTCTTGGCTGCTGTCTTGTCTGTCTCTTTCCTTCCCTCTCTCCTCCTTCCCCTCTCCCTCCCTCTGTCTCTTTCCTTCCCTACCTGCGCCCTGCTCCCCCACCCATCCCACCCCCTCTGTGGCAGCGCCACCAGCCTCCAACAAATCCTCATCCTCGACCCGGAAATTCACCCAGAGGGGACTCTAGAGTGGAGGCAGAGAAGAAGGCTTTGCGACCACGGAGCGGCAGTAGTTGTGGCCTTCCCTCCCCTAGCTCCGTAGCTCGGTCGCCGCCACTGCCTCCTTCTCTCCCCGATGTCTGCTCCCAATGTGCGCACGCGCCACACACGCGCCACACTCTGCAACATTTCTCTGCCGACCATAGAGCAACGGACGCACGGAGCCACAAAAATTGAAGTGCGCATGTGCGCTAAGGGTATTATTATCTTAGATTACAAAACCAGACTCATTAATAACAGTATCAAAATGATATCAATATCATTATTCTAAAAACTTCCTGAACAAGTAAGTTTTCAAAAAATTCCTAAAATATAGATAAGATGTAGTAGATAACATTAAAGAGTGTAACTCCAATTCCCAATAAGCAGCCTATTAATGACAATGTTTGTGCTCTCCTATTTTTTTATTTGTACTGCTAGACAAAATGTGTATTTGCCACAGCATGGCACATGCTCCAAGGGTTATTGATCCTAATCTGAAATGTTTTTAATTTCCAGCATGTGGATGGCAGCTTCTCAGTCAAGCCTTTAAAACAGAAACAAATTGTGAGTACCTGTTGCTTTTTTAGAATTCAGAAAATGGCATTTGAAAAAAAAAAATCCTCTGCTAGCGTTTTGGGAATACAACAAGCAGAACAATTTTTGAAGGTGCTTATTTAAGTAAAATGGCTAGATTGAAAATTGCTGTTTTGCAGATTATGTAATGCATGTATACTGGTTTTCTTCCATACTTAGCTTCACTGATAACTCAATTTCTGTTTCATCCACTCAGGAGTCCATATATATATGGAGATCAATCCTTTCCCACGAACTGTACTTGCAGAAGTGTAATTACTTACAATTTTTATCACCTCACACATGGAGGTGGAGCCCTGTGTTCCTTTTCGGTTTCTCTTCTGCAAGCAAACTGTGCAGAGGTGTTCTGTTCTGCTCTGCCTAGTTTTGTTTCTTTTTGACCTAAGTTCATTTTTTCTGAGGCTTTGGTGCTCTGAGACCTCATATCTGGGGATCCTCTGCCTGGGAAAGGACACAAGTTCTGCTGAGCTGGACTGCAGCTCTGCAGGGCAAGCCTATGGGTGGACCTGAGGAGCCAGCCTATTGTGTGTCTTCAGGGTTCAGTGTCTGTTTACCTGAGAGCCAGCTTGCCTTCTGAGTTTCTCAGTGGCTTCAGCACAGGCTGTGGGCACTCTGTGTAAGAACCCTTGGGGTATTAGGGCACCAGCTGCGTAGTTGTGCACCCTGTGCGCTGCACGATTCTGTGGGGGTGGAGGTCTCGGTCGGGGTCGGTTTGATGGGCATCCCGAAGATTTCTTGGTTTGGAGTTGGATTTGGAAGCATCTGAGGCAGAAAGTCTTTTCCTTCTCTCCAGCTGCACTGAAGCAGGCAACTCCACAGAACTGAGTACAACCTCATTATTTCCTATGGGAAAATCAGATGGGTTTGAAAATCCCAATTTTGAGGCTTTCTGGGGTTAGTTTAGGTCTCCCACCACCAGAACCCCTTTTTCTGTGTTTCAAATAAGTCTCCTCAGGCTGTTTTTTTGGTGTGATTTTACTGCCGGTAGCTAGCTTGGATTTCAATCGATCTTTTTTTCAAAATCCTCTGCTTCAAATCTGGTCGATTTTTGATTTTAATCAGCTGGGATGGACTCCTCAGGGCACAGATACCAATACTTGTAAAAATTTGTGCTGTTTGGCAAAGCATCCATGTACTGTGTGCCATAGCACATGCAAGGGATGGGTGGGAGATTTGTGCTTAGCCCATCCATGTCCTCCAGGGCTGGTGAACTGCTATGGATCCAAGAAGTGGGTAAAACTTCCCATTCGGACTCCCTATCTCGTGATGATGTGAAGTGGAGGTGTGTGGAGACTGCTGAACCCACGAGAGCCCAGTTAGAGGTTCTGCAGGTTTCATTTGCTTTCACTGATCAATGCTTCTCCCCAGAATATAGTAAATCTGATATGGAGATCCTTTTTGACGAGACAGGGTCAGTTAGCGCAGCCTGTGGCACACAACCACTCAACCCAGGAAGTGGTAAATGCCTTTCTGAAGGACCCCCTTTCCACATGGAAACGGCATTGCAGCAGTGGCTCCTGGAGAGTTTCTGGCCTTCCTGGAACTTATGGAGGTGTTTCTGCAATGTTCCCATCTTTCTGGGCCACAGAAAATATTTGAGGTTTCATGTACTTCAGCAACACTTCCAGTTTGCAGCCCTTCTATTCGGATTGGCTTTCCTATGAAGAATTTGTACTGTAAATATACCAAAATAAAGTGAAAGCAGAACTGTATTAAAAAAAAACATACACCAAAATGAATACAGAAAATAATATTTTGATATCAATTGCAAGGGGGAAAAAGACCTTAAACGTCCCCGTGCCCTAAGCTCATGGCTTGTTTCAAAAGACACAATGGGGGCAAGGGTATTATCATAGGTCAGAAAAACCCCTTATTTTTGCAAAAGTGAAAAATAATGCCAAAAGCAAAAAAACTCTTGTGTTTAAATATTTAGCTAGTGCATTAAAACATGTCTTAGTCAATCTTCAATTCTTAGAAGTCATCCAGAAGACAACATAAATTCATTCAAGAAATGGCTAAATGTCAAATGATTGTTCAAGTCCCAAATTGTAATGTTTAAACCAGCTATTGTCCAACATCCACGTAATATTCAAACCAGCATAAACGAACATAAAGGCACTTATCTCATATCCCAATGGTGGCCTTAGCCCGTCAGCTTCTTCAGGGGATTTCAAAAATATTGCTCATTACTGAAGCGTGCTGGTGATCCAAAACTTTCTGGCTTGAAAACAGGAAGGATTGTATGTGTTGCCACAGATACTTTTTTATCCACTTCTACTTGTGTGCTTGAAAGACAGGATATTTCTTTTGAATCTGTCTTTCAGGCACGGGTGAAACGGTTAAGGCCACTGTTGCGAACAGTTCTTTATTAACTACTGATCAAAATGGCACCAGCCATTTGATCTGTAGTTAATGCAGAGATGTTCGTATATTAATCTAGACTCCTGAAAAAGCCAAACACATTGGTGAAACGGTCCCATCACGCCATTGGCTAATTTTTAAAAGATAAGTACTAATTTTCAGTTCTTATATTCATCTATTGAGAGTTGTGAACATAAGCAATAGAAGTTCTGGGAGGTTTTTAGCTCAATGAAAGATACCCTGACCTGCTAGTGGCTGATTTAACCATTGTTAAACATCAGTGCAGGCATCTGAGATCTTTACCTCTCATATGGGGTGGGAGGGAGGGTATTTTTATTGTTACATGTTGTATAAGTATTGATTATATGATAGATAAGGGTGGGGGGGGATAAGAGAATATTATATGTATCATTGTTGATTATTAAATGATATATTTATGGTTTTATTGTTTATTGTTTATTTAGTTATTTGATTAAACGCTTTATCAATTCTACAAAGCGTTGTACAGAGTAAAAAATTTTTTCCTTTAGACAAACAATATTACAGTTAATACATACTTTCTAAAAACTACAAAGCGAACAATAATACATGCAAAGTTATTGTGGACGAACGAACAAAAGACACACAAGGTAAAAAGGGAGGAAATACAATAGCTATAGTAAATGGAAGAAACATTAATGGCAAGTACAAAAGGGCAGGGAGTTAAAAAACAAACAAACAAAACCAAAATAAGACATCAGTTAAAATCAACTTTGAAATAAAATAAAACTTCAGTTAAAAGCATCTTTAAAAAGGAAGCATTTTAAGTTGCTTTAGAATGTTTTTAAATTATTTTCCATTTTTAAATAAAGCGGAAGAGAGTTCCAAATCGTTGGGGCTGTTACAGAAAAAATGGTAGTACGGCGTGTGCCAATTATTTTTAATGAAGGGATATTGAGGTTAAATTGGGATATGGATCTCAAAGATCTTGGTGGGTCATAAGGGATCAATAATCTGTCGATAAAAGCTGGAGAATTAGTTTGCATGGTTTTGAATGTCAAAAGGGCTATTTTATAAGTTATCCTATGTGAAATTGGCAACCAGTGGGCATCTTTTTATTTGTATGGATATGTTATCACACTTATTATAAGTTTAAAAATGAATAAAGATTTAAAAAAAAAAAAAAAATTATGTTTAAAAGGTTGTGTTTAAGACCTATTGTTTCACTGTGCTTCTAAATATAACATTTGTTGATCCATTTGCTATTATGATTCTAGAGTAATTTGTTGGAGGTGACTAGCATAACTAATAATTTTGTCCCTTATCATTTCCTTAAGGGTTTTCTACTGGAGGCCAGATCATATTTCTAGAGATTGATATAAACCTGAAAATCTATAATTGACTCTGTGACCTTATCTTAGGCCTATTTCCCTAGCATAGATACATTCAACTTCAGGTGCCTATTGTGTTAAATTCTCCTTCCACATTGAATAGGGTAGGCAAGAGGATGGCAATCTGATGACTGGCTCAAAAAGATAAGGATATCACAGTCTATTACCTTAGACAAGAGGTAAACCTTATATGCCTTTTGATGCCATTGAGATTCCATGGAATTGAAGAGTATAATTCTTGGAGTTTTTAACAGTTAAATTTTTTTTTTTTTTTTTTTTTTATAATTCTTTATTCATTTTCATATTTTACATGAAGTGTACAAAATATTGAGTTACCGTATTTTCACGCATATAACGCGCGCGTTATACGCGTTTTTACCTACCGCGCATACCCCTCGCGCGTTATATGCGTGAGCGCGGTATACAAAAGTTTTAAAACATAGTTCCCGCCCGACGCCCGATTCACCCCCCCCCAGCAGGACCGCTCGCACCCCCACCCCGAACGACCACTCGCACGCGCTCGCACCCGCATCCACGATCGGAGCAAGAGGGAGCCCAAGCCCTCTTGCCCGGCCGACTCCCCGACGTCCGATACATCCCCCCCCCCCCGGCAGGACCACTCGCACCCCCACCCCGAACGACCGCTCGCACGCGCTCCCACCCGCACCCGCATCCACGATCGGAGCAAGAGGGAGCCCAAGCCCTCTTGCCCGGCCGACTCCCCGACGTCCGATACATCCCCCCCCCCCCCGGCAGGACCACTCGCACCCCCACCCCGAACGACCGCTCGCACGCGCTCCCACCCGCACCCGCATCCACGATCGGAGCAAGAGGGAGCCCAAGCCCTCTTGCCCGGCCGACTCCCCGACGTCCGATACATCCCCCCCCCCCGGCAGGACCACTCGCACCCCCACCCCGAACGACCGCTCGCACGCGCTCCCACCCGCACCCGCATCCACGATCGGAGCAAGAGGGAGCCCAAGTCCTCTTGCCCGGCCGACTCCCCGACGTCCGATACATCCCCCCCCCCCCCCGGCAGGACCACTCGCACCCCCACCCCGAACGACCGCTCGCACGCGCTCCCACCCGCACCCGCATCCACGATCGGAGCAAGAGGGAGCCCAAGCCCTCTTGCCCGGCCGACTCCCCGACGTCCGATACATCCCCTCCCCGGCAGGACCACTCGCACCCCCACCCCGAACGACCGCCGACTTCCCGACAATATCGGGCCAGAAGGGAGCCCAAACCCTCCTGGCCACGGCGACCCCCTAACCCCACCCCGCACTACATTACGGGCAGGAGGGATCCCAGGCCCTCCTGCCCTCGACGCAAACCCCCCTCCCCCCCAACGACCGCCCCCCCCCAAGAACCTCCGACTGCCCCCCCAGCCGACCCGCGACCCCCCCTGGCGACCCCCACCCCCCTTCCCCGTACCTTTGGTAGTTGGGCCAGAAGGGAGCCCAAACCCTCCTGGCCACGGCGACCCCCTAACCCCACCCCGCACTACATTACGGGCAGGAGGGATCCCAGGCCCTCCTGCCCTCGACGCAAACCCCCCTCCCCCCAACGACCGCCCCCCCCAAGAACCTCCGACCGCTCCCCCAGCCGACCCGCGACCCCCCTGGCGACCCCCACGACCCCCCCACCCCCCTTCCCCGTACCTTTGGTAGTTGGCCGGACAGACGGGAGCCAAACCCGCCTGTCCGGCAGGCAGCCAACGAAGGAATGAGGCCGGATTGGCCCATCCATCCTAAAGCTCCGCCTACTGGTGGGGCCTAAGGCGCGTGGGCCAATCAGAATAGGCCCTGGAGCCTTAGGTCCCACCTGGGGGCGCGGCCTGAGGCACATGGGCCCAACCCGACCATGTGCCTCAGGCCGCGCCCCCAGGTGGGACCTAAGGCTCCAGGGCCTATTCTGATTGGCCCACGCGCCTTAGGCCCCACCAGTAGGCGGAGCTTTAGGATGGATGGGCCAATCCGGCCTCATTCCTTCGTTGGCTGCCTGCCGGACAGGCGGGTTTGGCTCCCGTCTGTCCGGCCAACTACCAAAGGTACGGGGAAGGGGGGTGGGGGGGTCGTGGAGCCGCCAGGGGGGTCGCGGGTCGGCTGGGGGAGCGGTCGGAGGTTCTTGGGGGGGGCGGTCGTTGGGGGGGAGGGGGGTTTGCGTCGAGGGCAGGAGGGCCTGGGATCCCTCCTGCCCGTAATGTAGTGCGGGGTGGGGTTAGGGGGTCGCCGTGGCCAGGAGGGTTTGGGCTCCCTTCTGGCCCAACTACCAAAGGTACGGGGAAGGGGGTGGGGGTCGCCAGGGGGGGTCGCGGGTCGGCTGGGGGGGCGGTCGGAGGTTCTTGGGGGGGGCAGTCGTTGGGGGGAGGGGGGTTTGCGTCGAGGGCAGGAGGGCCTGGGATCCCTCCTGCCCGTAATGTAGTGCGGGGTGGGGTTAGGGGGTCGCCGTGGCCAGGAGGATTTGGGCTCCCTCCTGGCCCGATATTGTTGGGGAGTCGGCGGTCCTTCGGGGGGAGGGATGTATCGGACGTCGGGGGGGGGCATCAGGCTTTCAGGATGGGGACAGACCTTCAAGGGGGGACAGTGCACGGAAGTCAGGGGGGGTGAACGGAGAGTCGGAAAGTCAGGGCGGGCGAAAGGAGCGTCGGGCAGGATGCGCGGTATACCCGTGAGCGCGGTATACCAAAGTTTTTGTACATATCATCGTGATTTCTGCGCGCTATACCCGTGTGCGCGTTTTATACGGGTGCGCGTTATTTGCGTGAAAATACGGTACAACTAATGAATACACAATATCACTTTTATATCTATTACATAATATTCTGAACAAATTTTTTTTTATCCCCTCTCCCACCCCCCACCCTTCAAGTACTTTCCAATCACCTTATACATATTGTATACCATATTATAACATGTTATGTAAAATTATTTTCACTACCCCCCTCCATGTGTGCCATAAAGAAGACAAGAAAAAGAAGAAGATAAATCCTATTATTCATTCAGTACAATACTTTGTCAATGGCCCCCATATTTTTATAAATTTAGGATATGTCCCTCTTTGTATTGCTATTACTCTTTCCATTTTGAATATATGACAAATTGTATTCCACCAAAATGTATAATTAAGGTTACTATGATTCTTCCAGTTATTGGTTATATGCTGAATGGCAACCCCTGACATGACTAGTAAAAGCTTGTTATTTTCTGGTGAAATTTGACTTTTTTTTCTCATCATCATTCCAAATAACACTGTATCATATGATATTGCTACATGATTTTCCATCAATTTATTAATTTGTGGCCAAATTGCATTCCAAAAACTTTTAATGTAGGGACAATGATATAGTAAATGATCCAACGTCCCAGGTTCCAGATTACAGTGCCAGCATTTATTGGACTTAGAACTATCTAATTTTTGCAAACGTGTAGGGGTCCAAAAAGCTCTATGTAATAAAAAGAACCAAGTTTGCCTCATAGATGCTGACACTGTACATCTCATTCTCCAAGACCAAATTAGTGGCCATTGAGATGCAGTAATTTGATGCTTAATCTCAATGCTCCAAATGTCTCTTAGACCATTTTTTGGTTTTTTATTCAAATATCCAGATATTAATTTATACCACAATGCGACTTGATGCCCTAGGAAGTCTGCTTGGAAGCATAAGAACTCTAAACTATATTGATTATTCAATGTTTTCCATTCAGGGAACCCAACCTGAATGGCCTGCTTCAATTGCAACCATTTAAAACTTTGTTTTTTACTAAGACCAAATCTATGTTGCAATTGTGAAAATTCCAGCAGTTTACCTTCCGAAATAACATCTTTCAGAGATCTAATGCTTGCAATAATCCATTCCTTCCAAAGGATTTGAGCTCCGCCAATTTTAATCTTGGAGTTTATCCATAAAGACTGATTAGTTGACTTGTTTATTGGGACAGGTGTTAATTTACTAATAAACCTCAACGTTTTCCAAGTATCCATTAATATCTTATTTTCTCTGTATCTTCTAGGCATGTTGATACTTGGAAGATGAACTAAATTTAGGGGAAACATAAGGCGCCATTCCAAGTATAACCAATCCGGTGCATTATCTATCAGTTCTGGGAGGATCCAATACATACCCTGACGTAAAATATAGGCTTGATGGTACCTATAAAAATTTGGAAAATTTACCCCTCCCTCCTTAATTGATTTTTGCAAAGATACCAAAGCTATTCTATGCGTTTTACCAAGCCAAAGAAATTTCGTTAAAATGCTATTAAGCTTTTTATAAAAGGACCCCTGAAAATAAATAGGTATCATACTCATTTGGTAGCAAACTACAGGCAAGATCATCATTTTAATAGTTTGAACTCTCCCCCACCAAGAAAGATGTAACGGATTCCATTGCTCACATAACTCTGTAACTCTTTTCAATACAAATTTTTCATTTTCTTTTACTGTATCTTCAATTGTATTTTTAACTTGAATGCCAAGATATTTAAATCCTTCTTCTTTCCATAAGAACGGAAAAGCGTCAAATAATCCTTTTACACAATGAACATTTAAAGGTATAAGTTCAGACTTACTCCAATTAATTTTATAACCTGAAAATTTGCCAAACATATCAATTAATTCCAATAGACAAGATAAGGTAGACTCTGGATTCCTCAAATAAAGTAAAATATCATCCGCATAAGCCGAAATTTTATATTCCATATCAGAATATGGAATACCCTGTATCCCCCTTGCTTGCTGTATTGCTAACAATAAGGGTTCTAATACAACATCAAATAACAAAGGAGATAAAGGACAACCTTGTCTAACTCCCCTCTGCAATTGAAAACCATCAGATATCATATTATTAATATTTAATCTTGCAATCGGGAAGCTATACAATGTTTTTACCATTTGTATAAATCCAGAACCTATACCAAACCATTCTAAAGCCTGATACATAAAATTCCATTCTACCCTATCAAACGCTTTTTCTGCATCCAAGGAAACTGTAAAAGCCGGTTCATCCATTTTTTTTGATAAATTTAACATATGAAACAATAATCTAGAGTTATTAGAGGAATGTCTTTTAGCAACGAAACCCGTCTGATGCGTGTCTATAATATGTGGGAGAGCTTTGGCTAATCTCAAAGCCAAAATTTTCGCCAAAAGTTTATTATCCACATTTATTAAAGATATAGGCCTGTAGTCTGAAACCAAAGTAGGATCTTTATTTGGCTTAGGCAAAACAATTACTATTGATTCAGCCATAGTACCTTTAATATCACCTTTTATAAGTTGTGTCTGATATAAATTTAGTAAATATGGGGAAAGGACATTTTGAAATGTTTTATAAAATTCTACTGTATAACCATCACCACCTGGAGCGGATCCAACTCTAAGAGATCTCAACGCTGTTTCTAATTCTTTTAATGATATAGGTTCATCTAAACTCCGTTTTATATGATCAGGAACCTTAGGTCCAATAATTAAATCTAAAAAATTTTTACCATCTTTTTGCCTCTCCAAATAAGGCTCGGAAGAATACAGGTCCTTATAAAATTTTAGAAATTGCTTTAAAATTATATCCGTTTGATTGGTTATTATACCATTATCATCTTTTATCCCATTAATGTTAGTTCTTCTTTTTTTTGCTTTAAGATAATTTGCCAATAATCTTCCCGCCTTATTAGAATTTCCATAATACATTGTCTGTTTGGAAAACAAGTCTCTTCTTATCATTTTTGAAGCTAATTCGTTATATTTACCTTTTGCTTTCAAAAGAGCTTGTAATACATCATGTTCCCATTTGCTTACCAATTTAGTTTCTAGTATTTTAATTTCTTTTTCTAACTCTATATACTGTTTTTTAATCTGTTTCCTAACAAAAGCCGAATATGATATAATATGACCTCTCATAGTCGCTTTAAAAGCGTCCCATACATTTTCAATAGATGTATCTTCTACTAAATTAATTTGAAAGAAATCACTAATTTGTGTTTTAAAATTTTCCAAAAATTTTTCATCCACAAGCAATGCATTATCAAATCTCCAAAGAGGTCTTCTATTTTCTAATTGATCTAATTGTAAATCTATCCATACTTCCGCATGATCCGAAATGATAATGGGATCAATGGAAGCCTTAATCACTTGCTGCACCTTATGTGATGAAATAAAAATATAATCTATTCTTGAAAATGATTTATGAACCTGTGAACAAAATGAAAATTCCTGATCATTAAAATGAAGAATACGCCATATATCCTTCAAATCACATGATTGAACCAAATTATCTAAACCTAAAGATTTTATACTTTTACCTGGTTTTTTATCCATTAATGGATCCATTACAGCATTAAAATTAGCCACCACTAAATTAGAAGCAGCCAGTGGTAACAACATACTCTGCAATTTTTTAAAGAATTCTGATTGATTCGAATTAGGGGCATATATATTGAACAACGTCAGGGCATTATTTCCCATACTTATATCAAAATGTAGCCATCTTCCATGTGGGTCCGAATTTACTATCTTAAAATTGGCCATACACTTTTTATTTATAAGAACTGCTACTCCTGCTTTTTTATCCTCTGCTGGAGCAAAAAAACTTTTTTTCACCCACCCACCCGTTAGTTTCTGTGATTCCTTTATATTAAGATGGGTCTCCTGCAGACAATAAACATCCGCGTTTTGCTTCTTTAAAAATGATAATACCTTTTTCCTTTTGATTACATGATTCAGGCCATTGACATTAATAGAAAATATCTTAAAAGACATAATATATTTTATACTCCTTATCATAATCTTCCTCTTCCCTTCTTCCATAACTAAGATCTAAAAAAACTTCTCCCCATGGCACACATTCTTACCTCCAAATTACCCAATCCCTTATTAATCTTTTCCTTAATCATCCTAGTAATATCTTTAATACCCACCTTCTTCCCCCCCCCCTTTCCCCCCCCCAATATAATGACTGCTTAAGGACACACATTGGACAGTAATCCCAACTTCCCCCCTCCCTCCCAGGCAACCAATATTTATTAATAACCCCTTTATCCTTTATTGAGACAAACTCACTACCTCTCCACAATATATCTAATTATATCTCTCTTCTAATCATAAAACCTTTTTTCTTTTTTTTTTTTTCCATTTTAAAGTAATTAATTTCTCTATCTATTATTTAACCTTTAGTCACATAACCATATTTATTTCCTAACATTCCATATGCATTTTTATCATTTCACCAATCTCTAATTCTTTCCCCCAACATTTTATTTCATTCAAGAAAATTCTATCATAGTCATATATTTAATAAAAAGTATCATTTTCCTATATCTTATATTATCTAATCCATCTTCTCCTATCCTCCTTTAAATATCCAACAACAAATATCCATCTCTTCATATATTTCTGTTAAAAAAAACAAACAAACTTCAATTTTATAAGTTTTTATCCTCTATTTGTATTTAAACATTTGTATTTCATTTTCAAAATAATTTTTTCCCCCCTTTTTATATTTCCTCTTCTCCAAATTAAATCCAATCTTTTTAAAACTATATTATCACAACATCAATCTTTACATTCCTTCAGCTACCAATAAATTCTTATGTATCTTTCTTTTATATTATTCATTTTCCTTTCCTTTACTTGCATTTAAATATCATATAACTTGTCCTTTCTATCATTAGTCCATTCTGCAATCTTTTCCTTATTGTCCTTTTCTGACTTATTAAATAAACTGAACTTTCATATTTATTTCTTATCTCCATCCATCCACTCTTAAAGACTTTTGACTGCCAATTGCCATTTATTTATTTATTTTTTTAATAATATCCTTTTAGTCTATCAGTCCTGCTTTCTTCTTCTTCACATCTATTTATTTTCCTATTCAGTCTTCACTTTTCCTTTTGTGTTAATTTGTCCAGTCCTTTAATCCTTCTTGTTCATTCTTTACTCCAACCATCCATCTTTCAGTCTCCTAAAAGTTCAGTCTAATAACTTCACTTTAATGTCTTTCCAGTCTATCCTTCTTTCTTCTTTACATTCTTTTATTTTCTTTTCACTTGTCCATTTTTATTTCCTGTTCTTTGTTGCATATTCTTCTTTTTCCAACAAACTAAAGTCCCATAGTTCTTTATATTTAATTTTTTGTTCAATATCCACCAATCCAGTCTTAGTATTTATCCCTTCATTTCAACACCCATTGTGCTAAAATGACATAGGTTCTGATTTTGAAAGAAAAGTCTTTAGTTTTTCCGGATCAACAAAATACAAAGATTTATCCCCACAAGATACCCTCATTTTTGCTGGGTAATATAACCCATACTTATATCCTTTTTCCTTTAATTGAGATCTCAGATCAAGGAATTTCTTCCTAATATTTGCTGTATTTTTAGCAAAGTCTGGTAAAAACCATATTTTGGATCCTTTATAGTTTAAGTTTTTATCTTTTTTGGCAGCATTTAAAATTTCTATTGCTTGCTGGTATCTTAACATCTTGAATATTAATGGTCTTGGTCTCCCTTGATTTTCCAGACTCTTTATTGGAATCCTGTGTGCCCGTTCTATTTCCAAAGGCTGTTTGAAATCCAACTGCAATAATCTAAGAATTAAATTTTCTAAAAACTGTATTGCATTTTTCCCTTCCAAATTTTCCTGTATTCCAAAAAGTTTTATATTCTTTCTTCTTCCACGGTTTTCGTAATCTTCCAGCTGACTTTTCAATTGAATTATTTCCAAACTGTCATTTTTGCATCTTTTTCCTTTACATTCTAAGCTCTCCATTTTAACTTCTAACTCTGTTGTTCTTTTATTAGCTACTTCCATTTGTCTGTGTATATTCAGGATTTCTTCCTTCAGTTCTGCCATATTACTCACAGTCTCTGTCAGCATTTGTTTGATTTGCCTCAGTTCCCCCATAACTTCAGCTTTGCTTAACTCCTCTGATACATCAGCAGGAAGCGGAACCTTATTCGGGGTAATTTGATCCTGCCTTTTCACAGCCCCTCCGGTTTCACTCTTACTCTGTCGGGTGCTCGCCATGCTCCCGCTGTCCTCTCCGATGTTTTCAGCCAAAAACAGTTTAAAAGGAAATCTTTATTTATTCAACGGTTGCCCAGGTAAGAGGAGCGCTGCGATCACACGACCATTTTGTGTGCACGCTAAGCCACGCCCCCTTCAACAGTTAAATTATAAAAGAGAGTAAATGGAACATTGAGCATTCACATGAGTGGCCAGATGGCCTGTACAACTTGATAACTTTGCTTTAACCTGTTTAGTCTGTTGGTATTGAGTCTCATCAGATGGTCATGATAACTTACTGCTTCTCTGAAAGCCACAGGGTTCAGTTTTCAGTAGTCCTCAGGAGGTGGATTTGGAGATTCATGTGATGCTGGGGGAGAATGTTGGGTTAAATCTAAAAGTACTTCATGCAGGGCAAAATTCCTATAACCTTTTTTTTTCTGGTTTTCCCATAGGTGGATCGTGTTGGTTATCTTCTCCAGGAGATTTATGGCATTGAAAATAAAAACAACCAAGAGACCAAGGTAGTAATAATCAAATTAGTAGTTTGCTATTTGCAAGAGTATTAAACTATTGCAATATATGCTATATTGGCATATAACATTTATGGGGACTGGATCAGTCAAGGGAGCTAACATTGCAGAGCCTTTCACTGTAGGGTCACTGGTTCAAATCCTGTCTAGGCCTATGTGAAATGAGTTGGGGGGAGGTCTCGGTGTAGTTACAGGACTATTGCAGAAATGTTCATGTTGCACATCTACTGGGTTCCTAAAAATACAAATAAACTGTGCCTTCATAATATATTCTTTTGCTGAAACCAAGGGTTGGTTGAAAACTATACCTTGGAAGCAAAGATACAGATTTCCAAAAAAGAAATTTGAATTGAAAGGGAAAAAAAGAAGAAATGTGAACAGTTGAAAATAAAAGTAGCAGTGTAAGGAATGATGTATACATAAATAAATATTAATGCTATTTCCAGGCACTTGATTATACCGCATGTAATCCAAAAAAGTAAACTATGCGGTTTACAATAGTAGTAAAATCAGGGGGTGGAAACGGAAGGGTGGGGCTAAAATAATTGTGATGGAGATGAACCAAATAATTCTAGAAACAGGTAGGTCTTGAGTAAGGATTTAAATTTTGAGTAGGAAGACTCAGAGTGGATGTGGGGTGGTATAGCACTCCAGAGGGAAGGGCCTAAATAGCTGATAACTGGTTTCACAGGAAATAATGAGGTGAAAGGATGAAAGTAAGGGTACTGCAAGAAGGTTGGATGATGAGAAATTAAGAGTGTGAAGGATTGTAAGGAATAAGGAATGAACTAAGGTAGGGCGGGTTGGAAGGATATTGGAATTTAAAGACCAAAAATAGAAGCTTAAACTTGATACAAGCGGATACAGGGAGCAGGTGCTCTGCATGAAGAAAGGGGGGTGACGTGATCAAAATGGTGGGCAGAATGGAGGAGCTTTACCAAAATGAACTGGGTTAGTTGGAGCCCTTTTAGAATATGAAGAGGGAGTCCTACATAAAGTGAGTTACAGTAGTCTGCTTTTGAGATAACAATAGAGAAGGAGTGAACAGAGAAGTGAAGGATCAAAATAAGGCTGAAGGGGACAAATAACAATACAGGGCAAAAAAAGTATATCGGATGACAGTTAACTTGAGGTTTGAAAAACAATGCAGAATCAAATATCACCCCAAGAATTTTAAGGGAATCTTAAAAAGGATGAGGTAAGCTCTCAAGTGTGTTAGTGACCTGTTGCTAAAATCATTTGTAGTGCCTGAAGATTGGAGGGTGGCCAATGTTATGTCGATTTTTTTAAAAAGGGCTCCAGGGGAGATCCGGGAAATTACAGACAGGTAAGCCTCACTTTGGTGCCAGGTAAAATGGCAGAAATGATTATAAAAAATAAAATTGTGGAACATGTAGACAAGCATGATTTAATGAGACGGAGTCAGTATGGGTTCAGCCGAGGGAGATCTTGCCTCACAAATTTGCTTGACTTATTTGAAGGTGTGAATAGACTTGTGGATAAAGATGAGCCGGTTGATATAGTATATCTCGATTTTCAGAAAGCTTTTGATAAAGTTCCTCATGAGAGGCTCCTGAGAAAATTAAAGTGTCGGGGAATAGGTGGCAAAGTTCAGTTGTGGATTAGGAATTGGTTATCTGATAGAAAACAGAGAATAGGGTTAAATGGTGAAGTGCCGAAGGGGTCTGTACTGGGACTAGTGCTATTTAACTTATATATAATGATCCGGAAATTGGAATGACGAGTGAGGTGATTAAATTTGCAGATGATACTAAACTGTTCAAAGTTGTTAAAATGCATGCAGATTGTGAAAAATTGCAGGCAGACCTTAGGAAATTGGAAGACTGGGCGTCCCAAGTGGCAGATGAAATTTAAAGTGGACAAATACAAAGTGATGCACATTGGGAAGAATAACCTGAATCACAATTACCGGATGCTAGGGTCCATCTTGGGGATTAGCGCCCAAGAAAAGGATCTGGGTGTCATTATAGACAATACAATGAAATCTTCCGCCCAATGTGTGGCGGTGACCGAAAAAGCAAATAGGATGCTAGGAATTATTTAAAAAAGGGATGGTTAACAAGACTAAGAATGTTATAATGCCCCTGTATCGCTCCATGGTGCGATCTCATCTGGAGTATTGCGTTCAATTCTGGTCTGCTTATCTCAAGAAAAGATATAGTGGTGCTAGAAAAGGTTCAAAGAAGAGCGACCAAGATGGTAAAGGGGATGGAACTTCTCTCGTATGAGGAAAGACTGAAATAGTTAGGGCTCTTCAGCTTGGAAAAGACTCGGCTGAGGGGAGATATGATTGAAGTCTACAAAATCCTGAGTGGAGTAGAATGAGTACAAGTGGATCAATTTTTCACTCCGTCAAAAATTACAAAGACTAGGGGACACTCATTGAAGTTCAAGGAAATACTTTTAAAACCAATTGGAAGAAAATTTTTTCACTCAGGATAGTTAAGCTCTGAAACGAGTTGCCAGAGGATGTGGTAAGAGCGGATAGCGTATCTGGTTTTAAGAAAGGTTTGGACAAGTTCCTGGAGGAAAAGTCCATAGTCTGTTATTGAGAAAGACATGGGGAAGCCACTGCTTGCCCTGTATCTGTAGCATGGAATATTGCTACACCTTGGGTTTTGGCCAGGTACTAGTGACCTGAATTGGCCACCATGAGAATGGGCTACTGGGCTTGATGGACCATTGGTCTGACCCAGTAAGGCAATTCTTATGTTCTTATGTGTACAGGCAGGGGAAGATAATGACCTCACATTTAGAGATTTTGAGAACAAGACGGTTCTTCTTAAGCATTAATTTTATAGGATCAAAAAAACAGACAATATCTGTATGTCATCGGGGTACAATCCTGAATGTTGAAAAGCTGTGGCTTCACTCTTTAATCATTGCACAGGTTTTATATTGTAACAAGAATCAATGAATCAAAAACTTATCTGATCTTGTGAAGACTGGAAAAAACTTTGTGTCCCGACGCGCTTCGCAACTGCTGCTTCAGAAGACCCATAGTGACTGTTTTGAGAGTACTAAATCTTCAACTTGCAGACCAACTTGCATTCGGGCTTGTCCCAATGTTTGGTCTGACAATTACACTAACCCTGAGCATAGTTTTTGGTATACAATGAAATCTGGTTCATGTATTATAAGTATTTAATGTGCCACTTCATGTATGTGTTCTAGTCTTGCATAAAAGGGGAACACAGTCAATCATTCGGTGTCTTAGTGCTCTAATTGCGATGAAAACCTGATTGGTAAAGGTGAAGACCATTGGTTTGTTTAAGGAAAGTGTGGCACAGTGTTTAAAACTACAGCCTCAGCACCCTGAGGTTGTGGGTTCAAATCCACGCTTCTCCTTGTGACCCTGGGCAAGTCACTTAATCCCCCCATTGCCCCAGGTACGTTAGATAGATTGTGAGCCCGCCAGGACAGAGAGGGAAAACTGTTTGAGTACCCCTGGGAGAATGATATAGAAAATTGAATAAATAAATAGAAGCCTACAGTATCTTCCAGAAATTTTACAGTAAAAAAGAGAGATTCAAGATTGGCTGGAAATTAGAACTAACTGAGGGATCAAGCTATGACTTCTTTAAGGGGATCTATACAAGGGCATACTTCCAAGGTTGGGGAACATGACCAGAGGAGAGACTAAAGCAGAGAAGAGGGAGGAGGTATGGAAAAATGGAAGGCAGCAGCTTGCTTACTAGCCAAGCAGGCCAAGGATCTTCTGGAGATGAGGAGGGGTTAAGGGGAACGGATCATCTTGGTTAGAAAGGTTACTGTATAGAGTTTGAAGGAGTTCCATGAAGCTGAGTGAGTAGATAACGAAGAGAGTGGATCACACTGTAACGGAATGAATGGAGGGAAGGAGGAACTTAGGAATGTACAGAGACCAGTTGCTGAAGAGATGAGATCTTACTTCGAGATAGGTATATCAGATAGAAATAAACTTGAAACTTACTGAGCCAAAGATCAGCCAGAGAGGCAAGAGGGAGAAGCAAGAAGTCATATGCTGGAGAGATTGTGGGCTGATGAGCATTCTTGTAGAACATAGTAAGTAGCCTATGGGTGATTAATACAGGCCAAGATATGATGTCTGATGTGTTCACGCTTGGCATAGTGTACTTCCCAGTGAAACAAACGATGCTGTGCTTGAAAAAGACTAAGCAAATCCTGTGAGCGATTCTTGCACCATAGTTATTCAACCTGGCATAAATGTATGCAAAGTAGACCGAGCTTCAGGGTAAACCGGGGGAGGGGGTTTAAGGTGGGAGGATAGAGAGATGAGTGGAAAGTAGACACCTGTGGGTGAGAGGAGAGATAGTGGAAGGGAGAGGTCACAACAAAGTATATCTAGTGTTTAATCAGAGCTGTGGCGGGATGAATAGCATGGGGCTGGCTGTGCTTGGGAAGGGGTTGGCACAGTTATGGAAAAGGAGAAGGACTTGGATGTGATAGTATGTGATGATCTTAAGGTGGCCAAGCAGGTTTAAAAGGCGAAAGCTAGAAGGATGTTTGGGTACATAAGGAGAGGAATGGCTAGTAGGAAAAACAAGGTATTGATGCCCCTGGGTAAGACTCTGGTGAGACCTTATTTTAAAAAAATGGGCAAGTTAACATAGATTTGGGGAAAATCGCTGCTTAGCTCTGTACAAGAAGCATGAAATGTAATTGCTACTTTTTGGGATCCTTTCATTTACTTTTGTGGCTTGGATTGACTTCTGTTGGGTATGGGGCTTGATGGACCTTTAATTGTAATTTGAGTTTTTCAGTTTATTTTTGTAAGATTTGTGTCTCAGTATAGCTCAGTAAGAAGGATCATTCCATTTGCTTCTTTTTCATATTATCTTGCATAGCTAGAGAATAACTAGTAGTTGAATATCTTACAAATGTGAGTTAATTATAACATTTTTAAATTATAAAAATAGATGACTTTTCAAGGAAGCTAAAACAGGCATAAATAGTTTCTTATTTACTCTGTACTGTTGCAGCAAAGATTTGTAAATAGAAGTAGCAGAGCTGCCGCTGTACTTATCTTGGTTCTCGTCCATTCTCCTTTTACTAAACCTGCATACACTATGCTTGGGATCTCCATCTGAATCTGTTTTCTCCTCTCTTTAAGAGGCAGGGCCAAGTACCATTTAATTTCTTGGTCTCCTCATAGCCTGCTGACGATGAAAACAGTGATAACAGCAATGAGTGTGTGGTATGCCTGTCAGACCTGCGAGACACCCTAATTCTGCCCTGCCGCCACCTCTGCTTATGCAATTCCTGTGCTGATACACTACGCTACCAAGCCAACAACTGCCCTATCTGCAGATTACGTGAGTATTAGCTCTTTAGCCCATAATACCTACAGACAGCACAAGAGTTGGCAAACTTTATTTCTGGTTTTCCTTAGTGGTTTGATAATTGGCTACAGTGCAGTAATCTCACTAAATGTACCTATCATGTTACTTGAGGACTGTGGCTTTGGAGACTTTTATGCTGTGTCAGATAAGTAGTTCTAGTTTTGGATGAGACTACTGTCCTAGTATCCTGGTATAGCATAATTACTCCACAGAAACTTTTGGAACTAGTGATGTAAGCTGATTGGTATAGGAAAGGAATTTGTTTATTATGCAAATTATTTGTAAATTCTGGTTTGTTTCTAAAATCCTTGAATTTATTTTGCTATGTATTGATGCCATCATGACATCTTACTGAGGAAGCTATTGTTAGGTATCCTTAGATGGAAATGGGAGAGGGGAATACAGAAGTGCTAGATTTGGGGAGCAAACCCCATATAAAGTGAAAATAAAGGAGCCCAAAATAAAACTGCATTTTGTGCAGGAATAGATTTGGTTGGGACCATTTATCACCTCTGCACAGTGACTTCAAATTGTTGGAGTATAGGAGAGCTGACGATTAAGACTGGGGGCTCTTATAGGAGTTTCCTTAACAGCCATCTAGAATGCACAGAGTGAAGAAAGGATGTGCAACATCCCTACAAGGCAGCTTTTCCATTTTACATAATTTCTCAAGACTGAACCCTGATTTTCTGTCAGTTTGGCAGGTTATTGGTAAGAAGATACAAAATTCATTCCTCTCATTTTGTTTATAACATACATGTGACCTGCTGTATGCAACTGTTCAATATGTTTTAGTGCCAAGTTTGGCTCCTATGACATTAATTTTTATGGGATGTTTTGCAGCATTTCGAGCACTGCTGCAGATCCGTGCTGTGAGGAAGAAGCCCGGTGCTTTGTCTCATGTCTCCTTTAGTCCTGTGCTGGCGCAGACTATGGACCATGAGGAGCATTCTGTGAGTAAAGGATTATTACCCCAGATGATATGTCACACTTTAGATCGAGGAAAAAGCCTTGATTTCAAGTTCTGTAAACATTTTTCACTTTCTCCTAAATTACTATTAAGTAAATTGTACTTAACTAACATAATGTAAGACAATAAGAAAGCAAAACAGAAAATGGTATGATATAAGGGAAGATTAGCTAGCTGCAAAGCACATAATACTATATCTGTCACATGCTTCTTGCTCTTAGTGCTGAATTAGCATTCTCAGGGAGGACATTAAGGAGGCAAATTTTTGACACAAGTGCTAACATTTCCATTCACGTTACAAACACAAATGTTTAGAATAATGGCATTTGAATGTCGCAGTTTCATTTAAGCGATATTCTGCAAATACCCACTTAACCTTATGCATACTTGCATCTATGGCATACATATAGGTGGAGCATAGGCATTATAAATTATAAATGCTCCAGCATTTACGTGCTAATGCTTACACCTACTCTATGGCTGGCTTAAGTGCTTGTGGCTAAATGTTAAATGTGTATATACAGTACTGTACACGTGAATGGAAATGTTAGCACTTGTGTCAAAAATTTGCCTCCTTAATGCCCTCCCTGAGAATGCTAATTCAGCACTAAGAGCAAGAAGCATGTGACAGATATAGTACTGACATGCCTCCAGGTCTCCTAAAGCAGCAGCAGTAGTGGCCAGCCTTGAAGAGGCAGCGCAGCAGAGGGAAGGCCCCATGGTACATCAGGTCTCATGGTGGGAGAGTTGGTCACAATCGGAGAGTTTGATTTTTTTTTTTTTTTTCCAGACATCGAATTGATTCACCGATTCACTTCAGTGAATCAATTTGTTGTCTGAAAATAAATCAAACACTCCGATTGTGACCAACTCTTCCACCATGAGACCTGATTGTACCTCCAGGCCTCCTAAAGCATCAGCAGTCATGGAAATGGCCAGCTTTGATGAGGCAGCCTGCCCTGCCCTGCTGCGCTGCCTCTTCAAGGCCGGCCACTACTGCTGTTTTAGGAGACCTGGAGGCATGTCAGGTCTCACAGTGGGAGGGTCGGTGGGGGTCTGCTGCACAGGGGGATGAGAGGGAGGATGAAAAGCTGTTGCACAGGGGGATGGAGGGAGGGATGGAAAGCTGCTGCATGGGGGGATGGGAAATTTCTGCACATGAGGGGAGAGAGGAAGAATTGTTGGGGTGGAGGAGAGGAAGGGAGAGATGGGGCTTGAGGAAAGGGCACAGGCAGAAGGGTTGGGGCAGAAGAAAAGGGCAGAGTAAGGGGAGCTGGGGCTAGAGGAAAGGGCACAGAAGGAGGAGCTGGGTCCGTGGCTGGAGGGAAGGGCATTGGAGGAGGCGGGAACTGAAGAGAAGGGATATAGTTACAGGACCTGCATGAGGGGGAACTGGAGGGAAGAGGGAGAGTTGCTGTACCTGTGGAAGTGGGGCTGCTGGAGGGAAGGTAGAGAGGTGCTGGACCTGTTTGGGGAGAGAAGAGATAAAGAGATGCCATACTAAGCAGATAAAGGAAGAGGGAGAGACACAGGGAGATATCAGAGAGGAAAATAATGGGCATGGAGAGGAGAATAGGGACAGGGATACAAAGGGAGATGCTGCATGGGAATAGTACATGAACAGAGAGAGGAAGTGCCAGATATGGGAGAGGGTATATGGACACAGAGGGAAAGTGCTAGATGTGGGAGAGAATAGGAACACAAGGGAGATGAGTAATGCAGGATGTAGAGTAGTGATGATAAATACAGGGAGTTGGACACAGGGGAGATGCTGCATGGGAATAGTACATGAACAGAGAGAGGAAGTGCCAGATATGGGAGAGGGTATATGGACACAGAGGGAAAGTGCTAGATGTGGGAGAGAATAGGAACACAAGGGAGATGAGTAATGCAGGATGTAGAGTAGTGATGATAAATACAGGGAGTTGGACACAGGGGAAATGCTGGACAGAGAAGGGAATGATAGGTGCACAAAGATGGATGGTGAGCACAGAGAAGAAGAAATGTCAAATAAGCAGGAGATCCTGGCATGTGAGTTAAGAGAAGACAGAGGGAAACAGAAACCAAAGCCTGGGACCAACATGACTTGAAAAATAAAATGACAAGACAACAAAAGGTAGATAAAATAATTTTATTTTCTATTTTGTGATTAGAAAATGAGAACTGAAATGTTTATCCTGCCAGTGCTGGGCCCAGGGCAGAAATTTGAGAGGGGACCCCAAAGCCCACTACTAGCCTGTGCCTTCTTTAGCTTCCAGTAGGCATTGCTCTCTCTCTAGCCAGGGGCCAGTTGCCCTATGAAATGTTTATCCTGCCAGTGCTGGGCCCAGGGCAGAAATTTGAGAGGGGACCGCAAAACCCACTACTAGCCTGTGCCTTCTTTAGCTTCCAGTAGGCATAGCTCTCTCTCTAACCAGGGGTCAGTTGCCCTAATTGCACTCCTTTGCCTAACACCATCCCTTTCATGTGTGATCTTTATATTTTGCATAGTAGGAGGAAATGGATCTTTCAATTTCTTTGGTTTTGTACTACATGGAAGGTTTGGCTTCTTGGGATTTTGTTTTATCTTTATGATTTTTGGTCAGTTATGTATTTGGCACTTGTGTTCTGTGTGTGTGACTGAGATATTCTGTTAGGATGAATTTTCTATGTAGTATTTGTTTTTTCTGATAGTGTAGGGGATATGGTGAGGACAGACGGGTTTTGTTAATCCTTTTTCTGTATTTGTGATTTATAAAATGACAGTTGTACAGTATATTGTTTCTTTTTATACTTTAACAAAATGATTTAAATATAAAGTCATAACTATTTTTTATCCCAGGACAAGAAGGCAGCATATTCTTAACTGATGGGTGACGGCACCGACGGAGCCCCGGTATGGACAATTTTAGAGTGATTGCACTCTAAGAACTTAGAAAGTTCCAGTAGTCCACACAGCACATGTGCGAGTGCCTTCCCACCCGACGGAGGCACGCGGTCCCCAGTTTCTTAGTTTCCACGGAGCTAAGAAGACGCGTTTTTTTCAACGGCTGTTGAAAATTTTTCTTGCCTTCCTGCTCGTGCGTTTTTTTGTGTGGAAGTTTTCTCTTCCTCGTTTTCTTTTAGTTTAGTCTTGTTTAAAAAAAAAAAGAAAATTCTTTGTTTTTTTGTTCGTTTCTTCGCCTCGCCCCGGTGGGGCCTGTTGGCACAATCGAAGCCTCCGCCTTCGATTTAGCGGAGGCCGTGTCCACCTTCATGCCCAGTGCCCCCGCAGCCGGGATTCAAGAAGTGTCAGCGGTGTGTACGGCCCATCTCTTTGACCGACCCCCACAATTGGTGCCTGGGTCCGGTTCATAACGCTTCTTCTTGCACCCGTTGCGCTTCTCTTAAAAAGCGCACCTTGAAGAACCGGCAAATACAACAATGACTTCTCTTCGGTGCCGGCATGGACCTATCGACATCCACTCCGACGTCGGCTGCCCCCTCTAAATCGGCACCGACTCTCGACACCGCCTGAGCTTCCTCCGGTGTCGCATCCCCCAGATAAGCCGGCTAAGAAGTCTTCCTCTTCCCTGGAGCGTCCTCCGGCCGATCCTACAGTGAGCCCAGTCCTACCGGCCTCGAGGCGCCCCCGAAAGCTCTCCGCTCCCATTGAGGTGAGTGCCACATCATCGGCCTCCTCATCTCCCGAGCGTCGAGCGGCACCACAGGTACCGAAGAAAAAGAAAGCGGTACCGGTGCCTTCCTTGGATGACCGCATTGTGGCTATCCTTCAGGTCCAGCTTCAGGAGCAGTTGCAACAGCTTCTTCCTGCTCTGCTGGCACCGAACCTTCCAGTCCCGGTCCGATCTGAGCATACGGTACCGTTGGTTGAGCAACCTCTGTTGTCGGCGTCGACACTCTCGGCACCGATGTCTCCTGCCTCTGCTTCCATGCCTGTTTTGTTAGCGGAACCCAGAACCTCGCATCATGCGGTGCAGACGGTGTACGAATCGGCACCGTCTCCCGATACCGCTAGGCACCGCATCACTTCTCCCGGTACCGCCTCCATGCACTCCGGTAAATCGGTACACAAATCCCGGCATGCTGAACCCTCGACCCCGCTTTCATGAGGTCGAGGTTCACAGGTTCGTGACCCTGACTTGTGGGACGACTCTGAAGAGCCTGTGGGTACCGATGAGGCAGTTTCCTCGGACGAGAAAGATTCTTCTCTACAGGAGCCGACTACTAAGCCTGATCAGTCCTCCTTTACCAAATTCTTGAAGGAGATGTCCGATTCTCTCTCCATACCTTTAGAGTCTGACTCCAAAAAATCTCAGGCTTTCCTTGAAGCCCTGGATTTTAATCAACCACCAAAAGAGTTCCTCAAGTTACCTCTGCATAACATTCTGCAAGAAACTTTTTACAAGAACTTGGAGACCCCTTGGACAATTCCAGGAGCTCCAAGGAAATTGGACACACTATATAAGGTTAACCCTATCCCTTTGATAAACCACAACTCCCCCACGAGTCTTTGCTCGTGGAGTCCACTTTAAAAAAATCTGCGGGCTCTAGTGTCTATGCCTCCGTCCCTCCTGGCAGAGAAGGGAAGACCATGGATAAATTTGGAAAATGATTATACCAAAATGCTATGTTGGCTAACCGTTCCGGAAATTATGCGTTTCACTTTTCATTCTACCTGAAGCATTTAATCCAACAGCTGTCTTCCCTCCAAAAATATCTTCCTGAGCGTAAGATCCCTTTATTCCAACAGTATACTTCCAGTTTGCTCCAGCTGAGAAAGTTCATGGTCCGTTCCATTTACGATACATTTGAACTGACTTCCAGGGCTACTGCCATGGCAGTTGCCATGCGCCGCCTAGCTTGGCTTAGGGTCTCGGAGCTCGATGTGAATCACCAGGACCGTCTTGCAAATGCTCCTTGCTTTGGGTGACAAGTTTTTGGTGAATCCTTGGACACCACCACACAAAAATTGTCTGCCCATGAGACCCGGTGGGATACCTTGCTGAAGAACAAGAAGAAGCCTCCACCTGCTCACCCTTTTCGTCAGCATACATCTTACCAACGCCGTTACTCTGCTCGACCTCTTCATCCTCCTCAACAACAACCTAGGAGGCCACGTCAGCAGCAACATCAACAGGCTCATCAACCACAGCAGCAACCTGTAAAACCAGCTGCTCAACCTAAATCCACTCAGCCTTTTTGACTTGCTTCTCAGGGACATAGCCAGTCTCCCACCATCTTCTCCTCTCCCCCAGTCTATTGGAGGACATCTTCACATCTTTCTCAACCGTTGGGAACTCATCACCTCAGATCAATAGGTACTAAACATCATTCATCACGGTTATTCTCTAAATTTTCAGACTCTTCCACCAGACAATCCTCCAAGAGAGTCTGCTTCCAACTCCTCTCAGGCCTCCCTACTCCTTCAGGAGGTCCAATCCCTTCTTCTGAACGCCATAGAGGAAGTTCCTCTAGATCAGAGGGGGCAGGGATTTTACTCCCGTTATTTTCTGGTTCCCAAAAAGAGGGGAGATCTCAGACCTATCTTGGATCTCAGGGACCTCAACAAATGTTTAGTCAGGGAAAAGTTCAGAATTCTCTCTCTGGCCACGCTTTATCCTCTTCTCACTCAGGGTGACTGGCTATGCTCCCTCGACTTCAGAGAGGCGTACACTCACATACCCATACATCAGAACTCCAGACGGTATCTCAGATGTCAAATCCATCACCGTCATTATCAATACCGTGTGTTACCCTTCGGCCTAGCCTCATCTCCAAGGGTATTCACCAAGTGTCTGATAGTGGTAGCTGCCTTTCTCAGGTCTCACAGTCTCCAAGTATTCCCTTACCTGGACGACTGGCTTATCAAGGCTCCTTCATCTCAGCAGGTGGTTCAAGCCACCCACCACAACATCTCTTTCCTTCACATACTGGGATTCGAGATCAATTACCCGAAGTCACATCTCCTTCCCACTCAGCTACTTCAATTCATTGGAGCGGTCCTCGATACCAACCTCATGAGGGCGTTTCTCACCTCCGACCGTCTGCAGACACTGCTCCACCTCTGTCATCAGGTGCTTCTTCAAGACTCCATTTCGGCCCGCCAGATGATGGTTCTATTGGGGCATATGGCCTCGACAGTGCACGTCACTCCTCTCCCCCGTCTCCACCTTCGTACTCCTCAGTGGACCTTGGCCACTCAATGGTCCCAGGCGACGGATCCTCTTTCACGTCACATATTTGTAACATCGTCGCTTCGACAGTCTCTACGATGGTGGTCGAATTCCTCCAATCTTTCAAGAGGTCTTCTCTTCCATCTACCTCCTTACTCCATGATCATCACCACGGATGCTTCCCCGTATGCCTGGGGGGCGCACATGGACCACCTTCGCACACAAGGCCTTTGGACGGTCCAGGAACACACTCATCACATCAATTTCCTGGAGCTCAGGGCAATGTTTTATGCTCTCAAGGCATTTCAACATCTTCTCTGTCCCCAGGTTCTTCTTCTGTGCACAGACAATAAAGTGGCCATGTACTACATCAACGAGCAAGGAGAAACAGGCTCTCGCCTCTTATGTCAGGAGGCCCAAAGGATTTGGTCTTGGGCGACCGCTCGCAGTCTCTTTCTGAAAGCGATTTACATTCAGGCTGCGCAGAATTCTTTAGCAGACAACCTCAGCAGAATTCTTCAGCCTCACGAATGGATCCTTGACCCTGTTACTCTCCGGTCCATCTTTGCTCTATGGGGCGCTCCTCAAGTGGACCTCTTTGCAGCTCCTCACAACCATCAACTGCCCCTCTTTTGTTCCAGACTCTACTCCCCCTCATCGTCTGGCAGCAGATGCTTTTCTCCTCAATTGGGCGGATCAGTTTCTTTATGCCTTTCCTCCCCTTCCTCTCATGTTGCGGACATTGTTCAAACTTCAGAGGGAGAAAGCCACCGTGATTCTCATCGCCCCACGGTGGCCATGGCAACATTGGTACTCCCTTCTACTTCAGCTCAGTTCCAGGGAACCCATACTACTACCAGTATTTCCTACTCTACTTACTCAGCAACAGCAATCTCTGCTTCATCCCAACCTGCCATCTCTCCACCTGACAGCTTGGTTTCTCTCGGGCTGACCTCTGCTCATGCATCTCTCTCTCAGCCTGTTCTTTCCATTCTGGATGCCTCCAGGAAACTGTCCACTCTTCAATATTACCAACAAAAGTGGACTCATTTTTCTTCCTGGTGTCTCCTTCATCATCATAATCCCACTTTGTTACCAGTGGAACAACTGTTGGATTATTTGCTCTCCTTATCGGACTCCGGTCTCGAGTCTATGTCCATCAGAGTGCACCTCAGTGCCATTACTGCTTTTCATGAGCCAGTTCACGGAAAACCTCTCATGGCTCACCCTCTGGTTACCAGATTCATGAGGGGTCTTTTCAATGTGAAACCATCTCTTAAGCCCCCTCCGATTATCTGGGATCTTAATGTGGTTCTGTCCTCTCTCATGAAGCCTCCTTTCGAACCATTGGCCACAGCTCATCTCAAATTTCTCACTTGGAAAATGGTCTTCCTTATTGCCCTCATCTCTGCCAGGAAGGTCAGTGAGTTACATGAACTAGTGGCTTGTCCACCTTTCACTGTTTTCCACCATGACAAGGTGGTTCTACATACACATCCAAAGTTTCTCCCTAAGGTTGTCTCTGACTTTCACCTTAACCAGTCCATTGTCTTACCTGTATTCTTCCTGAAACCTCATTCTCATCCAGAAAAACAGGCTTTGCATACTTTGGACTGTAAGCGTGCTTTGGCTTACTATTTAGAGTGCACTAAGCCTCACAGATCATCTCCCCAACTTTTTCTATCTTTTGATCCCAATAAGTTGGGTCATCCTGTTTCTAAACGTACGATATCCAATTGGCTTGCTGCTTGCATCTCGTTCTGTTATGCTCAGACCGGACTGACACTGGAAGGTTCTGTCACGGCCCATAAAGTTAGAGCTATGGCAGCATCTGTGGATTTCCTCAGATCCACTCCTATTGAGGAAATCTGCAAGGCTGCTACTTGGTCCTCAGTTCATACTTTCACTTCTCATTATTGTCTGAATGCATTCTCCAGACGGGATGGACCCTTCGGCCAATCTGTTTTACAAAATTTATTTTCCTAACGGCCAACTTTCCCTCCATCCCTCTTTTTCTTAGCTTGGAGGTCACCCATCAGTTAAGAATATGCTGCCTGCTTGTCCTGGGATAAAGCACAGTTACTTACCGTAATAGTTATCCAGGGACAGCAGGCAGATATTCTTACATCCCACCCACCTCCCCGGGTTGGCTTCTTAGCTGGCTTATCTTAACTGGGGACCGCGCGCCTCCGTCGGGCGGGAAGGCATTCGCACATGCGCGGTGCGGCCTACTGGAACTTTCTAAGTTCTTAAAGTGCAATCACTCTAAAATTGTCCGTACCGGGGCTCCGTCAGTGCCGTCACCCATCAGTTAAGAATATCTGCCTACTGTCCCTGGATAACACCTGTTACGGTAAGTAACTGTGCTGTACGGATGGGATCATACAGAGTTAATGGGGTTAGGGCGGAAACAGAGACAGAGTTCACGGGATGGGGACAAATTTTTCCCCAGGTCATTCTCTACATGACAGTTTTGGTTACTACAACTTCCTTGGGGTTTTTTCCCCAAGCCTCCATTAGAGAAATTTTTCCTACAAACCTTGCTCTTCATATAAGAACACTGGGGGAAGCCACTGTTTGCCATGGATCAATAGCATGAAATGTTGCTACTCTTTGGGTTTCTGACAGGTACTGTGACCTGGATTGGCCTCTGTTGGAAACACAAGGCTGGTCTAGATATACCATTTGTCTGACCCAGTTTGGCTGTTCTTTTGTTCTTACTGTTTGTCCTTAAATGGAATCCTCTCTGTAAAGTGCCTCCTTTAAATGCTTTATGAAGGCTGTGTTCTAGTCCCTTCTCATTTGCTGGCAGAATTGAAGCATACAGTGGTGATTTGAAGATTTTATTGGTACACAGTGACCTTCAGCCTAGAGAACACATTTTATGTTTCAAATCTGTTTTATTGTTGAACAAATAAACATATACAGTGGTACCTTGGTTTACGAGCATAATTTGTTCCAGAAGCATGTTCGTAAACCAAAATACTCGTATATCAAAGCGAGTTACCCCATAGGAACTAAGGGAAACTCGCTTGATACGTTCCCACCCACCCCATCCCCCGAGGCCATCGGCGCTGCTCTTCCCCCCCCCCCCCCCCCCCCCGGTGAACCGGCATTGCTCCCCCTGAAGGCCCCCACGCGATCCGTCTCTCCCCCACACGATCCGGCACTCCCCCCCACCGCAATCTGAAATCTCCCAGACCCACCCAAATACGCTGCTTACCCCCATCTGGCCACTGGCACCGGCACCAACGCACAGGACATGCCAGTGCCGGTGGCCAAATGGGGGTAAGCAGCGTGTTTGGGTGGGTCTGGGGGATTTCAGATCGTGGTGGGGGGTGCCGGATCGCGGTGGGTAGGGTGCTGGATCGCAGGGGGCGCCGCTCGCAAATCGAGGCAAGCTCGGTTTCCGAGGCGCCGATTTGGCGAATGTTTTGCTCGTCTTGCAGAACACTCACAAACCGATGCACTCACAAACCGAAGCACTGTACTAAAGAAAGCACATTTTAAATCACATAAGAACTTCTATGCTGGGTCAAACCAGGCTCAGCTGTAAGGCCCGGAATCCTGTCTTTAAAAGCAGTGGATGCTAAGAGCAAACCTTTAACAAACAGGATTTGTCCATCTACTTCTTTCTTTACATTCTAGCAGATGGAGTTGAAGGATATATTTGAACCATAGAGGCATTTCTGACTGTTGATAAATTTCCAGACTATTAAACATATTGTTCATAACTTAAGTCCCACTTCATGAAGCCAGTTTTGCCTTCACATATTCTTTAGCAATGAGCTTCATAATGGACGCAGTGTTGTATAAAGCATCCTTGTTTTCATAACTGCACTTGTTTATATGTGGGTATAGTTCATCACTTATTTCTATAAAAATTTATCAAGAGTACAGCTCTGAATAAGCATGTTGTATTTTCCAACAGAGGTATTATATACTCTTGGTGAAATTCTGTGCAAAAAGTTTGAAAATTCTGCACATAATATTTCAAAATTCTGCAAAGTTTATTTGTAGTGTTTTGTGTAGAATTCTCCTATTCTGAGGCCTAAAATTCCTTCCTGCCTTTTCCTCTCTTAGGTTCCAGCCTCTTCAATTCCCCTCTCACTCCAACTACAATTCTATCTCCCTCTAAATCCCACCCCTCTCATTTGCACCCTGAATTCCCTCCTTGGCCCCCATAGTCTGGCATCTCTCTTTTCCTCTCTCCACTGGCTAAGAATCTCTTCCTCCCTTCCCAACCCATTTCTGGTCTCGTCACTCTCTCTTCCTCTTTCTACCACCCCCCAACTCCACCTTGCAGGTCCAGCATCCTTGTCCTTATACCACATGGTCTGACATATCTCTCTCTCCCTCTCTACAATCAAGAATTTCTTCATTCACACCCCTCTTTCTGGACTTGGTTTCCTTCTCATCCCCTTTCCCCTCTACTTACTGGTCCATCATCCATGACTCCTCATTTCCCTGCAGGTTTAGCATCCATGTTCTCTCCTCACCTCCACTTGCAGTCCAGCATCCATGTCCCCTCCTCAGTCTCCCTCCCCCTTGCAGTCCAGCATCATTGCCTCCCCCCCACATACACACTTGCAGTCCAGGATCCATGTTCCCTCCTCCCTCAAATTATAGTCTATCATCCATGTCCCCTCTCCCTCACTGTTCTAGTCATTCTCTGACTGACCCTCACCCCCACTCCATGAGATTTGACATACCTGCCGGCCTTCCAGAGTAGCAGTAGCAGTGGCATCCAACCCTGCTGGGGCCTTCCCTCTGCCACATCATCCATCTACAGGAAATGATGTGACAGAGGGAAGGTCCTAGCAAGCTGCCTGTTCACAACGCCACCTCTGCCGGCCGGCTGCCACAGCTACTGCTGCTTTGGAAGGCCCACAAGTATGTCTGATCTCACGGCAGGAGTTCAGTTGGAGGGAGAGGTCAGACCCATGCAGGGGAGGAGGAGGAGGAAGAGGGGACGTTACAGGGGCAGAATAAAAGATTGTGCAGAATTCTGCACAAATTCTGTGCTTTGCAGTTGTGCAGAATTCCACCAGGAATAGTATTAGTAAATCAAATTAACGGAAGCAAAATCCTCATTTTTTAAAATATAGCCTGAACTGAAAACTTGGTCTGCATTTTGGTTGAGTGTGCTGTTTCCATCCTTCCCAAAGTAGTGCGGTATTGAATTCAACAGAGATGACAGAGGAGGGTATGTGCTGGTGATTGGAAACCCACTGGCAACACTAAGAAATTCTAGTAGAATACAAGAATACTGTTCAATCAGAACTAGGAATTCTTAGCCCTAGGGTCAATACTTTGTCCTAAACCACATGTGTCAAACATAAGGCCCGCGTGCTGAATCTGGCCCGCCTGGCCATTTTATGTGGCCCGCAGTGACTGTGCACTTGACACTACACTGTAGTGAAACCCTCTCCAGGAACCTCCTTGAGTTCCAACTCCCCTACCTACCACCTCCCCCCTCCTCGTCGCTGAAATTTAAAATCTTTGGGCAGCCGATGGCACAACGAAGCCAGCTTCCCACCATTGGCCTGCCCCGGAAGTGTCCTGCCTATGAGTGAAGAGGAAGTGCCAAGAGAGTGTGATTACTTTCTTCCCTTGTGTTGCTGTTTGCCCTTTATTTATTTATTTTAAAATTTATATACTATATATTACCTATACGGTTTCCATAGTAACAAGCATAAAATGTTAAATAAACATACATAGTTCAGTTGTTAAAAAATAACACTTAAAATAATTTGTGTCTCCTTGTCTTCTGGCTTTCAGAACTCTGAGAACATCCCTCCGGGCTACGAACCTGTTTCTTTGCTAGAAGCTTTGAATGGGTTGCGCTCCATCTCGCCCACCATCCCTTCAGCCCCTCTGTATGATGATGTGACTTTCTCTAGCATAGGAGGGGATGGGCATACAGTTAACAACAGGTCATCAGCAGGAATGGACAGAGGGACAGAGAACAGTCATCAGAAAAGCAAGCACAGCAAGTCTCCTGATAGGTAAGAACTGCCTCAAGGGAGGGGGGGGGGGGCTGAGAGGCAGAGGACTTAAATGAGCAAGTTCTGAGGAATCACTATTGAGCCTAATCTTGGCAGGAGAGAGTACAGAAGTAGAGAATATTGGTAGAGGTGTGGGAGGGAATTAGGGCAGGAAGTGAGAGAGAACTGTATTGGACTTTTCCAATATGGTGATTTAAAGGTTTACTTCAAGAATAACCCTGTTAAAAATATTATATCAACAATGACTCTATCACTGTAAAACAGTGATTTGGTTCTGCCCAGATTGCCTTGTGTGTGGTAAAAAAAGTTATGTCAGATTACCACATGCGCTCCAATCATTATCTCTTGCTGTAAATTAGGATCTAAGCATTGATGTGCATTCAGGCTGTGATTTTACCATCTTTACACCTGTAGCAGGAGAGAATAATAATCAGACTCTGATTTTGAACCCCGCGAAGGCCAAGAATCCATTCAAAATAATGTTTGAGCTCCCTATATTCACTTAGAACAGTTTAATGTTACATAATTGTGCCCAAAGGTCAATGCACACTGCTGTCTGCCTTACAGAGTACATCTAAGAGTTGTCATGCAAATGTTCTGGAGAATGGTTCTGTACCTGCAAGTTTTTATACTGGTATAGTAGGTGATAGTAGCTTTCAGAGCTGCCTCATCAGGATAATAGGAGCATGCGGGCATGAACACAGCTAGGCTTGCATTTCTCTCTGATGAGGCCATCTTCTTCTTTAGCACTTTACGTTCACCTTCATCTCCAATCCATGAGGAAGATGAGGAAAAGCTGCTAGATGATGTAGATCTACAACCAGTGCAGAGCGGGATCCTACTGAGTCCAAGTGATCCCTCTTCTCCAGAAGTAAGTCCCAAGGGGATTACATGTATCAGCTAGGATTAATGACTGCTTTCATTATGGGACACAATTGTCTTCTATTTAGTTTTGTCTTGGCAGATTGCAATTGTAATCTAATCAGATTAGTGACATAGAAATGTTTTGAACTAAAAACTAAACTGAGCAATTCACTAAGGGTTTTTTTTAAAATCCGTTCTCTGAAGATGAGCAATTCACTCTAATCACAAGTCATCATATAACTTCTTCGTAACAAATAGATACTCATATAGCCTTCCATTGTTTGTGTGTGGATTTTTTTCTAAATAGATATAGCCTCCCGTTGCTTTTGTATGGAGTAGAGCATAACATGTGCCCAGAGCCGTGGGGACAGGGACAAACTTTGACCCTGTGTCATTCTCTAAAAACTTCAGACTAGTAACGGTATGTAAAAACTTAACACATCTTAGACAATTGGCAACTGAATTCATTGATTAAACAAAAAAACTGCAGAAGCTTCTTTTGGATTTCAATGAACTACTTCATCATTTGTATCTTGTTTGCCATCTGCAACATCCTTCTATCACGTGCCCAGCTGCTCAAGCATCTTACTGTTATTGCAACAGATTCATCCATCGTTGTTGGCATTAAGGAACATTTCTAACATTTAATAGACACTTATTTCCTGTTCATCCACTACACAATTTAAGTTCTCTTCTATATCCATGTCTGAAAGACAATCCAGTTACTGTATTTTTTGCTCCATAAGACGCACCCTAGATTTAAAGTAGGAAAACAAGAAAAAAAAATTCTGAACCAAATTATGTACTAATATATACCAGGCTCTACACCCAGCCCCCCTCACTCCCTGTCAGGCTTTGCACCCTGTTCCTTTCATTTGTCATATACACACAGCAGATATAAATTCTCAAAACTGACACATTTTGATCACTAAATTGAAAATAAAATCATTTTTCCTACCTTTGTTGGCTGGTGATTTCATGAGTCTCCTTCCTTTCTTCCTTCCTTCCTTTCTTCACTCAGGCTCAACAATTGTCCCTTTCTTTTCTCTCCCTCCCATGTCCCAAGTTCGTGCCCCATCCCCCTCAATGCCTTCCAGCCTTTGTCCATCATCCTCCCTTCCATGTCCTGAGTTCGTGCCACTTCCCCCTCACTGCCTTCCAGCCTTTGTCCTTCGTCATCCCTCCCTCCCTGCCATGCCAAAGCCTGCCTACCCGTCACCTATCCGCCCCCGCCGCTCGCCACAACTCCAGGAAGGGAAGGGCCAGTATGCAGTGATTGCACGTCGCCAGCCCACAAGCTTTCTCTCCGACGTCAGAACTGACTTCGGAGGAAGGTTTGTGGGCCGGTGATGTGAAATCGCTGCACACTGGTCCTTACCTTACCTTCCTGGAGTTGCAGCATAGCGGCGGCAAACAGAGCAGCATCGGGCAGGTAGGTGGGCAGCAGTCAGGCTGCGTACCTCCAACGAGCGGGACATTTAAAGGGACATTTAAAAAGGTATGATAGGGTGGGTGGGGGTGTTTATAAAAGTTATCTTTGCTGCATAAGATGCACCGACATTTCCACCCACTTTTGGGTGGAAAAAAGTGTGTGCATCTTATAGAGCGAAAAATACGGCAACTGAATCTTTCTACCAGTACCAGATAGAAATGAAAAGCTCTGTTTGTGATTTATAAACAGTTGTACAGAATATTGTCCCTTTTTATATTTTAATTTTAAAAAATATATTTTAATTAAAATATATATATATATTAAATCTTTATTCATTTTACATCAAATCTTTATTCATTTTACATCTTACAAGTCTAACAATAGATATTATCCCAGGACAAGCAGGCAGCATATTCTTGACTGATGGGTGACGGCACCGACGGAGCCCCGGTACGGACAATTTTAGAGTGATTGCACTCTAAGAACTTGGAAAGTTCTAGCAGGCCGCACCGCGCACGCGCGAGTGCCTTCCTGCCCGACAGAGGCGCGCGGTCCCCAGTTTCTTAGTTTCCGCGGAGCTAAGAAGACGCACTTTCAACGGCTGTTGTAAATTTTTTCTCTAACGCCTTCCCGCTCGCGTAAACTTTTTCGGTATTTTATTCTTTACTTATTTTCTTTATTTTCTTATTTTCTTATTTATTTTATTCTTTACTTATTTTTCGGGTTCGCCCTGGCGGGGCCTGCTGCCACCATCGAGGCCTCGGCCTTCGATTTGGCAGAAGCCGTTTTTACGTTCATGCCCCCCCAACCCGGTTTTAAGAAGTGCCAGCGGTGCGCGAGGCCCATTTCTCTCACCGACCCGCACAACTGGTGCTTACAGTGCCTCGGTCCTGACCATCAGGCGTCCACCTGCACCCACTGTGCCACTCTGAAAAAGAGAACTCTTAAAAACCGCCAAATTCAACAGCGGTTATTGTTTGGTACCGAGATGTCGGATTCGGCGGCACCGACTCCGACTTTGGCCCCGATGCAGTCGGCACCTACTTCATCGACACCGTGCCGGCGTCGCATTCCTCAGGTAAGCCGGCTAAGAAGCCTTCCCCGCTGGAGCGCCCTCCGGTCTCAGTGGCAGCGAGCCCAATCCTGCCGACCTCGAGGCGCCCACAGAAGCACTCTGCTCCGATTGAGGTTAGCCCTTCGACCTCGGGTTCCTCTTCGGAGTGTAGAGCGGCACCAAAGGTACCGCAGAAGAAAAAAGCGGTACCGGTGCCTTCGCTGGACGAGCGAATTGCCGCCGTCCTGCAAGTTCAGCTTAAAGAGCAATTGCAGCAGCTCCTGCCTGCTCTTCTGACACCGAGCCTTCCAGTCCCGGTCCGGTCTGAGCTACCGGTACCGGCAGTGGAGCAGCCTCTTTTATCGGCATCCACTTTGTCGGTACCGGTACAAACAGTTTCCTCGGTATCCATGCCAGTTTTAGCGCCGGAACCGAGGTCTTTACACCAAGCGGTGCAAACTTCGGCACCGGCACGCCCGATAACATCTCCCGGTACCGTTTCACAGAGGTCTGGTAAGTCGACTCACAAAACTCGACACCTAGAACCCTCCACACCGGAGTCTCGGGATCGTAGTTTTCAGGTGAGGGACCCTGATCTGTGGGGTGATTCAGAGGAGCCGCTTCTCTCTGAGGGAGAGTGTTCGTCAGGGGACGAGGACCCTTCTGTATTAGATCCGTCCTCTAAGCCTGATGCATCTTCTTTTACCTCTTTTCTCAAAGAAATGTGCGACTCTCTCTCTATTCCCTTGGAGGCTGAGTCCAAAAAAATCCAAGGCATTTCTCGATGCACTGGACTTTGACCAGCCTCCAAGGGAATTCTTGAAATTGCCTCTCCATGATATTTTGCGAGAGACTTTCTATAAAAATCTAGAGACACCTTTGACCATTCCAGGAGCTCCTCGCAAACTGGACTCCTTGTATAAGGTCATATCTATTCCGGGCTTTGACAAACCGCAACTCCCCCATGAGTCTTTACTAGTGGAATCTACTTTAAAGAAATCCACAGGGGCTAGTGTATACGCCTCTGTCCCTCCTGGCAGAGAAGGTAAGGCCATGGATAAGTTTGGCAAGCGGTTATACCAGAATGCGATGCTAGCTAATAGATCTGGGAACTATGCTTTTCATTTTTCGTTCTACCTAAAGCATCTCATTCAGAATTTGTCATCTTTTGAAAAATACCTCCCTGACCGTAAAAGATCTGCTTTTCGCCAAACTTCTTCATCGCTCTTACAACTCCGTAAGTTCATGGTCAGATCGATCTATGACACCTTTGAGCTGACTTCTCGGGCCATGGCTATGTCGGTGGCCATGCATCGCCTGGCCTGGCTCAGAGTTTCAGAACTTATCATCAGGATCGACTGGCTAATGCACCTTGCCTAGGGGATGAGCTGTTTGGAGAATCCATGGACTCCACTACACAAAAGCTCTCAGCTCATGAGACCAGGTGGGATACTCTTCTCAAAACCAAAAAGAAGACCCCACCTACCAGGCCTTTTCGCCAGCAGTCGGCCCACCAGCGTAGATTTGTGGCTCGTCCTTTACCACAGGCCCCACAACAACCCAGGCGTCAGAGGCAACAACAGAGACAAGCTGCTAGACTGGCACAGCAGCAACAACAAGTGAAGCCTCCCCCTTCACAAAAATCCACTCAACCCTTTTGACTTGGTTCTCCAGGACATAGCCAGTCTCCATCCTGCTGCCCACCTTCCGCAGCCCATAGGAGGACGCCTTACTCTTTTCATAAGCCGTTGGGAAACCATCACCTCGGATCAGTGGGTCCTCAACATCATCTGCCACGGCTACTCTCTCAACTTTCAGACACTTCCTGCTCAAAGTCTGCCAAGAGAGTCTGCTTCGAACACTCCTCAGGTTTCACTCCTTCTTCAAGAGGTTCAATCCCTCCTCCTTCTGAACGCCATAGAGGAAGTTCCTCTAGATCAACAGGGGCAGGGATTCTACTCCCGTTATTTCCTAGTCCCCAAAAAAACAGGAGATCTCAGACCCATCCTAGATCTTCGCGATCTCAACAAATACTTAGTCAAAGAGAAATTCAGAATGCTCTCTTTAGCCACTCTTTACCCTCTTCTCAATCAAGGCGACTGGCTATGTTCCCTCGATCTCAAAGAAGCATACACTCACATACCGATCAATCTGGCCTCCAGACAGTACCTACGCTTCATGATCAATCGTTGTCATTACCAGTACAAGGTACTACCCTTCGGTCTTGCCTCCTCTCCAAGAGTGTTCACCAAATGTCTGATTGTGGTGGCTGCTTTTCTGCGTTCCCACCACCTTCAGGTGTTTCCTTACCTGGACGATTGGTTGATAAAGGCCAATTCATCTCAAACAGTACTTCAGGCCACCAACCAGACCATCCTATTTCTTCGCTTGCTGGGGTTCGAGATCAATCTACCCAAATCTCATCTCATCCCCACGTAGAGACTTCAATTCATTGGAGCAGTCTTGGACACAGTCCTCATGAGAGCGTTCCTGCCGTCCAACCGTCTTCAAACGCTTCAATCTCTATGTCAGCAGGTGCTTCCACAACGTTCCATCTCTGCCAAGCAAATGATGATACTCTTGGGTCACATGGCCTCCACAGTTCATGTCACACCACTTGCACGTCTTCACCTGCGCACTCCTCAATGGACCCTAGCTACCCAGTGGTCCCAAGCGATGGATCCTTGCTCACGTCACATATCTGTGACATCATCTCTTCGTCAGTCTCTACAATGGTGGTTGATATCCTCAAATCTCTCCATAGGTCTTCTGTTCCATCTACCTCCTCATCAACTTGTCATCACCACCGACGCCTCCCCTTATGCCTGGGGGGCTCATTTGAACGAGTTCCAAACTCAAGGACTTTGGACAGCTCAGGAAATGAAGCATCACATCAATTTCCTGGAACTCAGAGCAATGTTTTATGCCCTCAAGGCCTTCCAACATCTTCTCTTTCCTCAAGTCCTCCTGCTGTGCACAGACAATCAAGTTGCGATGTACTACATCAACAAGCAGGGTGGGACAGGTTCTCGCCTCTTGTGCCAAGAAGCCCAGAAGATTTGGGCTTGGGCCACAGATCACCATCTATTCCTGAAAGCTATCTACATTCAGGGAGAACAGAATTCCTTGGCGGACAAGCTCAGCAGAATTCTCCAGCCTCACGAGTGGACACTCGATCCTTTAACTCTGCAGTCCATCTTCGCTCAGTGGGGCACTCCTCAGATAGACCTCTTTGCAGCTCCTCACAATCACCAGCTGCCCCTATTCTGCTCCAGACTCTACTCTCCTCACCGTCTGGCAGCGGATGCATTTCTCCTCGATTGGTCCAATCTGTTCCTGTACGCTTTCCCTCCTCTACCTCTCATGTTAAGAACCTTGTTCAAGCTCAAGAGGGAACGAGCCACCATGATTCTGATTGCTCCACGGTGGCCCAGGCAACATTGGTTCTCCCTTCTAATTCAACTCAGTTCCAGGGAGCCTTTTCTTCTTCCATTGTTTCCTTCGCTGCTTACGCAACATCAGGAGACCCTTCTGCATCCCAACCTTCAGTCTCTGCACCTGACAGCTTGGTTTCTCTCGAGCTGACTTCTCATGATACTCTTTTGTCTCAGCCCGTTCGTTCCATTCTGGATGCCTCCAAGAAACCGGCCACTCTGCAATGTTACCATCAGAAGTGGACACGGTTTTCGTCCTGGTGTCTTCTTCATCATCATGATCCCACTTCCCTTGCAGTGGAGACCTTGTTGGATTATCTTCTCTTTTTGTCTGACTCTGGCCTCAAGTCTACTTCAATCAGAGTCCACCTCAGTGCTATTGCTGCTTTTCATGAGCCAGTCCATGGAAAACTCCTCTCAGCTCATCCCTTGGTGTCCAGGTTCATGCGGGGTCTTTTTAATGTGAAACCACCTCTTAAAGCCCCTCCTGTTATCTGGGATCTCAATGTAGTTCTTTCCGCCTTAATGAAGCCTCTATTTGAACCTTTGGCTACCGCTTCTTTCAAGTTTCTCACTTGGAAGGTACTTTTCCTTATTGCTCTTACCTCTGCCAGGAGGGTCAGTGAGCTACATGCACTAGTTGCGGATCCACCTTTTACAGTCTTCCATCATGACATGGTGGTTCTGCGTACACATCCAAAGTTTCTCCCTAAGGTTGTCTCTGAATTCCATCTCAACCAATCCATTATTCTGCCTGTCTTCTTTCCGAAACCTCACTCGCATTCTGGAGAACAGGCTCTGCATACTTTGGACTGTAAGCGGGCTCTAGCTTACTATTTAGACCGTACTAAGCCCCACAGATCATCTCCCCAACTCTTTCTGTCCTTTGATCCGAATAAATTAGGACGTCCTGTTACTAAACGTACATTGTCAAATTGGCTTGCAGCGTGCATTTCATTTTGTTATGCTCAGTCCGGACTGTCACTGGAAGGTTCTGTCACGGCCCATAAAGTTAGAGCTATGGCAGCATCTGTGGCTTTCCTCCGTTCCACGCCTATTGAGGAAATCTGCAAGGCTGCTACATGGTCCTCAGTTCACACTTTTACATCTCACTATTGTCTGGATGCATTCTCCAGACGGGCTGGACACTTCGGCCAATCTGTTTTGCAAAATTTGTTTTCCTAATGGCCAACCTTCCCTCCATCCCTCTTTTTGTTAGCATGGAGGTCACCCATCAGTCAAGAATATGCTGCCTGCTTGTCCTGGGATAAAGCACAGTTACTTACCGTAACAGGTGTTATCCAGGGACAGCAGGCAGATATTCTTGCGTCCCACCCACCTCCCCGGGTTGACTTCTTAGCTGGCTTATCCTAACTGGGGACCGCGCGCCTCTGTCGGGCGGGAAGGCACTCGCGCGTGCGCGGTGCGGCCTGCTAGAACTTTCCAAGTTCTTAGAGTGCAATCACTCTAAAATTGTCCGTACCGGGGCTCCGTCGGTGCCGTCACCCATCAATCAAGAATATCTGCCTGCTGTCCCTGGATAACACCTGTTACGGTAAGTAACTGTGCTATATGTTCATCGCTTAGAAATATGATTAAGCGATTAATCAAAAACTTATTAAACTTGAAACTTGATTTAAGTTAAATTGAATTGAATACAACACTTGAATCTCTATCGTATTCAACATTAAAACTTTAAAATTTTTATCCCATTACCTCCCAATCCAACTATAACCTATGTGTTCACAAAACTCATATACAATATTCTTTATTATTGATCTAAATATTTAATAAAATTATAAAATCCCTCCCCCATCCCTTCCTTCTTATTGCATTTATTCATTACAATATCTTGTCAATGGCCCCCAGATTTTATTAAAATTATTATAGTTCCCTCTTTTTATAGCAATTGCTCTTTCCATTTTATAGATGTGACATAATGAATTCCACCAGAAGCAATGATTTAGTCTATTCCAGTTCTTCCAATTAAATGTGATTTGTTGTTTGGCGACTCCTGTCATGATCAATAAAAGCTTATTATTGTTAGACAAAATTTGACTCCATGCCCTCATTGATATTCTGAATAGAATTGTATCATAAGATAATGCCACATGGTTTTCCAATAAACAATTTATTTGACCCCAAATAGATTTCCAAAAGGCTAAAATAAAGGGACAATAAAATAATAAATGATCTAGAGTTCCTACTTCAAGATTACAATGCCAGCATCTATTAGACTTAGAGCTAATAAATGCTAATAGATTAAACTTCTGTAATCTAACTGGGGTCCAAAAAGCTCTATGTAAGAGAAAAAAACAAGTTTGTCTCATAGATGCAGAGACTGTAGATCTCATTCTCCAAGACCAAATCCGTGGCCATTGAGATGCAGTAATCTGATGCTTAATCTCAATACTCCAAATATCTCTAAGACCATTTCTAGGCTTCTTTTTAACTAATCCACTTATCAATTTATACCACTGTGCGGCCTCGTAACCCAGAAAGTCCACCTGAAAGCATAAGAACTCCAAACTATAATGATTGTTAAGGGTTTTCCATTCAGGGAACCCAGCCTGAATGGCCTGCTTCAATTGCAACCATCTAAAACTTTGCAATTTATTAAGGCCATATTTATATTGCAATTGTGAAAATTCAAGCAGTTTACCATTTGAAATAACATTTTCCAAAATACGCATCCCTGCTATCATTCAATGCTTCCAGATGACCTTAAATCCGCCAATTTGAATCCTGGAGTTTAGCCATATAATCTGATTTGTTGACTTTTGTATTGGATCAGATGTTAAATTATTAATATATCGTAATGTTTTCCATGTATCCATTAATATTCTGTTTTCTTTATACAATCTAGGCATTTTAATACTAAGAACATGACATAATCGTAGAGGAAACATGAGTCGCCATTCCAACCACAACCAATCTGGGGTATTATCTATGAGTTCTGGGAGGATCCAATATATACCCTGGCGCAAAATATAGGCTTGATGATACCTATAAAAATTTGGAAAATTTACCCCACCCTCTTTAATTTATTTTTGTAAAGATACTAGGGCGACTCTAGGGGATTTACCTAGCCAAACAAATTTGGTAAGAATACTGTTTAACTTTTTATAAAAGGACCCTCTAAAAAAAACTGGTAACATATTCATTTGATAACAAACCACAGGCAATATCATCATCTTAATCGTTTGAACTCTCCCCCACCAAGAAAGATGTAAAGGGTTCCATTGCTCGCACATCATAAGTGTTAGTTTTGTGCAACTGAGGACAGAGCTTATGGAAACAGGGACAGTGTCCATGGGGATGGGGACAGGGACATTCTCTACTGTGGAGTTTTGCTGCCATGACCCTGCAACTCTCTTCCCTGTTCCTTTGTCAGAATTCTCAATATTTCTTCCTGTGTTCTAAGCATAAGCAATGCCTCCGCTGGATGAGACCTGGGGTCCATCGTGCCCAGCAGCCCGCTCACACGACAGCCCAACAGGTCCAGGACTTGTGCAGTAATCCTCTATCTATACCCCTCTCCCCTTTTCCAGCAGGAAATTATCCAATCCTTTCTTAAACCCTAGTACCGTACTCTGCCCTATTACATCCTCTGGAAGCGCATTCCAGGTGTCCACCACACGTTGGGTAAAGAAGAACTTCCTAGCATTCATTTTGAATCTGTCTCCTTTCAACTTTTCTGAGTGCTTTCTTGTTCTTCTATTTTTTGAAAGTTTGAAGAATCTGTCCCTCTCTACTCTCTCTATGCCCTTCATGATCTTGTGAGTCTCTATCATATCCCCTCTAAGTCTCCTCTTCTCCAGGGAAAAGAGACCCAGTTTCTCCAATCTTTCAACTTTTGAAAGGTTTTGCATCCCTTTAATCAGACATGTCGTTCTCCTCTGAAACTGCTGAAGAAAAGTTTTTCTCAGTTTTCTGTGAAAACTCCCAGCAATGTTTGCAAGTTTTGGCCGAGTGTGTCGGTTCCTGATTAATTCTAGATTTATATAGGCTTATGTTTATTATCAATTCATATTGCGGTTTATTTCAATACCTTACTAACCCTGGACGTCTGAAGAAGGTGTGTTTACTGAAACACGGACCGTGTCGGGTCCCTAGGTTTGTTTAAAGGGTGGTAATATTAACTGCATTTATATTTGATATAATAAACAGCCTGCATCTTTGTACATTCTGTCTGCAGTTTTTTTCTTGTTTTCTCGTCTGTTTTATTTCACTGCAGTCTTTGTTGGATTTTTTTTAGAGCTACAGCCTCAGCACCCTGAGGTTGTGGGTTCAAATTCCTCACTGCTCCTTGTGATCCCCCATTGCCTCTGGTACATTAGATAGAGTGTGAGCCCACTGAGAAAATGCTTGAGTACCTGAATGTAAACCACTTAGGCTACAAGTGGTATGTATATAAATAAATAATTCTCTCTGGAGTCCATTTTTATAATTCAGGGATGTATTTCTTGTAGGTGAAAAAATTCCTGTCATAAAACTTCCTGTCCTCCCCCTAATATTTTATTAAACTTTTTTTTCTTTCTTGTATCATAACATTTTCGTGCAACTATACAAAATGATCATAATGTGAATTTTACATATTTCAAATTTACTTGGAAAAACAGGTACCAACACAATTATTGAATATATTCTTCAACTTCAACTGTACCTGTCCCTGCTTTTGAGCAGCTGCTCTTTTGCACATGGTCTTCTTTTTCTTATCCACTGATTTCTTTTAATGAGGGCCTGCAGTCTTTGTTCATGGCCCTTATTCCCCTATCCCCAGAGGCTGCCAGATTCTCCCTAGCTGAATTTGAAACGTCTTTTTTAATTCTGTGGAGTTTCCTTCTCAAACACAGGTTAGCCAGTTGAAATTGTTCAGTATGAGACTCAGCTGAAATCGGTGTCCAACCTGTTTCTCAAATGGTGACAGGCGATGTTACGTATATGAGGCAAATTGCTTTAGGGACACTAGAATACTTACATTTTTTTTTTTTTTTTTTTTTTCCATTTTTCTTTTAGTGTACCTTATCAGATGAAACTCAAGATACTGCCTCATTAGGAGAAGGTAAGATATAAATATTCCATTGCTTGCAAGGGTGGGTACCATAGGGGAACAATCTATAGCCAAGTCTGTGTCCAGTTGAACCAGCAGAGATACACAGGACATCTTCAGCCAGTAGAAGTTTCATAGTCTACTATAGTTTTCCCAGTATTGAAGTAGTATTCTTATACTACCACAGTCCTTACCCATAACCTGGTTTTCTTCTGTCCCTTCAAGCCAAGAAAAGTCCTTTTGGAGCAATCCCCAATCCCAGCCATGCTTGAATTTTTTTCTCTGCCATGGCTGCTTCAGCCTCTATAGGAAATCTGTTCCAAGAGTTGAGCACCTATTTTCCTCAGTGGGAAAGTGTGTGTTCACCTCCCATTTCATCCAACCTTCCCTCTATACATAGTAATGTAAGTAGATGATGGCAGATATAGAGGGAATGGCTAATTCGGTGTGCCAAGTAAGATGGTTAAGGTTTTAATTACTGCTCTGTACAGTTTGCACTCACTCTTCTACCATGCCATCTTAAGAACTATAAAAGTCATTTTAGTGATTACTGTTTGAGCTGATGTGCTTGCTTTCCCTCCATGTAGAAATTCTGTATAACTTTGTCTTTGATTTTCCTTTCACCCTCCAATAAGTGTTTGTGTGTGTATGTATAAATATATATAGGGTGGTCCAAAAAAATTAACACATTTCGTTTGTTCACAAGGCTAATTTTATTCCTTTATATAAAAATGAAAACCACACAATGTTACTTAAAACAAAGTTTAGGGATTGCCCCACCTTGCTGTTTTTTTTAAACTATTGCTAAGCATAACAGTACATTGTAATTCTTGTGCACTTGACAAATAATCAATGGTCTATGACATAAGCCCTCCTGACTTGATGGTTGTTGCACCTTCAAATTTAAAATTGAAGCTATTTGAATGGATCATTGACTCCCTGGATGCAGGAAAATTTCCCTCAGATGATGGTAACATAATTATTACTCCGATAATTAAAAATACCAATGAACCTATTTCATTGCTCTCTAACTATAGACCAATAGCATCGATCCCCTTCTTCGTTAAAATCATGGAAGGTTTGGTTCATATCCAACTGACTAAACATCTTGAGCAACACTCTCTACTCCATGATTAACAATCGGGATTTAGATCCTACTTTAGCACTGAAACAGTGATAGCGTCACTACTGGACTACTTAACAAGCCTATTAAGTGCTCCAATTTGATCTTAGTAGCGCCTTTGATCTTGTGGACCATTCTACTTTACTAATTTGTTTGGATGCCCTGGGCCTTCAAGGAAATATTTACTCTTGGTTTAAAGATTGTACCAAATTAGGTTTAAAACCCACCTTTATTCAATCTGTAAAAACCCAAGTGGTGTTCCTCAGGGATCTCCACTTTCGCCCACATTATTTAATGTTTATCTTTCATCACTGGGCTCGTGTTTGAGTAGTCTGGATGTAGGACTGTTTAGTTATGCTGATGCCATCACTATTGTCATACCTTTTACTTCAGTTTTATCTCAGATTACCACTAAAGTTGAAATTGTAATGAAACTCAAATTTAACTCTGGCAAAACAAAGATTTTTGTGGCGACCTCTAGTAAAATTCCCTTTGAACCTTCCATCAGTATAAATTCAACCTGTATATAATTTATCCAACGATTAAAATTTTGGGAGTTATTTTGGACCAGCATCTTATAATGAAAGCTCAGATAGATGCTGTAGTACGCAAATGCCATTTCACGTTGTGGAAATTACGAACAATTAGATCTTATTTTGAATCTACTGTGTTTAGACTTTTGCTTCAATCGTTGTTACTGAGTCTTCTTGATTACTGTAATATCATCTATCTGACAGTCACTAAGAAAGAATTGGCAAGACTTATAATAATACAGAATACAATGGTCAGAATGATTTATGGCCTGAAGAAGTATGACCATGTCACACCCTTTTATTGTGAATTGCATTGGTTGCCTATGGAAGCTCGAGTGTTGTTTAAGTTGGGCTGTTTCTGTTACAAGGCTGTCTATGGTATAGCTCCTTTTTACCTAGTCAACAGATTTTCTTTGGCTTCATACAGACACAGTATAAGAACTCATCCTTTGTTTAATTTTCCATCTGTTCAGGGCTGTAGGAGTAAGAAACTCCTTAATTATGCTTTGGCATCTCAGGCATCTCTTCATGACAATGAATTTTGAACATTGCTCACAACCTGTTCTTACAGACATTTTAGAAAACAATCGAAGACCTATCTTTTTTCTAAATATTTGACTGACTAATTAACCATCTTATTTCATATAATATGATTGCTTTTATAATCTTTTGTAAACCGCATTGAACTTCTGGTTACGCGGTTAATAAGCTCAATATTATGTTATTATGTTATGTTATAAGAGCCACTTTTGATGCAGCAGGAAAATTCTTTCGGTGGCTGTTCCATAGCTGAAGAACAATTTGCTTCTGTTATTCATCTTTTGTCAAAGTATGGTTGTATTTTTCTAAGAGGCTTATCCCTCGTTCTGCTGCATCATTAAAAAGGGTCAGATTGCCCGATTCCAAAGTTCCTTGAAAACTGGATTGTCGGTTCACTCTGGGGGTTGTTTCTTTAGGAATATTTTTGTTGATCCTCGTTCATCAAGAGATCAAAAAATGACTGTTCTCTGTGTTGCAAGATTATCAAAGGTCACAGGTTCTGTTTCATCTGTACACTTGACATGGAATGTCTGTCAATGGTGGGCAATGTAAGTTTTGCACCATTGTAGCTTTGTTTCTGGTGCAATTCTGTCATCAAAAATGGCAAGTGCTGCTAGGTGCTCGGAAAGAAATCAACAACCACAGGAGAGGTCAAGATATTCCTGGGTGTTTGTCAATGATGTAGTACTGGCAACCTTAGTAGACACTGATTTCATAGGCTGATATTCATCTTCACTTTCAAACTCGCCAGATGATGCTGAAGAAAATTCAGATGTTAAATGGGTAACTGCTCTGATCTGCCTTTCCTTGTGCCTTACTTTGTCATGATTTTCTTTTCCTTGCACTGCCTCTTTCTGCAAGAAAGCACATTCTGCCTTTGCTTCTGTAGGAATTTTAACTCTTCAATCTTCATTTTTCTGTTCAGTCATAGTAACATCTTTTTTGAAATATCAAACAACTATTTGAGTTCACGTTTAAAGATTTCTTCATTCTGTCTGTCACCTTCTTGCTGATGAGTTCTGTGTTTCTGTAGGGACAAATACTCTTTGTGTAGTTTCTTCAACTTCCCAATGCAAGAGTCTGTGCATTGTAGCGATATCCTGGCTCATTCCATACCACCATCACTGATTCACATGCCAACTTACAACTTTCTGGTAAAGTTTTCCTTCATCATAATGATGAAAATTTACCAGTTGAAGGACATCCACTCCAAGTGACAGTCTAGCGGTTGACAGCTGACAGACTGACTTCCCAAGAACCCAGTTTCAGGTGCAGATTGCAAACTCGATGATGCCATACAAACTAATTATGCGCAATCATCTACATATACAACACACAAACAAACAATGCATGTTGGGGTGACCTCAAGCTGAAATTTGATACATGAGTAAGCATTACAAGTGGATAAAAATATCCAAGAAAAGGGACCAAGTCTTAGAAATTGAGTTATTCAGCTGGCTAAGTAATTAAGAAGATACTTATTCAAATGCAACAAACCACATCTATCATTTCATTAGCCAGAGATATACCGTTTCAATTAAATTGTTGTATCTGATAAATAAAACCCAACTGACATTGTTTCCTCGTTTCTTAAGTAAGTGTGCACTAAGACATGGTACCTTTTGCGACAGGACTGCAGGGAGAGTATATAATGTATTAACATAAGCATTAAGTCAAATTACATGACATTGAATAAATACATACTACTCAATAGAATTAATAAAAATTAAAGAAACAACAAATGCTACTGTAATTTTGGAGCCATTAGAAAATTTTATTAATCTGGAGCAGAGACCTTGGATACTAGCTGCATAACTTGTTCGTAAGGGTTTTTAATTATGTCAATATAAAACACCAATCTCAATGTATAAAACTTTCTTATGCAAAAACTTACATCTTGTGTGATTACCTACCTACCACTTATATGCTTAGACTTCTTAAAGCCCTGCAATTTGGGCAATGAGAATTGATTTTCCCATAAAAGTAAGATTTTAAAAAGTAGAAGGATTAGTGTCTTTAAATTGAAGTTTGCTGCTGTACTCTAGCAATTTTGTGGTATTTAAAAGCATAATAAAAGCCCTTAAGAACAAGTTATGCAGCTAGTATTCAAGGTCTTTGCTCCAGAATAATAAAATTTTCTATGTATAATATGTTTGTATATATACATTACCTTCTGGTGCTTATTGAAGTCTGCTTTTCTCACCTTCTGAAGGTGTTTCCTATATTCAGGTTTTTGTTTTTTTTTGTTTGTTTTTGACAATTCCTATGGAGTTCAAGTCTTATTTGGTGGTAGTGGAATGTTTTGAGGATTGCCCCTCATCCTTGCTGTGTACTCAGTAGTAACTGTTACGGAATACTCGTGGTTTAGTTACTGGCAAATGCCATTGGCATAAACTGAGAATTAATTTTGATACATTACTAGACCTGAGCAAGTAGAAGGTGCTGCTGCTTTAGTTTTGGATTCTCATTTGTTCTTTTTTTTATTATTTATCTCCATCCCAATGTTATGAATATTTAAATGTTGTGAAAGCACTACATAGCCACCCTTACCATAATGAATCCAAGTAAAAGAAGGGTGCTGCTCTAGTGACACATATCAGTAATTGAACAGGCATTGCACTAATACATATATATCAGGCAAGGCTTTAACCGGAGCCCCAAGTAGGGCTCACACTGATGGTTTATTAATTTGCAATGTGTGGATCAATGCGGTTTGTAATAACTACATGAAAGAAAGGAACTCCGATAATTTTAGGACAGGAAAGATTAAACATTCATTCTATACAAAAATATAAAAACAATTCTGGTGCAAAAAGTACATAAGTCTTGACCAGTGGGTTATTTTCCTCTCTAACTGCGAGTTATGTAGAAGACATCTCCCTTTTTCGGTTCTGCCTTCTTCCTCACTGGGCTGTACTATAGCTGTTCAGTCTTTTCTGCTACTCGCAAGTGGAAGATGTCTTTCTGATCTACTCTGAGTGTACTTTATTATTTGGGGGGTTTTATCCAGATTTGGAGGCTTTGCGGTGTTCAGGAGGTCCCCAGCAGCCCTGGGGCAATTCTGCCTGGGAAAAGACAGAGACTGAGTAGAGGTTTGTAGCTAACTGGGCAACCCTTTTATAGGGAACCTGTTTTGCAAGCCTGCATTAACAACTGTGGAGCTCAGAGACCGTTCCTCTAGAAGTGTGGCTCGCTCCTGGCCATTCCAGAGCTTGAGCAGTCTTTTGTTCAGGAGCCAAATGCACTTTGGAAAATAACTAAATGATCTTATGCCCAGTGTGGCAGATCGTCACCCAAAGTCAGACCATGGACCCCTGGAGGGGGGGGGATCAGGTTGTCGATCCTTTTCAGGATTCTCAATGATTTGTTAGTCCTCAGTGCGGTCCTCTGCCCAAAGAGTGTTTCAAGGCTCTTGGCAGAGTTTTGGAAGCGTAAGGAGAGCTCAGTCCTCTAATACATGTCCCGCAGCAGCCTCCCCCCAAAAAAGAAGAAAGTCCCAATGATGACAAAGGTACGGTTTATTGGGAGACTTGGGGGAGGATTTGCTCAGCCACTGATTTCCCTGTTTATTAAGTCTTATGTAAACCGAGTGGAGCCCCTACTTCAGGAGATGATACGGTATATAAATCTAAGGCTTACATTAGATTGGGAGTAGAGAATGACACGGTGGTGGTTTACCCGCGGCTACCGCGTTTAGCCGCGGGTAACCCGCCAAAAACGGGGAATGAAAATTAGTAGCCTCTGCGGGGACGGGGACAAGGCCATCACCGCTCCATGGAGCGGTGAATGGTCTTGTCACCGCAGAGAGGCATAAAGGATTGTGCGGTCCCCGAAGCCCTCACCCGCCCACCCGCACGCTGGCTCGATCGTTTAACCAGCTTCCTCTCTCCACCTCACCTTAGTTTGCCGGCTTTCTTTTTCGGCGACTGGAACGCTTTCAAAAGAGCCGCACATGCGCGGCTGCTCAGTTTTCAATCTTCTGCTCTGACCCAACTGGAAACAGGAAGTTGCAGCAGAGCAGAAGTTTGAACTTTGAGCAGCCGCGCATGCGCGGCTCTTTGAAAGCGTGTCGGTCGCCAAAAAAGAAAGCCGGCAAACTAAGGAGAGCTGGAGAGAGGAAGCTGGTTAAACGATCGAGCCGGCGTGCGGGTGGGGGCTGCGGGGACCGCGTGTTCCGGCTCACACAATGAAGGAGGGGGTGAAAGGGAAAAGTTCTCTTCCTTGGAAATGTGGAAGGCAGAGTGGGGAGAAGACGCTGGAAGGGAAGAAGACAGATGCCAGACTATGGGGGAGCGGATGCGAGAAGATGGGTGCTAGACCAATTGTGGGAGGGGGTGAAGGGAGAGGCACAGTAACAGCAAATGGAAGACGCAGAGAGAAGACACACAGTGGATGGAAGGAATTGAATGAGAAGATGTGGAAAGCAGAAACCAGACAACAAAGGTAGGAAAAAAAAATTCTATTTATTTATTTATTTTTTGCTTTAGGATAAAGTAGTATATTAGTTATGTTGATAAAAATTTATAAACAAAGCCCTGCCAGCTGAACATCTCTTTCTCTAGTTCAGCAGCAGGAACTTAGATTTATAAGGAAGGAATAAGCTAAATATTGCAGTACTAAGGCTTATATGGATGCTGCGGGGACGGTGACGGGGCGGTGCAGAGGGTGGTGGGCCGGGGACGGTACAGTGATGGGGACAGATTTTTTCCCCGTGTCATTCTCTAATTGGGAGTACAAGCTCAAATTCTCTTGTCCTCCATTGGACCTATTTCTTGGACACTCCAGTGATCCATGTGCATCCATGCTTGGCAGTCTGTCTGCCCAGAACTCCATCCAAGCATGCGGGAAACACAGCAGTGACACATGTTATCCAACTGCTGTGTGACCTAGGTTGGATCATCAGTTTTCGGAAGGATCACTTAGAGTCCACTCAATCCCTAGAATACATGGGAATTTGCTTTAACACAACAGAAGGCCATGTTTATTTTTCTTTCAAAGACATGCAAACTGTAACTACAATGCCAGATTTCGAAATTCCTGGTGATGCCAGCACCCATGACTTGTCACTGTCTGCAGGTGCCGGAGTCGATGGGAGCAACAATAGAGGTGTTCCATGGGCAAAAGCTCATCTTCATTCTCTTTAAACCATACTGTTGTCCCACTGGTCTCCACAGGCAGATTCTCTGCAGAAGCCGCTGACCTGGATGGCAGAGGTGCATTGAAGCTTGTCTTAGTGGCTTTGGCTGGAGTCAAGAAAAAGGCTTGCTTCTCTGAATATCCTCTTGGGTGGTCCTGTTGACAGATGTCAGGCTTTCCGACTGGGAGGGTCATTGTGAGGATCACCCTGTTCCGGGCTGCTGGCCACTCCCACAGAGGAACAACAGCTTGGAGCTGTGAGCCTTTTGTTTGGTCCCCTACAGCCATTGGAGAACACCCTGAATGGCAAAGCGATCAGGGTTTTCTCAGATAATGCCATAGAGTGCTCCATTGAATCTGGGGGCCCAGTTGTTGTTTTTGCTGGGCAGAAGTCCTCCTACAAACGCTATCAGCAGCGCACACGTCAGGAGTGGTCATGTGCAGGCTGACTATTGCAGCTGGCAGACCCCAGTCCTGTGGGAATAGTCTCTGTTTCTGAGAGCTTTTGACAGCATTGTGCATCATTGAGGGCACTCAGCATTCAATTTCCTGGCATCGGCAGTCAATAACAACAAAAATATGGTCTCGATTCTTCAGCCAAAGATTCAAGCTTGGAAGCATCAGCATGGTCCCTCTACTTCAGCAGAGGCTGTTGTGCATTCCCCCTCTTCCCGATAGTCTATGGTGGGCAGGGTCATGCAAAGATTAGCGAACTATCCAGGGTCAATAATCCTGGTTTATCTAGATTGGCTGTGTCAGTTGTGGTATGTGGATCTGATTTGCCTATAGAGTGACAAGTGGCTCAAACTATCACTGTACCTGACTCTGCCATCACAGGGTCCAGTTGCTCTGGAGGATCCAGAACACTTTAGGCTTTCAGCATGACTCTTTAGCATGTGGCCTTAGCGTGGAAGAGCTACTTGGAAGTGATTATTGCTTCCCTCCTCAGATCTATGAAACCAGCAACTGTCGCAGCCTATGTTTTTCAACACTGGTGTGTTAAGGAGAATGTGGAGCTAGTGAACGCTTCAATGGCAGTAGTCCTTGCTTTCCTCCAGGATGATATCGATAAGGGTGTGGCTGGTGTCCCTTCAAAGTACAGTGGTGCCTCGCATAACGGACGCCTCGCACAGCGAACGCTGCGCACAACGAACTTTATGTCTTGATTCGTACAACGAACTTCGTTTCACACAACGAAGTCGCCCGAGCTGCATCCTTCCGCGCAGGCACTGCGCTTAACTGCCCTCTCTCCGCCTGGCTCCCTCTTGCCCCCCCCCCGACTCCCCGACACGATCGGGGCAAGAGGGAGCCCAAGCCCTCTTGCCCCCCCGACTCCCCGACACGATCGGGGCAAGAGGGAGCCCAAGCCCTCTTGCCCCCCCGACTCCCCGACACGATCGGGGCAAGAGGGAGCTCAAGCCCTCTTGCCCCCCCGACTCCCCGACACGATCGGGGCAAGAGGGAGCCCAAGCCCTCTTGCCCCCCCGACTCCCCGACACGATCGGGCCAGGAGGGAGCCCAAGTCCTCCTGGCCACGGCGACCCCCTAACCCCACCCTGCACTACATTACGGGCAGGAGGGATCCCAGGCCCTCCTGCCCTCGACGCAAACCCCCCCTCCCCCCAACGACCGCCCCCCCCAAGAACCTCCGACCGCCCCCCAGCCGACCCGCGACCCCCCTGGCCGACCCCCACGACACCCCCAACCCCCTTCCCCGTACCTTTCTATAGTTGGCCGGACAGACGGGAGCCAAACCCGCCTGTCCGGCAGGCAGCCAACGACGGAATGAGGCCGGATTGGCCCATCCGTCCCAAAGCTCCGCCTACTGATGGGGCCTAAGGCGCCTGGGCCAATCAGAATAGGCCCGGGAGCCTTAGGTCCCTCCTGGGGGCGGGGCCTGAGGCACATGGGCCCAACCCGACCATGTGCCTCAGGCCCTGCCCCCAGGAGGGACCTAAGGCTCCCGGGCCTATTCTGATTGGCCCAGGCGCCTTAGGCCCCACCAGTAGGCGGAGCTTTGGGACGGATGGGCCAATCCGGCCTCATTCCGTCGTTGGCTGCCTGCCGGACAGGCGGGTTTGGCTCCCGTCTGTCCGGCCAACTACAGAAAGGTACGGGGAAGGGGGTTGGGGGTGTCGTGGGGGTCGGCCAGGGGGGTCGCGGGTCGGCTGGGGGGGCGGTCGGAGGTTCTTGGGGGGGGCGGTCGTTGGGGGGAGGGGGGGTTTGCGTCGAGGGCAGGAGGGCCTGGGATCCCTCCTGCCCGTAATGTAGTGCAGGGTGGGGTTAGGGGGTCGCCGTGGCCAGGAGGACTTGGGCTCCCTCCTGGCCGGATATTGTCGGGGAGTTGGGGAGTCGGCGGGGCAAGAGGGCTTGGGCTCCCTCTTGCCCTGATCGTGTCGGGGAGTCGGGGGGGCAAGAGGGCTTGGGCTCCCTCTTGCCCCGATCGTGTCGGGGAGTCGGGGGGCAAGAGGGCTTGGGCTCCCTCTTGCCCCGATCGTGTCGGGGAGTCGGGGGGGGGGGGCAAGAGGGCTTGGGCTCCCTCTTGCCCCGATCGTGTCGGGGGGTCGGGGGGGCAAGAGGGCTTGGGCTCCCTCTTGCCCCGATCGTGTCGGGGAGTCGGGGGGCAAGAGGGCTTGGGCTCCCTCTTGCCCCGATCGTGTCGGGGAGTCGGGGGGCAAGAGGGCTTGAGCTCCCTCTTGCCCCGATCGTGTCGGGGGTGCCAGGGACCACACGGAGTCACCCACCGTACCACCCGATTCGGGTAAGCGCAGGTATCGGTGGGTGGCTTATTTGCGGGGGGGTGCCTTATTTTACATTTTTTTCTAAAAAGGGGGGGCTGTCTTATTTGATGGCCCTGCCTTATCATCGGGGAAACACGGTAGAAAAAAAAAAAATGAACAGTTAAGTCCCAGTTTTTGCCGCTGAGACTCTGCCCTCTCTCACTGTAAAATTAGACTCTACTTAGTCTGTCTTTAAATTTAAAAAATGTGTGTTGTTTTAAAAAACAATTATGTTTTTAGATGTATCTAAATAAAAATAATAACCAAAAATTTATCTTTTTTTATGTCATCTTAGCATATTTTATGCTGCAGAACGAATTATTTTTTTTTACATGTATTCCTATGGGAAAACGCGTTTCACATAACGAACGTTTCACATAACAAACTTGCTCCTGGAACCAATTAAGTTCGTTGTGTGAGGCACCACTGTATAAGTATTAAGACTCTTGTGTTTTAGGGCTCAAGTAGAAGAAGTGTCCTTGGCCTCTTATCTAGTTGTCACAAGATTTTTGAAAAGATGGCGGCTGCATCTGCTTCTGTGTCATGGTCCGTGTTTCGACAAACGAGTTTTCCTCAGTCCCTGCTAGTCCTAAGGTGAAAGATAAGTGAAAAAGCTAATCAATCCAAAAGTACTATTACGTAGAAGCTCCGCAAGAAACGCGCTTCAATAATCTTTGGATTGTTTAGCCTTTCCACATATCTTTCACCCTAGGACTAGCGGGGACCCCTGAGGAAGACTCGTTTGTTGAAACACGGACCATGTTGGGTCCAGTGTTCCCAGCGAACTAGGTCCTTTAAAGTGTTTATGTGGATTGCTACATATTTATGCATTTTTAATAAAGTCCATTTCAGGAACATTGTGTCTCCACAGTGTTTCTTTGGTTTCTCTTGGGACTTGTTTTCTCTGCGGAATCTTCGAGTCAATTTTTTTGTTTTACTTAATAAAGCGTAAGCCATTTTCCCCTAAAAGTGCAAAACTGAAGAGAAATGGAGGACAAAATGAGATTAGAAATACCTAAATGGAAACTAACACGAAAATAGACACACATTTTATGCCTTCTGCTTCAGTTTCTTTAAAGGGTTGAGGTGGAATGGGGGAGGCTGCCATTTAGTGAGGTAGCACAGGTAATTGAGAATTGTAATTATCCATTTTATAATCACGATATTGAACATTTTTATCTTTGGGGTGGAAGGCCAATGTTTTCCCTCTTACCATGTTTCATAGTCACTGAGCACTAACCCATGATGCTATTTGCCTGTTCAATACAGATGACAAGCCACAGTGTGACGACATCATACAAGATGATAATGAGCACCAAAGCCTTACCAAGACAGAGAGAGAACCCCCAATGGATATATGCTTGCCAGGTAGAGTGTTTTTGTAGTGGTGGACCTAGCACATCCAGCCAAAGGAACAAGGGATTTCTGGGTGGTACAGAGGAAATGCAGGAATAAGGGGAAGAGGTACAAGTCTTGTGTGTGAATCTGAAGTTGTGAGCCTAGGATAGTTTAGGAGTGATTTCAAAACTGTCAGTGTGTGGGAGTGAGGGGGGAGAGTGCTGGGGAAGTGGCAGTATGTAGGAATAGCGGAGAGGTACTGGGGCAATCCAAGCAGTTGTAGTGGCTGAAGCTATACATCTCTAGTGTATGTCAATGCCTATGTGATTTGAGTATATTTATTGTGATGTTTCTAGTTCTTTGCAATGTACCTTAATTTTCTTGTAGCACTGAGTGCATATATGACTTGTCTCATACTTCTTTTTCTTAGGCAGAAGGTCAGCAGTCATGCCCTTCGGCCGCAGTAAATAAACATACTTCTATTGTACATTGTTGCTCTGATCATTTTCTTCTGCAGTTTGTGTATGTCAGTGTGGTGTGATTGCTCTTCTAATGTCTCCTTTTCTGTCTGTCTGTCTTTCTTACCTGGCCAGCACTAGGTCCTGATTCCTGCTCTATTGGTATAGAGGACTAAGATGGTATGTCTTCCTGTTTCTTTCATATGCATGCTCGATGACTTAAAAAAGAGCATAACTGAGAGAGACTTCAAGATCCAAAAAAAGGCAGAGGAAGTTCAGCAATTCCAGTCAGATAAGTGATAACAGACAGTTCAAATATAGGAAGTGGGTACTTCAAAAATGGGATTACCAGTATATTTCCAGTACCAACTGGGACTTGGGAATTTTCTCTTAAAATGATGTGAAAAAGTACCCCCCATGCCAATTTCCCTTGTTTATGTATATGATTTCTGTTCAAACAAAATGTAATATTAGACAAAGGCAACCTAAGGAAACACACATTTTTAAATGATTACTTCTTTTAAGGAATAGTTATCCAAGACCCATATTACCTGTATGGAAAAGTAGCTGCCCCCTTGCCAGACTTGAATGCAGCCAATCCTGTTGAATCTAAACCCTACTACGTATTGAATCTTGCTATGAAGTAGTCACCAATCCAATCCTTAGTCTTATATACCGGGTCATTCCCCTGAGGGACTTGAACCGGTTAACAAAAGTTAACTCAAGGAAACATTAAAAAAGAGTAATAGGGCAGGAGACATTCAACTAATGCCAATCTTCAGTTATCAATTAAAAATTTCTTACAGATACATCATCTTTCAATTATAGGCTAAGAATTTCTTAAACAGATACATTTTCTGAGTTATTCTAAAGCATGTCAACGAAGAAAGAATTCTAATATCTGAAGCGAGATCATTCCAGATTTTCACCATAGTAAATGCCATAGAATGTAAGAACCTACCTAAAGTTTGAATCCCTCTAATAGAAGGGAATATTAATTTGAATTTATGTATACTCCTAGTGGAAAGGTGTTGATTAGAGTAGAAAGAAAGGGAGAATAATGGGGAAAAAATCCTATATAAACTCTTAAATATAACATTGGCACATTTAAACTGAACCTTCCAACAGGGCCCTCAACAATGGAGTAACATGATCGTATTTATTTTTACCAAAAATCAGTTTGGCAGCTGTGTTCTGAATAAGCTGTAATCTCTTCAAGTTACACTTACTTAAGCTGATGTAAAAAGAATTGGCATAGTCCAGGTAAGCTAATATAATAGCCTGGACCAATATATCAAAGTGATGTTGATGAAAAAAAGACAAACCCTCCTTAACATCCGTAAGCTAAAAAAACAAAAATTGAATCTTGCTATGAAATAGTCAAAAAATTTCTACCTGAATGTTATACCATGATCAAAGGAAATTCCAGAAGAGATGAAGGAAAAAGGTTGTCAAAAGACGACATTCTGAAAAGGGTTACAAAGCCATTTCTAAAGTGCTGAGACTCGCCAGTGAAAAATATCACCAAATGGAGAAGACTATGAACAGTGGTAAATCTTCCCAGGAGCAGTTGGCCTGCCACAATTATTGTAAGGGTGCAGCAACAACTCATTCAGGAAGCTACAATTAATCCCAGAACAAGATCCAAAGAATCGCTAGCATTTCTATCCTTGCTAAGGTCACTGTTCTTGACTTTGCAATAAGAGTCTGGACAAAAATGGAATTTGTGGGAGAAACTGCCACTACTCATGAGTAGCATCAGTGTTTGTCTCACATTTGTAAAAACGCAACTGGGTGATCCCCGAGACTTTTTGGATAATGTTCCATAGACAGACAAATCAAAAGCAGGCATAGCACAAAGAAAATACAAATGTGATAGTGTGGTTTGTGGATGCTTTGCTGCCTCAGAATCTGGAAAACTTGCCACTATTGAAAGAACCCTGAATTCTGCTCTGTACAAGAAAATTCTTAAGGTGATTGGTTATATGTCTGTGAGCTGAAGTGTAAATTGGGTTAATACAGCGAGACTGTGATCCAAAACAAAAGTAAGTCTACCTATGAATGGCCAAGGAGAAACAAAATAGGTCTTTTAGATTGGTGTAATCAAAGTCCTGACACAAATCCAATAGAGATGCTGTGGCAAAATCTGAAACAAGCAGATCATGCATGAAAAATTATGGATGTGTCTGAATTAAAGCAGTTCTGCAAAGAGGAATGGGCTATAGTTCCTCAATAGCGATGTGAAAGACTAATAGGTAGTTCTTGTACAATCCCCCTTTATTCCAGGACCAGTGGGTTATGCATCCCTTGCCACCAGGCACTGTAGGAATCCTCAGATGATTGAAGTCTTAACTCCTCCCTCTGATAGCATAACCTGGAGCATGCCCTGTGGATAGCATAATCTGGAGCATTTCCCTTGGTGTTTAAGTGGATTGCAACATATTTATACATTTTTAATAAAGTCCATTTCAGGAACATCGTTTCTCCACAGTGTTTCTTTGGTTTCCTTTGGACTTTTTTTCTCTGTGGAATCTTTGGGTCAATTTTTTGTTTTGCTTAATAAAGCATTTAAGCCATTTTTTCTGCTCGTGTTTCTTTTGGTAGTTTTCAGTATTTTTTTCAGTATTTTCTTTTGCGGTTTTGCCCTCGTGCTATGGAAGTTCCCTGCGGGGGCTGCCTTATGGCAGGAGATCACAGACTGTTAGAGAACATCTGCTTCTGGGGGGTTCCCTGCTCTGCAGTAAACCCCCTGGACAGCCTGCAAGTCAGACCGGGGCTCCGGGATCGGGAGATAGCTCACCCCAGGTTCGTCTACTAGTGAGTGTAGCGCAGGCTGAGCGGTTCCATGGAGGCACGACCAGGATCGGAGTTGGACTGCATGCCTCTGCCAGGCATTTGAGCGACATATCAGAGAGTGGTGGAGGTTACCAGCAGTGCCGGTGGAGCAGTCAGAAGGCTTGAAATCCTGCTTTCCAGTTTCCTGAGGCTTTAGATCTCCCTATATACTGTTTCCAGCATTGCCTGCAGCTTCTCTCATACAGCACATGGAACAGTGAGTAACAGAGTGACAGCCTGTTTTGGTGATTTGGGGGGGGGTCTTAAAAAGGGGGGTTTGGTGGTTTCCCTGCATGGCCCTACTCCTCCTCACCTCTAAAATCCCCAAACCACAGTTTTTTTAGAGATTCCTTTTCCTTTCCCAGGCTATTTTAATACAAAATTGGCATCAATGGCGACTAACTTGGATTTTTACCGATTTGAATAAACCTATATTTTTCTTAGTTAGGAGCTTCGTTTTTGCTCCAAACCTCACAGATGGCTTCCCTAGGTCAGGATGGGATAGATTCATGCCTCTTTTGCGGTGGTTGGCTGTCAGATATGCAGCCGTGATCCATGTATGCTGCGGCCCACGAGGAGGGTGAAATTTGCACTGATGCTGTGTCTATCCTCTCCGGGGGCGGGCTCTGCCTCATTTCCCATAAAACTCACACCTGGAGGCTCTGGGGAGAGCACTGGTTCCTATGAAAAGCCTCAAGTCTTCCAAGCACTCCAAGTCTGAGTTGCATAGGATGGCTCTCACCGTGGGAGACCCTTTTCCCCTGGATTTTGTGAATATGCTCTTATCAGGCGCACAGGAAGCTTCTGTGATTTCACATCCTGGAGCAGCTCTTTCAGTTTTCGGCTCCTCCCTTCGGATTGGCGGCAATGCCCAAGACTTTCACCAAGGTGATGGTAGTAGTGGCAGCGCATCTCCGCTCCCTGGGTGTCCTGGCCCACCCTTATCTGGACAACTGGCTGATCAGGGCTCCCTCTCTGGTTGAGGGGATCCAGGCGGTTCAACAGGTGGTGCACTTGCTGGGTGGGTGATCAACCTTCGGAAGAGTCATTTTGAGCCTGCCCAGGATTTGGTGTACCTGGGGGGCTGCTTTCACACAGAGCAGAACAAGGTTCCTCCCCATGTCCCGTCAAGAGAAGCTTTGGAAAGTCATCAGAGACCTTCTGGCCACTCCAACCCCAACGGCCTGCCAGTATCTCCAGGTTCTGGGGCTCATGGTGGTGACGATCAATGTAGCTCTGTAGGACCAGAGCCAGACTACGTCCTCTGCAGGAGGCCCTGTTGTTCTGATGGAATCTGCAGCGGGGTCTATTGCTTGCCCTCCTGCCCTGGTCGGTGGCGGCGTGTAGCAGCATGGAATGGTGCTTGTGTCCCCTATCGCTGGCCAGGTATCCTGCACTCCAGAGTTCAGATTGGGTGACTGTCAACAGACACGAGTTTCTCCAGCTGGGGAGCATCTGTGTGTCTGTTCCGGTCCAAGGCTGATGGGTGCCCTCTGAGCGCAAGTGGTCGATCAGTTGCCTGGAACTGAGGGTGATCCGGCTGGTCCTCCTACATTTCCAGGATCAACTCCATCATTGACCTGTCTGAGTGTTCTCGGACAATGCCATGGCAGTGGTTTATGCCAATAGTCAGGGGGACCCGAGGAGTCCCTCCCTGAGCGTGGAGGCATGGTTATTCTTTCGCTGGGCAGAGAGACACCTTGTAGCGCTGTCCATGACTCATGTAGCAGGTGTGGAAACGTTGAGGCAGATATTCACAATCACCAGACCCTGAACCCTGGAGAGCGTTTGTGTGCATAGTGCACTGGTGGGGGTCCCCAGTGTTGGATCTCATGGCAACTGTGGCGACCTAGAAAGCTTATTGGTTTTACAGTCATTGTCGGGAAGCCAGGAGCGATGGCCTAGATGCTCTAGTTCAGCCCTGGTCCTCAAAGGGTCTTCTTTATGCCTTCCCTCCATGACCCATAATAGGGCATCTGTTGCATCGAACAGCAGAGCATGAGGGGCTAGTGATCCTGGTGGTCCCTGATTGACTGTGGCGGCCATGGTATGCCAACCTTAGGGCTGCAGTTGCCTTGTCACCCTTGTCTCCTCGCGCAAGGTCCGATCACTCTGCAGGTCCTGGACTGCTTTGGTCTTATGGCATGGTTCTTGAGCGTGTGGCCTTGATGGCCCGGGGCTATTCTTCTGTGGTGATTTGCTACATTGCTTCCCAGAAATCGGACGTCCACGGTGGTGGTATATGTGAAAGCTTGGCGGTGCTACCAAGCATGGTGTGCCAACCGAAGATAGGATCCTTCTTCCTCCTCAGTTCCTCGGGTGCTGGAGTTTCTGCAGGATAGCCTGCAAAGGGGCCTTGCAGTGGCTTTGCTAGGGGTTCAGATTGCAGGTCTGTCCTGCCTGGGCTCTTGCCTTGAGGAGCTCCATGGCAGTTCATCCAGACGTGGTCTGTTTTCTGCAGGGCGCAGTTAGTCTAAGGCCTCCTTTGCGCTTCCCTTGTCTGATGTGTACTCTTAATTTGGTTTAATGTTCCCTGACTCATCTGCCTTATGAGCCCTTGGAGCAGATATCCTTGATGGATTCCACTATCAAGATGGTATTCCTTGGGGCTGTCATTTTGGCTCTGAGAGTTTTGGAGCTCCAAGCTCTTTCTTGTCGGGATCCTTTCCTACACATTACGGATGCCGCGGTACTATTGTGTATAGTTTCTTCCTTTCTTCCAAAAGGGGTTTTGGTCTTCCGTGTGAATTAGGAAGTCCGGCTTCTAGCATTTTTTCCTTTCGGTTCAAATTCCCAAGACTTGTTCCTTCCTTGTTCGAAGGCCCAGGACTGGGTACTGCAGTCCCTGGATGTGCGCAGGCTTTTGTTGCGGTATTTGCGGAGGTTGCCAACAAGCTTCACATCCACAGTTATTTTCAATGAATCTTCATCCTTACCCTCACATATTACACATGGGGTTCCTCAGGGATCTATTCTTTCACCTTTGCTTTTTAATATTTTTTTGGCCCCACTATTGACACTATGCCAATCCATTGGATTTCATGTTTTTGCCTATGCCGATGATATACAATTATTACACCCATTAGTTAATAACAACATAAATGAAATTTCGGCTATAAATGAGAAACTAGATCAAGTGCATCATTGGCTGGACAAAAACAGACTAGCTCTTAATATTAAAAAAACTAATGTCATGCTTTTTCCATGGAAGGATAGTTTTTCTCTTGTTACTCCTATTTCAATTTTAAACGTTCCCCTTCAATTAGTTAAAAATATAAAAATTTTAGGAGTAATCTTTGATAATAAACTTAACTTTCATGACCATATCAGTAGCATTGTGAAAACTACCTTTTACAGATTGCGGAAAATTCGTTCTATTTCTAAATTTCTCTGTCCTAAAGCACTTAATATACTTATCCATTCTCTGGTGATATCTAAAATCGATTATTGTAATTCCCTATTTAAAGGAATTGCTTTACAAGAAATAAAATGATTACAAATTATTCAGAATGCATCAATTAAATTAATAACCAAATCCAAAAAGTTTGATCATGTAACACCACTCCTTAAAAAGGCTCACTGGCTTCCTGTTATACATAGAATTACTCATAAATTATGTACAATTATTTTTAAAACTTTATATAATAAGACCCCAGCATTTTTATTTAGATTACTTATCCCTTATTCTGCAAAAAGAACCTTACGATCTAGCGAACAAAATCTTTTATCTATTCCCTCTTTAAAAATTATCAATACAAGGAGACAATTTATCTTCTCCTGTACAGCACCACAACATGGAACGCCCTCCCTATGTTTTTACGGGAGGAGAAAGAGTTTGTAAAATTTAAAAACGAATTAAAAACTTTCCTTTTTAGAGATGCATTTGCAAGTTAATCTTTTATCTTATTGCTTTGTTTATTTTATTCCCCTCAAATGTCTTATTATCCTTTTGTATTTTCCTTTGATGTCTTCTCTTTTCTTTACAAATTGTATTTCATCCCTCCTTACCTTGTGTTTAACAATGTTAATTTTTAGCACAATAAGTTTATTTATTAATTGTATGGACTGTTTTGTTTCCCAACATATGTAACTTTTTAAATGTACACCGCTTAGAAACTTGGTTTAAGGCGGTTAATCAAGCCATCTAATAAACTTGAAACTTGAAACTTCATCTCTTGGAGCTCCTGTTTGTCCTTGTGGATCCTGCACACAAAAGCTGTCACTTCAAGATTGTTTTGAGCGGCCATTTCTGCGGCTTATGTAGCGGCTAAACAGGATGCTGCTTTTGGTGCCTTGGTGTTGGCAGCGAGCTCATCAATCTCACCCTGATGTTTTCGGGACTGCTCTGTTACGTCCCACTTGTCCCGGAATAAAGGGAGATTGTATAAGAACGAAATATTAGGTTCTTACCTTTGCTAATCGTCTTTCTTTTAAATCCTTCCTTTATTCTGGGAACTCACCCTATGTCTGTCTGATTCACTGATTGCCTGCCTTGAAGTACTGGTAAGCTGGATTTATGTTTCAGACCAGTCTTTATAAGAGTGCCATCTGACTGAAATTAGCACTAAATTTGGGGGAGGGGATCCCTAGTTTAAGCTCCTTCTTCTGACAGTGCAGGCTATAGCACTATTTTGTCGTTCAGGTTTCTAATATTTCATAACCTGCTTTCTCATTTTCATTGTTGCTGTTTTGCATATGTTAATATAAGCAGAATTGATTTGTCTGGCGAGTTCCCCTGTCCCCCTCTCTCTCTCTTGTTTGTTGTTTTCTGTAGTTGTTCCTGGCTGCTTTAAGACTGACTGGTGTCCAAGGGGCATGCTCCAGGTTAGAAGGAAGAGTTAACACTTCAGTCATCTGAGGCTTCCTACAGTGCCTGGTGGCAAGAGATGCATAACCCACTGGTCCCAGAATAAAAGAAGGATTTACAAGAAAGAAGATTAGCAAAGGTAAGAACCTAATCTTTCGTCAGTACAGTCTACTATAGTAAGGTGAAATGGAATCATATTTTTTCAGTTTGAATATTAGTCTTATTGCTGTATTTTGTATCAATTGTAGTTTGTGCATGAGGGTAGAGTTAATGCCAGTATAGAGAGAGTGACAGTAGTCTAGTTGGGATAGCATAAGCATCTGTGTCAGATGGTAAAGTGATGATCATGGAAAAAGGATCTGATTAGTCTGTTACCTTATGCTATAGAAGGGTTCCCCCCCCCCAATAGGTTGGAGATTTGTGGTTCATATGATAAGGTAGAGTTGAGTACAACTCTGAGGACCTTAGAGGTTTTGTCTGTATTTAGATAGGTTCTTGGGGATAGTGTAACAGTTGTAGGAACTGTTTGCGAGGTATTGTCAAACCATATGACTTTGGTTTTTATTGTGTATGATATGTATTTTGTCTATGCCATTGGATATTTTTTGAGAGACATCTTGTGCATGTTGTTTGATCTGGATTAGCAGTAGGATGTCCATCTGCATTAGACAGTAAGCATTTGTTGTTGAAATTAATGTGACCTAAGGAACTCATGAAGAGGTTGTGTAGTATTGAGAAGAGTAGCAATCGTTGAGAGATGTTTCATCTTTCTAAACTAGGTATTTTCTATTCTAGTGCAATAGGCGTGTCATTCTGGATAATAGGGAATTTTCCCCATGCCCTGAGCCGTGCAGAAGGAATCCACTCCAGGTTTTTGATTCCTCCTCCTTCACCAGAGGACTCTGCTGCCCCCTTCAGTTTTTCCTTCTGAACGCGAGCTGAAAGCAGTCTTTCTGATCTGCTCTGTATTTATTAAAAATTATTATTTTTGGTGTTTTTTCATGGTTTTGACAGTTTTTGGTGCTCCAGAGCTCCCCAGGTCAAGGGGAAAGCTCTGCCTATGTGGAGAAGAAGCAGATTTGATCTGCTGCTGACAGGCCAGTCCCTCTGTGGTACTTGTTGGCCAGCCTGCAGAAACTGTTGTGGAGCTCAGAGTCCAGGCCCCTAGAAGCTTTGCTCACCTACTGGGTTGCAGGGGCTTGAGTGCAGGCTGTCAGGCACCTGCTTATTTGGATGGCAGGGATCCCCAGGGGAGGTCTGGCAGTGAACCAGGAGGTGTGTGAGGGGTGCTTGGGTTTCCAAGGTGTACCTACCTCAATAGCAGAGGCTGGTCAGGATCCAGTGGACCTTTCCACAAGAGACTCAGAGGGACAAGGGACTTCTATATGCCTTTGCTATCACAGAGCGAGCCTTCCCTGCTAGAACAAACAGGGTCACAGACAGCAGCGAGTATGAAAGATACATAACATAACATCGTGCTTATAGCTGTTTAAGCCATCCGCTCTGCTGGAGCTCATCACTGATTCCCTGTGAGTTACAACGATTCCCAGCAGCTCTGTCCGCTCCTTACTCTATCCTCAGCAGAGGGAGAGCTCAGTCTTCTTTTCCCTGGCATCCTGACATGAAGTTTTGGTCACGGAGCATTGGGATGCACTTGAAGACTCTGAAGATAGCCAAGACAGTGACTAGGTTGTATCCTTGGCACAGATGTGTCAGCAGATGTTCACTCAGCCTAAAGTGGATTCCTTAATAGAGCAGATGCCTAAATGCACTTCCCTGCCAAGTGAGGAAGGTGTGGTTTTAAAGAATATACAGGATCGTAGAGTGGATGTGATACTTGAAAAACAGCTTGTAGCGCTGGCCTTAGGAATCAGAGTGGCTGCAGCTGCTTCTTTTGTGGCATAAGCCTGTCATTCTAGTTTACATGGGCTTGCACTGGAGCAGGGCAAAGTTTTGCCACAACTTTTAGTAATGGGGATGGATTATGTAACCAATGCTGTCTATGACATTATCAGGGTCATGAGCAACATCTCAGCTTATTCTTTCTCAGCCCGAAGACTGCTCTGGATCTGGTAGTAGTTGGGGAAAATTCACTTCCAAGCCTATACTTGGCAGATTTCCTTTCAAGGGATAATTGTTTGGAAAGGGGTTGGATGATCTTATGGTCAGTGTAACAGATCACCTGCCGAAGTCTTTACTGGCAGAAAACCGTGAACATCGAGAGGCTCAGGGAAGTCTGATTTTCTTCGCTCCAGATTCTTTCAACAGTACTCAGGAGGAACCTTGTCTCAGAAATCCTATCAGGGATTAAGACAGATTTTCGGGACCTAGACTGAGCCAAGCCTCCAAGACAGCACAAAGATGACAGGTCCGGAACCGCTTCCCTGAAGATTGGGGAATGTCTGTTGAAGTAGGCGGAGACCTGGGCACAGATCTTGTCAGACCATTGGGTGCTAGATATCATTTGGAGCAGTTACAAGCTTGAATTCACCCATCCCTTAGCAGTCTGGTTTGTGGACTCTCAGGCAGGGCACCCAGAGAAGGCATGCAGGAGCTCAGTCAGTCCAAAGACTGATGGAAATTCAGGCCATAGAACCCAAGGAGTTGGGATCAGGCAGATATTCTCTATATTTGATAGTGCCCAAGAAAGATTCAGAGGATTAGAAACCCATTCTGGATCTCTCACAAATCAATGCGGCGCTGAAACTTCCACGTTTTTGTATGGAAACGGTGTGGTCAGTCATTGCAGTGGTTGCTTTGGGGAATTTCTAGCTTCCTAGATTTAAAGGAGGCCTTCCTTCATAGTCCCATCTTTCCGGAGCACAGGACATTTCTGAGAGTCATGTCCTGGAGAATCATTATCAGTTCTCAACACTTCCCTTTGGTCTGGCGATAGTGCACTGCATGTTTGTCAAGGTGATGGGATTGGTAGCTGCATATCTCTGCATGTCAGGTTTGCAAGTGCATCCATACCTGGATGACTAGCTGATCAGTGTTCCATGGTTCTTATAAGAACAAGCAGTGACTCAGGTAGTCCGAGTTCTGCAGAACCTAAGTTGGATAGTAAATTTTCGAAGCCAACTGTTTCCATCCCAGTCTCTGGAGTCTTCTTTGACACGGCAGAAGGCCGTATCTATCTTCCAGAGGCACACAGACAAAAGTTTTGTACCTAGATAACAAAACAGGATGGCCATGTCGGCTCTGTCCATGTGGCACTACCTTCTAGTGTTAGGATCCATGGCAGCACTTTAGACAAAGTCCAGTGGGTGAAGGCTCATATGTGACCTCTCCAGAATGCGCTGCTATCATGGTGGTCTCTCCACAGTCGGTCTCCCTGCAGATGACCCTGCTGTGGGCTCTGGAAACCTGTGCCAGTATGTTCTGGTGGTTCAGTCCACAGGCATTGTCTTGAGGCATGGCTCTCAGACTAGCTTCATGGATGATTATAACCACAGATGCCAATCTGTTTGGCTGGGGAGCTCACTGCAATGGGCGTCTAGTCCAGTGGCATTGGTCGACCTCCCAGTGGTCGATCAGCAGATTGGAGCTTCAGACCATTTGTTTGGCATTACAACAGCTGGAGAAGAGGTTGGATGGTTAGGCAATCTAAGATTTCTTGGACAATGCTACAGTGGTGGCATATGTCAGTTGTCAGAGAGGCACCAAGAGGGTGCAGTGGAGCCTGGAGATCCTCTTATGCTAGTGGGCAGAGCTATACCTTCAGGCTCTTTCAGTGTGAACATGTAGTGGGAGTGGACAGTGTCCAGGCCAATTATCTCAGCATGCTGACGCTAGTTCCTGGAGAAAGGAGGTTATCTGCTACAGCCTTCCAGTCCATTGTTCATCGCTGAGGTCGCCCAACATGCAATTTGATGACTACAGCAAGAAACAAGAAGGCGGCTCGCTTCTTCAGTCGAAGGTCCAGGCCCAGAAGCGCAGGGCTGGCCAAAGAACCAACTCTTATATGTGTTTTCTCTGTGGCCCCTTGATAAGGTAGATACTCCACAGAATTGCTAACCATCTAGAGATAGTTATCCTCGTGGCACCAGATTGACCCCACAGACCGTGATGTGTGTCTGCGGATGTACACAGGTCTCACACTGTGGGTACAGCCAAACCGTCTCACTCAGGGCCAGTGGTCGTAGAAGATCTGGATCGCTTTGCTCTTATAGCATGGCTCTTGTACACATTGTGTTAGCACGCAAAGGATACTCAGAGATAGATATTGCTACTCTCCTCATAGCCAACAAGCCTATGATGGTTTCTGCTTACATTAAACCTGGGAGACGTTTCAGCACTAGTGCATTAAGGAGAAGGCGGAGCCTTTCTCCGCTCCGATCTTGGTGGTGTTATCTTTCCTGCAAGCAGGCCTTGACAAGAGTCTTACAGTAGCGTTGCTCTGGTTCCAAGTGGCAGGATTATCCTGCTTCTGGGTGCAAGAATGAAAAGCTCCCTTGGTGTCTCATCCGGACATAGCTAAGGCTTAAACCACCGGTGAAATGCCCGTTTCTGTCCTGGACCTAAACGTGGTCTTCCTCAGCCTTAGGCTCCATAGGAGCCTTTGGTAAGCAGTTGCTGGTCTCCAGGAAGGCACACTCGACTAGAAGCATGGCTTCTTTGTGAGCGGAAGCTCAAGCACTTTTGCCAAGGAGCTTTGCAGGGCAGTGACCTAGTCCACTCTGCATACATTCTTCAAGTGCTAGAGTGGATGTGGTAGTGAGGGAGGACACCGCATTTGGATCCTCAGTGTTGCAAGCAGGTGCAGAGGTTTTGCTTTAGATTTTAGGGACTGCTTTTGTACATCCCTGTCCAGAAAAATACACCTATTGCACTAAAAAAAGAGATTAAGTTCTTACCTTGCTAATATATTTTCTAGTAAATAGGTGTATCATTCTGGAGCCCTTACCTGCCTGTTATTTCTCCACCTACCTACGCTCTCAATTGGAAAGTTCAAGTCAAAACTGAGATTTTGATGTCTGTCAGCCCTCAAGAGTATGAAGAATGATGTATTGCTATAACTCAGGGGTCCCCAAAGTCCCTCCTTGAGGGCCAAATCCAGTTGGGTTTTCAGGATTTCCCCAATGAATATGCATTGAAAGCAATGCATTCACATAGATCTCATGCATATTCATAGGGGAAATCCTGAAAACCTGACTGGATTCGGCCCTCAAGGAGGGACTTTGGGGACCCCTGCTATAACTCATTGGAGAATGTTTGAACTCCATAAATGTTTCTGATATCTATGGTTATTCCATTGCAATGTTTGACATGTTTGTTATATTTTCAGAGCAGAACAGCACTGTATTTTGGGAAGTCTCACTGTTCCTGTCCTCCTTGTGTGCTCTTATATAGGTCTGTCACTTGCTTTGGTACAAACTGAAGTGGGCAGCAGAGCCCTCTGGTGAAGGTGGAGGAATCAAAAACCTGGAGTGGATTCTTTCTGCATGGGGAGAATAACCTATTGTCCAGAATGACACACATATCTACTAGTAAAGATATTAGCAAGGTAAGAACCTAATCTTTTTTTCTGTAGGAAATCTTTGAACCAGCTTAGAACAGTGCCCTCAGTGCCTATTTCATTTAGTTAGGTTAAAAGTAGATGGTGGTTTACTGAATCAAAGGCAGCTGATATATCAAATTGAAGTAGAACGGCCTGGTTTCCCCATGCTTAAGGTTTGTTTAATTTTGGTAGTTAAGGTTAATAGAAGACGTTCTATGCTATATTGTGAGCAAAACCCAAACTGAGGGATGGAGGCAGGAGAATTCTTTGATATAAGTTGAGAGCTGTTTGCAGACATGTACTTCTAGAAGTTTAGTGTAAGTATAGGGATACCGATGATGGGTCTATAATTTGAAAGATTTGAGAGATCTCTGTTTTGGGGCTTGGGAATAAGGGTGAGGACACTATAACCCATTTGAGGTAGTAGTTGGCCATGCTATAGTAGGTTATTTTGGAGTTTGGTCAGCCAGGATATGATGTGATCTGGGGCATCTACTAATAAATGAGTGGGGCATTTGTCAAGGATTCTGCTGCTGCGAGGTGCATCATAGTAAGAACTTACAATTCTCAACATACTATAGTTGTTCACCAACTTTCTCAGCATTGTATATAGCCACTAAGATATCTTTAAATGAATTGTTATATTTTATTTCTCAACAATTATACTTACTTTGCACCTGCATACTTTGATGATGTTGTTAGATTTGTTTTGATCTTGGGTTTCATTACATTTCATCATTATTTCTCATGACATTCTCACTAGCTACCATGGTGAACATATTTTCATCATTTTGATTCTAAAAGATCATCAACCCCAAATAAAACAGTTTGCCTCTGGGATAATTTCATTAGGCTTGCTCTGTTCCTTCCTTTTACAGGTAATTGCTGCTGTAAAGAATTCTGCCAGGAAGTGGAATTTCACTCTGCCCCTTTAAGTACTGCTGTTCTGTTTGATGCCTCCTTGTGCCCTTCCAACTGTAACACTCTTCTCTCCTGATTTTCAGGGGCTTCTTTTTCCATCAAGAGCCTGAAATGTTACAGCACAAACATCTCCATCCAGCCACTCCTCTGTGATTCCACCAATGCCCATATAGAAGATGAATAGGGTGTTTCCTAAATTTCCAGATTCTGCCATTCCTGGGGGCCTCTTCTGTGCTTTTGCTTCCTGGTAGCTCTCTGTAATACTGGGAATTGTACCTGAAACCCTGGTCTCTAGCACACATCTCTGCACCCTCAGACTTCATCACCTCTCCAGCGCTGGGATCTGATCTTACATCTGTGAGCCCTGGAATTACTCTGAATGGTTCTTGTGAGCCTGAGTACCAAAACTTGACAACTTCCATATCAAATGATGAATCTCTGCAGTAAAAGAACAAAGTGGCCCATCCAGTCTGCCCAGCTGTAGGTTTTCCCTTTTGGTTAGATAAACATAATAGTTCTGGTACTGAACCCAACACCAGCTCCCCCATGCCAGAACTCTAAGCAGAGCCAGAATCTTTCAGAGTACTGACATCCACCACCTTCACTGGTAGACCATATCAGACTGTCATTGTTCTCTGATTCTTAAGAGACCAGCACAAAATGCAACACCCAAGTCCAAATAATCCCAGAGTTGCCAAAACTAATGAAGACCTTTGCCAAATCATCTGGCATTTGCATGCTCATTTAAATTTAGGTTTTAACCATGGTTATTCCAGTGCCTTTTTGGAAGTCGTGCAGTTTTTTGACACTGCTGTTTGGATCATATCTGCTACTCTGCTCAGGTATCCCATGCCTTTTGGGAGGCCTGCTGCCAGTAATTGTTAAAGAGATATCTAAATATCTATTTTCCTAAAAGTGTACTTGAAGAGGGTGCAGACATTTGTTTCTAGATCATCATTTCCTGTCTGGGTCACCATTGCTAATATTAACCTTTCCAATTTGATTTAATGTCATTAATTTGTATATGATGTAAAACTGAAGAATGTCTGCTTGCTTTTTTTTTTTTTTTTAATACAGCAGCTAGAATCTGCAAACTAGCCTCTCTCCCAAAATAGACATTTTCTTTTTATGGTTTCTTAAATGAAAGTATTTTTTAATGCTAAAACATTATGTAAACAAATGCAATAGATCATGTCATTCAGTTAGAGGTCACCTAAAAAATAACAGGCACTACATGTATATATTTTGTATAAATGGTATCTTACATGTGTAAATATGAGTGGCTTTATGTCCAGTGCAGCTATGAAGAAAATTGTCTTGTCCAGTATTGTCTTTGCTCTGATGTGGTGTTGCTTTTATTCCCTTATCTCTTCCTTTCTCTTGTTTCTAGCCAACAGCTACCTCTTTTACATTTATCTTCCTACTGATTTACTCCATTTTATATGACCATTTCATTCTAGCAACTTGGTTGAGGCTTTTGTCTGCAAATGTGTTTCTTCTTGGCTGTGAAATCTGATCATAATGTCAAAATTTGCCATTCTCATAGTACAGTATTTCATATATACTTCCTTCAAGCCCAAAGGCTACCAAAATAGTGTGCATTAGATAGAGTAGGTATTGGCCATTGCCCTGTCCCAGGACAGCTTACAATCTGAGTTTGTATCTGAGGCAACAGAGGGTTAAGTTAGTTGTCTAAGATCTCAAGGAGCTGCAGTGGAATTTTAGGCTATTCTCCACTTGTGTTTCTCAAGAAAGTACTTTTAATGTGAGTTTTCTCACAGTTTATTCTGTTACAATCAACTACACTAACTCAAATTAACCTGGTTTAGAATTTTTATGACAGCATGGCCACATGGTGGCACTGTTGTAACAGCAATATCGGCATTATTACCAGGAATGGGGTTTGCTTAAAATGGCAAGCTGTGCCAAAAATGGGCCCTTTTCTAACTAGTACCAGAATGTCATATTGGAAATTTGGCAATGCACACAGAGATGCATGATATGACATAAGTTTACTGTTCATAAGTTTTAATATCGGTTAATGCTTCATTTATTCCTGCCCAGTCATGGGAATTCTTCCCACATCTTCTGGAGCATGTCTATTCATGCTTAAATAAAAAGGTGTTTATAATGCTATAGGGCAAGACCTCTAACGGTTGCAGGTGAAGGATGCTTTTTTTTTTTTTTTTTTTAACAGCTATACACTCTTTGCCCCTCTCCCCCAATGGCATGCCCAGCTCACTTAGTCCTCCTCTACATCATTTCCCTCAACCAAGAGAATGTGCAACCTGCTTTACAGCACAATGAGTAACTTCTCTTTCTGTTTTTTTAAAAGACTATTGTGTTTGGTATATATAATAAATTGAGGCAGTCCTGTAAAAACATCTGCATACATGGATAAGGAAGTATCTGCTTTTTAGATTCTTCTAATGTTTTAGCTCTGAGTGTGTGTGTCATTTTAGAGGGGCAATAGGGAAAGCAAGTGGAGCTGAAAAGAAGTCACTACTGCCAGAATAGGGAAGAGGTCAGTGTTGCCCTTTTTTGAGGTGCCTCTTCTGTGTTCACTGGCCCAGCCTGTTTTTATGGTATTTAAAAACACAGCTTGTATCCTCCTGGGCTGTGCATATGATTAGGTTCCCTATAGCCACATGTGAACAGGGTCAGTCACTGCTGCCTGTATTTACTCTGCTTTCGAGAGGGCATGTGCACAATGAGAGTGAATTACAGAAAAATGTTTTGATCAAGTGATGAGTAATTACAGTATCTAAATAAACTTTGTTCTTTCTCACACTTAAATCTGAATTATTGTTGGGAAGACTGACTGGCAGCATGCAGTCATGGAAGGTGGTATAGCTTGGGCATCATATCCTGTTTGGGGGTGTCCTAATGAGAAGATAGAAATAGAATTCCCTCACTATATAGTTGAGCCCTTAGAGATGGCTAAGTGCTTAAATATTCTGAACTCCTCTCAAAAAATGCTGTAAGGTTTAAATTTAATTGTAAGCTGACTATACAACAAAACTGTATAGTGCATTCCTTTGCAAAGCAGCAGATGAATCCAGAGCCCAGTGGGATATAGCTCACATCGACCAGCAGGTGGAGATAGAGAACTGATTTCCAGTTGGCTTTATAGCCTGGTGATCCTCCTGTTGAATCAGTTTTGCTCTATCTCCCAGCGGTGGTGGAGCTCTCTCTTAGCTCCTGGAATCTAACGGTGCCTGGTGGATTGGTGATCTTCTAGTCTCCTCTGTTGAGCCTTTGGCTCTTCAGCTTGGATAGGGGTGCCTGGCTGATTGGTGCCGGCTTTAGGAGTTACACCTGGGCCCACCCAGGTCCCTGCTCCACCCTCCCCTCCGAGTGATTGAGGGTTTTGCCTGCTCTCAGCGTTTGTTTCTTCATTCCAGTTAAAAAAAAAACAAAAAACAGAAGACAAACGCTTCTGCCTGTGCTGTGCTGTGCCCTGGTTAGGTAGCTTTGGATTAATTACCAGCTTTTTCCTGACTGAGGGGGGCGGGCTGAGAGCGTGGTGAGTACTGAACTTCATTTGTATTTATTTTGTTGGTGCCGCCTCGAGTGCCGGTCCGGTTGGGAGGGGGGCGTGGTGATGGCGGAAGAGGCTCGTCAGCGGTGTTCACGCTGTGGGAAGCGTCGAACACCGGCGGGCTTGTGCTCAGCGGGGTGCTTAGACGCATCAGCTGAGGATTATGTTTTGCAGGCAGGCGAGGGAGCCAGTTCTCGCGTCCGTGAAGCGCGCTCGGCGTCCCCGCCCCTCGCGGTCGGCTCGGCCTCACGGCGTGGTATTGCCACGGCCGAAGGGGGGTCGGCGGAGGGGGGGGAGTCGGAAGTGCGGGAGGGCGCAGGGGCTCTGCTCTCCGGCGCCGAACAGGGGGGAGCTTCAGCGGGTGGCCTTGGCTCGTTCACCCCGGAGTTTGTTATGTTAATGCATAAGGCTTTCATGCTGCAGTGCAGTCAGCCTGCTCCTCCGGTCTCGGTGAACTTGCCGGTGCTGGCTGTGCCCCCACCTGTTCTTTTGAAAGTGGATGCGGGGGAGACGGCGAAGGGGGATGGTTCTCCTGTGAAATCGCCGATATTTAAAAAACGCAGGCTTGCGTCCGCGGACGAGCCTATGGTTGTTTCCCCTTTTTCCCTTCCAGAGTTGTTGGAGGAAGGTGAGGTAGAGGAGTGGGAAGAGGAGGATCCCCAGTGTAGAGAAGTGGATGACCCTTCCGCGCTCCGTCTTTTCCATCGGGAAGAACTTTCCTCCTTAATTTCAAAAGCTTTACTGAGTTTAAATATTTCTCAGGTGGATTCGAAAGTTTTAGGTAACCCTCTTATGGCAGGTACCCGTAGGCCACCGAAGGCCTTTCCAGTGCATGAAGGAGCTGATTTCGGCTCAATGGGATACGCCGGATGCCGGGTTACGGGTAGCTAAGGCCATGCGGCTTTTGTATCCGGTTGACCCGTACGAACTTGAGAAATTTAAATTGCCTAAGGTGGATGCTCTGGTAGCCGCGGTTACCAAACGGACGACCTTGCCTGTAGAGGGGGGGGTTACATTAAAGGATGCCCAGGATAGGAAGGTTGAATCTTCGCTGAAGTTATCTTTTGAGGTTGCTGCAGTGACTTTGCAGGCCGCAGTCTGCAGCTCGTATGCGGCAAGAGCCTGTCTGCAGTGGTCTCAAGGGATGGCGGATAATTTGATGGAGTCCGGGGGTGCTGTTCCTTCGGAACTGGTTGATTTGGAATCGGGTTTGGCTTATTTAGCGGATTCCTTGTATGATATTATTCGCGCTTCGGCGAAACAAATGTCGCTGTCAGTGGTCTCTCGCAGGTCTTTATGGCTGCGACATTGGGCGGCAGATGCGGCGTCTAAACTTCGTCTTGTGAAACTCCCTTTTAAAGGGGGTTTATTATTTGGGGAAGATTTAGAGAGATTGGTAAAAGATTTTGGAGATACCAAAACCCAGCGGTTACCGGAAGATCGGCCTAGGCCCCCTTTGAAGTCCTCGTCAGCTAGACCTCGTTTCAGGGAGGTGAGGAGGTATAGGTCTGGGAAACCGTTCTTTGGTTCCGCGTATGGTGCCTTTTCTTCGGCTAGACCTAAGGGGCGACAGAGAGGTTCCTTTCGTACGACGAAACTGGCTTCCGGTCAGCCAGTTCGTACCCCGGCCAGTCGCGCTCCTCAATGACGGGGTCTTGGCCCCCTCTGCTTTCCCACTAGGGGGACGCCTTTCGGCGTTTTGGGCAGAGTGGGCCAGGATCACGTCAGATCGTTGGGTGTTGGATATTATTCAAGAAGGGTACAAGTTAGAATTCGCCGCTCCCGTCGCTGATTCTTTCTTGGTATCCCCGTGCAATGGGGCGGCCAAGGGAGATTCGGTCCGCTTAACTCTTCAAATTCTCCTGGATCTAGGGGCGGTAGTACCTGTACCGCCGGAGGAGGTAGGCCGCGGTATTTATTCCCTTTATTTTGTTGTGCCAAAAAAGGGGGGTTCCTTCAGGCCAGTGTTAGATCTAAAAGGAGTCAACAAATTTCTCAGTGTTCGCCATTTCAGGATGGAAACGGTTCGCTCGGTGATTGCGGCCGTACGGCCGGGAGAGTTTCTCACGTCCCTCGATCTCAAAGAGGCGTACCTCCATATTCCAATCTGGCCTCCGCATCAGAAATTTCTGAGGTTTGCGATCCTCGGCCAGCATTATCAATTTCGGGCTATGCCCTTTGGCCTGGCAACGGCTCCCCGCACCTTTTCAAAGGTGATGGTGGTGGTGGCTGCCTTTTTGCGCAAAGAAGGGATTCGGGTTCACCCGTACTTAGACGACTGGTTAATCCGCGCGTCGTCCAGGCAAGAGAGTGTGGCGGTAACGCAACGGGTAATCTCGCTCCTTCAGTCGCTAGGGTGGATCGTCAACTTTCCCAAGAGCTCTCTGTCCCCTTCTCAGTCTTTGGTGCACCTGGGGGTCAGGTTCGAAACTGGCCTAGGAAGGGTGTTTCTTCCCAGGGAACGGGGAGAGAAATTACAGTCTCAAATTCGGGGGCTTCTCGGGTCTCCCAATCCTCGGGTTTGGGATTATGTTCAGGTTCTGGGCTCGATGGTGGCGACGCTGGAAGTAGTTCCCTGGGCTCGGTTCCATATGAGGCCCCTGCAGATGTCGCTTCTTTCTCGGTGGTCCCCGGCATCTCTGGACTATTGTCGCCGGCTCCGTTGGAGTCCTCGGGTGGCTCGCGGCATGCACTGGTGGCTGACCGAGGTTCATCTGTTCCGGGGCATGCCGCTAGCGACGCCGGATTGGGTCGTGATTACGACAGATGCCAGTCTCAGAGGATGGGGGGCTCAGTGCCGGCAAGTTTCCGTGCAGGGAGTGTGGTCCTCGGGGGAGGCACAGTGTTCGATCAATCTGTTGGAACTGAGGGCGATAAGGCTGGCGCTACGGGAGTTTCAGGCCATGATTCGGGACCATCCGATCAGGGTCTTTTCGGACAGTGTCACGGCTGTGTCTTATATCAATCGTCAAGGGGGGACTCGGAGTCCTCAATTAGCCGAAGAGGCGTTGCTGCTGTTTCAGTGGGCGGAAAGGTATGTTCCGCTTCTTTCAGCAGCACACATTGCGGGTCGCGAAAACATTCAAGCGGACTTCCTCAGCAGGAATCGTCTCGATCCCGGCGAATGGGAGTTGTCTCCAAGGGTGTTCGAGCTGCTGGTCCGTCGGTGGGGGCTGCCAGACATGGATCTCATGGCCTCATCCCGCAACACAAAGCGGCCTCGGTTCTTCAGCAGACGGAAAGAGAAGGGCTCGGAGGGGGTGGATGCTTTGGCTCTCCCGTGGCCTCCGAATTCCCTTCTGTATGTATTTCCCCCTTGGCCGATGATCGGTCGAGTCTTACAACGCATCGCTCTCTTTCAGGGCAGGGTGATCCTGGTGGCTCCAGATTGGCCGCGTCGGTCTTGGTACGCGGATCTGATGCAACTCGCGTCGGGCGATCGGTTGAAATTCCAAGTGACTCCGGACTTGCTGACCCAGGGTCCGATCTCCATGGACAATCCGGCCCACTTTGGTCTTACGGCCTGGCTATTGAACGGTCGCGGTTGACTAAAAAGGGCTATTCGGATCAGGTTATTGCCACTCTTCTTCGAGCGAAGAAGATGTCTACTTCTACCTCTTATGCTAGAGTTTGGAGAATTTTTGAGACTTGGTGCGGGAAGCAGAGTATTGCGCCCTTCCAGGCGTCTCTGGCGGCTATTCTCTCTTTTCTACAGGAGGGCGTTTCTAAAGGGTTAGCCTATAACTCGATTAGGGTTCAGGTGGCGGCCATTGCATGTTATAGGGGCCGGGTGTCGCGCTCGTCAGTAGCATCTCACCCGGACGTGGTGCGATTCCTTAAGGGGGTTCACCATATCCGTCCGCCGGTACGGCGCACCTGTCCAGCTTGGAGTTTGAAGCTGGTGCTCACTAGGATGCAGGCGGCGCCGTTTGAGCCATTGGCGGCGACGCTAAAGGATATCACATTAAAGACTGTGTTTTTGGTAGCTATGGCGTCTGCAAGACGAGTGTCGGAGCTGCAGGCGCTGTCTTGCAGGGAGCCTTTTTTGCGCATTTCGGATGCTGGGGTGTCGGTGCGGACGGTGCCGTCCTTTCTTCCAAAAGTGGTTTCTTCGTTTCATGTGAACCAGAGTTTATTCCTCCCGGCCTTTCGGAAGGAGGATTGGGGGGCGCGTTTCGCGTTATTACGGTTACTGGATGTACGCCGTATGATTCTTCATTATTTAGGTGTGACTAACGACTTTCGCCGCTCGGATCATCTCTTCGTGGTATTTGCAGGTGCAAACAAGGGTATGGCGGCGTCAAAAGCTTCGATAGCTCGTTGGGTAAAAGAGGCTATTGCGTCGGCTTATCTCTTGGCAGGGAAGATTGTGCCGGAACATCTTCGTGCACATTCCACTCGGGCATTGGCAACATCGTGGGCAGAGTCCGGTGGTATGTCTTTGGAGGAAATTTGCCGGGCGGCCACTTGGTCGTCGGGAAACACCTTTTCTAAGCATTATCGGCTGGACGTGGCAGCCTGTGCGGAGGCAAGTTTTGGCGCTTCGGTGATTGCAGAGGCGACTTTGGCTTCCCACCCAGTTTTGAGTTTGCTTTGCTACATCCCACTGGTCTCTGGATTCATCTGCTGCTTTGCAAAGGAATGTAAAATTATGTCCTACCTGTTAATTTTCTTTCCTTTAGAAGCAGCAGATGAATCCAGAGCCCCACCCCGATGGTCTCTCTCTCTCTCTCTCTCTCTCTCTCTCGCGATCTCTATCGCTTGTTCGTTGGAATTCTGAGTTCGGTTGGGAGATTGTTGGTGATTATTATTATTAGTTTCTTACATTTCTAATTACAAGATTTTTCACTGGAATGAAGTTTTTTCCTTTGGTTTGAGGCTCATGCTCCTTTACTGGGATGCTGGGGCAATATGCATAACTGATTCAACAGGAGGATCACCAGGCTATAAAGCCAACTGGAAATCAGTTCTCTATCTCCACCTGCTGGTCGATGTGAGCTATATCCCACTGGGCTCTGGATTCATCTGCTGCTTCTAAAGGAAAGAAAATTAACAGGTAGGACATAATTTTACAGTGTTTCCCAAACCTGTCCTGGGGCCTTCCCAGCCAGTCTTGTTTTCAAGTTATCCACAATGAGTGTTCATAAGAGAGATTTGCTTGCTCTGTCTCTACTGTATGCAAATCTCTCTCATGAATACTCACTGTGATAGAGATTTGCTCTGTACTGCATGCGAATAAATATTCATTGTAGATATCCTGAAAATGTGACTGGCTGGGGAGCCCCAGGACAAGTTTGGGAACCACTGAACTATAATTATTGCCATGTCTTTTGCTGTAATAAAATTACCAGCATTCCGTAATAGGATATTACACAGTGTCCTGTCATCCCTCTTTACTGCAGCTGTAATGACAGTGCTGGGCTCTTCTCATGCTAACCTACAGAAGGAAGAGCTGCTTTGCATATTCAATATTTCTTTTTCCCTATACTCTATAGATCAGGGGTGTCAAATGTCTGTCCTTGAGGGCTGCATTCTAGTCGGGTTTTCAGGATTTCCCCAATGAATATACATGAGATCTATTAGCATACAATGAAAGCAGTACATGCAAATAGATCTCATGCATATTCATTGGGAAAATCCTGAAAATCCAACTGGATTGCGGCCTTCGAGGACTGACATTTGACACCCCTGCTATAGATGATGAAATAAGTAAAGAAGCTGGTAGCTGCCTTATAATTAACCACATGTGAAGGTGAGACTATTACATGCACTCACTGTAAAACATCGCTACTCTACTCACCATATACAATGACTAACAGTAGTCTGTTTAAAAATGGCAATTGAAAGAATGTTTTCAGCAGCTTGGTTTTTCTCAAGCTTCAGCCTGTAAGAATACTATTACCTTGTATGGTGAGAGCACCTGCTGATAAAATGGCAAAGATTGTATCTTTGTCCCAAGAGGCTTGCAAATTTATGATACCACAGAAATTGTGCGGTCAAAAGTCATGGTGACAACACACCAGCAACAGAAAATGTGGAGCCAGAAAAGAATACCAGGCAACAGATGAGCAGAGCATTGACAAAATGAAGGATATAAGCGGAATATACATTTTTAAAATAAATAAGATGCAAAGGCAGTTATAAAACTAATTAGAGAGAATCTGGGGCAAAAGCTATTCAAAAAAAGCATCTCTGAGGTAGGTAGAGGTGCAATTACAATCAGCAAGTTATAAGCTAAAGCCAAAAATTATATGTCTGATATCTAAACATTTTAGAGAAAATGGGCAACTGAACAGAGGATGTAAAAGAAAGCTTATTTAAATTCTGGATATGCTGGAAGAACATACTGAAGAAGGTGACAGGTATAGTGTGTGTGTGTGTGGGGGGGGGGGTGCTTTGGCTCTGTGCTTTCTCCCTCTGTAATTGTCAGGGGTTAGCAATTGTGCCTAGTTAGTTACTTACACCTGATGCTTTTGGACAAGACATTGATAGCATACAATGAATTTATTTAATTGACAAAGCCAGGAACCCCAGGTATATGGCTAGTATGCTTAATTTTTTAGGTTGTGACCTTCAAAAAGATGGAATCATAGCTTCTTTTTATAATCATAGCCAGGTTTCAGTAGCCAAGAAGTTAGGAAGAAGGAAGTTCTGAAAGTCAGATGAAATAACTGCTGTATCTTATTTTCTCTTGTAGCTTTCCTTTGAGTCCATGGCGAGTAATGAAACTTTTAAAAAAATTTTAAGTCACCTAATCCAGCAACTGCAACTTAGATGTCATGAAATATTTCAATGTTAATGTACGAAAATTTCCATTGAAACATTAAAATTATCTTTTTAAAAAAATGTACAATATAACAGCATGCCTGCATATAAAAATTTGATATGAGTTTTATTTTTATATGACATTGATAAATTTTGGCCTGCCTATGGTGTTTTGAATAATGATTTGTTATCCCAGGACAAGCAGGCAGCATATTCTTGACTGATGGGTGACGGCACCGACGGAGCCCCGGTACGGACAATTTTAGAGTGATTGCGCTCTAAGAACTTGGAAAGTTCTGGTAGGCCACACCGCGCACGCGCGAGTGCCTTCCCGCCCGACAGAGGCGCGCGGTCCCCAGTTTCTTAGTTTCCGCGGAGCTAAGAAGACGCGTTTTTCAACGGCCGTTGAAATTTTTTTTCTTCGCCTTCCCTCTCGCGTAAACCCTTTTGGCTCTATTGCCTCTTTTTCTTTTATTTTATTGTTGAAAAAAAAAAAAAAAAACCTTATTTTTTTCTTCAATTTGGTTTTTCCCCGGCGGGGCCTACTGCCACCATCGAGGCCTCGGCCTTCAATTTGGCGGAAGCCGTTTTTACTTTCATGCCCCCTCAACCAGGTTTTAAAAAGTGCCAGCGGTGTGCTCGGCCTATATCTCTCACGGACCCGCACAACTGGTGCCTACAGTGTTTGGGTCCTGAGCATCAGGCTTCCACCTGCACCCGCTGTGCCACGTTGAAAAAACGTACTTTGAAAAATCGCCAGATACAACAGCGATTACTTTTCGGTGCCGATATGTCCGATCCCGTACCATCGACACCGGCATCGGCACCTACTTCTTCGACGCCGTGCAATGCCACACCGGCGTCGCACCCAGGTAAGCCGGCTAAGAAGCCTTCCCCGCTGGAGCATCCTCCGGTCTCTATTGCAGCGAGCCCAGTCCTGCCGACCGTGAAACGCCAGCGGAAGCGCTCCGCCCCAATTGAAGTGAGTCCCTCGACCTCGGGCTCTTCATCTTCGGGGCGTCGAGCGGCACCGCAGGTACCGCAAAAGAAAAAGGCGGTACCGGTGCCTTCTTTGGATGAGCGCATTGCTGCCGTCCTCCAAGTGCAGCTAAAGGAGCAGTTACAACAACTCCTTCCTGCTCTATTGGCACCGAACCTTCCGGTGCCGGTCCGGTCTGTACCACCGGTACCGGTAGTAGACCAACCTCTATTATCTGCAGCATCCGCTTCGGTACCGGTCCACTCGGCCTCATCGATATCGATGCCTGTTCTTGCTCTGGAACCGAGAGCCCAGCATCAGTCGGTACAGACTTCGGCACCGGTGCAACCGGTAATGTCTCCTGGTACCGTATCGATGAGGTCGGGTAAGTCGGTGCACAAATCCCGGCACTTGGAACCATCCACCCCAGAGTCCCGAGACCGTAGTTCCCATATCAGGGACCCTGATCTGTGGGGTGATTCTGAAGAGCCCTTTCTGTCTGAGGGTGAATGTTCCTCAGATGAGGATGAGCCTGCTGTGCCTGACCCATCCTCTCAACATGAATCCACATCTTTCACTTCTTTTTTGAAAGACATGTGTGACTCTCTATCCATTCCTTTGGAGGCTGAATCTAAAAAGTCTAAAGCCTTTTTAGATGCCCTTGACTTTGATCAGCCTCCAAAAGAATTTTTGAAACTCCCTCTTCATGACATCTTGAGGGAAACTTTCTACAAAAACCTAGAAACTCCCTTAACGATTCCAGGAGCTCCCCGTAAATTAGATTCATTGTATAAAGTAATTTCTATTCCTGGTTTTGATAAGCCCCAGCTTCCGCATGAATCTCTGCTTGTGGAATCTACTCTTAAAAAGTCCACAGGGGCTAGTGTCTATGCTTCTGTACCTCCTGGCAGAGAGGGCAAAGCCATGGATAAATTTGGTAAGAGGCTCTACCAAAATGCAATGTTGGCTAACAGATCTGGTAACTATGCTTTTCATTATTCGTTTTATCTTAAGCATCTTCTTACCACCATGGCTTCATTTGAAAAATACCTTCCTCAGCGCAAACAGCAAGCTTTTCATCACTGCTCGTCTTCTCTGTTTCAACTGCGTAAGTTCATGGTTCGGTCAATTTATGACACTTTCGAACTTACCTCCAGAGCAACTGCGATGTCTGTAGCCATGCGTCGCCTTGCCTGGCTTCGAGTATCCGAGCTTGATGTTAATCATCAAGATCGGTTAGCCAATGCCCCATGCCTGGGGGATGAGCTCTTTGGGGAATCCATGGACTCAACCACTCAAAAGCTCTCTGCACACGAAACACGCTGGGATACCCTGCTCAAAACTAAGAAAAAACCTCCTCAGACTCGGCCTTTCAGACAGCAATCGGCTTATCAACGACGCTATGCAGCTCGCCCATTGCCAGCAGCTCCCCAGCAACCCAGGCGTCAACGTCAACAACAACGTCAGCCTCCCAGGCCACAGCAGCAGCAACCTGTGAAGCCACCTCCACAACAAAAATCGACACAGCCCTTTTGACTGCATTCTCCAAAGCATAGCCAGTGTTCCAATTTGTACCCACCTACCTCAACCTATAGGTGGTCGTCTCTCTCTTTTCCTAAGCCGGTGGGAGTTTATCACTTCGGACCAATGGGTCCTCAACATCATCCACCACGGCTACTCTCTCAACTTTCAGACCCTTCCAGCTCAAAGCCTGCCAAAAGAGTCTGCTTTGAACACTCCTCAGTCTGCCCTCCTTCTTCAGGAGGTTCAATCCCTCCTCCTTCTAAATGCTATAGAGGAAGTTCCTCTAGATCAGCAGGGACAAGGATTCTACTCCCGTTACTTTCTAGTCCCCAAAAAAACAGGAGATCTCAGACCAATCCTAGATCTTCGCGATCTCAACAAATGTTTAGTCAAGGAAAAATTCAAGATGCTTTCTCTGGCCACTCTTTACCCTCTTCTCAATCTAGACGACTGGCTATGCTCCCTCGATCTCAAAGAAGCATACACTCACATACCGGTCAATCTGACCTCCAGACAGTATCTCCGCTTCATGATCAATCGCTGTCATTATCAATACAAGGTGCTACCATTCGGTCTTGCCTCCTCTCCAAGGGTGTTCACCAAATGTCTCATTGTGGTGGCTGCCTTTCTACGCTCTCACCACCTTCAAGTCTTTCCTTATCTGGACGATTGGTTAATCAAGGCCAATTCATCTCAAACAGTGCTCCTGGCCACCAACCAAACCATCCTGTTTCTACAGCTTCTGGGGTTTGAGATCAATCTACCCAAATCTCATCTCATCCCCACTCAGAGACTTCAATTCATTGGAGCGGTACTGGACACAGTCCTCATGAGAGTATTCCTGCCATCCAACCGTCTTCAAACTCTTCAATCTCTATGTCAGCAGGTGCTTCCACAACGTTCCATCTCTGCCAAGCAAATGATGATACTCTTGGGTCACATGGCCTCCACAGTTCATGTCACACCCCTCGCACGTCTTCATCTGCGCACTCCTCAATGGACCCTTGCTACCCAGTGGTCCCAAGCGACGGATCCTTGCTCACGACACATATCTGTGACATCATCTCTTCGTCAGTCTCTACAATGGTGGTTGATATCCTCAAATCTCTCCAGAGGTCTTCTGCTCCATCTACCTCCTCATCAACTAGTCATCACCACCGACGCCTCCCCTTATGCCTGGGGAGCTCATTTGAACGAGTTCCAAACTCAAGGCCCAGGAAAAGAAGCATCACATCAATTTCCTGGAACTCAGAGCGATGTTTTATGCCCTCAAGGCCTTCCAACATCTTCTCTTTCCTCAAGTTCTCCTGCTGTGCACAGACAATCAAGTTGCGATGTACTACATCAACAAGCAGGGTGGGACGGGCTCTCGCCTCTTGTGCCAGGAAGCCCAGAAGATCTGGACTTGGGCCATAAATCACCATCTATTCCTGAAAGCTATCTACATTCAGGGAGAAAAGAATTCCTTAGCGGACAAGCTCAGCAGAATTCTCCAGCCTCACGAGTGGACACTCGATCCTTTCACTCTACAGTCCATCTTCGCTCAATGGGGCACTCCTCAGATAGACCTCTTTGCAACTCCTCACAATCACCAGCTGCCCCTATTCTGCTCCAGACTCTACTCTCCTCACCGTCTGGCAGCGGATGCATTTCTCCTCGACTGGTCCAATCTGTTCCTGTACACTTTCCCTCCTCTGCCTCTCATGTTGAGAACCTTGTTCAAGCTCAAGAGGGAACGAGCCTCCATGATTCTGATTGCTCCGAGGTGGCCCAGGCAACATTGGTTCTCCCTTCTACTTCAACTCAGTTCCAGGGAACCTTTTCTTCTTCCACTGTTTCCTTCTCTGCTTACACAGCATCAGGAGACCCTTCTACATCCCAACCTCCAGTCTCTGCACCTGACAGCTTGGTATCTCTCAGGCTGACTTCTCATGATACTCTTTTGTCTCAGCCCATTCGTTCCATTCTAGATGCCTCCAGGAAACCAGCCACTCTGCAATGTTACCATCAGAAGTGGACAAGATTTTCTTCCTGGTGTCTTCTTTACCATCTTGATCCCACTTCCCTGGCAGTGGAGACATTGTTGGATTATTTGCTTTCTTTGTCTGACTCTGGCCTTAAGTCTTCTTCCATCAGAGTCCATCTCAGTGCCATTGCTGCCTTTCATGAGCCGGTTCATGGAAAACTTCTCTCAGCTCATCCCCTGGTGTCCAGGTTCATGCGGGGTCTTTTCAATGTGAAACCACCTCTTAAAGCCCCTCCTGTTATCTGGGATCTCAATGTGGTTCTTTCTGCCTTAATGAAGCCTCCATTTGAACCTTTGGCTACCTCTCCTTTCAAGTTTCTCACTTGGAAGGTACTTTTCCTTATTGCTCTTACCTCTGCCAGGAGGGTCAGTGAGCTACATGCACTAGTTGCAGATCCACCTTTTACAGTCTTTCATCATGACAAGGTGGTTCTGCGTACACATCCAAAGTTTCTCCCTAAGGTTGTCTCTGAATTCCATTTCAACCAATCCATTGTTCTGCCTGTCTTCTTTCCGAAGCCTCATTCTCATTCTGGGGAACAGGCTCTGCATACTTTAGATTGTAAGAGGGCTCTAGCTTACTATCTAGAGCGTACGAAACCCCACAGATCAGTTCCCCAACTCTTTCTGTCCTTTGATCCGAATAAATTGGGACGTCCTGTTTCTAAACGTACGTTGTCTAATTGGCTGGCAGCGTGCATTTAATTCTGTTATGCTCAGACCGGACTGACACTGGAAGGTTCTGTCACGGCCCATAGAGTCCGAGCGATGGCAGCATCTGTAGCTTTCCTCCGTTCCACTCCTATTGAGGAAATCTGCAAGGCTGCTACTTGGTCCTCAGTTCATACTTTTACATCTCATTATTGTCTGGATGCATTCTCCAGACGGGATGGACACTTCGGCCAATCTGTTTTGCAAAATTTGTTTTCCTAATGGCCAACCTTCCCTCCATCTCTCTTTTTGTTAGCTTGGAGGTCACCCATCAGTCAAGAATATGCTGCCTGCTTGTCCTGGGATAAAGCACAGTTACTTACCGTAACAGGTGTTATCCAGGGACAGCAGGCAGATATTCTTGCGTCCCTCCCACCTCCCCGGGTTGGCTTCTTAGCTGGCTTATCCTAACTGGGGACCGCTCGCCTCTGTCGGGCGGGAAGGCACTCGCGTGTGCGCGGTGTGGCCTACCAGAACTTTCCAAGTTCTTAGAGTGCAATCACTCTAAAATTGTCCGTACCGGGGCTCCGTCAGTGCCGTCACCCATCAGTCAAGAATATCTGCCTGCTGTCCCTGGATAACACCTGTTACGGTAAGTAACTGTGCTATTCTAGCCTAAGACCAGTAAAACATTTTAGGCTAAGAGTTATTGTTGCTTTTGAAATTAGGTGTACTATATTACATCACACTATAAAAATATTAAAATTTCATATCCCTGATTTATGTTTGTTGCACATCATACAAAAAAGTAGTACTTAACAGATTCTCGCACAAATATATTGTGCTAAGTCCATTTTAAATGCCAGCTGCAGTTCCTTGGGTTCCCATTTTCATGTCAAAGTCGACGCTGTTTCACATTTAATTTTGTCACCATGCCTCTGGATACAGATTCTGGGAGACATGATGTCAAATTTTGATGAAAGTTAAAAGGGTTTCCTTATTTGGTCATTTAAACAAAATACACAGCAGAGCTTGCAACCTTACTTGACCAGTAGACCACTGTGGCATTATCTTACCTTTTCCATTCACAAATTCAGCTCTCTTGGCACATTTTAATTTTTTCCCAATTGTTATCCTCACACTTATGAGGACTTGGTGGGTGGGTGTGTTAGCAAAAATAAGGTAGATAATGAACAGTCCAATGAAAGAAAATGTCGGTTTGTTCCTAAAATGAACTTATCAGGTTTTTTGTGTAACACCCTTCAATTATCCCAAAGTTACACCCTTCACCTTGGTTTAAAACAAAAACCAACCCATGGGGGGAGTCCCTTGAGAACGGTCAAGCTAGGGAGATTAATTTTAAGTAGAATAGTGGGCTAAAATAAAAGGTGTTAAAGATTGGTTGCCTTACTTTGTTAGGAAAGTATATAAAAGTAAGGGGGGAAAAGAGATCAGGGATAAAGTAGTACAAAGGATTTGTGCGGGAGAACAGGGAAGAATATATTTAGTAAAGTTGAAGGAAGCAGGAAAGGGAATCTGCATGCCAAACAAAGTGGTAAGACTTCTTAGATACGTAAGTAAAAGGAAGGACAGAGATGGATTTAAAACAGGGAAGAATTGTGTAGATTAGAAGATGTGTCCCCCTTCCCCTATAAAGCTAATAAATTACACCAAATGTTATATTTATAAATCTTAATTCCAGGAGTTGGAGCAAACAAGAATGGGTCATTGGCTGTATGGAAGTGGTTCTTTATGTGCTTGCTGTGTTTCTCTGTCGTAGGGTTACCATATGGCCCAGAAAAAGGAAGATGGACTGAGATATCTGGGTTTTACTGCCATTGCTTTCAATGGAAGTAAACCCCTGATGTCTCAATCTTTCCTTTTTTTAAATCCATATAGTAACCCTAGTCTGTCAGCTCAACTCTTGCTGTGTTTTTAGGTAACAGTAGTAGCTATGTGCCTGCTGCACTTCAGTATATAGTGAGAAAATATGAAGTGGGAGGAGCAGATTGGAGACTTAAGATCAGTAGCTACTTGGGGGCCTGGACCACTAATAATAGATGGCTCATGCACATTCCTGCCTGTGCTGAACAGCAAAGATAGGTGATATTTTGTGAAGGGAGGGGTATACGGAGGGCCAGATTCTCAAAACTTTAATGCAGTCGCTAAACTGGTTTCTAATGGTTTAGCATGCCTGCATTTTAGCGGTGGATTATCAAAACGGCTTATCTCTGTCTTTAGTGAGCTTTCTAGCAGTCTCCGACACTGCCATGCAAATGGGCTGTTCAACATTAAAATGAATACTCTGGTGGACTCTTTAAAATTAGAAAAAGTATATAATTGGTTGAATTCGAATAAATTAGCATTAAACATCAATAAGACTAAATCCATTTTATTTAATTGGAAAAAAGACATCTCTCTCATAAACCCATTCCTTCTCCATAACATACCTATCAGTATGGAATCTTCAATTAAAATTCTGGGGGTAATATTCGACGAAAACCTCTCTTACCACGAACATGTTTCTTCTATCGTCAAAAACTGTTTCTTTAAATTACGTCAGATTAGAGCCATTGCCAAATTCCTTTATCCTTCTTCTTTAAAAATCCTGATACATTCATTTATCATCGCAAAAATTGATTACTGTAATGCTCTATTCTTAAACATTACCCAAAAAGAAAAAAGGAGACTCCAAATTGTCCAAAACACCGCAATAAAACTTATCTATAACAGTAAAAAATTTGATCATGTATCACCTTTATTGATAGACGCACATTGGTTGCCTGTTAGCCACAGAATCCTGTATAAATTGATGTTCCTAATTTTTAAGACCCTCAAATCCAGTGAACCACTATTCATATCTAAATCATTGATCCCATATAATCCCCAGAGATCTTTACGTTCATCTGAGTTAAATTTATTATCAGTCCCTTCATTAAAAGTTATCGGAACTCGAAGAGCGGACATCTTCACTGTTGCAGGTCCAAAATGGTGGAACTCTCTTCCCCAATATATAAGAATAGAACAAGATATTTTAACCTTTAAAAAACTTTTAAAATCTTATTTGTTTAAGGATGCCTATGACCTTTAAGAATTTTAAATTATTTATTTTGTTTTAATTAATATTCACAAAAGTGCTTTGCGATTTTTACCCTACCTTTTGTCTTTTCCTCTTTCACATTCCCTAATTGTAACTTCACCCCCTTTCCTTCTTGTCATGTTAGTTATTATTGGATTAATAAGTTTAAACCTGTTTTATTATATTATGTACATCGCCTAGAATTTCTGTAATAGGCGATTTATCAAGACCTAAATAAACTTGAAACTTGAAACTTGAAAATCGCTGAGCCATTTTCTATGATCAGTGTTTGCTTTTAGAACACAAATCAATGACTGGTCCAGGGGTGCCGGTACAGTTGAGGGGCCTTAAACAACCTGGGCCAATCAGAGCCTTAGGCCTCTCCCCGGTGCATCCCAGAATGCACTCGGGAGGGGAAGGCTCATTTTGAAGAGGCGGGCCAGCTGACCGGAGACAGTAGGCATCCCTCCAGTCAGCCAACTAATTCAAGGTAAGGGGGAGAGGGGTCGGAGGCAGGGGGGGGGGGTGTTGTGTGGCAGCAGGAGAGAATGGGCATCTTTCCCACTGCTGGGGAGACAGGCCGCTTAGCGGCGGGAAAGACTGGGCATCTCTCCCGCTGCTGGGGGGTGGTTGCTTGGGCATCTCTCCTACTGCAGGTGGGGGGTTTGTTTGCGGTGGGAGAGAATGGGCTCCTCTCCTGGGGTGGTTGCTTGGCAGGAGAGAGTGGGCATCTCTCCCACTGCAGGAGGCGGTGTGTTGGTTGGCAGCAGGAGAGATTGTAACACTGGAACCAAGACTTCTCAGAGTAAATATCCAAAGAAGAAGTAAGAAGAGAATAAAGTAAATGCATTTATACATACACTCAGATATGTGTAATCTGACCAAGAACCATGGCTTCTGTAGCCAAACCCACTGTCCCATCACTGTGTATGACCATAATGCTAATTATATTGGGGTGCTTCTTAAATAATAAAAGTATCTGAGTGTATGTATAAATGCATTTACTTTATTGTATCTGAATCTCTTTTTACTTCTCCTTTGGATATTTACTCTGAGAAGTCTTGGTTCCAGTGTTATATTGTCATTGAGTTTGACCTCTCAGCCCTGCATTCTTTCAGAGCATTTTCCTCACCACCTACTATTTTTGACTTAGCAGGAGAGATTGGACATATCTCCCCCTGTTGGGGGTAGGGAGTGGGGGGTTTGCATTTATTCTGCACATGTGCCCAATGCTATCACCAGCCATGGGCACATGCAAATTTAGTGAGTTTTCACTACCCTCTGTCAACCTAATTTGTTTTTTAATGTGGTTTTTGGAAAATCTAGGCCTGAGTGAGCCCCAAAAATGGACTTCTGGCTATGTCCCTTCATGGAATGATGCACCCCCTTAGTAATTGGTGGCTTAAATCGATACTAGAATGGCTTCATTAGCAGCCTGTTGTTTTTTAATAAGCTTTTTGAAAATCAGCCTGAATCCCTTCATTCTACCTTTGAGAGCTCCCAAAATTGGACTTCTGGCTATGTCCCTTCATGGAATGATGCATCCCCCTAGTAATTGGTAGCATCCTGTGCACTATCAGCATGTCAAATGAAGTACAGTAAATTTTAGTTCTTTTTAGCAACTGAACCTACAGCTTCTGTGGCCTAGTGGTTAGAGCTGCTGCCTCAGCACCCTGTGAGTTTGATCTCAGCAAGTCACTTAACTTTCCATTGCCCCAGGTACTACAGTTAGATTGTGAGCCAGTTGGGACAGATAGGGAGAATACTTGAGTATGTGATTGCTATTCAATGTACTAAAATGCTTTGGGTAAATCTCTTTATGAAAAGGCAGTTAATAAATCCCAATAAATAAATTTTTTCTTCTGTACTGCATTAATCCTACCCTATCATTCTCTTGTGTTACCTATATTTGCTCATATCCACAAGATGGCAGTGTTACCTCACGTAAGTTGTTCAGGACAAACCTGGGAGTAGAGAATGACATGGAGACAAATTTTTCCCTGTCCCCACGGGAACTCAATTCCCGTCCCCTTGAGTTATTTTCCTGTCTCTGCCCCATTCCTGCAAGCTCTGTCCTCATCTGCACAAGCCTCAAACACTTTAAAATCATAGGTGTTTGAGGCTTGTGTGGTTAAGGCAGAGCTTACAGGAATGGGGCGGGGACAGGACGGAGAAATTGAGTTCCTGCGGGGATCAGGAAAATGTCCCTGTGCCATTCTCTACCTGAGAGCTCATGGCCCACTTTGGACCCATGATTCGTCTTGACAGAAAACTGGAAATGGGTTGCCCTTGGCTTCTGTAGCCCACAACACCTGATTTTCTCTTTCATATACTAGTCTGGCCTTTCAGGGTGGACAGTCTTGGAATGTGAATAATTTCTTCTTTGCTTGCTATTTATTAAGAATATACATAATGGAAAATACACTAAGAGCAGTGTTATAACTGACAGGATACAAGCTTGTGTCTTACGCCTTTATTTACTGTACAATAGCGATCCTAGAGAATGTATGTTGGACATCTGAAGCCAAAAGGGCAAAATCATTGGGTACAGAAAATGCTTGTTCCCACCCCCTACAATTTTTACCTAAAATTATCATCGCCACATCTAGTAAAGGAAAATATCTCATTAAGCGTCCATGTCAGTGCATTTCACTCCTACTTTGCATAAACAGATACAAAGTTAATATTTGTTAGTTTCAACCTCCACAATCCCCCCTCCTTAAGCTCCCAGATTGTGCTTGGTACTGATTTGGGAGGGATGTTCCTTTAAAGAAACATAAGTCATTTAAGCCATAGCCTATAGGAATTTACTAAGTAGAAATCACCATCTAGTATCCATTCTTCTATCATACTGTAGAACCCACTGTAATCCTTTATAATTTCCTTCTTGTTCTTTGTATAAGAAAACAAATTGCCGGTTGTTTTCTCTTAAGTCTTTTGTTTAATGGTTATTTTTATGCTGCCTCACTGCTTTAATACCTCACTGACAGCTAGCTCTAAGTGTTAAAGTAGGTATTTGAAAAGTTGACTTACAGTATCTTATGCCTTCTAAAGTAGAGAAGGAATAATGTTATCCAGCTACAAGCAGGGGTGTCCAACCTGCGGCCCCGTGAAGTATATAGTACAGCCCCGGTCGAGGGCGATGCAGTGTTTTCCTCTGCTGCTCCCAAGTGTTTATCGTCTTGCCAGCTCCATCCTCTGTCTTGCTGCAGCATTTGCGCAGCCCCAGAAACATTTTTTCCGGCCAATGCGGCCCAGGGAAGCCAAAAGGTTGGACACCCCTGAATGTAAACTTGATGCACTGGGAGAAAAGTAATCAGAGATAGCATTGAGTTAGTGGCAAAGCTGGACTTAAGTCTTGGGCGCAGATTGATAAAATGACTTGTACGCTGTTATACAAGCGAATCAATAATGCCATTGCCATAAGCTTCCTGTAGCCACATCATTCCTTTGACTGTGTTATCAGGTTTCCCATGCTGTACTCTCTTTATTTCACAAGAACTCAGATATTACTGTATGTTGTGTGCATATCCCTTTTCTGGCACACTTCTATTGAAGAGCAACATGAATCCCTCTGCGTGTTAAGGAACAAATTCCGTAGGATTACTACTACACTGTAGAGGTGTTATAATGGTGGAATTGCTTATAATTTGGTCAGTATTTGGACCTCCTTTTGAGATAACATGGATTAATTTTTAAAGTCCTTAACTATCTTGCACCCCAATATTAGTGTTATATGGGGAATGTTTCTAAAGTGCTACTTGAGGTATGCAATTCAGTACAGACATTGGTTTGTGTGGATCATTGGGTCTCTTTGACCTCCAGCCATCAATGCAGTGCTGCATTTTTTTAAACTACCCCAGATCCTGAAGTGGCCTTGCATGTATTTTGTCATAACACCTTCCTAAATAAGCTACACATGCTTTCGTATTTTATTCTTTCTGTATAAATGGGTTTTGTTTTAATGCTTTATCAATTTAGTACCTATCAGGTAATTTAAAAAATGGCTTTTGTCAAGAGTGTTTTGTCCTATGAAACATAATCATTCAGGAACATGCAGGAATCAAAAGAAAATGTCAAGATTACACATAGCACTGTCTTATTACAGATAACACAACAATTAGTTCCTGCACATTTCTCTTGCCTCCTGGCTACTGCGCACTTCTGTACTCCTTTCAATGCAAAAAAATATACGAACTATAGAATAATGGCTAAGTGGGGACTGTCAAATGAAGAACTGCTGGTGATTTTAGAGGAGCTAATGATGTAGACAGTAATCACGAGGACAATATTGATAATTTGAGCTGGAATGAAAGTGATGTCGACTCCAGTGCTGTGTCAGATTCCAACACTGAACTATCAGCAAGTGAGTCAGATTTTGAAGAAGAGCATGATGGTGACAATATGCAAATTGTAGGAAAAGATGGTGGTCAAGTAAGGCAAAAGCTGTAAGAACTCCAGTGCAAAATATTGTCTCACAGAGAGCAGGACTGAAAGGGAATGGGCATAAAGCACATACGCCCCTGAAATATTTTGAGTTATTTTTCGATGAATCTATGATATTAGAAATTGTGGCATGGATGAACCAGAAGATTGAATATGTGACAACCAATTACCCAAGCAATCCTGGATTTGCATACAATAAAAATGTGACTGAAGTTGTGCACTAATAGGAATTTTCTTGTTCTTGGGTGTTACAAAAAGCTTGAAAGGAAGTAGTGCAAGCATTTGGGCCAAAGATGGTACAGGGAAGCAAATATGTATAGCACCAATGAGTCGGAAGTGTTTCTTGTTTCTTCTGTATTGTTTACACTTTGACGATTCACGAGAGAACAGTAAAGAGTCAATAAGATGGTGCCTATTTGAAACATATACAAAAAAATTTGTCACTGCTTGTGAAGCAAATTACATTCCAGGACCAGTCTGCACAGTTGAAGCTCTCCTTGGTTTCAAGGTAGGTGTTAATGACAATACATACCAAATAAACCGGCCCAATACAGCATCAAGGTGTATGTTCTGGCTAATAGCAAATCCTTCTACTTGGTTTGTTCTAAAATTTACGTGGGAGCTGGTTCTCATGCACCAGGATTGCCAATGCCAACACAAGGCCACCAGTGTGCTCGACTTTAAGAATAAATGGGACATCCACGTGGGATCCCTACGAGGGTCGAGTTAAGGAACTAGGTCATTAGCACTCAGACTTAATAGGGTGGGTCAATGGAGTGGGCAGACTTGATGGGCTGTAGCCCTTTTCTGCCGTCATCTTTCTATGTTTCTAAGCTGTCCTGGATTTGATTCAGACAGTCTCAGGAACAAATGGAAACATAACCATTGACAGTTATTATACATCCATTTCATTGGCCATGGAACGGAATTCTGAAAATCTCACTCTGATTGGCATGATGAAAAAAAACAAACAAACTGTGCATACCACTGAGCTGCTTGGTTAAAGCATGAGGGAACAATGCAATATGCCTTTGATCACACAAATAATTTCACCTTGCTCCAAAGCCAAACAAGAGGGTAGTCTTCCTGTCCACGATGCATTCAACAAAGAATACAGGAAAAGAAGAAATAAATTTGTTTTGCAACCAGAAAAAAGGTGGTGTGGAGAGCCATGATCAAAAGTGTGCCTTGTTATACCACGGCGAGGAAAATAAATAATTGACCAATGGGTTTTTTAATGGAATGTTTGACAGCGTCAAAAATTATTGAAGGAACTGATGATTGTTTTGATTACTCTGCGTGCTCAACACCGATTAGGAGTGCAATAAACATCACCAGATGTGAAACATGTCATTAGCAGCTGTGGAATATTACCAGTGGTATCCTTAGTGGGCCCAAGTAACACCCAACATTTTTCAGTACAGTGCAAGAAAAAACTTCATTTGTCCCAGATCGAAGGACAAGAAAACAAAATTCGCATGTACTACATGCAATAACTTTGTAAAGATCACAGCAAGTGGATTTGCAATCAGTGCTAGGAATAAAATTGTAGGCCTAACAAGAAGAAATATAATCAGAAAGTCAAACTTGTAATATTAGAAAGTATTTTAGTTGTTTTTTAAATCTTTTTTTTGTATCGTTTTGTAATGTAGCTTCATGTCTTCAGGAAAAAAAATATTGAAAACATTTCTGAGGTAGTTTCAATTTGTAAGTTTCAATACTTTTTGTTTCTTTTTCAATGTTATAATGAGAAACATATCCACAACGGTGTTCTAAAACATTATTAATGCAACAAAATGTTAATAAAAATCAGTTTTTATTTTGTAGAATAGTGCCTTTTATATGACAGGGTCAAACAGCCTCATCTCGTACAGTGAAAATAATTACAGTACATTATCAGTACCATGGGGTCCATCTCTCACTTTTGACAGCTTCAAGTCTATCTACAATTTCAATTTACCTTACAAATTCTTCAAATGCCTTCTTGCCTTTTCCTTCCTCAGTTCCCTCTCTTACTCCAACTGCAGTTCTGTTTCCCTCTAAATCCCACCCCTCTCTCACTTGCACTCTGAATTCCCTCCTTGGCCCCCATAGTCTGTCATCTCTCTCCACTGGCTAAGAATCTCTTCCTCTATCATTTCCCCCCCCCCCCCCACTTGCTGGTCTAGCATCCATGTCCCTTCACCCCGCCCACCACTTCTTTTGCATACACCCTGAATCCCTTCCCAACTCCCCATAGTCTGGCATCTCAAATTCAAGCATCTCTTCCTTCTCACCCCTTTCTTGCCTGGGTTTCCTTTTCACCCCCCTTTCCCCTCTACATACGGGTCCAGCATCTATGTCCCCTTCTCTCTTCTCCCACTTGCAGTGCAGCATCCAAGTCCCGTCCCCTCTTCTCCCCCCCCCCAAACTTGTAGTCCTGCATCTATGTCCCCTCTCCTCCCTCTGCAGGTCTAGCATAAATGTCTCCTCCTTCCCTCCCCCCACTTCTTCTCCCCCCCCCTCCACTTGCAGTCCAGGATCCATGTTCCCTCCTCTCCTTCCCCTCCTTTTGCAGTCCAGGATCCATGTTTCTTCCCCCTTGCAATCCTGCATCCATTTCCCCCCCCCCCCCCAAAAAAAAAATATAAATAAATAAAAAAAATTGTGGTCTAGCATCTATATCCCTCTCCCCCACATGTGCGTCTGGCCTCTGACCAATCCCACCCCTACCTGTGAGATCAGACATATCTGTAGGCCTCCCAATGCAGCAAGTAGAGGCAGCACTGTGAATGGGCTACTAGGGCCTTCCCTCTACAGTAAGTGATGCGGTAGAGGGAAGGCTCTGGCAGGGCCCGCTGCAAGCAGCCTTTCCAGCATTGTCTTTGGTGGCTGGCAGCCGCCACTGCTGCTGCTTCCTTAGGAGGCATGCAGGTATGTCTACTCTCATGAAGAGGAGGGGTGGGGTGTTGGAGGGAGAGAGGCCAGACCCATCTGGGGGAGGAGGAGGGGCAGAACAGAAGGTTTTTGCAGAATTCTGTGCTGTGCAGTTGTGCAGCATTTTGCCAGGAGTAATATATGATACAGTCAGCTTATTCCATATGAGCTAAGCTGTGGAATTGCTTAAGGCAGGGCAGATCCCTGGAACATAGGGCATGGGCATCATCCAGAAGTTTTAGACTGAGAGGTGTTTACTGCTGCACATTATCATAAATGCTATCTAGGAGCTCACTTGGCTTGCTAAGCCATTCACCACGCTGTTATTTTCAGTTGTCATCCATAAGGCTTGCCTGTATATGGTATATTTTGGACCCCTGAGGAAGGAGTGTTTCTTTGAAACACGGACCGTGTCGGGTCTGGGGTGGGTTCACCAACCCTTGTGGATACAAACTATTTTATGATTATATTTATGATTTTATATATGTTTGTTCATTAATGACTTGGCGTCTTGTACACCAATCCTGCCGGTTTTTCTTTTGTTTCTCGATTCGATATAGCACTGCAGTTTTGTTGGATTTTTTTTTTTTTTTTTTTGCTTGTGTTTGAAACACCGCTGCAATCCCAAGACTGGTTTTACATAAAATATGCAGGTACTTTTTTCTGTCTCTAGTGAGCTCACAATTTACGTTTTTTGTGTACCTGGGCCAAAGGAGGGTTAAGTGACAAGTGAGGTGAAAAGCTGTGGCAGGGAGCAGTCCTTGGGTGCAAGGCTGCACACACGCTACAGTACTTGATAACAGTGTGAATAACAACAAGGGCTCGTTTCCCTTCAGAACAGAAGACAGGGACAGTCTTTTCAGCTGCAACAATGTGCGTCTCTACATCCGCTCTATACATACACCTGTATCGTACCTCTCGCTTCGGGGGACATGGAGAGTTTGCAGAAGATCCCTTACATTCCAGGCGTTATTGGACAAGGGACAAGGAAACCTGGAAACCAGCAGCCAATGGGCGATCTGGATCCTGTTTAAAGAGCTGCGCATCCCTGCCCCGCATGCCGTGACAGTTTGGGGCTCGATGGGCAGCGCGTTAATACAAGGCGGCAGAGCCTAGGCACTTGGGTGCAGGAAACCGGAACTAGACGTCTTTGATCCTGAATAAGCGCCCCTTGGATTGGAAGTGGCCTTTATTGACATCCTTCTACATCTTGGGATTTTTGAGGGGGTGCAAAAGGTAAGCGGAGATCTGTTTTCTTGAAAGTGTGAGAGATTTGCAGTAAGCTATTCGGAGTTAATGGGATTTTTTTTTGCAGATGGTTCAGTAAGAGCTAAAACAAACCAAGAATCATCCGAAGACGATGAGCACACGATGCTCCTTATTACAAAGTGAGATACTGAGAAGCTGTTTCAAGGAGAGCGAAGCTCTAGAAACCAAAAGTAAAATTATAAGTAGCGTAAACGATCCTATTCTGAGAGCAGGGCAGCACACGTTTACTTTAAAGTCTCTCATGTAAAAGTACACCCAGGACTCGGGATGCAGAGGAAAAAAAACAGTCCCTGAAGAACCGGAGCTTTCTGACGGGGGAGCAAAACAGAGCTGGTATTGCTGCTATTAAGGGGAACTGGATGGAATCTATTTTATTGCAGGAGACATTCACATAAAAATACTGCAGAAAACACCTAGTAGAGGTAATGTGATCCATGCAAAGTTACGTCCCCTCTGCTAAAATGTGTTTTCTTCTGTATTTTTATATGGACGTGTCTTGCAATAGAATAGTTTCCATCCAGCTCCCCTAGGAGCTACCCTTATTAGCAGCACTCAGATGCTAACTTTGAACAGCTCTGTACAGGCACACATGACTTATTCTCTCATACACCACCTGTCACTGTAATTCTGTACCATGCTCCAGAGCCCCAGCTGCTTTAGGAGCTGCACTGGAAAGTTGCCCCTACCCTCACCTTGTACCTCTATTCTTAGACAACTGGGCAGAAAAAGCCTATTTTTCTTTCTTTTGGATTTATGGCACTCCTTTTCAGAAGTAGTTCAAAGCAAGTTGCATTTGAGTATTTTTCCCTGCCCCTAGTGGACTTGCAGTATAATCCAAGTTTGTACCTGAAGGAATGGAGGTGAAGTGACTTTCCCAAGGCACAAGGCTTGTTAGTAGGATTTGAACTCTGGCTTTTGTGATTTCCAACCTGCCACTCTAATCTCTATCTGCACCCGAGTCTGCTGGGACATATACCCTTTCATTCTATAACATGGCACCTAAATTTATTCACCAATGCATGTTTAAATTTATAGAATACAAGCCCTTATGTGAGTAAATGCTGAGAGCTCAGCAGTATTCCATAAATGATGCATACAACTTGCTTAGGGGGTTATAAAGGGATGGCGCATGGGCAGGATCAAATTTTACACATGTAACTTGGCCTACCTATATTATGCACTAAATTGTTGCACCTAGATGCACCCACTTATACGTCATTGGCATGGCATAAGTAGGTGTGGCTCATACAGGTTTACACTAGTATTCTATCATGGAATCTTGCTGTCCAAATTCTGTTATAGAATTTGCGCTCTGTGCACTGCATCCAGGATGCATAAACTGCGACACCCAGTTATAGAATTGTCCCCTATCCTGGAAAAGAAAGTGAGTGCTGTAGGTGGGGACTTGGGTAATCATTGGTTCTATGGATGGTGCATTCTAGATGAGTGCTCAGGAAAAGGAGGCAATTCAGACTTGTTTCTTTCCCAAGTGCTTCCTGTTTCTGGGGTCTGGGGATGCCCAGGTATTTTGAGGATTCTACAGTAATCTTCCCTATTTTGACTGAAAAAAAAAAAAAATTCCAACAGGAAGGTCAGGACCATCATGGGATAAAGCAGCTAGTGCTGTGGACATCAATTTTATGACTGGTCTGGACGGGGTCCCTCCAGTGGCATAGTAAGTGGCTGGAGGACACAGACCGCCCTGGGTGTTGTATTTGGGGGGGGGGGGGCACCAGTGCCTCTCCTTATCTCTGTCCCCGCATACCTCTTTAAATGTTCACCATCACGAACAGCATCTTCCACTTGCTGCTCACACTGGCATTGGCTCCCTTCTGCTGTCACTTCCTGGCCACGGGACCAGGATGTGACATCAGAAGGGAGCCGAAGCAGGCACATGCAGCTAATGTAAGGTGTTGCTTGTGCTGGCAAACATTTCAAGAGGTATGTGAGGGGGAGTGCACATCACGGTGATACCAGATGCCACCACCCCAGGTGCCACTCCCTTGCTACTCATATATGCCTGAGGTATACACAAGTATACCCGAGTATACTCAGATATACTTGTGTAACTGAAGTGAAGTCTACTGCCTTATTCACATTATCACTCCTTCCCTTAGTCCATCTGTCCCCAAATACACTTTCTCTCCCCAGCTCCTCAACTCTTGAATATTATCCTCTCTCATCCACCTCTCCTACCATTTGGATTCTTCCGTTGGGTTTACATCTTGCCCTTTCAGAGCTGTCTCTCCTCTTAGTTGCTTTACACCCCTCACACATTTTCCAGAAGCTTGCTGCTAGCCAAGATCTGCCTGTGGAGGATGCAGGGCCATGTGTGGGGCTTCATTCGCATAAGCACTTGCCTAAGTACATGACCCAGATTGACAACTTTTGGAAACAGGATGCTGAGCTCAGTTATGACTCATTATATTCCCTCTTTACAGAGAGGGTGGTGGATGCTGGAATGCGTTCCCGAGAGAGGTGATGGGGAGGAAATGGTGACAGAGTTCAAAAAAGCGTGGGATGAACACAGAGGATCTAGAATTAGAAAATAATAGTAAATATTGAAGAACTAAGGCAGACTTGCATGGTCTGTGTCTTTATATAGCTATTTGGTTGAGGATGGGCTGGGGAGGGTTTCAATGGCTGGGATGGTGTAGATGGGCTGGAGTGAGCTTTGATGGAGACTTCAGTAGTTGGAACCTAAGCATAGTACTGGGCAGAGCTTTGGATTCTTGCCCAGAAATAGCTAAGAAGAAGAAAATAATTTAAATTGAATCAGGTTGGGCAGACTGGATGGACCATTCGGGTCTTTATTTGCCGTCATCTACTATGTTACTATCTTACAGTCTTAATTCATTGTGCACTGATAGGATGCTCCCACTTATTACTAACCATACGAAAAATAATATTCAAATTTTGGTGGCATTTCAGCTACAGCAACACAAACTCCTTACTGTGTGTAGCAACAAACTCCAGAAGCAGACCAAACAAGATCCAAATGAAAGGTCTTTATTAAAAATACTCCCAGGAACACAAGAATGTGCCCAAACCTGGCCGCGTTTCGCCTATGTGGCTGTGTTGGGACAAACCAGCTGGTGAAATGCATACTAAAAACACCAAAGCTGTATGTACAAATGTGCCTTGGTCCGTTGGGTCTTGTTTGGTCTTCTTCTTTGTTTTGCTACATCGTCGATCTACTGGTCCAGCTGCCTTATTGTTCTCATAACGCACACTCCTTCAAAAATATTCTGAATGCCTATTTAGCAATCCTGCCAATCCAAAACACTCAAAATGACAACTCCACTTAATATAGGAATGTAAATATTACAGTGGGTCCTGGACACCAATACACCTTCTACATGGGGAGCAGGACAAGGGAAACTGCAACAGCTACCCACACATCTCAATCACACATATAGAACAGCAAATGTAGAATAAAGGAACACAAATCAGAAATAGAATTATGTAGACAAAAGCTGAAATAGAAACCCCAAGGAAGTAGACTTTTTGGCCTGGATTCTGTAACTGGCACCATAGTCAGCGACTGCCCATCACGTGCAATCGTGATGGCGCTGGGTACACAATCGTGCCTCCAGCAAAAGTAGGCACTGGAAATGTAGGCTAGGAAAGCCTACCTATGATGTGAATTGTGCCTCCGTAGGCACTTTGAGTCTTCTAACACCACTTCTAGCATTAGCCACGCCCACAATGGCGTTAGGCAGCTTAACGTGTCTACGGACGTGTAATTACGGTGCCAATTTTTTAGGCACTGGTAGGTGTCTTAAAATTCAGTTAAACTTCATTTCAATGGTGTTTGGTTTTTGGTTTTGTTTTTTAACTGAGTTTGGGCACCTACCAGCACCTAAAAACTGGTGCCGCTTAGAGAATCTGGGCCTATGTGCAGTGTAACATGAGAGAGAAAACCACAAATGCATTTATTCCTGTATTGTGCAAAAAACACAAAGATACAAGATGCACATTTTCCAATGCCGAGAAAATAAAATAAATGAAAGAATTCCCACAAAATAATTATTAGGCATAATTATATAATTCTGGAGCTTAAGAGTTTATCAGCTAGACCTACTATGAGCTGATGGAAGCAGATGATTGCTGCGGGGAGGCAGGTCTGTGTGTTACCGTGATGGTGAGTTACTCATATGGTGCTGTTTTATACAACTAGGCTTCTTGAAGGCACATTCAAATTTTGCAACCCCTGATGTAGGCTCTAGTTGCCGAAACATAGTCTCACGTCAGGTCCATGAGAAGGTGCCTGATTGAGTTTTCTAATAAATCTTGGAAAATTCCATAGTGTCTTTACCTATTTTTGTTTTTTTATAAGAGATTTATTACTAATTATGGATCTGGAATTTTCCTGGTTGATGTATGGAGAAAAAATAGGTTATCTTCTCCCTTAATGTGGGCGTGATGGAGTTTCCTTTGATTTATTTTAATGTGGCAAATTTATAATTGTCTCCATTCTTTATGGTTCTGTATAAGAATTGTTTGAAAAATTTAAATAAATAAATTTTAAAAAAAAATCTTGGACAAATCACTGGCTGGCTCTCCTCTGCCTTCTGTTGTTAGCCTATTATCCTGGCCCCACTCCTTGTTTGCTGCATCTTTTTGTGGGAATACTTCACTAGCGTTCTTGCTGGAGGTTCAGCTGCCCCATCCCTTATGCAAATTGACCCCCATCTCCTTCTCTCATTCTCTATGCAGTACCAGTATTTCCTAATCCTCTCTTCGCCTCTTTCACTTTCTCTCTGCCTCTGGCTCCTCCTATCACTCGTTCCCCTTGTTGCCTCCTTAGTTTCATCGTTCTGTTCTTTACTGTCCCGGCCACCCTTTCTCCTGCTTTCTCCCCCATCCTTGCCATCTCCTCCTCTTTCCTGATTTGTAGCTTGCCTTGCCTCCTCAGGGACTGAAACTGGTGTGACTCCTGGATGGGGTGTGTAGCATGTGCTGGCAATTGGGGAGGCTACCTGCCCTTCATATTACAGTAGATCACAGACTTGGTACATATGGTGGCTGTGGAACTCTGCAGGTCCATTTGGGGAGCCAAAGGCTGTGCGCCAGGAACAGGGCTTCTGGTCTGAGTTAAGCTCTGTCCAAGAAATACATCTACTTATTTGTAAGGATGGCCCTGCTGCTAGCGCTGCCTCTGAAACAGTTGCTCTGTTTTATGCGCACAGTGGCTAAACTTCTATGTTGTTCTCACAGTCTTACAAGAGTTCAAGTGATGATGTTTTAATTCATTATCTCTCTTTTAGTATTTTTATGATCTGGCATTCTGTCTGCTATTACTTTTTAATTGGTTTGTCACTTGCAAGGTATGTCTGTCATTCATTGTACAATCAGTGTCTTCACTTGCGAAGCGTTGGGATCCGGCCCTCAGCTGCAGACAAGGGAAAGCACGGAAGACCCATTTTGAAATTTCGAGTTTACGCCCAGCAGTGTCTACTATGAGCTATCAAGACTCAAGGTGAACAAAGCTCTGGGACCAGACAAACTACACCCCAGGGTGCTCAGGGAGTTGAGTGATGTCCTGGCAGAACCGTTATCCGCACTCTTCAATCTTTCCCTAAGTAATGGAAGAGTCCCGTTGGACTGGAAAATGGCTAACATCATCCCGCTCCACAAAAAGGGATGCAAGATGGAGGCTGCGAACTACAGACCGGTGAGCCTCACATCGATAGTGAGCAAACTAATGGAAACTCTAATCAAACGTCAATTGGACACGATCCTGTCCGAGGAGTATCTACGAGATCCCCATCAACACGGATTTACAAAGGGAAGGTCCTGCCAATCCAATCTGATCAGCTTCTTTGACTGGGTAACAAGAAAGCTGGATATGGGGGAATCCCTAGACATCGTGTACTTGGACTTCAGCAAAGCATTTGATAGCGTCCCACACCACAGGTTATTGAACATGATGAATTTGATGGGATTAGGCGACACATTAACTGCATGGGTTAAGGACTGGCTTAGTGGTAGACTTCAAAGGGTGGTGGTAAACCGCACCCCCTCCGAAACGATGAAGGTGATCAGCGGAGTGCCGCAGGGCTTGGTCTTGGGCCCAATCCTATTCAACATCTTCGTAAGTGACTTGGCTAAGGGTCTTAAAGGTAAAATTACGTTATTCGCCGATGACGCCAAGCTATGCAACATAGTGGGCAAGAGCACAACAGACAAAAGCATAGTGCCTGACAAAGGCTTAATATCCGACAGTATGACACATGACCTGCTCCTACTGGAGCATTGGTCAAGGACCTGGCAACTAAGTTTCAATGCCAAAAAATGCAAGGTCATGCACCTTGCTATGAATCAAACATGCACCTTGGCAGCAAAAATCCATGCACGTCTTACACCCTGAATGGTGAGACCCTAGCAAGGACTGTAGCAGAACGAGACTTGGGGGTGATCATTAGTGAAGACATGAAGTCTGCCAATCAAGTGGAGAAAGCTTCAACCAAAGCTAGACAAATCATGGGTTGTATCCGTAGGAGCTTCGTCAGCCGTAAGCCCGAGGTCATAATGCCTTTGTACAGATCCATGGTGAGACCCCATCTGGAATACTGTGTACAATTCTGGAGGCCACATTACCACAAAGATGTGCGTAGAGTTGAGTCGGTTCAGAGAATGGCCACCCGGATGGTCTCATGACTCAAGGATCTCCCGTGTGGGGAACGGCTGGATAAGTTGCAGCTATACTCACTTGAGGAACGCAGAGAGAGGGGGGACATGATCGAGACGTTCAAATATGTCACGGGCCATATCGAGGTGGAGGAAGATATCTTTTTTTCTTAAAGGTCCCACGGCAACAAGAGGGCATCCGTTGAAACTCAGGGGTGGGAAATTTCATGGTGACACCAGAAAATATTTCTTCACCGAAAGAGTGGTTGATCGCTGGAATAGTCTTCCACTAGAGGTAATTGAGGCCAGCAGCGTGTCAGATTTTAAGAAAAAATGGGATTGGCACGTGGGATCTCTTAACGGAAGGAGTTAGGGGGTGGGACATTGGTATGGGCAGACTAGATGGGCCGTGGCCCTTTTCTGCCGTCAGTTTCTATGTTTCTATTTATTATTATTATTTTTTTATCATTATGAAATGTGTCACACAGTGCATGTCAACATTATTCTAGGACTCCTGATGCAGGCTTTTTAGCCAAAATACGGTCCATGTTGAGTCAGACGATGTTACAGTGGACCTTTTGTATAGTTTTAATCAGTGGTTGCTATTAAAGTGTGGTTCATCTGAAGACAAAGCTCACACTGCTCTTTTCCTTTGGTCAAATCTATTGAAGTTCACACAGTGCTGGAAAACAAAGAACAGCTTAACAGGGGACGGCTGCAGTTGCCAACTTCCAAGCAAGATGAGGGAGTGCGGGAGTAGAGAATGACACGATGACAAAATTCATCACCATTCCCGTCCCCGCGGATAACCGTGGGAAACCATCTTCATGTCATTCTTTAAGGAGAGAGGAAAGAATCAGAGTATAATTGGGCACAACCACTGACCCGCAAGCTTTGCTTTGAAGAATGCTGGTGTAGAAGGACCGAGGTTGAAATAGACAACAGAAAATGACATGGGATTATTTCCCGCAGTTATCCACGGGGACGGGGACGGTGATGAATTTTGTCACCGTGTCAGGAGCTGCCAGTGGCTCCTGGGACTTGCACTGAAGAACACTGGGTTGTTTTATTACTGCGGTGATGCCTCAACTCCAAAGCTTTCAACTGTCACTGGACACTATAGTGTGGTGATGAGTGTGGTATATTTGAGCACTTTAGTGTAGCGCAGTGATTCTCAACCCAGTCCGTGGGATATCCCTAGCCAGTCAGGTTTTCAAGATATCAAACAATTAATATTCACCAGGGCCTACCTTTGCTGAAGGCACGATTGTGTACCCAGCACACGTGACTGGCAGCCGCTGATAATAGTGCCAGTTACAGAATCAGGGCCAAAGAGTCTACTTCAATGGGGTTTCCATTTCAGCCTTTGTCTACATAATTGAAAACCAGACTGGCTAAGTGTGTCCCGAGGACTGAGTGTATCCCTGGTGAAGTGTCCTATGTGTGTGTAATGTCTTAACTAAGTGCTGTAGTGTGGTATGGTTTATTTGTGTTCTGTATTTCACCGAGTGTTGTTAAAATGGTGCTGTTCATGCATGTCAGGGCCAGCCCAATCATTAGACAAGACTAGGTAGTTGCCTAGGACAGCAGTTTCTTAGGGGTAGCAAGAGCAGTCAATGCCCTGATAACCACACAAACTCAAAATCCATCGGCATATAGTGTCACCTGCATTTTTATAAGATATTTCATGATTGAGTTTATCAAATTCTTTTGGGTGTGGGGAAGATAGAAAACTGCAAACTAGGGGCCTGGGGGGAGGGGGGGGAGGAGCAGGGGAGGTAACGGGCTCCGATGCATAGTACATTTTGTGTGATATTCTGTGTGTTGTCTCACTGGAATAATTGCATTTCCATGCTCTATTAATTATTGTAACTATGAGACCAGTAATGGTGATTTCTGGCCACTCCCAATAGCAGAATATTTGCTCTAGAGAAGTGGTTATCCCAGGACAAGCAGGCAGCATATTCTCACATGTGGAGATGATGTCATTCATGGAGCCCGGTATGAACATTGTAAAAGTGTACTGTCATTTTAAGCTTTAGAAAGGTTTTAAGACTGCCCACACTGCGCATGTGTGATTGCCTTCCTGCCTGACATCTATTCATGAGGTCGTCCGTTTTTTGTTTTCTGCGGAGTGAAGAACACGTATCTCAACTTTGTCTAATTGTTTGCCTTCCAGCTTCGTATTTTTCCTTAATTCCATTATTTTTTTCTTGTTACTTGTTTTTCTTTTCAATCTTTTACAATTTCAAGTAAATTTATTTATTTTCAATTTTGGGACCTGTGTGTTTTTGTAGCCCCGCTGACGGCATCAAAGGTTTTCCGGCCTTCTTTTCACTCGACCCGTGCTGTTGGTCTTTCCTGCTGGATCTGTTCCTAATCTTCCAGGGCTATATTTAATCCCCCCCCCCCCCCCCCGAAAAAAACCCAACAAAACAAAAAACCCCAACTGAACAAGAAGAATAATGCCTTACCAAACAAATGTTTTTATTTATTTATTTTTTTTTGTTCCTGTGTTTTATATTCTATAAGAAGATATTAGACTTGGAGTAGGGTACCTGGCAGGTTGGACTTCTTCTCTGGTACTGTTTTCTAGTGGTACCAGTGCATCAACTTCTTCCATGGACATCAACATCATCAAGCACCAAGGGCATATCTCGCATTGAGTCTCTTGATGCATGCCTCTCCTCGATGCCATCCATGCAAGTTGTCATTCTGAAACATGCCTCTTCTTGAGATTCTCAATACTTTAGACACCCTGATGCACCTACAGTATCAGCTGAGCAGCATATGGTACCAGTGCCACCATTCCAGATTGCTCGTATGAGTGGTATCGATTCCCTTTGGTACCGGAGAGCATCGACAGTTCATCGTTCTCATCACTAGTATCCCTGGCATTTTCGGCATCGAGTCACTCGTTGAATGCCTATCATCGACGCCATCAGTCATTGATGCAGGTTGTCAGTTTTTTGAAGCACTCTGACCAAGCTTCAACACCTGTGGTACCTATGGTACTGGCTTCATAGTTCTTAGTACTGATGCAGTCTCTCACCATGTGCAGAGCATTTGTCTGGTGAATGGCTGGCCATCAACTTACAATCATTTTAACCCAATGCCTCTATTTTACCTTCGGTACTGACACAGCTTTAGCATCGGTCTCTGGTTAGTACCAATCCATCCTGCTCTGTGTTATTACCTGCATTGACACTCGGTACTGAAGCTTTGTTACCCTGGTACCATCGTTGCTCCTTTATCTTCAACAATAGGTACTGGTACTTTCATTGTCTCCCTTGGTACTAGCCTAACCTTGGCAAAATACAATCTTGTCCTGGAAGTGATAGACCACAATGGCCAATTTATTTATTTGCCCAATTATTTAGCTCATCCTCCCAAAGGAGCCCAGAATGGGTTACAAAGTACATCCACAATATAATCGGGACAGGACAGAGATGACATAATTTACAATACAGACATGACAATAAAACATATACACTAAGCAGCATCTGGTGAGAGTAAGTGCATTGACTCCAGTGCCCACTACTTCGAATGTCAAAGTAACAAAAAGGTGGCATACAAGTCCCCATTCCTTTTACATTAGTCTTGGAAGCCTCCAGCTCCAAGGTCTATGCCACTACACCACCAGGACGTGATGGTTAAGTTTGGATGCCGTCTTTGTCAGACCTATATGTTGGCTAACAGAATTCTCCAATTCAACTACTTTAGGTCATTTTATCTCAAACAGCCAGTGGCGTACCAAGGGGGGGCGGTCCGCCCTGGGTGCAGCCTTAGGTCTGGAGAATGGTCCATCGCCAAGGCAAAGTCAGTCGATCGCAGAGCGCATCCCGGGCTCCATGATAGACTCACTTTGCCTTGGCGATCGACCATTTTCTGGACCTGGCTGGCTGTGCACCCCCCTAAGGCTGCCGTCTTAGAGGAAGTTCGGGCCAGCCAATCACTGCCTGGCTGGGCGGAACTTCCTCTCCGACGGCAGAATTGACATCGGGGAGAGGAATGCTGGTTGGCCTGATGCTGGGAAGCAGAGAGAGCTTGGGGCAGCCGTGGCGGCGGCTTTGAGGCCTGTTCCCCGATGATGGCAGCAGCGGCTTGGTGGAGGGCAGGGAGAAAGAAAGAAAGGGGGCAGGCAGGGAGACAGAAGGGAAACAGAAAAAAGAAAGGGGGCATGAAGAGAGAAAAAAGAAAGGGAGGCAGGGAGAAAGAAAGGGCAGGGAGAGAGGAAGAAAAAGTTGGGGGAGGGAATGAGGTTTGGAGGAGAGGAAGCATACAGGCTGAAAGAAGGGAAGAATGATTGGATGCACAGTCAGAAGAAGAAAGTTCAACCAGAGATTCATGAAATCATCAGACAAGGTAGGAAAAGTGATTTTATTTTCAATTTAGTGACCAAAATGTGTTTGAATTTATATCTGCTGTCTATATTTTGCACTGTCACCTCAGTAACAACTATACAAAAATAGACAAATATACCCCTCCCTTTTTACTAAACCACAATAGTGGTTTGGTTATCCCCTGAGGCACCGTCGGTACAACACCGGCGTTCTCTTCTGATAGTACAACCAGCCTTGGAACGTTGCAGTACTTCTGATCTTGAATCCTCATCAGGACGCCGTTTTTATGCATTATGGGAGCCATTTTGGACTGACCTCGCGCCTCAAACACGCAGTAGAATTCTGAACACGTAACATTGATGCCAGGCTAATTATCTTTCTTTTGCAGGATTGCCCTATGGACTGTTGGGGGGGGAGGGGAGGGCTTGTTGGGGAATATAGTGCTATTGGTGGTTGGATGTTACGGACTGTGTAATGCTGATTTGCTATATGTGTTTTGTTAAAACCAATAAAAAAATTAATTAAACATCTACTACTTTTCCATGGAGCTGTTTTCTAATCTTCAAACACATAATATACTTTCTTTCCACTGGTGGCCATCATGTTCCATCGCCACTATATTTCTCTTCTTTCTTTGGGTATACCCATATTCTCCCTTCACCACAGCCATTAGGATGGCAAATTGGTTTAGGCGCTCATATCACAGAAATGTGTTCCCATGGATTCGAGCTCTACACCTAGTAGCATTCAAATTTCTCTTATGATTGTCAGGTTTTTATCATTTTTCTAATTCTTCACAGCCACCTACATTCTTTAGTGGCCTTGACCTCCTCTCTCACTTCTACACAACCATTTCTAAAGCACTTCTAATGTACGATCACATAACAACAGTACAGTGCAATACTGAGGTCTCCAACCTTGGCACCTTGGGTTGTGAGTTTGGACCCTGAGCTTCCCCTGTGACCACGCTTAATTCACATAGGGTTTCTTCTGCCTCTCTGTTTCTAAAACTTCATTCAGATATACAGTTCTGGTATTAGGATCAACTCTCCAAGGTTCAGATTCCAGGGCACTTCTGGTACATACCGTATATACTCGAATATAAGTTGAAACCCCCCTTTTCCCCCTAAAGGATGAAAAATGGTTGACTCGAATATAAGTCAGGCAGCTTAATATTCAAGTGTCCTGCCCCATCAGGCTCTGCACCAAGCCCCCCTTCCATCCTTCCCTCCCCTGTCAGGCTCTGCACCCAGCACCCTTCCATCCTCCCCTCCCCTGTCAGGCACTGCACCTAGCATTCTTCCATCCTCCCCTGTCAGGCTCTGTACCCAGCATTCTTCCATCCTCCCCTGTCTGGCTCTGCACCCAGCACCCTTCCATCCACCCCTCCCTTGTCAGGCTCTGCACCCAGCACCCTTCCATCCTCCCCTCCTCTGTCAGGCTCTGCACTGTCCCTCCCAGGCTCTGCCCTCTGTCTCCCCATCCCTGCCCTATCTTCTTACCTCTGCCGATCTGGTGGAGGTGCAGTGGGTCCTCTGCCGATATTTGGTGGAGATGCAATGGGCAGGAGCAAGCTTTCTGAACTCTTGCCCCGCTGCTAACTGGCTGCGTGGATCCACTTAGTCCATTTCATCGGCACAAGAATTCGCAGGAGCCAGTAAGGAGCCAGCACCAAGAAGCAGCGCCAAATCGCGCTGCTACCCGTGCCACTGAAATGGACCAACGATCGGCAGAGGACCCGCTGCACCTCCACCAGATCGGCAGAGGTAGGAAGATAGGACAGGGAGGAGGATGGGGGTAGAGCCTGGTCACGGCGGCCTTAAAAAAATTCTGGGAGGGGGCATTGATCCGAATATAAACTGGGACCCCCATTTATTGGCCAATTTTTTGGCCCCCAAATCCCGATTTATATTCGAGTATATATGGTACCTAATTTTTCCCTATCCCAAGGCTATGCATTTTTTTGTCTCATTCTCTTCATGACTAATTTTCCAGCCATCCAGTGACTCCGGACTTTGCTTCCATTGGACTATATTTCTTTCTGGCTTTACTCCTCTTCTGATTGCAGCCACATTCTTGGTTACTCTCTTCATTGCACCTTTCCTACCAATTCTTACAGTGGAAAAAGGTCCTATATCTCCTCATTAGCATTCCAATGTCTGAGCTCTATACTCTGTTTCTCTCGGTACAGTTTGTAGCCTGATGTTTCAAAGCAGAGACATATCCTAAAGGTTCACCGGACTGCCTGACAGTGTGAAGACCTGGGTTCCAATACAGCTTGAACTTTCACATATGTTTTCCAAAATTCGCATATTCTGCTCTCTAGAATTTCCAAACCTTACTGCTTCAGCGGCAGCATTTCATGCTGTCTATTTCCAGTTTACTGTTGATTCAGTCCCTTCTCAACTAGTTCTCTTGTGTTTTCTTTTCAGTATATATTATGAAAAGAACTGCTTCTCCTCTGTTTTTCTTCCATTAGATCTGTTCATATATGACCTAATCTTCAGTCAGATAATCTTCAGTCAGATAATGTCATAGTACAGAACTTCTTTCCTTTTCTATGCTTTTGTTTCTAGTTTCATCCTACAACATTAGTCTATTCAATGGGAACCATTCTTTGTTTTGTTTTATTCCAATTTTTGGGTTTTTCCCTCTCATTTCCTGTCTTTTCAAGGGGAAACAAATGACTTTCTGGGATTTTCTCATTTGGCATTTCTATATGTGCCATTTTTTTTCATTTACCCTTTCTACTTTTCTCCTTCAGTCCTTCTGGCATCTTCCTCGTCAAATTCAGACTCGCTTGCCATTCTGAGGTCATCTCTTCTTGTTAGAGCCTTCCTACATGTTGCTATTCTTACCTTCATACTCTTTCCTCTTTGGGAGGATGGGTTGTATGCTTCTTATTATTCTCATTTCTTTTTCGTCCCTTGCTCTGCCTGTTTGAATAGGGCAATATATATATATATATATATATATATATATATATATATATATATATATATATATATATATATATATATATATATATATGCCTTTAGAGTGGAGACCTTCCTATTTGTGTTTTATTTAGAGGTCAACCTCCATCCCATTTCATAAGCTTGGGAGTCCCACATGTGAGAACATGCTGCTTGCTTGTCCTGGAATAAAGCACAGTTACTTACCATAACAGGTGTTATCCAGGGACAACAGGCAGATATTCTCACATCCCACCCACCTCCTCTTCACTTGAGCATAGAACTGACTACCTCACAAGCTGTCGTCAGACATGCATGCGCGGTGTGGGCAGTCTTAAAACTTTCTAAAGCTTAAAGTGACAGTACACTTTTACACTGTCCGTACCAGACTCTGCGTTTGAAGTCTGCCCCACATGTGAGAATATCTGCCTGCTGGCCCCGGATAACACCTGTTATGATAAGTAAATGTGTTTTCCCAACCCTGACCTGAAGGACCACTACTCAATGAGGTTTTAAGGATAGCCCTAATGAATATGCATGGAGGAGTGTGTGGCACAGTGGTTGGATCTACAGCCTCAGCACCCTGGGGTTGTGGGTTCAAACCCCACGCTGCTCCTTGTGACCCTGGGCAAGTCACTCAATCCTCCATAGCTCCAGGTACGTTAAGATAGATTGTGAGCCCACCAGGACGTATAGGGAAAATGCTTGAGTACCTGATTGTAAAAATCGCTTAGATAACCTTGATAGGCGGTATATAAAATCCTAAAAAACTTGAAACAGTTTTGAATGCCTGCCACCTCCATTGTATGCAAAGGAGGAGTGTGTGGTGCAGTGGTTGGATCTACAGCCTTAGCACCCTAGGGTTGTGGGTTCAAACCCCACGCTGCTCCTTGTGACCTTGGGCAAGTCACTTAATCCTCCATAGCCCCAGGTACGTTAGATAGATTGTGAGCCCACTGGGACAGAGGGAAAAATGCTTGAGTACCTGATTGTAAAAACCGCTTAGATAACCTTGATAGGCGGTATATAAAATCGTAATAAACTTGAAACTTGAAATCTCTCTCATGCGTATTCATAGGACTATCCTGAAAACCCAACTGGCTGATGGTACTCCAGGACAGAGTTGGGAACCACTTCTCTAAAGAGACACTTAATAACTTTGTTCCAAAGCAGGCCAAGTGAAAGCTGTGAATATGCCGAGTAGTTAAAAGGAACGGCAACATTCTGTGTGACTTAATTTCACTAAAAAAGCTTTTGCATTTGCCAGTGTAACAATCTGCAGGCAGATCTGAGGTACATTGCTATGTGCAATGAAAACTACTCTGAAGGTATTTCTCATGGACGTTATATCAAACGAATAAACCTGAAACTTGATGGGTATGGTTTTCCTTTTGGAACAGCAATGATGCTAGAGTTCAGGATTGAGATGTACTGCCAGAGCAATGTGCATGGTTTCAGGAGTCTTCAACCTACAGCCCAGGGACTGAATGTGACCTCTGGAACAGAGAATGACACGAGGACAAATTTTTCCCTGTCCCCGTGGGAACTCATTTTCCCGTCCTGTCTCATCGAGTTCTTTTCTTGTCCCTGCCCCATTCCTACAAGCCCTGTCCTCATCTGCACAAACCTCGAATGCTTTAAAATCATAAGTGTTCGAGGCTTGTGCGGTTAAGGCAGAGCTTACAGGAATGGGACAGTGACAAAACTCACAGGGACAGGGAAATTGAGTTCTCCTGTCTGCTGCCCTTGTGCTGTCTGCAACTGAATTTGGCCCATGGAGGATGTTTTGTGTATTTTTTTGTTTTCCTTTTGCACGCCAGTGGCAAAGGCAGCAAAACTAGCTGTATTCTGAAACTCTGCTGGCTGAAGACAATGGTATGAAAACAGCAGAGGACAGTAAGGACCCTCCTTACTCTGCAGACTCAGTGGAGGATACTCCACCTGCCCTCACATCCTTTAATTCTATAAACTTCCATGCACATTTTTAATGCTAAGTAGCAAGTTATAGAATAGTGTGAGTTATGTGTGCAGCTTAATGTAATAATCAGATGCTACATTAAATACCACTAATTGATGGTAATTGGTGCTAATTGGAACTAATTAGCAGTCATGTGTGTAACTGCCTTTAGTTGGTATTCTGCAAATTATGTATGCAATATCTATAGCATGCAACTGCAAGGGGGTGTGGATGTAGGAATAGCAGGAGTGTGTCCTTAACCTTGGAACACAAGGCGAGGAGACCAAAATAGTGAAATGTCTTCCAGGATCCTCAGCTACCAGGAGTTCCAGGCAAATACAGACTATAATTAAAGAAGAAACTAAGGATTTTAACACTGATGTTGTTATCCATCTGGGAACAAATGACCTGGCCAACAACTCCACACTTGCAGCACAGAAAGCTTTTCGGGAGCTTGGTGACGGCGTGAAACCTTTTGTAAAGACTTTAGCTTTTTCTGAAATACTGCCTGCATATGGAAAGGGAGAGCAAAGAGTGAAAAACACAGAGAACTTTAATAGATGGCTCAAAGCCTGGTGTCATCAGGAAGGCTTCAGGTACATAGGAGGATGGGGAAATACATGGAAGGACAAGAAGCTATATTGCACTGGTGGGCTACATATTACTACAGCAGGAAAAAGAAACCTTGCAGAGAAATTTAGACAATATGTTTCAAGGCATTTAAACTAGAAGGTGGGGATGGTGTATGTATGAAGGACAATTATAGAGACCACCCCTGGCAAAAGAAAATATGTGCTAGTAGTAAAGACTGCAACATAAACAATATCAGCAACTCAACAAAAATCTATAAGAAAAAGGAGATTACCACTGAAAAAATAGCTCGAAAGCGATGACCACAAATGCTCGCAGTCTAAGTAACAAAAGTTCATTATCTGCAAGCCCTGATGTTAGAGGCAGATCTAGATATTGTCGCTATCACAGAGGCAAGGTTCAGTGAATCACATGGATGGGATGCAAACATACCGGGATATAATCTTTTTAGGAAGGACAGAGATGGTCAAAAAGGTGGAGAAGTAAAGATCAATATCCAAGCGACCGAAATGCAAGGGACCTGGGGAGAGGAAGAAGGGATATGGATCGCTCTGAAAAGAGAAGATGGAACTTCTATCTACGTGGCTGAAGTCTACAGACCTCCTACTCAATCACATCAAATTGATAAGGATCTGAGTGTGGATATCCAAAAGTTTGGAAGGAAAGAGGAGGTTCTGCTGTTGGGAGATTTCAACCTGCCAGATGCGGACTGGAATGTTCTGTCAGTGGAATCGGAAAGAAGTAGGGAGATTGTGGATGCCTTTCAAGAGGCTCTGCTCAGACAAATGGTGATGGAACCCATAAGGGAAAAAGCGATATTGGATCTGGTCCTCACAAATGGAGAGAGTAACTCTAATGTTCGAGTGGGTGCTCACCAGGGAAGTAGCGATCATCAAACGGTTTGGTTTGATATAACAGCTAAAGTGGAGCGCGGCCGCACGATACTTAAAGTCCTAGATTTCAAACGTACAGACTTTAATGCAATGGGAGAGTACCTGAAGAAAGAGCTGTTAGGATGGGAGGACATAAGAGAAGTAGAAAGACAGTGGTCTAAGCTGAAAGGCGAGATAAAAATGGCTACAGACCTTTATGTGAAAAAAATCAATAAAAACAAGAAAAAAAGGAAGCCGATATGGTTCTCCAAACTAGTGGCGGAGAAAATAAAGGCAAAAGAGTTGGCGTTCGTGAAATATAAAAAAAACCCAAGAAGAGGAGTGCAAAAAGGACTGCAGGGTGAAACTGAAAGAAGCCAAGAGAAAGATACGTCTGGCAAAAGCACAGGTGGAAGAACAAATGGCTAAAAATGTAAAAAAGGGAGACAAAAATTTTTTCAGATATATTAGTGAAAGGAGGAAGATGAAAAATGGAATTGCTAAACTAAAAGATGCTGGGAACCGATATGTGGAGAGTGATGAGGAAAAAGCAAATGTGCTAAACAAATATTTCTGTTCTGTGTCCACAGAAGAAAATCCTGGAGAAGGACCGAGGTTGTCTGGTAAAGTTACACAAGAAAATGGAGTGGATTCTGCACCGTTCACAGAGGAGATTGTTTATGAGCAACTTGAAAAACTGAAGGTGGACAAAGCAATGGGACCAGACGGGATCCATCCCAGGATACTATGGGAGCTCAGAGAGGTTCTGGCGAATCCTATTAAAGACTTGTTCAACAAATCTCTGGAGACGGGAGTGGTTCCTGGGGATTGGAGAAGAGCGGATGTGGTCCCTATTCACAAAAGTGGTCACAGGGATGAAGCAGGAAACTACAGGCAGGTGAGCCTCACTTCAGTTGTTGGAAAAATAATGGAAGTGTTGCTGAAAGAAAGGATAGTGTACTTCCTTGAATCTAATGGATTACAGGATCCGAGGCAACATGGCTTTACAAAAGGTAAATCGTGCCAAACGAACCTGATTTAATTTTTTGATTGGGTGACCAGAGAGCTGGATCAAGGACATATACTAGATGTAATTTACTTAGATTTCAGCAAAGCCTTTGATACAGTTCCTCATAGGAGACTGTTGAACAAACTTGAAGGGCTGAAGTTAGGACCCAAAGTGGTGAACTGGGTTAGAAACTGGCTGTCGGACGGACACCAGAGGGTGGTGGTTAATGGAAGTCGCTCAGAGGAAGGAAAGGTGAGTAGTGGAGTCCCTCAGGGTTTGGTGCTGGGGCCGATCCTGTTCAATATGTTTGTGAGTGACATTGCTGAAGGGTTAGAAGGAAAAGTGTGCCTTTTTGTAGATGATACCAAGATTTGTAACAGAGTAGACACCGAAGAGGGAGTGGAAAATATGGAAAAGTGTGCCTTTTTGCAGATGATACCAAGATTTGTAACAGAGTAGACACCGAAGAGGGAGTGGAAAATATGAAAAAGGATCTGCAAAAGTTAGAGAAATGGTCTAATGCCTGGCAACTAAAATTCAATGCAAAGAAATGCAGAGTAATGCATTTGGAGATTAATAATCGGAAGGAACCGTATATGCTGGACGGGGAGAGGGACCTTGGGCTGATAGTGTCCAAAGATCTAAAGGCGAAAAAACAGTGTGACAAGGCAGTGGCTGCTGCCAGAAGGATGCTGGGCTATATAAAGAGAGGCATAGCCAGTAGAAGGAAGAAGGTGTTGATGCCTCTGTACAGGTCATTGGTAAGGCCCCACTTGGAGTATTGTGTTCAGTTTTGGAGACCGTATCTGGCAAAGGACATAAGACTTGAAGCGGTCCAGAGGAGGGCGACGAAAATGATAGGAGGCTTGCGCCAGAAGACGTATGAGGAGAGACTGGAAGCTCTGAATATGTATACCCTAGAGGAAAGGAGGGACAGGGGAGATATAATTCAGACGTTCAAATACTTGAATGGTATTAACGTAGAACAAAATCTTTTCCAGGGAAAGGAAAATGGTAAAACCAGAGGAAGGTTGAGGGGTGGTAGATTCAAAGGCAATGTTAGGAAGTGCTACTTTACGGAGAGGGTGGTGGATGCCTGGAATGCGCTACCGAGAGAGGTGGTGGAGAGTAAAACTGTGACTGAGTTCAAAGAAGCGTGAGATGAACACAAAGGATCTAGAATCAGAAAATAAGATTAAATATTGAACTAAGGCCAGTACTGGGCAGACTTGCACGGTCTGTGTCTGTATATGGCCGTTTGGTGGAGGATGGGCTGGGGAGGGCTTCAATGGCTGGGAGGGTGTAGATGGGTTAGAGTAAGTCTTAACAGAGATTTCGGCAGTTGGAACCCAAGCACAGTACAAGGTAAAGCTTTGGATTCTTGCCCAGAAATAGCTAAGAAGAAAAAATTAAAAAATTTAAATTGAATCAGGTTGGGCAGACTGGATGGACCATTCGGGTCTTTATCTGCCGTCATCTACTATGTTACTATGTTACTATGTATGGATTGGCAGACTAGAAAGGCCATGTGGTCTTTATCTGTCATAATTTTCTATTAGTTTATGGAGTTCATGATTTCATTGGATCTTTTCATTCCCCAATCTCCCTCTTCCCATTTCATTTCTTTTCTCTTATTCTTTTCCTCCTTCTATTACCATAATTTGAGCCAATATCTGTGCTTTTCTTTCTTGTGTAGTGACAGCTACGGTGTTCCCACCATTGATGCCCCAGTCTTGGAGAATGCCCGTTCTCACTTCTCCAGAGATTGCCATGAAGTTCAAGGAGAAATGGCTGATGCTGCACCCAGAGGATCAGGAAAATGCCAGTGGGGCAGTGACCCTGGATGACAGCCTGACCAACCTCCAGTGGCTTCAGGACTTCTCCATCCTCAGTGCCAATCTGGAGAGACCGTTCAGCTCCAGCTTTCACCTTCAGCTTCACCAAGCTCACCAGAAGATCCTACAGGGTTCAGATGGTCCTACCAGCCCACCTGCAGGAGACACAGCAGCCACAGGCATGCCACTCAGCCTGGGCAAACCCACCTCAGCAGCTACCTCCAGCAGCAGTAATTGTCTGCAATCCCTCCCCAGTGTGCCCCTCAACTCCCCTGAGGAGATTGACTACAAGAATAACCCCCACATCAAGCCTCCTTACTCTTATGCTACCCTCATCTGCATGGCCATGCAGGCTAGCAAGAAGACCAAGATCACGCTCTCTGCCATCTATAGCTGGATCACAGAGAATTTCTGCTATTATCGTCATGCAGACCCCAGCTGGCAGGTGAGTCCTTGTCCAAAATAATGAACAACCCTTGTGGGGGGTGTCCCATGATGTTCAACTGATGTCTCTTCCAGGAGTCTTTGCCACCTCTGTTTCAGAGGGTTAGATATGTCATAGAATAATTTAATATGGGGTTCCAGACCCCCCTACAGCACATCATCCAAAGGCTAAGCTGCCCAGTCAGTTGCTTGGCAAAGATCCCTCCTGCATACCTCATGTCCCCTGGTAAGGATACATTCTGTTTCTGCCATCTTTAGCAACCCCATAGAAGTGTAAACTCCTCAGTTTTGTTTTATAATCTCACTACGTAGTAACTCATGTGCATTAAAGCTTTTGAGTTGGTAAATCTTAGCTAATTTGAGCTGGAGCTCAGAGCAGTAGCACATCACTTCTTGCAAGGAGGAAACTTGGCAGGGCCCTGCTCTGAATAGCTTTGGGTATATCTTGGTCTTTGAAGAGAGATTATAAGACAAAACCGAGGAGCTTAGGCTTATATGGGGCTGCTAGAGAGAAAGAGAAAGGTAGAGGACAGTTTCTATCATCCCGAAACTGATTCTCCTGGACAAGATGTCTTTGTAGGGACAGGATCTGCACCCATAAAGAGCAATTCCATAACTGGACACTTGCGTTTATGGGTTACTCACACCCGTCAAAGTACAGAATGTCAGCGCTTTCAAGGGTAAGTGCATACTTATGCATAAATGGCAGCATATCACCTAAGTCAGTAGTCTCCAACCATTTCCGTGTGTTCTCATTCATGCACTTCTTATTAGCTGCTTGGATTATTGTAATTCTCTGTATAAAGGTATACAGTTAAAAGAACTTAAACTACTTCAAGTAATTCAAAATACCACAATAAAACTTATAAATAGGTCATTAAAAAATGGTCATGCTACTCATTACTTAAAAAATTCTTTTATTAGTTTTTAAAATTTGTTCCTCAACTGTCCCTTTATTTCTTAGTAAATTTTTAACAACTTACACCCCTTCTCAAACACTTAGATCCCTCAATCAAAATTGTTTAATAGTCCTACATTTAGATAGATCTTTCTAGACTCTACTTGTAGTTCCATTTTTTCTGTTCAGGGACCAGAATTATGAAATTTGCTTCTTAATCCCCTTAGATTTCAAACCTCCCTTAATATTTCTAAGACAGATCTTAAAACATGTTTATTCATTGATGCTTATTCATAGGTATTTCATAATCTATTTATATAAGTACTGCAGAATATACCAGTTAAAACACATGAGGGAATAATCAAAACATCTGTCTAAGTCTGATCTGGCGTATAGCGGCAGAGGAAAAATGCCCATTCTCGAAAAATACGTCTAAAATGTTTTGTTTTGTTTTTTTCCGAAAATCATCTCTCTATACATCCAGATTATTGTTCTTCCAGACAGCCAGTACGTCTATCTTTATACCACAATCTCAACCAAAATTTTGTCCAAGTTCCAAACACTCAAAACAAGACCATTTGGATGTGTGAGGAGCCAGTTCTTTGTTGGACTGGCCACCTAGATATGGCAACAGAGCAGTGGGGCACCTTAGAAGGCACTCCTGCGAACTTCACAAAAAGGGTGCCACATAAACATCTCACCAGAACTCCCATATAGATTATGATTAGCCCCCCATACACCCTCAAAACCCACCTGTCTACAACCCCAGTAGCCCTTATGGCTGCTGGTGGCAGTACAGTGAGGTTTTGGTGGACTCACATTTTCCCCAAAATGTAGTGGTTAAAGTGGCTTATGGGCTTGGGTCCTCCTCTCTATGGTTCACTAGCCCACCCGCAGGCTATTTAAGACATTTGTGTGCAGATCTATTAGGCTTTCCTATACTAGGTGCTGATGTTCTGGAGACGGGTATGTACATTGTTATTCCAATATTTGTAGGGGTGTGAGGGGGTCAGTGAACAGTGGCGGAGTGTGTGTTGGTCTTTACTTTGTCTCTGCAATGGTTATCTGCTCACTTTGGATACCTTTTTGGCACTTATACCTGTTTTTACATCATCTAACTCACTACGTTTAAGTTCCGTCCAGGATGTCTAGTAAAACTTTTGATTATCTCTGCAGGACAACTGTCTAGGTTGGCTGACATTCTGCCCTAACCACTCCCCCAGATATGCCCATTTTAGCTCTGGGCGCACAGTGGGATTCGGAGGCCTATAAAGTCCCAGGGGAAGTCCAAAAAATCAGTTCAATTATTGGCACTTGGATGACCTGACGTTTAGGTCATCCAAGTGCCGAATTGGGCAGGTTTTTAGATATGTTTAACATTTGATTATGAGCCCCATAGTCTTGACCTGTTGTGTTATCCACCTCCCTTATTCTTTTCTATTACAAATTGTAGCACCTCCCCTTTTACTCTTGTGTTATGTGATGTTTTCATTAGATATCTTTTTATTTGTTTTATATATTAATTTGTATTGTAAGTTGCTTAGACATGATTTAATTTGTGGGATATCAAAAAATAATTTAATTGAAACTTAAAGAACCCTAAACTAGACACAATAGAACTCTAGAGTAGGGAATTGCACAGGGACAGAATCCAGCTCATCCCCATCTGTACCCGCCAGAATTCTGCCTATCCCTACCCGTTCTCACCAGAATCTCCTTGAGGAATCCCCTCCGTCCCCCATAAAAATTATCTGTTCCCATAAAAAGTAGCAATTACTTCTGACAGTTTTGATTTTAGTTTTAATTGAGTTTTACAGAAAATTTATAACAAAGTCAGACATTGGCCAGAACAAGCATAAAACCAATACCCCTTCTCCCTCCCTCTCCCCAGTCAGGTAGTCTTCGGCATATCAACAAAATGCTATCCCAAAGAAGTAGATCTAAGGCAGAATTTGTTGAACAGAAAGAAGATGCCTGATGCAGCAATTCTCTCCCCCTCTGCTCTTTTTTTTTTTTTTTTAAAGTTATATATTTAATATTGGTAACTGCTGGACTGAAGCAGTTTAATGCAGTCTGGCACTGGAGCTGCACAGTTAATGCTGCCCAGTCTCTCCCGCAGTGAATGGTGGCAGGCTTCAGCCAATCAGATTCTTGAGGGGAGGTCTCACGCCAGGGCTCGCTACTGGGAGAGCTCTGTACATCCACCAATCTGGGAGCACTTCTACAAGGGAATCCTGGAGAACCAGCGTCTATCCCCGCATGAGTCCCGTGGACCTTGGGGGGGATCCCCGCATGGTTTCCGTGGGACCCGCGAGATTCCCATAATCCCCGTTCCAGTGCAAATCTCTACTCATGAGGCCATTAAAAGATTTTAGGCTTACAAAGGAAATATTAATTCTGATTTTTTCAAGCATACTGCCATCCAACAGTGCAATATTATGCAGGTAAGTGGAGGCGATGAGGGTGCACACAACACAGACCCTATATTCCATTACTGCAAAGTACTATAGACCTTTTCTCTAATTTTCAGATCTATCAAGCTAATATTAAAATGGAAAGTGTATGTTCACCAGCAACCAGTAAACCTATAATTCCACTTTGCTTAGATTTTCGGAGCAGAGCAGCACAGTTGGGAGGTTTTGTTGTTACTGCGGTTAGAGAAAAGGCCCCATGAAATGACCTAACATGTACCGTTAACTTGCAAGGGGGAAGTATGGGTGGACTGCATTTATGCAAGCAATTTATGGAATATAGTAAGTTACACATGCCCTTGCCTTATTTCAGTGCCTCTAGTAATGATTGGTCTATGGCTGGTGTAACTGAGGCCCAGATTCTCTCTACAGCGCCGATATGAGAAGCTGCCTAAAAAGCGGCTGCCGATCACGTGTCAATCACATGATGGTGCTGTAGAGAGAATTGCACATCCGGGACAGATAGGCTTCGGAAATGTAGGCCAGGCTTTTCCGGGCCTACATTTCCACCACCTATCTATAGCGTGAATCACCCCTACATAGACGCTTTAAAGTGCTTAACACCACTTCTAGCATTAGCCACGCCCATAGTGGCATTAAACGCCGTAAAGCACCTACATCAGTGAGATTCTGGTGCCTTTTATTTAAGCACTGGTAGATGCTTTATTTTTACTGATTTTTGCCATTTTAAATGGTGTTTCTCAATTAACTTAGGCGCTGGTAGGTCGCCTACCGGTGCCTAAGTTTCAGTGCTGTGTGCCTAGATTTTAGGTGTGCCGATGCCAAGTTTAAAAGTATTTTATAACATAGTGGTTCTTAACCTCTCTTGTACTGCGATGTACCTGCCAGACATTGTTCACCTGTGTCACACACTGAAGTACTACAATTCTCATCTAAATAAAATTAACCCCCCCCCCCCCCAAATTTATCATTCCATTGCTGCTAACAATAATGCAAGGGAAATAATAGAAGCAATGGTGGTGGCTATAAGGAGGAGAGGGAGGTGTGGACTGGAGGTCTGCAACAATTTGATTTGGGGTTGGCAGCAGAAAATGACTTATTAGGGAATTCAAGTACCTGACGTCTAGGCTTATCAGCACTCTGGAACCTGCAGCATATATTTATTAAGGAAAAACACAAGTTTGCTGTCAAATTGTTGGTGACGCACTGGTTGGGAACCACTGCTCTAACAGAATTGTGGAGCCCAGATGCTGTTATACAACAGACTCTCACTGCATGGCTAAATATTCTGAACACAGATGCACAGTGCTGTAAATAGTTCCCTATGGGGGTGGACAGGAGGTAACATACTTCCAAATTCAAAGCAGCAGAGTTCATGCTCAGATAATAATAGGCAGGTTCTTGAATAAATTGACTTTTTTTCAATCTCCATTTACTTTTGACCAATTTTGGGGAGAATTTTCAGAAGAGTTTAACAATTTACTGTGGCTGCTCTCAAATTTTACTAAAAACTTGATAAGATCGCTTATCAGGATTTCTAAGCGAGTTACAATAAAAAAAGATTTTGGGGTTAAAAATGACATAATATTCCACCCTATACAGGTAGCGCTGGAGCAAAAATTTCTCTAACTGCCCCAGTATGCCCTAATACTATCTATAAGAGACACAGGTGCATTTTGGATGGGAGATGCACATTATCCAGATAACAGGTTATCTATATAGGAGCACAATATCACCATAAGAACATATGAGCTACTGCACTGATCTTTTTTTTTTTTTTAACCCTGCTAAGCTAACTGGTTTCATCACATTCTCTGTCAATGAATTCCAGAGTTTAATTACATATTGAGTGAATAAATATTTTCTTCAGTTTGTTTTAAATCTACTACTTAATAGCTTCATTGCATTCCTCCTAGTCCTAATATTTTTGGAAAGAGTAAACAAGCGATTCGCATCTACCCATTCCACTCTACTCAGTGGCCAGTGGTGCATATGTTTATTCAGGGATGTGTATTTCCCACATTATGATCTGTCTTTTTTTTTTTAATTGAAATCATTTCATTAACATGAAATCATTTTACCTCAAAATGACAATAAAAAACACAAAATTTTGTTGTCTTTTTCTGTATCACAAAAAGTGCACATTTTATTTATTTATTTATATACCACTTATATCCTAAGTGGTTTACATTCAGGTACTTTATCATGTCCCGGCAGGCTCAAACTCTATCCAGTGTACCTGTGGCAATGAGGGGATTAAATGACTTGCCCAGGGTCATAAGGAGCAGCAAGGGATTTGAACTCACAACCTCATTGTGCTAAGGCTGTAGCTCTAACCAATGCACCACACATTATTAACAACACTAGTCTTTAAGCCCGTTACATTAACATATATGTGTGTGCCTGTCTGTCTTTCTTTTTCTCTCCTTGGCCACTTTCTGTCTCTCTCTTTCCTTGGCTGTCCACCACCACCCCTTGCCTGCTCCCCCTGTCCAGCAGTAGCCCTTCTCCCTTCCTTTTACCTCCCCCCCCCCCTGATCAACAGCATCCCTTCCCTGTTCCCCCTGTGCAGGAGGTGCCCTTCTTCCTTCTTTTTAAGTCTCCCCCTGTCAAGCAGCACCCATTCATTCTCCCCCTGTCCAGCAGTAAGTCTTCTCCCTTCCTTTTACCTCCCTCCCCCCCTCGTTTAGCAGCAACTCTTCCCTGCTTCCCCTATCCAGCAGTAGGCCTCCCTTCCTGTTATCTCCTCCCCCCTCTAACAGCACCTCTTCCATGCTCCCCCTGTCCAGCAGTAGGCCTCCCTTCCTGTTACCTCCCCCCTGTCCAGCGACACCTCTTCCCTGCTCCTCCTGTACTGCAGCACCCCCTTACCTGCTCCCCCTGTCAAGTCCAGCAATCTCCAGCCATCGGGCTGGCTCCTGCAGGGAGTCTAGTTCCTGTCCTGTCCCTGCCGGGTGTGCAAGCCTGCTCCGCCCCCTCCCGACCTGCTGGGAGTATTTGAATTCGACCCGATGGTTCCTGTTGAGGGAATCACTCCTCACCAGACTCAGCGGCGAACTGCAGCCATCAGGCCGGCTCCTGCAGGGAGTCTCGTTCCTGCCCTGTCCCCGCCAGGTGTGCGAGCCTGCTCTGCCCCCTCCCAACCTGCCGGGAGCATTTGAATTGAACCCGACGCTTCCTGTTGAGGGAATCTCTCATTGCCGGACTCAGCGGTGGGAGGGTTGGGTGCGCCGGAGGGGGGGAAGCGACGGCCCGCAAAGAAAGCAGCTGGATTTTTTTTTCTGCGCTTCCCTTCCCGCCCCTTGAGGTGTCACCGTGGCTCCTCTCGATCCCCGCCAGCGTCGGAAGCCTTCTCCGACGCTGGTGCGGCTCGTGAGAGGAGCCGACAGGAGAGCAAGATGTCCAGCGCTGGGATCCAGTCCTTCCGGCGAGTGTAGGTAAGTGCTGGGGATTCGCGCATGCGCACTCCTGCGGCCACAGACCTACTGATCAAGGAAGCACGCCGATAGGAGTGCACATGCGCGGCTAGCTTTTTATTATATAGGATTGCCCCCCAAACCCCAATTTAAACAAAACAATAAACTCTTGTAAATAATATAGGAAACTAAACAACATGAACATTTTTGACTTACACACACCTAATACCCATTGCAATTGAGTATACTGTATGTACTTTTTAAGATACTGAGTAGGAGGAAGAAAAAGAGGAGATGCTGTTGGGTAGGGAACAAAGAAAGGCATTCTGGATAGGAGAGGGGGAAGGGAGTACTCTACAGAGCAAGGGGGATGTTGGGGTGGAGTGGAACAGGGGAAGAATGCTAAGTAGAGATGAAAGATAGGAGGATACCAGACTGGATGAGGAGACTAGGAGCTGGATAGGAAAGGAAAGAGGGGCAGGAAAAGATCTGGGGTAAAAGATCTGCAGCCTGATGGAAGGAGGAGAGAGAGAGAGAAGATGTAGGGCAGAAGAGTTTTAATTATTTGAATAGAGAAGGGAACTATCTTATATAAAGGAAATAGCTAAAACTTCATAAATTAAATTGGGGGAATGAGATGCAGTTCTAAATATCTTTCCCACATGGTCTTGGCACCATTTTCCTGGCTGAAGAATATGGCAGAGAGTGAACACCAGGTCCATTGTCCCTCCTGCAAATGCTTCAACTGATCCTCCTGAGTTTAAGCTCCTTGAATATTTGGGATGTTCTGATGGAAGGTACTAGATTTTATCATTCAGAAGGTGCCCATGTAAAAAAGATGGGGTTGAGAAGCCAAGATCTTAGAAGAATAAATGAGTATAGTTGCAGTGTTAGTCCATTTTAAAGGTAATAAAACAAAACACAGGAAAGTAAGGTGATGTCTTATTCATTGGACTGGTACATTTTCATGCAAGTTTTCAAAGCCAGAACCTTCTTCAGATCAGGTATGAGTAAATGATGACAATATAAAAATACTAAATGTCTAGTGAAATGTGAAAAGCATTCCAATGGCAAGGAAAGGTAAGGGTGGGAGGGGGAAGAGTTAAGAACAGGGAGAGGCGGATGGGTAATCAGAAGTGACAAACAGTATATGTTTATAATTTATAATGTGATAGGAAACCCAGACCCTATGGGCTAGATTCACTAACCTTCCGATCCATGTCCGTCCATGTGAGATTGGAGGCAGGCCGACTGATTTACCAACCATCTTCATGCAAATGGAGGTGATCGGAGGCACGCCTCCAACCAACTGCACAGATCAGATTGAACCCTGACAGTAGTGACAGGAGAAGCAGCCTCCTGTCACTGCTGTCAAGGCTCGGTCGGCTTTAAAAAAAAATCTTTTTTTTTAATAGGCCGCAAAATATCAGGGTTATAAAAAAAAAAAGACAAAAAAATCCTCCCCTGTGCCGAAACCTCCCCCCCCCCATGCGTGCTCGACCCGGCACACACCGGCATGGCCCATCCCTGACCTGGTTCAACCCGACACCCCCGTACCTAAAAGTTGGGAGCAGGAGGGCTGCTCAGTCCCTCCTGCTCCTCTGGGCTCCAGCAATGCATCTGCCTGGGCCTTAGGCCCCGCCCCGGTGCATCATGTGATGCAAGGGGAGGGGCCTAAGGCCTGATTGACTCAGGTGCCTCGGGCTCCTCCCCTCAGGGACTGCCTTAGGGCTGTACCTAAAAGTTGGGAGCAGGAGGGGTGAGCCCTATGCAAGTCCCCTCATTTGCATGCACGGATCACTACACAGGTTAGTGAATCGGGTCAATCAGAGACTTCCTTAGGGCTGTACCTAAAAGTTGGGAGCAGGAGGGATGAGCCCTAAGGAAATCCCCTCATTTGCATGCACGGATCAGGATGGGATCGCTTCACAGGTTAGTGAATTGGGTCAGAGGGAAATCGGGTCGCTTTGTAAATCTAGCCCTTTGTCAAGTCCTGTCAGGTGGGTGTCAAAATATTTCATTATCTTAACTTCAAAGGTCACGATGGACCACTGGTCTGACCCAGCAGCGGCAATTCTTATGTTCTTAATATTCGGACCATATGGCCATTAATGCAGTGCCCAGATTTTGAAAAATGCTCACCTACAGAGGGATTGCCTTTATCTGCTTTGTGGTGTTTGATGTGCTCCTGTGAGGTGATTCTTATTTTTAGCACCTGTCCTATCTCTCCATTTGAGCACTTTTCTTCACATTTGGTACATTAAATAATATATACTTTCCCCCCTTTAAAATTCCCAGCATGCAATAATATAAAATCTACCAGGCAAATTACCTTATCCTTCCAATATGTATTAGCAAAATGCTGGAACCAACTAATGGTTAGAGCTACAGTTAGAGCTCTAGCCTCAGCACCCTGCGGTTGTGGGTTCAAATCATGCGCTGCTCCTTGTGACCCTGGGCAAGTCATTTAATCCTCCACTGCCCCAGTTATATTAGATAGAATGCGAGGCCTCTGGGACAGATAAGGAAAATGCTTGAGTACTTGATTTGTAACCCGTTCTGAGCTCCTTTGGGAGGAAGGGGTAAAAAAATCAAATAAATCAATTTACACTACAATCTTGTGACCAGTATTTCAGGTTCAGAAAAATTCTAAAAGCATTTCTCTACCAAGACAAGGAGCCAACCCTGAAGTAACTGAAATGGTAATTGTAAAAGCCCATTTCTAAACTGTCTAGTGCAATTCCTGGGACATAACGAAGAGTCAACAGTGACCTACTTGTAATTATGCATTTGTAACTATGACCTAACTGTGTTAATACACTTCCCCCTCCCCATTCGCAGTTTCTCCACTCGCGATTTCACATAATAGCGATTTTTTTTTGGGGTGGGGAGGAGGAAACCCCCCTCCCATATTTTTGTCTTCCCCCCGGCATCCCGGCCTTACCTGGCTGTGTCGTGCAGGTTAGCTGGGTGAGTCATTTGGGCTTTGTGTTCCATTTTGTGCAGGCCTTGTTCGGGACAGTCACTCCGTGGTAGAGAGTTGCGCAGGGACAGAAATCCCACCCGTCCCCGCCAAAATCCCACCCGTCCCCGCGATGAATCCCACCCGTCTCTGTGAGGAATCCCCTCCGTCCCCACCCGTCCATGCGAGGAATCTCCTCCGTCCCCACCCTTCCCTATAAACTTCAGAAATAGTTATTTTATTTAATTATGCTACTGAATTAAAGGCTCTGGTAGAGACCCATTTACAAATAAGCAAAGAGACTTTATTAATTTGGAAATATTAATTGGGAAGAATACATACTTTGTAAATGGGTTTCTACCAGAACCTCTGATGTAAATATAAAATATAAATACTCAGCTGATGAGAACCCACAAGCTGTCAGCTGAGGACTTCCTTTGCAGTTGGCCGGGGGTCCCTTTTGCCAAGCTTGGCAGGCAGCAGTAGTGTCCCTGAGTCACAGATGCTGGCACCTCAGTGGCTCATGGATGCTGCCAGCGACTGCTGCGCTTGGGGAGGGGAGTTCTGGCCATCTCTAGAGGAGGTCCTCTGCTGGCGGTACTTGGGGATCCCCACCAGTCACAGCAAGGATCAGCAAGTACTTCAACACTGTAGAAATAAAACCAGAAATGCATTTACTTTTCTTTTGAACACAAAACAAAGACATCTGCCATATACATTTCCCAAAGCTAACATATTTTAGTCAATAAATTCCATTTTTTACTTTTGTTGTCTGGAGACTTATTTTTCCATAAAGTTGGTCCCAGTTTCTTTTTTACGCTTTCCCATCTTCTGTAAATTCTTCTGTTGCTGTCCATTGGTTCCCCCTACCATGGTCCAGCATTTATCTCTTTCTCATCTTTCGTGCCTGCCCACCAGCCGCATGCCCAACATTTCTCCTTCTATCACCCATCTCCAGCACCATGCCACATCTCTCCCTCCATTCCCTTCACCACTGTCCAACATTCCTCCCTCTTGCATCCCTTTCAATCTGTCCCATTGTTCCCTTGCCACATTTCTCACTCTCATCTTTTTCTTCCCTATCACATTCTGTACCTCCCTCTCTACGACCAAAAATTCTCCTCTTTCTTCCATTTGCCGTGTGTACACAACCATCTCTCTTTCCTGCTCATTGACACACCCACACCCAATTCTCCCTTTCTATTCCCTCCCCCACCTCAGCATCTCTTTCCCTCCCTTCCTCTCTCCCTAGATCATGACTTCTGTGTCCAAAAATGCACTCCCTTCCACCACTTCATTCGAGTCCAGATAACAGCAGGGGTTGAAGGCAGCCTGCAGCACGCCATATGTAGCCGACCCAGAAGTCTTCCCCTGAAGATAGAGCTGACATCGGAGGGAAGGCTTTGCATCAGTCTGGCGGCGGCTGAGGTGTCAGGTGGGAGGGGGTAGATACTGGATGTAGGAGGTGAGAGGAGACAAACTGTAGATAGAAAGGGGGAGGGATCAGACACACTGGATGAAAGGGGAAAGATAAGACAAGCTGGAATGCCTGGGGAGAGAGAAAAAGACAGATGATGGATGTAAAGAAAAGGAGAGGGGAGGAAGACATTGAATGGAAAGGAGGAGAGGGGGAGGATACAGATGGAAGGGAGGAAAGAGAAAGATGTGGCAGACACTGAATAGAAGGGGGAGAAAGAGAAATGAAGCAGATGCTGGGCTGAAAGGGGGGAAAGATGGGCAGATGCTGGATGGAAGGGGGAGAAAGAAGGGTGGATGATGGATGGGATGACAGAGGGGGCAGAAAGGAGGAAGAGAAGAGACAGACCAGATGCTGGGCAGGAGCAGGAGACAGAGGGGCAGATGCTGGATGGAAAGAGGGGGAGGGGCAGATGCTGGATGGAAAGGGATGATGGATGGGATGACAGAGGGGGCAGAAAGGAGGAAGAGAAGAGACAGACCAGATGCTGGGCAGGAGCAGGAGACAGAGGGGCAGATGCTGGATGGAAAGAGGGGGAGGGGCAGATGCTGGATGGAAAGGGACCTCAGGTCAGCATCAGAATGGCCGTGCAAGTCTACATGGGTCCAAATGGTGCAGCTCCCGCGCTCAGGAAGCGTCCGGCCTCTCGTTACTCACAGGGTCCATGGCTGCCCGTCGTCTTCCATCATCATCATCATGGCTGCCGGGATGAGGGAGAGATGGACTGGCGGGGAGGGAGCGAGCAGACAATCGGGGAGAACTACGTTTCCTACAGCTCGGCTCATCCGCTGCAGATCCGGGAGAACAAAATGGCGGCCGCCAGTCAGTCAGGCAGGAATCCCCGCAATGCGCAGGCGCAGACCTCCGCTCTCCTTGGACCCTACGCAAGAGGAGAGAAGCGGTCCGATGGCGCGCGCTCACCGCACATGCCGAGACCTCGCTTGACCAACGAAGCGTGAGATGCGCCGTGCCGCCGGACCAATCGGCAAGCAAGGCTTTCAGCTGTGTACATGCTGAGCTCACTGCTCAGCATGGCTGTTTCCCACACGACGCCGGACTTGTACTTAAGCTGCATCCCTGCATCACCAGAATTTAGGTAGGCCTGTTTTAATCCCCGTAGGAGTCCCGTGGGCCAAGGGGCTTCCCCGTGGGAGTCCCGTGGGCCATGGGGGCGTCCCTGTGGGAGTCCCGTGGGCCAGGGATTCCCGCGATCCCCGTTCCCGTGCAGACCTCTACTCTGTAGTAGACACAGAGGCACTGGCGGCACGGGAACGAAGGAGCAATTGTTTTCTGGCCGTTTGAGTTCGGGCATCGGGCGTGCGCCTGTCCGTAGTAGTGCGCAGGAGCTGAATTCCGGCCTGCGGGATAGTGCGCTTTGCCGGTTGGGAATGCTGGTTTTTGGGGCAGGAGCGATCTTCTACGCTCCTGCCCTGTGCAGATAGCCATTAGGAAATGGCTGTGGGGAGTTCCCGTAGTCTCGAGAGACTACGGGAACTCTCCACAGCCATTTCCTAATGGCTATCTGCACGGGGCAGGAGCGTAGGAAGATCGCTCCTGCCCTGAAAACCAGCTAGACCACCAGGTAAGGCCGGGATGCCAGGGGAAGGCGGAAGGGAGGCGGGGGTGGGTCAGAGCCGGATATTTGCGGTTTTTCGCCATTCGCGGTCCAGCTCTGCCCCTATCCCCCACAAATAACGAGGGAGAAGTGTATCTGTACTTATCTACCTGTACCAGCAACTCTATTGAAAGTCTGTGTCGAACTGTCCATTGTAACTTCCTGGCTAACTGATCCAACCTCTTGTAATATAATCTGACCTTGAACTGAATAGGTAAAAGAGGAATAGAAAACCTGATTAACATAACATAACATATACAGCATCTGAAGAAAAGCATGAGTAGGATCTCTTTATGCTGATTTTTTTTCCCCCCATAAGTAACTGTGGTGTCCGGTGCGGTGTGCTGGTACAATTTACAGTTGTTATACTGCAAGTGTCAAACTTTTCTTTTTAAGCCTATGTTAGGAGTTTGTTTTCCACTAATTTTTGCCTCATATTTTAGTGGTTGTCAGAAGGTCAGCACTGGTAGAGCAGGGAACATCTTGTTTAGTAATTCATCCTCTGGAGTTGTAGATCTTTTGTGATTTTCTACATAGTGAAATTGCCATAATTGCTCATGCTTAGGGTTACCATATAGCTTCAGAAAAAGGAGGATGGATTGAACATTCGGGTTTTACTTCCATTGTTTTCAATGGAAGTAAAACCTGGATGTCTCAATCCGTCCTTCTTTTTCTGGAGCCACATGGTAACCCTAAGCATGCTTACGAAAGAAGGTTCTGCCTTTTGATAGCTTGTCAAAAAATGTATTAAGGTAGTTCAATGAAAAAGCATCACCTAATTTTCCTTTGTTCTGTTTTATTTCTATTTATTATCGTAGGAGAATAAGGCGTTGAACTGGCCAAGGAATAGGGGAGTGAAAAACTAGTTATTGTCTAGTTCTAGTGCAGATGACATGGGTCAGCTTTCAAGCAGGGATCAGTGCCACAGGAAGCAGGTTGGGAGTGACAGGTGAGAACGGAAGGGATGAGTCCCTGGAGGAGAGAAAATTGCTGCTTTAGGACTGGAAGTAACCTGAGAAGGATGTACTGGTGAGGTGAGGGAGCAGCAGGAAGAGCCACATAAGCCTTATAAAGTAGATTATTTTTTGGAAAGTGCCATTTATTTTAGACATATAAAAAGCAGATTTATGATTGTCAATTGACATATACATGTATGTAGTGATTTTTACAAAAGACATTGTTTACCCATACACTGTAGGTGACAGCAAGCAGAGATTTTGAAGTGACATGTTCTGGGCACTTCTACATGCTTTGAGTACCACTTAACCCAGGGGTAGGGAACTCCGGTCCTCGAAAGCCATATCCCAGTCGGGTTTTCAGGATTTCCCCAATGAATATGCATTGAAAGCAGTGCATGCAAATAGAACTCATGCATATTCACTGGGGAAATTCTGAAAACCCGACAGGAATACGGCTCTCGAGGGCCGGAGTACCCTACCCCTGACTTAACCCCTGGCTAACTTCTCCTTGGTCTAGGACAGGGGTAGGGAACTCCAGTCCTCGAGAGCCGTATTCCAGTCGGGTTTTCAGGATTTCCCCAATGCATATGCATTGAAAGCAGTGCATGCAAATAGATCTCATGCAGATTCATTGGGGAAATCCTGAAAACCCGACTGGAATACGGCTCTCGAGGACCAGAGTTCCCTACCCCTGGTCTAGGATTTTAGAGAAGTGCTTCAAGGGGGCGAACTGTGCTTCTCTATCTGTGGTGAAAACAACCTCTCTTTGAATTTAAGGATGGCTCCTAATTTGCTTATCTTGTATGTGCAGGCTTACAAAATCTACCATGTCTATGTCTAGTTTGCAAAATGCTGTTTATTCACTGATTTAATGCTACTTATATGTATAAACTCTCTAGAAATGTCACTTTTTTAGGGGATTCATTTATATTAATGGTCAAATATACATGTTTTAAAAAATACATGCAGCACTGCCAAAGGAAGACTGTGCTCACAGTATCTTTCATAAAATAGCTTCAAACTTTAAAATATGCTAATTAAAACTCCCCTTTTCTCCTCTAAGTGACCTGCATACGGTTATCTTCCAAACGTTTGATCCATGTCCTCATATAATGTGACATATGCAGGGGCCAGGGTGATATTAGAAACTTCATTGATGATTGGGAAAAGAAGGGGTTTTGGATTTAGCTTCCACTTTTTTCAGTAGTAGCTTCAGGTGACTTCATTCAGGCACACTTGGAATTTCCTCCTCCCTGGAGGGCTCACAATCTGAGTTTATACCTGAGGCAATGCAACAGTGAGATCTGAGCCCTAGCTACCCTCGTTCTCAACCCTCTGCCATGACTATTAGGTCACTCTTCCACGATCCTGTAGCTCAGGCAACTTCTACTGAGGTTCAACTTCTGACTTCCAAAGAGCTCTATGGTAGTTTCATTACCTGCCATTAGTGTAAAATCTGCTCCCCTGTGCCCTTGCCCGCTGCCTACTCACACATAATATGTGCTGTCCTGTGCACTGTGGATGGGTGGCAGAGCTCACTATTGTGCAAGTGCCCCTGGAGTTTACCCTCAGCTGGCTCTGGATCGCTTATTTGTCTCCCTTATGTTCTTCCTGCTATTCCAAAGCAGGGCAGGATGGGTAATTGAATGAAGGGATCATTCACTTTTAATGAAGTCTCATTACTAACACACAAAGGCTGTCCTAATGTGTAGGATAGAATCACACAGAGTAACACATACAAAGACACCTGGGAAGAGCCTTGGAGGCTGTAACCCTACCTCCACCCCACAATACATATGCCTGAGGTTTTACATTTCTAAGTTAGGGTTCCAGTCAGTCCTGTGGGGAGAAACACAGCTCTGATAGAAATTCTCAAAAAATAACCTACCCCTTGGCACCAGGAAGCTTAACCTGTCCCTTAGGATGTGGATCTTTCTAGCAACTCTATCGGCTGTTTTTCTGGTACATCCAAAGCACTTTCAGCTTCATTTCTGATGGTCTCATGCAGATTATTGCAGGGGGTGGGGGTGGGGGGGGGTGCACTAGGCACTGGACCTACAAATGGGTTCTGTATTTGCCAAATCAGCAGAGCAGTCTGCATGGGAGCCAATTCTTCTGAGGTGGTGAGAGACTGTTGGCATCCATATGGCATGGAGTTTATTCTGCTGTATCCTGCATTAACATTTCATGAGCTCCCCTGCTGTTTCATTCTTAATTATGTTGCCTTACACCTTCACAGAGACACAGCAGTAAGGAGATCTCCATAGGCAGGTGACTCTGAGGTCAATCTTCCTTTTTGCAGGGTCTAACATCTATGTTAGAGATCCTGGCTGGCTATCTTTGTAAATTTTTTGTCCTTTTTGTAATTTCTTAAGCCCATGAAATCGTGCCCCATCCTATTTTTCCCTCTCTTCCAGTAGTGCCCTATTAATCTCCTCAGGCTCTGATGATTGGATGAGCCTTGACCAGTAGTTTTCAACCCGGTTTTCAGGATACACCCAGTCAGTCAGGTTTCCAGGATACTCACAATGAGTATGCATGAGATACATTTGCTTGCACTACCTCAACTGTATGCAAATCTAACTCATGCATATTCGTGGTGGGTATTCTGACTAGCCAGATGTGTGTCCAGGAATAAATTGAAAACTACTGGTCTAGACTGTGGTTTGCTTATGGCAGGCCTTCCCAAACCTGTACTGAGGACCCCACTACCAGCAGGAGATCCACAATGAATATGCATGAGATCAATGTGAATGCACGGTGGAGACTCAGTATTTGCAAACTGGTCTCAAGCAAATTCATTCTGAATAGCCTTAAAACCTGATTGACTGGGATCTCAAAGACAGGTTTGGGAAGCTCTGGTTTAAAGTCATCAGGGAGTCAATGGAGAGCTGTTCATGGTTCTGAACACTACAGCACAGTACAAAATACAGACACTAGAGCAGGGGTGCCCACACTTTTTTGACTCGCGAGCTACTTTTAAAATGACCAAGTCAAAATGATCTACCAACAATAAAATTTAAAAAAAACACAATGCACACTGTACGCATAGAATTGTTAATTATCAATCCTATTCCGGGGTTTTTTCAAAGAGGTCAAAGCAGATGACTCTATGCACTGTCACCTCAGTAACAACCATACAAAAATAGACAAATACCCACCCCCCTCCCTTTTTACTAAACCACAATAGCAGTTTTTAGCGCAGGGAGCTGCGCTGAATGCCCAGCGCTGCTCTTGACGCTCATAGGCTCCCTGCGCTAAAAACCACTATTGCGGTTTCGTAAAAGGGGACCATATTATAAAATATAGCCAGCAGATATAAATTCAGACACATTTTGATCACTAAATTTAAAATAAAATCATTTTGCCTACCTTGTCTGGTGATTTCATGAGTCTCTGGTTGCACTTTCTTCTTCTGACTGTGCATCCAATCTTTCTTTCAGCCTGTATGCTTCCTCTCCTCCACACCTCATTCCCTCCCCCAACTTTTTCTTCCTCTCTCCCTGACCTTTCTTTCTTTCTCTCTTCATGCCCCCTTTCTTTTTTTTCTGTTTCTCTTCTTTCCTTCTGTCTCCCTGCCTGCCCCCTTTCTTTTTTTCTGTTTCTCTTCTTTCCTTCTTTCTCCCTGCCTGCCCCCTTTCTTTCTTTCTCCCTGCCCTTCCCGAAGCCACTGCCACTGCCGCTGCCATCAGGGAGCAGGAGCCAAAACGTCACCAATGGATAACAGGCCCCAATGCCGACATCGACGCCGCCCCATGCTCTCCCTGCTTCGGGCCAATCAGCATTCCTCTCCCCGACGTCAATTCTGCCGTCGGAGAGGAAGTTCCGCCCAGCCAGGCAGCGATTGGCTGGCCCGAACTTCCTCTCCGACTGCAGAATTGACATCGGGGAGAGGAAGACTGATCGGCCCGATAGATCGCCAAGGCAAAGTGAGTGCTGGGTGATCGACTCACTTTGCCTTGGCGAGCTACCGGTCGATCGCGATTGACCTATTGGGCACCCCTGCACTAGAGTCTCTGGAACCTACTGAAGCCTGCAGAATGATGAAGAAAACAGGGGTTGCAAATGCAAGACTGTATTTTACAGCAAAGCTGAGGAAGACTTGTGAGTTGTTCTTCCAGATTGGACATATTGTGACCTGGTAGGTAGCTGGACAAGATATTTAGTCACTGACACTTTTTTTTTGCCAAGGTTCTGCTGTGGAAGCCAGCATTTCATTAGTGACAGCTAATCCCATGTGCCAGAGCAATATCAACATGTATCCACACCGCACCAGGGAGTGGAGTGGGTGGAGGGATGGCAAGTTTAAATGTGTACAGCTGCCAAATAATCAGAATGGGACAGCCTAACAGGATTTACCATAAGAAATATACAATATGCCATGCTCTGTTTACACATTGTTAGCAAATCTAGGAGTGGGTTACAGACTATATGCTGATGATATTCATTTTTATTTTTTGGTGCCAGATAAGTTTTAGGATCGGATTGAGTTGTTGCAATTGTATATCAGAACTGTCTGTTCATGGATGATGGCAAATCGCCTCTCCTTGAATGTTTCAAAAACTCAGATTTTATAATTGTCCTGTTATGAGGAATCTTTACTTCTTTCTAAGTTTCAAATGAGAAGGCATCTACTCCTATTTTTAAACACTACTAAAAGCCACTCTGTCTTTCAAACCACAAGTTGCAGCTGTGATTAAAACCAAGGGCTTGTTTTACAAAGCTGCGCGGTAACGGCCCCGAAGCCCATAGAGATTTAAAGGGCTTTTGGGCCGTTGCCACACGGTAGCCGCTAGCGCGGCTTTGTAAAACAGGCTGCAAGTGGTTGTTGGTTTTTTTTTTTAATTAGTTTGATAATGACACTAAAAAATGTCATTATCACCTTTTAATTTTTAGCAAGTGATGCAAAGTTTACCTATGCCTGGTTTAGATTATTGCAATTTGCTTTTTATTAAGAGCTTTGCAGGTCACTCATGGTACTGCTGCACAATTCATTGGGGCGGACCAAGAGGGAACATATAATTCCATTGCTTTTTAAGCTTCATTAGTTACCATTTGTTTTGATAATTAGATTTAAGATTTTAGTTTTGGTTTTTAAGGTCTTAAAGGATTAGGCTCTCCTGGCCATCTCTTCTTGCTTGAAGATTTATCATCCTACAAGAACATTATGGGCTTATAATCAAAACTTAAATATGTGAGGGAAGTTTGTACTGCTACTGTCTGTGCTGTACCTTTATGTGTGTGTATGAAGCTTGCATTGCTACTGCCTTTGCTATACTTGTTTTCTTGTGTAAAATACATTAGCAGATTTGTGGGTGCTGCATTCATTGAATATTAGTTGGTGCTGCAGTCAAAATACAGGTGAATATGCAGAGCTGTGTTTGATGGCTACAGTTCTAGAAAAATAAACCATTTAATAACGACATTGACCTCTGTTTGACTTACAGCATTAATCACGTTGGAAGCTCAAGTCAGAATGTATCAGTATTACATTCCCAGCAAGAATGATCCTTGCCCTGTGTATGAAGGAGAGGGGATTTTATTATAATTTCAATATAGGATCGTTACTGGGGAGAGTCTTGGCTCTGATGGGTTGTGCTTATCTTCCAGTTTCCAGCCTCTTTGCTATTTCCAGGCTGGAAGATAACACACTATAAATCCTATAGCCCAGTCTGGTGTCTAATGCTGCTTCTATCACGTATCTCCTGCTGTAATGAAAATCCAGTTAATTATCCCATCCTATCGGCCTAAGACAGCACACAAAAACTCTCTGGAGTCTCCCTCTGGGGAACTGACGTCATCCATTCTGGATGGAGGGTTGATAAACTGGATACTTAGACGAGCCCTCATACTTTTAGATCACATGGGGGTCTCTCTACTAGTGATTCTGTGGGAAATTGTTTGTGGGAAATAATCTTGCTATTGATTTGAAAGGAGTTCTGAATTTTCTTAAGAAATATATGTATTTCTGAAAAAAAAAAGTCTTATAAAAAAAATTGTGCATAGAAGGGTAACTAGGAAATGTGTGAAGATATGATGAAATGAAGATAAGGACTGCACTTGGGGTCAGATGCACAAAGCTTCAGATACCACAGTAAAAAAAATGCTGTGGTGAGAGTGATTGTTTTCTTTACTAGCGATGCTCAGCACAATAGTATGCAAATTATATACATGCTAATTGTGTGGAGAATTGCCGGGAAAGAAACTGTCTGGTGCTACTCCCTCCTGTAAAGACCAGCTACTCTCCCTGCCCTGCTGAGCTGCAGGACTCCCCAAAGCCACTTCGGGGTTTCCCCTGCTGGCTCAGCTGCTATTGGCTGAGCTGGCAGGTGAAGCCCTTTAGCTGCAAGTGGCTTTGCGGAGTCCTGTGGGTCAGTGGGACAGGGAGAGTAGTTTTTTTTTTTAATGGGTGCAGCTGTTGTGCGGACACATCTGTGCCTATTAAAAAAAATGACCTCCCCATGCCACAACCCCCTGCACTTTTAATCTTCAGGATGGATGCCCACTCCCTCCTGCTGCTGTGGTCCACCCAACAGCCCGCTGAGCCCCTGGAGCTTTAAATTGAGGGCCAGCAGCCCATTCCTTTCTGCCACCAGGGTCCCCCCCAACACCCGTACCTTGTATTGAAAACTGGCTGGCAGGGGGGATGCTCACTCTCTCCTGCCACCTCCTCAAAATGCAGGCCTTCCCCTTCCCGTGCATCCTGGGATGCCCTGGGAGGGGCCTAAGGCCCTGATTGGCTCAGGCATCAAAGGCCCCTCCCTTGTCATTAAGTTTTGCACAGGAAACAATGAGTTTTCCTGCTGTGCATTACATGGAGTGCGCATTAGAATACTATTTGCATAGGATTCTTGGTGGCTGCCACTGATAATTGGTAGCAGCAACAGAGAAGCCTTAAATGCATCGGGAGAAGAGTTTCCTTGCAAGTAAGACTGGTTAAAATCAGTCTTACTTGCAAGGAAACTTTTTGTGCATCTGGGCCTTAGTGCTGGAAGAGGTACATTTGGAGCAATGAAAGCAGGGCAGGATTAAAACATAGGCAAACTAGGCACATGCCTAGAGTTCAAATATGTAGAACAGTGTGTCGCAAATTTTTTAAGCTGATGGCACACTAATCTCAGGGCTGGAAATACGCAGAAGTCGGTGTGATGATGTCACGTGCATGTGTGATGTCATCATGTGGACATCCGTAAATGCGTGGATGTCCTCCATCCATGGCCCTGAGTCTCCTATTACCACTGGTGGGAGGTGGGTGCTGCAGAAGGAGAGGTGAGGAGAAGGAGAAGGAGAAGAGGCGCAGGCGCCAGCTGACTTAACTACAGGACGTGCCTCTCACCATGAGAGGCACATCCTGTAAGCAGTCAGTTGGCGCCGGTGCCTCTCCTCCTTGCCACCATCTCAGGGCACACCTGGAATCCTCTGGGCACACAGTTTGCGATATGCTGGTTTAGAAGGATTCCCAAGACATAGTTTGCTGTGGTAAGTAAACTGCTGGCACATAGAGGGAGAGAGAGAGAGGATGTATAATGGGGTGGGGGAGTTAGAGCCACCAGTGCCCAGAGGTCTGTATATTCTGCCCACTCCCTGTGCATTGTTCTCCACTCCAGTCAGCAAGAGGAGTCTCTGTAGTTAGTGCCATATGAGGCCGATATGAAGAAGTTTTAAAATGTATTTATATTAAGGAAGAGAGAAAGGGGGATATTGTGCTTGTTTGCCGCCTATTCTGAAATTGTTGATGGTTTTATTAGTATGACATTACTCCAGCTCAGTGGTGGGCAACTCCGGTGCTCGAGGGCCAGAATACAGTTGGGGTTTCAGGATTTTCCCAATGAATATGCATGAGATCTATTTGCATGCACTGTTTTCAATGCATATTTATTGGGGATATCCTGAAAACCTGACTGGATTCCGACCCTCAAGGAGCAGAGTTGCCCACCCCTGCTCTAGATTGTGCTCTGGGTATCCCAGAAGTCTGCAGCTGAAAGTGTTAAAGGGAAATCAAGGAACAACCTGTTGACAAGGATGTGAAAGCAGAAACATGTTACTCTTATATTTGTGTAATAAAAGTATGATTCCCTGATAAATACAAAAATTGAAAGACCTTGGTGGTGCCACTCAATAGGTCAGACTTATTCGGTTATCAATTTTATTTTTTTTTCCAAATTCTTTTATCTTATATTTAAATTCATTTTTTAATTAAATTCCCATTTTAGAGCTCTGTAGTTTAAGTTGCCTAGGGGGACCCCTTCTGACATGACTCACGTTTCGCCAAATGGCTGTTTCAAGGATTGTACCTCTTTATTGTCCAGTCCATTCACCCTGACAGAGTAGTTTAACTGTCTTATATTTATGACATAAATCAGGACAACTTATAAACTACACCTACTGTACCTAAAACCAGTTCAATCTGGAGTCTTGCAAACATCAGAGCTGCTAGTTAGTTTAAGAGTTACCAACCTCGTGCTCTGACACTAATTCAGTTTAGGGTTTTAAACCACCAGAAATAGGGAGCAGTGGGCAAACTTCTTATTACAGCCTCCCAGCATCTCTTGGCTTCCCCCCCTTCATAAATTCTACAGGCTAGCCCTTTAAAATGTGTCAGATTCACCCAATCTGACATGTAACATTTAACCCATTCGTTAAAAGAAAAAAATGCACCAGGACACAGGGGCCGATGCAGCAAAAGTTCCCAGCTGTTAGCGCAGGATTAGCTTGATATCTGCATACAACATTTTGAACACATACTGCAGAAAAGGGTTTTGTGTAGAAGCCAGCCCTTGTGTTCTCAGAGTATTAAAATCAGTGCCATATCTCCCCTGAGATATGTTGGGGGGAGTTTTAAAAAAAGTGCTCAGAAAAGGGGGTGGGTGAGATTGAGCAACCAGGGAGATGGGTGACAGTGAGCAATGCCAGTTCACGCACCCTGTTGAAACATCAAAAAGAAGTGCCATCTTCTGTGGCTGTCAGTCACACTAACCCTCCCTCCTCCCCTTCTCAGAGTGCTGCAGCTGGGTAAAAAGGTTCAGAAAACAGGGTTCAGGGTTAGGCCACTGAAAAGACCAATCTATTCAGTGCAAATGTTAATTATGTGTTTAGGATTTTAATATACAGCATACCAAAGTAAACACTTCATTCAAAGGAAAATGTTATATGTTCACCAAAATAAACTCCAGAATTTACCCAGAAAAATGGTGACATACTCTTTTCCCATTCACTTTCTCCCAATTTTGTTCTTGAAATAAACTGATAAATTTCTAGCAAAATAAGCTAGAAACAAAGAACTTGTGGAGATTTGATATCCAAGATGAAGACTATTTTATTGAAACAGAATAGATAAACCACATAAAAATGTCTAGGGCCTGAAAAACTGCAAACACTGGACCCAACAAAGTCTGTGTTTCGACACTAAGGTCTTCTTCAGGGGTCCTATGAATAAAAAATGTGGGTATGAAATAAAATGTATCTAAATGTAAACTATGTGAAAGTGAAGTAAATCAATTTCCTAGTGGGAAGGCGTAAATGATATGTGTATAATATGACAAATATTTAGAAAGGGATGACTGGTGCCATATCCAAGAGGATGAGTGTCCTCTAGAGTGATAATGGTGGTGTAAATGAAAACCTGGTGCATATATTTGGCCATGCCTCAAACAGAAATCCATTGGGATGAGATGGTGATGGGTGCTACAGCAAAGAGAAGTATAAATAATACCTAAACAGAAGAACTCTATGAAATGAGTTGGTGAAAAGTGCTACAGCAAAGAAGAATAGAGATGAAAAATGCCTAAAAAAACAAATTACATACCCTATAGGTCCTATATGCAGGCTTGTGGATTAAATAATGAAAACTATAAAGGAACAAAAGAACATAAACAGTAAATGGAGGGCTGGTTCGATCCTGAACTGCTACTATGCAAGAAGGATCTCAGAAAAGCTGAAAGATTATGGCTAAAATCCGGAACCCTAGAACACAGATTGGCCTGGAGACAAAAATTAAAAAAGTACAAAACCCTCACTGATGAAAAGAGAAAAAATTTCTACTCCCACAAAATTGGTAATACTAAAACCAATAGCAGCAACCTCTTCAGATTGATCAACGACCTATACAACATAGAAACCTTCACTAACTTACACGAAGAATCCACCTTAACCGCCAACACCCTTGCCGACTTCTTCAACACCAAGATCCAAAAATTAAGAACAACACTACCTGTCAGTCCCAACCCCCTCGAGCTCTTCCCCATCCTCACAGACATTAATTCATCAAACCCAGATCATGGAGCCAGAGTCGACCTTAGCTGGAAACAATTCGCATTAACCGATTGGCAAACCTTCAATACTTACTACAACAAGTATACACACTCCTATTGCCACCTAGACACATGCCCACCAAATATCATGAAAACTGCCCCCCCCCAACTTTAAAGCAAAAATGATGACATGGGTTAATCACCTACTATCCACAGGAAACTTCCCGTCTGAGCAAGGTCATATAATGATTACCCCAATTCTAAAAAACGCGAAAGAACCACCTAACTCCCCATCTAACTATAGACCAATCGCCAGCATCCCCCTATTTACCAAAATAGCGGAAGGGATGGTAAAGGCGGAACTTTCCGTATACCTTGAAAAATTCAACATTCTATGTGACAACCAATCAGGCTTTCGCGCGGACCATAGCACTGAAACCATCATAGCCTCCAAACGCTCTTCAGTCAGGGCTCAAGTGCCCTGATCATTCAACTCGACCTGAGCAGTGCCTTTGACCTGGTCGACCACACCATTCTCCTTGAATGCCTAGCTCACATTGGCATCTCAGACCAGGTCCTTAACTGGTTCCAGGGTTTCCTACAAAATAGATCATACAAGGTATTCAAGAATAACTCTTTCTCTTACTGCTGGGACAACACCTGTGGGGTCCCGCAGGGCTCCCCCCTATCCCCCATCCTATTCAACGTATACCTAGCCTCCCTAGGTAAACTCTTACACAACCTAAATCTCAAATTCTTTATTTATGCAGACGATATCACAATAGCCATCCCACTAACCAACTTTTCACAAGAACTACTCGATCACATTACAAACATTCTCAACCAGATAGAACTCTGGATGCTTTCATTCTGACTGAAATTAAACCCCGACAAATCAAAATTCTTCCTAGCCTCCCCCAAAGATAAAATCAAGGAAACCACAATTCAACTAAACGGAAAGATCTTCCCCCTTGATCCGACCATAAACATTCTGGGAGTCACGCTGGACAAAAACCTATCCCTAGAAAACCATACCGACATCATCATTAGGAAAAGCTTCTCGGTGCTCTGGAAACTTCGCACCATAAAAAAATACTTCAATGACACTGCATTCCGCCTACTTGTACAATCCTCCATCCTCAGCATTCTCGACTACTGCAACATCATTTTCCTTAACGCCACAAAGAAAAATACCAGGAGACTAAAAATAATCCAAAATACCGCAGTGCGCCTCATTTTTGGCCTAAAGAAATGGGAACATGTCACCCCTTTCTACCACCAACTACACTGGCTGCCATTTGAATCTAGAGTTCTTTTTAAATTTGCATGCTTCTGTTACAAATCGGTTAACGGTTCTTCTCCTAGTTACATAAATACCCACTTTAACCTTCATTGCAACAACAGGACATCACGCAGAATTCAACTGTTCGCCTTCCCTTCGCCAAAACACTGTCTTCTCAAAAGATTCCTCGATAGAACTTTCACCTTCCAAGCAGCCAAGTCGAACCCATGGCTAGCCCAGATGATACTCGAGGCCCCCACTTACCTTGCCTTCAGAAAACTACTAAAAACTTACCTATTCAGCAAACATAACCTTTAATTAATCCCTTCACCCCACATAACACCGGCCCCACCCCTCCCCCTCTCGCCCTCACCAGATCCTCCCTTGTCCCACTCTCTACTTCCCTTGTCTAGTTCGATCAAAGCTGCAATTTCTGTTAAATTGCTGTACATTTTCCCTTCATTGCAGACTACTGTAAACTGCTGTAACTTCCTCGCTGACTGCTGTAAATTGTTGTAATCTATCGTAAATCTGATTGTAATTTGTTGTAAATCTGCTTGTAACTTGTTGTAAATAAGCTTGTCAATGCAGATCATTTGTTAATTGATGTAAACCGCCTAGAACTCGCTGGGTATGGCGGTATATAAGAATAAAGTTATTATTATTATTATAACAACTTAATAAGACATAGTAAAACATAATAAAATGCCACCAAACTTTAATAATAGGCCAAAAAAGACTAAAATTGAGTAGTAAAACACATTGCGCCATGATTTGATGATGCATTGTGAATGTGTAAAAAAATACTGATGGAAAACTCTAAACCCTAACAACACAATAAGAAGACTCATTATTATGCACAAAATGATGACTGCACTATATTAGCCTTAAAGCAATGCTTTAAATTAAACCAGAACTGAACCAACTACCAGATGTAATGTATGCTATAAGCCTTGACCAGCTGAATGAAACATAAAGACTAACGTACTCCATACGTCCAAAGTTGAAGCCTAAACTATCACAAGTAGATAAAATATGGTGTACAATTTAAAAAGACACATGCAATAAAAATATAAAATATATAAATTTATATATAAATTAAAAAGAAATCGGAAACGTTTGCCAAAACCCAAATTATAACAGTAATTACATCCGACAGTAAACGGGCCCGAGAAAATAGGATAACTCAAAATTGTCAGTATTATGTACAAACTAACTTATAAAAGCATTACACGTGGAGGGGCATAATAAAAAAAAAGTCTAAGTCACCTTTTGGCCTAAGTAAGGCCTTAAACGTTGAAAGTAGAAGCAGGAAAAATGTCCATTATCATAAAAAACGTCCAAAAGAGGTTTTTTTTGATAATGGCCTGCCTCTACTTTCAGCTGTTTAAACGCCCAGACCACCACTACGTCTAAACTTATACCATATAATCAACCTTAAAAAAAGCCTAAGCCCCAAACGTCCAAAACAAGGGCTTTTAGGCAAAGGATGAGCCAGTTCTTCGCCTAAAAGTTGGATTCTGTAACTGGTGTCTGTCAAAAACAACACCGGTTACAGAATCCCCTCCCCTTACACCGGTTACAGAAGCCCTCTTGCCCCGTGGCACCTCCAAACTGCCCGACACTATCGGGGCAGGAGGGAGTCCAAGCACTCCTGCCCCGCGGCACCCTTGAACCCCGTGACACGATCAGGTTAGGAGGGTGCCCTGGTGAACCACGATCCCCCCCTGCTGACATTGGGGCAAAAGGGAGCCCAAGCCATATTGCCCCGCGATCCCCAACCCCCCCCTGCTGAGTCCGATGGGGCCAGGAGGGAGCCCATGTGCCTAAGACCCCACCCACAGGAGGGGCCTAAGACAACTGGGTCGATTCCGGTTGGCCCAGGCGCCTCAAGCCTCACCTGTGGGCAGGGTTTGAGCTGTCTGGGCCAATCAGGCCCTAAGGCCATCCATCCGACCAACAATTTTTAAAGTATGGGGAAGGGGGTGGGGGTAAGGGGATCATGGGGTCGATGGGGGGTCGCGGGTCAGTGGGGGGGCGATCGGGGGTTGGTCGTGGGGGATTGCGTCAAGGGCAGAAGGGCCTGGGATCCCTCCTGCCCGTATTTTAGTGGGGGTGGGGGTTAGGGGGTGTCGCTGGGCCAGGAGGGCTTGGGCTCCCTCCTGGCCAGATTGGGGGGGAGGGGGGTTGGAGATCGCCGGTCCAGGAGGGCTTTGGCTCCCTCCTGGCCCCTTCGAACTCGGCGGTGGGGGGGGGATTGGGGATCGCAGGGCAAGAGGGCTTGGGCTCCCTCCTGCCCTGATTGTGTCGACCGGGGGGGTGATGTATCGCAGCAGGAGAGATTGGCCATCTCCCCTGCCCGCGATCACTCCTCTACCTGATTGGGTATCTCTCCTGCCGCGGGTCGTGGCAGTTCGGGTAGAGGGGTGATCGCATCGCGGCAGTGGAAATGAGGCATCTCTCCTGCGGCGATGGTTGTGGTGGGGGGGATAGGTTGCCTGGCCACTGAACTGATCGCGCCAGTCGCCATCAGCTCAGTGGCCTCCTTTTCGGCACATATACCTGTTTTGTCTTGGTCTAAGTCAAAACGTATAAGTGCCGACTAGGCAACCTGTCAAAATCTTTGGTTATACCTGTTGTACGCCTAGGTGTAGGTCAGCCCACCTCCCGCCCACCGTCCACCCTTTCCCCGCCTCTAAAAACGCCTCTTTTCTCTTTGTACGTTTAGAGGCAGGGGAAAGGCCTAAGCTGGTTTTAGATACGTCTAAAACCAGCTTTGATTATGGGTACTTGGACGATCAGGCTTTTTGATCGTCCAAGTACCCATTTAAGCCACTTTTTAGACGTTTTTTTTAAATTATGAGCCCCATAGTGCTTTAATGTAAAATCCAGGAATATCATTGAAGATAGTAGAACCGAAGCTGTGAAACCGCATAAAATACAAGGAACTTACCGATAGCTCATCCACTTGCGAGATGCACTCAATAGCGAAAGTAAAACTTTGCGTTGGTGAAACAGTGAATTTGGGCCAGTAGAAAAGGTGCCAAAACACGTGTGAGAGACCGATTGGATGAGCTGAAAGAGAGGAGGAGTTTCAAGCTGTCAGTGATACATGTAAAAACCTCTTTGAACTGGGGAACAACGAGCAATCAAGGAAACAGCTATTAAGAATACTATTGAAAAAATACTATTGTAAAGAAAAGGGAAACCAGAGGCTGCCTATGAGTGTGGTTAAAAGAGCTATCTACCAAATGTATATCTAAAAAATATTTTTAAAAAGTACATAATAAAAAAAAAAGTGTAACCAGTTGCAAACTGAAAAAGTAGAACAGCAAGCTATCAAGGAGATTGCTATAAAGACTACTTTAAACAGGATAAGGCCCAGAGCGTGCCGATGAGTGTAGTCTAGAGCAGTGTTTTTCAACCTTTTTACACCTATGGGCCGGCAGAAATAAAAGAATTATTCTGTGGACCGGCATCGGTCCGTGGACCAACGGTTGAAGAACACTGGGCTAAGTTGTGGGCCAGACCCCGCCCATCTCTACCCAATCTCCACCCCAGACACCGCCCCCATAATAGTACTAATTGCACCTTGCATGTCCCGTGCCTCATCTGGAAGCCTTCCCTCTGACGTTGCAACGTCAGAGAGAAGGCTTCCGGTTCTGGCGCAGGATGCCCATAGGAGCCACTGTCCGTGCCTTTGTGCACTGAATCAGTTAGGAAGAGGGAGCTGGCTCGAAGATAATGCCACATCGATCGCAACGTGGACTGGCGGTTGAAGAACATTGTTTTGGGCCTGATGCACGTGCTGGCCCTGTGGACCGGCAGGAAATTTCTGTGGACCGGCACTGGTCTATGGACCAGTGGTTGAAGAACACTGGTCTAGAGGTTATCTGGAAAAGGTGTAGCCAATAAAAAATATATTAGAAAATGCCACCGATGAAGAAAAGGACCTTGCTGTACCTTAAGGAATAATATTGTAGCTGATAGACTCTTAATAGTTGGAGGGGCACGAAGAAAAAACACGAACGTGTGTAAAAAAACGCAAGACATCGGAGCCAGTGTGATAAACTTTGTTCTATCATGAGGGATCAAAATGAATAAAATAAAATAATGAAAAGTCCTACCGTGGAGAGGAACCTTTACTATACAAACTAAGGAAAGAAAAGAAACGTATCAAAGCAACTTGTATAGGGCTAACAGACCAGCCCCTGCAGATGTTCTGTGCTGTTTCAGATCAAAGGTCAATTGAGCCCAGTCTCCTGTCTTTGATAGTTGTAATCTGGTTTGTTAAATCCTTGGCATAATCCTAAAGAGCAAATCCATTCCTTGTTATTCACTGCCAGGTATAAACAGTGTTTTTTCCAAGTCTACCTGGCTAGTAATAGTTTTTGGATTTTTCCTGCAGGATCTTGTCCTCATCTCCTTAATCTGCTATTCTGGATGCCTCAACCACATCTTTACCAATAATCTTTATAGCTTGTTGGTTGACTACAAAAATGTTGTTTTAAATAGAAGAAAGACATTTTGTTTGTTCTTCCACATAATTTATATCATAAATATATTATCTTACTGTTCAGTACTCCTCCAGTGGTTTTTCTAATGTACAAAAAGGTTGAGTTACCAAAGGGCTTTTCATGTGAGTCACGTTCAACAGAGGTGTCTATAGAAAAATATATAAAATACATGGACAACAGTTTGACTCATCTCATGAGTAGTAGCACTGATGTCAAGTTCAACCTCTCCCCTAGACTTGGCTCCCAAATACTAACCTTTTAATTAAGATAAGGACTGAATTAAAGTGAGGGTCTTTGTTATCACTTGCAATTTCCGAGTGGGATTAGAGGGCAACTGAAACTAGTTTCTTTGATTTCAGCCGAAACCAAAGCCAAATGTGATCAACTCCCACTCCATCCCTCCCTCCCTTCCTTTTCCATTGCACCCTCCTGAACTGAAGGAGCTCAGCTTCCTCTCTCCCTTTCCCCCCTCAACAGAAGATCTTCCTGGACCCACCCTTAGCCTAACCCCCTAGGCCAACTGTACTGCCCTGATAGTCTAGTGCAGGGGTGTCCAATGTTGGTCCTCGAGGGCCGCAATCCAGTCGGGTTTTCAGGATTTCCCCAATGAATATGCATTGAAAGCAGTGCATGCAAATAGATCTCATGCATATTCATTGGGAAAATCCTGAAAACCCGACTGGATTGCAGCCCTCGAGGACCGACATTGGACACCCCTGGTCTAGTGTCTCTTAGGGGCAGGAGTGATCACCAGTTGCTCCTGTCCACTCATTCTATGTAGTTAAAATGGGTGCCATGATATTCAGCAGCAGCCTTGAGAGATTGCTACTGGAGGTTGCAGTAGCCATTTTGAATTGGAATTGAACTGGCACTGGAACAGGAAGGAGCAACTTCAGATTGCTCCTGCTCTTACAAGTCACTAGACCACCAGGGTGGTATGGTAGGTCCAGGGAGGCCTATGAGTGGGCCTGGGAGGGGAGACTTCTTCTGTTTGGAGGGGGGGAAGGGAGAAAGTTGAGCTTTTTAGGTTCCGATGGGGGTGGGGGGAAGGATGGGAGAAGGAATAAAATTGAACTCCTTCAGTTCTGGGAGGAGGGGGGAAGGAGGAGGAGCAGAGCCACAGGAAATAGTACCACAAGTTTTTGGTTTCAGCCAAAAATGCTCTGGCATTTTCAGCCAAACCCAAAATAAAGCCAAAAGCAGATTTTAGGCAAGTTCTGGTGCTGAAGCTGAAATTGAAACTGAAATTTGGTCAGCCTCTAGCCAAGATAGAGGAGAATCTGCAGAATTATTTCTGCAAGAAAAATATAAGGTCAAGAAAGATTTACAGTTATAACTATAAGAAAAGCACAAAACCAAGAAGTAGGGTATAAACAGGATGAAATGTAGTAGTAGAACAAACAGCAGACCAGACAAGTATGTATTGTATAGTAAATCAGTTTAATATCAACAAAACACATGCCTGATGTGGCCACGTTTTACTCAAAGGCTGTGTCAGAGATAAAACTGTGGGCAAAATAATAAAATTTAATCAAACATTCAGAAAACATCAATCATAAACATATAAAGCTCAATACAAATCAAACATGTAAAACTTAAATAAATATTAAAATACAGATTAAATTATAATAAATAATATAGGCCTTCCTTGACAAAGCCGCACTAGCATTTTTAGTGGTAAGAACTCCAAAACTCATAGGAATTCCATGAGCACTGGCGTTCTTACTGCTGGGGCCGGCACTAAAAACGCTAGTGAGGCTTTGTCAAGGAAGGGGATAAAATGTAAAATACACATAACATGTATGCAGATACATGCACATACATTAAAAGTAAACCATGCATATAATTGAATAAATAAATGTTTCCTTTCTGTTTTCCTACTGCAGAATTCCATTCGGCACAATTTATCTTTGAATAAATGTTTCATGAAAGTGCCAAGGCAGAAGGATGAGCCAGGGAAGGGGGGCTTCTGGCAAATAGATCCTCAGTACGCAGACATGTTTGTCAATGGCGTTTTCAAGAGAAGAAGAATGCCAGCAACTCACTTCAACTCCATGAGACAAAATAAAATGACACCTCTGCCAGAACTTTCTTACAGTACCTCTGTCAACACAGATAATGAGCAGCCAGCATCAGGCTATGCCGCAAACACCCATCATCACCACTATCATCATGTCCATCACTATCAACAGGATCAGAGCTTCAGTCTACTGGATACTCAACAAATGATTATGAAACGTAAGCAACCGATGCCAAAATGCAACATGAAAGTTGCTAGAAGTTCCAAGCTGCCTCTCTTAGCACTTGAAGACAGAGATGCAGAATCCCTGAAAGGAGATTTTGACTGGGCCTTGGTTTTTGATGATGTCTTGAACAGCAATAGCAACAATTTTGAGGATTTTGATGTCAACGTGGCTCTGAATTCACTGGGCACAGATATTGACCTTACTGTGCAAGGAAGACATATTACAGCATCCAATAAGTGGTGCATGAATACAATGGACCATCATCATATGGAAAATAATCTTCAGGGATCTCAGTTTGAGGATCTTCCATTTTTTAATGACCCTCTGAAACACCCTTGGGAGGAAGTAAAAGAAGATGCCAGTTCTAACCTATGCAGTTTTGATCAAAGTTTAAACTTCTGTGAAGGATTTCTGAATGAGATCCCACAATGGGAAAGAGTGGATGCCTTCATGTGACCTAACCCACCTCCCATCCCAAAGCCCACTGGAACTTTGTCAAACCGTACTATTCTTTCTTCTTTTTGCTACATTAGCATCCAAATTCTTGAATACAAAGTGGACATATGGTTGGTGGGGTATTGTTCTACTATAACTTGCATTTTTCTACTGTGATTTAATCAGAGCAGGAAGAATGTATATTGCACAAATAGGTTGATAGCTTGAAGCTGAATTAACAGTAGAACTCTTGTTGTTCTCCAGTTAAAATGGAATTATAAGTAAAAGCTTCTTAGCAATCCCATTTTCACTCACCCTTCTATCCTTCTCCGAGTCCTGCTTTCCTCACCTTCTCTCACTTTGATTCTTCTACTCTTTAATGTTTTTCTCTTTGTTTCATTCTTCTCCTTGTGGCTTTCACTTCTCTCTCTCTTTATGCTTTCTCTCTGTTTCATTCACTCTTCTCTTTGGGGCTCGCTCTGTCCTCTCTTTATGCTTTCTCTTTGTTTCATTCATTCTTCTCCTTGTGGCTCACAAAGAACATTCCATGTATTTATTATTTTGGAAAATCTCAGCCTAATGGTGAAAAATGTCTTGATCACGTCCAGATCTTGTATGAGAATAAAAGGAAGGTATAAGAACTACACACAAATTATTCTCTAATGCTTTTGCAGATGATGTGAATTGTCATTCTGAGAGAACCACCTTACAACTGAAAGTCATCACACAATGCATTCTGCTGTGGAGCTGGAAATGACTTTGGCCTATTACAATGGCACGCCATGGCCTGTGTCTCATTGTCTGCTATTTTTGTGACCTTAGCCTTGAGTTATGCCTGTTGATTTTGACCCTGTGTAGTAATGTTTCAGTGGCATTGATCTGGTTTGGTGGTATCTCTCAACTGGTTTGTAAAGAATTGTTGATTACCACAGAGGACATCATGAATCTGAACCAAAGGAGAAACTGAGGACTGTTGTGGGTGTTCTATCTTGAGGTTGTTAAGTTTGTCCATTCACATCCATCAGGCAACATTGCTCAGCATATTTTTATACCTACAGTATATACGAAAAAAAGTTATTGTTTAAAGGTAGAATTTTTTTTTTGGCATGAAGACCAGAGAAGTTAGCAATGGGGGCATCTATATATACTGGATACTTTGATTGGGATGAATTCTAGTGCATTTTGTTTGAAAATATGTCATTTAACTATTTTTAACTATTTTGTTATGGAAATGTGGAAGACTGGTTGTGTATGCTTGTGAACTAAGAAAAGATGATTACAGATGCTGTAATGCAGAAGGACCAAAACAAGAAACTATACATGAAACATGTTAATAGTTTGGGTTGTTTGTGTATCTGTTATCAGCCAACTCAACAGAAAGTATATATCAGTGGTTCCCAACCCTGTCCTGGAGGACCCCCAGGCCAGTCGGGTTTTCAGGATAGCCCTAATGAATATGCATGAGAGAGAACTGCATATAATGGAGGTGTCAGGCATGCAAATCTGTTCCATGCATATTCATTAGGGCTATCCTGAATACCACTGGTATATATCAAGGGATGAGACTATCTGTCCTGTTGTCTTTCTAGAAACAAAATAACTCTGAAAATTTAATGGCATGGGAACAAGGGAAAAGGTGCATTGAATTTGAAAATAGGCCAGATTAGATTTGGGTTTAGAACGAAAGAAAACCTTCCCAAAAATGGCCTAATATATTTCTATGGGAGAGAGATCTCAAGTAGTTGCAGCATATAAACATTGATTCAATGTAACATAGTAATTAAGTAATTGCACAATTTAGCCTGTCCTCGTTCCTTGTGTAATCGAAAACACTCAGAGTGCCAAGAAAACACACACACATCTCCTGCTGCCATGCTCCCATCCCTGCTGGGCTGGTTCTTTAGTGATTCTGATGTGTATCTCATAAATTCTACTATGAATCCAAGTGACTGAACCATATAGTTTTTTTTAATGATCGCTGTGTATGGAGAATGACATGGGGACAAATTTTTCCCCGTCCCCGTAGGAACTCATTTTCCCATCCCCGTGAGTTATTTTCCTGTCCCTGCCCCATTCCTGCAAGCTCTGTCCTCATCTACACAAGCCTCAAACACTTTAAAATCATAAATATCCAAGGCTTGTGCGATTAAGGCAGAGTTTACAAGAATGGGGCAGGGACAGCGACAAAACTCATGGGGATGGGACATAAGAACATAAGAATAGTCTTACTGGGTCAGACCAATAGTCCATCAAGCCCAGTAGCCCATTCTCAAGTGGCCAATCCAGGTCACTAGCACCTGGCCAAAACCCAAGGTATAGCAATATTCCATGCTACCAATACAGGGCATGCAGTGGCTTCCCCCATGTCTTTCTCAATAACAGACTATGGACTTCTCCTCCAGGAACTTGTCCAAACCTTTCTTAAAACCAGCTACGCTATCTGCTCTTACCACAATCTCTGGCAATGCGTTCCAGAGCTTAACTATTTTCTGAGTGAAAAAAAATTTCCTCCTATTGGTTTTAAAAGTATTTCCCTGTAACTTCATTGAGTGTCACCTAGACGGGGAAATTGTCCCCCTCTAATTCTCTAAAGGAGACACCTAATGACTGAACTATGTCCTGTAGTTTGCTAGCAGTTGCTATGTGTACTACCATCTCTTAGTGGAGAAGCAGGGCAAAACCTTTTGTGTTGGGACAGTCAATCCCTGTCGTTAAATTTTTTAGTCCATCCTTTCAAATCTGTCATCTAATGGGCTGATATATCGTAAGTGGCATAGTAGGGGGAGGGGTCCGATCCAGGTGTCGTCTTCATAGGAGTGCGGCGTCCTCCTCTTTGCCCACGATCCTCCCCCATCCCCCACTGTCGTGCACACATGCCACTTCCCTTCCCTCGTACCTCTGTAATGTCCCTGATGTAAGCAGAAACTCACCCAACCTACGGTCACACATGCGTTGGCTCTTCTTCTGACATTGCTTCCTGGACATCAGAGGGAGAGACCACACAGGTGCAACAGCAGGAGTTGCTGCTCGCACCAGGAACGTTACAGAGGTATGGGGGATGGGAAGCGGTGCATGCAGTAGTGGGGGAGGGGCACCACTATCCCAGTCGCCTCTCACCCTTGCTATGCCACTGTATATCATCATCACACTTGGTTTCATTTTATTATTCTTTCCAAACCAACAGAATGTTTGAATACCACTCAATTCAATTCTCTTATCTCTCCAGGTCAAAGACACTTACACAAAATGACACACACAGAGGTAACACAGATACAAACACATACGTTCATAAACCCAGATACACACATGTAGAGAGGTTTGAAAGAATTCAGTGAGCCATTTTCTCTACTTGTTCCTAACCCCCTCTTCTACGAAACTGCGCTAGCAGTTTTTAGCACGGTGAGCCGCGCTGAATGGCCCACGCTGCTCCCGACACTCATAGAGTTCCTATGAGTGTTGCAAGCTGCGTGGGCCATTCAGCGCGGCTCTCTGCGCTACAAACTGCTAGCGCTGTTTAATAGAAGAGGGGGTAAATGTCTATAAACTTTGGAAGCATATACCGTAGGTGTCTCTCTAAGACAGTATCTCTCAAACTTTTTTTTAACCCTGGCACACTAAACGGAGAAAATGCTTTTCGCGGCACATTATAATTGAAATTGTAAAGTTGCAAAACTAACAAAAAAAAAATTAGATTTGAGAATTATTTATTTAAAGCTCTTTAAGCCATCCATGTAAGGGTAATTGTAACAACGATGAAACTAAAGTAGATAGTATAGAATTGCTAATCAATGAGATGGATGTGCTTGTTTTTGAGTGCAAATTAGCTCAAAACGGCTCAATAGTCGAGAAGCAAACACACATTTCATCATCCAACATCTGCAGTTGTTCTCTTTTTAAATTTAATTTCTGTCACTGCTGATAAAGTTTGTAAAGATAAGAAGATCAATATAGTAACAAAGCCTTGATTGCTTTGTTGCTCAAGTTAGGATAACTATTGCATAAAAATAAAAATAAAATTACTTGCCTTTCGTTTTCAAGGACCAACCATGTCAAAAAATGATGCTTGTCTGGGTGGTTATACCCTTATGTGATCGTGATGTACATGTCATCTTTCTAGTGTATACTTATGAAGAAAATTTTTTAAAATAAAGTAAAATTCTGGAATCTCTTGTGGCACACCCAGAATCTCTTTGGGGCACACAGTTTGAGAGACACTGCTCTAAGATGACAAAGAGCCTTGTGGTCTCAAAAAATCATGCACAGCATCATTTTTAGATAACTTTTACACCGGCCCAATAAAACATATTGCTTCTTACAATATAACTATTACAACTTTGAACTGTTTTTCTTATTAAATGAATCTTGGTCTTTATGCTTTTATAGAAAAAGGTAAAGGCCATATGGCTTAGAGCAGTGGCTCCCAACCCTGTCCTGGAGGACCACCAGGCCAATCGGGTTTTCAGGCTAGCCCTAATGAATATGCATGGAGGAGATTTGCATGCCTGTCGCTTCCATTATATGCAAATCTCTCTCATGCATATTCATTAGGGCTAGCCTGAAAACCCGATTGACCTGGTAGTCCTCCAGGACAGGATTGGGAACCACTGGTTTAGAGAATAAAATTTAGACTTACCAAGGTAAGTAGGTATCCACATAGTTTATCCTTTTCAAAACTTTACCACATGTAACTTTATCTGGTCTAAACAGGGGAAAGAGTTTACAGTAGTTTTGGGGCATGAACCACATATAATTTCTTGAACTGTTCATCATTGTTTTATCTCACACAAGTGGCAGGTGCAAAGTGCACACATATCCCATAGTCAGTTTTCAAAGGGAAACTATACCAATGAGATGCATATGTACCTTATATCAGTGCATGCTGCTCAGACCTGCTTCTTGGTGTGACACTACATTCATCTCTGTATTGTTGCTCCTTTCTGAGATGCACTTTCGGAAAAGATTCTGCTGCAAGAAAATCACTGGCAACAGGATTTGCATAACTTATAGGAACTCATGCCTCACTCCTGTGATGTCCCATTTAGCCCCTTGTCTGTAATCCAAACAAGATTTTTTGGCTAAAATTATATTAAAACCTTGGATTGCAAGTAACTTGGTATACAAGTGTTTTGCAAGACAAGCAAAACATTTTATTAAATTTTAGCTTGATAAACAAGAAAGGTCTTGCAATACAAGTACATACAATATACATACAACCCATCACCATAGTTGAGCCAATGGTTCTTCTCTCTCTGATGCTGTGGGAGTGTAGCGACTGTTCTAAACGAGTGCATATAGTATACACGCAAAACCCATTAAAAGGTGTATCAATATAAGGCACCTTCCGTAATCTCTCACTTCCAAATAGATTGTATCCTGACCCTCAGAAGTGCCACCTTGATACTCAAAAATTTCATAGTATCGGGCACTGCCTCCTCACCGGGTCCTATTATTTTGCAAATTTATTGTTGATCTTTACTTTCACCACTGAAGTTTAAAAAGAGATGTTCCAAAATATTTAGTATTAGAGAATGACAGGGGACAAATTTGTCGCTGTCTCCACAGGAACTCAATTTCCCTGTCCCATCCCCGCGAGTTTTGTCGCCGTCCGTGTGCCTGCCCCATTCCTGTAAGCTCTGCCTTAACCGCCCAAGCCTTGAACACTTATTATTTTAAAGTGTTTGAGGCTTGTGCAGATGAGGATGGAGCTTGGGGAATGGGTTAGGGACAGGAAAAGAGCTTGCGGGGATGGGACATGAAAATGAGTTCCCATGGAGACGGGGAAAAATTTGTCTAATGCACATACACTCATATTTAACTCTGCCTGCACTTCCCTTGAATTCCACCCCAGAACATGCCTATATTGGAGTCACATAAAACTCCACTGTGGCATGTTTATAAAAGTCCTTTTTCATGTGGAATAATTGTATAAAATGACCCCACGCCTTATTGTTTATTTCTGTGTATCTTTTACTTCTGCACAGGACTATGAATTGGTTTGAAAAGATATGGGGTTGATATTGAAAAGGATTTAACTAGGCAGGAGAGACTCTTGGCCTAGTTAAACCCTTTTGAGGTGGCCATGCTGATATTCAGCAATACATATCTGCGCTCCAACTGGCATAGTGAAACTGCACAATCTAGGGGTAGAATTATAGATATAATAGAGAACAAAAAAGTGGGAAGAGTGGGATATTTCCAAATGGGATCTTTATTGTAAATAATAACTCAGTACTGTGCAAACAAAGACTCAGCGCTGCAGGCTTATTCAGGTGTCTGTATCAAATTAAATAAAGAACATTTAGTCATAAATACACATATAAAAATCAAAGCATTAAATATACAATACCCAATAAAAACATTAAAATATCATACATAAAAACCAAATGATGCAAAAAGCACAAAAACAAATGGCTTAAGGCTCCTTTTACAAAGCTGCGCCAGCGGTTTTAGCGCGCACTAAATTGCCACGCACACTAGATGCTAACGCCAGCATTGTGCTGGCATTAGTTCTAGCCACGTAGCGCAGGTTTAGCATGCGCTAAAATTCAGCGTGCGCTAAAAACGCTATCGTATAAGGAGCCCTTAGTATAAATACACAGATTAATGGTCTTGCACAAACAGTTACAAAATAATGAGTATATGACTAAACATGGATACCTGCAAATGTGCTGAGAATAAGAACAGCAATTGTCCAATGACAGCTATTATACAATGCATTTTAGTGAAAATGTTTGCTAAAACAAACAAAGAAAGACTGAAAAAAGAGACAACTCCGTAGTGTGCCAAGCCGAATCCCAAAAGGGCAAAACGAAAATAACACCAAAAAAATATATTCAGCAAGGCTGAATTTTAAAAAGTACTGATCTTAAGAGAAGTGCTCTGTAAACCATAGGCATCTACAGACCAAATACAGCATAGCACAAATTAACTCAGGTGCCAAGGTATTGTGCCTTGCAAAATAACCAGAGTTAAAAGCATCAACAAGGTACTAAACTCAAACAGAAACATTAAGGAAATCACAAGGCAAAAAAAATTCTGAAAACCACACATTCGGGTGCAAAGTAAGAGGGGTAAATCCGGAAGCAGCAAACAGAGAAAATGATAAAGGCCATATGGCAAACCCAGTCTGCTCATTCATACCATCTATTATCGCTTCTTCCTCTTAAGAGATGCCACAGATACAGTACTCATTTCACCATCTCTACCAGCATGCCGTTCAATGTATTCACCACTCTTTCCATAAAGTAGTATTTCCTTATATTAGAGTATAACATAAGAATTGCCGCTGCTGGATCAGACCAGTGGTCCATCTTGCCCAGCAGTCCGCTCACGCGGTGGCCCTCTGGTCAAAGACCAGCGCCCTGAGACTAGCCCTACCTGCATACATTCCGGTTCAGCAGGAACTTGTCGAATTTTGTCTTGAATCCCTGGAGGGTGTTTTCCTCTATAATAGCCTCCGGAAGAGCGTTCCAGTTTTCTACCACTCTCTGGGTGAAGAAAAACTTCCTTACGTTCGTACGGAATCTATCCCCTTTCAATTTTAGAGAGTGCCCTCTCATTCTCCCTACCTTGGAGAGCGTGAACAACCTGTCCTTTTCCACCAAGTCTATTCCCTTCAGTACCTTGAATGTTTCGATCATGTCCCCTCTCAATCTCCTCTGTTCAAGGGAGAAGAGGCCGAGTTTTTCTAATCTATTGCTGTTCGGCAACTCCGCCAGCCCCTTAACCATCTTAGTCACTCTTCTCTGGACCCTTTTGAGTAGTACCGTGTCCTTCTTCATGTATGGCGACCAGTGCTGGATGCAGTACTCCAGGTGAGGGCGCACCATGGCCCGGTACAGCAGCATGATAATCTTCTCCAATCTGTTCATGATCCCCTTCTTTATCATTCCTAGCATTCTGTTTGACCTTTTCGCCGCCGCCACACATTGTGCAGACGGCTTCATCAACTTATCGATCAGAACTCCCAAGTCTCTTTCCTGGAAGGTCTCTCCAAGTACCGCCCCGGACATCCTGTATTCGTGCATGAGATTTTTGTTACCAACATGCATCACTGTACACTTATCCACGTTGAATCTCATCTGCCATGTCAATGCCCATTCCTCGAGCCTGATTATGTCACGTTGCAGATCTTCACAATCCCCCTGTGTCTTCACTACTCTGAACTTATGAGTCGGGCAGTCCCAGAAGTTATGTTGGCACTGATGATATTCCACATAGCTAACTAGACATGTAGGACTGTGTAAATAGTAGTTCTAACTTTGCTTAGTTGTATGCGTACAGCCTTACTGGGTATTGCAGCTAACCAGGATATTTAGTGCTGATGCCCAGATATAGACTGACATTGAATACCCAGGTCTAGCTTTGCTGGCAATGGTCAGCATTTTTAAAAAATGGTCACCACTGAATATTGACCCCTAAAAAAGATAACCAGAGACCATCAGAGCTCATACAAATAAAAGATGACCCCACAGTTGGAGCTAGAACGATGAAGAGATCGAAGGACAACGATTCAGTGAGTAACATTTGATTTTTGAACTGTGCAGTATACTGGCAGATATAATATACAGCACTTTTGGGTTGGACACATAACATTGAAAGTCTGTTTGCCCTGAAGAAGCAGCCATATAGCCATGAAACATTGGCTATAAAAGGACTATAAGATAAAAAAGAAAAATAACTAAAAGTTTTGACACAGTCAGCTTAAGTTGTAGAAAATCTGGGCCCCTTAAAACAATTGATGTGGCAACTGGTCACTTTTGACAAAAGTTTTTTATGCCAATGATGTGGGTGGAAGTGGTTGAGCTTAAGTAAAGGCTCGCCAAAGACCTGAGGCTTTTTATTTCATCTTATAGTGACTCTTTCTTAAAGTGAGGTGTTTTTTAGTTCAATAGAATAGTAACATAACATAGTAAATGACAGCAGATAAAGATCCGAGTGGTTCAACCAATCTGCCCAACTAAACATGCTCCATAAATTAATTATTTAGTTTAAATGGTCCTTTTACTTAGATATTTCTGGGCCAGAAACCCCATAGAAAAGAAATCCACTCATTCAAAGCAAATTAATAGGAATCAAATAATATAAATAGTAAGGATTTGCAAAATATATGAAAAGATTAGAGACTGTTCATTCCAGATACAGGATAGTCCCTCCAAGATCCAGACTTCAAGTTCTCCCCAAAGACTAAAATAAGAAATAGATCATTAGAGACATTTTACATTTCTAGTAGATTATCTTTGCTCAAAGGAAAAGATGGAGATTGTATAGTGTTCTAAGAGAATATAATGGTATATAGGTATAGTCAGTGCTGCTAGATAAAGGAGGGCTTTAAAAGTTAAAGTTAAAATTTAAAATTTAATTCTAAACTCAATGGAGGGCATTGGTGGTGAAATAACAAAGGAGTGACCTGATCTGATTTCTAGGATCAACATAGGAAATGAATGGCTGTATTCTGGAGAAACTGAAGTCTCTTAATATTTACTTGCAAAGTGCTCATATAAATAACTATAATAATCCAAGCAAAACCAAAAGTACATGGTGCGAAGGGTGAAGAATAGCTTCATTGAAGCAACAACAGACAGAACCTAATTATCACAAGATAAAGAAGCCAGTTTTGACAAGTTTAGAGACTTGTGATTCAAAAGAAAGCTGGAAATCAATAACGACTGAGGTATTTAACAAAATCTACAACCTTAACTGGAGAGCTTAAAAAAAAGGTATCAAACTAGGATGAGATGGACCTCCAGAAATTCAGCAAGTATTTGTCAGGATTAAAGACTAGTCAATGAACCTATAAGCAGTCTGCCACCAAGTCCAGACAGTGTTGTAATGAGGATGAAGATTGTCAAAAGAAGTGAAATATATCAATAATAATCATCTGCATAATAATATGCACCAATTCCAAAATTGCAAAATATTGTTTTGGGGCTGAGAAAAATATTGAACAACAATGGAGATAGAATAGAGCTTTGTGGTAATCTACAAAGCAGAAACTGAGAAGAAGATGCAGAGAATGATGTGGTTCTTATGAAAGAATGAGTGTCCAGAAATGAAGTGACCCAATCTAGATCCAGGTCTAATATACCAATTTCAGCCAATTTAGCTAGAAGAGAGTGGTCTACTAAATCAATGCTGTCAACTGGTCAAGTGAAATTGCCAACATTACATACTCTTAATCCAACATAGTATGAATTTCAAAAACAGTGAAGCCAATTAAAAAGCAAGGCATATTCAAGATTCTTATAATAGTTTTTAAGTGCTTTCATGACATGGCCCCCTCCACATTTCGATAAAGCTTCCCATATATCACCCAATTTGGCCACTTCAATCTCAACAAGAAAAACATTTCTGTATCCCCTCAGCAAAACTTCTCTATTTGGAAAGTGCTCATAAGCAGTAAAAACAATCCTTTTTAATAACTAGCCCACAGTTTGAGACTACAGCTTGGAACTCCTGGAATTATCTCTGTTTATACTATATATCTCTGTTTATACTGTATATACTCATTTATCCCATTCCTTGTGCAATGTTTAGTCTAATTCGTGATATCCAAAGTCTGTGATCTAACCGTGGCTGTACTTATGTGTACCTATCTAACAAATTATATGTTAATCAACTGTGGATATACTGTTGAAACCTGTTCTGGACTCTTCTGAGAGGATGGAATAGAAAACCAACTAAATAAATAAACTAACCTAAACTAACCTCCTCCTCTACGAAACTGCGCTAGCAGTTTTTAGCGCAGAGAGCCGTGCTGAATGGCCCACACTGCTCCTGACGCTCAATGAGTTCCTATGAGCATCGGGATCAGCAAGGGCTATTCAGCGCGGCTCTCTGTGCTGAAAAACGCTAGCGAGGTTTCGTGGAAGAGGGGATAAAACTAAACTAAAACTTAGCTTTGTATACCAGGTCTTCAACCGAAATGGAGCTCAACTCGGTTAACAGAAACTAAAAGAAATACAAAGAAAAAAAGAAAATAACTGTCAAAAAATATTAATGTGACTGATTTCCAAAGTGTTTAGCAAATAAATAGTTTTTATAGATTTGCGAAAAGTTGAAAAGGACCAGGGCCCCTTAAGATAAGAGAAAGGTTGTTCCATAGTTGAGATAATTTGAAGACCAAGGATTGACTGAAATTCTTGATTCCTTTCACTGAAGTAAGGGAGAGTTTGAATTGTTGGGTGCCTCTTGCATAGGAGAATCTATAAGCATTCCATAATAAAGGGACAAGAGGGATGAAGATACCATATAGAATTTTAAAAGTAATACATGCACATTTAAAGTGAATCCTGAGATGGACCGGAAGCCAGTGAAGGTTTAGAAGCAAAGGAGACACATGTATGTATGTATATATATATATATATAAATAAGTATAATTTATATTGTACATACTGCAGTGTTCATAGATAATGCATATGCCTCCATAGAAACCTGCAGTCAATCTACTTTTTTCTCTCTCTCATTTGCCATCTGTTCTCAGCCCGTCTGTCCCTCTCATGCTCTCACTTCCCATCTGCCCTCTCTCTGTTTGACCCTAGCTTTCTCTCTCTTCCCATCCACTTGCCCATGTAGTTCAGATTTCTGATTATTTGGCTCATATAGGAGAAGGGCAGAGCCCAGGGACAGGAGGCTTGGGTGAAAGATAAAAGTGTGTCAGGTGGAGATGAATCAAAGAGAGGGGAAAGAGGTTAGGTAGTTGAAGCAGAGCTACAACTTGTATTTTTAGGGTTGAATATTTATGTCATTAGTAAAGGAATAATGGGGGCAACCTTTGAGCAGATATTTAGAAAATAGGTGGTAGATGTGTGGAACAGTCTCCCGGAAGAGGTGGTGGAGACAGACATTGCGTCTGATTTCAAGAAAGCGTGGGATAGGCAGGCACGTAGGATCTCTTTGAGAGAGGAAGAGATAATGGTTACTGCAGAATGGATGGGCCATTTGGCCTTTATCTGCCATCATGTGTCTATGCAAAAAGATCTCTATAGTATACTGAAACTTGTATATATGCTAGCACAATACCACACCTTGGCCACACACACAAAAACACAGACAAGTGGCACTAATAACTTTATTATCACTAATAAAGATATAAAGGCAAATAACTGAAATGGAAACCTCAAGAAGTCTGAGTCTGCATGTACAGCACTGCTACAGAAACAGAAATTGAAATACAAAATATACTACTGTATGTAACACAATTTTTGTTCCGGGGCAGCAAGTGTAATTTCCTAATTGCTCCCAAGATACAGCAATACCTCTCCCTGCCTGTCCCTTCTACCTCTATCCCCCCCTTCCTGGATTCAGCAGCACCTCTCCCATTGTGGCCCTTCCACTTCTTCCCATGGACCAGCAACACCTCTCCCTGCCATTCCTCCTCTGTCCCGATCCAGTGACTTTTGAACTCATCACTGCCAGTAACAATACCGCAGCAATTACAACAGGTTGCTTTGGGGGCCTTCTCTGTGATGCGCCCTGCCCCCTCTGATGCCATTTCCTGTTTCTGTGCAGGCAGGGCACATCACAGGGAAGGACCCAAAGTCCCCAAAAAAGCCTGTTGTAATTGCTATGGATACAGTATTGTTTCTATTAACGACAGACACAAAGGTGAATGGATCATGAGGGAATGAAGAGGAAGAAGGAGAAATGCCAACATCTGGACTGGCTTAGGGCAGGGGAGGCTTAGCCTCCCCAAGCCTCTTATGGCAGTGATCTACAATTGAGTAGACCCAGGAATAACAAAGAAACATTACTAAGAATTGAACAATGATACAGTCAGTGAAAAAACTCTACTCAAACTTCGCCAAGATTGAGTCACCTTGATCCTTATAGCACTTTGGCCATGTCAGGTATGGTTTTTGCTCCTTCTAGAACTCTCATCCAGAAAACCATGCAAGTTGCAACTGTTTCCAACACTACTGAAATAGAATGAGGGATCCCTCTTTCACCTGAACCCCTGCTTGTTAGCACTAACAGCATGATATCTTTCATCAAGCACGTAAATGCTACTATATCTGCATCTTGGCTATAGTATATGCTGCCATTGAAGTGTCTAGAAAACCTTACATTCAGTGCTGTTACCACTTCAAATGGACCAGCTTTTCTTCCTGATATGACCTGTATTTTCTGGAACCAGTTACATGCCCAGTTCCATCCTTTTTGGACTACCTTCTTCTCCTCTCCAACTCTGGTTTAAAAACCAATTCAATTTGAGTACATCTCAGTGCTATCAGTGCATTTCATTCTCCCTTAGATAAGAAATCTCTATTCATCCACTGGTAGCCCATTTCTTAAAGGGATTATTCCACAAGAAACCATCTATCAAGCCTCCATCAGTTGAATGGGAGAGATCCTAATGTGGTATTATCTGCTGTTATATAGGCTTCCTTTGAACTGCTTACATCTTACGTTCTCAAATTTCTCACTTGGAAAGTTGTTTTCCTCATTTCCCTTACATTTGTATGCTTTGTGAATGGACTTTAAGCTCTTGTGTCAGATCCTCACTACACAAGATTCTACCATGACAGAGTAGTATTTTGCACTCATCCAAAATTCCTACCCAAGGTTGTCATAGAATTTCACCTCAACCAATCAATAGTTCTCCTTGTTTTCTTTCCAAAGCCGCAGTTGCATCCTGGAAAGACAGCACTGTACCTTGAACTGCAAACATGTTCTAGCATATTACAGTACACCTAGAATGCACTAAACCTCATAGAGGATTCTCCCTGCAAAAGAGGAAAACTTTGGAGGACCCTACATTTTACTCCATGCATCCAACAGTAAACTTTGAAATTTTTCTTTATAATTTAAAGCTCAAAAAAACCTCTAAATTACCGAAGGACATATTCTTAGCATGGGATATGAATGCGACACAAAAAACACACATTTGTTTCAGAACATGATATCTTTTATATCTGGTTCCAAGGGAGTTGAGGTCTATGCAGGAAATCAGAAAAAACGTACTTTCTGTTCTAATTTGTCAAAAAAAACCAAAACTGCTTCTAGGCAGATATATTTAATAGGAAGTGGCCCAAACTTATGGAACAAGATATCAGGTAAAATTTGAGATATTATAACGTTATTATGCTTTTAGGAGGACAGGAGGGCTATCTTTTTGCACAATATTTAATGAGTAAGTAGACGGGAGTTTAAGGATTAGAGAGGTTGGATATTGTTTACTGTATTGCAATTTAGGGGGTATGTCCCAGACTTGTTCATATTGTAATCTGCCTAGAGCCAATTGGTAAAGCGGAATAGAAATGCTTAGACTAGATTAGAAGAAAGGTTGGATTGCAGAGACTGTGGTAGGAGGCCACTCCTCATGCATAACATTGGAAAAGGCAGCAGGATCCACAGAACATTTCTCCCAGTGACATTAGGAAAAACCTCATTGTGCCACTGAGATCACAGAAATGGCAGTCGGAACCCTCAGCAGTGTAATTTGTTCCACAAGTCAGTTTACATTACATTGCTGCTGCTTGTGCTGTACCTGTTCTGTGCTGAGATAGTGTTTAAGGGAGGCTTGGACTGATGCTGCCTGTGCTGTATTTGTTCTGTGCTGGAGCAGTGTGTACGTAAGAGAAGCTTGCTGTGTTGTATTTGCTCTGTGGTGGGGTAATGTGTGTATGAGGGAGACTTGCACTCAGGGCTGTCGCAAGGTATGTGAGGGAAGTGCAGCATCACAGGGTGCAAGGGAGGTGTGTGGGGGGGGAGGGGAGGGGGAAAGCATAAACTACTTGGGCATAGCCTGCAGCACAGAGTGCCTCCCCTCCTGCCCCTTACCCCAAGCACACAGTGCAGAGTCTCCACTTGTCCTTTCCCTGCCCCTTCCCTGGGATCCCCCTCTCTTTGAGACTTCTATTTGCCGGTGGGGGACCATGTTCAGTGGGCACAGCTTGGGTGCGTTCCAGGCATTGAGTCTTACCCCATTTGCCATGCATTTCCTTTTCCTGTTGTTGTGCAGTCAGGACCTAGCAATGCCTGGCTGTGCTTGAGCTCTGTGAGCATTGCTGTGTTTGCTGGGCACGGTCTTTGGCCCGCAAGTGGGAAGTTTGGAGTTGGGTGGATTTTGCGAGGAGAGGGGGACAGACGGAGATGCTGCATTGTGTATTTGGGTGAGGCAGGAGGAAAGCAAGGAGGCAGTCTGCATGGAGGAGAGGCGCCATAGTGTGCGGTGGATCAAGGCGCAGCTATGTCTTGCTAAGGCCATGCTTGCACCGCCACTACCTGTACTGTACTTGTTCTCTAGATCAGTATCCCGCAAACTTTGTCGAGCCGTGGCACACTAAACAAAGTGGCTGTGGCTCGAGGCATCCTGGAAGTGCGTGACATCTGTGCATGTGCAAAGACCTTCCAATCGGGCCCTGAGCCACCAGTGAGAAGTAGATAAGAACAGGTTGTTCACCCTCTCCAAGGTAGGGCACTCTCTAAAATTGAAAGGGGATAGATTCCGTACGAACATAAGGAAGTTCTTCTTCACCCAGAGAGTGGTAGAAAACTGGAACGCTCTTCCGGAGTCTGTCATAGGGGAAAACACCCTCCAGGGACTCAAAACAAAGTTAGACAAGTTCCTGCTGAACCGGAACGTACGCAGGTAGGGCTAGACTCAGTTAGGGTGCTGGTCTTTGACCAGAGGGCCGCCGCGTGAGTGGACTGCTGGACACGATGGACCACTGCAATGGCAGCGGCAATTCTTATGCTCTTAAGGAGAGGTACTGGCGCTGGCTGATTGCCTACAGGAAGTGCCTTTCACTCCGAGAGGCACCTCCTGTAGGCAGTCAGCTGGAGCCGGCACCTCTCCTCCCCAGCGTCTCGTGGCACACCTGAAATTTCAGGAGGCAAAGTAGTGGGCTGCGGCACACAGTTTGTGACACACTGCTCTAGATACACAAAATGTAGTCTGCAGTGCTGAGATACTCGCAAATTCCTGTATGTTTTAAACATTTGAAAGAAAATGAAAAGGTTGCTACGGATCTCTTGAGCTCAGAATTATGTATGCTCTAGACTGAAGGACCTGGCAGGGTGAGTTTCCTTTGCCTGTACTCTGCGGGGGGGGAAGAGGGGGCAGATTTCTCAAGGGATGATTTATTCCTTGTTCTTGGAGTTTCTCTTTTGCCAGTAATGTGTGTTCAGCATGTATTTACACACTTCTCATTGTGCATGCATGTGTATCTGCAGGGGATCAGGTGCGCTAAACAAGCCCCAGCTTGCCCTGCCACACACTGATGAAAAAATATGAGGGAAAAGGTGCCAGTGAGAGAATGAAAGAACAGAAAGCAAAGCTCCAGCTGTACTGGCTGATAGCCCAGCCCAAAGCACCGTGCCACTGGGAGGCCAGATGGTCCTCAATAGGACTTTGAGGAAGTAGTGGGACAGAGGGGACCCTGATACAGTTCAGGTTAAGAATATGTACAACATATGTACAGAAGAACTTAGACAATTTGGCATCCAACAAAAAAAGAGGTTGCCGTATCTGGAAAGAGAAGACTAATGCCAGTTGTACCTCCTGCAACCCTCTGACAGGAGTCAGATGCTAGGGTATGAAGACCTGTCAGCAATTTCACCTTTGCAAACACTTAGTAAGGGTGGTATAATGGTAGGGATTCTGTTTGGTGGAATTTTAATTTGACAAGCTGCAAAACCTCTTAGGAACTCCAAGCGCCATCTACTTCCTGCAGCTGTTGGCACTTCATACAATACAGTTGCTTCTGTGGAAACTTCCAAGCTCTGAGCATCTGCCTGGCACTTCTAATCCCTGAATTAAAATCTCCAAAACTAGAAGCTTTCATCTAGAGCACTGTTCTTCAATCGCCGGTCCTCAGGAAATTTCTGCCGGTCCATGCAGGACCGGCAAGATTAAAGGCTACTATCTTACCGCCCTGCTGCTGCTAAAGCCGACAGGAAGTCTTCTTTCTGACGTCAATTCTGACGTCGGAGAGGACGTTTTGGGCCAGCCAATCGCTGCCTGGCTGGCCCAGAACATTGTCTTTTTTTTATTATAATTTTGAATACATTTACAATATCCAATTATTCCAGGAAAAAAAGAAAAATCCCACAAAACAATTCATAATTATTCATACATACATAGTTCCTTTTAAACCCACATTATGGGGAAGCACGTTACAATTTCTAATCAAACAAATTAAAGAAAAGATTAAGGACAATAGTTCTCAGTTCATCCTAACGAACCTTGAATCATTCCTTACTAATTGGGATTCTAATAGCTCCTCTTTTTTCTCAGCAGATGAAATAAACTTATTTCTGCTCTCTCGCAACTAAAAATTGTTGTAATTGTATGGAGTCCCAAAAAACATACTCAATATCTTGCAACTTAACTAAACATTTACAAGGAAATTTCAGGTAAAAAGATGCCTCGAGGGCCAAAACTCTAGCCTTTAATTTCAAAAATTCTTTCCTTCTCAAATGAGTGGTCCTAGAGACATCCGGAAAAATCCTAACCAGATCTCCACAAAATTTCAATAACCTGTTTTTAAAGTACAATTTCATTAATAACATCTTATCTATCTCACTCATGCATGTTATCACCAGGGTGGACCGACTCTGAATCACATCCTGAGTATCTTCCAATAATTCAGTCAAATTTACTTCAGTCGTGACCAGATGATCCACCTCCTGGGCAGATTCTATTTTTTTGGAGGAATATAGTAGTAATTATTTATTGGAAAATTCTTCGCATTAGCCAATCCCAATAATTCTTTGAAAAACTTCCTTAATAAAATTTCAGGTGATAATAAATGAGTTATTGGGAAATTGATTAAGCGGAGATTTTTCATTCTATTCATATTTTCCATAGATTCTATTTTAGCATGTATCGCTGTTGAACCTTTAACAGCAGATACCGAGACAGCTTGGAGTGTATTACATTGAGCTTCCACAACATTTAATCGTTTATCCAAACAATTTAAATTGGAATCCACATTTTCTAGGTTATGAGAAACTAACTGAGAAAAGTCCCCCATTTGTCTCATCATTGTACTGAGAAACCCTTCAATTCTAGAAATTCCTAGCCATAAATCTTTAAGGGTAATATCCTATGTTTCCTCCGTTAGTGGATTTTCCTCCACTCCACCTGAAAAAATCAGTGGTTTTGGTATTTCAGTATAAACTAACTTACTAATATGGGTGGAGGATACCACTTGTCCGTTGGAAATAGTAAGGTTTATATTCCTACTATCACTAGATATTGGATTAAGGGGAGGAGTCCGTTCAAGGGGACTCATTGAAGCTCCTGACAAGGAGGAATCAATATTCAATGGTGCTACTGATGGAGTTCCAGATAATGATGATAAATGCTTATCCATAGGACCAGATACAACTGGTGTTGAACTTTTTGGTTTAATTTTCCTTTTCCCCATATTCAAATCAAAAGGAACAAAAGTACTAATATTTATAAAGGTAAATAACCAACTTGGATTCTAACTCCCCAACTCCTCGTGGCTCCAAGGGGCTCCCAAGGGGCCTGGCGTGTTGGAGACGGACCCAATGACATCAGGGGTCCGTCTCTGTCGATGCCTGCCGGCTTGGTAACTCACGGATGAACCGCTGCTGCAGGAGACCTGGGGAGTAGCAAAAAGCCTCCTTAAAGGTCTATTGGACAAATTAATTACCACTGATTTCTCTGGGACTGTGACCTGGTATTGGGTCTGGAGCATTGTGCTCCTGTTCTACCCCTCGTCCAGCCTCGTTTTGTTATCTGTCCTCTCTTTAAAAAAGTAGATTAACCATTACCACTAGTAGAAGTGGAAAGTGAGGCAACATCCGAACTAGTTGTATCATTTGTTTTTGTGCTTTTCTTATCTGGTATGTACATCCCAGGGTACACTACCCTGGGTGGTAACCAAGTAAGGTACACCACTGCTGCTACCCTGTGGAATCCATCCCTGACTAATTGAATATGGGTATAACCAAAGATCACAGAAAGGAGGGAGAACCTATAACTGGCAATCCTGAAAGAATGGTGTGACCCTGGGGAACCATAATCAGTCTATTTCTCGATTAATGTGTCTATTGGAGTCTCTGGTTCTTCAACAATGGGTGTTTCTTGTGGAAGTCTTTTCAGACGTTCCTCATTGAAATTCAATATGTTGTCCCAAGGGTTGAACGACATAGTCTTTTTTTTAGTTTTATTTATTTTTATTTATCATTTTTCAAAAAATTACAAGAAACAAACTTCTTGTTAAAGCAATACAGCTGAATAAAGTTAAAATATAGCATTAAATCAAAAGTTTTAATATTTGAAGAAATTATAAACGCTTCCTTAGACCCCCAATTGTGGAGGGGGAGTTAAAGCCAGAATAAAGAGAAGTAACTTTATTCAACATAAAGAAAACATGAAAAGGAAAGGCCTTAACGCAGGTTTGCTAAATATTCCTTTTACTGGTGTCGACTCCATCAAACTATCTTTTCCAGACCCAGAAAAGATTTTAGTTGATCTGGCAGAAAAAATACATATTTATGTTGAGCATATTTTCACTATACACTTACAAAGGTAAGCTAGAAGGAAAGTTGCTCCTAAAGATATAACCTCTTGCCTTAAGGACAAAAATTGTTTCCTTCTCTCCTGAGTAATTTTAGTCACATCTAAATATGCCCATATTCTTTTACCATAAAACAGACTTTTTGAAAATTTAAAGTATAGTTTTATAAATGAGTCCAGATCTTGTTGGAAAACAAATTATATTAATAATGTTGTCCTTAAAGTAGACTCAGTGATAGATTCTTCTAATATCGCAGATATTTCTTTCAAATCAAGCTGAGGTTGAATATTTTTCTCTTCCTTCCCTTCTTGTATCTCCTGGGAATTTTTTTATCACGGTAGGTAGATAGTAAATTTTATTCAAAGAAGGTATAAACTCAGGGGACTATTTCAATATTTCTACCAAATATTTTTTGAAGAGATCATATGGAGAAATCCCAGGGGTCCTCAGGAAGTTCAAAATTCTTTCTTTTTTTTTATTTATTTCTAATTATATATCCAAATTTACAAGAATATATCTTGCTCCAATAAGCACAGGGAGGAAAAACAAACCAAGAATAATGAAAGTTCATTCTTATAATAATACATTCTTTATCCCCTTCTCGCCGCTGTATACTAGTGGCCATAATTGTGGAAACATCTAGCATTTTAGGCATTATACTTTAAAAAAAACATGGCTTAATGTCATAATTATATTTCAACTAATAACAGAAACTCTGTAATCATTTAACAAGACCAGCAGAATATTTGGCACATTTCACAAAAATAATGCTGTTCATAAGCTAATAATGATAATTTGTCGTTATTTGATGACTTCATCAATTATACTAGTAGCAAGCTTGATATCCCTTAGCCTTGATTACAGCCTCACATCTTCTTGGCATGATGTCTACAAGTCTTTGGAGATCAATAGGTACTATTGTGTGGAACCAGGAGTTGATTATTGCTGCTATCAAGTTTCAAGTTTAATAGATTTTGATTTTTTACGCAATATCATATATTTCAATGCGCATTACATGTTTCAATACATAAAAAGAGAGCAGGGTGGACATACAAATCATTTGTTCTATTACAAATTAGTACAAACTGGTACAAATCAGTTTATTTTTGTTGGACAGTCGCTTTGAGGCTACTGCTCTCTTTAATCTGGCCTAGAGGTTCTCAATAGCTGTTTCCTGGTCAGTCCATCAACTCAGACTTGTTCTCTTTAAACCAGGTGATGCATTTCTTAGCTGTGTGGCTTGGGGCACCATCCTATTGAAAAATGAATGGTTGACTGGTACCCAAGATGTCTCTGGCTGAGGACAGGACCTTGGCTGAAGGACATCCTTTATGTATTTGTCAGCATCTATCACTCCATCAAGCACCTACAATCGACCCACAACATCTCTGGACATGCAGCCCCATACCATCACACTCAGATGATGCTTCATGGTGGCAGTAGTACTGTACATTATGGCAAGCAATCCTTGCCCGGTCACCAACACTGTCACTACCAAATATGGAGATTCATGTCTCATCGCTCCACAACACCTTCTTCCACTGCTCTGTGGTCCAGCTGGCATGCTCTTTAGCCCAGTTCAAATGTTTATGATGCTGAACTGCATTGAGGAAGAACTTTTTCCTGCTTTCACCAGTCTTCGGTGAACTGGCCGGCCTGACACTAACACCCCTGTTTCGTCAGTGACTTATTGATGTCAGTGGCAGTTGATTTCTGATTTTGTAGAGCCATTCTTACTATCCTTCTATCAGTCTGAGATGTTGTAATATTTTTCTGGCCCCTTACAGCCTTGTTTTTGATGCTTCTAGTCTCTTCAAAGCACTTGCAGAGTTTCAGTACCCCGGCCAGTGATATACCTTGACCAATTTTGGCTGCAATCTCTCGGTAACTAAGGTTATTACTGTTGCTCTCTTTGTAGGCAACCAGTCAAGTCTCTTCTGCAAAATTTAGCATACAGCTGTAATTTTAGTTTATTTAGACAATTAATAGGCTAGTGTAATCCCTGTGGAGTTCCACAGGGCTCCCCACTCTCCTCTTCACTTTTCAATGTCTATATGGCATCATTTGGAAATATGTTATCCAATTTAAAATTGAAATCATATATATACGTGGATGACATTACAATTATTATTCCCATAACCTCACTGACTCAAAAAACAGAACAATTTATCTCATCTGTCCTTACTAAGGTAGAACAATGGACTACGCAATTTAAATTAAAACTGAATTTGGATAAAAGTAAGTTCTTTTTGACAAATCCTAATAACAAGATCACAAATACCTCTTTGAGATTAAATGGGTCAGACCACCCAATTAATTCTACCATCAAAATCCTGGGTGTCATCTTGGACCGAAGCTTGACTTTTGAAGATCACACTAACTCTCTGGTTAAAAAATGTTTTTTCACTTTATGGAAACTGTGTACCATTAAACACTATTTTGATTTCTTCTCTTTTCGACTGCTGGTTCAATCTTTCATCTTGAGTATCTTAGACTATTGCAATATTATATACTTGGGATCCGTTAAGAAAACCATCAAATGACTGAGAATCGTTCATAATGCTGCAGTCCGTCTTATCTACGGTCTCAAGAAATAGGAACATGTAAGCCCGTATTTCGAAAAACTATACTGGTTGCCCATAGAAGCAAGTTTGCTTGCCTTTGCTTCAAAACCATAACAGATTGATCCCTAATCTATCTATCCCATCATTTTGAATTTCCAGGCACAACTTGTACATGTGGTGCCTACTTGTTCACCTTTCCATCATTGAAGGGCTGTATCTACAAGAGATTCCTTGATATAACACTATCATTCCAAGCAAGCAAATGGAATAAATGTTTAACCAACTTTATCTCGAATGCACTTTCTTACCAAACTTTTAGGAAGTCAATCAAAACTTATCTCTTTGATAAATTTCTCTGACTCCATTTCTGCTTTGATGTACTTCTAAAAAACTTCCAGGAAAAATTTGATTAATTTTACCATGCTAATGTAATTTTGAAAGTTTTTTGTAATATCGCTGTCTGTATCCAGAGTCTTCCTCTGTAAACCGCTCTGAACTGTTATTATTATTAAATCACAATTAATGAAAAATAGCAATTCAAATTTTGGCATATTGCACAAAAAGCTTTTAGACGACACCTACAAGCTGTGACAACCACATCTGAGCATCAAAACGAAAAACATAAACAACCTACTGTACTGTATATGCTCAAAATCTAAGCAATACATATCAAAAGAAACACAACCGATTGCTTACCTTTTTGATATCAAATCACTAAAAGTCATTCTTAACCACAAAATAAACAAAAATACTACACAAATATTACTAGTTATGTTTATAAACAATCAAAGAATGTTTATAAATATCATACATTGCAGGATTAAATAAGTAACTGGTAGCAACTACTAGTGTAGATGCCACCTGCATCCATAAGAGCTATTGGGGTGGTAGACAGGTGGGTATAGTATATTTTGGGGGAGTTTTGGAGGGCTCATGGAGAGAGTTTGGTGGGAGTTTTGGAGGGCAAAGGGAGTTATGGTGAGATGTACTGTACGTCTTGCACCCAGATTTTCAGACTGTGATTCAATGTATGGCGATCTATAGGCTTGATTTTTGTAACTCCTTGGTAGGAATTGCAAAATGCAAAATAAAAGCGTTACAGGTAATACAGAATGATGCTGCCCATATAATCACAGGAATAGACTGGAATGATCATATTATTCCAGTATTGAAGAGTTTGCATTGGTTACCAATTCAATCAAGGATTGAATACTAAACTTTGACAATTGTTCATCAGGTAATTTATGGGGAGACTCCTTTGTACCTGAGACAGCTTTTGAAACAGTATATACAGTACCTTCTAGAAATCTGAGATCACAATTTGCAATGAAGTTTTCGATTGATGCATTAGGCAAAACATATCATAGGAGAACACAAGCAACAGCTATTTCTGTAATTGCTCCACATCTGTGGAACACTTTGCCAGGGTGATTAAGATTATGTAGAGAGAAATTGTCATTTAAGAAGCAGCTGAAAACTTTTTTATTTGTCAAAACTTTTTATTAGCTCTGTAGAACATTACATTTTATAGTTCATAAGGGATAAACATTTTTATTAGCATTATGCTAGTTTTAGTGATTATATTTGGAAGAATAGGATAGGATGCATCCTCTATAATAAAACCCTAAGTGTGCATGCACACTTAGGACGGCGTGTTCCCTGACACCATGATGTGTCCCTCCGTGCTGAATTCCATTTTCGAACTCGGAGGCAGAGAACACACCGGCAACTCCTCCTCCCGCCCTCACTCACCTCCAGAGAAACCGCTGCCGCCGCTGATTCCATAAGCATCGGAACGGGGGGGAAGGGGGAGGCACAGGCGCCCCTGCCAGCATCTACTTCTCACCCTCCTTCCTCTCACCTGCTCACCTGCTGCCGCGTTTAGCTTCTTAGAAAAGCACTGTGCCATGCTGCTGCTGGCCTCGCCATCTTCTCTCCACTCCCGCAGTCGTCTACCGCCCTCTGAAAACTTCCTGTTTCCACTAGGGCTGGCCGCAGTGGACAGAAGACGCTGAGGCCAGCAACAGAATGGCGCAGCGCTTTTCTTTGAAGTTAAACACGGTGGGCGGATGAGCAGGCGGAAGGGAGAAAGAGGGGAGGAGTAGATGCCGGCAGGGGTGGGTTACAGAGTGAGGGAAGCGGGGGGAAGAGAGAAATGGATGTGGAGGAGGCAAGATGTGGAGAGGGAGAGAGATTCAGGGAGGGGACAGAAGGGGAGGGAGAGATATGGACAGAGGAAGTAAGAGAGGGAGAGATGGACATGAGGTTCATGCCGGTGGGCCAGAAGGGGGGAGGTAAAAGGAAGGGAGAAGGGCTGCTGCTGGACAAAAGGAGCAGGGAAGGGGTGCTGCTGGACAGCCGAGGAGAGAGAGAGAGAGACAGAAAGAAAGAAAGAAAGACATACAGACAGAAAGCGGCCAAGGACAGAGAGAGAAATAAAGACAGACACACACATCTATTCTAGCACCTGTTAATGTAACGGGCTTAAAGACTAGTATATTATAATATGTTTGAGTATGTCCTGACTGTATGTTTTCTACTGTAACCCGCTTAGATGATAGGGGGGGAAGAAATTTTTTAAATAAATAAAAGTTCACAGCACTGCCCTCTAAGGTGCCCCATTGCTCTGTTGCCATGTCTGGGTGGCCAGTTCATTACATGGGTGGCCCCTCCCATGTCCAAATAGTCTATATTTGGATGTTTTGAAGTTGGATGTTTTAGTGGTCAAAAAAGTTAGGCATCCTCAGGTTGGATGTCCTGTCGGCCAAGGTGATTTTCGGGAAAAAAAATGGACGTCTAGCAGTTTTGAAAATGGATGTTTCCCCATCCCGACTTTTGGACATCCTGCAGGAAACGTCCAAAGTTAGATTTAGATGTCCTATCAAAAATGACCTTCCATGCTTCTGTAATCTTTGATTTCCATTGTTCTTTACAGCTGTCTAAAGTAATAAGAACCTCCAATGTGGCACCTTTGGGGTGAAACATGACCTTGTCAAGATATTGCTGCTGAAACATACTTAGACATTGATTGCTACTAAGTGGGTTTTAGGTTTTTTTGCTATCATATGGCATCCCTCCTGCCGGGGTTTATTTTGGGGTTTGTGGCAGGAGGGATTGGGCATCCCTCCTGCTGGCCACTTGGCAGTGGGGCGGGTTCTCTGCTGCGGCCACTAAACCGATCGCAGCAAGGAGATTCCCTTGCCGCGATCAGTTCAGCAGCCGCATCTATTTGAAATGTAGGCCAACATTTTGCACCTATCGCGGCCTTAGGGAGATGCTTAAGGACGCCTAAGCTCGCCTAAGGCCACTTCTGGGTAAAACCACACCCATGCTTAGTCTTGGGCGAGCTAAGGCGGCCCTTCGCACCTTCCTAGGCTCATGAAGATGCCTACAATGTAGGCAGCCTGCCTCAGGGAGTTTTTAAAAACAAACAAACATGTGTCCCATTTGGCTGGTTAGTTAGCAGTAAGACATTTACTGTCACCTACAATCGGGAAGCTGTTTATTGAATTTGCCCCTTTAGAACTGATTCTCTAAACATCGATCATGGTGGCCATCTATGAAATGGCCGCCGATTGCGTGTCAATCATGCATCGGCATCCTTTAGAGAATCACGTCTTTTTATTCTAACAGACGCCTTAAATGTAGGCCAGCATTTTACAGGCCTACATTTAAGGTGTCTGTCTTACACCTACAGAAATGCATAGGGATACTTATGGATGCCCAAGGTCACTTCCAGTAGAAACTACATCCATGCCAGCCTTGGGCATCGGTAGGCGCTCCTAGACACCTCCGTAGGCGCAAAGGGCGAAAGGGCGAAAAGGGTGAACAGAATGCTTGAAATGATTAAGAAGGGGATCATGAACAGATCGGAGAAGGTTATCATGTCGCTGTACCGGGCCATGGTGCGACCCCCACCTGGAATACTGCGTCTAGCACTGGTCGCCGTACTTAAAGAAGGACATGGTACTACTCGAAAGGGTCCAGAGAAGAGCGACTACAATGGTTAAGGGGCTGGAGGAGTTGTCGTACAGCGAGAGATTAGAGAAACTGGGCCTCTTCACCCTTGAAAAGAAGAGACTGAGAGGGGACATGATTGAAACGTTCAAGATAATGAAGGGAATAGACTTAGTAGATAAAGATAGGTTGTTCACCCTCTCCAAGGTAGGGAGAATGAGAGGGCACTCTCTAAAGTTAAAAGGGGATAGATTCTGTACAAACATAAGGAAGTTATTTTTCATCCAGAGAGTGGTGGAAAACTGGAACGCTCTTCCGGAGGCTGTCATAGGGGAAAACACCCTCCAGGGATTCAAGACAAAGTTAGACAAGTTCCTGCTAGATCAGAACATACGCAGGTAAGGCTAGACCCAGTTGGGGCTCAGGTCCTTGACCTAGGGGCCGCCATGGGAGTAGACTGCTGGGCACGATGGACCACTGGTCTGACCCAGCAGCGGCAATTCTTATGTTCTTCGCCACATGAATCGGTGTCCCAATTGGCTGGTGAGACGGTGATAGGATCTCTATCGCTGCCTGCAATCAGGACACCATTTGTAGAGTCAGCCCCTTAGTGCCAAAGCCCAGACAAGGCCTGGCATTGAATATCAAGGAATAATACTAATGACAACCAGCAAAACGCTCACTGCTGCCAACTGAATATTGATCCCATTATGGAACATAACTCATGGAATTCTTTCCAGTGAGTGCATGTGTGTGTCTCTGTGTATGTATAGGATGCCACAAGTTGCCTTCCTTGCAGTAACAGGAGGAACATTCTAGATCCCTGCTCTAGAGGAGGACCACTTAAAGCAATGAAGGGATGGTCTAGTTGGGGAAAAAAAATCCCATAGTAGGGTGATCCTTGGAAACTGGAGGGACTTATAAAACCTGAGGAGGTGACTGAGGTCTTTTTTCTTTCTCATGGAAAAGTCATAAGAATAGCCTTAATGGGTCAGACCAATGTTCCATCTAGCACAGCATCAAGTTTCAAGTTTTATTATTTTTAATATATCGACAAGTATCTAGACGTACAATGCTAAAAATAAAAGGTTAAAAATAATAAGTATAGGTAGGGGAAGAGTGAACATTAAAAGACAATTTACAAATACAAACATGAGTTTGAGGGTAGAAAGGGGAAGGGGGGGTCAATAATTACATCATTAAAAACAAAATTAAAAGAAAAGTGAGGCGGGGGGATATAACAGAAATGGGGATTGGTTCTTAAAAGCGGTTGAAATAGATTTTGCTAGCTGTTGGAGAGGAAGTATTTAAAGGCTGTGGTATGTGTCTTGAAATAAGAACGTTTTTAGTTTAGTCTTGATTTTCGTGGCGAAGTTGAGGTGGTATGGCATAAATTTGGAGCTACTACAGAGAAATTCGTTTTCCTAGTGTAGTAGAATTCTTTGATGGAAGGGACGGTCAATAAGTTCTGCTGATCTAAGGGTCTGAGAAGGGCAGAGAGGGATGATGAGTTTATCAAGAAAAGGTGGAAGACGTGAGAGTTTGATTTTAAAGACCAGCATTAAAGTTTTATAAGTGATACGGTGTGTAATAGGCAGGGCAGGATTAATTTATCGAGGGCTCCTAGGCACACAAGTACACTGGGCCCCCTGCCCCGCCCCGCACCACCATGCGCCCAGGCGGAAACAGGAAGCTGCGTCAGAGGGAAGCTTTGGGCAAGCAGCACCGCTTGCACAATTACAGTTCCCGATGCCTTTCTTACCCGCGTTGCTTGCTTGTCTTACTTTCCGTCGATGGGAGGCTCGCATTTCCAATCGGGGTGGGGCCCGCGTTGCCAATCGATGCTGGAGGGGCCCATCACCATTTGGAAAAAACAATGTTAATGCCCTCCTTCATCGGGCTCCCCTGACCATTTCGGGCCATAGGCACATGCCTACTTGGCCTGTTGGTTAATCCTGCCCTGGTAATGGGTAGCCATCTTCATGGTGGCCAATCCAGGTAACAAGTACCTGGCAAAAACGCAAATAACTGTGCTACAAACTTGAATCACCTTCCATCATTTATAAGAGAAGAAACACAATTAGTTAAATTTTAAAAGCATCCAGGGTGGGTGGTGGGGGGAATTGTACTTTGTATTATTATATGTCTGGATGTAAGTGCTGTTTAATATATTAATGATTATATATTCTTTGCACTTTGTATTTGATTTGAAAATCAATAAAGAATTTTTTTTTAAAAAGCATCCTTAAAAGTTTTCTTTTCAATGATGCTTTCTAGAGTTAAGCTTTTTGGGGGCACTTTAGATCTCTATATCATGCAATTAGAGTTATAAACAGGCTCTTATAATAACCTGAAACCAGCCTTTGTAAGGCTACTATCCTCCTCTCCCTATATGTTTCACCTTTAGTGTTACTTTTCTATCAAAAATGTAATTCAAACCCCCTTTCCTTTATTTCTAGTGAGTATTTGTCTGAATTCTGTCTATATGGTTTTTATTCCCCAATTTTTAATGTAGATCGCTTGGAAATACTTATAAGCGTTTTATCAAATTTTTAATAAAACTTGGAAATAGTAGCAACATTCCATGCTACCGATCCCAGGCAACCAGTGGCTTTTCCATGTTTGTCTCAATAACAGACTAAGGACTTTTCCTCCAGGGAACTGTCCAAACAATTGCGTGGCAGAAGCCCCAAAGCTCTTTACATCCATATGGGCTTCGGGGCAGTTACCGCAGCAGCCCTTGCTTTCGGGCTCTGTAAAAGAGGGGGTTACTGCAAAGTCAGCATCAAAATCCCATGCTGGTTTGGAATAATAATTTTTAAAAGCCTCTTCCTTTTGCGAATTCCCCTGCAGTTCCCTCCTTGAGATAAGATTGCACTCTGGGAAACTGCTGATTATGTCTCCCCACTCAATATAAATTAGGCATTTCCAGCCAGTACTAGCCTCCTGGTCACTGAGATGTGAATGAAGATTTGAGAGATGGGGAGAGGGATTGGAGAGAATGAAGGCAGGAATGACAGCTATAAGGGAGGTAAGCTGGGAAATTATTAATTATTATTAATCTGCTGAGAATAGTTAAAATATGAGACTTGTGAGAATTAAAGCAGAAAAATCAGTCGGACTCATCAAAATAGCTCTATGCCTGTTTACTGATTTTAATAGTTCCACTTGTAGTCTTATTCCCATCTGTCCTTTCCCTTCCATCTTAAATGATATTTTTAAAATATGTTTTTACAGGTTTATGATTAAAATAGATGTGCACTTTTTATTTAGGGCTGTGAGCCCTGTTTTTAAAGACTCATTTCCCTGGGTCCAGTCTGCTTCCACGGGGTGATTTGTGCTGTCTGTTCTGCCAGGGGGCTACAGAGCAGACATAGAATGACTGACTTTATAAGAGGAGCTTCCAGAACTTTAAAATGTTAGTTCTGTCATGAGGTTCTTAATGACTTTGTTAAAAACTGCAACCTGGAATAACTGGTAAAAGTTATGGAAACAAACCCATAAAATGTCCTTTTGTATAAGACAGGTTAAATATATGATCAGACTACTTTACAGAACACACAGATCAGACCACCCTGTTCTATTTTCAGTTCTAGGGTGGGGCTGCACTTGTTTGCTGGAGAGGGTGTGATGTGGTTGGAGCTACAGCCTCAGCACCCTGAGGTTGTAGGTTCAAATCCCTCAGTGCTCCTTGTGACCCTGAGCAAGTCACCGGGATATTTAGGGAAATATGATAAAGTATTTGAATGTAAAAACCACTTAGGATATAAGTGATATGTAAATAAATAAATCTTTCTACCGTATTATACAGTTGGAGTGGAAAATTACAGGTACAATCAGATTTCCACAGATAAGAGGATTTGACTTTTCTTTGGAAGCACAATCCTTTGGTTTCAAAACTGCTCTGCATAACATACACACACACAAAAAAAAAAACAACACCCTTAAACCAGGGAAACTACCTCCATGAAAAGCTTTTAAAAAAATTTAATCCAGAAATTAAGTGGCCCTTTTCAAAGCTGTAAAACTAATCATGCATACTGCAGCAAAAAATGTCATGCTGTGGGATGTGTTGAGGTATCCCAAAATAATTTTGGGGTGTCTGCATACTACCCATGTGCTTATAACCATGCACTAGAGGCAAATTTAGTGCATGCCCATTAATTTAAAAATATAAAATTCAGCCATTTTATTTCAGTGTTAACAATGGTCTTAGCATGCAGGAAAGACACTAAAGTTGTGCGGCAAACACTCCAATGTCCATTAATTCTCTATGGACGTCGGAGCGATTCCCTCAGCTGCAGCCGCTAGTGTGGCTTTGTGAAAGAACATAAGAATTGCCGCTGCTGGGTCAGACCAGTGGTCCATCGTCCCCAGCAGTCCGCTCACATGGCAGCCCCCAGGTCAAAGACCAGTGCTCTAAATGAGTCCAGCCTCACCTATGCATGTTCCAGTTTAGCAGAAACTTGTCCAACTTTGTCTTGAATCCCTGGAGGGTGTTTTTCCCTATAACAGACTTTGGAAGAGCGTTCCAGTTTTCTACCATTCTCTTTTTACCACTGTTTGGTAAAAGGGTCCCTAAGTAAGGGCAGATCTAAAGCCAGATAAATATTTGCCTTCGCCAACACCAGACTGTAGGAGGGAGCAGCAACAGCCAGAAATGCAGAAACCACTAACCAGAGGGAGGGCGTCAAAGACTGCACAAGCCCAGCAGCAGTGGGAGGCACAGAAGCCTGTTCCACAGGAGCAAAGGCTTGCAGCAAAAGAGCTGATTCAACAGAAGCAATGGTCCCACTACGGCTGCAACCCACGAAGAGCGAACCCCGTCATGTTGAACTGACCTTGGACTTTTCCACAATTGAGGAGGCACCCTTCTTACCAAGTCTGGAGCTGAACCTACCGTGGCCTCAACAGCTACAGCCATGTGGGCACTTTCTTTGGACTTGCGAACTGGCAAAACGGAAGCTGCTAAGGAAGAAGGTGAAGCACCAACCTGTTTGAGGCTCCCAGACTTTTCAAGGGAGTCACTGACCCACAGGGAGACCTCCTGATTGGCCATGTCCTCAACTGTTGCCTCAGGCATGTCTCCCAATACTATCTTAAGTTGCCTTTGAGGAACTGAAAAGCCCTGATTCTTGGAAGGACCACATTAAGTACTCTTGCCAGCAGCCCATCCCTCAAGGACACTTGTCCAATGAGGTTATAAGAGTCCAGTGGGTAAGTCATGAATTTGCATCACCAATCACATTTTAATCCTATGCACTTTGCGAGGCTTTTATGCACTTACACCTTTTTATGTATTACACATCTTCACATATAATCCCTTCAGATCATTTTCTCACCACTTCACATAGACCATCACTTTGTCCAATAACTGTATACCAATTGTATATTTTTAGGTTCTCTTATTTATATTTATTAGGACCCCTGAGGAAGGCGTGTTTACCAAAACACGGACTGTGTCGGGCCCTTGGTTTATTAAAAGGTGATACTACTGACTGCATTTAATATTTGATATAATAAACATAGCCTGCATTCTTTACATATTGTCTGCAGTTTTTTTCTTGTTTTTTTGTTTGTTGTTCCTGTACTGCCGTCTTTGTTGGATTTTCCTTTTGTTGTTTGCCTTAAAGAAGTCAATCCCATAATCCTTCCAGGCAAACAAACTTCCAGGCAATTCCAACTTTATCTGGAACCATCTACAAGTGACCCGAGCCTACATTCTCAGGTAAGTGGCTCAGCCCTTGGTTAACTGGGCCCTTCAAGATAGGCTTTCGAGCTTGTCTCTTCAGTGTCCAGTGGGCTGAAGAGGAAAACAACGTGGGAAAAAATAAGATTAAATAACAAAAAGACAAAAAGTGAATGTAGACAGACAGACAAACAGAAACCCTCTTCATGAGTCCTCCTTCACTTACTGCCTTGTAGCTCTGATCAGTCAAACCTTCCACATTCAGACCCCACTAGGACCAGACCATGCAGGGCTCTTTTGTTCTGGATGTTGAAATTCAAGGGTAAAGTGGGACAAGAAGGAAAAGGTCCTCTTCTGTGCCTGCCAAAATTAAACAATTTGTATTTTAGGGAGGGAGAAGGAAGGGAATTAGGGAGAAGCCTTGCTTTTCGTGTTTCATGTTCCTTTTCATTTCTCCTGAAGTATAGAGGAAGCTTTATTTAAACTGCCATTTCTTCTTCCTCTCCTTCATCTTGAAGTTTCGCTGCCAAGGGTAGAATAGTGTAAGTGCTAAGGTCTCCTGGCTGTTGGAAGCATGGAAACAAAAAATGAAGAAACTTGTTTCAAGAGACAAGAAGAATAAAAGAGAGGATGGACCAGTCAGTCAGGCCTGGAAGAGAGGAAGAATGGCATCTACTGTTATTTAAGGCCTTTATAAACCACTCGGCCCTCCCCCCCCAAAAAAAAAAAACCTGTGAGAGAAATACAGAGGAGAACAGAGACTTTATAGCAAAAAAAATAACAAGACAAGTGGTTGGTAGACCTACAAATGAACTCTCAGTCAGACAGTGAACACTGCCAAGTGGAAGTAAACTAAGATAAAACTAGCAACTTGAAGAATGGGTGGGCCAGGAATAATTCTGCAAGGAAGTTGTACCTAACTTGGCAGCAGACTCTGGCTAGGCTAATGACTTTTCTTCTCTGCCTCATCTCCCATCTTCTTCCCATCAACCTTTTCTTCCACAAACACCTGGCAAAATGACATTATGCAGGAGTAATGTAACCTAATAATTTTTTTCATTAAAACGGGACATCTACTGATTTTCAGCCCCGCCCCCCAATCCCACCCTAACCCACCTCAGCCCTGCCTCCAATTTATTCCATTCATTTTTTATGTACACACAATATCTTATTAATTCATAATGGTATCCATAAAATTAAAAAAACCACAAAGCACACTGTATGCAGAAAAAATGTTAATTATCATTTATATTCAGTTTTTTTCCCCAAGAGGTCAAGACAGATGACTTTAAAATATGCAATATCACCTCAATAACAACTATAGAAAAATAGACAAATATAGTGCAAAATTCTCAAAACTGACACATTTTGGTCACTAAATTGAAAATAAAATAATTTTTCCTACTTTTGTTGTCTGGTGAGTCTCTGGTTGCACTTCCTACTAACTGTGCATCCTTTCTTTCTTTTTTTCTCCCTGCCCCCTTCTTTCTATCAGTCTTTCTTTCTCTCTCCCTGCCCCCCCAAGCCACTGCCGCCACACTCCCCTAACTTTTTCTTTCTTTCTCTCTCCCTGCCTTCCCTCATGCCACCGCTGATGACAACAATTTCTCCCTGCTTCCCTGCCGCCGCCACTGCAGCAACAGGGCCAGGTGAGGAGAGTGCAGCAACTGCACAACGGCCGGCCCACAAGCCTTCTCCCTGACGTCAATTCTGCTGCCTGGCTGGCCCAGAACTTCCTCTCTGACATCAGAATTGACGTCAGGGAGAAAGCTTCTGGGCTGGCCATTGTGCAGTCACTGTATTCGCCTCGCCTGGCCATGTTGCTACGTGAGCGGGGGGAAATCAGGGGAGAGTCCAGGCTCCGCGATCGCCTATGTCGTTGTCCCCATGCACAGCTTTGGGATGCTCTCTCTGAAAATGGGACATTTCGGCGTCCCGAAGCTGTGCGTGGGGACAATGGGACAGTGGATCTAAAAACAGGACGGTCCTGTTCAAAACGGGACGTATGGTCATATTATGCAGGAGTCACACATTGAAACTTTGCACAAGAGGGGAGAAGTCGTGGGAGGAGCAAGGGCAGCAAACAGAGACATTTAAAATTTAGGCAGGCACTGCCGTCATATACTTTACATTACATTTCATTACATAAATTCTTATATACCACTGCTGAAAAAATAAGTGGAAACTTCTTAAGTGTCCAAATTGAGAAACTCAACCAATGAACGTGGAACACTATATGTAGTATATAATGTATTTAAAACAGAGAAAAAAGGACCTCAAAAAACCCCTAGATCACAATCAATAAAGTTATGAACAATCGGGGTTAGGTTTTCATCACTGGTCCAAAAACTCTGTATAAATATTTTAAATATTTTTTAGCTTTCTTTTTTAAATTTTTTAAATACAATAAAATCATGAGTAATGTATGTAAATATTTAAATATATTCTCTAAATCACTTAAAGAGCAAGTTTAAAGCCGGCAAATTTGTTTTAAGGCTTTCTATGATATAAAGTAAATCAGGCACTTATCTTAATTGCCCAACGGAGGCCCAACCGTTTCGCTCTACGGGCTTCTTCAGGGGTGATGATAAGAAATAACCCTGTGCCGGTACTGACTTTGCTCAAAATGTTCTTAAAAAGAAAGAGAAATAGAGAAAATAACATTATAACATTATTTTAACGACAAATAAGGACTATTTATTTAAATGATGTACTAATATAGTGACTGCTGGGACTGAATATTAAGTAAATGAAAACTTTTGTTATATATATCTCAATAAAACCATAGGCAACAAAAATAAAATGCAAACGTTAATGATAAACCATATATCATATCATCAGTATAACTGCATATTATTTGTTTCTGACTACATTTTAAATGGTGTATGTCACCCGTGTTTAGACGGAACCTAATAGCCATTTAACCAGTTTTACTACGCTTTAAAGTATTCAAATAATCTTATGTAGTTTTAAAAAAATGCAAAATACATGACTTGCCTGTGGTGTAGCTGCGTGTTTCTTTGCTAGCAACAATTTTGTAAGCAAAATGGCGCCCGTATTTAAACAGGACGCCAAGATTTTCTTAGCCAATCAAATTATAGAGTGACGTCATGGATTGTAGCGCTACGTGTGACTCACAAAATTTAAAGATGAAATAACATGTTCATTTTGAATAAAACTTTAAGACATTGTTAACTTGTTTTGATAATGTGTAAAACATATGTACTGAAAGAAGACTTCCAAAATTAAAATTAAAATGCTCCTGATAACAAAAAACGAAAAAAACAGAAATCAGAAAAAAGCATGCCATTCAATGTGGCTGTTTAAACCATAAGGTTCTAGTGAATGTAATCTGGATATCCACAGTTGTTCACGGCGTAAAAGTTGTTTGTTTCGATCTCCTCCCCTGATGGACTTGGGAATATGGTCAATAACCCAACATTTGAATTGATGAAATTTATGTTGAAATTCAGAACAGTGAGCGACTAAAGGTGCTTCAGCTCTTGTCCTTTTAAGGTTGGAACGATGTTCAGTTAATCTTATCTTGAGACTTCTAATGGTTTTCCCTACATATACTTTCTTGCAGGGGCATATAAGAAGGTAGACAATATAAGTACTGTTACAATTGCTGAAAAAATGTGTAGTATAAAGTTTACTGTCAAACGGATTGGAAAAATGATCAGATTGTAACATGATCTCACAATTTAAACAATGGCCACATTTATAATGGCCTTTCAAAATCGGTATCTTTGACTTGATAGTCTTTAATTCTGATGGACTCAACAACTCTTTTTATGTTTAAATATATTTATTGATTTTTAAATCATATAATCAAGAATATCTTGTACAGAAAGCAAATTAGCAATTCCACATAAAGCAAGAAACATTCCAATAACATTTAAATCATGTATAAACTAAAATGCTCAAGTCCTCAAATTTGGATCCAAGATTTCTTATCAAAAACAAAGATAGAAGAATTGAACAAATGTACACTCTTTCATAAAGTTAGCTGGAGGGCTGATTGCTGGGATTAATTAATAATCTTAGAGCTTATGATTTTTCTACCTCCAATCGGGAGAGCGCTAAAAAGGAAGTCAACTGATTAGGCTCAAAGAAAACATATTTAACTGATCGGTGATGCACTATACATTTACAAGGATGTCACAAATAAAAAGTAGCACCCAAAGATATAACACCTGGCTTCAACATAAGAAATTCACGACGACGCTTTTGAGTCTCTCGTGATAAGTCAGGAAATACCTGCACTTTACAACCCATAAATTCTTTCTGTCTATTTTTAAAGAATAGTTTTAACAACCATACTTTATCAATAGAGAGAGCTACTGTTATAATCAAAGTACTCGGTTCTACAGCCTCTTTATCAGATTTTTCCAATAACTCCGATACATCCAATAGTCCTTGATCCGATGACTTTTTTGGTAATTTAATCTTATTAGGTAAATAATAGACTCGTGATAAAGGAGGTAATGAATCTTCTGAGGCCCCCAAAACTTCAAGAAAATATCTTTTAAACATTTCTCTAGGTGATGTCAATGGAAGCCTAGGAAAATTAATTAATCTTAAGTTATTGTATCTGGAGTTGTTTTCTAAGTTCTCCATCTTTCTTCTAAGATTAATATTGTCTTTCATTAAAGTTTCCTGTAGTTGTTTGGATGATTTAATTTCCTGTTCAAGCTTTTGAACAGAGGAATTAGAGGCAGTCATATCATTTTTCAATTCTTTAAGTTCAGTAGAGTGTTGAGATAATTCCCCCTCAATTGACTGAAGTTTGGGACTTATGGTCTTCACTAGTCCGGCCATAAGATCCCATAGTGAGTCCAGAGTTACTTCTGAGGGTTTTTCCAAAGAAATTGAAGGTAAAGATGTGTCATAGTGCTCACCGTCCAGTTGATTAACTTGTCGCTGTCCCTGAAGGTTAACTCGCCTCTCCTCAGATGATTTCCCCTCAGCTTCTTCAAAGGAGCTCATGTCCATAGGAGCTCCTGTCAGCAGGCTCTGTGATGGACTACTTGCCTCAGGGGAAGGCAGGACCCCGACCTCCGGGGTTTCCTTACCCCTTGGAGAGCTGCTTAGCTGAGGTTGCGGGGGCGGCGCCCTAACGTCGGGGCTCAAGGATGTCTCCAATCCCGGAGGAATCACCACGGCCTCACTGACGCCGCTACTCCTCTGCGGGCCTCCCTCCGACGCCGAAAATACTCCCTGCATCCGTCTGAGGAGTTCCCCGATGTCACCGGCCGCGGGGGTGGCTGTGGGCCGCGAGGCACCAGCGGCGCTACGGCCCCTCCGTTTAGGCATCGGGTAAGCAATTAACCGCTAAGAAATTATTAGGAGAAAAATCCTCAGAGCGGCTCCTCAGCGCGTCCAGCCTGACGCCATCTTGGATCGCTAGCTCAACAACTCTTTAAGGTTCCTCCCCCGGGAATATGAACTGTGTAAAGATGTATTTTTGAATACGCCCAATGTTTTCATAATTTGCCAATGTTTTTTGATGGTACGAGTAATTCTTGGACTAGCATTGTTGTATTTAGAAACAAAAGTGCAAATGTCCTGAGGCTCTTGTTGTTTTAATAAAGGATTGAGTAATAAAGCACGGTTGTTGTATTTTGCCCTCCTGTATGCTGATTTCAAATTCTTCTTGTTGTATCCTCGTCTGATGAATTTGTCTTTTAACATTTTTGACTGAATTTTGAAGTCTTGATTAGTACTGCAAATACGTTTATACCGTAAAAACTGTGAATACGGTAAACTTGATATACATCCCGATGGATGGCAACTTGTGGAATGTAAAAGGGAATTTCGGTCAGTGGTTTTTTGATGTACTCTGGTGTTGAAACCAAGTTCTGTTTGAGTAATGTTAACGTCTAAAAAATTAATATTGTAATATGAAAAAGTATAGGTAAATTGAATATGATCGTTGCATGTATTCAACCATTGAAAGAAATTTAAAAATTCTTCAACATTACCAGACCACAAAAGAAAAATATCATCGATGTATCGATGCCAGGATTTAATCTTTGAAATAAACGAAGATGACCAAATCCAATCATTTTCAAACTGATTCATAAAGATGCATGCAATGGAAGGCGCAAAAGTGGCCCCCATTGCAACACCAGACAATTGAACGTACATTTTGTCCAAAAACAAAAAATAATTTTCTGTCATGGCTATTCTGGTAAGATGCACCAAAAAATCGGACGGAACCAGATGTGGACGTGGCCTGGATTCAAATACTTGGTGAATTACCTCAATAGCTTCATCCTGGGGGATGGAAGTATAGAGTGAATTGATATCAAGGGTAACCATGAGATATAGTTCATGATCATCTTCATGTTTTGCCAAAATATTTAAAAAATGTGTTGTGTCTTTAATGTATGTTTTATGATTTTCCATGTGTTCTCTAAGGAATGTATCCACATAAGATGACAACGCCTCTAGTAATGATCCAGTAGCTGAAATAATTGGTCGTCCAGGTGGTTTTATCATGCTTTTATGGATTTTTGGTAGTAGATATAGAACAGGAATGGATGGATGAATAACATTCAAAAATTTGTGCTCACGTTTTGTCAAAAAACCTTTAGTTAATCCCGTGTGTGTAATCTTGGAAATAGTAGATTGTAGTCTACGTGTTGGATCAAGATGAACTTCTTTATAAACCAAAGGGTTATTGAGTTGTGAGAAAGCTTCATCAATATAGTCTGATGTGTCGAGTATGACTACTGCTCCTCCTTTGTCCGCATTTTTAATGACAATCTGGGAATTATTTCTTAATTTTTGAATGGCATCCAATTCCACCTTAGTCAAATTGTTGTTTTTGAAAGTAAAATTCATTTTACTGACATCATTAAGAACGATCTGTTTGAAAACTAACAAAGTGGGGTCTAAAGGACCTGGTGGTGTCCAATCCGATTTATTGTAAACCACTGACCGATCAAAAGATTGTTTTCCATCAAAATAAATTTTCAAAGATAAAGATCTGATGAATCTTTCAAAATCAATCCGAAATTGAAAAGAATTAAAGTGATTGGTAGGAACAAAGGAAAATCCTAAAGAAAGAACATGTTCTTCAATCGAGGACAAGGGGTATGTTGATAAATTTACTACGGTTGATATTGGTTCTTGAACTGGCGTCCTCGTCGGTTGTTCCGAGCGCCTCTTTGTCTGCGGTAATTCTGTCGTCTTGTGGCTAAAAAATCCCCAGATGAATCACTATTGGTAGAGGAACTTTGAGATGATGAGATACCTGAGCGGATCGCTACAGTATTTGTATTGGTGTTTCTATACATCCAGGGATAGACATGACCTGTGTCATAATCCTTTTGATCCCTGGCTAATTTCCGCATTTTTTGTTTTCTGACTGAATCTTTATGTTTATCTACCTGATTTATAATTTCTTTGTATTTAATCTCAAATTCTTGATCACCAAGTTTGGATTTTAAACCCACAAGATCGGAATCTAATAAAGTTTTCTGAGCATTAATTACTCTTTTACTGCGATCTATCACCAGCAGCATGATGTCCAAAGAACACTTATTGAGAATTTTATTCCAGCACTTTATGAAATCTGTGTCATCTTTGAACATCTGTGGTTCAAGATGAACCCTTAATCCTCGAGGAATTTGTTCCTTCTTGCAATATTCAACTAGAGCAGAGCCGTTAAGCTCTAGTCTAGCTATACGTTTATATTTATTAACAATGTCATTAACATCACACTTAATGACTCAAATTCTGTCATGATAGTCTTTGCTTTATCCAAAGTAAAGCTAAGACCAGAGGTCTAAGATTTGTCCGTGGTTTCCATATTAGATACACAGTAGACTGAAAAAATAAGTGGAAACTTCTTAAGTGTCCAAATTGAGAAACTCAACCAATGAACGTGGAACACTATATGTAGTATATAATGTATTTAAAACAGAGAAAAAAGGACCTCAAAAAACCCCTAGATCACAATCAATAAAGTTATGAACAATCGGGGTTAGGTTTTCATCACTGGTCCAAAAACTCTGTATAAATATTTTAAATATTTTTTAGCTTTCTTTTTTTAATTTTTTAAATGCAATAAAATCATGAGTAATGTATGTAAATATTTAAATATATTCTCTAAATCACTTAAAGAGCAAGTTTAAAGCCGGCAAATTTGTTTTAAGGCTTTCTATGATATAAAGTAAATCAGGCACTTATCTTAATTGCCCAACGGAGGCCCAACCGTTTCGCTCTACGGGCTTCTTCAGGGGTGATGATAAGAAATAACCCTGTGCCGGTACTGACTTTGCTCAAAATGTTCTTAAAAAGAAAGAGAAATAGAGAAAATAACATTATAACATTATTTTAATGACAAATAAGGACTATTTATTTAAATGATGTACTAATATAGTGACTGCTGGGACTGAATATTAAGTAAATGAAAACTTTTGTTATATATATCTCAATAAAACCATAGGCAACAAAAATAAAATGCAAACGTTAATGATAAACCATATATCATATCATCAGTATAACTGCATATTATTTGTTGCTGACTACATTTTAAATGGTGTATGTCACCCGTGTTTAGACGGAACCTAATAGCCATTTAACCAGTTTTACTACGCTTTAAAGTATTCAAATAATCGTATGTAGTTTTAAAAAAATGCAAAATACATGACTTGCCTGTGGTGTAGCTGCGTGTTTCTTTGCTAGCAACAATTTTGTAAGCAAAATGGCGCCCGTATTTAAACAGGACGCCAAGGAGATCGAAACAAACAACTTTTACGCCGTGAACAACTGTGGATATCCAGATTACATTCACTAGAACCTTATGGTTTAAACAGCCACATTGAATGGCATGCTTTTTTCTGATTTCTGTTTTTTTCGTTTTTTGTTATCAGGAGCATTTTAATTTTAATTTTGGAAGTCTTCTTTCAGTACATATGTTTTACACATTATCAAAACAAGTTAACAATGTCTTAAAGTTTTATTCAAAATAAACATGTTATTTCATCTTTAAATTTTGTGAGGCACACGTAGCGCTACAATCCATGACGTCACTCTATAATTTGATTGGCTAAGAAAATCTTGGCGTCCTGTTTAAATACGGGCGCCATTTTGCTCACAAAATTGTTGCTAGCAAAGAAACACGCAGCTACACCACAGGCAAGTTATGTATTTTTTTACAACTACCTAAGATTATTTGAATACTTTAAGGTGTAGTAAAACTGGTTAAATGGCTATTAGGTACCGTCTAAATACGGGTGACACACACCATTTAAAATGCAGTCAGCAACAAATAATTTCATCTTTAAATTTTGTAAGGCACACACAGTGCCACAATCGATGACGTCACTCTACAATTTGATTGGCTAAGAAAATCTTGGCGTCCTGTTTAAATACGGGCGCCATTTTGCTTACAAAATTGTTGCTAGCAAAGAAACACGCAGCTACACCACAGGCAAGTCATGTATTTTGCATTTTTTTAAAACTACATAAGATTATTTGAATACTTTAAAGCGTAGTAAAACTGGTTAAATGGCTATTAGGTTCCGTCTAAACACGGGTGACATACACCATTGAAAATGTAGTCAGCAACAAATAATATGTAGTTATACTGATGATATGATATATGGTTTATCATTAACGTTTGCATTTTATTTTTGTTGCCTATGGTTTTATTGAGATATATATAACAAAAGTTTTCATTTACTTAATATTCAGTCCCAGCAGTCACTATATTAGTACATCATTTAAATAAATAGTCCTTATTTGTCGTTAAAATAATGTTATAATGTTATTTTCTCTATTTCTCTTTCTTTTTAAGAACATTTTGAGCAAAGTCAGTACCGGCACAGGGTTATTTCTTATCATCACCCCTGAAGAAGCCCGTAGAGCGAAACGGTTGGGCCTCCGTTGGGCAATTAAGATAAGTGCCTGATTTACTTTATATCATAGAAAGCCTTAAAACAAATTTGCCGGCTTTAAACTTGCTCTTTAAGTGATTTAGAGAATATATTTAAATATTTACATACATTACTCATGATTTTATTGCATTTAAAAAATTAAAAAAAGAAAGCTAAAAAATATTTAAAATATTTATACAGAGTTTTTGGACCAGTGATGAAAACCTAACCCCGATTGTTCATAACTTTATTGATTGTGATCTAGGGGTTTTTTGAAGTCCTTTTTTCTCTGTTTTAAATACATTATATACTACATATAGTATATACCACTGCTACCTTGTAGTTCAGTGCAGTTAACAACTAAGAGATACTAACCATTTTTAGTATGATCATAATACATTGATCAAAATATTTGCCAAATAAGTGGGTTTTCAGTGATTATCTAAAGACTAGATAAGAGGCTAAGACTGATATATAAGTGCTATGCTATTTCTGACCATGATCTTACCACCAGCACCTTTCCCTGTTCATGTCCTATTGTGGCATTGATTCACCCTGGTTATTAATTGTATTCTATGCAAATCTTTTTCATGCATATTCATTGTGAATATCCTGAAAACTTGACTGGTAAGGGGGTACTCCAGGACAGACTTAGGAAACTGCCTTAGACAATTCCTTATATTGACATTGGCCAGCTAGGCTCTAAGGAGGATGTCAGCCATTGTGCTAGAGATATGAGACAGAGAGCAAAGGCCATAATTTGCTACATCACAACAGGCTAACCTAAACTTGGAGCAATTATAGTTACCTAGGGCTAGATGCACTGAAGAAGATCCAATTTTTGGCTGATTCAAAAACAGTTATTGATGCACTAAAATGTTTGCATGCAAATGATTCACGCGGAGGTTCGTCGTAATCCCCGACTCTTTTGTCTGATTGATCACTCTGAGAGTGACTCTCACACATGCGCAGAGCCAGCAGGGGAAGCCCGAACAGCTGAGAGACAGGGGAAGCCTCAAAAGCAGCCTCCTGCCACTTAGCTGTTAGGGGCAGGAAATCTTTTTTTTTTTTAATGGGCACCAGGAATTCCTCCCCTCCCCCCCACTAGTGAAAATCGACAGGAGGGATACCCATTCCCTCTTGCCATGCCACCCCCAAGGAAGTTGGGAGCAGGAGGGATGCTCAGTCACTCCTCCTCCAAGGCCCGCCTAATCAAAATGGCGGGCCTTCCCTTCCCCGGTGCCAGGGAAGGGCCTAAGGCTCTGATTGGCTTAAATGCCAAAGACGCCGAGTGCTACCATCTGTGCTAACTTTCTACATGAGCCTCTCTGTGTCTATGAGCAAAAACAACCTTAGTAGTAAATCAAGCAAAGAGAGAAAACACAAGAGTGTTCTACCCACACAATGAGGTTTACATTATCCAAGAACAGGTAAAAAGAGACTGGAATCATTCAAAAGTTAATAAGGCACCAGGATCAGATGACTTCCATGAATCAAAAAGGAGGCTCTTCAAGACCAGCAACAGGTGAGAATTCCCATCCTCAAAAACAGGTCTGAACTGAAACCTCATGTTGTTTCCTGGAAATAAAACTGGAGGAGGGTACTTTGAAAGAGCAGATAGCTGCTCACCAGGAGGGGAGGAGAATGATTAATAGAAAGGCATGGGTCAGGAGCAAGAGGTCCTGCCAGATTTATCTTATTGGTATTTTTCAGCAAGGTTAACTTGAAGTGGAAAAAAGGTGGATTTGAACACGTGAAGAGGTGGAGGTGGAGTTGAAGAGTACCTGTTTTTCCTTAGTTAAATATTCATGAATACTTAAAAAACCCAGGGTAAATATTTATTTCAAAAATTTATAAACTGCTTAGAATAAAAGCAGAGTAGTATTAAAACAAAACAAATATCCCTAAAATAGACATAGTAACATAGTAGATGACGGCAGATAAAGACCCGAATGGTCCATCCAGTCTGCTCAACCTGATTCAATATAAATTTTTTAAATTTTTTCTTCTTAGCTATTTCTGGGCAAGAATCCAAAGCTCTACCCGGTACTGTGCTTGGGTTCCAACTGCTGAAATCTCCGTTAAAACCTACTCCAGTCCATCTACACCCTCCCAGCCATTGAAGCCCTCTCCAGCCATATACAGACACAGACCGTGCAAATCTGCCCAGTACTGGCCTTAGTTCAAAATTTAATATTATTTTCTGATTCTAGATCCTCTGTGTTCTGTTTTTTCTAGACAAAATTAACATTTACATTTCACAATTATCAAGGCTGGTATTCATACATCACCAAACATACATAAATGCTTCTTATGAATATGAAGAAATTCTGAGGGCCATTCACAGACTTAAAAACAGACTTCCTTTTGCTCTCTGGTTAAATAGTTTATTTAGCCTCTGTCTTTGCTTGCTAGAAGTCAGCAGTGGCGTAGTAAGTGGGGAGGGAGGGGGAAGGGGGCAGTCCACCCCGGGCACCATGTTGGTGGGGCGTCGACACCCCCCTCCTACTCTTCCCACTCCTCCCCCTCACCATGCGCATGCCCCTTCCCCCATCCTTCCAGTTGTTCACCGCTGCGAGCAACAACTTCAACGAGTTCCTCATAACTGCGTCAGCTCTCCCACAGAAGTCATTTCCAGGTGCTACACATAGGAAGTGACATCAGAGGGAGAGCTGCCAGGTTTGCGAGGAGCACACTGAAGTTGTTACTTGTGGCGGTGAACAACTAGAGGTACGGGGGAAGAGGGGCAATGCACGCAGCGGGGGAAGTGGGGGAGGAGAGGAGACGGGGGCAGGGGAGGGGCGGCTCTCACCCTCGCTATGCCACTCAAAGTCAGCGAAATGCCTTCAAATACTCATGGGTGACAAGTCCTGCCACTAATTACCATGTCGTTATCACAGTGCTGGAGTTTACCTTGTCTCTAGCCAGGCTACATTGTCATAAATTGTCAGATGCAGCGGGTCCTCATTCCTCATATAAACCTTGTACATATCTTACTATAATGAAAGCCTCTAGGCCACAAAACAGATCTCTCTTGGACCTTTGTTTTTTTGGATTTGAGGTCCACAATCTTATTTTATTCCACTCAATCCTAGGGCTAGGAAGAGAGAAAAGAGAAAGGCAATACAGTTGGACTGAGAATGGGATGACAGGGATACTACCACGATGGAAGGGGATGTAAAAGACTGAAGTTTCATCTATAGCACCTAATACTCTTGCATTTAGTAACAGGAGAGCATGTGCCAGGATCCATAGAGAGGCATGAGCTGTGTCACTAAACTCTAGAACTGCTGCCATAGCACCAGGTTTGGGAGTATTTCATGCTCTTAAGACCATGTCCCAGACCTGTCTCATCATCACCGATATACGATGAATAGGGTGACCAGGTTACCTGTAGGACTTAGACCTACATCTAATTTTTACATAGAAACTAAATCCCCTTCACCTGCTTATTCAGAGATTGTGCTTGAAGCAGGTCAATCCTTTGGCCTACTTCTGCTCCTTCAGTGTCTAAGCCAGTGGTTTCCAAACCTGTCCTGGAGGACCCCCAGGCCAGTCGGATTTTCAAGATAGCCCTAATGAATATGCATGACAGAGATTTGCATATAATGGAGATGCCAGGAATGCAGATCTGCTCCATGCATATTCATTAGGGCTATCTTGAAAACCCGACTGGCCTGGGGGTCCTTCAGGACAGGTTTGGGAACCACTAGTCTAAGCAATGACACGCTGCAGTGAAGCAACTGAGACTTCTCATCACATGTTCCAGACTTGAAGCCTTATCTGGGGCATGCTGGTCCTTTTAGACAACTTGGAGCCCAAACATTCTGGGGGCCACCAGAAGTAGGGTTACCATATGGCTCCAGAAAAAGGAGGATGGATTGAGATATCCAGGTTTTACTTTCATTGAAAGCAATGGAAGTAAGGAGGACGGATTGAGACATCTGGGTTTTACTTCCAATGGAAGTAAAACCCAGATGTCTCAATCTATCTTCCTTTTTCTGGAGTCAGCTGGTATCTCTAACCAGAAAGAGCCAAGGTTCCTGGAATTTTCCTCAACGTAATGTCTAAAGGATATTTCTGGAAGATGCTCAAGTCAGGTGATCAGAACAGGGTGTGAGAAACATGATTTTTCTAGATAGGAACTGAGTCCAAAAGACTATAAAATGAACTCCCAAGAAGGCTCATGGTTCCTGGCAACCATTCTCTAAGAGGGGTATCCATGCTGTTGGTTCCTGATCCTGAAGCCTGCAGGCTATGCTATTCCTGAGTTGCTGCCTGTCAAGCATGTGACTGAGACCTGAGGAAAGTTCCAGAGTCAAACTACAGCTGTTCCAGTGTCTAGCTTCCTCCCAGACACCTGCAGAGTTCCTGCTGCCCGAGAGGCATCTCTCCCACACAGACCATGTTGGGGGCAGTGTCCCTGTGTTGCTGCATCTGTGCCAGAGTCCAAGCTGACTGTGGACATTCCCTATGTATAAGCTTTCTGTGTATTAGTGGGTGTAGTTAGGAGGCCCAATTATTAGCCTGTAGGGAAAATGTGTGTTTGCTTTCCTAATCTACATCAATAGTGGGTAAATGTATTTCTTATGCATTCTATCCTGTCTAAGTACTAGACTGTCTCATACCTAATTATTATTATTTGCTACTTGCAATAAAAATAAATTATCTATATTTTTCTAACACTAAACCTGGTCTATTTGCTTGTCTGTAATCGTATGAACACAGGGGATTGGGATTTGAATTTTAATTGTGTTTGGGAAATACAGAAAGATAAAGAGGTTTCATAAACTGAGGGATACCATAAAATAAAGTCTGTATTTCAGTGTCCTGACTACAGTCAGGCCAAGTGAAAGGACCCTGTTGCTCTTCCCCAAAATGCTCATATACCCATTCCAGAAGGGAGACTTTTTGGCCAGTCCTGATTTAAAAATTACATCCCAAAGCAGTACAGTATTTGTAATCCACAGTGCTGCAGGTCTCATAATGCACCAGGATGAGGTTGGCAGAAATCCAGGACTGGTCAAAAAAGTCTCCCTTCTAGAATGGGTAAACTAGTCACCCTAAGATGCAAAATATTACCAAAACTAAAACAAAACAGGGATTTAATCTGACATACAATCTGTCACTTTCCTTCAGATTCTGTTTAACAGGGAAACCCTAACTGTCCTAAAGGGTGATAGTTGAGTCTCCCAGTACTTCCTGTCTTTTCCAGAATTCTTTCTCTGTGGCTCTTTCTCTCTCTCTTTCTTTTGCGCAATTGTGCATCTTTCAGGGTTGCAGCTTGGCCACTAAGGTCTGCATATTTTTCTCATGGTCCATAGTCACCACAGTATCCACTACTTTTCTCTTAACCTTTGGAATAGGTCTAACACTGTCCTGTATTCTCAAGGAGGCTTTTTTTTCTTTTTTTTTTTTTGTAATTGCCTGATAGACTCTGTTAAGCAAGCCATTTTATTCATTTGGGCAAAAGATCTGGCAGGCAGTTCAGGGATTTTCTTTACCCCTACCAAAACCAGACTTCCTCTTCCTCTCTGACCTTTTTGAGCAACTGTAAAAACCCAAAAGGTTTTGTTTCCTCTCACAGAACCACAGGTACTTGATCATTCTGTTTGCATGGGGAGCACCTCTTACTAGTTCTATCATGACAGAGTCTTTTCTTGAGGGTGCTAAACCATCCTTCCTGACTACTCTCCTAAGCAGAGGAAGTGATCAGGCAGAGTACGGTACAGGGATTCAAACAGGGATTGGACGGATTCCTGAAGGATAAAGGGATCATGGGATACTGAGGGAGGAGCTGGGATGTAACACAAGTATAGAAAGCTAATCAGGTAATGAGTATAGAAACCAAACCAGGTCGTACATGTGCAAGACCGGAGGGTTAGGACTTCGATAGGAAGACAGGACTTAAATGAGAAACCAAGGTGGCAAGGGAGCCCCTTCTGGTGATACAGACAGGTCGTGACCTGTTTGGGCCGCCGCGGGAGCGGACTGCTGGGCAGGATGGACCTGTGGTCTGACCCGGCAGAGGCACTGCTTATGTTCTTATGTTCTAGCCTCCAGAGATAATCTGAAAGTTTTTCTAAATCAAAAATACAGGTCAGGTTCACCTTCTGCAGTGCAAAATGTGCTTTCTAATGCATCTAGGCACTGCTCAGCTGAGGCTTGGGGGTTTTCAATCCCAAAAATCTGTAGTGTTGGGCCCCTTAGGCTTTTGAACTATTTGCCTTCTTTTTTCCATGGTAGGACACTCTCACTCCTTCACCATCTGGGTAGTTTGCTCCATACAATTTTCACAATCATTTTCTCCTCCAGGCACATGAAGTCTATCTGAAAAAGTTCTTAACCTCTTATAGACAATATTTTCTCTTTGAGTCTTTTGATTATTTTCTAGCACTTTTCCTTTTGCTAGAATAGTAGAGGCAGTATCACTATAAATACAGTGGTACCTCGGAATCCGAACGCAGCAGAACTCAAACAATTTGGAATCCAAACTTTTTTTTCTTCATTTTTGCCCTGGAATCCGAACTGCAAGCAGTGCTCAGCCCAAAGCTTCCCCTCTGACGCAGCTTCCTGTTTCCGCCTGGGAGGGAAGCTTTGGGCTGAACACCACTTGCAGCTGCTATTGCCAATCTTGCTGTCTTGCCGCCTCTGCTGCTGGGGGTCCCGATCTTGCTGTTTCTGCCAGGTAGGCCCGATCATGCAGAGTTTGTGGGACCAAGAAACGGATTAATCCAGTTTCTATTTTTTTCAATGGGAAAAATTGTCTTGGAACGCGAACATTTTGGAACTCGAACGGGGTTCTGGAACAGATTAAGTTCGGATTCCAAGGTACCACTGTAGTTTCTTTGAGACTGATCATTAGTTTAATGTCAGCTAATGTTCTATCTTGCTGAGTTAAGAATTCAGTGAGTGCCTTCTCTAGAGCAGTGTTTTTCAACCTTTTTTGGGCAAAGGCACACTTGTTTCATGAAAAAAATCACGAGGCACACCACCATTAGAAAATGTTAAAAAATTTAACTCTGTGCCTATATTGACTATATATAAAGTAATTCTCTTGAATAGGAATCAAATAAACACAAAGAAAATATTTTATAATTACTTTATTATGAAATATTAAGTAAACAGAATAGTGAAAAATTATAAAATACTTTATTCAGTGCGAAACCTGGGCCTGTTTGGCAGAACACAAAGCTGATATTCTGGCTGGAATCGAAGAAAGACACACACGTAGCTCTTCGTCAACAGCTCTCAGTCTCTCTCTGTATTTGGTTTTTATAGCATACAAAAATAGACAAATACACCCTCCATCCTTTTTATTAAACCACAATAGCAGTTTTTAGCACAGGGAGCTGCGCTGAATGCCCAGCGCTGCTCTTGACGCTCATAGGCTCCCTGCGCTAAAAACCACTATTGCGGTTTAGTAAAAGGTGACCATATTGTAAAATATAGACAGCAGATATAAATTCAGAACTGTGCATAGTAAGTGAAGGGAAGTTTTCATCTCTGGGAATTTGCCCAGTTAACTATTAAGTTATTTGGGCAAATTCCTTTGAAAACTGTGGTAATACTGCCTCCACTTTGCTAAATTTAAAATAAAATCATTTTTCCTACCTTGTCTGGTGATTTCTGGTTGCACTTTCTTCTTCTGACTGTGCATCCAATCTTTCTTCCCTTCTATCAGCCTGTATGCTTTCTCTCCTCCACACCTCATTCCCTCCCCCAACTTTTTCTTCCTCTCTCCCTGACCTTTCTTTCTTTTTTTCTGTTTCTCTTCTTTCCTTCTGTTTCCCTGCCTGCCCCCTTTCTTTCTTTCTCCCTGCCATTCCTCAAGCCACTGCCACTGCCGCTGCCATCGGGGAACAGGACCCACCAATGGATAACAGGCCCCAAAGCTGACGCCGACGCATGCTCTCCCTGACGTCAATTCTGCAATCGGAGAGGAAGTTCCACCCAGCCAGGCAGCGATTGGCTGGCCCGAACTTTCTCTCCGACTGCAGAATTGACGTCGGGGAGAAGAAGACTTATCGGCTCGATAGATTAGATCGCCAAGACAAAGTGAGTCCTGGGTGATCGACTCACTTTGCCTTGGCGAGCTACTGGCGCCCCTGCCTCGGGCCCCCTGTCAGCTCCGGGCCCCTGCATGCAGGACTGGTAGTACTGCCCTGATGGCGGCCCTGCGGCACACCAGGCAACATCTCACGGCACACTAGTGTGCCGCGGAACAGCAGTTGAAAAACACTGCTCTAGAGTGCTATCCTCTCTGTTCTGAGGGGCCACTAGCTTCTTTCATAGGGTTACCAGATGTCTGGATTTCCCAGGACATGTCAAGATGGCTTTTTAAAATCTGGAACTTTGTCTGGGTTTTGAAAAGCCTCCTCAAATCACATCGTGCAGGGAGGAAGTCCGCACATGCATGGATTTCCTCCCTGCTGACACAATTTGTGGACAAGAGCAGGCAGCGGGAAGTGGGGGGCGGGGCTAGGGTAGGACTTGGGGTGGGATTAGGGCAGGGATGGTCGAGACTAGGCAGGACAGGGGCGGGCCAATTCTTTCACTGTTAGAATTTTCTAGGATGTGGCCTCCGTGTCTGGCACAATCTCCCCTAGAAGTGTCCTAGGGTCTGTATCAAGAGGGGCATACACACAGGACTAGTAATTTTTCCTGTGTGGAGTCCCCCAGCCTACCTATGATTTTTATACCTTCCACTTTTGTGTTTCCTTCCAGTACAGTCTGAATTTCCTGAGAACTAATTTCCAAAGGAATGCTTCTAACAGAAAGACCCTTGCAGAATCAATTCTCTTTTCTGAACACCAGTGTGGTAAAGTTTGCTTTGCCATTTCCACAGTAATATCCAAAAGCAGACAAACCAGTTTCTATTTCACACATTTTTCTTGTGTTTATTTTATTTTCAAATCCCTGCCACTCTGACACACTGGTATATCAACCAGTGGGCTCCAAAATTGTTACAGTGGAGTGCAGCAAAATATACCAAAATTAAGGTAAGATCTTTGGGATAGGTCCCTGCTGTTCAGGCACCATTTGAGTAATCCTTAGCCAATGGTACCCTATGATTGGTTATGTGCACAGGACACTCTGTATAGCGTTGCGTGCATCTGGTAGCGCTATAGAAATAATTAATAGTAGTAATAGTAGGACGAAACCAGAAGAACGCTATCAGGCAAAAAGAGGATAAATAGAATTCCCCCCTTACCAGTACATTCAGAATTCTTGGACACTGATCTCCAGAGCTATTTGTATAGATATACCTAGTCACTTTGAGAAATTCTCTGCTAGCTCCCACAAAACTATTAACTAGAGAGAGAGAAGCTGCTTCTCCCTACTCCAAACTGCTCCCTTCCCCGTCTCACTCCAATTGCCATTCTCTCTCCATCTACATTGTTCTCAGGCCGAAAAAAACAAACAAACTTCTGAACAGCCAATAGGAGCTCTCTGCTTTTTGCAGTGGGAGGAGTCTATATACTGTACAGACAGTTCCCTGTTGCTATGACATCAGAGGCCTATTTGCTGAATTTCTGTACTTTAAAAGATTCAATGAGCACAGGAATCCCCCTCCTCACTGCACTTAGAAAGATTCACTGCACTGTAGCTTGTTATTGATCCTGAAACCTAATGTGTATGTATCCTTGTAACCCATTCTGGGCTCCTGGGGAGGATGGGCTATAAAACTAACTAGCTAACTAACGAAATAACTATAGTGAAGAGGGTTTGTTTTAAATAACGGTGATAGATTCCTCACAATTTATTTTCTTAAAAGTTTACACGTTGAGAGGACATATTGGAACTGAATTTATGTGCATCTTGGCTAGGATTATTACCAGATGTCCAAATTTACCCAGACTTTGTCCTGGTTTTGAAAACCTTCCAGCTTGGGACCGCATCGGAAGAGCATACACAGCATACCGGAACACATCAGACTATATGCTGGAAACGAAGATGGGAAACTGACACAGTTGACGGTCAGTCTAGAAAAGGCATGCAGATAGATCGATAGGCTTAAGAGCGATAAATCCCCAGGACCGGATGGCATCCATCCGAGGGTCATCAAGGAACTGAAAGGAACTATAGCTGAACTGCTTCAACTAATAGCCAATCTGTCGATCAAATTGTGAAAGATTCCAGAAGACTGGAAGGTGGCGAATGTTTTGCCGATCTTCAAGAAAGGTTCGAGGGGAGATCCGGGAAACTACAGTCCGGTGAGTCTGACCTCGGTATTGGAAAAGATGGAACAGGTGCTGATAAAGGACAGCATCATTGATCACCTTGACGGACACGGTCTGATGAGGACAAGCCAGCACGGCTTCAGCAAAGGAAGATTTTTTTTTGACGAATTTGCTGCACTTCTTCGAGGGAGTAAACAGGCAGATAGACAAGGGCGACCCGGTCGACAATGTATATCTGGATTTTCAGAAATTTCAGAAAGCGTTCGATAAGGTTCCACATGAACGACTACTTCGGAAAATTACGAGTCATGGAATCGAGGGTGAAATACTCACGTGGATTAAAAACTGGCTGGAGCATAGGAAACAGAGAGTGGGGGTAAATGGACAATACTTGGCCTGGAAGAGCGTCACTAGTGGGGTGCCGCAGGGCTCGGTGCTTGGACCTGTGCTCTTCAACATCTTTATAAATGATCTGGACACTGGTAGGACGAGTGAGGTGATTAAATTTGCGGACGATACAAAGTTATTCAGAGTAGTGAAGACACATGGGGATTGCGAAGATCTGCAACATGACATAATCAAGCTCGAGAAATGGGCATCGACATGGCAAATGAGGTTCAACGTGGATAAGTGTAAAGTGATACATGTATGAATACAGGATGTCTGAGGCGATACTTGGAGAGACAAGTCAATAAAGCTGTCCGCGCAATGCACGGCGGCGGTGAAAAGGCGCGAACAGAATGCTAGGAATGATTAAGAAGGGGATCACAAGCAGATCGGAGAAGGTTATCATGCCGCTGTACCGGGCCATGGTGTGCCCTTACCTGGAGTACTGCATCCAGCAGTGGTCGCCATACATGAAGAAGGACACAGTACTACTCGAAAGGGTCCAGAGAAGAGCGACTAAAATGGTTAAGGGGCTGGAGGAGTTGTCGTACAGTGAGAGATTGGAGAAACTGGGCCTCTTCTCCCTTGAAAAGAGAAGACTGAGAGGGGACATGATCAAAACATTCAAAATACTCACGGGAATAGGCTTAGCAGATAAAAACAAATTGTTCACCCTCTCCAAGGTAGGAAGAACGAGAAGGCACTCTCTAAAGTTGAAAGGGGATAGATTCCGTACAAATGTAAGGAAGTTCTTCTTCACCCAGAGAATGGTGAAAAACTGGAATGCTCTTCCGGAGTCTGTCATAGGGGAAAACATTCTCCTGGGATTTAAGACAAAGTTGGACAAATTCCTGCTAAACTGGAACGTATGCAGGTGAGGCTGGACTCATTTAGAGCACTGGTCTTTGACCTGGGGGCTGCCGCATGAGCGGACTGCTGGGCACGATGGACCACTGGTCTGACTTAGCAGCGGCAATTCTTTTGTTCTTATAAACATAGTTTCTGGCCTAACTAATGCTATACCGCATACTATCGTACTTTCTATGAATAACCTAATATACAATTCAAATTTAACCCAAGACTCAAACACCCGAGGCACTACTAGTGTAATTTTTTGTGTCCTTGCTGGGGTTAGATGTTCATCATCTATCTTATCTTGAATATATTATTCAATACAGCCAAAATTTCTTTGTAATCAATCTTATGTGCTCTTCTTAAATTAAGTAGCTTTCCACATAAGATTGATTAAAAATAACATTTGCCTGTGTTGAATAATATATTCAAGATAAGACCGATAATGAACATCTAACCCCAACAAGGGCATGAAAAATTATACTAGTAGTGCCTCGGGTGTTTGAGGTCTTGGGTTAAATCTGAATTGTTTATTAGGTTGTTCATAGAAAGTATGATATTTATTAGTTGAACAATCTGATTTTCCCTTTTTTTTGGAACGGATATACCGCATACTATGCCATACCATAAACTGTTCCAGACAAACTACCAGACATGTTGTAGGTAAAGCATGGGCGTACTCAAGTGTGACATGTCAAGTTTACACTTAAATTTCTGCCAGAAATTGATTTTATTTTCATTTATATTTAAAGTATTGCAGTATTTATTTGATTCTTTTTTTGCTGGTTGCTTGAGAGTTCTGGTTGCTTGAGTTCTGGTTAACAGAGCGTCTACTGTAGTAGATTTAAAACAACTTGTAATTAAACTCTGGAATTCTTTGCTGAAAAATGTGGTGAAATCAGTTAGCTTTAAAAAATGTTTGGATAATTTCCTAAAAGAGAAGTCCATAGGCCATAATTGAGATAGCTTGAGGAAATCCACTGCTTATTCCTAGGATAAGCAGCATAAAATCTATTTTACTACTTGGGATCTAGCTAGGTACTTGGGGCCTGGTTTGACCACTGTTGGAAACAAGATGCTGGGCTTGATGGATTTTCATAAGAACATAATTTCTGCTGCTGGGTCAGACCAGTGGTCCATCGTGCCCAGCAGTCCACTCCTGCGGCGGCCCTCAGGTCAAAGACCAATGCCCTAATTGAGTCTAGCCTTACCTACTTACATTCTGGTTTATCAGGAACTTGTCTAACTTCGTCTTGAATCCCTGGAGGGTGTTTCCCCTATAACAGCCTCCGGAAGAGCGTTCCAGTTTTCCATCACTCTCTGTGTGAAGAAGAACTTCCTTACGTTTGTACGGAATCGATCCCCTTTTAACTTTAGAGAGTGCCCTCTCATTCTCCCTACCTTGGAGAGGGTGAACAACCTGTCTTTATCTACCAAGTCTATTCCTTTCATTATCTTGAATGTTTCAATCATGTCCACTCTCAGTCTCCTCTTTTCAAGGGAGAAGAGGCCCAGTTTCTCTAACCTCTCACAGTACGACAACTCCTCCAGCCCCTTAATCATTATAGTCGCTCTTCTCTGGACCCTTTCGAGAAGTACTGTCTCCTTCTTCAAGTACAGCGACCAGTGCTGGACACAGTATTTCAGGTGGGGTCGTACCATGGCCCCATACAGCGGCATGATAACCTTGTCCGATCTGTTCGTGATCCCCTTCTTAATCATTCCTAGCATCCTGTTTGCCCTTTTCGCTGCCGCCGCACATTGAGCGGATGGCTTCAATGACTTGTCGACCAGTACTCCCAAGTCTCTTTCCTGGGGGGGTCTCTCCGAGTACTGCACCGGACATCCTATATTCGTGTATAAGATTTTTGTTACCGACATGCATCACCTTACACTTATCCACGTTAAACATCATTTGCCATGTATGTCATTTGTTCAGTCTGTCCCAATATGGCAATTCTTAGGTTCTTTTGTTCTTATGTGACAGGCTGTGCTCATGGAGGAAAATACATCTTAGACACTCCTTTCCCAGAAGCACCCTTCTATGTGGTTCATGTGGTTCAACAGTTTCCACCATTAGGGAGAAAGAGCCCCTTTTCAGGCAGAAGAGTGAAGGATTTGGCTACATCCTGTTCTGTGCATTACTGATATAGCTTGGTTGCTACATCTATGGCACTGAAGTTTGAAGGGTAAAGGGGCAATAGGGATAGCAGGGTAGAATATCAGAGAGGGAAAAGAAAAAGAAGGAGAAGATAAAGTGGTTTGGTTGAGTGAATGGACCATAGAAGGCATACAGTCTTATTTCCCCAATGCTTTAGATCGAAGATAGAGGTCAGAGATCATGGTTTACTTAAAGGAGGGGTTATGTGGTCTAGTGGTTAGAACTGCTGCCTCAGCCCCTGAGGTTGTGAGTTCAAGCCCAGACTGCTCCTTGTGACTCTGGGCAAGGCACTTAACTCACCATTGCCCCAGGTACAGTTAGATCATGAACCTGCCAGGACAGATAGGGGAAAAAAATACCTAATTACTTTTCTGTAATCCACCTAGAAACTGACTGTGAGGAATATAAATAAATAAATAAAAATGATAATTTGCTTATATTATGTTGCTGTGTTGTTGCTCTGAGTTGGCAGCCTTGTCTGTAAGAGCAAATTCCATTGTCCTCGCTTCTTTAGGCTGTTTCATCTGAATGACAAAGGAGGCCATTGGGAGCCATCCATCTTGCCTGCTATGTTACGAAGGTCTCTATTGAAGGCCACAGCAGTAATTAAAAGAGCCCCCCTCAGTCCTTTCCTCATTCAGACAATAAGAACATTTCATAGGACTAGTCTCTATGAAGCTCCAGTCCAGCTATCCATGAATCCAGTTAAATGTAGACCTTAATAGCCATAACGGCTGAGGGCTTACATTTTATCTTTGACCAAACTAACTAAAGTACAGAGAGGGACTTCAACTGGTCCTAAAATCAGCTGAGATCTAAGTTTGAATTCCCACTGCTGTTTATACCACTGTAAATGGGTGCAAAGCAATATCAGTCCTGCAGAAATAGAGTGGAATGGCTTGACCCTAGGGTAAACATTAAACTATTCACAATGGACTAAGTCCTCTATATCCACAGATAAAATAAGAAATAGGACTTAATAACCCAATCGTAAGAGAATGCTCCTAAGCTCTCAGATGCCTGCACTGATTATTCAAGGTTTTTACATCAGTTATTGCAGGAACAAGTATCTTTCATCGAGCTGAGCTATGTTTGTAAACTTTTTTAAAGTGCTGTATGCTGTGCCAAACAATAAAGTGCTACTTATTAAAATAACAACGAACTAGGAGCTTAATAACTGGCACTTATCTTTTGTTTCTGCTCTTGTGCCATTACTGCTCCTCATTGCTCCTTGCAGCTGTTAACCCTACGGGCTCTGTTTCACCTACTTATCGGCTTCTTCATAGAAAGCTGCACGGGAACGGGGATGACGGGAATCCCGCGGGACTCACGGGAATCCTGCGGGTTCCCCTTTCGGATCACGGGGATCCCGTGGGGACACCCCCTAGGGTCGCGGGAATCCCGTGGGGTTCAATGCGAGGCTCATCTGATTTTCCTACCTGTCCTGCTGCGAGGCTCATCTTCCATTTCCTGCCTGCCCTGCTGCAGCACACATAGCCAATCGGAAGTCTTCCCAATGTCAGCGCTGACGTCAGAGGGAGAGCTTAAGCAAAGCCCTCCCTTCCTCCGACATCAGCGCTGACATCGGGAAGACTTCTGGTCGGCTGTGTGTGGCAGGGCAGGTAGGAAAAAGGCAGTGGCGTACCAAAGGGGGGGGGAGGTCCGCCCCGGGTGCAGCCATGGGGGGGTCCCCTTACCTTTGTGGCGCTTCCCCTGACCGACAACAGGCCCGGCCGACAAACCTCCCTGGCCCTGTAGCCGTGAATCTAAATTACATTCTTACAGCAGCTTCAATACTCCAGCTTCTGTAAGAAGGTAATTTAGTTTCGCAGCTACAGGGCAGGGAGGTTTGTCGGACCGGGCCTGTTATGTTGTCGGTCGGGTGGGGAAGCGCCACAAAGGTAAGGGGCAGGGAGGGAGAAAGGGAGGAAAGGTGGAGTGGAGAAGAAAAGATGCTTAAGGGAAATGGGTAAAACTGAGGGGGGAGAAGGACGCTGAAAGCACTGGGGAAGACAAAGGGGTGGAGAAGGATGCTGAAAGGACATGGGGAAGACAAAGGGGTGGAGAAGGACGCTGAAAGGACATGGGGAAGACGGGAGGGGGGAGAAGGACGCTGAAAGCACATTGGGAAGACAGAGGGGGGAGAAGGACGCTGAAAGCACTTGGGGAAGACAAAGGGGTGAAGGACGCTGAAAGGACATGGGGAAGATGGGGGGAGAAGGACGCTGAAAGGACATGGGGAAGACAGGGGGGGAGAAGGACATTGAAAGGACATGGGGAAGACAGAGGGGGGAGAAGGACGCTGAAAGCACATGTGGAAGATAGAAGGGGGGAGAAGGATGCTGACAGGACATGGGGAAGATGGGGGGGAGAAGGACGCTGAAAGGAAATGGGGAAGAGAGAGTGGGGAGAAGACGCTGGCAGGGAAGAAGACAGAGATGCCAGACTATGGGGGGAGCATAGGGAAAAAGATGGGTGCCAGACCAATTTGGAAGGGGGGGAGAAAGGGAGAGGCACAGTAACAGAGCAAATGGAAGACGCAGAGAGAAGAGAGACAGTGGATGGAAGGAATTGAATGAGAACATGAGGAAAGTAGAAACCAGGCAACAAAGGTAGGAAAAAAATTCTTCTTTTTTTTTTTTTTTGCTTCAGGATAAAGTAGTATATTAGTTGTGTTGATAAAAATTTATAAACATTAGAGGCTCTGGTAGAAACCCGTTTACAAAGTATGTATTCTTCCCAATTAATATTTCCAAATTAATAAAGTCATTTTGCTTATTTTTAAATGGGTTTCTACCAGAGCCTTTAATTCAGTAGCATAATTAACTGAAATAACTATTTCTGAAGTTTATACGGACGGGCGGAGACGTAGGGGATTCCTTGTGGGACGGGCGAGGATGGAGGGATTCCTCACGGAGATGGGTGGAGACGGGTGGGAGAACTCACGGGGACGGGTGGGGACAAGTGGGACTTAGGTGGGGACAGGTGGGATTTCTGTCCCCGCGCAACTCTCTACTTCTTCAGGGGTCTTCAAAAATACACTGCAAGTATAAATATATATGTTATAATTCATTATACTACTTTTAATCTTAAGCAATTATAACCATAAATCCACAGATACTCACTGTGTTAACCTGCTTGCTTATGCAGTGAAAAAATGGCGCTGGCAACTAACAGATACCACACATGCGCTTTAAAGCTCTCTATAGCTGATGTCATTATTTTTTGACCCTTGGATATCCTATAATGAATGGAAAAATGCAGGAAAGAGCTGGTCACCTTTATTTTACTTAGAACTATATATAAACTACAATACTAAGAATTTATTATGGGGGACAAAAAGACCTCAAGCGCTCGCAGCTACTTTTTGTTAGAACTTGTCTTGACAAGTTAGCTGAATGCGAGCTATCATTGTTTTTTATATTTAATATGTAATACTTTTCTTTTTCAATAAATTATTTTTTCTTTTAGTGTTCATCTAAACACCACATGTTAGTTCTTACTCCTTATTGGAACCCATGACCTAATATAGATGGTACTTAGCTTGGAATTTTCTCTTTGCCAAGCTGAATAGGTGTGGTACGACGGATTTAAAAGAACTTCTTCAGGATATGGGTTATCCTATAATTTCAAGACTGAGAAACCACTGGTAGTGTTCCCTGGCAGTTGAAAAAAGTCTCAGTCCGAGGTCTATATTTATATTTAGTCATTTTCCATTGTAAACCATTTAGGTACCTGTTTGATAAACGGTATATCAAAGAATAAAGAAACTTGGAAACTTGGACTTCATCTTCTAAAATTTTCTCCCTGACAGAGATTCATCAAAAACAGGATTACAGTTAGTAAGAAATACCAGCTGCAATGGGTGGGAAATGCATCTTTCATTTAATAGAGGTAATTATAGCAGAGGGTAACTCAATTAATGTTACTGAAGACATGTTCCCTGTATTAACTGTATGATAAGCTGGGAACACTCCCAACGTTTAACTCAAGGAAGTGGGGGAAAACTGCTGCCTTTAATTCCTAAATCTTACTCACTTGTAAAGTACCCATATCTGTTTTATCATTCTCTCTGTGAGAAATTTTCTAATCCCTATTTATCCTCTTTGATTGTTTTGTCTTGATTATAAACTCTATTGAGCAGGGATTGTCTCTTACATATTTAGGGATTCTTCTATTAAACTGTGCTAGCAGTTTCTAGCGTCGGGAGCAGCGCAGCTCCCCATGCTAGAAACTGCTAGCGCAGTTCCGTTGAAGAGGAGGTTAATGTACAGCACTGTACAAGCTGGCAAGTAGTAAGTAGTAGTGAGAGGTACCCACCTGTTATAACTACTTCAATTTCTAACATGTGTAACCACACACTCATGAGTTCTCTCTAATCTCTGTTTACCCAACTGTAATAATAATAATAATATTTCTTCCCTACTCTGAAAGCTTTCATGTGTAGGAATTATGCTGCCAGCGCATCACCTCAGATGTAACTGCATAAATTTTTCCTAGTAACTCCAGGAACTTGTCCAAACATTTAGGGCTCCTTTTACGAAGGTGCGCTAGTGTTTTTAGCACATGCACCGGATTAGCACTCGCTATAGCGCATGCTAGCCGAAAAACTACCGCCTGCTCAAGAGGAGGCGGTAGCGGATAGTGCGTGCGGCATTTTAGCATGCGCTATCCCATGCGTTAAGGCTCTAACGCACCTTCGTAAAAGGAGCCCTTAGTGTACCAGAGCTAAACAAAGTTTGATAGACACTGTTTTAATATTAGAAAAATTTAATTTCACTCCAGTCTCTGGAAGGGAATCTACTGCCCCCTGTGGCTTTCAAGCTAAGTCAGAGAAGCAGTAGTAAGGCTCTGTGGTTTGTTTTCGTTATTTGCGGGAGTACTGTTCACAAACCGCAAAATTATGAATAAAAAAATGTTGAGTCCATGGGATAATGGAAGTTAGGTTCCAGCAGTACACGTTGCGCCTCAAAACCGCATAAAGTGAACAATGGATCCTATTGGGAAAATAAGGTTAGGTTCCTACATGGAACAGAAGTACCTGTAATTCACTATCTGGATGTTGGGAGGTTGGAGGGGGGGGCATATCTGGAAGCAAAGCCTGACCACGAGCTGAAAGTGAAAGCAAAAAAAAAAGCACATTTTTTTAAAGCGCCAGTCCGCGAATCTACAAACACAGCGGCACGAAGGGGGAATACTGGTTGCAACTGATGCAGTTGTGGATAGGTGAAATCATGCATCATGAATGTGCGAATAATGAGAACAGACTGTATATGATGTGTGACAGCTCCTCCACAGTGACAGTATGAGAGATCAGCTCTATATGGTGTTGCATGTGAATGTGACAGGAAAGCTGTTAACCATTAAATCCATTGGACAGATCCGACTGCGGTCACCAGGTCAAGCCAAACCTTTCAGCACAGCAGTAATTAATATAATCTTCCACCATAACCCAATTATAGCAGTCTCGTCCCACTTCTCATGGACACATATCTCACCTCCTATCATGGTCATCAAAGGTCACTATTTCTGTCTCCATTACACAGCATGAAATAAAGACCATCCTGTCAGTAAGGTTTCCAAAGATTTAGCTAAGAGAATTCCTTCTGACTCCTCCGACATTCCAAGAGATGTTCTGCCTGAACTCCAGAGTGTGGGTCTCTGAAGCTGTGAAGCCTGCAGGTCATGTTCTCTGACCCTTTCCTTGCTAGTTGTGCAGAAAACCATCCAAGCAGATGGGATCCTGATGAAAGGGGATCAGCAAGATGATAAAATTCCATATTTCTGAGGCAGTAAACATACTAATGAGGGTGACTTCCATGAAATCTGTGGGAGGTAATGACATAGGTAAACACCCCTCATATCCACTGGTTGGATCCCTATGGCTAAGGAGCAATCTCCAAATCACCAGGATTATGTTTATTAGATTATTGATATATCGCCTTTCTGTGGTATAATCAAAGTGGTTTACACATTATATGCAAGCACTTTTTCTGTTTCTAGGGTATGATGTTACCTTAAATTCAAGCCATCATCCTTTAGTCCACATCATCTCAATACATTTTTAATGGAATAGTTTCCATGAACAGCAGGAATATACCATCAAAACTACAAAAGTTTACCTTTATTCTTTATAAAAACAAAACAAAACATAAATTCACCTTTCTGTAGAGTTAACAGCCTCAGGTGCTAGACCAGTTATATAGAAAAAGACACTCTGGGTTTGGAGCCCGACCTGGTTGGAGTCCCCTGAAGGCAGTCTCTGTTGGTCCCTCACTCGGTTAACGCTCAGTGCCTCCACATGGGGAAAAGAAGTGTTAGTGGGTAGGTTCATCCTCTTCTCCCCCTAGGAAAAATCCAGAAAAACTTCTGTGAATAAGGCTGGCTAATAAATTAAACTGATTCATTTAAACTATGTACATAGGCCTAATCATAAAACAAAGCCAGGACTAGCTTTCAACAATTTCAAAACTTCCATACTTAAACCAATACTTATGCAGTTAATTCAAAAGTGTTTGTATACAATTCAGATAGTCAACCCCTTGGTTTATAGTCTCATGAATCTTTAACTCTCAGTTCAAATTCAGCATTTCCACCAACACTGTAATTGTAGGCTCCTCCCAAGTATCTTAGCTTAGTCATTAGATAAGCATGGCTGTGTACCTAGATCTCTCCTTTCCAATCCACCCTTGCCCGGTCCCCAAGTTCTCATCCAATCCATGGAAACTCTTAGGGGTAGGTGGGTGCTGGTAGCCTTGCCCTTGTGGTAGTCTCCTTTAGCTCTAAGAGCCCTTGCCTTCCCAAGAGCACTTCACCTCCATTGCTAGTCTCCAGGGAGCCTTCTCCCTTGTTGGGTTACTGGTGCCGATTGTACCCTGGCAGCCTGGTGCCTCAGTTGGGCTCTGGTAGCCTTCCCCTTCTTCACTTCATCTGTATATATCAGTGTCTCTCAAACTATGTGCCAAAACACAGTGGTGTGCCCTGAAGAGATTTCTGGTGTGCCACAAGAGATTCCAGAATTTTACTTTATTTTTAAAAATTCCCTTCATAAGTGCACACTTAGAAAAGATGACATGTACATCATGTAAGCAAAAGCCTGTCATTGTTATGAATGCCTGTGTGCATAAGTATGGAACCACCCAGACAAGCATCATTCTTTGATGTGATTAGTCTTTGAAAACTAATGGCAAGTAATTTTATTTTTATTTTAAGCAGTAGATATCCTAACTTGAGCAACAAAGCAATCAAGGCTTTGTAACAGTTTGGATCCTCGCAGTTGCTGGATGATGAAATGCTTGCTTGCTTGTTGACTGTCGAGCCGTGTTTTGAGTTAATTTGCACTCAAAAAGAAGCTCATCCATCGTATTGATTAGCAATTCTATTCTATCTACTTTAGTTTCACAGTTGTTACAATTACTCATACATAACTTAAAGAACTTTAAATAAACAACTCTCAAATTTAATTTTTTGTTGGTTTTGCAATTTTATAATTTCAATTATAATGTGCCACGAAAAACATTGGTACAAGGGAATCTCTAACATTGCGCATGAGATACAGAGATGCCTCAGAGAACAGAGATCTCCCTCTGGCTTTTCTCTTGTGATTCTCAGGTATCACACTATGATATAGAGACACTTCAGACAGCAGACATCTCTTCTGTGATAATCAGGTATTATTAGGCACATCATACAGAGACACTCTAAAAATTAAAGTGCTCTCTCAGGCCTAGCTCCTGTATTAGACATGTAATCTCAATTAGGTATGTGAGTTGTATATTGATAAATTCTTCTCAACACCACCACCCCTGAAATGTAGTACTTCACCTACCCCCTTTACCTGTAAGCCAATTGAACATGCCAAAGTAAAACAACCAAATGATATTATTAGGTTTCAGTAAGATATAAATACACATAAATTCATTGCATTGGGTGAATTTTTCCAAAAAGGTGATAAATAAATCTTAATAAATAAATTAAATAAATAAATGGTTAACGATAGAGAACATTCATGTCCAGTGCCCAGTGCCAGTGATATTTTGTCCTTAGGACAAAAAAAATACAAAAAATGATATGTAATCTTATATACACTGGTATCAAGACCTGGTATAACTTTAAATTCTCAGTAAGCATATGATAACTCTTGAGGGTATATATTTGCATTAATAATCAAGCCCAGTAATATACATGATGAGCATATACAGTTTATCCTAAGCTCCATAAAGGCAGAAAGCAGTAATGAAATAATACACTGAGTTCAACTTCAATATGCAAAGGGATGCTTATACCAGCCCTGGGAATATGTGATCACAGGGCCAGCTTAACCATTGAACCAGGTAAGGTGCCAGCAATAAAGTGTATCATAATCCTGGTCTAATGGGTAAAGCCTTTTCTTCTCCTTCCTCCAGTGTCTCTCCTTCCCCCATGGCCCTGTAAACTGTGTTAGTTGCTTGTATAAGAACATAAGAACATAAGATTTGCTGCTGCTGGGTCAGACCAGTGGTCCATTGTGCCCAGCAGTCCACTCACGTGGCGGCCTTTAGGTCAACGACCAGTGCCCTATTTGAGTCTAGCCTTGCATGTATATGTTCTGTTCCAGTAGGAACTTATCCAACCTTTTCTTGAATCCCTGAAGGGTGCTTTCCCCTATGTATAGCCTATTGGCTTCTGGTATATTGGATATATCCTCTTCAGTAAATACAGATGCAAAAAATGTGTTCAGTTTGTTGGCAATTGCTTTGTCCTCCTTTAGTACTGCCTTTATTTCATGGTCATCTAACGACCCCACTGCTTCCTTCGCGGGTCGTTTCCCCTTAATATATTGAAAGAACGGCTTAAAGGTTTTGCCTCCTTAACTATTTTTAACTCGTAGTCTCTTTTGGTCCCTCTTACCACTTTATGGCACTTGCTTTGATGTTGTTTGTGCTTTTTTTCAGTTTTCATCCGTTTTTGTCCTTTTCCATTCCTTAAACGAAGTCTTCTTGTCTCTGATCGTTTCTTTCACTGCTACAGTGAACCACGTTGGTTCCTTGTTCTGCTTCCTCTTGGAACACTTGTTGATACGCAGTATATATAGATTTTGCGCCTTGGTGACTGTGTCCTTAAAAAGGGACCATGTTTGCTCTAGCGTATTTACAGTGCTTATCCTCTTCCTAATCTTCTTCCTCACCATGACTCTCATCCCTTTGTAGTTCCCTTTTTGGAAGTTCAGTGCCGTGGCCATTGTTCTGGATTGATTTTTTGTTCCTGTGTCTAGGTTGAAGTGGATCATGTTGTGATCACTGTTTCCCAGCGGCCCTTCTACTTCTATACCTTGTGCCGGTCCTCGTAGTCCATTTAGAATTAAGTCCAGAATTACATTTCCTCTTGTATTTTCCATGACAAGTTGGTCCAGGAAGCAATCGCCTACTGCATCCAGGAACTTGGTCTCTCTACTGCAGCTGGAGTTGCCTAGGTTCTAATCTATCCCCAGATAATTGAAGTCAACCATGATAACTCTGTTGCTTCCCTTACATTTGTGTTTAATCTCGTCTGGCATTTCTCCATCAGTCTCTTCGGACTGCCCTGGAGGTTGGTAGTAGTTGCCGATCTTCGTATCCATTCCATTTGTTCCCAGTATTTTGGCCCATAGAGACTCTACCTTATTGTTCATTTCTGGCATGTTCTCTCTGGTAGACTGAATTCCCTTCTTTTATGTATAGGGCAATACTCCTACCTTTTTGTCCTATTCTGTCTCTGTGGTATAGCTTGTATCCTGGTAGTACAGTGTCCCAGATGTTGTCCTCGTTCCACCATGTTTCCGTGATGCCGATGATGTCTAGGTTATCTTTTTGTGCCATAGCTTCCAATTCCCCCATTTTATTCCTTAGGCTCCTTGCGTTTGTGTACATAAACTTAAAATTGCGGCCTGTTACTTTCTTGAACTTCCTTCCTCCTTCTGTCTCCCTCGCTTCCATCCCTTTTGATCTGTTGGGATTTCTATCTTGCCTATGATCCGATAAGTCTTCCCTGCAATCTTCTTGCATGGTATCCTCTGGGTATACCGTTTCCCGAACCATTGACTCTTGGTCGACTGTTGGCTTTCCCCTTCTTCTTAGTTTAAAAACTTCTCAATTTCTTGCTTGATGTTGCTTGCAAGTAGCCTCGTTCCGTCTCCACTGAGGTGGAGTCCATCCTTCCTGTATAGCTTGCTCTTCCCCCAGAACATTGTCCAGTTACGCACGAAGTGGAATCTTTCTTCTTTACACCAGCGTCTCAACCATGCGTTGACTGCTTGCAGTTCCATCTGCCTCTTCCTGCAGGCCCTGAGTACCGACAAAATCTCCGAGAACGTTACCTTTGGCGTTCTGATCTTCAGTTTCCTTCCTAGAATCCAGAACTGGTCTTTCAGTGTTTCCCTGCTATAGTTCCTGTTGCTCATGTCGTTTGTCCCAACGTGGATCACCATCGCCGTATCTCCCCCTTCTGCACTGTCGATGATCCTGTCGATACGGCTCACTATATCCTTCACCTTGGCTCCTAGTAGGCAGGCCACCAGTCGATCCTTTCTTCCTCCCGCTATGTGGCTGTCGACTTGTCAGATGATGGAGTCCCCCACGACGATTACTGTCTCCTCTATCTTCTCTTGCCTCTCTAGCCGTAAGTCCGTGTCCTCGGTGTACTTCCATCTTTCCTCCTCCCGGCGTTGGCTTGCACTGGACTTGTCTTCCTGGTGAGTTCCCCCTGCTGTTTCCAGGTCCTGCTGCAGTAGCAGCCTGAGACAGGCTGCCTTCAGCCAGGCCCTGGATCTTCCCTCAGTCACATCCTGCCCACAGGAAATTGCATCAGGGGAGGTGGGACATGGCAGAGGAAAGATCCAGGGCTTGGCCAAAGGTAGCCTGTCTTCAGGCTGCTGCTGCTGCTATCAACTAACACACATTTTATAGGACCGCAAGGGGAAGGGGGGATAGGGAGAGAGAAGAAGGAGCAATTCTGGATCTGTGGGAAGAGAAAGACTAGATGGGGGTGTGGAGAGAAGAAGGGAAAGGGATTGGGATTTGTAAAACTACAAGGCAGTACACAACCACACTCAAAACAGTTTACTTACAGATACTTCAAGCATTTTCCCTATGCAACCTGGTGGGCTCACAATCTATCTAATAAACAGTGGAGGATTAAGTGACTTGTCTAGGGTCACAGAGAGCAGTGCAGGGTTTGAACCCCCAACCTCAGGGTGCTGAGGCTGTATCTCTAACCATTATGCCACACAGGCGCTAAACCAAAGGAAAGAAGGAGGGAGAGATACTGGACTGAGGCAGGAAAAGAGAGATACTGGATTACTGTGGATCAGAGTGTGTGTGTGTGTGTGGTGGTGGGGTGGGGGGACACTGAATAACTTGCTTTAGGGTACTCTTGAGCTGGCCCTGGGTTGGGGCCAGGGATTCAAGATTTAAAAGTTCAGAAACACCACAGAACTTAGATTTAGCTGTAATCCACAGGCTCACACATATGATGCAAATTAATTACTGGGTTTTTTTAAAGTGGTGATAAATTTCCCTGGGATAAAGTCTGAGGAATTACTAATTTGCACCAGAATCAGGCACAAACCTGTTCCCATCTATGTATTTGCAAAAGGTTACTCAATATTCATGCTCCCAAGAGAACCTCTGCCCAGCAGTGTTCTGCACTCTATGTGTGAGGCCTTTATCCATCACACACAGGCTGCAGCAAACAGTGCTCTGATAATAAATCATGAGGGCTAGATATCAGCTTTCAGCAACAACAAGGACTCAGAAGTGATGCCATAACTCCTAGTGACTTATGGCTAGTTTCACTCAAGCTATTTATCTCTGCTGTCCAGAGGATTGTCTTCCCTACTGATATCCTGCAACAGCCACTCTCTATGCGCATGTTTCGCTCTTTTGTAGGCATTTTTAACAGTGACATAGGGATATCCTCATTGATAAAATCTAGTTTTCATTCTTCTAGCTTGTACGCGGAAATCATCTATAGAATTGCAAATTCTTCTCAATCTCAAAAATTGGCTACTAGGTAAGCTTTAGCTTCAACCACTGCAAACTCACACCATTCAATTTTTGGATATTCAAATTGCATATGAGAAAGGTGGCTTTAGGACAACTATCTATAGAAGGCAGACCGATAGGAATACATTGTTACATTTTAATAGTTTTTTCCATTTTCGCTGAAATCGAATATACTAATGGGAGAATTTTTGTGTTTGAGAAGTTTCAAGTTTAATAAAAATTTGATATACTGCCTATCAGTCTTCTAAGCGGTTTGTACATAATAAAAATAGTAAAATAGGTAGCATACATTAAAACATACAGGACCTACTGGAACAATAGTATTAAGGTAAAGAAGTACATTATAAAATAGGAAAGAGAGCCATATAGGAGAAAACCAAAAAGAAGAGGGATCTCATCTGATAACTAAAGCAGAAATGAAGATAATGTTTCATAAGGTAAGTGCATTAGAGGCTGAACACATCCTTAAAAAGAAACGTTTTTAGTTTTCCTTTGAAACAATCTAGCATGGGTTCATCCCGTAGTTCCGGAGGTAATCAGTTCCAAAGAGATGAGGCTGTGACGGAGACGTTTGTTGTTCGTGTAGTGCTAATAATATGGAGAGATGGAACCGTTACAAATTTTTGTGATTGTGATCTTAGTATTCTAGCTGGGGTGTAGATAATTAGAAAATTATTTAACAATTCTGGCTGGTTGTTATGAAGAGTTTTGAAAGTTTTTTTGTGAATCTTTATTAATTCTCAAAACTTAAAAAAGTGCAAACAAATACATATTCAGATATAACAAATAACAGCACTTATATTCGAACAAATATTAAAACAAATAACCCTACTCCCTCCCTCCCTATCTGGATGTGTGTAGAAATCAAAGAAATCCAGAAATTAATTGAGTCAATCCATTTCCTGTTTAACAAATGCCTCCAATGGACTCCATACTTCTTTAAACCTTTTATTTCCAAATTGTTCTGCATTCATTCTTTCATACCTATAATACAAAGTGTTTTCCAACAAAAAGAAAAATTTAATCTATCCATGTTTTTCCAGTTTCTAGTTATTAATTGCATGGCCACCCCCATCATAATCAGAAGTCTACTTTTATGTGTGTCGATTGGACTCTTAGGTTTCAACAATGTCCCAAATAAAACCATGTCATAAGACAATGGCAAAGAGACACGAGTGCCATATTAATTTTCCCCCAAATTTATTTCCAAAAATTGAGTATCAATGGACAATAAAATAAAAGACGATCCAGTGTCTCTACTTCAAGATGAGTGCCAGCATCTATTAGACTTTGAATTATCCAACTTTTGTAAACGAACTAGGGTCCAAAAAATTCTATATAACAGAAAAAAACCAAGTTTGTTTCATAGATGCTGACGCTGTACATCTCATTCGTCAAGTCCAAATCTGTGGCTATTGCATAGCAGAAATATGCTGCTTTGTTTCTACTCCAAATGTCTCTTAAACTTGTTTTAGGTTTTTTTTGCCAAATATTCAGATATTAATTTGTACCACTTAGCGGCCTGATGCCCTTGAAAATCTGTCTGGAAACATAGACCCGGCAAGCTGTACTGATTTTTTAAGTTGCACCAGCCAGGGAACTCCTTCTGAATGGCCTGTTTCAACTGCAACCATTTATAACCTTGAAACTTTGATATGCCAAATGATTGTTGTTACTGTAATAAATATACTGGCACCTAACAATGAAAAAACAGGTTGACTCTATGGTACTTAAGGGTTTTCACACATTGTGGAAATTGAGAACCATAAGAACTTATTTTGATATAAATTCATTTCAATTGCTAGTGCAAGCTCTGGTTTTGAGTCAACTTGACTACTGTAATATTCTGCATCTTGCAGGAGCCCAAAAAAATCTGCAGAGACTGGGCATTATTCAGAATTCAGCAGCTCCCTTGATTTACAATCTGAAGAAGTATGATCATATTACACCTTACTATTGTCAATTGCATTGGCTACTGATTAAAGCGCAGATTAAGTTCAAGTTTGGATGTTTCTGTTTTAAGGTATTGGCAGGCTTAATTCCAGAATATCTCTTGGAATCATTTACCGTAATTCAATAACTCCAAACATTCCAGGAAATCACATGCGCTATTCTCTTTTCCATCTGCCAAGGGTTGTAAATTTAAAACATTTCAACAACGTCTGCTGTCCTTTCAAGTGGCACTATGGGATAAGTATTTGGACTTTCTTAATTATGTCGACTGACTCTTATCTCAAATTTACACAAATTTTCCCATTACATTTGATTGACTGACTCTTATCTACAATTTTGACGTGTCTTAAAACCATATCTTTTTACTGAATACTTTGAAAATTAGGCATGCTCTGCCTTTCTTTTCATCTTTTGTACTCACAATCTTTTGTGAGCCGCATAGAACTTAGTGGTATTTGCGATATAAAAGTGAGTTTTATGTTTAAATTTTTATGCTTTGTTTAGGGGGGTCCAGGAGCTCCATCCTGGCGCATGACCTCTCAATAGCTCCCGAGTTTTATATCTTCAGCAGCCGCTGTGCAGTGTCCATGAGTAGGCCTGCCCCTGGAAGTAGAATGAAGGGTTCTGGGGCAGGCCTGCTGTTTGATGCTGTGTGGTGGCTGCCCGAAAATTTAAGCATAACACTGGGAGAAGGGTGAGTGGGAGGGCTAAAAACAGTGACCAAGAATTTTTGGGAAGGCCATGGCCTATGTAGCCACCCCCGTTCCAATGTCTATGCCTCATTGAATGTAAGCTCAACACCGATTAAATGATTTTCAGCTTACAGTATTGTTGCAACTTCATTGTTACAGAAGTGGAGGCATTGTTACTTAGCTGCTGCAGAGGGAACAGTGTTTTATTTTCCAATGGAACACAATAATACCTTTTGGACTCTATACGGAAGTTGAATGGACCAATCTCTAAATAAGATTTTGTTGAATACCCAGTTGTGTGAGTGTGTGCTAGATTTGGGACAATTACTAAAAAACATAAACGAGAATACCACAAGCCACTTATATGCAACTTGCTCTCACTTTAATCTTCCTTCCCTAAATGAAATCCAGCGCATTATACAATCCTTAAACCCCCAAAGGCTCAAATTCTGATTCCATTCCACCGTGTATCCTAAAACATTATTTTTCTATTTTTGGCTCCAGCAGTACACCTCCCTTCCTTTTTCTGCCCCTCCATTTCCCTGTGCTGCAGCATTTCCCTCCCCCCCCCCATACCTTCCTCCTTACCTCCATACCCTACCATTCTTTCCCCCTCTGCTCCCTTTCCTCCTTCAACTTCATTGGGCAGCAGCAGCAGCATTTATAATTAATTGCTTTTGCCGGCTTCAGGTCTTCCTCTCTGGCGGGTCCTGTCTTCATGAACACATGAAGTAGGTAGGACTGCTGGGTTTTGGAAAGTCCATCCGGGCACATAGCCAGTTTCTAAAAAAAGGACATATCCAGGTTTTCCTGCATGTCTGGTAGCCCTAGCTCTATCACAAGTTTTACCATGAGACAGTAACTTGATACATTTTTATGTTGACAGATCCTTTTCTGAAATATCACTGGACCTGAGCACGCTCCGACCTGGATGTCTCAATTCCAATCTCCATGTTCTATGTAAAATGGGGAGCTATATGTATTACAGCACTGAGATATTAAGGAACTCTCTAACGAGTAGGCTCCTATAAATCTTTAGATGCAGAGAGACACATTTGTTCGTGTTCTATATTGAAAGCTCATGATCGGAGGCACACCCTGAGTCAGCTTTATGTGAAATGCTGGCCAACGCTTGTGTTAAGAACATAAGAACATAAGAACGTAAGCAGTGCCTCCGCCGGGTCAGACCATAGGTCCATCCTGTCCGGCAGTCCGCTCCCGCGGCGGCCCAAACAGGTCACGACCTGTCTGAATCACCAGAAGGGGCTCCCTTGCCACCTTGGTTTCTCACTGAAGTCCTATCTTCCCATCGAAGTCCTAACCCTCCGGTCTTGCACATGCACGACCTGGTTGGGTTTCTATACTTATTACCTGGTTAGCTTTCTATATTTGTGTTACATCCCAGCTCCTCCCTCAGTATCCCACGATCACTTTATCCCTCAGGAATCCGTCCAATCCCTGTTTGAATCCCTGTACCGTACTCTGCCTGATCACTTCCTCCGGTAGCGCATTTCAAGTGTCCACGACCCTTTGGGTGAAAAAAAACTTCCTTGCATTTGTTTTGAACCTATCTCCCTTCAGTTTCTCCGAATGCCCCCTTGTACTTGTTGTCCCCTTCAGTCTGAAGAATCTGTCCCTATCCACCCTCTCTATGCCCCTCATGATCTTGAAGGTCTCTATCATATCTCCCCTGAGCCTCCTTTTTTCCAGAGAGAAGAGCCCCAGCCTATCCAACCTCTCGGCGTATGGGCAGTGTTCCAGCCCTTTTACCAGTTTCGTTGCTCTCCTTTGGACTCTCTCAAGTACCGCCATGTCCTTCTTGAGGTGCGGCGACCAATACTGAACGCAGTATTCCAGATGTGGATGCACCATCGCTCGATACAATGGCATGATGACTTCCTGCGTCCTGGTTGTTATGCCCCTCTTTATGATGCCCAGCATCCTGTTGGCTTTTTTTGAGGCTGCTGCGCACTGTGCAGATGGCTTCAGTGATGCATCCACCAGCACACCCAAGCCTCTCTCAAGTCTGCTGTCTCCCAACAATGCCCCCCCCCAATTTGTAGTTGAACAACGGGTTTTTTTCCCCTATATGCATGACCTTGCATTTTTCCACGTTAAAGCGCATTTGCCATTTGTTTGCCCAGTCTTCCAGCTTGTCCAGGTCCCTTTGCAGGTCCTCACACTCCTCCCTGGACCTAACTCTGCCGCACAGTTTGGTATCGTCTGAAATTTTATAACCTCGCACTTTGCCTCCTTTTCCAGGTCATTGATAAATATGTTGAAGAGTAACGGCCCCAGCACCGATCCCTGTGGCACACCGCTTGTGACTCCCCGCCAGTCAGAATATTGGCCCTTCACTCCGACCCTCTGCAGTCTACCCGACAACCAGTGCTTGATCCATCTGTGCACATCCCCTCCCACCCCGTGGTTCCACAGCTTCCTAAGCAGCCTTTCATGTGGCACCTTGTCCAAAGCCTTTTGAAAATCGAGGTAAATGATGTCTATGGGTTCCCCATTGTCCACCCGACTGCTTATTCTCTCAAAGAAGTACAGAAGGTTCGTTAGGCACGACCTTCCCTTACAGAATCCGTGCTGGCTTGTTCTCAGTAGGCCATTCCTCTCGATGTGCTCGCAAATGCCGTCCTTGATCATAGCTTCCACCATCTTCCCTATAATTGAAGTCAGGCTCACCGGCCTGTAGTTCCCGGGGTCACCCCTCGATCCCTTCTTGAAGATAGGTGTGACATTTGGCAATTTCCAGTCCTCTGGTACCTCACCAGTTTTCAAGGATAGGTTGCAAACATGCTGGATTGTGCCCGCTATTTCTTATTTTTATTTTTTATTTATTTATGAATTTTCAATATAACAATCAAGTATAAAACTTGTACAGAAAAGCAAAATTGAAGAAGCAAAAAAAATACAACATAATACAAAACAAGAAATAATTATATCTTAAATCTCACTCAAGTCCTCTATTTAGGATCCAAGATTCAAAATAAACGGAATTTAAGTAGTCAATTAAAGAAGAAAAACAGTTATAGTTAATACTGTGCTAACAGTCGTCTATCTTTCTTATCTATCTTAAGCTGGCTCTTTCTCCAATCTTGACAGTGATAGGAATGTTGTCAGTTGAGATGGTTCAAAGAAAACAAATTTATGCAATTTATAATGGACTATACATTTACAAGGATAACGAAGAAAAAAAGTAGCTCCCAGGGCTATTACTGCTGGTCTCATCAGAAGAAATTCTTTTCTCCGCTTCTGTGTGTCTCTGGCCAAATCAGGAAACATTTGAACTTTTAGTCCCAAAAATTCTTTATATTTATTTTTGAAGTATAATTTCAATAGCCATATCTTGTCCATTGTAAGAGCTACTGTAAGAAGCAATGTTGCCGGCGTAGCTACTTCCCTATCTGAGGATTCCAATAAAGCTGTAACATCCAAAGGCTCTTGATTGACTTCTTTAACATCCTTAACAGGAAGGTAGTACACCTGAGTTAGAGGTGGTATAGAAGATTCAGAAATTCCCAATATTTCCGTCAGGTAACGAGTAATCATTTCTCTAGGAGTCACTGTTATAATCTTAGGAAAATTAATTAATCTAAGATTATTACTTCTTGTGGAATTTTCAAGTGACTCTAATTTCCTTCTTAAATTGGTATTATCTTTAATTAAAGCCTCCTGTATAACTTTTTGGGAATTAATATTCTGTTGTTGATTTCCAATCTGTAATTTATTTTCAGTGGTTATTTTCCGTATTTCCAAAATATCTTTATCATACACTTTAAACCGTTCCTCCACTTGATTTAATTGGGATGCTATAGTTTTAGGAATAGTAACTACCAGGTCCCACAGAGCATCCAATGTAACCTCCTGGGGTTTAGTTATCTGAGGAAATTGAAAATGTGCCCGCTATTTCTTGTCTTAGTTCCTTCAGAACCCTTGGGTGGATCCCGTCCGGGCCCGGTGATTTACCGCATTTTAACCTGTTTATCTTTTTGAGGACATCCTCCTTACTTACCTCTATGTGCTCCAATTTTTTGGCCTGTTCCCCACTCATGAGCTCCTCTGAGTCCGGTATATTAGATGTGTCTTCGCTCGTGAAAACCGACGAGAAGAACGTGTTCAACTTCTCAGCTACCTCTTTATCCTTCTTAATCACTCCCTTCCTATCCCCATCGTCCAACGGCCCCACCTCCTCTCTCGCTGGTCGCTTCCCCTTTACGTAACTGAAGAATGCCTTAAAGTTTTTCGCCTCCCTGGCCAGCCCCTCTTCGTATTCCCCTTTCGCTTTTCTAACCTCTCGGTGGCATTCCTTTTGGCATTTCCTGTGCGCCTGGTGATTTTCCTCCATTGGGTCCTTTTTCCATCTCCGGAAGGATACTTTTTTGTCATTTATTGCCCTCTTTACTTCAGTTGACATCCAAACCGGGTCCTTTGATCGCTTGTTCTTGCAGCCTTTCCTGAAACTGGGGACGTACATTCTTTGTGCTTCCTGCAGGGTGTCCCTGAATAGGGTCCAGGCGCTTCCCACAGTCTCCATGCTAAAGATGTTTCTGAGCTTCCTCCCCATCATTTCCCTCATAGCAACATAGTTCCCTTTCTTGAAGTTGAGCGCAGTTGTTGCGGTCCTCCTTACTATGGGTGTCCCCCTTTCTAATGTGAATCTGATCGCGTTGTGATCACTGTTGCCTAGTGGTCCTCCCACTTCTACCCCTCTTGCAGGTCCCCCTAATCCGTTTAGGATGAGGTCAAGAGTAGCACCCCCTCGCGTCGGTTCTTTGACTAGTTGCTCCATGAAGCAGTCCCTCACAGCTTCTACAAATCCTGTTTCCCTAGTGCAGTTGGAGTGACCCGTACTCCAGTCTATTCCCGGGTAGTTGAAGTCCCCCATCACTGTTACACTTCCAGTCCTGCATTCCTGTCTCAGTTCCGCTTCCAAGTCATGTCCGACTCCTTCTGGCGTATCAGGTGGGCGATAGTACAGCCCCAGTTTTATGCCTGCACCCTTGTTTCCCGGCAATTTGACCCATAGCGATTCCAGCCCCTCTGCCTTCGTTGCCATATCCATCTCGACCGAGTGGATAGAGTCCTTTATATATAGTGCTATGCCTCTCCCTTTCTTATGGGTCCTGTCCCTCCTGTAGAGCTTGTACCCCGGCAGCGCCACATCCCATTGATTTTCCTCTGTCCACCAGGTTTCTGCAATTCCAATTATATCTAGGTCCTCCCCCTTGGCCACGACTTCTAGTTCACCCATCTTGGCCATGAGGCTTCTTGCATTTGCGTATAAGCACCGCAGGTCCCGTAGGTCCCGTCGTTTTTCCTCCACCTCTGCATTTACCTGGGCCGCCTGCCCTTGGATTTCGGGCAGTTCTCCCGTTCCCTGTGCTTCTGCTTTGCTCTCAGCCTTTACCCTCTTAGCTTTCAGCTTCCCCACATTACCGCCACCCCACTTCCCCGCTTTTCCTCTGGGTTTTCTAGCCCTACCGGCCCCCTCCTGGGCTATCATCCCTTGAGCCTCTGTTTGATCCCCCTCGCCTTGTGGTACCTCTATATTGCCCTCAGCTTTCGCCCTCGTGCCACCCAGTCCCCCTGTGTCTCCATGCCCCTTAGTCTTCTCCCAGCAAGCTCCCTTTACCTGATGTTTCCCTCGCTGTCTGATCATAAGATCCTCCGGTCCTTCTGCTTCCTCCCTGCAGTCAGCCCGTTCAGCATCTGTTCTGGATACTGTTGTCCGAAGCGTCAACATCAGATCAGCTGTCGGCTTTCCCCCTCTCCTCAGTTTAAAGCCCTCTCGATCTCCTTCCTCACATTGGCTGCCAGTAGTCTAGTTCCCGCTGTGCTCAGGTGCAGGCCGTCCCGCCGGTAGAGCTTCACACAAATAACTTTGAGTTTCAATGTCACTTATTTCACTTTGAAGATTGAACATACATTTGCATTACATTGCATTGCACAGAGTTTTGAAAGACCTATGGGAGGTTTTTTGCCAATGAGGTTCCCCACCTGAACACCTTATGCTACTGTTGTGGCAGTGGGAGGGTCTTTTCTGAGGCTTTTTCCTCCTGAACGGTCTGTTTCTAACTTGTGCTTTAGCTGTGTTTCTTTGCTGCATTGCCGTTGTGATTTTGTTGTTATATGTTCTACAAATCTTATGCCATAGCAGTGAAGCTCTTCTTTATTTAATCATTGTGACTATGGAGGTCATTTTAGAAGCAGCTGCATGTGGAAATAGTGGCACGTATATGTGTACCTTGACTATATGTGTAAATGTGATTTCAGAAAGCCGTTTACATGTGTACATGGTTGGGGTGCAGAGATTTCAAGGGGTTATGGTAGCCCCAAAACATTTGCTTACATTTCCCATTCTTCAATGGGAATATACATATATTTAAAAAAACATTTCTCATTAGATTTTATACCACCTCCAAGGCACTCAAAGGTTTTATCAAATCACTCATTTCAACCAGGCAGTGAGGTGAGTGATAACTGGGATTAACCTCCTGGGGGAATTTTGGAATTCAATATGTTTTTAAAAATATATATATTTATTACATCAAAGCACAAATAACAATGTATATGATCTCAGTTTTCCTTTTTTTACTATCTATTTTCACCCCCTCCCAATCCCCCTACCCTCCCATCCAGTGGCGTACCTAGGGTATGTGGCACCCGGACCCCCTCATTTTTTGACACACACTCCCCATGTAAAAAAATATTTTTTGTAATGACCATGAAACGGAATAAATGGTCAGAATAGAAACAGGCAGTGAAAATTTTCTTTTATTGAACCTCATATATGTAACCATTATTCCAAACATAACATAACATAACATAACATAAATTATGTCTGAATTGTCATGACATCAGAAGTGCATATAGAGTAGTTGCAGGTGATGCTTGGGACAGTTCTGATTGTGCTAGTTTGGTTTTATGTGTTTTTTGAATAGAAGGGTTTTTATTTCTTTTTTGAAGGTTTTGTAATCTGTGGTCAAGGTCAATAGGTTGTAGAGTTGGGGGTCGAGTGTTGCAGCTCGAATGGCTAGGAGGTTGTCGAACAGTTTTTTTCTTTTGACGTTTTTGGTTGGAGGGTGTGTGAATGGTGCATGAGTTCTCCTATGTCTGGTTGAGGTGGATTGAATTATTTAGCTGAAGAAATTAGTTACCCCCCCCCCCCCATTCCACACACATTCATTTTCTTCCATTTTTGTTCCCATTATAAAAAACACTGATAAGTTCCCAGAAAAAAATGCATTAAAATAAGAAGTAAAAACAAAGGCCCCTACAGATGGGAACATAACATAAGAATAACCTAACTGGGTCAGACTAATGGTCCATCATGCCCAGTAGCCCATTCTCATGGTAGCCAATCCAGGTCACTAATACCTGGTCAAAACCCAAAGAGTAGCAACATTCCATGCTACCGATCCAGGGCAAGCAGACACTTCCCCCATGTCTTAACAGACTATGGACTTTTCCTCCAGAAATTTGTCCAAATCTTTCTTAAAACCAGCTACACTATCTGCTTTTACCATAACTTCTGGCCACTTCATTTTTAAGTTTAGATCTTTCCTTCCAAACAGCTACCTTGCTAGATGTCAAATACAGCACAAGGTAACTTCACAAGGACTTAGCTGTGCAGGAAATGTGAATCTCCTCATACACCCACCATATAGTGCAAAACTGTGCAAAGGTCTGGTTTTTTCTTTCGATCACTACATAGCCTAATGTCTCACAAGCAGCGCTGTTACAAACATATTCTGAAGGTCAATGCTAAGGTTAATAAAGTTTCCTTCCTTGGACCAGAAGGAGATACTGACAAACCACTGGAAGAGATCCCAAAACAACTACCCAGAAACAACACCCAAAAACCCACTTGAACCAGTTGAGTGCAGTGGACTAACTGGGGGGTGGAAATGGGCCCGGAGTTTGCTCAGCAGAATTTCCCAGACCACCTCTTCCTCTCAACACACTGACACGCTGCCACCACCACCACTAGTAACACCTCACTGGGTAGGCCAGCAATGCTATAAACTTTATAAAACATATTATTATATTTTCTTATAAAGCACATATTTTAACTGAACTCTCTGACATCCTCAGCCTTTCCATTCACAAAAATAGAAGGAAGAAAAGTTCCCATTTCCTGCTGTTTCATGTCCCCGGCCTATACAATATTTTTCTTCCGCAGACCCTTCAAAAGTCTGACCAAATCCTCGTTTCACTTGCATTATAAAGTACTGAGGATGCCATCTCTCCCCAATCCCAGGTCCTAAAGTCTAAGACAGTAGCGCAAACTAGTGCTGCCAGATTCAGGAAAAAAAATTTCGATTCGATTCAGCCTATTGAATTGGTTTATCGATTCAATTTTCCTGCCCAATTGGGTGTTTTTTCAAACATCCTGTTGGGTTTATTTTATAGCTTTTTCATTCCCCTTTGGCTTCTCCTAACCACACTGGTGCTGTGGTGTAAATAAAATAAAGAAACAAAAAGGACTTTTCCTCTCACTGTTAAATCCTAGCTCACGTTTGCGGTCTAACATCAGCTCTGGCAGGATACACATTTCAAATCTGACATATTGTAATCACAAAACAGAAAATAAAATTAGTTTTTCTACCTTTTGTGTCTGGTTATTTTTCACATCTTGTTGGTCCAAGGCTTTGGTTGTCTTCTGATAACTTGCTTGCCAGGGTCTCCTTCTTTCTTCTTTCTCTGTGCTAACCTCCATCTGCCATCTTTGTCCTCCCCTTCCGTTTCCCTTCCCTTCCCTCCCCCGGATGTCTGGCATCTTTCCTTTTTTTCGTCTCCCTCCACAGATCCACCTTTTCTTAACTACCCTTTCATCCAGCATCTCTCCCTCCTTCCCCACCACCCCAGGGTCCACCATCTCTCCCTTTCTTTTCCCAACTACCCTCCTAACCAGTATCTCTATCCCCCCTCCACACCATCCCTTGTGTCCAACTTCTCTCCCTTTCTGTTCCTTCCCTCCCTCCCTAAAACCCATGGTCCATCATCTCGCTCCCTCTCCTCTATTTTCAGACCCATTATTTCTTCCCACCCAAAGTCCGGCATATGCACGTCTCTTTGAACCCCTCCCCCTTCCCTCCGTGTACTTCTACACCAGGGCCCCCCCTCCCCTGAAGGCATGTCCCCCCTTAAAGGTCTGCATCCCACCCCTGAAGGCCTGTCCCCCCGAAGGCCTGCACCCCCCCGAAGCCCTGTCCCCCCCCTTGAAGGTCTGCCTGCCTGTTCCCCTTAAAGGCCTGTCCCCCCCTTGAATGCATGTCCCCCTGAAGGCCTGTCTCCACCCCAAGGCCTGCCTTACCACCCCACCATGAAGGCCTGCTGCCCCCCCGAAGAACCGCTCGCTCCCCCCCCATCACCACAACGAAAGACTGCTCATCGTCCAGGCCTCCCCGCACCATTTACCTGGGGAAGCAGCCTGCAGCAAGATCGCGATGCCAGCGATCTTTGCGCTGCTTCGGCTCTGTTTCCTCTGCCACGGTCCCGCCCCTCCTCTGACATCAGAGGAGGGGCGGGACTGCGGTGGAGAAAACAAAGCCGAAACAGTGCAAAGATCGCTGGCATCGCGATCTTGCTGCAGGCTGCTTCCCCAGGTAAATGGTGCGGGGAGGCCGGGGGGGGGGGAATCCAGACGTGAGACCCGGACGTCAGGGGCTGAACCAGATGCAGGGGGGGGAACCGTACCGGGAGCACTGCTCCCCCCTTGGTACGCCACTGCTCCCATCCTTCCAGATGAAATCATGAAAACTTCTAGAGTTGGTGGAGTTCAAAATGTTAAATTTTACCTCTTGGAGCTCTGCTTCTTAACTGGCACAATCTCTCTTTTTTTCTGAAATTGGGCTTCAAGTCTATGATCGCCGGCACATGCAGTATGTATGGAGATGTTGAATATAGACACTTCCACATAATTAACTGCATCCATTCAGGAAAGATGCCAAATGACGTTCTTTTTATATATATGTAGGTCCGTGAAATGGCTGATCATTTATTGGCAATTATGTGTATACTAGTCTTATAGCCCGTTACATTAACGGGTGCTAGAATATATGTGTGTGTGTCTGTCTTTATTTTGTTTTCTCTCTCCTTAGCCGCTTTCTGTATTTCTGTCTTTCTTTCTTTCTTTTTTTTTTTCCTTGGCTGACCACCACCACCCCTTGCCTGCTCCCCCTGTCCATTCTCCCTTCCTTTTACCTCCCCTGTGTCCTCCACCACCCCATCACTCTCACCTTATCCAGCAGCAGCCCTTCTCCCTTTGTTTTACCTCCCCCCTGTCCATCATCACCTTCTTCCTGCTCCCCCTGTCCAGCAGTAGGCCTGCCTTAATTTTTCTGCCCCCCCCCCATCCATCAGCACCTCTTCCCCTGTCCATCAACCCCTTTTTCCTGCTCCCCCTGCCCAGCAGTACACCTCCCTTCCTTTTTCTGCCCCTCCATTTCCCTGTGCTGCAGCATTTCCCTACCCCCCATACCTTCCTCCTTACCTCCATGCCCTACCATTCTCTCCCCCTCTGCTCCCTTTCCTCCTTCAACTTTATCGGGCAGCAGCAGCAGCATTTATAATTAATTGCTGTTGCCGGCTTCAGGTCTTCCTCTCTGGCGGGTCCTGTCTTCATGAAAACATGAAGTAGGCAGGACCCGCCAAAGAGGAAGGCCTGAAGCCAGCAACAGCAGCAAATTTTAAACGCTGCTGCTGCCCAAAGAAGACAGGCCTTAACCACAAAGCTGGGGGGTGTGTGTGGAGGGTTTTAAAAGGTACAGCGGCGGTGGTGGTGATGGGGGGGTTTGAAAAGCCATCGGCCGTGAAGTATGCCGTCTGCTTTTCAGGACTTTAAAAACTTGCCTGTTTTATTTTTAAATGCCGTCCGGGCTCGGCTGCCGCAGCCTGCAACCGCCAACAGCCGCAGTGGCCGGCATCTGTCTCGGGCCGCCTACATCCACCGCAGCCGACATCCACCTCGGGGGGGAGGGAGAGAGAGAGCTTCACGCTTGCGCACTCCTACCTGCGGTGCCCTATAGCTCACGGAAAACAGAACACGCAGATGGAGTGCACATGCGCGGCTAGCGTTTTATTATATTAGATTTGTTAGGTGCCTTCGACTCATGTTCGACTCCTAGCAACATGATGAACATTATCAAGTTTCTGTGTCAGAACTAGATTGCCGAGCCTTTCTTCTGCGCAGTATAAATTTGATGTTGTCACTGTTAGAATTTTACAACAAGCTCTACATTTGGGAAAGCCTGTTGTAAAACAGAATTGTGAATGTTCCAATTTCTACCTTGATGTGCTATACAAAATGGAACTTTATATGTGAATCCTAGCCAGCCAGATCCACATCTACTAAAAACCTACTGTTTCCATGATAAAGATAATAATAATAACATTTTTTGTATCCCGCATATACCCATAATGAGTTCATTGTGGATCACAATCAAGAAACAAGTCATTCAATCTTGGAGATACAGCAGAATTATCTATGAGAAATTTATAAAACCTTCAAAAATCAAAACAAAACGTAATAACTATACACTTATTTCAGAAATAGGACTGTTTTTAGCTCCTTCCTAAAAAGAAGATAGTTTGATTGAGAAATTATTTTTGTAGGCAATAAATTCCATGTCTTTGTCACCAAATATGAAAAAAAGGAGACAAAACTTTCTGATAATTTCATACCTCTTGGACTTGGAAAGATGCCCTCAAATTAAAGTAATACATACTGATGGTTTTCCTGGGTCTAGCAGACCTGTCTTTCTAATAAAGGCATCACCAATCTACATTACTATCATTATATTGGCTTCCTGAAGTTGCCTAACATGAAGCATTTGGATTGGCTGGAATGGGCTTTGACAGAAATTCTAGTAGTTGGAACCTAAGGATAATACTGGGTGAACTTCTATGGTGTATGTGCCAGAAATGTCGAAAAGACAATGATCAAGTATCTTATATCACATTCATTGTTGGTTTCATTATAAATTAATAATGATTGTGACTCTAGGGCAGACTGGATGGACTGTTCAGGTCTTTATCTATCGTCATTTACGATGTTACTAAGATTAAAGTACTTTCTTTAATTTTTAAGGATTTATATCTTGCTTACTCACTACTGTTGGCTATTTCTTTAAAAATCTATCAGACTTCTAGACGTCTTCATTTGCAAGATCAGAGCTTTTTAGAAGTTCCTTCTTTGTGTTGTGCTAACCAAACATATGAATTGAACTATGTATATTTTTTTTAACATAATCCACTCTGAATTTTATGAGGTGTGTGATAGAAAAATAATTAAACACTAAAGATTTAACATGTGGACCCAGCTGGAATTCTTTCTATCCTCACTAAACCAGCCAGAGCGAAGAAAAGGTTATTTTTTTCTTGCCCTTGGACCTTCCCAACTTATAAGGTGACTGCAGATTATTAAGCAATTAATCATAGGTCTGGCAGCTGGTTATATTGATTCCCTTCCCCTAATTAATAGAGGAGGAAACTTCATCAAGACATTTACCCGAAAGGCCTTTGTCATTTAGCACTTACTGCTTTCTGTCATTAACATCTTATTTTGCCCCTCTCCCTGACAGGAGACTGTGACAGAGGTCAGCTGCACAATTGGGAGCCGATGACTAAGCATGATCAAGTTGTCTGCATGGAGCAGCAGAAGATCCCCTATCCCTCCCCCACCCCCACCTCACCCCCAAAATATTTCTGCTCCCAAGAAGACAGTTGGGGATTCCAACATGTGATACTCAAGACCAAAACCTGGTTTCCTTAGCAAAACTAGAAGTCACTTCTACTTCGACCCTCACCTCCAATTAAGCTGCTCACTGTTATTAACCTTCCTTCCGATTATGCTAATTATGATGGAAAGCAGAGTTATTTCTATGACATTTTCCATGCTAAACCACCTCAGCCACCCTCACAGTGGATAGAAAAAAATACTCAGACCAAATAGCACTCTTTTTTCACCAGAAAGTTTCTTCCTGCTCCTTTCGATTTCCAGCTGTACTGCAACTGAACTCTAAAGGATTTTGGTGCCATGCATTGCCACATACACAGCAGAATTGTTTATTGAAACCTTTTATACCGCTACTAATGACTGTGTAATCAATTCAGAGTAGTTTACATTAGCTTCAAATGCGGTGTTGCGGACAAAGTGCTGGGTTTTGAAAAAACATCTGGACCCCTGGACATGTCCTCAAAAGGAGGACATGTCTGAGGAAATCTGGACGTCTGGTAACCCTAAGCTATCTCATTATTCAGTGCTATATACTCTAACTCAGGGGTGCCCAAATGGTCAATCGTGATTGACCAGTAGATCACAAAGGCAATGCGAGTTCATCGTGTTGCCTTTGCAATTTTATTTCTTCCTCCCCAAGCCAGGCCAGGCACGTACAAGCACCGGACCCACAAGACTTCACCTCCGACATCAATTCTGACGTCAGAGAGGAAATTCTGGGCCAGCCAATCACTGCCTGGCTGGCCTGGAACTTCCTCTCCGGAAAGAATATAGAATACTAGTGCTTAAGCCCATTACATTAATGGGTGCTAGAATAGATGTCTGTTTGTCTTTCTTTCTTTCTGTCTCTCTCCCTACCTCTGCCTTTTTCTTCCTATCTTTCTGTCTTTCTCCCTCCCGCTGTCTGTTTGTCTTTCTTTCTGTCTGTCACTCTTCCTGGCCCCCTTTGTCTGTCTGTCTCTCTCCCTGCCCCGTCTCTTTCTTCCTTTCTTTCTGCCGCTCTCCCTCCCGCTGTCTATCTATCTTTCTTTCTTTCTCTCTCTCTCTCCCTCCCGCTGTCTGTCTTTCTTTTTATCTGTCTCTCTCCCTGCCCCCTGTGTCTGTCTGTCTCTCTGGCCTCCTTTGTCTGTCTTTCTGTCTGTCTCTCCCTGGCCCCCTATCTGTCTGTCTCTCTCCCTGCCCACTGTCTTTCATTCTCGTGCCCTACCTGCTTGTCTTTCTGTCTCTCTCCATGGCCCTCTGCCTGCTTGCCTTTCTTCTGTCTCCCCCCAAAGCAAATCAAGTTCACTCACTGGCCCCTTTTCTCTCTCCCCCCCCTTCCATGTGCAGCAGCAGCATTCCCTCCCCCTGCATTTCTCTGTGTAGCATAATTTCCCTCCCCCACCCCACTTCCCTGTGCAGCAGCAGCATTACCTCCCCCTCCATTTCCCTGTGCAGCAGCAGCATTACCTCCCCCTCCATTTCCCTGTGCAGCAGCAGCATTTCCCTCCCCCACCCCACTTCCCTGTGCTGCTGCAGCATTTTCCTCCCACCCTTCCCTGTGCAGCAGCAGCAGCATTTCCCTCCCCCCCATTTCTCTGTGCAGCAGCAGCAGCAGCAGCATTTCCCTCCCCCACCCCATTTCCCTGTGCAGCAGAAGCAGCAGCATTTCCCTACCCACCCCCACTTCCCTGTACAGCAGCATTTCTGGCCGGCTCTCTTACCTTGCCGAAGTTATTTTTGAGTTTAAAGCTGCCGCTGCAGCTCCTCTCACGATCTGCACCTACGTAGGAAGCCTTCTCTCTGACATGACGCCAGAGAGGCTTCCGACGCAGGTATGGCCGCAGAACAGTTCCTGAGGGGCCGTGAGTTTGACACTGCTGTTAGACGTAGTGAGGGCAGGAGGGAGGAGTCACCGGCGTGTTCCCTGCCTCCATGTTCGAAAATCGAATTCGGCATGGACCCAGGGACCACGCCATCCTAAGTGCGCATGCGTGCTTAGAGTTTTATTATAGAGGATAGATATTTGCATGTAGAATAACCTAAAATACTAGTAATATATTTTATTCCTAATGTTCACAAATCACTCACCTCACCACCAGGCTGTCCTATAGTATCCAGCCGAGGATCTATTTTTCACCCCTTGTTGTAATTTTTGGATTTTTATTTGCAACCACTGGTTAAGCAATCATTATCATATATTAAGGACTCGAGTCATTTGATTCAATTGTTGAATCAAGTATCAATCTCAGAAACATGCATTTTAGTCACTCTTGATGTTTGAGTTCTATATACAAATATACTGCAAGCTCAAGCAAAGGAGCATTTAAAAGGGGATCATGTAGATAAATTACATATGGATGTGAAAAAAGGACAAAACCGGGGAAAACTGGAAAGAGCAAAGGAAGCATCAAAAAGAATGTCACTGCGTGATTAGAAGAGCAAAAAGTGAATATGAAGAGAGGCTAGCCAGGGAAGCACGATATTTCAAACCTTTCTTCAGATATGTTAAAGAGAAGCAGCCGGAAAGGGAGGAGATGGGACTGCTGGATGATGGAGACAGGAAAGAAGTGGTGAATAGACTAAACATGTTCTTTTCATCAGTATTTACAAAAGAGGACACATCCTATGTGCCAGAACCTGAAAAGATCTTCAAAGGAGATCAAGCAGAAAAATTAACATCCATGGAGGTAAGCCTTGAAGACGTACATAAACAGATAGATTAAAAACAGATAGATTAAAAACTGACAAATCTCCGGGCCCAGATGGAATCCACCCTAGGGTATTGAAAGAACTAAAGGAGGAAATAACGTAACTACTACAGCAGGTTTGTAATCTATCCCTGAAAACAGGCGTGATCCCGGAGGATTGTAAGATAGCTAATGTTACGCCCATCTTTATAAAAGGATCGAGAGGTGACCCGGGGAACTACAGACCGGTAAGTCTGACTTCGGTTCCGGGGAAAATGGCGGAAGCGCTGATAAAAGACAGCATCGATGAAAGGAATAAACTGATGAAAAAAAGCCAACATGGCTTCTGCAAGGGAAGATTGTGCCTAACGAACTTATTGCATTTCTTCGAAGGAATTAACAAAGGAATGGACAAAGGGGACCCCATCGACATCGTATACTTGGATTTCCAAAAAGCCTTTGACAAGGTACCCCATGAACGCCTACTACGGAAACTGAAGAACCATGGGGTGGAAGGAGACGAACATAGATGGATTAAAAATTGGTTGGCGGGTAGGAAGCAAAGGGCCACTACTCTGACTGAAGGAGGGTCACAAGTGGTGTTCGCAGGGGTCGGTACTCGGACCGCTGCTGTTCAATGTATTTATAAATGATCTAGAAACAGGGACGAAGTACAAAGTAATAAAATTCGCAGACGACACCAAACCATTTAGTAGAGTTGGGACTAAAGAGGACTGTGAGGATTTACAAAGGGACCTGAACAAACTAGAAGAGTGGGCAATGAGATGGCAGATGAAGTTTAATGTAGAGAAATGTAAAGTCTTGCATGCAGGAAACAGAAACCCGAAGCACAGCTATACGATGGGAGGGCTGGTAATGGGTGAAAGTACCCTAGAAAAGGACTTGTGGGTAATAGTGGACAAGACAATGAAACCATCAGCACAATGCGCAGCGGCCTCTAAGAAGGCAAATATAATGCTAGGTATTATCAAGAAAGGTATTACAACCAGAATGAAAGAAGTTATCCTGCCGTTGTATCGGGCGATGGTGCACCCGCATCTGGAGTACTGCGTCCAGTATTGGTCGCCGTACCTTAAGAAGGATATGGCGATACTCGAGAGGGTCCAGAAAAGAGCGACATGATTGATAAAAGGTATGGAAAATCTTTCATATGCTGAAAGATTAGAGAAACTGGGGCTCTTTTCCCTGGAAAAGAGGAGACTTAGAGGGAACATGATAGAGACTTACAAGATCATGAAGGGCATAGAGAAAGTGGAGAGGGACAGATTCTTCAAACTTTTGAAAACTACAAGAACGAGAGGGCATTTGGAAAAATTAAGATTCAGAACCAATGCTAGGAAGTTCTTCTTCACCCAAAGGGTGGTGGACACCTGGAATGCGCTTCCAGAGGGTGTAATAGGACAGAGTATGGTATTGGAGTTCAAGAAGGGATTAGATGATTTCCTGAAGGAAAAGGGGATAGAAGGGTATATATAGAGGATTACTATACAGGTTCTGGACCTGATGGGCCGCCGCGTGAACGGACTGCTGGGCATGATAGACCTCTGGTCTGACCCAGAAGAGGCACTGCTTATGTTCTTATACAAAATAAGAAGAGCTTTTTGAAGGAGATATTAAAATTAATTATTGACTGTAATTATTTTATATTTGACAATTGGTTTTATTTCCAAACAAATGGGGTGGCTATGGGGGACACAGTAGCGCCATCAATAGCATGTTTATATATGTCACAGTTTTGTAGTAATGTTCTGAAACAGGGATAATATCCACACACTGATATTATGAGGCCCTGTGAAAAAATTATGAATTATTCCTCATTCCCTCTCACCTCATTAAGCAAGGGAAAATGTTAGCACCTTGTGACAGAATGCTGAGGCATTCCCAGACCCCTGTCACACATTAACCCTTATCTTATTTAAAACTGTCCTTATTTGGAAAGGACATCAGCTGACAGGCATTGCATTGCATTGCATTGCATACGTGCAAAGACTCAGGTTCTGTCCACGTGTTAATCAGGTCCTTGTCTAAGTGCTGAGTTGGAGGGTGATCACGAGGTAAACCACGAGGCAAAGGGAAGGTGATCACGATGTAAAAGCATATACAGTACCTGTGTTTCCACCAATGTAAAAGCATGTACCTTTGTATCCACCAATCATTAGATGTGTAAACGAGGGAGTTACTATGATGTCATGTGCATAGAAGCATAATAAAAGGGACTCGGAGCTAGCCATTGGTAGCACCTCCATCCCGACTCATAGACTGCGTGTGTGTGTTTGCTGTGTTCAATCCCTACACAGTTTGAACAGTGATATTTACAAAATACTGAATATACTCAATTTATAACAATGTGGAAACACTTTATTGATGATGTTTTTCTTATCTGGTCGGTAACTAGCAAAGAGTTGCAGAAGTTTTTGTCATCTTAAATAATAAAATGCTAGCCGCGCATGCGCACTTGCGCTGCATGTTCCCTGATCCCTTTTCTGTCGCGCTGTGCTGGCGAGAGTACGCATGCGCGCTTAATACATCACCAGGATCCACTCCACAAGCCGGGACCGCAGACAGCCGCCTATCGCCTCCACAGGCCCTTACTGGAGGATCGCCAAGAGAGCTCCCAGAGAATGCTGCAGCAGCGGAGAGGAGGGGGGTCAGAGGAGAGGGACCGGCACCAAGGGAGAAGGCATCGCTGCTGAGCAACCCCGAGGGCAGAAGCAGCCCGCGCGCACGGTGGACCGAGCGCGAGGACAGCCGCACGCGCAAACTGACAATTAAAACGGCTCATGCCGCGGCCCCGCCACACGCCTTCAGCCCCCGAGGTGCAGCAGCCCTTCATTGACTGGCGGTGACCTGGGAAGGGGTGGGGGAGGAGGAGGAGGTGGAAGCTCGCGTGCAACCATCCCCCCCACCTCATCCCTACCCTTGGATTCAGTTCCGTTTTTCCTAGCAGCTTGCCAGCGTGCGGACCTCGGTTTCCCCGCCCCTCCCCCCTGGAGGGACCCGACGGACTGAGGGAAAAGGAGACGAAGTGAAGCGGTGGCAGCGGTCGCGGGAGCTGCGAAAACTTTCTTAAAGGGACAGTAATGCTCCTCTCTGGACAGATGCTAAAGGCCAGACCGCGGGAAGGGAAGGGGGGGCCGAAGGCCAGACTGCGGGAAGAGAAGGGGGGGGTGGGGGAAAATGCTGCTGTTGCTGCTGCACAGGGGGCAGGGAAAAACACACACAAAGACAAAGAAAGGGGGCCAGGGAGAGAGAAAGACAGAGAGAGAGAGACAGAAAGAAAGAAAGACAGACAGACATAAATTCTAGCACCCGTTAATGTAACGGGCTAAAAGACTAGTATTTAAATAAATGTGATAAAAATATTTTGTTTGAGTCAACCATTTCTACCGTAGCAATTAATTTCCTCGATATCAATATATTCAAGGATCAAAATAAATTAGTAACTTCCATTTATTGGAAAGAAACAGACCGGAACACGATTTTGCATTATATTAGCTACCATCTGCAGAGTCTTAGTGAAAGTGTTCCGGTCGGTCAATTTTTGAAAGCAAAACGCTTATGTGCGTTTCAGGGAGACTTTCTGCAGCATTCAGATCAAATGATAAATAGATTTGAGCAACGTGGCTACCAAAAGAAAGTCATTCACAAAGCATATAAAAGAGCTAAGAATGTTAATAGAAAATGGTTACTCCTTTAATCTTCTGATGAAGACGGGGGTATGGTTTGTGTTATGCCTTATTCTAAACAAGCATAACAAATTAGAAAAGTCATTCGGGAGCATTTGAATATATTAAAATTACATTCAGGACTACAAGAGTTCCCTATGTTTGCATATACATGTGGTAGAAATCTGCTAGAGCTTTTTTCGAATTACAGACATTCAAATTTACAGAATTTATCTACAGATGGTCATTCACAATGCAAAAAATGTGTATATTGCAATTATGCTAAAGAAACAGACAATGTGATTAATCCAAAAACAGGTAATAAGTTTTATTTAAAATCTTTCTCCACATGTGAATAAGATCAAGTAGTATATGGAATAGTAATAGTATGTCCATGTAATAAAAGGTAAATAGGTCACAAGAAAAGAAAAATCAAACTATGTATAGCCCACCATTTGAATAATTTAGAATGGGTAGAAATGAAGCACCATTAGTTCTGCACTGGCAGAATGAAAGTCACAGTGTGGAAGTTCTTTCTCGCAAGTCTCTCGAACCTCAACGAGGAAAACAGCATGATCAGGGGTACATCCCTACCGTTACAGTCCACTATCAAAATACTAGGAGTGATGGCCATGGCCATGGAAAGCCAAATCACTGCTATGGTATAGAAAGGCTTTACAGCACTCTGGAAAATACAATCAATCCATTCCTACTTTGACATCCTTCACTTCCAAATCCTATGCCAAGCTCTGATCCTAGACTACTTCCCTTCTCCCAATACTGGTCTAGAATGCTAGACTCCTGCAACCTCATTTACATCTCATGCCCCATGAAATACTTCAAAACTAGAAAAAACAAGGAAGGCAACCAAGTCACATCAAGGTCTGTGAGGGGGAAGCTCAAAGTGCCTAACTTGGCTCACAACTTGCAAACCTCCAGCCTTCCTCTCTGCTTGTGTTCTGTTGGAGGCCAGGTTCCTGAAGAAGGGCTCCTCCCGAAACCAGCGCGGTTGAACCTCTCCTCCTGGCGCGGTTTTTCCGTTTGTGTGACAGTTTTGGATAAGTATTGTTTCTTTTGGACATGTTTTTCACTTTTTGGTATGGTTTTTGACTTTGTTTGTGATTTTGTGTGAGTTTTTTGAGGGGGTTTGGCTGGCAGGGTTTGTGTGGGGGTCGCTCAGGTTGCTTGTGTTGAGTTTCATTTACTCACTTTGATTGTTGATTGGTTTGATTTCTGCACACACAGGGCGCTCGATGATGGTGTGCGGGTGGAGGCTTATGGCCTTGGCCCAGAAGTGAAGTGTCGGAGCTGTGCTCCTATCACTGAGGGTTCACACTGAGAGCGCCCTATAACATCATATAATGTGACATGTTCTTTGACATATTACACTATATTTGGTTTGCAAGTTGTGAGCCAAGTTAGGCACTTTGAGCTTCCCCCTCACAGACCTTGATGTGACTTGGTTGCCTTCCTTGTTTTTTCTAGTTTAGGATTTGTTTGGCAAATTAGGAGTGTGTTGTTGTTGACCATGAAATACTTCAACAGACTACGGATGATTCGGCACACAGCGGTGTGCCTTATCTTCAGCCTAAGGAAAATTAACCATATCACACCTTACTACAAGCAACTGCACTGGCTCTCCATCGAGGCCCGATCATTATTCAAACTAGATTGCTTCATGTACAAGGTTCTTTATGGCCTCCTACCAAATTACATGATTGAAATATTTGAATTTAACCTCACCCCCCCCCCCCCCCCCGACCTGCCTTTTGTGTTATAACACCATCTTCGCTATCCCTTACTGCAAGGAAAACCTAAAAAAGCTTACATGATAAAATTACTATCCTATCAAGAAAGCTCACTACAGCCAGGAATTATTCCCTATTATAGGTCTTCTTTGTCATACATGCATTTCATACTTGTTCAACATATTCCTAGCAGAGCACTAAACCCTGTGCCCTCTTTGCTTGTCTCTCATTCTCCTCAAGATGATAGTAAAAGCTCTATGTACAGAATCATTCTACTCTTACTATCAGCCCCCTCGACCACTCTCGCCTTTTCGGGTCTCTGTATCTATATCTATACTGAGATTCAAAAACTGTTCATTTCTTGAGTTCTTCTTAAATTACCTTACCACTATTGTATTCGACTCTGTCCTCGCCATTGGATCCTTGGCCCACTCCTTTGCTATCCGTACTCCTATGTTATTTGTACTTGTATCCTCACCTCTCATGTTTGATCTTCTACTTAACTCCTGTTAACCACATTGAACTTCATGGTGTATTGCAGTATACAAATAAAAGTTTATGTTATGTTATAGAGGTTTTAAACTCAGTAAAATACCCACACGTCTTTCTACCTTCTGGAAATTAATGTAAAATTCTGCTGCCTTCTGAATAAAGTCAGACAGTTGGCAATTCTAACTTCCTGAATTCTAAGCACATCTTATAGCATCCCTAAATATGTAAACACTAATGCCTACCTTCTTTGGGCTCAAGTCCATTCAGCAACAATGGGCTTACTGTAGCTGGTAGCAGAAAAAAAAGTCAGACTGATGTTGAGGGTCACCTCAGAGGTCTCCAAGAGCTATCATTGGCTCCTGGGCCTTGCATTGAAGAACACTGCCCTAGACAAACCTTAAGAGTCAGCCTGCAGCTAAAAGCCCTCCCCCACCCAACATGGTGTCCAGCATCTTTGTCTTCCACCCAGTCCTCCATTATCTCTCTCTTCCACTCCTCTCCCTTGTGGTCTTCAGCATCTCTCTCTTCCATCCCTCCCCTCATGGTCTCCAACATCTCTACTATTCCTTCCTTCCCTCTCTGCCTCCATTCCAAAATTTTCAAGCTTTTCCTTTCTTCCTCTGGAGTAGAGACAGGTTAATCAGCAGCTATAGAAAATGTATCATGGCCAGCATGGGGTCTTGAGCATCTGCACATGCTCAAGCCCTGTCAACTTCTGCCCCTTCCAAATGTTGCAGAGGGTAGGACCCTGTATAGATGCACAGTATGCTTGAGAACAAGTTTTGCATTATGCCACTGTACTTTACAATGATAGAAACATGATGGCAGATAAAGGCCAAATGCCCCATCCGGTCTTCCCATCCACAGTAACCATTATCTCTTCCTCTATCTAAGATATCCCACGTGTCTATCCCAGGCTTTCTTGAAATCAGACATAGTCTCTGTCTCCAACACCTCTACCGGGAGACTGTTCCATGCAGCTACCACCCTTTTTGTAAAAAAAAGTATTTCCTTAGATTACTCCTGAGCCTATCACCTCTTAACTTCATCCTATGCCCTCTCATTCCAGAGTTTCCTTTCAAATGACAAGAGACTTGATTCATGTGCATTTATGCCACGTAGGTATTTAAACATCTCTCTCTTCTCCCGCCTTTCATCTAAAGTATACCTAATGATGAAGACCTTATGACGAAGACTACGCACCATTATAGTAGCCTTCCTCTGGACTGACTCCATCCTTTTTATATCTTTTTGAAGGTGCGTCCTCCAGAATTGTACACAATATTCTAAATGAGGTCTTACCAAAGTCTTATACAGGGGCATCAATACCTCCTTTTTCCTACTGGCCATACCTCTCCTTATGCACCCTAGCATCCTTCTAGCTTTTCAACCTGTTTGGTCACCTTAATATCATCATGTACAATCACACCCAAGCCCCGCTCTTCTGTCGTGCACATAAGTTCTTTACCCCATACACTGCACTGTTCCCTCGGGTTTTTGTAGCCCAAATGCATGGCCTTGCATTTCTTAGCATTAAATTTTAACTGCCAAATTTCAGACCATTCTTCAAGCTTTGCCAGGTCTTTCTTTATGTTATTCACACCAGCCAGGGTGTCTACTCTATTGTAGATTTTGGTATCATCCGCAAAGAGGCAAATCTTACCCGATAGCCCTGCAGCAATATCATGTATAAAAATGTTAAAAAGAACAGGCCCAAGAAGAGAACCTTGAGGCACACCACTGATAACATCCCTTTCCTCAGAGCGATCTCCATTGATCACTACCCTCTGTCGCCTTCCACTCAACCAGTTCTTGACCTAGCCTGTTACTTTGGGACCTATCCCAAGGTCACCCAGAGTAAATGAAAAGGAACCACAAAGGGAGGTTTGAGGGGAAGGGCTGACCCCCAGGTAGAAGGGTGGTAAGAGGGAGAGATGCTAGACTACATGGGGAGAGGCAAGCAAGGCAATGCCAAGCTACAATATGGCACCTCTGGCCCCATTACTAAAATCTGAAACAAAAGGTTGCCAAATAGAAAGGAGTCAGGGACATGGGTATGAAATTGGGGAAATCCCCCAACATTAGGGATTTTTGGTAACTTACTGTAGTACACTATGATGGTGGAGTCTGACCTTATGCTCGTCAATCATTTTTATAACCATGACCCCATGATAGCAGCCAAATAAAATTGTGTAACCTTCCCTGGATAATAATAATAATAAAGAGCCCATCCAGGACATGACCTCAGATGTGATTTTCACATCCCATTCGGGGTCCCAACCCATAGTTTGGGAAACTCTGCTATAGACTTTAGTCTTTCTAGAGTAGGCTGCAATTCAGTACTATAGGAGGCTTCACTGCTAGAATGGAAGGGAGATTTGCCAACTGATTTCCTTTAATTTGGTGATTAGCACATCATGGATGATTAAGTCCTGGCCAGGTGTTAGCAAACATTCAGGAGCCAGCTGTTAACCACTGGGCAGCACTAATGAGAGCTTTGCAATTCAATAAGCTCTCCTTAGATACTTTAATACTGTTCTCCTTGTTATTTTCCTGGCTGTGGGTAGACAGGAGACTTCAGAGAACTTTTGTCTGCAATGTATAATACTCTCATATAGACCCAACAGTGTGCTTTTCTCTCTATGGGCTTGAAACAGGGAATTTTCTAGAGATGGGAGGGAGGGATAACTATTATGTGAGTGTGAGGTAGTATTAGCAGAGATGCTGCCCATTTTCTCTTTAAAAACAAGTGTGCACTATGGCCCTTTAAAAAAACAATTAAAAAAAATAATTGTTGGGTAGGCATCTACACCAAGGAACCTACTTGCGCCTACCTGAAAAGTAGGTGTGGTTAGGGAAAGAATTTGGGCATAGATTGCCTTAAGCGCTGGTAAATTAGACCAAGAAAACCCTGGCCTAATATACCGGTGCCTGACATTATGATGTCTATTGGTGCCTAATTTCAATTAGGCAACGCTAAGCGTGATTTTACAAATGATGTCTAGCGGTTGATTGACAACCACGCCGAATGGTGTCTAACTGCTAAATGCCATTTAGAGAATCTAGCCCTATCTGCACATGGTGCATATTCTTAACAAAATTAATTTTTTTAAAAAGAAGACACCACATTTTTCTGAATTTCCATGCCTATCTATGACCAGAAGAATGGTCACAGATCAGAAGAAGGGCTGGAGACTCTAGGAAGCAAATGTAGGCAGCCAACGTGCTATGCTCCCATTGTGCAACTGTGGCAAGAAAGATAGGACTCACTTTCCTTTTGAGGAGAGGTGGTCTCTTTAGTTTGTTTTTGGGAGCGAGTTAGCAGAAACATTGGAGGAGCAGTATTCAGAAGGGTGAGAACCCTTATGTCATAAGATTTAAGAATAACCATTGTTAGGTGCCATCGACTTATGTTTGAGTCCTAGCAACTTGATGAACATCATCAAGTTTTTGTGACAGAATACAGAAGTAGATTGCTGGACCTTTCTTCTGCACAGTATATATTCAAAGTTGTTTCCGTTGTCACATCAAACATGATCCTCTTCCTCCAACACTGTCCATCATTAGTCTGACATCTCCGCTGAAACCTGTCTGCCTTGAGAGGCTCTGCTGGTAGTGAAACTAACAACGGCATAGCTTTCAGCTTCTCAGATGCACGCAAGCCCCAATGGCACAACAAGCCCATGTACCATGACTGGAGAAGAACAGCCATACTGGGATATTATCCTCTATAATAAAACCCTAAGTGAGCATGTGCACTTAGGAGGCCGTGATCCTTGCTGCTGTGCTGTGTGCTTCTGTGACCGCATTCCATTTGTGGCGCATGGGGCGGTTTGCGGTACGTAAGAGGACTTGGGGTGGCTTGGGGCGCGTGTGCGGGCTTGGGGCAGCTTGCAGTGCGTGCAGTGGATTGCACGGTGGTTTTTCTGAGCAACGGCAGGAGTTTGTCGTGTGGATGCTGCAAGGTGTCCCATGCTGGTAAGAAGTGGAGAGGGAGAGGGAAAAGGGGCTGCTTTGGGGGAGGGGTGTGCTGGGGGCAGACAGCAATCATGCTTTGCTCTGGGAGGGGGAAGAAACAGAAAGGGGCCACGGAGAGACAGGCAGGCATGGCGCAACAGAGAAATAGAGGGACTGAGGGAGGTAAAATGAAGGGAGAAGGGCTGCTGATGGACAGGGGGAGGTAAAACGAAGGGAGAAGGGCTGCTGCTGGACAGGGGGAGGTAAAACGAAGGGAGAAGGGCTGCTGCTGGACAGGGGGAGCAATGAAGGGGTGCTGCTGGACAGGGGGGAGGTAAAAGGAAGGGAGAAGGCCTGCTGCTAGACAGGGGGCGACGTAAAACGAAGGGAGAAGGGTTGCAGCTGGACAGGGGGAGCAGGCAAGGGGTTTGTGGTGGACAGCCGAGGAAAGAGAGAGACAGAAAAAAAGAAAGACAGACAGCGGCCAAGGAGAGAGAGAAAGAAAGAAAGACAGACAGACACACACATCTATTCTATACCCGTTAATGTAACGGGCTTAAAGACTAGTTCACAATAAAGGTATTGAAATTAATTTTGGATATGAAGAATGATAAAGAAACCTTTTTTCCTGTTTTCCTGGGGTTAAAGGAGAATTTTCTTTTTAGTACGTGCTCAAGGTGTGGAATTTGGAAGTGGGTTATTTCTGCAGACTTCAACCAGAAGAAGTTCAGTTACAGTCTTTTTTATTTGTAGCAGCCTACCGTGCCTCTCCAAGGCAAGTCCTAATATCTGCTGGGGCCAGACCTCAGCCCCATGGGTGGATGCCAGTATATACACAGCAGACTGTTTCCCCATGAACAATCATCTCCCTTACTGACACTATCCGGCATGACAGCTCAGTATCGATTAGGGGCCCCACACCTGTCTCTCTATTAATTCCTTTCTCCCACAGCATGTGCACAATGAAATGAGGCATTCATTTAACATTATATAACTAAAAGAAATAGGGAACTTTATAGAAATTCATAACTGAAATATGCAGATGTAGACCAAAAACTTGAAAATGGACACTATGAAATCAGGAGCAATAATTCATATTTTTTTGCAAAGGGGCAATTGCATAAGGATCAGTTTGGGGTCATTTGGGTTATGCATTTCCAAGGCATTGGATCCCACACACTTTGCTGGGGAGGGTTTAGCATGTCCAGAGTAAAATGTCTGAGACGCAACAGCTGCTTTAAATCACTTAAGGAGAGGAGATTACATTAAAAGCTGCTATCTGTCAGCCCTCCAGCTACAAACAGTTCCCCCATAAAACCAGCAGAAAGCAGCAAAAAGGAAAGAGCGAATGCTGAGCAGGTGTTGTGCTGAGAGGTGCAGGTGAAGATAAAGAAATCCACTGAGAAATGCCAGGAGCTCCAGCTGCAAAGCTGAGCCTGCAACCACTCAATTAGAGCCAGGGACAGCTGAGCTGCACTCAGGCCATTAATCAAACAGTAGTGGCAGGAGGAGCTGGGCTCTGGCAGCACTTACCCAGGGCTAAACATAGTCTTCACTTTTAGTTGTTTCTGTTATTTATGGTAAATACAAGAATGATTCATCATTCATATGCAGGAGCCACTTATGTTGAAGGTAACTCAGGGGCTACTCCAGTAATCGAGAGGTACAAAGGGTAACCTAGTGGCATCGAATAGAAACAGCAATTGGCTGAGGGCTGCTGAGAGAAGAGGGTCCTGAGGAGGAACCTAAGGTTCTGAGTGGGCCAAGGATCTAATGAGAGAGTTAGAAAGTCTTCAGAGATATCAAGGGTGAACTGCCTCAAAGAGTGAGAGTTACTGCCTTAAACAGTAAGATTTTTCAGATGGCATGTCCAGGGTATAAATCTAGAAAGATTTAAGTAATGTATCACTTTGCAGATGAAAGAAGCAACAAAACAGGTAAAGGTGATTCCTCTGTGGGAGAGCATTTTTCAGGACCTGTACAGTACAGCAACGACCTTATGGTACAAATGCTAATACAATCTGTAAGACCTTTGAAGTTAAGATGATACAATATTTTAACACCACCAAACAAGGATCTACATATGATCTTAAACATTGCCATACTGGGCCAGACTGAAGTTCCATCAATCCCAGTATCCTTTTTCCAATAGGGGCCACTCCAGGTCACAAGAATCTGGCAAGATCCCAAAAGATCTGAATTTCCTTTCCTGTTATAAACCATAAAATTATAGGGGGGTAAATATTCAGCAGGCAGAAATAAGCATGTGTTTAACCAAGTATGTGAAGACGGACAGCATTTATCTGGTTAAGGCCAATATTCGTCCCTTAACTGGATAAGTAAAACCAGACAAAGATAGGGCAGTGTTTTATGTGGTCCATCTTGTCCAGTTATCTTTGTGTGGTTATAAATGCTGCCTCCACCCTTGGATTGCTGACAACATAACTGGTTATGGCTTAAGCGGTTAGAGGGTTTATTCAGCGGGACTATCCAATTAATTATTTATGTTTTATTCAAACTTGATAGCCCGCCAGTGTATCACAAACTGTGAGGAGTGTGAGGCGCAGTGGTTGGATCTACAGCCTCAGCACCCTGGGGTTGTGGGTTCAAACCCCGCGCTGCTCCTTGTGACCCTGGGCAAGTCACTTAATCCTCCATAGCCCCAGGTACGTTAGATAGATTGTGAGCCCACCGGGACAGATAGGGAAAATGCTTGAGTACCTGATTGTAAAAACCGCTTAGATAACCTTGATAGGCGGTATATAAAATCCTAATAAAACTTGAAACTTGAAAACTTGTGCCTCCTTAAATTTCAGGTATGCAGGGACACACTGGCGAGGAGGAGAGTCATCCACGTCGGCTGACTGCCTACAGGATGTGCCTCTTGCCGCACAGTCAGTCAGCCGGCGTGGATGACTCACCTCCTCGCCGGTGTCTCTCCTCCTCTCCTTGCACCTCCCCTCCTCCCGAATTCCTCCTCCGAAGCGGGTCACAGCCAGATGGGCCTCTGTGCATGCACGTGACGTCATTGTGTTGAAGACCACGCACTTCCAGGTGCCTTCTGGCCGAGGCACTGGGTTTAGTGCGCCGCCAGCCAGAAAGTTTGCGATGCACTGGACTAGGCAGTTTACAATATATAAGGCATAATACGAGGGTCTTCAAAAAGTTTCTGCACTTTTATTTTTGTAAACACTATTTAACAAATATCTCAAAAGCAAATTACATCATTTTCACAGCGTCCTACTACGACATGTCCTCTTACCACTTCTCCCACCCCTATCATTTCCTGCAAAAACATGAAAATGCAGAAACCTTTTGAAGAACCCTTGCAAAAAACTAAACTACAATATAATACAAAAGCACAAATATAACTGAATATCAAGGAGTAGCTCCACACAGGCCATTTAACCTGCCCAGTTAAATAACTTTGAATATATTGACCCTCATATTGTTTGTCACGTTCTGATTACTCATTCACCTCTCCCTCTCCCCCCACCATACACTTCATGTTTCACATATATATTTTTTGATATTGTCATCTTTCCTTTTTTTTTTATCATGAAATTTTATCGAAAATTTTGTCAAAATACAAAAAGAAAACCAATATCAATGTAAAATCAACCGTTCAAACAGAGAAATTTCAGTTATATCATATGAAGGTCAAAAACAAACATAAGTTATCTAGAGTTTGTGCTATATCATTTTACAGTAGTAAAAAGAATGGGAGGATGATAAAAAAAGAGGGGGAGGAGAAGAAAAGAAGAGGAGGGACTACTAAAGGGTGGAAGAGAAGGGAAAGTCAGAAATCTTTTACTCAAGAATGTTCTACCTTTAATAGCTTGTCAAAAATGTACTGAGTTAGTCCAACAAAAAAGTTAGCACTTTATCTTGTTTTGTTTTATTTCTTTCTTACCTTTAAAGTGGATTAACATGGCACACACAATACTTTATATACAATAATAATTCCTAACATTCTTTTGGCTTTTTTGGCTGCTGCCCCACACTGAGCAGAAAATTTAAACATATTTTCCAGGATGACACCTAACTCCTTTTCCTCTCCCACTACTACTATTACTGTTATTAATTATCATTTATATAGTGCCCTCAGACATATGCAGTACCATATACAAAAACATGAGGGACAGTCCCTGCTCTATTCAAGACAGACAAACAGGACAAATAAAAGATTAGGATGGTTCATTTATTATAGGAATGATTCAAACATCGGCATTGAACAGGTGAATAAAGAGTTAAGATCTAAAGCAGCCTCAGAATAGGGCCAGAGACAGAGCATGACATATGGGCCAGGTGTACAGTGCAGCAGAATAAAATAAACAGAGTCTGGAGTTGGGATAGGAGGAGATGAGAGTGACATACAAAATGAACCAAGTTCTCCAGGGAGGGGTGTAGGGAGAGGTGGAAAACAAACGCCCTTGTGAGTCAGTAAGAGGAGTGTCAACTGTACAGTATGCAGGAACGGATAGTGAACTGCTGCAGTGACTTGAGAGGAGTAATGTGAGTGGACTGGTGCTTGTGGAAGACAGGTTGTGTAGCATAATTCTGAATAAACTGGATTAGAGATGGTTCACTGGGAGGCCAATGAGGACCAGGTTTCAGTAGACTAAGCAGGAGGTGATGAAAATACAGATAAGGGTTTTAGTGGTGTTATTTGATATGCTGCCTAAAAAGCATATGGGTCATACTCAGCCGGCAGTGGTCAGCTGGCTACATTAGCCCCAGATATTCAGAGCTGGGCCATGGGCAGGCACAGGTACTGTATAGTAGGGACTAATTGTCTTGCTGCTAGCTGCTGGAGCTTATGCGGGTGCCAACCAGTATTCAGCCAGTGCCCACATAAGACCATTATGCAGGCCCCGTCTGAATATTAGCCGACATTTACATAACTTTTCAAATCATTTGTTTTAGCCCTCCGAACCCCCTTCTACCTCCAAAACAGCCTCCTCCTTCCATTTCCCCTTCTCTTAGTCTGCCACATTAAGATCCCCTCTCCCCCTGAACATCCCCCATTTGCTCCTGCCGCTAGTGCAGTGGTTCTCAACCTTCCTAATGCCGTGAACCTTTGATACAGTTCCTCATGTTGTGGTGACCCCCAACCATAAAATTATTTTCGTTGCTACTTCATAACTGTAATTTTGCTACTGTTATGAATCATAATGTAAATATCTGATATGCAGGAAGTATTTTCATTGTTACAAATTGAGCATAATTAAAGCATAGTGATTAATCACAAAAACAATATGTAATTATATATTATGAAATATTTATTTCTAATTACAAATAAATGTATGTGGGCTTATCTGCATATAGGCAGACCCGCCTGGAGACGGATAGAGGAGCGATGTCTTGGTTCCTAAGACCAGTGTTCTTCAACCTTTTGACACCTATGGACCGGGGGAAATAAAATAATTATTTTGTGGACCGGCACCGGTCCACAGACCGGCAGTTGAAGAATACTGGGCTAAGTCATGCCCATCTCCACTCAATCTCCGCCCCAGACCCCGCCCCCATAATAGTACTAATTGTAACACCATTTTTTCCATTCATTTTTCATGTATACACACAATATAATTGTATTAACAACACATAATGAAAATATACAAAGCACACTGTATACTTTTTAACATTCATTCCTACCAGAAAACAGATAACCCCATGCAAATGCAGGACCAAAAACTAAAAGTGCTAATATTTACAAACAAACCCTAAGATGCAAAACTGTAGCAATACAACCCCAGAGGAAAAGAAACAAATGCATTTCTTCCTGAACAGACAAATCAATCACTAAATAAAAGCATTTCTCCTACCATTGTTATCTCTCTCCCTCCATGTGCCTTGCCTTCTGGCCTGCCCCTTCCTCCCCCCCCCCCCCCCCCCCCGGTGTTATCTTTGGACTGGTCCACTGTGTGATCAACACTGCATCTTTGGGCCGGCTCCCTGAGTGCTGCATTGCACAAAGCTGTGGGCAGCGTCCCATGCCTCATCTGGAATCCTTCCCTCTGACGTTGCAACGTCAGAGAGAAAGCTTCTGGTTCATGCGCAGGCTGCGTGTAGGAGCCTATTCCCACGTCTTTGTGCACTGCAGCACTCAGTGAGCTGGCCCGAAGATGCTGCATTGATCGCACCGTGGACTGGCGGCTGAAGAACGCTGTCTTGGGCCCAATGGACGTGCTGGCCCTGTGGACCGGCACCGGTTCACGGACCAGCGGTTGAAGAACACTGCCTAAGACCATCGGAAATATGTGTTTTCTGATGATCTTAGGCGACCCCTGTGAAAAGGTCGTTCGATCCCCAAAGGGGTCGCGACCCACAGGTTGAGAACCGCTGCCCTAGCGGCAGCATCCGCAAAATAGTATCCATTACCCCCACTGGACCATCAGGGACTGAGGAGGCTGGTTCCTAATGTGGCAATCTGGGAAGAGGGAAATGGAAAGAGGGATATTTCAAGGGGCAGGAAAAGCTCAGAGGACTAAAAAAGGATTTGAAAAGGTATCTGGGTGCCCACTGATATATAGTGAAGAAGTTTGTTTTTTTTATTTTTTAGGGCTGTGGTAATGTGCATGCAAGCAGAGCCTTCAAAGAACAGAGTCAGACAAGGATAAAAAAAATGAAACAATTTCCCTTTATTGACCAAATGCTGAAGCCTGTTACCTCAGAGGCATAGTAAATGAAGAATAAGGTCTTTTTAAGTTCAGATAGGGTTACCATATTTGTGAAGACACAAAAAGAGGACACATGACCCCGCCCACACTCCACTCACTGCCTTGTCCACATTCCGCCCAATGCCTCCTACCTTTCACCCATTTCCTTAGTCCCTTTCTCATCCTCTGCAGGGCCGGATTAACCAATAGGCCCAGTAGGCACATGCCTAGGGCCCGAAATGGTCAGGGGGGCCCGATGAAGGAGGCTCCCCTCGATTGGCAACACGGCCCATCCTGATCGACAACGCGGACCCCCAAACGGGAAAGCGGGCCCCCCCCCCGATCGGCAACACAGGCCCCCCCATTGACAGAAAGTAATACAAACGAGCAACGCGAGTAAGAAAAGCAAGGGGAACTGTAATTTTGCAAGCGGTGCTGCTTGCCCAAAGCTTCCCTCTGACGCAGCTTCCTGTTTCTGCCTGGGCGCGTCAGAGGAAGCTTTGGGCAAGCAGCACCACTTGCAAAATTACAGTTCCCCTTGCCTTTCTTACCTGCATTGCTCATTTGTATTACTTTCTATCGATGGGGGGTGGGCCCACGTTGCCGATCGGGGGGGCCTGCGTTGCCGATCAGGGAGGGGCTGCGTTGCCGATCGATACTTGGGGGGGCGTCGCCGTTCAAAAATAAAAAAAATAGGAGTGAAAGGTGAGTGGTGAGATGGGCCTGGGGTGGAGGGAGAGAGAGAAGGGGGCAAGGCAGAGCAGGGCAGATGATAGATGTGGGGAGAAGGGAGGCCAAAGGGAGCAGGGCAGATGATGGATGTGGGGAGAAGGGAGACCGAAGGGAGCAGGGCAGATAATGGATGTGTGAAGAAAGGGGCAGGGCAGGACAGATGATGGAAGTGGGGAGAAGGGAGGCAGAAGGGAGCAGGGCAGATGATGGATGTGGGAAGAAAGGGGCAGGGCAGGACAGATGATGGAAGTGGGGAGAAGGGAGACAGTAGGGAGCAGGGCAGATGATGGATGTGGGAAGAAAGGGGCAGGGCAGGACAGATGATGGAAGTGGGGAGAAGGGAGACAGTAGGGAGCAGGGCAGATGATGGAAGTGGGGAGAACTTGTGCCCAGCCCTCACCTCCTAACCACTACTACTGCTTTCCCACATGCTGAATGGGGGGGAGTTGATAGAGTTAGTGAGATAGTGGAGGGGTGAAGGAAAGGGGTGGCAAGCTGTGAGTAGACACAGTGAAAAGAGGGAAACTGAGGGCTGAATAGTAAGCAAGAATTTAATTTAGACAGAGGCAGAAAATAGAGAAGAAAGACCAGAGAAGAAAAGGAAAGGGAAGAGAGAGGAGAGAGATGCCAAAGAACAGGGAAGGACACCGAGATATCACATCCGAGTGAAGGAAATGAGAAGAGAGATGCTAGAAACCACAGGGGGGGTGGGAAGGAAGGAGAGAGATGCCAGACTATGAGGGGAAAAGAGGGAAGGTGATGGATGCCAGACCAAGGGGGGGGGAGGGGGCAGGAGCAGAAATGGCAGAGGGAGGCAAACATTTTCTGGAAGTGGCAGACAGTGGATGGAAGGAAGAGAATGATGAGAAGATGAGGAAATCAGAAACCAGACAACAAAGGTAGAAAAAATTTTCTATTTGTTTTATTTATTTATTTTTGCACACCCAAATGCAAAATATAAATTGGTGGGCTTCCCAAAGCTGAAGATCTCTTCCTCTAGGAAGGAAGGGGGAGTTTTGTTCAGAGATGTTTGGAGGTTGCATAGAAGAAAAACTGTACACTGGCACTGATATGGTAATCTTTGTTTGTTTTGAATTTTAAAATAAAAGAAATAAAATGGAAATAAAGAAGTAAATACATGGGAGCGGGGTATGGTGGGGCGAGGTGGGGCATAGTGGGTAGGGCGGGGCAAGGGGAGATGGAAGGAGAGGAGAGAGATGCTAGGGCATGGGGGGAGGGAAAGAAAACTAAGGAGACAAATGCCAGACAGAGGGAAAGGAAGGAGAGGACGTGCCAGAGCATGGAGGGAGAGGGAAAGACAGGAGAGGAGAGAGATGCCAAGGAGGGGGAGGGAAGGAGATAGAGATGCCAGACCATGGGGTGGAGTGGGAAGGAAGGAAGGAAAGGAGAAGAGAGAGCTTACAGAGCATAGGGGAGGGGTGGAGACATAAAAATGGAGAGGGGTGAAGCTGAAATGAATCATGTACAAAGGAGAGAAGGGGCACAGGATATACAGTTTATTGAAGGGAAAGAGGGAAGATGCCGTATGGAAGAGAGAGAGGGTGGATACTGGATGGAAAGGGCAGAGAGGGTGGACAGTAGATGGAAGGGGTAGAGAGAGAGGGCAGAGGCTGGGTGAAAGGGGCAAAGAGAGAGGGCAGATGTTGCATAAAAGGGAGAGAGGACAAACGTTGCATAGAAAGAAGAGAGCAAAGAGATGATTAAAGCAGAAACGACAAAAGGTAGAAATAATTTTTTTTATTGCTTTTTGTAGAATCAAGTAGTATTGTAACTGTATTGATAAAAGTTTATAAATAGGAAATGGAAATAAGGCAATTTTTTGGGAGACTAAACCCCTTTCCTCAGGTCAGGTCAGGACAGAATACCATAACAGCAGTATACTGTATTGTCCTGAAGAAAGATTTGGCTTCTGAAAGTTAATTGAAAAATGGATTAGTCCAATAAAATGGTATTTTCTTATTTCTCATTATTTGTTTTATTTCTGTTTGTTAATTTGTAAAGTGGTAATTGTTTTTGAAGCGAATAGGAATATACCCTTACAGTTTTGTATTAATTTTTTCAAATTTACTACTACTACTACTATTTACGTCTACTGTCTCCATATTTTGCACAGTATTAGTGGACATGTGTCACTGTTTCTGTGGGGTTGCATTGTATGCAGAGTCTTGTATCTTAGAGTTTCATTTTTATATATTAGTACTTTTAGTTTGTGGTCCCGTATTTGCTTAGGGGTTATCTGACAGGAATAAATGTTGAGAAACATACAGTGCGCTTTGTTTAGTTTAATTTTGTGGTTAACCATTATGTGTTGTTAATAAGATTATATTGTTTGTATATATGAAAAGTGAATGGAAAAAATTGTATTACAATTAGTACTATTATGGGGTGTGGGCTGGGGTAGAGATTGGGTGGGGTCTGGGGCGGTGCTTTGAGGCCTCCCCCCAAACAAAAAAGCGTTCCGCTGCCTATGAACTGGGTGATGTAGCCAGACCCAGTATTTTTGTATGGGCCCACAGTTAACCTAGATGGGCCTTTCCACAACCTCCTCCCACGATATATGAAAAAAATACAGGTTTTTACCTCTTAGCCCACATCCGGAATTTCTCCTCCTCTCATCTCTGTGGCCTCCCAGCATTTGTCCTCCTATCTCCAAACTGTGTCCCTCCCTGGTGTCTTTACATAAGAACATAAGAACATAAGAAAAGCCTTCACCGGATCAGACCGAAGTCCATCCAGTCCGGTGATCCGCACACGCGGCGGCCCATTTAGGTACTCCTGATTGGAGACCCAGATATACCGTAGCCCTCAATATGATTTGCAAGAAGGTGTGCATCCAACTTGCGCTTGAATCCCAGAACAGTCATCTCTGTCACAACATCCTCCGGGAGAGCATTCCAAATTCCCACCACGCGCTGTGTGAAAAAGTACTTCCTGACATTCGTCCTGAACCTGCTGCCACTCAGTTTCAGTCTGTGACCTCTTGTCCGTGTCACCTCCGAAAAAGTTAGTAATGCTTCTTCTTGGTCTATTTTATCAAATCCCTTTATTAATTTAAAAGTCTCTATTAAATCCCCTCTCAGTGGCCCTGGCATCAGCAGAGATTCATTTTGCTGCCGACTCCCAGGCTTTCCTCTACTGTGTCCTGCCAGACACGAAACATGAAGTGACATCAGCAAGGGTGGGATGCAGCTGAGGGAAGCCTGGAGGGCCTGAGCTAGCAGCAAAAATTAATTATAAGGTATAACAGGGAGGGATGGGGTTCAGAGATAGAAGGGCAGATGCTGAGAGGCCACGGAGTTGAGAGGAGGAGAAAGCAGTATAGTGCCAATGCTGGGTCCCAATTGTACTCATAGCTACACCAGTGATTTAACAACCACACTCCAATACTAAAACAGTCAAAGCCATAATTCAGATTTATATAACAAGATAGAGCAAAGCAAAACCCAACCTTAATCCCCTTCCTGTATTCCATCTCTCCCCACACACCCTTCCTCCAGTGGGTAATCTCTGAGTTTTCATTAATATCAAAGATGCCAAGTTATTCAGTTCCAGGCTTGAGACCTTTTGGCCAGTTCAGGTTTTGAACTTACATCCTAAAGCAATTTAGCATTTGTAGAGCCTGGTTCTGTCAATTGAAATAAGTGCTGCAAGTCCATAAGATATCTAGGACTGTCCCAAAATTTCCAGCTTGAAACTAGGTTATTTACATCTCTGTAATATAGATTTCTTAACTGGATCCCCTTCAAGTGAAGATACTTAATTCACTGCATTTTTCAGAGCTACTGCTAGCACTTGACCCTTTTAAGTTTCATCTCTTGCAGCTGACCATATTTAATGCTGTTAGCTTGGCAGCTCTGACAATGCACAGTTTCAGAATTCCGGATTGGGTTTATGAAAAGTTTACTCATAGGCTGTCTGGGCAGTTTTCCAAGAAACTAGCTGAGTGTTAGAAAGTAGGCTTTGCAGAAAGGTGCCTCCTAACATTCAGAAACACATTGCCAGTATCTTTCTTGTCATGCCACTAAAGAGAGGGAAAAAAGGAGGGAAGTGGGAGAGATGGCGGGAGTCTGTTGGGTTTGGAGAGCTGCGACAAACACCAAAGCCCTCTCTGCTGCCACCTTCAGGCAGGAGCCTCTGGCACTGGGGATGGGGGTGGGGATAAACAGAAGTCTTCTTTACCTCTCTTTCTTCTGATTTTCCCTCCACACATGTGCCAGGCAGGTGTGGAGAAAGAAACTGTCAATAAATATTTACCAATTGTACTAATGCTTCTTCTGTAAGCTCTCACACAGGTACTGCTTCAATGATTCAGTTAGCTTTTTAGCTGATATGTGTTTTGGTGGGGAAAGGGGGAGGGTAGGAATGCTTTCCACCTGCCCAGAAAGCCTCAGGAGAGGGAAGGAATATTTGTCTGACAAAATGAAGTGTTTAAGCCCCAGCAGCAGAGTTGAAACCTGTTACAGACATCACCTAGCAGAGAAAATATCCTATCAATCCAGAAAAGTTTTAGTATTAAGCCTTCTTACTTCAGTACCTGAAATAATCTTGTTTGAAAATGAATATGAAGTTGGGTAGCATTGGTCTCGTGTAAAATCCTGAAGCAACTCCAGGGTTGACCCAATCATTAGACAACTTCCTAGGGCTGACCCAACCATTAGGTAGCCTCCTAGGGCAGCAGCTTCTTGAGGGCAGCAATAAGTAGCTGCAGTCAAAGCAAAACAATAAATCCTAACAGCCCGCACTAGTTTAAACAATCATTACCACATACTTTGAAATGGGATTGGATTGAGAACCTCTATTTTAAAGTGACACAAATGGAAAAGATCTCCTTAATTGGTACTGCAGCCCCTAGTGGAACAGGAAGAAAAAAAACATAAATTTAAAGTAGAGAAATTAGTTAGGGAATGCTGAGGGCTGCTCAGGGGGATAGGCCCATGCTGCCATGCACAGAGCCTGTGAGCTGTAGGGAGTACTGCTGCCCGATTCACCAATTCACTTCAGTGAATCGATTCACTTTTTAAAAAAAATTGGACTCTTCAATTTAGTGAGTCCTGAGTATCCTGACACATCCGAGTCTCCTAAAGCAGCAGAAGCGATGGCAGAGGCTGGCGGACAGAGACAGGCGGTGAACAGACTGCTCCTGGTCTGCCGCCCCCCCTGCTGAGATATTGATGACATCATTTATGATGTGGCAGAGGGAAGCCCTGACGGGCAGGCCATGAGCAGCCTATTTATTGTGCTGTCTCTGCCCGCTGGCCTATGCTACTGCTGCTGCTTTAGGAGGAATAAAATTTGAGGTCTTATGGTGGTGGTGGTGGTGGTGGTGGTTGATCGGGAAGTGCTGCACAGAGGAATAGGACGGATGGAAGGCTGCTGCAGAGGGGGATGGGAGGGAGGGAGGATGGAAAGCTGCTGCATCGAGGGATGGGAGGGATGGAAAGCTGATGCACAAGGGGATGGGACGCATGGAAAGCTGATGCACATGGGTTGAGAGAGCAGAAAGGAAGAATTGTTGGACATGGGGTGGAAGAGATGAAGGGAGAGATACAATAAAGAGGTAGAAAGGGGTGAGAGGGAAAAATCCTGCATATGGTGGAGGGGATGGAGACATGCATGTAGAAGAGAGAGGAAGAAAGCTGGACATAGGTTGGAGGGCAGGGAAAGATGGTGCATGGGGAGAGAGAAATAAATGTTGCACATGATAATGGAGGGTTGGGGAAGGGAGAGATGCTGCATGGAGAATAAAGAGGTTTGACCCAGGGCACAAGGCAGGGAGAGAAAGCGATGGTAGTCAGTGGTAGAGAATGACATGGTGGCTGTTACCCACAACTAGCCACGGATAACCCGCAGAAATGGTGGGAGAGAAAGTTATCATCACCATGGGTATGGGAACAAGGCCATTCACCGCCCCGTGGAGTGCCTTGCCCAGGGTCACAAGGAGCAGCACGGGGTTTGAGGCTGTAGCTCTAACCACGGTGCCACACTGTCCTCCTGAATGCCCTTGACCCATCCATGCCCCTCTCATGGCCATGCCCCTTTTGAGTTGCGTGCTAAAAGATTTGCATGCTAATCTTTATAGAATAGTGCTTATTAAGAAGCACGCACACATCCTAATTCGAGCCAATTAGCTGCAATATCTGGTTGTTAGCATCCAATTATTGCTAGGTAACAGTTTGCTACCCAATTAAGATAAATCAAAAGTATCTCAAATGTTGCCAAGGTACTTAAAAGAGTACTTAAAAGCTTATCAAAGAGTTGAGTTAAAGACTCAACTCTTTGATAGGCTGGTATCTTAAAGTATTCTGCTTCATTTTTTCAATCAAGTTCCTTATATTCAACTTGATGTATTTTATCTGTTCTATGTTTTACTTCTTTCCCTGCCATGCCGGAATTTTCTGCATTATATTGTAAAAGCTTTCTGTCTTTATCTGTTTTTAAGTCCATTATTCTAATTTGTATTTTATCTGTATCCCATGTATTAGCTCACCTTGTGAACTGCCTAGAACGTTTTCGGTATGGTGGTATATAAGAATAAAATTATTATTATTATTAATAATAAAAGATACTAAACAGGAGCAACTATAGCCTATGGGTCTGAACAGAGAGCCAACTGTAACACACTTATTCATATAACAGTGAGACAACAAAATTAAATATAAATAGAGAATAAGATGTGCCCTCAGTGTGATGGAATGAGGAGCGTGCAAATGTAACCACACCAGCGCTTAACCACAAGAGCTGAATAAGAAGGAGATGCAACTCACTTCCTGCCACACACCATCATAGGGCACGTCAGTGTGCATAAATCAGTGACAATAGTAAATATTTCCAAATCAATTTGTTGAAAAAATAAGTGGGGTTACTTCATTGAAACAGTGTGGCACTCTGCAAGGACCATACCTCCTCAGCGTATGAATGAAAAAAATAGCACTTAGCTTTATGTCTTCACACAGTTTAGCGTGACATGAAATGAGGCTTCGTTCATTCTAGTAAACCTTGATGGAAGGTTCGACCAGGCTTGGTTTCAGGGACTTGATGCACCCCTTCCTCAGGAACCCGTTGCTAAACAAGTAAGCTGGTAAAGAACGCTGCAAAAGTTGAAGCAGGCGTTCAAATGCGATGAAAGCTGGCAAAGATATGCATGTAACTTGGGCACACACCCAAATTTGGGCATGCAATTTTGGGTGCCATATATAGAATACGGGGGATATTGGGTGTAGCAGAATGCTGTCATCTTTTTCTCTGATATTTTTTCTAGTGATGTTCATCCCTGTTGAGAAGTCAAATGTGTCTCTTGCAGGGTAGGATTAATTCGTCGAGGGCCCTGCCCCGCTCCACCATGCGCCCAGACGGAAACAGGAAGCTGCGTCAGAGGGAAGCTTTGGGCAAGCAGCACCGTTTGCACAATTACAGTTCCCGTTGCCTTTCTTACCCGCGTTGCTTACTTGCCTTACTTTCCATCGATGGGGGGTGGGGGCCACGTTGCCGATCAGGGTGGGGCCCGCATTGCCAATCAGGGGGGCCCACGTTGCCAATCGATGCTGGAGGGGCCCATCGCCATTTGGAAAAAACAATGTTGATGCCCCCTGTCCATTTCGACCCTAGGCACGTGCCTACTTTGCCTATTGGTTAATCCTGCCCTGGTCTCTTGTTTTCCTCATACCACTCCTTCAGAAAATGTTTAAGATGGTAAAAATGTAAGCAGAATTTCAGCCCATGCAGTGACCAGCTTAATCCAAATATTCAGTGCTGCTCTGCATATGTATTACACTCAATGAAACGAACAGGATCCGTTTCTTGGTCCCGAAATTGTCCTGCAAAACATTCTATCATCTATTACAGACGTCTGGAGGCAATTTCCTTAGGTAAGAAGGATTCACAGAAGGCCCAAAGAAATTACCTGTTTTATTTCCAGAATACATTCAGTTATATATCCTTTCACATGGGTCAGTGGTAACCATCACAGGAAAAGGGGATGGACAAGAGAGGGGAGGGGGTGCGTGAGCAGGATATATACTTCATTGTTTAAATCTTAAAGGTGTTAAGAGCTGTGGGGGGTTGAGCCTTCATGTCTCAGACAACTAACCTAGTTAACATAAATTAAATGACCTCTTCCCAAACCATTAAGAGAGTAAACAGAACATTTTGCATTTGATTACTTCCAGCATAGACAGAGACAGAAAACTTATCCTTTCCTTTCAATCCCCTCTTATGTCATGAAAATGACGTCATAAATGCACAGCATGAGTGTGGAGGGAGAGATATTCTAGATATGTCTCTTGAGGAGGGGTTTTAGGGGCTGCAATATGAGTCAAACAGCGCAGGAACAGTCTAAAATTACATAAGCAACAAGAGTGCAGATAATAATAAAGATTATAACAATAAGAAGGTCTTTCACCCACCCCTGCATCCAAATAAAATACAGATCCCAAGGATTAGATAAACCAGAATTACGTTTAAGTTCAGCAGAAAGGTCTTCTAATTTTTTAATGGCCATAGTAACTTTTCCTGTAGGACCTGTATTGTCAGGAATAAAGGTACAACAGGATAAAGTACTGGGGAGAATTTTACAAACACCCCCCTTCTCAGCAAGGATCATATCAAGGGCCATGCGATTTTGAAAAGCCATCTGAGAAGTGGGGCCTAACTGATCAGCAATACCTTGCAAGGCATCTCTAGAGTAATTCACAAAGCGTTGCTGATTATAATAAATGTAATCAATCCAATCAACATTTTTATTGATAGTAATAAGGGGAATAAGGGACTCAAACCCAGCCTTAACCTGGTCTCGGGCCTTGAATTCATCTGGGACCCCTATCTCATCTATGTATAGCTAAAGTGCACTGGCCTATCTACTGGCTGAGTAGTTTAACACGGAGCCGGAGGTCTCCACAGAGCCAGTAAATATCACCTAAAGCAAAATCTAATGCGGCAACAGTGAAGCATACCTATAATTTCCAAAAAAGAATACTAGGCTGTAGTTAAATTTCCAGTATGCCTCGGACAATAGTTTCTGATTAATACATTAACACATTTTAGCTAATCATGATTTAATCAGGACTACTTGAAACCGTCTTCCTGCCCTCAGGGTCTATCTGCATCCCCATGCCAGAGTCAGATTGATACAATTTCCCATAGGCCTTTGGTGACACCAGCTATGCCAACCGAAAATGCTGAACGCCTGCAACGGCTATGCTGACACCTTCCATATTCTTTGAAATGAAAGCAAACTTGTGGTACCCTTAGCCAGCTTGCCTCGCTTATGCCTTGCCAATCTCTAACAGTATATCATAGCTGTCCTCCAAGCTATGAAGATGAACAGTTCCCATTATGAGTTCAAACCTCTGTCTTAGGTTGCATAGGTCATATCTATATCTTACCCATCGTTGAGCGAATGAACGGTGCATAAGAGGTGCAGGAAACTTTCTCAGGAGGCCCAGGCAAAAAGGTACAAGGATGTCATAAGAGAGTATGTAAGTATGGGATATGGGATAATATTATCTCTGATCCTGGTAATGGTAATGCAATAGGCCATGCCAAATTAAAACCAAATTAGAACCAAATTAGCAAGTTGTCAGAGAAGATACTGGAAATTCATGTATAACTGCCTTACAAGCTAAAAGGAACCTTGTGAGAAAAGAAATGTACACGTGTTTCACTCTACAGCAAAGGAGAATCATAACAATACATAGCAAAATTTGTAGAATGGTTAAGATAGGATGAATTAAAACATTAAATACATGGTTTGCAGTGGGCGAATACCCAAAGAAAAGTTCCCAAACTGAGACATGAGCGTCTCGTAGCAAATTTTCTATAGTTTGTGCAATCTGTCCATTTTCAAAAGTGATAGTATGATTCACTTCTTTGGAGGTTTTCTTAAGTTGTTCAATGTAAGTATGGAGTTCAGTAAAGTTCAGCAGCTTTTGGAATGTCTCATTCCCCATTCCAAGAGTAGTGGATGTACAGCTTATGAAATAAAGCCTGAAATGTCCATAGAATAGGTTAAATAGGAGGAATTGTACAGCAAAGCGTTCTTAGGAAGGTGGCTATCTCCGATGAACAGGAAACATTGTGTACAGCATGTGTGGAAAAGTCTTTGCAGTCAGGGTGCAGGAAGATGAATTAGTCCAGCAGGAACCGGCAGTCTCTTTAAACTGGTGAGATGGGATGAAATGATGTTTGCACAGGATCTTTCAGTCACTGCAAATTAGTGGTATTCACCCTTGAGATGGAATGATGTTTGTGCATACAGGGAGGGGATTTGAAAAGAGTCCCGATATCATTCAGCAGCTGTACTCCAGTGTGATCCAAATAAGAGATAGAAAATGGAGGAGAAACCATGTTGCCTGTACTGAATGTAGAGAGAGAGAGAGAGAGAGAGAGAGAGAGAGAGAGAGAGAGAGAGAGAGAGACCAGGTTGCCTGTACTGAATGTGGCAACATGTGACAATATTAATACATTTACTTGTTATAGTTATGGCAAAAGAGAGACAATATTCAAGTACTTAAGGTTCTTAATCAGACATTCCAAAAAGATATGTTTTTGTGTGCCGCATATAATTATTATGGCAATTCAGAGAGACCATAATTCTGTACTGAATGTATTAAAAAAATTATGTCAGAAATGTGTACTGAATGGTTCATATCTAGTGAGCACCATAGAATAAACACTGTATAGATATAGAATAAAACCTTTTCTTAAAAATATAACCCCTAACTAAGCTACATTTAGCATATGCAAATTATAGGGAAAAAGAACATTGCGCATTTGGGCTAGTAAAAAGTGGGAAAAGAGCTAGCTCTAGAAATGGCCAATATTATATATCCTGGGGTACCCCTCAAACCAAAACAAGTAGACAAAACACAGACCACATGGCACAGACAAGACACAAAACACATAGCTCTAGGCTTCAAACTATTCTTCCATCGGTCAAGTGTTCAGAGCTGAACTTATCTCTGGAAATAAACACATTGTTATAGAAAAACAAAACAGAGATGAACACATGAGTAAAGTATATGGACAAATAATGCATAGCATAACCATCTCATATTTAGAAAAGCTAATGTCTCTTTGGATCGTCTTTATCTCTGCAGTGACAAAGAGGATCCCTGGAAAACACCAGAAATATCCTAGTGCCAAAACTGGGATGGGCTTGCATATATCCGAACCGCTGCTAAGAAAAAGAAAAGAAAAACACATTTTAATTTTGCAACATCCTAATTTCAGCTAAAACAATAGGAAGGAATTTTTTTCCAAATCACAAATGTGCCAGCTGTGGCTTTCCAGATTTTATCTTTAATAGTCCTGATCCTGTTCATGCGTTCGACAATACCGGAACTCTGTGGGTGATATGGGAGATGAAATTTCCACTCAATGCGGAATGCGATAGCTAAATCTTTGCATAATCTGGCAGTGAAAGCAGGACCATTATCTGAGTTGATGTGTGTGGGACATCCCTACCTAGGGATGATTTCGCGAAGTAAAATGTTCACCATAGTCTGAGCAGTTTCATTTGTAGTGGGAAAAAACTTCAGGTTATCGGGAGAACATGTCAACAATAACAAGGGCAGCTGGTATACAGGGTTTCCCCTCTTTGCACCAAAGTCCGTCCAAAGGGCGGCTTTGGGCACCGGCCAGATGGGCATTGATTAAGCCAGTGACCAGGGTCTCCGCAATTAAAACATCCAGTACTTCTAGATGGATTATTACCATCTCAATCGGAAACAGGGGCCCACCCCCTACGAAACCCATGACCCCCTCTTCCGCGAGGAGCGGACAGGCGCGGTCCCCAGGTAGGTAGCTGGCCCTAATAATGCAGGATTTCCCGAGGCTTAGAGATCTCAAAGCGTAGGAGAGTGTTGCGTAGTGGTTAGCGCTACAGCCTAAGGAACCTGAGGCTTGGGGGTTCAAACCCCGCACTGCTCCTTTTTTCAATCTGAAATTATGCACGAGAACTAGTGGGCCATTCTGAAATCGTTTGTTTGACCAGAATCTGCAAAGGAGAACGGAGGTTAGAAAGGAAAGTCTGAAGTAGGGAATCCATATTTGCATGGGCACTAAGTCCTGCCTCTTGGGTCCAGGTTTCATTAAACCTCTTCCACATCTATCAAGCTCTGTCTGCAATCCTAATCGAATCACATTGGATTCCTGTTACTCATTGCATTACCTTTAAAATCCTACTTTTAGTTTTTAAAACACTGTCTTTGAACGAACCCCAATTCATTAATAACTATTTATTCCCCATAGTATATCACATTATTTAAGATCCATTAATCAAAAACTCTTAACAATTCCATCACTGAAAGTTATCGGAACTCGTCATCATGATATCTTCTCTGTAATGGCCCCACAATTATGGAACACCTTACCTCAGCATTTAAGAGAAGAAAATGACCTAAACCATTGTAAAGGCAATCTGAAGAGCTTCCTTTTTAAAGACGCCTTTAATTTATTTATTCCCTATTCCTATTGTTTTCACCATTCATGTCTTCTTTTGTGCTTTATTAATACAATTGTAGTTCTGCCCTTTTTTCCTTATGTATCTGTTAGTTTGTATGTCAATATGTCAAACTCATGTAATTTATTATAAATAAGCTTATGTATACACCTTGTTTTTTTATTTGTAAATCGCTTAGCAAATTAAATTAAGCTATTCAATAAGTTAAAAATAAACTTGAAACTTTAATCTCACAAATTTCTATATTTTTCTTGCTCTATCTGTAAAACTAATTATCCCAGGACAAGCAGGCATGATATTCTCACATGTGGGTGACACCTGTTACGGTAAGTAACTGTGCTTTCTGGCCCCTGTATTAATTAAAGTTATTTATCCTGACCCTCTTTAAGACACATTGGCACCATGCATACTAATATCTTTTCTGTGACGGCCCCTATCGTCTGGAACTCAGCACCAAACTATATAAGAGAAAGTTCATCACTTGATAAATTTAAAACTAGCTTGAAGGCCTTTCTTTTTAAAGACGCATTTGAAGTAGAATAGTCCTTTTAAGGACTGTAATGGGACTTTGCTCCTTGCTTTTCTTATTCATTTTAATCTTTTCTACAAAGTGCTAGATTATTTATTTATTTATTTATTTTTTGTTTCCTCCCTTTTGTTTTGATCCTTCTCTCTTTCTTTTTCATTATAATTAGTTTTGTTTTTTAAATATATGCCTTTCTAACTGTCTGTTTTAACAATTACACAAATGTATTTCTACCCTTTTTCATTTTGTTTCAGTAAGTTCCCCAAACAAACCTGAAACCTACTTACAGGGAGCTCTTCTACGTTTAAAAGTTTTAGAAACCATATTCGTTCTGTCCACTGAATATACAATAACATTTTATAACATTTCCAATATTCTTTTATCATTCTTTAAAACTTATTTCAGACAATTTATCTATGTATCAAACAAGCTGCTGAAAAGTTCTCAGCCGGCCTACAAACAGTGCTGAAAACTAGTCAGCCTGCTTGTCACTACAACAAAGGAGAAAGACTGCCACAGAATCAGAATCAGATCTCCGACTCCAACTCAACCACTTCACCCATACCACACATCCACAACCTGGTTCACTCACATTCAATTCATATTAAGCCCTACAGGGTTTACCACTTTCACCTATTCTATTCAACATTTACATATCCTCTCTAGGACACCCACTGCAAAAACCAAACCTGATCTATTACATATATGCAGACGACATCTCCATCCTAATCCCAGTGAATAGCATAACAAATGAAACCTCAAAATACATTACTCATATAATGACCGAAATAGAACATTGGACAAGCAACTTCAAACTGAAACTTAACACAGAAAAAAACAAAAATCTTCCTTGCAAGCCCAACGGATAAAATTGCCAATTCAATGCTACATATAAAAGACCATGATTACCTAATTACCAACACAATAAAAATATTGGGAGTCACATTGGACACACACACCTCACTATGATTGAACACACGAATATAGTGGCAACAAAATGTTTCACGATGTTATGGAGATTAAAGACCATCAAAAAATACTTCGACCCACTATCGTTTAGATTACTAATGCAGTCACTAGTGCTTTCTACCCTGGACTATTGTAATATCGTTTATTTGGGTTTCATTCAGAACTCAGCTGTCCACTTGATATATGGATTAAAAAAGAATGACCATGTCATCTCCCATCACAAACCACTGCACTGGCTGTCAGTCGAGGCAAGAATATTATTCAAGTTCTCCTGCATATGTTTCAAGCTAGTTTGGGGACCAGCACCTACATATCTACAAACCCATTTCGCACTCCACAACCCAACAAGACAAACCAGAAACAGCTATCTTTTTTGCATACCCAAGCATAACCAATTGTAAATACAAAACCTTTCTGGACAGAACCTTCATGCTCCAAGCAAATAAACAACAACATTGGCTAGACAGTCACATTAATAAAACAGAACTGACCTACAATGCCTTTAGAAAACTCATAAAAACTACCCTATTTGACAGATACATCACCTAAACAGAACCTCACCAAGTACTCTTTCTTTTCACAATGCTCTCTGAAATCCTAATTCTTGCTGTTTCTGAATCTCTAAACAAACTGTACATTGTAATTTTTTCCCTTTTTTCAGGAAAGCTGCAATTTTTCTTTACAGGTCCGCTCCGAAATTCTTAGCAAACATTATATTTTGTAATTTTGATTCCTAATAGTCTCTGTACTCTGTACTCCCTCCACATATTGTAAATCGCTGAATGTTCAGATCTCTTAAATGTAAACTGCCTAGAAGTCGCAAGATTGTGGCGGTATAGAAGAATAAAGTTATTACCATTATTATTATTATTACTGAAGCGAACAAAGTCTCATCTGTCTAGGAGGTGAAGAATCCTAAGTGCCTTTATGACCCATTAGAAAAACAATATCACAATGCAGGAATTTTTTCAATAAAAAAACAATATAACAATGCAGAAATTTTCGCTTACCTTACCTTATAAGCGAGGTACATTAATAATATACAATATAATCTTATACTCTATAAAATCTTATCTAAGCGATAGAAGAGAAAAGCGCATGCAAAGAATGGCACAGATGACAGAATGCGCAGACGTTTCTATAAATCCACAATAGAGACTTTCCAAAAGTCTTCACTTAATTTCATTCTTCCCGAAAGAATGGCAGCTGCTTATTTTCGCGGTGGGAATTTACCGAAAACTCCACATTAATATTTGTCCTTGCCAAAAGGACAGTAACCGTGGCGGGTTTACCAAAAACCCTACAATTTAAATAAAGGGTTGGAACATGATGCCAATACCTGTGAGTATTAAAGAACAGAATTCAAAATTCAGAAATACTCACAAAATATTGGTAATGTCAAGTCCATCCCGGACGTAGCCCCCAAATTGAAATGAACAGGATCCGTTTCTTGGTCCCGAAATTGTCCTGCAAAACATTCTATCATCTATTACAGACGTCTGGAGGCAATTTCCTTAGGTAAGAAGGATTCACAGAAGGCCCAAAGAAATTACCTGTTTTATTTCCAGAATACATTCAGTTATATATCCTTTCACATGAGTCAGTGGTAACCATCACAGGAAAAGGGGGATGGACAAGAGAGGGGAGGGGGTGCATGAGCAGGATATGTACTTCATTGTTTAAATCTTAAAGGTGTTAAGAGCTGTGGGGGGTTGAGCCTTCATGTCTCAGACAACTAACCTAGTTAACATAAATTAAATGACCTCTTCCCAAACCATTAAGAGAGTAAACAGAACATTTTGCATTTGATTACTTCCAGCATAGACAGAGACAGAAAACTTATCCTTTCCTTTCACTCAACTTTAAGCATATATACCGCATCTTCTCTATAAATATAGAGCTTGACACAGTTTACAAAAGTTAAAAGGGAAGTACAATGGGAGTTGGTGGTAGGGGGAAGCAGAAATTTACATTTTTGAAAATAGCCAAGTTTTCAGGTGGCAATAACAGCAACATCAAAAACAAGTTTGAAGGTCACTCTTGGAGAAGACCTAGATCTCAACCTTCCGAGGCTTTGAAATGTGTAATAAAATGCAAATTGGATAAACAAGCTTCCTGCCAGAGGCCCAGTGAGTGGCATACAATCTGCAGTCACAGACAGGTTTTGTTCACATTCTTGACACCATTGAATGAATTCTGACCTAGACCCCTGAAGAAGGCTTTTGCTGAAACACAGACAGTGTAGGGTCCGTATTACATCATCTGTCAGTTATTCATAAAGTGGAGATCATTTTATTTTATATGCATTTTTATTTTTCATTTTTATTATATTTTGTGACCAATCCATCGCTTGCGCAGGCATAGTTCCAAGAAGAAGCAGCATTAAGAACTTGCGTTCCGTTACCAAGAGAGCTGACCAGGTCAGTAGCAGTAGTCAGGAGTCAGCTGGCTACTCTACAGACACAGAGACTGAGCAGGACAGAGACTGGTCACTCAGCCATACTCAAGAAAATACATTTCAGAACAGATTTAAGGCTAAACCAATGAGATGTACTGCTTGCACTTTAAGGCAGCCCCATGAAAGGCAGTATAAGGAAAGCCAGGCTCAAGTTAGAAGAGCTGGACCCCCTTCCCCCGCTCCAGGGCAGTGGGCAGGGCTACCCCAGGCTTAAAATGCAAGGCTTAGAAAAGAGAGGAGGTGGAAGATGTAACCAGAAGGGTGCAGGGAGCAGCCTAGGAAGCAGAACAGAGAAGGCTGGAGCATTGCCCTTCTCCCGAGCCTTGGCTTGGTCATGAGATTGAAATGACTGAGGAAGGATTGGCAGTGTCACAAACCTCCAGGGACCATTCAAACTGGGAAGCTATGGACACTACCTGTGAACCTGAGGAACCAAGGTTTTGTCCTCAATTCATGGAGGTGGGTCCCTAATGAACAAAGTAGAAGTGTGTTTAAGTTCTGCAATAGTATAGTTTTTGCCTGTGGTTTTTTTCACTTGTGCTGGGAAGCAAACTTCTGTAGGAGGAACCAGAGACTATTTATGGAAAGTTTTTCTTTTCTCTCTCATAAGCAAAGACTGTATAAAAAAAGTGAAAAAACCAGGAGAAAAATGCAGCAGAATTAAGAAGGGTTTTCTGCTTAAGTATTTTTGTTTTGTTCCTATTGCCTTTTATTGGCTGAAAGGTTTTGGTTTTCAAAGGGTTCCCCTCCCCCCTCCCCCCCACCCCCCTACTCCTCCATTTTACTGCTAAGCTGGATAGTCATTGTAGCCAAGTGGGAACTATTTTGCTCTGATAATTTGAGAAAAAGTTTGAAGGAATAAAGCCAGAACAAGAGGCTTATTTTTGTTTCATACTTGAAAGTTAATGTGAAACTTTGTCTCTCCTTTTACCTGAGCCAGACCTCATTGATCCTTGTTCCAAGAAGGAAAAGGTCTGATTCCTGTTGGAAGATACTTACCTGAAAGCAACTATCATTGTGCCTAATTACATCACAGCTTCCATCTACCACACAAGTAGCCTCAAGCAACCAAACTACAGTGGTGAAACACAGTATTTGTTATTTTTCTGCTTGTATTTCAATAATGCTTTAATGTCTGTAAAGAATTGTAAGTCTTTAAAAGTATCAACCTAACAGAAAAATCCAAGTTGGAAAGTATTTTGTTTTGATGCAAACTATTATCTGTTTTTTTCTTTAATGTTCGCTAATTACCAGCTAAGCCATTCTGACCGGTGTCCAGTAAAAGGGCTAAAATAAGTTATTATTTTTGCACTACCTCTTTTGTGTACTGGTGTATTCTAGAGCAGCCAGTACACTTGAAGGCCCTAGGCAAGTATCATGCCAACAGGGTTACCTCATTTCCAGGGGTACACGCCAGGGTCTGAGTATGGACCCCACCAGGGCCATCTGCTGTCCTGACCAGAAGTGTAGTGGGTGACAAGTTTACTTGTATTAATAAATGCCATGTCAAGGTCATTGCATTCTACAGTTTTTTCTTTTTGTGTCTGGAATCCATCTAGAAGCTGAATATTGCTACTAAATGAAATATGCTTAAGCCTGTCCTTGCTCCGTCCTCTCTTTACCATTTTCTTATACCAATAGGATTGGGTCATTCATACAATCTCTCTAAATTCACAAAAACTTACATATAACTGGCTTTGAATATCAGTCCTTTAACATTTACAGCTTAAGACTACCATAGGCATCCAAATGGGGGATGTCACAGGGGCCATGATCTCCCTCGAAATTGGTGCTCTCTCTCCAGCTTCTGACTCCCTCCACCTACCTTCCGTGGTTGCTGTAGTTTTCAATCTTTGGGCAGCTGCCGCGCAACATTGAGCAAGCCTGCCCTGGAACCCTTCATTCTGCAGTGTCCCACCTACATGGGAACAGGAAGTCACTGCAGAATGAAGTCTTCTGGGGCAGGCCTGCTCATTGACTCTGTGCGGTGGCTGCCTGAAGATTTAAAATTAGAGCGACTGTGGAAAGTAGGTGGGGGAATCAGGAGCTAGAGAGAGGGGTCATACCGCAGGATCCTGCTGGGGCTAGGGTGGAGCCCTTGGGGGCTGCCCCCAAACAAAAGAGAATTCCACTGCCTATGAAGACTACAGTAATTTAGGAGTCAAGCTGTACCTCTTTGAGTTATGGCTTGATGAGTTAAATTGTTCATACTCTCCAGAGTTGGGATTCTGAATCCTGTCCTGGGGCCCAGGGCAGAAATCAAGGAAGGCTCCCCCCCAATTCCTTTTCTTCCTGCCCCTCCCCTGATTTCCCCACCCACCAAATGCTCTCCCATCCAGCATCTTTCCCTTCTTCCTCCCTCCCCACCCCCCTCCCATCCAGCAAACATCCCTTAATTTTAAAATCAGCTGCTCCATGGGGTCCCATGGGCTGGGATGTCCTTCCTTTCTCCCCATCCAGTTCCAAAGCCTGTCTCACCTGTAAAAATTTATCTCATAGCTATTCACTGTGGATATCTTGAAAACCAGACTGGCTTGGTGTGCCCCGAGGACTGAGTTGAGAACCCCTGCTGTAGAGATAGGGTTACCATATTTGTGAAGACAAAAAAAAGAGGACACGTGACCCTACCCATACTTCACCCACAACCCCTTCTATACTCCACTCATTTTCTTGATTCCCCCTTCCAATCCTCTGTACCCTTTTAATGTTTCTCTCTCTCTCTTCCTCCAATCCCACAGGTGCTTCTCTCTCTCTCTCTCTTTCTCTCCTTCCAATCCCCCTCCCCTGTGAGTGCTTCTTTCTTTCTCTCTCTCTCCTTCCAACCTCCTCTCCTGCTGTTTCTGTCTCTCCTCTCCCATCCAGCACTACCTTACTCCATACTAGCTTCTCCAGCACTCTCTCCTTTCCATGCTGTTTCTCCAGCCCCCTCCCTTTCTCTCTTCATGCTGTTTCTCCATACCTCCCTCCCTCCATGCTATTTCTGCAGCCTCACCCCTCCCCTCTCTCCTCAGATACTGCTTAACCTCACCTCTCTAGCTCCCAACTCTCCCACCTACCTCCTCCCCAGGCTCAACCTCTGCAACTGAATTTTCAGGCAGCCAGCAGCAGCAGCAACAAGGAAAGCCTGCTACTGCCGTCCTGCTCCAGAAGCTGCTTCTCTGAAGTGACTTCCTGTTCCTGCATAGGCTGGACTTGCAGAGAGGCGGCTTCCAGGGCAGGCCAGAGGCAGCAGGCTTACCTCGTTGCTGCTGCTACTGGCTGCCCGAAGATTCAATTACAGTGGCTGTGTATGGGGAGGAGGTAGGTGGGGGAGTTGGGAGAGCCGGTTAAAACCCCAGATAGACTCCCCCATTAAAAAAAAAATGTTTGGTTACTGAGACAGTCCTTGAAAAAGAGGACATGTCTGGGTTTTCCTGGATGTCTGGTTATCCTATGTAGAGACAGTTATAGCTCTTGAACTGAGAAAGTTCTAGATTGGGCTCTTGGAGGTTAATTCTATAGGATGGCCTAGGGTTGCCACCTCAGCTCACTTAACCAGTTTAATCCAGTCCTGGTGTTATCCTAATGTGTGAATGGAGTTCTAATTCTGAATTTCTGAGGGAACTCAATATATGCAATAGGGTAAAACCATGATTGGATCAACCTGTATGCATGACCTGGGATGAAGTGTGAACCAGAGAAGAGACTGAGGAAAAATGTACTTGTAAGTAGAAAATAGTGTCATGGGATTTGAATGCCTGATCAGGTCTCTTCCTGCTATAATCTACCAGCTTGATTATCCGAGAGAGCCCATTGAGACAAGATAGCATGTGTGCAGGAGCAGAGAAAGGAGAAAATCTGGCATCTAATTGACCTGCTAGAGACAGAGGAGAGGCTGTCCCATAATCCTCTCTAATTAACCCTAGTTAATTATCCTCCTAAAAGGTGCTTTGCAGAAAGAGAAAAATTCCCTCTGAATGCATGCTTCTTGCACATATTTTGCACGAAGCAGTACTTTATGACTCAAAACACTATACTGGGTAAGTAGATGGGCCATGTCGGCCACTTACAATATTTGGACATAGGTAGTTTATATCTAAATGGCTCCCACGGAGCCTCTCTTATGCCGTTCGAGAGAGAGCTTTCTCTGTTTCCAGAAGATGGAAGTGTGGATCTGGGAACATTTTATATTCTAAGTGAAGTGAGGGTCTTGCCCTTTTTGACTTAAAGGATGAGATAACCACCACAGAAGTAGTTGGTGGCAGGTGGGACACAAGGACTGTTAACTTCAGCCATGTACCTCATGTGATGTGAGAGCTGATATGCAAACATGTGCCAGCTACAGCTCTGAACTCATATTATTTGCAGGCCTTGTGCCAGGGTATTAGGTGCCCGAGCGACCCTTCAGTCTTGCGTCCCCTCAAGTAACTCCTAGTTCTCCTTGATCTGATAACTGAATTCAATGGTGATATAGAATGATCACTCCAATGTCACCCTTCTGAGAATTAACCTGTAAAAACACAGCACTGGAGAGCATGCTTTCATATTTTAAACTTTTTCCCTATCTGTGAATCTATAGAGACACATACATATTTGAAAATTGTTTATATTCCTATTAAGCTTAACCTTTTCCTATCATGTGTCCCGGATGACGGGACATTCCAAAAATAGTCATTGCCATCGTATGTCCCATAGCATGGGACATACAATACAATTTCTACCTATCATTTGTCCCATCTATTGGGCCATTGTGTTTACAATAGCCATAAATGATAACAGTGAATAATACAAAACTTTGCTAAAATAATTATGATTGGAACCAGCGTAACGTAAAATTTATTACGATAGGAAAAGGTTAAGTATGCTCTGCTGTTTCTTTGACTTTGGCTTTCAGAAACTGCATTTTTGGTTTTTGTCTGCAGCTGCTCTTTATTGCCTCCTTCCCCTTCCAAGCTGCCACCCTAGGTGCCTGCCTTGTTTGCCTCATGGTTAAGCATGCCCTGATTATTTGCAATGTAAGTTACCACTAGTGTTCATGGTAGTGGTTAAGAAAATTAATATGACTACAATGCTTATGTTCTAGATCAATGTTTCTCAACATGCAGTACGCAGACCCTTGGGGGTACACGGGCCATCTGTTGTGGGTACGTGGCTTGGCCACCGCTAGGGATCCATCCCTGCCTCCCTGTCTTCCTGCCCACTGCACCACTCCCACCCCCGAAGCCGACCCTGCCACCTCAACAGAGCTGATACGCTCCAGCACCCCCTCCCCCAGCAGCAACTCCTCGCAGGGACAGCACGCAGCACGTACAGCAACTCACACACTGCATGCAGCCGGCCCACAAGCCTCTCCCCCCGACGTCAATTCTGACATTGGAGAGAAGGTTCCGGGCCAGCCATTCGCCTTATGGCGCCAGTCCATAACACTGGCCATCAGGTCATCCAGACACTTGCTAAATAGCATCTGCCCATGAAAGGGAAGTCTGCTTAGTGTGGCTTTAGAGGTTGAATCTCCTGCCCACTGTCTGATCCAGAGCATCCGCCGGGCAGAGATAGCATGGACTGACACCTTGCCCATGACTCTGATGATGTCATACAGACTGTCCACTATATAATCCACCCCAACTAGGAGCATTTGTGGGTCTTCATCTTCCTCCGAGGCCGGACCTCAAGACAGACGGGTGTGGCAAACATGTGCTACAAAGGAAACCGCGGCTGCCGCCTTAATCCCTAGGGCTAAAGCTGCAAATTGTCTCTTGAGAACCACGTCCACTTTATGGTCCTGAATATCCTTTAACATCAAACCTCCTTCACTAGGCAGGGTTGTTTTTTGTAATTTAAGTCTTCTACTCATTTTATAAAGTGTACCCATCTCACAGCAAATCATTCAACTACCAAATAGCAAAAGTGTGCAACTTGCTCCCCATCAAAATTCACAAAAAATCGAAAAACAAGGCTTTTAAAGAAATCCCTATAAGGGGTCCAAAGAGACCTGCAATTTCCTGTCGGTGGGATATGGCAGAAGGAAGACCCAGGGCTGGCTGAAAGCAGGCTACTGCGAATGCTGTTGATACCAGCATGCAAGGTAATGTGGGGAAAGAGGGAGGGAGGGAGATAAAACAGATAGCAATGCCAGACGAGGGGCTAGAAAGGGAAGGGGAGAAAGTTTAAGTCCTGGGGGCATCGAAGTTAGCTCAGGGTGCCATAACCTTTTGAGCTGGCTCTGCAAAGCTCATTCATTTCTTATGGGCTTTCTTGCATTTGCCATGCCAGGAACCACTACTGCTGCTTTGTAAGTTTGTACCTGAACAATGGAAACTTAAGATCAAAAGGAATAGCAGCAGAACTTGAACCGGGCTTCCCTGATCTCAGCCTGCTGTTCTAATCATTAGGCTATTCCTCCCCTCCTACTATTTGGAGCAGTAAATATTAAATAACTGTTCCCTATTAATATGTTCCACACCACTCCTGATTTTATAGACTCCTTTAACAATGGTTTTCAACTTTTTTATGTCATAGCACACCTAGTACTGGGTTCACTTTATCATGGCGCACCATCAGCTTCCCACTCCACCTCCTCTGGCATCATCACCTTCCCTTAGCTTGTTCACAGGTGAGCTGATTGATCTTCTTTATCATTTTGGCTTTCCTTCTCTTCTACCACTTTCTCTGGCAACAAATTCCACATTTTCTATTTAGATATTTGATTCCTTCTTCTCCATCTCAGGTTTTGTAATCCCCATAGCAGAACCTATTCAGAGCTGATAAGGGGGCACAAGATAGCATGGTAGAGTTTAAAAAGGGGTGGGACAAGTTCATAAGAACATAAGAGTTGCCATACTGGGACAGAGCAATGGTCCATCAAGCCCAGTATCTTGTTTCCAACAGTGGACAATCCAGGTATCAAGCACCTGGCAAGATCCCAAAGTTCCCATAACAAAAGTCCATAAGCCATTATTAAAATTAACTTGGGAAAATTCATGGCTTATTCCTGGGATAAGCAGCATACAGTCTGTTATATTCTTTTGGGACCTTGCTGGATGCTTGTGACCTGGATTGGCCACTGTTGGACACAGGATGCTGGTCTTGATGGACTTTCTGTCTGTCCCAGTTTATGCTCTTATGATATACCAATATGGAGAATGTTGTGTGCTAAGGCAAGTATCTTAAACGATATTCTCTAAGCAACTGGCAACCAACATTCTGATGTCAACAGTGGAGTGACATGATCAAACTTGCATACCTAAGTAAGTTGAATTGCTTTATTTTGTATTAGCTGTAAAAAGTTAACTTGTTTGATTTGGATCCTTTGGAAAAAGGCATTGTAATACTGTAGTTCAAATTATTTAGGGTGAAAGCATGGATTAAAGAGTTGGATCTATGAGTTTCTGAATGGAACAAATTAATTCAATAGTTTCAAATTCAAGTTTATTAAAATTTGTTATATCGCCAAATCAAACTTCAAAGGCAGTGTACACCCAAAACATTAAGGCCCTCTTATCAAACTGCGATAGCAGTTTTTAGCACGGGGAGCTGCGGTGAATGGCCTACGCTGCTCCCGACGCTCATCGAGTTCCTATAAGCATCTGGAGCAGCGCAAGCCATTCAGCGTGGCTCCCTGCGCTAAAAACTGCTATCGCATTTTGATAGAAGAGGGCCTAAGTTTTAGTGGTCATACAAAGGAATAACAAGACAAACTGACAAACAGGAACATGATGGAAATAGCAGAACTACATTATTTAGAGTAAAAGCACAAAAAAGGGAAAGGGATTTAATGCCAGGTAAGTAAATAAAAATCAGAAAGGTAGTGTCCTTAACAGGACGGTTATACATTTAAAAAACTTTATACAATAAATAAAAAAATTATCCTTATCAGTTGGAAAAACCAACTATCTTGTCATACTCTCTGTTTTCTCTTTTAACTAGTTCCCAATTCACAACCGAACACTGACTCCTATCCTCAGGTCTCTCTGATGAGGTGCTCTCAGAAAGCTTTCTGAAAATCTATTTATACTATGGGGTTCATTTTCAAAAAAGAAAAATGTACAAAATGTATCATAAAGGGGGCAAATAGATGTTTTCCTTGCCAAACCCTTCCAATTTGCTATTTCAAAATGTATTTTGTAGACAAATTTCTAAGTTGTTTGTCCATATTTGTTTGTCCATTATTAAGGATAAAAATGTAGGTCAAGATGAACTCTCTACTATTCCATTCTTGGCTAAATTAACAGAAAAAATTGTTTTCAATCAGATATCTGAGTTTATAGAACAAACTAATGTGTTACATCCGAATCAAACAGGTTTTAGAAAACATCATAACACGGAACACTCTCTTCTTGGAATGACAACTTCAATTCAATATTTCCTAGATCACCATCAATCGGTGCTGTTAGTTTCCCTTGATCTGTCAGCAGCGTTTGATACAATTGATCACCAATTACTCCTTGCTAGACTTCAATCTATTGGGGTTATAGATGAAGTTCTAGCTTGGTTCACATCTTACTTTAGTGAGCGTAGTTCAATAGTTAATTTCAATAATTCTTCATCTCTTCCATCTCAGATTTCTCATGGGGTTCCACAAGGATCTATTCTCTCACCCTTACTTTTTAATATTTTTCTAGCTCCATTAATGACATTATGCCAATCAGTAGGATTTCATGTTTTTGCATATGCTGATGATATACAATTATTACACCCTCTAAATAATAATAATACAGTTGAAATTTCATCTATTAATGAGAAACTTGATCATGTATATCATTGGCTAGACAAAAACAGATTGGCTCTCAATATTAAAAAAACCAATGTTATGTTATTTCCCTGGAAAGAGAATTTTTCTCTTGTTCAACCAATTTCAATTCATAATGTTCCCCTACAATTAGTTAAAAATATAAAAATTTTAGGTGTTATTTTTGATAATAAACTAAATTTCCATGATCATATCAGTAACATTGTGAAAATCACCTTTTATAGATTACGTAAAATTCGTTCCATCTCGAAATTCCTTTGTGCTAAATCACTCACTATACTGATTCACTCTTTGGTGATTTCTAAACTTGATTACTGCAACTCCTTATTCAAAGAAATTGCACAATATGAAATAAAACGATTACAAATTATACAGAATACAGCAATAAAATTAATAAATAATTCCAAAAAATTTGATCATGTAACACCACTTCTCATAGAGGCTCATTGGCTTCCTGTTAATTACAGAATCACTTATAAGTTATGTATAATTATCTTTAAAACTTTGATTAACAAGACCCCTGCTTTTTTATATAGATCGCTTATTCCATATTCTGCAAAGAGAATTTTACGTTCTAGCGAACAAAATCTGCTAACGATCCCATCATTAAAAATTATTAATACAAGGAGGCAATTTATTTTTTCTTGTACGGCACCGCAAGCATGGAACGCCCTCCTTATTACTTTACGGGAAGAGAAAGACCTTGGAAAATTTAAAACTGAGTTAAAAACTTTCCTTTTTAAAGATGCCTTTTCTACATAATTTTATACTTCATGAATTATATTTATTTGGTTAAACCTGTTTTAACTATATCCCTTTTGTATTTTCCCTCAATGTTTCTTCTTTACTTTAAAATTGTATTTCATCCCTCCTTCCCTTTGTTTAACAATGTTCAAATTTAGAGTATTTTAGCCATTATTTAAATTGTATGTATTGTATTGTTATTGTTCTTCGTTTTTACATCGTAAATTTTAAATGTAAATCGCTTAGAATATCCAATTAAGCGATTTATCAAGTCCCATAATAAACTTGAAACTTGAAACATAGTGCATCTAAATCTCAAGAGGATGTGTTAGATGCATGGTTTGGGTAGAAATAGGGTGGGCTAATGATTTGGACATTTTTCTGTAATAATCAAACATTAAAAACAAAAAACAAAAAAAACATTCAAGGCACAATTTGAATGAATAAGTGCCAAAAAGGGGCCCAAAGTGACCAGATGACCACTGGAGGGATGAAGACATGACCCCCCCACCCCACACACACACACACTCCTCCAGTGGCTACTGACCCTCTCCTACCCCTCAAAGATGTGAATGAAACAGTGCAAACCTGCCTACAGTATATGATAGCTTCAGATGTTATGGCCAGTCTTAATAGAGCAGCAAGCAGGCTCCTGGAGTAGTCTAGTGGGCAGTGTAGCCAATCACAGTGATGAGGACTCAAGCCCATATCTCTTATTTGGCATTCCCCCCCCCCCCCCCCCATGGTTATATCTGCATCCCAGAATGCACTGCATGGGATTAGGAGTCACCATTTTAGAAGATGGAGTCATAAATAGGGTTATCATCCATTCTTTTTTAACAGGACATGTCCTCCTTTTGGACTTCTTGAGATATGTCTTCCAGGTTTTTTTAATTTTAGGAAAATATCCTCTTTTTCTTTTTTGCACTTATAATCCACACACCTACCCACATAATGGGAAAACCTATCTCTGGCCTATTAGTCAATTTGGACACATTGGGGTGTTAGAAAAAGGCATTGCTGAGCTCCCAGTTTCCCTGCTGGTTGGATCGATCAAAGGAATATTGTTTGTGCAACCCAACTTTAAGCATAAGTCATACAAAGATATCCACTCTTTTGATAAGTACACTTGGGCTCAGATTCAGTCAAACTACGATCCGGAAGTTTTAGAAAAGTAGATTATTATCTACTGCTTTACTGTAAGTCAGTCACTGTGTGGTGTGTGTTCATTAACTAAAAGCCATTTATATATTTGCTTGATTAAATATTTTCTTAGCAAAGATAGCAACCATTTTTGTTTTTTAATGTCCATTTTTTTGCATCTGCAAATATGGTAAGCCTAAACTGGAGGTAGGACAGAGTGGGCATCATTCCTGCCTCTTTTTCAAGGTATGTTTGGGGGGGGGGGGGTTGTTGCAGGGCAGGAGGAGCAGGAAGAGTTCACTAGATTATCAAGGCTGTACCTTTGGTTTTCTAGATTGCAAGAGATTTTTTGGAGAGGGATTAGGAAGATCAGAGTTTGGGGATCTAGTAGACAGTGATTGATAATTTATTAGATGGTCAGGGGATAGGGAATCATCTTGAGAGGAGGGAAAAATCCGAAGTTATTTTTGGGAGAGGAGGCAGCAAGCCTTTCTTCAGCAATGAGCATTTTTTAAAATTGTTTTCTTTCTTGTCAGTACATTAGCCAAACACTTCTCTGCACCAACAGGAAGGGAGACATTATTTTGCTCTTCTGCGGCACATTTGCATACTGCCACCATGGTATGTGCTGTTTATTTTTGACAGTGCATATCTTTAAACATGGTGTCATCTTACTCCAAGTTTGTTCTAATAGTCATGCAAATCTACTGGGATTCATTATTGCTGTCTGGAAATGTCCTTGACTGATTCTTATTGGACACAATCCAAAGGAAACTAGCATGGCAGGCGCTGGACAAAATCATGACCCCCCCCCCCAGACAAGGGGTTGCTTTTTTTGCACTCCCTTCCAGGCTTGTGTGTTTCCAGACTTATAGAATGACTCAAAAAAGGCAGCGCAGCACTCTCCCCATTTACCACCTCCCCTCCCCCCTCCACTTGTTTGGCAGAGTAATTGCCCTGCTTGTCCTTCCTTTACAATGATCCTGCCCAAGATTCACTCCACTAGAGATGTACAGACATGGCCCAGAGTATAGAGATTAGCTGCTACAGATTCAGAGGTTCCAAGTTAAACCAGGTAATGCCTTTGAAAGCAAGTCAAAAATGTATTAAGTCAATCCAATAAAAAAGGCAAAAAGGTCAAAGGTTCCCAAGAGTGGTAGTGAAACAGTGTCCCCAGCAAAGGTTAAATCAATAACCAACACAATAATGTGTATAAGGTAAATAACTATCAGAATTTTACAAGGCTTAGGTACCCTCAGTGCGAAGGGACAGCGATGGGAGCGTAGCTCCAACGCTTCACATATTAAGGTGGCGCCGGGAAGGCATACACCTACACACCATTATAGGATACCAGAGTGTGTGTTTTTAAATCAAAATAACACTATCACCAACAAAAGCAGTGCAAAATAAACACAGGGCACTATTACAGCAACCAATCAGGGACCCCCCCAGCCAACTCCCAAAATTGAAAAAGCAAAACTTAGCTTCAAAAGATTTTCATCCAATGTCCAAGGGAAGTGAGACAGGGCAGATGGAACGCCAGAAGACCAGGTTCAACCAGCCTGGTTTCGGGAATAAGTCCCTTCCTCAGGAACCCATAACTGAACAAATCAATCAATGGCAGTCTTCCAGGAGAGTTGGGAAGAAAGGAGGAGCAAACAGGAAGGCACGCAAACGTGCTTAAAAGCCAACAGGAAGGACATAGAGCCAATCAGAGCACAGGAGGAGGAGCCACATTAAACAATAGTGTTCCATTCAATGCTGTCATTTAGTCCATAAGGATACACACAATGGAGATGAAAGATCCAAAACTGCTCCCTGAGATTGATCTGTGCTATCCCTCCCGGGATTATGGATGCGCATATCAGAGTTTTTCGTGATCTTGTGTTGAGGGACATTGGTCCATTTGAGTCCCCTGGGCACAGTCGTAAATATTCTAATATGACTCGGGCTCAACACGAAGCTCTTGATACCTTGCGCTCCAACCCTGAATTGAATATCAAACCAGCAGATAAGGGTGGGGCTGTTGTAGTTCAATCTAAATTTCAATACCAAGTCCAGTTGAACTCTCATATATCCAACACGTCTTGGTATAAGAAATTGGAAGTTGATCCCTCTCCCTCACTCCAAGCTGAGATTAGCCATGGTGTGTAGGTGTATGCCTTCCCGGCGCCACCTTGATGCGTGAAGCATTGGAGCTATGCTCCCATCGCTGTCCCTTTGCACTGAAGGTACCTAAGTCTTGTAAAATTCTGATAGTTATTTACCTTATACACATTATTGTGTTGGTTATTGATTTAACCTTTGCTGGGGACACTGTTTCACTACCACTCTTGGGAACCTTTGACCCTTTTGCCTTTTTGTGGGTCTCTTTATAAGGTTCTTTGGCAATTCTTTTTTTGGAGTTTGTTGTAGTCAAATAAAAAAGGCATCAATTCATAAATAATGCTTTTTTTTATTTACATGTTTTATTTTTTTTCCAAGTATTTCTTTACAATCCTTCAATATAGTCTCCCTGCTTTGCAATGACTGAGTCCCAACGTCCAGGAAGCTTCATTATTCCATCCAAGGCACCATTTTTGTTCAGCTGTAGAATGGCCTGGGTACCGGTGGAAAAAAGCTCTTCCAGAGATGCAAAACGATGTCCACGCATAGATTGTTTCAACTTTGGAAAAAGGTCGAAGTCTGGTGGACTCATGTATGGACTGTAGGGAGCATGAAGCAACACCTCCCAGCCGTATTTGCGTAGTTTTTCAATGACATTCCCTATGTGTGGGCAAACATTGTCGTGAAGAATGAGTGGCCCAGCCAAGAGCAACTGAGTTCGGGGTTTGTGCATTTTTCTGCGCATTTTTTGCAAAAAATCACGATAATACACTGCTGTGACACTTCTTCCACATGGAACTTTGTCTGTAATGATGATGTCTTCATGATCATAAGCAAAAATCATCATTTGTTTGACTTTTGATTAAGCATGTCAAAAATTTTTTGGCCTTGGGGCAGATGGAGCTTTCAACATGTCATTGAAAAACTACACAAATACGGCTGGGAAGTGTTACTTCATGCTCCCTACAGACCAGACATGAGTCCACCAAACTTCAACCTTTTTCCAAAGTTGAAACAACCTATGCATGGACATCATTTTGCATCTCTGGATGAGCTTTTTTCTGACAGTACCCGAGCCATTTGGCAACTGAACAAAAACGGTGTCTTGGATAGAATAATGAAGATTCCCGGATGTTGGTACTCGGTCATTGCAAAGCAGGGAGACTATATTGAAGGATTGTAAAGAAATACTTGAAAAAAAATAAAACATGTACATTTTAAAAAGTGTGCATTGTTTATGAAATGACCCTTGTAAAATACATTTCTTTTGTCTTGTTTCTATTTATTACAAGCTAAACCCAGAAAGTAGAAACTGTAACCTAGGTCAGCATAGATTTAGCAAAGGCAAGTCTTGTCTTATCAGTCTATTAGATAGGGGTGAGCCAGTTAAGACTAGGGATAGGCAGCCAGAAAATGTTCATTTCATTTAGTTTCTGGGAATGTTCATTCTACTGGCTTTAGTTTGGACATTTTTTTTTTATCATGGGACCAAAGTTATTGAGTATACACTTTTTCTGAAAGAGTGTGCAGTGGTTTACTTACGCACAATGGGCACCCTCTTTGCAAATAGTTCACAACCTCTCACAAGATTGCACTATTATTGGCAAACAATAAAATGCAAACTTTCATCCTTTTTTCTGCTCATTTTCCTTTGATAATGATGTGCAATGATGGATACCCATCCCTAGATGAGACAGTGTTCCAGAGTTCTGTACTGTGATCAATATCATTGAACACTTTCATTAATGAGGTGATCTAATTTTTATATGTCTTTCTCAATAATAGACTATGGACTTTTCCTACAGGAAATTTTCCAAATCTTTCTTGGAAACAGCTAGAGATGAGTACGATGGGACCTAATAGAGGTTTATAAAATTATAAGTAGTGTTGAACAAGTTGATAGGGAATAGTTACTTATTCTTCCAGTAGTACCGAGACTAGAGTCTACTCCAGGAATCTAATAGTAGATTTAAAGCAAATGCTATTATGTATTTTTGAGTTGAGACATAATTTAATTATGGAATTTACTGAAAGAAAAATGTGCTCAAATTTAATAATATGCATTACAGTATTTGAGTGTATGTTCTAAAAGTACAGATCCATGAACCAATATTAAGATACCTCCTACTTCTGGGAGAGAGCAGCCTGGAATGGAAGCTGCTGGGTTGTCCAGATGAGCTGCATTGGCCACTGTCAGTGAGTATACTGGTCTTGATGGACCCTGCTTGCCTGATCCCTCACGGCACTACTCTTGTTCTTGTTAGCTTTGGAACAGCACCCTCAGTTTTTAGAGGCATGCTCCATTTTTAAGAGTCCTTCCTTGATTTAGTCATCAGAGCATCAAATTGGCTATTTGTGAGTATATTTCTGCAGTCCCATGGTTCAGTACTGAGCAAGAAACCAGAACTGCAGAGAACATCTGTGATAGAATGAGATGCTGGTATTCAGCACCGACAAATGATCCTATACCTTTCCGTAACAATTTGTCCTTCCCCTTACTCATCTTGTACAGCGGTGCTGAGGAAAACACAGGATTGTGATCCTCTTCCATAGAATTCCTCCTCCTCCTCACTCACATTCCTACACAAGCACTACACCGCATAAATGAACAGCATCCTGCTCACAAAAATCTTTCCTCTTCCTCCTTCTCATGATGCAGTAGTACAGAGGCACACACAGCATTGTCGTTTCCCAGCCTGTCCTCAATAATCTATCCTCCTCCCTTACATTATATGGCAATACTGAGATGCACACAGCACTAATGATCCCCAGGCTGCCTACAATCTCTCTTCCTCCTTTAGAGTATATGGCTCTGCTTGTCCTTGTTTATTCCACAGTCACCCTGCATGCTCCCAGACACTTATGTTTATCACAGGTGCTGCTGCAGATCCTAAGGCTCATTCTGTACAGACTGTCTATTTCGTGATAAGGATGAACTGGCAGTCCGGCAGGGCTGGGGTGTGAACCTCCAGGCGAGCCTGAACATGCCTAGATCTCCCCATTGAAGAATTCTTTACAGCCTCCAGAAGAACAATACTGCATTCCACTATGTAACCAGATCCAGAAGTAGGGGCTCCTGCAGAGATTAAATGGACTGTGAAAGACTATACTTAGAGAACCTGTCCAGCAGGGTGTGGAAATAAGGACAAAGCAGGCAGGGAATGCAGAGCAAACAGGTTCAGCAAGTACTGCTGGCACTACTTCCTGATGCCCATGTGAGGGGCTATATGACTTGAACTGCTGGATTTAGTCCATTTGCTAGAGGACAGGCGTCATTGCTAAATCCACTCTTCCAAATTGGCATTAACGGCTGACAGCCTCAGGGGCAAAGTGAAAAGTTGACAGGAATGGAGAATGAATTAACCTTTCATTCAGTGTCCCTTCACAGAGGGGATGAACAATAATACTGGTAGAGTGGATGAGGGAAACCTGTACTGTTATTGCCTGTGCTGTATCTGTGGCAGTGATATTTGTGTGAAGGAAGTTAGCACTGCTACTGCCTATGCTGTAAGAGGCAGAACAACCAGAAGGATGCTGCTGCCATGCTCTGCTCTGTTATAGCCTAGTGCTGCTCTCATTACTTCTTTGTTCAGTGATGGTGACACTCCTGCTGCAGAGGTATCCAGGAGGGTGGAGGTAAAGCAGACAATCTAGGATTCGTGCCAGGGTCTTGGGAACTTGGGGCTAGATTCTCAAAACTTTGCAGTAAAAAACGATGTGCCGCTGTCACAGCCGTTACTGTAGTGATTTCAAAAAGGCCAGTCATTCTCAAAAACACATACATGCAATGAGGTTGGCGGAAAGTAGCAAAGGCTCGCTAAATTTACATGAGATGAGTCGCTGGTGATAGTGATCAGCACATGCGCAGAAAACATCCCAAGAGGCATAAATGTGCGCATGTTCTGGGAAAAGCAGCGCCATAAGCACACATCATGTGCATACCTATATGCTCACAACATAGGCACATGTGTCTGTAGCCATTGGGTGCTCGTCTTGCAAAAACAGATAAAAAACTACTATAATTCATGTAATAAGACAAGGCTATAATCAGGGCAGGATTAATTTTTCGAGGGCCCCTAGGCACACAAGTACACTAGGCCCCTTCCCCGTTCTAACGCGCCCCAACGGAAACAGGAAGCTGCGTCAGAGGGAAGCTTTGGGCAAGCAGCACCGCTTGGAAAATTACAATTGGTGTTGCCTTTCAAACCCGCGTTCCTTGCTCATCTTACTTTCCATCGATGGAGGAGGGGTGTCCATTGCCGATCGGTCTGTCTATTGGGGGGCCCACGTTGCCGATTGGGGGGACCGCATTGCCGATTGATGCTGGGGGGGGGGCGCATCGCCATTTGAAAAAAGAAAAAAAATACCCTCCTTCATCGGGCCCCCCTGACCATTTCAGGCCCTAGGCACATGCCTACTGGGCCTATTCGTTAATCCTGCCCTGGCTATACTACATGCGCTCAAGCAGTGTGCTTTTGTCCACCCCACCCCCCAAAAAAGACTATAATTTATGTGAATCATGTAAATTTTATTTTGTTTCATTAGCCACAGTCATAACACATGTCAGAGATGCGCTTTTTACAGTGCTGGCACCCCTGGACCAGTCACTGATTTTTGCTCGCCAAAAGCTGACAGCGAACTTGAAGAATCACTCAGCAATGTTGAAGAAGCCACTGGCGTAATCATTTAAAAATTAATGAGCCCATTTGCATGGCAGAATCGGAGACTGCTAGGAGCTCAGAAGAATCCACAGTAAGCCATTTTGATAATCCGCCGCTAAAATACATGCACGCTACACCAACTGGAACTGGTTTAGTGAGCACGTTAAAGGCAACCTTAAATTTTGAGAATCTGGCCCTTAGGCTTTGTGACTGTTTTCTGCTCTAATGGCACTATGTCTTTATTACAGAGCAGCTTTAATATAATATGATCTTTGTTCTACAACTCTGCAAATTGTCAGCAATGAATGTAGCCTGTGCACTTGGGTGAAGTCTCAGACCCTGTGAAGTGCCTGCACTAGAGTATGGTGTGATTAATTCTATAAGTGGTTTGAAAAGTTCTGTAAAATAAAAATCAGTTAAACAAATATTTTTTTTAACTAGTTATATTTCTCAACATAGTCTCCATTGAGGGCTGAATACTTGTCTTAGTCCAGCGAGTGTCCAGTTTTCCTATCCCATTGGAAAAATAGGATGTCAATTTTTTTTAAAATATGTAACTTTTTTTTTTTTTTAACTGAGCTTTTCAAACCAGCCTGGGTCATTAAAAAGATCACACAAACACAGATCTGAATCTATATTTAGATCAAACAGAAAAAAACTCTTTAGCAAATGTTTTTGTACTGCTCATAAACAAAAGCTGGTGGAGGTGGCATAGTTTGTTAATTAAAAGACAACAGGGGACATGGTGTCTTTAAATAAAGAACACTCAGCATAAACATGAGCATCTGGGGACTTCAGTCAGAGGGCAGCTACACTCCTTATGGAGGAGGAAAGGGAGATAGAATAAGCAGCCTTTAGGATTGAGCAGAGCTAAAACTTCACTGTCACTTTGATAGCTTTCAGGCTTATGGGTGGTATATTACTAATAACCATAATCATAATAATGCATTCAGGTTATACTGGCTGGACCACCTAGAGTGGCAGGACTCATTTCCAGGACCAGTATATGCCAAAGACAAGGTCAGAAATTAGGGAGGGAGCCCCAAAGCCTGCCAGCAGGCTTTTTCTTCTTCACTTTTGGGCAGGCTTGAGGGGGGGTCTTTATGACATGAAGGCCTTGTTCTGCCCCGCACACAGGCTTTGCTCATCCCCATTACAAATATGTAAAGCTAGCACGCTGGATGACAGTAGAATACAGTATATCTAAAGTACAGTGTTTATCACCTTTCCTCTGTGTCAAGACCTTCGTTATATATTTTGAAGGTGGTGATCTTACCAGTCCAACAGTCCCCTTTTCATTTGCAATGGCACCAGACCGCTCACAGAGAAATACAGTACTGGGTAGCTTTCTATTTTGGTGTTTAAGAAAATGATATGCTGTAGATCCACTCCCAAATTGTGTTTCCTTTCTTTACACCTTTTTATGCACTCAGCTTCCTAATTCCCTCTCATCATACTGATTTTTTCCAGTTTAACTGCACAGACTTATGAACATTAAATAACCAGCAAACCTCTGCCTGCCAAGACAAATAAAAGCAAATGCAGAGCATGGAAACATCTTCAAAGAGCTGCTATAGTCCTGCTCTCCTAGCCTAGCTGAACCCTGGGTCCCTCAGAAATAGATACAGCTCTGAGAAGCTTGCACTGCTTCTCCCTATGACCTGTTCTATAGTAGGGCAGAGTGTATGTGAAGGAAACCTGCATTGCTGCTACCTGGACTGTGGCAGAGCAGAGCTTAGGAGGGAAGCTTGTACTGCTGCTGCCTGTGCTTTTCCTACTCTGTCATGGAGCAGTTTGTGAGGGGATATTTTACTCCAGCTGCCTGTAGTAGTTCTGTTCTGCAATTATACATAGACTCTTCTGTTGCTGGTGCTGTCTACCTGGTAGCTTTTGTGAGTAGTAAATCATTCAGTAGCACAAATCAATAAATCTGCAGCATGGACTCTCACATTTACACTTGACTCCTTGAAACATTTCTCAGCAATCACATTGTGCTCAGCCTCTTTCCAGATGGCCCTTGGCTCGGATGTGGTTAAAAAAAAAAAAAAAAAAAGCTGAGGGGGGAGGTCTTCAGTACAGGTCACCTTTCTGAGGATCTATGTGCAATCTTTCTGAGGATCTATGTGCAATGATCTGCAGCTAACTGGAATATTACAATGCTGCATCTTTTGAGCTTAAGGTGATGCATAATTCACTGCCCTTAAGTGCAATGAGAGTGAAATGAGAAGGTAGAACTGTTGTGTTCACCCTTCTCCTGCCTATCTTGCAGGATGCCCCCAGTTCTCCACGATGTCTCTGACATTGCTGTGATGTCATCACACAAGCCCAGACCTGCACAACTGTAAAGGACAGAAAATAAGTGTGCCAATCTTGTCTCTAGCTCTAATGAATTAGAAAAGGAAAATTACAGCCATCTGATCTGTGCACCAGATTAAGGAAGTACCAACCAGAAAAAGAGCGTGTTCAGGACATTCACATCACTGACCACACACCTGACACGTGTACAGCCTTAAAGAGAAAGCACCTGCACCCTGCTGTGCCTTCTGCTGGACCATATTTAAACTGAGACCAAAAACTCTTGATAGGCTCTCCCTGATGGTACCCTGATTGTTTTTATTCACTTTTCCATATTGATACTTTTTCCATAGTCTCGTGTATGTCCTGCAGGTGTCTTGACTAGGTTGTAAGTTCCATACATCAGAGAAGGTCTACTAGTACTATAGAAATTCAAAGCAGTAATAGTACTAGCAGAAGAGGAGCGAGTGTGTTCCTCAAAACAGATAACATTCTAAGAACTAGAACAGCCACATGGACCCTTCTCAAGTTTCAAGTTGTATTAGGATTTGCTATCCTGCCCATTGGATAGATGATCTAGGCCAGGGCTGGGCAATTCCAGTCCTCGATCAGGTTTTCAGGATATCCACAATAAATATGCATGAGATAGATTCCACAAAGGAAAAATCTCCCCACTCCCCAGAAAGATTCCAGGCAACATCAGGGTAGGGGGAAAAATTGTTTCTAAAGTCAGTTAGATAAAAGACATGATGAGAAGGGTTGGGAGGTAGAACTACAACGTAGGATAGAAAAGGGAGTAGGACTGACACAAAAGGGAGGCCATAGTGTTTGCGGCAAAAAGGGCAAACAGAATGCTAGGAATGATTAAGAAGGGAATCACAAACAGATCGGAGAAGGTTATCATGCCGCTGTACTGGGCCATGGTACGCCGTCACCTGGAATACTGCATCCAGCACTGGTTGCCGTACATGAAGAAGGACAAGGTACTTACTACTCGAAAGGGTCCAGAGAAGAGCAACTAAAATGGTTAAGGGGCTGGAAGAGTTGCCGTACAGTGAGAGATTAGAGAAGCTGGGCCTATTATCCCTTGAAAAGAGGAGACTGAGAGGGGACATGTTTGAAACATTCAAGATAATGAAGGGAATAGACTTAGTAGATAAAGACAGGTTGTTCACCCTCTCCAAGGTAGAGAGAACGAGAGGGCACTCTCTAAAGTTAAAAGGGAATAGATTCTGTACAAACGTACCAGAAAATGGTAGAGAACTAGAATGCTCTTCCAGAATGTTATAAGGGAAAACTCCCTCCAGGGATTCAAGACAAGGTTGGACAAGTTCCTGCTGAACCAGAACAAACGCAGATAGGGCTGGTCTCGGTTAGGGCACATGTCTTTGACCTGGGGGCCGCCGCGTGAGTAGACTGCTGGGTGCGATGGACCACTGGTCTGACCCAGCAGCGGCAATTCTTATGTTGTAAGGGACAATCCTAGCTATATAATGCAACTCTTAGGAGTGAGCATCTGTGAATAAGAAGGTTTTACGTTCCAATTTGAATCTGTCTAGCACTGTTTGTAGGCAAAGAGATGCCAGGAGTAGGATTACCATAGTTAACAATGGACAAACCCAACTGCAGGGCCCCGCCTTCTTCTTCCTCCAACCTGCCCCATTCTGCCTCTTGCCCCACCCCCAAAAAGCCTCTTCTCTTCTTTCCTGACTTCCAGGCCACATTTGGAGGGCCTCTGGCATGTGCAGATACATGTATCATCCTCCACGCATGCCGGCTGAAGACCCTCCAGCTGCAGCTGGAGCTCAGGGGATTTTCAAAACCCAGACAAACTGCCAGGTTTTAGAAAGTCCATCCGGGAACCTGGACAGTCCTCTAAAAAGAGGAGATGTCTGGGTGTTTCTGGATGTCTGGTAACCCTAGTGTTTGGGGTCCTATAATAAAAAGATAGTATGTCAAACATGTTTGTGGACTTTTTCACAATAAGTTGGTTTGAGTTTGCTGATCTGAGTGTCCTAGTTGGGGTAGATGGTGAGAGCAGGTGTGCTAGTTAGGGCACTTTACCTGAGCATAGTACAGTGTCTTGCAATCTTTGCAAAGTCATGGCACACGGTGGTGGCTGCAGCTTGAGGCATCCAGAAATGCATGGCCATCAACGGGATGATGTCACACACCTGCAAAATGCCATTACATTGACATCTACCCTTACATGAAGGTCCCAGATGGGGCCCTGAGCCGCAAGTAGGGGGTGCTGGAAGGAAAAAGGCGTGGAGATAAGGTGAAGCGCTGGTGCCAACTGATTGCCTACATAATGTGCCTTTCGCTGCAAGAGGCAGGTCTTGGAAACAGTCAGCCGGCATCGGTGCCTCTCCTCCCCGGCATCGTGTGGCACACCTGGAATCTCGGGCAGCACACAGTTTGCGATACACTGACATAGTACTTTATAGACTAATAATAGTATTTTGTATGTAATGTGATGTGTTATGGGAGCCAGTGCATCTTTTTATTTAATACATTTTTCAAAATTCAGTCACAGGAATGATACAGGATATGGAAAACATCTGGGAAAGCAAAAAGATAAATCTTATATATTGCAAAAATCATCATTGCGTTGAGCCCATATCTTGAGAGGCTGAAATTACCTAATATTTCACTTAAACAAATACAAAGAAACAGATAATAAATAAAGGTGAAACATACTTAAGTGTGTGTAATTTATTTTATTTATTCATTCACCCCCTCTTTTACTAAGGCATAGCACGGGTTTTAGCTACGCGTTAGTACAAAAGGGGGGTCAATTTTTCAGCCTGTCCTCCCAAAGGAGCTCAGAACAGGTGTCAAATCAAATATTCAAGCACTTTCCCTATCTGTCTCGGTGGGCTCATATATAGTCTATATAATGTACCTGGGGCAGTGAAGGATTAAGTGACTTACCCAGGTCACAAAGAGCAGCTCAGGGTTTGAACCCACAGCCTCAGGGTGCTAAGGCTGTAGTGCTAACCACTATGCCACCCTCTCCTCCTTTTTTTTTTTTTTTTTTTTTAAGAAGGGTGACGGTAATATTTCTGAGCATTATGAACTAAACTGATGGCAGTATTTTGAATCACTTGGAGTCTGTGCAGGTCTTTAATTCCTAGACCTATGTAGAGAGAGTTACAGTACCGCGTAGGGAAGTCAGCTGGCAGGCGCCTCTCTTCCTCTTCAGTGTGCCGAGGCATACTTGGAATCTCAGGCGGCACATACTTTGAGATACACTGGTCTAGAATAATACCTAGAATGCGTATGGCAGGAACAAACAAAATAGGATCATAGGAAGATCAGCAAGGCCCAGGTAAACTTATTGTTCCTGAAGGGCTGAAAAGAATTGATTTGGATTTGCTTGGGTTAAGTTTAATGTTATGGTGTGTAAGCCAGTTTGTTACTTGGGTAAGATTACTATTAATTTGGATAATTTCTTGAGCAGTGCTGTTTTCAAGGGTATGGAGAAACTGAATATCATCTGTATAGACATACATAGTGAATCCTACAGATCGTGCTAGTGTTAGTAATGTAGCAAAGACATGGGGGAAGGCAGTGATTGTTCTGGATTGGTAGCATGGAATGTTGCTGCTCTTTGGGTTTTGGCCAGGTACTACTGACCCGGATTGGCTACTAGACTTGATGGACCATTGGTCTGACCCAGTAAGGCTATTCTTATGTTCTTAAATGACAGCAATTAAAGATCTGAATGATCCATCCAGTCTGCCCTATAATCACATGCAGTCTCTGGCAGTGTTCAAGGCCCACCTCTTCAAGAGTGCTTTCAACTCCTAACTCCTCGCACCTTGGGTTCTGCATCCTCTATCCTATATGTCATGTCTTTCTATTCAAGTTAGATTGTAAGCTCTTCTGAGCAGGTACCATCTATAAATGTCTAAATGCACAGTGCTGTGTACACCTTTCAGCACTATATAAGTGATAATTAGTAGTAGTAGCTCCTCAATATCTCTCCTCACTTATCTCCCCTATGCTTCCCCTCGTGAACTCTGTTCATTGGGTTAGTCCCTTTTATCTGTATCCTTCTTCTCTACCGCCAACTCCAGACTCCATCCCTTCTTTCTTGCTGTGCCATATACCTGGAACAGTCTGCCAAAGTTGATACAACATGCTCCATCTCTGGCAATATTCAAATTCAAGCTAAAAGCCCACTTTTTTGAAGCTGCTTTCAACTCTTAACTCCCACTGTCAGATATCTATACCCATTGTATCATTCCTGCTACCAGAAACTCCCCAACCCTGAGATGTCCTGTCTGTTCAAATTAGATTGTAAGCTCTTCTGAGAAGGGACTGTCTATCGAATGTTAAATGTACAGTGCTGCATATGCCTTTCAGGGCTATAGAAATGATAAAATGCAGTAGTCAGAATAAAAATCTGAGAAATTTGCACTCAAAATGCAGGTCTGACTGTTAAGTGAAAGGGGGGGGGGGGGGGAGGTCAGAAACTGATTAGGCACTGATACATTTCTCAACATTTGAGGTTTCCATTTTTAATGCAACGAACTTTATCATGCAATGATCCTTGTACTTCCCAATAGGTTTGCTCCAGCAGTAAAGAAGCCAGGCTGCTCTATGTGACAATGCTGACCTCTAGTGGCTGGCATTTAAAAAGGTTAAACTACAGAATTACTTTCTTAAAACTGCTGTTACGAGACAGTAGTAACCTTTATGTTTTGTGCTTGTACCATTCCCATATCTAAAAATTGTTCAAAGTTGTCTACAAACCTAACCAATACAAGTATAACTACATCATTAAACATAAAGACCAAAACATATATATCATGGCAACATTTTAAGTTTAATATTGTTTTTAATACTCTGCCATATGTTTAAAATGTGCACTAAGCCTAGCACACTTTTTTAACTTATTACTTCAGGTATCAACATAATGATTATTGGAGGATGTAAAAAAATCAGTACGTTCTATGACAGTAGAGCCAAAGAAAATTCTCTCTCTGCTTTCACTACTTTGTTTTCCATTCTGTAACAGGGTAACTATTGAGCTCCTGATTACAAAGCAATACCATTCTAAGGAGGTTTTTCCACCTAAACTAGACAGCTAGACAGAATCATGGATTAACAAAATTACATGCGCACATTCCTCTTATTTCTTATATTCGTAAATTCTGTGCAAACAAACAAAAGAGTGATACCCCCCACCCCTAAAGACTGCAAACAACCAAAAAGATTAGGGCAACTGAGATTATTTTTCAGATAAAATCTTCAAAGAAGGATGTAGAGACACTTCATGCTAGTCTTCATTAGAGTGTCTATTATATCATACGTAATAAAGCTCTAACAACGACCAGTGAAGAGTGTCTCTACATCCCCCTTTGAAGATTTAATCTGAAGTCATCTCAATTGACTTATTTTGGGGGGTTCTTAAATTCTGTTGTACGTTTGGCTATCTACTACTGCCATGGGAAGACTGTTCCATATCTTCATCACTCTTTCTATGGATATATAAAGAAATAAAACCAAAGAAAATAAAGTGATACTTTTTTATTAGAATAACAATGCATTTTATGATTAGCCTTTGAAGGTAACCCCTTCTTCAGATTAGAGAATGACATGGGGAAAAAATCTTTTCCTGTCACCGGCCCACTATCCTCTGCACCGCCCCGTCACCGCCATCCCTTTCACCGCCCCGTCCCCGTGCCTGCAGGATCCATAAAAGCCTCAAACAGGTATGATTTTATATACTTATCTTTATTAACATATAAAGGAAACATTCTTTACAACTTACTTAACTATACAAAAACAAAACACAACCTGTACTTTTAATTGTCCTTATTTTTTAACCCGTGGATGAACAACAAATCATCCACAATCTCTGGATTCAGTCTAGTTCTCCTTTCTTCCACAGTCCTTCCCGCAATAGAGAATACCCTCTCTGAAGATGTGCTGGTAGCTGGAATGCACAGTATCCCTCGTGCAACTTTTGCTAATTTTGGCCAGCGTTCTTGTTTATTTCTCCAAAATCTTAAAACATCAGCATCAACATCAGTAGAACAAAGATAGCTATCCACCTCATTAACAGCAGCCTTCTGAGGTGATGTTTCAAAAAAGTTACTCAGGAAACCAATAGTTGCATCTATTTTCCTTCTTTTGGAGGGACCTGGCCCTGAGAGTTCTTCCACAGTGGTGATCTCTGGAAGTGTGGAATGTTGGTCCAGATTTGAAGTTGAGGGGGCTTCCATTTCAACCTCTTCATACAACCTCTTTAAAGATACGATTGCCTGTGTTTTTTCATCTTCTGGGAAGATAACTGAATTATTTTTCAGACATGGGTGTAACAGAGAAGCAATGCTGTGTAATGGATAAACTGGGAAATAAGTGTTGATTAACTGTTCAAAATGTTTCTTTATGGAAGCAATAATTGATGAATCCGTTGCAGTAACAGTTAGATGTTTGAACAACTGAGCACGTGTTGGAAGGATATTGCAGAGGGTAGGTGTTTTATCAGCAGACAAGGCAGTTGTTGCCGCATCAAAGTTGCGCAAGACACAAATTGTGTCATTTAATACTGCTTCATTCAAATCCAAAAGCAGCCTCTGCAGTTTTTTATCCCTATACTCACTGGCCAGTTCTTTAAGATGTGGTAGGTTTTGAGATACCAATTCCAGCATTTTATAGATGCTATTCCATCTTGTTGGAACGGCCTGTTTAAGGCTAGTCTCTAGCTTATGATGCATTTTTGAATGCTTGACATGTGCAACGGTGTCTTTTGCAAGATTAATCAGCACACTTACATCGGCAATCGGAGAATCAAAGTTGTCATTGTGCTTCAATCCATGAACCTAACACAAGATTCAAATTGTGGCCTGCACATGATAGCCACTGTTGATCTTTGAAGGCAGCCTTAACATTAGCTCCATTGTCAGTGATATAGACATTGTTCTGACGATAAGCCCCAAGATAAGCTTCCAAGATTTCCCTCACAGTTGATCGAATGTTAGCTGCAATGTGCTTATCAAGCAGAGTTCTGGTGGCAAGAATTCTTGCGTGGAGATGAAAATTGTCATCTACATAGTGTGCAGTCACGGTTATGTATGGCATACCAGTTCCATCTTCAGTCCACAGGTCAGTTTTAATGGCAAATTTATTTTGCCGAACCAACACCTCAGACAATGCAGCCTTTTCTTTTTCAGCAATTGCTGAAATATGTCTGGACACTGTTCTGGCAGAGGGGAGTACCAGATCAGAAGAAACTTGGCCATATTTCGCACCAATGGAAATCAACAAGTCAGCAAGGTGAGCGAATCCTATTCCCTCAACTACAGAAAAAGGTCTGATGTCCATGGCGCACATCGAAGCAACTGCATCAGTAACTTCTGCTTTCACTGCTGTAGGCAAGGTTCTGCTGTAGTCTTCCTTTGGAATCGGATTCTCTTTATGTAAAAAGTCCTTGATGCTTTTCGTCACAGCAGTATACTTTTGCCCAGTACAGATTGCTGCATGTGATTTCATGCCACTGGTACCATCACGCGACCTCCACCTCAACGCTGACTTGCAATTCTTGCACATGGCGAAACCGCTGCATTCACCATCCACGTATATGACCAGAAAGAACTTCCACACTGGACTAGCTCCATTATTTTCAATCAGAGACAATTGATTGCTTTTTGTAATGATGAGATTCTGCACGGTACTTTTATCCATGATAGCCTAGAAAAAAAACCAAAAAAACACTGTGTGAATGACCAAATAAACAAAAAAAAATCAATACCAAAATAGCAGTAAATTACAAACTGCTACAATGGATTGATTGAATTCATTGTAGCAGTTTGCCTCAGTCTTTGTCTTAAATATAAATACTCACCTTTGCCGAATGACAATATTTCTTTCAATGATAATGTTTGCCGAATGACAGTATCTTTCAATGATAAGCTTTAGTCGAACAGCCCGAATTTTCTTTTACCAAGTAAAAATTTCCTAGGACCGACACGAAAAAAGGAAGTATGGTTATGAGACAGTGTAATACACTAAAAGACTAAACAGGACATTTACATTTCTTTATCATTTAGAAAGCATACAGTAGATATACTGGCTGGCAGCACAAAAAAAAAAATAAAAACAAAACAAACCAACCATATGATAATCAATATGTACTACTACCAATCGTGGAGAAAAGACCAACCATAAGATCTCATCATTGCTCTCTAAAAAACTGCACTTATGGATTTTGAAATCATCAAGTAAATAAACCACTCAAACATGCTGTTTGAAAAAGGAACACTGAAAATGGAAGATGGAAAATAGAGAATGACACAGGGACAAATTTTTCCCCATCCCCGCAAGTTCGTTTCCGTTTTCATCTGCACAAGGGGGTAAAACGCAGACCTGCTACCATGAAATCTGGTTTTTAAGGACATGCATTCGTGCAATTCTGCCACAGCAAATGGACTTTGTTTGGTGCATTTGCCAAGGGAGAATCGCTACTGTGGCTTTGTAAAAGGGGCCCTTACTGAGTGAAGTCCATAGTCACCTAGACCAGTATTCTCAACTGAGTATCCCAGGCCAATCTCCACCCATGACCCCCATCATAATAATAAATAGTACTAATTGTAATGCAATTTCTTCCATTCATTTTTCATGTACACTACTGTATATAGTATTAATTCATTATGGTAACCACAAAATTAAAAGAAACACAAAGCACACTGTATGCAGAGAAAATATTAATCATTAATATTTGTTTTATTTTTCAAAGAGGTCAAGGCAGATGACTAAAATATGCAATGTCACCTCAGAAACAACTATAGAAAAATAGACAAGTGATATAAATTCTCAAAACTGACATTTTGATCACTAAATTGAAAATAAAATCATTTTTCATACAATTTTTCTATCACTATGTCTTCCCCCACCCCAGGGCCTGGCAATGCAAAAGTCTTCCTGCCATTCTCCCTGAATTGGAGTCTGATTTTTTTTAATTTTTTTTTGAATGATTCAATTCAGCAAGACAGAAAAGATATACTAGCAAAACAAATACACAAAAATCAATTAGAGCCTCTTCTATTAAACTTCACTAGCAGTTTCTAGCGTGGGGAGCCGTGCTGAATGGCCCACGCTGCTCCTGACGCTCACAGAGTTCCTATGAGCGTTGGGAGCAGTGCGGGCCATTCAGTGCGGGTCTCTGTGCTAGAAACTGCTAGTGCCGTTTAATAGAAGAGGGAATTAGTCCACTTATGATAGAGAGAGCAAATACCAGCATAGAGCAAATACACACAAGAATCACTACTTAGTCCACTTATGATAGAGAGGAGAGAGCAAATACACACAAGAATCACTACTTAGTCCACTTATGATAGAGAGGAGAGAGCAAATACTAGCACAGTTTCTCAGCCATACAACAAGCTTTATCATTAGCACAGCTCTAGCTGTAACCAGTCCATTAGTCTTCCTTAGCCATATCTGAGATCCTCCTCATAATTATTATAAAGAAATCTCTCAATTGTAGGCTGTACCGTAAATAGAGAATGGAGGGAAGGAGAGGGGAAAAAAAAGATACAAGCCACAAGATCAAAAAGGGGAGTTGGGAGGGGTGTTCTTTCCTTGCTCCTGAGTTTGGTTGAGCTGATGCCAGGGAATCAGCTGATCTTGGATTCTTTTGCGATCAGCTGAACCGGGCACTGGAGCAAAGAATGAACCCCCCACCCTCGGGAACCCTGGGCAGGCAAGCAGAAAGTGTGGGGATGCGGCCCACCTTACCCAAGTTTCCAGGGAGCAGGGAAGGATGCAACAATTTCTCCCAGGATCAGAGATCCACCACGCCACGTGTTGAAACTGGAAAGCAGTGTGTGTATCCATTCCCATGGGTTACTGAACACGTGCTGGATTCCTCCAGTCTTGCAGCACATGTTCAGGAATAGGTTTCAGTAACCCTATGGATACACTAGTACTTAGATTAAAAAAAAAAAAAAAAAAAGAGCCAGTAAGGAGGACCTAGACATAATTGGAGTCACAGAAACATGGTGGTCCGAAGACAACAAATGGGATGTGGTCCTACTAGGGTACAAACTCTATAGGAGGGACAGGACACACAAGAAGGGTGGAGGAATAGCGCTGTATATAAAGGACTCCATCCCTTCAACCAGGATGGAAACAACAGTAAGGGCGGACGGCTTGGAATCACTATGGGTTAAGCTGACAGGAGGAAATGGAGCAGACATAAAATTGGGACTGTACTATCGCCCACCAGGACAACCGGAAGCAAACGACCAGGACCTGGAGGCTGAACTGAGGCAGGTATGCAAAAGCGGAAGTGTGGTGGTAATAGGGGATTTCAACTACCCTGGAATAGACTGGAGCATTGGACACTCAAATTGCACGAGAAAAACAAAATTCCTGGAGGCGGTAAGGGACTGTTTCATGGAACAGCTGGTCACGGAACCAACACGAGGAGATGCCACTCTTGACCTAATCCTCAATGGGCTAGGAGGACCCCGCAAAGGAGGTGGTAGTACTAGCGCCACTAGGAAACAGCGATCACAACATGATCCAGTGCAAGCTAAAAATAAGAACATCAAAGGTGAAAAGAACCACAATTACAGCACTCAATTTCAGAAAAGGAAATTTCGAGGCCATGAGGAAATGGTGGGAAAGAAGCTCAGCAACAGCTCAGGGAAGATGGAGACCGTAAAGGAAGCCTGGGCCCTACTCAAGAGCACGGTGCACGAAGCACAAAACCTGTACGTCCCCAGGTTTAGGAAAGGGTGCAAAAAGAATCGAACAAAAAACCTGGCGTGGATAACAAATGCAGTGAAAAAGGTGATAAGGGACAAGAAAACATATTTCAGAAAATGGAAAAAGGACCCAACAAAGGACAACCAGAAGGAGCACAAAAGGCAACAAAAAGACTGTCACCGAGTGGTTAGAAAAGCAAAAAGAGAATATGAGGAGAGACTGGCGGGGGAAGCAAGAAACTTTAAACCATTCTTCAGGTATGTGAAGGGGAAACAACCAGCCAGGGAGGAAGTGGGACCATTGGACGATGGAGACAGGAAGGGAGTGGTAAAGGAGGAAACAGAGATAGCTGACAGGTTAAACAAGTTCTTCTCGTCAGTCTTCACGAGAGAGGACACATCCAATATCCCAGAACCCGAGGAGATCATAAACAGAGACCATGATGAAAAGCTGGTCCAACTAGAGGTAAGCCGAGAGGATGTCCTCCGACAGGTAGACAGACTGAAGAGCGACAAATCACCTGGTCCAGACGGCATCCACCCAAGGGTACTAAAAGAACTGAGAAACGAAATAGTGGAAACACTTCACCAAATATGTAACCTATCCTGAAAAACTGGGGAGATCCCAGAGGACTGGAAAATAGCAAACGTCACGCCCATCTTTAAGAAGGGATCAAGGGGTGACCTGGGAAACTACAGGCCGGTGAGCTTGACCTCAGTCCCGGGAAAGATGATGGAAGCACTGGTTAAGGACACAATCTGCGAACACATAGAAAACAATGGTCAACTGAAGGCGAGCCAGCACGGCTTTTGCAAGGGAGGTCGTGCCTCACGAACCTACTGTACTTCTTTGAGGGAATAAACAGCCAGATGGATAAAGGGGAATCCATAGACATCATTTACCTTGACTTCCAAAAAGCCTTTGACAAGGTACCTCACGAACGACTACTCAAGAAGCTGTGGAACCACGGGGCGCAAGGGGATGTCCACCGATGGATCAAACACTAGCTGGCAGGCAGGAAACAGAGGGTTGGAGTAAAGGGCCATTACTCAGACTGGCAATGGGTCACGAGTGGAGTTCCACAGGGATCGGTGCTGGGACCGCTCCTGTTCAATATATTTATTAACGACCTGGAGATGGGGACGAAATGTGAGGTTATTAAATTTGCTGATGACACCAAACTCTGTGGCAGGGTTAGAACCACGGAAGACTGCGAAGACCTACAAAGGGACCTAATGAGACTGGAAGAGTGGGCAAAAAAGTGGCAAATGAGTTTTAACATAGAGAAATGCAAGGTCATGCATGTAGGGAAAAAGAACCCAATGTTCAGCTACAAAATGGGGGGATCATTGCTAGGGGTGAGCAACCTTGAAAGAGACCTGGGGGTGATGGTGGACACAACATTGAAAGCATCGGCACAGTGTGCGATAGCCTCAAAGAAAGTGAACAGAATATTGGGTATCATTAAAAAGGGTATCACAACCAGGACGAAGGAAGTCATCATGCCGCTGTATCGTGCAATGGTGCGCCCGCACCTGGAGTACTGTGTCCAGTACTGGTCGCCATACCTCAAGAAGGACATGGCAGTACTTGAGGGGGTCCAGAGAAGAGCGACTAAACTGATAAAAGGTATGGAAAACTTTTCATACGCTGACAGGTTGAAAATGCTGGGGCTGTTCTCCCTAGAGAAGAGGAGACTTAGAGGAGACATGATAGAAACCTTCAAGATCCTGAAGGGCATAGAGAAGGTAGACAGGGACAGATTCTTCAGACTGTGGGGAACCACAAGTACTAGGGGTCACTCGGAGAAATTGAAAGGGGACAGGTTTAGAACAAATGCTAGGAAGTTCTTTTTTACCCAGAGGGTGGTGAACACATGGAACGCGCTTCCAGAGGTTATGATAGGCCAGAGCACAGTACAGGGGTTCAAGGAAGGTTTAGATAGGTTCCTAAAGGATAAGGGGATTGAGGGGTACAGATAGAAGCAGAGGTAGGTTATAGAAATGGTCAGGAACCACTTCACAGGTCATAGACCTGATGGGCCGCCCGCGGGAGCGGACCGCTGGGCGCGATGGATCTCTGGTCTGACCCAGTGGAGGCAACTTCTTATGTTCTTAACCAGTTCCGTGCTGTAAGAGCAGCTCAACCAGACTCCGACCGGTCACCGGAGCAAAGAATCACCCTCTCCCCCCCGGAACCCTGGGCAGGCAAGCAGTAGGAAAGTGTGCATCTTACCTCTTACAACTAGTTGTCCAGGCAGCGACTCCAGCGACTCCAATTCTCGGCTCTCAGCTCCGAAATCCCAATCGCTACTGCTGCGCCACTACAACCCATTAAATATCATGTGTGGCAGTAGTGATTGGTCCCCTGCTTGAGCAGTAAGAACTGACTAATCAGGAGCCAGTATATTGAAAGGGGTGGAGTCAATGCGGCAACGTGCAAGTCGGCGGTGGAGAGTTGGAGGAGATAACATGGCTGAGACAGCATGGCCGCCGGAAGAATCAGACACGGTGAAGACACGGTAAATCGCGATCACATAGAAGGGGGTACATTTGCCTGCGAGGACAAATCTTTTCACCGTTCTTGCGGGTGGTGAAAACTTTTGTTCCCATGTCTGCGGCGATTTGGCTATGGAGTCTCCATAGACCGCGGCCAAACCGCAGCACGCCATGGCTTTCCGTGGGGATCGCTCACCGTGTCATTTTCTACTTCAGATCTTCTGATCTGATGAAGGGATTACCTTAGAAAAGCTGATCAAAAAATGCATTGTTAATCCAATTAAAAAAGGTTATCACCTTATTTCCTTTGTTTTATTTTATATATTATCTTGAAAAGTGGACTAACACGACCACCACACCATTTCACCTTTCTATGGAGAAATACTTCTTCATGTTACTCCTTGCAGCCTAGGCTGTTTGCTGTAGAACATTGTTTTCACTAAAAAATGTCTTGCTTCTTGTGTATTATCTTATATTTAGCTCATGCCTTTCCAGTGCTAGTTCAAAGCAAGCTACATTCAGATACAGTAATTAATTCCCTGTCCCCAGAGAGCTTACAGTCTTTGGGGCCCTTCCACTAAAGCTTAGCATGTGCTAACAAACATTAACATGTACTAAGTGCCACATGGCTCATAGGTATAAAATAGGATGAGCAGCATTTAGTGTGCACTAATGTCTGTTAGCACACTCTAGGCTTTAGTAAAAGAACCCCTAAAGGTTCTACCTGAGATAATGGAAAGTAGCTTGCCAAAGGCCATAAGGATTCAGCGTGACTTGAATCCTGGTCTCTCTGATTTTCTCTTATGTGTCTATCTTTGTCCTTATTTTTTCTTCTTTACAGTTAGTAATGTATTTATTGTACAATTGATATTATTTAGTTTATTAAGATCACCTATTCTGTTTTTGCATGTAGTCCGTTGAAATTGCATGTCATTGCTATCTTATTCTTACTTACTTTCTCAATATGCACATTTGTTCTTCTGTCGTATCCATCACAAACTTTGGTATAGTACAGTATTGTTTTAATACTTTTTAAGTGTTTGTGTAATTATTATTTTCATTATTTATTTTTATGTATAATTGTTATTTTAATAATAAATTTTATATTATATTTGTACCTAATAGGACCCCTGACGAAGGTTTGTCTGAAACACGGACCGTGTCGGGTCCCTTGATTGGTAAAAGGGTTTGCATATAATTATTTTGTCAAAATAAATTTTGCCTACGTCTTGTACAGATCTGCAGTTCTGTTTTGTTTGCTCTCTGATTTTCAGCCTGCTGTTCTAAGCATTAGGCTACATTTCCACTACATGAAGGATTTCTTCAAAATATCTGACAGTCTTTTTATCCCCCTTTCCTGTAGGGTATAAATATTCACAATATGAAATTTCTAGCCCTCATGAACACTTAACATAAAATATACTATCCTGGGTCAGGCCACAGGTCCATAAAACCTAGTGCCCTGCTTCCAACAATGGCCAATCCAGTTCAGAAGTATTCTTAAGGATGCCAAAAAGTAGTTGTTATTGCTCACATCCAGGGATAAGTGGTAATTTGTTCAAATCTATATGCCCTATAATGCTTTAATGACTCTTCTTCCAAGAACTTGTCTCATCTTGCTTTGTGGTTATTATGATTTATTTCATCTGGCTTAGAGATGCAAACTTAAGAAATTTATCAATCCAGACAAACTAAAATACTTTTCTCCATTGGGAAAACTGACCACTTAATCTTTCTCTGTTTCCTATCTTTTAACCAGTTCCCAGTCCAATAGGACGTTGCTTACTATACTATGAATTTTGAATTTCCTCAGGAGTCTCTTATGAGAAATATCAGAAAACATTTGACACATTTAACTGGCTCACTCTTATCCACACATTAAGAACATAAGCAGTGCCTCTACTGGGTCAGACCCGAGGTCCATCGCGCCCAGCAGTCCGCTCACGCGGCGGCCCAACAGGTCCAGGACCTGTGCAGTAGCCCTCTATCTATACCCCTCTATCCCTTTTTCCAGCAGGAAATTGTCCAATCCTTTCTTGAACTCCAGTACCGTACTCTGTCCTATTATGTCTTCTGGAAGCGCATTCCAGGTGTCCACCACACGCTGGGTAAAGAAAAACTATTATATTTCTTGATCTTTATTTCCACATAAAACAAAAATATGACATCTATAAAAATAATTTCACTTGACTAAAATGGTCATGTGTGACGGGCCTGTGTTAAACACTTCTGCCTCTTTGTGGCAGATACCAAAATCTACAATAGAGTAGACATGCTGGATGGTGTGAATAACATGAAGAAAGACCTAGCAAAGCTTGAAGAAAGATCTGAAATTTGGCAGCTAAAATTTAATGCTAAAAAATGCAAGGTCATATATTTGGCTGCAAAAACCTAAGGGAACGGTGCAGTTTAGGGGGTGAAGAACTTATGTGCACAACAGAAGAGCAGGACTTGGGTGTGATTGTTATGTGATGATCTTAAGGTGGCCAAACAGGTTGAAAAGGTGATGACGAAAGCTAGAAGGATGCTAGGTTGCATAGGGAGAGGTATGGCCAGTAGGAAAAAGGAGGTATTGATGCCCCTGTATAAGACTTTGGTGAGACCTCATTTAGAATATTGTGTACAATTCTGGAGGCCGCACCTTCAAAAAGATATAAAAAGGATGGAGTCGGTCTAGAGGAAGGCTACTAAAATGGTGTGTGGTCTTCGTGATAAGGCGTATAGGGACAATCTTAAAGATCTCAATCTGTATACTTTGGAGGAAAGGTAGGAGAGGGGGGATATGATAGAGACGTTTAAATACAATCAGCAAATAAATTGTTATTAGCCTGGTGGTGTAGGTACCCTATGAAAGTACATTTATAATAAGTGGAGAAAAAGCCTCAACTTATCAACAATATACAGACGGCAACCCAATGAGTTCTTAAGCCAGTCCTGCTCTGTATCATAGGCAAAAAAACTCCACACGTTTCAAAATGTAACGTCAAAACGGGACCAAAGCCACCAATGTGATTGCCTTGACGCAGCCATTGTTCGGCGAAACAAGAGCCTTGTTGGTGACATCCAGTTCCTTGTCTTTTCTCAGCGTGAGAAGTGCTATAGCAGGAAGATCTACTCACTGCTGTTGTTGCCATCCTCAGAAGATAAGTGAACTGTTTTGTTCTTTTTCTGGCTCCCTGTGCACAGTGGTGGCTTTGGTCCCGTTTTGAAAAGTTACATTTTGAAACGTGTGGAGTTTTTTTGCCTATGATAAAGAGCAGGACTGGCTTAAGAACTCATTGGGTTGCCGTCCGTATATTGTTGATAAGTTGAGGCTTTTTCTCCACCTATTATAAATGTACTTTCATGGGGTATCTCCACCACTAGGCTAATAACAATTTTTTTTGCTGAATGTATTTATATTTTGTTATTGCGATTTGGATTCTTGAGAGACGTTTAAATACCTACGTAACATAAATGTTTATGAGTCGAGTCTCTTTCATTTGAAAGGAAACTCTGCAATCAATGGGCATAAGATGAAGTTAAGAGGTGATAGCCTCCGGAGTAATCTAAGGAAATACATTTTTACAGAAAGGATGGTAGATGCATGGACAGACTAGATGGGCCATTTGGCCTTTATCTGCCATCATGTTTCTATGTTAGCAATTTATGTCCTGGGCAATGCCTATAAATATGATCATATTATCCCTTTATTTAAACATTTCCACTGATTGCCTATTCACTTTAAAATAGAATGTAAAATTATTGATCCTTGCTCATAAAGCTTACTAAAAACATATTTCTCCTTACTTGAAATCCTTAGCCATCACTTATGAACCAATTAGGATATTATGATCATTGCAAGATAACAGAATGGTTGTCTCACCAGTTGCCAAGGCACATTAGCAGTCTACTTGAGAGAACACATTCAATAGAATAGGATTCCAATATCAATTCAGGCAGATGAAAATAAGATGGTGAAAAAAAAAAAAAAATAATCGGGAAAAAAATTTCATCCTAGCCTTTTGTTTTTCTATAGGTGATAGGCTCTGGAGTAATCTGAGGAAATACTTTTTTTTACAGAAAAGGTGGTAGATGTGTGGAACAGTTTCCTGGAAGAGGTGGTGGAAACAGAGACTGTTTGAATTCAAGGGGGCCTGGGATAGGCACGCGAGATCTCTGAGAGATAGAAAGAGATAATGGTTACTGCGGATGAGCAGACTAGATGGGCCATTTGGCCTTTATCTGCCATCATGTTTCTATGTTGGGAAGAAGACCATTCATTAAATGTATCTGCATGATGCATTATGTTTATTACTTGCGTCTCTCTTGGTATGAATGTGTTAGGACGGTCTTCCTATCATTTTAAATGGTGTTCCTTTCTTTTTATTCACTGTTTTATTGGCTACTGTAAATCACAAGCTTTGATAAAGCTAGGCAATATATCAAATTTTAACATACAATAAGCACCTTCAAGTGATTAGACTGGTAAAGTGTGATTTCACTGTTCTTATGTTCCATTTTGTTTTATTTCTATTTGTTAATTTGTAAAGTGGTGATTATTTGTCAGTTTTCTCAAATTTACATCTGTTTCTGTGGTGTTTAACTGTGTGTAGAGTTTGGTTTCTTGGTGGTTCAGTTTAACTTTTGTCTACATATTTCTGTTTTTAGGTTGTAATTACTTATTCCATACTGCCATACTGGGTGAGGGTGTATGTGTGTTCTGTATGTATGAAAAAGGACATTGTTTTCTGTTAGCATTGATTGTGCAGGATCGATCTGTATTAATCTAGACTGTTTAGTTTTACAATTGATTTTCTGGTGCTCACTGCAGTTGTTTAAGATGCTGCCCATAGGAAAAAAAAAAGTGGAAACCTTCACCCCCCCTCCCTGGCAGACCTGTCAGTAACAGTTACCAGGTCTCTAGACCTGTCTTTTATGGGGGGGGGGGGTCAGTAGTACCGATCCGATTCTGGCATGCAATGTTAGGTCATCAATCACATATGGCTGGCTTTAACATTAATGACCTCATTTGCATGCAAGAATTGGAGAATGTATGACCGCACAGAAAATCACGCAGTGAGCCATTTTTTGCATCAAGTTGGCAATTTGTTGCTAAACCAGTCAAACCTGTTTAGTGACAAATGTTAGACGATCGGAGACTTTAGTGCATCTAGCTCTAAATCTATATTAATTGCACTGGAAAGCATGTTTTAGAAATAAGCCCCTCATTTATCACAATTGTGGCAGATTTTCAGGATTCTGTGAGAAGCATTAGTAAAATCTTTTGGCCTATTTCTCAAAACTCTTTTGTGGCACATCTGCATAAATTAAAATGCATCTTTACATTCAATGCATGTCATTTTGAATTTTACTTTACAGAAATGATGTTTTCTAATCACGTGCTTCTTTGGTTTCTGAGAGGATAAGATGGGTAGTCTTAGTGATGCATGCTGAAAAGACAGGAGACAGAAAATGGAGCTTGGCGAGAAGGATGGGGAGGAAAATGAAGAAAAAAATGGAGCTTGGCAAGAAGGATGGGGAGGAAAATGAAGACCGGACCTCAATGAGGAAGGTAAAAAAGAAAGGGGATCAAAGCACAGAAGAAGATCAGAGAGAAGAAAGAGTAGAGGTGGGGAAAATCATAGACTAAAAGCAGGAAGATAAAGGATTGAGGAAGGAAAGGCAGAAGTATCTTTTCTTAACTACACCATCTCCTGATGCTAATCCCTACTCTCACCCATATTCTTCAGAAGCATCTTCAGACCAATTCTTCACACCTCCACCATTTTCAGTCTTCTCAATCACAACCTCCTCCTCTCTTCACTCTGCACACATTCTCTGCCACAGGGATGTCAAACTGTATTCAGATTACGAATATTCATTAGAGATATCAAGAAATTTGTGGCATTCCAGGATTACAGTTTGACACCCCTAAATACCATATCCCAATCCCCCTTTCCCATCTTCATCTCACAGAACCCTTCACCCTCAGTCCCCTGCTCCACAAAATCCCTCAACTCGCAGCCCTAATACTCCCTCCAATCCCTTCATTCACCCTCCATGTATCATCTTCACATTCCATCAATTACTTTATTGTCTCAGCCCAACACTGTCACTGTGATCCCCTCACACATTCCTTCCATTCCCCCCCAACCCCTCTTATCACTCACAGTCCCAATTGCTTTGGTGCTCAGGAACAGTAACAATTCAACAGTTTGGACCATTTTCTCCTTCTCTTGCTGCCTAGTGCTAGTTGTCATGGGTTCAAACATGTGACACAACGCACAACACTCAGCTCCTTCCAGGATCCTCTCGATTCTGCCTGTGATGTCCTTCGTTTTTGCCCCTGGGAGACATGTCACCAGCCGGTCCTCTCTCCCTCCTGCTACGTGACTGTCCACTTCTCAGGATTGAGTCTCCCACTACGATTGCAGATTTCCCCTTCCGCTTAGGTCTCAAGTCTATCCTTAGTGGGATTCAATACTGCTCCCTCAGGGTTCTGATGAATCTTCATCTCATCTGATTGCTTGATGTTTTCATAAGGTCCTACTCCCCTCCTCCCCTGGTGTCTGGTGGCTCCTGTCCTCCATCTGCTGGTACCTGTCTGCATTGCTGGTGTTCCTGTTCCTCTACCCTCCTGTAGGCCTCCTCGATGAATCTCTCGAGCTCCCTCACTTGATCCTCGATGTGGCTCTCTCTTGAGGGGTCCTCGGCTGCCCAGCACGGTTCTTCTGAGATGCGGAGTCCCTCCAGCTCCTGGACCCTGTCCTGTAGCCTACCGACCTCCTCCTTCAGGCGTTCCAGCTCCTGACACCGACCGAATATGTACGCCTGCCTTCCCGAGGGGAGGTAGTCGTACATATGGCACTCCGTGCAGTACACTGGGAAGCACCTCTGGGTTCCTTCTGCCTCCATCTCTCTTTCTCTTAGTTGCCTCCTGGTGTGAGGTGTGTGAAGGTGGTCTCTGCTGTGTAGTTATCTGAAAGAGTAGAGAAGAAAAGGAAGGAAAGAGAGAAGAAAAGAGAAAATGCTTGTGGCTTACACTCTAGGTGTGCCTGCTGGGCGGTCTGGTCTCCTGGCTCCTTCTTTAGGCTCCTACGCAAAGGCGCTCTCGCTAAGGCAAGCACCTTTGCCGCTCGCCTTCGCTGCGTGCTGAATGGCTGCGCGCCGTTGGCTCCCTGCTCTTAAAGGGGAGCCCGGGCACCGATGCGACCTCTGACGTGGTGGGGTGGGCGGAGCTTCCTCTCGCCTTGACCCCGATCTGGCTTCCGCCCCTCTGCCTCTCCTCCCGATCAGGCTGTCTCCCCTCTGCCTCTCCTGCTGATCAGGCTGTCTCCCCTCTGCCTCTCTTGCTGATCAGGCTGCTCTGCTCAAAAACACCGCCGAGATCTGCCTCGTGGTCCGGCTCCCTGCTCTTAAAGGGGAGCCCGGGCGCCGATGCGACCTCTGATACGGTGGGGGTGGGCAGAGCTTCCTCTCGCCTCGACCCTGATCTGGCTTCCGCCCCTCTGCCTCTCCTTCCGATCAGGCTTTCTCCCCTCTGCCTCTCCTGCTGATCAGGCTGCTCTGCTCAAAAACGCCGCCGAGATCTGCCTCATGGTCCAGCTCCCTGCTCTTAAAGGGGAGCCCGGGCGCCAATGCGACCTCTGATACGGTGGGGGTGGGCGGAGCTTCCTCTCGCCTCGACCCTGATCTGGCTTCCGCCCCTCTGCCTCTCCTTCCGATCAGGCTTTCTCCCCTCTGCCTCTCCTGCTGATCAGGGGTCCTTTTATAAGAAATTAAATAATATTCTGACTAAAGTTATTTGGCTGGGTAATATTGTGAGAATTGCTTTAGTACCCCTACAAAAACCAATTGTGGAGGGTGGGGTAAATTTTTCCAATTTTTATAGGTACCATCAATCCTATATTATGCATCAGGGTATGTATTGGATCCTCCCAGAGCTCATGGAAAATCTTCCAGACTGTTTATAGTTGGAATGGCAACTCATGTCTCCTCTTAGATTATGCCACATTCTAAGTATCAAGTTACCTAGATTGTATAAAGACAATAGAATTTTAGTAGATACCTTGAAGACACTAAACTGTGTGAATAATTTAACACCTATTCCAATTCATAAATCAACTTGTCAGTTCCTTTGGCTGAACTCCAAGATTCAAATTGGCGGGTTTAAGGTTATCTGGAAATATTGGATGATGAAGGCAGATATATGTACTTTGGATGGTGTTATATCAGATGGTAAGCTGCTTGACTTTTCACGATTGCAACACAAATTTGGTCTTAATAAATCACAAAATTATAGATGGTTGCAGTTGAAGCAGGCCATTCAGGAGGGATTCCCTGAATGGGAAAATCTTGAAAATCAATATAGCTTGCCGGTCTTATGTTTTCAGGCAGACTTCCTGGGACACCAGGCTGCTCAGTGGTATAAATTAATATCTGGATCAATCTGGCAATAGAAGCTTTGGACGTCTGCTATGTCTCGAATGACTGGTCAGCACAAAAAGATGATCAGAAAGCCTGGAGTTATTAATCCTCTCCAGGTAGATATGCAGGGCTCTGTGCACATCCAGTTTGTGCAAAAGTTTGCTGTTTGATGGAACTCATAGGATGAAAGGTGGGCAAACGAAGTTCATGATTGACAATGGAAGTCAAGGAACGAAAGCAGAGAAACACCCGACTCCATGAAATGGAAAAAAGGCTCCTGAAATAAGAGGGCCTGCAATTCTGAGAACCTTCTCGCTGAGACTATGGCAACCAAGCACACTGTCTTAACTGTAAGGTCTAGCAGGGAAGCTTCTGAAAGAGGCTCATATCTTGTGCCCTCCAAGATCACATTGAGGTCCCAAGATGGGAACAGTCTGCGCAAAAGGGGTCTCAGTCTGAGTGCCCCCGTCAAAAACCAATTAACATCTGGGTGAGAAGCCAGAGACTATAGGCCACTTTGGGCCCTAAAGCACGAGATACTGTCTATCTGCACTTTAAAAGACGAAACTGCAAGATCCTTTTCAAGGCCAGCTTGCAGGAAGGTAAGGCTTACCAGAAGAAGAGCTTTCTCCAGCTCCACCTGCTCCTTGACACACCATAACTAGAAGATCATCCAGGTCTTATAGCATAAGCCACATCCATTGCATGCTTCTTTACTCTAAAAAAAAAAAAGTAATAATCACAGCCTCCAAATAACCCTTCTGAATCAAAGCTGCACACTCAAGAGCCATGCTATAAGACCAAAGACCAATCGGAACGGGGCCTTGACTGAGGAGCCCCAGATGAACCAGAAGGTTCATGAACCTGCTTCTCTGTAGGCACACCAAATCCACGTACTAAGGCCTGCGGGGCCAGTCCAAGGCCATCAGGATCACCAACCTCTGATGCTTCACTATCCTGCGGATGATCCGACCCACCATGGTCCACAGTGGAAATACATACAGGAGCTGCTCTGTAGGCAAACCGCCAAGGATATTGTTGAAAAAAATTGTTGATATACTCTATAAGAAAAGGTAGAGGAAGGACAAAATTATTGGGATTGATCCGAAGGATGTGCTGAAAGTTCACAATTAGCAGAGGAATCCTCTTTAAGTTATGAGACAGTGGCTTCTACTTTTTCGCCAAGCAGGCTGTCTCCTAAACAGGGAGCATCTGCCATTCTATCATGAAGATCTTCCCTTTATGATGCCCTAAGCCACGCTGTGCGTCTGGCAGCTATAGCCTCTGCCGCTGTCCTATTCATCATATCATAGGCATCAGAATTAGTTTTAATTGAGTGGTAAGTGGACTCTCATAGTGCCAACTGAAGATTTGGAATGGCTTCTGTAGAGGCCTTGTCAAGTTGCTGTAGAACTGAATGCTGAATATGTAAGATTTGAAGCTGGTGAGCCATGATCTTAGATGAAAAACATGGAACCCTAATATACTTTACGTCCGGCAGAATCCAGGAGACAAGCAATCCTTTCTCGGGGGGTGTATTATTAGATTTTGATGCTTTGGATCTCTTAATAGCTGACTCTGAGACCATAGAAAGGTGAGGAAGTTAAAAGTGGTCATGACCAGGTGCTTTCTATACTTTATATTTCAGTTCAAGATGCTTAGAAGCCAGTTAGCCAGTTGCAGATCTGATGTATTGGCAATGAAATAATTTCCTTTACTGGAGTCTTACAGGATTGAAGGATAGCTTGAAAATCCTTACTATCTGTGGGCATAGCAGCCTGATGATGACTCAGAAGAGAAGATACCTTTTGCAAGAATTTAGGATAAGAATACTCCTCTATTAGAACTGGCTGCAGGAGAGGCAGAGAAAGCTGGTCAAGGTTTTCAATAACATCCTCATGGTCTGACCAAACTTTGGGAGAATCTGTACCCTGAGCTAGAGAGGAGCATAGGGGGGTGCAGAGGCCCCAGGTTAAGTCCTGTGGAATTTCTACCGGGTGTTCTGATGGAAGATGTTCTACACAGCCAGGACACTGTTAGACCTCTAGAAGAGGAATGGCAGTAGAGCAGCACTATCTTATATACATACATTTTTGTAAAAGGAAGAAAAAAAATTAGAGACTGACTGAATAGAATCAGAACTTTGAGAAGGTTCTGGCACGAAGACAGGAAGAGCAAGGCATTTAGGTGGTACCTGGTCTGGGTCCAACAGTGCTGGAGAGGCAACATGTTTGGGTGAGGTTCATGAAGTTGAAGGCAAATCCTGAAGTATGATGCCAGGAGAGGACTGTGACGCCGAAACTGGGCCTGTGGGAACCTTCCCTAAAGTATCCACATTTAACAGAAGTCGTCACCGTATCCTTCTCTGTGGGACGTGCCATTACTGTTGATGCCGATGGAGGGTGTATCTTATCTTTGAAACACTGGAACTTTCTTTCTCTGAGCTGCCACTGTTGCCAGCATTGAGCTTCCCTACCTTGTTGTACCGAGACATGGCCCTGAGAGTAGGGAGCCAACGATGAAGTGTGCAGCTTTAAAGTTTTCTTTACTATTCCAGTGCAAAGCGACACTGTGAGAACTGCGTTTTGAGGAGGAAAGTAAGAAAAGTGCCGGGTTACCAACTTTCTCAGCTGTTCTCCGTATCGGTTGTCGTTTTTGTGTTCTTTTTTTGGTTTTTTAAAGACTGACAGACTGTCCTGTTTTGTATTTTAATATGAAAAAAAAGAAAGAAATGCCTTAAAGGCTAGAAAGCTTTTTGGCTTTCTTTGCTATATTCTTTTTTTTTTTTTTTGAGGAAAGCGGGAAGAGCCAAGGCTGTACATGAGTGGGTCAAGAAAAAAACTGACAGGACGAAGGGACGGGCTCTAGATGTAGGGTATCCTGCACATGACCAGTAAGTTCAAAGCTTACTATAGCTAGGGGAGAGCACCGACATAGGCTCAGTCAGAGGACTTCACCAAGTGTGCCTGCATATCACCTTCTTGTCTCCGGAGAACATACCTTCCAAGTTCATTTGCAGAAGAAAAAACTGAAGAGGGAGCTGTTCTTCATTGCAGAAGGGGAGGCATTCAAGATCTTAAAGTGATACACTTCTGCAGTTTCGCAGGAATCAAAAGCTAAAGTATAATAATAATAATTTATATACCGCAGGACTGTGAAGTTCTATGTGGTTTACAATGATTAAAGATGTTACAAATTGAGTGGAATAAACAAAGTACAGACTTAGTGATTAACAGTTCTAGAGATTGTTTGTTGAGGACTAAGATTGTATAGGTTGGTTTCCTAAGTATTTCAGGAACAGATGTATTTTTAGGCGTTTCCTGAATTCCCTGTAAGTAGTAGGCACGAGTAATTGTTCTAGATCTTTACCCCTTAGTGCTGCTTGATGTGAGAAAAGATGTTGGTGATGACTTTTAAATTTACAACCTCTAACCGGTGGAGAAACAAAGTTCGGGTGTGAGCTTCGCCTATATCTGTTGGTTGTGAAAGAGAAAAGGTCTGTTATATATTTAGGGGCTAAGCCATAAAGTACCTTGAAGCAAAAACAACCAAACTTGAATTTCACACATGCCTCCATCGGCAGCCAGTGTAGAAGTCGATAGGAAGGTGTTACATGATCAAACTTCTTCAGTCCACAAAGTAGTCTAACCGCTGCATTTTGTACCAGTTGCAATCGCCGCATGTTCTTCTGGAGGAGTGCCAGGTAGGCGATGTTACAATAATCGAGTTGACTCAGTATGAGAGATTGTATCAGAATTCTAAATGATGGGACATCGAAGTAAGCTCTGATGGACCGAAACTTCCAAAGGGTGAGAAAGATTTTTCTAATCAAGGAGTCTACCTGGTCTTTCATGGTCAGGCTCTGGTCCAGTGTTACTCCCAATACCTTCATAGTGGGTTAAATGGGTTAACTAAGGTTACTGATGCACATTGATGCTTTAGTGTCAAGTGGGTGTGGCGATGCTATGAAAAATTTTGTTTTCTCTGAGTTTAATTTTAGTCTGAATTCAGTCATCCATTGCTCCATTCGATTTAGTACTTCTGTTGCTTTGGGGGTGACTTCTGAGACAGAGTTAGTGATGGGATAATTATCGTGAAGTCGTCAGCGTAACTAAATAGTTTTATCCCCAGCTGGGACAATTGTGCACCCAATGAGGACATGTAAACATTGAAAAGCAAAGGGGATAGTAGTGATCCCTGTGGCACGCCAGATGGATTGCTCCATGTGTCAGAGAGATTGTGATTAAAATGGACTTGGTAGGTGCGTGATATAAGGAATCCTCGAAACAAGTTCAGTACCTCTCCTCCGATTCCTATTGTGTCTAGGCATTGTAACAGTTTTCCATGGTCCACCAAGTCAAAGGCAGAACTCATATCAAATTGCATGATTAGGGCGTTGAGGCCCTTACTGAACAAGTAACGCAAATTGTCCAGGATAACTGCAATTACTGCCTCAGAGCTAAACAGAGGCCTAAAACCTCATTGAGTATCATGCAGAAGAGAGAATTGGTCGAGATATTCCATTAGTTGGAATCCTTCCACGATTTTTACCATAAAAGGAATAGATGCTACTGGTCTATAGTTGGTTACTGATGTTGATGATTCTTTACAATTTTTTGGCATTGGGGTTATTAAAATATGACCATTATTAGTGACGATTTTCCATTAAGAACATAAGAACATAAGAACTGCCTTCTCCGGATCAGACCTTCGGTCCATCAAGTCCGGCGATCCGCACACGCGGAGGCCCTGCCAGGTGTACACCTGGCTTAATTTATAGTCCACCATATCCTTATATGCCTCTCTTAAGGAGATATGCATCTAGTTTGCTCTTGAAGCCTAGGACGGTCGATTCCGTCATAATCTCCTCTGGGAGGGCATTCCAGGTGTCAACCACTCTCTGAGTGAAGCAGAACTTCCTGACATTAGTCCTGAACCTGTCCCCCCTTAGCTTCATTACATGTCCCCTAGTCCGTGTCAAATTGGACAATGTAAATAATCTTCTCTGCTCTATTTTGTCGATTCCTTTCAGTATTTTGAAGGTCTCGATCATATCCCCACGCAGTCTCCTTTTCTCAAGGGAGAACAATCCTAGTGTTATAAGTCTGTCCTCGTATTCCAGTTTCTCTATACCCTTCACCAGTTTTGTTGCTCGTCTCTGCACCCTCTCCAGCAGTTTTATATCCTTCTTTAGGTAGGGAGATTGTTTAGGTTATTGGTTAGATAATTCAATAGAGTTAGTTTAAAGTCTAATGGAGCTGCTTTCATAATTTCTGGGGGACATGAGTCCAGGACACAGTATGATTTAGAGTATTTGTTATATAATTTGATGTAGTTATTCCATTCTAAATTGCGGAAGGAACTCCAGATCATGTCCGCTGGTATTTCATTCCTTTGTATATCAATTGATTGATGTTCGTATGCAACAATTGTCAAGTAGTTATTTCTTAGATTTTTGACTTTTGAATCGAAATGTTGTGCTAGATCATTTGCTGAGGGTAGCTTGGTATTATGTATGGGTTGAGTGTAGCGTGTGGTGTCAAATAAATTTGTAACTATGTTGAACAGTTCTTTTGTATTGGCTCCTTTTGAGCTAGTATCAGATGAGTTAATTTTGGATGAGTAAAAAGTTTTACGTGTTTCTTTTATCTGTTTGTAGAGTTTTATGTTGGATCTCCAGTTGTTTCGGTCTGACAGTTTTCCCGCTTTTTTCCAGATTCTTTCTAATCGTCTTACTGATTATTTCATTGTTAGGGGTTCGATGTCAAACCATTTGTTATATTTGTTTGAGCAGTTTTTGCTAATTTGTTTGGGGCAATTTTATCTAAAATGGATGTGCTAGTTTTCATCCAGTGATCATAGAAATCAACTCCTTCTATCTTCGCTTGTAGATCATATTGTGACCAATATTCCTCTGGGTTGAAATGGCCCCTTGTGAGGTGTTCTCTTTTTGTCCGTGGGTATGTCTTAGATTTTAGCAGAATCCAAATTAGATTGAAATAATAAGTGAAATGGTCAGACCAGATATCATAACACCAAGTACCGTCCGAAAGAGAGATGGGAGGTTTTATGATCTCCTTTATGGACATCGCTACCACATCTAAATGATGGCCTTTTTCATGTGTTTGAGTGGGTAAATTGTAATTGAGTAAAGAAAGGAAGTTTCTAAAGTCTTTCGCTTCTGGATTGTCTATTTCATCTAGATGTAAGTTTATGTCTCCTGCAATTAGATTAAGTGATGAAGTGATTGAGTTATGTAAGACAAATTCGCAGAAGTCCTCTCTAGCTCTTGGCCAGCTTTTCGGCGGAACACAGAATAGTATACAAGAAAGGGAATCTTCTAGCTCCTTATTGCTAATTTTACAGGCTAATATTTCTAATTGATTGGTCATTTTGGAATCCAATAGTTCAACTACAAATCCTTCCTTAGCGACAATTGCTAATCCTCCCCCTCTTCTTCCATCACGATTTATTATTGGGTCAGCTTCAGACAGTAGCCGTTAGGAAAAAACAGGCTATTTGCTTGTTGATGATCCAATCTTTAATTAAAAATGCTTTGTTCCTAACAGATCTGGTGTTAAGATATGCCCAGGGAATGGAAGTAGATGTGATAGGTTTGGTGGATGTAGTGGTTCTGATAGGTTTTACTTCCCTTATCCTTTTATTTTTTGGGGTACGTTGATGTCTTCTGTTGCTCGAGATTACCTTGATATGGTTTGCTCTGTCTTCCTGTTGGTTAATTATAAGCCTGATGGGTAGATCAGGATAATGGGCTGAGTGTAGCTGTGTATAGAGAGACTTAACATCCTTAATGTTATTGCATATTAAATAGATTAGTAGAATCAGTAGGAGATGCATGCTTGCAGATTAAACTGACTCCTACTTGTCCTAATGGCTATTTGGTGTTTCTGTTACTTCCAGTTTCTAGGATAATTAGCAGTGAATCAGATAGCACTAGATCAGATTCAATATTAACAGTTAAATTAGTTGAATAGCAGTAAATCAGATATCTAGTATTGGTGCTGATTTTAGGTATCTCCGCTGGTTCGGGGGAGGGGCGGATCAATTTGCTTGCCTGCAGGATTGGGCTCCTGCTTCTCTCTCCTGCCCGCTGGTATTGGTGCTGATTTTTTAAGTGTTCCCCGCTGGTTCGGGGGAGGGGCAGATCGATTGCTTGCCTGCAGGATTGGGCTCCTGCTTCTCTCTCCTGCCCGCTGGTATCGGTGCTGATTTTAAGTGTTCCCCTCTTGTTCGGGGGGAAGGGCAGATTGATTGCTTGCCTGCAGGATCGGACTTCCTGTTTCTCTCTCCTGCCCGCTGGTATCGGTGCTGATTTTAAATGTTCCCTGCAGGTTCGGGGAGAGGCAGATTGATTGCTTGCCTGCAGGATCGGGCTCCTGCTTCTCTCTCCTGCCCGCTGGTATCTGTGCCCAGTGGCGTATCAAGGGGGGGGGGGAAGTCCACCCCGGGTGCAGCCTTAGGGGGGTGCACAGCCAGACAGGTCCGGAAAATTCCTGGGCTGCGACGGCACTCAGCGGCATCGCGCCCCCCCCTGCCCCGCAACAACACTCAAGTTCGGCCTCCTTCTCCCGGCATCAGCAGAACTTCAGATCGGCAATAGGTGCTCAGTCAAAAGCTTCCCCTGACTCAGCTTCCTGTTTCCGCCTAGGCAGCTCAGGAAGGGGAAGCTTTTGACTGAGCACCTGTTGCCGATCTGAAGTTCTGCTGATGCTGGGAGTAGGAGGCCAAACTTGAGTGCTGTCACGGGGCAGGGGGGGCGCCGATGCCGCTGAGTGCCATCACGGGGGGGGGGGGGTGCCGATGCTGCTGAGTGCCGTCACGGAGGGATGGGGACGCTGATGCCGCTGAGTGCTGTCGCAGCCCAGGAATTTTCTGGACCTGTCCGGCTGTGCACCCCGTCTAAGGCTGCACCCGGGGTGGACCCCCCCCTTGGTACGCCACTGTCGGTGCCGATTTTAAGTGTTCCCTGCTGGTTTGGGGGAGGGGCAGATCGATTGCTTGCCTGCAGGATCGGGCTCCTGCTTCTCTCTCCTGCCCGCTGGTATCGGTGCTGATTTTAAGTGTTCCCCGCTGGTTCGGGGGAGGGGCAGATCGATTGCTTGCCTGCAGGATCGGGCTCCTGCTTCTCTCCTGAGTATATGTAACAGAAACAGGCAATGCAAAGTAGGGTCCTCCCCCTGTTCAAGGGTGACCAACACCTCCTGACTGCTGATCTCATGATGAGAACCAAACTTTGACAGAGAAGATGCAGTTCCCTGGGATAGTAATGATAGAAACAGACCCACATCCCAGTCATCCACCAACTGGATATCCTAGTCCTGCGCTGAGTGATTTCTGGTTGGGGAGTGGCCTGAGGAAAATTCCCCATATGCACAACCACCAATGCACCAATAGTAGCTGTGAGAGGACTCTGACAATTTAAATAGGCATTCCACATCAGGCTCAAAAAATCTGGGGTAAAACCTTATACTGGTGGCCCAAAAGACCTCTGTAGGGGCTCCTTGTGTGTTTTCTTGGGCTCTGCGGCGCTTACACATCTGCATTTTGCCAAATCACCTTTGGAGGGAGCTGGCAGGACCTCTTTCCCTGAAAACAAGTCTCCTGCAGATTTCCAGCCCAAGAAGTCTCAGAGGAGGCCAAGCCTATAGCTCCCACCCCCCTCCTCAGATGCCCTGCAGAACACAGACACTCCCTTCACTAACCATCCAGCACAGACCTGAAATGATATGTGGGTAAAAAGGCTCAAGATGATTTGATGTAGATAGAGAATTGCATCTGGAAAACTGAAGACCTTTGCCTCTAATTTTCTCCACAAGATTTGGTCTTTGGACTGCCAGTCGGAGCAATGTCAGACTGAGCCTCAATTCCTTCAAATCCTTGCGCACAACAGGTGAAGGACAATGCAGTCGAGTGAACCAGGACAGTCAAACATCCTGCACTCAAATTCCTGATAAATCAGGTATGTGAGCTACCTACAATGGGAATGGACCCCAAGCACCAAAAATATTAAAGTAGGCTGGCTAGCCAGGTATCCGCGAGGGTTGGTGAGTCTGCATCTTCTTCCAGGTGGATGCCCCAAACTAGTGGGAACTCTGGGCACAAAGCTTCAGACTTTGGATGTAAGAATAAGACCTAAAAATAACAAACTGCACAGCAGATTGGAAAGACACCTTCTCAACTTACTTTCAGAAGGAAGAACCGATATGGCAGGAGCCAGCCCACTGGGAAGGAGGTGGAATTGAAAGATGCGAGACATCCTTCTGCAATCAACTTGCAGGTTCAGATGGATAACCTTAGTGTTCAGGACTATTAGACACATCACACTAGAAGTACTGCTAGTATGGAAAAATTGATTCAAAGACTTTATTTATTCTTTTGCTGGATTATTTGTTTGCAGTTGATTTTCTACTGAACAACACTTACACATGATACAAAAATAAAGTGATATACTATGCATTAGCAAATTTCTACAATAAAAGGAGACAGGCTATTTTTTTTAATATGGTAACAAACCTAACTCCAGATTACTGTGGGATTTTGGTCCAGGACTGCTTTAGAAAAAAAAAAAGAGGAATCCGCTCCCTGCCTCCCCAACAAGGTACTAAGCCAAGGCAATCTGGTCCAAATCATTCTGCTGCGGAGAATACCGAGGGCATATAGTATAATGCTGCATTAGGTCTTGGATATTGCTGCCAAATGGATGGCTGCTAAAGTTCTGAGGCTTCTTTCCACCAACTTTTCTGGGCTTCAGGAAACAGTCTGTCTCTATTAAGCTATAGGGCCATATGCCTTCCTTAGAAAATATCCAGAGTCACCTCCCACACCACTATATTAAAGATCTATGGGTGATAGGCCATAGACCTTGGCTGCTCACAGAACCCGTTACAGTGCACCCAGCTCTCAACAATGGTAATGTCTACTAGTCAATAACAAGACTCCCACACGGAGAGAACGATGGGCTTAGAAATCCAACTCAAGTCTTCTATAGGGCAGTGCATTAGTTATTGGGCTGGCCTATTTAAGCCCTTTGTCAATGGTGTGCACTAACAGGCATCAGAGTACACTTTATGGGAATGAAAGTTAGGATCAGACGCAAACCTCAGAATACCCTGGAGTTCTGGTAGTAGTGCTAGGAAAGATTAGCCAACATAACGTTGAAAGCAATGTTAAAATGTCTTCTATAAACAAATCTTCAGTTGATACAAATCAATGCAGAGAAATGTTAATAAAGAAATAAATAGATTAAAAGAATACATTCCCAAAGTAAAAGGAAAGTTAAAAAAAACCATTTTCTTTACATCAATGCAAAATACACATGTATCTATCTATCTATCTGTATAAGAGGACCTACTGTATATACAGTAGGTCCTCTTAAAGTGCCCCTGCCATGGTCAGACAAGTGTTAATAAATAGTTCTACACAGGATGGCAATATAACTAGGCATTTTTGTATATTCTGCATAATTGTAAAAGATTTAGTACTCCTGCTGCCCATTGGATTTCCAAACCTGAACAAGGTATTTAGCTGTTCTGTTTACCAAAAATTCTCCATTTGACTATTATTTCAATAAAATATTTTTTTAAACAATTTTAAGAGCAGAAGTAGCTCGAGTCTCCAAAGTACAGATGTGTCAGTTGACTGGCTATAAATCAGTGAGGATACTTAAAAGTCTGCAATGCAGGTAGCTTTGTAGCCAGTCTTACTTGCAAGGCAGCTTAGCCTTCGATGCTCAAAACAGTTCTCAGCCACCAAGAACCCTATGCAAATACATTACAAGGTATTGGTATTAAAATGAGCTCTCCTTGTGATGAAGAAATGAATTGCAGTGAAATTGAATAAGAATTTGAGATGAGATCTTGATTGAATTTGATTGGGTACTATATATGGTTTGATATGAGTTGGTCCTGAGTTTCAAAAAATGGCATGCTGATCAAGTAATATATATCTGATACCAAAATAGTTTTTGTAGTTTAAATTTAATAAGTTTTTAAGGATTCAAATTAATAAAAGAGGAGACATAGTATTTAGAATTATTTATTTATAAAAATTAATGTAATGTATTTAAAAAAAATAGAGAATTAGAATAAAATAGTTAATTTATCTATATTGGTAGGGAGGTGGGGTAATAGCCGGTGATGTTATAAGGAGATAAGAGAGTAATGTGTTTCTCTCTTTAAGTAATCCCACTTTGGGAAACATGTTCTCCTAAGTCTGAGGCTTGTTCCCATTAGAAGTTAATTAATGTAATGTGATTAAAAGTCAATAGTCATACTATTAAATCCAATTACTGAAGTAGTAAATCTAATTAATAAGTTGGAATATAGAAGTAGTGTCCATTTTGATATTGTGCAAATGGTTTTCAATAGTTTCATATTCTGGTCTACACCTGAACATCAGGCAATGGTAACTTTTTTTTTGTGGTACACCTGATCAAATCTGATGGCACACTGGTTAAGATAATATGGCCAAGGCCTCCTAGTTATTGCCCAGATGCTAAAGTGTTAATTTTTGATTGCAGCTTCTAAAGGTACACATCTTGATCTCTACCTAATATCACTTCAAAAAGATGCTATATATGGATTTATAACTCATTCATTGTAAGAAGGACCTAACTTAAACCATATAGCAAAATGTAACATGCTATCTTCAAATACACATTGGGTTCAATTCAACAAAATTCAGTACTTTGAAAAATTTCCAGTAGAAAGATATTTGGTGATTCTGGTAAATAACCTCCAGGACAATACAGCTCAGAGGCCCTGCAGACTTCAGAAGTAAATAAACCCTTTATGTCAGTAGTCTCAAACTCAAATCCTTTGCAGGGCCACATTTTGGATTTTTAAGTACTTGAGGGCTGCAGAAAAAATAATTAATATCTTATTAAAGAAATGACAATTTTGCATGAAGTAAAACTCTTTAGTCTATAAATCTCCCCCCCCCCCCCCCCCCGCGAAGGCCTGCATGTTCCTTCCTTCTTTGCAGTCTTAGTTTCATCTAATTACCGCAGCCTGCATAGAGGATTGCCGGTGCTGTAGCATTCCTTGCAGGCTGCCATTGGCCTCCGCAGGACGTTCCCTCTGCTGCAGTCCCGCCCCTCCTCTGACGTCAGGGGTAGGATCGCAGCAGAGGGACTGTGCTGCTGAGGACGATGGCAGCCTGCAAGGATCACTACAATACCAGCGATCCTCTCTGCAGGCTGCAGTAATTATCTGAAGGTAAGAGCGGAAGGCCAGGGAGGAAGCCAGATAATGCTGCAAAGAGTGGGTAGCACTAGTACAAACTGCGGGCCGCACAATAGTACCTGGCGGGCTGCATGAGGCCCCCAGGCCATGAGTTTGAGACCACTGCTTAATGTGGAGATTTTAGGCCACCACCATACTCAGTACATCATAACAAAGAACATAAGAAGTTGCCTCCACTGGGTCAGACCAGAGGTCCATCTTACCCAGCAGTCCGCACCCGCGGCGGCCCATCAGGCCCATGACCTGTAATGTGATCCTTCTTTAAGCCCTTTGATCCCTTTTATCCTTCTATCCATACTCTATCTAAAACCTATCTCTACCTCTATCTGTATCCCTCAATCCCATCATTCAGGAATTTATCCAATCCTTCTTTGAACCCCCATAGTGTACTCTGTCCTATCACAACCTCCGGAAGCGCATTCCAGGTGTCCACCACCCTCTGTGTAAAAAAGAACTTCCTAGCATTGGTTCTAAAATTGTCCCCTTTCAGCTTCTCTGAGTGCCCCCTTGTGCTTGTGGTTCCCCATAGTCTGAAGAATCTGTCCCTTTTTACCTTCTCTATGCCTTTCATGATCTTGAAAGTCTCTATCATGTCTCCTCTGAGTCTCCGCTTCTCAAGGGAGAAGAGCCCTAGCCTTCCCAACCTGTCTGCGTATGAAAGGTTTTCCATACCTTTTATCATTTTTGTCGCTCTTCTCTGGACCCTTTCAAGTATCGCCATGTCCTTCTTGAGGTATGGTGACCAATACTGGACACAGTACTCCAGATGTGGGCGCACCATCGCACGATACAGCGGCATGATGACCTCCTTCGTCCTGGTTGTAATGCCCTTCCTAATAATACCCAACATTCTTTTTGCTTTCTTTGAGGCTGCTGCACATTGTGCCATTGATTTCATTGTAGTATCTACCAGCACACCCAAGTCTTTTTCAAGGTTACTATCCCCTAGCACTGATTCCCCCATTTTGTAGCTGAACATCGGGGTTTTTTTCCCTAAATGCATGACCTTGCATTTCTCTATATTAAAGCGCATTTGCCATTTACTTGCCCACTCTTCTAGTTTGTTTAGGTCCCTTTGTAGGTCTTCACATTCTTCCATGGTTCTAACCCTGCTGCAGAGTTTGGTGTCATCCGCAAATTTTATAACTTCACACTTCGTCCCCGCTTCTAGGTCGTTTATAAATACATTGAACAGCAGCGATCCGAGCAATGACCCCTGGGGAACACCGCTCGTGACCATCTGCCAGTCCGAGTAGTGGCCCTTCACTCCAATCTGTTGCTTTCTGCCTGCCAACCAGTGTTTAATCCACCTGTGTACGTCCCCTTCCACATCGTGGTTCCACAGATTCCTAAGAAGTCGCTCATGGGGTACCGTGTCAAAGGCTTTTTGGAAGTCGAGATAGATGATGTCTATGGGTTCTCCTTTGTCCATCTGGCTGTTTATCCCATCAAAGAAGTGCAGTAGGTTCGTTTGGCACGATCTTCCCTTGCAGAAGCCATGCTGGCTTGCGGTCAGTTGTCCATTTTTTTCTATGTGCTCACAGATGGTGTCCTTTATCAGTGCCTCCATCATCTTGCCTGGGACTGAAGTCAGGCTTACTGGCCTGTAGTTCCCCGAGTCACCCCTCGATCCCTTTTTAAAGATAGGTGTGACATTTGCTATTTTCCAGTCCTCCGGGATTTTCCCAGTTTTCAAGGGCAAGTTACAAATTTGTCGGAGAGTTTCCGCTATTTCGTTCCTTAGCTCTTTTAGTATTCTTGGGTGGATTCCGTCCGGGCCCGGTGATTTGTCACTTTTTAGTCTGTCTATCTGTTGGAGGACCTCCTCATGGCTTATTTCTATATGCGATTTCATTAATCACAGCTCTTATACAAAAATACTAAATAATATATAAATTTAAATTAAATGTGAAGTGCTCAGACCTTATAACCAGTGTTTTAAGTGTTATCACCAAAACGAGGTTAACAAAGGGACCATCATTGCCTTCACTGTCCCTCGACCACCTGAAAAATATTATCCAAAATCTCAGTGTGAGTAAATTGTATTAAATGGTGTACTTATCTCTGGCAGATGGTAATCGGTGGTGTTAATCCTCGTTCAAACAAACATAAACAAAGTGATGTGCTTTTAAAAGGTTTTGTTCTCTATGTGTGCCTTTTACTTCATAGTCCCAGTCCCCCCGACCCAGGTTTCGTATCTTCGTCAGGGAGGGACATTGATGCTAGAGAAAATGAATTAAAACAATAAACAACTTTATTAACTCAATTAACGTTAGTTGAGTTAATAAAGTTGTTTATTGTTTTAATTCATTTTCTCTAGAATCCAATGTCCCTCCCTGACGAAGATACGAAACCTGGGTCGGGGGGACTGGGACTATGAAGTAAAGGCACACATAGAGAACAAACCTTTTAAAAGCACATCACTTTGTTTATGTTTGTTTGAACGAGGATTAACACCACCGATTTACCATCTGCCAGAGATTAAGTACACCATTTAATACAATTTACTCACACTGAGATTTTGGATAATATTTTTCAGGTGGTCGAGGGACAGTGAAGGCAATGATGGTCCCTTTGTTAACCTCGTTTTGGTGATAACACTTAAAACACTGGTTATAAGGTCTGAAGCACTTCACATTTAATTTAAATTTATATATTATTTAGTATTTTTGTATAAGAGCTGTGATTAATGAAATCACTATAGATTGTCATCACAGAATATATTTTTATTCCTCCTGTGATTTGTTTATTTCTATATGTGCCAGTTTTTTCTTCTTCATCTCCACTTTATAATCTCTTCGGGTTATGGTACATTTGATGTGTCCTCGCCTCGTGAAGACCGACGAGAAGAACTTGTTTTAACCTGTCGGCTACCTCTTTTTCCCTCCTTTACCACCCCCTTCCTGTCTCCATCATCCAACGGTCCTACTTCCTCCCTCGCCGGTTGCTTCCCCTTGACATATGAAGAACGTTTTGAAGTTTCTGGATTCCTCAGCCAGCCTCTCCTCGTATTCTCTCTTTGCATTCCTAACCACTCAGTGACAGTTTTTCTGGTGTTTTTTGTGTTCTTTCCGGTTTTCCTCGGTTTGGTCCTTTTTCCATTTTCGGAACAATTTTTTTAAAATCTCCTATCGCCCTCTTTACTTCTGTCGTTATCCATACTGGGTCTTTTGTTCGATTTTTTTTGCACCCTTTCCTAAACCTGGGAATGTACAGGTTTTGTGCTTCCAGCACCATGTCCTTGAATAGGGACCAGGCTTTCTCTACGGTTTCCATCTGTTTTGAGCAATTTTTGAGTTTCTTTTTCACCACTGCTCTCTCATAGCATCATAGTTCCCTTTCCTGAAGTTGAGCGTCGTCGCTGCAGTTCTCTTCACTTTGGATGTTCCTACTTCTAATTTGTAACGCATCATGTTGTGATCGCTGTTTCCTAGTGGTCCTACAACTGCCACTTCCTTTGCAGGTCCCCCTAGCCCAGTGGTCTCAAACTCGCGGCCCGGGGGCCACATGCAGCCCGCCAGGTACTATTTTGAGGCCCTCAGTATGTTTATCATAATCACAAAAGTAAAATAAAACAGTTTCTTGATCATATCTCTTTAGCCAAAAGGAAAGATTTATAAACTATAAAGAATTTTACCTCATGCAAAATTGTCATTTCTTTAATAAGACATTAACTATTTTTTTCTGCGGCCCTCCAAGTACTGACAAATCCAAAATGTAGCCCTGCAAAGGGTTTGAGTTTGAGATCACTGCCCTAGCCCGTTTAGGATTAGGTCGAGAGTGGCATTCCCTCACAATGATTCTTTAACAAGCTGTTCCATGAAGCAGTCTCCCACAGCCTCCAAAGTTGACAATGTAATTAGTGTGACTTTATTCCTTTTTGGGCATTTTGAGTTCTTTTCCTAGTATCACCAACATTTAGAACTGGACGTCTACAGAATACATGTGCTGTGATGTCAGCTAAGAAACGATCAACACTTTGCTATGCTTTTAATCACCATTCTGCTTCATTAAAAAAAAAAAAAAAAAAAGATACCAGAAAGCATTTATCTAGCCTAATGCTGTAAGAATCAATGCAAACAATCATACATCAATCATTCCCAAAATTTCCTCACAATTGCAGAATATCAAAAATTAGCTTTTGAAATGTCTCAAGGATCTTCAGACCTCCGTGCAAGTAATACAACTTACTCCGGTCCTAATCCTTATTAGTCCCAACAACATTAAATTTTCTTATTTTATGTATTACTTATTTATTAAATTCATATTAAACTTGTGCTACTTAGCTTTTCTTAGTTTTCTTTAAATAACTCCCTTTGCTGACGTGTTTCGATATTCTTTATCAAGGGTGGAAGTACTGAAAAGAGAGAAAAACTTACGTTGAAGAGCGTCTCCCTACTTATCATACAATTGACCACTAGTGTTTAAGCCCGTTACATTAACGGGTGCTAGAGTAAATGTCTGTATGTCTGGGTTTTTTTTTTCTTTGTCTTTCTCTCCTTACACGCTGCCTGTCTTGTCATTTTTTTCTGTCTATGCGTCTCCCTATGTCCCTTAGTGCCCTCAGTGCCTCCTCCCTATGTCCTTAGTACCCCTTCCTATGTCCTTAGTGCTTCCAGTACCTCCTCCCTGTGTCCTTAGTGCCCCCAGTGCCTGCGTACTGTGTCCTTAGTGCCGCAGTGCCACCGTACTTAAAGCCCCCATTGCCTCCTTCCTGTCCTTAGTGCTTCCAGTGCCTCTGTCCTGCTTAGTGCCCTCAGTACCCCTTTCTATGTTCTTAGTGCCTCCTTCCTATGTCCCCATCATTATCTTCCAGACTTTGTCCCCCCCCCCCCCCCCCCCCCGATGCCAGGCTGCCTGCCTGCCTTCCATCCTCCTGAGCAACATGTTTGCATTTAATCCCCCTCCCCCCCCCGATGCCAGCCTTCTTGCCTGCCTCCCATCCCCCTGAGCAGCATGTTTCCATTTAACCCCCCCGGCATCGACCCTACCTGGCACACCCGAAACCCATTAGTGCATGTACTGGCCATCAATCAACCAACCCTCACCCACCCCCCCTACACAACCCCCCCCTTTTTTTTTTCCAATTCCATTTTTGTAAGCCTAGCCCTCTGAAGATAAATTAATCTATTTCTGCTCCTCTAACACTGCAGGAATATGGGAGTTACTTTTTTAGGGGGAGGGAGACCGTTTATTTCTTTTTGATGTTGTCAGTTTTACTCCCAGTGCAAAAGCCATGCCAGTTTTAGCTCAGTGAGAATATGGGGAGGTTTATTTGTAAATCTAGTAGTTTTTGCGTCAGAACCCAATTGCTGGGGAACTTCATTAAGCGAGGCCTTTGCTGACAGTAGGCGCATCACACAATCCTTTGCTGTTCCTTTATCGATGGATTGAAAATCAAGAAAGTTGTCTTTAGTCACGACTCATAAAGCGAATCGCCAAAACATTTCCAAAAATGATTTCAGACGATTTAACTTGTATTTATTGCTCTTATTGAAAAAAAATTCAAATAGTAACTCACCCAGCAGCAGTCTGTTGACCCTCCCAGCCGATCCTCCCACTGCTAGATGGTCGACAAACCTCCCGGCTCCAGCAGCGTCCGAGACACAGTAAACACGCTGCTTCGCGGCCTTCTACTGCCCTAATTTCTTCTGCCGTGTCTCTGATGATGTCATCAGGGATGCGACAGAGGAAATCAGGCCAGTAGAAGGTCGCGAAGCAGCGTGTTTAGTGCCTCAGACGCTGCTGGAGCCGGGAGGTTTGTGTTCGTCTTGCAGTGGGAGGTTCGGCTGGGAGGGTCAACGGGGGTTTTGGATGTGCCGGGTAGGGTCGGCGCCGGAGGAGGGGGGGAGTTGCGGCGTGTTACCTGCCGCCGGTCATTAGAATAGAAGAACAATGCGCGCATGCGTACTCTTACCTGCCACAGCCCGACAGATCAGCGGTATGAGTGCGCATGCGCGCTTAGCATTTTATTATAGTAGATTCTGCATACCAAACTCAAGAAGATTTGCTGGATTATCTAGTAACAGCCGCCATAGCGCCAAAATGGCCACGATGTTCAATTCTCACTCAGAAATAGGGAATCCTTACAACATCATCGATCCACGTGTACCAGAGGACCTCCCATGGTTTTTTTTGTTTTAGTTTAGTTTTTTTAAATTCACAAGGTCTGGCAGCCGTAAACCTGATGATTATTCTGCCTGCATCATCCATTTTGGCGCTATGGTGGCTGTTACTAGATAGTCCAGCAAATCTTCTTGAGTTGGATAAGCAGAATATTCAATAAAAGAATTCTGGTTTTAATATATTAAATTGTATGATAAGTAGGGAGACGCTCTTCAATGTGAGTTTTTCTCTCTTTCTTTTCAGTACTTCCACCCTTGATAAACAATATCGAAACGAGTCAGCAAAGGGAGTTATTTAAAGAAAACTAAGAAAAGTTAAGTAGTACAAGTTTAATATGAATTTAATAAAAAAGTAATAACATAAATAAATAAGAAAATTTAATGTCATTGGGACTAATGAGGATTAGGACCGGAGCAAGTTGTATTACTTGCACGGAGGTCTGAAGATACCCGAGACATTTCAAAAGCTAATTTTTAATATTCTGCAATCACGAGGAAATTTTGGGAATGATTGATGTATGATTGTTTGCTTGATAAATATATATAAAATTAAGTGTTCAACAGGTAAGAATCAATGGGCAGGTTAAAGGAAAACAAGCATATTTCAAAACTGATGAAAATAACCTGCTTTCATAATCAGGATGTTATCTTTTAATATTATAGAGGCATTAGGGAAGGCTCACATGTTTATTTGTGACTACACTAAGGAAATTATTTTAGAAGCCCCATTTGTGATTTCCACATGAAGATGCCAGTATTTACACATGTATATCACATACAGAAAAAAAAAATATTCAGAAAGTGTGGTTTGGGTGTGATTTGGGCAGGACTAAAATCTACACATGCATTCTTTTTTTTTTTTTTTTTTTAACAAAGGAAACACACATGTATGGGGGAAAAAAGTTCCATGTCAACTTTTATATCTGTTCAATGGCATAGTTTTTCTTTTTAAATGTGCCTGTTTTGGCCAGGGCTTTACATAAGGAAATCATTTTTAATCCCATGTAGTTTTTGTCCACTTCTAAAATGAAACAACATTATGATTACAGCTTCATGAGTAGCACTTACCCATGTAGGTTTGCAAAATGGGGTGACTACGCATGAAAGTTGTGAAATTGACACTTTCATGTGGAACTCCTCAGGTGAATGTCCTTTATCTAGTGTACCGTATATATTTGTAAAATGGCTGCTCCTATTGTACATACTAGCATTACATGTACTGTACACTTGTGTGTATATTTAGAAAGGACTCCACCGTGGCAGATTTCTTTCTAAAATAGCGCCGGAATGGAGCATATCATGACCTGGGACATCTCAATTCTGATCACTACATCCACTATAATAAAACCCTAAGTGCGCATGCGCACTTCAAACTTCATGATCCCTGCGTCCGTAATCCGTAGCTCCGTGCCAGTAGAATGAGCCTGTGGTGGTTTTCTGGCTCCTACTGCGCATGCAGAGTTTGAAATGGCGACCACGGGCTCAAAGAGGTGGAGAATACGCCAGTGTCTCCCCCCCTCCCACACTCTAAAAGGACCACGCAATGGAAGCAGCCGCAGTTTGGGAGCAGGCAGAACATGCTGGCAACTCGCCCCTCCCGCCCTCACTTACTCTAAGAGGACCACGCAATGGAAGCAACTGCGGTTTGAAAGCAGGTATTGATGGACAGGGGGAGCAGGGAAGAGGTGCTGCTGGACAGGGGGAGGTAAAACGAAGGGAGAAAGGCTGCTGCTGGACAGGGGGAGCAGTAAAGGGGTGCTGCTGGACAGTGGGGAGGTAAAAGGAAGGTAGAAGGGCTACTGCTGGACAGGGGGGAGCAGGCAAGGGGTGGTGGTGGACAGCTGAGGAAAAAGAGAGACAGAAAGAAAGAAAGACAGACAGACAGACCGTGGTCAAGGAGAGAGAAAGAAAGAAAGAAAGAAAGACAGACACATACATCTATTCTAGCATCCATTAATGTAATGGGCTTAAAGACTAGTTCTATATAAAAATGGAGCTTCACAGTTTCTATGACCATGCCGTCCCTCCTAAGAGAGCATGTAATTAACTGAAACAACCAGAACAGAAAGTACAAGGCATCAATGAAAGAAATACTCATCTGCTTCACATAAGTTTCAACAGTCTATGATCTAAAGCAGTGTTTTTCAACCGCTGTTCTGCGGCACACTAGTGTGCCGCGAGATGTTGCCTGGTGTGCCGCAGGGCCGCCGGGCCCCTTAGCTGACAGGGGGCCCGAGGCAGGGGCGCCAGTAGCTCGCCAAGGCAAAGTGAGTCGATCACCCAGGACTCACTTTGTCTTGGCGATCTAATCTATCGAGCCGATAAGTCTTCTTCTCCCCGACGTCAATTCTGCAGTCGGAGAGGAAGTTCGGGCCAGCCAATCGCTGCCTGGCTGGGCGGAACTTCCTCTCCGATTGCAGAATTGACGTCAGGGAGAGCATGCGTCGGCGTCGGCTTTGGGGCCTGTTATCCATTGGTGGGTCCTGTTCCCCGATGGCAGCGGTAGTGGCAGTGGCTTGGGGAACGGCAGGGAGAAAGAAAGAAAGGGGGCAGGCAGGGAAACAGAAGGAAAGAAGAGAAACAGAAAAAAAGAAAGAAAGGTCAGGGAGAGAGGAAGAAAAAGTTGGGGGAGGGAATGAGGTGTGGAGCAGAGAAAGCATACAGGCTGATAGAAGGGAAGAAAGATTGGATGCACAGTCAGAAGAAGAAAGTGCAACCAGAAATCACCAGACAAGGTAGGAAAAATGATTTTATTTTAAATTTAGCAAAGTGGAGGCAGTATTACCACAGTTTTCAAAGGAATTTGCCCAAATAACTTAATAGTTAACTGGGTAAATTCCCAGAGATGAAAACTTCCCTTCACTTACTATGCACAGTTCTGCTGTCTATATTTTACAATTATGGTCACCTTTTACTAAACCGCAATAGTGGTTTTTTAGCGCAGGGAGCCTATGAGGGTCAAGAGCAGCGCTGGACATTCAGCGCAGCTCCCTGCGCTAAAAACTGCTATTGTGGTTTAATAAAAAGGATGGAGGGTATATTTGTCTATTTTTGTATGCTATAAAAACCAAATACAGAGAGAGACTGAGAGCTGTTGACGAAGAGCTACGTGTGTGTCTTTCTTCGATTCCAGCCAGAATATCAGCTTTGTGTTCAGCTAAACAGGCCCAGGTTTCGCACTGAATAAAGTATTTTATAATTTTTATTTCGTAATAAAGTAATTATAAAATACTTTCTTTGTGTTTATTTGATTCCTATTCAAGAGAATTACTTTATATATAGTCAATATAGGCAGAGAGTTAAATTTTTTAACATTTTCTAATGGTGGTGTGCCTCGTGATTTTTTTCATGAAACAAGTGTGCCTTTGCCCAAAAAAGGTTGAAAAACACTGATCTAAAGTATACAGTTCAGGGAAGTCACACTGCAAACTGGATACTACCACGTGCAGCATGTACATACACACGTACTATGTAGCCCTAAAGAAAAGCTTGCAGCTAAGCATTTTAGCTTAAAATGATTTTTTTTTCTTCTTGAAAATAAATGTTATGAATGATGACACTTTTTATATACCTGGTATTCAGGTATGCTGTGTAACAGAAAAGATATTGTGATCTATAAGTCAATGAATCATGTGTGTTATACAAAAGATAGATCAAAGTAACATTAATTTATATACACTCGAAACCCCGTTGACCCTCCCAGCCCTAATTTCCTCTGCTGCGTCTCTGATGATGTCATCGTCCAGCCCCGCAGGAACCCCTTGACCCTCGGAGGCGTCCCCACGGGATCCCTGCGCACCCTAGAGGGGCGTCCCTACGGGATCCCCGTGACCCGAAGGGGGCATCCCCACGGGATCCCTGTGACCCTAGGGGGCGTCCCCACGGGATCCCTGCACACCCTAGGGGGGCGTCCCCACGGGATCCCCGTGACCCGAAGGGGGAACCCGCAGGATCCCCGCGGGTCCCGCGGGATTCCCGTCGTCCCCGTTCCCGTGCAGCTCTCTATTTCCAAGTCATTAATAAATATATTGAATAGCAGTGGTCCCAGCACTGACCCTTGTGGGCACTGACCATTATATATATATATATATATATATATATATATAATGACATCATCAGAGACGCAGCAGAGGAAATTAGGGCTGGGAGGGTCAACGGGGTTTCGAGTGTGCCGGGTAGGGTTGGTGCCGGGGGGGGGGGTTAAATGGAAACATGCTGCTCAGGGGGATGGGAGGCAGGCAGGCAGACTGGCATCGGGGTGGGGGTGGGGGGGTTTAAATGGAAATATGCTGCTCAGGGGGATGGGAGGCAGGCAGGCTGGCATCGGGGGTGGGGTGGGGGGTTGTAAATGGAAACATGCTGCTCGGGATGGGAGGCATGGGTGGGGGTGGGACAAAGTCTGGAAGATAGTGATGGGGACATAGGAAGGAGGCACTGGGGGCACTAAGGACACAGGAAGGAGGTACTGGGGGCACTAAGGACACGGGAAGGAGGCACTGGGGGCATTATGGACACAGGAAGGAGGTACTGGGGGCATTATGGACACAGGAAGGGGCACTAAGGACATGGGAAGGAGGCACTAGGGGCACTAAGGACATAGGAAGTGGCACTAAGGACATAGGAAGTGGCACTAAGGACATAGGAAGAGGGCACTGAGGGCATTAAGGACATAGGGAGAGACACAGACAGAAAAAATGACAGACAGGCAGTGTGCAAGGAGAGAGAGACAAAGAAAAAGCCCCAGACAGACAGACATCTACTCTAGCACCCGTTAATGTAACGGGCTTAAACACTAGTATATATATATATTTACATTTATATTAGCTTCTGTGACAGAATTGATTGTATGTCATCATTGTAAATGGTTTGTGCTTACTACTGTAACATTGCTAAGGGACAGAGACACCTGTCTTCTGAACTCCCTTTAGTTTTTAGTATCCATTTTGCCATAAATGTGTGTGATAGAGAAAATGAAAGATGAGAAAATGCTTAAATGCACACATAGATGGAGTGTAAGGTATAATGGACTTAAGTATGAGAGAGCAAAACTTGGGAATGGAAGAAGAGAAGTTTAAATTTGAATCAAACCTTACATGATTGCAGTACAGAATAATGTAGGCATGAGAGCAGGAATAATGTAATTTCCTGCTTGCCACAGCTGTTACATACTATTGGTTATGTTTAAAAATGCTTTCCAATTTTAAAAGTGAAAAAAAGAGCTTGGACAAGTCATTGTTTTTAATGTTACTTATCATGGTATTACATTAACACCCATGTCCTATTTTTCAATACCACTGTTTTCCTTGTAAAAGTCACCGCTTCTGGGTCACTACCTGTTTTCCCACAGAGGATGGTAATGTTCCCTTTTAAAACCTACTTTCATTTACTGATGATATACTGCCCAACAGCAGTCTCAAGGCTCCTAGTTGTGAAAAAAGGAACATATGGGGCTCATTTTCCAAAAAGATAGATGCCCAAAATCCAGCATAAATCAGCACTTGGACGTCTTACTAGACAAGTCCAAGTGGGCATTCTCAAAGCTGACTTTCTGGACATCTAGCAAGACTTCTAACCATCCACTGTGTGTCCAGAGTAGAAATGGGTGTGTTGGAAGGTATGCTATGGGCGGATAATGGGAGAGATTTTGGTGGGCTTAGACTAGGATGTCCTACAGCTATAATCAAACCTTTCCCTGGATGTCCTAGACGGAACTTAAGATGTTTTTCAACTAGACCTGTTTGAGAAGCGTCTAAATGCCAAGAGTACCCAAACTGACAGATGACCACTAGAAGGATTAAGTTATGACCCCCTTACACTCCCCCCTGTGGTCACTGACCCCCCCTCCCACCCCTCAAAATTATGTAAACAGTACATACCTGGCTCTAGAGCAGCAGAACTTGGCATGGGAAAGCCTATCAGAGCATCACACAAGTGTCTTAGTAGTTAGGTGAGTGGAATAGTGAACCATAGAGAGGAGGAGCCAGGCCCATAATCCACTCTAACCACTACATTTATGGTGGATAGTGTGAGCCCACCAAAACCTTACAATACTGCTGTCTAGATGCCACCTAAAGCCATAAGGGTTATTGGGGTGGTGGACAGGTGGGTATAGTAGGTTTTAGGGGAGTTTAGTAGGGCTCACCATACATTAGAAAAGGATTATGGCGAGATGTACTTCTGGCACTGTTTATGTGAAGTTCACAGCAATGACTGCTAGTGTGGCCCAATATTCTGTTGGTATGTCTGTGTGGCCAGTTCATTAGAATACTGGCTCTTCCCAGATCCAAATGAACTTCATTTGGATGTTTTTAACTTAGACGATTATAAAGTTAGATGTCTTGGGGTTAGACATCTAGTTGTCCACCCTGGTGAACAAGATGTCCAACTAGAGAGTTTTCAAAAAAATATTTGGACATCCAGCATTTTCGAAAATGGACACTTCTGGAAGGCCAATTTTGGATGTTTAGCGGGGAATCGTCCAAGTTGGACTTAAGACACACTATCGAAAATGCCCCTCTGTGTTCAGCAATTAGGTATACAGTACTCCCCCAAAATTCGCAGGGGTTCCATTCCAGGAACCCCCGCAAATCTTGAAAAACTGCAAATATGGTTTTTCATGGGGGAGACTGGAGAGGGCAGAGGGAGAGGCAGGAGCGAGAGCTGGAGCACCGGCGAGTGAAGGAAATCACTCGCTGTATGCTCCAACCACCTCTTCTTGCACTAAAGTCGGCCCTTACCCAATCAGGAACTGCTTTGACATGCAGCTCTGTATTGGTAAGGGCATGACTTTAGTGCAGGAAGAGGCGGTCGGAGCATTTACAGCGAGTAATTTCCTTCCACTCGCCGGCGCTCCCGCCTGCTCTCTCCTGCCTCTCCAGCTGTCCTCTTCTGGTTGGCGGTTGCGCTGTCGGAAAATATCTAAGAATGACTGGAACGCGTGAACCGCCAACGCGACATGTACCGGGGAACACTGTAAGTGGTGGTAGGTCTGTGAGCAAAGTGGAAAGTGTCAATAGAATCTTCCATGGTGATTTTCTCTTGATAGGCATTTGGCAAATCTTTTGCAGACTAACAAATAATTGTTTTCTAGCCAAGTCTCTCAATATCTTTCTTTTTATGACCTACTGCTATTTGGCAAAAAAAAAAAAAAAGAGAATGGCAAGACTCCATTGTGAACAATATGAAAGCCAGAGTGCAGGAAGGTTGCTCATACAATGATGAATATATCTTAGAAAATCATGCTGGTTTCTAACAGTTAAGACCTGGTATGGATCACTAACAGAAAGATCAGCTTCAGCATCCAATTTCCAAAGTCTTAGCTAAGTCTTGCAAAAGAAGTCGGAAGTTGCACAAACCTCCAGAGACATTTCATTCAATGGTGTCACTATCCAGTAACACAAAAATCAGATTTACTATTTTTGTCCTCTCTCATACACCTAATAAAAGGGTTATAGTTTGTACAAATTGCTTAGGCCCTGCTGTACTTATATACAATCATATTCTATATTTCCATGGCATCAGTTACATCTGAGCTAATATCAGAACAGTTTTCCTGCCAAACATTAAAAATGGGAGTGGGGGGAGGTGGAAGAGAGGGGTAATTGGTCACAATGTGCATTTTGACTGTTGAAAGGCAAGGAAAAGGATATATCGAGCAACAATTTTTAAAGCCCCCAATTTGATCAATTGCTTGAAATGATTTTTTTTTAGGAGCCAAAATATCTTTATCTGACCTCAATGCTAGTATTCATGCTGGTAAGTTATAGCAAAATCTGCCAGTGGAATTAACAGAACTTTAGATCATTAAAACGGAAAGCCTTTAAAGTATTTTTTGTGATCTCTTTTCAAAAGAAACTAAGATCCTGCTATTGTAGCCCAAGCTTTAAAAAGACTAAAGGCTATATTTACTAATAATGTTATTTACTATCATCTATGAGCTTCCTCCATCTAATCAATCTTGCAGAGAGTTCACAGGGTAGAACAGCCAGCACCACTACTGTAATGTTTAAAAAGCAATGCAAACATAAATCACTGCTAACCCTCTGGAATTAGGAAAGCATCACAGAAAGTGATTACAGCAAATCAACTTGTTTACCACTTCTATTGCCAAAGCTTTTACTAGAGCAAGGTCCAAAATCTCCTAAGCAAGTCTCGTTTTTTGGAGAATGGAATGCCCAAAAAACACAGATTATATCCCTATATTTATTTTACCTAGGTAAAATCTGTAAAAGAATCCTCCAAACCCTTCTGTGTCCATGCACAGGCATGAATAATCAATGTTCTCCACAGGACACCTGCTTGCTTTGTGCTGGACTTCAGTGACTTTTCTGAAATTAAACTGTACAGAATAACTAGCTTTCATAATCACCACCATAACCATAAGTGTTAAACCAAAGAAAAGATAAAGTGAGAGAAATGTAAACCAATTCAAAACAGCTAAAAACAGGAATAAAATCTTGAATAACCTGAACTCTGAATTTCAACACTGTTGGAGTATTTCACAGAATTCTTTAAAGGGAGCTATTATCTGTAAAAACTAAACACCCCTTTTAGGATTTTGGAGACCAGTGGGGCAGCAAATGCACAACACATCAACATTGGTAGTGTTTTAGTGAGGCCAGAACAAATGTGGAGAATGCAAAAATGCAGAGTAAAAAAAGAAGAAGAAAAAAAAAAAAAAAGTTATAGCACGATTTTCTAGACATGGCTAGGAAGAGGAAAATCCACATCTGCTTTTGAATACATTATCCGTAGGCCAGTGCATGAGAGAAGATGGGGAATTCATCTATGCAGACGTGAAGAAGCAATGAAAGTAGTTGAAAGTGGTCCAACAGGAGCTGAATGAGGACTGCATTGTACTGGTAGCACTTGAGTCTGGTCAGTGGCATTCTGGTCCAAGAAATATTAAGGGCTGTGGCCATCAAGAAAGACCTCCATTTACCACGAGGAGAGTTCTCTTTATCCCCAGCAACTATCTTCTCAGTAAACAAAAATAGGCTATTAAAAAAAACAAAACAATAAAAGTTACGGACATTAAGAACAAAGCATAAGATAAGTAATCCTCAACACCAACTCTTCCTCATTTGCAATATGTTCTTTGTTATAGTTTCTCTGAAAGTAGAATACTCTATATCAGGGGTGCCCACACTTTTTTGGCTTGCAAGCTACTTTTAAAATGACCAAGTCAAAATGATCTACCAACAATAAAATTTTTAAAAACACAAAGCACACTGTAGGCAGAGAAAATGTTAATTATTATTTGTATTCGGGGTTTTTTTCAGAGGTCAAGGCAGATGACTTTAAAATATGCAATGTCACCTAATAACATACTATACAAAAATCGGAACAAATATATCCCCTCCCCTTTTACTAAACCCACAATAGTAGTTTTTAGCGCAGGAAGCTGTGCTGAATGCCCTGCGCTGCTCTCAATGCTCATAGGCTCCCTGTGCTAAAAACCGCTATTGCGGTTTAGTAAAAGGGGGCCACAGTGTAAAATATAGACAACAGATATAAATTCTCAAAATGGACACATTTTGATCACTAAATTGAAAGTAAAATCATTTTTCTTATCTTTTTGTCTGGTGATTTCATGAGTCTTTGGTTGCACTTCTTTCTTCTGTAAAGCCAATATTTCTTTCTTTCTGCCTTTCTTTCTCTCTACCCCTGCCTGCCTGTTTTTCTTTCTCTCTACCTCTGCCCCCCCTCTTTCTTTCTGCCTTTTTTTCTTGTCTCCCCTGCTAATCCCTCTTTCTTTCTGTCTTTCTTTCTCTCTCCCCCTGCCCCCAAGCCATCGTGCCTATTTCAACACTTCCCTGATTCTTCCCCTACCACCACCCCCAAGCCACCATGCCGATTTCTCCCTGCTGCTTCCCTGAGCCAGGCCTGGCGCGTACAAGCCCCGGGCTCACAAGACTTCACCTCCAACGTCAATTCTAACATCGGGGAGGAAGTTCTAGGCCAGGCAGGCAGCGATTGGCTGGCCTAGAACTTCCTCTCCAACGTCAGAATTGACGTCGGAGGTGGTCTTGTGAGTCCAGTGCTTGTACATGCCTGGTTGGGGGAAGCAGCAGGGAGAAAAAGATCGCAAAGGCAACACGATCGACTCGCGTTGCCTTTGCGATCTACTGGTCCATCACGATCGACCATTTGGGCACCCCTGCTCTATATAATGCTCCAGATAATATTTAGAAGCAGGAAGTTGATTAATGAGGCAGATTGAGGGAAAAGAGGTTACAGGTATTTATGAAATGTTCTTGCCAAATGAACTAGGCCAGAGTATTCAGTCCTCTGTCCCAGAAGTCTTTCAAATTGCTCCTGAGAGGAAGTGACACAGAATATTCATCCAGGAAACCATGCTAGCAGCAAGCTAATTCTCAAAAAAAGATCTCATTTAATTTTTTAACATTATTTTTTGTTTGAATTATGATAAAGAAAATACAACATATAATGTTACAAGATAAAGGAATAACCACATCATCTCACTGTCTTAAATAAATAAAGCCATAAATCCCTTCCCTTCCTCAGAACAGACATGACCAACCTAATCAGCATGATGTCAGAAGACCTTGCAATATTCCAATAAAATATTAGTAATATCTTATAAATCAGTCAATTATCAGTAATATAGCAACCAATTAACCTGAGGCAATTGTCCTCCATTTATAGTAAGGGTCCCATATTTTATACAGGCAAGCAATGACCATTCTGGAGAGCAGTCGATCAAAAATTTGAGCAATATAATCCATTCTATGAAGCACCAAGTCCAATGTGGGTGCACATGATTGTTTCCATGCTACTATCAAAGTTATCCAACTAGCTGTAAATAGATTCAGGTTTTATTCCATAAGGCTTGAAGTGGAATAGAAAATGTTCTGCTTTTACTGGGTAAACAGGTATAATCTATCCCAACATTTGCAATACTGCTACCCCAAAAATTTGTATTTTTGGACAGATCCACCACATATGGTATGTGTCGCCAATTTATCCACAGTTACGCCAACATTAACACTACATTTAAACATCTGTGATATAAGTTGTGGTCTATAACACCTTCTATACCATATCGGCATAGGTGAAGGAGGTTATGCCTTGTTTGTCCAGGTGAGAGCTGAGGGAGGCTGTATAGAGATTGAAGAGAGTCAGGGATAGAGGGGATCCTTGGGGAACTCCGCAGGGGTTTGACCAAGGTTCAGATTTTTGTTTGTCTGATTTTACTCTATAGGTTCTTGATTTAAGGAATCCTTCAAACCATGTGTATACTTTATCTGTGATACCTATTGTATCCAGGATTTGTAGTAGAATGTTATGGTCCACCAAGTCGAATGTAGCGGTAAGGTCTAGTTGTATGAGCATCATTTTTTTTCCTGTGCTGAGATGTTGTTTGGCTGTGTCCAAGAGAGATCCTAGTAGTGTTTCCGTGCTGAAGTTGTTTCTGAAGCCGGATTGTGTGGGATGGGAGTATGTTATGGTTTTCTAGGTAATTGGAGAGGAATTTGGCAACTAGTCCTTCTATTATTTTGACGTAGAGTGGAATAGAGGCAATGGGTCTGTAGTTGGCTGTTTGGTCTATTGGTCCTTTGGGGTCTTTGAGAATCGGGGTGATGATGATTTCGCTGAGGTTGGTAGGGTAGTGGCCGTTTATTAGCGAGATTTGTATCCAGTTTAGAAGAAGAGCACGGAATTTTGTGCTGGATGTTTTTAGGAGATATGGTGGACAGTTGTTGAGGTCACAGGATGCATGGCTGTATTTTTTGTAGTATTTGTTGAATTCGGGCCACTGTATGTTGGGGAATTGAGACCATATTCTATCTGCTGCAGTAGAATCTCTATCTATGGGGAGAATTGTGAATTCGTTAGGATGGGTAGAGGTGTCACTGAGGGTAGCTCTTGCATTGGTAATTTTATTATTAAGACTTAGCCAAAAGAAAAGATTTATAAAATATAAAGTTTTACCTCATGCAATATTTTCATTTCTTTAATAAGACATTAATTATTTTTTCTGAGGCCCTCCAAGTAGCTACAAATCCAAAATGTGGCCCTGCAAAAGGTTTGAGTTTGAGACCACTGTTCTATACAGAATCTTGTATCCATTTTCAACCAAAGCATTGGATATGGAAACATTTAATAGATGTCTAAAACTACTTTCCCATTGCTTAGACTCCAGGGTAAACCCCAAGTCCTTCTCCCACCTGGGAGTGAATTGCAAGACTGGGGAGATCTTAAACAGGAGTGCCTTATATAGGCAAATGAATACATCCTTTCCCTCCTCCCCCTCTTAAAGCTACATCCAAAAGAGTTTCCTCTAGACTTAGTTCAAGTTTAGCTCTGTGAAGAATATAGTTCCTTAATTGCCTGTACTATAATATCTGGTGCGAGGGGAGCCCATAATCCTCTTGCGAGGATTATGACACTATGGCCCCCATTTTCTCACACTTATCAAGAGTAATAAGCCCATTCTGTTTCCAGAAGTGAAAGATAGGGTCAATAAATCCTGGCAAGAAAAAGGAGCATTATGTATGTCATCTGTAAAAAAATGTGTCTCTCTGGGGAAAAAAAAAAATGTTGCCAATTTATTTTCTCACTAGTCATTAAGCCCGTTACATTAACGGGTGCTAGAATACTGTTCGCCCTCTATGTTGCCCCTTCCATTCACTGCCCTCTCTTCTCTTTCCATCCAGTGTCCGCCCTCTCTCTCTCTGTCCCATATGACCTCTCTCCATCTCCTCTTTCCTTTTCCCTTGGTCTGTCATAACTTCCTCCTTCCCTCCATGCCCTGCCATCTGTTCTTCCCTCCAAGCCATTCTCTCCCCCTCTGTTCACTTTCCTCCTTTAACTACTTCATCGGGCAACAGCAGCATTCACAATTCATTGCTGTTGCTGGCTTCAGGTATTCCTCTTTGGCCGGTCCTGTGTTCATGAAAACAGGAAGTAGGGCAGGACCGGCCAGAGAGGAAGGCCTGAAGCTGCAAAGCAGCGAATGGTAAACGCTGCTTGCTGCCTGAAGCACCCAAGGCAGACGCTTCTCTCCCCTCCCAGCCCAACCCCCGCTGACTCCTGCGACCCTCCCCTCCCAGCCCAACCCCCCGCTGACTCTGCGACCCCCCCGGCGAGATGACTTTTAATAACAAACCTCCCTCCAGCGTTGGCAGCCGCAGCACGCTAAACAGGCTGGTTCGCGGCTTTCTTCTGCCGATGAGTCTCTCTGTCGCGTCATTGTGATATTCATTAGTGACGTGGCAGAGAGACTCAACTGCAGGAGAAAGTCGCGCAGCAGCCTGTTTATGTGCTGCGGCTGCCAACGCTGGAGGGAGGTTTGTACCGGTATGTGCAGAAGCGATATGTCTCTCCCCCTCCAGTAACCTGTGCAGCACTTTGCTGTGGCGCATCCTCCCATCCTGAGTCGGCCACAGCGCTCGAGTCTGTTTCTCCCGCTTTGTCTAGCCGCCGTATACGCACTCTGGCCACGGACCTACAGATCACGGATTACAGATCACGCAGGTCTGAGTGCGCATGCGCGGCTAGCGTTTTATTATATAGGATTTAATCTTAAATATGAAAGTAGGACCAGGCTGGTGGTTCATAGGCCAGGGCATGTAGAAGACATGGGATTTTCATTCCCAGGTTGGGTTTCTGCTCCCCAGGATGACCAGGACCAGTAGTACAAAAAGTTCTCATGATGTCTGTGGGACTAGAATTAGGAACCATATTATCTTGGTTCCAAAAGAAACCATAGTTTGTGGCCCCTGTCCAAGGAATGTTGCTGTGATGACTAGGTGCCTATAAGATGACTAGGTAGGTGCCTATAAGAATGTTGCTGTGATGACTAGGTATTTATAAGAAAATTCTCAAAAAATTGAGAGTGGATCAATATACTGCCAGTTCAACTCATTTTTAGGTTTAAAAAAAATGGGAGCATATTACTCCTTTTTATCAGAAACTCCATTGGCTGCTGATAGAGACTAGAGTTTTGTTTAAATTTTCATGCATTTGTTATAAATCAGTCTACGGTATGTCACCAGGTTATCTTGTTCCTCATTTCTCTTTGAGCCACTCTAATAAGATTACATGCAGAGTGCATTTGTTTATATATCCCTCCACAAAATCCTGTCGTTACAAGAAGTTCTAGAGAGAACCCTCTCGTTTCAGGCCGCTAAACTGAATATATTGGCTTGGAAAAATTTATGTTAGAGGTTTCTTCTTATCTTGATTTTAGAAAATTGTTAAGACACAACTATTTGATAGGTTTGTATCTTAATGCATCTTGTTTTAATTCTCTAAGTTTTTTTTACATTTATAATTTGAAGTATTTTATCTCCATTGTATATATCAGTTCTATTTGTTGTGAACCGCCTAGAACCATTTTGGTCTGGCGGTATATAAGAATAAAATTATTATTATTCTTATTCTTAGGCTGAGCTGAATAGGAAAATATCTGTGAATGAAGTAGTGCTGTAGGCCAAGTGAGGTTAGTTCTGATTAAGCTGAAAGCCTAAAAAAATAGGAAGAAACTACCAAGGCAAAAAAAAACAGAAGAGTAAAATTAACCACATTCTAATCTGTATCAAAAATCTTTAGTCTGAAAGGAAGTAGCCTGGAAGATCCTGAAGAAGATGTGGCTAGCTACTCAGCCCTGGAAATACCACCAGGACAGAAATACAAGACTCTAGCGCCATATGTAGGAAATTAAACTACACTTCTCACAATATTAAACTGTAAAACACACAGTATGGAACCTATCATTTTTGTACAACCCCACTTTACTCTGGGACCAGTGGGTTATTTCCGTCTTTGTAGGAAGCCTCAAATTTCAGAGTACTTAATCCCCTTCCCCTCTTACCTCATCACTGTCTCTGTGAACATTATTTTCCTTTCCTACAACCCAGGCTGTAGAAGCTTATCTTTTCTGTTTGTATTTAGTGTAGTTTCAATAATAATAATTAATTTTTTTATATATCGCCAAAACCATGATAATTCGAGGCGGTTTACAATAAGAGGTGCTGGACAATCAAGTTTCAGTGTAGAAATAGATCTGAATTGCAGCGGTGCTAATTTATCTAATAATGAACTAGTAGATATATTCCATTGGGTTAGAAAATCATCCAGAGAAACAGTCTTTGAATCAGAAAGATCTAGGTCGAAAGCTGAGCGAATTAAATCAAGAGAGGTTATTGAAGTCCCTAAACTTGATTGTCTGACGTGCTATATGAGTTTTGATATAGGAAGTTATATGAGTTATAGAAATTAAGTAGTGATCTGACCAAGGGCCAGGTGAAGAATAATTAGAAATTGTTGAGGTGGGAATTAGGGCCATATCTATTGTATGACCTGCTTGATGCGTTGGCACTGCGAGTAAGGGACATAAATCCAGTTGGTTGATGTAAGATAAGGTTGGTACAATACAAAGTCATCGTATATAAGGTACAGGTTGGGAGTAGTGATACATTATAAGATTATTAGGTTACAATCGATTGAACAAATTTGTTTTTATTGCTTTTATTGGTTTCCCTACATGCCCTACCCCTTCCCACCCCTAAAATCCTAACATTGCCATTTTTGAGGGTTCCTTGTGGTTTTCCTGGGCTATTTTTAGTCAAAATCGGCACCCATGATGGCCATCTTGAATTTTTCCCAATTTGATTTTAAAGATATTTTTTATACTTACAAGCTTCGTTTTTGAAAGAAAACCACATAGACGGCTTCCCCAGGGCAGGATGTGAGGGATTTATGCCTCATTTGTGGTGGATAACTGTCGGATGGCACAGCCGTATTACACGTGTGCTGCTGCCTGTGAGGGATGCAAGGCTTGCCCGGATTCGATGCTTCTGACTTCCAAAGAGGGTCTTCTAGTGTCTTCTGTCCCGACTCTCATGAAACATAGAGTATGACGGCAGAAAAGGGCCGGCGGCCCAACAAGTCTGCCCACTCAAGAACCCTCCCTCCCATCTTTTAAGCATAACTCTGTAGCAACCCCATCTGTTTGTCCCATCGTCTCTTGAAGTCGAGCACGCTACTGGCCTCAACCACCTGGCGTGGAAGACCATTCCATCGATCAATCACTCGTTCGGTGAAGAAGTATTTCCTGGTGTCACCATGAAATCTTACCCCTTAAGTTTCAGCGGATGCCCTCTTGTCGTCGTGGGACCCTTAAGAAAAAAGATTTCTTCCTCCACTTCAATGCGGCCCGTGATGTACTTGAATGTTTCTATCATGTCCCCCCATCTCTGCGCTCTTCAAGTGACTATAAGCACAGTCTGTTCAGACGTTCTTCATATGGGAGATCTTTAAGTCCTGAGACCATCTTAGTGGCCATTCTCTGGATAGATTCCATTCTCTTCACATGCTTTTGATAATGTGGCCTCCAGAACTAGACACAGTACTCCAAGGTAAGGTCTCACCATGGATCTGTATAATGGCAGTATGACTTCAGGCTTTCGGCATTAGGGGCCCTGGAGAGTGCGCAGGCAACATTTTGGTGAAATGCAAGCACTTCTCAGGAGATAAACTTTGTAAATCTTCCAAACAGTCTGAAATTAGTGCCCAGGAGTTGGCTCCCACCGCGGAGAATGGGTTTCCCCGGATTTTGTTAATATGTTTTATCAGGCATACTTGTTTAGAAAGTCTTTGCCTGTTTCCCTTCCGCCGGACTCTGTGCCTGTCACAGGGACCCTGCTCCAGTGGACCAGGGTCTTTTCTCTTGCCTCTCCTCAGGTGTTCCAGCAGGTAAGCCGGGTAGTGCCTGTGGTTGCACCAGATATGCTTTCCATGCCTCTGTTTTCACAGTAGGGGGCACCATGGTGACTGCAGATGCAGCAGATCTCCAGGATCTGGATCAGTGCGGAGCCCCTGATTTTGTGCGCAGATTTTTCAAGCAAGCAGATTTTTCAAGCAAGCGCATATTGTGGATTTGACCTCTTAATCTCTCCCGAGAATTAAAAGCTGCAGTCTGAGCAGCCTGTCGCTGCAGAATGTTCCCTCACGAGTGACCAGAGGCCGCAATCTACCTCTTTTCCTGATCATCCTGACCTTGTTCGGATTCTTACGGACATATGGAAGACTCCTGAGGGTCCCTTGAAATGTGCTTGCGCCATGGTGTGGCTTTGTCCCATGGCGAATGCCTTTAACAAGTGCTTTGTTTCCCTGAAGGTTGATTCCTCAGTGGCGCAGGCCATCAAGCACACTTCTCTCCCAGTGAAGAGTGAGTAGTTTTGAAGGATTTTCAGGAATGATGTGTAGATTTTGTCCTTAAGCATCTGTTTGATTCAGCGGCTGCTGGTGTTAAGGTGGCATCTGCCTCTTTCATTGTCAGAGCATGCCATTCCAAGCTGCGCCATGACTTGGATTTTATAGTCTCTGTAGTGAATTATAATGCCGATGCCTTGTATGACATCTTGAAAGTCTTTGCTAAGCTTTCTGCCTATTCCTTTTCGGCTCACAGGATACTCTGGATCCGGCAGTGGTCTGGTGATTTGTCTTCTAAAGCAACCTTGAACCGGTTGCCCTTTATGGGACAGCTGCTGTTTCGACCAGGGTCTGGATGACCTGAGGGCCAGTATGCAGGACTGCAGGTCCAAGTCACTGCCTGTGAATAGTTTCCACCATTCCAGAGGTTCGGGCATCCTAATTTTTTGTACCTTCAGGCGCTCACATCCGTACTCGGGCCCTTCTGCAGGCTAGTGGTCCTCTTCAACCGCCAGACCATGCTCTGGCAGTTCTCAAAGTCGACCGCCCACCGGAAGTTGTCTGGCAGCTCCTAAAAAGAAGCAGTTCAGACGCCAGGCCAGTGTCTCCCCCCACCCATCGGAGGGCGGTTGTCGGCTTTTCTGGCGGAATGGCAGGCCATTACCTCTGACCACTGGGTATTGGAGGTTGTCAGGGATGGCTACAAACTGAAGTTTCTCTGTCCTCTGACAAGAGTATTTTCTGGATTCCTCAGCGGGCCACCCCGAGAAGGTGGTTTGATTGCAGGCCACAGTCCGCAGATTATTCAATATTGCAGCCATAGAACCCGTTCCAGAGTGAGACTTGGGCTCTGGGAGATACTCAATACACTTCATCATTCCAAAGAAAAGCTCTGACGATTTGGAGACCAATTCTGAACCTCTAGGTGGTCAATGCAGCGCTGAAAGTGCCTCGCCTCCACATGGATATGGTGTGCTCAGTGATAGCATCGGTGGTGCCAGGGGTGTTTCAAGTCTACCTGGATCTGAGGGAGGTATATCTCCACATTCCCATTTTTCAGGATGCCCTTTGGGTTGGCAATGATACCCAGGATCTTCACCAAAGTGATGGTGGTGGTGGCGACCCATCTTGTATCGTGGGTATCTTAGTTCACCCGTATCTGAACACCTAGCTGATCAGAGCTCCCTTGCAGTCTGAGGGGTATCAGGTGGTACAGTTGCTGCAGTGCCTGGGCTGGGTGATCAACTTCAGGAAGAGTCACCCTGAGTTGATGTAGGATTTGGAATACCTGGGAGTTTGATTTCACACAGGACAGAACAAAGTGTTCCTGCCTGTGTCCTGTCGGTAGAAGCTTCTGACATGTTATCAGGGACCTTCTGGCTACTCCAGTCCCAATGGCATGGCAGTAGATCCAGGTTCTGGGGACCATGGTGGCAACGATCAATGTTATCCCTTGGGCCACAACCTATCTACGTCTACTGCAGGATGAACATAAGCAATGCCTCTGTTGGGTCAGACCCGAGGTCCATCGTGCCCAGCAGTCCGCTCACGCGGTGGCTCAACAGGTCAGGACCTGTGCAGTAATCCTCTATTTATACCCTTCTATCCACTTTTTCCAGGAGGAAACTATCCAATCCTTTCTTAAACCCCAGTACCGTACTCTGCCCTATTACGTCCTCTGGAAGCAAATTCCAGGTGTCCACCACACGTTGGGTAAAGAAGAACTTCCTAGCATTTGTTTTTAATCTGTCCCCTTTCAACTTTTCCGAATGCCCTCTTGTTCTTTTATTATTTGAAAGTTTGAAGAATCTTTCCTTTTCTACTCTCTCTATGTCCTTCATCTAATATAATAAAATGGTAAGCCGCGCATGCGCACTAAAAAAAACGTGTTCCGTGAGCTGTAGCGAAAAAAACAATTGCGCATGCGCGGCCCCGGCGGCGGCTTTCAAATAAAAAAAAAAATTTCCATAGCTGCGGCGGCCTTCCTCACCCCCGGCTCCTCTCTTGAACTGGACGGTCCCCGCGTCTGCCTACCCTTCCCCCCAACACAGCGCATTCCCCCCCCCCCAACGAATCAATAAATCGAGCCGGGCCGCCCTCCGCAACAGACCAGAGGAGTTCTTTGCCGCTGACACCCCTTCCCTTGCCGCTGACCCGAATACCTACCCGGCAATTCAAGAAGCCTGTGCAGCAGTCTTCACACGCTGCTTCAGGCTCTTCTACTGCCCTGATTTGCTCTGCCGCGTCTCTGATGATGTCATCAGAGACGCGGCAGAGCAAATAAGCGCAGTAGAAGGACCCGAAGCAGCGTGTGAAGACTGCTGCACAGGCTTCTTGAATCGCCGACTTACAAGTGAAGGGGAGCGGGGGGGGGGGGGGCCGCAATGACTCTATCCGATTAATTAAAAAACTCTGCACAAGGGGAGCAGGAAGAGATGATGATGGACAGGGGGGGAAAGGAAAGGAGGCCTATTGTTGGACAGGGGGAGCAGGAAGAGGTGCAGATGGACAGCGGGGGAAATGAAGGGAGGCCTACTGCTGGACAGGGGGAGCAAGAAGAGGTGCTGATGGACAGGGGGGGAGGTAAAACAAAGGGAGAAGGGCTGCTGCTGGATAAGGGGAGCAATGAAGAGGTGGTGGTGGACAGGGGGGAAAAATGAAGGGAGGCCTAATGCTGGACAGGGGGAGCAGGAAGAGGTGCTGATGGACAGGGGGAAAAAAATTAAGGGATGCCTACTGCTGGACAGGGGGAGCAGGAAGAGATGCTGATGGACAGGGGGAAAAAATAAAGGGAGGCCTACTGCTGGACAGAGGGAGCAGGAAGAGGTGATGATGGACAGGGGGAAAAAGGAAGGGATGCCTATTGTTGGACAGGGGGAGAAGGAAGAGGTACTGATGGACAGGGGGGAGGTAAAACAAAGGGGGAAGGGCTGTTGCTGGATAAAGGGAGCAGTGAAGGGGTGGTCGTGGACACAGGGGAGGTAAAAAGAAGGGAGAATGGACAGGAAAAAGTGGCTAAGGAGACAAAGAGAAAGAAATAAAGACAGACACACACACATATATTCTAGCCCGAGGGAGGAAAATGCTGCACAGGGAAGTAGGGAGGGGGGAAATGCTGATGCACAAGGAAATGGAGGGGGAGGGAATGCTGATATGGCTACTGTACAGGAAGGTGGACAAGGGGAGATAAATGCTGCATAGGGGGCAGAAAGAGAGATAAATAGAAAGAAAGACAAATAATAGGAGGGAGGGAGACAGAAATAAAAGAAGAAAGACACAAGGGCAGGGAGTGAGACAGAAAGAAAGACAGACATACATATATTCTAGCACCCGTTAATGTAACGGGCTTAAAGACTAGTGATCTTATAAGTCTCTATCATATCCTCTCTAAGTCTCCTCTTCTCCAGGGAAAAGAGACCCAGTTTCTCCAATCTCTCAGCGTATGAAAGGTTTTCCATCCCTTTTATCAGACATGTCGCTCTCCTCTGAACCCTCTCGAGTAACGCCATATCCTTCTTAAGGTACGGCGACCAATATTGGATGCAGTATTCCAGATGCGGGCGCACCATTGCCCGATACAACGGCAGGATAACTTCTTTTGTCCTGGTTGTAATACCCTTCTTGATTATACCTAGCATTCTATTCGCTTTCTTAGCGGCCGCTGAGCACTGTGCTGTCTGCTTCATTGTCATGTCCACCATTACCCCCAAGTCCCTTTCTTGGGTACTCATTTAAAAACATCCCTCCCATCTATAGTTGTACCTCGGGTTTCTGCTTCCCACATGCAATACTTTACATTTCTTAACGTTGAACTTCATCTGCCATCTCGTCGCCCATTCCCCTAGTTTGTTCAGGTCCCTTTGCAATTCTTCGCAGTCATCTTTAGTCCGAGCTCCACTAAATAGTTTGGTGTCGTCCGCAAATTTTATTATCTCACACATCGTCCCTGTTTCTAGATCATTTATGAATATATTAAATAGTAGCGGCCCGAGCACCGAGCCCTGCTGAACACCACTCGTGACCCTCCTCCAGTCCGAGTAGTGGCCCTTCACCCCTACCCTCTCTGTTTCCTACCCACCAACCAGTTTCTGATCCATTTATGTACGTCTCCGTCCACCCCATGGTTCTTCAGTTTCCAGAGTAGTGCTGGAATCCCCAGCAGGACCAGTTACATGCACCCCTGCCCTGGACAACTGTGGCCAACAAGAAGGAAGATCGGTTCTTCAGTCGGTGTCATGAGGTCAGCAATGAAGGCATGGATGCTCTGGTTCAGCCCTGGCCACAGGAAGGTCTCCTCTATGTCTTCCTTTGTGGCCCTGATCACATCTGACTGGCAAGGCAGCCAAGGTATGCTGACTTGGTTCAACTCCAGCAGGATTGGGGGCTCTGGCTACCTTGTCATTCTCAACTCCTCATGTAGGGTCCAACTGCGATGCAGGATCTCTGGACCCGCTTTGATCTTACGGCATGGCTCTTGAACGTGCGGCCTTTACTAGCTAGGGCTATTCTTTGGTTGTGATTGTCATGTTGCTTCACAGAAGGAAATCCACAGTGGCAGTCCATGCAAAGAGGAAAACGGTGACTAAGTTCAAAGAGGCGTGGGATGAACACAGAGGATCTAGAATCAGAAAATAATATTAAATATTGAACTAAGGCCAGTACTGGGCAGACTTGCACAGTCTGTGTCTGAATATGGCCGTTTAGGGGAGGATGGGCTGGAGAGGGCTTCAATGGCTGGGAGGGTTTAGATGGGCTGGAGTAGGTTTTAATGGAGATTTCGGCAGTTGGAACCAAGCACAGTACCGGGTAGAGCTTTGGATTCTTGCCCAGAAATAGCTATGAAGAAAAAAATTAAAAAATTTAAACTGAATCAGGTTGGGCGGACTGGATGGACCATTCGGGTCTTTATCTACTGTCATCTACTATGTTACTATGTTAGATATTATCAGGCCTGGTATGGCCAGAGACAGGTGGACCCATCTGTTCCATCATTTCCTCATGTCCAGGAGTTTCTGAAGAAGGGCCTAGCGGTAGCTTCTCTCCAGGTGCAGATTGCCGGTATTCATGTTTGGGGCCCTCCATCTCTGAGGTGCTCATTGGCAACTCATCTGGAGGTGGCCTATTTTCGACTTTTGGAATCCGTTGCGCCTTCTCTGTCCAACTTGGAATCTAACCCGATTTCTGTGTTCTCTGGGTCATCCGTTATATGAGCCTCTGGCTCAGGTGTCCCTTATGGATCTCACAATCAAGACTGTCTTCCTGGTGGCTATTAACCCAGCTCATAGTGTTTCGAAGCTTCAGGCTTTCTCCTGCCAGGATCCTTTTAAGTGCCTCATGGATTCTGGTATGATGCTGCACACGGTTCTTTCCTTTCTTCCCAAAGTGGTTTCTACTTTCCATGTGAATCAGGAAGTCCAGCTTCCTGCTTTTGCTTCCTCTGGTTTGAGGGAGCAGGACTGGGTGTTACAGTTCTTGATGTGTACAGAATCTTGTTGCAGTAACTGGAGATCATCCACGAGTTTTGCCTCTCTGACCACCTGTTTGTTCTGGCAGGTCCTGCCCCGCAAGGGTAGACCAACTTCTAAGGTCACCATTTCCAGGTAGATCCATATGGCCATTTCTATGGCTTATGTGGCTACCTGGAAGAAGTGCCCCCTCATGGTGCGGGCTCATTCTACAAGAGTGTTTCATCCTCTTGGACAGAGTTGACAGCTGTTTCTTTAGATGAGATTTGCAGGGCCGCTACCTGGTTCTCCTTGCATACATTCACTAAGTTTTACAGGATTGATGTGGTGGCCAAGCAGGATGCTGCCTTTAGTGCCTGTTTTGACAGCAGGCTCATTCGTCCCACACTGATTTTTTGGGACTGCTGTGTTACGTCCCACTGGCACCAGAATAAAGTGGGATTGTACAAGAATCAAAGATTAGGTTCTTACCTTTGCTAATCTTCTTTCTTGTAAATCCATATTTTATTCTGGGAACCCACCCTATACCTTGCTGATTGTCTGCCTTTACATGTACTGGTAAGCTGGATTTCTGTTTTCAGGCAAGCCTTTTTAAGAGTGCCATCAGAATGGGTTTAGCACTTAGTTTTGGAAGGTCCCTGGGTCAGGTACCTCCTTCTAACAGTGTAGGCTGTGTCTCCTTATAGCACTCTTTTGTCATTCAGGTTTATTTATTTAAAATTATTTGTAATCCGCCTACCTACAAATCTAGGCGGGGAACAATATAAACATACAAATTCAGCAAATGACAAACAACAAAGTACAATAACAAAACAAAACAAAAAACCCCTCATAAAACATCTGAACATCTTATAACAGTCAAAAAATATATCTTCAAATAGACAGTTCAATACTAATGCAACCCACAGCCTAACACAAAGAAGCAGAATCTAATGCACACACACAGCTGGTACTAAAAGTGTGTTCAAACACAGTTTTTACTTCTTTTCTAAATTGACAAAGCATGGTCAATTAACGCACTGAAACCGACAAGACATTCCACAAAACCGGAACCCAGACCGACCACATAGATTTCTGATTACCAGTAAGTTTCACAGTTGCTAACAATGGAATTTCCAATCTTAGGCTATCAGCAGAATGCCAACAAAAAAGTGAATGAACAACCGTAGGACAATTGCTTTGAAGCACCTTAAACATCAAACACAGAATCTTAAATTCTACCCGCATCTCAATGGGCAGCCAATGAAGAGCATGTATTATCAGAGTGATATCATCGAATTTTGAAACATGAGTAATAAGACGAGCAGCAGCATTCTGTGCCATCTGCAAGGCACACAAAACAAATAAAGTTGCAGAAGTCATACAGCGGCATTATAAATGATGTAACAACTGTGCAAAAGTTGTCATCTGATAAATAATCGCGCAACTTCCTCAATAATTGCAGTTTGAAATCACAGCCTTAATATGGGCCTTGAATGACAAGAATGAATCAAGCACGACTCCCAGATATCTACATTGCTGGCAACGGCTTCCCCTGCTAACAAACAAAAATAACACTTCAGTTTTTGCAACATTCAATTTTAGATGGTTTTGCATCATCTAATCCCAAATGACATCAAAACAATCATTCAAATATGAGACCGCTTCATCCTGCAATTTTTCAACGGGGATCAGAACTTGAATATTGTTTCGAATATTTCATGACCTGTTCTCTCGTTTTTCATCGTTGCTGTTTTGCATTTGTTGATATGAACAAAGAACTAGAAATTCAGCATTCTATGCAATAGCTCCAGCCTTATGGAACTCTTTACCAACTAGTTTATGTTTGGAATCATCGTAATCTCGCTTTCAAATTCTTTTGAAAACTTATCTTTTAATGTGCTTTCTGTTAATTTTATAACTAGTAGAGAACACAGTGATAGACCATGAATGGTTGCAGTGATAGACAAATGAATGGTTTTCTGTTTTCTGTATGAAAGTAACAAAGAAACATAGAAATAGACGGCAGATAAGGGCCCACGGCCCATCTAGTCTGCCCACCTTAATGTCCCTCCCCTATCTTTGCCCTGTGAATAGATCCCATGTGCCGATCCCATTTTGCCTTAAAATCAGGCACACTGCTGGCCTCAATCACCTGTAGTGGAAGACTATTCCAGTGATCAACCACTCTTTCAGTGAAAAAGAATTTCCTGGTGTCACCTCGTAGTTTCCCGCCCCTGATTTTCAACGGATGCCCTCTTGTTGTCGTGGGACCCTTGAAAAAGAAGATATCTTCCTCCGCCTCGATGCGGCCCGTAAGATACTTGAATGTCTCGATCATGTCCCCCCTCTCTCTGCGCTCCTCGAGCGAGTATAGCTGTAATTTGTCAAGCCGTTTTTCGTATGGTAGCTCCTTGAGTCCCGAGACCATCCGGGTGGCCATTCTTTGCACCGACTCCAGTCTCAGCACATCCTTGCGATAATGCGGCCTCCAGAATTGCACACAGTATTCTAGGTGGGGCCTCACCATGGATCTATACAATGGCATAATGAATTCCGCCTTACGACTGACGAAACCCCTTCGTATGCAGCCCATGATTTGTCTTGCCTTGGACGAAGCCTGCTCCACTTGATTGGCAGACTTCATGTTCTCACTGACGATTACCCCCAAGTCTCGTTCTGCTACCGTTTTTGCTAGGATCTCCCAATTAAGGGTATAAGACTTGCATGGATTCTGGCTGCCCAGGTGCATAACTTTGCATTTTTTGGCATTGAAGTTGAGTTGCCATGTCCTAGACCATCGCTCCAGTAGGAGTAGGTCGTGCATCATGTTGTCGGGTACTGAATCTTCGTCTGTTGTGCATTTGCCCACTACATTACTCAGTTTGGCGTCATCGGCGAATAATGTTATTTTACCTCGAAGCCCTTCTGCCAAGTCTCTTATAAAGATGTTGAATAGGATTGGGCCCAAGACTGAGCCCTGTGGTACTCCACTAATCACCTCCGTCATTTCGGAGGGGGTGCCATTCACCACCACCCTTTGGAGCCTACCTCCAAGCCAGCTCCCAACCCATTTCGTCAATGTGTTACCTAATCCTATAGAACTCATCTTGCTCAGTAACCTGCGGTGTGGTACGCTATCGAATGCTTTGCTAAAGTCCAGGTACACGATGTCCAGGGACTCCCCAATATCCAGCTTCCCCGTTACCCAGTCAAAGAAGCTGATCAGGTTGGATTGGCAGGATCTCCCCTTAGTAAATCCATGTTGTCGGGGATCCCGTAGATTCTCCTCATCCAGGATCTTATCTAATTGGTGTTTGATTAGAGTTTCCAATAGTTTGCTCACTATCGATGTTAGACTCACTGGTCTGTAGTTTGCTGTCTCCATCTTGGAGCCTTTCTTGTGGAGTGGAATGACGTTAGCCGTCCTCCAGTCCAACGGGACGCTGCCTGTACTAAGGGAGAGGTTGAAGAGCGCGGACAGTGGCTCCGCCAAGACATCACTCAGCTCCCTTAGCACCCTGGGATGCAGGTTGTCTGGCCCCATTGTAGTGTACTATCCTATTTTAATGGCGTTCCTTTTTTCCTTGTTTGTTTTTGATATATTTTAATGTAAACAGCCTTGAATTGTGCTGCAACTAAAGCAGTATATCAAGTTCAATAAACGATAAACTTGCCGGGGAGTTCCCCCATTCCCCCCCTCTCTCTGGTTATCCTCTACAGATGTTCCTGGTTGCTTTAAAACTAACTGATGTTCATGGGAACAGTGATGAGGTAAAAGAGTTGGGGGTTCAAGTCTCTTAAGTTTGAGGCTTTCTACAAAGTCTTTGTGGGTAGATGGAAATAACCCACTGGTCTCAGACTAAAGTGTGGATTTACAAGAAAGAAGATTAGCAAAGGTAAGAACCTAATCTTTAAGTAAGCATAAAACATAAAACACATGGAAATAAAGGTCATACAAAAAGAAAAAGCTTAGTAAAAAGCTACCTGTGACAAGTTTTCAAGCATTATGAAGTTGGGGAGCTACAATTCTAGAATTGTACATTTTTTCCCCAACAAGATCCAAAATTTTCCAATCTTTTCCCGATTGAGTGCTCCTTGGAATGCATTGCTTTCTTCAAGCTGGATTCCATGATGGAATTATTTGACAGCAGCAAAATGTCACATTCTGGGCTTGATGCACTTTATATTCGTATTAAAGATCAAACTTTGACACTGGCACATGAGATGGGTTTTTGTCACATTCTTAACTGGAGCCCTTGTAAATGCTTCAGCACAGGTTATCAGCCTTTCCAGGACATCAATATAATGTAACAAGCTAAAAATGTTTGCTCTGGATTTCTTCTCTTGGACTCCTCCCATTTTATGTATGAACTTGGGACAAGATACCCAACAGCATGAGACACTTCCAGGAAGCCCCATTAACTAACCCATGTCTTATCACTCCAGTGATTCTTCCAAAGAATGTTCTGAAAATACACGAGAAGACTAGGTGATATTCAAAGTTACAGGGAAATACATTTAAAACTAACAGGCAGAAATATTTTTCACTCGGAGAATATTTAAGCTCTGGAACCCATTGCCAGAGAATGTTGTAAAAGCAGTTAGCATACATGGGTTTAAAAAAAAAAAAGGTTTGGACAATTTCCTGAAGGAAAAGTCCATAGTCTGTTATTGAGACAGACATGGGAGAAGCCCCTGCTTGCCCTGGATCAGTAGCATAGAATATTACTACTATTTTGATTTTGCCAGATACTAGTGACCTGGATTGGCCACTGTGAAGACAGGCTACTGGGCTAGATAGACCATTAGTCTGGCCCAGTAAAGCTATTCTTATGACTGGTCAAAAAGGTTGCCCAATACAAACAACTGGGTAATATTCAGAATAGAAATGTGTTCCCAAAATTGCATAAAATGCAAAAAGACCAGTAGAGGAACAACCAAAAGTACTTTAAATACCTTTTTAACTTAAGTGGCGCTCAGAATCCAAGATGGAATGAAAAAACTCGATGTGGGGTACAAACCCCTAAAGAGCTTCTTACAGAATCTATCATTGCACCATTTTGGAGTAAAAGGTAATTAAAAGTGCTTGTTGAAAAACGCTCATAAATAATTTAATGTCCATATAGTGAAATGAATGTCCAGTTTATACGTGAATTCAAAAAAGGCGAGTTAAAAAAAAAACTTAACTTAAATGTTCAGTCAGCGTTGACCCGGCGAGGTTCTGACGCGTTTCGCCCGACTGGCTTCCTCAGAGAACCCGCTAAGCTGCTAATGAACTACGAATTGAAATATCTCCTAAAACAAATCAGCAAGAAGAGAACAAAATGATGCATATTGTAAACTTAATGCTAAAAATGCATTTAAACAGATATACAGCTGATTCAAAAGACTCTCGATGCTGACAGCAAGGTACCTGATCCGAAGGAAAGTTTTTTTCATCATTTCCTGTGACGTGAGCGCTCAGCTGAGCACCCGGTATTTGTGTTAAGTCGATGTGTCAATCAATTAATGGAGAAAAGCCCACCACTCTACTTCTTTGTTTAACCCAGTAGGAGCCACTGTTTGCCAGTGAAATATCCATCTTTGTTCATGTTTTCACAACCAGGCTTGAACATTGCCACCCCTCTGTATATTTTTCTGAGATCTATGTGTGGAAACGCTACATAGACGATATCTTTCTAGTATGGACTAATACCATGGAAGTTTTTCATCAATTTTTACAGTGGCTCAACACATGTAATCCACATTTACAATTTACTTCACTTACTTCTTATACGCAGATTGCTTTCCTTGATATTCAGATCTCCTTGTGTCAGGGTATTTTTGAAACCTCTATATATCGTAAGCAAACTGACAGGAACAACCTGCTTCATTATGACAGTTACCATCCCTGTCATTTGAGGGATAACTTACCTGTGGGCCAATTTTCGAGACTCAGGCGACTATGCAGCAACAAAGACGAGTACAAGACTCGCTCAGGCGACATGTGGCAACGGTTTGTGGAACGTGGGTATCCTTATGGTACCATTAAAAAGGCTTATAAAAGGGCCTTATATGCCCATCGTTCGTATTTGTTACAGCCAGCCCCTGATCAACCAGAAACCCGCATGGTATGTACGCTCCCTTACTCATATAAAGCGTTTGGCATTAAGAAGATTATTAACACACACTGGCACATCCTACAGGTTCACCAATGTCTTGCACAACCTCCCCTTTTTGCATACTCTAGAGGTAGAAATCTACGTGACCACATGACTACCTCTCACTTTGTTGGCACTTCAGCTAGTATTTCAATGCAAACTACAGGTCATTTCAAATGCGGACACTGTACAATTTGCTCTCATGCTCTAGAAACTACTTATATCAATCATCCTAGCTTACCGAAGTCGCATACCCTTCAACATTATACTGATTGCGACACTCAGGGGGTTGTTTACATGATCATGTGCCCATGCAAAATGCTATATATAGGTCATACCACCAGAAGCATTAAAACCCGCATTATTGAGCATTTGAGTAAAATTAGGAGGGGCGCCCCCTAGTACAGCATTGGCATGTTATTCCCCATCAGCTGCAGGATTTACAGTTTGCTGTCTTAGAAGTGGCCCAACTATCTAGGGGTGGCAATGTTCAAGCCTGGTTGTGGAAACATGAACAAAGATGGATATTTCACTGGCAAACAGTGGCTCCTACTGGGTTAAACAAAGAAGTAGAGTGGTGGGCGTTTCTCCATTAGTTGATTGACACATCGACTTAACACAAATACCGGGTGCTCAGCTGAGCGCTCACGTCACAGGAAATGATGAAAAAAACTTTCCTTCGGATCAGGTACCTTGCTGTCAGCGTCGAGTCTTTTGAATCAGCTGAATATCTGTTTAAATGCATTTTTAGCATTAAGTTTACAATATGCATCATTTTGTTCTCTTCTTGCTGATTTGTTTTAGGAGATATTTCAATTCGTAGTTCATTAGCAGCTTAGCGGGTTCTCTGAGGAAGCCAGTCGGGCGAAATGCGTCAGAACCTTGCCGGGTCAACGCTGACTGAACATTTAAGTTAAGTTTTTTTGAACTCACCTTTTTTGAATTCACGTATAAACTGGACATTCATTTCACTATATGGACATTAAATTATTTATGAGCATTTTTCAACAAGCACTTTTAATTACCTTTTACTCCAAAATGGTACAATGATAGATTCTGTAAGAAGCTCTTTAGGGGTTTGTACCCCACATCGAGTTTTTTCATTCCATCTTGGATTCTGAGCGCCATTTAAGTTAAAAAGGTATTTAAAGTACTTTTGGTTGTTCCTCTACTGGTCTTTTTGCATTTGGTCAAAAAGGTTGTCAGATCAGAACAATACCTATTGATTCTTGTATCCTGCAAGTGTCAGCTAGGAATCATTGCGGCTTACACAATATTAGAAATTATATAAGGGCATAGATGTCTTACAAATGAATGCATTAGAATAGGGTTAATGCAGTAAAGAGAACAGATGCGTTTTCAGCGCCTTCCTGAACTGGAAGTTGGCATAAGCTGCTCAGGAGGCGGTTCCAGATTTTGGTGAATATGGATTTTGGAGTTTTAAGCTCCTCATATCTAAGGAGGGATCTTGTGTGGAGTCACAGTAACTGGCCCTGAAACATCACAAACTCTTGTCTCACTGTTTTTAACAAAAGCAAAGTTGTTCCATGTTACTGATGAAGGTTCGGTCTGGAGTCATCTGCCTTTAGAACCAAAGACAGGGTTCCTTGCTATGATATTCTAAGTGCTGAATTTTCTGACAGCAGCTCTGGTGCTCAGGTGGACTACCCAGAACAAATCTAGAGTTTGCTTCAATGAGACGTTCTGCACCATGGTTTTCAGCATTAAGGCTGTTGCTGACCAGCAGCTTCTGTGCTACAGATGTTGCTTTTGGCATAGAATATTTTAGAACTCAGTGGTAGGATGTAGCCTTCTTTTCTTGGCAGTTTCTTCGGTAAGTGGAGTAGCCCTCTGCAGGATTACTGGTCACTGAACTGCACTTCTCTTCCCAACTATGTTACTTCCACAACTATGTTACTCCACAACATGATGTTCAATGAAGAGGTGTACAGAGCTTCCATTTTTTGTCCCAAAGTACCAAGTACAATGGGAATAATTTGGGACACTATGGTCAGTCCTAGACATCTGTAGATGATAGCATGCTTGTCTGTGATGGATATCTAGACACAAGTGAACCTTTTCAAGGTACTGACTAGATCTGCCTTAGTGAACAGCCAAACTTAATTTAACTTTTGAGAAAAAAAGAATAAGAGTAAAGGCAAAAAATTTTTCAGGGGAGGGCAAGGAGATTTGTTTTTTATTTTCCCAATCAGAGTTTACAAAATAAGGCCAACTGCACTGGCATAAAAACAAAACATCTGTAGAAAAATAAAATTAAACAGGCATAAGAATAAAAGTGAACAGCCAAGAAACAGGCAAACTGATTACCTTCAGCTATTAATTTTGCATGCTACTCGATAAAACTACCATTTGCTATGTATTTTCGCTCCTGCTAATCTGAGGTCTATAGTTCTTTTGAGAAATTCTGACAAGAGAAAGGGGAATCTGTGCTGCAACTACGAATTTTATAAGGGAAGGGAAAAATGGAGCGTTCAGTCCAACAATTTTTTAAAATATTTTATATTTGTGGCCAGTAGAGAATGAGATCAAAACCACATGTTTTCAAAATTAAATCTGCTACTTTTGCAATCATACTTGAATATATAAATTATATACAGAGGGCAGCTAAATTTTGTTACTCTTTCTCCATTCTCAGCCAGCTCCCAGCCCACACCTAACCCCATCTTCCACTTAAGTCATTATTGATATGCAAGTCAAAGCTGCAGGTTTATCTCATCATTCTACAATCCTAATGCCTAAATGTAGGTGCCATTTATATACAAAGATTATAAGAGTAGTAGCACTTACATGTATCTATGATACATTCACACACATACCGTGTTTCCTCAAAAATAAGACAGCGTCTTATATTAATTTTGGGCCCAAAAAAAGCACTAGGTCTTATTTTCGGGGATGTCTTATTTTTCATCTACCCCAATTCTTTCTCATTCCTTTCTCTCCCCCACACTGCAGCATCTTTCCTCCCCTCTCACCATCCCCTTGTGCCGTCCCTCTGCAGCTTCTATTCTTCCCTCCCTTCCATCCCTTGTGCAGAACCCTTGCCCAGCTTTCCATCCATCCCTCCCTCCCATCCTTTGTGCAGCAGAACTCTTGAGCACCTGTCCCAGCCGTGTAGCCGAAGCCCCGCTGACCCTTCATCTTTCCCTCTCATCTGAACCCCGCCAACCGCGAGCCCTACATACCTCCCTCCAGAGCAGCGTCAGGCTGACAAAACTTTAAACAGGCTGCTTTGCGGCCTTCTCTCATTGGGGAATTCCCTCTGCCACTTCACTGATGGCCATGAAGCAGCCTGTTTAGAGTGTTGCCAGCCCAGGGGAGTGTGTGGCACAGTGGTTAAAGCTACAGCCTCAGCACCCTGGGGTTGTGGGTTCAAACCCACGCTGCTCCTTGTGACCCTGGGCAAGTCACTTAATCCTCCCATTGCCCCAGGTACATTAGATAGATTGTGAGCCCACCGGGACAGACAGGGAAAAATGCTTGAGTACCTGAATAAATTCATGTAAACCGTTCAGAACTCCCCTGGGAGAACGGTATAGAAAAATTGAATAAATAAAAAAAATAAAAAATAAAAAAAATCAGGGGGTCGGCTGCACAGCGGGGGAGAAGGGGTGCTGCTGCTGGTGAATCTGTGGACTAGGGCTTGATTCGGGGGTAGGATTTATATTAAGACCTACCCCGAAAATCATGTAAGGGCTTATTTTTGGGGAAACATGGTATGTGCTATATGTGTACCAAGCACTATTCTGTAAGCATTGTGTGCAACAAGCATAATGCATAATCGCAAAGGGAGACAAACATGGGCAGGGTTTGGATGGGGCATGGACTGGATCTACATTTATGTGCATAATCTACAGAATATTAAGTTACACGCAGAAGAATATTTATGCCTGCCATTGAACAAACATAAGTGTTTGCGCCCAAATGGCATACAAAATGCAAATTTGTCCTCTATTCTGAAATGACATCTGGATGCTGTTATAAAACAGCACTTAACATCTAGCATTTTGCCCACATTTTGATGACCTGTATTGAACTGACTCTTTAATGCCTATAAGTGGCCTGAATAAAAACAAAACCAAACCAAACCAAAAACATCTAAAAAATACAATAACGAAGGGCACAATGAAATTCTGGATAAAGATTTTATTCAAACAAATCCAACGTGGCCATATTTCGCCCTCAGGCTGCATCAGTGGTATAAAGCAATAAAATCTGATACATATGATGCTAAAAAAATATTAAGACAGTTTGGTGCGACTTACCTCTAATAAATTCTTCAGCAATTGTGTTTTAAGCAGTTACCAAATCACTGCACTTCTTAAACACTAATAGCACACCACTCTCAGACTCTGATGCAACCTGAGATAAACCCAATGTAGCCATGTTTTGCCATCTGAATAAAATCTTTATCCAGAAATTTCATTGTATGCACAGTGGTGGTATTATTTTGATAGTATCAGGACTTAACTCCTCCCACATGGCTCAGTATTAAGAGCCCCTTTTCCATCCATGAGGCATACAAGATAATTTAGAGGTTGAGAGGAATTGATCCGTTGCTGCTAATTTTTTTTTTTATAGGCATGGGAAAGAGTTGGAGGGGGATTCTGCTGCCACAGTGTTTATACTAGGAATAGGGAGAGGTATAAGCCTTTTAAGATAATCAGGTCAAATATATTTTATAGCCCAATACATACCCTCTTTTCTGTAGGAGGTGCAAGCTTCCACGCCAGTCACATTGCTCGACTATACTCAATGCCAGTCTTTGCAGAGATGCCAGACCATGGTAGTAGGCTGCGAAGGAGGTTCTGTGCCTGACGGTATATTCTCTGCGGAACTGAACAAGGGCTCAGATTGGCTAATGCCGATCCAATATGCTGAATGTAGTCGGTGCACCTTAATTAAGGAAAATTCACTTCACATACATACAGGAAAGTTCTAAATTAAGTTATCCATTGAAAAATGTAAAAGCTATTGAATTTCATTTTACATGAAATGCCTCTCTTAAATGTTAATTAGAAACTTACCGTAAGTCAGGCAGATAAAGAGATTATGTCCTTACTTTGATATCTTTTCCAGTAGATACAGTAGGTATGTCATTCCGGACAAGCGGGTTCTGTCCCTGTGGTAGAGAGCCATATACAGAAGGAATCCACTCCAAATTTTTTCTGTGATCCTTCTACTTCACCGGGAGCTCTACTGCCACCTGCAGTTAGTACCCAAGCTTACAAAAGCTCCAACCAAAGTATATGAAGTAAAGAAAATTAGGGAATTTCCCATATAAATACACTGTTCTGCTCAAACACAGTAATACGTAACCATCAGTGAACAATTAACTGCCAACAGCAACATCAAAGGAGCTCAGGAAGTATCCCTGTAGACACTAAAAATATACTATACAGCATTCTTCAGGGCTCAAAGGGATGACTGGCATCCAAGAAACAGCCTTGGAAAAGAACAAACAGATTGAGACATTAGGCAGGCACAGGAACGACAGGGCGGGGGTCCAGAATGACAAACCTATCTACTGGAAAAGATATTATCAATGTAAAGACGTAAATCTCATTTTCCAGTGCAATAGGTGCATCATTCTGGACAAGCAGGACGTACAAAAGCAGTCCCAGAAATCTAGGGCCCGTAACACTGAGGAAACAAAGGCAGAGTCCTCTCCTGCTGCCACGTTCTCCCTGTAAAATTTAGCAGACATATACAGATTAGACCAAGCTGCCACCCTACAAATCTCCTCAGGGGAGACTGCCCTAGCTTCAGCCAATGACGAAGCTACACTCATGGTCGAATGTGCCTCGACAGAAACAGGAGACTGTTTCACACAAACAATGTAGGTTGATGAAATGGCCTTACAAATCCATCTGGAAATCATGGCCATGGAAGTAGGCGCACCACGCTTAATGGAATGAGTCAGCACACAAAGATGGTCAGAGAGTCTGAATGCATTAGTGACCTCTAGATAGCGAAGAAGCACTCTTGTCATCCAACTTCAAAATAAGGTCCTATTTCTTAGAACCAGTAGATTAGAATACAGATAAGCGACCCTCCTCATTAACATGAAACGTCAAAACTACCTTCGGCAAAAAAGGAACAGTGTGCACAGACTCCAGTCTCCGATATTTTAAGGAAAGGATATCTACAAAAAAGGGCCTGGAGTTCCGAGACGCATCTTGCAGAGGTCACCGCTACCAGAAAAACTGCCTTTAGCATCAAATCCAGGAGGGATGCTCCTTCCAGCAGCTTGAACAGGGCTTTGGTGAGAACACGTAGAAAAAGTCCCATGAAAGGAACAGTGGTTTGATTGGTGGTCTACTCTGATGCAGAGAGTACCCTTCAGAAATCTGGCGATGTCTCTATGAGACTCCAGCGTAGGTTTCAAGTTTATTTTTCATTTGATATACTGTCTATCAGAGATTATCAAGACCAGTGTTCTTCAACCTATTGACACCTATGGACCAGCAGAATAAAATAATTATTTTGTGGACCAGCACTGGTCTGCAGACCGGCAGTTGAAGAACACTGGGCTAAATCATGGCCAACTTCACCCAATTTTCGCACCAGACCCCACCCCCATAATAATACTAATTATAACACCATTTTTCCCATTCATTTTTCATATATATATTTTGTGTTGTAAATACAATTATATTTGTGTTGTAAATACAATTCTATACACATATACATACACACATACAGTGGTACCTCGGTTTACGAGTGCACCGGTTTGCGAGACAAGCAAAACATTTGCAAAATCGGTGCCTCGGAAACCGAGCATGGCTCGATTTATGAGCGCCCCCCGCGATCCGGCACCCCCCCCCCCCGATGCGATCCGGCATCCCCCCACTACTTCTTACTCTCATCCGGGCACCGGCACCGGCATGTCCTGTGCTTGGTGCCCGAAGATCTGCCTCCTCTTCTGCTGGGCCTTGAGCATCTGAGCATGCTCAAGGCCCAGCAGAAGAGGAGGCAGATCTTCGGGCACCGGCACCAAGCACAGGACATGCCGGTGCCCAGATGAGGGTAAGAAGCGGCGGGGGGGGGTTGCCGGATTGTGGCGGGGGGGGGGGGGGGGGTGCCAGATCGCAGGGGGGGCGCCGGATCACAGGGGGGGGCCTTCGTGGGGAGCAATGCTGGTTCTCGTGGGGGGGGGGGAGGGGGTGAACGCATCAAAGCGAGTTTCCATTATTTCCTATGGGGAAACTCGCTTTGATAAACGAGCATTTTGGATTACGAGGATGCTCCTGGAACGGATTATGCTCATAATCCAAGGTACCACTATATATGTATATGTATACACACACACACACACACACACACACACAATATACTTGTATTTACAACACAAAATGGTTAACCACAAAATTAAAATACACAAAGCACACTGTATGCTTTTCAACATTCATTCCTACCTGAAAACAGATAACCCCATGCAAATGCAGGACCAAAAACGAAAAATACTAATATTTACAAACAAACCCTAAGACGCAAGACTCTGCAAGCAGTACAACCCCCAGAGGAAAAGAAACAAATGCATTTCTTCCTGAACAGACAGCAGTTGTAAATTAATCACTAAATAAAAAAATAAAAGCATTACTCCTACGTTGTTGTCTCTCTCCCTCCATGTAACATAGTAGATGACAGCAGATAAAGACCCGAATGGTCCATCCAGTCTGCCCAACTTGATTCAATTTAAATTTTTTAAATTTTTCCTTCTTAGCTATTTCTGGGCAAGAATCCAAAGCTCTACCCGGTACTGTGCTTGGGTTCCAACCGCCGAAATAGTCAAAACTGACTCCAGCCCATCTACACTCTTCCAGCCATTGAAGCCCTCCCCAGCCCATCCTCTTCCAAAAGGCCATATACATACAGACACAGACCAGTAGTCAGCCCAGTACTGGCCTTAGTTACCGTATTTTCACGCATATAACGCGTGCGTTATACACAATTTTTACAAACCGTGCATAACCGTGCGCGTTATACGTGTGAGCGCGTTTTACAACTTTTTTTTTTCAATCCGATCCGGCATCCCCCCTGCGAACCGGCATCCTCCCCCCCCTCCCCCGCGATCCTACATCCCCCCGAGCACCACAAAACATCTCTTACCCGATTGGGCACCGGCACCAGCACCAATGCACAGGATGTGCCAGTGCCCGAAGATCCTCCCTCGCTGGGTTGGGCTGGGCTGGGCGGTGCGAGAGAGATCTTCCTTCTTCCTGCGCTGGGCTGGACTAGGCTTTGAGCATTTGCGCATGCTCAAAGCCTTCTGGTCTCGCTCTCTCGGAGCGCTGAGTGCTGCAGTGCACAAAGCTGTGGACAGCGTGCATTCTGCACCTCATCTGGAAGCCTTTCCTTTGACGTTGTGACGCAGGCGCAGGACGCGCCTAGGATCCTTTTCTCATGGCTTTGTGCACTGCAGTACTCAGGGAGCCGGCCCGAAGATGCCGCGTTGATTGCACTGTGGACTGGCGGCTGAAGAGCACTATCATGGGCCTGATAGATGTGCCGGCCCTGCGGACCAGCAGAAAATTTCTGCGGACTGGTGGATGAAGAACACTGATCTAGATAGTTTACAGTAAGTAATATATACAAAATGCAGTATAAAATAAAATATTCAAATACAAATAAAATTTGCTATAATAAGGGGGTTACAAGACAGGAGGAAAGGTACATTAGGGAGTGAAAAAAATACATTAAGATAAAAAAATTTAAATGGGGAGAAGGGTTGGTTAGTACTAGAAGGAAGGGGTCACTTCTAAAGAAGTGTTTTGAGTTGTGCTATAAAGAAGTCCTTGAATGGAGTGGTGAGGGGCTCAGGTATTGAAGGTGTCTAAAAAATGGAAGGTTTGGCTTTTTGATCAGAATTTTTCTTGGGCGGGTTTTAATTTTATGTGAAGAGGAAGAGCATTCCAAAATGTAGGTGCAGTCTCGGAGAAGATGGCCTTTTGGGTGGAATCAGAATATTTCGTGAGTGGAAGGGATTACGGTACTAATAGATTTTGATTGTTGGAGTGTAGTATTCTAATTGAAGAATAGGGAATCGGATGTTTGTCAATAAAGATTGGAATCTTGGTGTATTTGGTTTTGTAAGTGAGAATGAGAATTTTGAAGGTTATATGCAATGTGATACGGGAAGCCAATATGCATCGCACAATAGGGGGGGCGACGTGGTCAAATTTTTTTGCATGATAAACAAATTTAATAGCTGTATTTTGCAGAATTTGTAATTGTTGGATTTCATTCTGTGTAATGCCTTAATACAATGAGCTGTAGTAGTCAATATGAGATATTTTTAAAGAATGAATGAGAATGTTTATAGATGTGAGTGTGTTGGGGGGGAAGTGAAGTGATTGAATTTATAAGTTTTAATTTAAAGAAGCATTTCTGAATGACTGAGCTGATTTGTTCATGAAAAGTTACATTTTGTTCCAAGATTATTCCTAGTATTTTAACCTTTGTAGCCGTCTGAACCAGAGCAGAATCTTTATTGGAGGCAGGAAAGGTATACTTGTAACATTCAACAGAAGCATATTTTGATAAAGCCAGGCTAATTTTGGTCAATTAGAGATTTAATTCTTGAATGTCGTCTTTAATATTAGGGTTTAGAGGGTGGAGCAGTTAAAGGTCATCTGCATAAGCAAAGATGGTGAATCCTATAGATTGAGCAAGTGTTAGCAAAGGGGCTAAGAAAACATTAAAGAGAACAGGGGGGAAACAGAGCCTTGGGGTATACCGTATTTTTGAGATATGGTAGTAGATATAGAATTATTAAAGCTTACTTGAAAGTTACGATCCTAAAAATAAGAGGAAAACCAGGTCTGTGGTCTCGAGCCTTGAAACAAGAAAGCCCTGCGATTTGGACCCAAAGGGAAGCCACAGTGAGGCCTTTGTCAAAACTGTCTGTGAGAAACACCAACACTACCAAAACCGGAGCTGAGAATGGCTCCATATGCTCTTGGGCGCACCAATGCTGAAAAGTCGTCCACACTTTAGTGTAGGCGGAGATTGCTTAGACTTGAGAAGAGTGGCAATAACCAGCTTTGAGTACCCTTTGCACTCTAACACTTCCTGTTCAATAGCCACGCCCATAAGAGCAAAGTGATTTGGACCTCCATGCATTCTGGACCCTGCAAAAGGAGGTCTGAATGCACCTGTAACCAGAGTCCTTGGCCTGTCTGAAGACATATCAGATCTGCATACTGAGCAAGGGACATCGACGCCTTTGTGAAAGCTTCAGGTTTGAAATTAATAACACATGCAAAATGACACCAGCGCAAGGTTTTTAAAATTATAACCAAGATTTATTGAATTATTGTTTCTATTTTTCCATTATGAGATCAAAAGCGTCAGCATAATTATTGCTTAACGGTTGCGCTAATGGGAGATCGTCATAGTGGCCAAATGCTGGCCTTCTCATAACGGTCTCGGTCTCATATCTCTGGTCATTCTATTATATAACTTTTGGCTCAGTGACATCATCAGTATAACAACCAATAACAATTCACCAAAGAGGTGGTCTTAAAAGTTTAGACAAAGAAAAATAAATCCCTCCATGTTTCCATGTTTAAAAGTTTAGAACAGTACATCCATAGTGTGCAAACTCATGGAAACACTGATCAAACAGAAACTCGACAAAATTCTAGACGAAGAAAATTTACGTGATCCACACCAATACGGATTTACCAGGGGAAGGTCTTGCCAATCTAATCTGATTGACTTCTTTGACTGGGTGACCAGTCATCTGGATGCCGGGGAGTCCCTGGATGTGATATATTTGGACTTCAGCAAAGCTTTCGATAGCGTCCCACACCGCAGGCTGTTGAACAAACTAAAATCGATGGGATTAGGGGATACATTCACTACATGGGTAAAGGATTGGCTAGATGGTAGGCTTCAAAGGGTGATGGTAAACGGTACCCCCTCCAAAACGTCATCAGTGACAAGTGGAGTACCTCAGGGCTCCGTCTTAGGGCCGATTCTATTCAATTTATTCATAGGAGATTTGACCCAAGGGCTTAGAGGAAAAGTATCACTATTTGCCAACGACGCCAAACTATGCAACATAATAGGCAAAAGCAGTGTTCCGGACTTTATGACGCAGGACCTACGGCAGCTGGAACAGTGGTCATCAACTTGGCAGCTAGGCTTCAATGCTAAAAAATGTAAAGTAATGCACCTAGGCAAAAAAAATCCACACAGAACTTACACACTAAATGGTGAAACCTTGTCCAGGACCACGGTGGAACGTGATTTAGGAGTGATCATTAGCGATGATATGAAGGCTGCCAATCAGGTGGAGAAGGCATCGTCCAGGGCAAGACAAATGATGGGTTGCATCCGTAGGGGTTTTGTCAGCAGAAAACCTGAAGTCATAATGCCACTATACAGATCCATGGTGAGACCTCATCTCGAGTATTGTGTTCAATTCTGGAGACCACACTATCGGAAAGATGTGTTGAGAATTGAGTCAGTTCAGCGAATGGCTACCAGGATGGTCTTGGGGCTCAGGGATCTCACGTATGAAGAAAGGCTAAAAAAAACTGTGGATGTACTCACTGGAGGAGCGAAGAGAGAGGGGGGACATGATTGAGACCTTTAAGTATATCACGGGACGTATAGAGGTGAAAGATGATATCTTTAGTCTTACAGGGCCCTCGGTAACCAGAGGACACTCGCTGAAAATCAGGGGAGGGAAATTTCAAGGTGATGCTAGGAAGTACTTCTTCACCGAAAGGGTGGTAGATCATTGGAACGAGCTGCCTCAGCAGGTGATTGAGGCCAACAGTGTGTCAGATTTTAAGAGAAAATGGGATATTCACGTGGGATCTATAGGGGAGTAAAAGTCAGGGAGTGGGTCATTGGTATGGGCAGACTCGATGGGCTATGGCCCTTTTCTGCCGTCAATTTCTATGTTTCTACATTTGATTTCTGAATTAACATAACGTATTCAAGAGAATCTACAATTATTAACATGGTGCTGAGAAATTCTCAGCCCTAAAGGAAAAACTCTCTTCCTAAGCTGACAGATTTAAGAAACCTTACTCTGGAGGAGGAGGGGAGGGCAGGTCCCCCTCCCTCTCCCTGAACGGACAGCTTCATGTTACACTGACACAGTGCTAAGCGTGGGCTTCCAATGCCCCCCCTTCCTATTCTTGAGACTGACTCTAATTACTTCCAGATGCTGCTGTAGGATTTCTTTTTTAGGTTCCAAAAATATATAAATATGTTTTTCAAAACTTATTCCTTTTGTTCAAACTACCCAGTCATACATAAATCACTCTAGTCACTTGCTTGTTTCATTCATACTTTGCCTGGCCAAGCTTTTCCATTCAATAAATCATAATTTTCATTCAAAACTACATCCAATTCAGTTTGAGACACGTTATCCTTCTTTACCAGACTAAAGCAAGCACATGTGGTATTAATTAACACCACGCTGCTGGGAGCGGGAAAACTCAGAGAGGACAAAGAAGACCGAAAACTAATCACTGGCCCAATATGGTGTCCAAAGACAGAGCAGCTATAGTAAACACAGAGAACCCAAAATGGATTCCTTTAGTTTCCTTTCTGATCTGACCCAACAGCAAAATACACAAGAAAACACCATTCTTTCCCTTATTTTAATCTTTAGTGTGTTTTTTTTCTCTGGCCTTAGCTACATTATATTTAAATTTTTATTCACCTGTTTTTCTGTACGCTTCTATTTGGGCACGGTCCTTAACTAACACAGAATCATCTAACTAGAATTACCCAGAATCATACGAAAAACTGGCGCTTTTGTAGAAAAACTTCACAAAAAAATACTGCACTTATGTCCTGACATCCATTCCCATTACCGTCCCATAAACAGCACCCCCTGCTGTTTATACTACGACTTGTGAGGCCAATCTGGAGCCACCAGAATGACCTTTCCCTGATGAGTTGCAATCTGTTCAAGGGTACAGCTTATCATGGGCCAGGAAGGAAAGACATATAAACAGGATGTCCTGAGGTCATGGCTGAACTAGAGTGTTGAGACCCTCACTTCTGGGTTCAAATCTTTGACTGAAGAACCCGACTGCTTTCTTGTTCTTCATCGTCACCATGAGGTTGAAGTGTAGATGACCCCAGTGATGAACAATGGCTTGAAATGCTACCAAAGACAGCATCCACTTGCCCGGATTCAATGTCTGTCTGAGGAAGTCTGCTTGAACATTGTCCACTCCTGTAACATGCGCTGCTGATAGTGCCTGGAGATGACGCTCCGCTCAGTGGAAGAGCATGCAGGCTCCCAGACTTAGAGATGTACTTTTGGTGCCTCCCTGATGACTGATATATGTCACTGCAGTAGCACTGTCAGAGAAGACTGACCGCTTGACCTTCCAGAATCCTTTATAATTTATATCACAGAGCCAACTGAATTGCACAGAGTTCTAATATGTTGATTGACCACTTCATCAGAAGGCATCCAATGTCCCTAGATTGGACAATGGTTGTAATGAGCTCCCCAGCCAAGGAGATTGGCATCTGTCATTACAACCACCGAGGAAGGTATGCGAAGAGGCATGCCCTTTGAGAGGGACAGAGGACGAATGCCACCAAGCCATGCTGGCTCGAACCTCCACCTCCAAAGTATACACTTCTGTATTATGTCCATCTGGGAAGACCAGCATGAGAGCAACATGTGCTGGAGAGGACGCATGTGGGCTCTCGCCCATGGAACCACTATGGACCCCAGGACTTGAAAGATGGATAAGACGCCAACGGCATAGACTTGTTGTTCCGCCACTAATTTCTGTCAAATGGGATGATCAGTGATACTCAGAAAAGCACACAGACAATATAAAGCATAAACAATAACACTTTATTATATATATATGTATATGAATTATAAGAATAAAATAGCATCACCTTGACCCCATACAACGACCATCTTCACAATTGGGAATCCTTGCAATTGATAGGTGGGTGGACAAAAGACTGTCCCTTCAGATGTCATGGATTCTCCCTCCAGACGTCATGGATTCTGATATTAGGAGCAGAATCCCGTCCTTATAAGCTGCTGAGTTCAAAAGCATAAACAGCTGGTACTGCTCTTTTGTTCTCTGTTTTGACAACACCTAGGTCAAGGAGGTGTTTGCAGAGATCGGTGTCCCATCTGTCCTTTTGATGTTATCAGGGAGGTGTTGCTTTATTGTCCTTTTGATGTGATTTGAGAGACACGCAGGCAAAAGGAAGTCAGGATGTTAGTTAAGCTGGGAGGTGTTGAAGAAATCAGCTTCCCATCCTTTTGATGCGGTTTGGGCAACTCCCAGGTCAAAAAGGTCAAGATAGCAGATACTCGTTGTGGAAACCTTTGATGTTATCTTGGCAACACCCAGATCAGATAAGCAGACTTGAGGAGACATATCAGTAGTATGCAGAGTTTCAGTTACCCCCCTGGCCATCTGCATAACACTTGTCCAAGAGACAAGAAATCAGAGCACAGCTTCTATCTGCGTGCCTCTGGAAGAAAGATGCAGCCAGAAGCCCTGTTGAACAAAACTCTTAGATACTCCAGGGATAGAGTCAGAGTCAAATTGCTCTTTTGGTAGTTGACAATCCATCCCAGCTTCTCCAGGACTCAAATCATCTCATCCACTGTGTGCTGACCCTCAGTCAAGGGGCTCTGATCAACCAGTCATCTAGGTTCCATCTTGCTTAGGTGAGCTGCAACCACCACCATCACTTTGGTGAAGGTGGTGGGAGCTGTCGCCAGACCAAAGGGCAGAGCTGAAAACTGATGATGATTTTCTAGGACATGAAACCGGAGAAATATTTTTGGTCTAGGAAAATTGAAACATGCAAGTAGGCCTCTGCTAGATCTAGGGAGGCTAGGAACTCTCCCGGGGACAACACCGCTATGACAGAGCAAATTGTCTTCATGCGAAAGCACAGAACTCCGAGCACTGCATTCATGTAAAGTCCAGAATGTGTCTACAATCTTCAGAGCCTTTCTTTGGCATGATAAAATATATGGAGTATCTCACAGGGTCCAAGTCTTCGAGTGAGACAGATTCTATGACCTGAATATCAAGCAAACTTCTCATAGTGGCTTGTACTTTGACCACTTTTTTCGGGCTCCCTGCGGGAGAGTCCACAAACCAATCTGTCAGAAGCTGGGCAAATTCCAGCTTGTAGCTGGGCTAAATGATGTCCAGAACCCAACGGTCAGATGTGATCTGAGCCCAGGCCTGCAGGAATTCCAAGAGAGTCTGCCCCCTATGTGGAGAAGAACCTCCCTCGACCTGGCATCATTGCGATTTCTTGCTGGAGGGCACAGCATGGGGTGCTGAGGCCTGACCACACCTGGAACTGAAGAATCTTTGCCTGTAGCCCCGGGAGAACCTCTGTGAGGTGTAAGTGGAATATTCTCGAGCGCCTGGAGCCACGAAAATTAGAATGCTCTGAGCCCCTAGCAGTTCCAGGTCTACTATCAGGTAGGGTCTTGGGGCAAGGGCCCACCACCGAGTTCTTGAGATCATCCAGGCCTTTATCAAATAATAACTGCCCTGTATAAGGAAGTCTGGCAAGAGTAGTTTTAAAGGTGAAATCACCAGCTCATTGTCTGATCCAGAGCATTCTATGAATAGAAATTAAATAAGCTGAAGCTTTACCCAGGACACAAATAATATCAGAGTGTCAGCTACATAATCCACACCAAATAAGAGCAACTGAAGGGGAGGTTCATCCCCCTCACTCTCCAGAGTGCACAGCCTGGACAATCAAAAGCATGTAACAAAGGACGCCGCTGAGGCAGCTACGACTCCCAAAGTCACTACCTCAAAAAGTCTCCTGAGCACTACATCTACTCGGCAGTCCTGCATATCCTTGAGCACAATGCCACTTTCGCTCAGAAGATAGGTGCACTCGGTAGCCTGTGTAACCAAAGAATCAACTTTAGGCTGACTAAATAGCTGCTGACACTCCTAAGCCATAGGATACAGACATAACATGGCTCTCACTACTTTAAGAGAACCTTCAGGAGAATCCCATTGCTCCAAAATCAAGACATTAATGTCTGAATGCCAGGGAAATGCAGATGACTGAACCCACACACCACACATGAGAGAGGAGGCAGAAGGAGCTGGCTGCATGTCCAAATTGAGCTCATGCGGAGACAATGATATGAGATCTGGTAAGACAGCAGATTTAAATAAACGCAGAACTATGGGATCGTCCCCAGGGTATAAAGCCAAAATAGGATCTAAAGTGCAAGTGTAAGTCCCAGGTCCCCTGAAAGAGGAGCCGCATCCGTAGACAATAAAGCAAGAGTAAGAGTATCACCATCCTCTAAATCTCCTGCTAACAGATCTCCAAGTCCTGAGAAGCAGCCGACTGTGAAGTAGATGCACCCTGGGAGGCTATGACTTGAGGAAGCAATTCTGACGCACATCAACTATGTGGGAGATTCATGGCTCTCCTGAAATGCCTTCCATAAAAAAAGGTAATAAATTCAAAGAAGAATGCAGGAGTCACCCTGTGATAAGTAATTTGTGCTTCTTGGGCTGCGGGGCACATGCATCCTTTTGCGTGGGACTGGCATAATTTACAAACCCCAAAAATAGAGGCGGCTACCCCAATGGGTTAGTCACCTTTTTTGTTCATCTGGTAATGCAGGGGAGAGGTTAAGCTGGCTACTCGTGCCTCTCTGGGCCGCATGGCATAAGGACACTCCTGAGGCTCAAAAGTTAGAAGCATAGAAACATAGAAAGATGACGGCAGAAAAGGGCTACAGCCCACCAAGTCTGCCCACTCTACTGACCCACCCCATTTAAGCCCGAGTGCTAATGACCCAGCTCCTTAACTTAACCCTCGCAGGGATCCCACGTGGACGTCCCATTTATTCTTAAAGTCGAGCACGCTGGTGGCTCTGATCACCTGCTCCGGAAGTTTGTTCCACTGATCCACCACCCTTTCTGTGAAGAAATACTTCCTGGTGTCACCACTAAATTTCCCTCCTCTAAGTTTGAGCGGGTGTCCCCTTGTGACCGAGGGTCCCTTGGGAAAGAATATGTCATTTTCCACCTCGACACGACCTGTGACGTACTTAAATGTCTCTATCATGTCACCCCTTTCCCTGCGCTCTTCTAGAGTATAGAGCTGCAATTTGCCCAGTCTTTCTTCGTATGAGAGACCCTTGAGTCCGGAGACCATCCTAGTGGCCATCCGCTGGACTGACTCAGCTCGAAGCACATCTTTACGGTAATGTGGCCTCCAGAATTGCACACAGTATTCCAGATGAGGTCTCACCATGGTTCTGTAAAGTGGCATAATGACTTCAGGTTTGCAGCTAATGAAGCTTCTATTGATACATCCCATCATTTGCCTTGCCTTGGATGAGGCCTTCTCTACTTGTTTGGCAGCCTTCATGTCTGCACTGATGATTACTCCCAAGTCCCGTTCTTCTGAAGTCCTAGCTAGTGTTTCTCCATTCAAGGTGTATGTTCTGCATGGATTTCTGCTGCCGAGATGCATGACCTTACACTTCTTAGCATTGAAGCCCAGCTGCCATATCGCGGACCAGTTTTCCAATGTGATCAGATCCTGCATCATGCTATCCTTGAGATTGCTTTCGCTTACTGTATTACACAGTTTGGCATCGTCGGCAAACAGTGCTACTTTTCCCTGAAGCCCTCGGGTCAAGTCCCTTATGAATATGTTGAAAAGGGATGGTCCCAGGACTGAGCCCTGCGGCACTCCGCTGGTCACCTCCGAAGTCTCAGAGAGGGTGCCATTGACCATCACCCTCTGAAGTCTTCCACTCAGCCAATCATTGACCCATGCAGTTAGTTTCTCACCTAACCCCATTGATTTCATCTTGTTTAATAGTCTACGGTGTGGGACACTGTCAAAAGCTTTACTGAAATCCAAGTACACTATGTCCAGAGACTCTCCCGAGTCTAGCTTTCCTGTCACCCAATCAAAGAAGCTGATAAGATTGGATTGGCATGACCTGCCCCTAGTGAATCCATGTTGGCAGGGATCCCTCAGATTCTCCTCATCCAATATCGTGTCTAATTTACCCTTAAGTAGAGTTTCCATGAGTTTACACACTATTGATGTGAGACTCACCGGTCTGTAATTCGCAGGCTCTGCTCTGCAACCCTTTTTGTGCAGAGGAACGACGTTAGCTGTTTTCCAGTCCAGGGGGACTCTCCCCGTACTTAGGGAGCGATTGAAGAGCATGGCAAACGGTTTTGCCAGAACATCGCATAGCTCTCTGAGCACTCTTGGGTGCAAATTGTCCGGTCCCATGGCTTTGTTCACCTTGAGTCTTGACAGTTCTCTGTAAACATCAGCAGTTGTGAACTCAAAATCCTGAAATGGGTCTTCCATGCTTTGCTTTGTTTCCAGCCGTGGCCCGTGCCCTGGTGCCTCACAGGTAAAGACTGAACAGAAATAATCATTCAGTAGTTTGGCTTTATCGGAGTCTGTTTCCACATAATCCCCGTCTGGCGTTCTAAGGCGTGTTATCCCGTTTGTGTTCTTTTTTCTGTCGCTAATGTACCTGAAGAAGGATTTGTCCCCTTTCTTAATGTTCTTCACTAGAGTTTCTTCCATTTGAAGCTTGGCCTTCCTGACTGCTGTTTTGACCGCTGTAGACTTTGTCCTGTATTCAATGTTTGCTTCCTTTTCCCCGGTGCGTTTGTATGAGAGAAATGCTCTTTTCTTCTCCTTGACGAGGTACAAGACCTCATCAGTGAACCATTGGGGTTTCTTTTTCCTTTGTTGTTTAGATACCGATTTTATGTAGCGGATAGTTGCCTCGTGAAGAGTCGATTTCAAGGTTGACCACATAGCTTCCACATTATCAGTTTCTTCTTGAACCTGCAGCTTCTGATGGACGAAATCTCCCATGCGTGCGAAGTCAGTGCCCCGGAAGTTGAGTACCCTTGTTTTTGTTTGTGATCTAGGGAAGCCTTTCTTAAGGTTAAACCATACCATGTTATGATCACTGGTGGCTAGCGTTTCTCCCACCGAGACCTCCGAGACGCTTTCCCCGTTCGTAAGTACCAGGTCCAGGATGGCCTGGGCCCTGGTGGGCTCTAGTACCATTTGTTTGAGCCGTACTCCCTTCATGGACGTCAATATCCTCCTGCTATCACAAGTTGTCGCTGAGAGAGTGTTCCAGTCTACATCAGGCATGTTGAAGTCTCCTAAAAGAACAACATCCCTGGCAAGAATTTGGGGTAGAAGAGCCCAAGAACTACATCCTAACCAATTTTGAGGAAAAACTGAATTTTGGAAGTGCAGGGAGCTTTTGAAAAGAAAAAAAAAATTGCTAAAAATTCAAGATAATAATAATAATAATAATGATTTATTTCTTGTATACTGCCAAACCAGTAAAAGGTTCTAGGCGGTTCACAGCAAGATAAGGCTTAACATCCAACCGATTTACAATACAAGAAAAGCTATTTCTAGAAGATACATAATGCCCATAGATTAAAAGTACACTTAAATTACAAATTTATCAAATAGTTGTGTTTTTAGTAATTTTCTAAAATTATAGTAAGATGGAACTTCTAGCATAATTTTGCCAAACCAGATATTCAATTTAGCTGCCTGAAAAGTGAGAGAGCTCTCTAAAAATATCTTAAAATGGCATAATTTGGCATGAGGGTAAGTAAATAACTGGACTTTACGTGTAGGCTTGTTTGAGTAATTTAAAGAGAAATGGGAAACAAGGTAATCTGGAGACATACTGAAAATTGATTTGAAGCAGATATGAATAAAACTCTGGCCTCTATCGGTAACCAATGTAATTTTTGGTAATAGGAGTAACATGTTCCCATTTTTTCAAACCAAAAATCAATCGAACAGCAGTGTTTTGAACCACTCTAATGGCCTCTTTTACAAAGCTGTGCTAGCGGCTGCTTGGTGCTAATGGCCCTGAGATTTAAAGGGCTTTGGGGCCATTGTTTTTTGAAAATTTTCTTTATAGGCACCCAAGTAAATTATATTGCTTCCGGAGGATGTGATAGGCCAGAACTCTGTACAGGGGTTCAAGGAAGGTTTGGATAGGTTCCTGGAGGATAAGGGGATAGAGGGGTACAGATAGAACTTGAGGTAGGTTATAGAAGTGGTCAGAAACCACTTCACAGGTCGCGGACCTGATGGGCCACCGTGGGAGCGGACCGCTGGGCGAGATGGACCTCTGGTCTGACCCAATGGAGGCAACTTCTTATGTTCTAATAGTCAAGGATACTCCATATCGATGACTGAACCAACAGACGAAAGGAAACTGTATCAAAATATTTCTTAATTGTTCGTAGTTTCCAGAGAGATGAGAAACATTTCCTGAGTAACAAATCTGTATGCTGTTCTAAAGTGAGATGTCGATCTAAAGTCACTCCTAGTATAGGATAGTCCAGGCCATTAAAATGTATTGATTCTTTAATCTTGTCAGTAGGAATGGCTAAAAGAGTTTAGTTTTTTCAGGATTCAATTTCTTTTTTTAAACTTGAAATTTTATTGAGTTTTAGTGAAATACAAAAAGGAAAAAGGTGTACAAGGGTCATAAGAACAATCAAGGACAATCATATAAAGGCAATATCAAAGAAATCAGGGATTAATGATAATAGACAATATAATAAGAACATAAGAACATAAGAATTGCCATCTCCGGATCAGACCCATGGTCCATCGAGTCCGGCGATCCGCACACGCGGAGGCCCAGTCAGGTATACACCTGATTGTTCTAATCACCCATATCCCTCTATGCCTCTCATAAGGAGATGTGCATCTAATTTGCCTTTGAATCCTAGCACAGTGGATTCCTTAATAACCTCCTGTGGAAGAGCATTCCATGCGTCCACCACTCGCTGCGTAAAGCAGAACTTCCTGACATTTGTCCTGGACTTGTCACCCCTTAGCTTCAAACCATGTCCTCTTGTCCGTGTCACATTGGACAATGTAAATAATTTGTTTTTCTGCTCTATTTTATCGATGTCTTTCAGTATTTTGAACGTCTCTATCATGTCCCCTCGCAGCCTCCTCTTCTCAAGGGAGAACAATCCTAGTTTCTTGAGTCGTTCCTCATATTCCAATTTCTCCATACCTCTTATTAGTTTCGTTGCTCGTCTCTGCACCCTCTCCAGCAGTTTTATATCCTTCTTTAGGTTGGGAGACCAATGTTGTACACAGTATTCCAAGTGTGGTCTGACCATTGCTCTATAAAGCGGCATTATGACTTTCTCCGATCTACTCGTGATTCCTTTCTTTATCATGCCCAACATTCTGTTTGCTTTCTTTGCCGCTGCCGCACATTGTGCCGACGGCTTCAGGGTCCTATCTATCAGTACACCCAGGTCCTTTTCTTGTTCGCTCTTACCCAGAGTTGCTCCTGACATTCTATACTCGTGTTCCTTATTCTTACTACCTAAATGCATTACTTTGCATTTCTCCACGTTGAACTTCATCTGCCATTGCTCTGCCCATTTCTCTAGCTGATACAAGTCGCTCTGGAGTTCCTCGCTATCTTCCTGCGATCTGATTTCCCGGCATAGCTTTGTGTCGTCTGCAAACTTAATGATCTCACTGGATATTCCGCCTTCCAGGTCATTGATATATATATTAAATAGAATCGGCCCAAGTACCGAGCCCTGGGGCACACCACTAGTCACTTTCTCCCAGTCTGAGAACTTCCCATTTATGCCCACTCTCTGCTTCCTGTTTTCCAGCCATTTGCCTATCCACCTTTGTATATCTCCCTCTATTCCATGGCTTTGTAGTTTCCTGAGAAGTCTTTCATGCGGAACTTTGTCGAATGCTTTCTGGAAGTCCAAATAAATTATGTCCACCGGCATTCCACTATCAATTTGCTTGTTCACGGTCTCAAAAAATTGAAGCAAATTCGTTAAACATGATTTCCCTTTCCTGAACCCATGTTGACTGGGTTTCAGCAAGTCGTGTGTATCTAAGTGCCGGACTATGCTATCCTTGATCAGTGCTTCAACCATCTTTCCAGGGACAGACGTAAGGCTCACTGGTCTGTAGTTGCGCGGTTCTCATCTCGATCCTTTATTGAAAATTGGCGTGACATTCGCTATCTTCCAGTCATCTGGTATCTGTCCAGTTCTGATTGTCAGATTGGTGAGTTTTTGCAATAACTCTCCGATTTCAATCTTCAATTCTTTTAAGACTCTCGGATGAATTCCATCCGGTCCAGGGGATTTGTCACTTTTAAGTTTGTCGATCTGGTAGTATATCTGGTCCAACTCCACTTCAACTGTGGTGAGGCTGTCTTCCATTACTCCATTAAACACTTTCATTGCCTCTGGTATTTTTGCAGTATCCTCCTCCGTAAAGACAGACGCAAAGAAGGAATTTAGTTTGTCCGCAATTTGTTTATCTTCCTTAATGTACCCTTTTCTTCCCTGGTCGTCCAGGGGTCCCACCGCCTCTTTTGCGGGTTTTTTCCCTTTCACGTATCTAAAGAAGGGCTTGAAGTTCTTGGCCTCTTGCGCTATTTTTTCTTCATAGTCCTTTTTGGCATCCCTCACCGCCTTGTGACATTTCTTCTGTTCGTCTTTATGTTTTTTCCATGCTTCGGTCGTTTTGATGTGTTTCCATTTTTTGAAAGAGTCCTTCTTTTCTTTTATGGCTTCCTTCACCTGTCTGGTAAGCCATGCCGGTTCTCCCTTACCTTTTGTTCTCCCTTCCTTGGAGATCCTCGGAATGTGTAGGTTTTGTGCTTCTGTGATAGTACTTTTCAGTAGGGACCATGCCTGGTCTACTGTTTCAATTTTATCCACCTTTTTCTTGAGTCGTTGTTTCACCATGGCTCTCATGCGATCGTATTTGCCCTTTTTAAAGTTAAAGGTTTTGGTTAAGGTTTTGGCACTTTTTCTATTCCCGATGTCAAGCTTAAAGATGATCACATTGTGATCGCTCGTCCCCAGCGGTACCGTAACTTCTACTTCTTTTGTCGGTCCCGTGAGGCCATTTAGCACCAAGTCCAGGGTGACGTTGCCTCTTGTCGGCTCTTTCACCATTTGTTCCAGGAAGCAATCCCCTAGCGCCTCCAGGAACTTGGCCTCCTTGCCGCAGTTGGAGGTTCCTAGTTTCCAGTCTATCCTCGGGAAATTGAAGTCTCCCAATATTATTACATTGCCCGTCTTGCATTCTCGTTTGATTTCCTCTATCATTTCTAAGTCAGTTTCATCCGCCTGTCCCGGGGGACGATAAAAAAGGCCAATTTTCGTGGCTGCACTGTTTTGTCCAGGAATCTTGACCCAGAGGGACTCTAGCTTCTCTTTCGTTTCCATCGTAGCCACTTCAACAGATTCTACTCCTTCCTGCACATATAGGGCAATACCTCCACCTTTCTGCCCTACTCGATCTCTTCTATATAGTTTGTATCCCTGAAGTACTGTGTCCCATTTGTTTTCTTCATTCCACCATGTTTCTGTTATGCCAATGATTTCCAACTTATCATTTCTTGCTATTGTCTCTAGTTCCCCCATTTTGTTTCCTAGACTTCTAGCATTCGTATACATACATTTGAGTTCTCTTCGAGTTACTTTTATGGACTTTCTACTCTTTGCTGTCCTTACTGTTACTTTCACGGTATCCTTAACCGCTCCAGTGTTGTTTCCCTTGTTTGTTGTGCGGTCTTCCTCTCCTATGTCTGAGTTGTCCCTTTCTGCCTTGTCTTCCTTATTTGCTGTGAGATCGTCCTCTCCTGTGTATGAGTAGTAGCCCATTGTTCCTACATCGGGGCATCCTGTCGTCCGTGCCATCGACTCCTACCTCATCTTTGGTTTTTTCTGTGTTAGCTTGTGTGTCTTCTCTCCTCTCTTCCAGTCCATCTTTCTGGGTATCCGGGGTACAGCTTTCCAGTCCTGGGATCTCTACGTGTTGCTGGTGGGCTTCCTCGATGAATCTTTCTAATTCCACGATCCCTTCGCTGGTTTCGGGCTCCCCTAGCAACTTCTCCTGCATGCAGTTTTCCTCCTTCCTGGCAAGGAGTTCTTCGAGTTCCATCACAGTTCCCTCCAGCAGCCGAACTTGCAGTTTCAGGCTGTCCAGCTCCTCACATCGGCTGCAAATGTATGCCCTAGTCCCCGAGGGGAGGTAGTCATACATATTGCAGCCGGTGCAGAAGACTGGAAAGCTCATCTTCTGGCTTCCGTGGGCGCTCATGTCTTATTCTCCTTCTCAGTTGTGTGTGTCCTGTCCTCTTGATAGCAGTCCTTTTGTTGATCGCTGGTTTTGGTTGTGCTGGTGCTGTTGAGCTGTTTGGGAGTGCTTGTCTCGCGGTGTGCTGTGTGGCTAGGTAATAATAAACAAAAAACAAAAGAACAATAGACAATAACTGGATGTTACTTACGTATTGGGGCTCCCTGTTAGTCGGCCCTGCTTCCTGGCTCCTTCTGCAGGCTCCTTTGCAAAGGCGCTCTTGCTAAGGCGAGCGCCTTTGCCGCGCGCCTTCGCCGTGCGCCGAACGGCTGGGCGCCGTTGGCTCCCTTCCTCTCAAAGGGAGCCCGGGCCGATGTGACCTGTGACGCGCGGGGGTGGGCGGAGCTAACTCTCGCCGCGACCCTGATCTGCCTGCCTGCTATGTCCTCCTCCCTCTGTGTCTCTTGCTTCCTCCCTCTCCTCCGACTAACCTGCAAGGAAAAAGCAGAAAAACTTTAAAAAGAAGAGACGCCGCCGCAGTTCACCTCGTGCCCCGGCTCTCCTTCTCTCAAAGGGAGCCCGGGCCGATGTGACCTGTGACGCGCGGGGGTGGGCGGAGCTAACTCTCGCCGCGACCCTGATCTGCCTGCCTGCTATGTCCTCCTCCCCTCTGTGTCTCTTGCTTCCTCCCTCTCCTCCGACTAACCTGCAAGGAAAAAGCAGAAAAACTTTAAAAAGAAGAGACGCCGCCGCAGTTCACCTCGTGCCCCGGCTCTCCTTCTCTCAAAGGGAGCCCGGGCCGATGTGACCTGTGACGCGCGGGGGTGGGCGGAGCTAACTCTCGCCGCGACCCTGATCTGCCTGCCTGCTATGTCCTCCTCCCCTCTGTGTCTCTTGCTTCCTCCCTCTCCTCCGACTAACCTGCAAGGAAAAAGCAGAAAAACTTTAAAAAGAAGAGACGCCGCCGCAGTTCACCTCGTGCCCCGGCTCTCCTTCTCTCAAAGCATGTCCAATTATGTTACACAAAAGGGAAGGTAGAAGAGGTAGGAAGAGAAGACAAGGGGGTGAGGGAAAGAAAAGTAAAAAAAGGGAGAGAAAAGATTAAAAAGGGAGGGGAGGAGAGGCTAACGAATGAAAGAAAGGGGAAGGAAAGGGTAGAAAAGAAGAAAGAAAATACCTCAGAGGTCAAGGAAAGAAAAGAGAAGAAGGAGAGAAAGAAGAAAAGAAAGCTAGAAGAGAGAATCAAAGAAGGTTAAGATAGTCTATGAAGGAAGACCATTTTAGACGAGCCTTGGAAGACATGGGTGTATAAGTGGAAATCAACATTTCACGTTTATGTTGAAGAAGCACTGATTGAAACCAAAAATGGATTGAAATAGATTCAAATGACTTCCAATTAGAGAGTATAAGTCTTAATGCTATAATAATAAGTGTATCAAATAAAGTGTGTTGAGTTTGAGGTAGGTTAAGCATAGGAGCCTCGGATTTTAGTAAAATAATTGAAGGAGAAAGAGTAGCTTGGATGTTAAAAATCCGACTGAGATGAGACCATATGTCCGACCAGAAAAATTGTAGTAGAGGACATTCGTACAACATATGTAGCAATGTGCCAGGGAGAGATTTACAATTCCAACATCTATTTGATGGAAGGAGACCAACATTATGTAGCTTTTGGGGTGTCCAGTTTGTTCTATGATGTAAGAAAAACATTGATTGGGTCGAGTTTGCAGAGGAAACTGTTCTGATGACTGTAGACCAAAGAATCGTCCATTGCCTGTCTGATATTGGGTGTCCCACATCGAGTTCCCAAATTTTATGTAGTGAGGTGTCAGTTTTCGTTTAATGGGTGATAAGTAATTTATACATTCGGGATGCAACATGACCTGTTGTAATAAGCAAGGAACAGTGTGAGAGCAAAGAAGGGGTTCCAACAACTACTGATTGTAAAATTTTTGATTTAGTGATTACACTAGTTAGTTGTAACCACTGGTAAAAAGCCGAAGCCGGTAGAGCAAATTTGCTACTTAGTTCTGCAAATGTCAGCAGTTGTAAGGCTGGCGTACAAATGTCGTTGAGAGACCATATCCCTAATTTAGCCCAAGACGACCAAAAATTGGTGCTTTGTCAATTAAGAAATGCGGATTGAACCATAGTGAAATTAAAGAAGAGGTACAGATAGAAACTTCAAGTAGTTTATCTAGTTCAAGTAGACAAGAAACAGATTGGGAGATGATATGGTGGTTCTTGTGAAATTTTGAGTGGGATGTCAGCAGTGCAATTAGTGACAGAGAGAAAGTACAGAGAGAGTGCTCCAACTGTAGCCAGAAAGGACAATAGTCAGCTGACAATGAAAATCATTGGCTAGATTGTTGTAGAATAAAAGCCTTGTGGTAAGTCAGAAAATCAGGTAATAATACACCCGCCGCAGTTTTAGGAGTCTTAAGTTTTTTAAGGGCAATTTTCGGTAGTTTTTGACTCCATATAAAGGATGGAATATGCTTGTCAATCGTTTTGTAAAACAAAGTTGGAAATAAACATGGGATCATACTAAGGATAAAATTTATCTTAGGAGCTATGACCATTTTAATTGTTTCAATTCTGCCCCACCAGGAGATATGAAGAGGGTGCCAGGAATGTAATAGTGTCTTGATATAAGCAATACGTTTTTCACTATTGTGGTGCATTGTAGTAGGCAGAGTAGTATATAAATCAATTCCTAGGTATCTCATACTTGTGGGAGACCAAAGAAGATGAAAAGGTTGAACTAAAGCCGGATGAGAATAAGTGTTAAGTGGTAAAACTTCTGTTTTATGTTGATTGATTTTATAACCACAAAAGAGAGAAAAAGAACCTATTAAATCAAAAAGGGCAGGTAGAGATTGATCGGGATTAATAAGATAAAGTAGTACATCGTCCGCATAAGCTGTAGGTTTTATAATCAATATTATTATGGAAGATTCCAGAAATTCTATCACAGGATTTAATTGCTAGAAGAAGAGGTTCAAGAGCGATATTGAATAAATAAGGAGAGAGGGGACAACCTTGTTGGGTACCTCTATGTAGCTTAAAAGAGGATGATAATATGTTATTGGTGATTATAGATGCTTTTGGGGAAGAGTAAAGGATTTTAACATAATTAATAAATTGCGGGGAAAATCCAAACCAGTGCATCGTAAGAAAGAGATAGGACCATTCCACTCTGTCAAATGCTTTTTCAGCATCAAGGGAGAGGGCTATACAAGGTTCTTTGAAGTTACATGCAATGGAAGTAAGAGACGGGAGTTGTCTGTAATAAGTCGTCCTGGCATAAAACCCACTTGATGGGGAGAGATGAGCGAGCCTATTGAACGTTGAAGTCTATTGGATAGTATAGTAGCGTAGATTTTATAGTCAGTATTAAGTAGAGATATGGGTCTACAGTTTGAAATTAGGTGAGGATCTTTGCCAGGTTTGGGGATAACAGTGATAATAGCATCTAAAAAATGACTGTTAGACACTTTTTGTAGATCTAAGGAATTGAATAAAGCTATGAGAGTGTGGGAGAGTTTGTTGTGAAAGAGTTTGTAAAATTCAACTGTAATGCCATTAGCACCAGGAGATTTACCATAAGATAGATGTTTTATAGCTAACAGAATTTCAGAAGAGTTAAAAGGGCATTGAAGTTTTTCAATGTCTGATGAACCTAATTTAGGAGATTGCAGCGTGGCCAGGAATTCTTCAGCACTGGGTGAATGTTGTGTGATCTCAGAAGAATAAAGTTGAGAGTAAAAATCTTGGAAGGCTTGTGAGATGTCAGAATGTGACGAAAGGAGTTTCCCATCTGGAGCTTTAATAAAGGACATCTGTACTTTAGTTCGTTTTCGCTTAAGATAGTTGGCAAGCATTTTACTACTTTTGTTCATTTCCTTATAATATTTAGTGGAAGTGGTGAAAATGTCTTGTTGTGCTGCCATAGTTGCTAATTTATTATAAGTGTATTTTAGTCTATATATTTGGGGCAGAAGAGATTTATCATTAGAAAGAAAAAAGTAATGTTCAAGACTCTTAATTTGAAGTTCAAGATGATGATGTTCTTTTCTATCTTGTTTTAATTTAAACACTTGACAAGAAATCAATTCTCCTCTTAACCTTTTCCTATCGTGTGTCCCGGATGACAGGACATTCCAAAAATTGTCATTGCCATCGTATATCCCATGGTATGGGACATACAGTACACCTTCTACTTATCATTTGTCCCATCTATCGGGCCATTGTGTTTACAATAGCCGTAAATGATAACGGTGAATAATACAAAACTTTGCTAAAATAATTACAATTGGAACCAGGGTAACGTAAAATTTATTTCGATAGGAAAAGGTTAATGAGACCTTGAAGGCCTCCCATATAAGTAGAGGATCCATAGAATCGGAGTAATTGAACTGAAAGAATTCATCTATAAATTTAGCAATCCTCTAACAGATTCATCAGATAGGAAGTGATTAGGCAATCACCAAAAGGGAGATTTAGTTGGGGTCACAGTGTTCCACTTTAATGCAAGTGTTATAGGGGCATGATCGGAGATGACAATAGGATTGATTGAAGTGGAGAGTAGATTAGGCACTAGTGAGGAGGAAATAAGAAAATAGTCTATACTCGAGTAGCTTTTATGGGGGATAGAAAAATAGGTGTAATCTCTAGGTGTTGTAGCCTCCAGGGTTCAGTAAGGTCATAATGCTTAAGCAGGGAGTTTAAGAAAAATTAGCTTTAGTAGGTACAACACTGGAAGAGTGTCTATCTAGCCAGATGTCTAATGGTAGATTAAAGTCGCAATCCATAATAAGAGGGAGGGTGTTAAACTCAGCAATGGTGTGGAAAAGTTGAATAAAAAATTCAGGGGAATCTACATTTGGGGCATATACATTAACAAAAAGAACTTCCTGTGAGAGAATATTTGCCTTAACTATCAACCATCTACCTTCAGTATCATGTTTGACTTCCAGAAGCTGAACCGGAGTAGTTTTGTTAAATAATATTGCTACAATGTTTTCTACCGACCGCTGAAGCCTCTACCAGATAAGTCAGCCAATTAGTATTACCTAAAAAATGGGAGAGATTGGAGATATGTGTTTCCTGTAAAAAACAATGGAAGGCTTGAATTTTTTTAAGATGAGTAATGATTTTTTTTTCCTCTTTATGGGATGTCTCAGGCTGTTAACATTCCAAGAAATAAGAGAGGTTGGAAAATATTTTATAGTTCACCATTGAATTGTAATAAGCCGTTCATACGTACTTGGCACTGCAACTCAAGGAAGAATGAGAGAGAAAGAAAAAGAATGAGAGACCTCTGAGGGAAAGAAAAAATAAGAGGCATAAAGAGCTGAAGAAAGCTGTAGGGGTGTTTCCTTATTCACACCTGAAGGTTAGGCCTCTCTGACATCATAAAGCCTGAACCATTGTCTGTCAGAAATCATTCCAGCATGAACCATGCAAGAAGAGAAAGAAGAAAACATCTTTGCTGTTTATGATGCCTGATGCATTCTGGGTATGTACCAGAACTGTATTCTAGTCAACGACATCCAGCTATGCCTACATGCTCAGCCTGTGTGAATCTTGGGGGAGGCATTGCTCCTGTGCTGTTCTTATCTCTCCGGAGGCGCCTGTTACACAGCTTGTGCGAGACTTTACACAGAAAGACTATTCATCCAAGTTCTGTTTCTGGATTGGTCCTGAGAGGTCATCTGACGAGAACCAAGTAGAAGGTGCCTAATTATTGATTAGTCTATGCTAGGATGTAAGGAAGCTTGCATCTTATCATAGGTTTCTCTGCACATCTTCTATAATAATTAAGACCTGAAAAGTTACCTCTTGTGACTCTCTGCCTGAGAGAGAGAAACCGGACTTTTATCCAGATCTGGATTCCATCACATAAAGGAAACCTTTGCTGCCAACCTAATTTACAGCTGTTCCATTGGCTGATGGACTCTTATTCCTGTACCAAGAGAATTCATATCTTCCGTGCTGAGTAGAAGACAAATTTCTTCCCCCGGATTCTGTGCTAAGGCCTAATCAGATGGTGAGATAAGGAAATTATCTATCTTATCAGCTGGGGCTAGATAAAAGTATTCCATTGTTGTATAGGATAAGGAGATGTAAAGTTACTTGGGATGATAAGCTATATTTTTAAAGTTACTGCTAATCAGGAATTGTTATTATAAGGAATTATTTAGTGTGTAAGAATTAGTATATTCACTCATTTACTTAGGGATTATTGTGTAATAATTATGTAATGATATTTAGAGACATTGTGAACAAATAATTAGTTATTTGCTTTTTTCATAATAAAAGTATTTCATATAGCCAGGGTCTCTATTCTTAGTATAAACTGGCAAGATAACGAACCTTGGATAAGGAGTTTATGGTTTCCCCTAGAAAACTAAGAAACACGTGACTGATTTGTTACGCTAATTAGTACAATCAAATCTACCTATAAAGCTCAGCCGGTCAACAGGAATTGTGAGAGAAAGGGGGAAAAGCAGATAGGAAAGCCAGAAAAGAGGGAATCCTCCTATAGATGAAACATAATAAAGAGGCCAGAAATCAAAGAACCAAGAAGTAGTAAAAGAAAAATTAGAGTTGGGAATTAATCTTAAATTCGAGTACATAGATCAGGAGGAAAATAATACAATTTTGTATATAATAAAGAAATCAGTTATTGAGGACAAACAACAAAATCAATAGAAAGACAGAGATGGCAATTAAATATGAAAAGCAATGTAACTATCTGTCAGTGATATATCGATTATCAAATATTATAGAAAGGGAAAATGGTAAGTAAAAGTAAGAGATAAATAAATAGGGAATCTAAAACAGCAGAAATCAGATACAGCAATACACAATTTATATTGTAAAAGTGTAAATCTCACTGACAAATGAGTCAAGGAGGATCCAAGATGGCCGCAGACCCTTCTGGATGAGTAACACGCCGAAGAGTCTTACCTTTAACAACCTTTACATCGCTGCTTGAGACCTCTGCTTTCTCTTCATGCCGAAACGAAGAGGATGCAGTGCCACTGGAGCCTCGCGGCAGTCCAGTGCAGCGATGTTCGGCAATATTGAGGAGATTCTCCGACGTATGCAGGAGACACCCTGGGTGTCGGGGGTCCCGCTGGAGTCGCACCGGAGGAGCGGAACAGATGTTAACTCCTTGGGCTTGGAAACAACATTAAGCCCCGACGCCAGAGCACCTCCCCCTCAGATTACCAGCTCCCCACGAGAGGTGATGTTGGAGCATGGGCAGTGCTCTCCCTCGGAGGCCACAGAGATCAGAGAGGGGAGAATGGAGACTAACTCTCGCTCTCAGGAGAGTTTGGAAGAGACTGAGAGTTTAACAACTGAAGGGATAATTTGGAACCAGAGGAATGCTGCTCAAGAGGGAACATCAACTGGTGAGACTTCTCATTTTAACAATGCTTTTCATATTGAAAAACCCAGAGAGGTAACCCTGGACTCCCTTTGGGATCTGGTGGCAGATTTGGCAAAATCTGTGAAACCCCAACTGAGTCAGTTGGAAGAAAGACTTAAAGTTCAAGAGGTTACGATGGGAAATTTAAAAGCTGAATTTGATGAATCTAAAAGTTCCCTAGAAAATATCCACCAGGAGTTAAAAGTTTCTAAACAGATTAGAGAAACACTAATTAAAGATAATACCAATTTGAGAAGGAAGCTGGAATCCTTAGAAAATTCTTCTAGAAACAATAATCTCAGATTAATTAACTTTCCGAGGGTCGCAACAATATCACCAAGAGATATAGTGAAACGTTATATGATGGAAATATTGGAAATTTCTGAAGATATGTTGCCACCTCTCACTCAGGCTTATTACCTATCCATCAAAAGAGAAGAACAGCAGCGATTACAAGAAAAGGACCAGCAACCGTTAGATGTTACTGCAATATTGGAGCGTTCTGATATAGAAATGGTTATGCCAGCAACACTTTTGATTACAGTAGCCTTAGCACCAGATAAAAACTGGTTGCTCAGGCTTTTCAAAAATAGACTTAAGAAATTTATGGGACTTAAAATATTGATTTTTCCAGATCTGGCTTGAGAAACACAAAGAAGGAGACGTGAATTTCTTCTTTTAAAACCAGGGGTTATAGCTTTGGGGGTGACTTTTTATCTTCGACACCCTTGTAAATGTGTGATACAATATCGTATGAAAAAATATGTTTTCTTTGATCCAAGCCAGTTGACAACATTCTTGTCTACAGCACCTCAGGTTTAAGGGGGAATAAGAGGATAATTGATTATTGTTAAACCTGTCTCAGCCTAAAGGGCCTATTTTCTTTTATATAACAATTTAGTTTGTTAATATTACCTTAATTTTCTGCTATGTATGCCTTGGATCCTTACTGTGGACTAGAGTTGAAGTTAAGCTATAATGATTTTCTTTGTAATAAGTTTGGGAAGTAGAATGTTTAAATTAGTGTTTTATTGGCTTATCTTTATTTTTCTGTACAAGTGATACTTGAATTGTAAATTGAAAACTATAAATATAATTTAAAAAAAAGTGTAAATCTTATGCTAATATAGAAATGTAGTTCAATAAAACTGATTATTAGAAACATATTGGTTCAGATATTCAAATTGATCTCGATTAATGCAACAGAAAAAAGTAAACAAAGGAATAATATGAAATCAATTGTGATGCTTAGAGGCAATTCATCAAAATTCATAATATATACAGTATAAAGTACTATTAATTAGAGTAATAAAAGTAAATATGACATTGCAATTGTAGAACAATTGATAAGCATCAAAAAAGAAATGACAGGGGCACTTTATCTAATAATTAAGAATTAGAAACTACTGAGAAATCAATAAATTAAAGGCAGACGAAGAAAATTAATTGTACATATAGAATCAGTTGGAGATAGAACAATTAATGATATCTGGAGTTGTAGATGAGAAATTAATGAGTATTTAAAGAGGGAAATGACAGAAATAATTCATCTGTTAAGCAATAATTATAAACTATTGAGGAAACTAATTATAAAAGACAATCAAAGAAAATTTATCATATATTAGAGTTGTGATATAAGTAAATTGTCATGAGATTAAATATTAAGTAAATTGGAGGACAATTGAGAGTTAATAAATTCATTGAGTTGAGCAATAATTAAAAAGGCATATAATACTGATAGAAACCAATTATAAAAGAAGATCAGAGTAAGAATAGACTACTGCACTTCAATATAGTATAGTATTGAGCTAAAGAGACAGCAGAGTCTGTATCTAAATCAATTGATTTCAGAACAGGAACTGGTGGTAAATGGTGATGCAAGGTACAAGTTACTGAAGATTTTGACGTGATCAGCAGAATTAAAGACAGAAATATAAATAGTAAATAGTAAAATAATTAAACAGTAGGGGAGATATATTGTAGCCCACTGTAGCCCAGGACAGGGCTCAATAGCACTCCCAGTGGTTACCACAAAAATAGCACACTGACGTGTGACCCAAAATGGAGTCACCCTGCAGGACTGGACTTTAAACAGGAACCATAAATCACAGCTACAACAATTGTAGTTCATAGGAGAATCATTCCATTTTATTCCTTCCTTCACAAAGGTAAGTAGATCATTAATGTAGCAGAAAAATTGTCAGAACTTCAAACAGCCTCAAAACAAAAATATCAGAAGAAGCAAGCAACTAAAACAGCACAAAATAAAGTTCAAGGCTTGCTCTCAGCATTAACTTAGTCTCAGCTGTGCCTGAGGATTCAGTTCTCCACAGAGCTAGTACTGACTGCTCCCAAGCAGGCAGTTTTTCAAAAAGCACAAATACAATTCATGGCACTTGTTCCATAGCTCTAGTGCCCAAAAGTTCCATTAAAGCCTCTGGCCAGTTCAACTCACTGCCAGGATAGGAGAGTGTCAGGTTTTGCAAACGAAAGGCCTCAATACAGGCTTTCAAAATTCCCGCCCAGGATGATAGCAAAACCTCTCCCAAACAATACACACTCCCAGCTTATCAAAACAAAAATAGTCCCAAACAGTCCAGAGCAAAAATCACCATTCACTATTTGCTGGTAGAGACCCAGTCTACCTGCATGGCTTCAGCAAAATCAGGAGCGTACTCTGACAGACTCTCCTCACACTCCATGGTCTGTTCCTCTGGAAATAGCCGCTCCTCAGCTTGTCCAGCCTCTAACAGCTCCATTGGAATGGGTTTGTTGCTCCTGCTTGGCCCCGGGGACTCCCTAGGGAGAAAAGGTTTAAACCTTCTCCCTAGCTGACCTCCCTGTCTGTTCTCAACTGCAGGTTTAAATACTTTGGGGCAACGCCCTACTCTAGTTGAGTCAGCAGAGTTGCTGGAACCTCTTGGGCTCCCCCGGTGGTGGCTCGGGGATGAATCACCCAATTCTTCGTCAGATAAATCAGGCTCCCTCTGGTGGTCACAGGACAAATTATCAGTCTCAGGATTTACATGCATCTTCCTGATTCCACCTCGGGTTTTCATTTTTACTTTTTTTCCTGAACTAACAGGGACCCTGGCAGGCATCGTGTCTGCCTGGTCACAATATATGACATCAGTGCAAGCATAATACATACAGATAACAAAGGGATAAAACTCATTTAAAAAATTCATCATTGCTGGGAAACCAAGAGAACATGAGGTGGACGTCATATACCGGGACTTTAGAATGGCAAATGGCTGGAAAACAGGAAGCAGAGAGTGGGCATAAATGGGAAATTCTCAGACTGGGAGAAAGTGACTAGTGGTGTGCCCCAGGGCTCGGTACTTGGGCCGATCCTATTTAATATTTATATCAATGACCTGGAAGACGGAATATCCAGTGAGATCATTAAGTTTGCAGATGACACAAAGCTATGCCGGGAAATCAGATCGCAGGAAGATAGCGAGGAACTCCAGAGCGACTTGTATCAGTTAGAGAAATGGGCAGAGCAATGGCAGATGAAGTTCAACGTGGAGAAATGCAAACTAATGCATTTAGGTAGCAAAAATAAGGAACACGAGTATAGAATGTCAGGCGCAACTCTGGGTAAGAGCGAACAAGAAAAGGACCTGGGTGTACTGATAGATAGGACCCTGAAGCCATCGGCACAATGCGCGGCAGCGGCAAAGAAAGCAAACAGAATGTTAGGCATGATAAAGAAAGGAATCACGAGTAGATCGAAGAAAGTCATAATGCCGCTTTATAGAGCAATGGTCAGACCACACTTGGAATACTGTGTCCAACATTGGTCTCCCAACCTAAAGAAGGATATAAAACTGCTGGAGAGGGTGCAGAGACGAGCAACGAAGCTAATAAGAGGTATGGAGAACTTGGAATATGAGGAACGACTCAAGAAACTGGGACTGTTCCCTCTTGAGAAGAGGAGGCTGCGAGGGGACATGATAGAGACATTCAAAATACTGAAAGACATCGATAAAATAGAACAGAAAAACAAATTATTTACATTGTCCAACGTGACACGGACAAGAGGACATGGTTTGAAGCTAAGGGGGGACAAGTCTAGGACAAATGTCAGGAAGTTCTGCTTCACGCAGCGAGTGGTGGACGCCTGGAATGCTCTTCCAAAGGAGGTTATTAAGGAATCTACTGTGCTAGGATTCAAAGGCAAATTAGATGCACATCTCCTTACGAGAGGCATAGAGGGATATGGGTTATTAAAACTACATCAGGTGTATACCTGACTGTGCGGATCGCCGGACTCGATGGATCATGGGTCTGATCCGGAGATGGCAGTTCTTATGTTCTTATGGTAAAATCAGAAGTAAGGAGAAATAAACAAGTGGACAAGTCTGACATAAATACAAACAATTGGTAGTACTAGCGAGTGAATATATATCTAAAGGAATATACCATAATATAACGTAATAGTGGAGACAGTAAAAGGGAAAGGCAGTAAACAAGCACACCATAAGGAAATGAACAGATGCAAACCTTGGGCTCTAAGGACCTAGGAAATCGAAACAGACAGTCAGAGCAAGCAAACACTAATGCAAAATTTGATCGAAATCCAGAATCCACATACAGACAACAAAAGAGAAAAGGAAACAGCACGGAGTGGGGAAAAGAAAGGAACAAACAGAAGAGGAAAAAGGACAACTGCACACGTGGTGTGCCAGTGCGAACAGCAAAAGGAGAAGCAAGCGGACAAATTAGAAAACAAATATTGAAATCGTATTCAATTTATGAGGCAAGAGAGTTTCAGGATTCAATTTCAATTTGAAATCAATCATCCAAAATTCAATCTTTTTTAAAGATGGTTGCTACAGAATTTGTTAACTCTACTGTCAGACATGTAAACAGAACGACTTTAGTGATATCATCAGCATACATATAGAACCTAAGATTTAAGCTTTGCAAAATGTTACCCAATGAAGCTAGGTAAATATTAAACAGAGTTGGAGATAAAGGTGAGCCTTGAAGAACCCCGCATGAGTTTACCCAAAAAGGGGAAAATTTATCTTCCTTAAACACTTGATACGATCTACTACCCAAAAAACCTCTTAAGATGGCCACTGGCAAAAAATTTGTGCTTAAAATCACTAAAATAACAAACTTCCCAATATTTAAAACTGGTGATTTTAGGATTTTATAGGAGGGGGAAATACCTAGGCACATGCAGAAACTTTTAAAAATGTAATTTTCAGACATCCCCGATCCATCACACAGTAGCTAGAAATGAGAAGATTCACTGACTCATGCTAGAAGTTGTTTCAGCAAAGCTGATCTTCGGGCTGCCAGCCAGATATGATGTGTGACTGTACCCCCACCCCCGAAGAATGTGCTACCAGAAAAGGGGGGAGGGGAAAGTAGTGAAAAATGCAGCCTCTGCTCAAACCCCTGCTAAGCAGATGAAGATGGTATGTGGGGACAGCCCCGAGCTCCAAAATACTTGTTCAGGCTGGCTAACAGGTACCACCAGGGATCTGCCTGTCAGCTTCAGACAGTAGTCTGTTTCTCTACGCAGGCAGAGCTGACACTAAAGGTAAGAAGTGCTGAGCATTGAAAACAACTTCTAACGGCATCCAGCAAGAAAGGATCCAAGATAGCCGTGGACAACAGTCAGTGAGAGAGACACTCTCAGAGAACTGTGTTTTGCATACTGGAGCGCAGCGATGCCGAAAAGGAGAGGAAAAAGCGCTGCTGGAGCCTCGCGGTGCTTGGAGACTCCCTCACAGGCAACGATTGATGATTTTCTGAGGCGCCTTCAACAGGAATCTTTCGCGACTGGGAATCGCCCGCTGGAGCCACGGGTAATGAGTGAAGCCGCCGTGTGTCTCCCTGGGCTGGAATCCACGCTGAGCCCAGACGCTAGGACCCCGCCTCCACAATCGCAGAGTGCCAGCTCTCCACGGGAGGACAGTCTGCCTGAGGTGGTGGACTCTATGTCCCGGGAGGCTATATTGAGTTTGGCACTGGATGAGAGCGTGTCTGCGGGGGATCCATCTGTGGAGCAAGAGGAACAAGGCGTTCAGGAGGGAATCGGAACAGCTGGACAGGATTCAAAGGCTGCAAGTATCTTTACAATTACTAAACACATTAATGTTACCCTGGACTCGCTATGGGATTTAGTTGTGACTCTGGGTCAAACTTTGTCACCCCAAATTAAAGTCCTAGAACAGAAATTCCAGGAACAAAATGAGGATATAAAAACTTTGAAACAGGATAATATTGCAATTAATACAAAAATTGAAAAAACTGAAAATGATTTCTTGGAAGTTAATAAGATTCAGTCCACTATAATCAGAGACAATCTAAATCTGAGAAGGAAGATGGAAATTTTGGAGAATAATAGCAGATCTAATAATCTTAGAATTTTAAATTTTCCCAAAATATCCTCAATCTCAGCTAAAGAAATGTTAAAAAAATATTTTCAGGATATACTTGATGTCTCAGAAGAAATTTTTCCTCCATTTTCAAAAATCTATTATCTTCCAATGGAAAATCAGGAAAGGCAGCAATCCAGGCAACAACAAGATCAGGATCAGGAGCAACAGATGGACTTAACAACTATGCTGGATACTTCATTGAAAGAATTAGTAAGACCAGCTAGACCTCATCCAGTTCCTCGACCTCACCGCTTATAAAATGTCTGCCGAAGACACCCGTTGGGAACACGTCCTGTGGTCAGACCATCTCCTAGGGGCTTTCTGCCTCCCCATCTTCATGTCTCATCTCGGATCCCCACCCCGATCCCCCAATTCTATTACCTTCCGGAAAAAAATTTCGAGCGATCTGTTCTGGACCAAATTCCTCAACCTCCTCCCCTCCATTTCCAAGCTTGCAGACTCTGAAAACAATTGGCACAACTGGATCGCCCTTTCCAAGTCCACCTACCAATCCCTCACCCCCCAAACCACTAAATCCATCACCTATCCCCATAAAGCCCCTTGGTACCTTCCACTCCATAGAGACCTGAAACAAAAATGTCGAGCCTTAGAGCGAAAATGGAAAAAATCCAAATCCTCATCTGACAGACAGGCCTGGAGAGTCAATATCAAACTCTACAACTCAATATTAAAAAAAGCAAGGAAGAACTTCTATGGAGACAAGATCTCCAAATCCAAAAACCAGAATGGCACATTGTTCAACATTTGGCGCTCCCTAACCACTAAAAATGACTCCACCCTTCTTCCCTCATCTCCTTCAGCCGAGGTCCTAGCAAAATTCTTCAATGATAAGATCTCTACCTTAATGCGCTCCTTCCCGCCCGCAATCTCCTACAATTCTCTGGTGCCCCCCGAACCCAACCCCACCCTAGCTGCTCTCAACCCCATCCCTGCTGACAGATCCTGGACTGTCTTTGAGCTCATATCTGATTCTCAGACCCTTAAACTCTGCCTCAAGTTAAAATCATGCAACTGCATCCTGGACCCATTTCCCTCCTACCTATTTGAGAAAATCCCTGCACAGGCCATCACATCTCTTACCAAACTCATAAGTTCTGCCCTATTATCAGGCCTATTCTCCACTGAAATGGGACACATCGCATTGACCCCTTTACTGAAAAAAGCTGACCTAGACCCCTCCATACCATCCAACCTCCGTCCAATAGCAAATATCCCTCTCCTCACCAAACTGCTCGAGTCTATCATATCTACCCAGCTCTCTTCCTACTTAGAAAGATTCTCCATCCTCTTACCTTACCAATATGGCTTCAGACCCAACTTCTGCACTGAATCCCTATTGGCCTCTCTAATCTCTACAACATAGAAACCTACACAAACCTACACGAAGAAGCCACCTTAACCGCCAACACCCTTGCCGACTTCTTCAATACCAAGATCCAAAAAATAAGAACAACTCTACCAGCCAGCCCCAACCCCCTCGAGCTCTTCCCCATCCTCACAGACATGAATCCACCAAACCCAGACCCGGGAGCCAAAGTCGACCTTAGTTGGAAACAATTCGCAGTAACCGATTGGCAAACCTTCAATACTTACTACAACAAGTATACTCACTCCTACTGCCATCTGGACACATGCCCACCAAAAATCATGAGAACGGCCCCCCCCCATTTTAAAGCAAAAATGATGACATGGGTTAATTACCTACTATCCAAAGGTAACTTCCCGTCGGAGCAGGGTCAAATAATGATCACCCCAATTTTAAAAAATGAGAAAGAACCACCAAATTCCCCATCTAATTATAGGCCGATCGCCAGCATCCCCCTATTTACCAAAATAGCGGAAGGGTTGGTAAAAGCGGAACTTTCCGCATACCTTGAAAAATTCAACATTCTAAGTGACAACCAATCAGGATTTCGTGCGGACCACAGCACTGAAACCATCATAGCCTCCCTTCTCGACCACCTCCTCACACTCTTCAGTCAGGGCTCAAGTGCCCTGATCATACAACTCGACCTGAGCAGTGCTTTTGACCTGGTAGACCACACCATTCTCCTGGAATGCCTAGCGCACATAGGCATCTCAGACCAGGTCCTCAATTGGTTTCAAGGGTTCCTACAAAATAGATCATACAAGGTACTCAAGAATAACTCTTTCTCATACTGCTGGGACAACACCTGCGGGGTCCCACAGGGCTCCCCCCTATCCCCCATCCTATTCAACATATACCTAGCCTCACTAGGTAAACTCTTACACAACCTAAATCTCAAATTCTTCATTTATGCAGACGATATCACAATAACCATCCCATTAACCAACTTTTCACAAGAACTACTCGACCACATCTCAAACACTCTCAACCAGATAGAACTCTGGATGCTTTCATTCAGACTGAAATTAAACCCAGACAAAACAAAATTTTTCCTAGCCTCCCCCAAAGATAAAATTAAGGAAACCACAATTCAACTAAAAGGAAAGACCTTCTCCCTTGATCCGACCATAAAAATTCTGGGAGTCACGCTGGACAAAAACTTATCTCTAGATAACCATACCGACCTCATAATTAGGAAAAGCTTCTCGGTACTTTGGAAACTTCGCACCATAAAAAAACACTTCTATGACAATGCATTCCGCCTACTTGTACAATCCTCCATCCTCAGCATCCTCGACTACTGCAATATCATCTACCTTAACGCCACTAAGAAAACTACCAGGAGACTAAAAATAGTCCAAAATACCGCGGTGCGCCTCATCTTTGGCCTAAAGAAATGGGAACATGTCACCCCTTTCTATCACCAACTACACTGGCTACCATTTGAATCTAGAATTCTTTTTAAATTTGCATGCTTCTGCTACAAATCGGTTAACGGCTCCTCCCCAAGTTACATAAACACACACTTTAACCTTTACTGCAGCAACAGGACATCACGGAGAACTCAATTGTTCGCCTTCCCTTCGCCTAAACACTGTCCTCTCAAAAGATTCCTTGATAGAACTTTTGCCTTCCAAGCTGCCAAGTCGAACCCATGGCTAGCACAGATGATACTCGAGGCCCCCACTTACCTATCATTCAGAAAACTACTAAAAACGTACCTTTTCAGCAAACACGACCCTTAATAATCCATTCACCTCACATGACACTTACCCCACCCCTGCCCCCTTCCTCCTTCACCAGTCCCTCCCTCCCCCACTCTCTACCTCCCCTACCTAGCTCGATCAAACCTGCAATTTCTGTAATATTGTTGTAAACCTGCCCTCTTTGCAGACAGTTAAGAATCGCTGTAATTTCAAGGCTGACTGCGGCAAATCACTGTAATTTATCGTAATTCAGCCTGCAATTTGCTGTTAAAAATACTTCTAATTATGCTGTAAATCTGCTTCTAATTTTGTAAACCTACTTCTAATTTTGTTGTAAATCTGCTATTCAATGCAGATCATTTGCTAATTGATGTAAACCGCCTAGAACTCACTGGGTATGGCGGTATATAAGAATAAAGAATAAAGAATAATAATAAGGTTCAGCAACTGCATTCTCGTAACAAGTTTGCTGTCCTTCTACAATTCGACCTCTCCGCAGCTTTTGACGTTGTCCACCACGACATTCTAATTTTCCAACTCTCCGAGATAGGCATTAGCTCCATAGTTCTTGATTGGTTCTCCAAATTCTTGCGCTCCCGCTCTTACATGGTTAACATGAGCGGCACCTCATCCTCCCCCTGGACCCCGACTTGTGGTGTCCCACAAGGCTCACCCCTCTCCCCAATCCTCTTTAACATTTACATGTCCTCCCTGAAACTACTCCAACTATCCCCCCTTGAAACTCTTTACACTTACGCTGATGACATCCTCGTCCTCCTTGAGACCGACTCGAACCTCACTAACCTTTCCACGAACATATCCTCATGCATAAAGAACCTCCAATCCTGGGCATTCACAATGCATATGAAACTAAACGAGTACAAAACAAAACTCCTTTGGCTCGGCCCAAAATTAGACCATCTACCTTCCTCCATCCCATTGTCCTCCGGCCCCCCATTACAGCTCGAGTTCTCAAGCAAAGTTCTGGGTGTCACCTTAGACTCTTCTCTATCCTTCAACGAACATCTCCAATCCCTGGTGAAGAAATGCTTCTTCAGCCTTCACATGCTAAGGAAAGTCAGACCCTATTTTCACCAAAAACACTTCGCAGTCCTAGTACAATCCATCATCCTCTCCAGATTGGATTATTGCAATTCTATCTACCTCAGCCTAACCAAGAAAAGCCTCCACAGACTTCAGCGGATTCAGAACGCCGCAGCTAAGCTTGTTTTCGCGAAAAGCAAATTTGATCACGTCTCACCACTCCTGTCTAAGCTCCATTGGCTCCCAGTAATCCCCAGGATCCACTTCAAATGTGCGTGTCTAGCCTACAAGATCCTACATGGCATCCTTCCTGCCGTTATCCCTCTATCCTGGAACTCCCCAACCCCTACTTCCTCCAGATCCTCCCAAATTTTTAAACTATCCTTCCCTTCCATAAAAGGTATTTCCCATGCAGGCAAACTTGGGTCATCCCTCCCCTTTAGAATCACTGAGATCTGGAATAACCTCACCTCCCCACTCCGAACCTCAAGCTCCCTCCAACTCTTCCGCAAACACCTAAAAACCTGGCTATTCTCAAAACTGTAACACTTCCCCCCTCTTAGGCCTCTCCCCTTCCCCCTTTACACCTAACTCTTTAATCTCTCCACTGTAGTTCCTCTCTCATCCTTCTTCCTGTAAACCGTGCCGAGCTCCGCATTCGTGGAGATGGTGCGGTATATAAACCCAAGGTTTAGTTTAGTTTAGTAGTATTTCTGCCAGATAAAAACTGGATATTAAAACTATTCTTCAAGAACAGACACAAGGAATTTCTAGGTCAAAAAATCCAAATATTTCCGGACGTGACAAAAGAAACTCAGAAGCGAAGAAAACAATTTCTGTTGTTAAAACCAGGAGTAATTGCAATGGGTGCAACTTTTCTTTTACGATATCCATGTAAATGTTTAATAAAATATAAATCTTCTAACTATATATTCTTTGAACCCTCTCAGCTGTCGGGATTTCTAACCATGAAACCATGAGGGGGGAAATGCGATAACAACTGCAATTGAATAAGAGAAAATAATTTTTTCCTGTACTCACTGAAGTTGTCTGCTTTTCTTCAACAGGATATGTTATTTCCTTTCTTTTTATATTGATTCACTCATTTGAATTTTGGATCGCTCTATTATGGGACTTTAAAGATTGATTAAGTTGATAATTTTACTTTAAAAATTTTGTTGTTGTGATATTGGAATCCATATCTTATTCATTTTCTGTACAAGAAGTTTATTTTCTTGTCTAAATTGTTAAAATAATAAACAAAAAAAATAAAATAAAAGAAAACAACTTCTAACACTGAATAAAATAAGAAACACAAGAGAGCAGAACAGAAGGGCTCCTGGTGAAATAGGAGGATCAAAGAAAAAGCCCAGAGTGGATTCCTTCTGCATATGGCTTGCAACCATTTGGACAGAACCCACTCGTACAGAATGACACCTATTGCACTGGAAATTGGATTTCATTATATCCCAAAAGGTATTCCTGAATTTAAATGTAAGCAAATGCCTTAACATACAGAGGACTCCTAAAATATGGCTGTAGTGCTGTTTTGTTCTACCAGTCCCAAAAGGTGATATAAGCAATTAAAGTTTGGACTAGTACAGGCAGTTTTACATATCATTCATGAGTATGCCTCAGCCCCATCACTCCACCGCTGTACTATCTTATGACTGCGTGGAGATTTAAGTGGCACTTCATCACTGGCTGCTCATATTTTTTGTTCATATAATATTTTGTGCATTTTTGTAAAAGAATGTTATCTCTATTGTAGAAATAGTATGAATACTTAGCTTATCAGCCAACGTCTGGGAGTCTAACCCGACATGTTTTGCGCCTGTCGGCGCTGTATCAAGGGTCTCCCTAAACATCATAAAAAGAACAGTTACCATCCAATACTGTGTAGCTGCCCCTCTTAATTCTTCATAATGCTATACAATTAAAGAATATGTGCTTACTGAGAACGCGCTTGTCACCCGACTCATAAAACCCCGGCATATATATACACACTGTCAACTTTCATTCATAATCGTATACCTCCCCCCAGGGTCTGATTGGACAAACCCCTACCCAATCATAGACATTCACTCTATCTCCCCATTCAATCCAAAGGGTGTAACAGTGTCCAATGTAAAAATATATCTCTGCTCGCTTTCATTCAGTTTCTTGTGATCTTTCCCACCATCCCTCCCAATGACTCTGTTAATAACACGCCATCTCATCTCCTCAATTGTGTGGTTGTGTGTTTTCCAATGCTCTACCAGGGGAGCCTGCATAATCCCATTTACAATTCGTGATTTATGCTCTGTAAGCCTAACACGTATAGGTCTCGATGTACGCCCCACATATAGCAGATCGCAGGGGCAAACTATCACTTATACTACATCCTGAGAGGTGCAATCAGTGCTGGTCCTAGAGTATAGGATCAGCTCTCTCCCGGGAACCTGCCAAGAATCACCCTCAATAGTGGAGGAACACCATTGGCATCTGCCACATCTATTGTGTCGCCCCCCTTCCTGTCTAGGTACCACCCCATATTTTTGGAAATTGCACTTCTGGCCCAAAGTGACACCTCTTGAATATGCTATTCTGGGAAAAGGTTGAATACGGTGGATCTGTACAATACACCAATGTTGTTTCATCAGTGTCACCACCTTTCTAGCAGCCCTAGAGTAGGGAAGCACGCATGTCAATGTCTCATTAACCCTATCCTGGGGTGGAATAGCCTCCTGAAGTAAGAGGTCACGTTGGGCAAATCTAGCCCTCAAGTAAGCTTGTCTGATAGCTTTTTCCGGATAACCCCTCTGACTAAAACGCTCCGAAAGGAGAGTAGCTTGATTCTTAAATTCTCCTATAGAGGAGCATACTCGCTGAATGCGAAGAAATTGGGCTATAGGTAAATTGAACCGGAGCTTGAAGGGGTAGAAACTGTCAAAATGGAGGAGCATGTTCCTGGTAATCGGCTTTCTAAATAAGGAGGTGCATATACGTCCTTCTTTAACTGAAATGGCAATGTCTAGAAATTCAATGTAAGTGTTATGACATATCATTGTAAACTTTATATTATCGTCTACTGAGTTCAGGTGGTCAATGAACTAAAGTTGACAGTGTGTATATATATGCCGGGGTTAGACGCCGCGGCCATCTTACTATTAACAGTATTATGAGTCGGGTGACAAGCGCGTTCTCGGTAAGCACATATTCTTTAATTGTATAGCATTATGAAGAATTAAGAGGGGCAGCTACACAGTATTGGATGGTAACTGTTCTTTTTATGATGTTTAGGGAGACCCTTGATACAGCGCCGGCAGGCGCGAAACATGTCGGGTTAGACTCCCAGACGTTGGCTGATAAGCTAAGTATTCATACTATTTCTACAATAGAGATAACATTCTTTTACAAAAATGCACAAAATATTATATGAACAAAAAATATGAGCAGCCAGTGATGAAGTGCCACTTAAATCTCCACACAGTCATAAGATAGTACAGCGGCGGAGTGGTGAAGCTGAGGCATACTCATGAATGATATGTAAAACTGCCTGTACTAGTCCAAACTTTAATTGCTTAACATACAGAGGGGCATTCTCAAAAGAATGTCCAAATCAGAACATCCCAAAAAGACATTCACCTCACCTGAAGTTTTGAACAGTATATACACCTGTGTTTTTGAACAGTATATACAGTGGTGCCTCACACAACGAACTTAATTCGTTCCAGGAGCAAGTTTGTTATGCGAAAAGTTCGTTGTGTGAAACGCGTTTTCCCATAAGAATACATGTAAAACAAAATAATTCGTTCTGCAGCCCTGTTTTCCCATAAGAATACATGTAAAACAAAATAATTCGTTCTGCAGCCCTACATTTCCCTCCCTCCACCTCACCTTATATGCAGAGTTTGCCAGCTTTCTTTTTCACCCAGCCGCACGCTTTCAAAAAGCTGTGCACGCGCAGCTGCTGGAGTTGATCAATGTTCTCCTCTCCTGCAACTTCCGGTTTCGTCAGAGGAGAAGATTGAACAACAGAGCATGCGCGCATGTGCTGCTCTTTGAAAGTGTGTGGCTGGCCGAAAAAGAAAGCCGGAAAACTCGGCATCTAAGGTAAGGTGGAGGGAGATGATGGAACACTGCATTCAGACAGGAGGGTGCTGCTGTTCCCGGCTCACATTAGGAAGCGGCGAGAGTAGTTCCGCCCCCCCCCCCCGGGCCCCTCGGGCGACTTCGTTGTGTGAAACGAAGTTCGTTATAGGGAGCAAGACAAAAAGTTCGTTATGCGCAGCGTTCGCTGTGCGAGGCGTCCGTTATGCGAGGCACCACTGTACATGAGATAGGGATCTGCTGGAAATATCCAGTATGAACATCCATTATACAAAGTGAAACATCCACATGGATATTTGTATAACAGCATTCTTAGAAAATGGCCTCATACATCCATGCAGAACAGACGGTCAGCCTAGTGGTCAGTGTAGCTGACATTAAACCAAGAAAACATAAGAACATAAGATTTGCCGCTGCTGGGTCAGACCAGTGGTCCATTGTGCCCAGCAGTCCACTCACGCGGCAGCCCTTAGGTCAAAGACCAGTGCCCTATTTGAGTCTAGCCTTACCTGGGTATGTTCTGTTCCAGCAGGAACTTATCCAACCTTTTCTTGAATCCCTGAAGGATGCTTTCCCCTATAACAGCCTCCGGAAGAGCGTTCCAGATTTCTACCACTCTCTGGGTGAAGAAGAACTTCCTTACATTTGTACGGAATCTATTCCCTTTTAACTTTAGCTAGTGCCCTCTCATTCTCTTCCTCTTGGAGAGGGTGAACAATTGCTCTCTTTCTCTACTAAGTCAATTCCCTTCAATATCTTGAATGTTTCGATCATGTCCCCTCTCAGTCTCCTCTTTTCAAGGGAGAAGAGGCCCAGTTTCTCTAGCCTGTCATTGTATGGCAACTCCTCCAGTCCCTTAACCATTTTTGTCGCTCTTCTCTGGACCCTTTCAAGTAGTACTATGTCCTTTTTCATATACGGCAACCAGTGTTGAAAACAGTATTCCAGGTGGGGGCGTACCATGGCCCGGTACAACGGTATGATAACCTTTTCAGATCTGTTTGTGATCCCCTTCTTAATCATTCCTAGCATGCTGTTTGCCCTTTTTGCCGCCACCGCCACATATTGCGCAGACGGTTTCATTGACTTGTCTACCAGTACTCCCAAATCTCTTTTCTGGGGGCTCTCTCCGAGTATAGCACCGGACAACTTGTATTTGTGCATATGATTTTTGTTACTGACATGAATCACCTTGCACTTATCCATGTTGAACCTCATTTGCCATTTCATGGCCCATTCCTCGAGTGTGTTTATGTCTCGTTGTAGGTCTTTGCAATCCTTCTGTGTCCTCACTACTCTGAATAACTTTGTATCATCTGCAAATTTAATCACCTCACTCGTCGTGCCAATTTCTAGGTCGTTTATAAATATGTGAAGATCATAGGCCCGAGCACCGAACCCTGCGGCACTCCACTCGTGACGCTTTTCCAGTCCGAGCATTGTCCATTTACCCCCATTCTCCATTTCCTATCCACCAACCAGTTTTTAATCCACGTGAGTATATCACCCTCGATTTCATGGCTCGCAATTTTTTGAAGTAGACGTTCATGCGGGACCTTGTCGAACGCCTTCTGAAAATCTAGATATACGATGTCGACTGGTTCAAATTCCAACACCTTGTTCTTATAATTGTGAGCCTTCCAGAAACAGAAAAATATCTACTGTACCCAATTGTATTTCAATTCAATAGCCTTCAGGATCACATATGTCTTAAATAGTTAGGTATACAAATATATTAGGCAATAGTATGCTACTTTTCTAAGGTTAATATCAGATATCAAAAATATAAGCAACCTTAGATAGTTTAAATTCTATTCCACTTAAGACCTCAGCGATGCAGACTGAGTAGATTTCATTAACAGTGTTATTAGCAACAGCATCTTCATCGGTCTGTTTTATATATGCCGGTAAATCGTGCCAAACGAACCTGATTGAATTTTTTGATTGGGTGACCAGAGAGCTGGATCGAGGACATATGCTAGATGTAATTTACTTGGATTTCAGCAAAGCCTTTGATACAGTTCCTCATTAGGAGGCTGTTGAACAAACTTGAAGGGCTGAAGTTAGGACCAAAGTGGTGAACTGGGGTCAGAAACTGGCTGTTGGACAGACGCCAGAGGGTGGTGGTTAATGGAAGTCGCTCGAAGGAAGGAAATGGTGAGTAGTGGAGTCCCTCAGGGATCAATGCTGGGGCCAATCCTGTTCAATATGTTTATGAGTGACATTGCTGAAGGGGTTAGAAGGAAAAAGTGTGCCTTTTTGCAGATGATACCAAGATTTGTAACAGAGTAGACACGGAAGAGGGAGTGGAAAATATGAAAAAGGATCTGCAAAAGTTAGAGGAATGGTCTAATGCCTGGCAACTAAAATTCAATGCAAAGAAATGCAGAGTAATGCATTTAGGGATTAATAATAGGAAGGAACCGTATATGCTGGGAAGAGAGAAGCTGATATGCACGGACGGGGAGAGGGACCTTGGGGTGATAGTGTCCGAAGATCTAAAGGTGAAAAAACAATGTGACAAGGCAGTGGCTGCTGCCAGAAGGATGCTGGGCTGAATAAAGAGAGGCGTAGTCAGTAGAAGGAAGAAGGTGTTGATGCCCCTGTACAGGTCATTGGTAAGGCCCCACTTAAGAGTATTGTGTTCAATTTTGGAGACCGTATCTGGCGAAGAACGTAAGAAGACTTGAGGAGGTCCAGAGGAGGGCGACGAAAATGATAGGAAGCTTGCGCCAGAAGACGTATGAGGAGAGACTGGAAGCCTGGTACCCTGCTCCCCTCTAGCCCATCTAAGTCCCTGCCTAGGTTTCCTGACTGTGCAGCCTTAATCTCTCAGACTTCATGTTCCCCCTGTTCAAGGCTCTACATGGAAAATTGTAAGTTTCTCCCTGCTTAAGTTCCGCTTGAATACTGTTTTAGACGCTAAATTGTATTCATTGCTAAGACTTGGGCTTAATGCTCAGTTCCCCCTGTGTAGTCTTCCAATCGCTTAATTCTACTTCCAATTAACGTTAAAAAAAACAAACAAACAAAAAAAACCCACCCATTTCTCACCTGCTCTTGTTTTATTAGCCTCTACTAGTTACTGTGCCGTCCTCCTGTTCAATCCATACCTCAGACATTAAACAAGTACCTAGACCTCTCCCTAAACTGACGCTAAGCCTCTCCTCTGCTTTTCACACACACAATCCAAACAAGTCCTGCCTCCCAGCCCCAAAGGCTCCCCAAGAAGCCTCCCTTCTGGCTCCTTCTTTTCCTTCTTTGCTCATCTCTTAAGACTACCCCCTGCTTGAAACCTCCCTCCCCCAATCTACTAGACTCCTCAAATGTCAGTAACTTCTGCCCTGGTCTTTTAATCCCCATGGTGATGCGCACCAGAAGTCACCCTTTCAAAAAAAAAAAAAAAAACCCTGCTAAGTCAACCACGCCTCTTTAAAACCTGTGCCCCCCGCCAATCTTCCCAATCACGCCTCTGACTCTCTCACCCCAGTCCCGACACTTTACTGCAACGCCAGATCCGTTTGCAACAAGATTCAAATTTTGAAGGACCTTCTCGTAGACTTTGACCCTGGATTCCTCTGCATCACGGAGTCCTGGATCACTAAAGACGATCTATTTACACAAAACGAACTATGCCCCCATGGCTACCAAGGCCTCTTCTCACCTGGAATACACCAAAAAGGAGGCGGCATGGCACTCCTCTACAAATCTTTCTTTGATGTCCAGCTCCTCGAAAAGGGTAGCCACTCCTCACTAGAATATATGCTTGCCTCAGTCAACGATGAACTCCATCCACACCCACTGGGTATCTTATTATTATATCGCCCACCCACCCCTTGAAGAAACTCCTCCGAACTCGTCCTCGAGACCATTACTAACGCGTTCCTTAAGTTTCAAAGACTACTGATCATTGGTGATATCAATCTCCACCTTGACGACACCACCAGCAAAGATGCTTCCGAATTTAATAACTTCCTCACCTCTCTAGGCTTCCCCCTCCCTGCATCCTCTCCAACCCATGAAAAAGGTCACACACTAGACTTCATCAGTTTACTTGATCTTACTGCTTACAAAACTTCAACCGACGACACCTGCTGGGATCACGTCCCCTGGTCCGACCACTTCCTAGGAGCTTTCAGTCTCCCCATCTTCATGTCGCACCTTGGGAATTCACCCCATACCTCTAATCCTATTACTCTCCGCAAAAAAATTTCAAGCGATCAGTTCTGAACCAAATTTCTCAACCAATTCTCCTCCATGCCTAAGCCTGTAGATTCAGTAACCAACTGGAACAACTGGATTACCCTCTCTGAGTCCACCTACCACTCTCTCGCCCCACTTTCCACTAAAACCATCTCCTACTCCCGCAAGGCACCCTGGTATCTTCCATTTCACAGAGAACTGAAACAGAAATGTCGATCTCTGGAACGCATCTGGAAAAATCTAAATCTCCTACAGATAAACAGACCTGGAGGGTCAACATTAAGCTCTACAATACTATACTCAAAAAAGCAAGGAAAAACTTCTACGGTGACAAGATCACCAGATCAAACAACCAGAATAGTGCGCTGTTCAACATCTGGCGCTCCTTAACTTTTAAAAACGACTCCTCCATGCTCCCCTCTTCCCCATCAGCCGACGTCCTAGCAAACTTCTTCAACGGTAAGGTCATCACCTTAAGAAGCTCCTTCCCGCCTGCAGTCTCCTTCAACTCTCTGGTGTCCGCCATTCCCAACCCTACCCCAAATATCTCCTACCCTATCCCAGTAAACAGATCCTGGACTGCCTTTGAGCAAGTTTCCAAACAGCAGGTCCTTAAACTCTGCCTGAAACTGAAATCCTGCAAACGTACCTTGGACCCATTTCCATCCTACCTATTTGAGAAAATTCCCGCACAGGCCATCTCATCTCTTACCAAACTTATAAACTCTGCCCTATCATCGGGCCTTTTCTCCCCAGAAATGGGACATATTGCGTTGACCCCCCTACTGAAAAAAGCTGACCTGGATCCCTCCACTCCATTCAACTATCGCCCAATAGCAAATATTCCTCTCCTAACCAAATTGCTAGAGTCTATCGTATCCTCCCAACTCTCTTCCTACCTGGATAGATTCTCTATTCTCCTACCCTATCAATACGGCTTCAGACCCAACTTCAGCACTGAATCACTTTTGGCCTCACTAATCTCTAAGGTTCAACAACTTCATTCTCATAATAAATGTGCTGTTCGCCTTCAATTCGACCTTTCTGCAGCCTTCGACGTCGTCCATCATGACATTCTAATCTTCCAACTCTCCAAGATGGGCATTAGCTCTACAGTCCTTGATTGGTTCTTGAACTTCTTACATTCTCGTTCTTACACCGTCACCAAGAATGGCACCTCATCCTCCCCATGGAAACCGACATGTGGAGTCCCGCAAGGTTCCCCCCTATCTCCTATTCTTTTCAACATTTATATGTCTTCCCTGAAACTCCTCCATCTATCCCCCCTAGAAACACTTTACATCTATGCCAATGACATCCTGGTCCTCCTCGAGACCGACTCAAACCTCACTAATCTCGCAGGGAACATCTCCTCATGCATAACGAACCTCCAATCTTGGGCCCTCACTGTTCAAATGAAACTGAATGAGTCCAAAACGAAACTACTCTGGCTCGGCCCTAAATTAGACCAACTAACCACCTCCATCCCATTGTCCTCAGGCTTCTCACTACAGTTGGAGTTCTGTAGCAAAGTTCTGGGCATCACTATTGATTCTTCACTATCCTTCAACGACCACCTCAACTCCTTGATAAAAAATTGCTTTTTCAGCCTTCACATGCTGAGGAAAGTAAGGTCCTGCGTCCATCAAAAACACTTCGCCGTCCTCGTCCAATCTACCATCCTTTCCAGATTGGACTATTGCAATTCTATCTACTTAAGTCTAACAAAGAAAAGCCTCCATAGACTCCAACTAATCCAGAATACCGCTGCTAAGCTTATCTTCTCAAAAAGTAAATTTGACCATGTCTCACCTCTCCTGTCCAAGCTCCACTGGCTTCCTGTAATCTCCAGGGTCCACTTTAAATTTGCCTGCTTAACCTTCAAGATACTACACGGCATCCTCCCTCCTTTTATTCCATTATCCTGGAATTCCTCAAATCCAAATTCAACTAGATCCGCCCAAAAACTAAAATTATCCTTCCCCTCTTTAAAAGGCATATCCCATGTTGGTAAACTAGGGTCTTCCCTCCTCTTCAGAATCACGGAGCTCTGGAATAATCTTAGCTCCCACTTCGTAACTTGAGCTCCCTTCAACTATTCCGTAAGCATCTGAAAACTTGGCTGTTCTCTAAAATGTAATTTTTCTTTCCCTCTCTGATATACTAAGCCCTCTAACCTCTCTTCATACTTTTTCTATAATTCCATTGGAGTTCCGTTCTTTCCCAATTCCTGTAAATCGTGCCGAGCTCCATGTTGTGGAGATGATGTGGTATATAAACCCAAGGTTTAGTTTAGTTTAGTATACCCTAGAGGAAAGGAGAGACAGGGGAGATATGAATCAGACGTTCAAATACTTGAAGGGTATTAACGTAGAACAAAATCTTTTTCAGAGAAAGGAAAATGGTAAAACCAGAGGACATAATTTGAGGTTGAGGGGTGGTAGATTCAAAGGCAATGTTAGGAAATTCTACTTTACGGAGAGGGTGGTGGATGCCTGGAATGCGCTCCCGAGAGAGGTGGTGGAGAGTAAAACTGTGACTTGAGTTCAAAGAAGCGTGGGATGAACACAAAGGATCTAGAATCAGAAAATAAGATTAAATATTGAACTAAGGCCAGTACTGGGCAGACTTGCACGGTCTGTGTCTGTATATGGCCGTTTGGTGGAGGATGGGCTGGGGAGGGCTTCAATGGCTGGGAGAGTGTAGATGGGCTAGAGTAAGTCTTAACAGAGATTTCGGCAGTTGGAACCCAAGCACAGTACAAGGTAAAGCTTTGGATTCTTACCCAGAAATAGCTAAAAAGAAAAAATTAAAAAATTTAAATTGAATCAGGCTGGGCAGACTGGATGGACCATTCGGGTCTTTATCTGCCGTCATCTACTATGTTACTATGGCATAACTAAGGGGAAATACCTTGATAAAGCCCTTTGGGCGAAACATAGTTTATGTTGGAACGAAGAACCCCTGCTATGCTTCATTACGAAGAGATGAGTACTTGATTTAAACTAAACTATATAGGAATAGAAAAATTATATATATATAAAAAACAGACTGATGAAGATGCTGGTGCTAATAACACTGTGAATGAAATCTACTCACAGTCTGCATCGCTGAGGTTTTAAGTGGAATAGAATTGAAACTATCTAAGGTTGCTTGTATTTTTGTTACATAGTTAGGTACAGTAGGTACTTTTCCGTTTCTGGAAGGCTCAATTACAAAAACAAGGAGTTGATGTGGGATTTGATTTACAGTCCACTGCACTAAACACTACTCTTCAGACCTGCTTTCTGCTCTGTTAAGATTGCCCATAATATAACCTAGTATTCCCTTCCAATTTCACTTTCAGAGGAGAGGAACAGCTATTCAATCAGAATACCTTTCTGTAACCTGTATGTTTCTGAAACAAGTCTAAATAAGGATATTCTTTTTAGACATGGATGTTTCTCCCTCTTTGGTAAATCGCCGTTGGACATCAGATTTCATGCACTCCCCTTTCTACCCAAAATACACACACACTTGCTATATAGGTATACTGCAATGTTGGATATCCTTAAGAACATAAGAACATAAGAAGCGCCATCTCCGGAACAGACCCTAGGTCCATCAAGTCCGGTGATCCGCACATGCGGAGGCCCCGCCAGATGTACCCTAGCATAGTTTTGGTCCCCATATCGCTCCAAGCTTCTCATAAAGAGAAGTGCATCTAGCCTACCCCTACCCATGTCACTTCATGCCACTCATAAGGAGATGTACATCTAACTTACCCTTAAATCCTAGAATGGTGGATTCCGCAATTACCTCTTCTGGGAGAGCATTCCAGGTGTCCACCACTCGTTGTGTGAAGCAGAACTTCCTGATATTTGTTTTGAACTTGTCCCCCCTTAGCTTCAGCCCATGTCCTCTTGTCCGTGCCACATTGGACATTGTAAATAACGTTTTTTTCTGCTCTATCTTGTCGATTCCTTTCAGTATTTTGAATGTCTCGATCATAATTTTGAATGTCTCGATCCTTATTTTGCCTTTGCAAAAATCAGGATTTTAACGTTTCAAGCCGTGCCATTGAGGGGCATTTGATAGGAAGTTTAAGTTTGAGTTTAGACATTTTGGGAAATATGTCCAGAAATCCAGCAGAGAAAAAGGTCAATTCTCCAAAAAAGAAGCGTGGATGTTTTGGTCCTTAGTATATCTATCTTTTTTTGGCTATTCTTGAATATAAATACATTCACATAAAAAAACGCACAAAAGCAAGTTTTTTTCTAGGCAGCCTACATTCTTAGTAAACTGTTCAGACAGCTGAGCATAACAAGAGGGGCTCTTCCAAGTAGTTTAGTAGTGAATTTAACATTAAAAGTTCCAGGTACAGATGTCACTATATCTTGCTTATATTGCATGGTGAGCCCTCTAAAACCCACTCAAAACTTACTGTACCCCTCAACTATGGCCCTTATTCCTGCAGGTGTCATCTTAATGTAGGTACAATAGGCTTATGAGGGCTCACCATGCAATATAAACAAGATATGGTAACATCTGTATCTGGAACTGTTAATGTGAAATTCACTGAAGTAACCTCTGCTGTCTTGGCTCAAATGTGAAGCTGCTTGGGCTGAGAACTTTTCAGCACTCCCTCAGGCTAGAACGTACATTTTAAAAAAAATTATCTTTGGGTTGTGAGAGGAGGTTGGTGACCACCGGGGGAGTAAAGGAGGGCCATGCCTTAATCCCTCCAGTGGTCATCTGGTCAGTTTGGACACCTTTTTAGGATTTAGACGCTTTTAAAACAGGTCTAGCTCCAAGACCTTTTGTTAAAGGTTTGATTATGCCTGATGAGCGTCCAAGTCCTAAGCCTGCCCCAAACACGCCCTCTTAAGATTTGGGCACGCTGGAGACAAAACCACTAGAAAGATGTAGAAAATCTGTTTTGAGAATGCTCACTTGGACATTTTGACTTAGTAAGTACGTCCAAGTGTTGTCTTTTGGATGTCTATCATTTTTTGAAAATGAGCCCCATATTCTCAAAGGATATAAGATTGTCCATGGTGGATGTCCACCATATAATATATAGAACATAGGTAAAGCCATCTTTTAATACTCCTCCTTATAGAGTAATAATATGGAAGATAATGGTGCTGGGCCTGAAGTCCCTGTTTTCATAGAAGTTTATTGCAGTGTTGTTAGTGGTGAGGACAAGGCAAATAAATTGCATTTACAATGAATCCTGGGCAGTAGTTGATATATGGTCCTTCAAACTTTCAAGTAAAAGAGAACCTAGAAACAATAATAAAAAAAGTCAGTATTACCCACTAATCAATGCAGCATATGACAAACCAGTGTGAGACATTTTGGTTATCTTAAATAAAAGGAAACCTAGGGGGTGTCATCTAGAACATTTCGCACAGCACCATTGATACTACTACAGGTATCCACCCTGGGTGTAGATTCCTGTAAGGTGGTATTTTTCCTGTTTTGTGTGTACACACTATAACCATAAAGAATATAGGTACATTGTTTTCTTTGCTATTAAGCATCGCATGATTCATTTGTTCTTGATCAACCATGTGGCTACTTATATACCAGGATTCTAGTGGAGGGATCTAATCTGCGTGTAGAGCCCTAAATGATTCCCTCCCACATTTTTTCCTTGGTCAAAATTTAAAAAACAAAACAAAAAAAATACAACATACCACTATTTGGGTTACAACCTTTCAAGTGGATTGCTGCCTTCTTGACTGTCAGGATCAACCGGGTTTGTCAATAAAGGACATCTACTACTGTACCATGAATGACCCATCCAGTGCTTTGGAGGATATTCACACAATAATAATAATAATTTATTCTTTTATACCAACAGACCATGAATGGTTCTAGGCAGTTCACAACAGATAAGGCTGAACATCCAGCGAATATACAGTTAAGGCTGATAAGGCTTTGGAATATTTTTCTTTGCAAGTCCTTTTCCTAATGTCAAATGGATAATGTCCAGATCAACTTTTACTCCATCTCCTTTTTTTAATTCTAAAGAACTTGGAGGCTTGGGAGTAGAATTAGGGGAGGAGGTGGTCGCTGCACATCCTTTTTAAGATGATTTTATGCTATTTCTTTGGTTTTCTCTGCTGTCACTGCAGTCTAACTTTATAATTCTAGACCTGCTCCAAGACTGCATTCTGCATAGGTTCACACTCATATCTTCGTGTTCTAATATCACTCTCTATACAGAGAAGATGGGCATGGCCCCAGCGCAATGATCACATGCAAGTTCATAAAGCATTCCATAGTAAAATCTTTTAGGTATCGTTCCAATACTGAAGCTAAGCCGTACCTTGGCCAAAAAATCTTTTTTCTACTCCTCTGTATATATTGCTGTCCTTCCAGATCATTACTGTTTCTAACTGTTTTACTTCTGTGGAGTATACTGGGCACACATCTGAATACATTAAGTGCTCACATGTGCCAACTCTATGACTGGTCCTGGTTCAACTCCTACTTCATGCTCTCTTACCGGTCCCAAGCCTGTTCCTATTGACAATTTAGATTTATCTATTTATGTCAGTGTCATCCCTCCCTTTCCATTCTTCTCCATGCCTCATGAGGAACAACAGAGCCTCTTCCAGGTTAAGGCAGACCGGTGAGCTTAACCTCTGTTCCGGGGAAGATGGTCGAATCAATGATCAGGGAAGGTATCAATGAGCATATAGAAAAAAATAATCTGATGAGATCAAGCCAACATGGTTTTCTGTAAAGGCCGATCATGCCAAACAAATCTACTGCATTTCTTTGAGGGGATAAGTAAGACAATTGGACCAAGGTGACCCAGTAGACATTATATATCTAGATTTCCAAAAAGCCTTCGACAAGGTGCCCCATGAACGCTTACTGAAGAAACTGTGGAGTCACGGGGTGGAAGGGAACGTGTACAGATGGATCAAAAATTGGGCTGGCGGACAGGAAACAGAGGGTAGGAGTACTCTGACTGGATAGGGGTCACAAGTGGTAGTTCCGCAAGGGTCAGTGCTGGGACCATTGCTGTTCAATATATTTATTAATGATCTAGAAACGGGGACAAAGTGCGAAGTTATCAAGTTCGCGGATGACACAAACTCTCCAGCAGGGCCAGAACTGTTTGAGGAATGCAAAGAACTGCAGAGCGACCTGAACAAACTGAGGTGAGTGGGCAAAAAAATGGCAGATGAGCTTCATGTGGAGAAATGTAAGGTATTGCACATAGGGAAGGGGAACTCCAATGTACAGCTATACGATGGGAGGGAGGGTACTCGGGGGAAGCAGCCAAGAAAAAGATCTGGGGGTATTGGTGGATAACACAATGAAGCAGGCGGCACAATGTGCAGCGGCCTCAAAAAAAAGCGAACAGAAATGTGGGGCATTATCAAAAAAAGGTATCACTACCAGAACAAAAGAAGTTATCCTGCCACTGTATCGAGCAATGGTGCGCCCACATCTGGAATACTGCGTCCAATACTGGTCGCCATACCTCAAGAAAAGACATGGCAATACTCGAGAGGGTCCAGAGGAGTGGCAACGAGGATGATAAAAGGTATGGAGAACCTTTCATATGCCGAACGGTTGGACAGGCTTGGGGCTCTTTACCCTGGAAGAAGCGGAGACTGAGAGGGACATGATAGAAACTTATAAAATCATGAATAGGCATAGAGAATGGTGGAGAGGGAAAGATTCTTTAGACTAGCAAGGGACAACAAAACAGAGGTCATTCAGAAAAACTGAGAGGAGACAGATTCATAACGAATGCAAGGAGGTTCTTCTTCACTCAGAGGGTGGTGGACACCTGGAACGCGGCTTCCCGGAGAGGTGATAGGACAGAGTACAATTCTGGGGTTCAAAAAGGGACTGGATGATTTCCTGGAAGCAAAGGGAATAACAGGGTACAGATAGAGGTTTACCTTACAGGACATTGAGCGAATAGGGTATGGATATTTTAGGTTAGGTAGGGAACACTTTCAGGTCATGGACCAGGGGGGGACCGCCCGCGGGAGCGGACTGCCGGGCACGATGGACCCCCTGGTCTGACCCGCAGAGGCAACGCTTATGTTCTTATGTTCTTAATATATAGACTCTATCCTTCAGCTGCATAATTTGAAATGCCCTGGTGGTGACTACATTATCTAAAATACAAGATCTATTTCTATCCTGTGAGATTGTTTTGTAACTCGCTGCAACATTTTAAAAATATATTAGTGATTGGAAGGAGTGCATAAGTGGCATTGTGAGACTCAAAAGGTGAAGGGAAGGAATATGTAGAAGCTGATAAAGAAAAGGCCAAATTGCTTAACAAATACTTCTGCTCTGTGCTCATGGCTGAAGCGCTGGGAGCAGGATCATAGAAGACAAAAGTGAATAGGATGGAGACGTAATAGACCTGATCGATTTTCAGAGGGTTGTGTTTGTGAATAAAGGTAGACAAATTGATGGGGCCGAAAGGTGTACTGTACATCTGAGGGTGCTGAAAGAACTTAGGGAAGTCGGTAGCTCCACTGACTGAACCTTTTCAATGAGTCTCTAGAGTTGGGAGTGGTAACGGAGGACTGGAGAAGGGCGGAATGGTCCCCTCCACAAAAGAGGAAGAAGTAGGGAATATACAGCAGTAAATCTGACTTCTGTGGTAAGCAAATTAATGGAAACACTTTTTAAAACAGATGAATGGTGAAGTTTCTGGAATCTTGTGGATTACAGGACTGGAGGCAACATGGATTCACTAGAGGTTAGGTCCTGTGTCAGACAAATCTGATCAATTTCTTGACTGGGTGAACACAGAATTGGATAGAGGATGTGCGTTAGATGTGGTGTACTTAGATTTTATCAAAGCCTTGACAAGTGTTCCACACAGACGTCTCATAAATAAACTGATGGGAGGAGGAAGTGACGTCAACCTAGGGAATGGCTGCTTAGATAGCGTAGACCTCCTCGGGGCTTTGGTTTATTGCTCCAGAGCACAACTGCCTTCACTAGTCAGGGTTTTCTGTGATGTGAAGTCATGGTGACACGGAAATGCCTTGACAAATATAAATTGGTGGAGAGGTCGAAGCCAAATCAAGTTCGGAGGTGCCGGGAGAGTCAGTGGAGACAAGAAAGATAGCGGCAGGGCGGTCCACTCCCTTGGAGTCGGAGGACGAAGGCAATCCACGACCAGCGTTAGATGATGGAGAGGGGACCCAGAAATCTATGCAAGTGAGGCTCCAAGAGTAAAAAGCAGAGAAGGTTGGGTGTGTGTGGACGTTATGGCAGCCCCTTGCAGAACTTTGTTCCAAGGTCAGTGAATGGGGGGCCCGCATTTCGCAACTTCAGAAGACCACGTGGTGACTCCATCTCCACCTCGGTGATCAGGCATTAATAAGAAACTATGGCTCAACTTTCGGACTCAATTACAAGATCTTCAGAATCAGGTGGAGGACCTGGAAAATTGAATCCAGACGCTGTAAATTTACATTTCAAGGGTGTTCCTGAAGTGGTAGACATATCGTGACTGCAAGGTGGTGGTGCGTGAGTTTTGTGAGCACTTGTTGCGGGCTGATGGTGCGGAAGCGTCAGACATTTTGATTTTACACTGGGCACACCGCAGTTTGGGGCCGCGGAAAATTTCATGGCGACACCAGAAAGTATGTCTTCACAGAAAGAGTAGTTGATCATTGGAACAAGCTTCCCAGTGCAGGTGATCGAGGCAGACAGCGTGCCAGACTTTAAGAATAAATGGGATACCCATGTGGGATCCCTACGAGGGTTCAAGATAAGGAAAATGAATCATTAGGGCATAGGCAGGGAGTAGGGTAAGCAGAGTGGGCAAACTTGATGGGCTGTAGCCCCTTTTCTGTCCATCATCTTCTATGTTTCTATGTTTCTAATTTAGTTTGTTTAATTGATATTTGTTGTAGTTATAGAATCTTGTGGCTCACATATTTCACTATTTAGTACAAGATGAGTTAAAACAATGAGTAATTAGTATTTTATATGGAGATATTAATGAAATATAAAAATATATTTATGTATGTGTAGTAAATATTTTATGAATTGATTGAAAGTATCTTGGTTTAGATTAATTGAGTTTACTAAATCATGAGTTTAAATATTTATGATGTGGTTACAAAATGTTTTTGATTAAACATTTTATTAATAAGCAATTTAGTAATTCTCATTATGAAGGCATTTTCAAATTAATTTATTTATGGAGGTCTTTTTATCCGTTATCCATTTGATGTTTTTTGTTGCTAGTGTGAATTATGTCTTATTAATTCAATTTAGTAAATATGCAATTGAATGTATTAATTCAGGATGTTCAAATTAATTTAGGTATGGAGAGGGTTTATGAATATATGTATATTTTTTAGATTTATGTGTTTAATGGTATGTTAACAATCATAGATTAATTTATGAGCTAAAATGCAGTTTTAGGGTAATTATGTAATAATAAAAATTCTTGCATTTTATATTGTGCAGTGCTCCCTGTTGGAACCCTTGAGAAAGCCTGTCTAGGCAAAACGGGTCCCGTCGGGCATACAATTGGTTGGGGTAAGCAATTTTATACTGCAATAAAGGATAAGTATACAATGATGGATCAGTTGGTTGATTATGAATTATAAAGAAGAAGCCATATTATAGACTAAGCAAATTTTGCCTTTTTTTCAAATTTTGGTGATTTAACCCTAACAAGTGAGGGAATTTTTGCACTGTGGAGTTTTCCAATTTACCTCACTTTCTGTCTTCAACATTTTTCGCTTTAGTGAACAAGAATGATCCTCAGTTGGCCTTCCAATGCAAATTTGGCATGAACCTATTGTATCAGAGCTTGATGAGTTCATCTATGGTGATTTCTTACAAAATCAAGGTAACATAGTAGATGATGGCAGATAAAGACCCGAATGATCCATCCAGTCTGCCCAACCTGATTCAATTTAAATTTTTTCTTTTTAGCTATTTCTTGGCAAGACTCCAAAGCTCTACCCAATACTGTGTTTGGGTTCCAACTGCCAAAATCTCCATTAAAACCTATTCCAGCCTATCTAAACCCTCCCAGCCATTGAAGCCCTCTCCAGCCCATCCTCCCCCAAACAGCCATATACAGACACAGACTGTGCAAGTCTACCCAGTACTGGCCTTAGTTCAATATTTAATATTATTTTTTGATTCTAGATCCTCTGTGTTCATCCCATGCTTCTTTGAACTCAGTCACTGTTTTCCTCTCCACCACCTCTCTCGGAAGCGCATTCCAGGCATCCATCACTCTCTCCGTAAAGTAGAATTTCCTAACATTGCTTTTGAATCTACCACCCCTCAACCTCAAATTATGTCCTCTGGTTTTACCATTTTCCTTTCTCTGGAAAAGATTTTGTTCTACGTTAATACCCTTCAAGTATTTAAACGTCTGAATCCTATCTCCCCTGTCCCTCCTTTCCTCTAGGGTATACATATTCAGGGCTTCCAGTCTCTCCTCATATGTCTTCTGGACACAAGCCTCCTATCATTTTTGTCGCCCTCCTCTGGACTGCTTCTAGTCTTCTTACGTTCTTCGCCAGATACGGTCTCCAAAACTGAACACAATACTTCAAGTGGGGCTTCACCAATGACCTGTACAGGGGCATCAACACCTTCTTCCTTCTACTGGCAACGCCTCTCTTTATACAGCCCAGCATCCTTCTGGCAGCAGCCACCGCCTTGTCACACTGTTTTTTCGCCTTTAGATCTTCGGACACTATCACCCCAAGGTCCTTCTCCCCATTTGTGCCATATAGCACAGTTACTTACTGTAACAGGTGTTATCCAGGGACAGCAGGCAGATATTCTCAACATGTGGGTGATGTCACCGACGGAGCCCCCTAGCGGACGGTGCCCCGGCAAGGAGAGTCTAGCCTGAGCGTAACAGAAAGAGATACAAGCAGCCAACCAGTTAGAAATGGTCCGCTTAGAAAGAGCGACCCAAGCGATTTGGATCGAAAGAGAGGAACAGCTGGGGAGCAGAATGATGAGGAGAAGTGCGCTTCAAGTAGAAGGCCAGCGCACGCTTACAATCAAGAGAATGCAGAGCCACTTCCCCAGGGTGAGAATGGGGCTTCGGAAAAAATACAGGAAGAACAATGGATTGGTTGATGTGAAACTCAGAAACAACTTTAGGCAAGAACTTAGGATGGGTACGGAGAAACACCTTATCATGTTGGAAGTCAGTGAAAGGTGGGTCCGCTACCAAGGCTTGAAGCTCACTGACCCGACGGGTAGAAGTGAGAGCAATCAGAAACACAACCTTCCAGGTAAGATACTTCAAGTGAGCCTGCGCTAGCGGCTCGAACGGGGGTTTCATCAAGCGAGCAAGGGCCACGTTAAGATCCCAAACCACCGGAGGAGGTTTAAGGGGCGGATGAACGTGGATAAGGCCTTTCATGAAGCGGAAAACCACAGGATGAATAGAGATAGGCTTCCCGTCTATCTGCTGTTGAAAGGCAGCAATGGCACTAAGGTGGACCCGAACTGAAGAGGATTTGAGTCCAGCACCAGACAAGTGTAACAGATAATCCAGAACAGCAGGTAAGGAGGCAGACATCGGCTCCTGTTGTCGAGTAGCACACCAGGAAGAAAATCGGGTCCACTTCTGATGGTAACAATGGCGAGTGGACTCCTTCCGAGACGCCTCCAGGATGTCCAGCACAGGCTGAGAGAGCTGAAACGAGGGCACTAAGTCTCGAGGAAGCAAGCCGTTAAGTGCAGGGACCAAAGGTTGGGATGAAGAAGAGAACCTCGACTCTGCGTAAGCAGAGAAGGAAAAACAGGCAGAAGAGGAGGCTCCCTGGAACTGAGTTGCAACAGAAGGGAGAATCACGGCTGACGGGGCCACCGAGGGGCTATCAGAATCAAGGTGGCACTCGTGGACTTGAGCCTGTCGAGAGTCTTCAGAATCAGAGGGAATGGAGGGGAACGCATACAAAACAGGTTCGTCCAGTCCAGCAGGAAAGCATCTGCCTCGAGTCTGAGAGGGGTATAAACCTTGGAGCAGAAACGGGGTAACTCGTGATTGAGAGGGGACGCAAACAGATCGACGTCCGTAGTCCCCCAATGAGCAAACACTTGACGCAGGGTCAAGGAATGTATGGACCACTCGTGAGGCTGCAGAAGACGACTCAACCTGTCCGCCAGACAACTGTGCTGGCCCTGAATGTAGACTGCTTGAAGGAACATGTTGCGGCGAATGGCCCAATCCCAGAGCTGCATCGCCTCTTGGCACAGGGACAGGGACCCCGTGCCCCCTTGTTTGTTGACATAATAAATGGCGACCTGGTTGTCCGTACGGATCAGCACCACTCGGTCGCAAAGCAGGTGACAAAAAGCCTTTAGGGCGAAGAAAATCGCAGATTGATGTGACAAAGGCGGTCGGCACTGGACCAAAGGCCCTGAGTGTGAAGACCGTCCAGATGAGCCGCCCAAGCATAGGCCGATGAGTCCGTCGTTCAGGTACTTTCTGCGGAGGAGGAGCATGAAACAGAAAACCCCTGGAAAGATTGGAAGAGAGCATCCACCAACGGAAGGACAGCTTCAAAAAAGGAATCACTACAATGAGTTGAGAGACAGGGTCCCGATCCTGGTTCCATTGAGACGCTAGAGTCCATTGAGGAACACGGAGGTGAAGTCTGGCAAAAGGAGTCATGCGAACCATGGAGGCCATGTGCCCTAGGAGGACCATCAGGAGCCAAGCCGGGGCCGAAGACAGATGGGCCACCCTCTGGCATAAACGAACAAGGGCCTCTTGACGAGGCCGAGGCAAGGAGGAGCGGAGACGAACCGTGTACAGGACCGCTCCAATGAAATTCCAGAGACTGGGACAGACAGAGTGGTGGGACTTGGGGAATTTCACCTCGAAGCCGATGACTCTGAAGGAGCACGATGGCCCTGATTCGTCGCTCGCAGAACTTTGTGGCATGAGGACGCTTTGATCAACCAGTCGTCGAGGTAGGGAAACACCTGCAGGCTGCGGTAGACGCAGGGCCGCAGTTACCACAACTAGACACTTTGTGAAAACCCCGGAGAGGCCGCTAGGCCAAAGGGAAGAACGTGGTATTGGAGGTGGAGATCCCCCACCCGGAATCTCAGATACTGGCGAGAGGCTGGGTATATCGGAATGTGCGTTACGCCTCCTTGAGGTCCAGTGAGCACAGCCAGTCCCCCCTCGTCCAAGAGGAGGTACCAGATAGGAAGGGTGAGCATGCTGAAACCGTTCCCCTGACCAGAAACTTGTTGCAGAGCACGGAGGTCCAGGATCGGACGCAGATCCCCCGTCTTCTTGGGTACCAGAAAGTACCGGAATAAAATCCGGAGTTCCATTGTTCCGTGAGAACCTCCTCATCCACCGAAGGCGAAGAAGGGCCTGAGCTTCCTGCATGAGTAGGGGAAGCTGAGACTGAGCAGAAGGAAACTCTCTTGGAGGAAGGGCCGGGGCACGCGACTGAAGTGAAGGGAGTACCCCTCCCAGATGATGGAAAGTACCCAACTGTCGGTAGTAAGACTTTCCCACTGGGTATAGAAATGATGGAGATGACCCCCGATGGGGAGGGGGGAAGGCTCCAGGAGGAAGGGAGCCCGAAGGCTCAGACTGGAATGTCAAAAAGGCGGCCCAGGCTTCGCTGGAGCCGGCGGCTTGGCCTTAGCTTGACACTGCTGCTGCTGTTGTGGCCGCCTTAGAAGGAGGCCGAGAGAATGCAGGAGTAGATTTTCTGCGGATACCTCCGGAGAGGAATTTTGTATTGCCGAGCCGGAGGGGGTTTTCAGCTTAAGTTCACCAGAGGAAGCGAAGGACCGTTCGTGTGTCCAAGAGGCGCATTGGTGGCTGCCTTTATGGAATCATCCAATGAGCTCATTACCCACGCAAGGGAGATTGGCAAGACGATCCTGGAGATTCGGATCCATGTCCACAATCCTGAGCCAAGCGAGGCGACGCATGGCAATTGCAAACGTAGTGACCCTCGAGGATAACTCGAAGGCGTCATAGGTCGCCTGAAACATATTGAGGCGGAGCTGGGAGAGGGTCTCCTCGAGGAGACAAAATTCCTGACGCCGAGAATACCGACACCTCCTCCGGAATGAGCGAAGGGCATCCACAAAGAACCTGAGGTAGGACGTGAAGATAAAATTATAGTTGACACGGTTCGCCATCATTGAGTTTTGATAAAGATGGCGACCAAATTTGTCCATTGAAAGGCCCTCCCTGCCTGGAGGGACGGCAGCGTAAACTTTTGATGGGTTGGACTTCAAGGAAGACTCAATACCAAGGATTGGTGAGAAAGCTGAGAACTCTCAAACCCCTTAACCGGGATCATCCGGTTAACGGGACTCCAACTTGGAGGCAATGGCCGTGACCACATAGGGGGTCCTCCAGGTGCTAGAGAAATGTTTGCCGGAGAACCTGGTGCAATGGCAAGCGCAGCGCCTCACGGGGCTGATGATTAAACACCCATTTCCGTAAGGAATTCCTGGGTATAACGGGACTCAGACTGGAGGTCCAGGTTCAAGGCTCTTCCCATGTCAGAGATGAAACGAGTAAAGGAGGAGTTTCGAGAAGAAGACTCTTCCCCTTGAGACCCTGAGCGAGATCTGGGGGCAGCCGAGAAAGAGGGAGAAATTTCCCTCAAATAGTAAGCCGGGGCCTCAGAGTCCCACGAATGGGAGATCGAACAGGCTCGACTAAAATGTCTGGGGGGCGTCGAGGAATGACCCCGTGCAAGATGGACCGGTGAGAACCCCGGAGTCTGAGGAATCAGCTGGCGGAGCCTCGGAGAAGTAGGGGCAAAGGAAAATTCCTCCACCAGTTTTAGAAGAAAACCCCTTAGAGGCTGGCATCTGCCTCGACAGGCAACACAAACTAGTGTCCAACTCGAGAACAAGAGTGTGCCTGGAAGGTTTTGCTGTCGGAGACCTGCCCTGAAGGGGCGGAGAGGACCGGAGCTTTTTAGGAGGGGCAAGCCTCGACATAGTAGCAGGCAAAAAGCGGCCCCCAGGCCTGGGTCCTCGAAAAGGCACAGGTGACTAGGGGGATGAAGAATCACTCGAGGGAACCTGACGAGTCTTGTGCGCACGGCCACGAGATACGAGAGAAGGAAGCTCAGGCGGGTCAGACCGAGGCTGGGTTGAGACCGAGGTTGGGACCAATTGACTCACCACCGAGGAAAGCTGCATGGTAAGGATAGCCTTAAGCATGTCCTCGAACATAGGCACCAAGACCAAAGGATGTTGGATCGTAGGTGCAGCAGTGCGCTCCTTCGAGGGCGACCTCTAGGAAGAGTATTCCCTACGTGAGGAGGCACGCTTAGAATGATGTCTCAAAGACACCGATGAGGCGGCACTGACATGAGACTCTGAGACAGGCTTCTTTGCCGGCACACCTGAGGGGGAAAGAGGAGACTTACCTGAGACCGGAGTAGCAGGAGGAGCCGAGACCGGAGCCTTTGAGGCCGAGGCACCCAACGAGGGCACCGAGGCTGAGCTCGAGGCCTGTCTTGCAGGATCCATGGGGCCAAACAGTTGAAGAATCTTGGCCACCCTCCGACGAAGAGCCCGCAGTTGCAAAGTCGCACAACGTGGACACAACTAAATGTGGTGCTCCGCACCCAGGCACTCCACACACCAACAATGAGGGTCGGTGATGGAGATAACCCGGTTGCACCGAGTACAGTTTTTAAACCCGGAACGAGGCAGGGACATAAGAAAAAGGACGGCTGCGGCCCCACGAGGCCAGGCGGCCAGAACAAGACTGGGAACCCGGTCAAAAATATACGAACAGAGAAAAGAAAAATAAAGACGCAGGCACAGCGACTAAACTAAAAGTAACCAAATAAGCCGCGGTGCAAGAGGGACGAGATCGCGCGAAGCAAGGGAGCAGTGCTTCTGGCTCCGTGGAAAACATAGAACTGAGGCCACGCTGAGGAGACGCATGCCCAAGGTCGGGCGGGAAGGGCTCGCGTGCAGGCGCGGGCCAATCGCAAGCTTGAAGGTCTTCAAGCAAGTCTGCTTGCGAAAACGTCCGCTAGGGGGCTCCGTCGGTGACGTCACCCACATGTTGAGAATATGCTGCCTGCTTGTCCTGGGATAACAGCTTCTCACCTCCCAGCATATACGGTTCCTTCTGATTATTAATCCCCAAATGCATTACTCTGCATTGAATTTTAGTTGTCAGGCATTAGACCATTCCTCTAACTTTTACAGATCCTGTTTCATATTTTCCACTCCCTCTTTGGTGTCTACTCTGTTACAAATCTTGGTATCATCTGCAAAAAGGCACACTTTTCCTTCCAACCCTTCAGCAATGTCACTCACAAACATATTGAACAGGATTAGCCCCAGTACCGAACCCTGAGGGACTCTACTACTCACCTTTCCTTCCTTCGAGTGACTTCCATTAACCACCAACCTCTGGCATCTGTCCGACAGCCAGTTTCTAATCCAGTTCACCACTTTGGGTCCTAACTTCAATCCTTCAAGTTTGTTCAACAGCCTCCTATGAGGAACTATATCAAACGCTTTGCTGAAATCTAAGTAAATTACATCTAGCATATGTCCTTGATCCAGCTCTCTGGTCACCCAATCAAAAAATTCAATCAGGTTCGTTTGGCACAATTTATCTTTTGTAAAGCCATGTTGCCTCGGATTCTGTAACCCATTAGATTCAAAGAAGTACACTATCCTTTCTTTCAGCAACACTTCCATTATTTTTCCAACAACCGAAGTGAGGCTCACCGGCCTGTAGATTCCTGCTTCATCCCTGTGACCACTTTTATGAATAGGGACCACATCCGCTTTTCTCCAATTCCCAGGAACCACTCCCATCTCCAGAGATTTGTTGAACAAGTCTTTAAGACTCACCAGAACCTCTCTGAGCTCCTTTAGTATCCTGGGATGGATCCCGTCTGGTCACATCGCTTTGTCCACCTTCAGTTTTTCAAGTTGCTCAAACACTCTCCTCCGTGAATGGCACAGAATCTACTCCATTTTCTCGTGTAACTTTGCCAGACAATCTCGGTCCTTCTCCAGGATTTTCTTCTGTGAACACAGAACAGAAGTATTTGTTTAGCACATTTGCTTTTTCCTCATCACTCTCCACATATTGGTTCCCAGCATCTTTTAGTTTAGCAATTCCATTTTTCATCTTTCTCCTTTCACTAATATATCTGAAAAAAATTTTGTTTCCCTTTTTTACATTTTTAGCCATTTGTTCTTCTGCCTGTGCTTTCGCCAGACGTATCTCTCTCTTGGTTTCTTTCAGTTTCACCCTGTAGTCCTTTCTGCACTCCTCTTCTTGGTTTTTTTTTTATATTTCACGAATGCCAACTCTTTCACCTTTATTTTCTCCGCCACTAGTTTGGAGAACCATATCGGCTTCCTTTTTCTCTTGCTTTTATTTATTTTCTTCATATAAAGGTCCGTAGCCATTTTTATCGCTCCTTTCAGCTTAGACCACTGTCTTTCCACTTCTCTTATGTCCTCCCATCCTAACAGGTACATCCTAACAGGTATATTAAGGCAGAGGCTTTTTAATCCAAACTAGGAAATCCAAGATGGTTGCCATGGTTTTCTCTATAAAAATGGACTGGAAATTAAACAAAAACTCATGGAGGGGGTTTTAGAGGTGGGGGAACTCCAATTTTGCCCTAGTAACCCTCTAAAATACAATTTTTATACCACTCCAATTTTCCCCATAGACTGTAATAGCCAGTTACTCACATGTACCTGCCTGCTTGTACTGGGACTGCCTGAGCTACCAATGGAGATATTAAGGAGAGAAACCTTGTCTCAGCCAAGCAAATAAGAACCAGATGCTTGCTATTTCTGGCCGAGACTTCCACCACCATGCAGCCAGCTCCCACTCTAGGACTGACTCAGGGTCACACAGCCTGAGCTCAAGCCTCAGACAAAATCCGGGGCAAGCTTCACTATAAAGGGAATGGTCCCCAAGCGACCTTAACTGTTAGAGCAGGCTGGCTAGGCAGGTACCCCGAGAACAGAGAAGCCTGCTAGCTACATAATCCTATGCCAAGAGTCTGTCAGAGACGTCCCAGGAGCACTGGGAACCTCTGCAGTACCAAAAGCCTCGAGATCTGGGAATGAAACCCTTCCCCCCCAATAAAACAAACATAAATAATTGAACAGATACCTTCTGAACACACTTGCAGAAGGGAAAGACTGAGGGATTATAGCACAGCCTACTAAGGAAAGAGGCAGAAGAAAACAATTGATGCCTTCTTCAAAAACACACATTTTGAGGATGACTACCAAGCTGTTCAGGACCTCTATATCCGATGCACTGGAAATGCAATTATCCCCCTGAAACTTCTTACTATGACTATGTGCTAAGTAACTGAGTAATTCACTACTGAGTTAATCAAATACAAGAAAAGCATAACATTTTTTTCGTATACCATGAAAAAATGAATAATGCAAGGTTCAGGTCCTCAGTACAATGTTTCTTGTTAAATTATGCCGAACAATTATGCTAAGGAGATGAAACCATTTATATGATAAATTTAAAACTGTAAAATTATTTTGTTCAACAACTATATACACTTTCAAATGGCTCTTCTTAAAAAGTAAATACTAAAACTAAAAGACTAATACAATAAAACCCAGAACTATTCAGTCTCTTCTTACCAATTCCATGTTTCCTAAATTCTTTTACAACACCCAGGCTTAAGATGTAAGCGACTTGCGTATCAATAGGAAAACTGGAGGCCAAAATATCTCCATCCTAAACACAAAGAAAGAGAATACTACAATATAGCAGTGGTTAGAAGTACACCCAATAGATGCTTTAACATTAGAGTACATTTAAGATTCATCGATTCCAATCCCAGCATGGCTGACCCAGTATACCAAAAACTATAGGACTCAAAATTTGGAACAACTATTTTAACTGCATATTTTAATTACTTTAACTTTACTGTTACAAAAGAAAAGCAAACCCTAGATCCACAACACCACACAGTGGTTACTACAAATGGAATTAAAGTAAGTATGTTGATTTATTGAATGCTCATTATCAGACTATAGAGTTCAAATACTTCACACACCAAAGAACCCAGAGTACCCTTAATTCTCACATTCAGCTCTGTACTAACATTTATTATTGCTATTGTTGCTTTTTTATTTCTATACCGTTCTTCCAAGGGAGCTCAGAACGGTTTACATGAATTTATTCAGGTACTCAAGCATTTTTCCCTGTCTGCCCCGGTGGGCTTTTTAGTGCTATTATTTTTATTGCTATTATTGTTGCTTTTTTTTTTTTTTTTTACAAAATCAGCAGGAGTTCTAATATTATGAGACCTTTTAAAAATTAAATATATGAAAGAGAAGACTTCATACTTTCCACATGAGTATAGCAACAGTGTAAAGCAGGGGTGCCCAACGCGTCGATCGCGATCGACCGGTAGCTCAGGAAGGCAACACGAGTCGATCGCAGAGCCCATCCCGGGCTCTGTGATAGACTCGTGTTGCCGTCCCGATCTATCGGGCCTTTCAGCCTTCCTCTCCCCGACGTCAAAGACGCCGACGCCGGGCATTAGGCTGTTTTTTGTCATTTCGGGGGGGGGAGGGGTGGCTTGGCGGCGGCAGCAGCAACAGCCTGAAAAATAAATCATCCTGGCCGGGGTCGGTGTCATGCTCCGGAGCTTCTACAGCCTTCCTAGCTCCCTCTCCCTTCTACCTGCTTCCGGCCACACCCCCTGCTCCGCGGCTCTCTTCGGCAACTCAGCAGCAGCGATCAACACAAGCTTCTGACGTTGGGGCCTACCCTCTGCGAGTCCCACTTGTTTCAACTTCCTTTTTCCACAAAGGCGGGACTCGTAGAGGGAAAGCCTCGATGTCGGCAGCTTGTCTTGATCACCGCTGCTGACGAGTTGCTTAAGAGAGCCGCGGAGCCAGGGTTTTTTTGCCAGGTGCAGGTAGAAGGGAGAGGGTCAGATGCAGGACTCGTGGGTGAGGGAGCAGAAGAGAGAGAGAAAGAGAGAGGGGAGGGAAACAAAAGGAAATATTTCATACTGGGCTGGGCCTGAGTGGAGGGAGGGTGGAAAGATTCTGGCTACAGGGTGCATTAACAAAGGAAAAGGGGGGAAAGCTGAAAATGGAGATAGTGACACAAAGAAAAGAAAGAGTAAGCAGGACCTACTGAATAAGGATAGAGATACAGAGGGGACATGAAGAGGAGGTGAAATAGAGACATAGAAGTAATGCTGAAAAAGTGTGTGCGGGGGGAGATAAAGACACTGAAAGGGTAAATAGTGAACATGGGGTAAAGACAAGGACAGAGACAAATGAAGATTCTGAAAAAGTGGTGAGATAGGGATATAGATGAGATGGACACAAAGAAGGGTGATGCTGGAAAATAGGTGGAATGGTAATTCTGACAGACACAGAAGGGAAATGCTGGATCAAGGAGAGATGGGGCTCAGGCTGGATGGAATGAGGAGAAATGCCTTGTTGGCCCGGATCTTCCTCTCCTACGTCAGAATTGACGTCAGGGAGCGGAATGCTGGTCAGCGCGACGCTTCTGCAGGGAAAGCTTGGGACGGTAGTGGCTTGGGGGATGTTCCCCGATGGCGGTGGCAGCAAACCGAGTGGCTTGGGGGAGGGCACGGAGAAAGAAAGAAAGGGGGCAGACAGGGAGACAGAAAGAAAAAGTTGGGGGAGAGAATGAGGTCTGGAGGAGAGGAAACATACAGGAGGCTGAAAGAAAGGAAGAAAGATTGGATGCATAGTCAGAAGAAGAAAGTGCAACCAGAGACTCATGAAATCACCAGAACAGCAAAGGTAGGAAAAATGATTTTATTTTCAATTTAGTGATCAAAATGTGTCGGTTTTGAGAATTTATATCTGCTGTCTATATTTTGCACTATGGCTCCCTTTTCCTAAACCGCAATAGCGTTTTTTAGTGCAGGGAGCCTATGAGCATTGAGAGCAGCATGAGGCATTCAGCGTATCTCCCAGTGCTAAAACCTACTATTGTGGTTTAGTAAAAAGGGAGGGGGGTGTATTTGTCTATTTTTGTATTTTGTTACTGAGGTGACATTGCATAGAGTCATCTGCCGTGACCTCTTTGAAAAAACCCGGAATATGAATAATTAACATTTTCTCTGCCTTTCAGTGTGCTTTATGTTTTTTAAAAAATTTTATTGTTGGTAGATCATTTTGACTTAGTCATTATAAAAGTAGCTCGCAAGCCCATAAAGTGTGGGCACCCCTGGTGTAAAGGTTAGTGTAGTGGGCTGAGAATCTGGGGAACCACATTTGATTCCAACTGTAGCTCCTTGGGACCCAGGGCAAATCACTTAGGGGTCCTTTTATCAAGCTGCGGTAGGGGTTTAACGCACGCTAAACCGCCTGCCGTGCTAGCCGCTAACGCCTGCATTGAGAAGGCGTTAGTTTTTTAGCCAGCCATGGGGGTTAGCGCGTGATGAAATGTCCGATATGCTAACCCCGCTAGCGCGGCTTGATAAAAGGAACCCTTAATCCCACTGCCCAGGTACGAAAATTAGACTGAGCCCACTAGAAACAGAGAAAAGTACTAGCATATATGTCAGGGTTGCTTTAGTGACCAGGCTTGGAAGAATAATAAATCATTGTATAAAGGAGCAGGGAAAAAACTGTTGAGTGAAAAAAATAAAAAATTTTGCGTTGCTATTTTGTTTGTTTTTTAGAAACAAATTTTTTATGATCATTTCTGTAATATGTTTGGAAAAAAATACTTGATAACTGAGGGGTAATTTCTGCATACAGAAAATGATTTATAAAATTACCCCTCAGTTATCAAGTGTTTTTTTCCAAAAACTTGTGTTGCTATCTTGTTTGTTATGGTTGTTTTCAAACAGAAATGACCATAAGAAACATACCAACACAAGTTTTTTTTTCACTCAACGGTTTTTTTCCCTGCTTCTTTATACAATGATTTATTATTCTTCCAAGCCTGGTCACTAAAGCAACAGGCCTGGGCCAGCAGCTATGCACTAGGACTCCTTCCAGAATTCTGCAATTAAGAGTCCTTCCCCTCTACATGGTCTCCGACAAGAGAAACAGAAGACAATCTGGGGACTAAACAAGAACCTTTCTGCATGACAGTGTAGAGCGCATTGTATAGCGTATTACCATCAAGCCACTGGGCTGGAACAATAGGGCTATTTGTAAGCAAAAGATGTAATATGTCAGCAGGTCAAGGACTATTTGGTCCCCTCCATCTGTCCATTTGTGCTGTTCAAGTTCAAGTTCACTTTTATTTGATGAATCGCCTATAACACTTTCTAAGCGATGTACAATTAAAATATCATATATGATAACAAACAGTATTAAAAACAAAAACTTCTTAACAAATTTGTGAAAAACAAAAATATATGACATACAATGTTAGAACTTAAGGGGTTACATCACTAACTAGGTACATTAGGAAAAAAGGGGAAAAGTTACAATTTTCTCAATCTAAGATGGAAGAAACATTAAAGGTCATATTTCTTTTTCTCAGTCCATGGTCTTCTCCCTCCCATCTCTATTTCCACCTTCCATTTGTAAGCTGATTAGAGCAAAAATTATGTTTAATTTAAAAAAGAAAGCATTACTGCTTGAAGTATCTCACATTATATTTCACTCATGAGCAGTGTTAGTAAATGGGTTTAGTACATCATAACAAAGTTAAACCGATGTTATCAATGTTAGCTTTTCAAGTGGTAATCCAAAGTCTCGTTATTACCAAACTGGACTTTTGCAATGCTTTATTTTTGGGTGTAACAAAATTAAGGATTACATGCATACAAAATACAGCAGTGAGGATGATCACAGGGGTATCCTGTTATGAACACATATCTCCAGAACTGAAGTAATTATATTGGTTGCCCATTGAATACCATATCGAATATAAAATCTTGACTGTAATACATCATATTCTTTATGGGGAGGCACCACGGTATCTGATTCAGGCCTTGAGAAAATATATGCCAAACCGTGAATTGCAGTCACAAATGGCAATGAGATTGTCTCTTGGATGTGGCCATGATGTGCATTATAAAAAACCCTGGATGTCAGCAATCTTGGCAGTCGGCCCAAGATACTAGAATGAAATGCATGGGTCATTGAGAATATGTTCTGATTTTGGATCATTTAAAAAACTGTTAAAGAATCACCTATTTGTTAAAGCTTTCTATAAATAAGGAGATGTTGGAAATTCTCTCATTAAGACTAATTTAAAAATGAAGTTCGGATATATTATTTTAAAACTAGTCTTTAAGCCCGTTACATTAATGAGTGCTAGAGTATATGTCTGTCTGTCTGGGGTTTTTTTTTCTTTGTCTCTCTCTCCTTGCACGCTGCCTGTCTGTCATTTTTTCTGTCTGTGTCTCTCCCTATGTTCTTAGTGCCCTCAGTGCCTCCTTCCCATGTCCTTAGTACCCCTTCCTATGTCCTTAGTGCCCCCATTACCTCCTTCCTGTGTCCATAATGCCCCCAGTGCCTTCTTCCCATGTCCTTAGTGCCCCCAGTGCCTTCTTCACTGTGTCCTTAGTGCCCCAGTGCCTGCGTACTGTGTTCTTTTTTATGTTCCATAAGTTTTTTTTATTATAATTTGAATAATACATTATCCAATAATACAAGGAAAAAAAGGGAGTCAACAAAACAAAATACATAATCAAACATACATAATTCCTTTTTAAGCCCACTAAAGAGGGAGACTTAACACAATATTTATCAATAAAATAAAGAAAAGATAAAAGAAATGATTCTCAGTGCACCACCGCAAACCTTGAATCATTCCTTACTATAATATGGATCTATGTTCTCCTCTTAATGAAATGGAATGAAACAAAGAAAATTAAACTTATTTCTGTTCTCTAGCAACTAAAAATTGATGTAATTGAATAGGATCCCAAAAAACATACTCAACATCATGTAGTTTGACTAAACATTTACAAGGAAATTTCAGATAAAAGGATGCTTCTAGGGCCAAAACTCTACATTTTAACCTCAAAAACTCTTTCCTTCTAAATTGAGTGGCTCTAGAAACATCGGGGAAAATTCTACCAAATCACCGCAAAACTTTGTTAACCTATTTTTAAAGTAAAGTTTCATAATTAACATTTTATGTATCTCACTCATGCATGTTATTACCAGGGTAGACCGACTCTGGATCACATCTTGAGTATCTTCCAGAAAATCAGTTAAATTAATTTCAGTTGCGACCAGGTGGTCTACCTCCTGGGCAGATTCCTTCTTCTTTTGAGGAACATAGTTATAATTATTTATTGGAAAATTCTCTGCATTGGGCAATCCCAGTATTTCTTTAAAAAATTTCCTTAACAAAATTTCAAGAGATAACAAATAATCTTTTTAGGAAGGACAGAGATGGCCAAAAAGGTGGAGGAGTAGCTCTCTATGTAAAGATCACTATCCAAGCGACCGAAATGCAAGGGACCTGGGGAGAGGAAGAAGCAATATGGATTGCTCTGAAAAGAGAAGATGGAACTTCTATCTATGTGGGTGTAGTCTACAGACCTCCGACTCAATCGCAGCAAATTGATAAGGATCTGATTGTGGATATCCAAAAGTTTGGAAGGAAATAGGAAGTTCTGCTGTTGGGAGATTTCAACCTGCCGGATGCGGACTGGAATGTTCTGTCTGCGGAATCAGAAAGAAGTAGGGAGTTTGTGGATGCCTTTCAAGAGGCTCTGCTCAGACAAATGGTGCCGGAACCCACGAGAGAAAAAGCGATATTGGATCTGGTCCTCACAAATGGAGAGAGTATCTCTAATGTTCGAGTGGGTGCTCACCTGGGAAGTAGCGATCATCAAACGGTTTGGTTTGATATAACGGCTAAAGTGGAGAGCGGCCGCACGATACTTAAAGTCCTAGATTTCAAACGTACGGACTTTAACGCAATGGGAGAGTACCTGACGAAAGAGCTGTTAGGATGGGAGGACATAAGAGAAGTGGAAAGACAGTGGTCTAAGCTGAAAGGAGCGATAAAAATGGCAACAGATCTTTATGTGAAGAAAATCAATAAAAACAAGAGAAAAAGGAAGCCGATATGGTTCTCCAACCTAGTGGCTGAGAAAATAAAGGCGAAAGAGTTGGCGTTCGTGAAATATAAAAAAACCCAAGAAGAGGCGAATAGAAAGGACTACAGGGTGAAACTGAAAGAAGCCAAGAGAGAGATACGTCTGGCGAAAGCACAGGCGGAAGAACAAATGGCTAAAAATGTAAAAAAGGGAGACAAAAATTTTTTCAGATATATTTGTGAAAGGAGGAAGATAAAAAATGGAATTGCTAGGCTAAAAGATGCTGGGAACCAATATGTGGAAAGTGACGAGGAGAAAGCAAATGTGCTAAACAAATACTTCTGTTCTGTGTTCACAGAAGAAAATCCTGGAGAAGGACCGAGATTGTCTAGCAAAGTTACACAAGAAAATGGAGTAGATTCTGCGCCGTTCACGGAGGAGGGTGTTTATGAGCTACTTGAAAAACTGAAAGTGGACAAAGCGATGGGACCAGACAAGATCCATCCCAGGATACTAAGGGAGCTCAGAGAGGTTCTGGCGAGTCCTATTTAAAGACTTATTCAACAAATCTCTGGAGACAGGAGTGATTCCTGGGGATTGGAGGAGAGCAGATGTGGTCCCTATTCATAAAAGTGGTCACAGGGATGAAGCAGGAAACTACAGGCCGGTGAGCCTCACTTCAGTTGTTGGTAAAATAATGGAAGTTTAGCTGAAAGAAAGGATAGTGTACTTCCTTGAATCTAATGGGTTACAGGATCCGAGGCAACATGGCTTTACAAAAGGTAAATCGTGCCAAACAAACCTGATTTAATTTTTTGATTGGGTGACCAGAGAGCTGGATCGAGGACATATGCTAGATGTAATTTACTTGGATTTCAGCAAAGCCTTTGATACAGTTCCTCATAGGAGGCTGTTGAACAAACTTGAAGGGCTGAAGTTAGGACCCAAAGTGGTGAACTGGATCAGAAACTGGCTGTCGGACAGACGCCAGAGGGTGGAGGTTAATGGAAGTCGCTCGAAGGAAGGAAAGGTGAGTAGTGGAGTCCCTCAGGGATCGGTGCTGGGGCCAATCCTGTTCAATATGTGTGTGAGTGACATTGCTGAAGGGTTAGAAGGAAAAGTGTGCCTATTTGCAGATGATACCAAGATTTGTAACAGAGTAGACACTGAAGAGGGAGTGGAAAATATGAAAAAGGATCTGCAAAAGTTAGAGGAATGGTCTAATGCCTGGCAACTAAAATTCAATGCAAAGAAATGCAGAGTAAAGCATTTGGGGATTAATAATCGGAAGGAACCGTATATGCTGGGAGGAGAGAAGCTGATATGCATGGACGGGGAGAGGGACCTTGGGGTGATAGTGTCCGAAGATCTAAAGGCGAAAAAACAGTGTGACAAGGCAGTGGCTGCTGCCAGAAGGATGCTGGGCTGTATAAAGAGAGGCGTAGTCAGTAGATGGAAGAAGGTGTTGATGCCTGTACAGGTCATTGGTAAGGCCCCACTTGGAGTATTATGTTCAGTTTTGGAGACCGTATCTGGCGAAAGACAAGAAGACTTGAGGCGGTCCAGAGGAGGGTGACGAAAATGATAGGAGGCTTGCGCCAGAAGACGTATGAGGAGAGACTGGAAGCCCTGAATATGTATACCCTAGAGGAAAGGAGAGACAGGGGAGATATGATTCAGACGTTCAAATACTTGAAGGGTATTAACGTAGAACAAAATCTTTTCCAGAGAAAGGAAAATGGTAAAACCAGAGGACATAATGTGAGGTTGAGGGGAGGTAGATTCAGGGGCAATGTTAGGAAATTCTACTTTACGGAGAGGGTAGTGGATGCCTGGAATGCGCTCCCGAGAGAGGTGGTGGAGAGTAAAACTGACTGAGTTCAAAGAAGCGTGGGATGAACACAGAGGATTTAGAATCAAAAAATAATATTAAATATTGAACTAAGGCCAGTACTGGGCAGACTTGCATGGTCTGTGTCTGTATATGGCCGTTTGGTGGAGGATGGGCTGGGGAGGGCTTCAATGGCTGGGAGGGTGTAGATGGGCTGGATGTAAGTCTTAACAGAGATTTCGGCAGTTGGAACCCAAGCACAGTACAGGGTAAAGCTTTGGATTCTTGCCCAGAAATAACTAAGAAGAAAAAATTTAAAAATTTAAATTGAATCATGTTGGGCAGACTGGATGGACCATTCGGGTCTTTATCTGCCGTCATCTACTATGTTACTAAGAGTTACAGGGAAATTGACCAAGCGGAGATTTCTCACTCTGTGCATATTTTCCATTGATTCTATTTTAGCATGTATCACAGTAGAATCTTTAATAGCAGATACTGAGACAACTTGTAATGTATTACATTGAGCTTCCGTAACGTTTAGTCGTTTATCCAAAAAACACCAATTGGAATCCACATTTTCTAATTTAAGAGAAACAGACTGCGAACAGTCCGCCATTTGTTTCATCGTAGACCTAAGGAACCCTTCAACTCTCGAAATACCAAGCCACACATCTTTAGATTCAAACAATTTTTATTTATGCATACCATATCAAAAACAACATAAGAGTATCACATTATGAATAATATAACAATGCATCAAATAATATAAAATAAGAAGCATAAATACCCTCCACCTCCCCACCCAAAATACTCCCTCCCCCCCAAATGGTATTCTCTAATTCACCTCACTATGACACATCAATACACTCTAGGACACCCATCTTAAGATCACGCAACGGCCCTTAGGATGCAAGGATTGTAAGTAAGGTTCCCATATATTCATAAACATCAACTTTCTCTTCTCAGTCCTTCCAGCATCTCTCGCCTCCCAGATAGCCAACTGATGTAACTGGTTTCGCCAATGCCAAAACTTCGGGGGATCAGGGACCGTCCAATATTGTAAAATACATTTTTTGGCCAATAAACTTATCTTCCTACATAGCACCCGATGACCTCTAGGCAAATGTCTGAAAGCCTCTGGCAAATCTAAAACAAAATGGGTCGGAAAACTACATAAAGATCTCCCAATTATTTTTGACATATAGGATATTATTCTTTTCAAAAATTTTGAATAATGGGACAAGTTCAAAATGCATGTCACAAAGTATGACTCCCAATCCCACATTTATGACATAATGGTGTAGGGAGACCTCCACTATAAAATAACTGTGTACGAGTGTAATAAGCACATAATATAACCCTATAGTATGTTTCTCTTAACCATGAACACGGGGGGTTACCCCCGGTGTCGACCTCAGAGTTCGAGCTATATCCCAATGTCCCAAATTAAGCTGTAGTTCTCTTTCCCATTTACCTTTAATGTACCTGTAGTTCTTCTCAGGTAGCAACTTTTGCAATCTAGCATGTATACAAGATACCGAAAGAGACACCCCCTCTTCCCGAGTAAACAACTCTCGTAATTTAGCCCCATATGCAATCTCAATTGTGCTTTGTCAAGGGATCTCACATAGTGCTCCACTTGAAAACACGCAAACTGTGCCCCCCAAGTATTTCCTACCTTTGCTAACAATTCAGCTCGAGTCAATAGCTCTCCTCCCTCTCCCAATATATGCTCTAAACATAAAACTCCTCTAGCTCCCCATAATTGATACTCTCTAGATTCCCTTCCAGGAGGAATGGCCGGATTACCCTGCAAAGGCAAAAAATCAGTGACCAACGGATCACCTCCCAAGGCATGGACAAGCCAACGCCAAGCCGCCTGTAAGGTATTAAATAATAAACTTGAACAAAACGAAGAGGGCAATGCCCTACGGGAACTATGAAGTAACGCAAATATATTGAAAGGAGCAAAAAACTCCTGTTCCATATGAAGTGGGGTGTAAGTGTTGGTCATATTTATCCAATCTCCCAAATGGCGAAGCAGACATGCATAATTATAGATTCGCAAATCAGGTAATCCTAATCCCCCCCTATTCCAAGTTCCCAACAATTGGGTCAACTGTAATTTAGGTTTCTTGGCCATCCAACAAAAACGAGAAACTTTTTTATAAAAAATGTGTAAATCCTTCTTTAGCAAGCAAAATGGCAAAGTCTGTAACACATACAACCATTTGGGAAATATAAACAACTTAACCAAGCAGATATCATATGCTTCCATCGAAAGTGATTGTTCCTCCACAATTCCTGAAAAATCAGTATATACCAACTTATTTATCTGAGTGAAAGCTACCCCTGATTCGGTGGATACTGTAGGAATATTATTCCTACGTTCACATGATACTGGGTGAAGGGAAGGAGATCGATCGAGAAGACTCATAGAAACACCAGACAAAGAAGAGTTAATATTGATAGATTCTGGTGGAAAGTTTCCAGTTACTAGTGTTAGATGCTTATCCATAGGGACAGATATAGTAGGTGTAGAACTCTTCGGTTTAATTTTCCTTTTCCCCATGTTGATCTAACACTGATATAATAGTAATATGATAATTAATACAACACGTTATACTAGCTCCCCGGCTCCTCGTGTCTCCAAGGGGCCTGACGTGCCCCTTTGGGTATGCCCTGCGGCCGCACCCGCTGCATCGTTGTCAATTTATCCAGTAGAGACGGACCCGATGACGTCAAGGGTCCGTCTCGGTGAATGCCTGCCAGGGAAATTCCAACAACCAAAGAACCGCTGCTGCGGGGAACACGGGGACAGCAGTAGAAGTCTCCTCAATTCCCTCAGGTAATGTGTCCAGCTCCCCACAATGTACTGTGTCCTTAGTGCCCCCAGTGCCTCCTTCCCATGTCCTTAGTGCCCCCAGTGCCTCCTTCCCGTGTCCTTAGTGCCCCCAGTGCCTCTGTCCTGCTTAATGCCCTCAGTGTATCCTATGTCCTTAGTGCCTCCAGTGCCTCCTTCTTATGTCCCCATCATTATCTTCCAGACTTTGTCCCACCCCCACCTCCGATGCCAGCCTGCCTGCCTCCCATCCATCTGAGCAGCATGTTTCCATTTAAACCCCCCACCCCCGATGCCAGCATGCCTGCCTCCCATCCCCCTGAGCAACATGTTTCCATTTAACCCCCCGATGCCAGTCTGCCTGCCTGCCTCCCATCCCCGAGCAGCATGTTTCCATTAAAAAAAAACCCACCCCTCCCGATGCCAGCCTGCCTGCCTCCCATCCCCCTGAGCAGCATGTTTCCATTGAAACCCCCCCACCCCCCGTTGCCAGCCTGCCTGCCTTCCATTGAACACCCCCCATGCCAGCCTGCCTGCCTCCCATCCCCCTGAGCAGCGTTTCCATGGAAACCACCCCAACCCCCGATGCCAGCCTGCCTTCCACTGAAACCCCCCACCCCCCCTCCGATGCCAGCCTGCCTCCCATTCCCCTTCTATTGACACCCCCCTCCGATGTCAGTCTGCCTGGCTGCCTCCCATCCCCCTGAGCAGCATGTTTTTAACCCCCCCCCCCTGCGCCGACCCTACCTGGCACACCAGAAACTCCATTGATCCTCCCATCGCTAGATGGCCAACAAACTTCGCAGCTCCAGCAGTCATCAGGGACGCGGCAGAGGAAAATTAGGCCAGTAGAAGACCCGAAGCAGCATGTTTACTGTTCCTGGGACTGCTGGAGCTGCGAGGTTTGTCGGCCGTGTAGCGGTGGGAGGGTCAGCTGGGAGGGTCAATGGGGGTTTCTGGTGTGCCGGGTAGGGTCAGCGAGGGGGGGGGGGGTGGAAGAGTCGTGGCGTGTTAATGGTGTGCCAGGTAGGGTCGGCGGCAGGTGGGTGAGGGGGAAGGGAGGGGAGTTGTGGTGTTTTACCTGGCCGGTAACATGCGCACTCTTACCGCCATAGCCCGACAGATCAGGGATCAGGGAAGCACGCGGTAAGAGTGCGCATACACGCTTAGCATTTTAATATTATAGATGACTTCTACTTATTGAATTTGTATCTATTTATTTTATGTACATGAATCTGTAATTCACCTAGTTGATAGGCGGAACAGAGAAAGGTAGGGGTGGGTCATTAAGGTGGGCAGACTAGATGGGCCGTGGCCCTTATCTGCCGTCTATTTCTATGTTTCTAAATAAAATAAAGGACTGTCTTGCACATTAAGCCCATTTCTAGTTAGACATAAAATAGGGCTTTTTTTCTATTTGTCGAATTTCTGGCCATGCACTAATTAGCATTAGCATGTGGCCATTTAAAAAAAAAAAAAAAAATTAACATGGGAGCACTTATCACCTCCTATTTAGAAGGTGCTAAGGGCTCCCGTATTAAGGGCCCACAAATCAGTTAGCATAACATTAATGTCAGCATGCTAGCTGAATAGCGATTCAATGCACCATCCATAAATAAACAAATTCCATGAGTTTAGTGTGCAGAGATGGGAAAACTAATACAGAATGCTTTAGTGTGTCTTGCACTGGGCCATTTGTCCTGTGTTAAGTACATGTCAGTACAAAACAACTTAGTAAATGGGCCCTAAGTCTCTAAAAACAGAAAATCACACAGGGTCTGAATGTTTGATCTTCTTACAAATCAGCTATGACCAACTCTCCCCTCCAAAAAACCCAAACAAACCCCCCAAAGATTTTTGACTCGCATGTGTACAATGAACAAGCAATGGTTTAACAAACACCACACTAAATTTTATACATATGTGGTATAACTGTTGTGCAAATCATAATTTTTAAAGGATATATCTATTTAAAGTATATGTCTTCCTGTAGGAGACAGGCAAGCTCAGGTATTCTAAGCCATTCATACAATTCCTTACCTCTTTATGTACTTTTGTTCTGCCTTTTATTTCAGCCACTATCATCCCCACAATGGTGCCATTGTAGGTGGCAGCTAAGGAAAAAAATTTCTTGTTGGAAGTGATGTCCCGATACCATGAGTCCGGGTATCTAGGGAGAAAACAGAGTGGAATTAAAGATAGTCTGGAGAATATAGGTTTCTGGTTAGGATTCAGACTAGAGAATGACACGGGGAAAAAATCTGTCCCCGTCACCGCCCCATCCCCAGCCCACCATCCTCTGCACTGCTCTGTCACCGCCATTCCCTTCACCGCCCCATCACCGTCACCCCTTTCACCGCCCCATCACCGCCACTGCCATCCCATTCACCGCCCCGTCACCGTCCCCGCAGGATCCATATAAGCCTTAGTACTGTAATATTTAGCTTATTCCTTTCTTATAAATCAAAGTTCCTGCTGCTGAACTAGAGAAAGAGATGTTCAGCTGGCAGGGCTTTGTTTATAAATTTTTATCAACACAACTAATATACTACTTTATCCTAAAGCAAAAAATAAATAAATATAATTTTTTTTCTACCTTTGTTGTCTGGTTTCTGCTTTCCACATCTTCTCATTCAATTCCTTCCATCCACTGTGTGTCTTCTCTCTGCGTCTTCCATTTGCTGTTACTGTGCCTCTCCCTTCACCCTCCCCCAATTGGTCTAGCACCCATCTTCTTCCCTCCGCTCCCCCATAGTCTGGCATCTGTCTTCTTCCCTTCCAGCATCTTCTCCCCACTCTGTCTTCCACATTTCCCTTCAGGGTCTGTTCCTCTCTACCCTCTTTCAATATCTGTTCTATTCCTTTCCACCACCACCTTTCCCTCCCTCCTTTACAATCTGTTCCTTTCTACCACCCTTCAGCTCCTCTCGCGTGGCCTATCTATCTACCTCCCTCCCTCTTATTTTCGTGGCATGTTACAATGTAATTTGTGCAAGCCGCTGGAGCCTGCGAGCTCTGTCCCTGTCCCATTCCCACAAACTATCTCGCTTCTGTGTTCCTATTTTCCCCATTTCTAATATCTCTCCTATGTATCTGCCATTGCCCCCCCCCCTGTGTCCATCCCCATGGCATGTCCCCTTTATGTCTCTGTCCCTATGCCCCATGCACATAATTCCCCCTCTTTCTGTTACCTTCCTCTGTCCAGATTTCCCCTATCTTCCTCTTCCATACCAGCGTGTCTCTTCTTTTCAACCCCATCTAGCTTCTTTCCCTCTTTCTCCCCCCCCCTGCTTCTAGCATCTGGCTCACCTGCCTGTCTTCCCCTTTCTTTCCTGCTATGGGTTTCTTTCTTTCCCTCTTCATCCCCTTGGCCCAGAATTTTTTTTCCTTTCACTCCCTCCTTCCTAGTATGAGCCGGGAACAAACGCGATCTCACGGTCTAGCAGCCCCCACCTACCCGATCGCAGCGTTTAACCAGCTCCCTCCCTCCACCTCACCTTACATTCTGAGTTTGCCGGCTTCCTTTTTCCCCGAGCCGCACGTGTTTAAAAAGACGCGCACGCGCGGCTGCGCGAGTCCATCAAGCTTCTCCTCTCCTGCAACTTCCTGTTTCCGATTGCGTCAGAGGAGAAGCTTGATGGACTCGCGCAGCTGCGCGTGCACGGCTTTTTAAACGCGTGCGGCTCAGGAAAATGGAAGCCGGCAAACTCAGAATTTAAGGTGAGGTAGAGGGAGGGAGCTGGCTAAACGCTATGGGCTGGCTAAACGCTAATGCCTCACTGCGGAGACAAGACCATTCACTGCTCCACGGGCGGTGAATGGCCTTGTCCCCGTCCCCGCAGCGACTGTTATTTTTCATTCCCCATTCCGGCGGGTTACCCGCGGCTAAACGCGGCTAGCCGCGGGTAACCGCCACCGTGTCATTCTCTAATTCAGACTTATACTTGCATATCAATGTAAAATGGAGAAGAAAGAAGTCAGTGGAAAACAACTACTCTCTACCTCTCAAGCAATATGAGTGGTGGTTGACGTCACCCATATGTGAGAATATCTGCCTGCTGTCGCTGGATAACACCTGTTACAGCACAGTTACTTACTGTAACAGGTGTTATCCAGCGACAGCAGGCAGATATTCTCACATATGGGTGACGTCAACCACGGAGCCTGGATGCGGATAGCTTCACAAGCAGACATGCTTGAAGAACTTTTAGAAAGTTTGCAACTGCTGCACCACGCATGCCTTCCACCCGAGGTAGGGTGCACGTCTCATCAGTTCGGATAGCTAGCTAAGAAGCCAACCAGGGAAGGTGGGTGGGTTGTGAGAATATCTGCCTGCTGTCCCTGGATAACAGCTATTACGGTAAGTAACTGTGCTTTATCCCTGGACAAGCAGGCAGCATATTCTTACATATGGGTGACCTCCAAGCTAACCAGAATGGGATGGTGGGAGTGTTGGCAATTCAGGAGAATAAATTTTGTAAAACTGTCTGGCCAAAGTAGCCATCCCATCTGAAAAAAGAATCCAGACAATTACATTATATTACAGATTTCTATTCCGACATTACAAAAAGAGTTATAGAAGGAGTGTTACAAAGTTAGATCAAAGATCGTTTCCAAGAGTGGGTCAGGTAGGATCAGGGGTTAGGGAGAGGATGGTAAGAAGAAAGGTATTCATAGTTTTAAGCCTTATTCAGGGATTTCTTGATGAATATAGTTTTTATTTCCTTTCTGAACATCTTGTAGTCTTGGTTGGAGATTTGGTTATCTAGTTTTGCTGCTTGAGTGGCTAGTAGGCCGTTGTATAGTTTTTTCCATTTTACTTCTTTGATTGGGGGGTATGTGAATGGGGTGTGTGTTCTTCTATTCCTGGTAGAGGTAGTTTGGATGAAGCGGTTGTTTAGGTAGATTGGGCTGTCTCCGTTTATACTTTTAAATAGTATACAATAGAATTTAAATTGTATTCTTTCCTGGATTGGAAGCCAATGTGAATCGATGTATGCCTCTGTAATGTGGTCATGTTTCTTCAATGAGTAGACGAGTCTCAGAGCTGTGTTTTGAATTGTTTGTAGTTGTTTAATCATTATTGCAGGGCAGGGGAGGTGAGAGGTGAATGTATGAACCGAGGACCAAGTGGCAGCTTTGCAGATTTCCTCAATAGGAGTAGATCTAAGGAAAAATACAGATGCTGCCATGGCTCTAACTTTATGCGCTGTGATTCTACCATATAAATGTAGGCCAGCCCGAGCATAAGAAAGAGATGCCAGAAGCCACCAGTTGGAGATGGTGTGCTTGGAAACTGGATGTCCCAACTTATTTGGATCGAAGAAGACAAAAAGTTGAGGAGAAGATCTTTGTGGCTTAGTCCTTTGTAAGCAGAAAGCCAAAGCACGTTTGCAGTTCAGAGTATGAAGAACTGTTTCTCAAGGATGAGAATGAGGCTTTGGAAAAAACACTGGAAGAACAATGGATTGATTTAGATGAAATTCTGAAACAACTTTTGGTAAGAATTTAGGATTAGTACGGAGGACCCCACTTCAACCTGATGTACTTCCAAAACACTTCCAGATAAACCCGACTAAACTTAACAAGCCAATGTAATTTTGGAAAGTTCTCTGTAATGTCGCTGTCTGCATACAATCTCGTCCCTTGTAAACTGCTTAGAACTGTTTGTGATATGGCGGTATATAAAAATAAAGTTATTATTATTATTACTGCCATGATGGAATACTGTGAAAGGTGGGTCTGCTACTAAAGTTTGTAGCTCACCAACTCTGCGAGTAGAAGTGAGAGCAATAAGGAAGACCACTTTCCGAGTGAGATATTTCAGATGAGCTGTACACATTGGTATAAATGGAGGCTTCATCAACTAAGCAAGAACAACATTGAGAACCCAAACCACTGGAGGTGGTTTGAGAGGTGCTTTGACATTGAAAAGTCCTTTCATAAATCTGGAAACCACAGGATGAGCAGATAAAGGTTTTCCTTCTAGTGGCTGATGAAAAGCAGCAATTGCACTAAGATGGACTCTAATGGATGTGGATTTGAGGCCTACAGATAATCCAAAACTGAAGATAAGGAGATAGACTGAGGCTCCTTGTTACGAAGGGCGCATCAAGCAAAAAACCTAGTCCATTTCTGATGGTAACATTGCCTAGTAGTAGGCTTTCTGGAAGCCTCTAAAATGTCTGCTACAGATTGAGAGAACTGGAAATTGGCAGTAACATAACATAGTAACATAGTAGATGACGACAGATAAAGACCCGAATGGTTAATCCAGTCTGCCCAACCTGATTCAATTTAAATTTTTTCTTCTTAACTATTTCTGGGCAAGAATCCAAAGCTCTATCTGGTACTGTGCTTGGATTCCAACTGCCGAAATCTCCGTCAAAACCTACTCCAGCCCATCTACACCCTCCTAGCCACTGAAGCCCTCTCCAGCCCATCCTCCCCCAAAAGGCCATATACAGACCGTGCAAGTCTGCCCAGTACTGGCCTTAGTTCAATATTTAATATTATTTTCTGATTCTAGATCCTCTGTGTTCATCCCATGCTTCTTTGAACTCAGTCACTGTTTTCTTCTCCACCACCCCTCTCAGGAGTGCATTCTAGGCATCCACCATCCTCTCCGTAAAGTAGAATTCCCTAACATTGCTCTTGAATCTACCACCCCTCAACCTCAAATTATGTCCTCTGGTTTTACCATTTTCCTTTCTCTGGAAAAGATTTTGTTCTACGTTAATACCCTTCAAGTGTTTGAATATCTGAATCATATCTCCCCTGTCCCTCCTTTCCTCTGGGGTATCCATATTCAGGGCTCCCAGTCTCTCCTCATACATCTTCTTGCGCAAGCCTCCTATCATTTTCGTCGCCCTCCTCTGGACTGCTTCAAGACTTCTTATGTCCTTCACCAGATACAGTCTCCAAAACTGAACACAATACTCCACATGGGGGCCTCACCAATGACCTGTACAGGGGCATCAACACCTTCTTCTGGCTGCGCCTCTCTTTATACAGCCCAGCATCCTTCTGGCAGCAGCCACCGCCTTGTCACACTGTTTTTTTGCTTTTAGATCTTCAGACACTAATCACCCCAAGGTCCCTCTCCCCATCTGTGCAAATCAGCTTCTCACCTCCCAGCATATACAGTTCCTTCCGATTATTAATCCCCAAATGAATTATTCTGCATTTCTTTACATTGAATTTTAGTTGCCAGGCATTAAACCATTTCTCTAACTTTTGCAGTTACGTTGAAAGGTACAAAGCTGTCGGGTGCAGAGACTGCAGGTTGGGATGAAGCAGCGACCCTTGACTCTGTGTAAGCAGAGACAGAAAAATTGGTAGAAGTAGTGGCTCCCTGCTGCTGAGTTGAAGTAGAAGGGAGAACCAAGGTTGTCTGGGCCACTGAGGAGCTATGAGAATCATGGCGGCATGTTCGTGTTTGAGTTTGATGAGTGTATTGAGAATGAGAGGAAATGGAAGAAATGCATACAGAAACTGGTTTGTCCATTCCAGAAGAAAAGCATCTGCCTCAAGGCGATGAGGAGAGTATCTCCTGGAGCAAAACTGAGGGAGTCTGTTGTTGTGGGGAGATGCAAAGAGATCTATTTGAGGAGTTCCCCACTGAGAAAAAATATGATGAAGAAGCGACTAAGTGAGTGTCCATTCATGAGGCCTTGAATGTAGATGGCTTTCAGAAAGATATTGTGAAGAATTGCCCAATTCCAAACCTTCTGAGCCTCCTGGCAAAGGGGAAGAGATCCTGTTCCTCCCTACTTGTTGACATAGTACATGGCTACTTGATTGTCTGTACGAATGAGGACTAAGTGATCAAGAAGATGATGATGAAAAGCTTTGAGAGCATTGAATATCGCTTTGAGTTCCAACAGATTTATGCAACACCGACTATCTGTTCTGAACCAATGCCCTTGAGTACGGAGACCATCGAGATGAGCCCCCTAAGCGTAGGTTGAGGAATCTGTCATGAGGACCTTCTGATGAGGGGGTGTTTGAAACAGTAAACCTCTGGAGAGGTTGGAAGAGAGCATCCACCAGTGGAGAGACTGTCTCAACGAAGGAGTCACTGTAATATGCTGAGAGTGGTTTGAAAGCCTGCGCCCACTGCCAAGGTCCACTGAAGAATTCTGAGGTGAAGTCTGACAAAAGGAGTCACGTGAACTATAGAGGCCATGTGACCTAGGAGAAACATCATGTGTCTCGCTAAGAGTGAAGTGAGGGATGATACTTGTTGACAAAGTTGAATGAGAGCATCCTGACTTTGTTGAGGAAGGAATGCTCTGAGTTGCACAGTATCCAGTACAGCTCCAATGAACTGTAGAGTGTGAGAGGGCTGTAGCTGGGATTTTGGAAAGTTTATTTCGATCCCCAAACTTTGTAGAAACCAAATAGTCCGTTGGGTCCCTACAATAACCCCCTGAGATGTTGAATCTTTGATGAGCCAGTCGTCCAGGTACAGGAAAACCTGAAGACCATGGCTGTGCAGAGCTGCTGCTACTACTACTAGGTATTCGGTGAACACTCTTGGAGATGATGCCAGGCCGAAGGGTAGCACTCTGTATTGAAAATGATTTCCCACCTGAAATCTGAGAAACTTGCGAGAGGCTGGATGAATGGGAATGTGAGTGTAAGTTTTTTTGAGATCTAGAGAGCATAACCAATCGTTGTGATCTAGAAGGGGATATAAAGCTTTGAGATCCAAAATAAGTCGCAGATCCCCGTCTTCTTCGGGACAAGGAAGTAACGGGAGTAAAATCCCGTGCTCTGCTGTTCCAGAGGAACTTTCTCGATGGCACAGAGAAAAAGCAGGGATTAAGCTTCCTGAAGAAGAAGGATGGTCTGCGATGGATTGGAAGGATACTCTCTTGGGGGAAGATCTGGTGGAATCTGGATGAAGTGAAGAGAGTAACTTTCCCTGATGATTGTGAGGACCCAGAGGTCAGATTTAATTAATTCCCATCGCTGGTAAAAATGATGGGGATGACCACCAATGGGGAGAGGAGAGGACAGAAGCAGAACGATTGAGGTTATGTTCTGTGTTAGATGGTCAAAAAGACTGAGAGGCCTTGGGTGCAGCAGGGGTCCGAGGTTTACGCTGCCATTGCTATTGCTGCTACTGCTGTTTCTTAGGAGGCTGCCTTGAATAAGGTGTTGACTTTTGAGGATAACACCTCTGGTAAGATGGAGGAGGCCTATAACTCTTAGTGGTGAAAGGCTTTGGCCTGACTATGGAAGCAAATGACTTCTCATGCTCAGATAAGCGCATTGTAGCTGCCTCAATAGAGTCAAACTCCTCATTGCCCTCGCATGAGATATTGGCATGAGATTCGGGTGCATATCTACGGTGCAGAGCCAGGCAAGACGGTGCATCACCACCAAGAACTCATTGACTCTAGAGGACATTTCAAATGCATCATATGCAGTTTGAACCATATGCATGCGAAGTTGATCCAGAGCAGTGTTCCCTCTAAGCGGGCGGGTGTTGTGAGCAAACTTTTTTCACTGTGAGCTAAAAATATCGGGCGCCAGCAAGTTATGAGCCAAATAAATATGTTGCTTTCTACCACAGAACTTCCTTACGTTTGTATGGAATCTATCCCCTTTCAACTTTAGAGAGTGCCCTCTCGTTCTCCCTGCCTTAGCTACTAAGTCTATTCCCTTCAGTACCTTGAATGTTTCTATCATGTCCCCTCTCAATCTCCTCTGCTCAAGGGAGAAGAGGCCCAGTTTCTCTAATCTTTCGCTGTACGGCAACTCCTCCAGCCCCTTAACCATTTTAGTTGCTCTTCTCTGGATCCTTTCGAGTAGTACCGTGTCCTTCTTAAAGTACCAGTGCTGGACGCAGTACTCCAGGTGAGGGCGTACCATGGCCCGGTACAGCAGCATGATAACCTTCTCTGTCTCTTCAGTCCAGCATCTGCCCCTTCCATTCACTGTCTGTCTTTCCCTGCCATCTCTCCTCCTGCCCCCCCCCCCACCCCCCAATTTGGTCTAGCATCCATCATCTTCCTTCTGTTCCCCTCATGGTCTGGCATCTCTATCCTTCCCTCCCCCCTGTGGTTTTTAGCATATCTCTCTTCTCATTTCCTCCACTCAGATCTGATCATTCTCTGCTCTCTCTTCCCTTTTCTTCTCTGGTCTTCCTTCTCTATTTTCTGCCTCCATCTAAATTAAATTCTTTCTTACTATTTAGTCCCGTTTCCCTCTTTTCACTGTGTCTACACACAGCTTGTCACCCCTTTCCCTCACCCCTCCATTATCTTACTATTTTCTTCCCCCTTTATTTATCTCCTCCTTCCATCCAGTATGTGTTCTTTCCCCACTTCCATTCAGCATCTGCTCTCCCTTCTCAACTGACATCCATCTGCCTTCTGCTCTCTCTCCCTTCTTCTCACTTCCATCATCTGTCCCCTTCTCTCTCTCTCTCATCTCCTCCATTCCATCATCTGCCCCTTCTCTCTCTCTCTCTCTCTCTCCCCCCCCCCCCAACTTCCATCATCTGCCCCCCTTCCCCTCACCTTTGTGGGTCCCTTTCTTTCCCCTGAGGGTGGCTCATGTCACAGGGGAAGCTTTGGCCGAGCAGAACCGCTTGATTGACAGTGGAACTTACTTGATTGATGTCGATGCTGGGGCCCGTTGCCGTTTGAAGGAAAAAAAAAAAAAGGTGGAAAAAAGGAACCTGTAAAGGCGAGAGGAAGGGAAACCTCCAGGACAGCTGCTTTTTGCCCTCCTTCAGCGGCCCAAGAGTTCAGACCAGCAGCGGCAGCTCTGTATGCTTTTAACTTCGGCACAGAGCTGCCCCTAATCAATAGTTTAGCGCGGTTTCATGAGGCAGCCTCGGGGCCTTTGATAGCCGGCCCGCTTCGATGATGCGATGTGGGCCGGCCTAGCAAAGGCCCCGAGGCTGCCTTATGAAACCGCGCTAAACTATTGATTAGGGGCAGCTCTGTGCCGAAGTTAAAAGCATACACAGCTGCCGCTGCTGGTCTGGAGGTGCGGAGACAAGGCAGGAGGCAAACGCGGTGGAAGGCAGGAGTCCCGGCGAAGGCAGGAGTCCCGGCACAGCGACTGCAACAGGAAGTTGCAAGTCAGCTGACGCCGGCCTTTCGTTGCGGCGGGGACCGAATCCTTGGCGGACCGGCAAGATTTTGTTTGCGGACCGGCGGTTGAAGAACTGTGCTCTACACTGTGTGCGCTGTGACGAGAAACTTGTGCGCTGCGAGGTAATATTTTGTGCGCCCGCACACCCCAGCGCAGCTTAGCGGGAACACTGATCCAGAGTGTGATGCATGTGTTGAAACTCTGGAAGTCGATGTTGAGGAAGATACTTGAAAAAATTAGGCATTGCGTTGACCAAATGCTTCAGATAAGAAGACAAAGTTATAGCTCAAAATTTGGTTTGTCATCATCGAATTTTGATACAGCCAATGACCAAACTTGTCCATAGTTCTTCCCTCTCGACCAGGCGGAACTGTGGCATAAACTATGGCAGGATTAGATCTTTTCAAAGAGGATTCAATGAGAAGAGATTGATGTAATAGTTGAGACTTCTCAAATCCTTTACAATGAACCATCCTATATCGAGATTCCATCTTTGCTGGCACAGCAGGAATGGAGTATGGTGTATCAAGATTTCGCAGTTTGAGAAAGAATGCCATTCATGTGTAATTTGAGAGAATCCCTAGGAGGATGAGACATACCCAGTTCTTCCAAATACTCCTCGATAAGCCTTATTGGATTCTGGCATTTGTTCTAATCTGGCCTTCTGCTTTCTCCAGTCCCTTATTTGCTTTTCGCTAATATCAAATTCTTTGCTTGCAATTGAATTATTGCTCTCTTCTGCTCTTAATACAACTTCCGATTTAAATGCGGCATCATATGACATCTGTTTTCGTGTTCCCATCAAGACTAGCCACTCCTAAAAGAAAGCAATGTATAGAAAAAAATGTAAAGATTGTTCATATGGGAATTGTTGTAATGCACACTACATGCTAAGAAGCTCATAGGTATAAAATGTGCTTCTTGACATTCAGCATGTGTAACAGTAATTCTGTGCACAGGTACTGGTAAATGGTAGAGAATAGTGAGAGAAGTTAGAGCAAACATTCTATTAGTCTCAAAAAAACCTTGCCTCTTTCTTCTGCAATCCATGAAATAGTACTGTAAATCAGTGTTATTCAACCTTTTTATACCTATGGACTGGCGGAAATAAAATCATTATTTTGTGGATCGGCACTGGTCCGCGGATCGGTGGTTGAAGAACATTGGGCTAAGTCGTGGGCCAGACCCCGCCCATCTCAACCCCAGATCCCGCTCCCATAATAGTACAAATTTAACACTTTTTTCCATATATACACACAATATAATCTTATTAACAACACATAATGGTTAACTACAAAATTAAACTACACAAAGCACACTCTGTATGCTTCTCAACATTCATTCCTACCAGAACACATTTAACTCCTATGCAAACACGGGACCACAAACTAAAAATACTAATATATACAAACAAAACCCTAAGATGCAAGATTTTGCATACAGTACAACCCCAGAGAAAAAGAAACATTTCTTCCTGAACAGTGCAAACTAAAAATACTAATATATACAAACAAAACCCTAAGATGCAAGATTTTGCATACAGTACAACCCCAGAGAAAAAGAAACATTTCTTCCTGAACAGTGCAAAATACAGACAGCAGATGTAAATTCTCAAAACTGACACAATTGAATCACTAAATTAAAAAATAAAATCATTCCCCCTAACTTCGTTGTCTCCCTCCCTCCATATTGTGCCTTACCTTCTGGCCTGCTCCTGCCTGACTGTTTTATGTCGCCCCCCCAGTGTTATCTTCAGGCCGGCTCCCTGTTCCTCACTCACGCAGTACACAAAGCCGCGGCCAGCGGCTCATTGCATGTCCCGCGCCTCATCTAGAAACCTTCCCTCTGAATTAGCGATGTCAGAGAGAAGGCTTCCGGTTCAGGTGCAGGACGCATGGAGCCGCTGCCCATGACTTTGTGCACTGAGGCAGTGAGGAAGAGGGAGCCGGCCAAAAGATAACGCCGCATTGATTGCATCGCGGACTGGCAACTGAAGAACACTGTCTCTGGCCCAATGCACGTGTTGGCACTGTGAACTGGCAAAAAATTTCTGTGGACCGCCATTGGTCTGCAGACTTGCGGTTGAAGATCACTGCTGTAAATGACTCCCAGATGACCTACACATCATTGCCTTTCATACACGCCCCCCCCAGATGACCCACATCTTTGTTCTCCATATACCAGTATCCCTCCCCATAGCGTCAAGAAAACAATGCAATTGAAAATGAGTGAACTTTCTGATCAAGACTGTTTTCTTTTTCTTACAGGTTATGAACCCAGGGCTTTGAAGCAAATTTAAAAAATTCACATTTTAACCATGGTAAATAGTGGAGGGATTCTCTCCTTATAAATTGGTACCTAACTCCTCCAATTTTACATTATTTCATGAACTGAATTGCATGGGGTTAGGATCACCACCCCCATAAGGATGATGGCACCAATAACAAAACAGTGAGGACTGGGAACAAGAAGTGCATCAGCAATACATTTTAACAACCAAAACAGTCCCACAAATTCAACAGCAGCAATAAATTTTAATCAAAAAAGGTCCCACAAATTCAACAGCAGCAATAAATTTTAATCAAAAAAGGTCCCACAAATTCCAAACAAAAACAAAAAAAAACAATGCTTTATCCTTTCAGCAATTAATAGGCAGCCAGCCTTACCAGTCTGTGCTCCAAGCCACAGATGCCAGAAGACAAAAAAAAGCTGTTTGCCGGTATGCCGATCCACGTGGGGCCTTGAGTATCTGTGCATGCTCAAGGCCTGCCGACGCCTGCCTTCTGTATGGGTCAGTGCTGGTAAGAAGAATGCCGACATCAGGGGTGGGAAGCAGCCCTATGGAAAGCACCATTGGCGTCATCAGAAGACATAGCCAGAAAACGAACAAAGCCACAACCGCCAGTGCACGCCGATCCGGTGCGGGGCCCCGAGCATCGGATTCCTCAGAGGGAGCACTAAAGACCCAAGCAGGAGCTGGTTAAAAAAAAAAAAAAAAGAAGAATGTGTAATGGGAGAGGGACAAGCCATCAGAGGAGGGGCGGGACCGCAGCAGAGGAAACAGCTCAAAGCACTGCAGTCCTTTTGGGGGGGGCAGTCCTTCAGGGGGTGGGACAGGCCTTCAAGGGGGGAACAGGCCTTTAAGGGGGGGGGAGGACAGGCCAGGGACGGTGGCATAGGCCTTCAGGAAGGACAGGCAGGCCTCCAAGGCGGGGGGGAGGGGGGAACAGGCCTTCAGGGATGGGGGTACAGGCCTTCAGGGGAAGGGGGCCCTGGTATAGAAGTACAGGAGGGAGGGAAGGGGGTTCAAAGAGATGTGCATATGCCAGACTTTGGGGGGGGGGAAGAAATAATAAGTCTAAAAATAGAGGAGAGGGAGAGAGATGATGGACAATGGGATTTAGGGAGGGAAGGAACAGAAATAGAGAGAAGTTGGACACAAGGGATGGTGTGGAGGGGGGATAGAGATACTGGATAGGAGGGTAGTTGGGAAAAGAAAGGGAGAGATGGTGGACCCTGGGGTGGTGGGGAAGGAGGGAGAGATGCTGGATGAAAGGGTAGTTAAGAAAAGGTGGATCTGTGGATGGAGATGAAAAAAAAGAAAGATGCCAGACCTCCGGAGGAGGGAAGGGAAACGGAAGGGGAGGACAGAGATGGAAGATGGATGGTTAGCAGGGAGAAAGAAGAAAGAAGGAGACCCTGGCAAGCAAGTTATCAGAAGACAACCAGAGCCTGGGACCAACAAGATTTGAATAATGACCTGTCAACAAAAGGTAGAAAAACTAATTTTATTTTCCATTTTGTAATTACAATATGTCAGATTTGAAACGTGTATCCTGCCAGAGCTGGTGTTAGACCGCAAACGTGAGCTAGGATTTAACAGAGAGAGGAAAAGTCTTTGTTTGTTTATTTTGTTTACACCACAGCGCCAGTGTGGTTAGGAGAAGGCAAAGGGGGTGAAGAGGCTATAAAATAAACCTACAAGGATGTTTGAAAAAAACATCCAATTGGGCAGGAAAATCGAATCGAAAAACCAATTCAGTAGGCTGAATCGAATCAAAATTTTTTTTTCCTGAATTGGGCAGCACTAGTTTGCAGATCCTTCTTCCCCAGTCACCAATGACCTGAAAACCCACAAAAGGAGAAAATAAAATAAGAATATTCTTTGACACTTACTCAATAGGGAACCAATCACCACAGAGTTGTTTTATAGTATCTATGTCATCATGACATAAAAGGCGTAGTGTTGTTTCACTCAACGCAGTGGGGGGTACCTCCTCTGTCATTCACGCCTGCAACAAAAGGAGAAAGTCCTCATGAATTACATTAGTGATTTCTATTCCGTCTTTACCTTTTGATTCAAGGCGGATTACATAAGACTTGTTATGATAATAGGAAGATCATATTGTTAAGATATTAAGAAGTACTTAGGAAAAGTTTAAGCATTTTCTAATTTGTTAAGGAGTAGTTAGTAATTGCAGGAGGAGTTCAGAGTCTGTTTAGTTGTGTTATATTGGTTTTATGTATTTTTTGAAGAGTAGGGTTTTTGTTTCTTTTTTGAAGGTTTTGTAGTCTGTGGTCGAATAAAATATGAATAAAAACATGCAGAGAAAATGACACATCTCGATCAATAATTCCAAGTGGCTCCCCTAGGCAAGGCAATAAAACATCTTCTACAACCATAGTAGTACCTGTATACTGTAGTAATACCTGTAGTAGGTATTTTCCAAGGACAGCAGGCATTTGTTCTCACATGTGGGTGATGCCATTCATAGAACCCGATACGGACACTACTAAGTGCACTGTCAGGGCCGGATTAATGGGTAAGCCCAGTAGGCATGTGCCTAGGGCCCGAAAATATCATGGGGCCCCAGGGCTGGCATTAGGGGGGGAGCAAAAAGGCAGAGGGCCCCCCCCCGACTGTCTGATGAGGTCAGCTTCCCTCCCTCACTACCCTCTCGCCTGCAAGCTAACTGAACTCAGGCCGTGGGGCTCTAACACTGCGCGCGCTGGCTTCCCTTCGCATCCGAAACAGGAAATTACATCATTCATGTTTCGTTGGAGAAGGGAAGTCAGTGCGTGCCGTGTTAGAGCTCCATGGCCTGAGTTCAGTTCGCTTACGGGTCGTTACTATGGAAACAGCAGGATGCTTTCTCACCTGCTACCTGTCTCGGTGCATCTCCGCTGAGATTACCGGGCAACGGAGATGGGCCCAGACTGGAGAGGGAGATCGCAGGGATGGCAGACTGCCTGCCACACCCCGAGGGCGTGGCAGACTGCCTGCCACACCCCGAGGGCCACAGCAACTGGCAGGTAAACGCCCAGCATACAAGACTCAAGCAGTCGACTTCTAATTAATCACACTGGATGCCAATCGTTTTGGATTTTCTTCTCCTTCCTTAAGGTACATAAATAATCCTTACAGGAAGGAGAAAAAGAAAATCCAAAATGATTAGCATCCAGTGTGACTGACCATTCTACAAAGCCAGGATTTTATGGGCTCTCTTACAAGTGTAGCCAGTATTCAAAGGACCACTTCTAAAGTCCTCTTTTTCAATTTTTTTACCAGCACTCTAAGACCAACTCTTACTGAGCATCTGCATTTACCCATCACTTGCACATGGAGAGGGAAGGAGACAGAAGCCAGACCAGGTGCAAGGAAGGAGAGAGGGAGAGAAAGGAAGGAGAGAAAATGCCAGATAATGGAGGGGAAGGAGAGATAGAAGAGGAGAGCAGAGAGATGCCAGGGTATAAGGGAAAGGAAACTAAGGAGACAGATGCCAGACCAGAGGTAAAGAAAGGAGAGGAGATGCCAGAGCATTGAGGGGGAGGGAAAGATAGGCGAGAAAGAAAGGCGATAGATTCCAGGCCATGGGGTTGAGTGGGAAGGAAGGAAGGAAGGAAAGGAGAAGAGAGAGATGCCAGAGCATAGGGGAATTGGTGAAGACAGAAAAATGAAGAGGGGTGAAGCTGAAATGAATCATGTATAAAGGCGAGAAGGGTCACAGGACAGACAGCTTATTGAAGGGACAAAGAAAGAGGGAAATTGCCATATGAAAGAGAGAGAGAGGGCGGATACTGGATGGAAAGGGCAGAGAGGGCAGTGGATGGGAGGGTTGAGACAGAGGGTAAACAGTAGATGGAAGGGGTAGAGAGAGGGGGACAAATGCTGAATGGAAGTGTGGGGAAGGGGGCAGATATTGAATGGAAAGGGGTGAGAGAGGGGAATAGACGATGGAAGGAAGTCGAGAGGAGAAAGAAAAAAGGGCACATGCTGGATTGGGAGAAGAGAATAGAGTTAGATACTGGAAGGGATGAGGGAAAGAGGTGGCTAGCTATAGATAGACACAATGAAAGAGGGAAATTGAGGACTGAATAGTAAGAGAGAATTTAGACAGAGGCAGAAAATAAATAGAGAAGGAAGAACAGGAGGAAAGGAGCGGAGAGAGAGATGCCAGAGCAGGGGCAAAGGGAAAGGAGGTTTTATTTGTGGCCAGACCATACTTCTTGAGTGTGTAAACAAAACATGTCAAACTCACGGCCCACAACAAACATCTTTGTGGCCCAGCCAAAGTAATCCAATAAATCATAACTAGAATCATGAAATTTCTTCCACAATCCATCAGCGACAAATATATAAGCCAGTCGAAAACAATGATACAACGTACAAGTATAATCAGTTGCTTATTCTTATTAAGTACTATGATGCGGATACCTTTGGTACCCGAGACAAGTTTGCGCCTCTAGTCATAACGCACCATTTTCCCCCACTAATACTAGCAGTGAATCAGACGATAGCAATACCTATCACACCATTAGTCTTGTATTGACTTGATTAGTGCGCTAACAGGAAATATTTCGCCATCGGAGTACAATAAAAATACAAATAAGTGTATTTATGTTACACTTATTAATTTGTGCAATTATTCTATGTCTGGTAAGTTAATACAGTATTTAAGAAAAGATTGATTTTTATTGAAAATGTTTTAATTTTTTTGTGTTAACAATTACTCATTTATTTCAGCTCTTTGTATTCAGTATGTCTTTATTGAAACCGAATGGTAGCAAAACTAAGGGCTCCTTTTACTAAGGTACGCTAAGCATTTTAGCGCATGCTAACCACATGCTAAACGCTAACAAGTGCATGTTAGCGATTAGCTTGTGCGTAGATTTAGTGCGCGCTAAACACACACTAAAACGCATAGCGCACTTTAGTAAAACAGGGGGCAAATGAAAGATTGCTGATGGGTAGTGGTGAACGGCACCCCCTCCGAAATGACGGAGGTAATCAGTGGAGTGCCACAGGGCTCGGTCCTGGGCCCGATCCTATTCAACATCTTTATAAGAGACTTAGCAGAAGGGCTGCGAGGTAAAATAACATTATTCGCCGATGACGCCAAACTAAGCAATGCAGTGGGCAAGAGCACAACAGACATAAATTCAATGTCCGACAATATGATGCACGACCTACTCCTACTGGAGCGCTGGTCTAGGTCCTGGCAACTCAGCTTCAATGCCAAAAAATGCAAAGTCATGCACCTGGGCAGCCAAAATCCATGCAAGACTTACACCCTTAATGGCGAGATCCTAACAAGAACTGAAGCAGAACGAGACTTAGGGGTGATCATCGGTGAGAACATGAAGACTGCCAATCAAGTGGAGCAAGCTTCATCCAAGGCAAGGCAAATCATAGGTTGCATACGCAGGAGTTTCGTCAGCCGTAAGCCTGAAGTCATTATGCCATTGTATAGATCCATGGTGAGGCCCCATCTGGAATACTGTGTGCAATTCTGGAGGCCGCATTACCATAAGGATGTGCTGAGACTGGAGTCGGTCCAGAGAATAGCCACCCGGATGGTCTCGGGACTCAAGGATCTCCCGTACGAGGAACGGCTGGATAAGTTGCAGCTGTACTCACTCGAGGAACGCAGAGAGAGGGGTGACATGATCGAGACATTCAAGTATCTCACGGGCCGCATCGAGGTGGAAGAAGATATCTTCTTTTTCAAAGGTAACAAGGGGGCATCCGTGGAAAATCAGGGGCGGGAAACTGCACGGGGACACCAGGAAATTCTTTTTCACTGAAAGGGTGGTTGATCGCTGGAATAGTCTTCCACTTCAGGTTATTGAGGCCAGCAGCATGCCTGATTTTAAGGCCAAATGGGATAAATAAGTGGGATCTATTCACACAGAAAGGTAGGGGAGGGTCATTGGGGTGGGCAGACTAGATGGGCCGTGGTCCTTATCTGCCGTCTATTTCTATGTTTCTATGAACAACAAAATTTTCAAGAAAAGTGGGACTTGGGAGTATTTTTACTGTGAAGTTTAAAAGATAAAATAATTTGCTTGATATTTCTTAGAACATAAGCAATGCCTCTGCAGGGTCAGACCTGAGGTCCATCATGCCCAGCAGTCCGCTCTCGCGGCGGCCCAACAGGTCCAGGACCTGCGCAGTTATCCTCTATCTATACTCCTCTATCCCCTTTTCCAGCAGGAAATTGCCAATCCTTTCTTGAACCCCAGTAACGTACTCTGCCCTACCGTACTCTCTGGAAGCGCATTCCAGGTGTCCACCACACATTGGATAAAGAAGAACTTCCTAGCATTCGTTTTGAATCTGTCCCCTTCCAACTTTTCCGAGTGCCCTCTTGTTCTTTTATTTTTTGAAAGTTTGAAGAATCTGTCTCTCTCCACCCTCTCTATGCCCTTCATGATCTTGTAAGTCTCTATCATATCCCCTCTAAGTCTCCTCTTCTCCAGAGAAAAGAGACCCAATTTCTCCAATCTCTCAGCGTATGAAAGGTTTTCCATACCTTTTATCAGACGAGTCGCTCTCCTCTGGACCCTTTCGAGTAACGCCATATCCTTCTTAAGATACGGCGACCAAAATTGGACGCAGTACTCCAGATGCGGACGCACCATCGCCCGATACAACGGCAGAATAACTTCTTTCGTTCTGGTCGCAATGCCCTTCTTGATTATACCAAGCATTCTATTCGCTCTCTTAGCGGCCGCTGCGCACTATGCCATCGGCTTCATTGTCATGTCCACCATTACCCCCAAGTCCCTTTCCTGTGTACTCTCATTCAATAATATCCCTCCCATCGTATAGTTGTACCTCAAGTTTCTGCTTCCCATATGTAATACTTTGCATTTCTCAACGTTGAACTTCATCTGCCACCTCGTCGCCCATTCCCCTAGCTTGTTCAAGTCCCTTTGCAATTCTTCGCAGTCCTCTAAGGTCCGAGCACCACTAAATAGTTTGGTGTCGTCTGCAAATTTTATTATCTCACACTTTGTCCCTGTTTCTAGATCATTTATGAATATATTAAATAGCAGCGGCCCAAGCACCGAGCCCTGTGGTACACCACTCGTGACCCTCCTCCAGTCCGAGTAGTGGCCTTTCACTCCTACCCTTTGCTTTCTACCTTCCAACCAGTTTCTGATCCATCTATGTACATCTCCTTCCACCCCATGGTTCTTCAGTTTCCGGAGTAGACGTTCATGCGGCACCTTATCAAAGGCTTTTTGGAAATCTAGATATATGATGTCTATGGGGTCTCCTCTGTCCATTTGTTTGTTAACTCCCTCGAAGAAGTGCAATAAGTTCGTTAGGCACGATCTCCCCTTGCAGAAACCATGTTGGCTGGTTATCAGAAGTTCGTTCCTTTCGAAATGTTCATCGATGTTTTCTTTTATCAGAGCTTCCGCCATTTTTCCCGGAACCGAGGTCAGACTCACTGGTCTGTAGTTTCCAGGGTCACCTCTTGATCCCTTTTAAAAGATGGGCGTAACATTGGCTATCTTCCAATCCTCCGGGATCACTCCTGTTTTTAGGGATAGGTTGCAAAAATGCTACTAGTGTGCCAAAGTTATATAATATTAAATGGCACTATGAACAGCAGAAATCAAAATATGACAAATATGAAGAATTAATGAGACAAGAAATGTTGAAAGAGCTCAAGTTGGGACTGAAAAAACAGCAGTTCACGTTTACTAAAGTATCACAAGAAAGTGAAGCGGCAGTGCATGCAAGCTACAAACCTTGTTAAAGTTGATAGCTAAATACTCTAAACCTTTTACCGAAGGTGATTTCACAAGAAATAATAATAATAATAATAATTTTATTCTTATATACCGCCATACCAAAAAAGTTCTAGGCGGTTCACAACAAGGTGAGCTAATACATGGGATACATATAAATGTGTAATTAAAGCTGCAGAAATTGTTTGAAAATCCTTCACACTTCCAGCACAAACAATCTCTGTCTTGAAACATGTAGAGATGCAGTTCTGATAGTTCTGAACCAGGGCAAGGTCAGCACACTGATCTAAGGCCCTGTGAAAGAAGTATGAATCCTTCATCATTCCTTCTCCCCTAGCCATTCTAAAGCAAGGAAAAATGTTAGCACCTTGTGACAGAATGCTGAGGCATTCCCCCCTCCCTTTTTGTCACAAGACCCCTGTCACACATTTACCCTTATTTTATTCCTTATCTTGTTTAAGTATTCCTTATATGGGCAGAAAACAGACTTTGCCTACGTGCAAAAGCAGGCCTCTGTTACGCGCTGAGTTTAAGGCTAATCATGAGGTGCTTTAAAGCATGCATTATAACCTTTAGACTGTCACATGCTATAGTAAGCCTTTAGACCAGGGCTGCCCAAGTTCGGTCCTCGAGATGGGGTAGCACTTTATATCAAAGAGAACATTAAGACAACCAGGATCACAGATGTCAAGTATACTGGGGAATCCATCTGGGTAAACTTGGCCAGAGGTGGAGAAAAATGCCTGTACCTTGGTGTGGTATACAGACCTCCGAGACAATCGGAGGAAAAGAATTAATTAAAGACATTGAGAATATCACCTTTCGGGGGAAGGCTGTTCTTTTAGGAGACTTCAACATGCCTGATGTAGACTGGAACACACTATCAGCGACAACTTGTGATAGCAGGAGGATATTAACGTCCATGAAGGGATGGTGCAAGGAGATGAACTTTGGGTTTCTGCACCATGGAGAAGCATTGCAAGGACTACAGGGACACGACGGACTACACCTAACCAGAAGAGGGAAGAATGTCCTTGGACACCGCCTAGCCCGCCTACTCCACAGGGCTTTAAACTAGGTAAGTCGGGGGAGGGTACAGGCACAAACAACATACCAGGCGAACTAAAATGCCAATACATTTATGAGGCTGAGGAAAGTAGACACCGAAATTCTGGGTCAGGGGTGAGTGCACACACTTTTGAGTCGGGAGTAGGGTCACATCATATTTATGGGTCACATTGTAATTCCGGGTCTAGGGGGAGTACACACTGTAGTTCTGGGTATATGGGGAGTACACATTGTGGTTCTGAGCCTCAGGAAAGCACAAATAACACAAACAATGCTAAAGGTGTTCAAATAGCTCAAACAGGAATATCCCCACTGAGACATAACAAAAATATAACATGGAGGGCTATGTACGTCAACGCACACAGTTTAGGAAACAAGATCCTGGAATTGGAAACAGAAATAAGGAATGCCGACCTGGATGTGGTGGCGATATTCGAAACCTGGCTCACAGACTCCCACTGGTGGGACATGGTCATACCGGGTTACAACTTGCTTCGCCGGGACAGAGAGGGTAGGAAGGGAGGGGGTGTAGCATTATATACTAAAGATGACATTAAGGTCACGAGAATCTCAGATGTCCAGTATACTGGGGAATCCCTTTGGGTTAATTTGGCCAGAGGGAAGGACAAATGCTTGTATCTTGGCGTAATTTACAGACCCCCAAGACAACAGGATGACCTGGATATGGAAATAATCGAAGATATAGAAAATATCACCTTGCGTGGGGACACAGTATTGCTAGGTGACTTCAACATGCCTGATGTGGATTGGGTTACACTTACCTCTGCTTCCGGCAGCAGCAGGAGGCTATTAAACTCTATGAAAGGAGCAAGCCTCAGGCAACTGGTGTTGGAACCGAAAAGGGATCAGGCAATACTGGACCTGATACTTACCAATGGAGAAAGTGTCACAGAGGTCTCGGTGGGTGACACATTGGCCTCCAGTGACCACAACATGGTATGGTTCAATATCAGGAAAGGTTTCACTAAATCTACTACACTAACCAAAGTCCTCAAATTCAAGGACACAAATTTCAAAGAAATGGGAGACTTCGTTCACCAGGCGCTACAAAGCCAAGAAGAAACCGATAACGTGGAAGACATGTGGTCGACTTTGAAAGCAACCATACAAGAAGCAACAAACCTCTATGTAAAATCAGTAAGTAAACGGCGAAGGAACAATAAGCCACAGTGGTTTACTGTGGAGATCTCAGACCTGATCAAGGAGAAGAAAAAAGCATTCATCTCTTACAAACAATCAGGGAAGCAGGACTCTAGAGCAGACTACCTGGCCAAATCAAAAGCCGTCAAAACAGCAGTCAGGGAGGCTAAATTCCTCAAGGAGGAGTCTCTAGCAAAGAACATCCAGAAGGGAGATAAATCCTTCTTCAGGTATATCAGTGATAGAAGAAAAAACTCAGGCGGGATTGTACGTCTTAGGAAACCAGACGGAGACTATGTGGAAAAGGATTCGGAAAAAGCCCAACTATTAAATGAATACTTCTGCTCAGTCTTCACCCGAGAAGCGCCAGGGCTCGGCCCTCAGCTACAGACAAGGGTTGGCTCAGTTGACCCGTTTAGTAACTTTGAGTTTACGCCCAGCAGTGTCTACGGTGAGCTGTCAAAGCTCAAGGTTAACAAAGCAATGGGGCCGGACAACCTGCACCCCAGGGTGCTTAGGGAGCTGAGTGATGTATTGGCGGAGCCACTGTCCACGCTCTTCAACCTCTCCCTTAGTATAGGCAGCGTCCCGTTGGACTGGAGGACGGCTAACGTCATTCCACTCCACAAGAAAGGCTCAAAGATGGAGACAGCAAACTACAGACCAGTGAGTCTAACATCGATAGTGAGCAAACTAATGGAAACTCTAATCAAACGCCAATTAGATAAGATCCTGGATGAGGAGAATCTATGGGATCCCCGACAACATGGATTTACTAAGAGGAGATCCTGCCAATCCAACCTGATCAGCTTCTTTGACTGGGTAACGGGGAAGCTGGATATTGGGGAGTCCCAGGACATCGTGTACCTGGACTTTAGCAAAGCATTCGATAGCGTACCACACCGCAGGTTACTGAGCAAGATGAGTTCTATAGGATTAGGTAACACATTGACGAAATGGGTTGGGAGCTGGCTTGGAGGTAGGCTCCAAAGGGTGGTGGTGAACGGCACCCCCTCCGAAATGACGGAGGTGATTAGTGGAGTACCACAGGGCTCAGTCTTGGGCCCAATCCTATTCAACATCTTTATAAGAGACTTGGCAGAAGAGCTTCGAGGTAAAATAACATTATTCGCCGATGACGCCAAACTGAGTAATGTAGTGGGCAAATGCACAACAGACGAAGATTCAGTGCCCGACAACATGATGCACGACCTACTCCTACTGGAGCGATGGTCTAGGACATGGCAACTCAACTTCAATGCCAAAAAATGCAAAGTTATGCACCTGGGCAGCCAGAATCCATGCAAGTCTTATACCCTTAATGGCGAGATCCTAGCAAAAACGGTAGCAGAACGAGACTTGGGGGTAATCGTCAGTGAGGACATGAAGTCTGCCAATCAAGTGGAGCAGGCTTCGTCCAAGGCAAGACAAATCATGGGCTGCATACGAAGGGGTTTCGTCAGTCGTAAGGCGGAAGTCATTATGCCATTGTATAGATCCATGGTGAGGCCCCACCTGGAATACTGTGTGCAATTCTGGAGGCCGCATTATCGCAAGGATGTGCTGAGACTGGAGTCGGTGCAAAGAATGGCCACCCGGATGGTCTCGGGACTCAAGGATCTACCATACGAAAAACGGCTTGACAAATTACAGCTATACTCGCTCGAGGAGCGCAGAGAGAGGGGGGACATGATCGAGACGTTCAAGTATCTTACGGGCCGCATCGAGGGGGAGGAAGATATCTTCTTTTTCAAAGGTCCCACGACAACAAGAGGGCATCCGTTGAAAATCAGGGGCGGGAAACTACGAGGTGACACCAGGAAATTCTTTTTCACTGAAAGAGTGGTTGATCGCTGGAATAGTCTTCCACTACAGGTGATTGAGGCCAGCAGCGTGCCTGATTTTAAGGCCAAATGGGATCGGCACATGGGATCTATTCACAGGGCAAAGGTAGGGGAGGGACATTAAGGTGGGCAGACTAGATGGGCCGTGGGCCCTTATCTGCCGTCTATTTCTATGTTTCTATGGCTCAAACAAATGGTACTAGAGCCCACTAGGGCCAGGCCATCCTGGACCTGGTACTTACGAATGGGGAAAGCGTCTCGGACGTCTCGATGGGAGAGACGCTAGCCACCAGTGACCATAACATGGTATGGTTTAACCTTAAGAAAGGCTTCCCTAGATCACAAACAAAAACAAGGGTACTCAATTTCAGGGGCACGGACTTCGCACGCATGGGAGATTTCGTTTACCAGACCCTGCAGGTTCAAGAAGTAACTGATAATGTGGAAGCTATATGGATAACCTTGAAATCGATTCTTCATGAGGCAACTATCCGCTACATAAAATCGGTAACCAAACAACAAAGAAAAAGGAAACCCCAATGGTTCACAGATGAGGTATCATACCTCATCAAGGAGAAGAAAATAGCATTTCTATCATACAAACGCATGGGGGAAAAAGAAGCAAACATTGAATACAGGACAAAGTCTGCAGCGGTCAAAACAGCAGTCAGGGAGGCCAAACTTCGTATGGAAGAAACTCTAGCGAAGAACATCAAGAAAGGGGACAAATCCTTCTTCAGATACATTAGTGACAGGAAAAAGAACACAAACGGGATAGTACGCCTTAGAACGCCAGACGGGAATTATGTGGCAACTGACTCCGATAAAGCCAAACTACTGAATGATTACTTCTGTTCAGTCTTTACCTGCGAGGCACCAGGGCACGGGCCTCGGCTGGATGCAAAGCAAAGCATGGATGACCCATTTCAGAAGTTTTAGTTCACACCAGCTGATGTTTACAAAGAACTGTCAAGACTCAAGGTGAACAAAGCCATGGGACCCAAGAGTGCTCAGAGAGCTATGCGATGTTTTGGCGGAACCGTTAGCCATGCTCTTCAATCTCTCCCTAATTACGGGGAGGGTCCCCCTGGACTGGAAAACTGCCAATGTTGTTCCTCTGCACAAAAAGGGTTGCAGAGTGGAGGTTGCGAATTACAGACCAGCAAGTCTCACATCAATAGTGTGTAAACTCATGGAAACTCTACTTAAAGGGAAATTAGACACGATATTGGATGAGGGGAATCTGAGGGATCCCTGTCAACATGGATTCACTAGGGGCAGGTCATGCCAATCTAATCTTATCAGCTTCTTTGACTGGGTGACATTAGAGCTAGACTCGGGAGAGTCTCTGGACATAGTGTACTTGGATTTCAGTAAAGCGTTTGACAGTGTCCCACACCGTAGACTATTAAACAAGATGAAATCGATGGGGTTAGGTGAGAAACTAACGGCATGGGTCAATGATTGGCTGAGTGGAAGACTTCAGAGGGTGGTGGTCAATGGCACCCTATCTAAGACATCGGAGGTGACTAGCGGAGTGCCGCAGGGCTCAGTCCTGGGGCCATCCCTTTTTAACATATTCATAAGAGACTTGACCCGAGGGCTTCAGGGAAAAGTAGCGCTGTTTGCCGACGACGCCAAACTGTGTAATATAATAGGTGAAAATGATCTCACGGATGGTATGGCGCAGAATCTGATCAAGTTGGAAAACTGGTCCTCAACATGGCAGCTGGGCTTCAATGCAAAGAAGTGTAAGGTGATGCATCTCGGCAGCAGAAATCCATGCAGAACATACACCTTGAATGGAGAAACACTAGCTACGACCTCAGAAGAACGGGACTTGGGAGTAATCATCAGTGCAGACATGAAGGCTGCCAAACAAGTAGAGAAGGCCTCATCCAAGGCAAGGCGGATGATGGGATGTATCAATAGAAGCTTCGTCAGCCGTAAACCTGAAGTCATAATGCCACTGTACAGAACCATGGTGAGACCTCATCTGGAGTACTGTGTGCAATTCTGGAGGCCACATTACCGTAAAGATGTACTTCGAGTTGAGTCGGTCCAGCGAATGGCCATTAGGATGGTCTCCGGACTCAAGGGTCTCTCATACGAGGAAAGACTGGGCAAGTTGCAGCTCTACTCTCTAGAGGAGCGCAGGGAGAGGGGTGACATGATTGAGACATTTAAGTACGTCACGGTCGTGTCGAGGTGGAAAACGACATATTCTTTCCTAAGGGACCTTCGGTCACAAGGGGGCACCTGCTCAAACTCAGAGGAGGGAGATTTGGTGGTGACACCAGGAAGTATTTTTTTACAGAAAGGGTGGTGGATCACTGGAACAAACTACCGGTGCAGGTGATCAAGGCCACTAGCGTGCTCGATTTTAAGAATAAATGGGACATCCACGTGGGATCTCTATGTGGGTCGAGCAGCACTCTGACTTAATGGGGTGGGACAGTAGAGTGGGCAGACTTGATGGGCTATAGCCCTTTTCTGCCGTCATCTTTCTATGTTTCAATGAGATCTACTGGCAGGCCAGGTTTTCAGGATATCCACAATGAATATGCATGAGAGTGAGATTTGCATAGCAAGACAGCAGTGCAGGCAAATCTTTCTCATGCATATTCATTGTGGATATCCTGAAAACCTGGCCTGCCAGTAGACCTCGAGGACCGGACTTGGGCAGCCCTGCTTTAGACATATGTTATACCCCAGCATATTACTGATAATTTTGTTCAGAATATTATATGTCTCCTCAAGTCTGCTTACCTGAACTCCTGAACCTTAGTGTTACCTTGACAACATCAAATGCTTTACTAAGAACCCAACAGCTTTTCCCTAAATTCAGTTGCCTGCGTACCACTCAAATAACATCAGTAAGGACAGACCTGGGTGTTACCAAAACAGAGAACAAAAGAGCAAGACCAGCCGTTTACCAGTCCCTGTAACACCTCATTAATAACCTCAAAAGGACAGTAACGCCAGATGGGACCTGAATGTTATCCAAACAAAGGAACTGGCCAGGGGGGTAACTGAAAGTCAGCATGCTACCGACATGAATCCACAAGTCTGTTTATCTGACAATCTGACATTCTGACCTGAATGTTGCCTACTTCACATCAAAGAAAGAGTGAAACCAGATGAAAAGCCAGTTTACTTCAACACCTCCTTATGACATTCTGAATACCTCCTGGGTAGCATCAAAGAGGACAGGGAAACCAAACCAGTATCTGACCTCCTTGAACTATATGTTGTCAAAACAAATAACAAAGGACCAGTACCAACTGTCTTACTAAGAGGGCAGCAGTTTTTCTCTATAAAAGAGAAAAACTCAGCCCATAGAATTAGAATCCTAGCCGGCTATCCAAGACGTCAGGTCTAAAGGGGCAGACTCCTGTGTCCTACTCGCCTATCCATTGAGGGATTCCGAATGGTGAAGGGAGGGTTTACGTGAGATACGGTGATGCTAATTTATTCTTATATATATATATTAAAGTGTTATTGTTTATGTTTGATATTGTCTGTGTGTTTTCCTGAGTGTCACTGATCATCCCACTTGTCAGAAATTAGTGGCGGAACAACATATTAGATGTGTACATAAGGGAATGACTTTATTGTAACTGTTATAATGTATTTAGATGTCACGTGAGATAGTAACTTTGAGAATCATATTAGATATGTAAACAAGGGAGTTGCCTTGGTATAATCCGCACTGTATATGCATGATGAAACTGTAACCTTGCAAAGCATTAGCTAAGTAATTAAGGAAGCTAAGAAACTCAATAAAAGGGTTAGTAGCACTGTTCCCTCTAAGCTGTGCGCTTGTGCACATAACTTGCCGAACCCACACACACAAATTAAAATAGCGCACACAAAAAAATAAATTTTTGCCTAAAATGATTTTCACTGCTAAAATGAAATGTTGCAGAAGACCAGCTGTTCTGATTTCCCATTTATCACATTTATTGAAGTGCTATAATATAAATTTTAAGTCATTCACGTGATTCCGTTATCTTTGGCAGTTGAACTTGATACGTCACGTGCCCCATAGGGCCATAGCCTATGGCCCATAGGATATGAAACAGTTCCGATTCTTTGACTTCCTGAAGTTCCACCATATTGTTTATTTTGTGGAATCGTAGTATGCAGCGTGGTACTGCGGTTATATAACTGTATTCGTTTATTAAATTGCAACCAGATATAACTCTTAAAATGTCTAAACCGCGAATGGTGAAAAGTGTAAAACGCAAGAGAGCTGCAACAGCTTTTAGGTCTGAATGGCTTGAAGAAATTGTTGAAACGGAGACACCAGAATCTTGAAATACAATGCTTGTTCGACTGTGTGAAATATTTACTTATTACAAAGACGATGGAGTTATGTGTTGTTATTGTCAAGATGCCAAAGCAACTGGAAAATTCTCTACTGGAAAAATATGGAATGATGTTTGGAAACTGGAGTTTCTGAAACACCATCTATCAAGTAAATCTCATACCAACAGTATTAGGAAACTCAGAAGTAAAAATCTGAATTTAAGAGAGGGACTGGTTAACATGTTGCTTGAAAGCCCAACCAAAAAAGAAAACAGGCAAATTAGTAATGAACGGAAGCGTTCCAGTCCTGATGAAATTAAGGTTCTTGTCGACAGTGTTGTGCTGGCCATTAAGATGAATATCTCAATGCTCTCTGTTCAAGATATCAATGAGCACATGGCGAAGTATGTTAGTATACCTGATAGCTGGAGAAGCAAAACCTATGCATTTGAATTTCTTGGAATTATCAATGGCATCGTGCAAGATGATCGTATGGCAGACATTAAATTAGCAACGTATCATACGTTAACTGTTAATGAAAGCACAGACTTTTCTGTCAACAAGTACTTAATACTCTACTTTAAGTATCAGCCAGTCAATTCAAATGAGTATAGGACATTTGGTGGGATGCTACAGTTGGAAGCATGTGATGCTACATCAATAGTAACAGCAATTAGGGAATTCTATAGGAAACATGAACTTGACCTGAATAAAATGGTTATGTTCGCCTCTGTTATGTTGGGCAAAATAGATGGTGTTGCAGCACAGCTGAGAAAAGACATTCCATATTTAGTGCAGCAACATTGTGTTGCACATCGGGAAGATTTGGGACTTCTGGAAAGAAGTAAAATTGATGAAAGAAGTAGAAACTGGAATGAGAACTGTGTACACGGTGTTCTGTCGGTCTTCTACTAAACGATGCAAATTTCAAGAAATAGCAGATGCATCTGAATGTGAATCAATTGCTTTCAGACCTCTGAATGAAGTGTGCTGGTTATCTAGACACTTTGCACTTAAAGCAATTATTCGAAATTATGATCCCCTGTTAAAATATTTTGAAGAAGACAAAGATAATGATCCTATTGCAAAGTACTGCTATAAGAAGCTGAACAGTGAACAATTTCATATTACACTTGAAGTTTTGAATGATGTCTTATCAGAACTGGCTTCCTTAACCATGGCATTTCAAAAACGTGGTTTGACACCATTGGAAGCTTATCATCTTGCACAGGTTAAATTGAACAAACTTTGAATGCAATACTTAAGCGACAAGGTTAAGTGGAGTGATAAAGTCAACAGTCTTCTTAACAACAGGATGAGGTCTGGAGAAAAAGTTTCAGTGGATACTAATTCCATATTAACCTTCATCAACATCCTATGTTTGCATCTGGGTGAAAGATTTCCTGAAAATGAAGTTGAGGAATGGTCTGCTTTTGACTGTACAACAATATCACAATGTGACTTTGACTTCGGAAATGGACATATCAGATCTCTTTGTTTAAAGTATAAACAATTTCTTCAGGAGGAAAGTGTTATCATTCAGCAATACAATGACTTTAAATTCCTTGTTGCAGAAAAAATCCAAAGCAATCTGATAAACAGCTTTCCAGATATGACGAAATTTGCATTTCAGAATGATCAATTTGCAGATTTAGCAAAATTGATGGACATTGGTGCCACATTATTAGCATCTAGTTCAGATTGTGAGCGTGGTTTTAGTCTAATGAACAATTTGAAGACTAAACAAAGGAATCATTTACATTTAGAGCATTTGGAAATGCTGATGCGTGTTAAGAGTCACCTTCAAGATGGAGGCTCAACAGATCTTGACAGAATTTATTCGGACCGGATAAATATGAAAGATCGCAGGGAAAAACTTTGAAAATTAAATTGCTGTTATTTTCTAAATTTTAAGTATAAAGTACAATGATACCTTATTTATAGGTAGTGCTCAATGAAACATTTCAATGAAACATAATTTATGTTTATTGAAATGAGACTTTATGTTACATAAAGTGTAACTCACATCACAGCCTCAATATATAAGGGATTACAAACCTTATATACTTAAACCTTTTTCAATTGCAAAATCTCTCACATGATCCTCAGCGAGACCACCTCCCTACTCAATAAATCTTCATAGTAGGTGGCTTTACACCTCCTCTCGTCATCGGATCCTTATATTTTCTTAAACTTTTTTTGTGCTTGTATTCTTTATAATTTTTTATAATTTAATGTTTAAATACTTAAATAGTTCATAAATAGTGGCTAAAATAAATTTACTTAGCTTTAGATCAGCTCAATTTCTGGTCTCAGTTCATAGAACGGGGGATAACCGACATGTTACACCCATGTGTTCTGATACGGTTTTTTCAAGGTTATATCTCCCAATAAATATCACTCCATTACGAACAGACCATTCTCCTGCCTGCTGCACCTCTACCATGGATCGCCAGAGGTATGAAGATAGTGGGGGGTGGGGGGGCAGACGGCAGAGCCTGGGAGGAAGAGTGCAGAGTCCGACAGGGGAAGGAAGGAAAGGTGCTGGGTGCAGAGCCTGACAGGGGAGGGGAGGAAGGAATGGTGCTGGGTTCAGAGCCTGACAGGGGAGGGGAGGAAGGAAGGGTGTTGGGTGCAGTGCCTGACAGGGGAGGGATGGAGGGAAGGGGGCTGGGTGCAGAGCCTGACAGGGCAGGACACTTGAATATTAAGCCGCCAGACTTATATTCGAGTCAAGCATTTTTCCTCCTTTTTGGAGGGGGGGGGGTCTCGACTTATATTCGGATCGAGTTATATTCAAGTATAGATTAGATTAGATCCTCCATATCAGAACCTTGCACTGCTTTTATTTCCGAAGCAGGATCAACCAAATTTTTCTTAAAACATGTCTTCCACTGTACCATCAATGTTTTTATATAGTTCCCTCTAGAAGGCATCCATTTATTTCAACTATTTTTCCCTACACCTGTTATTTTATGAACATTCTCCACAAAACGTTTTACTTTATCTCCTTTTGATTCTTAAAGGCCCGGAGGTTTGAGAGTGGCTATAGGGGAGGAGGAGGCCACTACATCTTTTTTAGGATGTTTTTTCTTTTGCTCCAGTTTATTTCAGCCATAGTCTCTGGACTGATGGTTTCTTCTATATAGTCTATAATTAGAGGTTGATGTATTCTGAAATCAGTATACACATTCCAGACTGGTTCCTACTAGGTTTTCCATATAGGTCTCTTACATTTTTGTTTTTAACACACAGATTATTTCTGTGCTCAAGTGCACTTCATCTCCACTTCTCCTTATATGTTGAGCCACTCAAGTTACAATGTACTCTATACCTTAGCAGGAGAGTTTAATTCTCTGGCTCTCTGTTAAGAGAATGAGTACTTTTAGACCTAGGAAATTTCTCGACATTTCCCCTTTTTTCTGTCCTCCTTCAATCACTACTTGCCTCTCTCCTGGATGGATTGGACCAGTTCCTCTGGGCATTTCCTCCAATTCCTCTCATTATCAATTTGCTATTTCAGCTTCAGCAGGAATTGCCTCCATGCTTCTTGTAATCCCTGGGTGGATCAGATGGCAGTGGCTTTTCTTTCTGTTTCAGCCTTGGCAAACATCTTTCAAGAGTCAAAGGTCTGTTTTACATCTTGGTGCCTTTTGGGGTGACCTCAGCAGACGCTGTTCTTTTCTCATCCTACCAGACTCTTTTAGCTGTGTCCAGACAATCTTCTATACAACACCACTGTAAGAAGTGGTAGAGATGGTTTTTTCTGTTCTAGGCTCTATTTTATATTATTAAGCCTTTATCCATAGTAACATAGTAGATGACGGCAGATAAAGACCCGAATGGTCCATCCAGTCTGCCCAACCTGATTCAATTTAAATTTTTTAATTTTTTCTTCTTAGTTATTTCTGGGCAAGAATCCAAAGCTTTACCCTGTACTGTGCTTGGGTTCCAACTGCCGAAATCTCTGTTAAGACTTACTCTAGCCCATCTACACCCTTCCAGCCATTGAAGCCCTCCCCAGCCCATCTTCCACCAAACGGCCATATACAGACACAGACCGTGCAAGTCTGCCCAGTACTGGCCTTAGTTCAATATTTAATCTTATTTTCTGATTCTAGATTCTTTTTGTTCATTCCACGCTTCTTTGAATTCAGTCACAGTTTTACTCTCCACCACCTCTCTCGGGTGATTACCAGAAACTTATTTGATCTACTTGACCTAGCAAGGCCAATGAGCGCTGCTATAGAGATATCTTAATTATGAAAAAACACAGACGAGCAGTTATCAGTGACTTGTTTTTCTTTACTGACAGCCTTTGACTTTTGCTTATCTTGCTTACCTTTTGAACCATTTGCCCTGGCAGTTATCTATGGAATGCTGAAGGTGACAAAGTTTGTTTTTCCTGACCAGTCCTGCCAGTTTTTGATCTTAATTATATATATTATAATACAGTATTAGATTTTAGGAAGAATGACCTTTATTTCCTTTTCACAACAAGTTTAAGATGAACAGTGAACCTCTTTTAGAACCTGGATCTCTCAGATGAATGCAAGACGACTGTTTTAATTAGATTGCTTTGTTAAACCTGAAAGAAATGTAAATTGCAGGGAAAACTTGTATAAGAGATAACCTTTGATCTTAGGCTACACTTTAATGTAAACATAGCAGGGAATTCAAGTGGCTGCAAAAAACTGTCAACTGCTTTGTTAAAAAAAGTATAAAAGATGGATGTACTAATAAAAGACTAGGCAATCTCTTTAGGACACTGTCTGCGTATCCTTTCTTTCTAAGGGGAATGCCTCCGGATATCTGTACCCAAGCGACAGGGTGTGGGCAGGGTGGTTTTGGGACCAAGAAACGGACTCCGTTCGCTTCAGTTGGGGGCTCAGTCCGGGATGGGCTGGACATTACCAATATTTTGTGAGTATTTCTGAATTTTGAATTCTGTTCTTTAATACTCATTGGTATTGGCGTCCTGTTCCAACCCTTTATTTATATTGTGGATTTTTGGGAAACTCACGCCGCAGTTACTGTTCTTTTGGGAAGAACAAGATTAATGTGGAATTTTCGGGAAGCTCCCGCCACAAAAATAAGCAGCTGCCATTCTTTCGGGAAGAATGAAATTAAGTGAAGACTTTTGGGAAGTCTCTCTATTGTGGATTTATAGAAACACCTGCCCACTCTGTCATCTGTTCCACTCTTTGCATGCGCTTTTCTCTTCTATTGCTTAGATAAGATTTTATAGAGTATAAGATTATATTGTATATTATTAATGTACCTCGCTTATAAGGTAATGTAAGCGAAAATTTCTGCATTGTTATATTGTTTTTGTTATTGCGAAAATTCCTGCATTGTTAAATTGTTCTTGTTATGGGTCATAAAGATACTTAGGATTCCCCCCTCCTAGATAGATGAGACTTGTAAAGCTTATGTTGCCCGTGTGTGTGACACTCTCCCTCCAGCTAACATCTCTCTGTGTCACCAGTCCTGAATTTTGATAGCTGTATTCAGTTTAAGATTTGTTCTTCGCAGCTTGTACACAAGAACTGTTTCTTGTCTCCCTCTCGAACGTACAATAGTTTGACTCTGACTCATGTTTTGAGTTCGTTCTTCGGCTGCTATCCTTTTGCCGAAGAAGGAAACTTCTGCCGTTTCTTGTGCTGTGTTTTTGGTTTCAGGTTTGTTTGGGGATTTGATATACCGCCTTGTCAAGGTTCAGAGCGGTTTTACATAATATGTAAAAACAAAGAGTAGAAAGGCATACATTAAAAAAACAAATTATGATTATTAAAACAGACAGTCAGACACATAGGCGAACATTAACTTACCGAAACAAAATGAAAAAGGGTAGAAATACATTTGTGTAATGAAAAAGGGAGGGAACAAAAAAAATAAATCTAGCACTTTGTAGAAAAGATTAAAATGAATAAGAAAAGCAAGGAGCAAAGTTCCATTACAGTCCTTAAAAGGACTATTATACTCCAAATGCGTCTTTAAAAAGAAAGGCCTTCAAGCTACTTTTAAATTTATCAAGTGATGAACTTTCTCTTATATAATTTGGTGCTGAGTTCCAGATGGTAGGGGCCATCACAGAAAAGACGCATGGTGCCAATGTGTCTTAAAGAGGGAATGGATAACAGGTTTTGAGAAGAAGAACGTAATGTGCGATGGGGGTTTTGGGGGATTAATAACCTGTTGATGAAATCAGGTAGACCGGAAGCTATGGTTTTATGTATCAGTAACATTATTTTATAAGTAATTCAATGATCTATGGGAAGCCAATGGGAGTTAATCAAAAGTGGTGTGGCATGATCAAATTTTCGAGCTTTTAAGTTGAAATGATTTTAATGGCAGTATTTTGAATAATTTGGAGGCGTTATCTTTCTTTCTTAGTGATGCCTTTATATAATGCATTGCTATAGCCTAGATATGAAATGACTAGCAAATGAATAAGAGTATTTAATTAAGAGATTGCAACAGGATCGAGATACAATGCAGATAGAATTGGAAAGAGTAAAAAGTGATTTGACAGCCAGGAAAAAGAGTGTTAGTGCATAGGGATGTCCTGACTTTCTGTGTCCAAATACCAAGGTCACTCAAACCTTCACAGCCCTGCCGGACTCCTATCACTTTCCTGTGGACTCAATTTTGGAGACGCAGGATAAGGGAAAGAAGTCAGACTCTGAATTCAGCTTGAGGTATGTGGCACCTTTGATTTTGGACACTTACGGCTGCCCCAATGTTAATACTACCATAGAGGGTAAGGATAAATTAACTTTAATTGATACAGGGGCCAGAATCAGTTTTACAGATAGAGCAAGAAAAATATGGAAATTTGTGAGATTCAAGTTTATTTTTAACTTATTGAATAGCTTAATTTAATTTGCTAAGCGATTTACAAATAAAAACAAAAGGTGTACACATAAGCTTATTTATAGTAAATTACATGAGTTTGACATATTGGCATACAAACTAGGCGTCTTTAAAAAGGAAGCTCTTCAGATTGCCTTTAAAATGGTTTAGGTCATTTTCTTCTCTTAAATGCTGAGGTAAGGTGTTCCATAATTGTGGGGCCATTACAGAGAAGATATCATGATGATGAGTTCCGATAACTTTCAGTGATAGAATTAAAAGTTTTTTGATTATTGGACCTTAAAGAACGTGATATACTATGGGGAATAAGTAGTTATTAATGAATTGGGGTTCGTTCAAAGATAGTGTTTTAAAAACTAAAAGTAGGATTTTAAAGGTAATGCGATGAACAACAGGAATCCAATGTGATTAGATCAGGATTGCAGACAGAGCTTGATAGGTGTTGAAGAGGTTTAATGAAACCTGGACCCAAGAGGCAGGTCTTAGTGCCCATGCAAATATGGATTCCCTACTTATTCAGACTTTCCTTTCTAACCTCCATTCTCCTTTGCAGATTCTGGTCAAACAAATGATTTCAGAATGGCCCACTAGTTCTCGTGCAGAATTTCAGAATAAATTAATGAAAAAATAAAGAAGCCGCAGGTTGCTTTGAGATCTCTAAGCCTCGGGAAATCCTGCATTATCAGGGCCAGCTACCCACCTGGGGACTGCGTCTGTCCGCTCCTCGCAGAAGAGGGGGTCGCGGGTTTCATAGGGGGCAGGCCCCTGCCTCTGATCGAGGTGGTAATAATCCATCCAGAAGTACTGGATGTTTTAATTGTGGGGACCCTGGTCACTGGCTTAATCAATGCCCATCTGGCCGGTGCCCAAAGCCGCCCTTTGGACGGACTTTGGTGCAAAGAGGGGAAACCCTGTATACCAGCTGCTAGCTCTCCCTTATTCATTGCCCAATATCATGGCATTGGTCACCGCAATGCTCGCTCGACATTTCAACTTCTTGCTTTTTCCCCACTACAAATGAAACTGCTCAGACTGTGGTGAACATTTTACTTCGCGAAATCATCCCTAGGTGGGGATGTCCCACACACATCAACTCTGATAATGGTCCTGCTTTCACTGCCAGAGTATGCAAAGATTTAGCTATCGCACTCCGCATTGAGTGGAAATTTCATCTCTCATATCGCCCACAGAGTTCCGGTATTGTCGAATGCATGAACAGGACTATTAAAGACAAAATCAGGAAAGCCACAGCTGGCACGTTTGTGAATTGGGAAAATTTCCTTCCTATTGTTTTAGCTGAAATTAGGATGTTGCCAAATTAAAATGTTTTTTTTTTCTTTTTCCTAGCAGCAGTTCGGATATATACATAGCCATCCCAGACCAGTTTTGGCACAAAGATATTTCTAGTGTTTTCCAAGGATCCTCTTTATCACTGCAGAAATAAAGACACTCCAAAGAAGATATTAGCTTTATGCCCTTTCCGAATAAGAGATGGTTATGATATGCATTATTTGTATTACTCATGTGTTCATCTTTATTTTGGTTCTCTATAACAATGTGTTTATTTGCAGAGTTAAATTCAGCCCTGCACACTTGACAGATGGAAAAATAGCTTCACACCTAAAAAAACTTTGTGTTTTATGTTTTGTCTGTGCCATGTGGTCTGTGTTTTGTCTACTTGTTTTAGTTTAGTGGGTACCCCAGGATACATAACATTGGCCATTTCTAGAGCTCTTTTCCCACTTTTTACTAGCCTAATTGCGCAATGTTCTTTTTACTTATAGCTTTCATATTCTAAATGTAGCTTAGTTAGGGGTTATATGTTTTATATGTTTAAGAAAAGGTTATACAGTGTTTATTCTATGGTGCTCACTAGATATGAACCATTCAGTACTGAATTATGGTCTCTCTGAAGTGCCATAATAGTTATATGCAGCACACAAAAACATATCTTTTTGGAATGTCTGATTAAGAACCTTAAGTACCTGAATATTGTCTCTCTTTTGCCATAACTATAACAAGTAAATGCATTAATATTGTCACATGTTGCCACATTCAGTATAGGCAACCTGGTCTCTCTCTCTCTCTTTCTCTCTCTCTCTCACATGGTTTCTTTCCCGTTTTCTATCTCTTATTTGGATCACACTGGAGTACAGCTGCTGAATGATATCTGGACTCTTTTCAAGCCGGTGTATCCCTCCCTGTACACAGACATCATTTAATCCCAAGGGTGAACACCACTAGTTTCCAGTGACTTACAATTCCTGTGCAAACATCATTTCATTTAAAGTTACTGTCGGTTCCTGACTGCAAAGATCTACTCCTCTACTTCCTCACACATGCTGTACACAATGTTTCCTGTTCGTTGGATCTATGGATTCATGATAGCCACCTTCCTAAGAATGCTTTGCTGTACAGTTCAACCTATTTAACCTACTCCACACCTCTAATGATTCTATGGACATTCCAGACTTTATTTCATATGCTGTACATCCACTACCTCTTGGTATGGGCAATGAGACATTTCAAAAGCTGCTGAACTATATTGAGCAACTTAAGAAAACCTCCAAAAAAGTGAATCATATTATCACTTTTGAAGATGGACAGATTGCACAAACTGTAGAAAATTTGCTCCGAGATGCTCATGTCTCAGTTTGGGAACTTTGTCTCAGTCTCATGTCTGAGTTTGGGATACTCTTCTTAGTATCCTGGGATCCATCTCAGGATACTAAGGGAGCTCAGAGAGGTTCTGGCGAGTCCTATTAAAGATTTGTTCAACAAATCTCTGGAGACGGGAGTGATTCCTGGGGATTGGAGGAGAGCGGAAGTGGTCCCTATTCATAAAAGTGGTCACAGGGATGAAGCAGGAAACTACAGGTACCGGTGAGCCTCACTTCAGTTGTTGGAAAAATAATGGAAGTGTTGCTGAAAGAAAGGATAGTGTACTTCCTTGAATCTAATGGGTTACAGGATCCGAGGCAACATAGCTTTACAAAAGGTAAATCGTGCCAAACGAATCTGATTGAATTTTTTGATTGGGTGACCAGAGAGCTGGATCGAGGACATATGCTAGATGTAATTTACTTGGATTTCAGCAAAGCCTTTGATACAGTTCCTCATAGGAGGCTGTTGAACAAATTTGAAGGGCTGAAGTTAGGACCCAAAGTGGTGAACTGGGTCAGAAACTGGCTGTCGGACAGACGCCAGAAGGTGGTGGTTAATGGAAGTCACTCGAAGGAAGGAAAGGTGACTAGTGGAGTCCCTCAGGGTTCGGTGCTGGGGCCAATCCTGTTCAATATGTTTGTTAGTGACATTGCTGAAGGGTTAGAAGGAAAAGTGTGCCTTTTTGCAGATGATACCAAGATTTGTAACAGAATAGACACCGAAGAGGGAGTGGAAAATATGAAAAAGGATCTGCAAAAGTTAAGAGGAATGGTCTAATGCCTGGCATCTAAAATTCAATGCAAAGAAATGCAGAGTAATGCATTTGGGGATTAATAATAGGAAGGAACCATATATGCTGGGAGGAGAGAAGCTGATATGCACGGACAGGGAGAGGGACCTTGGGGTTATAGTGTCCGAAGATCTAAAGGCGAAAAAACAGTGTGACAAGGCAGTGGCTGCTGCCAGAAGGATGCTGGGCTGTATAAAGAGAGGCGTAGTCAGTAGAAGAAAGAAGGTGTTGACGCCCCTGTACAGGTCATTGGTGAGGCCCCACTTGGAGTATTGTGTTCAGTTTTGGAGACAGTATCTGGCGAAAGACGTAAGAAGACTTGAGACGGTCCAGAGGAGGGTGACGAAAATGATAGGAGGCTTGCGCCAGAAGACGTATGAGGAGAGACTGGAAGCCCTGAATATGTATACCCTAGAGGAAAGGAGAGACAGGGGAGATATGATTCAGACGTTCAAACACTTGAAGGGTATTAACGTAGAACAAAATCTTTTCCAGAGAAAGGAAAATGGTAAAACCAGAGGACATAATTTGAGGTTGAGGGGTGGTAGATTCAGGGGCAATGTTAGGAAATTCTACTTTACGGAGAGGGTAGTGGATGCCTGGAATGCGCTCCCGAGAGAGGTGGTGGAGAGTAAAACTGTGACTGAGTTCAAAGAAGCGTGGGATGAACACAGAAGATTTAGAATCAGAAAATAATATTAAATATTGAACTAGGCCAGTTACTGGGCAGACTTGCATGGTCTGTGTCTGTGTATGGCCGTTTGGTGGAGGATGGGCAGGGGAGGGCTTCAATGATTGGGAGGGTGTAGATGTGCTGGAGTAAGTCTTAACAGAGATTTCGGCAGTTGGAACCCAAGCACAGTACCGGGTAAAGCTTTGGATTCTTGCCTAGAAATAGCTAAGAAGAAAAAAAATAATAATAATAATAATAAAAAAAAAATTTTTAATTGAATCAGGTTGGGCAGACTGGTTGGACCATTCGGGTCTTTATCTGCCGTCATCTACTATGTTACTATATGTTGAGTATTCGCCCACTACAAACCACGTATTTAATATTTTAATTCACCCTATCATTATCTTAACTATTCTACAAATTTTGCTATGTCTTGTTATGATTCTCCTTTGCTGTAAAGTGAAACATGTACATTTTTTTTTATCTCACAAGGTTCCTTCTAGCTTTTAAGATAGTTAGACATGAATTTCCAGTATCTTCTCTGAAACTTGCTAATTTGGCTAATTTGGTTTTAATCTGGCATATTGCATTGCATACCAGGGTCAGACATAATTACCTCATACTTGCATACTCTCTCATGACATCTTTGTACCTTTATGCCTGATCCTCCTGAAAAAAACTTCCTGCATCCCTTATGCACCGTTCATTCGCTCAACGATGGGTAAGATATAGCATACGGCCTATACAACCTAAGACAGAGGTTTGAACTCATAATGGGAACTGTTTATCTTCATAGCTTGCAGATTCTGCAGGACAGGGGACGTGCTGTTATAATGTTGGAGGTAAGCGAGGCATCTGTGAAATGCAGACTGGCTGTTTATAGAAGGGTACCACAAGCTTGCCTTCATTTCAAAGAATAAGAATAAAAATAAACAAAGTATGGGAGATGTCAGCATAGCTATTGCCAGCAATTAGCATTCTCGGTTGGCATAGCTAATGTTGGCAAGGGCCTCTGGAATGTAGATGCAGATAGACCCTGAGTGCTTAGCTAAAGGGTGCTAATATGTTGATGTCTGATGCTTGGAATGGACAGCTTGGGATGTACGGTGGGTCCAGGTGCACAGATAACTAAGATTAATCAGAAACTATTGTCAGAGGCATATTGGAAATTACATTTAACTGCAGCCTATTGTTCTTTCTTGGAATTATAGGTATGCCTCACTGTTGCAGCATCAGATTTTCGCTTTAGGTGATATTTACTGGCTCTGTGGAGACTTTTGGCTCCGTGTTAAACTACCCAGCCAGTAGATAGGCCAGTGCGCTTTAGCAAAGGTTATCATGCCCCTGCTTCCTATCCGTATGGTTCCTCCTCCCCTTTGCCTCGACATAAACGTGATCTCCTTGGTAGTTTTGATCTGCATGTATACATAGATGAGATAGGGGTCCCAAGAGGGGTCCCAGATGAATTCAAGGCCCGAGACCAGGATAAGGCTGGGTTTGAGTCCCTTATTACTATCAATAAGAATGTTGATTGAATTAATTACATTTATTATAATCAGCAACGCTGTGTGAATTACTCTAGGGACGCCTTGCAAGGTATTGCTGATCAGTTAGGCCCCACTTCTCACATGGCTTTCCAAAATCGCATGGCCCTGGATATGATCCTTGCAGAGAAGGGGGGTGTCTGTAAAAATTCTCCCCAGTACTTTATCCTGTTGCACCTTTATTCCTGACAATTCAGGTCCCACGGGTAAGGTTACTATGGCCATTAAAACATTAGAAGACCTCTCTGCTGACGTAATTTTGGTTTATCTAATCCTTGGGATCAGCTACATTGGCTGCCGATGAAGGCACGCGTAAAGTTCAAATTTGCCTGTTTCTGCTTTAAAGCATTACACAGACTTGCCCCCAAATACATTACTGACCTCTTCTCCTTCTCAACCAACAGACACAAGAGAAGTTCACATTCCAACTTCGTTTCCCCCCCAGTGAGAGGTTGCAAACTGAAAAAACACCATGAATTCCTTCTCTCACACCAAGCAGCATCATGGGGTAAAGACCTAGAACAATTACTTTTGCCCTCTACTTATGAGGTATTTAGGAAATGTCTAAAAACACACCTGTTCCTAAAACATCTTGACAACTGATCCACTTATCTCTTTCCTCTCAATAGCAACCTACTTTCTCCTCAACAATGAATTTCCTGTCTAATTACTTCTCTTTCTTCTTCCCCTCTTGAAGTCAATTTGTACCTTTGCTTAATCTTTTGTAAACCGCATAGAACTTCACGGTATTGCGGTATATAAGCTGTTATTATTATTATTTTAGTTGGATGCAGGGGTGGGTGAAAGACCTTCTTATTGCTGTTTGACTCATATTACAGCTCTTAAAACCCCTCCTCAAGAGACATATCTAGAATATCTCTCCCTCCACGCTCATGCTGTGCATTTATGACGTCATTTTCATGACGTAAGAGGGGATTGAAAGAACACATTTAAAAGGACACACATATCTTATGTCTTTTGTCTCTGTCTGTGCTGGAGGTGCTCAAACGCAGACTGTTTGTGTTTACTCTCTTGATGGTCTGGGAAAAGGCCATTTAATCTTGTTAATGAAGTTAGCTGTTCGAGAGACAATGGAGGTTCGATCCCCCACTGCCATGTATCAGTTGAGAGAGATAAGGGAAACTTTAACACCTTTAGATTCACCCACCCACCCCTTTATCTAGTGTTGATTACTTCTTTGAAGCCTATGTATCCTGTCACCAGATATGGTTTGTACTTACGTCATCTGCTAATACCACTGACCCATGTTAAAAAAGAGGGAGACCAGCCTGAGCGTAGCAGAAAGATACAAGCAGCCAACCAGTTGGATAAGGTATGCTTAGACATGGGATGCCCCAACCGATTTGGATCAAAAGATATGAGGAGTTGAGGAGCAGTCCGATGAGCCTGAGTGCGTTGCAAATAGAACGCCGACGCACACTTACAGTCCAGAGTGTTAAGCGCTACTTCTCCAGGATGAGAATGAGGCTTAGCAAAAAATACTGGAAGAACAATGGATTGGTTGAGTAGGAAATCCGAAACCACTTTAGGTAAGAATTTAGGATGGGTACGGAGGACCACCTAATCATGATGAAAAACAGTGAAAGGTGGATCCGCAACCAATGCTTGCAGCTCACTGATCCTGTGAGCAGATGTGGGAGCAACAAGAAACACTACTTTCCAAGTGAGATACTTCAAATGAGCCCGATCGATTAACTGAGCAAGGACAACATTGAGATCCCTAACCACCGGAGGAGGTTTGAGAGGAGGATGAACATTGAAAAAAGACCCTTCATAAACCGGGAAACCACCGGATGCACAAAGAGCGGTTTCCCATCAAGCGGCTGATGAAAAGCAGCAATGTGCCATGGACTCGAATAGATGTTGATTTGAGACCAGACCGAGACAAGTGCAACAGATAGTCCAGCACGGAAGTCAAAGAGGAAGAATGCGGCTCCATGCGCAGCGTAGCACACCAAGAGGAAAATCTGGTCCACTTTTGAGAATAACACTGCCTAGTGGAGCGTTTCCTGGAAGCCTCGAGAACATCCCGAACAGATTGAGAGAACTGGAACAAGGCAGTTAGGTGACGAGACACCAAGCTATCAAGTGCAGGGACTGCAGGTTGGGATGAAGAAGAGAGCCTTGACTCTGAGAAAGCAGAGAAGGAAAAACTGGAAGAAGCAGAGACTCCCTGGCACCGAGTCGAAGCAACAGGGAGAACCAGGGTTGTCTGGGCCACCGAGGAGCTATCAGAATCATGGTGGCGTGAATGGACTTGAGCATGATGAGTCTTCAGAATCAGAGGAAATGAAGAGAACGCATAGAGAAACAGATCCATCCAGTCCAGTGGGAAAGCATCCACCTCGAGCTGGTGAGGAGAATAAAGTCCGGGAGCAGAAATGAGGCAACTTGTGGTTGAGATCCCCCACCGAGCAAACGCCTGACGCAGAGTCGACGAATTGAGGGACCATTCGTGAGGTTGTAGAAGGCCACTCAGTTTGTCCGCCAAGCAATTTTGCTGGCCCTGAATGTAGACCGCTCTGAGAAAGATGTTGTGACGGACCGCCCAATCCCAAATCCTCAGAGCTTCCTGGCAAAGGGACAGGGAACCCGTACCCTCCTGCTTGTTAACATAATACATGGCCACTTGGTTGTCCATCCGAACGAGAACCACGTAGTCGCGAAGCAGATGAAGGAAAGCCTTGAGAGCGTAGAAAATGGCTCGAAGCTCCAACAGATTGATGCAACAGTGCCTCTCCTCGCTGGATCAAGGGCCCTGGGTCCGGAGGTCATCGAGGTGAGCCCCCCTAAGCGTAGGCGGAAGAGTCCGTCATCAGGATCTTCTGCGGAGGGGGCACATGAAACAGAAAACCTCTGGAAAGATTGGAAGAGAGCATCCACCAGCTGAGAGATCATTTCAATAAAGGAGTTACTACAATCCGGCGGGAGACAGGATCGCGATCCTGTCGCCACTGTGAGGCAAGGGTCCACTGAGGAATGCGAAGGTGAAGTCTGGCAAAAGGCGTCACATGGAACGGTGGAGGCCATATGCCCGAGGAGGACCATCATGCTCTTGACCGAGACGGGAGAGAAGAGACACACTCTGTCAAAGGCGGACGAGAGCCTACCGATGAGGTTGAGGCAGAAACGAGCAGAGACAAAGCGTATCCAACACCACTCCGGATGAATTGGAGAGATTGGGACGGACACAACTGGGAATTAAGAAAATAAGAATTGCCGCTGCTGGGTCAGACCAATGGTCCATCCTGCCCAGCAGTCCGCTCACGCGGTGGCCCCAAGGTCAAGACCAGTGCTCCAAATGAGTCCAGTCTCACCAGTTTAGCATGAACTTGTCCAACTTTGTCTTGAAAACCCTGGAGGGTGTTTTCCCCTATAACAAACTCCGGAAGAGCATTACAGTTTTCTACCACTCTCTGAATGAAGAAGAATTTCCTTACATTTGTATGGAATCTAACCCCTTTCAACTTTAGAGAATGTCCTCTCATTCTCCCTACCTTGGAGAGGGTGAACAGTCTGTCTTTCTCTACTAAGTCTATTCCCTTCAGTATTTTGAATGTTTCGATCATGTCCCTTCGCAGTCTCCTCTTTTCAAGGGAGAAGAGGCCCAGCTTCTCTAATCTCTCGCTGTACGGCAACTCCTCCAGCCCCTTAACCATTTTAGTCGCCCTTCTCTGGACCCTTTCGAGTAGTACCGGATCCTTCTTCATGTACGGCGACCAGTGCTAGACGCAGTACTCCAGGTGAGGGCGCACCATGGCCCGGTACAGCGGCATGATAACCTTCTCGGATCTGTTCGTGATCCCCTTCTTGATCATTCCTAGCATTCTGTTCACCCTTTTCCCCGGCGTAGCACATTGTGCAGATGGCTTCATGGAATTGTCGATCAGAACTCCCAAGTCCCTTTCCTGGGAGGTCTTTCCAAGTACCTCCAAGGCAACAGGAAGACCTTGATATGGAATTAATCGAGGACATGGAGAATATCACCTTGCGTGGGGACACAGTATTGATGGGTGACTTCAATATGCCTGACGTGAATTGGAACACACTTTCCTCTGCGACCGGCAGCAGCAGAAGGCTATTAAACTCTATAAAGGGAGCAAGACTCAAGCAAATGGTTTTGGAGCCAACTAGGGATCAGACGATTCTAGACCTAATACTTACCAACGGAGAAAGTGTCACAGATGTCTCTGTGGGAGACACGCTGTCATCCAGTGACCACAACATGGTATGGTTTAACCTCAGAAAAGGTTTCACCAAATCCAACACATTAACTAAGGTCCTCAGCTTCAAGGACACCAACTTCGAGGACATGGGGGAATTCATCCATCAGTCGCTGCAAAACTAAGCAGAGACTGATAATGTAGAGGAATTGTGGTCAACACTGAAAGCTACCATACACGAAGCAACAAACCGATTTATTAAATCTGTAAGTAAACGACGAAGAAAAAACAGACCGCAGTGGTTCTCTACGGAGGTCTCCAACCTCATAAAAGAGAAGAAAAGAGCATTCATCTCCTTCAAACATTCAGGGAAGCAGGGCTCCAGGGAAGACTATCTGGCCAAGTCAAGAACTGTCAAAACAGCAGTCAGAGAGGCCAAATTGCAGGCGGAGGAGAATCTAGCAAAGAATATCAAAAAGGGCGATAAAGCATTCTTTAGGTATATTAGTGATAGAAACAGGAACACAGGAGGGATAGTACGCCTTAGGAAACCGGACGGGAACTATGTAGAATCGGACTCCGAGAAGGCTAAACTGTTAAATGAATACTTTTGCTCAGTTTTCACCCATGAGGCGCAGGGATCCGGCCCTCAGCTACCAACAGGGGATAGCTCGATAGACCCGTGTTGCAGCTTCGAATTTACGCCCAGTAGTGTCTACAGTGAACTATCCAAACTCAAGGTTCACAAAGCTTATGGGGCCAGACAACATACACCCCAGAGTACTCAGGGAGTTAAGAGACACTTTGGCGAAACCACTATCAACACTCTTCAATCTCTCCCTTAGCAAAGGAAAAGTCCCGCTAGACTGGAAAACGGCTAATGTCATTCCACTCCACAAAAAGGGAAGCAGGACGGAGGCTGCGAACTACAGACCAGTGAGTCTCACATCAATAGTAAGCAAACTAATGGAAACTCTAATCAAACACCAATTGGATACGTTCCTTAACGAGGGGAATCTGCGAGATCCCCGTCAACATGGGTTTACAAAGGGGAGGTCCTGTCAATCCAACCTGATCAGCTTCTTTGACTGGGTGACGAGGAAGCTGGATATTGGGGAGTCCCTGGACGTCGTGTACTTAGATTTCAGCAAAGCATTCGATAGCGTACCACACCGCAGGTTGTTGAGCAAGATGAGCTCTATAGGTTTGGGAGATACCTTGACTACATGGGTGGGGGATTGGCTAGGAGGTAGACTTCAGAGGGTGGTGGTGAATGGCTCCCCCTCCGAAACGACAGAGGTGATAAGTGGAGTGCCGCAGGGCTCGGTCTTGGGCCCAATCTTGTTCAACATCTTCATAAGAGACTTGGCTGAGGGGCTTCAGGGTAAATTAACGTTATTCGCCGATGACGCCAAATTATGCAATATAGTGGACAAGAACACAACAGGACCTGACAACAAATCCAAGACCGATAGTATGGCACACGACCTCCTCCTACTGGAGAATTGGTCCAGGACCTGGCAACTAAACTTCAATGCCAAAAAATGCAAGGTCATGCACCTTGGCAACAAAAATCCATGTAAGACTTACACTCTTAATGGTGAGATCCTGGAGAGAACTGTAGCGGAACGAGACTTAGGGGTGATCATCAGTGAGGACATGAAGACTGCAACTCAGGTGGAGAAAGCTTCATCTAAAGCCAGACAAATCATGGGTTGCATATGAAGGAGTTTCGTTAGCCGTAAGCCCGAAGTCATAATGCCATTATATAGGTCCATGGTGAGACCCCATCTGGAATACTGTGTACAATTCTGGAGACCACATTACCACAAAGATGTGCTGAGACTTGAATCGGTCCAGCGAATGGCCACACGGATGGTCACGGGGCTCAGGGATCTCCCGTATGAGGAACGGCTGAATAAATTGCAGCTCTACTCCCTAGAGGAACTCAGGGAGAGGGGGGACATGATAGAGACATTCAAGTACCTCACGCGCCGTATCGAGGTGGGGGAGGATATCTTCTTCTTCAAGGAACCCACGTCAACACGAGGGCATCCATGGAAAATCAGGGGAGGGACATTGCATGGCGACACCAGGAAATACTTCTTCACCGAGAGGGTGGTGGATCGATGGAATGGTCTTCCGATGCAGGTGATTGAGGCCAGCAGTGTGCCTGATTTTAAAGCTAAATGGGATCGAAAGGTGGGATCTCTTCGCAAAGGGAGGTAGGGGAGGGTCATTGGTGTGGGCAGACTTGATGGGCCTTGGCCCTTATCTGCTGTCACTTTCTATGTTTCTATGTTTCTATGTACCGCCCCGGACATCCTGTATTCGTGCATGAGATTTTTGTTCCCGACCTGCATCTGGGGAAGTTGATCTCAAAACCCAGATGTTGAAGGAACAGAATAATCTGTTGGATAGCTGAAATAACCTCCGGTCGAGACAATGCTTTGATGAGCCAGTCGTTGAGATATGGGAATACCTGAAAACCCTGCATCCGCAGGGCTGCGGCCACCACCACAAGACACTTTGTGAACACCCTCGGGGAAGACGAGAGTCCGAAGGGGAGAACAGAATATGCAGATAGAGATTCCCCACCCGAAATCTCAAAAACTGGCGAGAGGCTGGATGAATCGGGATGTGCGTGTAGGCCTCTTTTAGATCCAGGGAGCATAACCAGTCCAGGGGGTACAATGTCGGAAGAGAGAGCATGTGAAACTTTTCCTTGACCAGACATTTGTTGAGAGCCCTCAGGTCCAGAATGGGCTACAAGTCCCCGGTCTTCTTGGGAACCAGAAAAAAATAAAATAAAATAGGGAATAAAACCCCGAGTCCTGCTGGCACACCGGGACCTCCTCGACAACCCAGAGGCAGAGGAAGGCCTGAGCCTCCCGAAGTAGAAGGGGAAAATGTGACCCGTCGGAAGGAAACTCCCATAGGGGCTGAACTGGAGGCACATGCTGGAAGTGAAGAGAGTACCCCTTCTGAATTATGGTGAGAACCCAGGAGTTGGATGTTATCAACTCTCACTGATGATAAAAATGACAAAGCCGACCCCCGATGGGCAGAGGGGAAGGCTGATGGACGAAGGACACTGGCGTGCTCCGACAGGAATTGTCAAAAAGACGGTGCTGGCTTCGCCGCTGCAGGCACCTGAGGTTTAGAGGGATGCTGTTGCTGCTGAGGCCGCCGAGAAGGCGGACAGGAGAAAGCCGGGGTGGACTTCTGCGGGTAGTGCCGCGGAGGAAGCTTGTACTGCTTAGCAGGCGGGGCTCTCGCCTTATGCCAGACCAGGGATGCAGAGGACCATTCGTGTTCCGAAAGGCGTTTCGTAGCCGCCTCGATCGAGTCGTCAAAGAGCTCGCTTACCACACAAGGAAGATTCACCAAGCAATCCTGGAAATTAGGGTCCATGTCGACGATGCGTAGCCAGGCCAAGCAACGCATCGCCACCGCAAAGGCCGTGACCCGAGACAACTCAAAGGCGTCGTACGTGGCCTAGAGCATATAGAGACAAATCTGGGAGACCGTCTCCAAAAGTTGATGGAACTCCGGCTGATGGCGAGTGGGCAAGTCAGGAAGAAAAGACTGCTGGACCTTCAGGAAGTGCTTGAGATATGAGGTGAAAGTAAAGTTATAGTTAAGGACACAGTTCGCCATCATTGAGTTGTGATAGAGCCGGCGACCAAATTTGTCCATCGTCCGGACTTCCCTGCCTGGGGGGACGGCAGCGTAGACCCTGGGAGGGTTCGATTTCTTCAACGAGGATTCCACAACCAGGGATTGATGGGAAAGCTGCGCCTTCTCGAAGCCTTTACACGGAACCGTGCGGTACCGAGACTCCATCTTGGAAGGGATGGCAGGGATGGCATAAGGGGTCTCCAGATTTTGGAAGAACGTCTGCCTCAGAACCTGATTCAGGGGAAGACGGCAAAGGACTCCCTAGGAGGATGCGGGAGCTCCAACTCATCCAAATATTCCTGGGTGTAGCGGGATTCAGACTGGAGGTCCAGTTGAAGAGCCTTCCCCATGTCAGAGACAAATCTCGCAAAGGAGGAGGTCTGAGAAGAAGAAAGGACCTCGTGCGGCGAGGAAGATCCGGAACATTGAACCGCCGAAAAGGAAGGGGACGCTTCCCTAGAATACATGTCCGAGTCTTGAGAAAAGGACAACGAGGAAGTCCTGCTCCGAGGCCCCAGGGAGGTCGAAGAGAGCCCACGCTGCAACCCACTAGGGGAAGACCCTGGGGTCCAAGGAACCGGAGAAGAAACTAAAGATGGCTTCAAGGGAGGGGTCCTCAACCTCGACTTACCGCGCCTCGGAGAGACAGACATGGAGGGCGTCCGAGATCGAGAGGCGCGTCTCGGCTGCCCAGATACCTTGATGGGCCTCAAGGTACGCAAGGCAGGAGACCTGCCCCTGCAAGGCGAGTCCCTCAGCCACTTCGGAAGCGGTGCCTCGAGGACGAGGCAGACTTCGCCAGGTGCTTCGAACGAGGCTCACGGGTCAGAGATCCAGCCTCGAAGCAGCAGGGGAAGAACCACTGGAAGACAGCCAGCGGGACCGACGAGACCGATCCCGAGGGGCCTCGGGCGCATGCTCAGGCTGGCCTGCCAAGAGCAGAGTTCGAGGCCGGGGCAAGCTGACTCAGGACCGATGAGATAAGAATCTTCAGGATGACCTTTAACATGTCCTCGAACATCGGCACCGAGACCACTGGATCTGGTCAAACAGGTGCAGCAGTGCGCTCCGAGGGCGACCTCGAGGAAGAGTAGAAACATAGAAAGATGACGGCAGAAAAGGGCTACAGCCCATCAAGTCTGCCCACTCTTCTGACCCACCCCATCAAGCCTGAATGCTAATGAAACCAGTTCCTTAGCTCGACCCCGTAGGGATCCCACGTGGATGTCCCATTTATTCTTAAAGTCGAGCATGCTGGTGGCCTTGACCACCTGCACCGGAAGTTTGTTCCAGTGATCTACTACCCTTTCTGTGAAGAAATACTTCCTGGTGTCACCATTAAATTTTCCTCCTCTGAGTTTGAGCGGGTGCCCCCTTGTGACCGAGGGTCCCCTGGGGAAGAATATATCGCTTTCCGCCTCGACACGACCTGTGATGTACTTAAATGTCTCAATCATGTCTCCCCTTTCTCTACGCTCCTCAAGAGTGTAGAGCTGTAGTTTGCCTAGTCTTTCTTCGTATGAGAGACTCTTGAGTCCGGAGACCATTCTAGTGGCCATTCGCTGGACCGATTCAGCTCGAAGCACATCTTTTTGGTAGTGTGGTCTCCAAAATTTCACACAGTATTCCAGGTGAGGTCTCACCATGGTTCTGTAAAGCGGCATTATGACTTCAGGTTTGCGGCTGATGAAGCCTCTATTGATACATCCCAACATTTGCCTTGCCTTGGATGAGGCCTGCTCCACTTGTTTGGCAGCCTTCATATGTCTGCACTGACGATTACTCCCAAGTCCCGTTCTTCTGAAGTCCTAGCTAGTGTTTCTCCATTCAAGGTGTAAGTTCTGCATGGATTTCCGCAGCTGAGATGCATGACCTTACATTTCTTAGCGTTGAAGCCCAGCTGCCATGTTGAGGACCAGTTTTCCAACGTGATCAGATCCTGCGTCATACTATCCTTGAGATTGCTTTCACTTACTATATTACATAGTTTGGTGTCGTGTTACTTTACCCTGAAGCCCTCGGGTCAAGTCCCTTATGAATATGTTGAAAAGGGATGGTCCCAGGACTGAGCCCTGTGGTATTCCGCTAGTCACTTCCGATGTCTCAGAGAGGGTGCCGTTGACCACCACCCTCTGAAGTCTCCCACTCAGCCAATCACTGACCCATGCAGTTAGCTTCTCGCCTAAACCCATCGATTTCATCTTGTTTAATAGTCTACGGTGTGGGACACTGTCAAACGCTTTGCTGAAATCCAAGTATACTATGTCCAGAGACTCTCCCAGGTCTAGCTTTCCCGTCACCCAATCAAAGAAGCTGATAAGATTGGATTGGCATGACCTACCCCTAGTGAATCCATGTTGACAGGGATCCCTTAGGTCCCCCTCTTCCAAAATCGTGTCTAATTTACCTTTAAGTAGAGTTTCCATGAGTTTACACACTATTGATGTGAGACTCACTGGTCGGTAATTCGCAGTCTCTGCTCTGCATCCCTTTTTGTGCAGAGGAACGACGTTAGCTGTTTTCCAGTCCAGGGGGACTCTCCCCGTACTTAGGGAGAGATTGAAGAGCATGGCTAACGGTTTCGCTAGAACATCGCATAGCTCTCTGAGCACTCGTGGGTGCAAATTGTCCGGTCCCATGGCTTTGTTCACCTTGAGTCTTGACAGTTCTCTGTAAACATCAGCAGTTGTGAACTCAAAATTCTGAAATGGATCTTCCATGCTTTGATTCAAGTTTTAAGTTTTTAGTTTCAAGTTTTATTAGGATTTTATATACCGCCTATCAAGGTTATCTAAGCGGTTTTACAATCAGGTACTCAAGCATTTTTCCCTATCTGTCCCGGCAGGCTCACAATCTATCTAACGTACCTTTGCTTTGTTTCCAGCCGTGGCCCGTGCCCTGGTGCCTCGCAGGTAGACTGAGCAGAAGTAATCATTCAGCAGTTTGGCTTTATCGGAATCTGTTTCCACATAATTCCGTCTGGCGTTCTAAGGCGTACTATCCCATTTGCGTTCTTCTTCCTGTCGCTAATGTACCTGAAGAAGGATTTGTCCCCTTTCTTAATGTTCTTCTCTAGAGTTTCTTCCATTCAAAGTTTGGCCTCTCTGACTGCTGTTTTGACCGCTGCAGACTTTGTCTTGTATTCAATGTTTGCTTCTTTCTCCCCGGTGCGTTTGTATAAGAGAAATGCTCTTTTCTTCTCCTTGATGCGGTACGAGACCTATCAGTGAATCATTTGGGTCTCTTGTTTCTTTGTTGTTTATTTACCGATTTAATGTAGCGGATAGTTGCCTCATGAAGGGTCGATTTCAAGGTTGACCATATAGCTTCCACATTATCAGTTACTTCTTGAACCTGTAGTGTCTGATGAACGAAATCTCCCATGCGTGCGAAGTCAGTGCCCCGGAAATTGAGTACCCTTGTTCTTGTTTGAGATCTAGGGAAGCCTTTCCTAAGGTTAAACTATACCATGTTATGGTCACTGGTAGCTAGCGTTTCTCCCACCGAGACGCTTTCCCCGTTCGTAAGTACCAGGTCCAGGATGGCCTGGGCTCTAGTGGGCTCTAGCACCATTTGTTTGAGCTGTACTCCCCTTCATGGATGCTAATATCCTCCTGCTATCACAAGTTGTCGCTGAGAGTGTGTTCCAGTCTACATCAGGCATATTGAAGTCTCCTAATAGAACAACATCCCCCCGCAAGGTGATATTCTCAATTTCTTCGATTAATTCTGCGTCTTTGTCCTCCGATTGTCTAGGAGGTCTGTATACCACACCAAGGTACAGGCATTTTTCTCCGCCTCTGGCCAGGTTTACCCAGATGGATTCCCCCGTATACTTGACATCCGTGATCCTGGTTGTCTTGATGTGCTCTTTGATGTAAAGTGCTACCCCTCCTCCTAACTTACCCTCTCTGTCTTGGCAAAGCAGGTTGTATTCCTTGTATTCCCATTGTGTGGAGGCACGCTTGGAGGAAGGTCTCGACGGGGCTTGGACCACCACACCCATATGAGATCCCATGGAAGGCTTCTTCGCCAGCGCACCTGAGGGAGGAAGAGACTTACCCGGATCCACAGGTCTAGTCGGAGCAGTCACCGAAGCTTAGTGAAAGAGGGTGATTTTGACGAGATGAGGCCTTCGAGGCCAAAGTCCCCGCCGGGATTGAGACACCGACAGAGGTATCCATGGCCCCAAAAAGGTCAAGGATCTTCACCCGCCTTCTCCAAAGAACCCGCGGTTGAAGAGTAGCACAGCGCGGGCAGGATTTAGTCCGGTGGTCGGCCCCCAGGCACTCAATGCACCAACGATGAGGGTCAGTAATGGAAATAACCCGACTGCACTTAGTGCACTTTTTAAACCCGGAAACAGGCCGGGACATAGAACAAAAACACTGTCGTGGCTGCGCGCGCTCTGGCGGCCCAGTCAGACTCAGGGTCCCCGGGTCCACGCGAAGTGGAAGAAGTTGTAATTTAATTTTTAATGTTTTTTTTTTTTTTTTTGGAAGAAACGTGCCACACAGCGACTCATCCGATTTAAAACAAAAAAAAGGAGCAAGCCGCGGTGCAAGAGGCACTTAGCGATCGCACAGAGCAAAGGAACAGGGTTTCTGGCTCCGCAGAAAACTAAGAACTGAGGCCACACTGAGGAGACGCCTGCCCTGACTTAGGCATGAAGGCACACGCGGTATACTCGCAAGCTTGAAGATCTTCAAGCAAGTTTGTTTGCCAGACTGTCTGCTCGGGGCTCCGTAGACAACATCACCCACATGTAGAGAATATGCAGCCTGCTTGTCCTGGGATAAATTCCTTTACCAATCATAAAGCCTCTGAGAGATGCTGTGGGGCTTGATTAAGATATCATTGGCAAACATCAGTCTGCACTCTTGGCTTCCAATGTGAATCCAGGTCAAGGCCACGTGGCACAGTGGTTAAAACTACAGCCTCAGCACTCTGGGGTTGTGGGTTGAAACCCATGCTGCTCCTTGTGACCTGGGCAAGTCACTTAATTCCCCCATTGCCACAGGTACATCAGATAGATTGTGAGCCCACCAGAACAGACAGGGAAAAATGCTTGAGTACCTGAATACACTCATGTAAACCGTTCTGAGCTCTCTTGGGAGAATGGTATAGAAAATTGAATAAATAAGATTTTTTAATACTCTTCCAAACCTCCTCTGGTGTGATTGGTGCATTCAGTGCCTACAACGCCACCCAAGAGCACCTCGATGTAAGTCTATAAATCAGAGTTGCAGTCTTAATAAAGTGTAGGGTCTGCAAACAAGTAGGTCTTATTTCGAGTGCCCTAAGTATCTTAATAAAAAATTTGGCCTGTGACTTAGCCTGTATTTTAGATTTCAGCCCCTTATGTGATTGAGTTTGACACTCCTGCTGCTGTACATGGTCGTGGTATGGTATCAAACAAAAAGCTGTCTTAAGTATTCCACTGGTGAATCAAACTTAACCAAAGTTAGAGTCATGTAGATTCAGCATACAAAGTTTCATCAAAATCTATGATGATGAGGTGGGGCATTTTTCTAAATTTATTCCACTTAACATGGAATGACACATAAGTCTACTGAATATTAACCAGAATTTATTTGGAAAATATACTGGTATCCTGTTCAAAATAAAAATTCATATTATATAAGGAAGCAGTCTTTCTATGCCTTAATTGTACTTCTAAGATACTATTTTGTAAATTAATGATATACAACTGATCATAATTCTGGGCTATCCTGACCTGCTATAAAATACTTCCATCCTGTAGAAAAACATTTCTGTAGATTGCTTTAACATGTTTTTTTGCCCTGCTTTTTTGCTGGCTCAAGTGAACAGGCCTTGTATGCTATTCTGCATTCCTTGTGGTTTGGCGTTACTGCAGATATTATCTGCAGAAATCATTAATCCAGTAAGAAAAGGTTTCAAAAGACTTAATAAACAAAATGTGATAGAAGAGCAGAGGAAGATCATGGTAACTTACTTCTAACAGGTATTCTTTGAACCTGTTATTCTGTTTGAACACTTTCTTTGAATATCCTGGATAAGAACAAGTGGATCAGTTTGTATGGCCAGAGGAGCAGACTGTAGAGATCTTACAGAAACCTAAAAAAAAGTAATACATGTTTCAGATATCAGGCGTGAGAACAGAGACAAGTCAGCACCTGCTTCAAGTAGTTAACGTTCTAAACTTTGACCAATACAAACTGTGAAACAAATGTACTAGTTATATGATTGAGAACTCAGTGATCAGTTCTCAACAAATTTACAAATGAACATACAGTACTATGGTTAATATTTCCAGATGAAAAGCTAACCCTGCATGTAAATGAGCGCATCTTCCCATGATCCAGCTGAGCAGAGACCACCTGTTCGCTCCACAATTACAATAAAGACTGCTACTAAGAATGAGGAATTGCTCCCAATGCAAAAGATTTCTTGGTGACACATTTCATCTTTACTGTGAAAAACACAAGGTTTTCAGAGAATAAGAGTTCAAATTATTTTCCCTTCCTTAAAATTGGACAAATAGCACTCTTAACTATAGAACTTACGTTATCATCTAATTATTCATAACAATAGTCTGGCTTTTCATTGTCAGGAATGATCTTGGGTCTCTTGTTTTTCAGCTAATGGAACAGGCTGCTCAGTGGATTTGAAAATTAATGTCGACTTTGATAGAAGACCAACGCAGAAAGCATTACCATGGGTTTAACGTGGTTTTACTGCCAGTTTCACTGGCAAAGCAATGCAGAAAGGATTTCAGCATGGGTGTCAAACTTGCATGGAAACCATTACCACATTGAAATACATGCTAATGTGGTCATCATCAATTCCACAACCATGCAATTTAAAAGAAAAAGTGTTTTTTATATATGCAGAAAACTTTTTCACCAGGTTCGGGGCAGCATAGAAGGGCTCCATATTGCTTTCTGCATAGTTCTTTGTAGTCCAGTGTGCTCCCACCCAACTCCCTTTCCCTGATATTAAAAAGGCAAAAAAAACCATCTTGGCTTGGTAATCTACTGACTCCCTCTCCCCCTTAAAAATACTCCAAATTCCCTGGAATTCCACATGATGTGACTACTATAAAAATAAATTCCTCCCAGTGTCTGGGAGGTACAGACCCTATACCTTAAATGAGACAGGAGCAATGCCTAGTGTCTCATTTAATGTATGGAGGATCTAGGGAGGTCTCCCCTCCCCCAGCAGACACCAGGTAGGGTTTTTTAATTTAAATTTTTAGGTTGAGTTCAGTCGAGTCCAGTCAGGGAAGGGGAGGGGATTGGGTGTCACCAGACACACCAGGAATGTTTTGGAAGCAGAGGAAGGAGAAGGATGCCACTAGACCAGTGTTTCTCAACACGTGGTATGTGGCACTGGCTGCTGCAAAGAATATTGCCTGCACATCCGCCAAAGCTGCTGCCGGTGATACTTCCTTCCTGCCCTCCACCCTCCTGTCGAAGCTGCAGCCAGGAATCCCTCCTTCCTGCCCTCTACCCTCCAGTTAAGCCGCTGCCGAGGATCCCCACCCGCCCTCCTTTACCGAAGCCGACCCAGAGGGCTTCCCTCTGATGCCAGAGCCGATGTCAGAGGAAAGTCTTCCGGGTCAGTGGGGGTGGGGGGTTTCCCAGTTACCTCCTTCTGCCTTCAGAGGCTCTCATTGCAGGGATGTGCAGGCAGCAGTTCACACGCTGCACGTAGCTGATCCGGAAACCTTCTCTCCGACGTCAGCATGTGATCCACTACCTGTGCGTCCCTGCAATGAGAGCATCTAAAGGCAGAAGGAGACAGCAGGCAGATATTCTCACATCTGGGCGACATCATCCACGGAGCCCAGTACAAACAGTGCTAAAAAGTGTACCATCACTTTTCCACCCATCGGCTCACAGGACCATCAATTCAGTAAAAAAGCTAAGAAGTCAACTAGGCAGCCATTTCCTGTGAGTGATCTGCACGGGGGCAGGAGCGTGGGAAGATTGCTCCTGCCTGAAAACCCGCTAGACCACCAGGTAAGGCTTAAGGGGAGGCTTTCAGGGTTTAAAATAGCCAGGGGAAGCGGGGGTTAGGGGCAGAACCAGCCTGAATATTATTTGCGTTTTTTTAATATTGCGGGCCGGCTCTGCCCCTAACCACTGCGAATATGGAGGGGAAAGTATATTAACCAAATTAAAAATTAAATTTGCTCTTACCAAAACTAATAAGAATTTGCCAAGACTGGTAGTTGTAGACTGAAGACTGTCAGCAAAGCTCAGTCCATCTACAACAATGTTGTTCTCCCTTACTTTTTTTTTTATGGGGAAAGAAGAAAAAATGAGAGAATAACTAATACCCCTCAAACCATTGGAGGGGAGGGTGAGATAGGGACATGGGGGAGCCAAGGTGTAACCTCTAAAGCCGGCACCCGTCTTACTGAAGGAAATTTCCAACAGGAGAAAGTTAATTGTCCAGTCAGAGCCAGAATCCAGGAGCTAGTTGAATAGCAACCATCACCTGCTGGGAGATAGAGCATACTGAAGATACAGGAGGTGTGCCAGCCAATAGGACCACCTGTTAATCAGTTTCTCTATCTCCACCTGCTATCCCACTAGTCTCTGGATTCATCTACTGCTGTTGCTAAGGAAGGTAGAAATAAGGTAATGGACGTACATTGAAGATGAAAGGGAATGGAGGGCTGAGGAAGGAATGAGATGGGGAATGGGAGAAAAGATGGAAATTTGATAGCTGGAAAAAAGAGAAGGGTAAGAAAGAGGCAGAAAAGAGCTATGAAGGAATGATCAATTTGTCTGAGGCAGGTGCAGTGAGGGAATAGACAGGAGACAATAAAAAAAAACCCAAAAACCACATGGATAGCAGCTACTTGAAGGATAATTAGCAGTCAGGAAAGCAGAAAAACAAGAAACTGAAACCAACATGATGGAAAAATAAAACAGCCAGACAACAAAAGGTAGAAGAAAAACATTTTAATTGTTTAAAAGGAATATGTATAATAATAAGCAAAAATTATTGTTTAAATTTTGACAAATCAACTTGCAAAATTTGTGCACAGACTTCTGAATTTTTTTGCACAGGATTCCACCAAGAGTAGAGGTAGAAAGGTATGAGAGGGAGACATGCATGGATAAGAGAGAAAGAGAAATGTTGAACATAGGGTGGAGGGCAGGGAGAGATGGTGCATGGGAAGAGAGAAAGAAATGTTGCACATGATAATGGAGGAGAGGAAAGGAGAGATGCCAAATGGAAGAATAGAGAGGTGCTCTCTCCCAGGGCACAAGGCAGGGAGAGAGCAATGGTAGACAATGGGAAAGAAACAGAAATGTTGGATATGGCAATGGAAGGGAAGGTACAGAGAGATGAAAGATGAATGGTGAGCACGGGGAAAGAAGAAAACATCAAATGAGCAGGAGACCCTGGTGAACAAATTAAAGGGAGACAAACAGAAACCAGAGCCTGGGACCAACATGATTTGAATAATAAGATGACCAGACAACAAAAAGGTAGAAAAAAAAACAAACTTATTTTCTATTTTGTGATTACAATATATGTAAGATTTGAAAAGTGTATCCTGCCAGAGCTGGTATTAGTAAACATTAGGACCTAACAGAGAGAGGAAAAGTCTTTTTTGTTTTGTTTACACCACAGCACCAGCATGGGGATACAGAGGGCAAGGAGCGGGGGGGGGGGGGGGGGGGGGTGAAAAGGCGGCAAAAATAAACCTGCCAGGCAGTTAAAGAAAAAAAAAATTGCCTGATTGGGCCAGAAAAGTGGATCAAATTGAAAAATTCAATTCAGTAGGCCGAATCACCAATTTTTTCCCTGAATTGGGCAGCACTACCACAGAGATGAACTCTAACTGAATTGGTTTTGAGGCCAGAGTTGGAAAGATATAGGAGATAGTCGAGGTCTGATGAGAGAGGACATGTGTCTGGGTGTAGTGAGTGTCGATTACACCAGACGGTGAAAAGAGTCCATTTGAAGCGGTAACAGTGTTGCATGGACAGTTTTCTAGAGGTTTTAATAATAGTTAATACTCGCTGGGAGAGAGAAGCCATGCTGAGAGAGCCAAGGAATGGAGATTGGAATGAAGAAGGAACTCCTCATTCTGAGTGATCAAGGTTGGAAAAAGTTGAAGCGTGATGGGTTCCCAGACACCTAGCTGAAGAAGAGGGAACCATGGTTGTCTTGGCTGTTGAGGTGCTATGAGAATCATAGTAGCCGGTTCTTAGCTGAGTTTGAACAATATTTTCGCTATTAAAGGAACTGGAGGGAAAGCATATAGAAACCTGTTGGTCCAGTCCAGAAGAAAGGCATACGACTCCAAATAATTGGGATTGCATATTCTGGAAAAGAACACTGGAAGTTTGTGATTGTGAGGTGAAACAAAGATCTATCTCCAGAGTTCCCAAATTGGTGAATATCTGCCATAGCACAGTTGAGTTGAGAGATCACTCATAAGGTTGTAAGAATCTGCTCAGCTTGTCAACTAGAATGTTTTTCTTTCCTGCTAGATAAACCACTTTTAAGAATATGTTGCAGGGAATTGCCCAGGACTAGATTCATATCACTTCTTGACAAAGGAGACAAGATCCTGCTCCCCCTTGCTTATTGCTGTACTCACTTGAGGAACGCAGAGAAAGAGGAGACATGATCGAGACGTTCAAATATGTCACAGGCCGTATCGAGGTGGAAGAGGATCTCTTAAAGGACCCACAGCAACAAGAAGGCATCTGTTGAAAATCAGGGGTGGGAAATTTTATGGCGACACCAGAAAATATTTCTTCACTGAAAGGGTGGTTGATCGCTGGAATAATCTTCCACAACAGGTAATTGAGGCCAGCAGCGTGCCAGATTTTAAGAAAAGATGGGATTGGCAAGTGGGATCTCTTCATGGAAATAGGGGGTGGGCCATTAGTGTGGGCAGACTGGATGGGCCATGGCCCTTTTCTACCGTCATGTTCTATGTTTCTATGTTACATGGCTACTCGATTGTTTGGATAAGTACTACTTGATTGAGAAGGCGATCTTGAAATGTATGAATGGCGTTGCAGATGGTTTGCAATTCAAGGAGCTTGATGTGAAGAGATTTCTCTTGGAAGACTCAAGTGTCTTGAGTATGGAGGCCATCGAGATGGGCTCCCCACCCAAACATGGAGGCTTCCATTGTCAATAGTCTCTGTTAAGGAGGAATGTGGAAAAGAGGAAAAGAAGGCCTTTTGAAAGATTGGAGGGTTGTAAGCACCATTTAAGGGATTGATGGAATGAAGAGATCACTTGTGGCTTCTGGAATAATGGCTGTGAGGCTTGGGACCATTGGGTTGATAGTTCTCATTGAGGCTCCCCGAGATGTAGAGGAATGAAAGGAGTAATGTGCCACACTTTCACAAAAAATTATATAGATGTCATAAATAAGTGTAGGCAGTGCTGCTTCAGTTCAAGGGGGTGTATTTCAAAAAACGGAGGAAAAAGCCTCAGGCAAATGCCCTCCCACCACCACAATGGTGGAAAAGGTGGTTGGGTGGTAATCTTCATTGGCAGAAAACCTCCATTGCACTCCCTGTTAAATAAACATAAGCAGGGTTGTCTATGCAATCGATAGATGAAAAAACTTTCAACTTATCTATGATCGGTACACCGACGATGGCCAGCGTTTCACCAACTTGCTGCCTCAGGGTGTAACAGAATCCGATCAACTAGGGCCAGAAAAGAAAATTAAATCAAAAACTGGACTTATGCATAACTTCAAACAAGTTTAAAGAAGCCACTCTGACATACCTTTTAACCGGGACGTGAAGAACGTCTCCTCTGATCAAAAAGATGGCCACATCACGACTGTACGGGGTTAAAAGCTCCCGGGAGATGACGTCAAAACCCGGAAGTGGTTGTTCAGTAAAAATGCTGACAATACTGACTCGTAGAAAGATGTTACTACGTTGCTGATCATTAAGATGAAAATTCAATACAGCCAAGGTTCAAAACGAACTACAGGCTGTTAAAAACTGTATTGTTTTCCACAACTGACATTACATTAAATCTATTCAAAACTATTTCATTCATTTATTTGAATATTTTTAATTTTAATTTTAGTTTTGTTTTTTTTTTTATTTCTTATTTTATATTTTTTTCTCTCTTTTTTTGTGATGTTTCTTAGGTTTTCCAATAAATAAATAAAAACGTTGAAATTAAGTATGTCAAAATTATGTATGTCAAAAGAATTGCTCATTCTTGTGTTTGTTAGTGATCATGGCAACGTAGAACAAAGGCAGCTGGAATAACACTCCCAGACCGAAGACTTGCAAAAAGAAGAGGAGAAAAAAGTCTGAATGACTGGAGTTACAAAAATATACCCAATCAAGTCTCGAATTCAACCCATTAGGTTCTTCACTATTCAATCTATGGATCCATATTTGTTCTGCCCTTAATAATCGCTGTTGTCGGTCCATATGCTTACGTCTATGTGGTCAATAACACAACATTGTAGATCTAAATAAATGATTGTACTCTAAACAGTGAGTGACCATAGGGGCCTGAAGTCTGTTATTACGGATACAGCTTTTGTGCTCAATAGCCCGCGTTTTAAAAGGGCGAGTTGTTTGACCCACATAGATCATAGGGCAAGGGCAGATGAAAATGTAGACCACAAAGGTGGAGATACATGTAGTGACATGTTTTAACTTGAAATTGACCTGTACTTGGATGAATAAAAAAGTCAGTAAGTTCTCGTGTGACAGTGCAAATAGAACAACTTCCACATTTAAAGTGGCCTGCTGATTGAGTAGTGATTGGGTGTGAATCCATGATGTCAGACGGACTTAATAGTTCTTTGAAATTCTTTTGACGAGAGTAAGCCATCCTTAAAGAGTGTCACTGAAAGGTTGGATGCAATTCCATTATTTCCCAATGGCGTCTTAGAATCCTTGTGATGTTATTAATGTTAGGGGAATATTCAAGTACACATGTGACAATGTTATCCACTGTTTCATTGTCTTTTTCTTTGGGCAGAAAAAGGAGATCTCTATTCAAGGAGTTACATGAACTATTGATGCCAAGTGACCCAGAAGACACATCTGACATTCTGTGATGTGGCGAAGAGCTGATGACTTGTGGAATGTCTGAACCAGGGTGTCTAGTTTCTGTTGAGGTAAAAATGCTTGAGCTTGCATTGTGTCCAGAAGGGCTCCAATAAACTCCAGAGTGAATTTGGCTGCACGACTCATATTCCGGGATAGCCGCTATACTCACATTACCCCTCTCCTAAAGTCACTTGTCTTTCCATCCATTTCCAAATACAATTCAAACTCCTCTTACTGAACTACAAATGCACTCACTCAGCTGCCCCTCACTCTCTCTTCACTTATCTCCCCCTATGTTCCCCCCCGTGAGCTCCACTCAGATGTTAAGTCCCTCCTATCTATGCCCTTCTCTTCAACTGCCAACTCCAGACTCCGTCCCTTCTACCTTGCTGCACCATATGCTTTGAATAAGCTGCCTGAATCCCTACAGCGGGCTCTGTCTCTGGCAGTGTTCAAGGCCCAGTTAAAAGCCCACCTCTTCGAGAGTACTTTCAACTCCTAACTCATCTTGGGTTCTGTATCCCCAACCCTATATATCATTTCTGTCCAAGTTAGATTGTAAGCTCTTCCGAGAAGGGACTGTCTATAAATGTCAAAATGTACAGCACTGTGTATGCCTTTCAGCGCTATATGAGTAATAATATGTAGGTTCGATCGTTAGTTGAGATGTCTGAGCTTTGATCAACCAGCCAATCCAAATGGAAACACCTTGTATTGGACGTGGCATGTGCCTACTTGAAAATGAAGATATTTCCTGTGGGCTGGGAGGATGGGAATATGCATGTAGGTCTCTGAGATCTTGAGACCAAAGCCAGTCGTTCTTGTCCAACAGTGGCAATATGATTTCACTGGGAACCCTTCTGAATTTTTCTTTCACCAAGTATTTATTGAGAGTACAGAGGTCCAGAATTGGAGGGAGGTCTCTGGTCTTTTTCGGTACGAGGAAATACTTGGATTAGAACCCTTGGCCCCTCTCCCATAGAGGAACTGGTTCTACTACGTTGAGTTGGAGAAGGGCTGAGAGTTCTCGATGAAGAGAGTTTGCTGGGAGTCGTAAACAGACCTCCTTGGAGGATGGAGGTGTGTTCCATAGGTGAAGGATATAACCCCATCACACAATCCGAAGGACTCAGCTGACGTAATGAGGGTCCAATGTTGATGGAAATGAGACACAACCCCTGATGAGAAGCGACCAGGAAAGAGGTTGTAGTACACTGACTAAGCTCTCCAGTAGCAAGTCAAAAAGACTACCGAGTCTTTTGCTGCAAAAGGGTCTAGGACTTTTGAGGCCTTTGCTGCCTGGGTTGTTTTTGCACTGGAGGTCTTGATGAGGTAGATGATGGCACATATCTTCACTGAGAGTAATAAGCAGAGCACTTAAGATTGTAAAAATGCTTTGTGGCCTGAGTTTTAGAAGATTTTGCTGCCAATAATGTGAACATAGATTGCCGATGTCTAGTCATTTGGGAGGCTTCTTCTATTTTCTCCCCAAAAAGCTCATTTCCTAGGCAAGGAATGTTAGTCAACCTTTCCTGTGCATTGGCATCCAAATCAGCCACTCTAAGCCATGCCAGTCTTTTCACAGTGATAGATAATGCAGATGCTCTGGAGGTGATGTCAAAGGTGTCAAATACAGATCTAGCCATAAATTTTCTTGTTTTCAAAAGGTCATTTGTGAGATATTGGAAATTCTGTAGTTGCTCATCTGGGAGGTATTGCTCAAACGGTATAACTTGCTGAGTTAATGACTTAATATAAAAAGTCATATAAAAATTATTCTCAAAATCCTGCTGGTGAGCATTGAGTTCTGAAAGTCTCCAACCAAACTTGGCTAAGGTCTTCCCTTCTCTGCCTGGAGGGGTACTAACAAGTTCTAGAGCCGCTAGCTTTTTTCAGGGCAGACTCCACTAGAAGTGACTGATACTGGAATTGTGGTTTATGAAAACCTGGCAATGACTGTACTCTACACAAAGAGTCTAATTCTTGGGGCAATAGGGACCAAAAGTGGTGCTTCCTAATTCTTAAGCATAGTCTCCTTCACAAGGTTATAAAAAAGGAAACTTTAGAAGGTCTTGGTATCTGATCATAGTCCAATGCATCAAAGAGCTCTGCCCTGGGTTCAGTCTCAGACTCCATTTTTAAGGGAAGGGCTTGACCCATCTGCTGTGATCTTTTACGAGGTGTTAGAGGAGATGAATCTGAAGAGAGTCCATTTGACTCATCGGCAGAAAGTTCTGGGCACTCAGATAATGAATAATGTGATATAAGGTCAGACTCCTCAATGCGACGTTGTGATGATGGCAATGGTGAATGTCGAAAGAATCAACAAAGGAGCGTCGAGGTCTCCATTGCGATGGAGAAGAGCGTCGAGATGTGCTTCGAGATGCTCGACGATGCTGATGTGATCTGGAGGAAGAGCTTTGACATCTGGATGATGTCTCTCTCCTCGACCTTGAACGACATTGGTAGGGAGTGCGAGATCTGGTTCTCACTGTCGGCATCAAGCACTGCTCTGGCTGGGCTGGTACCGATAGTGTCATTGCAGTTATTTGACCTGACCAAGACTGTACCATGCTAGAGAACTCCCTTTGCTCCATCTCCCAAGTTTTGCACCTGAAGCAAGAGCACTGATACTGTGGTGGTCATCTGTACTGATGGTGCAGTTGGTGCTATGTGCTTAGGCCAGGGGTGGGAAAACTCTGGTCCTCGAGGGCCGGAATCCAGTGGGGTTTTCAGGATTTCCCAAATGAATATGCATTGAAAGCAGTGCATGCAATAGATCTCATGCATATTCATTGGGGAAATCCTGAAAACCCAACTAGATTCCAGCCCTCAAGACCGGAGTTGCCCACCCCTAGTCTAGGTGTTGGTGATTTGATAAAGTGGCACACCTCCTAGGAGACCTCAACATAAGAACATAAGCAATGCCTCTGCTGGGTCAGACCTGAGGTCCATCGTGTCCAGCAGTCCGCTCACGCGGTGGCCCAACAGATCCAGGACCTGTGCAGTAATCCTCTATCTATACCCCTCTATCCCTTTTACAGCAGGAAATTGTCCAATCCTTTCTTGAACCCCAGTACCGTACTCTGCCCTATTACACTCTCTGGAAGCGCATTCCAGGTGTCCATCATACGTTGGGTAAAGAAGAACTTCCTAGCAATCTGTCCCCTTTCAACTTTTCTGAATGCCCTCTTATTCTTTTATTATTCGAAAGTTTGAAGAATCTGTCCCTCTCTATGCCCTTCATGATCTTGTAAGTCTCTATCATATCCCCTGTAAGTCTCCTCTTCTCCAGGGAAAAGAGACCCAGTTTCTCCAATCTCTCAGTGTATGAAAGGTTTTCCATCCCCTTTATCAGACGCGTCGCTCTCCTCTGAACCCTCTCGAGTAACGCCATGTCCTTCTTAAGGTACGGCGACCAATATTGGACGCAGTACTCCAGATGCGGACGCACCTTCGCCCGATACAATGGCAGGATAACTTCTTTTGTTCTGGTTGTAATACCCTTCTTGATTATGCCTAGCATTCTGTTTGCCACTGCGCACTGTGCCGTCGGCTTCATTGTCATGTCCACCATTACCCCCAAGTCCCTTTCTTGGGTACTCTCATTTAATGCTAAACATCGGTGTTTCAACTGCTTTGATGATATGGACAGCTGGGCGAAGCAGATATCTATGCTTCTTGGCCTTTTTACTGAAAATCACCTAATGGCTGTTTGGGTGATGAAGCAGAAACCTATTGAGGCATCGCTGTCAGCACCCGTTTCAATGCTGAAGATAGTGCTTGTATGTTGGTGTCGGATGTGACGGATATCCCCGATGCTCCTGATGTTGTTCAGAATAACTTTTCAAACTGCAGCTGCCTAGCCTTCACTGACTGTTTCTGAAGTTTGGAGCAACACAGACAACTGTCTACATGGTGATTAGGACCCAATACACTACCAATTATGGATCAGTGACTGAAATGGCCCTGTTGCACCGTATGTACCACTTAAAGCCACTGAAAGGCCTTGACATGGTGGGTAAGACCGCCAATGCAAGATCAAAAGACTCAATTGTCCATGAAGGTTATGTGATACTGAAGTTGAAAAACAACCGAAGCCCTCAGCGCAAGAGAACACCCAAATTTTTCAAAGAAAATAAATTAGAAATAAGAGTAAAATTATTATGAAAGTTAAACTGGGAAGGCAAAAACAAAAACACAACGCTGAAGATTTTGGTGCTTTGGAAGAACTAAAAAACAAACAAGCAAACACACAGCTTCTTAGCTCTGCAGAAGACTAAGACTCAATGATCTTGTGAGTCAATTTCGGGTGGTAAAGCATCGGCGCATGCATGTTACTGGCCGTCTTGAGACTTAAACATTTTTAAAGTGACAGTACATTTTAGCACTGTCCATACTGGGTTCCATGGCTAACGTCACCCACATGTGAGAATTATCTACTGACTGAAAGATTAAGCTTCTTCTAAGTTTTCTTGCCCTTCGACTGCTAAAACCTTTTGATGGTTGGCCTAAGGTACAGTTCCTCCTTTTGAGGCATTATTCATTTTTAAAGGCTCTAGCATGGGTGCTCCTTTTATGACTATTACTTCCATTTTCTACACTGGTTTCGATATATATAATATAATATATAATATATAACTATTATTTCTATGGTTTGCTTACAGTACAGGTTTTTTTTGGAGCCAGTATCTAGTTTTACTTGCTGTAATAACAATAATAATAATAACAGTTTATATACCACAGGACCGTGAAGTTCTATGCGATTTACAATGATTAGAAAGATGCTATGAACTGAGTGGAACTTACATAGTTGGAGATTAGTGGCTAACAGTTTAAGGGATCAGTTGTTATGGAAGAAATTGATATGGGAGATTGTGATGGGAGAGATTGTGCAGATCCGCTACCTAGGTACTTCAAGAACAGGTATGTTTTTAGGTGTTTCCTAAATTCACTATAGTTATTTGCGTGCATAATTAGTTTTTCCAGGTCTTTGCCCCATAATGCTGCTTGATAAGAGAGAAGCTGTTGATGTCGTCTTAAATTTACATCATCTAAACCAGGTGTCCCTAAAGTCCCTCCTTGAGGGCCGCAATCCAGTCGGGTTTTCAGGATTTCCCCAATGAATATGCATGAGATCTATGTGTATGCACTGATTTCAAAGCATATTCATTGGAAATCCTGAAAACCCGACTGGATTGCAGTCCTCAAGGTGGGACTTTGGGGACTCCTGCTCTAACTGGTGGGGAGAGGAACTTCAGGTGTGCGCTTCTCTTATGTCTATTGGTTGAGAAGGAGAAGAGGTCAGTTATATATTTAGGGGCTAAACTGGATAGTACCTTAAAGCAAAAACATCCCAGCTTGAACTTCGCACGTGCCTCCATCGGCAACCAGTGTAGGAGTCGGTAGGAAGGGGTTATATGATCGGACTTCGTCAACCCAAAGATCAACCTGACTGCCGCATTCTGCACCAGTTGCAGTCTCTGCATGTTCTTCTGGGAGATTGCCAGATGGGCGATATTACAATAATCGAGATGGCTTAGTATTAGGGATTGTATCAGAATTCTGAATGATGAAGCATTAAAGTATGCTCTAAAGGACCTAAGCTTCCAGAGAATTTAAAAAAAAACCCTTTCTGACTAGGGAGTCCTCTTGGTCTTTCATGGTTAGGCCTTGGTCCAGTCTTACTCCCAGAACCTTCATTGTAGGTTGAATAGGGTAGCTGAGTTTGTTGATGCATAGTGATGTTGCAGTGACAAGTGGGTATGGCGAGGCTATGAAGAATTTAGTTTTTTCTGAATTAAGCTTCAGTCTGAATTCTGTCATCCATTGTTCCATCAAGTTTAGTACTTCTGTTGCCATAGGGGTAACTTCAGAGAGAGAAGTAGCGAATGGGATAATGATTGTAAAGTTGTCTGCGTATCTGAATAATTTTATACCCCACTGGGCCAGCTGCACACCTAGTGATGACATGTAAACACTGAAGAGCAGTGGGGATAATGGTGAACCCTGTGGAACACCAGATGGGTTTCTCTAGGTATTAGAGAGATTTTAATTGAAATGTACTCGATAGGTGCGGGACATAAGGAAACCTCGAAACCAGTCAAAAACCTCTCCTCTGATGTCAATTGCGTCTAAGCATTGTAACAATTTCTCATGATCCACCAAGTCAAAGGCCAAGCTCATGTCAAATTGCATGATCAGGGCGTTATGGCTCTTGCTAAATAAAGAGCGTAAATAATCCAAGATCGCCACAATTACTGTCTCGGTGCTAAACAGAGGTCTGACGCCAGATTGGGTTTCATGCAAAAGAGAGAACTGATCAAGGTAATCCATCAATTGGTATGTACCAGTCCTTCCATGATTTTTACGAAAAATGGAATGGATGCTACTGGTCTATAGTTGGTTACTGATGCTAAGGATTTTTTATGAATTTTTGGAATTGGGGTAATTATAATGTGACCGTTATTAGTTAGGAATTTTCCATTTTTAAAATTATCGGTCAGATAGTTCCATAATGTTAGTTTAAAGTCTAATGGGGCTGCTTTCATAATGTCAGGGGGACAGGGACCCAGAATGCAGTGTGATTTAGTGTACTTGTTATATAGTTTGATGTAATTATTCCATTCTAGATCTTGAAAGGAGTTCCAAATCATATCTGCTGGTATTTCATTTCCTTGTATGTTGGCTATTTGTTGTGCACATATGTTGTTTGTCGAACAGTTGTTTCTTAAGTTTATAATTTTTGAATCAAAATGCTGTGCTAGATCATTTGCTGAAGGTAGCTTAATATTATGCATGGATTGAGTGTGGCGTCAAATAGCACAGTTACTTACCATAACAGGTGTCATCTAGGGACAGCAGGCAGATATTCTCTACATGTGGGTGACGTCACTGACGGAGCCCCCCCTAGCGGACGTTTTCACAAGCAGACTTGCTCGAAGACCTTCAGGCTTGCGATTGGCCCATGCATGCGCACGTGCCCCTGCCGCCCTGCCTAGGGCATGCGTCTCCTCAGCATGTCCTCAGTTCAGATAGCAAGCAAACAAGCCAACCACGGGGAGGTGGGTGGGTTGTGAGAATATCTGCTTGCTGTCCCTGGATAACACTTGTTATGGTAAGTAACTGTGTTTTATCCCAGGACACGCAGGCAGCATATTCTCTACATGTGGGTGACCTCCAAGCTAACTAAAATGGGATGGAGGGAAAGTTGGCAATTTAGGAGAACAGATGCTGCAAAACAGACTGGCCAAAACGGCCATCACTCCTGGAGAAAGCATCCAGACAGTAATGCAAGGTGAACGTATGAACTGATGGCAGCCTTACAGATTTCCTAGATGGGAGTCAAGCGGAGGAAAGCAACAGACGCCGCCATCGCTCTGACCTTGTGGCCCGTGACTCGAGCCGGAAGGGAGAGACCAGCCTGAGCGTAACAGAAAGAGATACAAGCAGCCAACCAGTTAGAAATGGTCCGCTTAGAAACAGAGCGACCCAAGTGATTGGGATCGAAAGAGAGGAACAAGGGTTTAAGGGGCGGCTGAACGTGTTAAAGTCCTTTCATGAAGCGGGAAACCACAGGATGAACAGAGATAGGCTTCCCGTCAATTGGCTGATGAAAAGCAACAATAGCACTAAGGTTGACTCGAACTGAAGAGGACCTGAGTCCAGCACCAGACAAGTGCAACAGATAATCCAGGACAGCCGACAAGGATGCAGACATCGGCTCCTGCTGTCGAGTAGCACACCAGGAAGAAAAGCAGATCCACTTCTGATGGTAACATAGGCGAGTGGACTCCTTCCGAGAAGTTTCCAGGACATCCAGAACAGGCTGGGAGAGCTGGAACGAGGGCACTAAGTCTCGAGGAAGCAAGCTGTTAAGTGCAGAGACTGGAGGTTGGGATGAAGAAGAGAACCCTGACTCTGCGTAAGCAGAGAAGGAAAAACAGGAAGAGAAAGAGGCTCCCTGGAACTGAGTTGCAACAGAAGGGAGAACCACGGTTACCGGGGCCTCCGAGGAGCTATCGGAATCATGGTGGCATGCGAAGACTTTAGCTTGACGAGAGTCCTCAGAATCAGAGGGAATGGAGGGAATGCATACAGGAACTCGTTCGTCCAATCCAGAAGAAAGGCATCTGCCTCGATCCTGAGAGGGGTGTAAACCCTGGAGCAGAAACGGGGCAACTTGTGATTGAGGGGGGGGGACGTGAACAGATCGACGTCCGGATTCCCCCAATGAGCAAACACCTGACGCAGGGTTACGGAGTGGAAGGACCACTCATGAGGCTGCAGAAGTTGACTCAACTTGTCTGCCAGACAGTTCCGCTGGCCCTAAATGTAGACAGCTCGAATGAATATGTTCCGGCGGACGGCCCAATCCCAGAGCCGCATCGCCTACTGGCACAGGGACCTGGACCACATGCCCCCTTGTTTGTTGATATAATACATGGCGACCTGGTTGTCCGTGCAAACCAGAACTACTCGGTCACGAAGTAGGTGACAAAAAGCTTTCAGAGCGAGGTAAATCGCACGAAGCTCCAGAAGATTGATGTGACAAAGGCAGTCGGCACGGGACCAAAGGCCCTGGGTGTGCAGACGGTCCAGATGAGCCCCCAAGCATAGGTCGACGAGTCCGTCGTGAGGACCTTTTGCGGAGGAGGAGCATGGAATAGAAAACCTCTGGAAAGATTGGAAGAGAGCATTCACCAACGGAGAGATCTCTCAACAAAGGAGTCAAGACAATGCGTCAAGAGAGAGGATCCCAATCTTGGTTTCACTGGGACACCAGAGTCCATTGAGGAATACGGAGGTGAAGTCTGGCAAAAGGAGTCACGTGAACCGTGGAGGCTATGTGACCTAGGAAGACCATTATGAGCCGAACTGGCACCGAGTGCAGATGGGTCACCATTCGGCACAAACGGATAAGGGTTTCCCGACAAGGCCGAGGCAAGAAGGAGTGGAGACGAACCGTGTCCAGGACCGCTCCGATGAACTCGAGAGACTGGGATGGACAGAGGTGACATTTGGGAAAGTTCACCTCGAAGCCGAGACTCTGAAGGAGCAAGATGGTCTGTTCCGTTGCTCGCAGGACTTCGTCGCGAGAGGACGCTTTGATCAACCAGTCGTCGAGGTAAGGAAACACCTATAGGCCGTGGAGGCACAGGGCCGTAGCTACCACAACCAGACATTTCGTGAAAACCCTCGGCGAGGCCGCCAGGCTGAAGGGAAGAACACGATACTGGAGATGGAGATCCCCCACCCGGAATCTCAAATACCGGCAAGAGGCCGGGTGTATCGGAATGTGCTTATACGCCTCCATGAGTTCCAGTGAACCCAGCCAGTCTCCCTCGTCCAAGAGGAGATACAACGTGGGAAGGGTGAGCATTCTGAAACATTCCCGTACCAGGAACTTGTTCAGAGCACAGAGGTCCCCTGTCTTTTTGGGCACCAGAAAGTACCGGGAATAAAATCCGGAGGTCCATTGTTCCGTGGGAATCTCCTCAACCGCCCAAAGGCGAAGAAGGGCCTGAGCTTCCTGCATGAGTAGGGGAAGCTGAGACTGAGCAGAAGGAAACTCTCTTGGAAGCAGATCCGGGGGAACGCGACTGAAGTGGAGGGAGTACCCCTCCCGGATGATCGACACCACCCAACTGTCGGTGGTAAGACCTTCCCACTGGGCATAGAAAAGATGGAGACGACCCCTAATGGGGAAGGGGGAAGGCTACAGAAGGAAGGGAGCCCGAAGGCTCAGACTGGAATTGTCGAAAGGACGGCCCAGTCTTTGCCGGCGGCTGAGTCTTAGGTTGACGTTGCTGCTGTTGCAGTGGCCGTTTCGAAGGAGACCTAGAGAAAGCAGGAGTGGATTTTTGCAGATACCTCTGGAGAGGAATTTTATATTGGCGAGCTGGAGGGGCTATTGGTTTTAAGTTTCACCAGAGATGCAAAGGACCGCTCGTGGTCCGAGAGGCGCTTTGTGGCCACCTCGATGGAATCATCGAAGAGCTCATGACCCACACACGGGAGATTTGCAAGACGATCCTGTAGATTCGGATCCATATCTACAAGTAGGAGCCAAGCGAGGCGACGAAAGGCGATCGCAAAGGCTGTAATTCTCGAGAATTCAAAGGCGTCGTAAAAGGCCTGGAACATATACAGGCGGAGCTGGGAGAGGGTCTCCACGAGGAGACGAAACTCCCATCGCCGAGGCTCTGGCATGACCTCCCGGAATGAGCGGAGGGCATCAACACAGAACCGGAGGTAGGACGTTAAGATGAAACTGTAGTTAAGAACACGGTTCACCATCATCGAATTCTGATAAAGGCGGCAACCAAATTTGTCCATTGTATGGCCCTCCCTCCTCGGGAAGACGGCAGCGTAGACCTTCAAGGAGTTAGACTTCAAGGAAGACTCAACCACCAAGGATTTGGTTGGAAAGCTGAGCACCTTTCAAACCCTTCAACCGGGATAGTCTGGTAACGGGACTCCAACTTGGAGGAATAGTGTGGACAGCATATGGTGTCTCCAGGTTTCCGGAGAAATGACTGTCGGAGAACCTGATGCAATGGAAGGCAAACTCCCAATTCCGCCAGGTTATTCTGGGTAAAGCGGGAGTCGGACTGAAGATCCATGTGCAGAGCTCTGCCCATGTCAGAGATGTAACATAGAAACATAGAAAAGACGGCAGATAAGGGCCGTGGCCCATCTAGTCTGCCCCACCCCAATGACCCTCCCCCTATTTATCTCTGTGCAGAGATTCCCCACATGACGATCCCATTTCTTCTTAAAATCAGGCACGCTGCTCGCCTCAATCACCTGAAGTGGAAGTCTATTCCAGCGATCAACCACTCTTTCCGTGTGAAAAAGTATTTCTGGTGTCGCCATGCAATTTCCCGCCCTGATTTTTCCCATGTATGTCCTCTTGTCGCCGTCGGACCTTTGAAAAAGAAGATATCTTCTTCTACCTCGATACGGCCCGTGAGTATTTGAACGTCTCGATCATGTCCTCCCTCTCTCTGCGTTCCTCGAGTGAGTATAGCCGTAATTTATCCAGCCGTTCCTCGTAGGGAGATCCTTGAGTCCCGAGACCCATCCGGGTGGCCATTCGCTGGACCGACTCAAGCCTCAGTGCATCCCTTGCGGTAATGAGGCCTCCAGAATTGTACACAGTATTCCAGATAAGGCCTCACCATGGATCTATACAGTGGCATAATGACTTCAGGCTTGCGGCTGACGAAACTCCTGCGTATACATCCCATGATCTGCCTAGCCTTAGATGACGCCCGCTCCACTTGACTTGGCAGCCTCTCATGTCTTCACTGATGATTACCCCCAAGTCCCGTTCTGCAACAGTTCTTGCTAGGAATCGTCACCATTTAGGGTGTAAGTCTGCAATGGATTTTGACTGCCAAGGTGCATAACTTCGCATTTCTTGGCATTGAAGCTCAGTTGCCAGGTCCTAGACCATTGCTCAATAGGGTAGGTCGTGTTTCATATTGTCCGTTGTGCTCTTGCTTGTTATGTAACACAGTTTGCATCATCGGCGAATAACGTTATTTTTCCGCGAAGCCCTCAGTCAAGTCTCTTATAAAGATATTGAAAAGGATTGGGCCCAAGACCGAGCCCTGACGACACTCCGCTGATCACTGCCGTCGTTACAGAGGGGGGTGCCATTTACCACAACCCTCTGAAGCCTACCACCAAGCCAGTCCCCAACTCATTTAGTCAAAGTGTCACCTAATTCTATTGAACTCATTTTGCACAATAACCTGCGGTGGGGGACACTATCAAATGCTTTGCTGAAGTCCAAGTATACAATGTCCAAGGACTCTCCAACATCGAGCTTCCCCGTCACCCAGTCAAAGAAGCTGATCAAGTTGGATTGGCAGGATTTCCCCTTGGTAAATCCATGCTGACGGGGATCCCGCAGATTCTCCTCGTCCAGGATCATATCTAATTGGTGTTTGATTAGAGTTTCCATTAGTTTGCTTACTATTGATGTGAGACTCACTGGTCTGTAGTTCTCAGTCTCTGTCCTGCAACCTTTTTTTGTGGAGTGGAATGACGTTAGCCGTTTTTCCCAGTCCAACGGGACTCTACCTGTACTAAGGGAGAGATTGAAGAGCACGGATAGTGGTTCCGCCAGGACGTCCCTTAACTCCCTGAGGACCCTGGGGTGTAGGTTGTCTGGCCCCTTGCTTTGTTAACCTTGAGTTTTGACAACTCACAGTAGACACTGCTTGTTGTGAACTTGAAGTTACTAAACGGGTCTACTGAGTCATCCTTTTTTTTGTAGTTGAGGGCCGGAACCTGGCGCCTCGCGGGTGAATACCGAGCAGAAGTATTCGTTTAACAGTTCAGCTTTTTCCGAGTCTGCTTCTATATAGGTCCCGTCTGGTTTCTTGAGGCGTACTATCCCGCTTGTGCTGCGGTTTCTGTCGCTAATGTACCTGAAGAAGGATTATATCGCCCTTCTTGATGTTCTTTGCTAAAGTTTTCTCATTCGGATTTTGGCCCTCTCTAACTGCTGTTATGACGGCTCTTGCCCTAGTCAAATAGACTTCTCTAGAGTCCTGAGAGCCTTCATGTTTGTAGGAGATGAACGCTTTTTTTCTTCTCTTTTATGAGGTCCGAGATCTCCGCAGAGAACCATTGTGGCTTATTGTTCCTACGCCGTTTACTCACTGATTTTATATAGCGATTTGTCGCCTCCTGAATGGTAGCTTTCAGAGTTGACCACAGTTCCTCTACGTTATCTGTTCCTGCTTGGTTTTGTAGTGCTTGATGGATGAAATCCCCCATACCCTCAAAGTTGGGCATTCTTGAAGCTAAGGGACCCTGGTCAATGTGTTAGTTTTTGGCGAAACCCTTCCTGAGTTTGAACCATATCATATTGTGGTCGCTGGAGGCCAACTTGTCGCCCACTGAGACTTCAGTGACACTTCCACCATTTGTAAGCAATAGGTCCAGTATTGCCTGTTCCCTCGTTGGCTTCCAATACCAGTTGCCTCAGTTTAGCTCCCTTCATGGAGTTCAATAGTCTCCTGCTTGCTGCTAGATGCAGAGGAAAGTGTGTTCCAATCCACATCAGGCATGTTGAAGGTCTCCCTAACAACACTGTATCCCCACGCAAGGTGATATTCTCTATGTCACTAGATTAGTTCTATATCTATGTCATCCTGTTGCCTTGGGGGTCTGTAAACTATGCCAAGATACAGGCATTTGTCATTCCCCTGGCCAAATTTACCCAAAGGGATTCCCCTGTGTACCTGATATCTGTGATTCTGGTGACTTTAATATCATCCTTAGTGTATAATGCTACACCACCTCCCATTCTGCCCTCCCTGTCTTGGCGAAGGAGGTTGTATCCTGGTAACACAACGTCCCACCCATGGGAGTCGGTGAGCCAGGACTCAGATATCGCCACCAAATCCAGGTCAGCGTTTCTCATTTCAGTCTCAAGTTCCAGGATCTTGTTGCCCAAACTATGGGCGTTGACGTACATAGCCCTCCATGTAGCATGTTTGCTATGCCTCCCTGGGGCTGTTCCTGCTTGAGCTGCGTGGACCTTTTCAGTACTACTTGTAGTTTGTGTACCTTCCCTAGACCCAGTATTACAAAGTGTACCTACCCTAGGTTCAAAAGTAGTTTGTACTCTATGGGGGAATAACTGTTTGAGCTACTTTAATTCTTTTAGTACAGCTTGCAATGTGTGTACCCTCCCTAGACCCGAGAATTACAGTGTGAACCTACCTTAGACTTAGAAATGTGTGTACTAGTTCCCATACTTAGAAATGTGTTTACTCATCACATTCCCAGCCCAGAATTTGCCGGTGTTTGCTTTCCCCAGTCGCAGAGAAATATTGATGACATATCTCGTCAGATAGGTTGTTTGTGTTTGTGCTTGTTCCCTCCCCCAACATACCTAGTTTAAAGCCTTGTGAAGTAGGCGGGCCAGTCGGTGTCCAAGGACGTTCTTCCCTCTTCTGGTCAGGTGTAGTCCATCTAGGTCCCTTGTAGTCCTAGTAGTGTCTCTCCATGTTGCAGGAACCCGAAGTTCATCTCCTTGCACCAATCTCGCAGCCAGTCCGTTAGTCCTCTGGATGCGATCCTCCCTGGCTCTGCCCTTGCCCCTTACAGGGAGGGATCGAGGAGAAGACCACCTGTGCATCCATCCTCCTCAGCTTCTCACCCAGGGCTCTGAAATCTGTTGGTATGCTATCCTGGGTGCTCCTGGCGGTGTTGTTTGTTCCGACGTGGATAAGGATCATGGGGAAGTGGTCCTGAGGTTTGATGAGTCTATCCAGGCAAGCGGTTACATCCCGGATCCTGGCCCCTGGCAGACAGCAAACCTCTCTTGATTGCAAGTCTGGTCTGCAGATTGGTCCCTCGGTGCCCCTCAGTAGCGAATCTCCTATGACAATCACTCTGCGCTTCCTAGGGATGGTTCGATCTGGTGTCTCTGGAACTGGAATCTCCTGTTGATCATCTCTCTGTACCTCGTTGTCAGGTTCGTCCTGTAGCAGTTGGAATCTGTTCTTCAAGGTGATCTGCGGGGTCGATGTAGAACAGCCCTGTGTGTGAGAGAAAGAGACAGAAGGTGAGGAAGGTCTTCTGTGTTTTCCTGTGGAGGAAGTCACCAGTTGCCAGGAGTCAGTGTCCCCAGCCTCCTCCTGTATTCCGATGGTTGGTCTGGAGGTATCAGGATTGGTAGTTTGTCTGGGTGTCGCGGGTATGGTCACATTTGGTTCCTGTTTGGTGATCTGGGACAGTTCCTGGATGACACCGTCGATGAAGGTCTCGTCGTCTCGAATGCTTCTTAAGCGCTGGACCTCCTCTCTCAGGTTCCTCAGCTCCAGGAAAAGGCTGCCATCTAGCTGATCCGTTACATCTGTCTGTGTAGCAACTGTAGACATCCTCGAGGGGATGGCCTCGGTCTGCACAGAGACCTCCGTACTCCGTCCTGGCTGCCCCTCCATCTGCACATGTGCCGTAGCCACCCCCTGGATACCCTCGGCGACTGTACTGCCTGTCTTGATTAAAGTCTTGCTACCTCTGGTTCTACCTGCCATTTTAGAAGGTGTAAATAAATTAATTAGAAATCCCCCCCCTTTTTTTTTTTTTTTTTTTTTAATTATAGGTTAGATAGTGTTGAGGTTATAGGTTAGCTAGTGTTGAGGTTTAAGAGATATAGTCAGTAGTCAGATGATTGTTAGTTAAGACTGTCTGTGTCTTAGTGGGTTAGGGAGGTCTAAAAGGTTGAGGAAAGTGACTGGTGTGGTCTGCCTGCTTAGCGTGAAAGTTGTGGGTGTTTGGTGGTTTAGTAGAGAGTGGAAAGATTTGTTTGGAAGTTGGAAGTTTTAGATTGTATTTAATTAGGTAGTTAGTAGTTGTAGAAGCTCAAGTACAGATTAAAGTTGAGGGTTATTCCTGTGAGGCCCTTCTTGAGGCCCTTCGCAAAGGCGCTCTCGCTAAGGCGAGCGCCTTTGCCGCTCGCCTTCGCCGCGCGCCGAACGGCTGCGCGCCGTTGGCTCGACCCCTTTTATGGGGGAGTCAGCTGGTGACGTCGGGGGGTGGGTGTAGCTATCTCTCGCCTCTTTCCCCTCGACTCTGCTGGGTCCGCTCCTGTCCTGCTTTCTCCTCTGCCTGCTCGGCTGCTTTCACTCGCTCTCCTTCTCCTTACTTTGGACCCCCTCTGCACAGTCTGCCCCTCTCTCCGCTTCGCTGAACTCTTTCCTCTCCGCTCTCAGCTCCTCCCTGTGCCTCTCAGCGCTCAGACTGCCTCTCTCCCTGCAGCTACTCGCTGTCCCCGCTGGCTTCCACCTTCTCCCCACGTGCTTCGGGTCAGCTAAAACTGCTCAGCACCTCCTAAATGCAGTAAGAAACGAAGAAAACAGCTGGTAACGAGAAAAGGAGGAGGTCCGAGAAGAAGAGTCATCCTCCAGCAGGAACTCCGACCGAGATTGGGGTGCAGCTGAGAAAGAGGGAGAAACTTCCCTGGAATAGTAAGCTGGAGCCTCAGAGTCCCGTGAACGGGAGATCGAAGAGGTTCGACTAAGGCGTGTAGGGGATGTCAAAGAATGGCCCCGCGCCAGATGAACCGGGGAAGACCCCGGGGTCCTAGGAAAGCGGTGAGAAAGGCTTGGAGAAGACGGGGTATAGGAAAAATCCCCAACTGGCTTCAAAACAGTCCCTTTAGAAACTGGCAAGCGCCTCGATGGGGAACAAACACTAGAGTCCAATTCAAGGACAAGTGTGTGTCTGGATGGTTTTAAGGTTAGAGACTGGGAAGACCGGGCCCATTTGGAAGAGGCGAGCCTCGCCGCAGAAGCGGGAGAACAAGCGGCCCCCAGCTTGGACCCTCGAAAAGTCACCAGTGACTCCGGAGAGGAAGACCCGCTCGAGGGAATCCGACGAGTCTTACGGTTGAGGCCTCGAGAGACGAGGGGATGCTCAGGCTGGTCAGACCGTGACTGGGTCAAGACCGAGGTCAAAGGCGTCGAAGTTGGGACTAGTTGGCTGACCACCGAGGAAAACTGCGTGGTAATAATAGCCTTAAGCATGTCCTCGAACATAGGCACTGAGACCAAAGATAGGCGAGTCGGAAGTGCAGCAGTGCGCTCCTTCGGGGCTGACCTCGAGGAAGAGTATTCCCTACGTAAGGAGGCACGCTTAGATTGATGTCTCGAAGATGCCGATGAGGCGGCGCTAACATGAGGCTCCGAGGTAAGCTTCTTCGCTGGTATAACTGAGGATGAAAGAGGAGACTTACCCGAAGCTGGAGCAGCAGGAGGGGCCAAGGCCGGAACCTTCAAGGCTGACGGGGACTTCGAGGCCGAGCTCGAAGCCAGTCCCACAGGATCCATGGGGCCAAAGAGTTGGAGAACCTTGGTCACCCATCTACGAACAGCCCGATGTTGTAAAGTCACACAATGGGGACACGACTCAGCGCGGTGCTCTGCACCCAGGCACTCTACACACCAATGATGAGGATCGGTGATGGAGATAACCCGGTTGCACTAGGTGCAGTGTTTAAATTCGGAACGAGGCCGGGACATAAGAAACAAGAGAGCCGTGGCCCCGCGAGGCCAGGCGGCCAAAGGAAGACTGGGAACCCGGTCAAAAATATACGAACTGAAAAAAATGAAAAGAAAGAAAATGATAGACGTGAGCACAGCGACTCAAAAAAAACTAACAAAATAAGCCGCGGTACAAGAGGGACAAAGAGATCGCGCGAAGCAAGAGAGCAGTGCTTCTGGCTCCGCGGAAAACAGAGAACTGAGGACATGCTGATGAGACGCATGCCCTAGGCAGGGTGGGAGGGGCACGCGCGCATGCACGGGCCAATCGCAAGCCTGAAGGTCTTCGAGCAAGTCTGCTTGCGAAAATGTCCGCTAGGGGGCTCCTTGGTGACGTCACCCACATGTAGAGAATATGCTGCCTGCTTGTGCTAGGATAAAAACTTGTAACCAAGTTGAACAATTCTTTTGTGTTGATTCCTATCGAACTGGTATTGAATGTGTTAATTTTGGATGAAGAGAATGCTTTACGTTTTTCTTTTATCAATTGTTTGTAGCTCTTTATGTTGGATCTCCAATTGTTCCTGTCTGATATTTTTCCCGTTTTTTTCCAGATCCTTTCTAGTCGTCTTACTAATTGTTTCATTTTTAATAGTTCAGAGTCGAATCGAGTTTTTACTGATTCGTTTAGGGGCAATTTTATCTAAAATGGATTTGCTTGTTTTCATCCAATGATCCCAAAAATCATCCCCTTATCCTATTTCCTCTCGTAATGTGATCAATATTCCTCTGGATTGATATGACCCATTGTGAGATGTTCTTTTTTTATCTTTGAGTGTGTTTTAGATTTTAGATGATTCCAGATTAAGTTAAAGTAGTAAGTAAAATAATCATACCAGATATCATGATATCAGGTACCGTCGGATAGAGAGATGGAAGATCTAGGATCTCTTTTGTGGACATAGCTACCACATCTAAATGATGGCCTTTTTCATGTGTTTGTGTGGGTAAAGGGAGATTGTAATTGAGGGAAGATAGGAAGTTTTTAAAGTCTTTCATGTCTGGATTGTCCTCGTCTTCTAAATGTAGGTTTATGTCTCCTGCTATAATATTATATGAAGGAGTAATTGAATTATGTAGAACGAATTTGTAGAAGTCCTCTCTGGCTTTTGACCAACTGTAGTGAGGACATTGCTCTAATGACTTTGTACTTTTAGTTACTATGTTGGAGCACAAAGGCAAGGTCTCTAGAAATACACATTTTTCATATATCAGCCTGTTGCTTTATTATGCACTGTTCCTTTCAAATTTAGTTCTTTGATTTCTTTTGCATTGGCTTTATTTTACATATATCATATTTGACTAAACAACTACAAACAATACAAAATACAGCTCTGAGACTCATCTACTCACTGAGGAAACACGACCATATTACTGAAGCTTACATCAACTCACACTGGCTTCCAGTCCAGGAAAGAATACTATTTAAATTCTACTGCATATAGCAGGGGCCTTAGGCGCTTGGGCCAATCAGGCCCTAGGATCCTGTGGGTTGGGCAATGGAGGGGCGGGCCTGCCTCATTTGGACGGAGGCGGGCCTGCTGGCCGTCCGGTACTAGGAGCCGTCCGGCCAACTGGGAGATAAGCCCAAGGGGAGGTTCTGGAGTGGAGGTTTTTGTTGGGGGGGGGGGGTCCGGCAGGAAGGGTTAGGCACCCTCCTGCCGGTGATCTCAGAAGGGCCATCGGGGGCGGTCCGGCAGGAGGGGTTGGGCACCCTCCTGCTGGCGATCTTAGGAGGACCATCTGGGGGGGGGTCCGGCAGGAGGGGTTAGGAACCCTCCTACCATGATCATCAGGGGGGGTTGGGGAGGGGAGGCGGGCGGTTATTTGTTCAGATTCCAAAGCAGCGTTCGGATTCTGAGACAACATTTACTCAAAAAAAAAAAAAGTTCAGATTCCAAAACATTCAAGTTCTGGGGCGTTCAGATTCTGAGGTACCACTGTATTTAAAACTATAAACGGAGACTGCCCAACCTACCTGAACAACCACCTCATTCAAACTACCTCAACCAGACACAGAAAAACACATACCCCATTCTCACACCCTCCAATCAAAGAAGTTAAACGGAAAAAACTATACGATGGTCTCCTAGCCACCCAAGCAGCAAAACTTGATAACCATATCTCCAAACTACTGATAACAACCCCAGACTACAAGAGATTCAGAAAAGAAATAAAAAACTATACTCTTCAAGAAAGCCTTGAAAAAGTCTTAACACTAATACTTCCTTCCCCCCCCCCTCTCCAGACTTCTTGATCTACTCTTTACCTTCTCTAGAAATGACCTAAGATCTTCCTTTGAAACCATCTATATCTCTTTTTTAATCCGGAACAGAAATCTCTAATGTAATGTAATGTAATCATCATTTTGTCCTCGGTGGTCATTTATGATACTTTTAGTTGTTTACTTACCTTATGCAATTTTAGGATGAGTATGGTTGGTTTTGTGTCAGCAAGCTAGAGGTTTAGGTTTTCCCTTTTCTTTTCTTAATCTTTAATAATCTCTTGTACTTTTCATATATTTTTTACATGTCACCTTGCTCTTGCATAACCTTCACACTTTCAGGAAGAATAGGGAATAAGACTGTCATGAGAATGAAGGTGAAGACCCCTATGAGACCCCAAAAGTTATATTTTTAAGAGAGACATTGTACTATTGAATTCTAGTTTCTGGACAATCATATCTCTCCCTATCAGCAAGAGACAATATGCTTATGTAAAAGGTTCATCTTTGCCCCAGTAACTGGCAAATATCTGCTGACAGTAGCAGCATTTCGGGACTTTCTAGAAGACAAACCAAAACAAAGTGTCCTACCAAAAAGACATCAGACATGCTGACAATGAACAATCAAGCTCAGGAAGGGAGGGGGGCCTACTCTCAGAAATTATTGAACTTAGTATTAAGAATGTAGTATCGGGGAAGATAGAGGGGCATCAGATTTGACTGTGGTTTATATCATACTTCAATATGGCTCCGAGATAAGTATGCAGACTATGCAACCAATAGATATGACAGATGTGTCAACACAATAGAAAGTAAGTATGTAATCTGTATCTAGGTGTTACTTTAGGTTACTGAACTAAAGTATATAAGTAACAGACTGGCTGCCTTAGATTTTAGGATGGATTCATGACAGGAGATGGCCACTCTGTGTATGTTATTCATTGGCTCAATGTGCTGTACTTTGTTTTATGTAAGCTGACTTTTGTCTATTGCTAATAACCCCATATATTATATATAGCAATTGGGTTGTTGCGAGGTCAGTTTATGAAAAGGTTAGCAGCTACTTTCTCAACTTATTATACACTATGTTTCATTAAACCCTGTGTTATTATTTCTGTTCAAGTTTGGTCATGATTGTCCCTCCACTCCGCTGGCTAAGAAGAGCCCTCCCAAAAGCAAGAAACCGGCAGCGAAGAAACCAAAAAAGGCGACAGGGGCCGAAGTGAAAAAGAGTCTGAAGAGGGCCAAGAAGCCGTCGGCAACTGCGACCAAGAAAGCAGCCAAGAGCCCCAAAAAGGCGAAAACTGTTAAACCTAAGAAAGCGGCTAAGAGCTCAGCTAAAGCCAAACTGATGAAAGCAAAGGTATTATATTTACTTATCATACAGTAGGGCTATGCCTGTACTACCATCTCAGGCTTTTGGGCCTAGTGATGCCAAGAATCATTTTCACTCCTGCCAACACATCTTGGAATTTTTACATGCTGTTTGTCCGTCAGCCAGGCCAGCTTACCTAGTGAGGCCCCTCACTTCCAGAGGAATTTGAGATAAGAAAGTCTCCAGCTTGGAACTGTAAAACCAGTGCCTGGCACCCTTATCTCAATAAAGCGATTTATAGTGACATCGGTCAGAGATGTCAGGAGTTTGGTATGTAACTGAGACACTGATTGGCTGGATACATCAGTTGCGGGAAGAATAACAAGGAGCATCTTCAGTAAGGAACAGAATTGGTGAGGAATTGCAGGAAGTAACAAGCTGATGCTGGAGAGAAGATTGGAGTTGAAGTGAAGAGACTAAGGCAGTCGGGAGAAGTGTCTATGTTTAGACTGATGTGCCTTCCTAAGCTGCCCTAAAATCAGTTCTGGGGAACAGTCTCCTTGTGCCTTGCTGCTTTAGAAAGAGAGAGAGAGAGAGAGAGAGTGAGGCTGTCCCCAGGCAGAGAACGTAACTTTACCTCTGGTAATCAAAGGACTGACAGTTGTTTGTGGCAGCTTTCATCATTTCAAGAACTGATACCTTTAGCATGCTGTAATTAGTCTAAGACCCACAGGACTGAGAAGGCTGGCTCACTGCCTGGGAGAGAGAGCATCTGTCTTGGAGAAGCCCCTCCTTTTCTTTGGTGAGCAGGCATACCCTTCTATTATTCAGCTGGGTAGATAGATATATAGAAATTTTGCCTTGGGTAGGTTTATAGGATTAGCCGATAGGAAAACATAGCTAGAATTCAGTACTGAACCTCTTAGTAACCTTGGGGTCCTTTTACTAAGGCGTGCTAGACTATAATGGACGTGTTAGCGTTTAGCACGCACTAAAATGTCTAGCGCACCTTAGTAAAAGGACCCCCTAGTTTCTTATGAATCACAAAATTTCTATTCGTGCATGTGTTCAGAGTTCTTTCAAACCAGTATAAGAAGTGTTTATGCAACTGTATTTATCTAAACTCATTACATTGTCTTTGCATTTTCTATTTTGGTAATAAAGATGGTATTCACTAAGTCTTAGTCCTTCCTGATCTGTTTGCAAAGGCAACCAAAAAGCACAGTTACTTACCGTAACAGGTGTTATCCAGGGACAGCAGGCAGATATTCTCACATGTGGGTGACGTCATCTACGGAGCCCCAGCGCGGACAGCTTTTCAAGCAAACTTGATTGAAGTTTCAAGTTTGCTACACTGCACCACGCATGTTCATGCCTTCTTGCCCACTATAGGGCGCATCCCACCTCGTGGTCCTCAGTTCCATAACTAGCAAAGAAACCATCCTCGAGGAGGCGGGCGGGTTGTGAGAATATCTGCCTGCTGTCCCTGGATAACACCTGTTACGGTAAGTAACTGTGCTTTATCCCAGGACAAGCAGGCAGCATATTCTCACATGTGGGTGACCTCCAAGCCAACCAAAAAAAAAGGGCAGGTGGGAGGATGGCAATTTAGGAAAACAGATTACGTAACACCGACTGGCCAAATCGGCCGTCGTTTCTGGACAAAGTGTCCAGACAATAGTGGGAGGTGAACGTATGAACCGAAGACCAAGTGGCAGCTTTACATATGTCCTCCATAGGAGTGGATCGGAGGAAAGCAACCGAAGCTGCCATCGCCCGGACCTTATGCCCCGTGACTCGACCCGAGAGCGGGAGACCAGCCTGAGCATAGCAAAAAGAAATACAAGCAGCCAACCAGTTGGACAAGGTGCGCTTGGAAACAGGGTGTCCTAAACGATTAGGATCAAAGGACAAAAACAATTGAGGAACCTTCCGATGAGACTTGGTACGTTGGAGATAAAATGCCAACGCCCTCTTACAGTCAAGCGTGTGAAGCGCCGTCTCGCCAGGATGGGAGTGGGGCTTAGGAAAGAAAACAGGAAGGATAATGGACTGATTGAGGTGGAAATCAGACACAACCTTAGGTAAAAATTTAGGATGGGTGCGGAGAACCACCTTGTCATGATGGAACACAGTGAAAGGTGGATCCGCAACCAAAGCTTGCAACTCACTAATCCGTCGAGCAGATGTGAGAGCAATCAGAAATACCACCTTCCAAGTAAGGAATTTCAGGTGAGACTTGTCAATAGGCTCAAAGGGAGGTTTCATCAGTTGAGCCAAGACAACATTCAAATCCCAAACGACAGGAGGGGGCTTCAGAGGGGGACAAACATTGATTAGACCCTTCATGAAACGCGCCACCAGAGGATGAAGCGAAAGAGAACGTCCATCCAAGTGCCGATGGAAAGCCGAAATGGCACTGAGATGTACCCGGACAGATGTCGTCTTCAGGCCGGAATTAGACAAATGTAACAAATAGTCCAGTACCGAAGACACCGGGACCGAATCCGGATCCAGATGACGTGAGGAACACCAGGATGAAAACCTGGTCCACTTCTGGGAATAACAAAGCCTGGTCGAGACCTTGCGCGAGGCTTCCAAGACTTCCCGCACCGACTGAGAAACCGGAACCGCAGTCAAGGGGAAAGAAACCAAGCGGTCAGATGTAACGACTGAAGATTGGGATGCAACAGCGAACCCCAACTCTGAGACAGCAGAGAGGGAAACACAGGCAGAAGCAGAGGCTCTCGGACACTGAGCTGAAGAAGCAGGGAGAACCAGTGTTGACGAGGCCACCGAGGCGCAATGAGAATCATAGTGGCTCTGGATGACTTGAGACGAACTAACGTCCTCAAGATCAGGGGAAAAGGAGGAAACGCATAAAGGAACCTCCCTCCCCAGTCGAGAAGGAAGGCATCCGCCTCCAGACGGTCCGGGGAGTACATCCGAGAACAATACAGGGGTAGTTTGCGAGTCTCCGGAGAGGCAAACAGGTCCACTTGCGGAGTCCCCCAGCGGTCGAAGACCTCGCGCAGGACTCTGGAGTTGAGTGACCACTCGTGCGGCTGGAGAAGCCGACTGAGTTTGTCTGCCAAGCAGTTCTGTTCCCCCTGTATATAGACCGCCTGCAGGAAGATGTTCTGGGAGATCGCCCATTCCCAAAGGCGCAGAGCTTCCCGGCAAAGGGGCCAAGAGCCTGTCCCACCTTGCTTGTTCACATAATACATGGCCACCTGGTTGTCCGTTCGCACGAGGACTACCTGGTCGCGGAGCAGGTGGCAGAAAGCTCGAGCCGCCAGAAAGATGGCGCGAAGCTCCAACACATTGATGTGACAGCGTCGATCCTCCACCGACCACAGGCCTTGGGTCCGCAGACCATCGAGATGGGCCCCCCATGCGTACTCCGAGGAGTCCGTGGTCAGAACCTTGCGAGGCGGAGGGACAAGAAAGAGCAAACCCCCGGAAAGATTTGAAGAGTCGGTCCACCAACGGAGCGAACGTCTCAAAGAAGGAGTCACCGTTATGCGAGAAGAAAACGGATCGCACTCCTGGCGCCAGTGAGAGGCCAGAGTCCATTGAGGGATTCTCATGTGCAGCCTGGCGAACGGCGTGACATGGACCGTCGAAGTCATGTGGCCCAGAAGCATCATCATGCGATGAGCCGACACCATCGGTAGCTGAAGGATCAGCTGACCCAACCGAACCAAGGCCTCCAAACGCGGAGGAGGAAGGAATGAACGGAGGCGAACAGTCTCCAGCACGGCGCCAATAAACTGAAGTGATTGGGTCGGGCACAATTGGGACTTGGGAAAGTTCACCTTGAACCCCAGCCGTTGAAGGAAGGCGATAGACTGTAGGGTCGCTGAGATAACCCCTTCCCTGGTCGGGGCCTTGATCAGCCAATCGTCCAGGTAAGGGAAGACCTGAAACCCCCGAGACCTGAGTGCGGCCGCAACTACCACCATGCACTTCGTGAAGACTCGAGGGGACGAGGCCAGGCCGAAAGGGAGGACTCTGTACTGTAGGTGCAGCTCGCCCACCTGGAACCGTAAGAATTTTCGGAAAGCGGGATGCACCGGGACATGTGTGTACGCTTCCTTCAGGTCCTGGGAGCACATCCAGTCCCCTTCCTCCAAGAGAGGATATAATACCGGAAGGGACAGCATCCGGAACTTCTCCCGAACCAGGAATTTGTTGAGCTTCCTGAGGTCTAGAATAGGGCGTAAGTCCCCGGTCTTCTTTGGAACCAGAAAGTAACGGGAGTAAAACCCCCGCCCCCGTTGGTCGGAGGGTACAGGTTCCACCGCCCGAAGCCTCAACAAGGCCCTGGCCTCAGCCAAGAGGACTGGGAGCTGGATCCGGTTGTATGGGCAAGCCCCCGGTGAATGTTCCGGCGGTGTAGCGCAAAAGTTGAGTGAGTAGCCCTCTGAGACGGTGCGGAGCACCCAAGCGTCTGATGTTATCTCGGTCCAGGCCGTGTAATAGGACCGGAGTCGACCCCCAATGGGAAGGGGGTCCGGCGCGATGGCGGAGGGGGGCCGGCCCCATCCGCCCATCCTGTCAAAAGGACGGTGCGGGCTTGGCAGGACCCTGCGGCGGAGTTTTGGCTTGTCCCCCTCTTCCCTGCCTAGGGGGGCGCCGAGGCGGTGGCCTAGAAAAAGCCGGAGTCGACTTTTGAGGGTACCTCCTCGGGGGAGGCCGGAAAGGTTTCTGAGGCGTGGCTCGAGGTTTCGGACGGACCAAGGAGGCTAACGAGCGCTCCTGTTCCGAGAGCCGTTTGGTCGCCGCCTCCAGGGATTCATCGAATAATTCGGACCCCACACAAGGCAGGTCCGCCAGGCGTTCCTGCAGGTTTGGGTCCATATCGAGGGTGCGTAGCCACGCCAACCGGCGCATGGCTACCGCAAAGGCCGCCACCCTCGATACCAACTCAAACGTGTCATATACCGAATGAAAGAGGTACAACCTCAGTTGAGACAGGTTTGACACAAACTTGTCGAACCCTTCCTTGCGGGAGTCCGGCAGGGCCTCACGATATTGGGGCAAATCTTTTATCATGCCCCGTAAATAAGAGGAGTAGGTAAAGGCATAATTTAACGCCCTGGATGCCATGAAGGAATTGTCATAGAGGCGGCGACCAAACTTGTCAAGGGTCCGACCCTCCCTGCCGGGCGGAACCGCCGCAGAAACCCGGGAGGGCTGTGTCTTTTTGAGGGCAGACTCGACCAGGAGAGACTGGTGGGAAAGTTGAGCCTTCTCAAACCCCTTAGGTGGTATCGACCTGTACTTGGACTCCATCTTAGACGGCACCGCTGCAACTGTAAGAGGGGAAGTCAAGTTCCGAAGCAAGGTCTGAAGAAGCACCTTGTTTAGTGGAAGCCGAGGGGATTCCCTTGGGGGAACAGGGAGGTCCTGCTCCTTGAGGTACTCCTTGGTATATTGAGACCCCGCCCATGAGGTCAAGTCCCAAGGCACGCGCCATGTCCTGTATAAAGCCAGAAAAGGAGGCCTGCCTGGCCGCGGGTGAGGGGGTCTCGACCTCTCCGCCGAACAAAAGGGGGCTAGGGCTCGTGAGAATACCGGGGCTCCCTCCCGGAACCCGAAGCCCCACGAAGCCAAATCCAAGGGTCTCGAGGGGGTCGGGGAACGCCTCCGCCTCAAAGAACCCCTAGGAGACGTCCCCAGGCGTCCGATGGGACTGAGGAACACCCCCTCTTCCTCGGCGAAGAGTCCCGATGAACCCCCTTTCGCAGGAGAGCGGAGGAGCCTCGGGTTGTCGAGACGAAGCTCGGACACCCGCAAGGCCTCGCCCCGAGCGGCGAGGAGCGACCACGTCTCCGAGGAGAGCCTCGCGAACGCTTCGGCTTCCTCGGGCGAGGAACCTCGGGAGGACCTCGAGGAGGAGGAGGAGGAGGAAATACGTCTCACCGTGCGCACCTTGTCCCATGGGCCCGAACGCTGCATCTCAGGCGGGGCCCCCGATGGTCGCCGATGGGTCGCAGCTCGCTGCAACATGCTCGAGGGCGCCAGACAGCTCCAAGGAAATCAATGCTCGGAGCAGGTCCTGGAACGCCGGGATCCCCACCATGGTAGGCAGGTCCGAGGCCGGGGGATGCTCCCTGGAGGGCGACCCTCGGTCTCGAGTATTCCCTCGGGGCATGAGTGACCTGAGTCCCTGGGCGGGGGACCGAGGACGACCCACCCGCCGCAGCGGAACTCGAGGATGGCTTCTTCGACGACCCTGGAGTCGGGGATGGAAAAGAGGACTTACCCGAGGCAGGTTTCGTTGGGGGCGTCGGCTTCGAAGTCGAGGTCGAGGCACGCGGCGCCGCCGAAGGCGCCGAGGTCAAGGCCGGGGCCAAGCCGAGGCCGACGTCGAGGCCTTTCCGGACGCGGAGTCAACTGAAAAAAGCTCCGCCATCCTGGCGCGGCGTCGACAAAGCGCTCTTGCCTGAAGAGTGGAACACTTTATCGCAGGAATCGGTCGGAGTGTTCAGGACCAAGGCAGAACAAGCACCACCGGTGGGGGTCAGTGATAGAAAGCAACCTCTCACACCGGGTGCATTTCTTAAAGTCCGTCGAGGGACGGGACATGAACAAGTAGTGGCCGGGAACGATGCGAGGTCCCGCGGCCCGCGGCTCTCGGGAGCCCCCGGAGCCGAACGGATTGGAAACAAAAACTTTTTTTTTTTTTTTCAACCGTAAAAAACGGACGGACTAACCGAAAAAAACAACAAATAAAGCACAGCGACCGAGCTAACAAACCCAGACGCGGTGTCCAGAAGGCTTGAAAAACAAGAGCACAATTTCCACAGGGCTTCTGGCTCCGCGGAAGAAAATTGAACTGAGGACCACGAGGTGGGATGCGCCCTCTAGTGGGCAAGAAGGCATGCACATGCGTGGTGCAAGTGTAGCAAACTTGAAACTTCAATCAAGTTTGCTTGAAAAGCTGTCCGCGCTGGGGCTCCGTAGATGACGTCACCCACATGTGAGAATATGCTGCCTGCTTGTCCTGGGATAAAGAGAGTGATCCTTAAGTTTGTTATTGGTGGCAATCAGTGCTTTTCTGCCCTTAGACCGAACGAGCCAGACCAAAACTGCTGCAAACTAATTGTTTTTCTAGCACTAATTATCCTACGTTAGATTTCTTGAAAAACATTACTCCATGACCTTTGTTACAGTTTTATGAATAGGTTTTTGGACCAGCTAAGTGATTTCAATAAGAGTATATCATTATTCAAATTCTGGCATTTCCCTTCACATTTATCATTAACTAAATCATTTTTTTTTTCACAATGCCACTTTACCTGATACTCACCAATGGAGATAGCGTCACAGAGATTTCAGTAGGTGAGGCGTTGGCCTCCAGCGACCACAACATGGTGTGCACCTCAGGAAGGGATCCATGAGGTCGAACACGTCAACGAAGGTCCTTAACTTTAAGGGCACTGACTTCGAGAGCATGGGAGATTTTGTCTCTGAGGCGCTGCAAAACCAAGACACAATAGATGATGTGGAGGTAATGTGGTCAGCTCTGAAATCTACCCTACAGGAAGCAACCAACATCTTTATAAGAACTGTGAGTAAACGGCGGCGAAATAACAAACCCCAATGGTTCTCTGCGGAGATCTCGGAACTTGTAAAACAGAAGAAAAGAGCATTTATATCCTACAAACAATCACAACGACCAGAAGCTAAAGAAGCTTATCTAGAGAAATCTAGAACTGTTAAAACAGCAGTCTGAAACGCCAAACTCCGGAAGGAAGAAAATTTAACTAGGAATATTAAAAAAGGGGATAAATCCTTCTTCAGGTATGTTAGTGATAGAAAGAGGAATACAGACGGGATAGTGCGCCCGAGGAAACCCGACAGCAACTTTGCAAAATAGGACTCCGATAAAGCCGAACTACTGAACAAATACTTCTGCTCAGTCTTTACCTGCGAGACACCAGGATCCGGTCTGCAGCTGCAAACAAGGGAGAGCTCAGAAGACCCGTTCAGGAATTTTGAATTTTCCACCAGCAGCATCTACCAAGAATTGTCAAGGCTCAAAGTGAATAAAGCCATGGGACCAGATAAATTGCACCCCAGAGTGCTGAGGGAATTGAGAGATGTCCTGGCAGAGCCATTAGCTGCACTCTTCAATCTTTCTATGAGCACGGGAAAAGTTCCATTAGATTGGAAAACAGCCATCGTCATTCCGCTCCACAAAAAGGGATGCAGTTTAGAGACTGCAAATTACAGACCAGTAAGTCTCACGTCAATATTATGTAAACTTATGGAAACATTGATTAAACACAAATTAGATACGATTCTGGATGAGAGATTGAGGGATCCCCACCAGCATGGATTTACAAGGGGGAGATCCTGCCAATCCAACCTGGTGAGCTTCTTTGACTGGGTAACAAAACAACTAGACAAGGGAGAGTCCCTAGATGTAGTGTATCTGGACTTCAGTAAGGCTTTTGATAGCGTCCCACACTGTAGACTTTTGAACAAGATGAGTTCGTTGGGGCTAGGAGATATATTAACTGCATGGGTTAAAGACTGGCTCAGTGGCAGACATCAAAGGGTGAGGGTAAACGGTACTCCCTCTAAAAAGTTGGAAGTGCACAGTGGAGTACCACAGGGCTCGGTCCAATCCTATTTAATATCTTCATACGAGATCTGTCTCGGGGACTTCAAGGTAAAATTGCATTATTTGCCGATGATGCTAAATTATGCAACACAGTGGGCAGAGGTACCGTGCCCAACACTATGACACAAGACATACTATTACTGGAGCACTGGTCTACTAGTGTAAAATATAGACAGCAGATATAAATTCAGACATATTTTGATCAGTAAATTTAAAATAAAATCATTTTTCCTACCTTGTTGTCTGGTGATTTCATGAGTCTCTGGTTGCACTTTCTTCTTCTGACTGTGCATCCAATCTTTCTTCCCTTCTTTCAGCTTGTATGCTTCCTCTCCTCCTGACCTCATTCCACTCCCACCAACTTTTTCCTCTCCCCCTGCCCTTTCTTTCTCTCTCTTCATGCCCCCTTTCTTTTTTTTCTGTTTCTCTTCTTTCCTTCTGTCTCCCTGCCTGCCCTCTTTCTTTCTCCTTGCCCTCCCCCAAGCTACTGCCAATGTCGCTGCCATCAGGGAACAGGCCCCAAATCCGCTGCCGCCGCCCCAAACTCTCCCTGCTTCGGGCCGACCAGCATTCCTCTCATCAATTCTGCCATTGGAGAGGAAGACTGATTGGCCCAAGATCACGATCGATTGGGAGAAATGCTGCTGGGTCCTGCCTTTGTGGAAACTGAAAGTAGGCAGGACCCGGCAGCAAGAAGAGTAAATGGTAAGCTTCACTGACCTGTCTCTCGCCTTAGCCCATAGCGAACGCATGCTTCGGGGCTCTAACATGTGTGTGCCGGCTTCTCTTCTCTTCCTCCCCCCCCCCCCCTGGACATAACTTCCAGTTTCGGAGGGAAAAGAAGGGAAGCCGGCATGCACATGTTAGAGCCCTGGAGCATAAGTTCGCTACGGGCTAAAGGTGAAATCTCCAAGCTGGCTTTTTTTTTTTAATTTTTATTATTTTTTATAATGTTGAGCAGCAGCGGCAGCAGCAGAATTTAGCTGGGCGGTCATCTAAATTACCCCAGCGGACCGCCCGGCTGAAAGGCCCTAGGGATAACACTGGCCTGGAGCCATAAAATTTAGAGCAACCAGAAGTCCTGAGTGTGCTGATAGGCAAGGTCTTAGGGCGATGGTTTACCACAGAATTCATGAGGTCATTGAGGCCCTTGCCAAACAATAACTGTCCCTTAAAGGGAAGTCTAGCCAAAGTAGCCTTGGAATCACCAACCCATTGTCTGGATAACTAAAAAATAGTGAAGGAAGCGTTAGGCAATAAGAAAAATTCATTCAGGAAATGGAAAAAGGACAAAACTGAGGGGAACTGGAAAGAGCACAGGAAGTATCAAAAAGAATGTCACCGAGTGGTTCGAAAAGCCAAAAGAGAGTATGAAATTTCAAACCATTCTTTAGATATGTTAAAGGGAAGCAACCGGCTAGGGAGGAGGTGGGACCTCTGGACAACGGAGACAGGAAGGGAGTGGTGAAGGAGGAGAAAGAAGTGGCAGAAAGACTTAACATGTTTTTTTCGTCTGTATTCACAAACGAAGACACATTCAACATACCGGAACCTGAGCAATTCTTCAATGGAAATCAAGCAAAAAAATTAACATCCATGAAGTGAGCCTTGAAGATGTATGCAGGCAGATAGAAAAACTAAACTGACAAATCCCCGGGTCCGGACAGAACCCATCCAAGGGTTCTGAAGGAATTAAAGGAGGAGATAGCAGAACTACTGCAGCAAATTTGCAATCTATCCCTGAAAACAGGCATAATCCCGGAGGACTGGAAGATAGCCAACGTTACGCCCTTCTTTAAAAAGGGATCAAGAGGTGACCTGGGAAACTACAGACCGGTGAGTCTGACCTTGGTTCCGGGGAAAATGGCGGAAGCACTGATAAAAGAAAACATCGATGAACATTTTGAAAGAAATGAACTTCTGATAACCAGCCAACATGGTTTCTGCAAGGGGAAATCGTACCTAAAGAATTTATTGCACTTCTTCGAAGGAATTAACAAACAGATGGAAAAAGGAGACCCCTAGACATCATATATCTAGATTTCCAAAATGCCTTTGACAAGGTGCCCCATGAACGCCTACTCCAGAAACTGAAGAACCATGGGGTGGAAGGAGACGTACATAGATGGATCAGAAACTGGTTGGCGGGTAGAAAACAGAGGGTAGAAGTGAAGGGCCACTATTTTGACTGGAGGAGGGTCACGAGTGGGGTCCCGCAGGGCTCAGTGCTCGGGCCGCTGCTATTTAATATATTCATAAATTATCTAGAAACAGGGATGAAGTGCGAAATAATAAAATTTGCAGACGACACCAAACTATTTAGTGGAGCTCGGACTAAAGAGGACTGCAAAGAATTGCAAAGGGACTTGAATAAACTAGGGGAATGGGCGACGAGATGGCAGATGAAGTTCAACGTTGAGAAATGTAAAGTATTACATGTGGGAAACAGAAACCCAAGGTACAACTATACGATGGGAGGGATGCTATTAAAGGAGAGTACCCAAGAAAGGGACTTGGGGGTAATGGTGGACATGACAATGAAGCCGACGGCACTGTGCGCAGCGGCCGCTAAGAAGGCAAACAGAATGCTAGGCATAATGAAGAAGGGTATTACAACCAGAACAAAAGAAGTTATCCTGCCATTGTATCGGGCGATGGTGCGCCCGCATCTGGAGTACTGCGTCCAATATTGGTTACCGTACCTTAAGAAGGACATGGCGTTACTCGAGAGGGTTCAGAGGAGAGCGATGCGTCTGATAAAGGGGATGGAAAACCTTTCATACGCTGAGAGATTGTAGAAACTGGGTCTCTTTTCCCTGGAGAAGAGGAGACTTAGAGGGGATATGATAGAGACTTACAAGATCATGAAGAGCATAGAGAGAGTAGAGAGGGACAGATTCTTCAAACTTTTGAATAATAAAAGAACAAGAAGGCATTCAGAAAAGTTGAAAGGGGACAGATTCAAAACGAATGCTAGGAAGTTCTTCTTTATCCAACGTGTGGTGGACACCTGGAATGCGCTTCCAGAGAGTACGGTAGGGCAGAGTACGTTACTGGGGTTCAAGAAAGGATTGGCAATTTCCTGCTGGAAAAGGGGATAGAGGGGTATAGATAGAGGATTACTGCACAGGTCCTGGATCTGTTGGGCCACCGCGTGAGCGGACTGCTGGACACGATGGACCTCAGGTCTGACCCAGCAGAGGCATTGCTTATGTTCTTATGATCCAGAGCATCCTGCTGGCAGAAATGGAGTATGCCAACACCTTTGCCAAAACCCACATGAGGTTATATAATGCATTAGCAACATAATTTGACCCAGCCAAAAGAATTTGAGGAGGATCCACAGCCTAACTTTCTAGCATGCAAAGTCGAAAGAGGCAGGCGCATGAAACAAAGGATACTGCCAATGCAGCCTTTATGCCTAAAACAGCTGAATCAAAAAGTCTCCGGAGGACCACATCCACACAGCGGTCCTGCATATCTTTAAGCACCACATCACCCTCACTGGGTAGAGAGGTGCACTTAGTCAACTGTGCAACCAAAGAATCCACCCCAAGTTCAAGTTCATTGTATTTGATATACCGCCTAAGTACCTAGGCGGTTTAAATAAAATGAAAAACATTTGTACAAATGCTTCAAAGGTAATAACAAAAAAAAAAATAAATAAATAAAGGGAGACAAACAAAAAGGACATACTATAGGTAAGAGGATACATCATTTAAATTTTAGGTGGGGGAAGGACAAACCAAGAGGGTAAGAAAGAAGCTTAAAGGGACAGAGGGTGCAGCAAAGGGCATCGTGGAAAAGCAACAATGCTGACCCAGAAGAGTCTGGTACTCCTGTGCTAGAGGATACAAGCAAGTCATGGCCCTCTAAGAGCACCTTCTGGCGAATCAAATTGCTCATATCAGGGTACTAGGGAAAAAGGTGGAAGACTGCATGCGCACATCACAAAGCCAGGAAGAAGAAGTGAACGGAGCCGCTGAGTGACTAAATTCAACTCCTGCAAAGACTCTGCAATAAGATCTGGCAAAGCTGCAAACATAAATAAATGCAAAACCATGGGATTATCCCCAGGTTCCAAAACCCCAGAGAGATCCACAGATCCAGCACACAGTCCCTGTTCTCTCACCCAGAAGTGCTGTACCTGTAAATAAAGTGTCAGCGAGCTGGTCATCATCAGCAGGATCCCCCATATCAGGATCAGGCAGAGCAGAACCAACACAGCCGACTGAAAGGAAGATGTGTCCATAGAAGCTATGCCACTAATAGGTGCATCTGGGACAGAGCAGGAGTGTATAGGGAAGAGAACTGGCTTTGAAACTCATTCCACAAATGTTCCATAAATTCAGAGAAAGTCTCTGGCTCCTGAGGCAAGTCACCCTTTGATGACTAAACTTTGCATTTTTTTAGGCTGTGAAGGTCCGCAGCTAGGAGCACTGAACCAGTAGTTGTGCCAAGCCCCGAAAATAAAGATGGCCGCCCCAACAGGCTAATCAAGCATTTGGTCACCTGCTTCAACATGGGAGAGGCTAAGCTGGATGCCGTCACTTCTCCCAGGCCTGCCACATCTAATCTAATCCTTAGGTTTGTATACCGCATCATCTCCACGTTCGTAGAGCTCGGCGCGGTTTACAGTAGATGAAATAGGAAGGAACTACAACAGAGGGTTAGAGGTAAAAGTATGAAGAATATTTAGAGGACTTGGGATGCCAGATATGAAGAGTTTTTGAGGACATGGGATACCAAAGTTGGAGAGAGGCTTAAATTTTTGAGAAAAGCCAGGTTTTCAGATGTTTGCGGAAAACTTGGAGAGCGCTCAAGTTCCGAAGAGGGGAGGTAAGGTTGTTCCAGAGGTCAGTGATTTTGAAGGGGAGGTAGGTCCCAAGCTTTCCTGTATGGGAAATGCCTTTTAGCGAGGGGAAGGATAGTTTTAATTTGTGGGAGGGTCTGGTGGTATTAGGGTTTGAGGAATTCCAAGAAAGAGGGATAAAGGGAGGGAGGATACCGTGTAGGATTTTGAAAGCTAAACAGGCGCATTTAAAGTGGACCCTGGCGATTATCGGAAGCCAGTGAAGCTTGGACAGGAGCGGGGAGACATGGTCAAATTTACTTTTAGCGAAGATGAGCTTGGCCGCGGCATTCTGAATCTGCTGAAGTCTGTGGTGCAAGAATGCTCTTGAGGTGATAAATTTGCACAATCCTGTCAAGAATTCACATCAGGAGAGCCCAAAAACTCCATCCCAAAACTCACAATATTTTTCACTTACCAAAGTCAACAAACGGCAATTTTAGGATTTTTCAGGTGGGGGAACACAGGGGGGACATGCAGAAACTTTGAAAACCCCACTTTCCAGACCTCTCCCAATTCACTTCACAGGCTGTGACAGCCTTTACTCACTGTGACCTGTTTGTGGAACTATGCTAAAGCTTGCCTCAGTTCTCTTAAAGTAGCTGGATCAGAGAATCACTATCTCATGCTAGGAATGCCTCTGCAATGCTGCTCTTCGGACTGCCAGCCAGATTCCATGCCCGACTGCACCTCCACTCCAGCAGAGCGACAGACATGCACTGGAATGGGTGGAGATGAGGAGATGCAGCTGGCACCCTGCGAGAAGCTGCTGAACTTCCTAAGGGCACCTAACAGTCTGTGCTCGACCCATGTTTAACAGTAGGTGAGACAACTTCAGGGACGGCCCTAACTCCAAAGAAAACTAAGTAGGCTGGTTAACAGGTACTCACTAGGATTGGCCTGTCAGCTACAGAGAAAAGTTTGTGTGTTCTCAATGCAAAAAAGTTGGACAAACACTACAAGCACCAGAATCCCGAAAAAAGGAACTAAAATCAAATAAAATAATAAAAAAGGGAGAGCAGAACACCACATTCCTGCTGGCATGTGTACAGAAGGAAAAACTGTAGGTGGAGCTAGAGAGCACGGTGAAGTACAGCAGAGGCACAGAGAAAAAATCCAGAGTGGATTCCTTCTGAGTTGGATAACCTGAATTACCTGGTGGAGAAATATCTTGTGTATGTTGGACACTATAGCCATTTTAACACATATTTTCTCACAGTCCACAAGCTAACCAGATGGAACAGCATGTACTTTGCTAATCTATGAAAATGATACTCCTGCTGGCCTAATTCCTAAGGAGGATACTTCTCCAAGGTTCGGTGACCATTGTTCATTTGTACTGAGCTGTTATCAGTGCCGTATGACATATGCAGGGCACCCTGTGAAGCCATAAACCACCCATAACAAGTAACAACCCCTGAAGGATGAAGGGGGAGCAGGGATGTGGGGGCCTGGTGCCTGTCTCTTAAGCAAGCCATGGGATCCAGGCATGGCCAGGATGCTGGAATGTCACCCTTGCATCTTTGTTTCCATTTGCTGCATAAGACTGCTTACAAGGACACCATCCTGAAGACATACAGTGTTGTATAACGAATAAATCAGCCTCAGCAAGGTGATAAGGATTCAAGATATGGACAAAAGAAGTTCCTGAAGTGCCCTTTGTTTCTGGACTGCTAGGGCCCCTCTCGTGGAGGGGGAAGTGAGAGGCGTGGACTGGGGGGGGGGGGAATAGTTAGGTATACATTTTTTGTATCATTAGGGAGTCATATGACCAGAGTTTGGGGATGAGCCTTTTGAAACAAAGCAAGAATTTATCTGTATAAAAGACCATGCATCACAAGTAGGGCCAGAGAGATTTACCTGCTTATGCCTGGAGGGTGTGCTAGCCCCCTGCTCGGCATATGAGTGTAAGTGTTACTCTCCATTGCATATTCTGAACTGACAATATATATGTTTCTTGCTGTTATGACTCCGCTGCTATAAACTTGTGTTACCATTTTACTAATAATAAAAATATTGTCTGTTTTGGAAAATACAATGCCGTCTTGTAGTCATTCCAATGAGGTCAGCAAAGCAGCCTTTTTAACTCATTGGTGACCCCGACGTGATTCCCGCAAGCATGCGTAGGTTCCCTGCGCCTGCGTGATTAACAGACTTTTTATTTTTCAGGTGTTCCTGTGAACTTCAAAGAAAAACCCGTTCAGGGGATACTGGACGGAAGGTTCTCCTGGGTGAGGGTAAGCAGGAGTTTTGGGGGCCACCTTGTGGACCATTTTTATTTTTTTTTATTATTTATTTTTATTTTTTATGTGTGCCATAATTGGACGCCAAAACTCCGAGAAAAACAAAAAACAAAAGAAGAAGATGTCTAGCCACCCAGAGACCGTACGGAATTAATACTGTACAAACTGTAAGTACAACCTTTTATTTTACTTTTTATATATATTAGCGTTATCAATAGGGAAAGATAGTACAGTGTAGGGAGGCGCGTGTTTGTTTTTTTCAAGCAATTGTATATTTCTATATAGAATAAGGACTTGTACAGTTTAGTCTGCATCAAGATATTACCTCTAGAAGTCGTAAAAACAGCCAATCATTCTCAATTAGCTATAAATATAACCCACTTCCATGAAAAATGGATCAAAGTGACAGCTAAAAAACCCAAAAACAGCACCGATAATTGGCAATGGCCGAAGGAAGGTTCCCTACTGTGGGAAGACCTGGTGAAACTTCGGACCAATATTATGCAGCATAAGACTGGAAAATCTCAGAGTGATCATTTAGAAATGTGGACCTTGTGGCGGGAGTTGTGTACTAACCCTCCCATTTCACAGCAAGCAAAAATAGCTGTCAAAACAAAGCAGAACATGATCCCTGCAGAAGAGTCTAAGCCGCCGCCATATGAGGATAGCCCAGTGCCTGCGGCACCTCAGGCAGTGCCTCTCTATCCTGTGTTACCAGACTTGGACAAGCCTGCTGAAGGGTATTCTCCAGCACCTTTTGACCCTTCCCTGGTAAAAAGTGCTCCAGGGGATGTGGTTCCCACAGTAGTTTCCCCTGCCCATTTTGGAACAGGCAACCCTTTTAGAATTGAGGGAAATGTTACTCTGACCCCTCAGAGTGGATTAAATGTACCTGGCAATCACTTGCCCGCTCAGGACTCTGGATCAGAATCTGAGTTTTCTGATTCATCGTCTGATGCAGCACATGCTCAAGTGCCGGCACAGACTCCTTTCCGAAGGATGGACATCCCGTTACGACCAGAAGAGCTGGCAGTAACCCGGATGAATCCACAGCTTCCACAGCTCACATCTATGCCTCCACCCTTAACTCCTTACCACCCTGTGGTCGGTGCTCTTAGGGACCATTTGGCACAACACCAAATCCCGGTGCAGCCACCACAACCCACCTTTGCACAACCTATAAATGCTTATCAGAGCCCCATTTATGCAGACCCTGTCAGAACCATGTTCCAGTCAGCACTATCTCCCATGGAGATAGTGCTCCAGAACGAAGGATCTCCCACGTATGTATACGTTTGGGTATCCAATTTGGCAGGCTGGACAGAAGGACAGGCCCCGCAAATGATTCCCTACCCCCGAGAGGGGTCATTTGAAACTATCCATATGAATACTGCCCGACTGTGCATCAAGCAAGGCACAGGAGACCCCGGCTGGGATCTCAAATACATGAAAAAAGGCTTAAAGGTGTGGGAAAAATACGAGCACATTTACAAGGGAGAAGCAGTTCAATTCCCAGGAACTGCTTTAAGACAAAGCGTGGCTACGCCCATGCCCATCATGCAAGCCCCCCTTCTCATGAGCACAAAAGAAGGAGGGGGAGTGCAGCGATCCTACATTCCTTGGAGCTTCACTGATTTCGTGGCAATTACACGGCAGCTTCCCCCCTTGATGCAAGGAGCTGGCCCATGGATTAAGAAGTTTGAAAAAATTACAGCTCAGTGGACCTTAGGAATAGGTGATGTCCGACACCTATTAGTCCAATTGGTAGGCAATACAACAACTGATATCTTTTCAGATGCTGGCATTCCAGATTATACACCCGATGTCACATACTTTGACGGAGCCCCATTCAATACCAGCCGCCCGAGGGTCTGGAAAGCACTAAGGGACAGATACCCTGACATTAAGGATTTTTCAAAATTAACAACTAAACACTACTCTCTGACAAATGACATTTATGACCATATCCGGATGTTTGAAGATCAGTGGGAAGATGAGATGAATGAGCCTTGTAGTCATGTGACAATGAGAGGTCTGGCATACCAGATCTTAAAAGGCACGTTGCCAAAGAAGGTGCAGAGTAAGTTAGACAATATTGCAGCGATTGAAGGAAAAAATTGGAGTGAGATTGTTTCCCATGTCACTCATTTTGTGAAACAATCAAAGGAAGAGGAAGCTAAAACAGAGAAAGAAATGGTACAGATGCAAAAGAAGGTTTTCGCTTTAGATTGAAAAGGAGGAAACAGCGAAGGTAGACAAGCAAATTCAACATGATAACCAGGCTATCCAAGCTAAAATAAACACGGCTGTGGATAAGGCATTACAACTTGCTCAAATTAACTGGACAGATAGCACCCGACAACCCCCCTTCCGAGGAAGCCGTAGGGGGAAGGGAGCCCTGTCTCAATCACCTAGATCTCAGATACAATGCTTTAATTGCCTTAAATTTGGCCATTATGCAAATGAATGTAGAAATCAAACCCTGCGAGGGAGGGGCAGGTACAGGGGAGGCAGAGGCAATCCTCGGCCCCCTGGCAACCCTTACAATCGAGGAGGGCAAATGAATTGGGACCACGCTCCTGATTTCCCTTATCCTGCTGGAGCCCCGCACCAGTGGGAGGGCCCTGAGGATGGGGGTGAGTATACTCAATGACGGTCTCAATACCTTCATGCCATTCAAATGTCTGACACTGAACCATTGAAGTATATTCAGGTTGCTAAAGAACCTAGAGTACCGTTCATTGTAGACACAGGAGCCACTATGTCATCTGTCAATTTTGTGCCCATAGGACACACGGTCTCTAATTTTCAGGTCCCCACTACTGGCATTGAAGGTAACGTCACAAACAATAGGGTCCTAAAAAGAATCCCCCTCCTCATTGATCAGGAATTGGTTATCACAGACCTCCTTTATGTCCCGACATGCCCAGTAAACCTGCTCGGGCGGGATGTTTTAAAGGAACTCAGAGCTGTTATCACATTCTCTGGTTTGCTCTCAGCTAATTTGCCACTCCCGGAAGATGTGATCACCCAACTCCCTGACCTTGAATTCGGGAAGGTCATTTCAGTTCATGAAGTAATCCTCACATTAAAAAAGCCTAGTACTGGCCCGACAACTCCACAGTACCCCCTCAAGCCTGAAGCTCTCCAAGGGATTCGCCCAGTCATTGCCAAATTGCTTGAGGCAGGAATTATTGAATTCACTTCCTCCCCGTGGAATACACCATTGTTTCCTGTACTGAAAGCAGATGGTAAAACGTATCGCCTGGTCCATGACCTCCGGGACCTGAACATACTCCTGGAACAGGAATTTCCTATAGTTCCTAACCCTGTGTCCCTTCTTACTTCTCAATCGGTGATGGCATGGCACACTGTTATTGATCTGAAAAATGCATTCTATTCAATTCCTCTAGCCATAGAGTCCCGTCCTTTGACAGCGTTCTCTGTTGGTGTGAATCGTTACCAATGGTCCCGCCTCGATTAAGTGACAGTCCAGCTCTGTTCACTAAAGTCCTAGAGCACGACTTACAAGTTCTCCGGGAGGAACTGACAGGAAACACACAAGTTTCCCTTTTTGTGTATGTGGATGACATACTGCTGTCTGCATCTACCATTACAAGTTGCAGACACTTTAGTGGCAGACTCTTGCAAATGCTCACTGAAGGAGGATATGCTATAAATAAAGACAAAATTCAATTCTGCCAGCAGACCGTGACATTCCTCGGACACACATTTGGTCCGGAGTCAAAATTCCCTTCTGCTACTGTTTTGGAAGAAATCACAAACATTCCTCTTCCACAGACTATCAAAGAACTCCGCGGCTTGATGGGAATGTTTAATTACTGTAAAGATTACATTCCCTGTTTGAGTCTCAGAACAAAACCTTTGCGTGAATACTTGAAAGGCTCTCCACGGTCCTCAGACCGCATCACACTTACGAAAGCTCAATCAGATCTCATTGACCAGCTGAAACAGAATCTCCTGCAGGCTCCGAAATTTATGTTCCCCCTTCCCACACTTCCAGTCGATCTTTTCTTGATCAATGACCAGGATGGGTGGGCAGCAAGTGCTTATCAAGCCAAGTCTGGTTTTGTACCTCAGTGGCACCTTTACCCCAGTGGAAAGATGCTTTACTGAGTGTGAACAAGCTGTGGTAGCCGCGGCTACTGCAGTTACCAAACTTTATCAGACCCTGCCTTATGCAATCATCACTATGCATTGTGTTCATGAGGTTTCCAAGGTTTTACGTGACCCTGCTGTTACATTCACTGCTCGTCGTCTGGCTACATATCTTGCAGTGTTATTAACTGGAAATCTCACCTTTGTTCCTCCGACCAAAGCAGACTCACTCTTGGACAGAGTACAGCCATTCTTTCAATGCCTGCAGCCCACACTCTTGCAAGCCCACGGATGTCCTTACAAGGACTCTCCACAGACTCTGATAGTCCCCCATAAAACAGGAATTTACATTTTCACAGATGGTTCTCATACCAAGCGGGGCACAGCCTTTGCTCTGTTAAAATACTCAGTAACTCAGGATCAGTACAGCACTGAATGGTATTGCCTGTCTCCCCATGAGTCAGCCCAGACCGCTGAACTGGCTGCAGTACTCCAATGCCTGAGAAGCCATCCTGCTGAGCCCTTAACTGTTTTTTCAGACTCACACTATGCTCTATCCAGCATTTCTGACAACCTGCTGAAATGGAAAAAGAGGGGTTTAATTGATAGTGCTGGACGACCTCTGCAACATCTTTCCATCCTACAATAAATCATGACTCGCCTTGATTCCAGAACCATCCCAGTAGCGCTAATCAAGATCAAAGCGCATGATGACACTGATAAATCTCCTGAGCAGTGGTCCCACCAATTTGCAGATCTTCTTGCCAACCAGGCCACTGAGTATACTTATTGCCGCCACCCTGAGTCCCAAGAAACATCTGCCATGATTCTCACTAGGGCCCAGGTGAAACAGGGACTACCAGCTCTGGATCATTACTTTCACCCACAGATGGGCCTCACGCCTCAGGACACTGCTCATTGGGAGCGCCTCGGCTGTATCAAAGTGAAAGGTTTGTATGTTACCCCAGATGGCCAAGTCTGCTTGTCAGGCGTCTCTCTGCGCCTCCTGGTAGCCAGCCTGCATTCTGACCATCACCCTAATGCAGTTACTCTGTTGGCTAAACTTCAGCCCCACTACTGGGCTACCTACATGCTACCTGTTTTACGTTCTGTTGTTCAATCATGTACTACCTGTGCTAAGAATAACCCTCGGGGGACCCCTATTCCCCCGGGAACCATTCCCATCCCTGAGGGACCTGCTAGGAGGTGGTACATGGATTTTACAGATATGATTTATGTTTGCAACAAGAAGAGATTCCTTTTGGTATGTGTGTGTCCTTTTTCTCAATGGATAGAGGCATTCCCTTGCACCTCTGAGTCAGCGGCTGCTGCTGCGGAGGTACTCTGCCGTGACTTATTTAGTAGACACGGTGTGCCTGAAGTTCTGTACTCAGACAACGGCACCCATTTCCGTAACGACCTCTTGGCTGAGGTCTGTGCCCGGCTGGGCCTTGCACATAAATTTGTGACTATTTACCACCCGCAAAGTAACAGCAGAAAAAGCCCACGATCTTCTAAAAGTGGCACTGCGTAAGCTCATGCCTCCTGATTGTTCTAATTGGCTCGCTTACCTGCCTGCCGCGCTGTATGCCGTCCGGAATAGGACACTTAAATTGTACAAATTGACCACGTCTCCATTCCAGCTTCTCACAGGCCGGTTGCCTTTTGAGCCTTGGTTTCATGCCCCTGACAACAAGTCCCTGTCGGTAGTGTTACAGGATTATGTTGTTTCTTTACAGACAGCTGTCCGTGAACTACAGCATTATCGCAAGGGCCCCAACGCTGACGTCCCCCACTCGTGGACTTACAAGTTTCACCCTGGGCAAGCAGTCTACAAACGCAATCATCACAAAACTTCGTGGAAAAATCAGCCATTCCTTGGACCTTTTACTGTGGAACTGGTTTTTCCTTTTGCTGTAAAGCTGCATGGACAAAGTACCTTAGTACACGCTAAGGATATTAAGCCTGCCCCATCTGTGGACTGTGCAGTTTTGCCTTAATTTTTAAATTGTTCTGCACCTGTTGTGGGTCCACATGGTTACTTCATATCCTGTGATTTTTTTTGTGTTGTTTGCCCTTTTGATTCTTTCCTTCTGCATCACTGTGTGCTGTGTCTGCAAATATGGCCTGTGCTTTCCCAAACATCGTCCTCCTCCTGTTCCTCGTGCTCCTGTCTCTACCTCTTCGAGCCTCTCCATCCCCTGTATCCCCCTCTAGTCTGTGCCTACCCTGTCTCACTACCGTTCGCGCTGGCCAACTGACCACTACCACAGTTCTGTATTATTCTGCTTATGATTGCCCCCTTGACAAGATATCGGGGACATGCCTATATAATGGTACTTCTTACACTGTCTGCACTCTACCCCATGCTGTTGTTTGTTTTGATCCTAGCTCTGCTCCCATGAGGATTTACCTAGAAATCTTACCTATATTTAAACCTGATCGTAAAGTGTCCATCCCCATTCCTTCTCTTGATCACCCTGCTTCTATTGTATTTGATGTCTGTTCTCTTACTACTGATCTTGATTATTCCCGAGATGATGTTGGGCTTAAAAGTGCCCGGTATGACAGACGTGGCTGTGGTAGCCTGTCTTGGCAGCGTGCCTATTCCTCAGATGGAAAGTATATGTGCCCTGCCCGTACTGCTATGACTTCCTGCTTTTCCTGGGCTGATGTTATTCATGCCACCTGGAAACCTGCCAAGTTTACTGGATTTCCAGATATGTTTCTTACCAAGTTACCAGCCCCTTCCACCTGTAAGATGGACACCTGCACCCCTGTAAATTTAACTATTCAGACTCCTCGTATGTTCCTCACTCCCTATCGCTACGGCCTTTACATTGACGGGTCTGGCAGTGACCCTGCCGCTAGAATTGAGATTCGGGTCACCACCACTGGAGCTCGAACCTCCTCCCATAAGGTTTTCCATACTGTTTTTGAAGAACTAGAGCACAAATTTGAACCCAGTCATATTGCCCGAAACTTGTTTCTCCACTTTGCTGAAACTATCGCCTCCTCTCTTAATGTTTCTAATTGCTTTGTGTGTGGAGGTACAAATATGGGTGAACAATGGCCTTGGGAAGCTAAGGAATTGTCCCTGTTTCCTTCTAATTTCTCCATACCCCTCAATTTTTCTGTTCCATCTCCTGCTGATTGGGTATTGCGTCATGGCATTGTCCTCAATGTCTGTATCTGGCGCCCCCCGCCTTAATGACTCTTTCCTTTTCATGGGTCTTTCTTTGTGTAAATCTTCCTACTCTTGGAACTCCACACAATCCTCTTGGACTCCCTGGCCTGCTAATGCCTCTTCTTTCACTGACGCATTCTCCCTTCTTCTCTCTACTGCCCCTTATGCTACTTTGTCTACTTCTTTTAGGTCCTCTTCTTGGCCTGCCCCTGATGGATTGTATTGGATTTGTGGTCACATGGCTCACCGAGTCCTCCCTGCTTCCTGGACTGGTGCCTGTGGTCTGTGTACCATTCACCCCAGTTTCTTTCTTATTCCCCTTACAGCGGGCGAGCAGTTAGGTATCCCTGTTTTTGCTCCCCGTGCTCGCCGCTCTATTGCTGTAGGTGATTGGACTGATGGTGAGTGGCCCCCTGAGCGTATTATCCATTATTATGGCCCTGCCACCTGGGCGGAAGATGGGTCCTGGGGCTACCGCACTCCTATTTACATGCTTAACAGAATTATTCGCCTTCAGGCCATTGTTGAAATCATTACCAATGAAACTTCTTTAGCTTTGAACCTTCTAGCTAAACAAAGCTCTAAGATGCGCACTGCAATCTATCAGAACCGCCTTGCCCTCGATTACCTCCTTGCTGCGGAGGGTGGTGTGTGTGGTAAGTTTAATCTTTCTAACTGTTGCCTTGAGATTGATGACACTGGTAAGGTGATTGAAGAAATCACAGATCGCATGCGCAACCTTGCCCATGTTCCTGTTCAGACCTGGCATGGCCTTTCCACCTCTGGCTGGTTTGATTCCTGGTTCCCTAATATTGGGGCTTTGCGCCCCCTACTCCTGTTTTTGGCTGTGATTTGTGCTATTTTCTTTCTCCTCCCGTGCCTCCTTCCTTGTTGTTTTAAAGTGTTACAGCATACTGCTGAACGTGTGACTTCCCAGTTCCTTTCCCATCATGGCTATCTCCCTGTCCCCTCTTCTGCTCAAGAGTATGTTTTCCCTCACCCTGTTGACCCTGTGGTAAATGACTCAGAGTCCGAGTTTTATGTTTGTCTGAGCCTTATATTTCCTCCGTGCATACATAGCATACATAGTCCTGTTTTTCATCCTGAGATGTAACATCTCAACCCTGCCAGTTATGGCAGGCTTGCAGAAAAAAATATTATACAATGCAATTTTTATTTGGGTACTTACGAATTCGCTGTTCACTGCGTTTGAATACTAATAAAACCAACCACTTTCTGACTTCCTAGTTTTAGGGTATCTTTTGACTTTAGGTGACATTATAATTCATTTACTTTTACTAGCATCGGTTTCTGATGGCAGGCCTTTCTGCGTTGGCTATATGAACTTTGTATACCGTAATGTGTATTTTTCTTTAGGGTTTGGCTTTAGGCTTTGCAATGTATTTTGCCTAAGGAGAACTTGGTGATGTTGAGAACTTACCCGGGAAGATGGAAAATGCATTTAAGTTGGAAACCTGGGTATGGTTGGTGAAGCAAGACAGCATGATTGTTGCCGCAAGTTGCAGACAGGATAGCGTACGTTGATAAACAGGGTATCAAGACAGAATTAAGAATGTGAGTTTCGCAATCATTTATAACAAAAAGTGACCATTTGTCAGACATGTGGGGATTGTGTTGGGCACCTCCCTGCCTTTGACTCCCAGTGTTGGGGGATTTACAGTACCAGACTAACAATGATAGCGGTTATACCTGCTGTTCTTTATGACTTCTTTCTTCCCATGTACGTCTAAATACATTTAGTTTATAGCAGTGCCCTCTCCTCTGAGTGTAGCGGGACCCAGTTGGCTTACAAGGGTTCCAGGTCTGCTTGCAGGGAACATGGCTAAGTGTCCTCGGGGGTGGTATCACGTTACATTGTCTCTTCTTTGTCTTCGCAGTCATACATACAGAGCTGTTCTGGACCTGTTACAATGAGCCTTTTTCTAACCCAGAGAAGGAGAACACTGTTATGCTTTCAGTACCCTTGACATGACCTTGCGCTTAACATTTAACTTGTTTCTTTTTTTTTTCTCCTCCTCACCCTAGCAATTGCGTCCCTGTCTGCCTTATGAATGAAATCGGCAGGGCACCGAGTCAGTATGATCACATTCTTACGTTTTCTCTTTCAGAAGTTCCAGTACCCCTTTTCGATGCCTTATATGATTATGTGATTACTATGCCATGTGTTATAACCACTGTGTGCACACATTTATGATTCGTGCTATGATGGACGTTTGTTTTTGTATAACTGTGCATTTCTCTGCAGATTTAAGTTCAGCTCGGAATCCTTGCCAGCTGGAAGAAAAGTTCCACGCCTTTTTGTGTTTTCTATGTTTGTTTATGCCCTGTAATCTTTGTGTTGTCTATCTGTTTGGTTTGTGGGGTACCCCGGGGAAACCGACTATCCATTGGCCATTTTTGGATATTTTTCTTTGACCATTTTTGGAGATTTTTCTCTCCCTTTTTACATTTTTGTCAATACATTTTTATTTTATTTAATTTAATTTTTTTTTTGTGCACTCTATTGAGTTTACACCATGTGACATGTCTTCTTCTGCATATTGTGTACTTGAATCTTGTATCTTTCTTGCTGTACTTATGACCAGTAAATGTATTATTTTTGTCTCTTGTTGACACCCTCAGTACGGGCAACCTGTTCTCTCTCTCTCTCTCTTTCTTTTCTTTGACTCTCTTCACTGGACTCTCTTCACTCGGCTGCTGGATGATGATAACTGGACTTCTTTCAAGATGATGTATGTGCAGACCCCTTTCATTCCGAGTGTACACCATACCGGTTTAAAGTGACTGCGTGCCTTGAACTGCTGCATCCTGAACTTTTATTTTCTTGGACACTTTCTCTCCCTGTTTCTGCCCGTTTTGCCGGTTTGCTGGACTTTATCTTTTTGCAGTTTTGGCTCTGGATATTATTTTTATGAAGGACTGCTTGTTTTCTTCTGTATATTCCTTTTAAGTGACATTATAATTTGTATGCTGTGATGCCTAGGCTAGGTTATGGACCTGTCAAGTGTGTCCATTTTTGTTTTTATTTTTATTACCATGTCCTTCGTTTCTTGTAATGCTTTATTCATATTTTGTTAGCTTGCCTCTTATACTACACCTGAATAGAAACACATATGTCCTGTATGTCTTTCTTGCTTTCATATCTTCCTATGGTCTGGTTCTCATATTTTTAATGACTCTCAATGCTGTTCTTTACTTAGCAATGACTACTGTTTTTATCCTGCTGTGGAATTGTTTTTATGGTTCCCCTATTAACCTTTTGTGCCTCCATCCTCTGGTTCTGGCATATACTGTATCTTAGTTTAGTTAGTTGGGTGGGCTACCCCTCCTCCACGCCTTTGTTACTTCCTCTCCCGGCCACCCTTTGAGTGGCGGCCCTCGTTACTTCGGCCCTCGTCACTTCAGCCCGCCAAGAGGGGACTGAGTTGGATAACCTGAATTACCTGGTGGAGAAATACCTTGTGTATGTTGGACACTATAGCCATTTTAACACATATTTTCTCACAGTCCACAAGCTAACCAGATGGAACAGCATGTACTTTGCTAATCTATGAAAATGATACTCCTGCTGGCCTAATTCCTAAGGAGGATACTTCTCCAAGGTTCGGTGACCATTGTTCATTTGTATTGAGCTGTTATCAGTGCCGTATGACATATGCAAGGCACCCTGTGAAGCCATAAACCACCCATAACAAGTAACAACCCCTGAAGGATGAAGGGGGAGCAGGGATGTGGGGGCCTGGTGCCTGTCTCTTAAGCAAGCCATGGGATCCAGGCATGGCCAGGATGCTGGAATGTCACCCTTGCATCTTTGTTTCCATTTGCTGCATAAGACTGCTTACAAGGACACCATCCTGAAGACATACAGTGTTGTATAACGAATAAATCAGCCTCAGCAAGGTGATAAGGATTCAAGATATGGACAAAAGAAGTTCCTGAAGTGCCCTTTGTTTCTGGACTGCTAGGGCCCCTCTCGTGGAGGGGGAAGTGAGAGGCGTGGACTGGGGGGGGGGGAATAGTTAGGTATACATTTTTTGTATCATTAGGGAGTCATATGACCAGAGTTCGGGGATGAGCCTTTTGAAACAAAGCAAGAATTTATCTGTATAAAAGACCATGCATCACAAGTAGGGCCAGAGAGATTTACCTGCTTATGCCTGGAGGGTGTGCTAGCCCCCTGCTCGGCATATGAGTGTAAGTGTTACTCTCCATTGCATATTCTGAACTGACAATATATATGTTTCTTGCTGTTATGACTCCGCTGCTATAAACTTGTGTTACCATTTTACTAATAATAAAAATATTGTCTGTTTTGGAAAATACAATGCCGTCTTGTAGTCATTCCAATGAGGTCAGCAAAGCAGCCTTTTTAACTCACTTCTGAAGATGACACGTGGCCATGGGGACAATTTTCATCATTATCATTTTACAACAATAAGAAAGAAAGGATTTTTACAAAGAAATTAAAGTTTAAACATAAAATATCCAAGTCATTTCCTCAAGCCCACATTATTGGGAGAATATATCTTAATTAAACAGATACATCTATTATATAATCAAGATCAAAAAGATCAAACAAAATATGGTGCTTACATAATTAAACTCCAATACTAAGTCAGATATCAGCCTTACTAGTTTCATGAAGTTGTAAAAATTGTTCCAAATGAGTAGAGTCCCAGTACACATATTCACATTCTTTAAATTTAACTAAGCATTTACATGGAAACTTCAAATAAAATGTGGCTCCCAAAGCCAACACCCTTGGTTTCAAAGCTAAAAAAGCTTTTCTTCTCAATTGTGTGGTATGGGCAACATCTGGAAAAATCAACACATTATCTCCACAAAATTTCATTAGCTTATTCTGAAAATAAGCTTTCATTATTAAGGATTTATCTATCTCTGTAACACAAGTTATTAGAAGGGTAGATCTAGTTTGGATTACATCTTGAGAGTCTTCTAAAAAACCCGTTAAGTCAAACTCCATTTGCTCCAACTGTTCTACTCCCATAGCCAAAGGACTCTTTTTTCTCTGTGGAATATAATATAAATTTGTTAAGGGCAATTCCTCTGCGTTTGCCAATCCCAATACTTCTTTAAAATATTTCCGAATTAATATTTCTGGAGACAATAATTGTGTTTTGGGAAAATTGACCAGACGTAGATTTTTTGCCCTTAAACTATTTTCCATTTTTTCAAATTTTAAATGAGTAATGTGAAAATCTTTAACAGCTGTTGAAGATACGGCTTGAAGTGTAGCCACTTGAGACTCTATTATTTTAACCCGTTTTTCAATAATCTTCAAATTGGAATCAACATTTTCCATCTTGCTAACAACATCCTGTGAAAATTTAACATTCTGATCCATTACTGACCTCAATAAACCCTCCACTCTGATGTTAATATGCCATAAATCTTTCAAGGAAACTTCCTGTGGCTCTTCCTGGGTTTTTCTGACAGACATAGCCTCATCCTGAAAAGATAAGGCTTTAGGTATCTCTCCATAAACCAATGGAGAAGATACTTGTTGGTCAGGTACTTCCACAGGTTGAGAACTGGAACCATTCTTAGGTTCCAAACCAACAGTACTTATAGGTGGAGGAGGCGGAGTTCTTTCTAGGGGGCTCAAAGATGCTCCTGATAGGGAGTCGGCACCTCGGCTATGGCCCGAGACATTGGCTGGCATGAAATGCTTATCAATGGGACCCATTATAATAGGTGTAGAAACCTTAGCTTTCCCCTTTCTTTTGCCCATGATAAATAATAATACAAACAGTTATATAACTCACTGTTTCCCACTGTCTCCCAGTGTCTCCAAGGGGCTCCCAAGGGGCATGGCCTGCCCCTTTGGCCACGCCCTGCGGCCGGGCGCCGCAGTCTCGGCGTCCTTTTCACTCACGAGTGAAGGACCCGGATGACGTCGATGTAGCTGTCTCCTCGGATGCCCGTGGGAACTCTGCTCCCGATGTCTCCTGGCTCTAGCTGTAAAATGAGCACTGCTATCCAAGGCAAATAAGTCCCCTCTAATAACACCACCAATGCAGGTATATTCTCCGTGGGTAAGCAGTCTCGGCGTCCTTTTCACTCACGAGTGAAGGACCCGGATGACGTCGATGTAGCTGTCTCCTCGGATGCCCGTGGGAACTCTGCTCCCGATGTCTCCTGGCTCTAGCTGTAAAATGAGCACTGCTATCCAAGGCAAATAAGTCCCCTCTAATAACACCACCAATGCAGGTATGTTCTCCCACTACCCATATATCTAGAAAGTTTCCAGTGCAATAGGCGAGACAATTTTTACAGTAACTCTCAAGCAACCAGAAACTACAGTTATCTGGCATACACCAATCCCCACGGGTGCCGAATAGCTGAGAGTCTACTGTATACCCAAAGCTTACCAGCTTGAGGGGGAGGGGGGAAGAGGTCAGAAGATTTTCTCCCAAAGTTGGCAGCTTTTCCTCATCTCTCCATCAACTTAAAACCTTTCATCCACTCAATATTTTGCCCTCTATTCCACTTTCTAGGACAGTGGGAGCATATCCCTGTTGCCCTAACATTCCTACAGGTTCAAGGTGTTACAACCTGTAATTACTATTGCTGTTAAAGCTTCTGCACCAGTAGTACTTGACTCCTTAGAAGTGCCATTGCAGAAGCTTTAATAATGGTAATGACACAGATTCTTACCTCGGTAATCTAGGTTAATGTTAGGATAGACAGGAGTCCATACTTGAGCTGTTGATTCCCATTTCTCACAAACTGCAGAAGGATATCCCTTTAAGGGAGAGTGTGAAACAGTGGGTAAAGCTACAGCCTCAGCACCCCAAGATTGTGGGTTCAAACCCACGTTGCTCCTTGTGACCCTGTGCAAGTCACTTAATTCCCACATTGCCTCAGGTACATTAGATAGATTGTGAGCCCACCAGGACAGACAGGGAAAAACAAAGCAAATCAATCTTGAGAACTCCTCCCCTTCTGCAGTGGAGCACAGCACCCTTCTCAATTGGTACCAAAGTGATTGAACGTCAATAAAACATAAGAGAAGGAGAGGCATGGGGAACTTCCCCGGCAAGAAAGACAATCTGCTCTGAAAAACTTAGAAAATAGAACAATCAATAAATATTTAACAGAGAACAACAAACTTGCAAGAGTAACTCAGATCCAACCTGTTAAGGGTAACAAGCAGGAGCTATGGGACCCTCTCAGGAGGAGAAAAGGAAACCCTAATTCCTGAAACATATCTGTTTTTTTTAATCTTGGGTATAATAGCAGAGTTCCCGAGACAGACACTGGCAATGTCTGAGGCAGACATCAGGCGAATCAAAACAAGTCCACACAGGGAGGGTAGTATGGACTCCTGTGAATCCTAACAGAACCCAGATTACTGAGGTAACAACCTAATCCGTCATTCTTTTGCAGATACACAGGAGTCCATATTTGAGTGAAGGACATACCAAAGCAGTGCCATTTGTCTAGGAGGGAGAGTTGAACCTGCCCGCAGTACTGAGGAACCAAAGGCGGCCCAAGCTGCCACATTCTCCCAAGCTGCCACATCTATTCACATCTGAAGATCTTCTTAACAGCGTGAAGAGTAGACCAAGTGGCAGCTCTGTAGATTTCATTAGGCAAAACGGCCTGGGATTCCACCCAGGAGGCCACTACACCTCTGGTGGAATGCGTTACCAAGGAAAGAGGAGGTTGTTTCCCGGCCTAAATACAGGAAATTGCCATACTGATCCATCTGACAATGGTTGCCTTGGTGACTGGTCAGTACAGATGATCAGAAAGCCTGGAATCATTAGTCCTCTCCAGGTAGATGAGCGGGATCCTTTGCATATCCAGCTTGTGCAAAGGGCTTATCTTGTTTGGCCAAACACGTGGGCTTAAAGATGGAACTGTGTATAGCAGTGGTCTCAAACTCAAACCATTTGCAGGGCCACATTTTGGATTTGTAGGTACTTGGAGGGCCGTAGGAAAAAAAAGTTAATGTCTTATTAAAGAAATGGCAATTTTGCATGAGGTAAAACTCTTTATAGTTTATAAATCTTTCCTTTAATTGTTACTACAGTGGTGCCTCACACAACGAACTTAATTCGTTCCAGGAGCAAGTTTGTTATGCGAAAAGTTCGTTATGTGAAACGCGTTTTCCCATAACAATACATGTTAAAAAAAATAATTCGTTCTGCAGCATAAAATATGCTAAGATGACATAAAAAAAGATAAATTTGTCAAAATGGTGAAAATGGTGGTCTTGCTGAGGCCAAACTCTTTGACGAGGTCACACTGTTTTACCCCACATTCACTCCTTCTAATTATTTCCCGTTTCATTTCAACAGAAATCACCTTCCTGCTTTTTTTAGAAGCCATGATATATAAAAAATATTGAGTTTATCTTAAAAGGACGACTGTATACAGTGAGAGAGGGCAGTTAAGCGCAGTGACTAACGACTGCCTGCAGTGCCTGCGCGGAAGGATGCAATACATCGGCAGCTCGGGCGACTTCGTTGTGTGAAACGAAGTTCGTTGTGTGAAACGAAGTTCGTTGTGTGAAGTTCGTTGTGTGAAACGAAGTTCGTTGTGTGAATCAAGACATGAAGTTCGTTGTGTGCAGCGTTCGTTGTGTGAGGCGTTCGTTATGCGAGGCACCACTGTATATTGAAAATAAAATATTTTCCCTACCTTTGTTGTCTGCTGACTTCATTTCTCTGTGCTTTTAACTATGTTCCAGGGCCTTCTTGTCCTTTGACTGTTTTCTCTCCGTTTTCACATTCTGCCTTGCATCCATCTTTGGCATTAACTTAACAATCAATTTTTCCCTTTTTTCCGCTTTCTTCTCAAAATCTACATTCCCATTTCTTATCTTCTCTTCCTTCTCTCCCTATTTCCATGGTCTGACATCTCTCTCCTTCCCTTCCAGTGTAACATTTCTCTTTTCCTTCCTTCTTTCTGCCCCCTGCAGTCCATCTTCCTTCCCTTCCTCCTTTCTGGCCCCCCTCCCAGCCCAACATTTCTCCCTCCTTTCCACCAGTCCAACATTTTTTTTCTCTCTCTCCTGCATAAATCCAGACCGGAAAAGAGAAGATGCATCTTCCGCCACCTCATGACTGTGTTTCACCCCATTGCTGCTCAGTTCATCTTCCCTTTCAACTGGTTCTTCCAGGATTTGAGGGTTTCCAAAGCCTTGGTTGACTGACTGGGAGTTGATCCCCAAGCTCCCGCCCCTTCCTCCCATGGTACATGGAACACGACTACTCTTCAACTGGCAACTCTGCGCAACCGATGCAAGGTCCAAGGCTAGAAAAGCCTGGGGCATCCATCAGAGGCAGTCACTTGTCAAAATGAATGGTTTTGAAGTAGGGGAAAAAAGGAGTTTAAAAATCAGGTCACGAAAAATCCAAGATGGCCGTTTAAACCCCCCCCCCCTCAAAAAAAAAAAAAAAAAAGCAATTTTAGGGTTTTGTTTTTTTTTTTTTGGGGGGGGGGAGGAAGGGGACCCGAGTCTTAACCCCAGAAATCACTAAAACTCAACCACCACATCATCCCCATAGGGAATAATGGAAATGCTCACTATAAACTTCAGGTGCCTGTTTGTCTGAATCAGCCTTGCTACAGGGAAAGGATTTCTGCATCAGAAATTGTACAGCAAAAGAGGCAAAGGAGGCATCCTGACAGCCAAGGCAAATAAAGTAAAACCTTGGATTGCAAGTATCCTGGTTTGCAAGCAAAACATTTTATTACATTTTAACTTGATATACAAGCAATGTCTTGTAATACAAGTACATACAGTATACACGCGTCATATAATCACAGCTGAGCCTATGGTTCTTCTCTCTCTGATGCTGCAGGAGTGTAGTGACTGTTTTAAATGAGCGAGGTCTTACAATGCAAGTACGTATAGTATTTTGTATTAAAGTTTTCAGGTTGTGGAACGAATCGTCGGAGATTCCATTATTTCTTATGGGGAAATCTGCTTTGATATGAGTACTTTGGAATACAAGCATGCTTCTGGAACAAATTATGTTCACAAACCAAGGTTTTATTGTATTCTTTATTCAAATATATAGTCCCAACAAGGATCCTAGTTTTGGCGTCTGAAAACACCTTCCTCAGGGAACATTAAACTAAACATTTACAAAGGAAATAAACAAAAAGCAAAAAAAAAACATTAAAACCATCGAATATAAATTTTATATATAAAAAAAGACATTAGGATGCAAATTTAAGAACATAAAACAAATAAGCAATAAAACATGGAAGAAATAAATGACATGCTTATTGAACCATAGCATATATAAGCCCATCTCTAAGAATCTTTACTTTAAAAGAGACATCAATTGATAAAACACATCTAAAACAACAAACAAAAACCATGGTAAAAGGTGTGCAGAGCTTAAAAACATACAGAAATCATGTAAAACAGATAAGCACTGATATTAGACCATGGCATGTGCATGCTCACCTTTAAAAACACAGACCAAAGACCAGGGAAAAAGTTGTGCAGAGCTTAAGAACATTGAGCCAAATGCAATATCTTTAAATAAACCCATAAAAAGCTTAAGAAGGATTGCAAAAGAGTGAAAAAACAGGATTTAAAATGTTGGAGCGAACACAGGAGGTGAACCAAAGCACAAATAGAAAGTGCTGCCATACTAAGGGGTCCTTTTACTAAGGCTGTGTTAGCCGCAGGGCTGTGGAGTCGGAGTCGAGGAGTCGGAGGAAATTTTGGGTACCTGGAGTCGGAGTCAGAAGTACAAAAAACTGAGGAGTCGGAACATTTATTTACCGACTCCATTTTTTAACTTGGCATACCAATCACAAGCGATTCTTTCAGCTATAGCACCCACTATATACACAGCACAAATGTTGCGAGCAGCTTCTGCGGCCTTAGAACCTTGATTAAAAGCAAAAAGAAGGTGGTGTCGAAAATGCTCATTTCTCTCAACTTGACATTCCATTTTAACGATCTGAAAATTAACCAGTGCTGTGGAGTCGGAGTCAATTTCGGGTACCTGGAGTTGGAGTCGGAGTCGGAACATTTATCTACCGACTCCACAGCCCTGGTTAGCCGTTTTAGTGAGCGCTAAAAGCTAACGTGTCCATAGACTTATAAAGGGCGCAATACTGTTTAGTGCATGCTAAAACGGCTAGCGCTCCTTAGTAAAAGGACCCCTAAGTGATTACAAAATAAAAACAGAAAACTATAAGGTGAAGCAAGAGCTGAAATGAAGGGGGAGAAATGCTTGAAAAACCAGAAAAGCCAATACAGAGAAAGCAAGACTAAAAATACCTGACGCTGACGCTTTCGAAATGCACCATTGGGAAAACAAACAAAAACCAGAATGAATTGGGAATACAGTCAGTGCCCAAATCGATTTTGAAGTGAAGGAAGAAAATCGCTTGTGCGCTCAAGTCAGGAGCTTTAAAAACGAAAGTGATGGGAAACGTGGTGACATCAGAAATGATGTCAGCACACTCTGCGTGCCAAGAGTGCAGAGTTGAAAAGAACCAGTAAAAAGCCCATAACGTAACTAATGGAAAAGAATCTACAAAGTTGAGAAGAAAAAAACAAAGATACTAACGTATGAACAGATATGTTACATAAAAAACTATGAAGTGCTCTAATGTAAGAAAATGGATATACAGTGGAACCTTCGTTTATGAGTATAATTCGTTTCAGAAGTATGCTCGTAAACCAAATTGCTCATAAATCAAAGCGAGTTTCCCTATAGGAAGTAAGAGAAACTCACTTTGATCCGTTCCACCTCCTCCCCCAACCCCGAGGCCACCAATGCTGCACCATACCCCTCTCCCGCGATCCGGCATCCCCCCTGCGAACCGGCATCCTCATCCCTGCTCACGTCGCTCCCCCGCAATTCTACATCCCCACCGAGCACCGAAACAAAATCCCTTACCCCGATTGGGCACCGGCACCAACACCAACGCATAGGACATGCCGGTGCCCGAAGATCCTCCCTCTTCTGGGCTGGGCGGTGCGTCAGAGATCCTCCCTCTTGCCTGTGCTGGGCTGGACTGGGCCTTGAGCATTTGCGCATGCTCAAGGCCTGGTCTCGCTCTCTCCGAGATTCTCAGATACACCCCCACCTGGAATACTGCATCCAACACTGGTTGCCGTACATGAAGGACACTGTACTACTCGAAAGGGTCCAGAGAAGAGCGACTAAATGGTTAAAGGGCTGGAGGAGCTGCCGTACAGTAAGAGATTAGAGGAACTGGGCCTCTTCTCCCTTGAAAAGAGGAGATTGAGAGGGGACATGATCGAAACACTCAAGATAATGAAGAGAATAGACTTAGTAGATAAAGACAGGTTGTTCACCCTCTCCAAGGTAGAGAGAACGAGAGGGCACTCTCTAAAGTTAAAAAGGGGATAGATTCTGTACAAACGTAAGGAAGTTCTTCTTCACCCAAAGAGTGGTGGAAAACTGGAACGCTCTTCCGGAGGCTGTTATAGGGGAAAACACCCTCCAGGGATTCAAGACAAAGTTAGACTAAGTTCCTCCTGAACCAGAATTTGCGCAGGTAAGACTAGCCTCAGTTAGTGCACTGGTCTTTGACCTAAGGGCTGCCGCGGGAGCGGACTGCTGGGCACGATGGACCACTTGTCCGAACCAGCAGCGGCAATTCTTATGTGTTCTCTCTAAAAATTAAAATGACTGAATTTAAAAACTTATACTTTTTGTTTTCAAAATATAGTAGAAAGGACATGTATAGTTGGAATGTCTCTCCCATAGAATTATATTTAGCCTAGACAAAAAAAAAGACATTTTGACCGCTATCACAAACAGTGCAAAATTGTGTATGTACATACACACAAGCACAAACAGCTGATGTAGCATATTACAGTAAGTTTAGAACTCCTGATTCAAGCTGATTTGCTTTATACTAGCACTGAGTGATCAGAATGTTGAAATAGCATTGATATAATGATTTACTGTACTATGAAGCATACTTCCTTGAATGATAAGAAGCCAGCCTAATAGAAATACACAAATTACTCACTGAGAATTTGCTAGCTCTAGCATTTGGTAGGCACCCAATGCAACAGAAACAAAAATTACTGTAGTTTACCAACTGCAGCTTAGATGTGGTTAGTTAAATGCATTTGTAGTCAACTCAACACACAAAACAGTACAGGACATTATCTATCAGCAGAAAGAGGCCTCGATGGTCATGAAATTTATATCTGTTGGGGTTTTTATAAATGTTTGTTAAAAATGTATTTTCTGTCTTCTAGCCTTTGTTAGATAATGGTGTATAAATCTACTCAAGTGCTTAACACTAAAATAGTAATACAAACTACATATATATGTTTTCTTTAAATGAAAAGTGTCACACTGTACTGGAAATAAGTTGACAAGTACACAGCTGGTGAACTAGTACAACTGGGGCTAAAGTAATAAATGCTTGCCTAAGTCATGTTACCAACATGCAAGAAACCAAACATCTGGGGGGAAAAAAATAGCACAGACTAAACAAACCTACCAAAGACCATCAAGAGAAAAGGAAGCACCCAGTTTAAAAGGTTTCTCCCATCCCATGTCTGTAAGGAAAGCCTTTAATAATCAGAACCATGATACATTATACAAGAATTTGGGAAAGCAGACAAGAAAAATAGTTTTAATGAATACATTTCTCCAGCCCCACAGTTATCATCACAGAAATTACTGATCCTTTGCTCAGTTACCCACTTAGCACAGTCCATATTGTACCTTTACAAATACCATATCCTATTCTGTTGTACCTGTCGTTTACCTTTTTTTCATTATTACAATTTTGTCTTGAACTGTCAATAGAAAGGTACCTGCTAAAACTGAATAAAGTTACATCACTGCTTGCACCTGATTTGACCTACACATTTAACTTACAATTTACCAGACAGAACTAAAAGTTTTCATAAACAAACAGGAATTAAGCTGCTAGTTAAAACTAAACAGAAAACGTGACCTCCTTTCTTATTTCCTTGCACCAGGTGTGCTTAGATAAGGGTCGTTAACTACTCCAAAGAACAAAAAAAGTAAGCCTCCTCCCCCCCCCCAGTTTTTATATTAGAATGGCAAGCAAATTGATAATACACCAAGGAATATAGAAAGCCAAGTTAATTAGAACAGAAAAAAATGGCTGCCAACCATCAAAATTCAATTCTCCCCTTTTTAAAGTGTGTTCTTTATCTCCGAGCTTCATGCTGTTCTTCCCTGTTCTAACTTTTTTCATTTATACTGCACAATATTTTTTATACGAAGATTCTGCATAACAATATTTGCTGTGCAGAGTATTGGTCGAGGTCACTTTATATTCCGGCTTCTCTCATAAGACAATATCTCTCTTGACATACATTCGGGGACCAGTGGTCTATTCTCCCCTGGTCTGCCATCGCTCCCTCTTTCTTCCACTGTCACCGGTCCAGCACGCCTCCCCTCTCCGCTAACCAAAACCTCTCCTTCAATCCCAACCTACCATCAAACTCATACCCAAGGCTGTCACCACCAGATCTGCAGCCTTCCTTCGCCGGTGCTCCGTCCCCGCTAATACAACCCCTCTCCACTAATATGTCCCGCCTTGCCGGAAACAGGAAGTTGCGTCAGAGAAGGTGGTCGGGTAAAAGACAGATCCCCTGATTCTCGCTTATCTGTTTACAATTGAGCTTGGTGCTGCTTGAAGAGCGTCGGAGCAAAGCAGAGTATTGTATTCAGCGCGCCGGCTGCCGCTGGGGAGGTGTTATTGCCTGTTATTCAAAAACGGGTTAATAAATAAAAAAACAAGGAAAAGGAATAAAGTAACACTTTTTTATTGAATTAGCTTAATCCATATAAGTGCAATTGAGAAAACTGACTCGGGTCAATTAAACCTCCAAGAGAAGGGCTCATAAACACTGTAACGCTGCTCAGAGACTTGTAACTCTAAAGAGAGGGAGGTAACCCTCTCTTGGAACAAGAGTTATTCTTTCAAATCATAGCATAGTATTTAGTAAAAACGAGTCCAACTCTTGAGGGTGTGCAAAGCTTGAAAAATATATTCAATGCTTAGGTGGAGTAATTCACAAGATCTTTTAAAAGTCCAAAATAATGATCCATATAAGTGACAACTTTGTCAGTACTCATACTCAAGCATACATGGTAGACCTTTTGTTTAGCTGGCTTAGTTTCATAGAAACTTAATTTCGTGCTCTACTTATATTGCTGCCTCCCCCCCCCCCCCCCCCCCGTCTGCCTTTAACATCGCCTCATTTTGAACCGGCGAGAATTAAAAAAAGCACCCCCCCCCCCCATATTATCCCCGCAAACTTTGGGCTCTTTTTATCAAGCCGCGCTAGCGGGGGTTAACGCGCGCGACGTTTCATCACGCGTTAAGCCGCGCTGGCCTAAAAACTACCGCCTGCTCAAGGGAGGTGGTAGCGGGTGGCCGGCGGTTTAGCGCGCGGTATTCCGAGCGTTAAATCGCTAGCGCGGATTGATAAAAGAAGCCCTTTGTTTCCTTGCAGCTCTCTCTATGTTGTATTTCACCGTCCACCACAGTTCCCACAACTTTTTTTCTCCAGTAGCATGCTTTCCTCTGACACCACTTCCTGTTTCCGGAAAGGCGGAACGCATCAGAGAGAGAAGAGACGGGTTATCTGAAAAGGAACGTTGCGCGACTGGTGGTGGGCGACTTCAGGTATGGGTTTGATGGGATAGGATGGGTTTGAGGGAGAGGCGTGCTGGACCGGGCAGAGTAGAAGAAATTATGATAGACCTACGTGGAGGGGAGAGTGATCCCGAATGCGCGTTTTGGTTGCTCGGCATGTGAGGGCAGCCGAATGCGTGTGACCTGGTACCTCTGCCGTCACGGTGGCATTTTTGGGAAATATTCCCACCTGTTCTACAGTAATAACACCTTGGAATGTTTGGGGTTTGCTGACGACACGAGCTGGGCTAGAGGAACACAGAAGGGAAACTCGCCTGGTGTTTTGTGGCTGTAGTTAATACGAGCAGAAAAGCGCATCAGTAATTTTCCTCATATATTTCCCCTCCCCTCATATTATAGTTAGTGAAGAAAATGCAGGGATTTCAGACCAAACATTATAGGGCAGATTCAAGAAACTGAAAAATGAGTGCTAAACTCCAATTTTATAACTGCAGTTGAATGTAAAATTGCAGCTATAGAATAGAGTGTAAGTTGTCATGCATGTGCTAACTTTAGACATTAACATTTATGCCAAGTCTAAAGCTGATAATAGTTTTAAGTATGATAGTATTTTATAACTTGCATGTGCAACTGCAAGTCATTGGATTGGATTTATTAATTTGATATACTGCTATTGACAACTAAGTATGAGTGGTTTACAGTATAAACAAATTTGGAGAGAAAAATATTACATCAGTAAAAGACGAATACAAAAACATATTAGGGGTCCTTTTATCAAGCTGCGGTAGGGGTTTAACGCACGTTAAACTGCCTGCTGCGCTAGCCGCTAATGCCTGCATTGAGCAGGCGTTAGTTTTTTAGCCTGCTGCAGGGGTTAGCGTGTGATGAAATGTCATGCACTAACCCCGCTAGCGCGGCTTGATAAAAGGAGCCCTTAGTCTAACAAATAAAAATAAGTCTACAGCTTAGATCATAAGTGTCCTCAAAAGAGCAATACTGCTGAATTAAGATCGATCTAATCATCTTAAGAAAAGTTTAATAAGAGTAATCACCATGAAAACCATTTAAGAATGAATTCCAAATAGCTGGACTGGGAAAAGAGAAAGCTCCCTAATCTGCCTTTTGTGCACATCCCCTTTATAGTTGTATGCTACAGCATTTCCTCATATATGAGGTTTCTTCAAAAAGTTTCTGCACTGTCATATTTTTGTTGGAAATGGTTGGAGTGTGAGAAGTGGTAAGAGAGCATGTTGTAGAATGTCATGGGAAAAATGTATCGCAAAACAGGGTGATTATGTGGAAAAGTGATGTAACTTTCTTTTGAAATATTTAATAAATAGTGTTAAAAAAATTAAAATGCAGAAACATTTTTAAGATCCTTCATAAATGCTTATAAAATGACTTCCATAGCACTACACTCTCATGAGTTGGAGTGTCCCAAAACTAAATTGAACCCTGTGAGACATGCCCTTAGTTATCCTTCTCCACCTATTGTTGCGCCATGGCCATCATAGAAGAGACAACTTAATGGAAGTATTTGCACCCTTCTCTCCCTTGTGCCCTTTTACAGCCTCACTCTGCCCACGAGGAACATATTGCTCAAGTTGATTTACTGCTTAGTTGAATGCATATATGAAAGATGTAGGACAACCTACTTTGCAGAACCATTTATCCATTTTATTCAGTGGTATGGTGTTCATTTCTTTTGAATGGATCTGCTTGAAAATGGTCAAACATTAAAATAAAGCAAGAGTTGTCTGTTGTCCTAAAAATAGATAGAGAAGTAGCATAGAGACATAATAGTGATGCTAATGATGCCTTATGTTAAAACAAGATTTGCACATTGACACACAGTAGTGCTGCCCGATTCACCGATTCACTTCAATGAAACGATTTGTTGTACGAGAAAGTCGAACTCAGCGATTCAGGGACCAGCATCCCCCCACCTCCCTACATACCTCCGAGACCTCCTAAAGCAGTGATGTGGCAGAGGAAAGCTCTAGCGGGGCAGGCCGCAAAGCAGCCTGTTCAGAATGCTGCTGCCGCTGCTGCACAGGGGAATGGGAGGGAGAGGATAAAAAACTACTGCACAAGGGAATGGGAGGGAGGGAGGGATCGAAAGCTGCTACAAAGGGAATCAGTGGGAAGGGAGGAAAGCTAGTGCTCAGGGGATGGGAGGGGAGGACTTAAAAGAGAGAGAAGAAAAGTCTTTTTTTTTTGTTTTGTTTACACCACAGGGCCAGTATGGGGTTGGAAAGGGCAAAGGGGGGTGAAGTGGATGAAAAACAACAAATAAACCCGCCAAGACGTGTGAAAAAAATGCCTGATTAGGTGGGAAAATCGAATTGAAAAATCGATTTAATAGTCTGAATCGAATTGAAAAATCTTTCCCTGAATCAGGCAGCACTAACACACAGTTCATTTAAATCCCATGGCAAATAAGAGTAATGTAAAAATACAGGTCCAGCAACTTTTTTCAGACTTCCTTAGAGGAGAATGGAACTGAAGGGTAGATGTACTTGACTTCTGAGAAATGTTATAGAAGGATATTAAGGATTAATATCAGCCAGCTGTGGTCAACATTTTTTAAAATTATGATCACTTCTAGCTAAATTAGACCTAGACTTTGAAGGCCAAATTCAGTTAATGATGCCCAGATATGGGCACTGAAAAAAATTGGTACCCTGTGAAATTCTATAAAGGGCACCCTTTATAGAATAGTTATCCCAGGACAAGCAGGCAGCATATTCTCACATGTGGGTGACGTCATCCACGGAGCCCCAGCGCGGACAGCTTTTCAAGCAAACTTGATTGAAGTTTCAAGTTTGCACACTGCACCACGCATGTGTGTGCCTTCCTGATCCACTAGAGGGCGCATACCCTCCTCATGGTCCTCAGTTCTTAGTTTTCCGCTGAGCCAGAAAGACCTTGTCTCTCTTCTCTGCGTTCTTCTAAGTGCCTTTCTGGCACCGCGGCTTCTTTATTTTGTTAGGGAGTCGCTGTGCGTTTGTTAATTGATCGTGTATTTCTTTGTTTCAAAAAAAAAAAAAAAAAAAAAAGAGGACTTTTTATTGTGTTTTTCCTCCGGCAGGCCCTTCTTGGGCCTCAGCCATGCGGCTAGGCCTCATTTGCCTGCAGCTGTATTTTCTTCTTCCCTGGCCTCTCTCTGGGCTCACCTCGTGTGAGCAGAATGGCCGGGACCCTCTTTCCTTCGTTGGAATCGGACTGTGCAGCTTCGATCCCCGGTAAGTTTTTCTTTCTTTCTTTCTTCTAGGTGCGTTACCTCGGTAACGCCACCGGCTGAGTCTCAGGCATTCCAGGCATCGAGTGCGATCGTGCCCGCCTCTACGAGACCTTCAAAGCGTGCCTCCTTTCATGGGAATACTCATATCGAGGTTGCCCTTATGGAGTGCACTGCTGCACCTTTATTACCAGTTTCATTGGTACGGTGCCGACTTCTGAAACTCGATGTGCCTCGACGTCGACTGGAGCTTCGTGCCTCGACGTCGACTGGAGCTTCGTCCCTCGACGTCGACTGAGGCTTCGTGCCTCGACGTCGACTGAGGCTTGGTGCCTCGACGGAGGCTTGGTGCCTCGACGGAGGTTTGGTGCCTCGACGGAGGCTTCGTGCCTCGACGGGGGCTGTGTGCCTCGACGTCGACGGGGGTTTCGTGCCTCGACGGAGGCTTCGTGCCTCGACGGAGGCTTCGTGCCTCGACGGAGGCTTCGTGCCTCGCCGTCGACTGAGGCTTGGTGCCTCGACGGAGGCTTGGTGCCTCGACGGAGGTTTGGTGCCTCGACGGAGGCTTCGTGCCTCGACGGAGGCTGTGTGCCTCGACGTCGACTGAGGCTTGGTGCCTCGACGGAGGCTTGGTGCCTCGACGGAGGTTTGGTGCCTCGACGGAGGTTTGGTGCCTCGACGGAGGCTTCGTGCCTCGACGGAGGCTGTGTGCCTCGACGTCGACGGGGGTTTCGTGCCTCGACGTCGACTGAGGCTTCGTGCCTCGGCGTCGACTGAGGCTGCGTGCCTCGACGGAGGCTGCGTGCCTCAACGGAGGCTGCGTGCCTCGACGGAGGCTTGGTGCCCCGACGGAGGCTGCGTGCCTCGACGGAGGCTTGGTGCCCCGACGGAGGCTTGGTGCCCCGACGGAGGCTTCGTGCCCCGACGGAGGCTTCGTGCCTCGACGGAGGCTTCGTACGTCGACGGAGGCTTCGTGCCTCGACGTCGACGGAGGTTTTGTGCCTCGACGTCGACGGAGGTTTCGTGCCTCGACGTCGACGGAGGCTTCGTGCCTCAACGGAGGCTTCGTACCTCGACGTCGACGAAGGTTTCGTGCCTCGACGGAGGCTTCGTGCCTCGACGGAGGCTTCGTGCCTCGACGGAGGCTTCGTACGTCGACGGAGGTTTCGTGCCTCGACGTCGACGGAGGTTTCGTGCCTCGACGTCGACGGAGGTTTCGTGCCTCGACGTCGACGGAGGTTTCGGGCCTCGACGTCGACGGAGGTTTCGTGCCTCGACGTCGACGGAGGCTTCGTGCCTCGACGTCGACTGAGGCTTCGTGCCTCAACGGAGGCTTCGTACCTCGACGTCGACGAAGGTTTCGTGCCTCGACGTCGACTGGGGCCTGGTGCCTCGACTGAGGCTTTGTGCCTCGACGTCGACTGCGGCTTGGTGCCTCACCACCGCCTGAGGCCTTGTGCCTCGACGTAGTATGTGGCTGGGTGCCTCGACGTCGTCTAAGGCTTTGTGCTTTGATTTTCTGACTCAATGTCGACTGGGGCTTGGGGTCTCGATGTCGACTGAGGCTGTGTGTCTTTGTACCTTCAACGTCGGCTGCGGCCGTGTGCTCCGCGTCATTTGACGCTGGTGCTTTGACGTCGCCTGAGGCTTGTGCCTCGACGTCGACTGAGGCTGAGGGCCTCATCGTCGGCTGGAGCTCGGTGCCTCGTCGTTGCCGAGGCTTCGTGCCGTCGACGGAAGCTTTGTGCCTTGACGTCACTTGGGCCGTTTTACCTCGGCAGCGGCTGAGGTATTGGGCCTCGGCGTCGACTGCGGGTTTGCGCCTCGGCGTCTCCAGCTCCGGTTTGAGAGGCTTCCCCGTTTTCTCTTCGGTTCATTCCGGGCAGCCGTGACGGAATCTTGTAGTGCGGAGTTTGGTTTCCTGGAGGAGACTCTCTCCCTGCTCCGGCTCTATTGCTCCCGCCATGCGTCATCTCGCTTGGCGCAGAGTGTGGCTGAGGATCCGAACCTCCGGGGTCGTCTCGCCGCTTTTACTTGCGTGAGTTCTGCGCTTCTTCAGGCCTCTCTTGCGGTGGCCACTAACCGCCTCTCAGACCGCGACCGGTCCTTCGCCCCTCGGGATGCCTCCAGCTAAATCCCGTCTGCCTTGGTGGGTTGGTCTCCTTCTCCGGAGGGGCCCTCTGGATACCTTTCTTGTGTTATCTCGGCCTCCTTCGCAGCAGCCGCAATAGCTGCAGCAGCGCCGGGTTGGGTTCAGCCGCCGGCTTCGGCGACTCCTGGCCGTCCTTTTGACTATTCTCGCATAGCCTCTGGGCTGCTCCCCTTCTGGGGATTCCTCCCCTCCCTTCGGGAGGGGTGTCTCTGTGTCTACGCACCGGGAGTATTGCCTCTCTTCTGTCGGTTGGGCATTCCCATCCTCCCTTCTGCGTCTGGTCCTGGCCCTTCGTGACCTGCACTAGTTTCTAGTACGGGAGTGGGTCAGACTCTGCCCACCCCGGTCTCGGGAGTCCGTCGGGGCGGACCTGGACCCAGTTTGTCTGCGCTCCTTCTTGTCTCGGCCTCAGGGGGAGGCCCTTGTTTGTTTATGCCGGAAGGTGGCCCCTCTGTCCTCGGTCCGCCTCCGGTCTTTTCTGCCTCTGCCTCGGCAGGCTGCCTGTCGGCGCTTGAGTCAGCTGGTGTCTCAGCGGTCTTCGGCCTCGGCTGAGCTGTTGCTGATCCTTTTTGGATCAGGGGTCTCCACGGTGATGTCCCGCTGTTCGTCTGGTTTCATCTTCGTGTTCCCCGCTGGACCCGAGCATCTCAGTGATGGCAGGATCGGGATCCCGCTTCCCAGCACATTGTGGTGCCTCCCTCCTGGACACGCTCGTTTCGTTGGTGGGCCACCACTTCGTATCCCCGCATCAGAAGGTTCTGCCGATGGACTCCTCGGCATGGGCTTAGGGGTGCACCTCGACGGCCTTCGGACTCAGGGTCCTTGGTCGGGTGCAGACTGTCGCAGCCGCATCAATCTGATGGAGCTCCGGGCCATTTACAATGCCGTGGTGGATTTTCGTTATGGGTTGCAAGATTGCGGGGTCCTGGTGCGTCCCGACATCTCGGTGGCGTTATTTCTGTGACCAAGCCAGGGTGTACAGGTTCCCTGTTACTTTGCAGGGAAGCCCTTCGTCATTGGCAGGGGACGTTACACCACTGCTTCTTTCTTCGGGCGGTGTTTTTCCAGGGCGTGCAGCATTGTCTGTTGGACATGTTGAGTCGCCCTTTTCGACCGCATGAATGGTTGCTCCATTCTCGGACTCTGCGGCATGTGGTTGTTCGGTGGGGAACCCAACAGGTAGTTCTGTTCGCTTCGCCCCTCACTCACTGGTTGCCTCGATATTGCTCGAGGATGTTCTCCTGGGTTCGCATCGAGGAGGATGCTTGCCTTCTCGATGGAATGGGCAGGTTCCTCTATGCGTTCCCTCCCTTTACTCTGATTCTCGGGTCTTTGATACACCTCCTGTCGGTCTGCGCCACCAGGATCTTGATGGCTCCTCTGTGGCCCTGGCGGCCATGGTTCTCCCTGCTCCTCCAGCGTGTCAGGGAGACTCAGCTTCTACCTATGTTCCCGTCTCCGCTGTCTCAGTGTTGCGGTTTCTGTTGCATTCCAATCTGCAGTCTCTACACTTATCAGCTTGGTTCCTCGCAACGTGCCTCCCTCCTTCTGTTTCTCTCAGTCGGTGGGGGTGTTCTCGAGGCCTCTCCAAAGATCTCCACTCGGCAATGCTTTTCCCAGATATGGTCCTGATTTGCTGAGTGGTGTGCTGAGCACCGCATGGATTCGCTCTCTGCCTCCTTGCCTTCAGTGCTGGATTTTCTGTTGCACTTGTCTCGGTCTGGTCTCAAATCTACATCTATTCGAGTCCACCTCTGTGCTTTTGCTGCCTTTCTTCGGCCGCTAAATGGGACGCTGCTCTCCGTCCACCAGATGGTTTCCCGTTTTATGAGGGATTTCTTCATTGTACATCCCTCCGGTGGTTTGGGATCTTTGTGTGTTCCTGGCTCAATTGGTGATACCTCCATTTGATTCCATTGATGAAGCTCTTTTGAATTACTTCACCTGGCAGGTGGGTTTCCTGGTTGCTCTCACGTCTGCTCGCAGAGTCAGTGAGCTGCAAGCTCTGGTTGCGGACCCGTCTTTTCCTGTATTTCATCATGACACGGTGGTCCTGCGTACTCAACCCCAGTTCTTGTCCAGGGTGGTTTCGGACTTTCCTTTCGATCTTTCCATTGTTCTTCCGGTCTTTTTTCCGAAGCCCCACTCGCCTCCTAGCGAGGTGGCGCTTCACACAATTGACTGTCAGAGGGCGTTGGCTTTTTGTCTTCAACGCACTCAGTCTCCTTGGACGGTTCCTCAATTCTTTTTGTCCTTCGACCCTAATTGGTTGGGACGCCCAGTTTCCAAGCGCACCTTGTCCAACTGGTTGGCTGCTTGTTTTTCCTTTTGCTACGCTCAGGCTGGTCTCGCGCTGCAATGTCGAGTCACGGGACATAAAGTCCGAGCGATGGCGGCTTCTGTAGCTTTCCTCAGGTCGACGCCTATCGAGGAGATTTGCAAGGCTGCCACTTGGTCTTCGGTTCATACTTTCACCTCCCACTACTGCCTGGATACTCTGTCCAGGAGCGACGGCCGGTTTGGCCAGTCGGTTTTGCGTAATCTGTTTTCTTGTATTGCCAACTTCCCTCCGTCCCTTTTTGGTTAGCTTGGAGGTCACCCACATGTGAGAATATGCTGCCTGCTTGTCCTGGGATAAAGCACAGTTACTTACCGTAACAGGTGTTATCCAGGGACAGCAGGCAGATATTCTCACAACCCGCCCGCCTCCCCGAGGTTGGCTTCTTTGCTAGCTATCTGAACTGAGGACCATGAGGAGGGTATGCGCCCTCTAGTGGATCAGGAAGGCACACACATGCGTGGTGCAGTGTGCAAACTTGAAACTTCAATCAAGTTTGCTTGAAAAGCTGTCCGCGCTGGGGCTCCGTGGATGACGTCACCCACATGTGAGAATATCTGCCTGCTGTCCCTGGATAACACCTGTTACGGTAAGTAACTGTGCTTTTTGGTCACCAACTGAAACCACGTGTAAATCCTGGCATGCATCCGCAGTATTCTATACTACTACAACAGCTTATTTCTATAGTGCTACTAGATGTACGCAGCACTGTACACCTTATATGCAAGTACTTTCTCTGTCCCTAGTGGGCTCATAATCTAAGATGTTTTTTTGTACCCGGGGCAGGGGAGGGTTAAATGACTTGCTTAGGGTCACAGGGAGCTGCTGTTGGATTTGAGCCCAGTTCCCTAGGATCTAGGAACACTGCACTAACCATTAGGCTACTCTTCTAGTCCAATAATAATAATACTCCACACAATTTTCTGGAATGCCTCTGATGCGCCCATGCCCCTTCCATTAGGGTTGTCCAGAAAAACCTAAAGTTGGAAAAACTGGGAATTGAAGATTTTCCCATGAATTTGATTGTGCTTGATCAGAAAATAATTTAAAAAAAAATTTGTAAAGCCCATCTTGGGGTCGCTCAAAGCCATTGATTACATAAACTCAAGTTTTTCTTTAAAATTTGCTATTATTTTTGCTTTATGGAACACATTTATTGGTATTATAGCCATAACTTTTTATTTTTTCACATTCAGCTTTTTAAAATACATTTTATTAAATGAACCTTCAGTATCTGCACTTATTGTGGAAAAACAACAGAAAATTAACATACTTCACTAATAGCTAAACGTATACACTTTGGTGTAGTCCTCTATCAGTGCTGGTCCAAATACTTAGGGCTCCTTTTACGAAGGTGCGCTAGCGGTTTTAGCGTGCGCTGCAATGCTGGCGCAGGGGTTTGCGTGCACATTCTTGAAATAAGATAAAGCTTGCGATGCTGTTCAACTCCTTGCAACAAGGCCTCATGCTACACTGGGTTTGTATTGATGCTAATGGCAAAGTCAGCTATCAGTTTAATACCTCACTTGGCTGTGTTGTTAACCACCTTCACAGTATTGACAAACTGTTCAGCAATATGGAAGTTTGGATTTTCAGACCACCTGTCCACTGGCTTTGCTAACCATTCATTCTTGTACAATCCCTCTCTATTCCTGGACAAGTGGGTTATGCATCTATGGTTACCACACAGCTTGTAGGAAGCCTCATTTACACAATGTTTTCAGTCCCTCCCCTCTTACCTCAGGACTGCTCCCCAGGACTCCAGTTGCATTCCTACAAGCTAGACAGTAGGAGCTTGTCTTTTCTGCTTGTGTTTATTTTTCTTTAAACTTACCCCCTCTTCTACGAAATTGCGCTAGCAGTTTTTACCTCGGTGAGCTGAGCTGAATGGCCTGCGCTGCTCCCAATGCTCATTGAGTTCCTATGAGCGTCGGGAGCAGTGCGGGCCATTCAGCACGGTTCTCTGCACTAGAAACTGCTAGCATAGTTTAATAGAAGAGGGGGTTAGTTTCTTTGGCCCTGATTCACAGGTTTAGCGACAATTGCTGCTAATTGACCTGATTCACAAAACAGCCCACTGCCTGTTTTTCCTCTTGATTGGCCATTCAAATTTGTAAAACTCTATGCAAACTAGCCAAGCGATTGATTCACTAACATTTGCTTGGCTATTTTACATCGGGTTTTATGATCCTTAAACCCAACTGCTGTAGACCTATAGGTAACTGTGTTACTGACAGGTCTGCTGGGGTTTTTTTCATTTTTTTAATGGCACTGATATTTTGCATGTATTACACATGCCAAAATATCTGTCCCCCCAAAAATTAAAAAAATCCTCCACCACCGCTGCTGGCCCTCCCCAATGACCCGACGACAATCGTGCCCCCTCTCCCCCGACAATTGTAGCGACCCATCCGAACTCCAAAAAGATGGCAGGAGGGATGCCCACTCCCTCCTGCCCCCAAAGGCGCCCGCCCACTCCCTGAAGAAAAAAATGTCAGTAGGGATGCCCTCTCCCTCCTGCCCGCAAATACATCCCATGGAAAAAACCCAGCAGGAGGGATGCCCTCTCCCTCCTGTCATCAGGATCGGCCCCCCTCCCCCGTACCTTTACGTCTGGAGCAGGAGGGGTGCCCAGTCCAACCCTCCTGCGCAATGACTGACAGTTGGTTTGTTTTGCAAAACTGTACTAAGTTATGTCCAGCTTCATTTCTTTCTCCTATGCCGTTCTTTCCAACCACTTAATATCCTTGTGGATAATAAAATATCAATTGTTCCCAAAAGGTTTTTCACAAACTACTGTAATAAATCTCATAGAAATGTCAATAAAGCCTAAATAACATCCTAATCAAGTTGTTCAAACAACAATCCAAATCTTAAAGGCTTTCCCAAATAACATGTTTAACTAGGAGGTTGACGTATCATAAAGAGGCAGCAATTTAATACATAGAACCTCTTATAACATTTATGTTATTTCAAGTTTTTATCCTGAATTTTTAAAGTGCCATATAATCATCTATGTTAGACCTCCTTCGCACTCTTAATTATGAACTTCCGTGGTGTCTAGTTCAAGTTACATATTTGTATTTAGTGCAAAACATAACACCTGAATTTCTGAAAAAGAAGGAAAAAAACAGCAACACTTAGCTTAAATGGCCATTTGCCAACTCCAACATTGGTAAGTAATTCATTGGACACCCAGTGCTCTTCTTTGCCAAGAGTGTTTCAACTTGAACAAGCCTTCCTTGGGGGAATGATGAAATGTTGCTGAACTCAGTAATTTTATCATGCTCCTGCTACGGATTTCCTCTCGATAAAATTACTAAGTTCAGCAACATTTCATCAACCCCCGAGGAAGGCTATGCGTGTTACACACAATATCTACCCCATTAAAAAAACCACACAAGCCAAGCCCCCTCCCCCCCTGATGTCAAGTTGCCGCACCCTCCCCCCCCCCCAACAACAACGGGCCCCATTTTAAAAAAACATGCAAGCCAAGCCACCACCCCCGACTACAACTGCGGCTCCCTGAACCCCCCAATGATGACAGCCACTCACGCGAGAGACAGAAGGGATGCCCACACTCTCCTGCCTCAGCAACTTGCAGCAGCAAAAATTGGCAGGAGGATGCCCTCCTGAACCTCACCCCGTGTACCTTTGTCAAGTTGAGAGCAGGAGAGATGCTCAGTAGTGCTGCCCGATTCAGAAAAAAAAATTCGATATGATTCAGCCTATTGAATTGATTTTTTGATTCGATTTTCCTGCCCAATTAAGTGTTTTTTCAAACATCCTGATGGGTTTATTTTATAGCCTCTTCACCTCTTTTATCTTCACCCCCTTTGCCCTCTCCTACCCACACTGGCACTGTAGTGTAAACAAAATAAACAAGACTTTTGGAAAGGGCAGGCTGCTTAGACCCTTACCATAAACTGACTCAGACCAGGAATGCTGTTGCTTAAAAGTACAGATTTATCATAAAGTAAATAGCAGCATATGAAAAAGAAAGCAGATTAACAAATTGACATTCAAAGTGTCACAGAGTAGATATAATTCTACACCCTGCAGAAATGCAGAAAAATACCCTATCTGTGTCACTTCCTTATCTTACACGAATTGATATAGATTGTAATGCATGGCTAATAATATTAGAAAGTTTCTGATAGGTTATTAGCATTATCATAAGTGATCAGTTAGTCTGATTTGCCAGCATCATCAGCAAAATTAATTCCATGGTTACAGATACATATAATTAGCTATATCCCTAATTGACGTGAAGGTCATTAACATCTGCTTATGTCCTTAAAGCAATTTTCCATTTACGTATGTCGTTATCAGATTGGTTTAATGGCTAAAAACCACCTAAGATTATCTTCCCCTGACACCCTTCTGCTTGGGGCTTTTTCAGAAGTTATCTGTGTATGACCTACGCCCAATTCCAAGAAAGGCCCCGTCCTGTCCTGCCAGGTGCTGTGGTTTTGCATACATGCAGACCAGCCTGTGTTCTTAATGTTCCATCAACCAAGGCAACTGTAGTTCAAATGTTAACATAGTAGATGACGGCAGATAAAGACCCAAATGATCCTTCTAGTCTGCCCAACCTGATTCAATTTAAATTTTTAAATTTTTTCTTCTTAGCTATTTCTGGGCAAGAATCCAAAGCTTTACCCTGTACTGTGCTTGAGTTCCAAGACTTACTCCAGCCCATCTGCACCCTCCCAGCCATTGAAGCCCTCCCCAGCCCATCCTCCACCAAACGGCCATATACAGACACAGACCGTGCAAGTCTGCCCAGTACTGGTCTTAGTTCAATATTAAATATTATTTTATGATTCTAAATCCTCTGTGTTCATCCCACGCTTCTTTGAACTCAGTCACAGTTTTACTCTCCACCACCTCTCTCGGGAGCGCATTCTAGGCATCCACTTCCCTCTCTGTAAAGTAGAATTTCCTAACATTGCCCCTGAATCTACCACCCCTCAACCTCAAATTATGACCTCTGGTTTTACCATTTTCCTTTCTCTGGAAAAGATTTTGTTCTACATTAATACCCTTCAAGTATTTGAACGTCTGAATCATATCTCCCCTGTCTCTCCTTTCCTCTAGGGTATACATATTCAGAGCTTCCAGTCTCTTCTCATATGTCTTCTGGCACAAGCCTCCTATCATTTTCGTCGCCCTCCTCTGGACCGTCTCAAGTCTTCTTACGTTCTTCTCCAGATGTTATCTATGTTATCTGATGTCCAAAAAGGCTTTTACTCCATCTGTAGTGGGCAACTGTCAGAAAGACAACCTTGTCACTTGTTGCATCTGTCCAAACTTTGCATCCTGTGCTTACCGTACATAGGCCTCATGCCTGACCTGCTGTCCATTGTTTCACCTTTGGTCAGGGAATATAGGAAATACAGGAATCACTGCTAGAGGCCTTTCACCTGCATAACTGTCTCTGTCTTCCAGCTGGGCACTATAACTTTTCTTCTTTCTCGATGCTAACCATACATCTTCCATCTCTGTCCTCCCTTTCCGTTTCCCTTCCCTCCCATAGAGGTCTGATATCTTTCCTTTTTTTTGTCTCCATCCCCAGATCCATCTTTTCCTTAGCAACAGCAGCAGATGAATCCAGAGACCAATGGGATAGCACACATTTACCAGCAGGTGGAGATAGAGAACTGATTGACAGGTGGTCCTATTGGCTGGCACTCCTCCTGTATCGTCAGTATTCTCTATCTCCCAGCAGGTGATGGTCGCTATTCAACTAGCTCCTGGAATCTGGCTGTGACTGGGCCTTTATTTTCTCCTGTTGAGGCTTTCTCTTCAGTGAGCTGGCTAATCTATTTCTCCTGTTGAGATCTTCTCTTCAGTGAGACAGGGGTGTTCGGCTGAACGGTGCCGGCTTTAGAGGTTACACTTGGGCCCCCCCCATGTCCCTGCCTCACCCTCCCTCCTATGATAGAGCAGTGTTCTTCAACCTTTTTACACCTAAGGACCGGCGGGGATAAAAAAATTATTTTGTGGACTGGCAAACTACTAGGACTGAAATTAAAAAACCCCATTTCCGCCCCGTCTCCGCGAGCTCGGTCCTCGCAAACCATCTGATCCCATCCGCACAAGCCTCAGTTATGACTGTATACTGGATGTATTTTATTAAAGTATAAAAAGAAACAATATTCTGTACAATTGTCATTTTATAAATACAAATAATACAGAGCAAGGATCAACAAAACCCCTGTCTCCCCTCCCATTCACATATATCCCCTCTACTATCAAGAAAACTGAATAAGCCAAATTATTACAGAATGCTACACAGAAATATCATGCTAACAGAATACCGCAGTCACACATAGCAGGAATAGGGTTATGGGAGTGCAACTAGGGCAACTGCCCCTCTGGTCATAGAGAGCCCTAAGCCACTGCCTGGACTTTGCAGTCCCCAGTTATGTCTAACACCAGCTCTAGCAGGATATATATTTCAAATCTGATATATTCTAATCACAAAATAGAAATAAATTTATTTGTTTCTACCTTTTGTTGTCTCTGGTTTCTGCTTTCATCTTCTTTTCACTCTCTTCCTTCCAGCGTCTGCCCTCTCTGTCTCTTCAATCCAGCATCTGCCCCTTCCATCTACTGTCTGACCTCTCCCCCTTCCATATGGTATTTGTCCATATGCCCCCCTCCTCTTTTCCAACCAGCCTATGCCCCTCTCTCCTTTTTACACGATTCATTCCAGCTTCACTGCTCTCTTCATTTTTATCTCTTCTACACCAGATCTTGCATCTTTGTCCCTCTCAATTTCTCTGCTGACCCCCTTCCCATCTCATTCCTGTCTCTCCCCTTCCCCTCCTCTAATCTCCCTGCAAGCTGTTTCCTTCCTTTTTTTACTCCCTTCCCTCCTCCCCCTGTCCAGCAGTAACTCTCTTCCCTTTCCTTTCCCTCCTCCCCTCTCAGCAGCATCTCTCCTTCTCCCTCCCTCCAGGTCCAGTAGCAGCTGTCCCTTTTTTCCCCTTGCCCAGCAGCTTCCCAGACTCCTTTCCCTCCTCCCCTCCCAGCAGCATCTCTCCTTCTCCCTCTCCAGGTCCAGTAGCAGCTGTCCCTTTTTCCCCTTGCCCAGCAGTTTCCAAGACTCCTTTCCCAGCAGCATCTCTCCTTCTCCCTCTCTAGGTCCAGTAGCAGCTATCCCTTTTTCACCATGCCCAGCAGCTTCCCAGACTCCTTTCCCTCCTCCCCTCCCAGCAGCATCTCTCCTTCTCCCTCTCTAGGTCCAGTAGCAGCTATCCCTTTTTCACCATGCCCAGCAGCTTCCCAGACTCCTTTCCCTCCTCCCCTCCCAGCAGCATCTCTCCTCCCTCTCCAAGTCCAGTAACAGCTGTCCCTTTTTTTTTCACCATGCCCAGCAGCTTTCTCCCCTCCCAGCAACTCTCCTTACTTGCCAGCATTGCAATTCAGTAAGGCAGCCTCGGGTCCTTTGTTGGGTCGCACCGCCTCTGAGGAAAGCGGAAGTTGCATCATCAGAGGCAGCCCGACTCAGCAAAAGCGCCAAGGCTTCCTTTCTGAATCGCTGCACTTGTAAGGAGAGCCGCTTGAAGGGAAGAAAGCACAGTCTGAGGCTCCCCATTATATCTCCGGCCCTGTGCTCCTCGATCTTGCCGGTCCTGCGCGGACCAGCAGGAAATTTGAAGATGTTGATCTTGCCGATCCTGCGCAGACCGGCAGGAATTTTCTGCGGACCGGCGGTTGAAGAACTGTGTGATAGAGGGTCTGCCTTAGTCCCTATTTTTTCTTCTTTCCCTTATAAAAAAAAAAAAAAGGGACTTCTCAGCTACATTTTTGCACTGCTAATGCTGAGCAGCCGGCGTTTCCCGGCATCTACCGGCCCTGTTCCATGGGTTTCTGCTCTGTTTGTGATGAACAACCGGCACTTTCATTCAGCTTGTGAATCTTTTGGCGGTTGCTGTATGCAATGCGGTCTCGACGTCGCGTGAGTACAGCCGCTGTTATTTTGTGTTCTGAACTCTGGGGTTTCGGTTGGGCGGACCTAAGGTTTAGTCATTCGGGGGTGCATGTGTGTTTTTTGGAGGGCTCCGGTTTGGTCATTTGCAAGATGTTGAGTGGCAGCCATTTCTCCCGCGTGGAGTCGGTGTGTGCTTCTTCCTTTCTGCTATCGGCAGAATCGTTGAGTTTCCGCGGCTGTATTTTTCAGCGGGGCGGAGCTCTTTTGCTGTCGGCAGTGCCACAACGTTTCCTGCGGCCGTACATTTCAGCCGGACCGAGCCCCTTCGCTGTCGGCAGGGCTGCGGCGTTTCACGAGGCAGTTATTTTTGGCAAGCAGTACTGCTTCACTGTCGGCAGAGCCGCAGTGCTTACCCAGCCTCTCATTTTCAGTGGGCCGAGGTGTCTGGTTTGTTGGACATGGTTGCGTTGGTTGTGAAATTTTTCTGGTAAAAAAAAAAAAAAGTGAAAACACTCCATATGGCGCGATTTGTGACCTCGGGGAGTATTTCTTTGCACTTTGCCTGCTGTTTCAGGTGCGTGCTGGTAATATGCGCCCAGCTCGTTAGGTATGGCAGGGGGTTGCAGAATGATTTAACCTTGGTGGTTGCAAGCCCAGTGTGGTGGCATTCTGCACCAGTTTGGCAGCCGCGCATCACGGCAGCGGGTTTCTCTTTGTCTCTCTTGGGGGTCTGTCAATCTAGAGGCTTTGCCTGCTTGGGTGTTTTATTCTCTGGTTCTCTGGATGAGTTGCAGATGAGTATAGGGGAGACGCCAGATGGTCGGTTGAATCTCCTCCTATTCATGTGGCAGGACTGGCTTCCTCTATTTTTTGATTGGCAGGTCTTCCTGGTTTCCGACTCTGTTACAAGGCAGCCTGGTCGCCATCGTCTCATCCATCCTGTTAGGCGGCCCAACATGCTGGCGGCACGTGCGGTGCAGCTGCTTGTGGCCCGGGGCACCATTTGGGGGACCTGGGGGTAAGTCAGTTTTTTTCCATGAGCCTACTTCTTGGAATGCCTCATCCAATCGAATAGGCCAGTATCAAGTCCCTTGTCACCACTTGCTACCGGTTCTGATTTCTCTGCTTCCTCTCTTTTGCTGCAGGTTGGTTTCAAGAGGGGCGTAGGATATCTGGACGTTGCTTTCATTTCTGTAGTTTTCTTTTGAGATCACTATCTTGTCTTCTAGGCCTTAAGGTGCAGTTTGTTTGACATTTGGTGCATACTGCAGCTTCACGGTTCTGCCTAGTGCGCTTCCCTTTCAGGGCTGTTGGGGTTTGGTAGCGATTCCGTGCCCTACTCCTTCCTTCTTTCACCACGAACCTGATTTTTCGTAGCAGTTCTTTACTCCATCTGGATCTTCCTACTCTTGTATGGGTCAGGCCTCATCCTCCTACACTTCCTTTGTTGGGATCTTGGCTCCCTCTGCCAGCTCATCCGGCGTTCTCACGAAGGGGGAGACATGACACTGTCCAGTCAAGGGGTTCTGGACTCTGTTTATGTTGCTTGCAGCTTTACCTCCTTCTCTCATATTCCGGGTTCTTTCTGGGTGTCACCAGGTGTTGAGCGGCCAAAGGTGGTGTTGGTTCTAGGCCCCTTCAGCTGTTCATGAACAGTTCCTCTTGTTCGCTAGGACAGGGGAAGTTATTCTTTTTTGATACCCCTGAGCAGTGTGGTCAGACCAGGACTGGATTTTGTATGGCTCAATTTCTTTCTCTACTTCGGTTATTTCAGTATGACTACTGTGGGATTGTTCTTTACAGCGGTTCACCTGCGGCAGTTCCTTTCGGTGTAGGCTCTCGACGAAGATTATTTACATATTGAATTATTCCGCGGTTTCGGTCGTATCTTTGCTTTGATGTCCTCGGGTGGTGTTTCCATTTGTCATCGCCACGTCATCTTCCAGAACTGGCATTTCTCATCCAGACGTTTCCTGACTTGCACTTCCTTCTGCTTGTCTCTTGACTTCTTCCGATGGCTCTTTCGGCCCTCTCATGAGGGGGGAATATGCTATGTAGTCAGGTCTGGCGGCGTTGAACTTTTCAGGATGCTTGCAACTTTGAGTCCTCCTCAGATTCCTATTTCGTTCTTAAGGTCTCTATGTTTTGAGCTTCCCTTTTCTGCATACCTGGTCCACAAGGGAAGTTCTTCTACGGGCGTCCTGGTGCCCAAAGCGAGGGTGTTGGTCAGTCTGGGGGCTGGATAACTTCTACTGACTTAGTTTCTCACAGTGAACATTTCGGAGGTCACACTGTGTGCTTATTTCCATTGGGAATTTCGGCTCGCTTTCACTTGAGACTGCTGCAGCAGTCGCATGTGTTCCATTGGTTCCATGTATCTCGAGGCTCCGATTGTTGTTTCTAGAAGGCTCCTCGTGCATCGCTCAGTATCTTTGATGACTCTGTGGGATTGCTCCTTTAAGAGGTGTTCCTCGGTCTTTGCTAGTCTGGCTCCATGTCGCCACTCACCCCAGGCTGTCAGGTTGGGTGGGCTCGGTGCCTTCATTTCTCAGCGCAAGGAGTCGGTACTCGTTCATTCTTCTGGACCGAAGCACAGTCTGACTACCGCAGTGTTCTCCCCAGGGCCTTTCAGCCGGGCGCTCCGCCCAGCTAATTTAGATGAGCGCCCAGCTGTAATCTCGATCGCAATCCTGCTGCTGCTGCCGCCTTCTGCTCAACATTTTTAAAAAAACCCTTCTCACCGGCTTGGAGATTTACTGGGCTGACTCAGCACAGCCTGAATCGCAGGAGCCTGACTTTTTTTTAGTTTTTGTTTTTAACGCCAGCAAGTGACTTGAACCCATGCTCCGGGGCTCTAACATGTGCATGCCGCTTCTCTTCGAAACCGGAAGTCACGTCCTGAGGGAGGAAGCGAGGAGCATGGGTTCGCTATAGGAGACAGGTCAGCTTACAACTTGCTCTTGCTTGCTTCGGGCTTTCTTCGCTGCCGGATCCTGCCTACTTTCTGTTTCCGAAAGTAGGCAAGACCCGGCAACGAGGAAGGCCCGAAGCAAGCAAGACCAGCGAGTTGTAAGCTTCCTTCCGTTGCTGACTTATGGACGATAGGTCAGCGATGGAAGGAAGCTTACAACTTGCCTTAGTCCAGCCCTGCACAACATGCGGTCCAAAACGGATCTCACTGCCGATATGGCTCTCACTCTGCTCTCCTTTGAAGATCAGCTCAGGAGGCAAAATTTAGCCCGAGATCAGATGAATATTAAAGGGCATTTGAAGGCATCTGAGCAGATTGAGGAAAACATGTCCTGTTTTTCCATGCCTAAAAATACCACCTTGTCTAATGTAATCTCTGATCAGATCCTTAAGAGTGATGCAACTATGTATGCTGGACAGTCTCCTCCAGTAAACAGAGCTTTAACCCTTTCAGGACCAAGGGACATATTTGTCCCATAACTTTAAAATCCTATAAATTTTGATTGGGATAGTCTACAGTTCTAAATTTGACATGTACGGATTCCATATGATACTGCCTTTATGTAAACAAACTGGTTCCAACATTCATTCATTAGCATCATTGCCAGATTGACGAGAAGATTCACTTGCCACACTGTCCATAAGCCAGAAGTGTGATTTTTTTTAAAAAAATAATGATATTTCCCAAAAAAAATCAATTTTTTGGCATCTGCAAGCCCTTTTTACCATAAAAATGTCGTCAAAACCACAAAAATTGGCCTACGATCCTTATGGTCCTGAAAGGGTTAAAGCCTGCAACCATACAGAACCAGATGGTCAAAGGGCTCCGAAGTGTAGTATTGCCAAGAGATCTGTCTCACAAGTTTCTGACGCTGGCAGATGTAAGCACAGCACAAGAAATAGAGATTTGTGGCATTCTGTGTAGAAAGCTGATGCATAATGAATTTACTATTACCCATGTAATAGTGCCAAAGCAGTTTGCTGGACCAGACTACAGTACAGTGATATGGAGAATGTGGAAGAATTATTCAGTGTTCAAGATCAAAATGATCTCCTCACAGAAGAAAGAAAGAGAGAGGCCTAGACCAAAGGGGAAAGACAGGAGGCAGATACTGGAGAGGGGGGGAAGAGAAGGGAAGGAGATAGAGATGTCAGACCATGCGGTGGAGTGGGAAGGAAGGAAGGAAGGAAAGGAGAAGAGAGAGATGCCAGAGCATAGGGGTGGAGACAAAAAATGGAGAGGGGTTGAAGCTGAAATAAATCATGTACAAAGGAGAGAAAGGGCACAGGATATAGAGTTTATTGAAGGGACATAGAAAGAGGGAAGATACCATATGGAACAGAGAGAGGGCAGACACTGGATGGAGAGGGCAGAAAGGGTGGACAGTGGATGCAAGGGGCAGAGATAGGGTGGACAGTAGATGGAAGGGGTAGAGAGAGGGTAAAGGCTGGGTGGAAGGGGCAAAGAGAGAGGACAGATGTTGCATGGAAGGGAATGAGGACAAATGCTGAATAGAAAGAGAGTGAAGAGAAGATGATTAAAGCAGAAACGACAAAAGGTAGAAAAAAAAAATTTTTGTTGCTTTACGTAGAATCAAGTAGTATTGTAACTGTATTGATAAAAATTTATCAATAGGAAATGGAAATAAGGCAATTTTGGGAGGGAATATACCCCTTTCCTCAGGTCAGGACAGGATACCATAACAGCTGTATACTGCACTGTCTTGAAGAAAGATTTGGCCTCTGAAAGCTAATTGAAAAATGGATTAGTTACATTACATTACATTACATTACATTACGGATTTCTATTCCGCCTATACCTTGCAGTTCAAGGCGGATTACAAAAGATTTGACTGGACATTTTCCAGTGAAGATACAATTTTTTTTTTTTTTTTTTTTTTTTTTGACAGAGGAGAGATAGCTGGATAGATTCCTAAGGGGATTTAGGGTTGGATAGTAAAATGACAGTGCCGAACTGTATGATATGGACAAAGAGAATATTGTTAGAGTAGGTAAGATTACCATCTAATTTTTGGGGTCTGTTTGCTTGGAAGGTGTTTAGGTGGGTTATTTGGGGACGTAATATCTTGAGGTAGGTGAAGAATGGTTAAGATATTTGGATGAATTTTTTGAAAAGCAGGGTTTTGATTTCTTTTCGGAATGTTTTGAAGTCGTCCGATGTTGTCAGCAGATTGGAGATGGTATGGTTGAGTTTTGCTGCTTGTGTTGCCAGAAGGTTGTCAAACAATTTCTTGCGTAGTGTGCCTTTGAGTGGGGGAAAGGTAAAAGGGTTTGGGGTTCTTCTGTGTCTTGAGGTGGAGATCTGGTTTAAGCGGTTGTTTAGGTAGGAAGGGGAAGAGCCATGTAACGCTTTGAATAATAGGCAGTAGAATTTGAATTGAATTCATGCTTGTATGGGTGGGAGTCTAAGAAGGCAGTAGTTATGTGATCATATTTTCTGAGTGAGTAGATCAGTCTGAGGGCGGTGTTTTGTATGGTCTGGAGTCTTTTTATCAAAGTGGCTGGACAAGGAAGATAGAGGGAGTTACAGTAGTCCAGCAGACCTAAGACTAGGGATTGGACAATTAGTCTGAATTGTGCTGGGTTGAAGAATTTTCTGATTTTACGTAGATTTCTCATGGTTAGAAAAGCTTTCTGGGTCGTCTTGTTGATTTGGGACTGCATTGTGCAACATCTGTCTATTATAACTCCTATTAGTCCAATAAAATGGAATTTTCATATTTCTCATTATTTTATTTCTATTTGTTAATTTGTAAAGTGGTGACTTATGTAGAAGTTTTTTTCAAATTTACATCTACTGTCTTTATATTTTGCACAGTATTAGGGGACATGTGTCACTGTTTCTGTGGTGTTGCATTGTATGCAGAGTCTGGTTTCTTGGTTCAGTTTAACTTTTGTCTACATATTTCTATTTTTAGTTTGTGATTATTCCATATTGGGCGAGGGTGTATCTGTGTTCTGTGTGTATGAAAAGGACATAGCTTTCTGTTAGCATCGACTACAGGATCAATTGACTGTGTAGGATCTGGTTTGTTTAGTTTTACAATGCGTGTGTTGGTGTTCTAGTGCTCACTGCAGTGTTTAAGATGCTGCCTTTTCCTAGATGCACGCTTATTGTGTGACTCATGGATTATTTCTAAAAATATCTTTTTTTATATAGAGGAGGGGGTTGTTAAAAAAATGATTAGCACTGGCTGCCATATATACTAGATACACCATTGGATTTAATGACTCTATTCTAACTTTACTGTTGATGTAGGTGTTCTCCCCCCCCCAACACACAGACACACATTATAAAGAATTAAATTAAAGTTGTATTATCATCAAGTAGCTTTCAAATGACATTATAAGCAAATAAAAATAAAATATTTTTAATGCATTGCTAATTATTACCTGCATCTTTACCTATACTGTTTTGCCCTAGCTCTTACTTTGCACTATAGCAAAATAAAAAAGAAGCAGATAAAGAAAGTGCAGAGGCGAGCTACAAAACTTATTAAAGGAATGGAACATTTGAACTACAAAGATCGACTTAGGAAACTGGGACTGTTTTCCCTTGAGAAGAGAAGACTGAGAGGGGATTTGATTGAGACTTTCAAAATATTAAAAGGATTTGATAAAATAGACCAAGAAGCAGCATTACTGACATTTTCATATGTGACACGGACAAGAGGTCATAGCCTGAAACTGAGTGGCAGCAGGTTCAGGACAAATGTCAGGAAATTTTCTTTCACACAGCGCGTGGTGGATGCTTGGAATGCACTCCCGGAGGAGGTTGTGGAAGAGGCTACTGTACTGGGATTCAAGCGCAAGTTGGATGCATACCTTCTTGCATATCATATTGAGGGATACGGTAAATCCGGGTCTCCATAAAGGAGTACCTAAATGGGCTGCCGTGTGTGCGGATCGCCGGACTAGATGGACCTCGGTCTGATCCGGTGAAGGCGTTTCTTATGTTCTTATGTTCTTAGATCAATCACACAGGTGCCCATCAAGACTCAGTAACACCTCTCCATAAATTATGTGGAAGAGGTCTGGAAGTGGGGATAGCATCTATTTCATATCCTCAGTGAGACCTCAGGAAGGAACCTAGTGATCAAAACATTGTTAGAGGTGTTGTACAGCCATTTCTTGTATAACTGGATGAGCTATATTTATCTTTTTTTTTTAGTTGTTTAAATTCATGCAGAAATAAATGGTTAGATTGAACCTAATGACTTCATTAACGCATTTCCCTTTTTTAAACCTCTATACTATTTGAAAGAGGGTGAATATCTAATTATTCACTTCTAGAATTGGATACTTCTTAAATTTAGTAAAAATATTCTGGCACAAGTGTCAAACCTTAAAAAAGGAAGTCATATCAAGCATTGGAAAATAATAATAATTAACTAATAAAAATAGTATACATTTAATTTTCCCCACTACCAAATTTCCCCACCTCGCCCCACCCGGCTACTTTTTCATGCCACCCGGCTGGAAAAAATTTCTGGGGAGAACACTGCTACCGGTTCTGGAGTTTCAGACCGTTGTTCCGGAATGACATTGATGGTCCTTTGGGGCAGTGTACTGACGGTGGTATTCCCTTACAGCCCGGACGGTACGTTACGTCCTCAGTTGGAGAGTTATGTAATGGTTCTACTTCAAGGAGTGGAATCTAGTCTTCCTCTTATGTCTGCCCCTCTTTTTACGGGACAGGTATTGGATTTAGATTCTTGCTCACCACAAAAATCTGAGCATGGACGACTATTGTATGTTCACATGTACAGTGCTGTGTACGCCTTCTGCGCTTTAGAAATGTTAGCTTGTAGTTATATTATCATCTTCTACATCCTGGGCTTTAGGTCTTGTTTGCTCAGGCGTTCCAGCTCTTTGTTTTTAGGTGAGCTCTCCTAGACTTAGACCGCTTGGCTTCGCCTCGAAATTCCTTGCTTCCTTGTTTATTCAGCATATACTGGGGATGGCAGTCAGTGGGGGTAGCATCGTTGCTTCTTCTCGCCTCTGGTTTCTCTTTTTCTTTGTTCCCCTGGCTGCTGATTGGATGGTTTCCCATCTCGAGCTCTCTTTCATGACACGGTCGTTAGAGAATCTCCAGATTGGCTGCGCCATCCTGTGCGGATCTGATGAGTCTTTCGACGGCCAACCTGTTGAGATTCCTGGTATCTTCGGATGTTCTCACCTAGGGTCCGATCAACATGGATATTCGTCCTCCTTTGGTATTATGACAGAGCTTTTGAATAGTTATGTCTGTCGTGTAAGGGTTATGTGAAGCTGGTTATTCCGTCTCCTCTCCATGCGATACAGACTTCTTCACCTGTGGCTTATGATTCCGTTTGGAGGTTTTTCCTTTCTAGGATACTTCTCAACATTGGCACCCTTCCAGAGTTCTAGGATTTATATTCTTTCTTTTTTGGCACAAACGTATTGCCAAGGGCTTAGCGTTCCCTGTCCTTCAGCTTCAAGTGGCAATCTTAGCTTGTTACAAGGGCGGGATATCTCGCTCTTCACTCACTTCTCAGTTTCCGGTAGCTCAGTTCCTATACGGAGTATAGTATATTTATACGCCTATAGGGGAGTCCTGTCCGGAGGGCACTTCTTAGGGTAGTTCTTCGCAGTTTACAGAAGGCTCCGTTTCCAACTTGTCCTTTGAGACTATCAAAGGCTAGGACTTTGTGCTTGGTGTTTCTTGTGGCTATGGCTTCAGCTCGGCTGTTTTCTGGGTTGCAAGCCTTGTACGGCGGGGATTCTTATTTCTGATTTACTCATTCTGAGGTGTCAGTTCAGACAGTGCCTCAATTTCTTCTAGGTGGTGTCATCCTGTCTGTTATGCCGCTCTCTCTTTTTCTTCCTGCTTCCTCGGAGGTGGAATGGGGAGGTGAGCTTTTCTTAACCTCGTTGTATTCTTCCAAGGCCGCGTCCCACGTATGGCAGCGGCCAACACCTTCATCGATCGATGGGTCCAGGAGGACATTCTTTACGCTTGCTTGATGGTAGGGAAGCAGTTGGCGAAAGGACTTCTTGTACCTTCAGCCAGATAAATGGCGTCTACATGGACTCATCCCAGCGGTTTTGTCATTGGAGGGGTTTTGTCGTGTGGCTTCTTGGTCTTCTGAAAGTGCTTTCTCTTAGCATTCCCGGTCGGATGTGGCGGTGCGTGTGGAGAATGCGTTGGGTGCTTCGGTTGTTGCGGAGGTGGCGTTTGCTTCCCACCCAGATTGAGGATTGCTTTGCTACATCCCATTGGTCTCTGGATTCATCTGCTGCTATTGCTAAGGAAGGAAAAATTATGTTCTTACCTGTTCATTTTCTTTCTTTTAGACGCAGCAGATGAATCCAGAGCCCCACCCTTTCCGGAGATTGTCTGTGGGGTTTTTCTTTTGCAACTTTCGCAATCGGTTATTCTTGTTGGTTGTATTCCGTATTATTACCTTTTGAATTTTGTTATGAGGAAGAAGTTTTTTACATGCTATGCCTAGTGATGGTTCCGAATGCTTGGACAAGGAGCAATACTGACAATACAGGAGGAGTGCCAGCCAATAGGACCACCTGCCAATCAGTTCTCTATCTCCGCCTGCTGGTAGATGTGTGCTATCCCATTGGTCTCTGGATTCATCTGCATCTAAAGGAAAGAAAATTAACAGGTAAGAACATAATTTTTCCTTCTCAACTACCCTTTCATCAAGTATCTCTCCCTCCTTCCCCACCACCCCAGGGTTCACCATATCTCCCTTTCTCTCTATCCCTCCTTCCACACAATCCCTTGTGTCCAACTTCTCTCCCTTTCTGTTCCTTCCCTCGCTAAATCCCATTGCCCATCATCTCTCTCCCTCTCCTCTGTTTTTATCCTATTATTTCTTCCCCCCAGTCCAGCATATTAATGTCTCTTTGAACACCCCTTTCCTCCCTCCCTCCATGTACTTCTACACCAGGGCCTCCCCAAAGGCCTGCACCCCCCCGAAGGCCTGAAACCCCCCCTCCCCCCCAAAGGCCTGCGTGTTCCCCCCTGGCCTCCCGCGCATCCATTTATCTAATTCGAACAGCAGAGCAGCCTGCAGAGAAGATTGCCAGTGCTAGAGATCTTTGCAGGCTGCCATCGGTCTCTGGAGCTGTCTTCCCTCTGCCGCGGTCCCGCCCCTCCTTCGACATCAGATCGCGGGAGAGGAAACCAGCTCCGGAGGCCGATGGCAGCCTGCAAAGATCGCTAACACTGGTGAACCTCTCTGCAGGCTGCTCTGCTTTTGGAATTAGGTAAATTGATGCGCGGGAGGTCGGGGGGGGGGAAGCCACACACCGCAGCACTTCCCAACTAACCCTCCCCCTCTAAAGCAGGAGCGGCAGCGGCTGGCCAGCAAGAGTTAGTGCTGCCGCTCCTGCTTTAGGGGATGAGGAGGAAGGGTCAGTTACCGAATCGGTAGGCCGTTTTTTTTTGTTTTTAAATCGATTCACCTGAAGTGAATCGGTGAATCGATTTGAATTGTGAATCGAGCAGCACTAATACTCAGTCCCTCCTGCTCCGAGGCCCACCAGTCCAAAATGGCTGGCTTTCCCCTCCCCAGTACATCATGTGATGCACAGAGAGAAGGGCCTATGTCCCTGATTGGCTTGACTGAGCCAATCATAAGAACTGCCATCTCCGGATCAGACCTTCGGTCCATCAAGTCCCGTGATCCGCACATGCGGAGGCCCAGCCAGGTGTACACCTGGCATAATTTTAGTCACCCATATCCCTCTATGCCTCTCGTAAGGAGATGTGCATCTAGTTTGCTTTTAAATCCTAGAACAGTGGATTCCGCAATAACCTCCTCTGGGAGAGCATTCCAGGTGTCTACCACTCGCTGCGGGAAGCAGAACTTCCTGATATTTGTCCTGAACTTTTCCCCCCTTAGCTTCAGTCCATGTCCTCGTCACATTGGACATTGTAAATAATTTTTTTTCCTGCTCTATTTTGTCGATTCCTTTCAGTATTTTGACAGTCTCGATCATATCCCCTCGCAGTCTCCTTTTCTCAAGGGAGAACAATCCTAGTCTCAAGTCGTTTCTCGTATTACAAGTTCTCCATACCTTTTATTAAGAACATAAGAACATAAGCAATGCCTCTGCTGGGTCAGACCTGAGGTCCATCGTGTCCAGCAGTCCGCTCATGCAGCAGCCCAACAGGTCCAAGACCTGTGCAGTAATCCTCTATCTATACCCCTCTATCCCCTTTTCCAGCAGGAAATTGTCCAATCCTTTCTTGAACCCTAGTACCGTACTCTGCCCTATTACGCTCTCTGGAAGCCTTTCCACTTAGGATTTCTGGAGTCTATAAGAATGATCCCTCCACATCAATCTATTGGAGCTCTGAATCATTCACAATGCTCTCCAAACCTTTCAAGATCACCTTCTCAATCAAGTCATTCTAATCAGAACAGATAATCAAATGGCCATGTACTACCGTATTTTTCCCTCCACAAGACGCACCTGAACATAAGGCACACCCTAGATTTAGAGGAGGAAAACACGAAAAAAACCATTCTGAACCAAATTCTCCCTGCCAGGCTCTTCACCCAACCCCACACTCCTTGCCAAACTCTGTACCCTGTCCCCCCTTCCTGCCAGGCTCTGTACCCTGCTCCCCCCCTCTGGTGGTCTAGTGGTAGGCAGGGACAGGGAAGCAGCCATAGTGGCTGGCAGGCAGGTAGGACAGGGCAGGCAGGCCTCCCCCCTCCCAGACAGCCCCCCCAAGGCAGGCAGGCCTCCCCCCTCCCAGGCAGCCCCCCCAGGCAGGCAAGCTTCCCCCCTCCCAAGCTTACCCCCATGCAGGCAGACCTAGCTCCCTCCCAGGTAGCCCCCCCAGGCAGGCCTCCCCGCAGGCCTGACCTCATCCTCCTTATTTTTAATTCAGCAGGCAGGCCCCCCCCCGTACCTATTTTTAATTAGGCAGGGCAGCTCTCCCTCCTCCCCCCCCCCCATTACCTTGTTTAAATTCTGAGGACCTCCCTCCCTGGATGCGGCTGCCTGTAGCACTGACAGCTGACGCGGTTTCCTCGGAATCTTCTTCCCTTGTGGCAGAGGCACACAAGGCTGCCGGCCTGGACCCGTGCCACTTCCCACAAAAACTCTCCTATTAAGAACTCCATGGGAAGTGGCACGGGACCAGGCCGGCAGCCTTGTGCCCCGCTCTGCCACAAGGGAAGAAGACTCCGAGGAAGCTGCATCAGCTGTCAGTGCTCCAGGCAGCCACGTCCAGTGAGGGAGGGCCTCTGAATTTAAAAAAGGTAACGGTGGGTGGGAAGGAGGCCGGGAGCTGCCCTGCCTAATTAAAAATAGGTTCCAGGGGGACGGGGGCCTGCTGCGTCAGCTGTCAGTGCTCCAGGTAGCTGCGTCCAGCGAGGGAGGGCCTCAGAATTTACAAAGAGGTAACGGGAGAGGTTTGGGTATTCGCCCCCTTTTAGGGTGTGGAAAAAGTGCGTCTTATGGGCGAAAAATACGGTATATAAAGAAGCAGGGAGATCCAGGCTCTCGCCCTGTCTGCCAGGAGGAGATGATTTGGCCTTGGGTGATTCCCCCCATAACATTTTCCTAAAAGCAGTTTACCTAGTAGGGAAACAGAATGCTCTGGCAAATAAATTAAGCAGAGTCCTTCAACCTCACAAGTGGTCACTCAGTTTGACTACATTGCATCAATCTTCTCAAATTGGGGAACTGTTTGCATTTCCCAGCAATCACAAACTTCCACACTTCTGCTCTCCCTTATGTACTTTCCTCATCATTTAGAATCAGATGCATTCCTTCTAGACTGGACAGATAAGTTCCTCTATGCCAGGGGTGTCAAAGTCCCTCCTCGAGGGCCGCAATCCAGTTGGGTTTTCAGGATTTCCCCAATGAATATGCATGAGATCTATTTGCATGCACTGTTTTCATTGTATGCTAATAGATCTCATGCATATTCATTGGGGAAAAACTGAAATCCAGACTGGATTGCGGCCCTCGAGGAGGGACTTTGACACTCCTGCTCTATGCATTCCCTCCAATTCCTTTGATAGAGAAGACTCTGTTCAAGCCATGGCAGGAACCAGCCACCATGATTCTCATAGCTCCGAGGTGGTCAAGGCAACCCTGTTTCTCTTATCTTCTTCAGCTCATTGTCAGGGAACCAATCTACTGACTCAGAACAAAGGATCCCTCCTTCATCCCAAACTACAGTCTCTGCATCTCGCAGCCTGGTTCCTGGCTTCCAATGTGTAGATAACTTCCATCTCTCTGTTCCATTATAAACACCTCCTGGGAAACCTCCACTCAGTGTTGCTGCTGCTTCACGTGGTCACGGTTTATCCTCTGGTATTGCCTGCAGGAATTATCTCTATCATGCCCCCTATCATCAGTGCCTTTCATGTACAATTGAACAACAAACTACTGGCTAGAGAATGACACGGTGACAAAATTCATCACCGTTCCCGTCCCCGCGGATAACTGCGGGAAATAATCCCAGGTCATTTTCTAGTGTCTATTTCAACCTCAGTCCTTCTACACCAGCATTCTTCAAAGCAAAGCTTGTGGGTCAGTGGTTGTGGCCATTCATACTCTGATTCTTTCCTCGCTCCTTAAAGAATGACATGAAGATGGACGGGAACGGTGATGAATTTTGTCACCGTGTCATTCTCTACTACTGGCTACACACCCATTGGAGTCTCGGTTCATGAAAGGTCTCATGCATTCCAAGCCTTCAATCAGACCTCCTCCAGTGGCTTGGGATCTCAATGTGGTTCTCACCACTTCGATGAAACCTCCAATTGAGCCTCATCGTAAGTATCTCACTTGGAAAGTTGTATTCCTAATTTGTATCACGTCTGCACGCCAAGTCATTACCGTATATACTCAAATATAAACCGAGATTTTTGGGCCAAACAATTGGCCCAAAAATAGGGGGTCACGGTTTATATTTGGGTCATCCCCCAGTGACCATCCAAAATCCTCCTGGACTTCCTGCAGGCCTGTCTTAGGCCAGGACAGGAGGGATCCCTCCCATCTCCTGCCCCGGCCGACACTAATAATTACCACCCTCCCTTGCTTACCTGTTCCCTGGTGGTCCAGTGTGTATCCCGCGCTGAAATCCTTTGTAAAAGTAGTAGCCAGCGGTGCACTCAGGCTGGCATGCAGGAACAAGGTTTTTGTGCTCCTGGCCAGCCCTGCACCGCTCCTTGATAGGCTGTCGCGAGAACTGCAAATCCCACAAGAACTTGCAGCAGCCTATCAAGTAGCAGTGCAGAGCTGGCCGGGAACACAAAAAGCTCACTCCTGCGTGCCGGCCCGGTTGTGCCACTGGCTACTACCTTTACAATCTAAAGGATTTCAGCGCGGGATACATGCTGGACCACCAGGGAACAGGTACGCGAGGGAGGGGAGGAGGGAGGGTGGTAATTATTAGTGTCGGCCGGGGCAGGAGACGGGAGGGATCCCTCCTGTCCCGGCCTACCATTAGGTGGTTTAAGTTAAGGGGAAGGGTTAATCTTCTGGCTGGGTTAGAGGGCAGAGGGGAGTACGGGACAATCAAGCCATTGTGACATCACTGATGAGGTTGGCTCTTTTTAGGGGGAAGAGGGTACAGGGAAGGAAAGTGGGACAGTGTTCAGAGCCTGGCAGGGAGGGGGGCCTTGGTTCACAGCCTGGTAGGGAATGGGACTGAGTGCAGGGAAGGGGGCTGGGTGCAGAACTTGGCAGGGAGGGGGGCTGAGAGCAGAACCTGGCAGGGCAGGACACTTGAATATTAAGCCACCTGACTTATATTCGAGTCAACCATTTTTCCTCCTTTGTGGGGAATGGGAGTCTCGACTTATATTCGAGGCTTGAACTTTTTACCATGATAGAGTTGATTCTTCACACTCATCCAAAATTCCTACCTAGGGTAGTTTCGGATTTCCATCTCAACTAGTCTATAGTACTGCCTGTCTTCTTCCCTAGACCATATTCTTATCCTGGTGAAGCTGCACTCCACACATTGAACTGTAAACATGCTTTAGGTTACTATCTGGATCGAATGAAGCCTCACCGATCTACTACCTAGCTGTTTCTCTCCTTCGATCCTGAAAGGCTGGGAGCTCCTGTTACTAAAAGGACAATCTAAAGTACATGGTTAGTGGACTGCATTTCATTCTGCTGCACTTGGGCTGGGCTACCATTAGAAGGTCATGTGACAGCACATAAAAGAGCAATGGCTGCCTCAGTGGCTTACCTCCGTTCCACTCCTATTGAGGACATTTGTAAAGTAGCTATTTTGTCCCAAGTTCATACTTTCACAACTCATTACTGCCTGGAGACTCATTCCAGATGGGATAGTCAGTTTGGCCAGGCAGTTCTTCAAAATTTATTCTTTGTTTAAGAACAAACTTCTCTTTGTCCCTTATATATCGGCTAGGGAGTCCTACATGTGAGAATATGCTGCCTGCTTGTCCTGGGATAAAGCACAGTTACTTACCTGTAACAGGTGTTATCTTGGGACAACAGGCCGATATTCTAACAACCCTCCCACCTCCCCTAGTTCTCCCACCTCCCTCATTTTTAGCTTTTTTACTGAACTGATGGTCCTGCAAGCCGCAGTTGGGTAGGAAGGCACTCAAAAATGCGCGGTACAGGCCATCTCAAAACATCTCAAGAGTTAAAGTGGTACTACAATTTAAAACTGTCCCTACCGGGCTCTGTGGATGATATCGTCCACACGTGAGAATACCTGCTTGCTGTCCCTGGATGTCCCTGGTGTACACCTGGCAGGGCCTCCGCGTGTGCGGATCGCCGGACTTGATGGACCGAAGGTCTGATCCGGAGATGGCAGTTCTTATGATAACATATGTTACAGATAAGTAACTGTGCTTTACAATTCCTAATCCACAAGAGAACATTGCCTTCTATCCCTTGACTCTCTAATTTTCTTAGGAGTCTCTCAGGAGGAACTTTGTCAAAAACTTTCTGAAAATCCAGATGTCCTACATCAACCGTCTCATCTTCACACCTTCATAGAAATGAAGCAAATTGGTGAAGCAAGATCTCCCTTGATTGAACCCATGCTGACTCTGTTCCATTAAACCATGTTTGTAATTGATTTCAGTTTGATATATATAACTACCTAGATTGAATATGCATCTTTGGGATTTTTTTGATATCTGGGTTACAAATAAATATAGATAATAAAGCACACAAAATTACTAGGAGTAATTTTAGATTCATCTTTATCCTTTGAAATACAATTTATAGAAGGGTTTTTTTTTTTTCCAGATTGAAGCAATTAAGAACTATTCATATTTTTATGAGCATCACTTTAAGATTATTGGTCTAAATTCTTATCCCAGTTAAATTAGTGTTGCAGGCTGTATTTAGGTACTAGTATATCAGTGAAATTACAAAATCTACTTCAATCACTAAATACAGCAGCTCATATTATTTTCAATCTGAGCAGATTTGATCATGTCTTTCTACTAGTTATGGAATTGTATTGACTTTTGTTGCAAGCTTGTATTGTATCCTGTTTAATTTTTAAGATCTTTCATGGCTTAACTGCCCTACAGGTTGTTCATCTGGTTTCATTTTCACCCAAGAATAGGTTTTAGCCATATTTTATATTTACTGGATTTGGTTTTACCATTAGTTAAGGGAATCTGATTTAAAAAAAAATATTGGAAAAATTCCTTTTCTCATCAGGCAGTTCTAATTTGGAATAATTTGCCACCGAGTTTAAGAAATCAGTCATCTTATATGTTATTTCTAAAAACATACTTACTTGGGAAATACATGAGTTATAGAAACTTGAATTGTCCTCTTATGTATTAATAACTTATAGATTGTGAATTACAATAAGATTATTTTTCTAACCATCTATAGTTTCTGTATGCTGCTTTGGACCATCATAGGGAATAAGTGGGTTACAAATGTCAGTTTGATTAGATTATTAAACCACATTGTTTTTATTATTCTTGAAGGCTAAACAAGACCCCTGGTTTCTGCTGAATCATCTCTAGCTGCCTTCTTGAAATAGGAGGCATGGAAAAATATGAGAAGCTGGCCAAGATCGGAGAGGGCTCCTATGGTGTTGTGTTCAAGTGCAGAAATAAGGATTCTGGGCAGGTTGTGGCCATAAAGAAGTTTGTGGAGTCCGAGGATGATCCGGTTATTAAAAAAATAGCTCTCAGAGAAATACGAATGTTAAAGGCAAGTAGACATACTCCTGCACAAAAAGTGAGGTTTGGTGCAGATATTTCATTTATCTCTGTGTCAGGGAAAAATGCTTAAGAACATAAGAATTGCTGTTGCTGGGTCAGACCAGTGGTCCATCGTGCCCAGCAGTCCGCTCACACGACGGCCCTCTGGTCAAAAACCAGCACCCTAACTGAGACTTGCCCTACCTGCATACGTTCCAGTTTAGCAAGAACTTGTCTAACTTTGTCTTGAATCCCTATGACAGACTCCGGAAGAGCGTTCCAGTTTTCTACCACTCTCTTGGTGAAGAAGAACTTCCTTATGTTCATACAGAATCTATCCCCTTTCAATTTTAGAGAGTGCCCTCTCGTTCTTCCTACCTTGGAGAGGGTGAACAACCTGTCCTTATCTACCAAGTCTATTCCCTTCAGTACCTTAAACCATTCTGAGCTCTCTTGTAAGAACAGTATAGAAAATTGAATAAATAAATAAAATGAGTCATTGATGTAAAAATCTCTTACTGTAAGCCACATTGATTCCTCGATGAAAACTGTGGGGTATAAGAAACCATATTGTTTTGAATGCTTTATATTAAGAAGATGGTTATATTAAGTAGAAGATACCTGACTGTTCCTGGAACAGATCTTCTATGCTTGAACTCTGTGAGGGTGGAGCATTTCTTTAATATTTCTTCCATAGCTTATTTGGAAGAGTACAGAAAGGCGTATCATTTCTGATCCTTATCTTCTATGATATAGATCCCAGGGCTCTAACTAAAGAGAAAGAAGGGAGCACAGTTCCCTTTTTAATGAAAATCAAAAGAAGTTCCCAGTGCTAAGGAGCACATATAAGGTAGGAAGGGAGCAGAGAGCCTTTATCTTGAGCAGGAAGCCCACAGTGAAGTGATGAAGTGGTTGCATTCAGTAGCAAGATAGGATCTGTTATAAGTGAAGCACAATTCCTTTTACCTGTCTCATTACCTACCCTCTATGTAAAAGACTTACCAGCAGGAGCCTAGTATCTGAAGTGGTGGTGGAGGGGGGTGAAGCTAGGCTCTGACCTTAACAAAGGTGAAGAGTGTGGAAAACATGTCCTAAGCACTACCAGATGTGGCTCACTCTTACTGACTGAGAACAGCTATGGATGTTCAGAAGCAAAGTGACATGCACTACAACTTTCAGCCCAAAGCAAACAAAACGAGTGGGAGTAAAAGAGCTCAATGGAGAGTAGTAATATACCGTATTTTTCGCTCCATATGATGCACTTTTTTCCCCAAAAAAAGGGTGCGTCCTATGAAATGAATACAACCCCCCCCCCCCACGCAGCTGTTACCTTATTTTGACCGCTGCCGCTGCTCCTGGGCTCTGCTCCTGCTCGCATAAGTAGAGGAAAGGCCAGGTGAGTGCAGCAATTGCACGCCACCGACCCAGAAGCCTTACCCCTGACATCAATTCTGACGTCGGACTGAAAGTCCGGACCAGCCAATGGCATCCAAAGGCAGAACTAGGGTGCTCCCCCTCAGAAGTTGGCAAGCAAGGGTTGATCCTTGTGAGAGAGGGTTTCTAGTTTTTGACTTCCTTAAAAGTTTTATACCCTAGGCACATGCTTATGTTGCCTAAATGCAGTACTAGACTGGACAAAATGATGGTCTGACATGAAGAGGGTGATGGGGAAAGGAAAGCATGAAGAGGCTGGTGGGGTTTGGAAGACTGGCATGGAGTAGTTAAAGAGAAAAGTTGGTGGGGAAAGATTAAATTTATATCATTTATCTATCACTTTCTATAAACAAAGCTAATTCAAAGCAGTGTTGAACAAATAATCATTTCATATGGGTACCCCTCCCAACTACCTCACATTCACTCGCGCTCACAATCTGCTTACCTCCTTATTTAACCAGAAAGCTGGTCTTGCGGGTAGTAGGAGAGCCTTTGGGGTCAGATTTGGGGAAAATGTTATGAGGATTTCAGTATTTTTGTAGCTTTTCTTTTGGCCATGTGAATTCTTTCTGGTTTTGTGCTGCCTGTTCTTTTCTTAACAGTTTAAATTTAGTGACAAACTGCACCTCTGTCTCATTGAAACATTGCACTGTGTAGTTTTGTTATTTTTATGATTTGAGTACTGTACGTAGCTACTAGATTATCTGCAAGTCATGAGTGAGGCTTTGAATTAGAGAATGACACGGGGGAAAAATCTGTCCCCCGTCATTGCTCTGGCCCACTGTCCCCTTTACCGCCCCATCACCGCCATTCCCTTCACCGCCCCGTCACCGCCAACCCTTTCACCGCCCCGTCACCGTCACTGCCATCCCATTCACCGCCCCGTCACCATCCCTGCAGCATCCATATAAGCCTCAGTACTGCAATATTTAGCTTATTCCTTCCTTATAAATCAAAGTTCTGGCTTCTGAACTAGAGAAAGATGTTCAGCTGGCAGGGCTTTGTTTATAAATTTTTATCAACACAACTAATATACTACTTTATCCTAAAGCAAAAAAGAAAAAGAAAATAAATAGAATTTTTTTTTTTCTACCTTTGGTTTCTGCTTTCCTCATCTTCTCATTCAATTCCTTCTCTCTACATCTTCCATTTGCTCTGTTACTGTGCCTCTCCCTTCACCCCCCCCCCCAATTGTTCTGGTACCCATCTTCTTCCCTCCATTCCCCCATAATCTGGCATCTGTCTTCTTCCCTTCCAGTGTCTTCTCCCCACTTTGTCTTCCACATTTCCCTTTAGGGTCTGTTCCTCTCCACCCTCCTTCAATGTCTGTTCTATTCCTTTCCACCACCACCCTTCCCTCCCTCCTTCACCATCTGTTCCTTTCTACCACCCTTCAGCTCCTCTCGTGCGACCTATCTAGCTACCTCCCTCCCTCTTACTTTCGTGGCATGTTAACAATGTAATTTGTGCAAGCCGCTGGAACCTGCGAGCTCGGTCCCCAAACAATCTCGCTTCTGTGTTCATATTTTCCCCATTTCTAATATCTCCCCTATGTATCTGGCATTGCCCCCCCCCCCCCCGAGTCCATATACCATCCCCATGGCATGTCCCCTTTATGTCTCTGTCCCTATGCCCCATGCACATAATTTCCCTTCTGTTTCTGTTACCTTCCTGTGTCCAGATTTCCCCTGTCTTCCTCTTCCACACCAATGTATCTCTTCTCTGCAACTCCATCTAGCTTCTTTCCCTCTTTCTTCCCCCCCCTGCTTCCAGCATCTGGCTCACCTGCTTGCCCTCCCCTTTCTTTCCTGCTGTGGGTTTCTTTCTCTCCCTCTTATCCCCTTGGCCCAGAATCTCTTTCCCTCCCACTCCCTCCTTCCAAGTGTGAGCCGGGAACACGCGCGATCGCACGGTCCAGCAGCACCCTCCCGCCCGATTGCAGTGTTCAGTCAACTCCCTCCCTCCACCTCACCTTAGATGCCGAGTTTGCCAGCTTTCTTTTTTGCCCAGCTGCACGGTGAATGGCCTTGTCCCCGCCCCACAGTGACCATTATTTTTTCTTTCCCCATTTCGGCGGGTTACCCGCGGCTACTCGTGTAATTCTCTACTTTGAATCAGTCCTGTTTTTTTATTATCTTTCTTTTTTTACTTGGAATTTTGACCCATAGAGACTCTAACTTATCCGTCAGTTGTGGCGTGTTCTCTCCAGTAGATTCAATTTCCTCTTTGACGTATATGGCAACGCCCCCACCTTTTTGAGCCACTCTGTCTCTACGGTATAGTTTGTATCCTGGTAACAGTGTCCCAGACTAGAGAATGACACGGTGACAAAATTCATCACCGTTCCCGTCCCCGCGGATAACCGCGGGAAATAATCCCATGTCATTTTCTAGTGTCTATTTCAACCTCAGATCTTCTACACCAGCATTCTTCAAAGCAAAGCTTGCTAATCAGTGGTTGTGGCCATTCATACTCTGATTCTTCCCTCTTTCCTTAAAGAATGACATGAAGATGGTTTCCTGCAGTTATCCGCGGGGACGGGAACGGTGATGAATTTTGTCATCGTGTCATTCTCTATCCCAGACGTTTTCCTCAGTCTACCATGTTTCCGTGATGCCTATGATGTCAACGTTATCTTCTTGTGCCATGGCTTCTAATTCACCTATCTTATTTCTAAGGCTCCTTGCGTTCGTGTACATACATTTGAGTTTGTTGCCTGTTCCTTTCTTGCATTTCCTTCCCTCTTGTGTCCTTTTTGATCTGTCTTGCCTGTAATCCGGTGAGTCTTTCCCTCTATCTTCTTGCACGTTATCCTCCTGGTATACCAGTTCCCGAACCATCGACTCTCTCTCTCGGTCGACTGTCGGCTTTCCCCTACTTCCTAGTTTAAAAACTTGTCCACTTCTCTGCTGAGGTAGAGCTTCCTGTAGAGCTTGCTCTTCCCCCAGAACGTCGTCCAGTTGCGCACGAAGTGGAATCCTTCTTCCTCACAGCAGCACCGCATCCATGCATTGACTGCTTGCAGCTCCATCTGCCTCTTCTCATCTGCCCTGAGTACCAGCAGGATCTCCGAGAATGCTATCCTCTGCGTTCTGGTCTTCAGCTTCCTTCCTAGCATCCGGAACTGGTCCTTCAGTACTTCCCTGTTGTAGTTCCTGTTGTTCGTCCCCACATGGATCACCACCACCGTATCTTCTTCTTCCACACTGTTGAGGATCCTGTCGATGCGGCTTACTATGTCTTCTACCTTGGCTCCTGGTAGGTAGGTCACCAGCCGATCAAATCTTCCTCCTGCTATGTGGCTTGTCAACTTGTCTGATGATGGAGTCCCCACGACGATTGCTGTCTTCTCTATCTTCTCCTGATTCTCCAGCCGCAGGTCCGTGTCCTTCGTTCTTGCTGCTGTGTCACCCATTTCTTCCTGGTGGTTGTCCATCAGGTGGTCCACACTCTCTGTAGGTGTCTTTCGGCAATTCCACTGTTGCTGGTGATTTTCCACGGCCTACCTCTATGAACTTCTCCAGATCTCGGACTTCGTCCTCTGTCTTGTTCTCTGCTTCCTCTGTCTGGACGTTCTCTGCATCTTGTCTACCTCTTCCGCTGCTTGAAGTGCCTCCAGTTCCAGTATTCTATCCTTCAGGAGTCTGACTTGTTTCTTCAGGCTCTCCAGTTCTCCGCATCGAGTGCATAAGTAAGACCGCTTCCCAGAGGGGAGGTAGTCATACATATGGCAGACGATGCAGAAAACTGGGTAGCTCAATATCTTGCTTTCGTCTGCTGCTTCCATTGCTGCCTGCTTGCCGGTCTGCTGCGGATGCCTTCTGTGTCTGCTGTGGTTGTGCCTGCTCTTTTATCTGCTTTATTCCCCCTTTGGCTTCTCTCTCCCTTTGCCTCTCTCTGTAGCTGCTTTTCTTCTGCTCTCTCCTGCTCAGATCAACTCTGCTCTGTTGGCCACTCCCCTTTTAAGGCGGAGCTTCAGTGGTTGACGGTGGAGGTGGGCGGAGCTAACTCTCGCCCATTCCCCTCTTGGTCTCCTGCCTCTGCTTCTCTCTCCTGCTCTTTTATCTGCTTTTTTCCCCCTTTGGCTTCTCTCTCCCTCTGCCTTTTCTCCTGCTCTTTCCCGCTCAGCAGCGGCAATTCTTATGTTCTTACTTCTCACTTCTCTCATTGGAGCCTCCTGTAGTTTTCCTGTGTTTCTTGTAATGGAAATGAGATTACAGTGGTAATGAAAAAAACCGACTCAGTGTCACTTTTGACTTGCATTTGTAGGCAGCTCTAGTGCAATCATTCTCAACCCGTTCCTTGGAGTACACACTTCCAGTTGGGATTTCAGGATGTTCACAATGAATATTGTTACAGTGAGGAAGCCTTGCCAAAAGAGGGAGGTAAAGTTAAAAACATTAAAAGTATACCTAAGTCTGCTAGTTTAACTCCCAAAGCTTCACCTAGGAGTACTCAAAAGCCAAGCCTTCCTATAGTTAAACCTCCTCAAGCCATGCCTAAAGCATCCAGAACTGGTTTAGCTTTCCCCAAGCCAGCTATAAGGAATCAGCCAGAAAGACTACATGTTACATCAGCCACAGGGCCAGGGAAGGAGGAAAGCAGGGATGGAATACAAACCATACCCAATCAGGCTGATACTAGTTCAGGCAAGATTAGAAGGCTTCAGAGGACAGGCTACTCTCACACCTGCAGTAAGGGCTAATCAGCACACTGCAGTGAAAGAAAAGGGAGTAACTTTCACACAGAAAGGGCTCCAGCTCCAGCACCAGCAAACCAGAGCCATTCAGCAGACTACAGCATAGGAGAGCCAGAAAGCAGCAATCCTCATTATGGCAGCAAACTAAGGTAGAAGTTTGTGAGGAAAAGAATAATGCTGTTTTTGCACCAGATTTTGAAATGGCTGATAGTGAAAGTTCCTCTGACATTGAAACAGAGGGAACTGATATGCCTAGCCTAGAAGGCATGGAAGTAAGCTATAGGCCATTGATAAAGGGGGTTGAATGAAAGGAAAGTTTGCACAAGAATATTGTGAAAAGTGAAGTTTTGTTTGAACTTTTACAGTATAAGCCACAGGGATCTTAAGGAGGGGATTTTCCAACTGATCCATTAAGGTAAAAATTATAGGAGAGGATCCCACCCTTGGGGCATTAAGCCTAACCCCAAGGGAGTTTTGCCTGGCAGAAGAAAAGCTTTTTTTTGTCCTGGAACCAATTTAATCTTCTAGATTGGTTAACTTTTTGTAAACTATTTACTAAATATGCCAAATCAAATTGTTGTGACGATTGTCCTTCAAATTTAATGAGAAATGCCCGTTTACTTTAAAATCTAAACTTTTCAAGTGGATTGTATCTTTACTAGAAGCAGGATCCTTTCCAAGGCAAATTGGCCAGATTCTGATTAGTCCTATTATAAAGGACTCGAAAGAACCCATTACTGCAGGGGTAGGGAACTCCGGTCCTCGAGAGCCGTATTCCAGTCGGGTTTTCAGGATTTCCCCAATGAATATGCATTGAAAGCAGCGCATGCAAATAGATCTCATACGTATTCATTGGGGAAATCCTGAAAACCCGACTGGAATACGGCTCTCGAGGACCGGAGTTCCCTATCACTGCATTACCAATACTTCTAATTTCAAACCGGTAGCTTCCATTCCACTGTTTACCAAGTTGATGGAAAGTATGGTTAATGTTCAATTAATGGATTATTTAGATAAATTTGAAATCCTTCAAAGCTTTCAATCAGGGTTCCGTTCTGGATTTAGTACAGAAACGGTACTAGCCTCACTGAGAGATCATATTCATAGTCTATTCAAATTGGGTTCTAGTGCTCTAATTTTACAACTGGATTTGAGCAGCGCTTTCGACTTGGTAGACCATGAAATATTACTAATATGTTTGGACTCTATAGGAATTTCAGGAATGGTATGGAAGTGGTTCCAAGGTTTCTTGAAAAATAGGTTATACCAGGTAGGTAGTGCTGGAAAATACTCTACTATGTGGGCAAACTCATGTGGTGTCTCTCAGGGTTCACCACTTTCACCAACTCTGTTTAATATTTATCTAGCAACATTGAGTTATTTACTATATAGTCTACAAGTAAATTTCTATATTTACGCAGATGATATAACAATACTGATTCCTTTAACCGCTTTTACAACAGAAGTGATGAATCGGATTGCATTTATTCACACACAAGTGGAAAACTGGACTTCCACATTTAAATTTAAAACTCAACCCGGGAAAAACAAAGGGCTCCTTTTACAAAGGTACGTTAGGGCCTTAACTTGCGGAATAGTGCATACTAAATTGCCGCGCGCGCTAGACCTTAATGCCAGCTGTTCCGCCACTAATTTCTGACAAGTGGGATGATCAGTGACACTCAGAAAAGCACACAGACAATATCAAACATAAACAATAACACTTTATTATATATATATAAGAATAAAATAGCATCACCGTATCTCACGTAAACCCTCCCTTCACCATTCGGAATCCCTCAATGGATAGGCGAGTAGGACACGGGAGACTGCCCCTTTAGACCTCTTTTGGCTTCTGTTCCTAGAGACGTCTTGGATTCTAAGGTTAGAGGCAAGTCCCGTCTTTTATATTGGGTGAAAAGCTGGGAAAACTGCTTGCCTCTTAGTAAGACAGCTGGTACTGGTCCTTTGTTATTTGTTTTGACAACACCCAGGTCAAAAGAGGTCAAGATCCTTTTGATGTTACTGGCCTCTTAGTAAGACAGCTGGTCCTGGTCTTTTGATATCTGTTTTGACAACACCCAGGTCAAAAAAGGTCAAGATAGCAGATACTTTCACTGTCCCTTTCTTTTTGATGTATTTTCCCATCTGTCTTTACTGATGATCATCTGGTTTTACTGTCCTTTGAAGATCAATGAGGTCAGATCTCAGATAAGCAAGGTTATTGTAGAGACCATCTGGTCTTGCTGTTCTTTGGAGGTCAGGAGTTCAGGTAAGCAGACTTGAGGATACATATCAGTAATATTCTGAACATGTCAGTAATATGCGGAGGCATAACACCAGCATTGAGCTGGCGTTAGTTCTAGAAGCGTAGCGTGGGTTTTAGCGTGCTAAAATGCTGTGTGCGCTAGCCCACCTTAGTAAAAAGAGCCCAAAGTTTTTCCTTGCTAGCCCTAATGAAAAACTTACTGAAACAACACTTTACTTAAATGGTCAAAACTATCCCATAGTCTCTACTTTAAAAATATTAGGTGTTAGCATTAGATTGTTCATTATCATTTACGGCCTCTTTTACAAAGCCATGCGGCAACAGCCCCGAAGCCCTTTAAATCTCTATGGGCTTCGGGGCCACTAGCGCGGCTTTGTAAAAGAGGCTGTTAAAGTTCATACAGATTTATTGATCAAGAAATGTTTTATTATCCTTTGGAAGTTGCGCACTATTAGGAAATATTTTGACTTTGTCTTTTAAAATCTTGGTTCAATCGTCAATTCTTTCAGTATTGGATTATTGCAACATTATTTACTTAGGTTCTTTAAAAAAATACAGCAGTTCGTCTGAACTTTAATCTTAAAAAACATGATCATATCAGCTTTTATTGCCAAAAACTTCACTGGTTGCCATTCGAAGCTAGAGTAGTATTCAAATTTGGTTGTATTTGCTTTAAGATCTTATTTGGTTTAGCACCATCTTATTTTTCTTCCCATTTTAGATTCTATACTATTAATAAAAACATCCGAAGACCAGGTTAGTTTTCTTTTCCCTCAGTAAAAGCATGCCGCTACAAAAAAATTTGGGATAGGACATTGGCATTCCAGGCCAGAGTAATGAATTCATGTATGACTGTCCTTATTTCCCCTTTCCTTACTTATTATCAATTTTGGAAAGATCTTAAAACTTATCTATTTAAAAAATATGAAATACAGAATTGATATTAATCTTTATTCTTTTTTTTTTTTTTTTATAAATCTTTATTTATTTTAAATCTTTCAACAAGTGTACAATAAAATCATCATTTAATATACAACATCACTTGAAGCTCTACATTTTTCTCAAGAAAAAGATTATATCCCACCCCACTCTCCCAAAAATTATATTCAAATATAATATATATCATATAATAATTTAGATCATTTGTTTTACAATTTGATAATAAAAACGACAAAACCCACCCCCCACCCACAAAACAATATATATTAAGTAAGTAGGGAAAAATGCTGATTATTCATTATAATACCTTATTAATGGCCCCCAAACATCCTTAAATTTATTAAAATATCCATTTTGAACTGCAAGCGCTCTTTCCATCCTATACATGTGATACACCGAATTCCACCAAAAACAATAATTTAAATCTTGTGCAATCTTTCCAGTTATATGTTATTTGCTGAATGGCAACTCCTGTTAAAATCATTAAAAGTTTATTATTATTAGCAGATAATTGGCTTTTAGCTCTCATAGACATGCCAAATAAAATTGTGTCATATGACCATGCTACATAATTTTCTAGCATACAATTTATTTGATCCCAAATTGACTGCCAAAAAGCTTTAATAAATGGAAAATGAAACAATAAATGATCTAAAGTTCCAGCCTCGAGATGACAATGCCAGCATCTATTAGACTTAGAGCAATCCAATTTTTGTAAACGAACAGGGGTCCAGAGTGTTCTATGCAACAGGAAAAACCATGTTTGCCTCATAGACGCAGACATTGTACATCTCATCCTCCAAGACCAAATACGTGGCCATTGAAATGCATTAATTTGATGCTTAATCTCAATGCTCCAAATATCTCTCAGTCCAGTCTTTGGTTTTTTATTCGAATAGCCAGATAATAATTTATACCACTGTGCGGCCTGGTGACCCAGAAAATATGCCTGAAAGCATAAGAAATCTAAACTAAATTGATTATTAAGAGATTTCCATTCAGGGAATCCTGCCTGAATAGCCTGCTTCAGTTGCAACCATTTATAACTTTGTTTTTTATCAAGGCCAAATTTATATTGCAACTGTGAAAAATCCAGCAGTTTACCATTAGAAATGACATCATTTAAGGTTTGTATACCTACTTTAATCCAATCCTTCCAGACAATCTTAAAACCGAGTTTAGCTATATATTTTGATACGTTGATTTTTGAATTGGAAGAGGTGTTAAATTATTAATATAACGTAAAGTTTTCCATGTGTCCATTAATAGTCTATTGTTTTTACGTATCCTAGGCATTTTAATACAGAGAAGATGACGAAGCCTAATGGGAAACATGAGCTGCCATTCTAACCATAACCAATCTGGTAGCTTTTCCATGAGTTCTGGGAGGACCCAATACATACCTTTTGGCGCATAATATAGGATTGATGGTACCTTTAGAAGTTTGGAAAATTTACCCCACCCTCCTTAATTGGCTTTTGTAAAGACACTAAGGCAATTCTTGCAATTTTACCCAGCCAAATAAACTTTGTAATAATACTATTCAATTTTTTATAAAAAGACCCCTGGAAAAAAACTGGTATCATCCCCAATTGGTAACAAACAACAGGCAAAATCATCATCTTAATAGTTTGGACTCTTCCCCACCAAGACAAATGGAAAGGATTCCAATGCTCACATAACTCTGTTACTTTTTACAATAAAAGTCTTTCATTCACTTTCATTGTCTCATCTAGTGTATTTTTTATCCAAATTTCTAAATATTTTATTCCTTCCTCCTTCCATATAAAAGGGAATGAATCAAATAAACCTCTTACACAATGTATATTTAGAGGAAGGACTTCTGATTTAGATCAATTTATTTTATATCCTGAGAATTTTCCAAATTTCTCAATCAAATCCAGTAAACATGGGATGGTTGCCTCAGGATTCCTCAAATGAAGTATATCATCCGCATATGCAGATACCTTATACTCCTTTCCAGAACGTGGAATATCTTGAATCTCCCTTACCTGTTGAATAGCTAACAACAAGGGTTCCAGTACTATATCAAAAAGCAAAGGAGACAAAGGACAACCCTGTCTAACCCCCGTTTGCAATTTAAAACCTTCCGAGAAATTATTATTAATATATAATCTAGCAACATGAGAGATATACAAGGTTTTAATCATTTGTATAAATCCCGAACCAATACCAAACCACTCCATGGCCTGATACAGAAAGGTCCATTCTACCCTATCAAAAGCTTTCTCTGCATCCAAAGACACAGAGAAGTGAGCAAGGGTCATTGACGCCTTTGTGAAAACTTCAGGTTAGAAATAATTATACATGCAAAATGACACCAGCGCAAGGTTTTAAAAATTATAACCAAGATTTATTGAATTATTGTTTCTATTTTTCCATTATTAGATCAAAAGAACAGCATCATTGCTTACCGATTGCGCTAATGGGAGATCGTTAGAGGTGCCAAATACTGGCCTTCTCACAATGGTCTCGTTTTACTAGCTCCAAAATTCCTATTATATGCTGTTGGCTTTTCGTGACATCATCATCATAATCAACCAATAACAATCCTATGGGTGGTCTTAAAGTTGGACAAAGAAACATTCCTCCACATTTAAAAGTTAGACAAAGTTTCAGAAAATTACTTTTGATTTCTGAATTAACATTAACATATTCAAAAGAATTCTACAATTATTAACAGGGTGCTGAGAAATTCTCAACCTCTCCCTAAATTGACAGTAACTTTAGTCTGGAAGAGGAAAGCTGACAGCTTCATGTTACACACAGTGATAAGCATGGGCTTCCAATGCCCCCCCCCCTTCCTATGATGGAGACTGAAGCAACAGTCTCTGACTCTAATTACTCCCAGATGTTGCCTCAGGATTTTCCTTAGTGTTTCTTCAGGTTTAAAATATATAAAATATTAGAATTTAAGTACACACCATTCTTTCATATATCTCTCATATCAATCATTCCTTCGTTCATTCGGGGCCCCTTGCACACATTCATACTTAATGCATTTTATCTCTTAGTTTAGGACACTTGATCTTCCTAGCCAGTCTACAGTACATGTGGTATTACTTAACACCACTCTGCTGGGAGCGGGATAACTCAGAGAGGACAAAGACAGAATATTATTCACTGGCCCAAGATGGTGGCCGAAGACAGGACAGATATAGTACACACAAAGAACCCAAACTGGATTCCATGTAATCATGATTTCCACCATGATTTGGCTCAACAGCAAAGTACATACACAGATATTATTATGCTTTCCCTTACATTAATCCTTAGTGTGTTTTTCTCTGGCCTTAGCTACATTATATTTAAATTTTTATTCACCTGTTTTTCCGTACGCTTCTATTTGGGTGTGGTCCTTAACTAACACAGATGTTTGTCTAACTAGAATTACCCAGAATCATACGAAAAACTGGCCTTTTGTAGAAAAAAAAACTCCACAAAAAATACTGCACTTATCATGTCCTAACATCCATTCCCATTTCCGTCCCATAACCAGCCACGAGCCACTATTCAATCCCCTCTTGAATATTACTGAATTTATGAAGTAATATTCATAATTGAGCTCGTGGTCTTATCTGTGGCACTGGGGTTTACTCTGGGTACGGTTCTTCTTATGGATCAGTGTGTGTCTGTGCAAGTATATTCTTTTAATGCCAATTAATTAGATAGCAAAAGCCAGAAAAATGTACTACCTAGGCCTGCAACGGCAGGTGCCTAGAAGATCTCACCCAAAGTGTACAGTGGTGCCTCGCATAACGGACGCCTCGCACAGCGAACGCTGCGCACAACGAACTTTATGTCTTGATTCGTACAACGAACTTCGTTTCACACAACGAAGTCGCCCGAGCTGCATCCTTCCGCGCAGGCACTGCGCTTAACTGCCCTCTCTCCGCCTGGCTCCCTCTTGCCCCCCCCCGACTCCCCGACACGATCGGGGCAAGAGGGAGCCCAAGCCCTCTTGCCCCCCCGACTCCCCGACACGATCGGGGCAAGAGGGAGCTCAAGCCCTCTTGCCCCCCCGACTCCCCGACACGATCGGGGCAAGAGGGAGCCCAAGCCCTCTTGCCCCCCCGACTCCCCGACACGATCGGGGCAAGAGGGAGCTCAAGCCCTCTTGCCCCCCCGACTCCCCGACACGATCGGGGCAAGAGGGAGCCCAAGCCCTCTTGCCCCCCCGACTCCCCGACACGATCGGGGCAAGAGGGAGCTCAAGCCCTCTTGCCCCCCCGACTCCCCGACACGATCGGGGCAAGAGGGAGCCCAAGCCCTCTTGCCCCCCCGACTCCCCGACACGATCGGGCCAGGAGGGAGCCCAAGTCCTCCTGGCCACGGCGACCCCCTAACCCCACCCTGCACTACATTACGGGCAGGAGGGATCCCAGGCCCTCCTGCCCTCGACGCAAACCCCCCTCCCCCCAACGACCGCCCCCCCCAAGAACCTCCGACCGCCCCCCAGCCGACCCGCGACCCCCCTGGCCGACCCCCACGACACCCCCAACCCCCTTCCCCGTACCTTTCTGTAGTTGGCCGGACAGACGGGAGCCAAACCCGCCTGTCCGGCAGGCAGCCAACGACGGAATGAGGCCGGATTGGCCCATCCGTCCCAAAGCTCCGCCTACTGGTGGGGCCTAAGGCGCCTGGGCCAATCAGAATAGGCCCGGGAGCCTTAGGTCCCTCCTGGGGGCGGGGCCTGAGGCACATGGGCCCAACCCGACCATGTGCCTCAGGCCCTGCCCCCAGGAGGGACCTAAGGCTCCCGGGCCTATTCTGATTGGCCCAGGCGCCTTAGGCCCCACCAGTAGGCGGAGCTTTGGGACGGATGGGCCAATCCGGCCTCATTCCGTCGTTGGCTGCCTGCCGGACAGGCGGGTTTGGCTCCCGTCTGTCCGGCCAACTACAGAAAGGTACGGGGAAGGGGGTTGGGGGTGTCGTGGGGGTCGGCCAGGGGGGTCGCGGGTCGGCTGGGGGGGGCGGTCGGAGGTTCTTGGGGGGCAGTCGTTGGGGGGAGGGGGGGTTTGCGTCGAGGGCAGGAGGGCCTGGGATCCCTCCTGCCCGTAATGTAGTGCAGGGTGGGGTTAGGGGGTCGCCGTGGCCAGGAGGACTTGGGCTCCCTCCTGGCCCGATATTGTCGGGGAGTTGGGGAATCGGCGGGGCAAGAGGGCTTGGGCTCCCTCTTGCCCCGATCGTGTCGGGGAGTCGGGGGGGCAAGAGGGCTTGGGCTCCCTCTTGCCCCGATCGTGTCGGGGAGTCGGGGGGCAAGAGGGCTTGGGCTCCCTCTTGCCCCGATCGTGTCGGGGAGTCGGGGGGGGCAAGAGGGCTTGGGCTCCCTCTTGCCCCGATCGTGTCGGGGAGTCGGGGGGGCAAGAGGGCTTGGGCTCCCTCTTGCCCCGATCGTGTCGGGGAGTCGGGGGGCAAGAGGGCTTGGGCTCCCTCTTGCCCCGATCGTGTCGGGGAGTCGGGGGGGCAAGAGGGCTTGAGCTCCCTCTTGCCCCGATCGTGTCGGGGGTGCCAGGGACCACACGGAGTCACCCACCGTACCACCCGATTCGGGTAAGCGCAGGTATCGGTGGGTGGCTTATTTGCGGGGGGGTGCCTTATTTTACATTTTTTTCTAAAAAGGGGGGGCTGTCTTATTTGATGGCCCTGCCTTATCATCGGGGAAACACGGTAGAAAAAAAAAAAAATGAACAGTTAAGTCCCAGTTTTTGCCGCTGAGACTCTGCCCTCTCTCACTGTAAAATTAGACTCTACTTAGTCTGTCTTTAAATTTAAAAAATGTGTGTTGTTTTAAAAAACAATTATGTTTTTAGATGTATCTAAATAAAAATAATAACCAAAAATTTATCTTTTTTTATGTCATCTTAGCATATTTTATGCTGCAGAACGAATTATTTTTTTTTACATGTATTCCTATGGGAAAACGCGTTTCACATAACGAACGTTTCACATAACAAACTTGCTCCTGGAACCAATTAAGTTCGTTGTGTGAGGCACCACTGTACTTGAATTCTCTAGTGAGAATGCAAGCAAATCCCATCCACTATTCTAGATAAAACCCATTCAAGTGTACATTTATGTAAGTTGCTGCCTAAGCCATATCATACAGGAAACTTACCATTCCAGTGATAGTTAGACAGTGTCTGTTCTAGGTGCAAGTACAGTCCTAGAGCAGAGTCTCTTGTTTTATTCATAGAGGTATTCATGAAACTCCAGTACTTTTGAAGTTAAAAAAAGGTCAGAAATTTAGAGAAAGTATAGCTAAAGAAAAATAGAACCCTAGATTTCCCTAAGATAAAGAGAACCTCAGTATTACCTAACTTAATTGGTCCCTATGCTCAAAAGTGTTATGTTATAAAACCTTGGAATTAAATCAATAAAGTGTAAAATAATGCACAGTGTTAAGAAAACCAAATATATGCTTAATATGGAAATGTAACTCATGTGCATATAATGCATGCACATCAGATATAAGTTTTCTTTTTCTGTGTGTGTTGCAGGAACTCATTTCTCAAATTTAAATTAAAATCATTAAAAGGACTGATGATATCAGCTGTTAAACCCAATTAAACAATATTGTAGCACTGTGTAACAGCTTAGAAGTTGCCACTGTGTATGGAAATACAGTAATATGAAATAAAATTTAAAATACAGAATAAACAAAATATTGTCTGAGAACAATGCATGAAGACAATGATAAAGAAAATATAGTTGTTAATACAATATCATAATAAGCCTATTGAATTATGCAAAAGCATAATTAAAGTTCAGAAGCCTAATTCAAATGAAGTGATTTAAAGTAACGTGGTTTAAGATAAAGTCTGGTTTTTCTTTCAAAATTTTTTATGAGTCCAGAAATGTCTTTTGCAAATAGTTTTAGCAACTTGTAAGGTCGGAGTCTCTAAATTAATTTCAGTGAAATTTAAATCATGGCTTTAAAAAGTTCATGCTGCAACGTTTTCATAATTCAAGCTTGGCTTTTCTGTAACTATGGAACTGTTTGTGTTCTGTCTTTCTTTCTGTTGCCCAAGGGAACACACCCATACTGTTACCACTGCAAAAAAAGCATATCTAATTAGTTGAACACAGACAAAGGAACACTGAAATTCCCGCCGAAAATTCAGCTTCGGAATTTTTCTCTGTGTTCTCCACAGCTCTAGTGGTGGAATGTGGTACTGCTGGTCAGTGTAAATCCTGGAAGGAAAGCACATGTTCATTAACAAAAGAACAAAGAAAAGAAATACATGAAACATTTTCCCCTCTGCAAACAGTGCTAGTTCTTGCATCGCAGAGTCACCGTCTCTGTGTTGAATTGTTGGAAAAGATTCAAAAAAGGTTTCTTAACTGAAACACAAAACACACAGATTAAATAGACTTTTTTCAGGGTCCTGTGGTACCAAATATGGCCACAGGAAAATTTAAACATGCAGATCCATTCTCTACATGGTAAAATTAGACTTTCTGTTTTTTCTAACATCAGGGAATTATTCTCAATCCATATTCTTTATTAGGTTCCTATCCTGAAGAGCTTACTAGTAAAAAGTAAGCAAAATTTCAATTCCGAATTCATCCACTTACATAAAAGTTTATTATAATTATTCTTTTCCGGTAACAAGGTTAACAAGCCCTTTGTTTCACATTTATTTTAATTGTCAAAAAAATATAGGTACTTAACCTCTATTTTTGTTAATTTTTTTATTTTAAACTGCCCAAATTTTAATTTTAAAATGCATTTAAATTTAATTACTCCCTAATCATACATTCTGGACAATGCACAATTTTAAAAGCCACTCAGGGGAATAAAAATATATATTCAGGACTAATTTGAACCCTGAGATAAAAATACAAAGGCAAGGAAACTTTTTTCTTTTGCACACTGTCACAAACACAATATTTCTTTTAAGCAAGGCATCTGTTTTTTGGAATAAATCTTTTCCTTTGCACAAAATTATCCGTGAGCCTAATCGAGGGTTTTTTTTTTTTCTTTCTTCCATCTCCCCTACTTTAGCATATCCCTTACAATCAGGGAATTAACACATTTCACAAGCTTTCTTTCCACATTCGTATACATTCAAAGCCAGACATTAAAACTTTCTTTTTCTTTCCTAAACCATCTCATTTAATATCACTTTCCAATCCCTTCTGATCCTACATTTCTTTTCTTTCAACATTCTTATAATCTTTTTAAAAATACGTGAAATTCACTCTTTATTCTTACTGGGATGCAAACCCACATGGTCTTCTAAACACTAAAAAAGTTCAGCAAAGGTATCTCTATTGTTCTCAACACAGCAAGAAGCAAACTCTCCCAACTGTCTTTTTGTTTTCCTAAATCAGAAACAAATTGAATTAAATTCTCACAATTCACAAGACACTTTGCATCAACATACCGGCTGATCGGAACTCCAAACAGCATGCATTTCCCTGTTATAAGCTGGTAAAGTTTTATCAATAAACCCTTTGGTTCCTTGCTTACATTATTAATTTCATTGCAAGTTCCTACATTTTAAATTCACAATTTGTTAATATTTAAGCATATTTTAAAGATCGATACCTGTTTTTGAAAAATCCCAAACTTGCAAACAAAGAGAAATCTTCATGCTGTCTCTTTCCTCTTTCCTCCCCCTTCCCCCACCCCTCTGCCTGGTAGTGAACAAAGGAGAAACTCAAAAAGCCCGCCTTCCAGCTCACGTGATAGCTCTGTGGAAGGCATCGAGGGAGGAAAAAGGTGGGGGTGAAAATCCCCCATTTGCAGCTCGCTCTTTCAAACAAAGGAACTTTTACTCCAACGAGACGCCATTAACTTTTCTTTTGCAGAGACCAAAAAAAAATTAGTTCAGAGAGACAAAGAGCCAGAGAGAGACAGAAACTGGAATTTAGAAAGACAAAGCTACCAGTTAGCTTTACTTCAGACAGGCACGGAAAATGCACTGAGGGAGAAGACAGAAGAGGGGGTGCCCTCAGCCCAGTTTTTTCAAACAAAGAGACGGGACAGTGAGGGAAACATTTTTACAAACAAAAGTCAGATTAAAACGGACAGTTTTCTTTTTCTCAGAGAGGAAAAATTTAGTTCAGAGACAAAGCTTAGACACACAGCAGGGAAGGACACAATTTTTTTTCTTCAAACTCAGTAACTTCTGTTATCTCAGCATGCTAAATTTTTTTTTCTTTCACATAACTTACTTTACATTAACGTCACTACACACATATCATACATTAATTTACATATGTACAAGCATGCTCCTTATTGTTAAATAATTTTTTTTAATTATTATTTATTTATTTATTTTTATTTTTTTAATTTTTCTTTAAACAGGCGTATACTCACATTTTTCCGGTCCCGTTTTATCTCTAATTGTCGCCATATTTCCTGCGCAGCCAGTCACCTGTCATCTAATGATAACGTGACTAACACTTTTGTTGCACAACCATGCAAAATCTCTAGAGTTCCTAGAGTTTCTATGAATAACCTATAAGCTTTTTCAAGGCGTCAAATTAGATCCGAGTCACGGCACCAATTGAGCAAGGGTCATTGACGCCTTTGTGAAAACTTCAGGTTAGAAATAATTATACATGCAAAATGATACCAGCGCAAGGTTTTAAAAATTATAACCAAGATTTATTGAATTATTGTTTCTATTTTTCCATTATTAGATCAAAAGAACAGCATCATTGCTTACCGATTGCGCTAATGGGAGATCGTTAGAGGTGCCAAATACTGGCCTTCTCACAACGGTCTCGTTTTACTAGCTCCAAAATTCCTATTATATGCTGTTGGCTTTTCGTGACATCATCATCATAATCAACCAATAACAATCCTATGGGTGGTCTTAAAGTTGGACAAAGAAACATTCCTCCACATTTAAAAGTTAGACAAAGTTTCAGAAAATTACTTTTGATTTCTGAATTAACATTAACATATTCAAAAGAATTCTACAATTATTAACAGGGTGCTGAGAAATTCTCAACCTCTCCCTAAATTGACAGTAACTTTAGTCTGGAAGAGGAAAGCTGACAGCTTCATGTTACACACAGTGATAAGCATGGGCTTCCAATGCCCCCCCCCCCCCTTCCTATGATGGAGACTGAAGCAACAGTCTCTGACTCTAATTACTCCCAGATGTTGCCTCAGGATTTTCCTTAGTGTTTCTTCAGGTTTAAAATATATAAAATATTAGAATTTAAGTACACACCATTCTTTCATATATCTCTCATATCAATCATTCCTTCGTTCATTCGGGGCCCCTTGCACACATTCATACTTAATGCATTTTATCTCTTAGTTTAGGACACTTGATCTTCCTAGCCAGTCTACAGTACATGTGGTATTACTTAACACCACTCTGCTGGGAGCGGGATAACTCAGAGAGGACAAAGACAGAATATTATTCACTGGCCCAAGATGGTGGCCGAAGACAGGACAGATATAGTACACACAAAGAACCCAAACTGGATTCCATGTAATCATGATTTCCACCATGATTTGGCTCAACAGCAAAGTACATACACAGATATTATTATGCTTTCCCTTACATTAATCCTTAGTGTGTTTTTCTCTGGCCTTAGCTACATTATATTTAAATTTTTATTCACCTGTTTTTTCCGTACGCTTCTATTTGGGCGTGGTCCTTAACTAACACAGATGTTTGTCTAACTAGAATTACCCAGAATCATACGAAAAAACTGGCCTTTTGTAGAAAAAAACTCCACAAAAAATACTGCACTTATCATGTCCTAACATCCATTCCCATTTCCGTCCCATAACCAGCCACGAGCCACTATTCAGAAGGCCGGATCATTCATGTCTTTTGTTAAGTATAACATCTGAAAGGCCAGTCTGGTATTATTGGAAGAGTGTCTGTGAGCAACAAAACCTGTTTGGTGCATACCAATTATATAAGGAAGAGCCTTAGCCAAACGCATGGCCAAACTTTTAGCTAAAAGTTTACCATCTACATTGATTAAAGAAATAGGCCTGTAATCTGAAATCAACACAGGATCTCTATTTGGCTTAGGCAAAACAATCATTAACGATTCTGCCATAGTGCCTGAAATACAACCTTTATTCAGTTGATTCTGATATAAATTTAATAAATAAGGTAATAGGGTAATTTGGAATGATTTATAGAACTCTACCGTAAAACCATCACCACCTGGAGCGGTCCCCACTCTAAGAGACTTCAATGCTGTCTGTGGTTCTTTTAGCGATATCGGCTGTTCTAAACTTCTTTTTATATGATCAGGAACTTTTGGACCCTCAACTAATTTTAAAAATTCTAAACCATCTTTTTCTCTATCTAAATAAGGCTCAGAAGAATAAAGGTCTTTATAAAACTTTAAAAATTGTTTTAATATAGGTCCAATTTGAGACTAAATATCTCCTTTTTCATCCTTAATTGCATTTATTTTTGTCTTTCTCTTTTTTGCTTTAAGATAGGTTTGCCAATAATCCCGCCTTATTTGAGCTTCAATAATACAAAACCTGCTGAGAAAGAATATCCTTCCTAACCAATTTAGAAGAAATCTCATATTTACATTTAGCTTTTAAAAGATCTTGCAATGTAGAATATTCCCATTTTCTAATCAATTTTGATTCTAAGATTTTAATTTCTTTTTCTATAATAATAAATTGCTTTTTTTAATTGTTTCTTAATATATGCTGAGAATGCAATAACTTGACCTCTCATGGTTGCCTTAAAAGCATCCCACAAGGTTTCTATAGAGATTTCTTCAGTGTTGTTAATTTGAAAATACTCATCAATTTTTAATTGAAAATCTTCACAAAATTCTGGGTACATAAGCAATGCATTATCAAATCTCTAAACAGGCTTAGCATTATCTTGATCAACAAAATTTAAATCAATCCATACACCCCCATGATCCGACAGAATTATTGGATCTATGGAAGCTTGCGTTACTTGTTGTATCAACTGATCAGAAACAAAAATATAATCTATTCTAGAAAAAGATTTATGAACATGCAAACAAAATGAAAATTCCCGATCATTAAAATGAAGAATACGCCTTATATCTTTTATATTACAAGAGTTTACAAAATTATCTAAACCCAGTGACTTCATAATCTTACTGGGATTCTTATCCAATAAAGGATCCATTACATAAAGGCGACTTTAGTCTCCCACCACTATCAAATTGCTAGCAGCCAGTGGTAAAACTAATTGTTGTAGATGTCAGCCTAGAGGCCTCTGGGAGATTATATCAATCTGACCCTGGCATGGGAAGGCAGATAGACCCTTAGTGCAGGGAAACTGTTTTAAGTAGCCCTGATTGATATATTCTAAGTTTCAAGTAGCCCTGCTTGAATCATGGCTAGCTAAAAGGTGTTAATGTCTGATTAAGAGGGTGCTTAGGACAATGGTGCACAGATCAAGCCAGAGACTTAATCCCATCACCATGCTTACAGGTATCTCACCCTCCTTAGCAATTAAATTAACCATTGTTTCAAACAGTTTACAAATTCTAAACAGAAAGATACTGGGAGATACAATATTTTCTCTATTCAGAATAAGATTCCAAGGTATAAAAGCCTGCTCTCTGCTCTATCAAGTTAGCTCTCTTTTTCTATCAAGCTAGCTCTCTCTTTTCCTATGGAGCTATCTCTTGGCTCTTCTGCAAGCTTCTATGTCCCTCTTTACCTCTGACCTCTGTAAGGCAGTGAGACTGCTTGCTCTCTGCTTAAGTGTAATGCTCTCTGCTTAATTGTAATGCTTATAAATATTACTTTTCTGTAAGACTATTTCTATAATATATTCTTTATATAATCACCCCTGGCTGTGCTTCTTACTTGATTCTATCCCTAATGAAACTTCTGTGAAGGAACTGAACCTGGGACCTGGCATTTGTCAGTACGCCTTTCACTTAACCCCTACCACGTAATATTGTGGGGGCCACTTTCAAACTGACATTTTGTGCCAGGGTCAGATTGATATAATCTCCCAGAGGCCTCTAGGCTGACATCTCCCATAATTTTTTTATTTTTATTTTTATTCTTTGAAATGAGGGCAAGCTTGTGGTACCCTCGCTTACCTCCAACAGTACGTCCCCTGTCTTGCAGAATCTCCAAGCTATGAAGTTAGGTTGTAAACAGTTCCCATTACGAGTTCAAACCTCTGTCTTAGGTCGTATAGGCCATAATCTGGGCGGGGATCCCAGTATGCCTATATCTTACCCGTCGTTGAGCGAGTGAACTGTGCATAATGGATGAAGCTTTCTCAGGAGGTTCAGGTATAAAGGTACCAAGATGTCATAAGAGAGAGTATCTAAGTATGGGATATGGGATAATATTATATCTGACCCTGGTAATGGTAATGCAATAGGCCATGCCAAATTAAAACCAAATTAGGACCAAATTAGCAAGTGTCAGAAAAGATACTGGAAATACATGTATAACTGCCTTAAAAGTTAGAGGGAAGCTTGTATGATTTAAGCAGAGCTACTTGAAACTTAGAATATATCAATCAGGGCTACTTAAAACAGTTTCCCTGCACTAAGGGTCTATCTGCCTTCCCATGCCAGGGTCAGATTGATATAATCTCCCAGAGGCCTCTAGGCTGACAGTAGAGTCTTAAAAAACTCAATTTGATTAGAATTAGGGGCATATACATTCATAAGCATCATGGTATTATTGCCCATACTCATGTCTACATGCAGCCATCTGCCTAGAGGATCTTCAGCCACCATATTAAACGTTGCAGAACATCTTTTATTAACTAGGATAGCTACTCCAGCTTTTTTCTTTACAGCAGGTGCAAAAAAACAATCTTTCACCCAATTACCTATTAGCTTTTTAGATTCCTCCCCAGACAGGTGAGTCTCCTGAATGAAACAAACATCCGCATTCTGCTGTTTCAAATATAATAACGTCTTCTTTCTTTTAACCGGATGGTTAAGGCCATTAACATTCAAAGAAAAGATTTTAAAACCCATTATATTGATTAATCACAAATAATATACAATACCATATAGCAATTATTATATAATCAATTTCCCTACTTTGAAAATTCAAATTTAACCCCAACCCCCTACCCATTCCCCATCCCCACCCTCCCTCAACCCATCCCACCCCACCCACCCATCTCCATAATGCTAACTTTGAAACGCCCATATCAGATCAAGTAAATGAGAAACTCCCCCAGGTCATATCCAAAAACCAATAAGTATTTACTCAAATCACAATTAGCAATATATGCAAGTCACTTATTAAATGAAAGAAATAGTTAAAACTTAATAAATCTACTATTTTTTTTTTTCGAAGAATAATCTATAATATACTCTCCAAAAAAAAATAACAATAAGATTATATTAAATCTCCTTTTCATTTCTCACCCCACATTTAGTTAAACAAAACCCAAGTACATCCAGCACGTACACTTTTAGTAATTACAGGCCATCAATTCCCATTTATCTTAAGTTAACAGCATGCAATTATTCCCACAACTTGGTATAAATACCATATCCAAATCTCTGTTCATCATCAGTTCTGCTCTCCATCATCCTTCTTCTTTCTTCAAAAAATCTTCTTTGTATATGTTTCTGTATGCTTACTCCTGTAGACTTCTTTAATACAGTAATCATCATACATTCATATAGTATCTGTATATATTAATCCATAACTCTATAGAATATAGCATATCCCAAGATTAACTTTATGGAAATCATCATACAGCTGTTGAGTTAAAAATCTGTATTTCTCATAGTCTTCTTTCCTCCAAATTAACTGTGCATCAAAATATATTAGGATCCATGGAAAGCAAAAAATAACATCAGGGTATAAGATGAGAATCAGACCGTATCATACATGCACTGATTCCATTCATACTACAATACCCAACATCCTTTACTTCCCACCATATTGCAGAAAACTCTCATTAATCTGCCAACCTTTTATGTCAATTTGCAAATCATTTGACATTCTATTCAGGTATAATAATCCACTTCCTTCAGTACTTTAATTAAACCATTGCAGACTAAGATGTATACAAACATCTTTACTGTCATCTACTCTCCTGTACCTTGTAATGTAGTTTTTTTTAAATTCTGACAGGAGAAGTACTGCAGGAATAAAAACAGTACATATAGGAAATTTTTATGCACTTGGAGGAATGAGTCTAAAAGTGCTGAAGAATCTCAAAGCACAACCTTGCTGTGGAAGATGCAGAGTTACCATTGCCAATTACTGAATAGCATCCAGAGCATTGTTAAATCTGTTCCTGCTCCATATGACTTGTATCATTCTCAAACCCAAGCTTAGCCTTCTTTAAAATCTTCTCTCCAACCATTTAGGGAAATGAAAAAGTTCACATATTCCCCTTAATGTTATGCCATATTCACATCTATTATGCTCAGTTCTGGCATAAGGAAGAACTATCCTTTAACACCTCTCACTAAACAGCCGCATTCCATGCAGCTGCTTCCACTGACTGCATTCCTCTCTCAGAATGTTGAGCCAATTCAAAATTAACTGTAGAGTTACCCAGGTTATATCCTTTGCTTTGAGTTTTAAAATATATTTCACCAAACACCAAAAGTAAACCAAAGTATTATAATAAACTAAAGAAATAGGAAAAAGTTATAAAACCCAGTTTCATTCCCATGTGGCCATAGGCATTTCACACCTATCCAGGATCTCTTTTAACTTAGCAGAATCTTCAAAGTTGTAAGTTTTATTTTCATGAGTAACCCTCATAATTGCTGGATAAATTAAACCATATCTGGCTCCCAACGCTCTTAACTGTGGCCATAACTCGTAACAGTTGTTTTCATTTATAAGCAGTCTCCTTCGCAAAATCCTGTATTATATGTATCTTTGCATCTTGACATTTGAGGTTTCTGTTCTTCTTAACCAATTTAATAATCTCCTCCACCTGTTGGTATCTGAGCATCTTAAAAATCAGGGGACGCGGTCCTTTTTGATTACTAGACCTCCTTATTGGGATCCTGTGCGCCCTTTCCAGTTCAATGGATACTTGCTTTTTATTGGCAGAATTTTCGGTAGAAAATTATTGAGAAAGGCTATGGGATCATTTTTTTCTTTCCCCTCTGGTAACCCAAGCACCCTTAAGTTACTCTGTCTTTCGCGATTAGACAGATCCTCCAGTTCTTTCTTTAATATCTCTATCTCCTTGTGATCATTTTTATATTGTGTTATTTCTGCCTCAGTTTTCTCCACATGTTTTTCTATATGCTCAATTTTTAAATCTACTACTTGCATTCTTTTATTTAAATTTTCTACCTCTTCTTTGATCTCTTTTATATTTTTTGCGTTATTTAACACTATCTCTTTAATCTGTTGCAATTCCTTCATAAGGTCTCTGTTCTCTATTTTATCCATTGGAAGCGGAACTAATGCAGGAGACGTCGGCTCCAACTTTGACCTCTTGACACTTCCTGCTCCTGTTCCCGCTGACGCGCTTTTACACTGCTTGCCCGAAGCCATTCCGCTACTGAAAACAAAACTTTACTGATGTGACTCGCGATTTTTTAATACTTTAAAATACCATAAATAGCCTGATTTTACAGAGCTCCTCAACTACCCGAAAAGCCACGCCCCCATTCTTTATTCTATAAATCCATCTAACTTCCTATTTGATTTTTTGTGCTGTCAATTGAATTGCGAAATTTCTATTTTTAATAGTTTTATGATACTGAAAACTTCTTTGCTTAATGTTTTATTATTCTGAATTATGTAATTTATATTCTTAATCAATGCCTTATGGCTTTGTATTTCCAATGCCTAGTGCATTATTATTGTGAACCAATTCAAAAACAAATATCACACCCTCACTATGTTATATATTATTTCACTGCTTTCTTCTTATTTTTCTGTAGATTCAAGTACCTTTCTTATTTCTAATCTTAATGTATATTTTCTGTAAACCGCTTAGAACCTAACGAATGTAGCGGTATATAAGAAATAAATTACATTACATTACATTACATTCTTCATGGAACTCCCAATTAATCCATCATTCATTAATTACATTACATTACATTACATTACATTACATTAGTGATTTCTATTCCGCTTGTGCCTTGCGGTTCTAAGCGGATTACATTAGAAGATGGCTGGTCATTTCCAGGCGATGACATTACAATTATTTGTATAACTTTACAAACTTTGCTTACCTAACTTTACATAACTTTTCATAACTTTACGTGGAGTTACTTTGCGTTACTTTACATTATCCTTACCGTTAATTATTAATCATTTTAATAATCGATTCTAATGTGACCTCAGCGGCTACACTTGGATTTCATATTTCTTGTAAAACCCAAGCTATACCGTAACCAGCCTCCTCATCGGTCACTCTTTTATCTTACATTCAAATTCTTCAATTGATTTAAATTTATGGTATAAAAACCTTAAATAACTTATCTCAATGTTGATACACTGAATGGGGCTTCCGGCTACACTTGGATTTCATGTATTGAATGTAAGATAAGATAAAAGAGTGACCGATGAGGAGGCTGGCTATAGTATAACTTGGGCTTTACATGAAATATGAAATCCAAGTGTAGCCGCTGAGGTCACAGAATCAATTATTAAAATGATTAATGAATGATGGATTAATTGGGAGTTTCATGGAAGAATCTACAGAAAAATAAGAAGCAAGCAGTGAAAGAATATGTAACATAGTGAGTGTGTGATATTTGTTTTTGAATTGATTGATTAATTATCTCACTCAGAAGAATATCTATTACCTTAGGGCCTTAAATAGAGTGACTGTTATTATTGTGAATAACCATAAACTGATGGTTTGGCAGTATATAAAAATAAACTATTATTATTTTGGCTTGAACTGCAATTGTTTGGTTTGGTTTGTGAATGCTGGACTTAAACACAAGGTAATGCAAACCTGAGAATTATTGTTTATGAAGATGATACCAACCTGAGAATTTATTTGAAATGTGCTTATGATGGTGAAACAATAATGCTGGACTTAAACACAAGGTAATGCAAACCTGAGAATTATTGTTTATGAAGATGATACCAACCTGAGAATTTATTTGAAATGTGCTTATGATGGTGAAACAATAAACATTATCCAAGTTATTGCACCAAAGTTTTTGGACTTTTTTTTATTTTGAGCCATACTAAGCTACCAAAACAACCTCGCAAACCGCTCGGCCGAGGTTGGTGTAGACTGGGTTAGGCCACTTGCTGAGCCCAGCTTGGCCGCACCCAGTCCCAATATGCATATGAGAAATTTGCATACTAAGGAGAAAGTGCATCTAAATATCTCACATTCATTGTGGATATTCTGAAAACCTGATTGGCTGGGTGTACTCTGAGGACTGGGGTTGAGAACCATTATTCTAGTGATGTAACTAAGATTATGCACATTTTTAGTCTTTTGCTGCTTGCATCATGATTGTTGCTGCTTTCTGGGTCTTGCCTTGTCCAGGTAAGTAGAATAGTATGTACAGTACAGTGGTTTAAATATCGGTTCCACTTACTTGGACATATCAAGACCCAAACAGCAGCACTGTGCAAATTCCTTTAGATTCCAGACTCTTGAACTTGGTATTAAATGAAGTATTTCTGCACTAATATAAAACTCTGTGGCCCTAACAATGAGTATGAACAGAGGTATGCCACTGCCTGCACAGCCCTAGCTCAGATATTAACCAGCATCAGGGCTGACACAAAAGGTGTGCAAGAAGAGCTAACTGCTTTGGGAGCCGAGCTCTAAGGGGGAGGGAGTATTTGGGAAGGGTAGTCCACACAATCTTTTTGAGTCATCTCTGAGCATAAAAGCCCAAAACAGAATGTGGCATGGGCACCTAAAGCAGCTATTACCTACGATCATTGTTCTGTCCAGTGACTACCCTGATCAGCACCCTTCATTTGTTCTGCAGCAACTGAAACATGCCAACTTGGTGAATCTGCTGGAGGTGTTCCGCAGGAAGCGGAAGCTGCACCTGGTATTCGAGTATTGTGATCACACTGTTCTCAATGAGCTGGAGAAGAACCCCAGTGGGTAAATATGCTCATGATCAAACTCTGAAACATTTTTAAAGAAGGAAATTATAATTTATATAATTTTTATTTTAGTTAAATTTAATACCCATGCATTGCTACACTTCTTCTGAGTAGTTCACAGTTACGCATACATAATCAACAAGAAGACAAGTAAAATGCTAATTAGCATTGTTAAAAGCCAAAGTAAATTATTTCTTGTATTTAATTAAATTGTTGTGTTAAGCAAATGTTTGTGTATTTAATAACCTTGATGCCTTGCTTGATCCAAGCCAATGGCCAGAGATATTGGGATATGTCTACTAAAGGGTATTAAGTCCTAATGTGCGCTTAACGCACATGAAAATGCTTACCACAAAGCATAATAAAGCATTTTGTGGTAAGTAATCTGTATATATGTGCTGAGGGGGCATGTCAGGGACAGAATGGGCATGGGCATGCTACCCAGCATGATTACCACATGCTAACTGGTTAGCACACAGTTCTTCAACCGCCGGTCCGCAGACCAGTGCCGGTCCGCAAAAACATCTTGCCGGTCCGCAAAGGATTCGGTCCCCGCCACAACGAAAGGCCGGCGTCAGCTGACTTGTAACATCCTGTTGCAGTCGCTGTGCCGGGACTCCTGCCTTCCACCACGTATGCCTCCTGCCTTGTCTCCGCACCTCCAGACCAGCAGCGGCAGCTCTGTGTACTTTTAACTTCGGCACAGAGCTGCCCCTAAGCAATAGTTTAGCGCAGTTTCATGAGGCAGCCTCGGGGCCTTTGCTAGGCCGGCCCACATCGCATCATCGAAGCGGGCCGGCCTAGTAAAGGCCCCGAGGCTGCCTCATGAAACCGCGCTAAACTACTGCTTAGGGACAGCTCTGTGCCGAAGTTAAAAGTACACAGAACTGCCGCTGTTGATCTGGACTCTTGGGCCGCTGAAGTTGGGCAAAGAGGAGCTGTCCTGGAGGTTTCCCTTCCTCTCGCCTTTGCAGGTCCCTTTTTTTTTTTCCTTCAAACGGCAACGGGCCCCAGCATCGACATCAATCAAGTAAGTTCAACTATTCCTTGCAAGCAATTCTGCTCGGCCAAAGCTTCCCCTCTGACATGAGCCACCCTCAGGGGAAAGAAAGTGACCCGCAAAGGTGAGGGGAAGGGGAAAGATGATGGAAGTTGGTGGGGGGAGAGAGAGAAGGGGCAGATGATGGAATGGAGGAGATGAGAGAGAGAAGGGGACAGATGATGGAAGTGGGAAGAAGGGAGAGAGAGCAGAAGGCAGATGGATGTCAGTTGAGAGGGGAGAGCAGATGCTGAATGGAAGTGGGGAAAGAACACAAACTGGATGGAAGGAGGAGATAAATAAAGGGGGAAGAAAATAGTAAGATAATGGAGGGGTGAGGGAAAGGGGTGACAAGCTGTGGGTAGACACAGTGAAAAGAGGGAAACGGGACTAAATAGTAAGAAAGAATTTAATTTAGATGGAGGCAGAAAATAGAGAAGGAAGACCAGAGAAGAAAAGGGAAGAGAGAGCAGAGAATGATATCAGATCTGAGTGGAGGAAATTAGAAGAGAGAGATGCTAAATACCACAGGGGGGAGGGAAGGACAGAGATGCCAGACCATGAGGGGAACAGAAGGAAGATGATGGATGCCAGACCAAATTAGGGGGGGGGGCAGGAGGAGAGATGGCAGGGAAAGACAGACAGTGAATGGAAGGGGCAGATGCTGGACTGAAGAGACAGAGAAGGTTATCATGCCGCTGTACTGGGCCATGGTACGCCCTCACCTGGAGTACTGCGTCCAGCACTGGTCACCGTACATGAAGAAGGACACGGTACTACTCGAAAGGGTCCAGAGAAGAGCGACTAAAATGGTTAAGGGGCTGGAGGAGCTGCCGTACAGCGAAAGATTAGAGAAACTGGGCCTCTTCTCCCTTGAGCAGAGGTGATTGAGGGGACATGATAGAAACATTCAAGGTACTGAAGGGAATATATTTTTACTATGTACATCGCTTAGTGATTATAATAGGCGATTAATCAAATTGTGTTAATAAACTTGATAAACTTGATAATAGACTTAGTAGCTAAGGACAGGTTGTTCACCCTCTGCAAGTCAGGGAAAACTCTCTAAAGTTGGGCACTCTCTAAAGTTGAAAGTGGATAGATTCCGTACAAACGTAAGGAAGATCTGTGGTAGAAAGCTGGAACGCTCTTCCAGATGCTGTTATAGGGGAAAACACCCTCCAAGGATTCAAGACAAAGTTAGACAAGTTCCTGCTGAACAAGAACATGCGCTGGTAGGGCTAGTCTCAGTTAGGGTGCTGGTCTTAGACCAGAGGGCCGCCGCGTAAACGGACTGCTGGTCATGATGGACCTCTGGTCTGACCCAGCAGTGGCAATTCTTATGTTCTTAGGGCAGACACTGGCTGGAAGAGAGTGAAAAGGCAATGAAAGCAGAAACCAGAGACGACAAAAGGTAGAAAAAAAATAATTTTATTTCCATCTTGTGATTCAAATATATCAGATTTGAAATATTTATCTTGCTAGACATAACTGGGGAGTGCAAAGCCCAGGCAGTGCTTCTTTAGCTTCCAGCTGGCTTACGGCTCTCTCTGAACAGGGGGCAGTTGCCCTAGTTCCACTCCCCTAACACCATTCCTGTCATGTGTGACTGTGGTATTCTGTTACATGATATTTGTGTAGCATTCTGTAATAATTTGGCTTATTCAGTTTTCTTGATAGTAGAGGGGATATATGTGAAGGGGAGGGGAGACAGGGGTTTTGTTGATCTTTGCCCTGTATTATTTGTATTTATAAAATGACAATTATATAGAATATTGTTTCTTTTTATACTTTAATAAAATATGTTCAATATAAAATCATAACTATTTGAGGCTTGTGCGGATGGGATCAGATGGTTTCTGGGACTGAGCTCGCGGGGACGGGGTGGTGATGTTTTTTTAAAAAAAATTTCAGTCTTAGTAGTTTGCCGGTCCACTAAATAATTATTTTATTTCCGCCGGTCCATAGGTGTAAAAAGGTTGAAGAACACTGGGTTAGCATATCCATAGTGTGGGACCTCTTAGTGCCTCTCGAATAGGAGGCAATAAGTGCTCTCCATCAATATTTTATAGGTTATGCTTGTTAATGCAAACATTAATGCACAACCTGAAGAAATAACTAGAGATTGTTTTATTTCCTAGGCACACTAGAAAAGGGCTTAGCTTTTAGGAAGGTCCTGTGTTAGCACTTACAAAGCTCATTAGCTAGTACACTTTAGTAGATATACCCCATTATGTCATGAGATATAGGAGCTTATGATATGATTGATTAGATTGTAACCGAAAGCTAGAAGGATGCTAGGGTGCATAGGGAGAGTTATGGCCAGTAGGAAAAAGGAGGTATTGATGCCCCTGTATAAGACTCTGGTGAGACCTAATCTAGAATATTGTGTACAATTCTGGAGACCGCACATTCAAAAAGATATAAAAAGGATGAAGTTGGTCCAGAAGAAGGCTACTAAAATGGTGTGTGGTCTTTGTCATAAGGTGTATGGGAACAGACTTAAAGATCTCAATATGTATACTTTGGAGGAAAGGTGAGAGAGGGATGATATGAAGTCTCTTTCATTTGAAAGGAAGCTCTGGAATGAGAGGGCATAGGATGAATAAGAGGTGATAGGCTCAGAAGTAATCGAAGGAAATACTTTTTTTTTACAGAAAGGGCAGTAGATTTGTGGAACAGTCTCCCAGAAGAGGTGGTGGAGACAGAGACTGTGTCTGAATTCAAGAAAGCGTAGGATAGGCATTTGGGATCTCTTAGAGAGAGGAAGATGCTAGCGTTCAAATCCTTGCATGACATGGTGCCGGCCTAAGTGATGACTAAGCTTCCTCCGTATATGCCGAACTGGTCGCTCGGCAACCAGGATGAAATAAGCCTCAAAACGCCCCCTGGTCATGCCCTTCATTTGCAAACCGCAAAGTAATGGTCCACTCCCACTTCATACCGAGTCACTGGAATCGACTGCCCCTGCAGATCAGATCCCTTGAAGGATTGAAGTCTACAAAATCCTGTGTGGAATAGAATGGGTACAAGTGGATCGATTTTTCACTCCATCAAAAATTACAATGACTAGGGGACACTTGATGAAGTTACAGGGAAATACTTTTTTTTTTATATTTATTATTTATTCATTTTATCAATAAATTTTACAAGTAGCCACTTGTTCTAGAAATACAGAGAGTAAGGCATTAAAGCAATAGAAAAAACAAAGGGAATTAACAATATCCCAAAGTATAAGCAAATTATTATCTCTTCCTCAGACCACAAAACAAAATACTGAGGGGAATACAGAATGATAAAGAGATCATCAATGAATGAATATTTAACAATAAAGTATAAGCTTAACAGATTACAACATCATCTGCCTTTCTTTTAATCATCCCTGGATTTCCTGGGCCAGCCTCTTAGTATCCAAAAAGGTCTTAAGTTGCTCTGGAGCAAAGAAGACATATTTTATACCAACATATTTAACTAAACATTTACATGGGTAACTTAGCAAAAAAGTAGCCCCCAATGCCTTTACTTCTTGTCTCATATTCAAGAATAATTTCCTGCGTTCTTGAGTAGATTTAGTCACATCAGGGCGATTTATGGGCGGCATGGCTTCAGATGGTAATGTTCGAATTTCAGACAAATATTTTTTAAACATGTCATCCCTGTAGCTTTCGGAAAATTAAGGAAACAAAGATTTAACCTTCTGTTGAGTAAAAAGTTTGTCCTTAGCCATGTTCCCAGTTAATTGTTGAAGAGAAGATACTTCTTTGTTAATGAAATCAAATTTATCAGTTGTTTCTTTTTTAATAAGTTCTACAGATTTTGTTAAGTCGTCAATTTTACTCACAACCGTAGAAAACTCAGAAGATGATTTATTTACTACAGCTTCCAGCCTTTGTAGCATACACCAGATGCTGTCCAGGGTAACCATCGCGGGGGAACTCCTCTCTCCCACTCCCTGAATGACTCGAACCTCGGAAAAGGCAACAGCTCAGCTCTCTCTTTGCGTGTCTACAACAGCCCTCCTAGGATTGGAGACACCACGATGTCGCTGAATTCTGACGTCGGGCGCAGTGGAGGCAGGATGAATGGAGGAGACAAAGATATCTCAGGCCCAAAAGTTTTGGAGGCTCCTTCCTCCGAAGCCAAAGTAGGCTGCTCCACTCAGATTGTAGACGGGGTGCTTGTCATGAAGTGGTCCATTTTCAACTGTCCAGACATGGGGAGATTCGGCTGGACAGAAGCCTCCTTTTCTTATGGGGCATAATAAAAGCAGAGGTATAGAACGCCGAACTCCGTCAGGCAGTTCTATATAAAAGGAAAATGGTCGGGTAAGGATGAGACGCTCATAGCAGCAACTGATCCGCCGCCATCTTGATTCCCCTCTGTCAGGGAAATACTTTTAAAACCAATAGGAGGAAATATTTTTTTCACTCAGAGAATAGTTAAGCTCTGGAACACGTTGCCAGAGGTTTTAGTAAGAGCGGATAGCGTAGCTGGTTTTAAGAAAGGTTTGGCCAATTTCCTGGAGGAAAAATCCATAGTTTGTTATTGAGAAAGACAGGGGGGAAGCCACTACTTGCCCTGGGTCGTTAGCATGGCATATGCTACTCCTTGGGTTTTTGCCAGGCACTAGTGACCTGGATTGGCCACCGTGAGAACGGGCTACTGGGCTTGATGGACTGTTGATCTGACCTAGTAAGGATATTCTTATGTTCTTATGTTTAGAAAAGCAATAAAAACATACCTCTTCACCTAAACCCCTACCCTTGTACGATAGACTACAAAGACATGTATATTGGTACCAGAACCATAAGGATAATTTGTATCATACACTGTAACTTTTTGTGTGTCGAATTAGGTATAACTTGTACTGGAAACCTTGCATTGTAAAGATAACCAAAGCAAATTGTAACCAGTAAACGGTCTATTATCATTAGCCCCTAACATGAATCAAGTTAGAAAAACAACTTGTAAACTTGTACAGAAATTATGGGCAGACTGGAATGGCCCTTGGGCCTTTATCTGCCATCATGTAGTGGTAGTAGTAGTAGTACTGACCTATCATGCATTCTGATTGCATTGCAGTTTGTGATCAGAGACAGGCTTTGTAGTTCTAGAGCAGTAGTCTCAAACTCGTGGCCCGCCAGGTCCTATTTTGAGGCCCTCGGTATGTTTATCATAATCACGAAAGTAAAATTAAACAGTTTCTTGATCGTATGTCTATTTAGTTACAAATTACAATATTATTATTAAGACTTAGCCAAAAGGAAAGATTTATAAACTTTAAAGAGTTTTACCTCATGCAAAATTATCATTTCTTTTATAAGACATTAACTATTTTTTTTCTGCGGCCTTCCCAAGTACCTACAAATCCAAAATGTGGCCCTGTAAAGGGTTTGAGTTTGAGACCACTATTCTAGGGGTATTGTTTGGGGCTCTCCTAATAAAAATGTGTCTTTAACTTTGGTAGTTTAATGGCTCTGCATATTTCAGACAGGCAACTTCTCTCACCAACACACCAGTCCTAGCAGCAGATCTGTTTACCTCATAGACAAGGAGCTTCCTTCTCAGAAGTATAACTGTTTCACTACTAAAGTTGCAGAGACAAATAATGCATGTGTGCATATTTTATAAAGTATGGGCCAAATTATATGGTGCTGAAAAAATAAGCTCTAAGCGTTATTCTTGTTCAATCCCACTCCATTTCTGAACAAGTTAATGGGTCAGTCCATGTCAACTGTACAAGTGGTCCCCACCTTACCATCTTCAATTTTAATGAAACTTGGCATGTAGATGCCCTAACTTATGGCACTAAACCATGCAAAGTAGTAAGAGGTGCCTAAGTAGAGGCCTTAAAATTTTTGTATGTTGTCATACGAAATAGAGAATGACACGGGGAAAAAATCTGTCCCCGTCACCGCCCCGTCCCCGGCCCACCATCCTCTGCACCGCCCCGTCACCGCCATTCCATTCACCGCCCCGTCACCGCCACTGCCATCCCATTCACCGCCCCGTCACCGCAGCATCCATATAAGCCTTAGTACTCTAATATTTAGCGTATTCCATTCTTATAAATCAAAGTTCCTGCTGCTGAACTAGAGAAAGAGATGTTCAGCTGGCAGGGCTTTGTTTATAAATTTTTATTAACACAACTAATATACCACCATAATGTTTGCGACAGAGGACAAGTGTGCAATAAATGCATTTTGCTGTTTCAATGTCAGTGCTCAGCAGAACAGACAGCAATATGGACATTCACCTTATGTAGTACTTTTTTAATATATAAAAATAGGCAAAATTAGTTGCTGTTTTATCATTATATTTTCTTGCCATTATAGTATTCTTCATTGATCATTTTTCTTTTTAAATTCAAAACAAATTCAACCTATCTTGTGTCCCAGCATGAATTCATGTTTCACTCAATTGGCTGTTTCAAGGGAATTAACCCTCCAACTTCCATTTGCAAAAATACCCAATGTTGTTCCTTCTATGAGCAATATTTAAATTATGAGGAACAACATTGGGTATTTTTGCTGAATTGTGTGACACCATTTGGGCTGAACATGAAGATTGAAAATGCCTGGTTAGCCCTGGACAGATGATTTGAACAGCCAGGAGCCTGTCCTGGCCATTTAAATCATTTTGAATATCTAGTCCAATGATAACAGAATTAGGGTGATTATAGAAACATAGAACTTTGTTGATCACTAAAAACAGTGGAGACTAAGGGTCTATCAAGCTCAGCATCCTGTCTTTGACACTGGCCAGTCTTGGTCTTTGGAACTGCCCATTGTGTCAGAAGCAATAGGGATTAAGTGACTTGCCCAGGGTCACAAGGAGTGTAGTGTAGCTCTAACCACTGGATTTAGAAGTTGGCTTCTTTTGGGATCTTTAACTCATCATCGCTAGGACTCGAATCTGAGTCCGTGGCACCTAACATAGAATGGAATTAGTATGGCAAAGTAATGAAGAATGGTCCAGCAGCCCCCACCCTCCCTCCACCTCACCTTATATTCGTTCCGAGTTTGCCGGCTTCCTTTTTCCCTAGCCGCACGCGTTCAAAAAGCCGTGCATTTAGCCAGCTCCCTCCCTCCACCTCACCTTAAATTTCGAGTTTTCCGGCTTCCTTTTTTCCGAGCCGCACGTGTTCAAAAATCCGTGCACGCGCGGCTGCGCGAGTCAATCAAACTTCTCCTCTCCTGCAACTTCCTGTTTCCGGTTGCGTCAGAGGAGAAGATTGATTGACTCGCGCAGCCGCGCGTGCACGGATTTTTGAACACGTGCGGCTCGGAAAAAAGGAAGCCGGAAAACTCGAAATTTAAGGTGAGGTGGAGGGAGGGAGCTGGCTAAATGCTACGGGCGGGCGGGCGGTGGCTGCAGGGACCGCGCGATCCTTGATACCTCACTGCGGAGACAAGACCATTCACCGCCCCGCGGGCGGTGAATGCCCTTGTCCCCGTCACCGCAGCGACTGCTAGTTTTCTTCCCCGTTTTCGGCGGGTGACCCGCGGCTAAAATGCGGTGGCCGCGGGTAAACCGCCACCGTGTCATTCTCTAATACGAAACAAATGAATAACTTCAAGGGTATTGCTAACATCAGCCTGAAATTTAGTCTACTGGTGCAATTTTTTTTACTTAGTAAGCTTTTAGAATTTTTTTAAAAGTCTATGTTAAGCCCTCTTCTGATGCCTCAATGCCAAATTTGGCCAAAAACTCAATTCGCTAATTTTTGGCTTCATCTTTGGGGTTACTAATTACAGTGGAACCTTGGTTTAAGAGCATAATTCGTTCCAGAAGCGTAAACCAAATTGCTCGTATATCAAAGCGAGTTTCCCCATAGGAATGAATGGAAACTCGCTTGATATGTTCCCCCCCTCGAGGCCACAGGCGCTGCTCCATACTCCCCCCCCCCCCCTGCGGTACGGCCCCCGCGATCCTACATCCCCCGCTGAGCACCCAAATAACATCCCTTACCCCGATTTGGCACCAGCACCAACGCACAGGACATGCCGGTGCCAGTGCCTGAAGATCCTCCTTCTGGGCTGGGCTGGACTGAGCATCTAAGATCCTCCCTCTTGGCTGGGCTGGGCTGGGCTGGACTGGATCAGACAGTGGTCTGGTGATTCTTCATCCAAGGCAACCCTCGATAAACTGCCCTTTAAATGGCAATTTTTGTTCAGTAAAGGTTTAGACCTTATGGCTAGTGTGCAGGACTGCAGTTCTAAGGACTGGGAGCTTTCTAGTTTTCATTCTTTCAGGTGATATTGTCAAGACTCCTGGAGGTCCCTTGGTCAGAGATCTTATCACAGCACCAAATAAAGGTTTGGTGGAGCAAGGCACCCATAATTTTTGGGAGCCCCCTCTCTTTCTGTCCCAAAGAAGCAGTTATGATGCCAGGCCCTTGGCAAACCTTCTGCAGATCAAGGGGAGGTTCTCAGTATTCCTGGAGGAGTGGGTGGACATCACCACAGATCGCTCGGTGCTGGACATTCTGTGAGATGGGTAGAAGCTCAAGTTTTATTGGCCTCTTCCAGAACTTTTTCTAAGCTCTCCGGTGGGGAGACCAGACAATGAGACCAAAGTCAGAGCCACTGTCCAGAGATTGCTGGATCTAGTGGCCATAGAGCCCATTCTAATAATAATAATAATAACAGCTTATATACCGCAATACCGTGAAGTTCTATGCGGTTTACAAAAGATTAAGCAAAGGTACAAATTGACTGACTTCAAGAGGGGAAGACGAAAGAGAAGTAATTAGACAGGAAATTCATTGTTGAGGAGAAAAGTGATCAAAAGGACAGTAGGTCGCTATTGAGAGGAAAGAGATAAGTGGATCAGTTGTCAAGATGTTTTAGGAACAGGTGTGTTTTTAGACGTTTCCTAAATTCCTCATAAGTAGAGGGTGAAAGTAATTGTTCTAGGTCTTTACCCCATGATGCTGCTTGGTGTGAGAGAAGGAATTCATGGTGTTTTTTCAGTTTGCAACCTCTCACTGGGGGGGGAAACGAAGTTGGAATGTGAACTTCTCTTGTGTCTGTTGGTTGAGAAGGAGAAAAGGTCAGTAATGTATTTGGGGGCAAGTCCGTGTAATGCTTTAAAGCAGAAACAGACAAATTTGAACTTTACGCGTGCCTTCATCGGCATCCAATGTAGGGTAGTAGAGCCCGACTTGGACGCTGGCAGATACTCAATATACTTCACTGTGCCAAAGAGAGACTTCGAAGACTGGAGATCAATCCAGAATCTCAAAGTGGTCAATGCGGCCCTCAAAATTCCTTTTTTCAGAATGGAAATGGTGAGGTCAGTGATCGCCTCTGTTGTGCTGGGGGAATATCTGGCCTCTCTGGATTTGACGGAGGCCTATCGTCATATTCCCATTTTTCCAGAGCATAGAAGGTACTTGAGGTTCCAAACTTTGCAACAGCACTTCCAATTTGTAGCTTAGCCCTTCAGATTGGCGACAGGGCCTCAGACCTTTTACCAAGATGATGGTGGTTGTGGCAGCCCACCTCGGGATCATAGTCCATCCATATCTGGACAATTGGCTCATCAGGGCCCAGTTGGGTCCGAAGGACACCAAGCAGTTCACTAAGTTGTCCAGTTGCTGCAGAGAATAGGCTGGGTGGTCAACTTTTGGAAGACCCTACTCGTTCCGATGCAATACCTGGGGATGCGCTTCACCACGGAAATGAACAGAGTGTTTCTTCTCGAGTTAATGCCAGGAGAAGCTTCACCAGTTGATAATGTGCCTTTCTGGAAACTCAGGCCCCAACACCCTGGCCATACTTGCGAGCTCTGGGGTTGATGGTTGCAACCATAGATGTAGTCTTCTGGTTGAGGGCTCACTTGCACCTACTCCAGGATGTACTTATCTCCCGTTGGAGTCCACAAAGGGATCTGCTGCATCTGGAGCTTCCTTGGATGACAGGCCCAGTGCAGTCTAGCCTGGTGGTTGAATCCTCTTTCTAGGGGCATTCCCCTCTGGATCTCCACCTTGATGATCGTGACAGATGCCAGTCTTTACAGCTGGGAGGTGCTTGGCGTGGACAGTCCAGTCCAGGGATGTTGGTCTCCTTTTAAAAGAAAGTGGTTGATCAATTGATTGGAGCTTCGAGCAATCCAGCTGGCTCTCCTGTACTTTGAGAATGCGCTCCAGAACAAGGCAGTTAGAGTCTTCTTGGTCAATGCCATGGCAGTAGCCTATGTCAATTGTTAAGGGGGGACCAAAAGTGCACCTCTGCGGCCGAAGGCTCAACTGTTCTTTTCGCTGGGTGGAAAAACATCTGGCGCTCTCAGCAGCTCATGTAGCAGGAGTAGACAACTTGTGGGCAGATTATCTCAGCCGCCAAACTCTGGATCCAGGGGAATAGTTTCTGTCCCAGAGAGCTTTCCAATATAGAGTTGAGAAATGTTCGACCTGATTGTGTCGGCATCCAACAAGAAGGCAGCTTGGTTCTTCAGCTGCCTTTGTGAGCGTAGAAGTGAAGGATTGGATGCCATGGTTCAGCCGTGGCCGCAGGAGGACCTGCTCTATGTCTTTCCTCTATGGCCCATGATAGGCTGTCTTCTGTAGAGAATCGAGAAACACCAGGGTCAGGTCATTCTTGTGGCATCCGATTGACTTAGGGGCCCCATGGTATGTGGACTTGGTTTGCAGCTGGATCAGGGTTTCAAACTTCCCTGTCGGACCACTTTCTCATGTAGGGTCCCATAGTCCTGCAGGATGTGGTCCACTTTGGTGTTATGGCCTGGATCTTGAGTGTGCAGAGGCTACTTGGCTGGAGTGGTAGCTACCATCTTGCACAGCAAGAAGAAGTCAACAATTACTGTGTATTCTAAGGCTTAGCAGTGTTTTCAGATTTGGTGCACTTGGAAGAGTGAAGACCTGAGCTCAGCGTCAATCCTAGTGGTTCTTGCCTTCCTTCAAGAAGGCCTGGAGAAGGGCCTTGCAGTCTGCTCTGAGAGTTCAGATAGCCATTCTTTCCTGTTTCAATCCTAAGCCCCTGGGAGGCTCTAGCTTCTCATCTGGATGTGGTCAGGTTCTTAAAGGGTGCGTTGTGAGCATTTGGGCCCTGAAAAAATGCAATATAATATGTTTTATCATCTACAGGGATGCTACCTGAGCTCCTTTGATGCTTCTGTTGGCTGTTAGTTGTTCATTGATCAAGTGTTGTTATGTTCAAGCAGAACAGTTTATTGGTTTGGGAAGATTCCCATTTTCCTTTACTTCACATGATTTGATGGAGCTTTTGCAGGCTGAGAAGGGGGCTGCGGACCTTCCCATCAACTGACCTCGCAACAACCCAATTGCTGTATATAATATTGATTTATTAGCAATAGACAAAAACCAGCTCACATGGAACAATAGTACAGCACATTGAGCCAATGGATAACATACAGAGTACCGACTTCTGTTTTTGGATCCATCCTAAAGTCTAAGGCAACCGGTATGCTACTTATATACTTTTAGTTCAGTAGCCTAGCTTGGTTACAGATTACATACTCATTTTCTATTGGTTTGACACATCTATCATATCTACTAATTGTATAGTCTGCATTTTTATCTCGAAGCCTTATTGAAGCATGATGTCATCTAGTGTCAAAACTGACCTTTCTATTTCCCTGACAATGTATTCTTAATACCAAGTTCAGTAATTTCTGAGAGTAGGCCCCCCTCCCCTCCTGAGCTTCATTGTCCTTCATTAGTAGTTTAGATAACTTTTGGTAGGACATCTTATCCTGCAGTAATGGTGCCTGGGCTTATCTTCTTGTTCTTGTTTTGGGTTCGTCGTCTTCTGGAAAGTCCTAAAATATCCAAGACTGCTACCGTCAACAGATAACCAATGTTGTAATAGTCAGCAGATACTTGCCAGCTTTCTGGGGCAAAGATGAATCTTTTACAGAGCATATTTTTTCGTGCTGACAGGGAGAAATATGATTGTTCAGAAGCTTGAATTCTTAACACAGTGTCTTTCTTAAAAATATAATTTTGTGGTCTCATAGAGGTCTTCACCTACATTTTCATGAAGGTCTTACTCCTGATTCTTCCTCATTCCCCTCTTGAACCCTAAGGAGGCTTCACCTCTCTAGATCAAAGGTTTGTTGTTGTTGCCACAAAGTCATCCACATCCAGGAGGAGGAGAGGAGGAAGGGCCACTACTCAGGAATCAAGCTTAGTAAATTAAGAAGACAATTGTCACTACCACTCCTAATCTAATATGATACCAGCTTCATTAGGACGCAGGACAAATCATGCATATGACAATAATACATGAAAGCAAAAGAAAACAAATAAAACACATGAAGCATAGAAATAGTTGACCAGAAAAATATCTGGAAAATTCTTATATTGATTGTACATTTGATATTTAAAGGCTTCATCCTGTCAAGAAATCTATCAGGGCTTCCCCTCTAGGGGAATAAATTAACAAAACTTTCAACTGCAAGCTAGATCTTTCCAGACCTGGTCATGCTTACAGGTCAAGATGGAAGTCCAGGTAAACACATTAGATCTCTTTATGCTATTATATTTCATATCGCACTGTTTAATTCAGAAACTTCTACCCCTGGATCAGAAAAGGCAGATGGGTTAAAGTCATTAGGCAGCATCTGTGGCATCAGGCACGGTCCATATTCCGTATCAGCCAATGGTATCCTCATCTTCTCTGCATAGCATTACATTCTAATTGGGCCACAAGAAGGGCATAGGAAGAGCCCCTTGAAGTAGGGAATGGTAGGATACAGTTCAAGATTTAAAAAAACAGGATGGAAAAAAACATACAAGCATTTTAAACAGTACACCTAACAAACATATAATGCTTTCAATAGGTCTAGCACTATTCCAATAAAGCACATAGAACATAAGAACATAACATAAGAACATAAGAAATGCCTCTGCTGGGTCAGACCCGAGGTCCATCGTGCCCAGCAGTCCGCTCACGCGGCGGCCCAACAGGTCCAGGACCTGTGCAGTAATCTTCTATCTATACCCCTCTATCCCCATTTCCAGTAGGAATTTGTCCAATCCTTTCTTGAACCCCAGAACCGTACTCTGCCTTATAACGTCCTCTGGAAGCGCATTCCAGGTGTCCACCACACGTTGGGTAAAGAAGAACTTCCTAGCATTTGTTTTGAATCTGTCCCCTTTCAACTTTTCCGAATGCCCTCTTGTTCTCTTATTTTTCGAAAGTTCAAAGAATCTGTCCCTCTCTACTCTCTCTATGCCCTTCATGATCTTGTAAGTCTCTATCATATCCCCTCTAAGTCTCCTCTTCTCCAGGGAAAAGAGACCCAGCTTCTCCAATCTCTCAGAATATGACAGGTTTTCCATACCTATTATCAGACGTGTTGCTCTCCTTTGAACCCTCTCGACTAATGCCATATCCTTCTTAAGATACGGCGACCAATATTGGACGCAGTACTCCAAATGCGGGCGCACCATCGCCCGATACAACGGCAGGATAACTTCTTTCGTTCTGGCTGTAATACCCTTTTTGATTATACCAAGCATTCTGTTCGCTCTCTTAGCGGCCGCTGCACACTGTGCCGACGGCTTCATTGTCATGTCCACCATTACCCCCAAGTCCCTTTCCTGGGTACTCTTATTCAATAACATCCCTCCCATTGTATAGTTGTACCTCGAGTTTCTGCTCCCCACATGTAATACTTTACATTTTTCAATGTTGAACTTCATCTGCCATTTCGCCGCCCATTCTTCTAATTTGTTCAAGTCCCTTTGCAACTTTTCGCAGTCCTCTGTAGTCCGAGCTCCATTAAATAGTTTGGTGTCGTCCTGCAAATTTTATTATCTCGCACTTCGTTCCTGTTTCTAGATCATTTATGAAGATATTAAATAGCATACTGAGCTATATAAGTAAATCGGTATTTCAAAAGTCCATAAAAGAATCTAAATCAACAATAAGTCCATAGTTGCAAAGAAAACAAATTAAACTAAAGTCAAAGTCTAGTGTTATGCATTTCACTCTGCCATTTTAGGCCGAAGACCCCCATGGCAATAGTAAATCAGAAAATCCGTCCTTTTGCGGTGGCAAATGAACAAAAGGCTTGGCACGCCGCGTAGATCCACGTCAGGCCGCAATATTCAGCTATGGACAGTTTTTCCAGAAACTAGGCACATGTTAAGTCTCTATCTTTGTAGCTCAGTCTTTTCTATGTGGGAGAACTCATCTCTCCTTTGGATAATCTGTAAATGGAAGCCCTCAACAAATGTTTAAAAAAAGATGATTCTACCAGAATTCAAAAGTGCAAACAGCAAAATTAAGTCGTCATAGCCATCTGCAGTATATTGGAACATGTGTATTACATTGATATAGCAAATGTCCCAAAATGCAGCACCTAAATTTTTTAAATATATATATACTTTTCCAATGGTAAGCAAACTCATCAGACATGCTATCACCAGCCATATGCAATTTGGGAAGGCTGTGTATATCACTAGTGGCATATATTCATTATCTGTGCTGTTTTTATTTGCATTAAAATTTTTATAAATAGTTTATAATTCAATTTAATTTAATTCTTGTCTAAAATACTATCATCTATGTTAGTATGAACAATTGAACGCATCTATGAGGCCAAAATCACTTAGCTTGATATCATATCCTTGGTTAATGCTCCAATACAAAACTCTTGAATACATTGGCAGTGATCACATTTGTATTTGACTAGTGTAGTCAATTATGGCATTTACATGTTCATATGGGCTCTAACAATGAACCTTATTGGGATGCTCTCAATTTGTATACATAAATTCTCATTTTTTTTTACAAATCTTGCATTTGATAACATTCTCATCTCCCGTTCTCACATACCATCAGGCTGACTTGTAATTTAATATCGGATTAGTGTCTTGCTATAAATTCCCATTTTTCACTAATACATTTCTTCTCTCTTTTAAACTCACTTGCTTCAGGAAACGCTCCTAGGTATTTATTCAGTTATTTATTTAAGGATAATAACCCATCAATTCTCTCCTAAACTATCCTTAAGATAGGAAACAGTATTCATGCAACAGAAGAAACTATCACATAATCCAATTTATGTACCATCACTATGGCATAAGTTTCAGAAAGTAGAGAAAAGTCTGAGAGAATGCTTGTATCTCAAAACTGCATACAGATAATAAAGGCAGAACAACAAAGAAAAAGTGTATCACACACTCACAACAGAAGGATAATTTCAAAACATACGGGAGATTCGTAAGAATTGAACAGACCAGGAAATAAATGTTCCCATCAGCAAGCAAGGATAGGAAGGAAAGAAAATCGTTTGTGCAATGTTACAAGCCTAAGGATGACATATACAGGCATAGAGAAATAAGGAAGGCTCTCACATGAGAGTGATTGAAAATGCAGGAATGGAAAAAAGTAAAACACAAATCCAGCATTTTCATGACAGTCGGGGTCACAAAATGAGAAGGGGGCTACGGACCTTCCCATCAACTGACCTCCCAACAACCCAATTGCTGTATATAATACAGTGGTGCCTCACACAACGAACTTAATCCGTTCCAGGAGCAAGTTTGTTATGTGAAACGTTCGTTGTGTGAAACGCGTTTTCCCATAACAATACATGTTAAAAAAAATAATTCGTTCTGTAGCATAAAATATGCTAAGATGACATAAAAAAAGATAAATTTTTGGTTATTATTTTTATTTAGATACATCTAAAAACATAATTGTTTTTTAAAACAACACACATTTTTTAAATTTAAAGACAGACTAAGTAGAGTCTAATTTTACAGTGAGAGGGCAGAGTCTCAGCGGCAAAAACTGGGACTTAACTGTTCATTTTTTTTTTTTTTTCTACCGTGTTTCCCCGATGATAAGGCAGGGCCATCAAATAAGACAGCCCCCCCTTTTTAGAAAAAAATGTAAAATAAGGCACCCCCCCGCAAATAAGCCACCCACCGATACCTGCGCTTACCCGAATCGGGTGGTACGGTGGGTGACTCCGTGTGGTCCCTGGCACCCCCGACACGATCGGGGCAAGAGGGAGCTCAAGCCCTCTTGCCCCCCCGACTCCCCGACACGATCGGGGCAAGAGGGAGCTCAAGCCCTCTTGCCCCCCCCCGACTCCCCGACACGATCGGGGCAAGAGGGAGCTCAAGCCCTCTTGCCCCCCCGACTCCCCGACACGATCGGGGCAAAAGGGAGCTCAAGCCCTCTTGCCCCCCCGACTCTCCCGACACGATCGGGGCAAAAGGGAGCCCAAGCCCTCTTGCCCTGCCGATTCCCCAACTCCCCGACAATATCGGGCCAGGAGGGAGCCCAAGTCCTCATGGCCACGGCGACCCCCTAACCCCACCCTGCACTACATTACGGGCAGGAGGGATCCCAGGCCCTCCTGCCCTCTGACGCAAACCCCCCCTCCCCCCCACGACCGCCCCCCCCCCCAAGAACCTCCGACCGCCCCCCCAGCCGACCCGCGACCCCCCTGGCCGACCCCCACGACACCCCCAACCCCCTTCCCCGTACCTTTCTGTAGTTGGCCGGACAGACGGGAGCCAAACCCGCCTGTCCGGCAGGCAGCCATCGACGGAATGAGGCCGGATTGGCCCAATCCGTCCCAAAGCTCCGCCTACTGGTGGGGCCTAAGGCGCCTGGGCCAATCAGAATAGGCCCGGGAGCCTTAGGTCCCTCCTGGGGGCAGGGCCTGAGGCACATGGTCGGGTTGGGCCCATGTGCCTCAGGCCCCGCCCCCAGGAGGGACCTAAGGCTCCCGGGCCTATTCTGATTGGCCCAGGCGCCTTAGGCCCCACCAGTAGGCGGAGCTTTGGGACGGATGGGCCAATCCGGCCTCATTCCGTCGATGGCTGCCTGCCGGACAGGCGGGTTTGGCTCCCGTCTGTCCGGCCAACTACAGAAAGGTACGGGGAAGGGGGTTGGGGGTGTCGTGGGGGTCGGCCAGGGGGGTCGCGGGTCGGCTGGGGGGGCGGTCGGAGGTTCTTGGGGGGGGGCGGTCGTTGGGGGGAGGGGGGGTTTGCGTCGAGGGCAGGAGGGCCTGGGATCCCTCCTGCCCGTAATGTAGTGCAGGGTGGGGTTAGGGGGTCGCCGTGGCCAGGAGGACTTGGGCTCCCTCCTGGCCCGATATTGTCGGGGAGTTGGGGAATTGGCGGGGCAAGAGGGCTTGGGCTCCCTTTTGCCCCGATCGTGTCGGGGAGTCGGGGGGGGCAAGAGGGCTTGAGCTCCCTTTTGCCCCGATCGTGTCGGGGAGTCGGGGGGGCAAGAGGGCTTGAGCTCCCTCTTGCCCCGATCGTGTCGGGGAGTCGGGGGGGGGCAAGAGGGCTTGAGCTCCCTCTTGCCCCGATCGTGTCGGGGAGTCGGGGGGGGCAAGAGGGCTTGAGCTCCCTCTTGCCCCGATCGTGTCGGGGAGTCGGGGGGGCAAGAGGGAACCAGGCGGAGAGAGGGCAGTTAAGCGCAGTGCCTGCGCGGAAGGATGCAGCTCGGGCGACTTCGTTGTGTGAAACGAAGTTCGTTGTACGGATCAAGACATAAAGTTCGTTGTGCGCAGCGTTCGCTGTGCGAGGCGTCCGTTATGCGAGGCACCACTGTATTGGTTTATTAGCAATAGACAAAAGTCAGCTCACATGGAACAATAGTACAGCACATTGAGCCAATGGATAATATACAGAGTACCGACTTCTGTTTTTGGATCCATCCTAAAGTCTAAGGCAGGGGTGTCCAACTTGCAGCCCCGTGAAGTATTTTGTGCGGCCCCGGTCAAGAGCGATACAGTGTTTTCCTCTGCTGCCCCCGGGTGTTTACCATCTTGCTGGCTCCCTCCTCTGTCTTGCTGCAGCGTTTGCGTGTTTGTGCGGCCCCAGAAACATTTTTTTTGGCCAGTGCAGCCCAGGAAATCTAAAAGGTTGGACATCCCTGGTCTATATACTTTTAGTTCAGTAGCCTAGCCTAGTTACAGATTACATACTCATTTTCTATTGGGTTGACACATCTATCATATCTACTAATTGTATAGTCTGAATTTTTATCTTGGAGCCATATTGAAGCATGATATCATCTAGAGTCAAAACTGACCTTTCTATTTCCCTGACAATGTATTCTTAATACTAAGTTCAGTAATTTCTGAGAGTAGGCCCTCTCCCCTCCTGAGCTTCATTGTCCTTCATTAGTAGTTTAGATAACGTTTGGTAGGACATCTTATCCTACAGTAATGGTGTCTGGGCTTATCTTCTTGTTCTTGTTTTGGGTTCGTCGTCTTCTAGAAAGTCCTAAAATATCCAAGGCTGCTACTGTCGGCAGATAACCAATGTTGTAATAGTCAGCAGATACTTGCCAGCTTTCTGGGGCAAAGATAAATCTCTTACAGAGCATATTGTTTCTTGCTGACAGGGAGGAATTTGATTGTTCAGAAGCTTGAATTCTTAACACAGTGTCTCTTAAAAATATAATTTTGGGGTCTCGTAGAGGTCTTCACCTACATTTTCATGAAGGTCTTACTCCTGATTCTTCCTCATTGCTTAGGTACTAACTGCAGGTGGCAGTAAAGCTCGCGGTGAAGTAGGAGAGACACAGAAAAAAATCTGGAGTGGATTTCTTCTGCATATGGCTTGCAGCCATGGGGAGATAACCCGCTTGTCCAGAATGACACACCTATCTACTGTACTGGAAAATATATTATCAAGTTAAGAACTAGAGAATGACACGGTGGCGGTTTACCCGCGGCTACTGCCGGGGCCATCACCGCCCCGTGGAGCGGTGAATGGTCTTGTCACTGCAGTGAGGCATAAAGGATCGTGCGGTCCCCGCAGCGCCCACCTGCACGTCGGCTCGATCGTTTAACCAGCTTCCTCTCTCCACCTCACCTTAATTTGCCGGCTTTCTTTTTCGGCAACTGGAACACTTTCAAAAGAATCGCGCACGCGCGACTGCTGAGTATTCAATCTTCTGCTCTGACCCAACCGGAAACAGGAAGTTGCAGCAGAGCAGAAGATTGAACTTTGAGCAGCCGCGCATGCGCGGCTCTTTGAAAGCATGCCGGTCGCCGAAAAAGAAAACCGGCAAACTAAGGAGAGCTGGAGAGCAGTAGCATACCAAGGGGAGGGCGGGAAGGGCGAAAAAGGTAATGGCGCCAGACCTTGGAGCACCGAGGCAGACCGCTTCTCCCCCCTCCCAGCCGAACCCCCGCTGACCCTCCTATCTCTCCCCCCCCCAAGTGAACCTTTCCGACCCTCCCAGCGAAAGCAGCAAACCTCCCTCCAGTAGCGTCGGCTTTCTCCTCCCTCTGCCGAATCACTAATGACATCATCAGTGACGCGGCATAGGGAGGAGAAAGCCGCGAAGGAGGTTTGCTGCTCTCGCTGGGAGGGTCGGAAAGGTTCATGGGGGGAGATAGGAGGGTCAGCGGGGGTTCGGCTGGGAGGGGGGAGAAGCGGTCTGCCTCGGTGCTCCATTACCTTCTTCGGGCAGCAGCAGCATTTACAATTCGCTGCTGTTGCCGGCTTCAGGCCTTGTTCTCTGCCGGGTCCTGCCTACTTCCTGTTTTCATGAAGACAGGACCCGACAGAGAGGAAGGCCTGAAGCGGGCAACAGCAGTGAATTGTGAATGCTGCTGCTGCCCGATGAAGTTCAGGACATCGGGGAAGGAGCAGGGAGTAATCGGCTGCTGGCTTGGGGGTGAGGGTAGGGAAAGAATCATGGAAGTGGAGAAATTGGCACAATGGCTTTGTGGGGGCTAGAGGGATAGAGAAAGAAAGGAAAAAATAAAGAGGGAGGGGCCAGGGGGAGAGAGAAAGAAAGGCAGAAATAAAGAAGGGTCAGGGGGAGAGAGAAAGAAAGGCAGAAAGAAAGAGGGGAACCAAGGGGAGAGAGAAAGAAAGGCAGAAATAAAGAGGGGGTCAAGAGGGAGAGAAAGAAAGGCAGAGAGAAAGAGGAGGGCCAGGGGGAGAGAGAAATAAAGAGGGAGGCCAAGGGAAGAGAGAAAGAAAGGCAGAAATAAAGAGGGGGGCCAGAGGGAGAGAGAAATAAAGGCAGAAATAAAGAGGGGGTCAAGGGGGAGAGAAAGAAAGAGGGGGGGGGCAGGAGAAGAAAGAAGAAGGATCAGAAGAAGGACCAGAGACTCATAAAATCACCAGACAAAAAGGTAGGAAAAATGTTTTTATTTTCAACTTAGTGATCAAAATGTGTCCGATTTGAGAATTTATATCTGCTGTCTATATTTTGCACTATGGCCCCCTTTTACTAAAACGCAATAGCGGTTTTTAGCGCAGGGAGCCTATGAGCGTCGAGAACAGCGTGGAGCATTCAGCGCAGCTCCCTGCGCTAAAAACCGCTATCGCAGTTTAGTAAAAAGGGAGGGGGAATATTTGTCTATTTTTGTATAGTTGTTACTGAGGTGACATTGCATAAAGTCATCTGCCTTGACCTCTTTGAAAACCCGCGGAATATAAATGATAATTAACATTTTCTCTGCGTACAGCGTGCTTTGTGTTTTTAAAATTTTATTGTTGGTAGATCATTTTGACTTGGCCACAAAGGTAAGGGGGAGGGAGGGAGGGGAGCTGCTGAAAGACATCTAGTAATCCTTGCAGGCTTGACTGTGCAGGGAATTATTTTTGTAAAATCATGTTTTGTTATGTGACTGGCATTATCTAGACTTTAATTTCTATGAATGAATAGAATGAAAATTATATAAAATTACTTGCTTGCGGGGACCGTGTGTTCCGGCTCACACAAGGAAGGAGGGGGTGAAAGGGAAAAAGTTTCTCTTCCTTGGAAATAGATTCTGAAGTGACCTCATCAAAGAAGACCAGCACCAAATGTACAAGAAATCCCTTAAACAATGTCAAAAGAGCCCAAAATAGAAAACTGCTACTGCCTTGAGACTCCATTATTGAAGGAATCAACTTGAAATCACAGAAGAGACAGGAAAAGGTTAAATGCCTCATGGAATCCTCAGATACAAAACACAAACCAAAATGTGAATGAAATCAGAGCAGACAGTAAGAATTAAAAAATTGATGTCATTATCCATCTGGAAAAAAAGGTGTACTAGAAATAATGCCTCAGCAATACAATTTTCATAAGTTCTATTTGCTCATGGTAAGGGAGAAGAGAGACTGCTAGTGATGGTGGGGGGACTGATAGAAGATATGAAAGAAGGGTGGTAGAAAGGAACAGATGGTAAAGGAGGGAGGGAAGGGTGATGGTGGAAAGGAATAGAACAGACATTGAAAGAGGGTAGAGAGGAACAGACCCTGAAAGGAAATGTGGAAGGCAGAGTGGGGAGAAGACGCTGGAAGGGAAGAAGGCAGATGCCAGACTATGGGGGAGCGGAGGGAAGAAGATGGGTGCTAGACGGGGACGGTGACGGGGCGGTGAATGGGATGGCAGTGGCGGTGACGGGGCGGTGAAAAGGATGGCGGTGACGGGGCGGTGAAGGGAACGGCAGTGACGGGGTGGTGCAGAGGATGGTGGGCCGGGGACGGTGCAGTGACGGGGACAGATTTTTTCCCCGTGTCATTCTCTAGTAAGAACATAATCTCTTTTAAAACTTTGTTGTATTTATAAAATAATTGCATCACACGTGTGTGCTTTCTCTGCTTTTAATATGTCTTTATTTTACTACTACCACTACTACTATTTATTATTTATAAAGTGCTACCAGATGCACACAGCACTGTACAACAAACACGCAAGAGACAGTACCTGCTTGAAAGAGCTTACAATTTAGTTACAATTTTCAAAACTTTTAATGTCACACTTGAACATCTATGCCAAATAAAGAATCATAGAAACTTGATGGCAGATATAAGGCCAAAGGCACATCCAGTCTGCCCATCTTCAGCATCCATTAACTCCTGTCCCTAACAGATCCCGTGTACCTAACCCACACTTTCTTGAATTCAGACACTAACTCTTCAGGGAAAGGGAATTAGATTTGCTATACCACATTTCTGTGGGTACAGTCAGTGATTTACATATTATATAGAGGTACTTATTTTGTACCTGAGGCAGTGGAAGGTTAGGTGACTTACCCAGAGTCACACGGAGTTGCATTGGGAATTGAACCTAGTTTCCCTGGTTCTCAGGCCACTGCACCAACTATTAGGCTACTCCACTCTGTTGCTTTCATGCTTCAATACTTTGTTTATTAACACGTTCAACAATTGCATACAATCCCTCTCCCCACCCTCCCTTTACCACAGCCATTACCCACCCTGTTTCATCGTTCACCGTCTCACTACCCCATTACTGGATTGCTTATCATCAGCCAATTTAGGGCTAGATTCACAAAGCAAACCAATCTTGTACCGATCGGTTTGCAATCCCTTTGCGACCAGATTTCCATCGGGCACCATTCATTAACCTCTCTTTCGATCTGCTTCAAATCCGTGCATGCAAATGAGGAGAAACGCATGCAAAGTAGACAGGCACGCAATTCACCAACCAAATTTTCCAAACCGACTGGGCTGGCCGATCATCCCAAAAAGCGACTGCTGGGGACCAGTCGAAAACATCTTTCCAACTCTCTGAAGCCCTGCTCTCTGCATGCCCTGCTCTCTGCTGTCCCGAATCTCTCCTGCCTGCAGCTCCGACTCTCCCGCTGCCGCGGATTGCCTGCCTGCCGCGAACGCCTACCTGACTCTCCCACCCTTCTCCGCAGTGCAAGCCCGTGGTTTTAACCTGCAGGCTTAAGCAGATTAAAACCACGGGCTCAATTTAAAAAAAAAAAAAAAATCTCTGCTGGGCCCAGAGGTCCAGCGCATGTGCAAACCATCTACAGATGGTCTGCGCAGGCGCTGGGATCGCTATAGAGCGATCTGGGCAGGCAGCTGGGGGTGTTCCTCTGATCGCACCCATCTGCATATTGGCGTTTTGAGAATTCATTGGACCTGCCTGGATCAGGCACAATCAGGCAGGTTCATGAATCTAGCCCTTAGGTCCTTTTGTCTTTATATGTTGAATCTAGCCTTTTAATGAGCAGATCTTTTTTCTGTCATTATTTTTCAGTGTTGCTGATCATATGACTAAAAATATTCTATGGCAGATTCTTCAAGCAGTCAACTTCTGCCACAAACATCAAGTGAGTAATCCATCCAATGCTTGGGCAGTTAGAAATGCAATTAGTTCATCAGTTACTGGGAAAGGTAAAAACAATGTGACACAGAGGGGTTGTTTTACTAAGACACAGTAAAATGTGCAGTTACTGTGGCTTAACATGCGACTTTACTGCACAGTAGCCGCAATTTAATGCGGCAACTAGTGGGGGATTTTCCCTGCATGCTCTACTTAAGTCCCATGTAAATCTGTCCATTAGTGGGTGATATCAGTGTGCAGTTATATTTTAAGGAGGAATTCAGTAAATGGTGCCCAAAGTTAAGCACCAGAAAGATCCATGCTAAGACAGTATTCAACAAAGGGTATCAGCACCAAGTGCCCTTTGCTGAATACTGTCTTAGCGTGGATCTTGTGCCTAACTTTGGACACAGCACTTACATCTCCTGAAGCCTGGTATAAATCTTGGCACTCAACTTATCCCAGAACAAGCAGGCAGCATATTCTCACATGTGGGTGATGTTATCCCCGGTATGGACATCTTTAAAACTGCATCGCCACTTTAAGAACTTGAGAAAGTTTGCGAACTGTCCACACCGTGCATGTGCCAGTGCCTTCCCGCCCGACGCCGCTCACTGCTCCTCAGTTCTTAGTTTTCCACGGAGCTAAGAAGTAATGTTTTTTTAACGGGAACATTTATTTCCTCGCTGTTTTTGCCTCAAGGGCTTCGCTCGTTGGGGTCTCTTCGTTTTCCTCAGCCATTGAATTTAATTTCAACAACATCAAAAAAACTGGCTTCAATAGAAACTAGTCTATAAAGTGTGACCCAAGTAACTATATAAAAAAGCTCAGAGATATGGAACTCTGGAGGGAAGGCTGCTAAACCTTCCTAAAAAGAGTTCACCTTCCAGTCATTGCAACTTCATAAGTCCAGGTCACTCTAATATAAGAAAGAGGTTAAAGTTCTTAGAATACTTCCACATGTAGGAAATTGTATCTTCTCTTATTTAGCAAACACACTGCCACCACTGTATTCACTTATCTTTCAAATGCGGCTTAAGGGGTCCCTTCGTGGCCCCGTTTCGTTGTCTGCTTCAGGAGACCCGATGCCAGATGTTCTGGAATCTTGGAACTGTAATAAATTTCTACACTTCTTGGTGTTCGGTCAAATTGCTGCTTAAATGTTTACAGATTTCGTGATGTTCAGTCACGTCGTGATGTTCAGTCACGTCTATAACCAAAAAAAGGATTGCCAAATTACATGTGAGTACCACATTTTACTCACACTATAACTGTGATATTTTACTTCAACTATTGGCAAAAGAAATTAGCAGGGAGATACATAAATGCCGTACATACCACTGCTGGATCTGGATGTTGCTTCTAAAAAATCAATTCTGAAAAGTTCCATCCGCCAGAAAGACGCTGTCGGCTAGCTCCGAGTTTAAAGGCTTAGCCGGGGAAGGAGACTTTCACTGCACGTCAGGGTTAGACTTTGATGTAAGACGTGTTACGTCATCACGTTTTGTCATGCAGTGGTAATGCATAAAGGGAGCTGGTAGTACAACATATAAGAAGAGCCATGGCAAATGTATGTTACGAGGAAGTAAGTGGTAACCTGAAGCATGAATGGAATGCAGTCTTTGAGAAGGTATTTTAGAGCTTAGCAGTTTTGCAAATTTAGCAACACCAGTTGTTATGGAAAAACCAGTTAGAGACATATATTTGTTGTGGCAACTATGTCTCAGGAGCACCAGAGCTTAATTTCTGGGAGGGGGCTTTGGGTCAGCCACTTCTTTGCAGACTCCAGAGCAGCAAGGTGTTCTATTCTAGTCCCTACTTCCTAGGCATTCTGTAGGGAGAAGGAGGGGGATGGGGGTGAGCCTGGAGTAGAACAGAGAATAGTCATTGTACTCCATAATTCAGTCTGATGCTTCTGTGCTTCTGCACCTGGCCAGCCTGTTCAGCCCCTCTCTTCCCCATCTCCATTTACTTTATTGCCTAAAAATTAAGCCCTGAGGATCACAATTTTAGACTGCCAAAACTTTCTTCGTTAAGCAGTGGCTGTCATCTGAAGTACTTCTGATACACTGGACTGGCACTTTACCTTGTGCATAGTTAAAATACTGAGTCATAAGATGCAAGAGGAAACTGACTCTCTAGTAGCCTGCTATTCAAGATGATTGCCTTCTAATAGCACACAAATTGATTGAAAGTTGATTGCTATCATATGATTATGTGGTAATGAAGCAATGATCTGAGCAGAATGTAAGCTGATGTTAGGATTTCTGATCACTTAAAGGCCACACAATAAATGATATATCCCTTAATATGTTGCATTGAAGAATTTTGATTAAAACATACGAGTACAGTTGCCTGCATAACTCCAAATTAGTGCCAGTTAGCACCAATTAACTCCAATTATAGCTGATTATTTGTAGTGCCAATTAACACCTAATTTATCAATTAATTTGTGTATACTTGGCATTATTATGTAATTATTCTGTAATCTATCAAGCAAGTTTGCATACTAAGCACAAAAATGTGCATTCAAGATTATAGAATAAGGGGGCAAGTGGTTAAAAGTTGTCCTAGTCTGGGTGATTTTTGAAAATGCAGCAATTGCTGTCTTTTTCCAGCTCTGAACCATAGGGCTGTCCATCTGTGCTCATGAGCATATTATAGAAGATGCCAGTCACAGCTTTTCAACTCCTCCTCTACGGTCTTTGCTGCCCCCTACAGTTCTTCCTTTTGCAAGTGAGTGTAAAAGTATTTCTCTGGTCTGCTCTGTTATTTTTTTTATTTTGTGGTGAGTTTTTTCACTTTTTCAGCTTGTTCACAGATTTTTTTTGTGGTGTCGGAGATCTTGGATTGAAAGGACTCCTCTGTCTGCTTGGAGAGGAGCAGACATTTAAGTCTTCAACAGGCAGGTGTATTCTTCAGAGATCTGTACAGCCAGCCTTCTGAAGATTTGTGAAGCTCAGGGTTCCAGGCCCTCAGCACATGCTCGCTACTTTGCCTTGGTCAGAAGCTGGAGCGCAGGCTGTTAGATCTCAATAGGGTTCATTTGGGGTGCTCGGGATACTGGTTGCGGCTTCACCTTCCCCCTTTTTTGTATGTTGAATCCCAGTTTGTGGGTGGGTAGAGAAGAGTTTCTCAACTTCTTCAAGCCAAATACCCCCCCCCAAGTCTAACAAATATCAACCGAGTACCCCCGCCCAAGCTCTACCCCTGACCCACCCAAGCTCCACATGGGCAAATTCGGGAATATATGCATGGCATCTTCCCAGTCTCTGGATTTTCTAGGGCTTCTCTTTGTCTCCAGATGGAGTTATGCATTTCTTCTCAGGTTGAGTAGACAGAACCTTTATCAACAGATTAGAATTATCTTGGATTGTCTGGCTTTCTCAGCCTGGGTTTATCTGCAGGTTCTGTGGCTTGGGCAGCTTTCTTGAGGGTGATCCCCTGGGCCAAAGCACCCATGTGCCCTTGATGGAGTCCTTCTTCTTTTGATGATTTCTGCTGAGTTTTTCCACCTTTAACCGCCGCTCTCCTGGACGGAGCCAGATAGCAGCAATTTGAGCTGGTGGCCTCAGGGTGGTTCTCAGCTAGGTTTGGCTTCTTCGGATTTCTGAGTGGTTAACTTTTAGCACGAAGGCCAGTCTGTTGGGTTGTGGGCTCATTGTGGGGCCTGCTCCATTCAGGGGTAGTAGACTTCTGGTCTGCAACATTGGTGGACCTTTCGTCTGGAGCTTCAGAAATTCAACTGGCGCTACTTGATATCCAACCCCTTCAGAAATACTGGTGGTGCAAGTTTTCTTCACCGTCGCAACGGTAGCGTATGTACATCGTGAGGGAGCTATAGTACCCACTCTCTTTCTCGGGCAAGATAGATTGGTGGCATTCCACTGGGAGGAAGCACTTCTTCTGCCTTTCTCGGTGGCCCAGGGCCTGAGTTGCCAATGGTCCGGCAATCTTCCTCAGCCGATTCCTCGTGACCATTAGCATTGCTTTGGACACCAGTTTTTAACCCTGCTCATTTCAAACATTTACCTGCACTTAATGCACTATTCATGCAATAGAGAAATCCTTGAGAAAGCTTAAGGCGAAACATGTTGGATCTAACCCTCCTGGGTCGAACTATGAGAAACATTTTATAAGATAAGTTAATTATCTAAATTAATTTAAAAGTTTGAAATAACTTGAAAAAATATATTTAATGATTAAGAAAGACTAAATATAAAGTGTAGGCCAGTGACAAGTTGACACATAAAGCTTGGCACTATGAGCTATTGTTGAGCGGCTGAGTTGTGTTGCTGAGGCCCAGAAGAAAATGAAACAATTTGAGAAATTTTGAATCCCACAGCCTGGCATTACCTTCAAGTTCTGGGTTTGATGGCTGCCACCCTGGCTGTTGCCCTCTCCAGGATGCTCTGCTCTCCAGGTGGTCCCTGCAGAGGCAGTCCCTACAGTAGCAGCTTCCCTGGAAAGGAAAGGGGAGGAACAGCTTGCATTGGTGGTTCCAAAGAGATGGCTTATCAAAAGGCATATTCCTTTGAATCTCCTCATGAGTGACCCTAATAATCGATGCCAGCCTGTTCGGCTGGGTAGCTCATTGCCGTGGTCATTCGGTACAGGGCCAATGGTCTTGTCTGCAGAGAAAGTGGTCTATAACTTGACTGGAACTCCGAGCCATTCGCCTAGTCCTGAAGGCATTGAAACAGTACCTGGATGGAAAGGCAGTCAGAGTGTTTTCTGACAACGCCACCGAGGTAGCTTACGTGAACAGACAGGGGGGCACTAGAAGTTCTCTCTTATGCACAGTATCTTTTTTCCTGCTGATGGTTGTGTCTGTCTTTCATGTCAACCAAGAGGTTTGTTTACCCACTTTTTATCCTACGGTTTCAACCAAGCAAGATGTAATATAGCAGAGGCTGGATGTGCAAAGAATTTTTCTCCTCCACTTGGAAAGGACAAATGATTTTTGCCTTTCCAACTATCTTTTTGTCTAAGCAGTCAATCCAGATGAAGCAGACCGGCTTCCAAGGCTTCTGTCACCAGATGGATTTGCATGGCAATTTCATCGGCATACATTGGCTGTGACACTGTCACCTATATCCATCATTTGACCAGAAGTACGGCATCTTCATTGGTGAGTCCCAGTCAGTTCTGCCCATTTAGATCTGTAGAGCAGCTACTTGGTTCACTGTCATACCTTTACAAGGTTCTACAGAGTGGATGTGGCAGCTTGGGAGGATGCCACTTTTGAGTATTCAATCTTGCGGGCAGGCTCATTTGTCCCTCCGTAGACATCTTACGCTGCCATGGTACATCACCTAACATACAGACTTCTGTGTATATGTAACAGAATGAAAGATTAGGTTCTTATCTGAATAATCCTTGTTTCTGTTATTATGTATAGGAGCTGTACAGCCCACCCTGTGCATTCTGCTTTTTGCCTGATTTCTGCCTTGGACAACTCTATGATTCGGAACTGGAGTTCTTCTGTCAGTTGGATGAACATGTATGATTAACTTACTAATAAAGTACTCAGTTATTGAGCTTTGGAGTTCCTTCCTTATGTGTTGGTGGTGGTTGTACACAGCAGGTTTGTTCATTGATACACCTATGTTGCAAGTTCATACTAATAATTGTTCTTTTTCATGAGTTGCAGAGCAGAACAGAAATGCATGTTATTTCCAGGAAAGTTCCCCATGCCCCTCCTTCTCTTTTCTCCTGTTACAATGGAGCTCGATTGCTGTGGTACAAACTGAAGAGGGAGCTATACTCTACTGGTGAAGGAGGAGGGGCTGAAAGATATGATTGACTCTGTTCTGTTTCTTCCTTCCAATCTCCCACTGGAGGCAGGCTATGCCTTATGCTTGATCAGAAAACCTCCAAACCACCCATCAAAAGGAGTCTCCTTTCAACTCCCCGCAAGAAGACCCTCATTTACCAAGAACTCTCAGCCCTTCTCCAGCTAAACACAGTAGAACTTGTTCCTCTGCAGGAAAGGGACCGGGGGTTCTCCAAGAACAGCAGGCATATTTTCTTACAACTTGCCCACCTCTCATAGTTAGCTTCTTAGCTTTGTTACTGAACTGATGGTCCTGTAAGCCAGTGTGGGCTGGGAAGGTACCGACAGGCATAAGGTGTGGGCACTGCCTAAAGATTTAAAGTGACAGTGCACTTGGCAGTGTTTAAGGTTCTATGGATGATGTGACCCACATGAGTACATATGCCTGCTGTTCTCAAGGAACACCTGCTACAGGTAATTATCTCCTTGTCTGATCTCTTGCCTTCCTTGTGTCCTCTCTCACTTTCCCTAGCCAGTCTTATTGTTCTCTCTTGTATTACTCTCAGGCACAAAACTGCCATGTTGTGGCTAAAAGTGAGGATAACATGATGGGATGATGTTTTTCCTCAAAAACTTGATAATAGCATTGCTTTTGTCATTCTTTGGAGAGCATGATGATAACCTTCCCTTTGTTAATGTTATAATAATATTTCTTTTTGACAGTGGTAGTAATATTTCCTTTGACAATGTGATATTACATTCTCCATTATACTTTGATAATGTTTCCTGTGCAAGATGGTGGCGGTGATTGTCCATTTTTAGTGTGATGATAATATTTCTTATTGACTCTTTTTATAGTGTATCCATAGGGATGTGAAACCAGAAAACATCCTAATAACTAAGCAAGGTGTGATCAAGCTCTGTGACTTTGGCTTTGCCCGAATCCTAAGTAAGTGCAGAATATGAAAGCTGGGGCAGGGGGGATATGAAATCTTGGCTGTAGGATTATATTCTGACCTTAGATAATTATGTTTATTTCTACTAACTGCAAAAGTAGGTGGTACAGCCTCGTGTGAAGGGGAGAAGAGTTTACATAGAGGTACTTCAAACATTTTTCCTTATCTGTCCTGGTGGGCTCTCAATCTATCTAATGTACCTGGGGCAGTGGAAGATTAAGTGACTTGCCCAAGGTGATAAGGAGCAGTGTGGGGTTTGAACCCCTAACCTCAGGATGCTGAGGCTGTAGCTCTAACCACTATGCCACACTCTCGAGTTTCAAAGTACAATTCTTCCCTTTTAAAAAATTTTTAGCACAGTGCTTTTGGTTAATCCAGTGTGGAACTGAAATAGTACTAACAGAACCTTTTGATGCCCCTACAGGAAAGCTCCTCTATTTATGAAGCTCTAGTGATGTCAAAAATGTGCTTCCTTACAAGGAACTGGAGCAATATCACTACAAAAGAGCATGTCAATATATGATCTTGCAGTGATGTACTGCAACAATATCATGTCTACGTTAAAATTAAAATCGCAGAGCGGCATAATTAAAAAAACAAAAAACATCTAAGTACGTTTTGGGCCTAGGGCGCTAGTCATCTAAAGTCAGCAGCGTGCAAAGTCCATTCTCTAAAAATACGTCCAAAATATATTTTTTTGAGAATTGTCTAATTATATGTCCAGCCGTTTGATTGTCCAGACCGCCAAGTCCTCTATCTTTATACCACATTCTTGACCAAAAAATTGTCCTAGTCCAAAACACCTAGAAAAAGATCTTTTGGAATTGGGAGGGGTCAGTAAAGTGATGGGTTGGCCACCCAGACATGGCAATAGAGTAGTGAGGCACCTTGCAGGGCACTGCTGTGAACTTCACAAAAAGGGTGCCACATAAACATATCACCACAACTCCCTTGCAGGTCAAGGTGAGCCCCCCAAATCACCCCCAAAACCTACTATACCCACCTGTCTACCACCCCAATAGCCCTTATGACTGCAGGTGCCACCTCTATGGCAGTACAATAGGATTTGAGGGGATTTTGTTGGCTTTACTTTTTTCACCATGAATGTAGTGGTTAGAATGGCTTATGGGCCTGGGTCCTCCTCTCTATGGTTCACTAGTCTACCCGAGAGAGAACAAGTAGGGAGTGGGACAGAACACGTCAACCCTGGGACAAGCAATCTTGCCCAGAAATAGCTAAGAAGAAAAATTAAATTGAATCAGGTTGGGCAGACTGGAAGGACCATTTGGGTATTTATCTGCTGTCATCTACTATGTTACTATGTTTCATGTAGATCAGATTATATTTATTATATATTTATTTTGTTATTATTTATTACAATTATATTTATTTGACTGTTCCTCGTTTCATGTTTACTATGTTTATTATGTCCATTTTTAATATGGTTTACTTTATTGATATTGTTGTTGTTATTTTATTATACTTTCATGCCATTTGAAATTATACTTCCAATGATATCTTTTATATCTGGAGACCCCTTATGCCATTCCTGCCATCCCTTCCAAGATTGGATCTCGATATCGCACAGTTCCGTGCAAAGGCGCAGCTTTCCCATCAGTCCCTGGTCGTGGAATCCTCGTTGAAAAAAATCTAACCCTTCCAAGGTCTACGCTGCCGTCCCTCTGGGCATGGAAGGACGGACGATGGATAAATTCGGACGCCAGCTCTATGAGAACTCAATGATGGCGAACCGTGTCCTTAATTATAACTTTAATTTCGCCTCATATCTCAAGCACTGCCTGGAAGTCCTGCAGTATTTTCTTCCTGACTTGCCCGCTCGCCATCAGCCGGAGTTCCGCCAACTTCTAGAGATGCTATCCCAGATCCGTCTCTATATGCTCCAGGCCGCGTACGACGCCTTTGAGCTCTCATCTCAGGTCACGGCCTTTGCGGTGGCGATGCGTCGCTTGGCCTGGCTGCGCATTGTGGACATGGACCCCAATTTGCAGGATCGCTTGGCGAATCTTCCTTGTGTGGGGAACGAACTCTTTGATGACTCGAACGAGGCGGCTATGAAACGTCTTTCGGAACACGAACGGTCCTTTGCATCCCTGGTCCGGCCTAAGGCACGAGCCCCTCCTGCTAAGCAGTACAAACTTCCTCCACAGCGCTACCCGCAGAAGTCCACCCCGACTCGCTCCCATCCGCCTCCTCAGCAGCAGCAGCGTCCCTCTAAACCTCAGACGCCTGAGGTGGCAAAACCGGCGCCATCTTTTTGACAATTCCAGTCGAAGCACACCAGTGCCCTTCGTCCATCAGCCTTCCCCCCTGCCTATCGGGGGTCAGCTTCGTCATTTTTATCATCAGTAGGAGTTGTAAACATCCGACTCCTGGGTTCTCACCATAATTTGGGAGGGGTACTCTCTTCACTTCCAGCATGTGCCTCCAGTTTAGCCCCTATGGGAGTTTCCTTCCAACGGGTCGCATCTTCCCCTTCTGCTTTGGGAGGCTCAGGCTCTCTTCCGCCTCCGGACGGTCGAGGAGGTCTCTATGTGCCAGCAGAACTCAGGGTTTTATTCTCGTTTTTTTCTGGTTCCCAAGAAGACCGGGGACTTGCATCCCATTCTGGACCTGAGGGCTCTCAACAAATGTCTGATCAAGGAAAAGTTTCACATGCTCTCTCTTCTGACATTGTACCCCCTAATGCAGTGTTTTTCAACCTTTTTTGGGCAAAGGCACACTTGTTTCATGAAAAAAATCACGAGGCACACCACCATTAGAAAATGTTAAAAAATTTAACTCTGTGCCTATATTGACTATATATAAAGTAATTCTCTTGAATAGGAATCAAATAAACACAAAGAAAGTATTTTATAATGCTGCCACCGCCAACAACACCGTTGGCGGCGGTGGCACTCAAGTGGCTAAAGAGCCGCAGTTTGCCGGCCTAGGGACAACACTGGAGGGTGGCCAGCTGTGCACCCCCTTGGGACGTAAACCCGGGGTGGGGCAGACCGCCCCCCCCACCCTGGTATGCCACTATCTGTACCTCACTCCCTCCCTATGACCAAAAATTCTCCTTTCTTCTATTCCCTGTGTACACAACCATCTCTTTCCCTCCCTTCCTCTCTCCAAAGTCCATGCCTTCTGTGTCCAAACACTCATTCCCTCCCCCACCTCAGCATCTCTTTCCCTCCCTTGCTCTCTCCCAAGTCCATTTCTTCTGTGTCCAAAAACGCATTCCCTCCCCCACCTCAGCATCTCTTTCCCTCCCTTCCTCTCTCCCAAGTCCATTTCTTCTGTGTCCAAAAACGCATTCCCTCCCCCACCTCAGCATCTCTTTCCCTCCCTTCCTCTCTCCCAAGTCCATTTCTTCTGTGTCCAAAAACCCATTCCCTCCCCCACCTCAGCATCTCTTTCCCTCCCTTCCTCTCTCCCAAGTTCATGCCTTGTGTCCAAAACGCACTCCCTCCCCCCTTTTGTGTTCCGTGTTTGCCTACCAGCCCATCTTTGCAACTTTCTCAGCAAAACGAAGCTCAAGCCGCGAGGCTTGTCTTCTGCTTCCTGTCTGCCCTGCCGCACACAAATAGCCGAATGGAAGTATTCTCCGACGTCAGCGCTGACGTCGGAGGGCAGGCTTTGCTTAAGCCCTCCCTTCGACGTCAGCGCTGACATCGGGAAACGCTTGCGATCGGCTATATGTTAGCTGCAGGGCAGGCAGGAACAGAAGACGAGCCTCGCGGCTCGAGATGTATTGAACTCCGCGGGTCCCCCTTCCAGCTCTCTCCTGTCCACGTGGGGCGGACCGCCCCTCTCCCTAGACTGGTGGTACTGCCCTGATGGCGGCCCTGACCGTACGGCACACCAGCAAACATCTCGCGGCACACTAGTGTGCCGCGGAACAGCGGTTGAAAAACACTGCCTTAATGGACGAGGGAGACTGGTTATGCTCCCTGGATCTCAAAGAGGCTTACATCCCAATTCATCTGGTTTCTCGCCAGTTCTTGAGATTTTGGTTGGGGAATCTCCATCTGCAGTATCGTGTTCTCCCCTTCGGACTCGTGTCTTCCCCGAGGGTGTTCACGAAGTGTCTTGTGGTGGTGGCCGCAGCCCTACGGATGCAGGGTTTTCAAGTATTCCCTTATCTCGACGACTGGCTCATCAAAGCGTCGTCTTGACCGGAGGTTATTTCAGCGACCCAACAGACTATTCTATTCCTTCAACGTCCGGGTTTCGAGATCAACTCCCCCAAATCCCAGTTGTGTCCGTCCCAATCTTTCCAGTTCATCGGAGCAGTGTTGGATATGCTTCGTCTCCGCTCATGTCTGCCTCGACATCGTCGGGAGGCTCTTGTCCGCCTTTGCCGGAGTGTGTCTCTTTTCTCCACCATCTCGGCCAAGAGCATGGTGGTCCTCCTGGGGCACATGGCCTCCAATGTTTTTGCCAGACTTCACTTTCGCGTTCCTCAGTGGACCCTGGCCTTGCAGTGGCAACAGTATCGTGATCCGGTTTCCCGCCAGATTGCGGTGACTCCTTTATTGAAACAATCTCTCCGCTGGTGGATGCTCTCTTCTAATCTTTCCAGAGGTTTTCTGTTTCACGTGCCCCATTCGCAGAAGATCCTGACGACGGACTCGTCCGCCCATGCTTGGGGGACTCACCTTGACGGCCTCCGGACCCAGGGCCATTGGTCCAGCGAGGAGCAACGCTTTCACATCAGTCTGTTGGAGCTTCGAGCCATTTTCAACGCTCTCAAGGCTTTCCTTCATCTGCTTCGCGACCACGTGGTTCTCTTTCGGACAGACAACAGGTGGCCATGTATTATGTCAACAAGCAGGGGGGTACGGGTTCCCTGTCTATTTGCCGGGAAGCTCTGAGGATTTGGGATTGGGCAATCCGTTACAACATCTTTCTCAGAGCGGTCTACATTCAGGGCCAGCAAAATTGCTTGGCAGACAAACTGAGTTGCCTTCTACAATCTCAAGAATAGTCCCTCAATTTGTCGACTTTGCGTCAGGTGTTTACTCGGTGGGGTCCTCGCAAGTAGATGTGTTTGCATCCCCCCTCAACCACAAGTTGCCTCGTTTCTGCTCCAGCATTTGCTCTCCTCACCGGCTCGAGGCGGATGCTTTCCTTCTGGACTGGATGGATTTGTTTCTCTATGCGTTCCCTCCATTTCCTCTGATTCTGAAGACTTGTCCTGCTCAAGTCTGTTCACGCCACCATAATTCTGATAGCTCCTCAGTGACCTAGACAACTCTGGTTCTCCCTGTTCCTTCGACTCAGTGCCAGGGAGCCTCTGCGTCTTCCGGTTTTTCCTTCTCTGCTTTCTCAGAGTCAAGGCTCTCTTCTTCATCCCAACCTGCAGTCTCTGCACTTGACAGCTTGGTATCTCGTCACCTAACTGCCTTGTTCCAGTTCTCTCAATCTGTTCGGGATGTTCTCGAGGCTTCCAGGAAACGCTCCACTAGGCAGTGTTATTCTCAAAAGTGGACCAGATTTTCCTCTTGGTGTGCTGCGCTGCGCATGGAGCCGCATTCTTCCTCTTTGGCTTCCGTGCTGGACTATCTGATGCACTTGTCTTGGTCTGGTCTCAAATTAACATCTATTCGAGTCCACCTCAGTGCCATTGCTGCTTTTCATCAGCCGCTTGATGGGAAACCGCTCTCTGTGCATCTCATGGTTTCCTGATTTATGAAGGGTCTTTTTAATGTTCATCCTCCACTCAAACCTCCTCCGGTGGTTTGGGATCTCAATGTTGTCCTTGCTCAGTTAATGAAGCCTCCCTTTGAGCCAGTCGATCGGGCTCATTTGAAGTATCTCACTTGGAAAGTAGTGTTTCTTATTGCTGTCACGTCTGCTCGCAGGGTCAGTGAGCTGCAAGCATTGGTTGCGGATCCACCTTTCACCGTTTTTCATCATGATAAGGTGATCCTGCGTACCCATCCTAAATTCTTGCCTAAAGTGGTTTCGGATTTCCATCTCTTCCAGTATTTTTTCCTAAGCCTCATTCTCATCCTGGAGAAGTGGCGCTTCACACTCTGGACTGAAAGCGTGCGTTGGCTTTCTATTTGCAATGCACTCAGGCTCATCGGACTGCTCCTCAACTCTTCATATCTTTTGATCCGAATCGGTTGGGGCGTCCCGTGTCTAAGCAAACCTTATCCAACTGCTTGAATCTCTTTCTGCTACGCTCAGGCTGGTCTCCCTCTGCAGGGTCGGGTCACGAAGTCAGAGCGATGGCGGTGTCTGTAGCTTTCCTCAGATCAACTCCTGTTGAGGAAATATGCAAGGCTGCCACTTGGTCCTCTCACTACTGTCTGGATACCTTTTCCAGACGGGACGGCCAGTTTGGCCAGTCAGTTGTGCGTAATCTGTTCTCCTAAATTGACAACTCTCCCACCGTCCCTTTTTGGTTAGCTTGGAGGTCACCCACATCTAATATAATAAAATGGTAAGACGCGCATGCGCACTAAAAAAATCGTGTTCCCTGAGCTGTCGCGTTTTTTTTAGTGCGCATGCGCGGGTTGTACGTCACCGATGTTCCTCCTCCACCATGCAACGGAAGCCATGTCCGCCGCCGGCCTTGAGCTACTGGGGGCCGGCGGCGCGAGCCGCACAGCCGGTGCTGAGGCCCCTCCTCCCGCTTTCGCCCTACACGGCGACGCCACACCCGGACCTAAAAAACGCTGAGGCCCGTCTTCCGACCTACACGGCGCCGCCAGATCTGGCACCACAAAACGGCCCTCACATCCGCGAACATGCTTGCCATGGAAACAGAGGGGATCAGGAGCTAAACATCGATTTAAAAAAACAAACAACAGTGCACAAACGACAGAGACACACAGACACTCACAGAAGGACAGGGGGCTAAAGAGACAGATTTTAAAAAATAACAAAACACTAAGGAGAAAGAGAGACACAGGTAAGGAATGCTGCTGGGCAGGGGGAGAAAAGAAGGAGTGCTGCTGGACAGACAGAGCAGGGAAGAGGAACAGGGGAGCAGGGAAGAGGAACGGGGGAGCAGGTAAGAAGTGCTGCTGGACAGGGGGAGCAGGGAATAATGACTGTGGAGCAGGGAAGAAGCTGGACAGGGGGAGCAGGGAAGAGGGACAGGGGGAGCAGGTAAGGAGTGCTGCTTGACAGGGGGAGGTAAAAGGAAGGGAGAAGGCCTACTGCTGGACAGGTGGAACAGGCAAGGGGTGATGGTTGACAGCCGAGGAAAGAGAGAGACAGAAAGCGGTCAAGAGGAGAGAGAGAAAAAGAAAGAAAGAAATAAAGACACACACATCTATTCTAACACCCATTAATGTAACGGGCTTAAAGACTAGTGTAGAGAATATGCTGCCTGCTTGTCCTGAGATAAAGCACAGTTACTTACTGTAACTGGTGTTATCCAGGGACAGCAGGCAGATATTCTCGCAACTCACCCACCTCCCCTGGTTGGCTTCTTTGCTAGCTATCTGAACTGAGGCCACGCTGAGGAGACGCGCGCCCTGACTCGGACAGGAAGGCACACGCGCATGCGTGGTACACTCGCAAGCTTGAAGATCTTCAAGCAAGTTTGCTTGCGAGACTGTCCGCTCAGGGCTCCGTAGATGATGTCGCCCACATGTAGAGAATATCTGCCTGCTGTCCCTGGATAACACCTGTTACGGTAAGTAACTGTGCTTCACAGCATCTTTTAGTATAGCAATTCCATTTTTCATCTTCCTCCCTCCTTTCACTAATATATCTGAAAAAAATTTTGTCTCCCTTTTTTACATTTATAACCATTTGTTCTTCCGTCTTCGCTTTCGCCAGACATTTCTCTCTCTTGGCTTCTTTCAGTTTCACCCAGTAGTCTTTCTGCACTCCTCTTCTTGGTTTTTTTAATATTTTAGGAATGCCAACTCTTTTGCCTTTATTTTCTCTGCCACTAGTTTGGAGAACCATATCGGTTTCCTTTTTCTCTTGTTTTTATTGATTTTTTTCACATAAAGGTCCGTAGCCATTTTTATCACTCCTTTCCGCTTAGACCACTGTCTTTCCACTTCTCTTATGTCCTCCCATCCTAACAGCTCTTTCTTCAGGTTCTCTCCCATTTTATTAAAGTCCATACGTTTGAAATCTAGGAATTTAAGTATCGTTCGGCGCTCTCCACTTTAGCCGTTATATCAAGCCAAACCGTTTGATGATCGCTACTTCTCAGGTGAGCACCCATTCAAACATTAGAGATACTCTCTCCATTTGTGAGGACCAGATCCAATATCGCTTTTTCCCTCGTGGGTTCCGTCACCATTTGTCTGAGCAGAGCCTCTTGAAAGGCATGCACATTCTCCCTACTTTTTTCTGACTCCACAGATGAAACATTCCAGTCCACATCCGGCAGGTTGAAATCTCCCAATAGCAGCACCTCCTCTTTCCTTCCAAACTTTTGGATATCCACAATCAGATCCTTATCAATGTGCTGCGATTGAGTCTGAGGTCTGTAGATTACACCCACGTAGATAGAAGTTCCATCTTCTCTTTTCAGAGCGATCCATATCGCTTCTTCCTCTCCCCAGGTCCCTTGCATTTTGGTCACTCGGATATCGATCTTTACATAGAGAGCTACTCCTCCACCTTTTTGACCATCTCTGTCCTTCCTAAAAAGATTATATCCTGGTATGTTTGCATCCCATCCATGGGATTCACTGAACCATGTCTCTGTGATAGCGACAAGATCCAGATCTGCCTCTAATATCAGGGCTTGCAGATCATGAACTTTGTTGCTTAAGGACTGCGAGCATTTGTGGTCATCGCTTTCCAGCTATAAAATTGTTCAAAAGCCTTCAAATAAAACATCTAGAATTATACGAATAACAGAATAGAAACATATGTAATTGCTTGATAAAAACATAAAAAGTAAAAGAATACACAAATGGTAAACAGTATTGGACCTACCCACTAGGTGTCACTCCAGTGCTGGGAATACAAACTTAAAAAAATCTACCAAAAAGAGTAAAATGCCGAGGCCAGAGAGAATGTGACTGAAAAACGACTTGTATGTGAGCCATAATTTGTATGGAAAGGAAAAAGAAAAGTGAAACTTGTGCTTGATGGACCATTGGTCTGACCCAGTAAGGCTATTCTTATGTTCTTATGAATTCCTGCCTCCCGATACAAGATTATTTAAAGGACGCTGGACTTCCCTGCCTTAAAGGATACCCAGTTGGCTGGGTTGAATGCTCCTCTCACATGTTTGGAAATCCAAAGGGCTATTAAGGGTCTTAAAAGGGGAACCATGCCGGGACTGGATGGGTATACCCCGGAGTTCTTTAAATTTCTCTCTCACTTAGTGCTTAGTATCTGCCAGGGTCATATCCCTGACAGAGATAATACAGCCCTGATAACATTACTATTGAAGCCTGGTAAACCTGACTGCCATCCTGATTCTTATAGCCCTATTTCTTTGTTAAACGTCGGTATTAAAATTTTGGCCAAAGTTTTGGCAGACAGACTGGCAGCCCTTTTACCTCAGTTGATTTGTCCTGAGCAGGTTGGCTTCGTACGAGGGCGTCAATCAGTGCTAAATGTGCAGAAGGTCCTTATGTCTATGTCGTATTGTACCTCGCGGGACATCCCTCTGCTGTTGGTAGGCTTGGCGCAGAGAAAGCGTTTGACCAGGTCAGCTGGCAATATCTCTTTCAGGTATTGGAATTCATAGGTCTTACAGGATGGTACTTACAAGCTTTACGCGCCTTGTATTCTTCTCCTTCAGCCTCTCTTGTAGTTAACGGTACAGTAACGGCTTCCTTCCCTATTTGTGTCTGTGTATCTTTCTGTCTGTCTCTCTCCTTGGCCGCTGTTTGTCTTTCTGTCTCTCTCTGTCGCTTTCTGTGTGTCTGTCTTCTCTGTCTCTTTCTCTCTCTCTCTCCTTGGCCGCTGTCTGTCTTTCTGTCTCTTTCTCTCCTTGGCTGCTGTCTGTGTGTCTTTCTATCTCTTACTGTCTCTTTCTCCTTGGCCGCTGTCTGTCTGTCTCCTTGGTCGCTGTCTTTCTGTCTCTACTTGGCCGCTGTCTGTGTGTCTGTCTGCCTTTCTGTCTTTTTCTCTCTCTCCTTGGCTGCTGTTTGTGTGTCTGTCTGTCTTTCTGTCTCTTTCCCTCCCTCCCGTTCCCCACCTGCGCCCTGCTCCCCTTCCACAGGGAAGTAAATGACTCAGAGGTGGGCAGTCCCTCAGCTGTAACAACAGGCAATCCTGAATGCTGGCTTCCCTGGCAATTCATGCTGGAGCTGGCTGGCAAGAAGTCACAGCTAAATGCCTTGAACAACACTTGCTTGGAAGTCAGAGGGAGCGCCCTCGCTGCACAGCACAATAAGACATTAACTAAGTGGGTAAAGACCTGAGGACCCTTCAAATTTCAGCACTCCTAACAGGGAGCGGCAGTGGTTGTGGCCTTCCGACTCCTAGCTCTGTAGCTCAGTCGCCGCCGCCTCCTTCTCTCCCCAATGTCAGCTGAGAACGTGCGCACGCGCCGCACACACTCCTAACGTGCGCATGCGCCGCACTCTCCAGCATTTCTCTGCCGGCTACGGACGCAAGGAGCCACAAAGATTGAAGTGCGCATGCGCGCTAAAGATATTATTATATAGGATATATCTCTATAATAATCCTCTAAGCGTGCAGGTTTCAGGTTTATTAAAAATTTGATATACCGCCTTATTAAAAATTCAAAGCAGTTTTATATAATACTAGTCTTTAACCCCATTACATTAACGGGTGCTAGAATAGATGTGTGTGTCTGTCTTTCTTTCTTTCTTTCTCTCTCTCTCCCTTTGGCCGCTGTCTGTCTGTCTATGTTTATTTGTTTCTCTCTCCTTGGACACTGGCTGTCTCTCCTTGGATGCTGGCTGTCTCTCCTTGGACGCTGGCTGTCTGTCTTCCTTTCTGTCTGTCTCTCTGGCCTCTTGTGTGTCATTCTTCGTGTCTGTGTCCTTGTGTCATTCCCCCTCCCCCCCAGAGCAAAGCTGTCTGCCCCCAGAAGACCCCTTCCCCTCTCCCTGTCTCTCCATGGCCCCCTTCTGTCTTCCCCCCTCAGATAAAGCTGTCTGCCCCCCAGCACACCTCTCCCTCCAAAGCAGCTCCCTTTCCTTCTCCCTGTCTCTCCATGGCCCCCTTCTGTCTTCCCCCGCAGAGCAAAGCTGTCTGCCCTCCAGCACACCTCTCCCCCAAAGTAGCCCCCTTTCCCTCTCCCTGACTGTCTTTCCATGGCCCCCTTCTGTCTCCCCCCCCCCCTCCGAGCAAAGCTGTCTGCCCCCCAACACACCTCTCCAACAAAAGCAGCCCCCTAGAGTAGATGTCTGTATGTCTGGTTTTTTTTTTATTTGTCTCTCTCTCCTTGGATGCTGTCTTTTGTCATTCTTTGTGTCTGTGTCTCTCCCTGGTCCCCTGTCTGTCCGTCTTTCTGCAATGCCTACCTGCTCCATGGCCCCCTTCTGTTCCTCCCCAACCTGATTGCTGTCTGCCCCCAGCACACCTCTCCCCCCAAAGCAGCCCCCTTTCCCTCTCCCCCTGTTCTGCAATGCCTACCTGCTTCATGGCCCCTTTCTGTTTCCCCCTCCCCATGATTGCTGTCTGCACTCAGCACAACCCTCCCACCAAAACAGCCCCCTTTCCTGCCTGCTCCATGGCCCTTCTTTTTCCTCTTCCCCTCCCTCCATCCATGGTTCCTGCCACCGCTGCCGCTCCTGTTCAAAGCGGCCTGCTGAGGTTCGCGGCCGGCTGTAGCGAACCTCGCAGGCCGCTATCCACCTCAGTAGCTTGTTCCCTCTGACGTAATCGCGTCAGAGGGAACGTGCTACCATGTGGAGAGCGGCCTGCGAGGTTCGTTACAGCCAGCCGCGAACCTCAGCAGGCCGCTTTGAACAGGAGCAGTAGTGGTTGTTGCGGGAAGGGGGGGAGTCGGCAACGTGCAGGCCGCTGTGAACAGGAGCGGCAGCGGCGGCAGGACCATGAGCCCTCCTCCCACCATCCGCCACCAGCGCTGCTCCTGTCGCCCGATGCACCTAACTTGCGCATACGCCTCAAGCCGCGGCCACGGACGGACACAGCACACATGAGGTCCCCACAGGAGATGAGGCGCCGCTGCTGACAGCCAAGGTAGGTGCTGGGAAGAAGACTGGGGACTCACGCATGCGCACTCATGCGGCCACGGAACTACAGATCATGGAAGCACGCAAATAGGAGTGAGCATGCGCGAGTTAGCCTTTTAATATATAGGATAAAAACAGAGTATAATAAAAACATACATTAAAAACAAATTACAAACAATGTTGCAAATAATCAAACGCACTGACTAACATAAACTTACCGATACAAGATGGAGAAGGGCAGAAATACAATTTGTATGAAGAGAAAGAGAGGGGAAGAGGGATCAAAACAATAGGAAGGGGAACTCAGGAGGCTGTACTACCTGATTCGTGCTGTGTCTCTGCATGGCTGTATTCAGCGGCTTGATGAGGCGCGCGCAGCAGCTTACAACGGTGGCGAATCGCATCGGCTTGAGGCGCATGCACCGGCTTGGACGGCTGTCGGTGCTGGAGGAATTTGCTTGGCGGTTTAGGAACGGCTGGAGGGTGTCGTGCCGGTACTGCAGGTGAAAGGGGGCTGCTTTGGGGGGAGGGGTGTGCTGGGGGGCAGACAGCTTTGCTCTGGTGGGGGGAAGAAGACAGAAGGGAGCCATGGAGAGACAGTCAAGGAGAGGAAAAGGGGGCTGCTTTGGGGGGAGGGGTGTGCTGGGGGGCAGATAGCTTTGCTCTGGGAGGGGAAGACAGAAGGGGGCCACAGAGAGACAGTCAGGGAGAGGGAAAGGGGGCTGCTTTGGGGGGAGGGGTGTGCTGGGGGGCAGACAGCTTTGCTTTGGGGGGGAAGACAGAAGGGGGCCACTGAGAGACAGTCAGGGATGGCACACCAGAAAAATATAGGCAGGGGGCCAGAGAGACAAACAGAAAGAAAGACAGGGGGCCAGGGAGAGAGACGGACAGAAAGAGATACAGACAGCCAGCATCCAAGGAGAGAGAGAAAAAGAAAAAAAATACCCAGACAGACAGCGTCCAAGGAGAGAGAGAGAAAGAAAGAATGACAGACAGAAAGAAATACAGACAAGACAGTAGCCAAGGAGAGAGAGAGAAAGAAAGAATGACAGACAGACAGGGGGCCAGAGAAGACAGCCAGCGTCCAAGGAGAGAGAGAAAGGGAAAAAACCCCCAAAACCAGACGGACAGCGACCAAGGAGAGAGAGAAAGAATGACAGAAAGAAAGACAAATAGACAGGGGGCCAGGGAGACAGACAGCATCCAAGGAGAGACAGACAAAGAAAAAAAAACCAGACAGACAGACATCTACTCTAGCACCCGTTAGTGTAGGGGTGTCCAACCTTTTGGCTTCCCTGGGCCGCATTGACCGAAAAAAATGTTTCTGTGGCCGCGCAAACGCTACAGCAAGACAGAAGAGGGAGCCAGCAAGACGGTAAACACCCGGGGGCAGCAATGGAAAACATTGCATTGCCCTTGACTGGGGCCACACAAAATACTTCACGGGGCCGCATATAGCCCTCGGGCTGCAGGTTGTGGACACCCCTGCGTTAATGTAACGGGCTTAAACACTATATATATATATATTTTTATTATTATTTTTTTTTCAATCTATGCTTTGGGTGGGTGGAGTTTTTTAAATTTCTAATACACTTTGTTCAAGCAGATTACCTGACTGTTCTGTTTATGCTGTTTGTTTTGCTCTGTTTGATCACAGATGGTTCTAGACGGTTCACAACAAGTAAGCTGAACATTCAAGAAATATAGAATTCATAAAAATACATCAATTTCTTAAAAAGTGTAAACAGTACATAATTATATTTTAAAAGAGATTAAGGAGCTTTGGTTACAAATTTGTCAAATGGTTGTGTCTTTAATAATTTTCTAAAAGAGTAATAAGATGGGACTCCTGGCATGATTTTACCAAACCAGACATTTATTTTGGCTGCCTGAAAAGAGAGGGTCCTCTCGAGAAATTTCTTAAAACGACACGATTTGACGGTAGGGCTTATTAGAGTGGTTTAAAGAGAAATGGGAAACTAGGTAACCTGGAGACATACCGAAAATTAATTTAAAGCAAATACAGTGGTGCCTCACACAACGAACTTAATCCGTTCCAGGAGCAAGTTTGTTATGTGAAACGTTCGTTGTGTGAAACGCGTTTTCCCATAAGAATACATGTAAAATAAAATAATTCGTTCTGCAGCCCTGTTTTCCCATAAGAATACATGTAAAACAAAATAATTCGTTCTGCAGCCCTACATTTCCCTCCCTCCACCTCACCTTATATGCAGAGTTTGCCAGCTTTCTTTTTCACCCAGCCGCACGCTTTCAAAAAGCTGTGCACGCGCAGCTGCTGAAGTTGATCAATGTTCTCTTCTCCTGCAACTTCCGGTTTCCGGTTGCGTCAGAGGAGAAGATTGAACAACAGAGCATGCGCGCATGTGCTGCTCTTTGAAAGTGTGTGGCTGGCCGAAAAAGAAAGCCGGAAAACTCGGCATCTAAGGTAAGGTGGAGGGTGCTGCTGTTCCCGGCTCACATTAGGAAGCGGCGAGAGTAGTTCCGCCCCCCCCCCCCCCCCCCGGGCCCCTCGGGCGACTTCGTTGTGTGAAACGAAGTTCGTTATAGGGAGCAAGACAAAAAGTTCGTTATGCGCAGCGTTCACTGTGCGAGGCGTCCGTTATGCGAGGCACCACTGTACATGCAAATTTAAATAAAACTCTAGCCTCAATCTGCAGCCAGTGCAGTTTTTGGTAATAAGGAGTAATATGCTCCCATTTTTTCAGACCGAAAATCAGTCGGACTGAAGTATTTTGTACCACTCTTAATTTTTAAAAATTTTTCTTGTAAGTGCCCAGATAGATTATATTACAGTAATCAAGTATACTTAATATAGATGATTGGACTAACAAACGGAATGAAACTTTGTCAAAATATTTCTTAATGATTCGGAGTTTCCAAAGAACTGAGAAACATTTCCTGAGTAACAGATCTATGTGATATTCCAAGGTAAGGTGTCTGTCTATGGTAACTCCCAGTATTTTTATAGTCTGTTCTATAGGATAGTCAAAACCATTCAGATGTATCCTTGTTTCTTTAATCTTGTCATTGGGACTTGAAAGAAAAAATTTAGCTTTTTCAGGGTTTAATTTCAATTTGAAATCAATCATCCAGAGTTCAATCTGGTTCAGAATGGTTGCTATAAAATTTGTAGTCTCGACTGTCAAATAAGTTAATAGGATAACTATAGTGATGTCATCAGCATAAATATAAAACCTAAGCTTTAAACTTTGTAAAATGTTCCCCAAGGATACAAGGTAAATATTAAACAGGGTGAGAGATAAAGGCGAACCTTGAGTAAATTACCCTTTAAGGGTCAATTACTCTTTGGGAAAGGCCTGAACAGTTTTATGGTCAGTGTGCATCACAAGCGGAAGCCTTTACCAGACAGCAGACCTCGAACCTCTAGGAGGTCAAGGCACAGTAATTTTTGGGTCTGAAGACGATGATATCGCCTGTTCTCAGGAGGGCCTTCAGGCCAGAGAGCTTTTCCAAAGTTCAAGGCAAAGATTTGGAGGGGCCAGGAGCTCTCAATCTTCAGGATCCTGCTCCACAGCTGCTTCCAAGGAGCAGTTATGACACCTAGCCACCAGCCGAACCTCCACCCATCAGGGGGAGGTTATTGGCCTATTGGGAAGCATGAGTGGAGATCGCTACAGACCGCTTGTGCTGGATATTATATCTGAGAGGTACAAGCTCAAGTTCTTTTGTCCCCTCCTGGACCTCTTTATGGATTCTCCAGCTGGGAAGCCAGAAAAAGTTGTCACAGTCTGACCAACGGTACAAAGGCTGCTATGTCTGGAGGCCTTAGAGCCCGTACCAGAAGAATACTCTGGCTCCGGCAGATACTCAATATACTTCATAGTGCCTAAAAGAGGCTCAGAAGAATAGAAGCCAATTCTAGATTTCAAGGCAGTCAATGCAACCCTCAAAATACCACGTTTCCAGATGGAGACTGTGAGGTCAGAAATTGCTTTGATGGCACCTGGGAAATTTCTAATCTCGCTGGATTTCACAGCCTATCTGCATATTCCCATTTTTCTAGAGCACACAAAGTTCTTGCTATTCCATGTGCTGGAGCAACACTTCCAGTTTGCAGCCTTGCTTTTGCGCTGGCCATGGCGCCAAGCACCTCCACCAGGATGATGGTGGTAGTTGCAGCACACCTATTCAGAACAGGTATATAGGTGCATCCGTATCTGGACAATTGGCTGATAAGAGCACAGTCTGAATCCAAAGACAGTATGGCTGTGCAAAGAGTGATTCAGCTACTGCAGAGGCTGGGCTGGGTGGACAACTTTCGGAAAAGCCACCTGTTGCTGACATAGATCTTGGAATATTTGGAGTCCAGTTTGACACAAGGGAGAACAAGGTGTTCCTCTCGTAAGCCCGCAGAAAGATGCTCCTGCTTCAGATATGAGAGTTTTGGAACAAGACTGCTCTGACGGCCTGGCATTACGCCTGAATAAGATGTCCCTCCGGGGGTGATTCAGTCCTTTCTAGATCAAGTACAACTCCCAAGCCTCACGCCATCAGAGGCTGATCAGCTTTCTGCACCTATCAGTGGTAATAAGAACATAAGAATTGCCGCTGCTGGGTCAGACCAGTGGTCTATCGTGCCCAGCAGTCAGCTCATGCGGTGGCCCTCTAGTCAAAGACCAGCGCCCTAACTGAGACAAGCCCTACCTGAGTACATTCTGGTTCAGCAGGAACTTGTCTAATTTTGTCTTGAATCCCTGGAGGGTGTTTTACCTTATGACAGACTCCGGAAGAGCGTTCCAGTTTTCTACTACTCTCTGGGTGAAGAAGAACTTCTTTACGTTCGTACGGAATCTATCCCCTTTCAATTTTAGAGAGTGCCCTCTCGTTCGCCCTACCTTGGAGAGGGTGAACAACCTGTTCTTATCTACTAAGTCTATTCCCTTCAATACCTTGAATGTTTCGATCATGTCCCCTCTCAATCTCCTCTGTTCGAGGGAGAAAAGGCCCAATTTCTCTAATCTTTCACTGTACAGCAACTCCTCCAGCCCCTTAACCATCTTAGTCGCTCTTCCCTGGACCCCTTTGAGTAGTATTGTGTCCTTCATGTACGGCGACCAGTGCTGGACGCAATACTCCAGGTGAGGGCGCACCATGGCCCGGTACAGCGGCATGATAACCTTCTCCGATCTGTTTGTGATCCCCTTCTTTATCATTCCTATTAAGGATATGCAGCTGGGTAAGTCAGCCAGTTTGAATGGCTACTCTACAAAGATTTATAAAGTTTTCAAGCAATACCTGGTCAAACTATTGGCTGCCTTCCTTAATGACCTTGAAGAGGGCACGGTGCTCCCTTACTCTTGGCGACTGGTGGAGATCACATTGCTATTGAAACTGGGTCAAGACCCAAAGCATTGTAGCTCATGTCAGCCAATTTCATTGTTGGGGGTTGATTATAAAGTGTTTAGCAAAATTCTGGCCAATCGCTTACAATGTTATATGCCCCAATTGGTCAAGGATGACCAATTGGGATTTGTGAGGGGTCGACAGACCTTTGATAATATTTGCAGGTTGTACCATTTAATCTGGCAAGCCCGATGGGGAGGGGATTCTGCCATTATTCTAGGTATAGATGCCGAAAAGGCTTTTGATAGGGTCTACTGGCCCTATCTATTCCTTCTTTTTTTTTCCATGAAATTTTATTGAAAAATTTTGAAATACAAAAGAGAAAACTCAACATAAGAAAAATTTACAACAAGGTGGATGGAGAAAGTGGGATAGGTATGTGGGATCTCTTGGGGGAAGAAGTTAGGGGAGCAGGTCATTAGAGTGGGCAGACTTAATGGACCATGGCCCTTTTCTGCCGTCATTTTCTATGTTTCTATGAGAAATATATAAATGAGAGGGAGATCATATTAGTCATAGACTCAAATCATCCATCTATTTAACATCAATAGTATAATCATAATATATAGAGGGGAGGAGGGAGAAAGCAAAGGGAGAGAGAAAGAAGGAGGGAAAGAAAAAAGAGGGGAAAAGAAAGAGATGAGATCCCCCAGAGGCCAAAGAGAGAAGGAAATGAGAAAAAGTTTTTGAACATATTAAACTATTGTACTAACAATAATATAGGAAAGAGAAGTTTCAAGTTCAAGTTTTATTACCATTTGATGAATCGCCTATACAAACTTTCTAAGCGATGAACAGCATTATAAAAACAACAGTTTAGCGGACAAACAGCTTTTTAAACAAAAGTAAAAAAACTGACATAATTATAACACTTAACAAATTTCATCTTACAAATGGATTAGGGATAGACATGATGTAAGAGGGTAGGAGGGGAAAAGTTACAATTCTCTCAGGTATGAAAAAAACATAAAAAAGGAAAGAACGAGGGGAAGGGATACATATTAAATTCTAGAGTAAGTTAACGTGTCTCAGAATTTAATTGTTAAAAGCATCATTAAATAAAAAAGTTTTAGAAGTTTTTTAAAAGAAAAATCTTATTCTTTTCTAATATAGTGTGGCAATGAATTCCACAAATGTGGAGCTATAACAGAAAACATGTCATCTCTTCTTGTGCCCACAATTTTCAAGGAAGGGACGGTTAATAGGTCTAGTGATGACGACCGAAGAGAGCGGGGGGCATAATGAGGAATAATCATTCTTGTCATGAATTGTGGTTCATTGAAAGTTAGTATTTTGAATACTAGAAGTAATATCTTAAAGGTAATACGGTGGCTAATAGGAAGCCAATGGGAGTTGATCAATAAAGGTGTAACATGGTTATATTTTTTCGCTTTGTGAATAAGTTTTATTGCAGTGTTTTGGATTATCTGAAGCCTTCTTTTTTCTTTTTGTGTTATATTGATTAAGAGAGAATTACAGTAATCGATTTTAGTTATAATCATAGAATGAATAAGTATGTTAATGGATTTAGGGTCTAGAAATGTAGAGATAGAACGTATCAAACGTAGTTTATAAAAGCAAGATTTAACTATTTGACTAATGTGGTTATGAAATGATAGGTTAACATCAACGATTACTCCTAAAATTTTTAACATAGGTACTGATTCTAGGGGAATATTTATCAAGTAAAAATGAGGATCTCGGCGTTAAGTCTTTTTTCCAAGTGAAAAACATGGTTTTAGATTTTTGTATGTTTAGTGCTAATTTATTAAAGCTTAGCCAATTTTTTATCGTATCCAATTTTTTATTGATTGCTGTAATTTCTTTGTCATTTTCCGGGTCAAATGGGTGGAGAAGTTGAATATCATCTGCGTATGAGAATGAAGTAAAACCATGTTTTTCACTTGGAAAAAAGACTTAACGTCGAGATCCTCATTTTTACTTGATAATATTCCCCTAGAATCAGTACCTATGTTAAAAATTTTAGGAGTAATCGTTGATGTTAACCTATCATTCCATAACCACATTAGTCAAATAGTTAAATCTTGCTTCTATAAACTACGTTTGATACGTTCTATCTCTACATTTCTAGACCCTAAATCCGTTAACATACTTATTCATTCTATGATTATAACTAAAATCGGTTACTGTAATTCTCTCTTAATCAATATAACACAAAGAATAAGGAGAACTAGGGATTTATATGTGTGGCTGAAGAAGGCTATAAAAAGTAAAAAAGGTTTAACAGTGAAGGCGCCCTCGGAATGCGCACGAAGGAGCGAACTAAGGTGCGCGCCTCTGCGGCGTGTGCCGCAGAGAGTCCAACTAAATAGGACATGCGCTAACCTGGTGGGGGGAGGAGTCCGGCAGGTCGCCGCTTCGCTGCGGCAGAAGAGTAGCAGACAAGTTTAACTAGAATTAAAATAAAACAGTGAGTAAATCAAGACAAAACAGTAAAAACAGATTAAAAATAATTTCCACAAAGAGGTGCCAGTTGGTGCAGGAGTGCTGTGATGCAAGGCGTGCACCACAGAGAGTCCAACTAAATAGAACATGCGCTAATCTGGTGGGGGGAGGAGTCCGGCGGGCCTTGTCGAAATGAGGCGGGCCCGCCCCTTCCCGGCCCATCCCCACTAAGCCTAAGGCCTGATTTGTAATGCCGCAATAGACAAGACCATTTAATCTATCTCCCTGTAGAATCAGTAGAATGCGAAAGGATCTTAATGTCATTGCAGCATCTTATCAGTGTAATAATCCCATTTTTCTTACCCACAGCAGGTGAGTATACAGGTGGATAAGACCAGCTAGGGGATATCTTTTTCAATTCACTCTCTGACAAATGGGTTTCTTGGTAAAATATTATGTCAGGGTGGAATTGCTCAGTGTATTGGAGTATTTTGCATCTTTTTAATCGGGTTATTAAAACCTTTCACATTCAAAGAAAAGCAGACAAGAGACATGTTATCCGCTGACTGTGATGTACTCGGATGCAAGAATATACAAGTGGGTATAAAATTTGAGAATAGTGCTGAGCTGTTACAAAAGTGACATAAAGGTAAAATAGAACATAATGTGATGTACTCTGGTGCCATAAATTCACAGTTGGGTAAAGAGAAACATAATTATGAGTTGCAAACCCATAATACAAAAAACTAGATATGTGATGTACTCTGGTGAACCAGTAGACAGCCTGGGTAGAACTGGAGCAGCTATCCTTGGAAGAGAGAAAATGGCCTCCCTTAATATCTGATGGATTAATGTTTACAAGATACATCAATATGGTCAGCATATACAAGTAGAAAAATGACTCATTGTGCAAGATATACATAAAGACTGAATGTGGAAAATAGCAGTCTATCAAACTGGAAGTGAGACAGAATTGGTATATTATCAGAAGCTGATGACTTCGATAAGTCAGAATAAGCTGACTGCTACGATAGTGCATTTGTACAATATAAATTAGATCAGATGGATATACATGGTAGAAAACTTCTGGGCATTGAAGATTACGATATGCTACAGCAGTAACAAATCCAAGACAGAAATTTAACATAATAAAATATAAATATGGGCCTAAGATATTGAATATAAGCAGAAAACATAATAAAAGCATGTTCCAAAGACAGCAGAATAAAGATAATCTTTGTTGCGAGCATATGCACTGAGCATACGTACATTAAAGGAAAGAGAAAATATAATAATATTGTGCTCATGGGTATGTAGTGATTGAGCTGCCAGTTGAAGTCTGGAGTTATTAGATACCAAAGGTAAATAGAAAAAATAATACACTTACATATAACATGCGATCTTGTGCAATTCAAGTTGCATAGAGCACCTACAAGAATGTAAATGTTAGTAAGGGGAAAAAACCCTCTTCTCTCCATGGGTAAGTGAGTAGAAAAAGTAGGACACAAGATCAATCGAAAACCAGCTTATTTAGGATAACTAGAAAAACATCAATGAATAATCAGAATCTATATATATAAAATCGGAGGTATGTATGTGTGTGTGTATGTGCCGCGATCACGCAAAAACGGCTTGACCGATTTGAACGAAACTTGGTATGCAGATCCCTCACTACCTGGGGTGATATGTTCTGGGGGTCTCGCGGCCCACCTGCACACGTGGGCGGAGCTACAAACAGAAAATCAGATTTCACCCATTCATGTCAATGGAAAAAAATGTAAAAAGCTGCCATTCTCACAGTAATTCAAAAACGGCTTGACCGATTTGAACGAAACTTGGTATGCAGATTCCTCACTACCTGGGGTGATATGTTCTGGGGGTCTCGTGGCCCACCTGCACACGTGGGCGGAGCTACAAACAGAAAATCAGATTTCACCCATTCATGTCAATGGAAAAAATGTAAAAAGCTGCCATTCTCACAGTAATTCAAAAACGGCTTGACCGATTTGAACGAAACTTGGTATGCAGATCCCTCACTACCTGGGGTGATATGTTCTGGGGGTCTCGTGGCCCACCTGCACACGTGGGCGGAGCTACAAACAGAAAATCAGATTTCACCCATTCATGTCAATGGAAAAAATATAAAAAGCTGCCATTCTCACAGTAATTCCAACTATAAAACACTTTCTATGACACTATAACCACTAGGGACATCGTTTCTATTCTACCACGGACACCATACATATAGAGTTTGTATGTTCTAACTGTGTTTGTAACTGTTTCCTTCATGCACCCCAGTTCATAATGTTATTACATTACATGAGTACTCACATATGCTGAACTAGGAACACAGGTTCCATTCTGAACCGGGAAAAAACTGCATGGAGTTTCTTTTCAACCTGAGTTTCCACATATTGAGTTGTTTAAATCAATACTGAAACTTTTGGATGCCACTTATTTCAACAGATCTTCCTTTTCAGTTTAAGAGATTGCAAATTCCAGTGATACTTGCATTCTCTATCACAATCAACAAATCACAGAGACAGACTATTACATACTGTGGAGTGGATTTAAGATCCCCCTGTTTTTCCCATGGTCAACTCTATGTTGCTTGCTCAAGGGTGGGTTCACCCAAGAATTTATATGTTCTTGCTCCTGGAGGTGAAACTAAAAATGTTGTTTATAATCAAGTTTTGCGTTAGTTGTATTGTATTCATTTTGTCAAATATTTCACATTATAATTTGAATATTGTACATTTTATAAAGCTGTAAAAAAATAATTTCATTCACCACTATAAAGTATCTTTATTTGAATCCATTTACAGTGTTATTGCTATAATTAAATACCCGTGCAACGCCAGGGCATCAGCTAGAGTGTTATAAACTACATGGCTATGGCATTAGCAGCCGAGCATACCAGAAACAGGAACAGGTGAATAAATGAGCAGCGACTCAACATCGCGGCTAACGATCTCACATGAGGATTTAAAGCATGCTTGTAAAGTCAGGTTTTGTCAATAGTAGTTGGATGCACACTTTCAATAAATTCAGCGAGGTCGGCTGGGTTGGTGTAATCCTTAGTTTTTACGCTTACCGGGCTTTGTGGCAGACATAATCCGGTACTGTATAATATTTGTAGAGATGATTGAAGATAAATTAAATCGATGTTTTCTCGGATTATATATAATTTAGCGCTGGAGCTCAATTACCATGCGTCCATACTCGTCGATGCTCACTAGCGCCTCCCAACAGCAGCAGATTTAAATATTATGATGTCGAAGGAAATCGGGATATGAAGGCCAAAAATAGTTTGTATCACTGACCATATCGCAGTCCAAAAATCATGCACAGGAGTACAGTCAAAAATCATATGTATTAATGTTCCTGGAACAGATTTGCAAGTTCAACATTTATTCAATGGGAGAAGACCGGCCACATGAAGCTTTTGTGGTGTCCAATTTACTTTGTGGTGGAAGAAAAACATGGATTGCAATGAGTTAGTTGAATTAATTGTCAGTATTGTTTTGGACCAAAAGTTAGACCAAGTTTTCTCAGAAAGGGTACAGTTAAGATCCTTTTCCCAAGAACTCTGTAAGGAGAAATGAGAGTTGAATTGGGTATTAATGAACACTTTGTAGATGTTTGATGCTATGTGTCCTTTGAGGGAAAGGAGCGAAAAGAAAGGAACCAATGAGGGAATATTTTTATGTAGTGTAGGAAGAATGTTGGATTTTTTAATTGTTTGAGACAGCTGTAGCCATTGATAGAACGCCGAAGATGATAAGGCATATTTGTTTTGGAGATCAGCAAAAGAAAGTAATTGTAAAAATGACTTGTATATATCCCCAAGGGACCATATCTCTGCTTGGGCCCAATGGGACCAGTAAACAGGAGAATTACCAATTTTGAGAAGTGAGTTATGCCAAATAGAGGGTTGAGCAGAGTTGAGAAAAGATATTTCCAGTAATTTGTCTAGTTTTAATAGACATTGTGTTGAGGCAGCTATGATAGAATTGTTTTTTTTAAGAGGGGCGTCAGCTGTCAGTAACGTTGTTAGAGAGGCAGAAGTAGGAAGAAATGAAAACTCTAGTTGCAGCCAGAGGGGATGATAGTCTGTTGAGGAAGAGAACCAGTGACTAGTTTGTTGTAGGATAAATGCCTTGTGGTACACAGAGAAATCAGGTAGAAATACCCTGGCTTTTTCCATAGAGGCTTTAAGCTTTTTCATAGCAATTTTGGGGGGTTTGGATTGCCATATGAAGGTAGAGATTAGTTTTTCAATTGATTTGTAAAAAAAAGGGAGGAAACGGAGTCGGAATCATGCTGAGCATAAAATTAACCTTAGGAGCCAGTACCATTTTGATCATTTCAATGCGTCCCTACCAAGAGAGGTATAATGGATGCCAGGACTGTAATAGTGATTTAGTGCTTGCTATGGTCTTGTCTCCATTGTGTTTAACAGTGGCAGGAACTGTAATATACAGGTCAATACCTAAGTATCTTATAGATGAGGGAAACCATATCAAATTATAGGGATGGACTAAGTCAGGAAAAGAGTGGACGTTAAGAGGCAGAACTTCGGTTTTCTGATGATTAATTTTATAGCCAGAGAAAGAGGAGTAAGAATCGATTAGGTCAAAAAGAATGGGGATTGATTGATGAGATTTAGAAATATATAGGAGTATGTCATCTCCATAGGCAGTTAATTTATATTCAGAATTACCGTAGGAGATAACGGTGATATTACGATGCGATATGATAGCAAGAAGGAGAGGTTCAAGAGCCAGATTAAAAAGATAGGGAGATAGGGAACAACCCTGCAAGGTTACATATGATGATAGAGTGATGATAGAGTGTTGTTAGAAATTACAAGCTTTAGGATTATAATATTGCAATTTTAAGAAGTCTATAAATTTAGAGTGGAAACCATTCAACTCTATCAAACCCTTTTTCAGCGTCTAACGACAGAGCAATGCAAGGATCTTTAGAAGAGTGGTCAATAGAAGCTAGATGAAAAAAGAGACAGGAATTATCTGTGATGAGTCTACCTGGCATAAAACCCACTTGATGAGGAGAGACAATCTTACCGATAACACATTTAAGTCTGGAAGAAAGAATAGTGGTGTAGATTTTGTAATCAGAATTTAAGAGAGATATAGGTCTATAGTTTTGAACCAATTGAGGGTCTTTGTTGGGCTTAGGAAGTACGGTGATAACAGCGTCTAGAAAGTGGCTGTTAGAGACGGTCGAGTCCTTAAAGGAATTAAATAATGAAGTAATAATTGGAGTTAATTTATCTTTAAAGACTTTATAGAATTCTAAAGGAATGCTATCAGGGCCTGGAGCTTTACCAGAAGAAAGATTCCATATGGCCTAAGTAATTTCTGAATCATCAAAAGGTTTTTGCAAATTAATGTTGTCCAAATCTGAAACCTTAGGGGAATGTAACGAATTGAAGAAGGCATCAGCAATAGCAGGGGTAGCAGACTGATTAGAAGAGTAAAGTTGAGTGTAAAACGCATGAAAGGATTCAGATATTTCTTTAGGAGTACAAAGAAGGTGTCCATCTAGATGTTTAAGAGTTGGAATCTGAAGTTTAGCTCGTTTCCTCTTAAGGTAATTAGCAAGCAATTTACTGCTCTTGTTCATTTCAACGTAGTATTTAATATTTGTCACGAAAATATCTTGTTGAGCAGTAAAGCTAACTAGTTTGTTGTACGAATATTTTAACATGTATTTCAGGAATTAGCTGTTTATCATTAGTGTCAAAGAAATCTTACTCTAGAGATTTAATACGTAAATCAAGATTGTGTAATTCAATATTGTTTCACTTTGTTTTATATGCCTGGATGGAAATAAGTTCTCCACGTAGAGAAGCTTTAAAAGACTCCCAAATAATGAGAGGATCCAAGGAATCTGAGCAGTTAAATTGAAAAATTTCTTCAATAAATGTAACATCGATTTTTAATCGATTCATCTGCCAGTAGGGTATTGTTTAACCTCCAAAGTGGGGATCTAGTTTGCGTCGAATCGTACCATTTTAAAGAGATAGAGATTGGAGCATGATCTGAGATCACAATAGTGTTTGTGACTGACAATTCCAGATGAGGAATAAGAAACTACCCTCCTATCCAGTATCTCTATCCCCCCCTCCACTCCCTCCCATGTGTCCAACTTCTCTCCCTTTCTGTTCCTTCCCTCCCTAAATCCCATTGTCCACCATCTCTCTCCCTCTCCTCTGTTTTTGGACCCATTATTTCTTCCCCCCTAAAGTCCGGCATATGCACACCCTCTTCCCTCCCTCTGTGTACTTCTACACCAGGTCCCCCTCCCCTGAAGATCTGTCCCCCCCTGAAGGCCTGCACCCCACCCCGAAGCCCTGCACCCCACCCCTGAAGGCTTGCCTGTCCCCCCTGAAGGCCTTTACCACCCCCTGAAGGCCTGCACCCCCCACCCATTTCAACGTAGTATTTAATATTTGTCACGAAAATATCTTGTTGAGCAGTAAAGCTAACTAGTTTGTTGTACGAATATATTTTAACATGTATTTCAGAAAGTAGCTGTTTATCATTAGTGTCAAAGAAATCTTCTCTAGAGATTTAATACGTAAATCAAAATTGTGTAATTCAATATTGTTTTGCTTCGTTTTATATGCCTGGATGGAAATAAGTTCTCCACGTAGAGAAACTTTAAAAGCCTCCCAAATAATGAGAGGATCCAAGGAATCTGAGCAGTTAAATTTAAAAATTTCTTCAATAAATGTGAGACGTCGATTTTTAATTGATTCATCTGCCACTAGGGTATTGTTTAACCTCCAAAGTAGGGATCTAGTTTGCGTCGGAGCGTACCATTTTAAAGAGAGAGAGATTGGAGCATGATCTGAGATCACAATAGTGTTTATAACTGACGATTCCAGATGAGGAATAAGACTAGAACTAAGCAGAAAATAGTCAATCCTGGAATAGCTTTTATGTGGGGACAAAAAGAATGTGTAGTCTCGAATGTCTGGATGTTGAAGGTGCCATGGTTCAATAAGATTGTAGTGGTGTAGGAGAGAATGTAAAGTAAGATTGGCCTTAGAAGGAGTGATATTAGAAGATGAGTGCTTATGGGACGTCACGTGCTCGCATACAAGATGGCCGCGTAGCGCCCTCGCTCCGTCTCGAGCCTCGCCGAAAATCTAAAATTTACCCTCACGGACCACGATTTCAGGTCAGATTTTACTGTCCGCCTACTGCGGAATGTCTTCCAAATCTAATAAGCCCGATTCTGCCCCTCAACCGGGTCCGCAGACGGCGCATCCGGCAACGAAAAGATCCAAGCATGAACCGCCCTCCCCGATCAAGGCCGCCGCGCCTGGCGCCGCGGCGCAGGGCGACTCAATCTCCCACGATCTCCACGTGCTGCGGGAGTTAATGCAGGAAAACTTAGCCGCCACAGCGGACATTAAAAATGAAATTGGGGGCATTCTTACCCAATTAAAACAACAAAACGCTCGCATAGATTTAGCAGAAGAAAGACTAGCGACGCATGATTCGCAATATATGGAAATTCAACGTGACTTTCGCAAGCTATCTGTACTGCAACGTGACATTGAGGACCTTTCTAACAGAATGCGCCGAAGTAACATCCGTATTATTGGCATCCCAGAATCATCAGAAGGCGCAGACCTCATGTCTTTCCTGCTCTCCTTCATACCATCTAATTTAAAGCTGCAATTTGACCCCCCGCTTGAAATTGAACGAGCGCACAGGGTCCCGTCAGGCCCGCCGCTGCCAGCCAAACCTCCTAGGCCTATAATCATAAAATTGCTGCGTTATACTCAAGCTCTTCAAATTTTGCAAGCTGCTAAATCATCTCCTGCAATATTCCTAGATGGTAAAAAGATTTTACTGGTCCCTGACCTGGCCAAAACAACAGCACAAAAGCGAAAAGCCTTTCTGGCCATGAGACCTCAACTCAAAAACATAGGAGCCCAATACGGGTTATTCTATCCTGCGAGGATGAAGGTCACTTACCATAACATTACAAAAAATTTTGACAATCCAGCCGACCTTCAAACTTTCCTGGATCACACTGTAGGAGCTATGACCTGACCTTTCTCCATATTCTGTAATTTAATCTAAGGTTCGTGAGGTTTAAATACTGCTTCCTGAGACTCACACTTGGCTCGAGGAGAGGGCCTGCTGAGCACCTCTTGTCAGCATGGGGTCCCATCTCTGGATCTATACTTGTTTTTTGATCCGGTCCTCTGAATGTATGAATCATCCTTTTTCTTTTTCATCTTTGCCCTCTTTTTTTTATGTACCAAGACTTTCACAAGTTCAATGCATGGTATTCATACTCTTTTTCATGCCCTATCCTAAGATGTACATTATTCAGCTGTAATCTTTCAAATCTCAGTGCTAGAACCATCCAATCATCTGCTTATTAATGGTTAAACTACATATTGTTTCCCTGAACGTCAAAGGAATCAACAGTCCTATTAAAAGGAAAAAAATTCTTCATTACCTTAAATACCTAGAAGCAGACATTTGTCTCCTACAAGAAACACACATTAGCGTGGAAGAAGCTAACAAACTTACCGGAGGGTGGGTACAATATTGTTTTGCTGCCCCGGCTTTAGGTAAGAAAAATGGGGTCATCACCCTAATAAAGAAATCTCTTAACTTTCAACTTCAATCTCACAAATTTGACCCTTCGGGTCGATGGTCATTCCTGGAGGGCTCCATAGCTGGAAGACCGATAAAACTGTTCAACATATATGCCCCTAACGCAGATGACCCCTCTTTCTTTCAATCTTTCCAGACACTGTGCCATTCCTCTTTAGCCACAGACACTATTTTTGCAGGTGATTTCAACTTCCCTTTGGATCCCTTCATCGACCGCTCATCTAATTGCCGCCCAGCAAAACTTCGAGTCAGAGCCACCGTCAAAAATTTAATGGATTCATTTGGCTGGTCAGATATTTGGAGAATACTACACCCATCTTCCAAGGATTTCACATTCTACTCAGCACCCCATCAATCCTACTCTAGAATTGACTATATACTTGGATCTAAAGATTTATTAAACATTGTTTCTTCATCGCGCATACATGACATTACCATTTCAGACCATGCGGCCGTCTCCTGTCATCTCAATTGGACTGCGTCCTCCTCATTCAGACAATGGAGATTTAATAACTTCTTATTACATGATGACTCTTTCATTGCACATATCAAAGAAGAATCACAATCATTTTTTGATACCAACATTTCTTCAGTTAATGACTTCTCCATTGTTTGGGAAACTTACAAAGCTTGGTTAAGAGGAAAAGTCATAAGCTTCTCAGCTTTTCAATTGAAACAAAAAAAATCTAAATTACGTCTACTTGAATCTGACATCCATTCCTTTGAATCACAACTATATAACCAGTACGATCCTGAACTATACAAAAAACTGCAACAACTCAAATTCCAGTATAATGAACTCTTCAGCTCAATGGCCTCAGCTTCCTTGTTCCGAAGATCAACCACATACTATGCTGCTTCTAACAAATCAGGCCATCTTCTTGCTCAATACCTAAAAGGTAAACGGCTAAAAAATCATATCACTCACATCAAAACTAATTCTGGTCATATACATCATTCAACAAAAGACATCTTAGAAGACTTTCGTAAATTTTATGAAGACCTCTACACCTCGGACTCCTCCTCATCCTCCTCATCTTCTATTCAGGACTTTCTTCATACATTAGATTTACCGACCTTGACTGACCAGCAGTGCCATTCTATGCAGTCCCCTATTTCCGCTGAGGAAGTCACCCGTGCCATTTCATCTCTACCCTCAGCTAAAGCACCAGGACCAGATGGAATATCTTCAGAATTCTACAAATCATTTTCAGCCCTGCTGTCTCCTCACTTACTCTCATACTACCAGAGTATTCAGGAATTTCCGGCAACTTTGCATAGATTCCTTGATGCGAACATTATAGTTCTACCAAAACCGAACAGAGATCCTGATCTGGTGAAGAACTATAGACCTATATCTTTATTGAATTTGGACTATAAAATTTATGCTAAAATATTGGTTTTTCGTTTAGAAAAGGTTATGTCTTGTCTGATTCATAGAGATCAAGTGGGCTTTCTAAAAGGTCGATATGGCGCAGACAATACTAGACTTTTATGTCATGTTCTCCACTCCTCTCGATCGTTCACTCAATCCTCAGTTCTTGTCTCTCTAGATGCCGAAAAAGCGTTCGATAGGGTGGAGTGGAAATATTTATTTGCTGTCCTCTCAAGATTTGGTTTTCCCCCATCCCTTATTCATATGATCTCTCTACTCTATAACTCCCCCACTGCCAAACTTATTGTTAACGATGAGGCGTCTGCACCATTTACCCTACACAGAGGCACTCGTCAAGGATGCCCTATGTCCCCGCTTTTATTTAATCTGGCTCTAGAACCCCTTCTTGCGGCCATCCGCCTTTCCCCTGAAATTAAAGGAATCTCCATTGCATCAATAGAAATAAAAATTTCAGCCTATGCGGATGATGTCCTTCTATATATTTCTGACCCTGAACATTCGCTTCCAGCATTAATTCGATTAATCTCATCATTTTCCTCATTTTCAGGCTATAAAATTAATTGGGACAAATCCGAGATCATGCCCCTTCACAACTGCAGTCCATCCCTCAAACAAGTAACTCAACCCTTTACATGGGTCACCACTGGTATCAAATATTTAGGTTTATTATTTGACAAAGACATTGGTTCCTCACTTCAACTAATATCCTCCAAAATCTTAGCGCAAGTTAAGAACTCGCTTGCCTCATGGTCACCTTTACACCTATCTTGGTGGGGTCGCTTAGATACCATAAAAATGATGATAGTTCCCAAAATCACGTATATCTTCAACATGTTTCCTATATTATTTCCATCTCCTATATACAAACAAATTGAGAACATGCTTCTACGTTTCTTATGGAATGAAAAACCCCATAGAATTTCACTCCAGAAACTAAAAACTCCTCGTTCCTCTGGCGGAGTTAACTTCCCAGATCTTCTCCTATATCACAAAGCCTTTATATTGAGACAAGGTGCAGAATGGTTTTCTAACCCTACTTCTACTGATATCCCTAATTGGCTGCGTTTAGAATCTTCCCTCATACATCCTTTCCCCCTACTCCGTCTTATGGGAACTCATAACTTTCCACCTGTTAAACATAATCCTATATTATATAATTCATACAAGGTTTTAACTAATCTTGACTCGAGGTTGGAGATTCCTTGGCATAATTCTGTTATGTGCCCCCTCTGGTTTAATAAATCTTTACTGATAGATAAAAAAACCTTCTCATGGCCCTCCTGGTCTCAACATCACCACGTATGGGATGTGGGTTCAGTATGTCACTCAGACAAGACACTATTCACCTTTCAGGAAATGATGACCTCTTTTTCCCTTAATGAATCTAACTTTCTCCGTTGGTTACAGCTCAGATCAGCTATCAAAAAATCAGGTATTCTCTCTTCACTCTCTATCTGCTTACCTACCTTATACACATACTCACAGAAATTCCTAGCCTCGGGCCATACAGCATCACATTTCTATAAATTACTTAAATCCCTCTCTCCCAATTACTTATCGGCCTTACAATCAACTTGGGAGCAGGATATTGGGATATCTATATCTGACGCTGCTTGGTCCTCAATTTTTACTTCTATATTCAAAACCTCTAGATCTGCCTCAATTCTACAGAATATGTTCTTCTTTCTACACAGAGCACAATGGACTCCTATCAAATCTAATAGGATTGACACATCATATTCTAAAAATTGTTGGTCTTGTAAAACTGAAGTAGGTTCTTTACACCACCTACTATTTTCCTGTCCACTGATCCAAACATTCTGGCATTCAGTCTGGAACACAATATGCTCAATTTTCAACATAAACATAGCTCTTTCATATCAAATGCTCCTCCTAAAGTCCTTTGCACTCAATCATTTAATCTTAGACAATGATTTCTATTTAATGGACTTGTTAATTACTCTAGCCCTAAAAATCCTTTTATCAACATGGAAAGATTTATCTAAGGCCTCCCATTCACAATGGTGGAACCTAGTATGTTCAACATATAGAATGGAGGCTTACTTAGCAAAATCACTTAACAAACTGCCCCGTTTCTGTTCCAGATGGAATCTATTAAAGATCTACTTATTTCCTAAAGACAACTGATTACCATGTTCACAGTATTCCCTATTTTCTTTTATCAGTTTAATTTAATTTATTTCTCTGTTTCCAGGATGATTCATTATATTCACCAGTGGATAGGTGACACAGTTTATTGAGATATTTTGTTGTAACGCCAAAGTTATTCTGGTGTTAATTCATCATAATTTTTGTTCATTGTATTATATACCATGTCATAATTGTTTTCTATATATTCTCAATGATTATTGTACTAGTGATGTCCACTGAGTGCTTTTCTGTTTTCTATATATAAAAATTTTCAATAAAAACACCTTGACTAAAAAAGAAGATGAGTGCTTATCAAGCCAAATGTCAAGGAGCAAATTGAAATCACCCGCCAGTATGATATGGAGAGGATCAAATTTAGAGATAGTTTGAAAAAGTTGTGTAAAGAATTGAGGCCTGTCAGTATTAGGTGCATATATATTAACAAGGAGTACTTCTACTGAGACAATTTTGGCTTTAACAATTAGCCATAAACCTTCAGGATCAGCACGAGACTCTAGAATTTGAAGTAACATAGTAACATAGTAGATGACGGCAGATAAAGACCCGAATGGTCCATCCAGTCTGCCCAACCTGATTCAATTTAAATTTTTTTTTTTTTTTTTTTTAATTTTTTCTTCTTAGCTATTTCTGGGCAAGAATCCAAAGCTTTACCCGGTACTGTGCTTGGGTTCCAACTGCCAAAATCTCTGTTAAGACTTACTCCAGCCCATCTACACCCTCCCAGCCATTGAAGCCCTCCCCTGCCCATCCTCCACCAAACGGCCATACACAGACACAGACCGTGCAAGTCTGCCCAGTAACTGGCCTAGTTCAATATTTAATATTATTTTCTGATTCTAAATCTTCTGTGTTCATCCCACGCTTCTTTGAACTCAGTCACAGTTTTACTCTCCACCACCTTTCTCGGGAGCGCATTCCAGGCATCCACTACCCTCTCCGTAAAGTAGAATTTCCTAACATTGCCCCTGAATCTACCACCCCTCAGCCTCAAATTATGTCCTCTGGTTTTACCATTTTCCTTTCTCTGGAAAAGATTTTGTTCTACGTTAATATTTGAACGTCTGAATCATATCTCCCCTGTCTCTCCTTTCCTCTAGGGTATACATATTCAGGGCTTCCAGTCTCTCCTCATATGTTTTCTGGCGCAAGCCTCCTATCATTTTCGTCGCCCTCCTCTGGACCGCCTCAAGTCTTCTTACGTCTTTCGCCAGATACGGTCTCCAAAACTGAACACAATACTCCAAGTGGGGCCTTACCAATGACCTGTACAGGGGCATCAACACCTTCTTCCTTCTACTGACTACGCCTCTCTTTATACAGCCCAGCATCCTTCTGGCAGCAGCCACTGCTTTGTCACACTGTTTTTTCGCTTTTAGATCTTTGGACACTATCACCCCAAGGTCCGTCTCCCCGTCCGTGCATATCAGCTTCTCTCCTCCCAGCATATACGGTTCCTTCCTATTATTAATCCCCAAATGCATTACTCTGCATTTCTTTGCATTGAATGTTAGTTGCCAGGCATTAGACCATTCCTCTAACTTTTGCAGATCCTTTTTCATATTTTCTACTCCCTCTTCGGTGTCTACTCTGTTACAAATCTTGGTATCATCTGCAAAAAGGCACATTTTTTCTTCTAACCCTTCAGCAATGTCACTCACAAACATATTGAACAGGATTGGCCCCAGCACCGAACCCTGAGGGACTCCACTAGTCACCTTTCCTTCCTTCGAGCGACTTCCATTAACCACCACCCTCTGGCGTCTGTCCGACAGCCAGTTTCTGACCCAGTTCACCACTTTGGGTCCTAACTTCAGCCCTTCAAGTTTGTTCAACAGCCTCCTATGAGGAATTGTATCAAAGGCTTTGCTGAAATCCAAGTATATTACATCTAGCAAATGTCCTCGATCTAGCTCTCTGGTCACCCAATCAAAAAATTCAATCAGGTTCGCTTGGCACGATTTACCTTTTGTAAAGCCATGTTGCCTCGGATCCTGTAACCCATTAGATTCAAGGAAGTACACTATCCTTTCTTTCAGCAACACTTCCATTATTTTTCCAACAACTGAAGTGAGTCTCACCGGCCTGTAGTTTCCTGCTTCATCCCTGTGACCACTTTTATGAATAGGGACCACATCCGCTCTCCTCCAATCCCCAGGAATCACTCCCGTCTCCAGAGATTTGTTGAACAAGTCATTAAATAGGACTCGCCAGAACCTCTCTGAGCTCCCTTAGTATCCTGGGATGGATCCCGTCTGGTCCCATCGCTTTGTCCACCTTCAGTTTTTCAAGTTGCTCATAAACACCGTCCTCCGTGAACGGCGCAGAATCTACTCCATTTTCTCGTGTAACTTTGCCAGACAATCTCGGTCCTTCTCCAGGATTTTCTTCTGTGAACACAGAACAGAAGTATTTGTTTAGCACATTTGCTTTCTCCTCATCACTCTCCACATATTTGTTCCCAGCATCTTTTAGCCTAGCAATTCCATTTTTTATCTTCCTCCTTTCACTAAAATATCTGAAAAAATTTTTATCTCCCTTTTTTACATTTTTAGCCATTTGTTCTTCCGCCTGTGCCTTCGCCAAATGTATCTCTCTCTTGGCTTCTTTCAGTTTCACCCTGTAGTCCTTTCTGCACTCCTCTTCTTGGGTTTTTTTATATTTCATGAACGCCAACTCTTTCGCCTTTATTTTCTCAGCCACTAGGTTGGAGAACCATATCGGCTTCCTTTTTATCTTGTTTTTATTGATTTTCTTCACATAAAGGTCCGTAGCCATTTTTATCGCTCCTTTCAGCTTAAACCACTGTCTTTCCACTTCTCTTATGTCCTCCCATCCTAACAGCTCTTTCTTCAAGTACCTTCCCATTGCATTAAAGTCCGTATGTTTGAAATCTAGGACTTTAAGAATCGTGCGGCCGCTCTCCACTTTAGCCGTTATATCAAACCAAACCGTTTGATGATCGCTACTTCCCAGGTAAGCACCCACTCGAACATTAGAGATACTCTCTCCATTTGTGAGGACCAGATTCAATATCGCTTTTTCCCTTGGGGGTTCCCTCACCATTTGTCTGAGCAGAGCCTCTTGAAAGGCATCCACAATTTCCCTACTTCTTTCCGATTCCGCAGACTTAACATTCCAGTCCGCATCCGGCAGGTTGAAATCTCCCAACAGCAGAACCTCCTCTTTCCTTCCAAACTTTTGGATATCCACAATCAGATCCTTATCAATTTGCTGCGATTGAGTCGGAGGTCTGTAGACTACACCCACGTAGATAGAAGTTCCATCTTCTCTTTTCAGAGCAATCCATATCGCTTCTTCCTCTCCCCAGGTCCCTTGCATTTCGGTCGCTTGGATATTGATCTTTACATAGAGAGCTACTCCTCCACCTTTATGACCATCTCTGTCCTTCCTAAAAAGATTATATCCCGGTATGTTTGCATCCCATCCATGTGATTCACTGAACCATGTCTCTGTGATAGCAACAATATCTAGATCTGCCTCTAACATCAGGGCTTGCAGATCATGAACTTTGTTGCTTAGACTGCGAGCATTTGTGGTCATCGCTTTCCAGCTATTTTTCAGCGATAATCTCCTTTTCGTATGGATTTTTGTGTCGTTTCACTTTCCATTGCAATACTAAGAAATGAGTTGCTGATATTGCTTATGTTGCAGCCTTTACTACTATCACATCTTTTCTTTTGCCGGGGGTGGTCTCTATAATTGTCCTTCGTACATACACCACCCCCACCTTCTAGTTTAAATACCTAGAAAAATATTCTTGGCATTTAAACTAGAAGGTGGGGGTGGTGTATGTACGAAGGACAATTATAGAGATATTTTTATGAGATAAGATTGCAACTCCAAGTTTTCTGCCAACCGCATAGGCTTCAGCCGTTGTGTGTAGCCAATTGTTGCAGCCCAAAAAGTGAGAGATATTGGAAATATGTGTTTTCTGCAAAAAAAACTATTGAGGGTTTCAGTTTTTTGAGATGTGTAAAGATTTTCTTCCTTTTAACTGGATGTCTCAAACCATTCACGTTCCAGGAAATAAATGTGAGCGAAGAGAGTGAATTGTTAGTAGTCATTAAGTAATATATAGTATGATCTGAAAAAAGATGAACTTCTCATAAGGTAGAATACAAGCGAATAGAAAACAGAAAGAAGAAGGCCTCTGGGGTAAGATGGAGAAGAACGGCATGAAGAACTCAAAGAGAGTTAAGCCCTAGAGAAGAACTGATTGAAAAAATGGGGGAAAGCAGTCAAACAAGAGACACTTGAGGAGGAAAAAACACCCTCCTTCAGAGAAAACATTATGTTTAAAACCAGATTGATGAAAATGAAAGGACTCAAAAATATAATATGAGCCCATTTAGAAAACAGATATAAACAAATAACTATAATTCTCTTAAATAAGAAATAGCCAGAAAGTAAATTTTAGTATGCTAATAATTGAATTACATTGATATTTGTCTCAAGAAATATGAACAGAGATCACTAACATTATAACAAGAAATAGAAGCAGCCTCAATAGGAGGGTAGCAAGTGTATACAAAGAAAATATCAATTACATTCTCTAGTAATACAAGGCCGCCTCTTTTTGTGTGTGTGTGTGTGTGTGTGTGATTACAGTTATAAGTTTTGGAGAGAACACAGAATTGGGGTAGTATACAGAGGAGCAAAAACAGGTTAGTCCAGCTATAGGAAAATAGTGATATTTTGATAGAAAAGTATATATGAGTAGGACTGTGCTCGTTAGGAGGTGGCAAATTATTGATAAAATTATAACAGTATAGGAATAAGAGTACATTATTTCAGAGGAAATAAGAACCCAAGAAACAGCTTCAATTTGTCTTAGTGACAAGAATTGTAATGAGTCTTAAGAGTTCATATATTCATAGGTTCTTAATATGCAATTGAGAAATAGGGTCAGTTTGTTTAGCTGGTATCCACATAAAGGCATAAACAGAAAATTAAACTTCAATATACAACATAAGCCAATTCAACTTTAGTATTGTGATAATATGTTTTGTGGGTTCGATAAACAAATATGAAGTATATCAAGTGAGAAGAGAAAAGCTAGCATAGAAGAGGAAAGAGGCATCAGAAGTATAAGTGGTAGATCATTTTGATTCAGACTCATGAAGACAAATCTGGATGCAGAGAGTAGAAATTAGGAAAGCATTTTATTGAAGACGGAAGAATAGCTGCAGAGAGCAAGAAAGGAAGAGAAAGCTATGTTGTAACATACAAGCATATAATATGTTAGGATTATTGGAAAACAATGTAAGACAAATTATGATAAACCTATTCAGTGAGAAAGACACGGGATAGTATATTTGCAATGAAAGACAAATAATAACCACAGCGGCTGTAAATGGGAACATATTGAACAGAAAACCAAAGAAACAAAGGAGTTAACAAAAAGATTTTATACACAGCAGAGTCAATAAATAGCTAGCCTAGTATGGGAAATGAACTACAGGTAATATCAGAAAGAAAATATAGACCAAATAAACAGCAAAGGAAAGACGAAGAGAAGAAATACTCATATTAAAGATTGGAAAGGGTGACAAGATAAAGATGGAAATGTAAGCTAGCTTTGGTAATAAGGATATCGGAGTCAGACATATAAGACAGGAAAAAGAGTGGAAATAAATATCAGCAAGGAACACAAAATGATTGAACCAGCAGGTAGGAATCAGAAAAGGAAAGAAATAGGAGTGAAAATGGTCAGCTAGCTCAGAGTAGAGAAATAATAATAATAATTTATTTTTATATACTGCCTAACCAGCAGTTCATAGCGGTTTACACAATAGGTACTCGGCATACAATATAATAATAACATCATACATAATAAAATTCTAAGTAACTAAAACCAGCATTAATGAATAAGGAAAATACAATATAAACTAAAATAAGTATGGAGAAAAAGATAAAAAGTACATTATAACTACATGATAATATGAAAATCAATAATATATATTATATTTAAACTAGTGTTTAAGCCCATTACAGAAATGGGTGCTAGAATAGCCCCACCTATACCCTGACCCCACCTGTGCCCTGCCTCTACAATGATCAGACCCTGCCTCCCACTGATCCCAGTCCCAGTCTCACCTTGCACCATTTCCTTAGTCCTCTGTACCCTTTTGGCCCTCATCGATCCTGTACTGCATTTATCACCCTTTCAGTCCCAGCTACAGTCCTATCTATCCTTCCTTCCATTGTCTCCAAGGGCATTTTTCCTGTCCCTATATTCCACCCCCACCCAGCTTCTCTTCCTTTTTTACCAATTTCTCTGTCGTCTCTCCCCTGCCCCTTCCCCTTCCCACGGTAATGCAACTGTCCACCTCCCCATTCCAACATGTGCCACTTTAACCCTCTTCACCTAACCGCATCCCAATACCAGAGCCTGCACCAATTGAAACCCCCACCCCCCAATGGTATCCTCAGACCACTCTGTGTAGCACCATGACATGACATGAACCCGCTTCATACTGAAAACTGAGTGAAGCTGTACAAAGGAAAACCCAATTGGGGTCAGGAGTATAAGGAGGTCTGCCAGCAAGTAAGTAACAGCATTGATTCTTGCAGGTAGGGGTGGGGATAGAGGAGATTTGGCTATGATATGGATTAGATTCCATATGGACAGGTGTGGGAAGGGGTGGGTGAAATCGCTTTCCCCCTTCAACTCTCAATTTCCAAGCACAGACAGCCTGGGTAGAATCCCATCCCGCACTCCCTCAGTCTTACCTTTTTACCTTTCTTTGCCTCATTTTCCATGTTTACTACCACAGGCCACGGGGACATCACTGTGAGTAAGAAGGGGGACACTTTTTTCCCCTTTACAAAGTCCTCCACAGAGAATTTGCCACACCCACTATAATGCGGAGCCAGACCGGAGGAGCAGAAACTCTTTCTCCCCTCCCTCCCCCCACCCGCTCCTAAAGCACGTCCCCCTACAGCCCATACCAGATCAACCCCAGCGGCCTACAGCTGCCGCGGTCAGCAGCCGCTGACAGCCGCGGCGGCCTACATCGTCGCTCTCCACCAGCGATCCTGCCATCTTATTAGGTTCAGGGCTGCCAGGGGGGAGGGAAGAGGTGAGGAGTGAGCCCAGCTGAGACTGGCAGGAAGAAGAAGGTGGGGCAGGTGAGGCTATCAGGCAAGCGAGAGAGGGGATGCCAGATGTGAGGCTGGGCAGTCAATGGAGATGGCTACATCGGCGTTCTGTGTAGGAGTTGAGGGCATTTTGAAGATCGGTCTGCCCTGCTCCTTACCTTACTATATTTTTAAGTTGAAAGACGCGGCTGCGGTGGCTCCTCTCAAGATCCCCGACTGCATCAGACTTCCAATGCAGGTGGGGATCCTGAGAGGAGCCGCTGCCTCATCTTTCAACTTAAAAATATAGTAAGGCGAGGAGCAAGGCAGACCGAAGAACAGCAAGACCGACAGCCGCCACGTCCGACATCCGCCTCAGGGGAGGAGAGACAATAGAATCGGGAAGTAAAGACATTAAGGGAGCAGTGGTGCCCGAGTGTTAAAACATGTTGGAATGGCGGCGGAGGCGGCGGCAAACTTACAGGAAGGGAGGGAGGGAAATAGAATCCGAGAAGCAAAGGGAGCAGTGGTGCGGCAAACTTACAGGAAGGGACGGAGGGAGCATTTTTTGCTTCTTGGCTTTATCCTTCAGGCGGCAAGACATGCCGCTGCTGCGCCGTGCGCATGCGCACACCTATCTGCGGTGCCCTACAGCGCACGGAAAACAGAACACGCGATGGGAGTGCGCATGCGCGACTTAGCCTTTTATTATATTAGATAAGTGGGTTTTAAGATCTTTTTGAAATTGATAGTAAGTAAAAAATGGAGAAACAAGAAGATTCAAACATGAATTCATTAATCCTGCTTGGAATGCTAAGGTCCTATCCAAAAAAAGTACAGCACGTTGAATATGAACGGAAATAGGAGATAAGGAAGAATACAAAATGAGGATCAGGCATTCAGGAGACAATAAGTGCATGGTAAGGAGTATGCACAAGGTAGAAAGTAAAGGGAAGAGAAACAGGAAAGACCAATGAAGACAAGATATTGAAGTGGAGAATATGTGTCAAAATGTGAGGGTCGACGTTAGTCGACTATATTATGGAAAAGCTAGTTGGAGTACCTTACACTTGAAAATCAGTAAGAACCTTATGAAGTGATGGGTTACAGAGAAAAGTCCGCTCACATAGCAGAGTGGTAATGTGTGCAGAGCACAAGAAGATTATGTAGTTCAAACGCTAAGAAGCAGCGATTTTAAGTAGACAAACCGAAGTAGTCTGGCGCATCTCAGTTCAGGTCCTCATGCTGTGAGATTGAAGCTGGTCAAGGTGGGTCTGTAACAAATCCGGGGAGTTGAAGACTTTTGTAGAGTTATTTAAAGTGATCACCATCCTCGCAGGATATTTCAGGCCGAAGCATGCTCCCATGGACTTGAGACAAGGTCTCATGGCTAGAAAAGACTTTCTTTTCCATGCGGTCATCTTGGCGAGGTCAGGTACAATCAGGACCTTTCTACCATCGATGAGAATGCCTGGGTGGTTTCTGGCGGCTGTGAGTAGTTGAAACGCCTGTGGGAAACGAAGGAGCTTGGCTACCACTGGACGAGGAGAGAGTTGATTTTATCACAGGCGCGATGGAACTCAGTGTGATTGCTCTATATCTAGTACAAAGGCAGAGTCCATATTAAAGACCTTAGGTAACCATTTTGTGAGGAAGCTTGACATATCTGCTCCCTCGATGCCTTCTTTGAGCCCGATGATTCGTAAGTTGTTTCTACAGCTCCTGTTAGCCAAATCTTCAATGTCTTAGAAACATAGAATATGACGGCAGAAAAGGGCCATCGGCCCAACAAGTCTGCCCACTCTAAGAACCCTCCCCCCTAAGCACTTCCTCGAAGTGAACCCACATGCTTATCCCATTTTTTCTTAAAATCAAGCACGTTGCTGGCCTCAATTACCTGAAGTGGAAGATTCTAACGATTAACCACCCTTTCAGTAAAGAAATACTTCCTTATATTTGGCCTTAACAAATGGGAACATATCACCCCTTTCTACCATAAACTGCACTGGCTGCCATTTGAATCCAGAGTACTGTTCAAGTTCGCCTGCCTCAGCTTCAAAACGGTGTTTGGTCTATCCCCAAGCTACCTCATCCCCCACTTTAAATTAAACCACAACAGTAAGAACTCTCGCAGAATTCATCTGTTCGCCTTCCCCTCCCTAAAACTATGTCCTCTCAAACGATTCGTTGACAAAACCTTCTCCTTCCAGGCGGCCAAACTAAACTCATGGCTTGCCCAAATTATACTTGACGCCCCCACTTACCTGGACTTCAGAAAAAAACTCAAAACTCACTTATTCCACAGACAGAATCTCTAACACCCCCACTCGCGACTTCTACTCCCTTCAATACAAACCTCCACCTTCCCCCCAAGGTTCCCTCCAAACCAACTAACCTCCCTGACCGGTATGTTTTTTCCCTATAAAAAAAAATATATATATATTTTGTACACTCTTGTATATTCCATGTACTATATTCCCTATATATTCCTCGCATATTCCTTGTATATTCCTTATATCATACTCCTTGTATACGCCTTGTATATTCTTTGTATATTCCTACTGATGGCATTTTAAACTCCTGTTTAACTTCAACGACTTGTACACTCCAAAAAATTGTAAATTCCAAGGCTATTTTTCGTGTGTAACCTTATTAACTGCTGTGAACCGCCTAGAACTCTCTGGGTATGGCGGTATACAAAATAAAGTTATTATTATTATTATTATTATAGTGTCACCATGAAATCTCCCACCCTTGATTTTTAACGGGTGCCCTCTTGTTGCCGTAGGTCCTGTAAGGAAAAATATATCTCTATCATGTCTCCCTCTCTCTGGGTTCCTCGAGAGAATATAGCTGCAACTTACCCAGACGTTCTTCATATGGGAGATCCTTGAGGCCTGAGACCATCCTAGTGGCCATTCGCTGAACCGACTCCATTCTCAGCACATCCTTTTGATAATGTGGTCTCCAAAACTGAACACAATATTCCAGATGAGGTCTTACTATGGACCTGTACAATGGCATTATAACTTCGGGCTTCCGGCTGGCAAAACTTCTACGGATGCAACCCAGCATTTGTCTAGCCTTGGATGATGCTCTCTACTTGATTGTCAGTCTTCATATCTTCACTGATGATTACTCCTAGGTCCCGTTCTGCAACAGTTCTTGCTAAGGTCTCACCATTCAGGGTGTAAGTTCTGTGTGGATTTCCGCTGCCAAGGTGCATAACCTTACACTTTTTGACATTAAAACTCAGTTGCCAAGTTGCGGACCATTGTTCTAGTAAGTGTAGGTCCTATGTCATAGTGTCTGGCATGGTGCTTTTGCCCACTATGTTGCACAGTTTAGCGTCTTCGGCAAATAATGCAATTTTACCTCGAAGTCCCTGAGGCAGGTCCCGTACAAAGATGTTAAATAGGATTGGACCCAAGACAGCCCTGCGGCACTCCACTGATCACTTCTGATGTTTCAGAGGGGAGTACCATTGACCACCACCCTTTAGAGTCTACCACTGAGCCAGTCTTTAACCCATGCAGTCAATGTTTCTCCTAGTCCCAATGAACTCATCTTGTTCAATAACCTGCGGTGTGGGACACTATCAAAAGCCTTACTGAAGTCCAAATACACGACATCCAGGGACTCTCCCATATCTAGCTTTTTGTTACCCAGTCAAAGAACCTGATTAGATTGGATTGGCAGGACCTTCCCTTTGTAAATCCATGCTGGAGGGGATCCCTCAGCCTCTCATCACTCAGGATCGTATCTAATTTGTGATTAATCAATGTTTCCATAAGTTTACACACTATTAATGTGAGACTTACCTGTCTTTAATTTGCAGTCTCCGTCTTGCATCCCTTTTTGTGGAGCGGAATGACGTTAGCTGTTTTCCAGTCTAATGGGACTCTTCCCGTGCTTAGGGCAGCTAAAGCAGCTAACGGCTCCGCCAGGACATCTCTCAGTTCCCTAAGCACTCTGGGGTGCAGTTTATCTGGTCCCATGGCTTTGTTCACTTTGAGCTTTGATAGTTCTTGGTAGACGCTGCCGGCGGTAAATTAAAAATTCAGAACGGGTCTTCTGAGCTCTCCCTTGTCTGCAGCTGTGGACCGGATCCCAATGCCTCACAGGTAAAGACTGAGCAGAAGTATTTATTGAATAGTTCGGCTTTATCGGAGTCTGATTCTACATAGTTACCATCGGGTTTCCTTAGGCGCACTATCCCGTCTTTGTTCCTTTTTCTGTCACTAACATACCTGAAAAAGGATTTACCCCCTTTTTTAATATTTTTAGCTAGATTTTCTTCCATCCGGAGTTTGGCAACTCTAACTGCTGTTTTAACATTTCTGGATTTCACCAGATAGGCTTCTTTAGCTTCCAATCGTTGTGATTGTTTGTAGGCTACAAATGCTCTCTTCTTCTGTTTTACAAGTTCCAAAATCTCTGCAGAGAATCATTGGGGTTTATTATTTCTCCGTCGTTTGCTCACTGTCTTAATATAGAGGTTGGTTGCTTCCTGTAGGGTAGATTTCAGAGCTGACCACAGTACCTCCACACTATCTGTTGTGTCCTGTTTTTGCAGTGCCTCATAGACAAAATCTCCTATGCTCTTGAAGTTAGTGCCCTTAAAGTTAAGGACCTTTGTGGATGTGTTTGACTTAGTGAAACTCTTCCTGAGGTGAAACCATACCATGTTGTGGTCACTGGATGCCAACGCATCACCCACCAAAACCTCTGTGACACTGTCTCCATTGGTGAACACCAGGTCCAGTATCGCCTTATCCCTAGTAGGCTCCAATACCATCTGTTTGAGTCATAGAAACATAGAAATAGACGGCAGATAAGGGCCAAGGCCCATCTAGTCTGCCCACCCTAATGTCCCTCCCCTACCTTCGCCCTGTGAATAGATCCCTCCCCTACCTTCGCCCTGTGAATAGATCCCATGTGACGATCCCATTTGGCCTTAAAATCAGGCACGCTGCTGGCCTCGATCACATGCAGTGGAAGACTATTCCAGCGATCAACCACCCTTTCTGTGAAAAAGAATTTCCTGGTGTCAGCTCGTAGTTTCCCTCCCCTAATTTTCCACGGATGCCCTCTTGTTGTCGTGGGACACTTGAAAAGGAAGATATCTTCCTCCGTCTCTATGCAGCCCGAGAGATACTTGAACATCTCGATCATGTCCCCCCTCTCTCTGCGCTCTTCGAGTGAGTATAGCTTCAATTTGTTTAGCCATTCCTCGTATGGGAGATCCTTGAGTCCTGAGACCATCCGGGTGGCCATTCTCTGAACCGACTCCAGTCTCAGCACATCCTTGCGATAATGCGGCCTCCAGAATTGCACACAGTATTCCAGATGGGGGCCTCACCATGGATACCATGGATACAATGGCATAATGACTTCCGGCTTTCGGCTGACGAAACCCCTGTGTATGCAACCTATGACTTGTCTTGCTTTGGATGAAGCTTGCTCCACTTGATTGGCAGCCTTCATGTCCTCACTGACGATCACTCCTAGGTCACGTTCTGCTTCAGTTCTTGTTAGGATCTCGCCATTTAGGGTGTAAGTCTTGCATGGATTTTGGCTGCCCAGGTGCATAACTTTGCATTTTTTGGCATTGAAGCTGAGTTGCCAGGACTTAGACCAGCGCTCCAGTAGGAGTAGGTCATGCATCATGTTGTCGGGCATTGAAACATCATCTATTGTGCATTTGCCCACTACATTACTTAGTTTGGCGTCATCGGCGAATAATGTTATTTTACCCCGAAGCCCTTCTGCCAAGTCCCTTATAAAGATGTTGAATAGGATTGGGCCCAAATCCGAGCCCTGTGGCACTCCACTGATCACCTCCGTCATTTCAGAGGGTGTGCCGTTCACCACCACCCTTTGAAGCCTACCTCCAAGCCAGTTCCCAACCCATTTCGTCAATGTGTCACCTAATCCTATAGAACTCATCTTGCTCAGCAACCTGCGGTGTGGTACGCTATCGAATGCTTTGCTAAAGTCCAGGTACACGATGTCCAGGGACTCCCCAATATCCAGCTTCCCCGTCACCCAGTCAAAGAAGCTGATCAGGTTGGATTGGCACGATCTCCCTTTTGTAAATCCATGTTGACGGGGATCCCGTAGATTCTCCTCATCCAGGATCTTATCCAATTGGTGTTTTATTAGTTTCCATTAGTTTGCTCACTATCGATGTTAGACTCACTGGTCTGTAGTTTGCTGTCTCCATCTTGGAGCCTTTCTTGTGAAGTGGAATGATGTTAGCCATCCTCCAGTCCGACGGGACGCTGCCTTTCCTAAGGGAGAGGTTGAAGAGCTTGGACAGTGGCTCCGCCAGGACATCACACAGCTCCCTTAGCACCCTGGGGTGTAGGTTGTCAGGCCCCATTGCCTTGTTAACCTTGAGCCTTGATAGCTCACTGTAGACACTGCTGGGCGTAAACTCGAAGTTACTGAACGGGTCAACTGAGTCAACCCTTGTCTGTAGCTGAGGGCCAAGCCCTGGCGCTTCTCGGGTGAAGACTGAGCTGAAGTATTCATTTAATAGTTGGGCTTTTTCCGAATCCTTTTCCAAATAGTTTCCGTCTGGTTTCCTAAGACGTACAATCCCGCCTGAGTTTTTACTTCTGTCACTGATATACCTAAAGAAGGATTTATCTCCCTTCTTGATGTTTTTTACCAGAGACTCCTCCATGTGAAACTTAGCCTCCCTGACTGCTGTTTTGACGGCTTTTGATTTGGTCAAGTAGTCTGCTCTATAGACCTGTTTCCCTGATTGTTTGTAAGAGATGAATGCTTTTTTCTTCTCCTTGATAAGGGCCGAGATCTCCGCAGAGAACCACTTCGGCTTATTGTTCCTTCGCCGTTTACTTACTAATTTAACATAGCAGTTTGTCGCTTCCTGTATGATGGTTTTCAAAGTCGACCACATTTCTTCCATGCTATCGGTTTCTGCTTGTCCTTGTAGCGCCTGGTGAATGAAGTCTCCCATTTCTTTGAAGTTTGTGTCCTTGAATTTGAGGACCTTGGTCAGCATGGTAGATTTAGTGAAACCTTTCCTAAGATTGAACCATACCATGTTGTGGTCACTGGAGGCCAATGTGTCGCCCACCAAGACCTCTGTGACACTTTCTCCATTGGTAAGTAATAGGTCCAGTATTGCCTGATCCCTTGTTGGGTCCAACACCAATTGCTTGAGACCAGCTCCCTTCATAGAGTTTAATAGCCTCCTGCTGCTGCCGGAAGCAGAGGTAAGTGTATCCCAATCCACATCAGGCATGTTGAAGTCACCTAACACTACTGTGTCCCCACGCAAGGTGATATTTTCTATATCACTTATTATTTCCATATCCAGGTCATCATGTTGTCTTGGGGGTCTGTAAATTACGCCAAGATACAAGCATTTGTCCTTCCCTCTGGCCAAATTAACCCAAAAGGATTCCCCAGTGTACTGGACATTTGAGATTCTTGTGACCATAATGTCATCTTTAGTATATAATGCTACACCTCCCCCTATTCTGCCCTTCCTGTCCCGGCGAAGCAAGTTGTAACCCGGTAAGACCATGTCCCACCCGTGGGAGTCTGTGAGCCAGGTCTCAGATATTGCCACCACATCCAGGTCTGCATTCCTTATTTCCGTTTCTAATTCCAGGATCTTGTTTCCCAAACTGTGTGCGTTGACGTACATAGCCCTCCATGTTGTATTTTTGTTACGTCTCAGTGGGGATGTTCCTGCTTGAGCTACTTGAACACCTTTAGCATTGTTTGTATTCTCCCTAGACTCATAACTACAATGTGTACTCCCCTTGGATCCAGAATTACAATGTGTGCTCCCTCTAGACTCAAAATTACAATGTGACCCATAATTGTCATATGAACATACCCCAGATTCGAAAGTTTTCGTACTCGCCCCTGACCCAGAATTATGGTGACTACTTTCCTCAGCCCCAAAAAAGTATTGGCAGTTTAGTTCGCCAGGTATGTTGTATGTGCCTGTACCCTCCCCCGACTTACCTAGTTTAAAGCCCTGTGAAGTAGGCGGGCTAGACGGTGTCCAAGGACATTCTTTCCTCTTCCGGTCAGGTGTAGCCCGTCATGTCCCTGTAGTCCTTGCAAAGCTTCTCCATGGTGCAGGAACCCGAAGTTCATCTTGCACCATTCTCGCAGCCAGTCGTTCGCCTTCTGTATTCGATCCTCTCTGGCTCTGCCCTTGCCCCTCACTGGGAGAATCGTGCTCCCCTTATGGAGGTTAATAGCTCTCTGCTGCCGCTGGTCGTAGCGGAAAGTTTGTTCCAGTCTACATCAGGCATATTAAAGTCTCCCAATAGTACAGTGTCTCCACGCAGAGTGATGGTCTCGATATCTTCGATCAATTTTTTGTCTATGTCATACTGTTATCTTGGAGGTCTGTATACCACACCAAGATACAGGCATTTGTCATTTCCCCTGGCCAGGTTCACCCAGAGGGATTCCCCGGTATATTTGATCCCTGTAAGTTTGATAACTTTGATGTCCTCTCGGATGTATAGTGCTACCCCTCCTCCAGTTTTGCCTTCTCTGTCTTGACGGAGCAAGTTATATCCTAGTATAGCCATATCCCACCCATGGGAATCCGTGAACCAGGTTTCAGATATTGTCACTATATCTAGGTTGGCATTCCTCATTGCTGTTTCTAATTCCAGGATTTTATTGCCTAAACTGTGGGCATTGACGTACATAGCCCTCCATACACTGAATTTGCCCAGTCTCCATGGGGATTTTCCTGTTTGAGTTAGTTTGCCCTCTACAGTTTTGTCTGCAATGTGAGTACTTGCCTCCGATTCAGAAATGGGGTGGCTATTCACCCCACCAGAAAGGTTACTTACCACACCATGATGAGAGTGGGTACCATCCCCCAACTCACCTAGTTTAAAGCCCTTCGGAGCAGGTGAGCCAGTCGTCATCCAAAGACGTTCCTTCCTCTTCTGGTCAGGTGAAGCCTGTCTGATCCCTGTAGTCCTTGAAGTACCTCTCCATGGTCCAGGAATTCAAAGTTCATCTCTGCACCATCCATGTAGTCATTCGTTAGTCCTCTGGATTTAATCTTCCCTGGTTCTTCCTTTGCCTCTCACTGGAAGAATTGAGGAGAAGACCACCTGCACTTCCATCCGCTTCAGTTTCTCACCTAGGGAATCAAAGTCTTTAGATATCATCTCCGGGGTGTTTCTGGCAGTGTCGTTCATCCCGACGTGGATGAGAAGCATTGGGTAGTGGTCTTGGGGCTTGATCAGTCTTTCTAAGCAGGTGGTCACATCCCAGATCCTGGCAGACAACAGACCTCTCTTGATTGTAGATCCGGTCTGCATATTGGTCCCTCGGTGCCACGTAGCAGGGAGTCCCCAATGATTACCACTCTGCACTTCTTCAGGGGTGGCTGATCTGCGGGGGAAGCTGATCTTCGGGGGTAGCTGATCCTCCTGCTGGGAATCTTCCTGGAAGTTGTTGGCAGGTCCAACCTGTAGAAGCTGGAACCTGTTCTTCAAGGTGATCCGTGGGATTGATGTAAAGCTGTTCTGATTGCATGAATAACAGGAAGGCCTTCTGTGTTTGCTTGAAGAGGTAACCAGCTGCCAGGTATCAGCATCTCTAGCCTCTTCTTGCACCCCAGCCGTTTCTTCCAAGGCTGTAGGTCTGGTCAGCTCGGGCGTCTCTAAGATGGTCTTGTGTCCTTGCGTCTGCTCGGCGGGTCCATCCAGTGGAAGCTGGTGATTTGTGGGTTTGATGTAAAGCTGTTCTGATTGCGTGAATAAGAGGATGGCCTTCTGTGTTTGCTTATAGAGGTAACTAGCTGCCAGGAGTCGGCATCTCTAGCCTCTTCTCGTACCCCAGTCGATTCTTCCAAGGCTGCAGGTTTGGTCGGTCTGGGTGTCTCGAAGATGGTCTTATCTCCTTGCGCCTGTTCAGAGAATTGAGACAACTCTTGGAGGACTCCATCGATGAAGGCCTCATCTTCCCGAATGCTTCTCAGGCGCTCCACTTCTTCCCTCAGGCACATCAGCTCCTGCAGGATGTTTCTATCAGGTTGTTGACGGTCGACCTCTTCTCTCTGCACTGAGACTGAAGTCTTCAGCTGCGGTATAACTTCGGTCTGTACAGAGACCTCTATCATCCATCCTGGGTCGTCTTCTGTCTGCACGGAAACTGTGGCCATCTTCTGGATCTCTTCGGTGACTGAAACGCCAGTATTGATTGCAGTCTTGTTGCTTCTAGTTCTCCCTGCCATTCCTGAGTTTCTCACTTGCCGGTTGTTTGCTCAGGCCCGTCTGCTAGTCGGTTAACTATGTGTCTGGTGTTTACTAGTTAGTTAATTGTATGTGTCCGAGTTTCTCACTTGGGTGTTTGCACAGGCCCGCCTTCTAGTCAGTTAACTGTATGTGTCTGGTGTTTGCTAGGTGTAAAGGTTTAATTCTTTTTTTCTGTCTGTTCATGATTCTGTGTCATTTCCAGTGCTGTGGCATCCGCTCTAGATTCCAGTGTCTCAATTCAGATTTGAAATGCTGCTAAGGATGTATTAATTGCTGTGAGGTCTTCCTTCAGCTCTTTGGTGGTCTAAAAATATTTAGAGTTAAGTTCTCTTAGAGCGCGTAGCTCTTCAAGCATGAGATCACTCAATGTGGCATCCTTTTTTTCTGGCACCATTTTTTCCGGCATTGGAGGGTCTGGTTTTGTTCTTTTAGTACCGGCCGTGAGATTAGTAGAAGTCTCAGATTTGGACTGTTTGGTTGAGGAAATCTTCCGATATGGAAAGATTAGAAAAAAAGTCTGAAACTCAGATGCAAAAAGGGTCTGGTAATACTTTTTCTTGTAAATATAGGGAAAGTGTTAAGCTCAAGTGTCCATCTTGTTTGAAGCATAGGACACGCCCGGCCCTTTCTATTCCAATTATTGGAAAAATTGGGTCTCCCTAATACATTTTTGAATGTAGCTTCATACTCTTTATAGGGCACCCTTGGCCTGTTTGAAAGTGAATGACTCCTACTCAGACAGTTTCCAATTGGGTCGTGGGATGAGGCAAGGCTGTGCTTTATCCCCAGCTCTGTTTGTTTTGACAGTGGAGCCCCTGGTCCAATTGGTACATCAGAATCCGGCGGGAACACATTTTTCCATCCCGTCCTGGCAAGTTCTCTTGCTGTCCCTGCTCCATTCATGCAAGCTCTGTCCTTATCTGCACAAGCCTCAAATACTTTAAAATCATAAGTGTTTGAGGCTTTTTCAGTTAAGGCAGAGCTTACAGGAATGGGACAGAGACAGCGACAAAACTCACGGGGACAGGACGAGGAAATAGAGTTCCTATGGGGACGGGAAAAAAATTGTCGCCGTGTCATTCTCTTTTCTCAATATCAGGCATAGTACTGCATACAGTACTATACCATCTTTCTTACCGAAAGTAGTTTCTACCTTTCATATCAGTCAGGAAGTACAGTTGCCTGACTTCACGCCCTCATGATCGAGGAAGAGCAATAAAATGCTGAAATTATTGAATGCGTTCAGAGTGTTACTACAGTATCTAGAGGTTATGAACAAATTTCAACTGTCAATAAAGGCCAACCAGCCTCAAAACTGGCCATCCATATAGCCATTTCTTCAACCTATATCAAAAGTGGACAGTGACCACTTACTGTATATCCATAAAGGCACACTCCACTGGAAGCGTGGCTTTGTCATGGGCAAAATTTTCAGTGGTATCTCTGGAAGAAATCTGTAGAGAAGCCATATGGTCCTCTCTCCATACATTCACAAAGTTTTACAGGGTGGACGTAGCGGCCAAAAAGGACTCCACATTCAGATCATCCATTCTGTCAGCAGGCTCATCTGTCCTGCCCTAAACTCAAGGGATTGCTTTGATATATCCCACAGGTTCAGGAATAATGTGTCTGTCACACTAAAAGGAAAGATTAGGTTCTTTCCTCACTAATCTTCTTTCTAGTAGACAGACACATTAATCCTGAAGCCCGCCCTGTCAGATGTTCATTTGCCTTCTTACTGTCTTGAATGTGCCAGAGAATCTGGACATTCTTTATCAGCATTGACAAGGATAGAGGACGTGACTGCCATTTCACACTCTTAGTACAGGTTGCACTCTGGTAGATGACTTGTTTGTTCTCACCTTGTTATGTATTGCAAATGGTTAAGTTTTGTTTTCATCTGTTAGATGTTAATGATATGAGCAGAACAAACATGTTTCTCGGGGATCATCCCTGTACCCCTCCCTATCTGTTTCCTCTCTAGGACTGGCCATCTATTTTGGTATGAACTGAGGAATTGGAGGACAGCCCTGAGAGATGGGAGACAGAACAAAAGAATGCTAATGAGGCTGTCCACAAGAATTCTCACTGGAATAGATTAACTACCCACAGATTCAGGAATAATGTGTCTGTCTACTGGAAAGAAGATTATCATGGTAAAAAACCTAATCTTTCCATCTACCTACATGGCAATATTGCCGTTTACTCCTTAAGTCCGCTTACTGGCCCATCACAGTTTGGGTTCTTATGGGCATATGCTTATTTCTTTTCTTTTTTTTTTATTATTTATTTATCAAGTTTTTATATTTTACAAATCAAGTATCCACTTGTACAGAAAGTTGAAGAATAGCAAGCAAATAATACTCAAGAATTAAAATACATAATAGTCAAATAACATAAATATTTAGCTTAAATTCAGCTTAAGTCCTCCATTTAGATCCAAGAAAAATTAGGCGAACATATTAACAAAAATTGAATCAAATATATAAGAAAACAAGATCCCTTTAGCTGAGAAAGGATACCATTAAGTTCAATTTGCACTTCACTTTTATTTCCCTTCATCCAGTCGAGTTCCTGCCAGAAAGGCTGTCAACTGGAAGGGCATAAAGAACACATATTTTTTCATACGATATTGCATATTACACATTTACAAGGGTGCCGTAGAAAAAAAGTCCCTCCAAGGGATGTAACCCCTGGCTTCATCAAAAGAAATTCTCACCTTCTTCTTTGAGTAACCCGTGCCAAATCTGGAAACATTAAAATTTTATATCCAAGAAATTCTTTCATTTTATTTTTAAAGAAAAGTCTAAGCAACCAGTTTTTATCTGGTGCAAGAGCCACAGTGAGAAGCAATGTTGCCGGAGATGCGGCCTCTCTGTCCGAGAGTTCCAGCATTGCTGAAACATTAAGTGGTTGATTATCCTCCTGTGGTTTAGATGGTGATTTAATAGCTTTCACTGGCAAATAATAGACTTGAGTAAGTGTTGGTAATGTATCCTCTGGAATACCTAAAATCTCCAACATATAACGTTTCAGCATATCCCTAGGTGTCACAGAAGCTATCCTGGGAAAATTAATCAGTCGAAGATTATTTTTACGAGAAAAGTTCTCCAGAGTTTCCACTTTTCTACATAAATTTGTATTATCTTTTACTAATGCATCACTAAGCTGTTTTGATACTTTTAGTTCTTGTTGTATATTCACAATAGAATTCTTGGATTCGTCAATTTCAACCTTTATATTTTTTATCTCTGTTTCTTGAAGTATAATTTTACTTTTCAGCTGCAAAAGCTTTAAGCAATCTCATCCGGCGTGCTGCTCAGCCTCAGAGACCATCGGCCATCTTGGATCAGCACCATGCTGCTTATTTCTTTTCAATGGCAAACTTTGCCAGGTGTAAAATATTATATTGATTTGATTTATAAGAGTACTACCTATAATTCTAGATGAACTATAAAGTAACATGCATAAAATAAAGCATAAATCAAAAATTGATACACAGTTAATAACAAGACTTAATGTATTGTTCAGTACTGCTTCCAATAATATTTTGTAGCAGTCACTAGTGGCAAAAATTTACCTACAAGATTTATTTAATGGTTTATTTCAGTAACCAGTGAAACTATCAACAAAATCATGTTGACCTTTTTAAACACTTCCAAGTTCAATATTTGTGTTGCAGCACACCCAGGAGATGATTACACAGATTATGTGGCCACCAGGTGGTACCGGGCCCCTGAACTACTGGTGGGTGATACCCAGTATGGTGCTGCGGTAGACATATGGGCTATTGGATGCGTGTTTGCAGAACTGTTATCAGGTCAGCCACTGTGGCCAGGAAAATCAGACATGGACCAGTTATACCTAATTATCAGAACGCTGGGTAAGACTTTACTGGTACTAAGAGAACAAACTTCCTCCCCCAGCTCCAGAGTCAGTACTTAAGGAGCTTTTATTGCATCTAGTCAGTGACATAAGCAAGCACTTTTGCAACAAGGGCTCTGTGAGCTTACTTTTTGTGTCTTGCAGGCTTTCTTCTTATCCTTCCTCCCTGGATCTTTATGCGCCCCTCCTTACCTGCTGCTGCTTCTGCCTCCCCTCACTCTGTGGTTCTTGAATTGGGAATAACTATTGAAGAATAGCCTAGTAGTAATAATGGCAGTAATAATGAGTGCAAGGTCTGAGGCATATTCATAGGCCCTCAACTCCCCTGCATAATTGTCCTTCCTGATTGGAAAGGAGACCTGCGGATGAAGGGATGGCTAGATAAGTGGATGTACATTGATTTAGGCTTTGAATGTTCCGATAACACTTCTGCTATCGGGTCTACTACTGATTCCAACGGTTGGTTCTTCTATAGAAATGACAAGGGGAGGGGAGCTGGAGCTTTGGGGTTACATTCAAGACTAGTCACATACTCACTCTGCCCTAATTTAACCACTGTACTTAGATCTCCTTTCTTACTGCCTGAATTTTGTTTTTGGAAATTCACCCTAGTAATGTTTTGATTGCTTTGTAACTGTTTGACCTCATGTACTCCTTTGACCAAATACACTCAGCATAAGAATTGCCCAATATCATCCAATGCTAGGGATAAAATTCTCTCTGTATCTTTGTGTCAGTCATTGGAGCCACCTGCCCTATAACTGAAAGAAACCAAATCTATATGCCAGATCTCTGATCCCTCCAGTGTTTGAGATGAAAGGCTCTATATTCCTATGCCAGTCCACTCATCCACCAAATCCTTGGATTGAGAGATTCTATGTCCTTGTGCCATTTTCTTAAGCTGCCAGATGATTTGACAGTAAAGCAGGGTACACATAGAGTGATGACTTGCTCTGCATTATCCAGGAAACCTTATCCCCAGACATCAGTACATCTTTCGCAGTAACCAGTTCTTCCATGGAGCCAGCATTCCAGAGCTTGAACCTGAAGATATGGTACGTTGGCTTGCTATTAATATTTAAATCTTTGTATTGCAAAGTCTCATTGCCATGGTCTTTGTTAACCGTTGTACTATTGTGTCCATTTTAGGAGACGCTTGAGCAAAAGTTTCCTAACATTGCACCAGCAGTTCAGAGCTTCATGAAGGTATATAATAACTCATGCAATGATAAATTTAGTAGTATAGAATATATTGGATATCTGAGGAGAATGTTCAAAGCAGCTAAGAGGGGTAGTTACTATGTATGTTAAGAAAATAGTAGTACTACTGCAACTACTTATTTCTATAATGCAACCAGATGCACGCAGCACAGTACATTATCCTTAGACAAGCAGACAGCATATTCTGATATGTGGGTGATGTCATCCAGTAGCCCGGTATGGATAGTGGTAAAGTCACTTTAAGCTTTTAGCAACACTTCAAGACATTGTGCATGTGCGAGTTCCTACCTGCCCAACGCTGGCTTGCAAGGTTGTTACTTTTTTGTTTTCCATGGAGCAAAGAAGACATATCTCAACTTAGTTTCCTTGAGTTTGCCTTCCCACTTCACTTTTTTCTGTTATTTTACTTACATGTTCATTGGGTTTTATTTTCTACTTTATTAAAAAAAAAAAAAAAAAAAGAGAGAGAGAGAGAGAGAGAAAATAAAACTAAGTTTTGATGTCAAGAGGCCTTTAGACATCTTTTCTGCCCCTGCTGTCAGCGTCGTTTTTTCAGCCTTATTTTTACTCCACCACAGTATCGTCCTCTCTGGCTTGTCCTGACTCTGGGGCTACCTAAAAAAGAAAAACTACCAGAATGTTTTTCTTTTTCTTTTTTAGAAATATTACACTTGAAGTCAGATTTTCAGCAACTTGGACTTTTCAGTAGTGCCGATCCCTGTCGGTACCAGTGAACATTGACATCGAATAACATCATTGGCATATCTAGCATTGAGTCTCTTGATGCGTGCCTCTCATCAATGCCATCACTCTTCGATGCAGGCTGCCATTTCTGAAGTGCATTGCCTATTGAGGAAACCATACTTTGACATCTGCTGCACCTTCTGTACCAGCTAGCAGTACAGTACCGGTGCCGCCTCATCATACATTGAGATCTTTTCCAGAGTCGTAGGCAGTTTCAGCATCAAGTCTCTCGATGCATGCTTTTCATCGATGCCATCATTTCTCGATGCAGACTGTCAGTTCTAAAGCGTGATGCCTCTTTAGGTATTGACGCTGGCACCCTGCTGCACATACAGTATCAACTTGATGGCATAAAGTACTGGTGCATCTATTCACTTTTTTCAACATCAGAGGACTAAGTGATGCATTGAGTTAGGTTCAATAGCATTGATGGTACCGGCGGATGAGCCAACTGTACCGATGCGTGCCTTTCATAGACGCCAGTGAAAGCTAGAAGGATGCTAGGTTGCAAAGGGAGAGGTATGGCCAGTAGGAAAAAGGAGGTATTGATGCCTCTGGTGAGACCTCATTTAGAATATTGTGTTCAATTCTGGAGGCCGCACCTTCAAAAAGATATAAAAAGGATGGAGTCAGTCCAGAGGAAGGCTACTAAAATGGTGTGTGGTCTTCGTGATAAGGAGTATGGGGACAGACTTAGATGTAAATCTGTGGAGAAAAGGCAAGAGAAGGGAGATATGATACAGACGTTTAAATACCTACGTAATATAAATGTGCATGAGTCGCGTCTCTTTCATTTGAAAGGAAACTGCAATGAGAGGGCATAGGATGAAGTTAAGAGGTGATAGGCTCCGGAGTAATCTGAGGAAATACTTTTTTACAGAAAGGGTGGTAGATGCATGGAACAGTCTCCCAGAAGAGGTGGTGGAAACAGAAACTCTGTCTGAATTCAAGAGGGCATACTACTATTGAAGACAGTCCTTCCAACTCTGAGACACATATCTCTCCTACCACTGAAAACACTCTCTCATTCAGCTCTTTCACAGATTTCAATCTGTCTACTCAAGATGAAATCAAGAAAACAATGCAGAGTTTAAATTTGCCAAATTAACCCTCTTGAATTATACCTCCGACTACACTCAAAAAACACATCACAATCTTCGGCCCATTCCTACACGACATGATTAATAAAAGCCTCTCCACAGGCTGTATGCCCATCTAATGGAAATCTGCCCTTGTGTTGCCAAAGATTAAACAAACAAACATATCTGAAAACCAGATCACTATCGACCCATCACAAATCTACCTCTTCTAGCCAAACTCACTAAAAAACTGGTCTTCATTCAGCTTTCCAACTTTGCAGAAAAAACCACCCATACCAAACTGGATTCCGAGCACACCACTCTACTGAACTATCACTAATAGGTCTGACAACTTCTGTTCTTTACTTCAAAGACTACCATAAATCTTCCATTCTGATATCTTTAGACCTTACATCTGCCTTTGACACCATCGACCATGCTTTACTTTTTCTATTGGCATCTCCGGAACAGCCCTGCAGTGGTTCACATCTTACTTCCAAAATCAAAATTACAGAGTTAGCTTTAATGACTCCACATCTTCTATCATTTACCAAAGCTATGGAGTCCCTCAGGGTTCAATTCTCTCGCCCCCTACTCTTCAACATCTTCTTAACCCCTTTACTTACTTTAGCCCAATCAATAAGAGTCACTGTGTTCATATACACTGACGATATTCAACTGCTTCACCCCCTAAATTCTACATCTCCCGATGAAATAACAGAACTTAACTACAAACTCAATAAAATTAGCTCTTGGCTTCTACAGAACAAACTTGCTTTGAACATCTCCAAGAAAACTGGTGTTTTCTTCTCATCTCTACTGAGGAACATATCTGCCTACCCATCTGTATTGACTCCTTTCCAATTCAAATAGATACCAAAATTAAACTCTTTGGAATTATCCTGGATAAGGACCTCAGTTTCCATCAACAAATTAGCGCAGTCATACAGAAATGTTTTCATAAATTAAGACTCATTCGTTCCATCTCTTCTCTTCTCGATCCCCCCTCTATCAACATTTTGATTCATTCCCTCGTAATTTAAAACATTGATTACTGTAATGCCCTTTATGAGGGTATAGCACAGAAAGAAATCCATCGTCTACAACTATTGCAAAATACTGCCATTAAATTAATTTACCATGCAAAAAAATATGATCATGTCACTCCTCTTCTTTGCAAAGCACACTGGTTACCCATTACTCATTGTCTCTCCTATAAAATACTCCTATTAACCTTCAAAGTAAAAAACTCCAATCAACCAGCCTTCATCAACAAACTTCTGATCCCATTCGCTTCTTCCAGAACACTCCGATCAATCAAACCTACTTGCCATTCCTTCGATACGTGATGCCCACCATGACAGACACACTACACAGAACTCTAGAAACAGTGGCAACATGGATGAAAAACCACAAACTAAAACTGAACCCAGACAAAACAAAATTCATACTTCTCAAAAAAAATAAAACCCCGACCATAACAAATCTAGTAATAAACTCAATCACATACCCCATTCAACCTACTTTAAAACTTCTGGGAATGACGATAGACAGATGCTGCACCATGCAACCACAAATCAACAAAACAATACAGAAATCATTTGCGGTCATGAGAAACCTAAGGCAAGTTTGAAAATTCTTCAACAGAAAACAATTCCAGCTCATGGTCCAGTCCCTAGTCCTAGGTCTCCTTGATTACTGCAACATACTATATCTCCCCTGCCCCATAACAATGATAAAGCAATTACAAACAGTACAAAACACAGCCCTGAGACTAATCTATTCACTAAAAATACACGACCACATCATTGAGGCATACCTCGACTCACACTGGCTCCCAATTCAAGTAAGAACACTATTTAAATTCTACTGTCTATTATTTAAATCCATAAATGGTGACAGCCCAGCCTACTTGAACAACCGCCTAATCTAAACTACCACAACCAGACACAGGAGAACCCAGACACCATTCACATACCCTCCAATCAGAGACATCAAACGGAAAAAAACTGTACGATGGCCTTCTAGCCACGCAGGTACCAGAACTAGACCACCAACTCTCCAATCTACTAATCGCGACCCCAAAACTTTCAGAAAAGAAATAAAAACCGTGCTATTCAAAAAATCCATGAAGACTTAGTAACACCGTATGAAACATTTCAATCCTCTAAAGCAACCCGCTCAACTCTGTAACACCTCTGGACATGTCAAGAAATCCTCTTCTGTAATCCGCCTTGAACTGCAAGGTAATAGTGGAATAAAAATCACTAATGTAATGTACCCTATGTCTCTCTATTGCTTCGTGGCCGCCTTCTTTCAACCCCTTTTTCCACCTCAGTCTCACTGCTTCTCTTTCTTTGAGGTCCACTCTATCCATCTTTTTGCACTGCTACCCCTCCACATAGCTGTCATTTACCAACCCCCTGATAAGTCCCTCTCCCACTGATTTCAACTCTTGGCTTTTTCTCTTTCTGAACATCCACCTCCCTCTCTCATCCTTGGTGATTTCGACATTCATGCTAACGAGCCCTTTGATTTATGCTTCTAGCCCTAATATTCCCATTTGATCTTCAGCTGTGCTTCACCAGAATAACCACTGCCTTGATCTTGTGTTCTCCAACTGCTCTATCACAAATTTCTCCATGTCAGTTCTTCCCCTTGAATTCTCAACTGAACCACCTCTTCCAGCCCATAGTACCAACACCCCCTCTCTTTTCCAGAAACTACTGAGGAAATTGCACATTCTCTTTCCTGCTCCAAACTCACCACCTGTTCCTCTGATCTCATCCCCACCAATCTACTTACCACTATCCTATTGTCTTTCGCTCTATCTGCTAAAACCTCAACCTATCACTTTCCACCACAACTGTGCCTGACTCTTTCAAACATGCCGTTGTTAACACTACTCCTAAAAAAACTCTCGCTGGACACTATCTTCCAACTATCATCCTGTCTTCCTCTGTCCCCTCCACCATTGTCTTGACTTTCTTTCATTTCAAGTTATCTTTGACCCGCTTCAATCAGGCTTTTGCTCTCCTCATTCTACATAAACTGTCCTTTCGAAAGTCTCCAGTGACCTGCTCCTGGCCAAATTCAGAGGTTGCTATTTCATCCTCAACCTCATGCTTCTTGATCTATCTGCAGCTTTTGACGCTGTAAATCACCACCTACTCATTGATACACTGTTCTTGCTTGGATTTCAGGGCTTTGTTATCGCCTGGTTTTCTTACTATCTTTCTTATCTCACCTTTAGCATATGCTGTTGTGGATCCTTCTCTACCGCCATCCTGCTGTTGGTTAGGATACCTGAGGACTCTGTCCTGGGACCACTTATTTTTTCCATCTACTCTTCTTCCCTTGGTGCTCTAATCTCCTCTCATGGCTTTCAGTATCACTTTATGCCGATGACACACAGATCTATCTCTCTACACGTGAAATCTCGACAGACACTCAGACCTGGATGTCTCGCCACCATCTAAAATTAAACATGGCCAAGACTGAGCTCTTTATCTTTCCATCTAAACCTGTCTCTTCCTCCCCTGTTCTCTATTTCTGTGAACAACACCCTCATTCTGTCTCATCAGCGCGTAACCTTGGAGTAATCTTTGACTCATCTCATTCCTGTTCTTTACATATCCAGCAGACTGCCAAAATCTGTCATGTCTTCTCTACAATATTGTTAAAATCAGACCCTTTCTTTGTGAGTGCACTGTCAATACCCCTATCACCTCTTGCCTGGACCACTGCAACCTGCTTCTCACTGGACCTCTGCGAAACCATTTCTCTCCCCATCAATCTGTTCAAAATTCTTCTGTATTCCTCATATTCCATCAGTGTTGCTATGCTCGCTTTACCCCTCTCCTCAGGTTACTTCAATGGCTCCCTATTTGTTTCCACATAGAGTTCAAACTCCTTACTAATCTACAAGTGTATTCATTCCACAGCTCCTCAGTTTCTCTTCTTTCTCATCTGTACCTATACTTCCTCCCTTCCCTGACTCTGGGCACTCTGCTCATCGGATAAGTGTTTCTTATCTGTACCCTTCTCATCTACAGCCAACTCCAGACTCCATCCCTTCTACCTTGCTGTACCGTATGCCTTGAACAAACTGTCTAGCTTGATATGTCAAGCTCTGTCTCTGGCAATATTCAAATCTACACTCAAAGCTCACATCTTTGAAGATACTTTTAATTCCAAACTAAGCATCAATATCTATCTGCCTTATCATTCCCTCTGATGCACCACCTTGTCCAGTTTGCCTGTCTTGACTAGATTGTAAGCTTTTTTGAGTAGGGACTTCTCGTCTATGTTTTGGTGTACACTGCTGCATATGTCTAGTAGCACTATAGAAATAATTATTAGTAGTAGAAGATAAGGAGAGAATGTATACTGAGAGAGAGGGCCAGGGATCTGCACTGATGGGAGCCACCACTGTCATTCATCCCTTTCAGTGAAGAAGACTGTCATAGGTTAGATTTCCTATCTCTTCACCTACCCTTTCTGCAACTTTGTGAATGGCAGTAACATAGCAGTGGCTCTGCTCTTCCTTTCTTTCAGATCTATTGTATGATAGCAATGTAAGCGTGTCTCTGTATCACATTTGATGTTTTTGCAGGGGTGCTTAAAGATGAACCCTGATGACCGGTTCTCCTGTGAGCAGCTCCTTGAAAGCTCATACTTTGATTCCTTTCGGGATGAGGTGGAGAAAAGGAAGTTACGTTATGAAGGGAAGACCAGGAGACACCTTCAGGTACTTATATCTTCTGCCTGTTTAAGATCATGATGCCTCAGACATACATGTTGCTGTCTTAAGATTCATGAGCCAAATAACACTGTTCCCATTGCAATAGGGATGATGTGCTGAACCATAGGGTTATCCATCTGTGCTTGCAAGCATATTGCAGAAGATGTTAATCACAGCTTTTCAACTCCTTCTCCATGGTCTCTACTGCCCACCTTAGTTCTTCCTTCTGCAAGCGAACATGAAGGTGTGTCTCTGATCTGTCCTTTTTTATTTATTTATTTTTCCCCTTGTTTGCAGATTTTTGTTGAGGTGTTGGATATCCTGGTTTCAAGGGACTGCTCTGCTTGCTTGGAGAGGAGCAGATGTTAAGTCTACAGCTGGCAGGTGTATCCCTCGGGGACCAGCCTGCTGAAGATTTGTAGAGCTTAGGGATCTAGGCTCTCAGCACTTGCTTGCTTCCTTGTCTTGGTCAGGAACTCGAGTGCAGGTTGTTAGGCATCAATAGTTGTCCTTTGTAGCGTTCAGGGTGCCGGCTGCAACTTTGCCTTCCCTCTTATCTGTGTCGCACATAACAGTTTGGGGGTAGAGGATCAGTCCTGCTAAGGTCCAACTGGCAGCCTGAAGATCTCAGTGTGGCATCTGTCTGGCGGCTTCAAGCAGAGAATCCTTCCAGATCCAGCTACACCTTAAGTGAGTTGAAGCAGGCTGCAGCATCATTTTCCCAGCACATGGTCTGTGAGTACAGTACGGCTGTGACAGCCTATGGGAAAAATCAGGGTGGTCTTTAAAAGTGGTTTTTGACTGTTTTTGTAGTTAGGTCTTTGTTCCTCTTCTTGTAAAAGTCAATTTTCAAAAAAAGTTGGTCAGCCATGAAGCATTTTGAAGCCGTTTTTTTGGCACAAAAATGCTTTTGTTTTATAAATCTTTATTCATTTTAAATTTTACATCAAGTGTACAGAAATTCACTCAAAAACAAATATACATTCCACTTGAAAATCTACAATAATTACATAAAGAAATTTGGTCCCTACCCACCCCTCATAAAACAACTTTGATATGTAAATATAACATAATACAATATTAATACCATTCTCCATTTAAATATAAGATATATTATGAACCTACCCTCCCACCCTAACTCACAATTATTAAAAGGGGAAAAATATTGATTAATCCTTATAGTAATTTATTAATGGCCTCCATACAACCTCAAATTTATGAAAACATCCTTTTTTAACAGCTAATATTCTTTCCATCTCATACAGGTGACACACCGAATTCCTCCAAAAATAGTAATTCAATTTTGTACAATCTTTCCAATTATAAGTACCGTATTTTCTCGCATATAACGCGCGTGTTATACGTGGTTTTTACGTACCGCGCATACCCTTGCGCGATATACGCGTGAGCGCGTTGTACAAAAATTTTTTTACATAGTTCCCCCCCCGCCGACGTCCAATTCAACCCCCCCCCGCAGGACCGCTCGCACCCCCACCCCGAAGGACCGCTTGCACGCACCCGCACCCCTACCCCGAAGGACCGCTCGCACGCACTCCCACCCGCACCCCCACCCTGCAGGATCGCTCGCACCCCCACAGCCTCCCGACCCCCCCCATCATGTAGAAGCTCTTACCAGTGTCCTGCTGCTTCCTTTTGGCGGTCCCGACACCCGACACGATCGGGGCAAGAGGGAGCTCAAGCCCTCTTACCCCAGCCAACCGTGGCACCCCTGACACGATCAGGGCAAGAGGGAGCTCAAGCTTTCGACAAAGTTCCACACGAAAGACTTCTCAGGAAACTACAAAGCCATGGCATAGAGGGAGATATACAAAGATGGATAGGCAAATGGCTGGATAACAGGAAGCAGAGAGTGGGCATTAATGGGAAGTTCTCCGACTGGGAGATAGTGACTAGTGGTGTACCCCAAGGCTCAGTACTTGGACCGATCCTTTTTAATATTTATATCAATGACTTGGAAAACGGAACATCCAGTGAGATCATCAAGTTTGCGGATGACACAAAACTCTGCCGGGCAATCAGATCGCAGGAGGATAGTGAGGAACTCCAGAGCGATTTGTGTCGGTTAGAAAAATGGGCGGAGAAATGGCAGATGAAGTTCAACGTGGAGAAATGCAAGGTAATGCATTTAGGCAGTAAGAATAAGGAATACGAGTACAGAATGTCAGGTGCAAGTCTGGGAAAAAGTGTACAAGAAAGAGATCTGGGTGTACTGATAGATAGGACCCTGAAGCCGTCAGCACAATGCGCGGCAGCGGCAAAGAAGGCAAATAGAATGTTGGGCATGATAAAGAAAGGAATCTCGAGTAGATCGGAGAAAGTTATAATGCCGCTTTATAGGGCAATGGTCAGACCCCACTTGGAATACTGCGTCCAACATTGGTCTCCCTACCTAAAGAAGGATATAAAACTGCTGGAGAGGGTGCAGAGACGAGCAACCAAACTAGTGAAGGGTATGGAGAAACTGGTATATGAGGATCGACTTAAAACACTGGGATTGTTCTCCCTTGAGAAAAGGAGACTGCGTGGGGATATGATCGAGACCTTCAAAATACTGAAAGGAATCGACAAAATAGAGCAGAGAAGATTATTTACATTGTCCAATTTGACACGGACAAGAGGACATGAAATGAAGCTAAGGGGGGACAAGTTCAGGACTAATGTCAGAAAGTTCTGCTTCACACAGAGAGTGGTTGGCATCTGGAATACTCTCCCAGGGGAGATTATTGCAGAATCGACAGTCCTAGGCTTCAAAAGCAAACTAGATGCATATCTCCTTGAGAGAGGCATATAAAGTATGGTTGGCTATAAAATAAACCAGGTGTATACCTGGCAGGGCCTCCGCGTGTGCGGATCGCCGGACTTGATGGACCGAAGGTCTGATCCGGAAATGGCGCTTCTTATGTTCTTATGTTCTTATGTTCTCTCTTGCCCCAGCCAACCGCGGCACCCCCGACACGATCGGGGCAAGAGGGAGCCCAAGCCCTCTTGCCCCGCCGACTCCCCAACTCCCCGACAATATCGGGCCAGGAGGGAGCCCAAGTCCTCCTGGCCACGGCAACCCCCTACCCCCACCCCGCACTACATTACGGGCAGGAGGGATCCCAGGCCCTCCTGCCCTCAACGCAAACCCCCCTCCCCCCAATGACCGCCCCCCCCAAGAACCTCCGACCGCCCCCCCAGCCGACCCGCGACCCCCCTGGCCGACCCCCACGACACCGCCACCCCCTTCCCCGTACCTTTGTGTAGTTGGCCGGACAGACAGGAGTCAAACTCGCCTGTCCGGCAGGCAGCCAACGACGGAATGAGGCCGGATTGGCCCATCCGTCCCAAAGCTCCGCCTACTGGTGGGGCCTAAGGCGCCTGGGCCAATCAGAATAGGCCCGGGAGCCTTAGGTCCCCCCTGGGGGCGGGGCCTGAGGCACATGGGCCCAACCCGACCATGTGCCCAAGGCCCCGCCCCCAGGAGGGACCTAAGGCTCCCAGGCCTATTCTGATTGGCCCAGGCGCCTTAGGCCCCACCAGTAGGCGGAGCTTTGGGACGGATGGGCCAATCCGGCCTCATTCCGTCGTTGGCTGCCTGCCGGACAGGCGGGTTTGGCTCCCGTCTGTCCGGCCAACTACACAAAGGTAAGGGGAGTGGGGGTGTCGTGGGGGTCAGCCAGGGGGGTCGCGGGTCGGCTGGGGGGGCGGTCGGAGGTTCTTGGGGGGGCGGTCGTTGGGGGGAGGGGGGTTTGCGTCGAGGGCAGGAGGGCCTGGGATCCCTCCTGCCCGTAATGTAGTGCGGGGTGGGGGTAGGGGGTTGCTGTGGCCAGGTGGGTTTGGACTCCCTCCTAGCCCGAACAACTAGCGGGGGGGAGGGTCGCCAGGGCCAGGAGGACTTGGGCTCCCTCCTGGCCCGATATTGTCGGGGAGTTGGGGAGTCGGCGGGGCAAGAGGGCTTGGGCTCCCTTTTGCCCCGATCGTGTCGGGGAGTCAGGGGGGCAAGAGGGCTTGAGCTCCCTCTTGCCCCGATCATGTTGGGGGTGCCGCGGTTGGCTGGGGCAAGAGGGCTTGAGCTCCCTCTTGCCCCGATCATGTCGGGGAGTCGGGACCGCCAAGAGGAAGCAGCAGGACACCGGTAGGAGCTTCTACATGATGGGGGGGTCGGGAGGCTGTGGGGGTGCGAGTGGTCCTTCAGGGTGGGGATGCGGGTGCAGGTGGGAGTGCGTGCGAGCGGTCCTTCGGGGTGGGGGTGCAGGTGCATGCGAGCGGTCCTTCGGGGTGGGGGTGCGGGTGCGTGCGAGCGGTCCTTCGGGGTGGGGGTGCGAGCGGTCCTGCGGGGGGGGTGAATCGGACGTCGGGGGGGCATCAGACTTTCAGGGTGGGGACAGGACTTCAAGGGGGAGAGGAGAGTCGGGGCGGGCGAAAGGAGAGTCGGGGTGGCCAGAGGAGAGTCGGGGCGGGCGAAAGGAGAGTCGGGCAGCATGCGCGGTATACGGGTGTGCGCGGTATATAAAAATTTCTGTACATAAATATGTGTTTTTCGCGTGCTATACCCGTGTGCGCGGTTTACACGGGTGCGCGTTATCTACGTGAAAATACGGTAATCTGTTGAATGGCAACTCCTGTTAAGATCATTAAAAGCTTATTATTATTTGAGGATATTTGAGACTTCGCCCTCCTAGACATGCCAAACAAGATGGTATCATATGACAAGGCTACAGGATTATCAAGCATACAATTTATTTGATCCCAAATTAATTTCCAAAAAGCATTGATAAATGGACAGTAAAATAATAGATGATCTAAAGTTCCAGCCTCAAGATGACAATGCCAACATCTATTAGACCTAGAGCAAACCAAATTTTTTAAACGAACAGGGTCCAGAGTGCTCTGTGCAATAGGAAAAACCATGTTTGCCTCATAGACGCAGACATTGTACATCTCATCCTCCAAGACCAAATACGTGGCCATTGAGACACATTAATCTGATGCTTAATCTCAATACTCCAAATATCTCTAAGTCCATTTTTTGGTTTTTTATTCAAATAACCAGATAATACTTTATACCACTGTGCGGCCTGGTGACCCAGAAAGTCTGCCTGAAAGCATAAGAATTCTAAAGTAAATTGATTATTGAGAGATTTCCATTCAGGGAACCCTGCCTGAATAGCCTGCCTCAATTGCAACCATTTATAACTTTGTTTTTCATCAAGACCAAATTTATGTTGCAATTGTGAAAATTCCAGCAGCTTACCCTCAGATATAAAATCATTTAAAGTACGTATTCCTACTTTAATCCAATCCTTCCAGACACTCTTAAATCCGCCTATTTGAATCTTGGAGTTTAGCCATATATTTTGACAAGTAGATTTTTGAATGGTAAGAGGAGTTAAATTATTAACATATTTTAAAGTTTTCCATGTGTCCATTATTATCCTATTACTTTTTCTTATTCTAGGCATTTTAATACTCAGTAGATGATGAAGCCTGATTGGAAACATGAGCTGCCATTCCAACCATAACCAGTCTGGAAGCACCTCCATGGCACGAAAATGCTGCTGTGTTGGGCATCTTGGATTTCCCGGGTTTTTTTTTTATTTGGTTTTTTTTTAGTTCTCCAACTTCTCCAAAACATCTCATTTTTTCTCAAAACTGATGGGGATTAAGTTCTCAGACCCTAATACCCCTGTATCATGCCTTATTTGTGCTGAATGGCCAGCTGAAAAGCGCCTTTGCTACACATTCTGTGTAGCATCGGATTAAGGGGTGGAAGTTTCGGGCTTAGCCCCTCTGCAGTCCTCTTGGGCTGGAGAATGGAAAACAGTCTCAGGGAGCAAATAAGCACTACCTGGAGCCTCAGGTCAACAGTCCTGTGCACCGTAAAGGCATAGGTGCTTCCCTGTCCAAGAAAAGGCAATTACTCCATACTAAGGGGGAAAGTGAGTTGCCCACTTAGTCCTTTACCCCAGATTTTATTAATCTCCTCTGGCAGGCTTATGTACAAGGCCAAACTCCACCTGTCAGGTCCACTGGCAAGTGGCCCAGCACGCTTGCCCCTCTGGATACTCAGAATATTTCTTTCCTGAGAGCGGAGGCTATTCTGGACTCTGATGGTCCATTAACTAGGGACTCGGAGGATGAGGGATCAGATTTAATCCCTTTATTGTCCCAAAGTGAGACTTCCCTGAGACTAAGGCTGCTGATTCGAAACTTGTTTCCATCATGGAGTCTTAATATAGTCTTAGAAGGTCTCAGCAGGGCTCCATATGATCCCTTACAGGAAGCCTCCCTCATGGATCTATCAGCCAAAGCAGTCTTCTTGGTTGCAATTACATCTACCAGGAGAGTCTCAAAATTCCAGGCACTGTTGTGCAGAGAGCCATTCCTCAGGGAGTGACAGGAGTAGCCTTTCACCCTCCTTTACTGAAAGTTGTTTTGATGTTTCTTGTCAATCAAGAGGTTAGACTGCCAACATTTTATCCCACAGGGTCTTAGAAGAAAGACAAAGCCTTGAAGGTCTTGGATGTCCACAGAGTTTTCTTGCATCACCCGGAGGTAGCTAATGAGTTTCACCTCTGGGATCATCTTTTCGTGTTAACCAGTCAGATGATACGAGGCAGACCCACTTCCAATGCCACCATCTCTAGATGGATTCATACAGTGATATCCTCTGCATACATCAGTTGTTGCAAACAGCCACCTGTCGTTTCAGTGAAAGTGCATTCAGCAAGAGGAGTGGCTGCCTTTTGGGCAGAAGCTCGGGCAGTTCCACCACAGGATTTGTAGATCAGCAACCTGGTCCTCTCTTCATGCTTTCACCAAATCTACAGGATGGATATAGTAGTACAGGAGTATGATGCTTTTGGATCCTCAGTACTACAAGCAGTCTCATCCATCCCACCCTAGAGTTGGGGGATTGCTTAGATATGTCCCTATGGTTTAGCATGCCATTCCTATTGCACTGGAAAAAGAGATTAGGGTCTTACCTTGATAATATCCTTTCTGGTAGATAGGGATGCTGAACCTCCCCCCTCCCATCCAGCAATTTATCTAATGCATCTTCTATCTGTTTATATTTCTTGCTTGTATTTTATCAAATTCATTATTTCTCTCAGAGGCTTGTTAATGTGTTAACTGCATTACTGTTTTCTCATTGATTGTTTTAACTTCATCTGAGCAGATCAGAGTCCTATTTTCAGGGATTTCCCCATATCCCTCCTACTCCTGACTTTTTCTGTAGGGCTGCCGCCAGCTATGGTATGAACTGAGGGGGGCACCAGAGTCTGTGGAGAAGAAAGAATTGAAAAGCTGTGATTGACATCTTCTACAATATGCTTGCGAGCACAGATAGATAACCCTATGGTTCCAAACAAACGAGACTCTGTAAAGTCAATGTTCTCGTACCTTGAGTTGTAATTTATTCAAAGTATTCTTGACAACAATAGAAACAATAAGCACTCTATCCACATTTATCATAAGAGGACCCTCGTATGATAAATGTGGATAGAGTTGGGGGGGGGGGGGAAATTTTTATTAACTGACTTTAAACGCATGGGAGATTTCATCCATCGGTCGCTGCAAAACCAAGCTGAAACCGATAATGTAGAGGCTATGTGGTCAACCCTGAAAAGTATCCTACATGAAGCAACAAACCGCTATATAAAAACAGTAAGCAAACGACGGAGAAAAAATAAACCCCAATGGTTCACTGTGGAGATCTCGGACCTCGTTAAAGAAAAGAAAAAAGCTTTTATTTCCTACAAGCAATCAGGAAAACGGGGGGCAAAGGAAGACTATCTGGTCAGGTCCAAAGCTGTCAAAACAGCAGTCAGAAAGGCCAAGCTTCGAATAGAAAAGAATCTAGCAAAGAACATTAGGAAAGGGGATAAATCCTTCTTCAGGTACGTTAGGGACAGAAAACGAACCACAGATAGGATAGTACGCCTTAGGAAAATAGACGGGAATTTTGTAGAATCGGATTCTGATAAAGCCGAGCTACTAAATGAATACTTCTGCTCAGTCTTTACCTGCGAGGTGCCGGGGAACGGTTCACAGCTGCAGGCAAGGCATAGCTCGGAAGACCCGTTTCAGAACTTCGAGTTCACACCCAGCAGCATCTACTGCGAACTATCAAGACTCAAAGTGAACAAAACCATGGGCCCAGACAATCTACACCCCAGGGTGCTTAGGGAGTTGTGTGATGTCCTGGCGGAACCGTTATCCGTATTATTCAATCTTTCCCTGAGTATGGGAAGAGTCCCCTTGGACTGGAAAACAGCTAATGTCATTCCACTGCACAAAAAGGGTTCCAGGACGGAGGCTGCAAATTACAGACCGGTGAGTCTCACATCAATAGTGAGTAAACTCATGGAAACACTAATTAAACATAAATTGGATTCGATCCTGAAAGAGGAGAATCTACAGGATCCCCACCAGCATGGATTCACAAAGGGCAGGTTCTGCCAATCCAATCTAATTAGCTTCTTTGACTGGGTAACAAGAAAACTGGATATAGGGGAGTCCCTGGACGTTGTATACTTGGACTTCAGTAAAGCTTTTGTCAGCATCCCACACCGCAGGTTGTTGAGCAAGATGACATCGATGGGATTAGGAGAAACATTAACTGCATGGGTCAGGGACTAGCTGAGCGGTAGACTTGTCAGCTCCTTGCTCCAGTCATTGGCCAAAAACCTGTGTACAGAAACTCTTCCTTTCAACCTAACATTCGTGATTTTTACTAAACTTTTTTGTACTTTTTTATAGCTTTTTTTTTGATAGCTTTTTTAAAAACCCTTTTTTTTAAATAGTTATAAATACTATTTTTCAATATACTTCTTTAAATATTTAAAGCACTCATCCACTCCACTGAAAAAGGTGACTAAAAGTCAATTAATTCAAAGTAATGTTGAAAAAAGCCACTTATCTGAAAGCAGTTTTAGCCTGTGGAAATGCCGAGACAGTATTCACTCAAAAAAATGCCGACGCGGCCAGCATTTCACGGGTTTGTATTTTCAACCGCTGCGTCAGGGCCATAATTTAGGCATTCCAGGCTTTTCCCAACACTCTTGTCAGCTGAAATTATGGCCCTGACGCAGCGGTTGAAAATACAGACACGCGAAACGCTGGCCGCGTCGGCATTTTTTTGAATGAATGCTGTCTCGGCATTTCCACAGGCTAAAACTGCTTTCAGATAAGTGGCTTTTTTCAACATTGCTTTGAATTAATTGACTTTTAGTCACCTTTTTCAGTGGATGAGTGCTTTAAATATTTAAAGAAGTATACTGAAAAATAGTATTTATAACTATTTATTTAAAAGAAAGGGTTTTTAAAAAAGTAATCCAAAAAAAGCTATAAAAAAGTACAAAAAAAGTTAGTTAAAATCACGAGTGTTAGGTTGAAAGGAAGAGTTTCTGTACACAGGTTTTTGGCCAATGACTGGATCAAGGAGCTGACAAGCTATGCTGATCTATTCAGTTTATGACTGTGCGTAGGCTCCATTTCTAAGGCCTTTTCCTGTGCAATTGAGCAGAAATTGTTTTGCTGCTATAGAATGCACTTTTCCATTTGAGTGGATTTAGATATTTCTATATAGTTTTGAGCATCTATTTCTGAACATCTTACCAACATTACAGATTACACTTTTCATCTCATCAAGATTACCGTATTTTCGCGGATATAACGCGCACCTGTGTAAAACGCGCACAGGGGTATAGCGCGCAGAAATCACGATGATATGTACCAAAACTTTTCTATACCGCGCTCAGGCATATAACGCGCATGATGCCCGACGCTCCTTTCGCCCGCCCTGACTTTCCGTGCGCTGTCCCGACTCTCCGTTCACCCCCCTGACTTCCGTGCACTGCCCTGACTTTCCGTGCGCTGTCCCGACTCTCCGTTCACCCCCCCTGACTTTCCGTGCACTGTCCCCCCTTGAAGTCCTGTCCCCCTTGAAGGTCTGTCCCCATTCTGAAAGCCTGATGCCCCCCCCCCGACGTCCGATACATCCCCCCCCCCGGCAGGACCACTCGCACCCTCACCCCGAAGGACCGCCGACTCCCCAACAATATCGGGCCAGGAGGGAGCCCAAACCCTCCTGGCCACGGCGACCCCCTAACCCCACCCCGCACTACATTACGGGCAGGAGGGATCCCAGGCCCTCCTGCCCTCGACGCAAACCCCCTCCCCCCAACGACCGCCCCCCCCCCAAGAACCTCCGCCCGTCCCCCAGCCGACCCGCGACCCCCCTGGCCGACCCCCACGACCCCCCCCACCCCCCTTCCGCGTACCTTTGGAAGTTGGCCGGACAGACGGGAGCCAAACCCGCCTGTCCGGCAGGCAGCCAACGAAGAAATGAGGCCGGATTGGCCCATCCGTCCTAAAGCTCCGCCTACTGGTGGGGCCTAAGGCGCGTGGGCCAATCAGAATAGGCCCTGGAGCCTTAGGTCCCACCTGGGGGCGCGGCCTGAGGCACATGGGCCAAACCCGACCATGTGTCTCAGGCCGCGCCCCCAGGTGGGACCTAAGGCTCCAGGGCCTATTCTGATTGGCCCACGCGCCTTAGGCCCCACCAGTAGGCGGAGCTTTAGGACGGATGGGCCAATCCGGCCTCATTTCTTCGTTGGCTGCCTGCCGGACAGGCGGGTTTGGCTCCCGTCTGTCCGGCCAACTTCCAAAGGTACGGGGAAGGGGGGTGGGGGGGTCGTGGGGGTCGGCCAGGGGGGTCGCGGGTCGGCTGGGGGGGCGGTCGGAGGTTCTTGGGGGCGGGCGGTCGTTGGAGGGAGGGGGGTTTGCGTCGAGGGCAGGAGGGCCTGGGATCCCTCCTGCCCGTAATGTAGTGCGGGGTGGGGTTAGGGGGTCGTCGTGGCCAGGAGGGTTTGGGCTCCCTTCTGGCCCAACTACACAAAGGTACGGGGAAGGCGGGTGGGGGTGTCGTGGGGGTCGGCCAGGGGGGTCGCGGGTCGGCTGGGGGACGGGCGGAGGTTCTTGGGGGGGGGCGGTCGTTGGGGGGAGGGGGTTTGCGTCGAGGGCAGGAGGGCCTGGGATCCCTCCTGCCCGTAATGTAGTGCGGGGTGGGGGTAGGGGGTCGCCGTGGCCAGGAGGGTTTGGGCTCCCTCCTGGCCCGATATTGTCGGGAAGTCGGCGGTCCTTCGGGGTGGGGGTGCGAGTGGTCCTGCCGGGGGGGGGGGATGTATCGGACGTCGGGGAGTCGGCCGGGCAAGAGGGCTTGGGCTCCCTCTTGCTCCGATCGTGGATGCGGGTGCGGGTGGGAGCGCGTGCGAGCGGTCGTTCGGGGTGGGGGTGCGAGCGGTCCTGCTGGGGGGGTGAATCGGGCGTCGGGCGGGGTGGGAACTATGTTTAAAAACTTTTCTATACCGCGCTCAGGCATATAACGCGCGAGGGGTATGCGCGGTACGTAAAATCACGTATAACGCGCGCGTTATATCCGCGAAAATACGGTACTTATATGTATGACACTGGTTCTCACATCGCAACAGAATCCATAGCAGCTATTGGAACAGCCTGGCCCCATTTTTTTAGGTCTTAATAAGGAGCTCCATGATTGCCTTGTAGATGCCTCCTGTTTTGATGACAGTCTTTTTGGTGACAAAGTTAAAGATGCTGCTTCTCAAGCCAAAGAGGATAGTCCCATTGTAAAGGAACCTAATATTACTTCAGCAGACTGTTCTGCATCATACTTCAGATCATCGTCCACATATTACTGTAGGCAATATTCATCTCAGCTGCATCTACCTACCTATTATAGATGAAGATTCCAGCCTTAGAACTGAGCATCTCAACCTAGTAACTCTCCCCAGACTTCTTACCAGAGACAGACTGATAGAATGGAAATCTCAACCTGCCTCTTCATCTACTACCACAAAAAACATTCCGAGCTTTTGACAGTTGAAGGGGTTATTTCCAAAGCTCTCTTAAGTCTAATGCAACTAATATGGACTTAGTAGGTTTTAGAAATAAACCCTTCAGCTATTCAGTGAGAGCTCATCTACAAGTTTTCCATGAAGCTTGGCTAAAGATCACCAAAGACACTTGGGTACTGAAGATAATCTCTCAAGGATACAGATTGAACTTCTTATAATTTCCTCAAGCTTCTCTTCCTATACCCAGGGACCACCATCTTTTTCAAACTGAAATTATTCAGGAAGAGATCAATCTCTCTTTCAAGAGGTAACCCTTTGTCAGCAACATCAGGGATTCTATTCCCATTACTTCTTGGTCCCAGAAACTGAGGAGGTCTATAGCCTATTCTGGATTTGAGGAGATGGAATGTTTTTGTCAAAAAGGAAATGTTCAGAATGTACTCTTTACAGACCATCCTTCCTCCTTATAAACCAATATTGCTGGCTAGCATCACTGGACGTCAAGAATGCTTATACTAATTATCCTAATTCATCCTACCTCAATTACAGTTTAGACAAGCACATTACCAGTACAAAGTTCTGCCCTTTGGCTGCACCAGGGGTCTTTACCAAGTGTCTGTTTATCTCAGGAAATCTGGAATATTTGTGGTTCTGTGCTTGGATCACTGGCTGGTCTCAGTACACTCAAAGCAGACCTTGATAGATTCCTTTCATACAGCAGTAACAACTTTTAATATCTCTGGGGTTTCTTCTCAATAGAGAGAAATCCAACTTGGTTCCTACTCAAACCATTACTTCATTGGAGCATATATAGATACACAATTCAGGGAAGAATTTTTCTCCCTCAAGATTGTTAGCAAGCCATTCATATACAAGTCTGTCAGTTCATGTCTGCTCAAAAATGTACAGAACACATTTTCCTTAAACTCTTGGGTCATATGGCAGGAGTAATACCAATAGTGAAGCTTCAAATGAGACCTGTTCAATGGGTTCTAAAGTTCCATTGGAACCAACAGGCACATCCTCTTTCTGGAAAAATATGTCATTCCTGCTATAAAATAACATATGAATTCTAACCAAGGAACACAGAACCTGAAGGTGACACAATTGTGAAATGGATATGGCCTCCATTAGGTTGAAGTTAAGTACTTTTTTTCATTAATAGTAGATGCTGCAAGGGTGCAAATTACTTTCAAAAATTATTAAAAATTTATTTTATTTTCTATACTGTTCTCCCAGGTGAGCTCAGAATGGTTTACATGAATCTATTCAGGTACTCAAGCATTTTTCCCTATCTGTTCCGGTGGGCTCACAATCTATCTAATGTACCTGGGGCAATGGGGTGATTAAGTAACTTGTCCAGGGTCATAAGGAGCAGCGTGGGTTTGAACTCACAACCTCAGGGTTCTGAGGCTGTAGCTTTAACCACTGCGCCACACTCATTTGCGCATTTACAAGTGTTTTTTTTTTTTTTTTTTTTTTACCAATGATATGATTTTGTGCCCTAACAGTTGTTTCAACATGCAGACACTGACGCTTCGGGTCTTGTTTCATCGTATTCTTTGCAATTGTGTTACTTTCAGTTTCTGTGTTCCTTAGTTGAGATTCATTTTATAGCTGAACACAGATATATTTCCACTGTTTATTGAAGCAAGCTCTCAAATGGCAAGACCCAATTCATCTTTTGGAGGAACGCTGTTGTCAGATGCCAAGCCCAGACCTCACTTTAACAATAAATGTTTCACTAGTAGCTCATCTTCACCATCTGTGAACACAAGGACTGTGGTCCTCCAAGGAAGTCAAAGCACACATAAATTTATTGGTGCATTTTTTGATCAAGCCATGCAGCACATCTGCCTCAAGTGGGAATGCTTCTAAACCGGTATGTTTATCATAATCACAAAAGTAAAATAAAACAGTTTCTTGATCATATGTCTCTTTAGCTATAAATTATATTGTTATTAAGACTTAGCCAAAAGAAAAAATTTATAAACTTTTAAAGAGTTTTACTTCATGCAAAATTGTCATTTCTTTAATAAGACATTAACTATTTTTATCCCAGGACAAGCAGGCAGGTATTCTCACTAGTGGGTGATGTCATCCGACAGAGTCCCGATGCGGACGTCTCACAAACATACTTGCTTGAAGAAACTTCAGAAGTTTCGAGATGCCCACACTGCGCATGCGCGAGTGCCTTCCCGCCCGATGGCCCGGGCTTGTCTCCTCAGTTCTTTTCTTTCCGCGGAGCTGAGAAGTTTTGCTTCAATTCTGCGCTAAGTGAAACCGTGTTCTTGCCTTCTAATCACCGCGGTTTTGGGTTATTTTACTCTTTATCGTGTGTTTTATTCATTTGGTTTCTTTTTTTTTTTTTTTAATTTCTTCTGGAAATTCGACTGGGTTGGCCGCGTGGCTCAGGCCCCGCTCCTTCGATCTAGCGGCGGAGCTTTTTCGGCCTATGTCCCGGCCAATTACCGGTTTTAAAAAGTGCAGCAAGTGCCAGCGCGCGATTTTCGTTGACGGACCCGCTTCGGCACTGCCTGCAGTGTCTTGGTCCAGAACATATTCCGAAATTGTGCCGGCCTTGTTCCACTCTCATAGCACGTGCTTTTAAACGTCGCTGTTTTTTGTGGGAGTCGATGTTCAAGATGGAAGCTGCTAAGGAACCTTCGACTTCAGCTTCGACCAGCGCTTCGCCTACACCTACGAAGCCTTCCACTGTTCCTGCTACATCGGGTCTTCTGAAGCCGGCCTCCTTTGTTCCGGCTTCGACACCGCCTCCTGCTCCGGTGCCTTCTTCGGTCTCCTCAGATCAGGTACCTCCTCAGACCATCCCCCCGGTGGTTATCTAAGTGCCGAAAGCTTCTAAGCCAAAGCACTTGACCACTCGGGACCGCGAAGACCGTTCAGAAGGTCCCACTTCGGGTGCGGCTCCCTCCTTGTCAGCTTCGTTGCGGTCGATTATGGAGGCTCAATTCATTGAGATGACCACAATGGGGCCCAAGTGGCTGGCTACAATCCAGGGTGATCAACCGGTTCCCCCTCGGGGGGCGAGCCGCCCCCTCCTCCTCCCCCTCGCCGCTCGCTCTCGCTGCTCGGGGAGGAGGAGCGATGCTCGGCAGCCGGTCCCTCGAGGCGTGCTTCGTTTAGTGACATGCCGCCTCTGGAACCCATTACTCCTCCAGGCGAGGATGTTTGGAATCTTCCTTCGGGTAGTTGAAGCCCTGGGCATCGCCAGGAAGAGTTCTTCCGCACTCCCTATCAAGCATGGAATGCGTCTCGAGAGGCATCGCACCCGCCTCTTCGCTCTACTGCCTCCAGTCCTATCTACTCCTTGGAGGCTTCTGGGGATCACTCTAAGCATCGCCGGTCCAGATCTCCGAGACACCGGGAGGGGCATCGGTCCAGGCATTCTTCGAGGCATTCCTCCAGGCATTCTACAGTATCGCCTCAGAAGAAGCTTCCTTGGGTGGGATATTCCTCTTCGGATGTCTCTCCCCCTCCGGGCCCGGAGTATGAGGATCCCTATGGCTCGTTCTCGCCCTGTCGATCACAGGTCTCCCTGGATCCCAAGGCTTCGACTTCGTCCAGCCCGTCCCGCCAGCCTGTGTTGGCAGACCAATTGTCTTTTTCGTCTTTCCTCAGGCAGATGGCGGATGATCTCGACATCACCTTGGACTCCGGTTCCCGATACTCCAAGGAATACCTGGTTACCATCCATTTGCCTCATCCTCCTGCCGAGTCTCTTCGTCTCCCTCTGCACAAACTCCTCGACCAAACTTTTATGAGGTGTTTTGAGACACCGTACTCTATTCCTGCTGTTCCTGGCAAACTGGATGCCAGGTACCGAACGGTGCATCACAAGGGGTTCGAGGGCTCTCAACTCTCTCATCAATCCCTGTTGGTCAAGTCCTCCCTCAAAAGGTCTCATCCGTCCCAGGTGTATGCCTCGGTGCCTCCAGGCAGAGAGGGTCGGACCATGGATAAGTTCAGGAGGCGCATATACCAGAACTCGATGATGGCATCCAGAGTTCTCAATTACACTTTTCATTTTGCAGCTTATTTGGAGTTCTTCCTGCCTGTGCTTCGGAAGTTTACACCTTACATCGAGTCTCAAGCTCGCTTTGAATTTGAAGAGGTGGTCGCCTCGCTGTCCCAGCTGCGCCTTCAACTGATGCAATCTTCCTATGATGCCTTCGAGCTCTCGGCACGAGCTGCTGCTTGCTCCGTGGCCATGTGTCGTTTGGCCTGGCTTCGGACCATTGACATGGACCCGAACCTCCAGGACAGGCTTGCCAACGTCCCCTGTGCGGGTGCAGATTTATTTGATGAATCTATTGAGACCGTGACGAAGAAGCTGTCGGACCATGAAAAATCCTTTCAATCTATTCTTCGTCCCAAGCCTAAGCCTGCGCAGTCTCGTCCTTCTCGACCACCCTTGATCTATCAGCGGCGCTATGCACCCAGGCAGGCTCCTGCTGCAAGACAACCAGCGAAGAGACAGCCTCCACAGAAGGCTCAGCAAAAGCCTCAGCCTTCTGCTGTCCTTAAGGCCCCTCAGCCTTTTTGACTCTCTGTTAGGGAGCATAACCAACACCGTTCTGCCATCCCCTGTTTTTCCCATCGGGGGTCGCCTCCATCATTTTTATCATCAATGGACAGTTATCACCACCGACCTTTGGGTCCTTACTATCATCAGGGAAGGATATTCTCTTCAGTTCCATCGGGTCCCCCCGGACCACCCTCCAAGAGAGTATCCTTCCAATTTGACCCAGACCGCCCTTCTTCTTCAGGAAGCTCAGGCTTTGCTCCAGCTTCGGGCCGTCGAGCCGGTCCCTGTGGACCAACACAACTGGGGGTTTTACTCCCGGTACTTCCTTGTTCCGAAGAAGACAGGCGATCTGCGTCCAATTCTGGACCTCAGGATCCTCAACAAGTTCCTGGTCAAGGAGAGATTTCGCATGCTGACCCTTGCTTCTCTCTACCCCCTTCTCGAGCATAACAACTGGTTATGCTCTCTGGATCTAATGGAGGCCTACACTCACATTCCCATTCATCCGGCCTCTCGCAGATTCTTCAGATTTCGGGTGGGACATCTACATCTGCAGTATCGAGTGCTTCCATTCGGCCTGTCCTCGTCTCCCAGAGTCTTCACGAAGTGTCTGGTGGTAGTGGCCGCTGCAATCCGGAACCAGGGTCTTCAAGTATTTCCCTACCTCGACGACTGGCTCATCAAGGCCGCCTCGGCCACTGGGGTCATCTCGGCGACTCTAGCAACAATTTGGTTCATGCACAGTTTGGGCTTCGAGATCAACTTCCCAAAATCTCATCTGCAGCCTACCCAGGCTCTTCCCTTCATCGGGGCGGTTCTGGATACTATTCAACTAAGAGCATTCCTTCCTCCACAGCACCTGGATGCTCTTCCATCTCTGCCAGTCAGTGTCTTCTCGCCAGTCCATCTCAGCGAGACACTTGATGGTTCTCCTGGGCCACATGGCCTCTACAGTTCAAGTGACTCCTTTTGCCAGACTTCACCTCAGAATTCCTCAGTGGACCCTGGCTTCTCAATGGACATAGGTGTCAGACCCTTTGACTCGTCACATCATAGTCACTCCTGCTCTTCAGCAGTCTCTACATTGGTGAATGACCTCTTCAAATCTATCCAGAGGTTTGCTGTTTCACACTCCTCCCCACCAAAAAGTTCTCACGACCGATTCCTCGGCCTATGCATGGGGAGCTCATCTGGTCAAGTTCCTGGACGGTCTTCGAACTCAAGGCTTCTGGACCAGTGCGGACCGGCTGTGCCATATCAATCTTCTGGAACTCAGGGCGATCTTCTATGCTCTTCAAGCGTTTCAACATCTGCTTCACGACATGGTGGTCCTCATTCGCACGGACAATCAGGTCGCCATGTATTATGTCAGCAAGCAGGAGGGCACGGGCTCGGCCTCCCTCTGCCAGGAAGTTCTCAGAGTCTGGGATTGGGCGATTCGCCACAACACCTTCCTCAAAGCTGTCTACATTCAGGGGAAGGACAATGCATTGGCGGACAACTTGAGTTGTCTCCTCCAGCCTCACGAATGGACTCTCCATTCCAGGCCCCTTCATCAGATCTTCTCTCAGTGGGGAACGCCTCAGATAGACCTCTTTGCTGCCCCCCACAACTTCAAACTACCTCAGTTCTGCTCCAGGATCTACACTCCTCATCGTCTCGAGGCAGATGCCTTTCTGCTGGATTGGGGGAATCGCTTTCTGTATGCGTTTCCTCCATTTCCTCTCATTCAAAAGACTCTGGTCAAATTGAAATCCGACCATGCCACCATGATTCTGATAGCTCCTCGGTGGCCCAGACAGCCTTGGTACTCCCTTCTACTTCAACTCAGCAGCAGGGAACCATTCCTTCTTCCAGTGTTTCCTTCACTACTTACTCAGCAACAAGGATCTCTACTCCATCCCAACCTGCAGTCTCTCCACCTGACAGCTTGGTTCCTCTCAACATGATTCCCCGTCAGTTTTCCCAGGCGGTGAGGGATGTGCTGGAGGCTTCCAGGAAGCCTTCTACTAGACAATGCTACTCCCAAAAATGGACTAGACTTCTACCTGGTGTGTTTCTAATCGTAAGGAGCCTCAACGAGCCTCCCTGTCTTCTGTTTTGGACTATCTTTTGCACCTATCTAATTCTGGCCTCAAGTCTACATCGATACGAGTCCATCTGAGTGCAATTGCGGCTTTCCATCAGCCTCTGCAAGGGAAACCTCTCTCTGCTCATCCTGTGGTTTCCAGATTTATGAAAGGTCCTTTCCATGTCAATCCTCCTCTCAAACCTCCTCCAGTGGTTTGGGATCTCAACGTTGTCCTTTCTCAACTTATGAAACCTCCTTTTGAGCCTCTCAACAAGGCTCCGCTGAAGTTTCTCACTTGGAAAGTGGTTTTTCTGGTTGCCCTCACTTCTTGCTCGCAGGGTTAGTGAGCTTCAGGCCTTGGTGGCGGATCCACCTTTCACAGTATTCCATCATGACAAGGTGGTCCTTCGCACTCATCCGAAATTCCTGCCTAAAGTGATCACTGAATTTCATCTCAACCAATCCATAGTTATTCCTGTGTTTTTTCCAAAGCCTCATTCTCATCCTAGAGAATCAGCTCTTCACACTCTGGACTGTAAACGTGCTTTGGCTTTCTACCTGGATCGCACCAAACCACACAGAACTGCTCCTCAACTTTTCGTCTCCTTTGATCCGAACAAGTTGGGACGACCTGTATCGAAGCGTACCATCTCCAACTGGATGGCGGCTTGCATCTCTTTCTGCTATGCCCAGGCTGGATTACCCCTTCCCTGTAAAGTCACAGCCCATAAAGTCAGAGCAATGGCGGCCTCTGTAGCCTTCCTCAGATCGACACCGATTGAGGAGATTTGTAAGGCTGCCACTTGGTCCTCGGTTCATACATTCATCTCTCATTATTGTCTGGATACTTTCTCCAGACGGGATGGACAGTTTGGCCAAACAGTATTACAAAATTTATTCTCCTAAGTTGCCAACTCTCCCACCATCTCATTGAGGTTAGCTTGGAGGTCACCCACTAGTGAGAATGCCTGCCTGCTTGTCCTGGGATAAAGCAATGTTACTTACCATAACAGTTGTTATCCAGGGACAGCAGGCAGCTATTCTCACGTCCCACCCACCTCCCCTGGGTTGGCTTCTCTGCTAGCTACCTGAACTGAGGAGACACGCCCGGGCCATCGGGCGGGAAGGCACTTGCACATGCACGGTGCGGGCATCTCGAAACTTCTGAAGTTTCTTCAAGCAAGCATGCTTGTGAGACGTCCGCATCGGGGCTCTGTCGGATGACATCACCCACTGGTGAGAATAGCTGCCTGCTGTCCCTGGATAACAACTGTTACGGTAAGTAACATTGTTTTTTCTGAGGCCCTCCAAGTACCTACAAATCCAAAATGTGGCCCTGCAAAGGATTTGAGTTTGAGATCACTGCTCTAGACACACTTGTATCTGATCTGCCAGCTCTTCTGTTCCAAGATGCTGTCACCAAATAGTCTTTGGATACCTTCACCCTGAGTTGGAAACAAGGCCTTCTTTATACCTTCCCACCTATACCTCTCATTTTCAGTGACATTTAGAAGGCAATGCAGGACTTGACAGTATTAGCTGTTCCCAATTGGCTGCAACAGCCATAGTACTCCATGGCTTCTTTTTCTTGCAATTGATCATCCTCTTCCTCTAGGATCCCACCCAACTCTACTGATGTAACAAGAAAGCACATTCCTTCTCTTCCTTGTCCAATTCAAGAAAACATGGGACAAGCATAGAGGATCTGTGAGGTAGAGGGAGATGTAGAGGCTGGGCAGTTAGTTTGGATTGTCAGACTGGATTGACTGGTGTTTTTCTGCTGTTATCTTGCATGCTTCATAATCAACGTTACTTTTATAATCTGTTTAAGAAATTACAAAGCTTGGAGGAAACACTTCAGTTCCTCCCTCTGTTTAATCCAATACTGTCTTCCCCTCCCCCCCCCCTTAGAAGTAAGGTTTATTACTGTAATAGTATGCAGAAAATTAACCCATTTGGAGACATCTTCCTCTGAGAGTACACTGCATTGTTTGGATATCTCAGCCATATGACTAACTAATGTCTTGTGTAGATTTATATTACTGTTCTGCTTGTTATACATATTGAAACCTTATTGTCCTGCTTAACTTCTTATGGATGCAGTAGCAGTGGTATCCATGTCAAAGTATCTTTAATTACCATTATTCTTCCATTAGAATCATCATCTGCCTCAGATCCAAGCAAATCGTACTTCTCCCCCGTCTGATGGAAGGAAGCTGCCCCGCCAGCAAAAGTTTGAACATCTCCCAAATATTTAAGAGAATGAGCTTATGCTTCCCTTAATTTGTACACCTGTACTGTTTCTTCTCTGTCTTGAATCTACACAATATAGAAATGCACTGTACCTTCAGGAGGAGCAGTGGCAGATTAGAAGGGTAGAGCTTAGAACAGGGAGCCAAGAGAACTATAGTGGTTCTAATCCTGGCTCTGCCATTGCCTTTATGTAGTCTTGAGCAAATGCCTGTATTTATATGCTTCAACTTTCTCAACAAGAGTTGAATAATAGTTTTATCTATAATAGATAGTAAGCTCTTTGGGGAAGGATCCATATTTCTACTATACATGAATTAGAGACTGTTAAAGATACTCATCTTTTAGCAGCAGTAAAGACCCTCAGTATTCAGCACTGTTTGATCTGACTTTGTGGGAAGACAAATGAAGCAGATCATTTTAAAAACAAAGTGATGTGGAGAGAGGTACAGAGCAGTACATAAGAAGCCAGCAGAAGAGGAGAAGACCTTTAATAGAGTGGCAGCCAAGCTTCAACCATTCAGTTTGTGAAGAGGAGGGGTTGCTCTTTAGCTAAAAATGCCCCTCTCCACTATCTTAATAGTTTCTATCCAGTGGGAGGAGATACTAAAAAAGTGCTGTCCAGTGGGGATGTGTATTCATTAATAAACATTCAGTTTGTTAGCATGCCTTATAAAAATTACAGCTTGTTAAAATGATTTAACAATAAGTTAACCTAGAAATTAATGTGCTTAAAGCCAGTTCATATTAAATTTGGGGGGGGCTCCAACAGTGAGGGAGCCTCCAAAAATTGTTTTTCTAATTCACTTATTTATTGTTTTGGATGTATCTGACCTTTGATTTGTAGGGAAACCAGACGATGTTAAACATTTTTTATTAAGACAAATGAATGACGCATGGCAAAACTGTCTGAAAATCATATATAAAGTCTTAAAATTGCCTGAAAAACAAAACTTATTCTATACACATTCCTACTCTCCAGTGTAATATTGCAGTGCTGTGCAACTCAGTATAACGAGAAATGTTTTATATTTTTAGTGAAATAAACAGAAGAGAAGACTGTCAGTAGTAATCCTAACTGGGTCATGAATTGAATGAAAGGACAAAGTATGGAGCTTATTGTAAGCATGCCTTCACACGCCCATGAACATATTTTATACATTTTTGCTCAGCGCAATAGGCTGCAAACCAGGGTTCAAATTCCAGTATCCCCATTGACATTCCTTGTGAATTTAGGCAGTTTATTCTTTCATTGTTTCTTCAGGTATCCACTTAGAGGGGCATAATAAAAAAAAACATCTAAGTCCCCTTTTGGCCTAAGGCCTTAAATGTTGAAAGCAGAAGCAGGGAAAATGTCCATTATCAAAAAAAAAACGTCCAAAAGGAGGTTTTTTTTTTTTAAAATAATGGCATGCCTCTGCGTTCAGCCCAGACCACCATTACGTCTACACTAATACCATATAATCAACCTAAAAAAAGCCTAACTCCCAAATGCCCAAAATAAGAGCTTTTAGGCGAAAGAGAAGCCAGTCCTTCGCCTAAAAGCTGGATTCTGTAACTGGTGTCTGTTAAAAACAACACCGGTTACAGAATCCCCCCCACTACAATGATCCGGGCAGGAGGGAGCCCAAGCCCTCCTGCCCTGATGAACCGCGACCCCCCCACCTGCTGACATTGGGGCAGGAGGGAGGTCAAGCCCTCCTGCCTGGTGGCACCCTCACCCCCCCACCGGCTGATTCTGATGGGGCCAGGAGGGAGCCCAAGCCCTCCTGGCCTGGTGATCCCCAAACCCCCTGCCCCCCACCGATTCCGATGGAGCTAGGAGGGAGCCCAAGCCCTCCTGGCCCAGTGATACCCCCTACCCCCCCACCCCCACTAAAATATGAACCCCCCAACTCCCCTACCTTTAAATCGTTGGTCAGACGGACGGGTGCCAAGCCCGTCCGTCTGACAGGTCAACCATCCGTTGAATGGCTGGCCTTAGGGCCTGATTGGCCCAGGCGGCTCAAATCCCGCCCACAGGATTTAAAGGTAGGGGAGGTAGTGGGGTCAGCCGGGGGGGTTGTATTTTAGTGGGGCTGAGGGGTAGGGGGTGTCACCAGGCTAGGAGGGCTTGGGCTCCCTCATGGCCCCATCGGAATCGGCCGGTGGGGTGTGAGGGTGCCGCCGGGCAGGAGGGCTTGGGCTCCCTCTTGCCCGATTGTTGTAGGGGGGAGGGCTCATCGCTGCAGGAGAGATGGCTCATCTCTCCTGCCGCAATGATGATCACCCACCCCCCTCCAAACTGCGGCACTTCGGGGTGAGCATTGTCGGCAGGGGAGATGCCCTACCCCAATGCTCACCCCGAAGTGCCGTGGTTCGGAGGAGGGTGAGCGATCATCATCGCGGTAGGAGAGATGAGTCATCTCTCCTGCAGCGATAGGCAGGTTGCTGGGGCCGCTGAGCTGTAGCGATCAGCTCAGCGGCCCCTTTTTCGGCAGTTATACCTGATTTGACTTGGTCTAAGTCAAAACGTATAAGTGCCGACTAGGCAACCTGTCAAAATCTTTGGTTATACCTGTTGTACGTCTAGGTCGGTCCACACCACGCCCTTTCCCCGCCTCTAAAAACTCCTCTTTTCTCTGTGCGTTTAGAGGCAGGGGAAAGGCCTAAGCTGGTTTTAGATACGTCTAAAACCAGCTTTGATTATGGATACTTGAACGATCAGGCTTTTTGATCATCCAAGTACCCATTTAGGTCACTTTTTAGACGGGGGTTTTTTTTTAAATTATTATGAGCCCCTTAGATTGTAAGCCCTCTGAGGCAGGAATAGGATTGTACATGAACTGTAAAATTAGTGTAAGCTTCCTTTAGTATTATTTGGAAGGTCAGGCTAAAAATAAAAAATAATTGTTATAAAATGTGAGTGCCATCTCCCAGAGTGAAGTTTTTCTTTGGGGTTCAGGGCTACTTTGCTATTGGAGCATAGCCCTTCATGTTTTTCAACTAGCAATAACTTAATGATCTGCATAAAAACTGTATTCTCAATTGCACACCATGCTGGAGAATAAGTTCATAACTGGTGCAGAGAAGTATAACTCCAGCCTGCTTTGTGGAGGTCTCCCGTGAAAGGGTAGGTTAAAAAAAAAAAAGGCAGGTGCATTAACAAGAAAATAGTTAGCATAAGTATGCACAGTAGCAAATAAAAAGAAAAAAATGTTTTGAGGGGGTTTTTTAAGGGACAAAACTGCATTTGAGTACATTTATTATTATGACATAAGAAAGCAATGTTTTACTGACAGGCTGCATCAGGGCTTATTGTGTAAATGCAACAAACAATCACAGACACGGTGTGATCTTCACTGGATTAAAACGGGAGTTATTGATCTATATGTTAAGCAAAGTGATTTACAAAACTAGGGTAAGACCAATAAGAAAAGAACTACAATTCATGACAGGAATGAGAAAAAAAAAGACAAAAAATAAATCTTTCTTATCTTTAGGCACAAAAGCCTCTCTGCACATACAGATCAGAATCCAGTGAAGATCATATAACCTCTGTGATTGTTGTATGTAAGTGATAGTAAACTTTTGTGCAAACATTTTGGGTTTTGTGCTATTGCTTCATGATAATAAATTTACTCAAACACAGAGTTATATACTTTGTTTTATTTTTTAGTTTAGGCTACTGTACACATTTTTTTTTGGGGGGGGGGCTGGTCTCCTATGACAGTATTATCCAGGCCCAGCCTACATTAAGGGCTCCTTTTATGAAGGCGCGTTAGGGCCTTAACAAGCAGAATAGCGCGTGCTAAAATGCACGCGTTAGCCGCTACCGCCTCCTCTTGAGCAGGCGGTAGTTTTTCGGCTAGCGCACACTAAACCTGTGCGTGCGCTAAAAACGCTAGTACACCTTCGTAAAAGGAGCCCTAAATCTCTAAACCCCAAGTGTGACATAGCTCATTTACTGAACCAGGAGGTATAGATTTGCTTTATTCACATAGGATTGAGTGCCTTATATTACATTTATACCCCAAAATATCTGATGAAATTATCTGCCTCCACATATCAGCATTTTCCTGTAGACAAAAAGGGGGAAAAAGCTGTTAGTACATCTGTCTTTCCAGCACAGGTGAAGGAGGCTTTGATTTTGACCATTCTAAAATGTTAGCATCTGTTTGTATGAAGCATTTCTTCTGTAGACTCCAAACAGTAGAAACTTTAATGCATCTGCCTACACATCTCTACATGTTTCATAAGAAAATCCCTCTTGTCTGGACGTTATTGTACTCTGTTTATTCTTATACAAATTTTGTCAATTGAATAAACATCAATTACTGATATATTTTTGCATATATTTTTCTGGCTGAATAAAAGAAGTTTAGCAGAGTCCTTTGCAGTGTTGTTTGCTTTGTTTTAGTTGGGCTTCATTTTCATTGGGGAGGGCAATGTCGTCAAGCATGTATCATCCTTGGAAAAGAATGCCTGTGCACACTTAACAGTAAAAAGGGCACATTGTTTGCAAATAGTACATTCTGTTCTTCGAAAACACAGGCATAATATTCTAACAAGTGAGTGATGTCATTCTTGGAATCTGGTACGGACACTACCAAGTGCACTGTCACTATAAATCTTTATGCAGTGCCCATTCCCTGCACGTGCTGGTGCCTTTCTGCCCAATGTCAACTTGTGCAACCATTAGTTCTTTGTTTTCCATTGAGCTGAGAAGCTGTATCTTCAGTTTCCCCTAAAGCATGTCAAACCTTTGCCTTTCTGTACCTTCCTATATTTATTTTTTAGTGTTTTCCTCATAATTTGTTTTTATTGTGTTCTAGTATTTTATCTGATTTTGGTTCATTTTTGTCAATATTTTGTTTTTTAGCCTTTGGGCCACTGAACCATTTTTTTCTTCCTGGAATCGTTTTTGGCATCCTAGTTACTTGACCTTCATGGGCCATTAAGCCTTTTGATTTGGCATCAGCCATTTTCTCCTCCATGTCTGAGGATATTGAGTGGTTTTAAGAAATGTTCTTAATGTAATTGGACTAATTTAGGCTCTGACCCCTAATTGGTATGTCTAGTGTTTGGGTCCTGAACATCGGGATATTAGCTGTTTCCTCTGTCTCCATATGCAAAAGATGTCACTGAAAGCCCAAAAACTTTGGTTCGAGAAGCTTTTTGGTACTGCATTGACATGGAGCATAGCAGGGAACTTGGAACCTAACACCCAAACTCCTATGATGCAGGTATTGACATTGGCACAGAGACCACATCCAGAACATCGGGCTTCTTACAGAGACAGGACTCTACTTCCCTTTCATCTATGCCTCGTACATCGAGGGGCAAGGCCTGTAAGAAAACTAAGAAGCACAAACAGTCTTCACTTTCTAGGCATGGCACGGCATCTTCCCAAGAATTGATTTCCTCGATGTATAGTAAGGGTTGGCACACAGAACCACTCTCCTTCCAATCAGCTCTTAGGTGTGCCTCAATATTGTCTTCCATTCCCCAACATTCGGTATTGTGGACTGCTTCTATGCCATTGTCTCTTCTGTTAACCTGCACTGTCTCTTCAGGAGGAGGTCTGGGCTATGCTCATACAAGAGCTTTTGGGGCTACTGTAGATGCAGTCTTAATAAGTGTTAACGGCTTTCGCCCAGCCTGAAGATACATTGAAGCGTCAATTGAGAATGAGGTCACTCCCCCCCCCCTACTTGACATTGAGCATCGGGGTCTGCATGGATCCACTCAGTTCATGCATCATCATCAGCAAAGGAGTTATCTGCTAGATCAGCCCATTGATCTACATCTTGATGCACAGTTGACGCTCCTCTTAATACACACTACTTGATTTACCTAGTAGGGAGTACTTTGAGGAGTCTGACTCATATCTCCACCATTCAGACAAAGATGTGCCAGAATACTCAGCAGAAGAATCCTATCATATAACTTCTGATCCTTCCCCTCCTCCTCCTCAACAACACAAGTTTCCACCAGAGAGCATATATTTTACTGGCTTCATGAGGCAGATGGGTCAGGCTTTGCCCATCAAAATGGAAACAGAGGAGGAACCTCATTCAGAACTTTTTGAACTCCTTGACTTGAAGTACCACCAAACAGATGCATTAAGGGTCACAAAAAAAGTTTTATTTAAGAACTGTTAGAATCTCCTGTCAGTCATGTAGATCCTTAAATGATAGTCAGTGTGTAAAATTCAAGTGTCCAGGCTTTGACAACTCAACTTCAACATCATTCATTAGTTGTGGAATCTACCCTCAAATGATCACACAGCTCACAATCTTACCCTTCTGTTCCTCCAGGCAGAGAAGCTTGGACATTGGACTCTTGGCCAATGCATTTTCCAAACATTTATGCTCATCAGTAGAATTATGGACTATCAATTCTCCATGTCTGTTTATTTTAATTCCTTACTTAAGCAACTGTCAGTTTGGAATTCCTCCCTCCAAACAAACTAAAACAATTTCAACAATTATCTAAGAAATTGTTCACTACAAGAAAGTATATGGCTAGAGGAACTTATGATGCATTTGGTGTTACTTATTTATTTATTTAAAATTATTTATAACCCACCTATCCACAAATCAAAGATGGCTGACTTCCCAAGCATCAGAAGTGGCAATTGCAATGTGCTGTTTGGTTTGGCTTAGAGTTTCTGACTGGAAACTTCAAGAACACTTTTCCAATGTTCCTTGTAAGAGCGCTGACCTGTTTGGGGATAATATTGAGGAGGAGGCAGATAAAATTTAAAAACACAGATACTATGACCACTTTATCTAAACCAGCAACCTCTTAATCTTCATTTTCTAGAAGATATTCTGCCTCATGCAGATGTTATAGTAATATAAACACCAAATGTTAAAATCAGCCATCTTCATAATCTTCTATGCCTCCTGCTCAGCAGCCTTTTGCAAGGCAACAAAGGACATAGAAATCACAACCTCAATCTCGTTCCAGTCTACCTTTTGACTCCTTTCTAGAGAGCATTGCCAACATTTCCCTGCTTCTTCCCAATTTCCCATTGGAGGCAGATTACTGTACTTCCATTAGTGTTGGACTCTTACAACAAATCAGTGGGTACTTCAGGTCATCACTGAGGGCTATGCCTTATTCTTGATCAGAAAATCTTCAAACCCCCCACCAAAAGATTCTCCTTTCAACTCCCTCCAGAAGACCCTCCTTCACCAAGAACTCTCAGCGCTTCTCCAGCTAAATGCAATAGAATCAGTTCTCTGCAGGAGAGGGGCCCGGGATTCTATTCAAAAGTATTTCCTGATTAGAAAAAAGAATGAAGACCTTCAGCCAATTCTAGATCTCCAGGGTCTCAACAAATACTTGGTGAAGGAGAAATGTACCATGGTCTCTCTGGGAACCCTTTTAACACTACTGGAAAAAAGCAAATAACTTTGCTCTCTAGATCTGAGGCCTGTACTCACACATCAATCTTTTCTGCTCACAGAAAGTATCTTTACTTTACCTTTCGAATTTTGGAATCATTATGCTTCTCAATGGCTAGATAATCTGATTTTGCTGAATATTGGGATAAATGCTGTAAAGCTATATTTGATCAGATAGCTCCAATTAAAAGAGTTAGAAAAAAACAATGCAGAAGAACTCAACATTGGTTTGATCCAGAATTATTAGAATTAAAGAAATCAGTAAGAAGGTTAGAACGGAAATAGCATAAATCTGGTCTCACTAAAGAAAGTGAAGAATGGAAAATAAAGGTTAAAAATTATAAGATAAAAAGAAAAAAGGCACAATTACTATTCCCTAAAGATAGGTACTACCTGGTGCTTTGCCTCTGGGAGTCTTACTACTTTTCCAGGCTGGGTAACCACCTTATGTACCCCTAGATGAGTACTCCCTGGTAAAAGAGAAAAGACATCTTGCTAGCAAAACAGGAAGTGCTTGACCTGGGTTTTCTATTTCGAGGTTAGATTCTCACCAGCGTTCACTTGAGGTTTACCTACCAGGTCCCCTATATCTGGTCCTAGATCTTCCCCCCCCCCCCCCTTCTCTTCTTCTAGGCACTCAGCGGCCAGAGCTTCCCGATACACCCACGATTTCAATAAGTTAACATGGAATACTTGTGTTCGGTTACCGCCTTGACTAACTTCATAGTCGACCGGGCCTATCCAATGTTTTATTTGAAAAGGCCCTTTCCACTTGGCCATTAACTTATTTGCGGCTGTGGGTAACAATACTAATACCCAGTCAAGGGGTTGAAACTCCCGTTGTCTGGCTTTCTTATCATAGAACGTTTTCTGTTTCCCTTGGGCTTGCTTCAGATTCTCCCGAGCCACCTGGACCCCCTGCTTTAGGGCTGGCTTCTCCCCCGGGGACCTCCCCATCTGCCCTTTTCCTGTTCCCGAAAATGAACAGTCCATCTGGGGACAGTCCCTTTGGTAGTGGACCTCCTCCCCACAGGCATAACATCTGAAGTCAGGGCGCCCTCCGGGCCTAGGTTTGGTATCTGGGCCTTCCGATTTTAGCCTAGCGAGTTCCCAAGGCTTAGGGTTCATTGTCCCTCCCCCAGAGCCCCACTAACATTTTGGGCTTGCTCTTTCCTTCTGCCAGGTTTGGTGGGGGTCTCCTGGCTAAAGGTTCCTCCTTTTCCCTCCAACCCTTCTCAGCTTCCAGATAGTACTCCGCCCAGAGTACTGCTCATTCCAGTGACCCCCCCGGTCCCATCCTGGTCACCCAGGTCTTTACTAATGGGGAAGGATATTCAGGAACTGTTCCAGGATTATTGCCTGCGTTACTTCTGGTCCTATTTGTTTTTTCTGGCTCGAACCACTTGTATGCAAGGTCACCCAGGCGTTGAGCCACTGCTCTTGGCCTTTCCCCTTTCTGAAAGGTCTGGCCTCTAAACTTCCTTCAGTAGTTCTCCTTCGTCTGTCCTGTATGGTTGCCTTCACCGCTGCATAGTCTAGGGCTTTTGTACTGTCCAATGCCCTTTAAATGGCTTGAGCTTCCCCGGACAAAATTGGATTAAGGTGTATAGCCCACTGTTCTAGGGGCCAACCTGCCACTCTAGCCACCCGCTCAAAAGTCACAAGAAAAGTCTCCGGCTTGTCTTCAGGTCCCAACTTTGTGAGAGTTAGCCCCTTCTGCCACTCGCTCCCTTTGGCCCCAAGCCCAGCATCGGTGAGTCCCCCTTCGAAGCTCCTTGGTACCTCTCTTTGTTGTAGTCCGGCTGCCAAGTTCCTGAACTCCCAGGTTTGTATTTCCACCAATTGCAATAGTGGTTGCTACTGCTGGGCTTGTTGATCCAGGGCTTTGATGAGCCATCTATCCGCTGCCTCCTGCTGCTCCAACATCCACTTCATAAGACCTTCCGATGCCATGGTCCTGTGGAAAGAAACAAACAACAAGGAAAACCCAAAGTGCGATTCCTCACAACTCCGGAGTTGCCCTGATGTCCTGGCCAGCTGCACTAAAACCCACCCTATCCTTCACCAGCGAGCCCAGGTACCTTTTACCTGATGCACTGGTGAGTCTCAGCCTTGGGGTTTTAGTTTGTGGGCCTGCTCCACTCCAGATGCCTCCACTCCACTGGTGTGGAGTGCTAGATCCCACCACTGCCACAACTTGTCACAATCCTGGCACCACCTACCCAAAGGGCTAGGCCAAGTGTCCACCCACCACAGCATAGACCAACTGTCCCTTGTTACAATCCTGGCACCACCTACCCAAAGGGCTAGGCTGAGTGTCCACCCATCAAGGCGTAGGCTGAGTATCTATTCACCGCCTATCAGGGAATAGGCCGAGTGTCCAGTCACTGGAGCTCTTATGCTCAGAGAAGGTTTTGGACTTTCCAAGGATTAGGCACTATGGCCACATTCCTCTCTCTCAAGGGTGTCTCTCTATGTTCCTTTCTTCTGGGAGTCCATTAATGAACCCCCCTTGTCAGTTCAGGGTGAGGTCCCTCTTGACCTCTCAAAATGTCCCCCCCTCCCCCAAGGATTGAGGTCCTCTCCCTATCAGGAGTCCAGTTTAAGGTTCTAGGAGTCTCTTTTCTTTACCAATCACCACTTTTCTCTGCCACTTGATTCTTATGCAAATTAGTTATTCAAGTCCAATGGCAAGGTCATTCAGTCTTTACTATTGTACAACAGAATACTCCGGAGCAATAGAGGTAGTTGGTTCCTAACACCACCCACCTAGTCTTCCACTATGACTAGAACCACCCCATTAGGAACTAGTTGAACCCAGCGATTCCCTGTTTAACACCGGGGTACTCTGGGGAGAGGTAGATTCTGATGTAGCCTTCCCTCAGGGCAGCACTCTCTCACGTGAAAGGACATACACCCCATCACAATTTGTGTGCATATATGAAAAATGAATGGAAAAAATGGTGTTACAATTAGTACTATTATGGTGTGGAGTCTGGGGTGGAGATGGGCGGGGACTAGCCCATGACTTAGCCCAGTGTTCTTCAATCGCCGGGCCAGACCAGTGCCGGTCCACAAAATAATTCTTTTATTTCTGCCGGTCCATAGGTGTCAAAAGGTTAAAGAACACTGTTCTAAACAACTTCTAAGATTGTACTACAGTTTTGAAGATTGACTATATGTTTTATTGCACTAGCTAAATGTTTAAACACAAGAGGTTTTTTTTGCTTTTGGCACTATTTTTCACTTTTGCAAAAATAAGGGGTTTTTCTAACCTATGATAATACCCTTGTCCCCATTGTGTCCTTTGAAACAAGTTATGAGCTTAGGGCATGGGGACATTTGAGGTCTTTTTTCCCTTTGCAATTGATATCAAAATATTATTTTCTGTATTCATTTTGGTTTATGGCACAATATTAGGGGACATGAATCACTGTTTCTCTAGTGTTGCATTATATGCAGAGTCCAGTTTAACTTTTGACTACATCTTTCTATTTTACTCCCTTTTACAAAACTGTAGCACAGTTTTTAGTGCCGGCTATGGCGGTAATAGCTCTAACGCTCATGAGTGTCAGAGCTGTTACCGCCATGGCCGGTGCTAACAACTGTGCTACAGTTTTGTAAAACTGTTTTAATTGTGATTACATATTCCATACTAGGCAAAGGTGTGTTCTGTGTGTACGAAAGACATGGTTCTCTGTTAGCATTGACTGTGCAGGATCAATCTGTATTAATCTGGCTTGGGTGTATTGATGTTTTACTGCTCACTGAGGTATGTAAGGTGTTGCCTCTTCCTAGGTACACTCTTCTTGTGAGATGTATGGATTGTTACTAAAAATCATGTTTTTCATATAGATGAGGGGATCTCAAAAAATGATGGGCCCCGTGTGTCACATAAGCTAGGTATGCCACTGTGAGCCACCTTATACCCAGAGGCCCAAGACTGGTTACTGGTGCCCTAGGTCCAAATCTTGATCCCATATTTGACCATAGGGCAGAAACCTAACAAAACCTTCAAATCTATATATATAAAATCGGAGGTATGTATGTGTGTGCGTATGTGCCGCGATCACGCAAAAATGGCTTGACCGATTTGAACAAAACTTGGTATGCAGATCCCTCACTACCTGGGGTGATATGTTCTGGGGGGTCTCGCGGCCCACCTGCACACGTGGGCGGAGCTACAAACAGAAAATCAGATTTCACCCATTCATGTCAATGGAAAAAATGTAAAAAGCTGCCATTCTCACAGTAATTCAAAAACGGCTTGACCGATTTGAACGAAACTTGGTATGCAGATCCCTCACTACCTGGGGTGATATGTTCTGGGGGTCTCGCGGCCCACCTGCACACGTGGGCAGAGCTACAAACAGAAAATCAGATTTCACCCATTCATGTCAATGGAAAAAATGTAAAAAGCTGCCATTCTCACAGTAATTCCAACTATAAAACACTTTCTATGACACTATAACCACTAGGGACATCGTTTCTATTCTACCACGGACACCATACATATAGAGTTTGTATGTTCTAACTGTGTTTGTAACTGTTTCCTTCATGCACCCCAGTTCATAATGTTATTACATTACATGAGTACTCACATATGCTGAACTAGGAACACAGGTTCCATTCTGAACCGGGGAAAAACTGCATGGAGTTTCTTTTCAACCTGAGTTTCCACATATTGAGTTGTTTAAATCAATACTGAAACTTTTGGATGCCACTTATTCCAACAGATGTTCCTTTTCAGTTTAAGAGATTGCAAATTCCAGTGAGACTTGCATTCTCTATCACAATCAACAAATCACAGGGACAGACTATTACATACTGTGGAGTGGATTTAAGATCCCCCTGTTTTTCCCATGGACAACTCTATGTTGCTTGCTCAAGGGTGGGTTCACCCAAGAATTTATATGTTCTTGCTCCTGGAGGTGAAACTAAAAATGTTGTTTATAATCAAGTTTTGCGTTAGTTGTATTGTATTCATTTTGTCAAATATTTCACATTATAATTTGAATATTGTACTTTTTATAAAGCTGTAAAAAAATAATTTCATTCACCACTATAAAGTATCTTTATTTGAATCCATTTACAGTGTTATTGCTATAATTAAATACCCGTGCAACGCCGGGGCATCAGCTAGTTCTAAATAAGATTATTAGTGCTTGATTTCTTTTAGTACTGAAAGCATATCAGTTTCATACAAGTCTTAAAGGCCCATTTTAGATATATCATTGAGATGAGAATTGAGATGCCTAGGTCTGGAATCTGTGTCAAGTTCCCTCTGTATTTTTCAAAAGACTCTGTCAAATATGGAACCTTTTGTAAAATCCCTATATGAACATAGGCAAATACCTATGTACGTAGTGGCACATATAGTAGTGGTGGCACTTTCATAAATATCCAGGTTCACAAAAAATAACATAAATTTGAAGAGTTAACAAAAGTAATCACTATTAGCTGCATGAATAGATGCAAGTTTTGCAGTCTACACTCTAGTTGCTGGCACTTACACCATCCAGCAGACACCTTCCCTTAGCACAACATACATTTCCATTATATGCTCTTTTGACAAGAATATACATATTAATTGTTCCCTGAATCACCCCCCCCCTAACAGCATCAACCATATTGCCCCACCCTGTACCTCTCTGATTGAGCATACATACATCTCCCCACCTGCTATATCCCTCACCAACATTTTACCCCTCTACCCATCTGCCCCATGATATGACCACACATCACTCAGCCTCCATATAACTCCAATAATAATCACACAGGCCTTACTTCCACATATCTGCCCCAATACCAACCATAAATTCCCTTCCACCAGATACCTTTTTCTGGGGTCTAGTGGGCCAAGATGTTCCTGACCTGTCAGCATTCAGGCTCAAAATTGCAGCTTAGACTTTCTAGTGAGAGTGCTGCAAGCCTAACATTAGGAGGGTTCAGAGGCATCATTTTGAGCCTGGGTACTAACAGAACATGGCTATCTGATGAACACTTCTGCCCCCTACTAGATAACAAGGAAAGCTCCAGAAAAGGTGGGGGAGTTTATGGTCAGTTTTGGGGGTATACAAGAGGATAAGTGGTTGATGTTGGGAAAATGGCAAGATGTTGGGAGGGGGGGGATTGTGAAGGGGTGTACTGAGTGATTTCAGGGGAAGTAGAGATTTGGGGACAGTGGTCTAAAAGGAGTGCTGGGGGATGGAAGATAATCAAGATTTGCAGTTGTTCCTTTGTTTCAATCCCAGGTCTAAATTGGTAGTTGTTGTGGAAGGTGCAAATCCCATAATGGAATGTTTTTTTCCCCATATACATGTATTTCCACTGTAGGATGGGGAACACAAGTGTAGATGTTTAGCCTGCTTAAACCATGTTCCTTTGGAATCTCTGTGTAGGACAGATATCCATGTGTAAATACAGTAGTGGCTTTCTGAAATCCCTATTTACATGTGCATGTGATCTATATGTATAGATGCCTCTAATTATATGTGGTAATGATTCTAAAATAGCATCATTAATGTAAAAACTATGTAAACCAGATAACAAAATGTTTACTGTTAATATTTTTTATTTTTATTTCACCTGAGCTAAATAAAATAGCTGCAGGCTGATATTTTAAATTGCAGAGGTCAGGTATAATTTTGCAGGTGCATCTCAAAACTCTAGTTGTATCTCATAATTTTTTGGGTGGACCATCATACTCTGTGGGCCAGACATCCAGGGTAGTTGAGGAATAGATGGAGTAGGAGGGGGTGAGAGAGGAGGATGTGGTGAGGGTGAGGGAAGAGGAGGAGAAGAGGGAAGAGGAGGAGGAGGAGGAGGGGGTGAAGGAAGGGGTAAGGGAAGAGGAGGAGGTGAGGAGGGAGGAGGAGTTAAGGGAGGGGGCATGGGAGGGGGCGTGGGAGGGGGCTTGGGAGGAGGTATTGATAAAGCTTTCGTCTTCATTGGTAGTTTCCGAGCTGTCAGTATCTGTTAGAAGAGAAAGATGTGGCTGTTAACTCCCAAGTTTTCAATAAGATTTAGACAGTATTATCTAATTTAGGAAAGTATAACTTCCAGAAAGCAAGTTATAAACCATAGCTAGTGCATGCCTTGGAATTTCACAATCCCACTGGAATCATAGGTGTGTGTGTATATGTGTGTGTGTATGGGGGAGGGGGGGTGGCCGCAAGTCCTGGGGGCAATGTCTAGGCACAGGTTTATACCTCCACCCTGCGCTGAGCAAACCAGCAGGAGTATGATGGTAAATTGGACTACAACATCCTCCTGCTGTACCACTCAGATTCAACTCACACTTTAAACCATAAGGCACCGTGGAATCCCATATGGTTCAAACTACAGAAGATACAGCGGAGATATCACTTTTCTCCTATTTTCCTTCCAGTCAATTCATATTAACTGAACTGCTAAGAATGAAGGGATAATAATCAGCAGGAGAAGAGAGGGTACAGAATATGTGACTTGGCAGGGGATAAACTGAGGAAAAATTTGAGAGAGGAGATCATCTCAAAAAGGCAAATGAGCTAAAAAAGAACATCTATGCAGAGCAGGTAGAAGAGTATTGGGTACTATAGCTAAATCTTCCTGTATAAGACTATGGCGAGAATAAAATATAGAATATTGTGTACAATTCTGGAGACAGCAACTTCAAAAAAATATAAACAGGATGGAGTCGGTCCAGAGGAAGGCTATTAAAATGGCTGGTGATCTTTATCATAAGGCATATGGGGACAGACTTAAAGATCTCAATATATATACTTTGGAGGAAATCAGGGAGAAGGGAGATCTGATGTTTAAGTATCTATGTGGCATAAATGCACATAAGATGAGTCTCTCTCATTTGAAAGAAAGCTCTGGAATGAGAGGGCATAGGATGAAGTTAAAAGGTGATAGGCTCAGGAGTAGGCTTACCAGATGTCCAGATTTCCCCTGACATGTCCTCCTTTTGATGACATGACCAGGGATCCGGATGGCTTTTCAAAACCTGGCACTTTGTCCGGGTTTTGAAAAGCTTCCCCCCAAATTGTGTTGGGCAGAAGGGTATCCGCGCATGCCCTCCTGCCCAACCTGAGCAAGCAGCAGTGGTGTGGCTAGGGCGGGATTAGGGGCAGGACTGGGCATAACAGGGTGGGGATGGGTAGGCCTGGGGGTAGATCTAGGGGTCTGGATTTTATGAATGTAGAATCTGGCAAGTCTACTCAGGAAATACTTTTTTACAGAAAGGGTGGTAGATGCAATTGTATGGAGATCCAATGTGATTATGTCAGTATTTCACATTTGTCACAGGAAATAGAGGTCCGAGTTTAAAAGCTTTGTAGAGATTCTCTATGGTTTAAGATTGATTACATGTGATCAACCATCTTTTATTTAAAAGAGCAGGATGGCTTACAATAATAAAATAGAAATTAATTCAGAAAATAATATAAAATAAAAGAGCTAATACTCAAAGCTAATTATATTTAAATTGTATGTGTGGTGTGAAAGCAAGGGGAAGGACGATGCCTGATACAAGCATATAAAGGTTTGTGGTAAACGCAGATCTTTTGCTCATGCTCAGGAAAATCCAAAAGCAAAGCACACTCAGCACCATTCTTCTGTGCTTTTAAATATAAGCTTTTTCAATTATTTCTTTTTTTTTTTTTTTAAATATCATGTTTATTAAGACAAGAAACATTTGGACAGCCACTGCCGTCTACAGCACAAAAACAGTACAGGTGCACAAGAAAACATAGCAGATAACATGTAAATCCAAACAGAGGAACAAAATGCGTTTTCATAAATATACAAAAACATGTGATTGGAATTGTAAGTGTACAGGAATATGAGGTATCGCACACCTGTAAAGAACGTATAACTAGCAGGAAGAGAGGACAGTGGGCGGACCAATGCCCCCCATCTATAATTTCTATGGAGAGAAAACAGCAACAACTAGGATCCCCAAACGATCCCTCGCATCCTCATATCATACGTAACCCAATCAAACAGTTATACCACCATTCATACTACATTCAACTCAACAGACACACATACATTTGTTTTTCCTAAGAGAATATGAGCAAGGGCAAAGCGGTATCCAAATATGCAAGAACCAACGCAGGGAAGGGTACAAAATACAAGTTGTAAAAGAAACGTAAGCATAAATGTTCAATGCAGGGTTCATGTCTACAGTGCAACTAAGCAACCTGGGCTAAGGTGTCCCTCCAAAGTGAGCAATAAAGTTTCCAAGGGGACTGGGGTCGTGAGGCATAAGTGTCCAGTTCAAAACGTGCCTGCAAATGCATCCGTGAGATCCACATACTGTATGTCGGTACTTCTTCAGCAGCCCAGTATTTCAGGATGAGTTGTTTGCCCATAAGGATCGCGTGTAAGAAATACTTATGAGCAGGAAAGTCCAGGCCCTGCTGTTTGAGATCAGTAACATCTCCCATCAACAGTGAGGATGGATTCCAGGGTACCGTACACTGCAGGATGTTCGCTAAGTAGAGCTTCACAGAGTCCCAGAAATGTAGTTTGGAACAAGCAAAGAATGAGTGTACATAATCACCCCTATGAGAATTACATTTGAGACACATATCATCACGCCATAATCCCATATGATATCCCCGGGCTCTAGTGATATAGGAGCGATGCAAAATTTTATATTGTGTTTCCTGCAGGCCCGAGGCCTTCACATATAGGTAAAGTGTTTGAAAGAGGAGCCGGAGGTCATGAATAGAAACAGATATTCCAAGCTCTGTGGACCACTCTCCCCCCAAAACATGGAGGCATCTCTCTCCTGAGTTATCTCTCCCCACCTTATACCATGTAGAAATCTTATTGGAAGCAGTAGGTGTGGAGAGGAAAACCAGATCCAAAGGGCCGTAATTCCATGTATCCCCATGAGCATGTACTAAAGAGTAAAAATAGTGGTGAATTTGCAGAAAAGTATACATATGTGTGGGTGGTAGTCGCCATGAAATCCGCATCTGTGCTAAGCATGGAAACTCTCCCCCTCCCATAGCCAGGACATCACCCAATGTCGTGTTGCGTGCAGTGCGGTCTCTCAGGCCTGCCAGGCCCCCCACACCAGAAGCAAAGTCAGGGTTACGAAGAAGTGAAAGAAACGGGGAAGCAGTAGGCAAATGGTTCTGTAAGACATGCCACCATCGCTATGCCTGTCTGAATGGAAAGAGGAAGGGCAAAACAGCGGAACGAGGCTTCGCGCTCCCACCCCCTGCTCCGTGAAGAAAGGAAGAGAAGGACCAAGGTAAGCAGCAATCCTCAAGTAAAGATTCAGGGGAATAACGGCGCAAGGAGACCAACTGCTCATGAATCCACCGAAGGAGCGCGGCTACATTATAGATTCTGAGGGCGGGCAGGCCTAGGCCTCCTCGTTCTCGGCTCTGAGACAGCTTAATGGCGTTGATGCGTGCTTTTTTCCCCCTCCAGACGAAGGAGCAAATAATGGATTGATAGGCTCGTTCATCTGAACGAGAGATCCAGATGGGTATAGTCTGCAGGGGGTAGAGCAGTTTCAGGAACATCACCATTTTGACTAAAGCCATATGCCCGAAGAGCGATAGAGGCAGCGATTGCCATTTAAGACAGAGCGTTTTTATCCGTCCAATGACTGCAGAGATATTAGCCTTGTATAGTTTGCGCGGATCCCTATAAAGCATGATACCTAAATATTTCAATTTTCCGGGGGCTATACTCACACCTAAGCCTCTACATCAGGGCTCCACTGGCAGACCCCCCAGCAATAGAGCCTCCGTTTTGTCGAAGTTGATTTTCAGACCTGAGAAGACAGAGCGTTTTTATCCATCCAATGACTGCAGAGATATTAGCCTTGTATAGTTTGCGCGGATCCCTATAAAGCATGATACCTAAATATTTCAATTTTCTGGGAGCTATACTCACACCTAAGCCTCTACATCAGGGCTCCGCTGGCAGACCCCCCAGCAATAGAGCCTCCGTTTTGTCGAAGTTGATTTTCAGACCTGAGAATACACCATAGTCTCGAATTATGGACATCAGGGTAGGCATATTCTGGTCTGCATGGTTGACGTACAAAAGCATGTCATCAGCGAACATGCTTATACGGAACTCATTTCTTCCCACCGAAAGGCCCTCCAGCTGGGTATCCTGACGAATGCGGGCCACCAAAGGTTCAAGCGAGAGAAGGAAGAGAAGGGGCGAGAGGGGGCAACCCTGACGAGTGCCCCGACCCAAAGGGAAGGGTTCAGAAAGGTCGCCATTCACTAAGAGCTGGGACGTAGGTTGATGATACAGAGTCAGTAACCACGCGAGAAAGTCCCCCTGAATTCCGAAGCGAGCGAGCGTCCAAAATAAATGGGGCCAGGAGACCATATCGAAAGCTTTCTCTACATCTAGGCTAGTGATGAGCGCTCTATCCGATGCGATATGGGGATGTTGTAACACTGCTAGAACTCTCAAAAGATTCATAGACGCGTGCCTACCGGGTACAAAACCGACTTGATCTTCGTGTATGAGTGATGGTAAAAATTTATTGAGGCGTGCCGCCAGGATACTGGCCAAAAGTTTCACATCCTGGTTAAGAAGTGAGATAAGGCGGTACGATCCCAAAACGTCAAGAGGGCGCCCAGGTTTAGGGAGAACGATTACGTGCCCCCTGTTATGGGAGTCACCTGGGGGAGTGGAGCTGCGGAGTCCCATAAAGTATTGTTGTAAAGAGGCCAGAGCCGGAGGATCTTATAGAATTATAGGAGTAACTTATAGAATTCCGGGCCAAAGCCATCAGGGCCCGGCGCCTTGGCCAATTTAAGCTTTTTGATAGCAGCCTGCACTTCCTCTCCTAAAATAGGTCCATTAAGAGCGAGAGATTGGTCTTCCGTCAGGGAGGGTAGACAAAGGCCCCGGAAAAATTTATCACTGGCATCCATGTCAGAGGGTTGTGCTGCGTACAGGTCGGTGTAGAATTGCACAAACTGCTCCGTGACTGCTGATTGAGTGACATGCATGACGCCCCTTTTATCTTTAATGGAAGTAATAATGTGACGAGCCTTGTACGGGCGCACCAGATTGGCCAGCAACCTCCCCGTCTTGTTCCCCCAACGGTGTAGTTTATATTTGTAACAATAGATATTACGGCTTGCCCTTTGCTCTAAGAGACGATTAATCTTTTCCTTAACGTCGCACATGGCTTTTTTTGAAGCATCATCGAGTCGGGAAATATGAAGAGTCCAAAAGCCAGCCAGGTCCCGCGACAAAGCCAGTAATTCCCCATCCCTCTTTTTCTTCAAGGACGCCGAGTAGGCCAGAATGTGACCTCGCATGACCGCCTTGGCCGCCTCCCAATACACAACGGGGTCTACATCCGCTGCTGAGTTAATGTCGTGAAATTCGGCCCATCTCTTTTGAAAGAATTCTCAAAATTCTACATACTTGTAGAGGAAAGGAGACATCCGCCAGACCCGGCTCGTAGCTTGGGACTCGAAATTTAAAATACTAATGGGGCCGATAGGCTCGCAGCCGATAGAGTCGGAAATAGAGAGGCCGAAATGAGAAAGTAATCGATTCGAGAGTGAGACGAGTGGGGGTGAGAGTAGAAAGAGAAATCAAGGTCAGTCGGATACAGCATGCGCCAGGAGTCTATTAGTCCTAGCTCTTTAAGAAGGAAATGCACCCCTTTAGTAAAATGGCCCTTTGGAGCTGGTTTAGCCGGTCTGCGGTCCCACTGGGGGTTTGCCACAAAATTAAAGTCGCCTCCCAGTATAATCGGCTGAGGCAATAAGGGCGCCAAATGACCCACCACTGATGTGAAAAAGGAATGAGAGTAAGTATTGGGTGCATAAACATTACACAAAACTAGTGGCTTGCCCCATAGTTCCCCCACTAGTATAAGAAACCGCCCGCTGGGATCATCATATTGACTTTGTAGGTGGAAAGATATGTTCTTATGGACGAGAATAGCCACCCCACATTTTTGGGTAGTAAACGGTGCAGAGTATGCCTGGCCCACCCAGCCCCTACGCAGTTTCCCATGTTCCGCTGCACTCAGATGGGTTTCCTGCAGGAATGCTATGTCCGTGTGTTCACGCTTAAGATATGCCAGGATTTTCGTATGCTTAATGGACGAATGGATCCCATCTACATTCAATGATTTAACATGCAATTGTACCATGGAACAAGCAGTAAGACATATAATGTGCAGCATAGAACCATAGGACGAGCGGGAGAGGCCGTCCCAGCCTATGCCTCTCCCCACTCATAAAATACAAAGCTGGCGAGCAAGAATAATGGCTCATCATGTAGAATCTCATACAATCTTCCATACTATCCCCAGACATGCCCCCCATACAAACCCGATACAACCAATACATCCATACACACAGTCCCCCAAACAGTCTCACCCAACCCCCTTTCCCCCCTCCCTCCCTCCTCCCATCCCCAGCACGGAAAGCCATGCTAAATCAGAAAGTATAAAACAAAAACATGAAACAACTCCAGGCCATGCCCCCTGCAAGTAAAGCCAACAAAACAGACGAAACTCTAGCAATAAATTCGTTGCTGTAGTGAGGCCCAGAAAGCCAGGGAGCCAGAGTATAGTGGTATATGCCTAACGGGGCCCGCTGGCTCAAACCGGTCCCCAGAGCACCCCCTCCCCCCAGTGCCGGAGCACGAAGCACTAGGTTTTACAGTAATCAGAGAGGCAAGACTCAGTGTTATATCCACAGTATAGGAAAGCAGCTGGCGCCAACATATTAGCTCTCACTACCTCCGACAACAGGTCATCGCAGCAAGCATGTCCCCCCTCCGGGAGGCCGGAAAAGAGTTGCATGTCCATGTCGCTCCCTGGGGAGGGGGGGGCGCCCCATGCCCCTGGAGGGCCAGAGAGCTCCGGCAAGGTGCAGGGTGAGAAAAAAAAAAAAACAGTAGGCCTTGGAAATCCCAATTAACCCTGCAGATAACCATAATCCGGTTGCATGCAGCAAAATGCGACAAAGGTAAGGGGCTTCAACAGCAAATCAGGTTGAGCTAAGTGGGAAACCCTCAAGAAGCAGAAGATAAATCCCCGGAGAGTCGCTGCATTTTCTCCACTTGCTAGCAGCATTTGTAGCTCCATAGGTCTCCTGCACCGCTATCGTGGGTAACAGATGCGAGACACGCCAGGTGACAGTCATGCAGACCCCGGTTCCGCACGCATGGGCGCCGGCAAGCTCTGGATGAAATGCTCAAGTTCAGACGGTGTCTCGAAATACTGGATCTTGTTGTTGAAGGAGACACATGCTCTAGCCGGGTACAGCAGAGACACCCTTATGTTACGTTGGTAAAGGGTGTTGCAATGCGGCGGCATTGCCCGGCGCTTTGATGAGACTTGTGGGGAAAAGTTTTGAAAGACCAAAATCTTCTGCCCCTCGTATGCAAATCCTGTCCCACATCGAAATCGGGCGAGAACGCGCTCTTTCTGGGCAAAGTTGAGAAAGTGTGCAAGGACAGGTCGGGGCCGCTGTTCGTGTTCTCTCCTGTTCCCCACCCGATGGGCGCGCTTGATTAACACTTTCTCTCCCGGGGCGTCCGTCTCCATTACGGCCGAGAGCCACGTCTCCAGGCATGCTCGCAGGTCAACTTCTCTAATGTTGCTGGGCATGCCGATAAATCTCAAGTTATTCCTTCGACCCCTGTTTTCATGATCATCCAGTCGCTCAAAACATGCGGTTTTTGCGGTCTCCAGAGATCGCAAACGTTCCTCGAAGTTGGCGGTTCGATCTTCTTGCTGGGCCACTCTATCCTCCACCCGCTGTAGCCTGCCCGCATGGGTTTCGATTGTTTCCCGAAAGTCCTCCATGAACGTTTGTATTTTTGCAAGTTTATCTTCCATATCAAGGGTGAGCGATTTGGTAAGTTCTTGTATAGCCGCTTCTTGAATTGTAAACATCGGCACCTCGTGGCTCTCCGCCATCTTTGTTTCAGGGAGCTTTGCCTTCCCCTGGATGTCCCGTTGCACTCTTGCCGTCATCCCGAGCGCGGAGCTCCCTAAAAAAACGCTCCAGGGGTACCCGACAACCCCAGGAAGTCAGCGGGGGTGAGAGGAGGAAGATAGGTGGGCGATTTTGTGCTAGAATGCAGGATTTAGGGCAGCATGGCCCGGAGCTGTGCAGAGGCACGTCCGATCAACGACTCGGCATCACGTGACCCCCTCAATTATTTCTTTTCATTTGAAAGTCTTATATTTAAGTGCAAAAAGCAGGTGTCCAGGTGTGCTTTCACTTTCAGGTTTGTTTGGACTCACACACATTTGTTTCTTATTATAACAGGCTTCTAATTGCTTCCTTCTTAGGGTTACCAGATTTTATGTTTATAAAAGCCGGACCCATGGCCCTGCCCCCAGGCCCACTCAGCCCCAACCCTGTTCTGTCCACATCATGCCCCATTCAGCCCCAGCCTGACCCCCCAATCCCACCCCCTCAAGTGCTCGGAGCCGCATCAGGAGGGTACAGGGCCAAATTAAAGGGTGGGCCCAGTAGGCACGTGCCTAGGGCCTAAAATTGTCAGGGGGGCCTGCTGAAGGAGGGCAAACAGAGAAGCTGCCCTACCATCTCCCTTTCCCAATTTTTGGAAACAAAGGTGAGTGGTAACCCATAAAGGTGAGGGAAATAGGCCTGGAGTGGAGGGAGAGAGAGAGAAGGGAGCAGATAATGATGATGGAAGTGGGGAGAAGGGGACGTGAGAGAGAAAGGGGCAGATGATGGAAGTGGGGAGAAGGGGGCAGATGATAGAAATGGGGAGAAGGGAGAGAGAGAGAAGGGGGCAGATGATGGAAGTGGGGAGAACTTGTGCCATCAGCATCAGTAGCATGTGGGAAAGCAGCAGCATCGGTGAGGAGGTGAAGGGGCAAGATAACACGATGGAATTGCCTGGGGTGAAGGGAGAAAAGAGAGCGAAGGGGCAGATGATGGGGAGAAGGGAGAAAGAAGAGCGCAGATGATGGAGAGAAGGGAGAAAGAGAAGGGGGCAGATGGATGTCAGTTAAGAGGGGAGAGCAAATGCTGAATGGAAGTGGGGAAAGAGAACATACTGGATGGAAGAAGGGATAAAGAAATAGGGCATATGTTAGATGGGGGAAGAAGATAGAGTTAGTGAGATAGTGGAGGGGTGAAGGAAATGGGTGACATGCTGTGGGTAGACACAATGAAAAGAGGGAAACTGAGGACTGAATAGTAAGAAATAATTTAATTTAGACGGAGGCAGAAAATAGAGAAGGAAGACCAGATAAGAAAAGGAAAGGGAAGAGAGAGGAGAGAGAGAGATGCCAGAGAATGGGGAAGGAGACAGAGATATCAAATCTGAGTGGAGGAAATGAGAAAGAGAGATGCTAAAAACCACAGAGGGGAGGGAAGGAGAAATGGAAGGAGAGAGATGCCAGACCTTGAGGGGAACAGAGGGAAGAAGATGGATGCCAGACCCAAGGAGGGGTGGGTGCAGGAGGAGAAATGGAAAGATGGAAGGGGGTTGGCAGACAGTTTCTGGAAGGGGCAGGCAGTGGATGGAAGGAAGAAACTGACAAGATGAAGAAAGCAGAAACCAGGCGACAAAGGTTGTTAGGTGTCATCGATTTGTGCTCGAGTCCTAATCCAATGTTAGATGAATATTGGAGAAGAGCAAAGAATACCAAAAACCCTTTTACCTTTGCTTCATTGACTACAGCAAAGCTCTTGACTATGTGGATTACAATAAACTATGGAGAACTCTAGTGCAAATGGGAATACCCAAACACATAATTCAGCTGATAGAGAGCCTATATGAAAATCAAGTTTCAAGTTTCAAGTTTATTCAATCTTTTGATGGATCGCCTATAACAATTACTAAGCGATGTACATATAATAATAAAAAGAGATAAGAAACTTAACATAATAATTAATTACATGACATAAAATAAAAACATTTAAAACATACTTGAGGGGCATGGGAAAATTAAAAAGTTACAATTTCGGGTAATAAGAAAAAAAGGGAAAGTACAAAAGGTAGGGTAAAAAGATAAAACAAAATGGCTCAAGCAAACTTCGTTAGCTTCTATAAGAATAAAACCAGTTCGTAAATCGTTTAAAAGAATAAAATAAAAAAAAAAGAAAAACTACTAAAGGTCGAAGGCATCATTAAATAGGTATGTTTTTAAAAGTTTTTTAAATGTTGAAATATTTTTTTCTGATCGAATAAATTGAGGAAGTTTATTCCACCTTTGTGGGCCGGCGACGGTAAAAGTATCAGCTCTTCTGGTGCCTATGATTTTTAATGATGGAACTGTTAATAAGCATTGGTCGGAAGAGCGAAGAGATCGATGAGGTTTATATGGGATTAAAGTTTTAGAGATAAATTGAGGTTCGTTGGATGTTAACGTTTTGAAAATTAGAAGCATTAATTTGAAGCAGATCCTGTGATTTACTGGTAACCAGTGTGCATCTATTAATAATGGAGATACGTGGTCGAATTTTTTTGCATTATAAATTAATTTTATTGCTGTGTTTTGAATTATTTGTATTCTTCTTATTTCTTTATGTGTGATGTTTAGAAATAGAGCATTGCAATAATCTATTTTCGCTATTATAAATGAATGAATTAGGATCTTTAAAGAAGAAGGAGTAAGAAATTTAGCAATAGATCTTATCTGCCGTAATTTATAAAAACAGTTTTTAACCATATAGGATATGTGTTCATGATAGGATAGTTTTTCATCTATGTAAATGCCAAGAATTTTTGTTGTAGATACCATGTTAATGGGGATGTTGTTGAGAACAAAAGATTTAGAAAGAGAAATATCATTTTTCCAGTTAAATAAAATGGATTGAGTCTTATTAATGTTTAATGCCAATTTGTTTGTGTTTAACCAGTTTTGGACGAGCTCTAGCTTTTGATTTATTGAGGAAATATCTGTAGTGTTTTCAGGATCTAAAGGGTGTAAGAGTTGGATATCATCTGCGTAAGAATAAGGGATGAAGCCTATGGCCTGACAAAGTTCTAATAAAGGAGCGAGAAAGATAGAAAAAAGGTAGAAAAAATTCTATTTTTTAAAATTTTTTTTTGCTTTAGGATAAAGTAGTATTGTAGCTGTGTTGATAAATGTTTATAAATAGAAAATGGAAATATGGTGATCATTTTATTAAACTAATTTTAATACATTTTTGACTAACTTTCAGAGACCAAATTCTCCTTCCTCAGGTCAGGAAAGGATACTTCTAACAGCAGTATACTTTACTGACCTAAGGAAAGAGGTTTTGACCTCTGAAAGCTAATTAAAAAATTGTATTATCTTATTTTCCATTTTCCATTTTTATGTTTTATTTTTATTTGTTGATTTGTAAAATGATTTTTTTTTCTCTTATTTTCAAATTTACATCTGCTATCTTTATATTTTGTACAGTATTGGGGGATATGCACCACTGTTTCTGTGGTGTTGCATTGTATGCAAAGTCTGGTTTCTTTATGGTTCAGTTTTTGTATACATGTTCCTATTCCCTCCCCTTTACAAAAGAGCAGAAGAAACATAGAAATATGATGGCCCATCCAGTCTGCTCATCTGCAATAAACATTCTCTCTTCTTCTCTCTAAGCGATCCCACATCTTTATCCCATGCTTTCTTGATTTCAGACAGTCACTTGTCTCCATCACATCCTCAGGGAGACTGTTCCACGCATCCACACCTTTCTGTAAAAATGTATTTTCTTAGATTACTCCTGAGCCTATCACCTCTCAACTTCATCCTATGGCCTCTCATTCCAGAGCTTCCTTTCAAATGAAAGAGACTTGACTTATGTGCACTTACGCCACGTAGGTATTCAAACATCTCTATCATATTTCCCCTTTCTTGCTTTTTCTCCAAAGTATACAAATTGAGATCTTTAAGTCTGTCCCCATATGCCTTATGACAAAAACTACACACTATTTTAGTAGCCTTCTTCTGAACCGACTCCATCCATTCTAAATGAGGTCTCACCCTTGTCTTTCTGCCTGTTTACTCTCTCGAAGAAGTGCAGTAAGTTTGTCAAGGAAGATCTTCCTTTGCTGAAGCCGTGCTGGCTGGTCCTCATCAGATTGTGTCCGTCAAGGTGATCATTGATGCGGCGCTTTATCAGCACCTCTACCATCTGTCCCGGTACTGATGTCAGACTCACCAGTCTGTAGTTTCCCGGATCTCCCCTCAAACCTTTCTTGAAGATCGGCGTAACATTCGCCACTTTCCAGTCTTCCGGAATCCTTCCTGATTTAATCGACAGATTGGCTATTAGTTGGAGCAGTTCAGCTATAACCTCTTTTAGTTTCTTGATTACCCTCGGATGGATGCTGTCCGGTCCCAGGGATTTATCGTTTTTAAGCCTATCAATCTGCCTGCATACCTCATCTAGACTGACCGTCAACCCTCTCAATTTCCCAGTTTCGTTTCCTGCGTTTAGCCTGTCGGCTTCTGGTATGTTGTGTATATCCTCTTCAGTATATACATACACAAAAAATGTGTTTGTTGCCGATGGCTTTGTCCCCCTTTAGTACTCCCTTTATTCCATGGTCATCCAACGGCCCCACCACTTCCTTTGTGGGTCGTTTGCCCTTAATATATCAAAAGAATGGCTTGAAGTTTTTTGCCTCCTTGGCTATTTTATCCTTGTAGTCTCTTTTGGCCCCTCTCACCGCTTTATGGCACCTGCTTTGATGTTGTTTGTGCTTTTTCCAGTTTTCATCCTTTTCCATTCCTTAAACGAAGTCTTCTTGTCTCTGATCTCTTCCTTCACTGCTACAGTACGCTATGCCGGTTCCTTGTTCTTTTTCCTCTTGGAACCCTTGTTGATACGTGGTATATATAGATTTTGTGCCTCAGTGACTGTCGTTTAAAAGGAACCATGCTTGCTCTAGCGTTTTTACAGTGCTTATCCTCTTCTTAATCTTCTTCCCCACCATGAGTCTCATCCCTTCGTAATTCCCTTTTTGGAAGTTCACTGCCATGGTCGTCATTCTGGATCGATGTTTTGCCCCTATGTCCAGGTTGAAGTGGATCATATTGTGATCATTGCTTCCCAGCGTCCCTTCTACTTCTACACCTTGCTCCGGTCCTGTATCAGCTGCAATATAAATTTGGCTCCTTTGGTTTCTCACTGTATGAGGTTGATCACTCTATAGATGATTTAAAATTTTTTATATATAAGTGATTCGGGGGGGGGAGGGGGTTGCTTGACGTCAGCTGCAGGAGTGGGCATCCCTCCTGCCAATCTTCAATTTGGGGTCTTATTTTCCTTGTGCATTTATTCTGCGCATGCCGATCGACATCACCAGCGATCGACACATGAAAATTTATCAACCCTCTGCAACTTTCTGCCAACCTCATTTGCATGCACATTTTTTCCCAAGTATTTTAAGTGGTCATCCACCTACCTTAGTGGAAAATTGTCTCCCCATTGATTCCGCAGATTGGAATTGGTTGCAAGGGCTTCTGATTTATTCTTATTAAGCTTGAAGCCTGAAAAATCTCCATATTCTTGGAAGCTTTCTAGAAGAGTAGGCAAAGACAGTCATGGTTGGGTAATATGGATCAGAATATCATCTGCGAAAGCCGCTATCTTAAACGTGTGCTTCCCAATCTGAACCCCAACAATGTCAGTATAAGTCAAGATTTCACAAATTAAGGCATCCAAGGTGAGGGTAAAAAGCAGGGGCAACAAGGGACATCCTTGCCTGGTACCCCGGTGTATGGGAAAAAAATTCATATTGAACCCCATAAACCCCTATTCTTGCCCAAGGATCATGATACAATATCCTTACGGCTGCACAAAAGAAATCCCCCAATCCATATCTTTTCAGTTTTCCACACAAAACTCCCCAGTGGACCCTATCAAATGCCTTCTCTGCATCAAAGCTAATAAACAGAAAAGGCATCTGCTGGCGATCGACCTAGTCCACAGAGGCCAAGACCCTACGCACATTTTTAACCGCTGTCCTGCCGTGCACAAAACCAGCTTGAGGGAGCGCCATCAATTGGGGCAGTCTCCAAGCTAACCTAGTGGCAAGTATTTGGGCTAACAATTTTGCCTCAAAACATAATAGAAAAATCGGATGGTATGATTCTATCATAGTGGGGTCCCTCCCAGGTTTTAGAAATACTACTATTTGTGCCCTACGTAAAGACAAGGGCAAGGACTCCTCCTGAATTTGAGAATTAAACATCGCCACAAGGGGCTGAGAGATCTCCCCCACCAAGAGCCTATAGAATTCAGTTCGATACCGATCAATGCCGGGAGACTTAAATAATGGGCTATGCTGTATGGCCCACATCAGCTCCTCCTCCTGGATAGGGGCATTGAGAAACCGCCGCTCGTCCTCACCAAGCCTCGGAAGATCTAAACTAGACAAATAGGTGTCACTGTCCATCCCATTCTCGGCTGAGTACAATTTGGTATAATATTCCTGAAAAAGATTATATATCTCATCATCCATAAGAACATAAGAATTGCTGCTGCTGGGTCAGACCAGTGGTCCATTGTGCCCAGCAGTTTGCTCACACAGTGGCCCCTAGGTCAAAGACCAGTGCTCTAAATGAGCCCTGCCTCACCTGCATACTTTCCAGTTGAGCAGGAACTTATCCAACTTTGTCTTGAATCCCTGGAGGGTGTTTTCCCCTATGACAGACACCGGAAGAGCGTTCCAGTTTTCTACCACTTTCTGGGTGAAGAAGAACTTCCTTATGTTCGTACGGAATCTATCCCCTTTCAACTTTAAAGAGTGCCCTCTCATTCTCCCTTCCTTGGAGAGGGTGAACAACCTGTCTTTATCCACTAAGTCTATCCCCTTCAGTATCTTGAATGTTTCGATCAGGTACCCTCTCAGTCTCCTCTTTTCGAGGGAGAAGAGGCTCAGTTTCTCTAATCTCTCACTGTACGGCAATTCCTCCAGCCCCTTAACCATTTTAGTCGCTCTTCTCTGGACCCTTTCAAGTAGTACCATGTCCTTCTTCATATACTGCGACCAGTGGTGGACGCAGTACTCCAAGTGAGGGCGCACCATGGCCTGGTACAACCTTCTCTGATCTGTTCGTGATCCCCTTCTTTATCATTCCTAGCATTCTGTTTGCCCTTTTCAGCACCGCCACATATTGCGTAGATGGCTTCATCGACTTGTCAATCAGAACTCCCAAGTCTCTTTCCTGGGAGGAGTCTCCAAGTACCGCCCCGGACATCCTGTTTTCGTGCATGAGATTTTTATTACCGACATGCATCACTGTACACTTATCCATGTTGAACCTGATCTGCCATATCGATGCCCATTTCTCGAGCCTGATTATGTCACATTGCAGATCTTCGCAATCCTCCTGTGTCTTCACTACTCTGAATAACTTCATATCGTCTGCAAATTTAATCACCTCACTCGTCGTACCACTGTCCAGATCATTTATAAAGATGTTGAAGAGCACGGGTCCAAGCACCGTGCCTTGTGGCATCCCACTGGTAACGCTTTACCAGTCCGAGTATTGTCCATTTACCCCCACTCTCTGTTTCCTATGCTCCAGCCAGTTTTAAATCCACGTGAGTATTTCACTCTCAATTCCATGGCTCGCAATTTTCTGAAGTAGTCATTCATATAGAACCTTGTCGAACGCCTTCTGAAAATCCAGATATACAATGTCGAACGGGTCGCCCTTGTCTATCTGCCTGTTTACTCTCTCGAAGAAGTGCAGAAAGATCTGCTTTTGCTGAAACCATGCTGGCTGGTCCTCATCAGCCCATGGTCCATCAAGGTGATCAATGATGCTGTCCTTTATCAGTGCCTCTACCATCTTTCCCGGTACTGAGGTCAGACTCACTGGTCTGTAGTTTCCCGGGTCCCCCCTCGAACCTTTTTTGAAGATCGGCATAACATTCACCACCTTCCAGTCCTCCGGAATCTTTCCCGATTTAATCGACAGGTTGGCTACTAGTTGAAGCAGTTCAGCTATAGTCCCTTTCAGTTCCTAATGACCCTCAAATGGATGCCATCCGGTCCCGGGGATTTATCACTCTTAAGCCTATCTATCTGACTGACCGTCAACCATGTCAGTTTCCTGTCTTTGTTTCCAGCCTATTGCCTGATGGGTTCCGGTATGCTGTGTATATCTTCTTGGGTAAATACAGACGCAAAAAATGTGTTCAGTTTGTTGGCGATTGCTTTGTTCTCCTTTAGCACTCCCTTCATTCCATGATCATCCAAGGGTCCCACCGCTTCCTTCATGGGTCGTTTCCCCTTAATATATCGAAAGAACGGCTTGAAGTTTTTTGCCCTCTTGGCTATTTTTTCCTTGTATTCTCTTTTGGCCCCTTTTATCACCTTATGGCACCTGCATTGATGTTGTTTTTGCTTATTCCAGTTTTCGCCCGTTTTTGACCTTTTCCATTCCTTAAACAAAGTTTTCTTGTCTCTGATTGCTTCCTTTACCGCTACAGTGAGCCACGCCGGTTCTTTGTTCTTTTTCCTCTTGGATCCCTTGTTGATATGCGGTATATATCGATTTTGCCCCTCCTGTCTAGTAAGGGTGCCCCCGGGCTGTATGCAGTTGCTGGACACAGTGGGCCCCCACCAATCTCGAGAGCAACTTCCCTGCTTTATCCCCATGATAATAGAGCTGACATTGATAGTATTTTATATACTTCAGGGCCCTCGCATGTAGTTGCTCGTTAAGTTCTATCTGTAGAGCCAGCAATTGTTCTTCATTAGCTTCCAGGGTGCAGCACTATGTGCTCTGCGTGCCGCTATTAATTGTTGCCCCAAGGTCATGATGGCCCTACCTTTCACATGTTTTTTATTGCTGGACTATGCAATTATGGCTCCCCTGAGCATCACCTTTGCAGTTTCCCAAAAGAGGGTAGGCTCATGGCAATGTTGTTCAATGTTGTGCAGTCCTTTATCAGCACCTCTACCATCTTTATATAAAGCCAATCTAGCTTGAAAGTCTGAGGTGAAGGAATGGTCCCGCGATGATTGCGTCTGCCGGCTCTGCTCTAAAGAAGTAAATGACGTCAAGGGGATGGACTTGCAGATGCAGTCATCATGGGACCTTGCAGCAACTCCCCGCATCTGCCGGCCCACCCCCTCCGATGTGACTTACTTCTTCCGGAGCAGAGCCGGCAGCTGCAGTCAACACGGGACCTTGCATAGCATTGGTTTGGAGGGAGAGAGAAAGGAACATGGAAGGGTGGTGGAGGAAGAGAAATGTGACAGGGTGGTATGGAAGGGTGGTATGGCAGGGTGAAATAGAAGGGTGATGGGGCAGGGTGATATGGAAGAGTGGTGGAGGGAGAGAAAGGGGGCAGAGGCTGATGGAATTGGTGTGCAGGGAAAGGGGAGAGAGACATAAGGGGGAAGGATACTGGATAGAATTGGGTTTGAGGGATAGAAAGGGGCAAATGCTGATGGAAGTGGGGAGAAGGGAGAGGAGAGAGTGAAATGCCAGACCATGGGGTGTGGGAGAGGGAAGGAGAGGAAAGAGATACTAGACCATTGGAGGAGGAAAGGGAAGAAGATGGATTCCTCCCCATACAGTTTCTGGAAGTAGCATACAAGGAGAGAAGACGCCATAAAGAAGGGTCAGACAGAGGATGAAAGGAAGAGAGAGACAAGCAGAAAGCAGAGGAAAGCAGAAACCAGAGAAGACAAAGGTAGAAAAAAATTTTTTTTTTGCTTTAGGGGACATGCGTAAGGTGACCATATGTCCCGTTTTGAACGGAACCATCCTTTTTATAGATCCCCTGTCCCATTGTCCCCATACACAGCTTTTCAGGGACGATTGGCCTAGGTGCCTTAGGCCCCACCTGTGGGCGGGGTTTGAGCCACCTGGGCCAATTAGGCCCTAAGGCCCACCATTCAAAGAATGGCTGGCCTGATGGACGGATGGGCTTGGGACCCATCCATTCGGCCAACTTGTACAGGTACGGGGAGGGGGATTGGGGTGGGGGGTCGAGGGGTCAGCAGGGGGGGTCTATTGTGGGAGGGGGATGTGTCGAGGGCAGGAGGGCCTGGGATCCCTCCTTCCCATATTTTAGTGGGGGTGGGGGGTAGGGGAGTCGCCTGTCCAGGAGGGTTTGGGCTCCCTCCTGGCCCTATCTTGTTGGGGGGGTCGCAGCTCACCGGGGCAGGAGGGCTTAGGCTGTCTCTTGCCCTGATTTTGTTGATGGGGGTTGCAGCTCGCAGGGACAGGAGGGCTTGGGCTCCCTCTTGCCCCGATATTGTTGGGGGGGGTCGCAGCTCACCGGGGCAAGAGGGCTTGGGCTCCCTCTTGCCCCAATCTTGTCAGGGGGGGGTCGCGGCTAACTGGGGCAGGAGGGCTTGGGCTTCTTCCTGCCCTGATCTTGTCGGGAGGGGGGTGGATTCTGTAACCTGTGTTGTTTTTGACAGACACCAGCTACAGAATCCAGCTTTTAGGCAAAGGACTAGCTCCTGCTTCGCCTAAAAGCTCTTGTGTTGGGTGTTTGGGACTTAGGCTTTTTTTGGTTGATTCTATTTTGTTAGTATAGACGTAGTGGTGGTCTAGGTGTTTAAACAGCTGAACGTAGAGGCAGGCCATTATTAAAAAAAACTTTTTGGATGTTTTTTTTTTTGAGAATGGACATTTTCCCTGCTTCTACTTTCAACGTTTAGGGCCTTAGGCTAAAAGGGGACTTAATAGTCACTTTTATAAGGAGAGATGTAATTCTTAAACTGTGATATTATTTTAAACCTTTCTATACTGTAATCACAGTGTTTTTATACATTCTAAATTAAATATAGTGAATATCTCAGAACCAACACCCTTGACTGGTGAATTCACCAAACTGGGGTTAATTGGGGGACCATCATTGAAATTCACTGTCCCCTCACCACCCTAATTGATATAATTGAAAGTTCCAAAGTTCCAAACTATGGTTACTTATCTTATGTAGCGGATGGTGTGATCTTGATGTTGTTCCCCAGAGGTGAAGCAATAAACTTATGTGCTTAAAGTGGAGTGGTGGGTTGGAAGATTTACAAATTTTTTTTGAAAATATAAATTCATTAGATTCTAATATTAGGTTTACTTACCAGTTTGATAAACATCAAATTTCCTTTTTAGATATTACAGTGAAAATCATTGAAGGCTTCCTATCCACCACTCTACACAAAAAATCGTCAGACCGTAATACTCTATTACAATACCGGAGTTTCCACCCACGTCCGTTGAGAAATAGTATACCGGTGGGTCAATTCCTCCGGTTAAGAAGGCTATGTTCCTTGGAGGATGACTTCGACACGCAGGCTTCTATCATGTATAAAAACTTTCTGGAAAGAGGTTACCCACACAAAATCATTATAAGAGCATGGAAAAGGGCCAAAAATTGCCACCGCCCATGGGTCATGACTACTCATAATAATAGAAGTAAACACAGTGAACCATCACATACGGTATGCGTTATGCCATACTCTAATATCAGTAATGATATAAAACATATCATCCTTAAACACTGGCCGACAGTCCAATATCATCAGGTGTTAAAAGACAAACCCAAATTTGCATTCTCCAGGGCGTCTAACCTTGGAGAAAAACTTAAATATCGACCATACAACGTAGGAATTAATACGTCACATCAACCACATAAGCCATGTGGCAAATGTAAATTGTGTCATTTTGTATGGGATATTTCCCAGATCAACATCCCTGGAACACTGCGCAAAAATTATAAACTGTATACTGGAACTGACTGTGACTCCGCTGGAGTAGTTTACTGCATAGTATGTCCATGCCAAAAATTTTATATTGGACAAACTTCACGCAAAATCAAGGTCAGAATATCAGAGCATATCAGCGGGATACGTAATCAGCGACTATCCGCACCTCTCACAGCCCATTGGATGGAAAAATTCCATACAATTCAAGATTTGAAATATACTGTTTTGTTACACATCAAGAACTTTAATGGTGATCTTTCAAAATGTTTAATAAGAAAAGAACAAAGGTTTATCTATGAATGGGGTACATTAACTCCTAAGGGATTGAATCATGAGATAGAATGGTTGTCTCTTTAAATGGAACGGTATCTGTGTAATAATCTCCTTCCCCTCTGACATCATTTCCGTTTCGGATTGCGGCGTCTCCATAAGAACCATATATAAGGCCCCAAAAATCGGGTCTAAGTTCATTCAGCAACAGATTTTAGCCCAAGCCTCTACAAGGAGCTAATACAAGGTAAAAGAGTATAGTTATAAGATGATATATGCCAAAAGAGTTTAAGTTAAGTAAGACTATCAACCCTAATGAGGCAGGTTTAAGTTACTAATATTTTCACGATAGAGTATATTTTAATGTTACAATTACCCTGTATCCTCGTTTTAACAGAGTCCTTCCCTGAAGACGAAATCTATCGAAACTCGAGTCGGGGGGACACGGATAATGTTTGGAGGAGTTACTACAGTGGTTTTTAACACTTTAAGCACATAAGTTTATTGCTTCACCTCTGGGGAACAACATCAAGATCACACCATCCGCTACATAAGATAAGTAACCATAGTTTGGAACTTAGGAACTTTCAATTATATCAATTAGGGTGGTGAGGGGACAGTGAATTTCAATGATGGTCCCCCAATTAACCCCAGTTTGGTGAATTCACCAGTCACGGGTGTTGGTTCTGAGATATTCACTATATTTAATTTAGAATGTATAAAAACACTGTGATTACAGTATAGAAAGGTTTAAAAGGGGACTTAGACATTTTTTTTTATTATTATGCCCCTCCATGTGTACATGAAAAATGAATTGAAGAAATTGGGGGCGGGATTGGGGTGGGGCTAGGGCAGGATTTGGGGCGGGCTGATAATTAATAGATGTCCCGTTTTGATGAAAAAAATAAATGGTCACGTTCGACATGAATCACTGTTTCTATGGTGTTGCATTAAATGCAGTCTTGGTTCTTGGTGGTTCAGTTTAACCTTTGTCTACACATTTCTATTTTATCCCCCCTTTTACAAAACCATAGAGTGTGTTTTTAGCACATGCCGTGGTGGTAACAGTTCCAATGCTCAGAATTCTATGAGTGTCTGAGCTGTTACCAGCGTGCCTAAAATCCGTGCTACAGTTTTGTAAAAGGGGGAAGGGTTAGTTTGTGATTACATATTCCATACTAGGCAAAGATGTTTCCTGTATTCTGTGTGTTCGAAAGACATTGTTTTCTGTTAGGATTGACAATGCAGATTGATCTGTACTAGTCTGGCTTGTTTAGTTTTACAATGGGTGTATTGATGCTACCTTTTCCTAGGTACATTCTTGTGCGACGTGTGGATTGTTACTAAAAATCATGTTTTTCATACAAATGGAGGGGGGGGGGGTGTCAAAAAATGATGGGCCCTGGGTATCACATATGCTAGGTACGCCACTGTACCCACCACCTCTGTAATTTGCTATGTTCTAGAGCCGACAAGTGCGTCTCCTGCAACATCACAATGGAAGCTTTCTGTCTATGGAGAAATTGTAAGATTTTAGTTCTCTTCACTGGAGAGGATATACCCCCTACATTCCACGAGAAAACCCTAAGGGCCATCTACTATCCAAACCAGTCCCTCTAGTAGAGAAGTAATAGGATAATCTCAGAAACAGACAGGAGTCATCCCAGCCTTCGACCCCCCCATCCCAGTCTCCATTTCCGATAGCAGTTGTGTAAAAGTCATAGAATCATAGAATAGTGTGCCTCTTTCTGCATCCCCAAATATCCCCCCATTCCCCCAACCCCATCCCCAACCCTACACCTCCAACCAGCCTAAATCCGGTTAGGGGAAACCCTATGTACCCCATCTCCCCTTCCCTGGTCCCCACATGACAGCAACCAAAATCCTACCAATCCAAAATTCATGGCAAGTCACTAACAGGTCCTATGACCCCATACCATAACCCACCTCCCTAAACCAGACCCAAATAACCTCCCACACCCCAGGACAAAGAAAAGCAGAAATGTGAACCGAATCAAACATACCTACACACACACTCACCCCACTCAAACGTTACCATATTCCCCCTCCACCTGACACCCTCACAATCATACCATTACAAACAAAAAATCAAAACCATTAATGGCATTCACTGCACCCCCATAAGAGCTAGCAAACATTCAAGACCCCAAGAGAGGCCAATAGTCCACACTGCAAATCCGAAAAGCTTAAAGAAAGCCGTAGCTGCATAAGAAGTCAACTCTCAAAAAGTCAGTCTACCACTCCAGGTGGTCCTTGTTGTACAAAACATAGAGCGTCCTGAAGTTTCATGAAATAGTGAGTTTGGCCACGATGGTGAAAGCGCAACTTCGTTGGATAAATCAAGGCAAATGGAATCTTCTGTGTAGGCAACCGCATGCAAAGTAGCTCAAACTCCTTCTGCATGATCATAATCCTGGTGGAGTAATTCTGAAAGTATAAAACCTGAGATTGGTAAGACAAAGTTTTGTCTATGCGGAGTGCTTGCAAAATAAGTTCTCTATGGGTGTAATTTAGGAGACGAAATATCACTGCCCTAGGTCTTGTTTTGATCAGTCCGCGTCCCCATACGATGTGCCCTCTTAATTTGAAGTGAGCCTGCCTCATCGGTCAGATCCAGTTCATGCACGAGCCATTTTTCTAAAAAGCATTTCAAATCCCTATCCAGCACCATAGCTGGGAGGCCGATCAGGTGCAGATTATTGCAGCGACTCCGGTTCTCCAAATCGTCCACCTGTTCTTCAAGATGTTGACAAAGCTTGGTCCGCTGTTTATTTTCTGCGCGAAGCTGCCCCGTGTCTGCCTCCAAAGTGTCTATGCGCTGCCCGATAGTAACAATATCCTTTGTCAGGTCAGTAATCCTCTCTCCCACCTCCGTCAGCTTTTCCAACACTGGCTGCAGTTTGCGATTCAGTGACCCTTCTAGGGCCGCCGAAATTTCCGCTGTTACCTTAGCCGTCCAAGCTGCTCCCACCGTAGGAGAAGCAGGCTCTTTCTTGTCCGCCATCTTGGAGTCTCCTCCCCGCTGCCGCTCACGATCTTTTTTGAGAGATTTTAAAGCCAACACCATACGCGGGGTCCAGAGACGGCTACCTTCACTCCCTATAATATGAGACAAAGGTCCACAGCCTATCTCGGCTCATAGTGGGTAACCAGGGAGGTTGGTTGAACCCAGGAAGATGAGCTAAGGCCCTAAACCAGAGGTGTCCAACTTTTTGGCTGAAAAAAATGTTTCTGGGGCCGTACAAATGCTCAAATGCTGCAGCAAGACATAGGAGGGAGTCGGCAAGACAGTAAACATCTAGGGGCATCAGAGGAAAACACTGCATCGCCCTCGACCGGGGCTGCACAAAATACTTCACGGGGCCGCAGGTTGGACACTCCTGCCCTAAACGTTGAAAGTAGCAGCAGGGAAAATGTCCATTCTTAAAAAAAACGTCCAAAATGAGGTTGGTTTTTTTTTTGATAATGGCCTACCTCTACATTCAGCAGTTTAAACAGGCAGACCACCACTACGTCTAAACTTACAACACAGAAAGGTAATTATAACAACTTTATAAAGATCTGGGGGCCATTAGAGAATTATTGTAATGAATGAACATCGTTTTCCTTTCTGATGGATACATGTATTTTATTGGGGGGAGGGGGGGAAATTGGATGATTAATATTTTTATTTAATGATTGGATTTCTATTGTATTATGAAAATTTCATTGAAGAATTGTTGGATGGGGGGAAAGGGTTATAATTTCTATTTTAATGGATTATATGTATAAGAATGTCAAGTGCTGTATATTTTATTAGTAATGTAATGTTTTAATATTAATCACTTGTTTGTCAGTTTTAAAATGAATAAAGAATTAAAAAAAAAAAAAAAAATAAACTTACAACACATTATCAACCCAAAAATAGCCTAAGTCCCAAACGCCCAAAACCAGACCTTTTAGGCGAAGGAGGGGCCAGTCCTTGGCCTAAAAGCTGGATTCTGTAACCGGTGTCTGCCAAAAACATCACTGGTTACAAAATCCACCCCCCCCTGCAACAATTGCGGCAGGAGAGATGCCCCCCCCGAACTGCCGCGAACTGTGGCACTTGGGGGGGGGGATCATGGCAGGAGAGATAGACAATCGCTGCTGCCATGACTCCCCCCGAACCAATATGGGCAGGAGGAAGCCCAACCCCTCCTGCCCATAGCAACAGCCCAACCCCCTGAACCGATATGTGCAGGAGGGATCCAAGATCCTCCTGCCCACGATGACCCCCCATCCCCCTAAAATACAGGCAGGAGGGAGCCCAATCCTCCTGCCCATGACAACCCCCCACCCCCCCTAAAATATGGACAGGAGGGATCCCAACCCCTCCTGCCCACAACCCCCCAACCCCCCCTAAAATATGGGCAGGAGGGATCCCAGGCCCTCCTGCCCATGATACACCCCCCCATGACTGCCCCCCAAACTCCCGATCACCCCCTCACCCCGTGCCCCCCCAACCAGTCCCCCCTCCAACCCCAACCCCTCCTTACTCATAATCAGTTGGCTGGGCAGACGGGTCCCAAGCCTGTCTGCCCGGCAGGCCTGCCATCCGCCGAATAGTGGGCCTTAAGGCCTGATTAGGTCAGGCGCCTAAGGCCCCATCCACAGGAGGGGCATTAGGCGCCTGGGTCAACCGGAATAGGCAGTTCGGGGATTGCTATCATGGCAGGGGAGATGAGGCATTTCTCTTGCTGCGATCGTTGCAGTGGGCAGGTTGCCAGGGCCGCTGAGCTGATCACGGCAGCCGCAAACAGCTCAGAGGCTCCTTTTCGGAGCTTATACTTGTTTTGACTTGGTTTAAGTCAAAACATATAAGTTCCAACTAGGCAACCTGCTCAACTTTTTGGTTATACTTGCTATATGACTAAGTCTAGGTTGGCGCACCTCCCGCCCTTTCCCCTCCTCTAAAAACGCCTCTTTTCGCTCTAGATGTTTAGGGGCAGGGGAAAGGCCTAATAAGCTGGTTTTAGATACGTCTAAAACCAGCTTTGCTTATCGGTACTTGGATGATCTGGCATTGTGCAAAATATGAAGACAGTAGACGTAAATTTGAAAAAACTGATATATAACAATCGCCACTTTACAAATAAACAAATAGAAATAAAACAAATATGAGAAATAAGAAAATACCATTTCATTGGACTAATCCTTTTTTCTATTAGCTTTCAGAGGCCAAATCTTTCTTCAGGACAGTACAGTATACTGCTGTTATGGTATCCTGTCCTGACCTGAGGAAAGGGGTTTAATTTTAATAATAATAATAACAACAACAGTTTATATACCGCAGGACCGTGAAGTTCTATGCGGTTTACAATGATTAGAAATGTTACAGATTGAATGGAATAAACAAAGTACAGACTTAGTGATTGATAGTTCTAGCGATCGTTTGTTGAGGACTAGGATTGTATAGGTTGGTTTCCCAAGTATTTCAGGAACAGATGTGTTTTTAGGCGTTTCCTGAATTCCCCATAGATAGTAGGCACGAGCAATTGTTCAAGGACTTTACCCCATAATGCTGCTTGATGTGCGAAAAAATGTTGGTGATGACTTTTAAATTTACAATCTCTAACCGGTGGAAAAACAAAGTTCGGGTGTGAGCTTCGCTTGTTTCTGTTGGTTGTGAAAGAAAAAAGGTCTGTTATGTATTTAGGGGCTAACGCCTTAAAGTACCTTGAAGCAAAAACAACCAAACTTGAATTTAACACGTGCCTCCATCGGCAGCCAGTCGATAGGATGGTGTCACGTGATCAAACTTCTTCAGTCCACAAAGTAGTCTAACCACTGCATTTTGAACTAGTTGCAATCGTCGCATATACTTCTGGGGGAGTGCCAAGTAGGCGATGTTACAATAATTAAGTTGACTCAGTATAAGGGATTGTACCAGAATTCGAAATGATGGGACATCGAAGTAAGTTCTGATGGACCGAAGCTTCCAGAGGGTGAGAAAGATTTTTCTGATCAAGGAGTCTTTCATGGTCAGGTTCTGGTCCAGTGTTACTCCCGATATCTTCATAGTGGGTTGAATGGGATAACTAAGGTTATTGATACACATTGGTGCTTTAGTGTCAAGCGGGTATGGCGATGCTATGAAAAATTTTGTTTTCTCTGAGTTTAGTTTTAATCTGAATTCAGTCATCCATTGCTCCATCTGATTTAGTATTTCTGTTGCTTTGGAGGTGACTTCTGAGATAGAGTTGGTGAATGGGATAATCATTGTGAAGTCGTCAGCATAGCTAAATAGTTTTATCCCTAGCTGGGACAGTTGTGCACCCAATGAGGACATGTAAACATTGAAGAGCAAAGGGGATAGCGGTGATCCTTGTGGCACGCCAGATGGGTTTAGTTCCCCCCAAATTGTCTTATTTCCATTTCCTATTTATAAACTTTTAGCAATACAGTTACAATACTACCAGTACTTGATTCTATATAAAGCAACAAAAAATTTATTTCTACCTTTTGTCTTTCTGCTTTAATCATCTTCTCTTTGCTCTCTTCTTTCTATACAGCGTTTGTCCTCTCTTCCATGCAACATCTGCCCTCTCTCTTTGCTCCTTCCACCCAGCCTCTGCTCCTTCTCTCTATCCCTTCCATATCCCTTCCATCTATTGTCCATCCTCTCTCTGCTCCTTCTCTCCTTTGTACACGATTCATTTCAGCTTTACCCCCTCTCCATTTTTCTGTCTCTATGCTGTGGCATCTCTCTCTTCTCCTTTCCTTCCTTCCCACTCCAACCCATAGTCTGGCATCTCTATCTCCTTCCCTCCCCTCCCCTCCCCCTATGCCCTGGCATCTCTCTCCTCTCCTCTCCTATCTCTCCCTCTCCCTCCATGCTCTGGCAACTCCTCTCCTTCCTTTCCCTCTGGTCTGGCATTTGTCTCCTTGGTTTCCCTTCCTCCCCCCATGCCCTGGCATCTATCTCCTCTCCTTCTATCTCCCCCTCCATTATATGGCATCTCCTCTCCTTCCTTTCTCTCCCTCCCTTCTTCCTTTCCCCTGGTCTGGCATCTCTCCCTCCCCCTCCATGTCTGGTATCTCCTTTCCTTCTTTCCTTTCTCTCCCATGGACTTTGCATCTCTCGTTCCTCTCCTCTCCTTTCCCTAGTCTTCAATCTCCCTCTTTCTCCTCCAATTGGGTGCAGCAACAGCAGCAGCATTTCTCTTCTCTTCCCCTTCCTTTGGTCTTCCTTCTCCCTCTTTCTCTCCAATTGGGTGCAGCAACAGCAGCAGCAGCATTTCTCTTCTCTTCCCCCCTCTCCCAGGTCTTCCTTCTCCCTCTTTCTCCCCAATTGGGTGCAGCAGCAGCAGCATATCTCTTCTCTCCCCCCCCCGGTCTTCCTTCTCCCTCTTTCTCCCCAATTGGGTGCAGCAACATTTCTTCTCCCCCTTCCCTTCCCCCTTTTCTCACACAGCTGTTGACAGTGCAGCATTCACAACTCACTGCTCATGCTTGCTTCGGGTCTTCCTCGCTGCCGGGTCCCACCTACTTTCTGTTTCTGTGAAGGCAAGACCCGACAGTAAGGAAGGCCCAAAGCAAGCAGGAGCAGCAAGTTGTGAATGCTGCGTTGCTTTGCTCCCCCCTAATGCTGGCCCTGGAGCCACAGCCAATTTTTGGGGAGGCCACGGCCCCTGTGGCCACCCCCGTTCTGACGCCTATGGTGCAGCAGTCTTAAAGATATACCTTTTCAGATTTGTCCTACTTTATTCATCAGAGCCGTTTCTTTAGTCATTAGTTACATATTCTGAAATTTCACATCATGCCCATATTTTAATTTTTAAAATTTATGCAGTTTTATATTTTACAATTACAATCAGTCAATCTTCTAAGAACAATAATGTTTTTCCAAATTAAAGTAGTCAAGGAAAATTTTCCAACCCTAATTATTAGTCTTGGGAGAAGGAGCTAAAAGAATGGCAGAACTATAATAAAACTGGTAATAGTTTCCAAGAAAATAAAGATGAAGACTGAAGTAGTTCTGCAAAAATTTCCTAGAGCAAATGAAGTCAATTCTCATGGTGTGAATTTAGATAACTGTTGAGGTAAAAAAACAACAACACATATATAATCCCAGAATAAGTAACTACACATTTACATGGGTATCTCAACTGTGCTACCTGAGGTCTTAATAACAAAAAATGTTTTTATCTCTTCTGTGTTAACCTAGATACATTGGGATACATTCTTATTTAATATTTCATACACAGAAAATCCCTATGTCAGAATCAATAGCAAATTATACCAAAAGGGTAGCTGAAACATGAACCTCAACATCTGATCTCTATAAAGAATTTGTTGAAGTCCAAACTATCTGCAGACAAAATCTACTGGTTAAGACTGTTTCTTTTCTTCTCAGGTAAATAATAAATTTATGAGAGAGGTGGGTATGAGGCCTCTGGAACCTTCAAAATCTCAGTTTATTTATTTATTTCAAGTTTATTTAAAATTAAATATCTTCTAAACATATCTTGAGCATTAACTGAAAATGCTTTAGAAAAATTTATAATCCTGAAATTAGACCGTCTGATAGCATTCTCCAACCTCTCTTGCTAAATGTAAACTCCCACTGTCTTTCACCCATGTCAAAGCTTGAGCCTCCAGAGTATTTAACCTGGTCTCATAGTCCAAAGATGTATTTTCCAAAGTTGAGAGTCTGCTTTTTATGTCTAAATTTTCTGAGAGAACCAAAGTACAGAGGGAGAGTGCTTGTACCTGGTTGCCCAGAGAGAGTTGCATATTAGAAATAGCTTCCCAAATAGGGTAACTTCTATTCCGGCGCCCTCTGAGGAAATTTGAGTACCCGAACCTGCAGTTGATGGAAAAACTTTTGCAAGTTCCATTCCATATTGTTGCTTCAGTTCTTCCACCAACAATTCAGCTGACTCAACCTGCTCCAAAACAGCTGCAGACTTTTCTCTGGTCCCACAACACTGGTGCAAAGGTGAAACACCTCGATTGGGTATAGCTTCCAAAATTGCCCCCATTGATAGAGGTTGTGTCAGCAGGCTCTGCTCCTCCGGGGACAAGGTGACACCTTCGATGGAGGACGTGCACACCTCTGCCAACATGCTTCCTCCTGCCTAAGCTCCCTCCTGTCTCTGTGCACCAGAATTGCGTTCAACAAAAGCATCCATCGGTCCCATTAAGGAGGAAACATTTGCAGATTCATCCGGGAAAACCCAGATCTTTGACTTCCTCTTCACCATTGGTAAAAAGGAAAGGACATCTTGATGGCATCTCTGTGAGCTCTTCAAGCAGCCATCTTAGATAATCTCCTCCTCCCTGGCCTTTCCGGAGGTGATATCATCTGGAAGTGTCCCTTCTCCCATTCCCATATTTTATTTTATTTTGTTGTTGTTGTTTGGATTTATGGTCAATGATAACCCAAGACTTAACTCTAGTTGTTTTTTGATCACTTTTTTTTTAAATTTACAAGACAGCCAGTAGGTTTTTGGCATTTCTGGCTATTTCTAATTTCAAGGCATGCCTGAAATTAGAAATAGCCACACACACTCCTGCACTGCCTTGGACTTCGGTTGCTGCATGTAATATTTTTAATCTCATTATTGGGCATTTGGGATTACAACTGATTAAATCAACACAATTTATGCCTACTTACAGCATGAACACTGCTTTCTCATCATATTTCATTTCATGATTTGCTGCATCTCCTCTAGTTAAAGAATATTTTTACACAGTCTGTATTATGGGGACTGTGCACTTTTGTTCATCCATTTTGTTTTATGTTGGTGCCTAGTCGCATTTTCCTTGAATCGGGTCTAGTTGCACCTTTTATCGGCAAGCTGTAGTTACTTTTTCATTTGGTTCTGAACTTCACACACATACTTTTTAAAGTGTGATCATTTTTACATATACAGTATTTGGTTTATATAGCATGGCTAACGTGACCATTTATTATTTTCATCAAAACGGGACATCTATTAGTTGTCAGTCCCGCCCCCCAATCCCACCCTAGCCCTGCCCCCAATCCCACTCCCAATTTATTTCATTCATTTTTCATGTACACATAATATCTTATTAATTCATAATAATAACCATAAAATTTTTTAAAACCCACAAAGCACACTATATGCGGAGAGAATGTTAATTATCATTTATATTTGGGGGGTTTCAAAGATGTCAAGGCAGATGACTTTAAAATATGCAATGTCACCTCAGTAACTAAAGTAAAATAGACAAATATAGTGCAAAATATAGACAGCAGATATAAATTCTCAAAGCTGAGTGGGTTCCCTGATTGGCAGAATCTCAAAAATCATTATAGCTTGCAGGTCCTATGCTTCCAGACAGATCTTCTGGGACATCAGGCCGCCCAATGGTATAAATTAATTTCTGAATTTTTGAATAAAAACCCCAAAAAATAGTCTTAGAGACATTTGGAGCATTGAGATAAAACAGTATATTTCTGCATCTCGATGGCCACAAATTTGGAATTGGAGGTTAAAATGTACAGCATCAGCATCTATGAGACAAACTTGGTTTTTCTTGTTACATAGGATTTTTTGAATTCCAGGTCGTTTACAAAAGATAGACAGTTCTAAGTCTAATAGATGCTGGCATTGTCATGTTAACATAGGGACCTTGGATCATCTGTTATTCTACTGTCCATTGATACTTAATTTTTGGAAGTCAATTTGGGGACAAATTAATCTTGTACTTGAGGCATCAATTCCGTTAACTTATGAAGCCATAATTTGTGGTACCATATTACATCTTAAACCATCTTTGGATCGGCTTTTTGTAATAATGACGTAACTGGATGAATTGCAATAGACTTAATTACATATTTTGGTGGGCAAACTTATGTTCAACTTATAAGTATGAGAGAATGAACGCTGAATGTTTAGGACATAGTAATGCATTCAATAAGGTGTGGAGTCCATTGACTACATATATAGGGTCACATTAGCTGACATGTACTTTTTCTTATTAGATTACTTCCTTGCACATCCAGGGTGGGAGGGAGGATAGTAATATTATGTATGGTATATAGTTTATGGAAACTAGTTATAAGTATATATTTCTAATTATTGCTAGTTAAGGGAAAGGGGAGAAAATGTTTGTTTTAAAATGTTTGTATGTGTAAAGTGCTTTTTCTGATTTGCTCTTGATAATTCATTGTAGTGCACTGTTATTTAAAAATCAATAAAGAATTAAAAAAATAAAAATAAAATAAAATTTGCAATGTCACCTCAGTAACCATAGAAAAATAGACAAATATAGTGCAAAATATAGACAGCAGATATAAATTTTCAAAACTAAGTGGGTTCCCTGATTCCCTGACACATTTTGATCATTAAATTGAAAATAAAATCAATTTTCCTACCTTTGCTGTCTGGTGATTTCATGAGTCTCTGGTTGCGTTTCCTTCTGACTGTGCATCCTTCCTTCCTTTCTTTCTGAAATCAGGCCCAACAATTGTCCCCTTCTATTCCCTCCCTCCTTCCTTCCTATGTCCTTAGAGTCACTTCCTAAATCCTTAGTGCCCTCAGTGACTCCTTCCTATGTCCTTAGTGCCCTCAGTGCCTCCTTCCTATGTGCCCTTCACTACCTTCCAGCCTTTGTCCCACCTCTCCCCCAAAGCCAGCCTGCCTGCCTCCCTCCCTGCCGCGCCAAAGCCTGCCTGCCTACCTCCTTCCCTCCCTCCAGTGCCTGATTCAAACCCCCCAGGTCCACCGATGTTGCCTGCCAGACTCCCTCCTTCCCTCCTTGCCACACCGATTAAAATCCTCGCTTGCCGCCACTGCTGAAACCTTCTTCTTGCCGCCCAGAAGCCTTCTTCCCGACGTCAATTCTGAAGTCAGAGAGGAAGTTCTGGGTCAGGCAATCACTGCCTGGCTTGCATGTAACTTCCTCTGTGAAGTCAGCATTGACGTCGTGAAGAAGGCTTCTGGGCGGCAAGAAGAAGGTGCAGCGGTGGTGGGCGGGGGTTTGAATCAGCGCAGCAGGGAGGGGAAGCAATTGCCAGTCCTGTTGGCCCCGTGCACCGCTTCAGGACGCTGTCCCTGAAAATGGGACATTTTGTCGTCCCGAAGTGGTCTGTCCAATAACGGGACGGTCCCGTTGAAAATGGGACGTATGGTCACTTTAAACACGGCACAGTATGCCTCCTGCTTTTTTTCTGCTTTAGGTGTTCATGCTATGGACCCTTTTTGGCATCCATTTAGCTATAATATGTTTTGAATCTGGAGTGGGGATAATAGTTGTTTTTTTTTAATATCCGTGTTTTACTTAGGCCCCGATTGCACTAATGTCACTGTGTATCTAATGAACATCGCTAAATTGTTTGAACTGGTTTAGCATTGATGAAATTTAACCTACCCACAGTGTGCTTTTCCATATGTTCGTTACAGGTTTGTACTCTGCCATGCAAACAACCTCATTAGTCATTAATACTAAAACCAACCCACTGATCAATGCCCTAACATTGCTTTGTGTTTCACATAATTTAGCAATTCCTTGTAGTAACTTGAAAAAAACTGACAGATCTAGGCCCCCTTCCAAGTACATCCTGGGATGCATTGAGAGGGGACCTAAGACTTCAATTGGTTCAGATACCTAAGGCCCCTCAGGAGGGGCTTAAGGTATTTGAACCAATTGGAGTCTCAGATCCCTCCCACTCTATCCCAGGATGCAATGGGAAGGGGGCCAAAATCCCTGATTGACCCAGGTGCCTAAGACCCCTCCTATGGGAGGGGCCTTAGGTCTATGGATTAGAGTATTAAGCCCCTTCCCGAAGGGGAAGGCCTGCCATTTTGAAGAGGTGGGCCTGCCAGTAGAAAGGAGTGGGCATTCCTCTTGCTGAATTTCTACAAGGTACGAGGGGGGAGGGGCTGGGGTGTGTTCTTGGGCTTGGGGGTTCTGACTTGACTCCTTCAGCCCACCAGACCACCAGGGCCTTCTTTTGGGGAAATATTGGGGTGGTGAGAGGGGTTGGAAGGGGGCCTTGTTGTTGGGTGTGTGGGTTCCAGGTTATGGTCAGCCAGGGATATGGGGGTGGTCTGGGTGACCGAGGCAGGAGGGGAGATGGCATTCCTCCTGCCTCTCTCTTTTTCAGGGGCTGTCATGGGGGGGGAGGTGGCTATCGTCAGAGGGGAGTGGCTGTCAGACGGAACAGTACAACTTTTTTTAAAATGGGGACAGGTATTGTGTGTGTGTATAACACACACGCATATCTGTGCCCTTAAAAAAAAAGAAAAAAAAGTCTTCCTGCCCCGAACATCTGAGCGGCAGGAGGCTACTTTAGGGCTTCCCCTGCCATTCAGCTGTTCAGGTTTCCCCTGCTGGCTCTGTGTATGTGTGAAAATCACTTTTCCAGCGACTAGTGAAGTGGGATTACAGTCAACCTCTGCAAAACTAATTTGCATGCAAAGTTGGTTGAACCTTGATTACTGTTTTATAATAGGACAATTAATTGGCCAACAGTAACCCACACAGTCTTAATGATGATTTGTAGTGCATCCAGGCTTCAGTATGCTAGTTTCATTGAAACACGTCATTTCTTGACAGTTATATAGATTTAATTGTACTTTTCTCCTGGTAAATTAAGCATCTGTTTAGGAATATAAAAGGTGTGTTTTTATTCATATTGTAATTATTATTTGCTGATGGGACCTTTTACTTATTATAAGATTTACTGTAGTATGCCAATATTAGTTACCTTTAGCAGAACATAGCTTTGTGTTCAACATCTTTGCATTTTTTGTATATCCATTGGTTTATAGTTTTGATGCTTATTTATTATTTGATCTTAGTTTTATATTTTATTGATCATTTTTTTACAATTTTAAGGCTCCTTTTATCAAGCAGTGGTAGAGGGGTTTACCATGGGCCGGCAAGGTAAATGCTCCAATGTTCATAGGAATTGAATGAGTGTTGATTTGGTAAAACCCTGTACCGATGCTCGATAAAAGCCCGTGTTAATGTTTATTCGTTATTAAATTGTATTGTGTTTATGTCCATCTATGCATTTTTTCCATTATGTAGCCTTTTTACATACTGTTTGTATTTTAAATATGTTTTAGCTGTTTAATTATTTTATTAAATTTAATTTTTTTAAGGTTGTTTGACTCCTGATGCAGGCACTTTTGCCAAAATAGGGTCATTTTGAGTTCTCCTTATCTTTCCTTATTTAGAATAAAAGATTCACCATTTGTTTTCATCTGCTGAAGACCATTGTGATTACTTTCCCACTCTGCTTTTTCTTAATGAAGTCAGCCACCTCCTCCACTTTGTCCTCCAAAAGACTGTCTTCTTGGCAGGGAACATCCACCAGCCTCTCCTGAGCTTCTGGTTCCAGATTAAAGACATGCAGCAATGAAAGTCTGTGCATCCTCACACCCATTGCAGAGAATCTGGATGCAATATCAATAGTATCACAAGCATTCCTGGTAAGATATTTTCAACACTGCAGCTGCTTATTGGCCAGCTGGTGAAAGTTTTGAGCCTGCTCCTGAGGAAGAGCGCTTGTAAGAGGTAATGTGCTGTGTACCAAAGACTTCAATTACATATTTGTATAGAGCTGGTAGGACTGGATGCAGGAAATAAACATTGAGGCCTGAAAAGTCTTTCTCCCAAACAAATCCAAAGTCCTGGCCTCTCTGCCTGGGGTGCTGAGGCATGCATCCTGTACTTTTGGCCTGATTCTACCACTAAAGAGTGGTATGGAAGGTGGGCCCTCTCAAATCCAGAAGCCTTCTGGATACGATGCTGCATATCCACCTTCTTAGGTGCGCCCTGCATTGAGAGGGGAGTTTCACTTCCTTGTCACTGTTTCCTTAAGGATAAAGTGCAATGGTACTGTGACCCTTTCCTTGAGAGGAGACTCATAGTCCAATACTTCTACCATCTAAGCCCTAGGCTCCTCTTCATATTTAAAATTAAATGGGATAGCTGAAGCCAACTCTCTTACAAAACCTGGAAAGAGAGAGACTCAGGTGGAGACTTTCTTCTCTCTTGAGGTGGGGGAAGGGTCAGAAGGGATTTCATATGACTCCTCCTCTGAGAAATGATGTGGATTCTCATTTGAGTCCCATAAATAGTCCTAGTCAGACTCCTTTCCCAAATCTGAATGCAAGAAGAGGGCTTCGGCCTGCCTTGGCTAAGTGGAACGATGCCCACATCTTGAAGGTTGCTGAAGTGCAGTCCTACCATTAGATTCTGGAGAAGCTTCTTCCCCCGATGTTAGAGGCAGTGCTGCATGCATTGATGGTGTTGCTGGAACCCTTTGAGGTACCAACATTGAGGCCCGATGCACAGGATCCTGATAAGCTTCAGGTCTGAGCATCAACTGGCACAATGCCTGCAATGCCTGAGCAGGTTGCAGTTGCAGCATCTGCGCTAGCTTCTCTCTGAGAATAACTTGGTACCACTCATCAGAGATAGGCATCAACAAAGGCTGGGGAGCTGGTAGAGGGTCAGCCTGAGATGGCATTGGTGTAGAATCAGAAGTGGGAACCTGGATGCCTAGGCAACTTACACATTGGCACCTCCACTAAAGAAGGAAAACTATCCTTTCCAGGCTGACGCTTAGTGGTTATCGGAGTCTCTATGCCTCAATGCTCCTTACACTGCATTAAGGAGGCCCAATGTTTGTGCTTCTTGGACTTTTTCCAGTGCTCAGCATCATGATCCATCAGTGTCAGTGAGGATGACATCAAACCCGTACACATTTTCCGTGTCAGGTCCGATGCAGACCAGTCCTGAGGCTGACTGACAGCTCTCAATATTGAGTGAGGTGGAGATGACCTCGAGATTGCACTCCCAGCGACTCCCAGTCCCTGGGCAACCATAGATGTCAACACTTCTGTTGCCAAAGTCAATGAACTGGTATTCGAGGAGGCAAACAGCTTCTCCTGTCAAACCTGCCATGCCCCCTAAACCTCAACTGCATTTGCAAGCAGAGAGTACAATCATTAGGGTTATGGGCAGATTCATGGCACCAGATGCACCAATTGTGCAGGTCCATAGCTGAGATCATCCAATTACATTGGTTGGAGCTCTTGCAGCCATTGGGGATCATCTTTGACATAGAAAAACTATCACGGCCAAATTAAACTCCTCAATTGTGAAGCAAAAAGGGGCTCACTTAAATTGAGATTGAGGCTCTGGTTCAAATTTAGGCCTCATACCGCATAAAAGAAAGAAAACTTAAAAGGATTGCAAAAAAATAAAAGAATATATGGGATAGGAAGAAAACTAAATTGAAAACTAAAATTGAAAACTGAAAAGAAAAAATTAAGTTTGGGAAGGCACATGTGCACTCATGAAAAAAAACTTGAGGTGAGAGAACTCTCGAACGCGTCCTCTCTGCTCTGTGGAAAAACGAAGACTGAGGGATCTGAGCTTGTGTGTTGGGTAGGAAGGCACCCATGCATGTGTGGAATGGCACTGGTAGAAACTTCTGTATATTTTAATGCTTGCAAGCTTCATACCCCAGCTTGTCCTCAGAGAATATATATCACTTTATTATTGTATGATGTGAATGAAGGTGCTGTATAACTCAAGGGTTTTTTTTTTTAAAAAAAAGATATTTATCCCCTCTTTTGCAAAGGCATAGCATGGGTTTTAGCGCTGGCAGCGGCAATAACTGCTCCGACGCTCATAGCAAGTTTAAATACTGTTAGCAAAACTCCTACAACTCCATCATATTTAACTGCCCTATATGTGGTTGGCTTGATGGCAAATTGCCAACCAGTATTTAAACATGAATGACTATAATCTGACAGAATGGCAAGCATGGGTCTGGCCACCTTGTTCTTCAGACTGGATGGACTGTGCAAGTTTTTATCTGCCATTATTTTACTCTGTTACTGTGTTACTAAAATATGCTTTAATGTCTGCAGATCCTTTTTCTCTGACTATGTTTTCATTGCTCATAATTTCCACAGAATAAAGAATTAGGTATGAATAAAAGCAGACATGTGGAGGGGCATTTTTGTCAGTACATCTAAGTCTGAATTTGGACGTTTTGGGAAAGATATCCAGAAATCCAGTAGAGAAAATGTCCATTTTCAATACAGTATGACGTCTATCTTTTTTTTAATAACCTATCTAGACATTTTGGCCCTTAGATAGTCTATCTTTTTTAGCCATTTTTAAATATAAAGGTGTCCAAATAAAAACACACAAACACAAGCTATTGGGACATCCAAGCAGCCAGGATTTTTAGCAAACTGGCCACACAGACATCTATGCAGAGCACAGGGGCCCTCTAGGGCAGGGGTGCCCAAAAGGTTGATCACGATTGACCAGTCGATCGCAAAGGCAACGTGAGTCGATCACGGAGCCCATCCCGGGCTCCACAATAGATTCGTATTACCTTTGCGTTCTCTCTGTTCCCTGATGCCACAACAGGCCAGCAGCAACTATGGAAGCGCCGGGCAAGCCAGCCTCCCCTCCCTTCCAATGTCAATTATAACATTGGAGAGGAAGTTCCGGGCCAGCCAATCACTGCCTGCCTGGCCTGGATCTCCCTCTCCAACGTCAGAATTGAAGTCGGAGGGAAGGCTGCAGAGTCAGGAAACAGGGAGAACGGCGGTGGTGGTTTGGGGGCCTGTCTCCAGATGTTGGCGGTGGCTTGGGGGCCTGTTTCCAGACGACAGCCCCGGTGATGACTTGGGGAGAAAAATAAAAGGGAGACAGAAAGATAGAGAGGCAGAACGGGGAGACAGAAAGACAGACAGGGAGACAGAAAGACAGGGAGACAAAAAGAAAGAAAGGGGGCCAGGGAGACAAAGAAAGAAAGTGGAGGAGGCAGGGAGAGAGGAAAGAAAAGGGGGAGGGAATGCAGTGTGTCAGGTGGCAAGCAGGGAGAGAGGAAGAAAAAGTTGGACTCATGGAAGGACAAAGATGTTGGTTGGGGAATGGAATGAGGTCTGGAGGAGACGAAGCAGCATGCAGGAGGCAGAAAGGAGGGAAGAAATATTGAATGCACAGTCAGAAGAAGAAAGTGCAACCAAAGACTCATGAAATCACCAGACAACAAAGGTAGGAGAAATGATTTTATTTTAAATTTAGTGATCAAAATGTGTTCATTTTGAGAATTTATATCTGCTGTCTATATTTTGCACTATGGATCTCTGTTACTAAACTGCAGAAGTGGATTTTAGCTCAGGGAGCTTATGAGCGTCGAGTGCAGCGCAGGAAATTCAGTGTAGCTCCCTGTGCTAAAAACTGCTATTGTGGTTTAGTAAAAAGGGAGAGGATATATTTGTCTATTTTTGTATAGTTGTTACTGAGGTGACATTGCATATTTTAAAGTCATTAAGAACATAAGAACATAAGAAGTTGCCTCCACTGGGTCAGACCAGAGGTCCATCGCGCCCAGTGGTCCGCTCTCGCGGCAGCCCATCAGGTCTGTGACCTGTGAAGTGATTTCTGACTATTCCATAACCTACCTCTAGTTTTATCTATAACCTACCACTAGTTCTATCTGTACCCCTCAATCCCCTTATCCTCTAGGAACCTATCCAAACCTTCCTTGAACCCCTGCAATGTGTTCTGGCCTATCACATCCTCCGGAAGCGCGTTCCATGTGTCCACCACCCTCTGGGTAAAAAAGAACTTCCTAGCATTTGTTCTAAACCTGTCCCCTTTCAGTTTCTCCGAGTGACCCCCTAGTACTTGTGGTTCCCCACAGTCTGAAGAATCTATCCCTGTCTACCCTCTCTATGCCCTTTAGGATTTTGAAGGTTTCCATCATGTCTCCTCTAAGTCTCCGCTTTTCCAGGGAGAACAACCCCAGCATTTTCAACCTGTCAGCGTATGAATAATTTTCCATACCTTTTATCAGTTTAGTTGCTCTTCTCTGGACCCCCTCAAGTACTGCCATGTCCTTTTTGAGGTGCGGCGACCAGTACTGGACACAGTATTCTAGATGTGGGCGCACCATTGCACGATACAGCGGCATGATGACTTCCTTCGTCCTGGTCGTGATACCCTTTTTAATGATGCCCAACATTCTGTTCGCTTTCTTTGAGGCTGTCGCACATTGTGCCGATGTTTTCAATGTTGAGTCCACCATCACCCCCAGGTCTCTTTCAAGGTTGCTCACCCCTAGCAATAATCCCCCCATTTTGTAGCTGAACATTGGGTTTTTTCCTACATGCATGACCTTGCATTTCTCTATGTTAAAACTCATTTGCCACTTTTTTGCCCATTCTTCCAGTCTCGTTAGGTCCCTTTGCAGGTCTTCACAGTCTTCTGTGCTTCTAACCCTGCTGCAGAGTTTGGTGTCGTCGGCAAATTTGATAACCTCACATTTTGTCCCCGTCTCCAGGTCGTTAATAAATATATTGAAAAGGAGTGGTCCCAGCACCGACCCCTGTGGAACTCCACTCGTGACCCATTGCCAGTCTGAGTATTGGCCCTTTACTCCAACCCTCTGTTTCCTGCCTGACAACCAGTGTTTGATCCATCGGTAGATATCCCCTTGCACCCCGTGATTCCACAGCTTTTTAAGTAGCCGTTCGTGAGGTACCTTGTCGAAGGCTTTTTGGAAGTCAAGGTAAATGATGTCTATGGATTCCTCCTTATCCATCTGACTGTTTATTCCCTCAAAGAAGTACAGCAAGTTCGTGAGGCACGACCTTCCCTTGCAGAAGCCATGCTGGCTCGCCTTCAGTTGTCCATTGTTTTCTATGTGTTCGCAGATTGTGTCCTTAACCAGTGCTTCCATCATCTTTCCCGGAACCGAGGTCAAGCTCACAGGCCTGTAGTTTCCCGGGTCACCCCTTGATCCCTTCTTAAAGATGGGCGTGACATTTGCTATTTTCCAGTCCTCTGGGATCTGCCCGGTTTTCATGGATAGATTACATATTTGACGAAGTGTTTCTGCTATTTCGTTTCTCAGTTCTTTTATTACCCTTGGGTGGATGCCGTCCGGACCCGGTGATTTGTCACTCTTCAGTCTGTCTATCTGTCGGAGTACATCCTCTCGGGTCGCCTCTAGTTGGACCAGCTTTTCATCGTGGTCTCCACTTATAATCTCCTCAGGTTCTGGGATATTGGATGTGTCCTCTCTCGTGAAGACTGACGAGAAGAATTTGTTTAACCTGTCAGCTATCTCTTTTTCCTCCTTTATCACTCCTTTCTTGTCTCCGTCGTCCAGGGGTCCCACTTCCTCTCTGGCTGGTTGTTTCCCTTTCACATACCTGAAGAAGGGTTTGAAGTTTCTTGCTTCTCTTGCCAGTCTTTCTTCATATTCTCTCTTTGCTTTCCTGACTTCTCGATGGCATTTTTTCTGGTGTCTTTTGTGCTCTTTTTGGTTTTCCATTGTTGGGTCCTTTTTCCATTTTCTGAAGGATGATTTCTTGTCACTTATCGCTTCTTTTACTGCGTTTGTTATCCACGCTGGGTTTCTAGCTCAATTTTTTTTGCACCCTTTCTTAAACCTTGGGACATACAGGTGTTGTGCCTCAAGCACTGTGCCCTTAAGCAGGGTCCAGGCTTCCTCTACGGTCTTCATCTTCCCTGAGCTGTTGCTGAGATTTTTTCCCACCATTTTCCTCATGGCCTCGTAGTTTCCTTTCCTGAAGTTGAGTGCTGTCGTTGTGGTTCTTTTCACCTTTGATGTCCCTATGTTTAATTTGTACTGGATCATGCTGTGGTCGCTGTTCCCTAATGGTGCTAGTACTACCACCTCCTTTGCGGGTCCCTCTAGCCCGTTGAGGATTAGGTCCAGAGTGGCATCCCCTCGCGTTGGTTCCATGACCAGCTGCTCCATGAAACAGTCCCTCATCGCCTCTAGGAATTTAGTTTCTCTCGTGCAATTTGAGTGTCCAATGTTCCAGTCTATTCCCAGGTAGTTGAAATCCCCCATGACCACCACCCTTCCGCTTTTGCACACCTGCCTCAATTCGGCCTCCAGGTCCAGGTCGTTTGCTTCTGGCTGTCCTGGTGGCCTTGACCTCTGAAAAAGAACCCCGAATATAAATGATAATTAACACTTTCTCTGCGTATAGTGTGCTTTTATTTTTTTAAATTTTATTGTTGGTAGATCATTTTGACTGTCATTTTAAAAGTAGTTTGCAAGCCAAATGTAGTGTAGGCACCCCTGCTCTAGGGGGTACTGCAATGAATGTCATATTTAAAAGTCCCAGGTACACATGTCACTATAACCTGCTTATATTGTATGTGAGCACTCCAAAACCCACCCAAAACTTACCGTACTCACCTGTATACCACAACAATAGTCCTTATGCCTGAAGATGTTATCTTTATATAGGTACAGTAGGTTTTGGGTGGGTTTTGGAGGGCTCACTATACAATATAAACAGGTAGTGAACATGTGTACCTGGGACTTTTAAATGTGACATTCATTGCAATAACATAACATAAAACTCACTTGTATACCGCAAATACCATTAAGATCTATACGGTTCACAAAGACTAGTAATACAAATGAATAAACATCCAATATCTAACTTCCAAAAGATTCCCTAAAAAGATATGTCTTTAAGGCACGTCAAAATTGTTGATACGAATTTGGAAATCTGTTAGTGCCTTACAACAAATACAGCCGAGCTTAAATTTAACTCGTGCCTCAACTGGAAGCTTAAATACCCCCTAGAGGGCCCCAATGCTGGGATAAGCTGTCTGTGTGGCCATCTGAAGCTGTACAAGGAGGTACTGAAAAGTTCTCAGCCCAGCCAAGAAGAAAATGATGTAGATAAGGTTCAATCAATGATCTGAAACAATGTCAAAACATAGAATTTTGTTTTTGCAAATTAGCACTTAATAAAATTAACTCTTTTCAGCTACAGTGGCAAAATAATGCTCAGAATTTAAGAAGTTGGTTGGTTGGGCTAACTTTTCAGCACCTCTTCATAATACAGGGTAGAATGTACTGGGTTGTTTTTGGGTTTTTTTTTTAAACATCTTTAGGTGGTAGAGAGGGTCAGTGACCACTGGGAGAGCAAGGTGGGGGGAGGGGTCATGCCTTAATCTCTCCAGTGGTCATCTGGTTAGTTTGGATACTTTTTTGACCCTTATTCATGTTTTAAATGGGTCTAGCTCCAAACATAAAGCCCTGGATGTTTTGTTAAAGGTTTGATTATTCCTGCAGAACATCCAAGTCCTAAGCCCACCCAAAACATACCCCTTAAGATTTATACGCAATGGAGACAAAACAACCAGAAACATTCCTAGAAAGTCGGATTTGAAAATGCCAACTTGGATGTTTTGACTAGTCCAGGTGCTAGATTATGCTTCTTTTGGATGTCTATCTATTTTGAAAATTAACTGGATGGCTCTCAAATATGAAGTTTGAGTAAAAAATAATCCTTAATGTAATAATAATAATAATAATTTATTTTCTTGTATACTGCTCCACCAGAAGTTCTAGGCAGTTCACAAGAGAAAAAATTGAGACATTTTAGTTAAAAATTACAATCTCATACATATTACATCTAATACAGCAATTAATACAACATAGTTAAAAATACAGTTTCAGGGGGCGCTGTTGAGCCAGGAAGCAAGATGGTCGCTTGATCTCCTCTCTCCTCCACAGTGTGCTAAATCATCGAATTAGAGCAAGTTTATTCAAATAATTTTTTTGATAAAAATACTTTTTATCGATATATAAGATGTCCACTACTAAATCTGCTAAAGCTGAGAACTCTCCGACTCAATCAACGGGATCTAAACGTTCTAAACACGATCCTCCCTCACCGGAGAAATTGTCTACCAGTAAGTCCATGACTGCTTCGTCCGATGCTGTTTTAGATGAGCTTCGGGCTCTGAAAGATCTTATCACCAAGCAGTATGATATTACTTGCGAAATGAAAGCAGAAATAAACTCGCTTACTGCTTTCTTTGCTGCATGCGCGGCACGTGTTGATTCCTTAGAGACAAGAGCTGACATGGCGGCGCTTTCCTTTGCACAATTTGAAACGCAAGTGCAGCAGCGTTTTAAAAAAATTGATCAAGACATGGAGGATCTTTGTAATCGCAACCGCCGTAATAACGTTAGAATTATTGGATTACAGAATTCTGAGGGATCTGATCTTATTCAATTTCTCACTGAAACTTTGCCAAAACTTTTAAACCTCACCACGGACCTCCCGCTTCAATTCGAGCGGGCTCACAGAACGCCATCTTCTCTGAAACCAGGCTTTACAAGACCGAGGCCGATTGTAGCAAAGCTGCTATGTTACCCTCAAGCTCTTCAAATCTTAACCGCTGCAAAGACACATAAAGATTTAACCTACGCTGGCAAGAAACTTCTAATTGTCCCTGACCTTGCAAAAACCACGGCGCGAAAACGAAAATCTTTCTTGGACTACGTGCACGGCTGAAATCTATGGGGGCACGCTATGGCCTGCAGTATCCTGCCCGAATGATTGAAACAATCAATAATACAACAAGGCATTTTGAATCGCCTGAACTTCTTCAAACGTTCCTGGATAACTTACAATCGCAAGGAATGTCATTCACCTGAGAGTTCTGTCTGCGTTAGTACTTCAGTACCTGATATCTCTGCTATTCTACCGATAAACGAATCAACAACAACTTTTTTCTTGACCTCCGATACTTTACTCACCGACTCTGCCCTCGCCTCTACAGGACTTCATTATTCTTTTCAGTATGAGATGTTCTCTGTGCTTTTTAAATCTTTTCATCTTCGGACCCCATTAACATTAATTTCTATTTCGACTCAAGACTTCATGCTGTCCTATTCATCATATAATACTGCCTTCAAACTTGCTCAGACTGATTGACTCTCCGTAAATCTCTTTGGGCATACAATCCACGAATTTACTTATGCACTACTGACTGCTCTTTTTTTAACTTTTCTTTATAATTGTTTTCAATAATTCTCTCCCTATTTAATTATCTATCCTTTCACTCTATTGCTTGATTACTGCTTCTATATCGCTTTGCTCAACTTTCTCTTTTTCTATCCTGTTTTGTTTCTCCCAACACAGTAATATCGCTCTTTCCAGATGATGTTTTTCTCTTTTATTCTTATATGATTTCTCTCTTTCTTATTTCTGTTAATCTACCATTCTTCTGAACTGCTTATTGTTTTTCTATCTTACTGGTATGGAATGAATGTTCTTTTTTCTCCACTTTCTGACAATTTACTTACTCCATATATGCTACATTATTAATCTATATTAATCTTTGTGAATAGAATATATTGGAAAGGGGAATTTAAAATACTTTTTTACCATATTTTTGAGTTGCAAAATCAATTTATAGCATTATTTGTATTGAGAATCATTAGGAAGGGAAATAGAAATGAATAAGAGAGAGAAAAAGGGAATATAATTTATTTTAACAAAAAAAAAAGAGCTCAAATTGAATGATTTATTTTATGGCTTTTTATTTTTCTTGACTATTGTCCATCTATTGTTTATTTTGAAGCATGAAATGATTATTGTATACTGCTGTTTACACTATTCCTGGAAACTATGATTCTATCATCTTTTGGGTTCTTCTTCTTTATCTTAAAAATTGTATATAACATATAATTTACCATACTTAAGAATCGCTCAATCAATCTATAGCAACATATGTATTTGGAATCACTAGAGGGGTTCTTCTTCTTATCTTAAAAATTGTATATAACATGTAATTTACCATACTTAAAGAATCGCTCAATCAATTTATAGAAACATTTGTATTTGGAATCACTAGAAGTTGCAAAATCAATTTATAGCATTACTCATATTAAGAATCATTAGGAAGGGAAATAGAGATAAATACGAGAGAGAAAAAGGGAATGTAACTTAATTTGAAAACCCAAAAAAAAAAAAAAAAAGAAGCTCAAATTGAATGATTTATCTTATGGCTTTTTTATTTTTCTTGACTGTTTTCCACCTACTGTTTATTTTGAAGCATGAAATGATTATTGTATACTGCTGTTTTACATTATTCCTGGAATCTATGAATCTGTTATCTTTTGGGTTCTTCTTCTTTATCTTAAAAATTGTATATAACATGTAATTTACCATACTTAAGAATCGCTCAATCAATCTATAGCAACGTATGTATTTGGAATCACTAGAGGGGAAAAACAATACAACAAATTTATTACAAATAAATAAATAAATAAATAAAGAGGAAAAAACAATAAAAAGAAAAAATAATAATAATAATAATAAAAAAACCTAAACATATTGTTTATAGAAAAATAACACAAAAAAAAAATAAAAATAAAATAAAAAACAAAAAAAACAATTTAAGTATAGCTCCTAATGAATACACCAGTCTTTTTTTAAATGGTGAAGGGAGGGGTTATGTGTACCACTGCTTCTCCTGATTGATGGCTCCGTTCTTCTTTCTTGTTCTCTTTGGCTGGACTTTTATAGTCCTCGTTGCCTACTGTTCTAAGTTCACTGGTTTGCTCTGTGTTACAGAGGTTTTTCTTTTTTCTCCTTACAAGGCACATTGCTTTTTATCCTCTCTCCTACAGTATTTAAGAAACTGCATTCTCTTTCCTGATGACTACCTAGTGCCCACACACACAATGTATGTCTATGAGTAATCATTCACCACTTACTGTGGTTTCCTGGAACATAAAAGGTTTAAATAATCCTATAAAAAGAAAAAAAGTTTTATTACACTTGAAGTGGAAACAACCAGATATAATCATGTTGCAGGAAACTCACCTTTCTTCTACCTCCATCTTAATTAAACCCTGCCCATGGATAACTATGGCTATTGACTCTCCTTCCATTGGAAGAAGAGGAGGTGTATCTATATTATTTTCCTCATTACTTCAACCTAAGATAATGAATCAAAAAATAGATTCTAATGGCAGATGGATAATAGCTCAGACGGAGATACGTGGTATTCAGCTTTTATTGGTTAATATATACGCACCTAATAGTGACAATCCAGAATTTTTTCTAAATTTGCTAAATGAGGTCCAATCTTTTGATCCTTTACCGATTATAATGGCTGGAGATTTTAACCTTCCTTTTGACCTTCATATCGATAAACAATCTTCCTCTAAATCGGTTCAACAAAAATCACATATATCTTTCCACTCCCTTATCACGCAATTACATCTTGCGGATTCTTGGCGTCTGCAACATCCTACAGCTAGAGAATATACTTATCATTCTATTCCTCATAACAGCTTTTCTCGTCTTGATTACATTTTTGTCTCTCAACAACTCTTGAACTCTATAGCTAGTTCTTCAATATCCCCAATACTTATATCTGATCATGCTCTGGTGTCCAATGTCCTTTTTTGGAAAGTCAATCCTACTCCCAAGTCGCCTTTATGGAGGATGCAACTCTCTCTTTTAGAAGACGAACAGGTTGTACAACGTGTCAAAATTTTTATTGAGAATTATTTTCAACAAAATCCTGTTATAGATACTAATCCTTTAACAACATGGGAGGCTTTTAAAGCTTCCTTAAGAGGAGAATTTGTATCTATTGCTTCATATAAACATAAAACTGAACAAACGGATTTAGTCAATCTAGAGACTCAAATATCAGATCTGGAGTCTAAATTTACTTTATCAAAAGACCCTATTCAATATAATACACTATGTCAACTTAAATATCAATATAATTCTATCCTTTCGAAACAGGCTGAAATGCAAATTTTTCTAACTGAAGCTAAATATTATGCTGAAGGTAATAAAAGCGGTAAAATGTTAGCCTCTTACCTAAAACGGAAAAAGAACAAATTGCAGATTCCGGCTATCCAAAATAGTAACCATATTAATGTCACTTCTTATACAGGAATTCTGCAGGAATTTAAGACCTTCTATCATAATCTATATAAATCAGATTCAGCTTCTACAGCATCCTCATTATCTGCATTCCTCCATAATATAGATCACCCGACTTGGGCCCTTACAGACTCTTCTAACTTAGACAAGCCAATCGATATTGACGAATTACGACTGGCGCTGAAACAATTACAATCTCATAAATCTCCGGGAGCAGATGGAATTCCAGTAGAATTCTACAAAATGTTTCAAAGTGACTTACTGCCCCATCTTCATCAGCTGTTTCAATACTTGACACCAACTACTGTCCGCTCTAGTCGTTTTTCTGAAGCAATAATTACAGTTATTCTAAAACCTAATAAGGACTCTCTATTTGTACAAAATTATAGACCTATTTCACTTCTGAATGTGGATTATAAAATATATGCTAAAATCTTGGCCAATAGACTCAAACTTTGTATTCACAAAGTTGTACATCCTAATCAAATAGGCTTCATGCCTGGTCGACTTATATCTGATAACACCAGACTATTTTTTCACTTATCTCATTTGGCAAAATCCTTTCAACATCCTGTTATTGCTTTATCTTTAGACGCAGAAAAGGCCTTTGATAGGATTGAATGGAATTACCTCTTTAATATATTAGAATGGTTTGGTGTAAACTCCTCTTTTATACAAATGATTAAAGTATTATATACAGATCCTTCAGCTAGAATTATTGCAAATAACACACTTTCAGATTCCTTTATCTTACATAGAGGAACAAGGCAGGGCTGCCCGTTGTCACCCTATCTATTTAACTTGGCGCTTGAGCCTCTACTTATTCGTATTCGTCAATCTCCAAAGATACACGGCATCACATGTAAAAATTTAGATATCAAACTCTCTGCATATGCAGATGATGTCTTTCTCTACAAGAACTTCTTCAAATTATTACTGACTATTCATCTCTTTCTGGCTATAAACTAAATCAAGACAAGACAGAATCTCTCCCTTTAAATCAGTATGCTCACTCCTCCCTGGTCAAACCATATAATCTCCAATGGGCCCCAGAAAAATTAAGATATTTAGGTGTCGAACTCACTCCCTCTCTCTCAGATACTATTGATATAAATATGCATCACATTCTCCAGCTTGTTCAAAACCTAATACAATCCTGGCATCCTTTGCATATTTCTTGGTGGGGTCGTCTTGAAACCATTAAAATGATGCTTATGCCCAAAGTGAATTATATTCTCCTTATGATCCCACTTCTTTTCCCAACTTCCTTCTACAAAAAACTAGATACGCTTCTCTCTTCTTTTTTGTGGCGAAACAAACAACCACGTATAGCTTTACATAAACTCAAACTCACTAAAGAACAAGGGGGAGTTCTCTTCCCTGATTTTTATACTTATCATAAATCTTTTATTATACATCAAGGTTTATATTGGTTTGTAGATTCTGACATTTACTCGCCAGTATGGTTTGAGATTGAAAAGCAAATAATGCAGCCTCTTCAGCCACCTGCCTATGTGACTGCTCCACATACTTCTATTGATGATCCTCTATTGAAAATGACCTCTAAATGCTTACTTGAATTTGACTCACATCTGGAACACTCCTACCTTAAATCCCCATCTCTCTCCCTATGGTTTAATACTAATATACTCATTAACAAAAAATCGTTTCTTTGGAAAGAATGGATAGATAAGATAATTTTATTTCTTTATGATGTTTTAGATTCTGATAGTAAAATGCTTCCATTTAATATCCTAAAAGAGAAATTTGGCTTGCCATCCTCTGCCTTTTTTAAATGGATCCAACTCCATCATTGTATATCTAACTCATCGCTTATCAACCTACTTTCTTCTCAAACACCTACTATACATACTTTGGCTTTGCAATATTTGACTCTTGGTCATGTTGCGTCCAAATTATATAAACAATTTCTTCTGTGGCATGTACCTTCCTGCTCTACTCTTCAAGATATATGGGAAAGGGATTGTGACTCTCAGATTGATAATCAAGCTTGGGCACTTCTATGGTCAAAATCGCTACGTGCTGTATCATCGGCTAGCACAATCCAATCTATGTATTTCCTATATCATAAAGCTGTGTGGACCCCCCACAAACTTCATATCACTGGCTTCTTAAAGTCTAACACATGCTGGAATTGTGAAAAGGGTAAAGGCTCCATTGTACATATGATGTTTGAATGCCCTATAGTTCAGTCGTTTTGGACTGATATATGGTCTGTTATGCAAAAAATTTTTCAGCTACATAGTGACTTGTCCTTTTCAATAGTGATGTTCAAGTCACATTCCCCTACAATAACTTTACCAGATCAACATAAAAAACTCTTTGATATTCTGATAACATTGGCACAAAAATTGATCTTAACTAACTGGAAATCATCGACTCTTCTTAACTCTCATCACTGGTGGAACCTAGTATTACAACATCATAGATATGAACTTATGTTATATAGACATAGAGGCCAGTTCAAACAAATGTCCTTAATTTGGTCCCCTTTTTCGTTATATTTACAAGATGCTTGCACCTAATGTAGATTTTCTTTGTATAGTGCCAAACCTGGATGTTAATGCATTGTGCCTTTTGTATATCTTTTATGTACATCATCTGTTTTTGTTTTCTTGTTTCTGTGTTTTATTGAAAATTCAATAAAATTTCATGGAAAAAAAAATACAGTTTCAAAAACACACAGCTATTGATACCTCTATTAAATACTAGATTGATTTAAAAAAATTAAAAACAACATAACCTGATAAAAACACCATCTTAAGCATATAAAACAATATCAACATTCTTGATTATCAAATAGATGAGTTTTTAATAATTTCTTAATTATAGGGTAAGAATAAGCTTGGACAATCAACGGACTTATCCAGGAATTCATCTTCCCCGCCTGATATTCCAATGTCCTGTCCAGAAAAGTCTTATAACGACAGGCCCTTGGGGTAGGGAAAATAAACATACCTGAGTTTCTGGTATGTTTTTTTGAATTAAACAATTTCAAGTAGGATACCAGATAAGAGGGTAGAAATCCAAAAAGAGCCTTATAACAGATACACCTGAACTTAAAAAACACTCTGGCCCCAGAAGGCAGCCAATGCAGTCTGGCATAAAAATAACTTATGTGATCATATTTTTTAAGACCAAAGATCAAACTGCAGCATTCTGAACTAGTTGGAGTCTTCATAAAATATTTTTCGGTAATCCTATGCAAACAATATTACAATAATCCAAGGTAGACAATAGACCAGCAACCGAAAGGACTCCATATCAAAATATTTCTTAATATTTCCACAATAGTGCATAACTTTTATCTTCACTGTATATCTTCACTATATATCTAATGCAAAGCAAAAAGTCCCAGATTTTTAAAGATAAACCTATAATACTAGAGCAACATGGCCTCACACTTCTCTGGACTTTAATTTATGATCCTCACAGCAAGTTGCAACTTTATCTAAGCAAAAATTTAAAGAAGTAATATCCTAAGTACCACAAAACAAAGTTGTATTCTCTGAAGACAACAGGCATATAGTCTCACATCTGGGTGACATCATACACAGAACCCCTACATGGACAGTTCAAAAGTGTACAGTCACTTTAAATTTTTTAGGACTTCCTGTTCCATATGTGCGCTGGTATCTTCCCACCTGAGATCATCTCGCTGGACCTGCAGGTCAGTAAGAGCTAAGAAGCCATCTAGTGGAGGTGGCAGGGTTAAAAGAATATATGCCTGCTGTCCTCGGAGAGCACCTGCTACAGGTGAGTATCTTTGCTTTCTCCAAGGACAAACAGACATCATATTCTCACATCTGGGACTCCCAAGCTGCTAGGATAATGCCTCTGAGAAGAGGGTTATTGACAGCTACCATGAGCCTGGCAATACAGAAAGGGTTGGAGGGTAAGTAGAGAATAAATTTGTAGAGTTGCATGGCCAAACTGACTATCCTGTCTGGAATGATTCTCTAAGCAGCAGTGGGAAGTGAAAGTATGAATTGAGGACCAGGTAGCTGCCTTACAGATGTCCTCAATAGGTGTAGTATAGAGATGGGCTACTGAAGTTAGCATCGCTCCAACTTTATGAGCAGTGACACGATCCTTAAGCGACAGCTCAGCCCAAGCATACGCAAAGGAGATATACTTTTGCCAACCATGTGGAAATAGTTCTCTTGGTGACAGAAGCTCCAAGTTTGTTAGGGTCGATTGACAGGAAAACTTGAGTGGTAGTCCTGAGAGACTTGGTTTGATCCAAGTACTAAGCCAGTGCACATTTACAGTTTAATGTGTTTAGAGCCATCTCACCAGGGTGAGATTGTGGTCTCAGAAAGAAGGCAGGTAGCACTATGGACTGAGACAACTTTCAGGAGGCATTTAGGATTTATGCAAAGGACCACCCTATTGTGGTAGTGTTGTATAGAGTGCATCTGATACCAGTGCTTAAAGTTCACTGACTTGGCGTTCAGACATGATTCCTATGAGGAAGACCACAGTTAGCTGCATACTCAGCAGCTATTCAAAAGAAAAATGGAGTAGCTATATTATACCGTAAATCAATTCAATTATCTATTATAAAGCAATCTAATGATTTGGAGGGTAGATTGATTGGTTTTAAATACTTCAATAAATAATTATCTTTTAACAATCTGTAATATTTGTGCTCCAAACTAGGACTCACCTGACTTTTTTCATAATATTGCTTCTGAACCTGTCAATTACACTTCATCTAATATTATCCTTGAAGGGGATTTTCCAAGTTCAAGATTATATTCTTGATAGGCCTTCTTCATGTAGATACCATCCATATAAATCCCACGCTGCTTTACAAGTGATCAAACAAAACTTGGGTCTCATAGATCCCTGGAGAGTTCTAAATCCCAATGTAAGAGAATTTACTTTTTTTTCTCTTCCTCATTCCAGTTATTCTAGGATAGATTTTTTTCTTATTTCTAAATCCCTTCTGTCTTTCATTCCTAACTCTCAGATTCATAGCAAAACTCTATAAGAACATAAGAATTGCCACTGCTGGGTCAGACCAGTAGTCCATCCTGCCCAGCAGTCCACTCACACGGCGGCCCCCAGGTCAAAGACCAGTGCTCTAAATGAGTCCAGCCTCACCTGCGTATGTCCAAGTTTAGCAGGAACTTGTCCAGCTTAGTCTTGAAACCCTGGAAGGTGTTTTCCCCTACAACAGACTCTGGAAGACGTTCCAGCTCACCACCACTCTCTGGGAGAAGAAGAATTTATTTATGTTTGTACGGAATCTATCCCTTTTCAATTTTAGAGTGCACTCTCGTTCTCCCTACCTTGGAGAGTGTTAACAGTCTGTCTTTATCTATTAAGTCTAATCCCTTCAGTTTTTTGAATGTTTTGATCATGTCTCCTCTTAGTCTCCTCTTTTCAAGGGAGAAGCGGCTCAGTTTCTCCAATCTCTCACTGTACGGCAACTCCTCCAACCCCTTAACCATTTTAGTTGCTCTTCTCTAGACCCTTTTGAGTAGTACCATGTCCTTCTTCATGTACGGTGACCAGTGCTGGACACAGTACTCCAGGTGAGGGCTTACCATGGCCCGGTACAGCAGCATGATAACCTTCTCTGATCTGTTCGTGATCCCCTTTTTTATCATTCCTAGCATTCTGTTCGCCCTTTTTGCCACTGCAGCGCATTGTGCAGACGGCTTCATCGACTTGTCGATCAGAACTCCCAAGTCTCTTTCTTGGGAGGTCTCTCCAAGTACCACCCTGGACATCCTGTATTTGTGCATGAGATTTTTGTTACCAACATGCATCACTTTGAACTTATCCACGTTGAACCTCATTTGCTATGTCGATGCCCATTTATTGAGCTTGATTATGTCACTTTGCAGATCTCGCAATCCCCCTGTGTCTTCACTACTCTGAATTAGAGAGTTGCGCGGGGACAGAAATCCCACCCGTCCCCACCCGTCCCCGCCAAAGTCCCACCCATCCCCACCCGTCCCCGTGAGGAATCCCACCCGTCCCCACCCGTCCCCGTGAGGAATCCCTCCGTCCCCACCCGTCCCCGCGAGGAATCCCCTCCGTCCCCACCCGTCCCCGCGAGGAATCCCCTCCGTCCCCGCCCGTCCCTATAAACTTCAGAAATAGTTATTTCATTTAATTATGCTACTGAATTAAAGGCTCTGGTAGAAACCCATTTACAAATAAGCAAAAAGACTTTATTAATTTGAAAATATTAATTGGGAAGAATACATACTTTGCAAACGGGTTTCTACCAGAGCCTCTAATGTTTATAAATTTTTATCAACACAACTAATATACTACTTTATCCTGAAGCAAAATAAAAAAAAAGAAATATAATTCTTTTCCTACCTTTGTTGCCTGGTTTCTGCTTTCCTCATGTTCTCATTCAATTCCTTCCATCCACTGTCTCTCTTCCTTCTGCATCTTCCATTTGCTCTGTTACTGTGCCTCTCCCTTTCTTCCCCCTTCCAAATTGGTCTGGCACCCATCTTCTTCTCTCCGCTCCCCCCATAGTCTGGCATCTGTCTTCTTCCCTGCCAGCGTCTTCTCCCTACTCTCTCTTCCCCATTTCCTTTCAGTGTCCTTCTCCCCCCTCTGTCTTCCACAAGTGCTTTCAGTGTCCTTCTCCCCCCTCTGCTTCCCCATGTCCTTTCAGCATCCTTCTCCCCCCTCTGTCTTCCACAAGTGCTTTCAGAGTCCCTCCCCCTTCCCATGGCCTTTCAGCGTCCTTCTCCACCCCTTTGTATTCCCCATGTGCTTTCAGCGTCCTTCTCCCCCCCTTCCCATGGCCTTTCAGCGTCCTTCTCCACCCCTTTGTATTCCCCATGTGCTTTCAGCGTCCTTCTCCCTCCTCAGTCTTCAAGTGCTTTCAGAGTCCTTCCCTCTCCTCCCATCTTCCCCATGGCCTTTCAGCGTCCTTCTCCCCCCTCCTTCTCTACCGCCCCGGGTGCAGCACAGCCGGCCAGGTCCCCTTACTTTTGTGGCACTTCCCCGACCGACCGACAACAGCCCCGGTCCGACAAACCTTCCTGCCCTTAACCGCGAATCTAAATTACCTTCTTACAGCTGCTGTAAGAAGATAATTTAGATTCGCGGCTACAGGGCAGGGAGGATTGTCGGACCAGGGCTGTTGTCGGTCGGTCGGGGAAGTGCCACAAAAGTAAGGGGACCTGGCCGGCTGTGCTGCACCTGGGGCGGGGTGTGGCGGGGCGGACCGCCCCCTCCCTTGGTAGCCACTCGAACCACGAGGCTACTCTCCTCCTTACCTGCAGCACAGAGCCAAACGGAAGTCTTCCCGACGTCAGCGCTGACGTCGGAGGGAGGGAGGGCTTTGTTTAAGCCCTTTGTTTAAGCCCTCCCTTCCCTCCGACGTCAGCGCTGACGTCGGGAAGACTTCCGTTCGGCTCTGTGCTGCAAGCAGAGAAGGTAGGGAGAAGAGCCGCGCGACTGAGTACATCCAGCCCCGCAGGAACCCCGCGACCCTCGGAGGCGTCCCCACGGGATCCCCGTGACCCTAGGGGCGTCCCCACGGGATCCCCGTGACCCTAGGGGCGTCCCCACGGGATCCCCGTGACCCGAAGGGGGAACCCGCGGGATGCCCACGGGTCCCGCGGGATTCCCGTTGTCCCCGTTCCCGTGCAGCTCTCTACTCTGAATAACTTCGTATCATCTGCAAATTTAATCACCTCACTCGTCGTACCAATGTCCAGATCATTTATAAAGATGTTGAAGAGCAAGGTTCCAAGCACCGAGCACTGTGGCACCCCGCTGGTGACACTCCTCCAGTCCAAGTATTACCCATTTACCCCCACTCTCTGTTTCCTATGCTCCCGCCAGTTTTTAATCCACGTGAGTATTTCACCCTCGATTCTGTAGTTTGCAATTTTCCAAAGTAGTCGTTCATGTGGAACCTAGTCGAATGCCTTCTGAAAATCCAGATATTGTGACCCAGCAGATGTAAGCCCGACCAAAGCTCTAGAGAAAGTAAAAACCTCCAGGGTTAAACTAGAAACCCGGCAGGGAAAGTCCAGGATCTTGAAAGATGAAGGTGAGGAAGATAATATGAATCACCACCAGGGGAGCTCTAGAGGTCCCTGGTCGTCAGCTGACACTGCTAGGTCAGGCCACGCCCCGAGAGTAGAAAAGCCAACAGTGGCTTTCAAACAAAGCAACAGGTTGGGGAGGAAGTTTGAGCCTTGCCTCCCTAGGGTTCTTCCCAAGCCAAACAGGGTCAATTGTCCTGTCCCTATGGAATGGAGTGAGACTGACACAGCCGAGGACTTATCCAGGCTCAGTGAAGAGCCTATGGAGTTTGAAGAAGTCTGTGCTGATTTGGGAATTGATTACCCTGAAAGAATGCAGGTGGACTTAGCCGGTTGCCACAAACTGTGAGTGAGATTTCCAGTGAAATGTTTGGGTAGTGTTTTGGTTTTTTTCTCTAAATCACTAGTTGGAATTATTGTGGAAAAGCTTGGAGAAGCAGGGAGAGGCTTTGCTTCCAGCTGGGAGGGAAATTTGTAAAGCTGTTTTTTTTGGCTTTAAATTGCAAAACCTAGGGCTTTCTCCCTATTTTCCTGGCAGTTGTCACAAACCTGCCAGAGGCTTGATTTTTGTTTGAAGCACTGTAGTATTGTTAAACAGTGCATTGGACTGTGTTTTGGTCTACTACCCAAATGACTTGAGTGAATTTTGAGACTGACCAAGAGAAGCTGAATTTTCAGCCTGAGTTTATGTTGAACTTTATTTTGTCTTATTTGTTTGGACCTTTTTCCTGGACTGTTCTTTTGGCTGCTGACATTGATATCACTGCTGATGAACTGCTTACCTGTATATTGAACCATAGTAAAGCTGAATGTTGTTTCACCCGTTTGGTTAAGGTTTTTTTTTTATTTTGAATATTAACTCCAGTCCAGCCTGCAGGATGACTCCATGTCGGGTCACACGAAAAGTGAACTGTGTTTGTAGTCACCTGTATCTTTGCCTAGCCTATGCTAGGTTAAAGTGGTGACCACAATATACAATGTTGACCGGGTCGCCCTTGTCTATCCGCCTGTTTACTCCCTCGAAGAAGTGCAGAAAGTTCGTCAGGCAAGATCTGTCTTTGCTGAAACCATGCTGGCTGATCCTCATTAAACCATGTCCGTCAAGGTGATCAGTGATGCTGTCCTTTATCAGCGCCTCTACCATCTTTCCTGGTACCAAGCTCAGACTCATTGGTTTGTAGTTTCCCGGATCTCCCCTCGAACCTTTTTTGAACATCGGCGTAACATTTGCCAGCTCCCAGTCATCCGGAATCTTTCCTGATTTGATTGACAGATTGGCTATCAGTTGAAGCAGTTTAGCCATAGTCCCTTTCAGTTCCTTGATGACCCTAGGATGGATGTCATCCGGTCCCGGGGATTTATCGCTCTTAAGCCTATCAATCTGCCTGCATACCTCTTCTAGACTGACCGTCAACCCTGTCAGTTTCCTGTCTTCGTTTCCAGCATATAGCCTGATGGGTTCCGGTATGCTGTGTATATCCTCTTTGGTAAATACAGATGGAAAAAATGTGTTCAATTTGTCTGCGATTTCTTTGTCCTCCTTTAGCACTCCCTTTATTCCATGGTCAACCAACGGTCCCACCGCTTCCTTCGTGGGCCGTTTCCCCTTAATATATTGAAAGAATGGCTTGAAGTTTTTCGCCTCTTGGCTATTTTTTTTACTTGTAGTCTCTTTTGGCCCCTTTTACCGCCTTATGGCACCTGCGTTGATGTTGTTTGTGCTTATTCCAGTTTTCGTCCATTCTTGATCTTTTCCATTCCTTAAACGAAGTTTTCTTGTCTCTGATCGCTTCCTTCACCTCTACAGTGAGCCACGTCGGTTCCTTGTTCTTTTTCCTCTTAGATCCCTTGTTGATACGTGGTATATATAGATTTTGTGCCTTGGTGACTGTGTCCTTAAAAAGGGACCAAGCCTGCTCTAGCGTTTTTACAGTGCTTATCCTCCTCTTAATCTTATTCCCCACCATGAGTCGCATCCCTTCGTAAGTCCCTTTTCGGAAGTTCAGTGCCGTGGCCGTCGTTCTGGACCGATGTTTCTCCCTTGCATCTAGGTCGAAGTGGATCATGTTGTGATCGCTGCTTCCCAGCATCCCTTCTACTTCTACACCTTGTGCCAGTCCTCGCAGTCCATTTAGAATTAAGTTCAGAATTGCATTTCCTCTTGTATTTTCTTTTACAAGAAGTTCCAGGAAGCAATCTCCTACAGCATCCAGGAACTTGGTCTCCCTAGCACAGCTGGAGGTGCCCAGGTTCCAGTCTATCCCCTGATAGTTGAAGTCACCCATGATAACTGCATTGCCTCCCTTGCAATTGCGCTTAATCTCATTAGTCATTTCTCCATCAATTTCTTTGGACTGCCCTGGGGGTTGGTAATAGGTGCCAATCTTTGTTTCCAGTCCATTTGTTCCTGGAATTGTGACCAATAGAGACTCTAACATCCGTCAGTTGTGGTGTGTTCTCTCCAGTAGATTCCGTTATCTCTTTAGTTATTTGTAATTTTAGTTCCCCTCAACATACTTCTTAGAAATTCAATTCCTCTCTTCTAGCAGATACTTCCCTTATTCATGCTATCACTCAAGTCATAGAAGACTATTTCTCCCATAACCCCATTCAACATTACCTAGTCCATATATGGTAGGATGCCTTTAAGGCTTCCATTAGGGGAGCAGTTATAAACTATTCTGCAGGTGTGAATAAAATCAATAAACAGAAATTAAAAAGTCTAGAACAAGAAATTAAATTAATAGAAACCTAGTATCTCATAGATAATAATCCTACTACTTATTAAACCCTGCTGACTAAAAAGTATAACTACAACACAATTGTAAGTAAAGAAGCTCATACTTCTATTTTCATACAAAAATCTACTTAATATGTAGAAAACAATAAATCTGGGAATATGCTGGTAAAAAAATCTAAAAACCAAACATGTTCATAGTTGTATTTCACATATAATTGATTCCAATGGATTGATTTATAAATCAGATCACCATATTGCACAACAATTTCTTGACTATTGTACAAAATTATATGACTCAGAACTTACTTCTTCAGAAGCCCTTTTACATAAATTTTTAGAGAACTTCGACCATCCTACCCTATCACCTGATCAAAAAGTTCTACTTGATAAAGAATTAACCCTTCCTGAAATTATTGATGCTATGAAACAACTGCCAAAAATCAAAGCCCCTGGAAATGATAGTTTGCCCATAGAATTTTATCTAGCATTTTCAGATCTACTTGCACCAAAATTATCATCTCTTTATCAACAATTACTAACTCAAATTGATGATCATCAAACTTGTAAGGGTTCTTTTTAAGAAATAAAAATGATAGTAATATCTAAACTAGGTAGGGATTCCTCTATAGCAGAGGTAGGCAATTCCAGTCCTCGAGAGCCATAACCCATTCGGGTTTTCAAGATTTCCACAATCAATATGCAAGAGATTAATTTGCATGGACTGCTTCCATTGTATGCAAATCAATCTCATGCATATTCATTGTGGAAATCTTGAAAACCCGACTGGGTTGTGGCTCTCGAGGAACGGAATTGCCTATCCCTGCTCTATAGTTTCTAATTGTAGACCAATATACTTAATACAGACAATAAAATTTATGCCAAATTATTAGCTAACAGAATAACTAATATAATACCTTTACTTATCCATAGAGATCAAAATGGTTTCATGTTAGGCAGATTACCTACTGATAACTCCCGCCTATTTTGGAATATAATCTCATTAGCTTAGAATTTGAATGATCCATATCTAGTTCTATCACTTGATGCTGAAAAAGCTTTTGATAGAATAGAGTAGTCATTTTTATTTAAGATACTACATTGGTTTGGATTTGGCAAACAATATATTAACATGGTATGTCTACTTTATGCATCCCCACAAGCATCTATTTATATCAACAACATAAATTCCTCTGAATTTACTTTGAAAGAGGAACTAAACAAGGCTGGCCACTATCTCCAATATTATTCAATTTGGCCATTGAACCTTTAGCAATATCTATATGTAACAAACCCAAAATTGTAGGTGTACTACATTATCTATTTATGCTGAGGATATTCTACTATACCTCACTCTGAACTCTATACCGCATCTCCTCACAAGTATAAATTCATTTTCACAGGAATCTGGTTATAAAGTTAACTGGTCAAAATCAGTGGTAATGCCCCTCTCCAAAACTGTTGTGTCATCATGTTTCACAATTTCCTTTTATATGGCAACCCCTAAAGTTGAAATATTTAGGTGTATGGTATAGTAATAATATCGAAGACACTCAAACACAATAGTGAAACCATTTTGAAAATAGTAACAGATCTTCTACATTCATGGTCTCCGTTGTTCTTATGATGGGGCAGAACAGAAGCAATAAAAATGGTTTTAACACCAAGAAAGGCGAACGACCAGGACTTACATTGCCTATACACTAATGCTAGGAGCCTAAGGGCTAAAATGGGAGAGCTAGAGGTCTTAGTCAACAAAAAAGGCCTGGACATAATTGGAGTCACAGAAACATGGTGGACTGATGACAATAAATGGGATGTAGCTTTACCAGGGTTCAAACTCTACAGGAGAGATAGGTCACACAAAAAAGGTGGAGGATTAGCGCTATATATAAAGAATTCCATACCTTCTGCCAGGATGGAAACAACAGCAAGGGCGGAGGACTTGGAATCACTATGGGTTAAGCTACCCGGAGGAACTGGAGCAGAGATAAAATTGGGTCTGTACTATCGCCCACTGGGACAAACGGAAGAAATCGACCAGGATCTGGAGGCTGAACTGGGGCAGATATTCAAAAGCGGAAGTGTGGTGGTGATGGGGGACTTCAACTACCCGGGAATAGACTGGAGTATAGGGCACTCAAACTGCATGAGGGAGACCAAATTCCTGGAGGTCACGAGCGACTGTTTCATGGAGCAGCTGGTCAAGGAACCAACACGGGGAGATGCCACTCTTGATCTAATCTTCACCGGATTAGGGGGACCTGCTAAGGAGGTGGCGGTACTAGCCCCACTAGGAAACAGCAATCACAACACGATCCTGTACAGGCTAGAAGTTGGATTATCCAAGGTGAAAAGAACTACAACGACAGCACTGAACTTCAAAAAAGGAAATTATGATGCCATGAGGAAAATGGTGGGAAAGAAACTCAAGGACAGCGCAAGGAAGATGGAGTCCGTAGAAAAAGCCTGGACCTTACTCAAGGGCACGGTGCACGAAGCACAAAACCTGTGCGTCCCCAAGTTCAGGAAAGGGTGCAAAAAAAATAGAACAAAAAACCCAGTGTGGATAACGAATGCAGTGAAAAAGGCAATAAATGACAAGAAGGCATCATTCAAAAAAATGGAAAAAGGATAAATCAGAGGACAACCAAAAGGAGCACAAAAAACATCAAAAGGAGTGTCACTGAGTGGTTAGGAAAGCAAAAAGGAAATATGAAAAGAGACTGGCGGGGGAAGCAACAAACTTCAAATCATTCTTCAGGTATGTCAAGGGGAAGCAACCAGCAAGGGAGGAAGTGGGACCCTTGGATGATGGAGACAGAAAATGAGTGGTAAAAGAGGAAAAGGAGATAGCTGACAGGTTAAATGAATTCTTCACTTCAGTTTTCACGAGGGAGGACACAACCAACATTCTGGAACCCTAGGAGATCGCAAAAGGAGACCAGGATGAAAATCTGGTCCAACTAAAGGTGAGCAAGGTGGATGTCCTCAGGCAGATAGACAGGCTAAAGAGCGACAAATCACCAGGTCCGGACGGCATTCACCCAAGGGTGCTCAAGGAACTAAGGAACGAAATAGCTGAGCCACTTCGACAAATATGCAACCTATCTTTAAAAACCGGAGAAATACTGGAAGACTGGAAAATAGCAAATGCCACACCCATCTTCAAGAAAGGCTCAAGGGAAGACCCAGGAAACTACAGGCCGGTGAGCTTGACCTCGGTCCCGGGCAAGATGTTGGAAGCGCTGATTAAAGACAGCATCTGGGAACACATCGAAAACACTGGGCAGCTAAAGCCGAGCCAGCATGGCTTCTGCAAGGGCAGGTCATGGCTCACAAACTTATTATACTTCTTTGAGGGGGTAAACAGCCAGGTGGATAAAGGGGAATCTATAGACATCATTTACCTTGACTTCCAAAAAGCCTTTGACAAGGTACCACACGAAAGACTGCTGAGGAAGCTATGGAACCATGGGGTGCAAGGGGAGATACACCGATGGATCAAAAACTGGCTGGCGGACAGGAAACAGAGGGTTGGAATAAAGGGCCATTACTCAGACTGGCAATGGGTCACGAGCGGAGTTCCGCAGGGGTCGGTGCTGGGACCGCTCCTATTCAATGTATTTATTAACGACCTGGAGGCAGGTACAAAATGTGAGGTTATTAAATTTGTGGATGACACCAAACTATACAGCAGGGTTGAAAACACGGAGGACTGCAAAGATCTCCAAAAAGATCTGACAGCGCTGGAAGAGTGGGCAAAAAAGTGGCAAATGAGCTTCAACATAGGGAAATGCAAAGTCATGCACTTAGGGAAAAAGAACCCGATGTACACTTACACAATGGGGGGATCACCGCTAGGGGTGAGTGACATTGAAAGAGACCTGGGAATGATGGTAGACACATCATTGAAGGCGTCGGCACAGTGCGCCGTGGCCTCAAGGAAGGCAAACAAAATGTTGGGCATCATTAAGAAGGGTATCACGACCAGGACGAAGGAAGTCATCCTGCCACTGTATCGTGCAATGGTGCGCCCGCACCTGGAGTACTGTGTCCAGTACTGGTCGCCGTACCTCAAGAAGGACATGGCGGTACTTGAGAGAGTCCAGAGAAGAGCAACTAAGCTAATAAAGGGTATGGAGGACCTCTCATATACTGACAGACTGAAAAAGCTGGGGCTTTTCTCCCTGGAAAAGCGGAGACTTAGAGGAGACATGATAGAAACCTTCAAGATCATGAAGGGCATAGAAAGAATAGATAAGGACAGATTTTTCAAATTATGGGGAACCACAAGTACAAGGGGGCACTCAGAGAAATTGAAAGGGGGAAGGTTTAGAACAAATGGCAGGAAGTGCTTTTTCACCCAGTGGGTGGTGGACACATGGAACGCGCTACCGGAGGATGTGATAAGCAGGAGCATGCTACAGGGCTTCAAAGAAGGTTTAGATAGGTACCTGGAAGACCAAGGGATTGAGGGGTATAGATAGGAGTAGAGGTAGGTTATAGGGATAGGATTAGAGACAGTACAGAATTAGTCAGGGACACTGTTCAGGTAACTAGGCCTGATGGGCCGCCGTGGGAGCGGACCGCTGAGCGAGATGGACCTCTGGTCTGACTCGGCGGAGGCAACCTCTTATGTTCTTATCCCAATTCTCTTCCCTGATTCTCTTTATAAGAAAATTGATACCCTAATATCTAAATTTATTTGGCATAACTGTATACTACGTATTGCATTGCAATAGCTTAAATTACCTTGCTCATCAGGTGGTATCAATTTACCTGATTTTAAACTCGATCACCTAGCTTTTCAGATTTCTCAAGCTAAATATTGGTATCTGCCTGACCCTAATATCTACTCCTCCAGATGGATCCACAGGGGAAGGAATCTGCTAAATAATATTCTTTTGCATCTTCTTCCTTCTATGGATAGGTGTATATGTATATATATATATATATATTTTTTTTTTTTCCCCATGAAATTTTATTGAGTTTTCAAAAAGTTGCATGAAACAAAGAACAATAACAGAACATCAATGAGCATCTGAGTACATCAGTACATATATCAGTATAAAGTATATAAGTGCCATATCTATTTGCATGCTTACATTGGAAACAAAAGAGACAGAAAGAAAAATTACTATAAATTGAAAAATATCTTTAAACACTGTTTAGCAGTGATTGTAGATACAATTGTAAAGGGGACCATTGTTTATTAAAGGAAATTGTGTTTGCAAATTTTGTTGCAATGGTCAATTCATATTTATAGTATTGTAATACTAATTGCCACCAATGGTGCGAGGAAAGAGAATTGGCTGATTTCCAGTTAGACAGAATATTTTAAGTGCTATGGAATGAAGATCATTTAGGAGTTTGGTATGGTTTTCATTAATAACTATTTCTGGAGCATGAGATTTAAATATTATTGTGGAGAGAGAAATGTCAAGTTGAATAGCAAAAATTTTTTGAATGGTCTCCCATATTTCTTTCCAATACTGTAGCACATATGTGCATTCATATATCATATGAAGTATGGAGCCAACAGCTTGTCCACAATTCCAACAAACGTTGGTCTGGAGGAGGCCTGCCAGTGAGAGCTTTTGAGGAGTCCACAGGGCTTTATGATAGAGAAAAAACATGGATTGAGATATATTGGCAGAGGCCAGCGGTTGTGCGGATTTCCTCCAAAATAAAGATCAAGCATGGTTGCTTAAAGAGGAGTCACAATCTTTTTCCCAAATGTGTTGCAGACTCTCAACAGATGAGGTGTCTGCAGGCATTAACATTTTGTACAAATTTGAGGCCGTGTGACCATTATGTAATAAAATGGTGGCCTGAGTTGGAATAGAGGGTGAGTGGGTGTGGAAAGTTTGTAAAAGATTTTTGTGGTGCAAACAGTGATAAAGTTGCAGCCATTTATATTGATCCTTATCGTCGATTGAAAATTTATCTCTTAACCTGGAAAAAGGAATCAGAGTTTTCTCAGGGGTTAGGACATCTTGCAGTCTAAAAATACCTTTGTCTATCCATTCTTTCCAAAGGAATGGAGTTCTATTAATAAGTATTCTAGAGTTGAACCAAAGAGAGGCATGTGTGGATGTGTGAAAAGGAAATTCAAGCAGCTTATCAAATTCCTGTAAAGATTGATATGTAGAGAGTAAAAGTGGGTTTTTAATGAATGAAGTAGGCACTGATAAAAGTGTTTTTAAGGGGATGGGTTGAGATAGTTTTTCTTCAATCGAATACCATGAAGGAGTGTATGTAGAGTGGTCAGTGAACCAGTGAAGTCCTTGCTGAGTGATGAAGGCTTTATGATAACTAAGAAAATCAGGAAAGAACACTCCTCCTTGTTCTCTTTTCAGTTTAAGCTTTCTCAGTGCCACTCTGGGTTGTTTTTGTTTCCAAAGGAAAGTGGAGAGGATACGATCTATATTTTTGTAGAAGGAGACCTGGAATAGCATGGGAATCATTAGTAAAATATAATTTATTTTTGGTGCGATCATCATTTTGATTGTTTCTAACCAACCCCACCAGTTTAGATTGAGTGGGTGCCAAGAGTGGGTTATTGTTTTAATTGATGAGATCAGCTGATCACTATTAATAGCAATTGTATCGACTAAGGAGTGGGAAAGTTCTATGCCGAGATACTTAAGCTTGGTTGGCATCCATACCAGACCATGTGAAGTGATTGAATCAGAATGTGTGAGCAAATTTAAAGGAAGGGATTCTGTTTTTTGTTGGTTTATTTTGTATCTGGAAAAAATAGAGAATTCTGCAATAGTGTTCAAGATCACAGGGATAGACGTGACTGGATCAGAAACATATATAAGGATGTCATCTGCGTATGCGGATAATTTGATATCCATAGAGTCTATCGAGAGTCCCCTAAAATCTGCATTCATTCGCAATGCAATAAGAAGTGGTTCAAGAGCAAGGTTAAATAAGTATGGAGAAAGGAAACAACCCTGATGAGTACCACTTTGTAAATTAAAAGGAGGAGATAAGGAATTATTTACTATTATTGTTGCAGATGGGCTAGTATAGAGGGTTTGTATCATTTTAATGAGACTAGGCGGGGCACCAAACCATTTAAGAACTAAAAAAATGTATTTCCTATCTACTTTATCGAATGCTTTCTCCGCATCGATTGAGAGAGCCAGAGCAGAAGTCGAGAGAGATTGCGTGATGTGAGAGGCATGAAAAAAGAAGCGTGTATTATCAGAGATTAGTCTACCTGGCATAAATCCAGTTTGATTGGGATAGATACCTTTATTAATAATAGATTTAAGCTTGTTAGACAGGACTTTTGTGAAAATTTTATAGTCAACATTGAGAAGAGGAATAGGTCTAAAATTTTGTACAAGAAGAGGATCTCTGTTAGGTTTAGGTATGACAATTATGACAGCATAGGTGAATCTGGTAAAAGGCACCAATTCTGGAGAGAGGTGCTGATAAAAATTAAGAAGCCATTTCAATAGATCAGATTTAAAACAATGATGAGGAAAAACAATGATGAGGAATAGAGTGATGGGTATATTCTCGAGAATCGGGATGTTGAAGTCTCCAAGGATCCGTTAGAATTAATTGCTGTATCATGGAGTGAAATGTAAATGTAGATCTCTTTTGAGAGAGCTTATGTTTAGATTGTCTATCGAAGACATGGTCTACTAAAGTGTTAAAGTCTTCCGCTACTATTAAGGGGTAGGGTTCAAGCTCTTGGATCTTCTTGATAAGATTGAGAAATAATTCCGGAGAATCTGAGTTGGGAGCATATATATTTACCAACAATAAGATGACATCATTCAGTTTAACTTGCGCTATTATCTATCTGCCCTCTGGGTCTATATATTGTTGCAGAATTTGGACATTAAGTGATTTGTGAAAGAGAATAGAAACTCCACCTTTTCTACCTTTAGAGGGAGAATCAATAGAAGTTTTAATCCATTTACAAGTTTTGGTGAGATAGGAGGTATCTGGCATGTGAGTTTCTTGTAACATAATTATGCTGGGTTCAAATTTCTTAAGGCGAATTAGAATTTTTTTCCTTTTAATGGTATTTTTAAGACTATTTATATTCCAAGATATAATGTTGATGGGTGAACGGTTTAAATCAGTCATTAGGGCTGCTTAATGGGTTTTGTGAAAATAGTTATTGATGTTGTATGGTAATAATGTGTAAGCAAGACAAATGAGTGTAAGAAGCATTGAATATTGTAGTGTACTTGTGAGTCTCAAAACTAACGGTAAAAGGAACACCAAGGGTTCCAACCCATAGGGAGAACTATGCAATAGAGTCATGGGCTGAGAACAGAGAATGGAACATATAAACCATTCCCTCTAATTGTAGATTATATGTGGTGGAGCACATTGGGAAACACAATGGTATTAAAGAAAAGATACATCTTTGATGTGAGAAACTGAATTCAAAATGATTAGAAAATAAAAGGTAAGGAAAATGAATAAAATAAGCGATCGTGAGAGCAATTATGAATTTCAAAAGAATGAAGCAGGAGAGCATTTAATTGGATAAGTATCTCATAGAAAAGAAACACGAAATCTAATCCAATTATACAATATCTAGAGAGAAAAATCTGAGAACAATGGGGAATAGAATTCTGTACCAGCAAGTATTGCCATCCATAGAAGAGGTCATTAATATTAAAACCATCTATCTGTATAAAAAACATAAGGTTAAAAGGCAAACTTAGCTGTGGAGGCAGCAACAGCATGATTCATGGTCTGCAAGTCACATATAGCATAAATTGGAGATATACAACGCAATACAAGTTAAGAAACTGTAGGAGAGACTTGGCATAGAGATTCAGAAAGGCATTAAATATCAAATAACAGTCAAGATTTATGATTATTATGGAATCTCAATGTGATAATAATGAGAAACTATAGGCTGCAGAGGAGATTGTCCATTGGAAAGGAGGTTAATGAGGCTGGGAAAGCGGTGGGGAAGAAAATTCCATATATGCAATTATTGTTATCCACATAAGTTAATTCCATTGGTAACATCCATTAAAAAAAAGAACATAAGGTGTAGAGGCAAACTTGGCAGTGAAAGCTGCATCAGAGTGGTACATATACTGCAGGTCACATACAGTAAAACCCTAACCCTAACCCTAGATAGATAGAGAATATAGGAGAAGTTTGGCACAGAGAATCAGAAAGGCGGTACATATTAAATAACTGTGGATATTCATAACAATCAATATAATAATAAAGAGAGAACCACTAGTTGCAGGAGATATGTTCCATAAGAAAGGGAGATTAGTGAAGCTGGGAAAGCAGTGAGGAGAGTGAGAGAGAACAAAAAAAGGAAAAAGGATATTATATCAGCTAATAAAGCCATCCATATAAATAGTCATTTTCAGTGATGTTATCTATCAGCATAGAAATTAAGATTAAAAAGCAATCTTGACAGTGAAAGCAGCAGCAGCATGGTACCTATAAGGCAAGTCACATACAACAAAAAAGTGCGATATACCTAATTATGCATATAAAGAAAATATAGGAAAGGCCTTGCTTAGAGATTCAGAGAGGAGCTTAGGGGAGTTAGCGTGTCGGACATTTCATCACGCGCTAACCCCCGTGGCTGGCTAAAAAACTAATGCCTGCTCAATGCAGGCGTTAGTGGCTAGCGCAGCAGGCGGTTTAACGCACGGTATTACGCGCGTTAAACCCCTACTGCAGCTTGATAAAAGGACATCTTAGTCTTAAATGAACAGTGAAGAGTCATAATGATCATATAATATGATATGATAGATAAGATTGTGAACTGCAAAAGGGAATACAAGTGAGATTTAGTTCTGTAGGCACTACCAAACATGGAAGCTTGCTCCACACACTAACAAGCAAGAGGGGAGCTGACAATCAGATTCAGGAGGCAGCCATTAACTAGGATCACAGCAGCTCAGGGAGAAGACAGATAGCATAGATTAGACAGATAGCATAAATTGCTGCATGGTTAGTCATTTTAGAGCAAGGACAGAAAGATTCAGACCAAGAAAAGCCTGTGTAATTTAATGTGCTCTGTAGTGAAAGTTTACTGCAATATCAGCTAGTGCTGAGGCTGGAGAACCCACTGCCATACAGAGAGGGGGAGAAGGAGAGAGAGAAAAAAAAAGGCTTACAGACTCACACGCTTATCAATAAATGAAAGCAAAAGCTAGCTGAAATTAGGCATTTTTAAGTATATGAGTGGGAAAAATAAGAGTAGTATAATCAAAGAAAGTTTAGCTCAAAGCTAAATTTGAGAGTCTCAGAGGATTAGCAAGTACTCATCATCAGAGAAGACAGCATGGCATCTCTTATCCATGTGGATAAGAGCTGCTGAACAGAAGTGCAGGATCCCATAGAGGCATTAAGATGACATTCCTTGTGATTGTATTTAATCGAGGTACTTCTGTAGCTGATCTGGGGAATCAAAGGTATGTGCAGGATAACGGTCATTCTAGCTGGATACTGAAGTCCATAACCGTGCCACCAGGGATTTCAGACGAGTCCTCATTTCCAGAAATGATTTCCTTTTCCTGGCTGTTGTTTTAGCTAAGTCTGGGACGATGAGAATTCTTTTTCCTGCATACTGGAGGTTGGTAGAATTCTTTCAAACTGCAGTGGGAGACCTGTTGAAATATTTATAAGTACAGGAAGCTGTTCCATAAGGAATTTAGTGAGATCCGAACCCTCAGAGCATTCTGCAAGACTAATAATTCTTATATTATTTCTACGGCTTCTGTTGGAAAGATCTTCAATTTCTTGCTCAAGCTGTTTCAGTTTTAGCTGGGTTTGATCTTCGAATTGAGCCACAGAAAGTGCACCTGTATCAGCTCTGGTTTCCAGCACATCAATTCTGGTCTGATAGGTTTGAAGAGAAGCTGTTAGAGAATTTAAATCCTGTTTGAGATCACAGGTTACTTCATAATGTTTTGTGATGAGATCTTTAAGGGATCGAAGTTCCTCTAGCATTAAGTCTGATGAAGATGCCATGTGCTTGCCAGCAACTGATTTTTCAGTTGAACGAGGATCATGCTTCTGGAGATTTGAGCCTGTTGAAGGAGCAGCAGGGAGTTCTGCTTTGGTAGTTTTGCTCCCAGACATGTTCAGAGGCAGGTGTTGTAATTTTATCAGGAAAAGATTAAGCAGAAAAAGGTGCTCAATTCGATTTTCTGGAGCTGTAGAGAGGAGAGAAAGCTTTATGCATCCATCTTGGTTCTCAGCTCAGTGGCACTCCCAATCTCTATGGATAGGTTTAAATTTTAAAACCACTATTGTATTTTGAAAGCAACTTCCCATACAATTAATACTGCAATGTATCACTGATATTTTATTGTGGTATAATTCTACATTTGTAAATGTAAAATTTCATATAAATCCAAAAATGAATGGTGCAAAGCAAATGTATGGTCATTATCTCAACTTTATGACAACAATAATTTACTTCAGACAAAAATAGTGCCTCAAAAATCACAAAAAATTAAAATAATTAAAATTAAAAATACATAATCCTACAACAATATCAATAATAATAATAGTAGTGATGATAATGAATGTGCTCAGTGCCATCTCTATATACCGGTCATAGGAAATACAGAACAATGAGGCAGAGAACCATCATTATATATTCCATTCTCTATCACACCAACCAAACATACGCTTTATCAGATCGTATATATCAAATGTGTCTCTATGATAACAGCTCAGAAGTAACTGAAAAAACAGTATTCAAAAAGTAAATTAATGATAATAATAAATGAAAAAGTTACTTATCTGAATGTTGAAGTAAGCGTAGTATGATAATAAAAAAGCTGATATAAATGCTGTGTGATAGATGAAACGGTAATCAGGAAAACAGATGTCTTCTATAAACATGAAATCCAGACTGGTGTATAGTCCGCCACGTGAAAAATCAAACGTGAAAAATAAGTAAAGAACAAGTATCAAAAACAAACACAAATAATATATCCAAGAACCAACAAAAACGATTGCACAGGGGACTGTATAGAGGTGGCACTGAGCACATTCATTATCATAGTTATTATTATTATTTATATTATTGTAGGATTATTTATTTTTAGGGCTCCTTTTACAAAGGTGCACTAGCGTTCTTAACGCACGTACTGGATTAGCGCGCGCTATCTGAAAATCTACCACCTGCTCAAAAGGAGGCGGTAGCAGCTAGCTTGCAGGGCAAGTTGGCGTGCATTATTCTGCACATTAAGGCCCTAGTGTGGCTTTGTAAAAGGAACCCTTAATTTTAATTTTGTTTTTTTTATTATTTTTGTGATTTTTGAGGCACTATTTTTGTCTGAAGATATTTAAGAGTGCTGATTTCTGTGTATATTCCTCAAGATTTGTGTTGAACAATAATTTACTTCCATTTTTAGATTTTAGTGACAAATATGGTTTAAACACTGGACAAATGTCAACTTGGAATATGTTAATTCATTGTAAAGGTAATTTTCCAAATAATGCAACAGATGTTTCTAATTATCCTCATATAACCTCTATTTGCTCTATACTTCTACAATCAACAAAATCAGCATCCATTGTATATAAAATTCTTCAATCCTCTAAGAAATCATCTATGATTAATCAATACTGGAACATACAACCGGACCAACAACTCACCACCTCAGAATGGAAAAACTTTTGGGCTAAATCTATTCAACCTTCCTTATCCACAGCTATTTTACAATCTTCATATTTTATTTTACATAAAGCTTACTGGACTCCTTCAAAACTTGCAAAACTTTCACATAAACCACTTGATCTTTGTTGGTCCTGTAACACTTCACCTGGATCATTATCACATATGATCTTTTCTTGTAACAACTTATCACAATATTGGTCTCAAATTTGAGATACCATTTCTAATGTGTTTACTATAACTAGTCCTTTAATTTATAGAACAGGGTTTCTCAATGCAGGCTGCCCACCCATCTGCCCGCCCACCCCCACCCGTCCATCCACCCGCCGCCGCTAGCCCACCGCCAGCCCGCCGCCACTGCCCACCCACTACATTTAATTACAGCCCCACTGGTGCTGCAACTACAGGAAGGGAAGGGCAAGGCACGTGCAGCGATTGTATGCCACTGGCCCACAAGACTTCCCCCTGTATTTTGACATTGGAGAGAAGGTCCAGGCCAACTTAAGAGTTTCCTACCATGAATGGTGAAATACATTATGTGCTTACTAGGGTTTTAGCCCGTTACATTAATGGGTGCTAGAGTAGATGTCTGTCTTGTCTGTTTTGTTTTTTTTTAATTTGTCTCTCTCTCCTTGGACGCTGTCATTCTTTCTGTCTGTGTCTTTCCCTGGCCCCCTGTCTGTCTATCTTTATTTCTAACTCTATCCTCTTCCCTCAATCCTGCATGTGGCCTTTTTTCTTTCTCCTCCCCACTTTCTTCCAACGTCTGCTCCCCCTGTCCTCCACACTTCCATTCGGTGTGTCTCCCTCTTTCTACCCCTTCCATCTACTGTTCACCCTCTGTCTTGCCCCTCTCTTCTCTTTCCATCCAGTGTCCGCCCTCTCTCTCTCTGTTCCATATGGCCTCTCTCCATCTCCTCCTTCCTTTTCCCTTGGTCTAGCATACCTTCCTCCTTCCCTACAAGCCATTCTCTCCCCCTCTGCTCCCTTTCTCATTTAACTACTTCATTGGGCAGCAGCAGCATTCACAATTCATTGCTGTTGCTGGCTTCAGGTCTTTCTCTCTGGCCAGTCCTGTCTTCATGAAAACAAGAAGTAGGCAGGACCGGCCAGAGAGGAAGGCCTGAAGCCAGCAACAGCAACGAATTGTAAACGCTGCTGCTGCCTGAAGCACCCGAGGCAGACGCTTCTCTCCCCTCCCAGCCCAACCCCCGCTGACTCTACGACCCAAGATGACTTTAATATCAAACCTCCCTCCAGCGTTGGCAGCCGCAGCACGCTAAACAGGCTGCTTCGCAGCTTTCTTCTGCCGTTGAGTCCCTCTGTCGCGTCATTGATGACATCATCAGTGACGCGGCAGAGGGACTCAACTGCAGGAGAAAGCCCGAAGCAGCCTGTTTAGCGTGCTGCGGCTGCCAACGCTGGAGGGAGGTTTGTGCCGGTATGTGCAGAACCGCTATGTCCCTCCCCCTCCAGTACGTGTGCAGCACTTTTCGCGGCGCATCCTCCCACGATCCTGGGTCAGCCACAGCGCTCCAGTGTGAGCCCTAACCGCACATCCGCTCTCCTGCCTGCCACGGACCTACGGATCACGGAAGCACGCAGGCAGGAGTGCACATGTGCGGCTAGCGTTTTATTATATAGGATAGAAAATATGAAGAAATCATTGCATTAAAGCGCAATCACATATCGTCATTTCTTAGAGGTTGGAGTATTCTAGATACATAGAGGGGCATAATAAAAAAAAAGTCCAAGTCCCCTTTTGGCCTAGGCCCTAAACACTGAAAGTAGAAGCAGGGAAAATGTTCAATCTCAAAAAAACACATCCAAAAGGAGGTTTTTTATGAAAATGGCCTGCCTCTACATTCAGCTGTTTAAACGCCCTGACCAACACATCTACACTTACCACATATAATCAATGAAAAAAAAGCCTAAGTCCCAAACGCCCAACACAAGAGCTTTATGACAAAGGAGGAGCCAGTCCTTCACCTAAAAGCTGGATTCTGTAACTGGTGTTTGCTAAAAAGAACACTGGTTACAGAATCCACCCCTCCACACTCCCTTGACACGACTGGGGCAGGAAGGAGCCTAAGCCCTCCTGCCCGAAGAACCGGCACCCTCCCCAATACAATCAGGGCAGGAGGGAGCCCAAGCCCTCCTGCCCTGGCGAGCCGCGACCCCCCTAACAACACCGGGGCAGGCAATCTAAAAACAAGTATAAGTGCCCAGAACGTATCCAAAGTAACCAGATAACCACTGTAGACCAAAGTATAGACCCCCATACATTCCCCAAGTGATCACTGATCCCCTCACACCGTCATAAAAATCAGAATAAAAACTTACATATCTGCCTCCGGAACATCAGCACTTGGCATAGGAAAGCCTAATAGAGCTGCACAGAGGTGGTTTAAGTAAATGTTTTTCAACCTTTTTACACCCGTGGACCGGCAGAAATAAAATAATTATTTTGTGGACCGGCAAACTACTAGGATCAAAATTTAAAAACCCCGTTTCCGCCCCCATCTCCGTGAGCTCGGTCCCCACAAATCATCTGATCCCATCCGCGCAAGCTTCAGTTATGATTTTATATTGAATGTATTTTATTAAAGTATAAAAAGAAACAATATTCTGTACAATTGTCATTTTATAAATACAAATAATACAGGGCAAGGATCAACAAAACCCATCTCCCCTCCCCTTCATATATATCCCCTCTACTATCAAGAAAATTGAACAAGCCAAATTATTACAGAATGCTACACAGAAATATCATGCTAACAGAATACCGCAGTCACACATGACAGGAATAGTGTTAGGGGAGTGCAACTAGGGCAACTGCTCCCTGGTCAGAGAGCACCCTAAGCCAGCTGGAAGCTAAAGAAGCACTGCCTGGGCTTTGCAGTTCCCAGTTATGTCTAATATCAGCTCTAGCAGGATATATATTTCAAATCTGATATATTCTAATCACAAAATAGAAATAAAATGATTTTTTTCTACCTTTTGTCGTCTCTGGTTTCTGCTTTTATCTTCTTTTCACTCTCTTCCTTCCAGCATCTGCCCTCTCTGTCTCTTCAATCCAGCATACGCCTCTTCCATCCACTGTCTGTCCTCTCCCCCTTCCATATTGTATCTGCCTTCTTTCTATGCTCCTCTCCCCTTTCCATTCAGCTTGTGCCCCCTCTCCTTTTCACTTGATTCATTCCAGCTTCACTGCTCTCTTCATTTTTATCTCTCCTACACCAGATCTACCATCGTTGTCCCTCCCTACTTATTTTTCTGCTGACCCCTTCCCATCATCAACCTCTCTACTTTCTCATGCCTGTTTCTCCCCTTCCCCTCCTCTAATCTTCCTGTCAGCTGTTTCCTTCCCTTTTCCTTCTCCCTTCCCTCCTCCTCCTCCTGTCCAGCAGTAACTCTCTTTCCTTCCTCCCCTCCCAGCAGTATCTCTCCTTCTCCTTCCCTTCAGGTCCAGTAGCAGCTGTCCCTTTTTTCCCTTGCCCAGCAGATTCCCAGACTCCTTTCCCTCCTCCCCTCCCAGCAGCATCTCTCTTTCTCCCTCTCCAGGTCCAGTAGCAGCTCTCCCTTTTTTTTCCTTGCCCAGCAACTTCCTAGACTCCAATAGTGGCTTTCTCCCCTCCCAGCAGCTCTCCTTACTTCCCAGTGCAGTGATTCAGAAAGGCAGCCTCTGGTCATTTGTTGGGTCACGCCGCCTCTGAGGAAAGAGGAAGTTGCATCATCAGAGACGGCCACGACTCAGCAAAAGCCCCAAGGCTGCCTTCCTGAATGGCAGTGCTGGTAAGTAAGGAGAGCTGCAGAGAGGGGAGAAAGCCACTATCGGAGGCTCCCCATGATCTCTCCTGTCCAGCACGGACCAGCTGAAAATATCTTGTCGATCTTGCTGGCCCTACGCGGACCGGCAGGAAATTGAAGTTAATCAATCTTGCCGGCCCTGTGCAGACCGGCAGAAATTTCCTGCAGACCGGCACAGGTCCACAGACCGGCAGTTGAAGAACAGTGGTTTAAGCAGCCTGGAGAGAGGTGGGTGGGTGGACTGGTGAACCATAGAGAGGAGGACCCAGGATCATTATCCACTGTAACCACTGTATTTGTGGTGAAAAATGTGAGGCCACCCAAACCCCCATATCCCTACTGTACTGCCATATACCATATATACTCAAATATAGGATGAGATTTTTGGGCCATAAAAATGGCCCAAAAATGGGAGTCTCGTCTTATATTCGGGTGATCACCTGACCCCCCTCCCTGACTTGATGCAGGCCTCTGATAGGCGGGACAGGAGAGATCTTCCTGTCTCTTGTCCCAACCCAGCTGATACAAATCATTTCTTTACCTCCCCCTGGCGTACCTTTTCTGTAACACCCCCCCCCCCCACCGGCCCCCCGCGTACCTTGTCAGTTAGCCCTGATGGTCCAGTGGTATATGCTCCTGCTCTGCACACCTCCTGCCGGACTTGGGACTCACAAATTGGGGCTTGCGGTGCACAGGCAAGCAGGAGCGAGCTTCTTGAGCTTCCACGTGGCCCTACACCACTAGATGAATGGCTGCAGCCAGTTCTCACGAGACTTGCGGGACCTGGTGGCAGCCATTCAACTAGTGGCGCAGGGTCACGCGGGAGCTCAGGAAGCTCGTTCCTGTGTGCCTGTGCGCCTTGAGCCCCAATTTGCAAGTCCCAAGCCCAGCAGGAGGTGTGCAGGGCAGGAGCATATACCACTGGACCATCACAGCTAACTGACAAGGTACGCGGGGGGCCGGGGGGGTGTTACAGAAAAGGTACACCAGGGGGAGGTAAAAAAATGATTTGTATCAGCTGGGCTGGGACGGGAGATGAAAGGTTGAGAATCTACTATAATAAAATGCTAAGCGCGCATGCGCACTCTTACCTGCGTGATCCCTGATCTCTAAGCCATGATCTGTAGGTCCGTGGCTGGCAGGAGTGCGCATGCGCACATACAATGGTCTTCCGGCTCCCTTACACTTCATGCCCGGCCGAAGTTTATTTTTAAGTTTAGAGCCGCCGCTTCTGATGCAAGCAGCGATCGTGAGAGGAGCCGCCACGGCACCTTTAAACTTAAAAATAAACTCCAGCAAGGGACTAAGGGAGCTGGACAGACCAAGGGAAGGGGGGGAGGGGCGACAAGGGGCTAAGGAAGCAGGCCAGACCGCAGAAAAGGAAAGGGGGGTAGGGGAAAATGCTGCTGCTGATGCACAGGGATGTGGAGAGGGGGGGAGGGAAATACTGCTGCACAGGGAAATGTAGGGATAGGGAATGCTGCTTCAGCTTCTGCACAGGGTAGTGGGTGGGAGGAAAATGCTGATGCACAGGGAAGTGGGGAGGAGGGAAATGCTGCTGATGCACAGAGAAGTGGGGTTGGGGAGGGAAATGCTGCTGCACCGGGAAATAGAGGGGGAGGGAAATGCTGTTGCTGCACAGGGAAATGGAGGGGGAGGAAATTCTGCTGAAGCTGCTGCACAGGGAAGTAGGGGGAAGAAATGCTGCTGCATAGGGGGCAGGGAGAGAGACAGATAGAAAGACAGACAGACAGACAGTGGTAGGGAGGGAGAAAGAAAGAAAGGAAGAAAGACACAGGGGCAGTGAGAGAGACAGAAAGATAGACATACAAAGGGGGCCAAGGAAAGAGACAGAGAGAAAGAAAGACAGACAACGGGAGGGAGAGAGACAGAAAGACAGACAGCGGGAGGGAGAGAGACAGAAAGAAAGAAAGACAGACAGACATATATTCTAGCACCCGTTAATGTAATGGACTAAAAGACTAGTATGGTATAAAGATAGACATAGTGCCGATCTGGATGATCAAATACTTGGATGTACAATTAGACAGTTTTTGAAGAAAGGTATACTTTAGAAACATAGAAACATAGAAATAGACGGCAGATAAGGGCCACGGCCCATCTAGTCTGCCCACCCCAATGACTCTCCCCTACCTTTCTCTGTGAATAGATCCCACGTGTCTATCCCATTTGGCCTTAAAATCAGGCACGCTGCTGGCCTCAATAACCTGAAGTGGAAGACTATTCCAGCGATCAACCACCCTTTCAGTGAAAAAGAATTTCCTGGTGTCCCCATGCAATTTCCCGCCCCTGATTTTCCATAGATGCCTCCTTGTTGCCGCGGGACCCTTGAAAAAGAAGATATCTTCTTCCACCTCGATGCGGCCCGTGAGATACTTGAATGTCTCGATCATGTCACCCCTCTCTCTGCGTTCCTCGAGTGAGTACAGCCTCAACTTATCCAGCCGTTCCTTGTACGGGAGATCCTTGAGTCCTGAGACCATCCGGGTGGCCATTCTCTGGACCGACTCCAGTCTCAGCACATCCTTACGGTAATGCGGCCTCCAGAAATGCACACAGTATTCCAGGTGGGGCCTCACCATGGATCTATACAATGGCATAATGACTTCAGGCTTACGGCTGACGAAACTCCTGCGTATTCAACCTAAGATTTGCCTTGCCTTGGATGAAGCTTGCTCCACTTGATTGGCAGTCTTCATGTTCTCATTGACGATCACCCCTAAGTCTCGTTCTGCTTCAGTTCTTGTTAGGATCTCGCCATTAAGGGTGTAAGTCTTGCATGGATTTTGGCTGCCCAGGTGCATGACTTTGCATTTTTTGGCATTGAAGCTGAGTTGCCAGGTCCTAGACCAGCGCTCCAGTAGGAGTAGGTCGTGCATCATGTTGTCGGACATTGAATTTATGTCTGTTGTGCTTTTGCACACTACATTGCTTAGTTTGGCGTCATCGGCGAATAATGTTATTTTACCTCGCAGCCCTTCTGCCAAGTCTCTTATAAAGATGTTGAATAGGATCGGGTCCAGGACCGAGCCCTGCGGCACTCCACTGATTACCTCCATCATTTCGGAGAGGGTGCCGTTCACCACTACCCTCTGAAGCCTACCTCCAAACTAGTTCCCAACCCATTTCGTCAATGTGTCGCCCAATCCTATAGAACTCATCTTGCTCAGCAACCTGCGATGTGGTACGCTATCGAATGCTTTACAGAAGTCCAGGTATACGATGTCTAGGGACTCCCCAACATCTAGCTTCCTCGTCACCCAGTCAAAGAAGCTGATCAGGTTGGATTGGCAGGATCTCCCCTTAGTAAATCCATGTTGACGGGGATCCCGTAGATTCTCCTCGTTCAGGATCGTATTCAATTGGCGTTTGATTAGAGTTTCCATTAGTTTGCACACTATTGATGTGAGACTCACCAGTCTGTAGTTTGCTGTTTCCATCTTGGAGCCTTTCTTGTGGAGTGGAATGACGTTAGCCGTCTTCCAGTCCAACGGGACATTACCTGTACTAAGGGAGAGATTGAAGAGTGCGGATAGCGGTTCCGCCAAGACATCACACAACTCCCTGAGCACCCTGGGGTGTAGGTTGTCAGGCCCCATTGCCTTGTTAACCTTAAGCTTTGACAGCTCACAGTAGACACTGCTGGGTGTAAACTCGAAATTACTAGACGTATTTTTCAAGAATGGACATTTTACCGCTGGCGACTAGCGCCCTATGTCCAAATTGGACTTACGTCACATTTTTTGATTATGCCCCTCTACCTATCTAGAGACATTCATTAATAGACTTTGGATGGATCCATAGTGAAGATGAAAGAATATAGGTTTCAATAGTTTCTGGAAGGAGGAGTAAGATATTCCTTCGAAGAAGTCATGAAGTATGGAATTCCAAGGAAGGGATCCATATATGAGAAGGTTCTTTTCCTTGTTGCTTGAAGTTTTTATTACTCTAGGACTTGGGATTTCAAATTGGTCATGAAAAGATGATCTTAAGAATTCCACTGGATTGATATTTGATTATTTTTTTTATGTAGATAATCGGGAAGTGAAAGATGCCAGGCTTTGAAAACTGGGCAAAGTAGCTTGAATTCAATCCACTTAATTATAGGCAGCCAGTGCAGGATAAATAGAATTGGAATAAAATGGTTGCAGATGTGTGTACCTGTTAGTAGTCTAGTTGCAGTGTTTTGAATTAGCTGTAAGTGTGATAGATTTGCTATGCTTGACCCTAGAAATAATGTGTAATCTAAGTGACTAGTAATAAAAGTATGAGTTAGTTTTGTTAGATTATTTACAGAGAGCACAGGTTTGTTGTTTTTTTTTTTATTTATCATCTTTTATTTACATCAAAGCATAAAAAATACTTTGAACAAGAAATTAAAATAAAATCCTGAAAGCAAATATTTCCATTTCATACAATAATACAGTCCACAAAAAAGAAAGAAGAGAGAAAAAAACCTATTGCAACCAAGGGAAGTTGGAACTATGAAAAACAAAGGAAATATGGAGACTGTTAATCAAATTTATGTTTGGCCAAGTTCCTGGACATTGACTTCACTGTCCGGTTTTCTGGAAGCTGCCTTGCCCTCCAGGAAAAATTGTAATTGTTCAGGTTCATAGAAGACATAACAATTACTTTGATAGGAAATACAACTTTTACATGGAAAGTGCAGTTGAAAGGTAGCCCCCAAATTCAAAACTGCTTGACGAAAGGTTAAAAACTTCTTTCGTCGAGATTGTGTCCATTTAGAAACATCTGGAAATATCACAACCTTAGAGCCGAAAAACTCAGCTTTTTCAGTTTTATAAAATAGTCAAAGAATTGCTTCTATGTCTTGAAAAAGACAAATGTCACTAATAGCGTGTCTCTAACAGTGATTCCTACCTCAGAAGATTCCAGGAATCTGGTACTATCCAATCCAATTGGTTCTTCAGCCACTGCTTCTTCCTTGCTTAGATTAAGGTAATACAGTTTCTGGAGTGGTGGCATATTTGTCTCTGAAAACTTCAAGACTGAAGTTAAAAATAATTGGAACATTTCCTTTAGAGAATACAATCTGGAGACAGGAAAATTAAGGAGGGGCAAATTAAGATTTCGATTAGCATTCTCCAGATTTTCTATTTTCCTAATTAACATGTTTCTGTCTCTTAGGTGGTGACCAGATTGAGTTTTAACTTCAGAAACTGATTTTTCAACTTAATCTAGTCTAACTGAATGCTGCTGAAATTTTTCCTTCAAAGCTTTTATTTGTTTAGTAGAATCAATGAAAGGAGCAATAAACATTCTCCGTGCAACATTCTCCGTCGCCATCTTCGAGAGCACAGGTTTTAGTTGCCGCAATAGTCTTAAATGATAGAAGCACATTTTTACTACATGGCTTATTTGCAGAGTTAAGTGTAATTCAGTTACAAAGAATTACTAGAGTTAAGAGTTCATGTTTGAGTTGAATAGGTTTGCTGGCTAGTTCAGGAAGTTGGAAAACAAAACAAAACTGCAGAAAATGTACAAGGGGCAGGAATTTATTCAATAAAAGTCATAAAAACATCAATAAAATGATTGTATCCAAAAAATGGTTGTTGTTGTCATACATGCCGGACCCAACACAGTCTATGTTTTGAAAAACACTTCTTCCTCAGGGGTCCTATGAGAAATGGTGTTGTATTATGGTATGAAATAATGATAGTGGGAAATTGTGCTGTACTGAAGGATAAAGTAAAAATTATAATAATAAAAATAAATATAAATGTATCAAGCTGTGTAGTACTTAGAGTGTCAGGAACCAAATGGAATAATCATACAAAAATCTCTACAAATAAATAAGCAAACATAAAAGATAACTAAATTATAAAAAGGAAAAATGACTGAATAATAAAGAGAAACCAATATAATAGGGAAATAAGAATTTCAAAATGACCAGTCTCAGAAATGGTGGGAACTGAAAGAAAAATACAGTGAATACTCATTTAATTATCCAGAGGACTCGGATGGAGAATGACTCAGATAAGGAGTGAGAAAATAAACAAAAAACTTCTCAGGAGTGGATGGAATGCAGGCACTGCGACAGGAGCTATCCGACCTGTGGTATTGCCAGCGGTGCACAACAAAGCAAAACTTAAGTGACCCCCCCCCCCCTCCAAACGATAACCACTCATCTGCAGACTAAAAACATGAATAGAGGTGAAATGAAAGATGATATTATTGATAAAAATTAAATTACATAAATATTAAGTAAAAGTATGTGGAATGAAAGCACACTGCGTGTCAACGCAGCTAAAAATAAAAATAAACCAAAGTGTTGCATATTGCTATAACAGTCCCACTGGGAACCATAAACTTAAAATATAAAATATTATAAAGCCCCGATTGAAGAGCTGTGCAAAATACCCATACATCAAAAGAAACAATAAAGTGGGTGTTATTTAAAGGATATCAAGGGATGCATAAAACTGAAATAAAAATGTGGCATGCTGCCAGGGAGGCTGGCCGAGTTTCACGAGTAACTGTAAATAGGGGAGTCATTGCTAAATCTTCACACTCTATAGACAAGGAGGGCTGGGAGCGTGAATCTAAATGATAAAAATAATGTATTGTAAAAAGAAAGAGAAAGGAGTGCTTACCCAATAAAGCAGACGAGAAGCTCTCTTGTTTGAAATGCTGCACTGAGAAACCCTGAGGGCTCCTTTTATGAAGGTGCGCTAATGTTTTTAGCTCAAGCACCGAATTAGCGCGTGCTAGGTGAAAATCTACCTCCTGCTCAAAAGGAGTCGGTAGCAGCTAGCGTGCGCGGCAATTTAGCGTGCGCTATTCTGCGCATTAAGGCTTTAGCATATCTTCGTAAAAGGAGCCCTGAGTGCTAGGTAAAAAGACCCCACAGGAAAAAGTAACTATATGCGAATGACATAACGACGTTTAACGTCCACTGTAAAAAAATGTACTGTGTAGTGAAAAAGCTGAAATAGTGATTAGTTGGTGTGGAAAAAAAATGGTCATTTATTAAAATAAAAAACCAGGTGAATTCTAGAAAAGTGATTGATGTGTGACTATAAATAGAAAGAAAAGTGAACCAAAACATAATGGAAAACTAAGGGAAATTAATATTGGATAGCTGATAGGGCTGTCAGAAATGAATGAATGATTGACACTGATAGTGATGAGACAAGTTGCAAAGGCAGGGACAGAAACAAAAATGAATTGCATTGCAGAATAAATGAGTGAACATAAATCTTATGTAGAACCAGAGGAAATATATGAGGTACTGACAAAAGTGTTCAAAACGCTAAATTGAAAGTATATGAGGTATGGAAGGTTAAAACTGATGTGGAGTCTGTGATAAGAACTATCCAAATGGTAGAAGATAGTGTGACATCATAAAAGTAAAGTGATACTGATGTGTATGTGGCTGAAGGCATTGACCAACTTACACATTATTGTGATAGGGCATTAGGGCATTAACACGCGGAATAGCACACACTACACTGCCACACACGCTAGACGCTAATGCCAGCATTGAGCTGGCTTTAATTCTAGCCGGGTAGCATGCGGTAAAATCCTGCGTGCGCTAAAAATGTTAGTGCCCTTAGGGCTCCTTTTACGAAGCTGCGCTAGTGGCTTTATCGCACGCACCTTTTTAGCACGCGCTAACTCCTGCGCTAGCCGAAATGCTACTGCCTGCTCAAGAGGAGGCGGTAGCGGCTAGCACGGCCGGCAAATTAGCTTCGTAAAAGGTGCACAAAGTGTTTTAAAACATAAACACAATGTGCAGCTGCATTGATCATAAATACTAATGTGAAAGAATGGAATTGTATAATGTAATGAGATAAGAAATGTAAAGACAGGGCATGGAAAACAGCAAACTTGGTGTATTATACAATTAAAACACAAGCCTCCAGGGCCATATGCAAACATGGTTGCATGTAAAAGCATATATAAATAATGAATTACTGTGTGTAAATAAATCAGCAGCCCAATAAAGAATGTAAACAGTAAAAGATATATAATTATCAGATCCTTTTTAATATTTATATCAATGACCTGGAGGAAGGAACATCCAGTGAGATCATCAAGTTTGCAGACGATACAAAACTATGCCGGGCGATCAGATCGCAGGAGGATAGAGAGAAACTCCAGAGTGACTTGTGTCGGTTAGAAACATGGGCGGAGAAATGGCAGATGAAGTTCAATGTGGAGAAATGCAAGGTAATGCATTTAGGCAATAAGAATAAGGAATACGAGTATACAATGTCAGGTGCAACTCTGGGGAAGAGTGAACAAGAAAAGGACCTGGGTGTACTGATAGATAGGACCCTGAAGCCGTCGGCACAATGCGCAGCAGCGGCAAAGAAGGCAAATAGAATGTTGGGCATGATAAAGAAAGGAATCTCGAGTAGATCGGAGAAAGTTATAATGCCGCTTTATAGGGCAATGGTCAGACCACACTTGGAATACTGCGTCCAACATTGGTCTCCTTACCTAAAGAAGGATATAAAACTGCTGGAGAGGGTGCAGAGACGAGCAACAAAACTGGTGAAGGGTATGGAGAAACTGGAATACGAGGACAGACTTATAACACTAGGATTGTTCTCCCTTGAGAAAAGGAGACTGCGTGGGGATATGATCGAGACCTTCAAAATACTGAAAGGAATCGACAAAATAGAGCAGAGAAGATTATTTACATTGTCCAATTTGACACGGACTAGAGGACATGTAATGAAGCTATGGGGGGACAGGTTCAGGACTAATGTCAGGAAGTTCTGCTTCACTCAGAGAGTGGTTGACACCTGGAATGCCCTCCCAGAGGAGATTATTGCGGAATCAACCGTCCTAGGCTTCAAGAGCAAACTAGATGCATATCTCCTTAAGAGAGGCATATAAGGATATGGTGGACTATAAATTACGCCAGGTGTACACCTGGCAGGGCCTCCGCGTGTGCGGATCGCCGGACTTGATGGACCGAAGGTCTGATCCGGAGATGGCAGTTCTTATGTTATGTTCTTATGTTCTTATGAATATATGGGTCAATAAAGCTATCTACTATAATAAAACGCTAAGCGCGCATGCGCACTCTTACCTGCGTGTTCCCTGATCTGTATGTCCGTGGCAGGTAAAAGTACGCATGCACGCTTAGGGTTCTATTCTAATGACTGGCGGCAGGTAACACGCCACGACTCCCCCCCCCCCGGTGCCAACCCTACCCGGCACACCCGAAACCTCCGTTGACCCTTCCAGCCGAACTTCCCACTGCTAGACGGCCGACAAACCTCCTGGCTCCAGCAGTGTCCAAGGCACAGTAAACACATTGCTTCGCGTCCTTCTACTGGCCTGATTTCCTCTGCCACGTCCCTATCAGAGACGTGGGAGGTTCGGCTGGGAGGATCAACAGGGGTTTCGGGTGTGCCGGGTAGGGTCGGCGCCGGGGGGGGGGTGTTAAATGGAAACATGCTGCTCAGGGGGATGGGAAGGAGGCAGGCAGGCTGGCTTCGGGGGTGGGGGGGTTTAAATGGAAACATGCTGCTCAGGGGGATGGGAGGCAGGCAGGCTGGCATCGGGGGTGGGGGGGTTAAATGGAAACATGCTGCTCAGGGGGATGGGAGGCAGGCAGGCAGGCTGGCATGGGGGTGGGGTGGGGGGGACAAAGTCTGGAAGATAGTGATGGGGACATAGGAAGGAGGCAATGGGGGCACTAAGGACATAGAAAGGGGCACTGGGGGCACTAAGGACACAGTACGCAGGCACTGGGGCACTAAGGACATAGTACGCAGGCACTGGGGACACTAAGGACATGGGAAGGAGGCACTGGGGGCATTATGGACATTGGAAGGAGGTACTGGGACCACTAAGGACGTAGGAAGGGGTACTAAGGACATGGGAAGGAGGCACTAGGGGCACTAAGAACATAGGAAGGAGGCACTGAGGGCACTAAGGACATAGGGAGAGACACAGACAGAAAAAATGACAGACAGGCAGCGTCCAAGAAGAGAGAGACAAAGAAAAAAAATCAGACATCTACTCTAGCACCCGTTAATGTAATGGGCTTAAACACTAGTATAAATATAAACCTATATATGGGGAAAAGATCAATGAAACCTGATAAATATGAAATATAAATAAATAGTGATACAAATGAGCAGAAAAAGAAAAAAAATGTGTTGCAAATAGTTTCAATTCACTGTACAGCAATATTTAGAAAAATATTTAAAAAGAATAAGAGGTATATTGGACAGAAATGAAAGTGTTACCGTACAAAATACAACATTTATAAGCATCAGTGAAGTACGTAGGTCTACAAGTATGGGAATGGAGTTCTAGGTTTATGAATACAATCAGAAACATGAATATAATCAAAAACAATACCACACCACACATATACGGTATATATAAATGTCAGTAATGAAATATAAAAATCTAGATATAAGAATCTAAATACAATTACCTGAATTACGGTGATCATAGAGCAATATGCATACATAGTCAACATAGAAAACCTGTGTTATCCAATCGTATACAATTTTAAGGTCTCCAGTGTGCATATGGATTAATAGAGTACAAGACTCTGCATGAGTATAGCAGTTGTATTAAAACATGGTATATAAATAGTATCGCAAAAATGGAAGTCTATCTCCGAATTGAGGCCTGCTGGTATAATAGTGTCTAGTTCAAAGATCAGTCTTTGTTCAACTTGAAGTAACACTTGATCAATGTTTCCTCCTCTCCATCTAGATTTAAAAGTTCTGAATACAAGAAATCTCAAATCTTCAATCTTATGGCCCATCTCTTTCCAGTGGTCAACTAAAGGAGCTGAGGTGGTTCTCTAAGGATACAGCTACGGTGTTCTATAATGCGCATCTTAATTTTTCTTTTGGTTTTGCCTACGTACAGGAGTTGGCAAGGGCAAATGATGATATTTCTCAGTGTTACAAGTGCTGCTGAAATTGAGTTTTGTATTGTCTCCCAGATCTCGGATGTATAAAGTTCATAATGCTAAAGAATGGTGGCATACTGTGCATGACCCAAAGGGGTTGTTCCCCAAATGTGGTGCATGTGAGATAATAGGGATCGGAAGAGTAGAAGGCACCAGTTTGTCTCTTAAATTTTTGTTGCGTGACAGAGCAACCAGAGGTTTAATCTTTTTAAAACCGTTATGAAGTTCCAGGATGTGCCAGTTCTTCATGATAATATTCTTAACTTCTTGTGAGAGGTGTGAATGTTTTATGACATAGATCGGTTTATCAGTTTTAGGTGGTTTATTATCCATCTGAAGTCTATGATGTAACTTGGAGCGATGGTAACCATGGTCCATGTCAGATATGGGATATCCTCTTTGTACGAACCAGTCAGACATGATGAGTGCTTGTCTCTCAAAATCCTCTGGCTTAGAGCATAGTCTCTAATCTCAGCATCTGACTGTATGGTAAATTTCTTTTAAGTTGGTTCTGATGAAAGTTTGAATAGTGGAGGTAACTGTTCTTGTCGGTAGTTTTTTTAAAAATAAATGGTGGTCTAGAAAAAATACTGGTCCTTTTGTATCATAATGTCCAGAAATGGAATATGGTTACTACAAATCTCTATTTTAAACTTAAGGTTAATGTCGCATGAATTCAACCAGTCAAGAAACTGTTATAATTTGTTAGTGTCACCTTTCCAAATGATGAACACATCATCTATGTAGTGTTTATATAGCCTTACTTCATTTACAAAATTATGTTTTGTTAGGAATTTTCTCTCAAACTCTGCCACGTAAAGATTTGCGATGTCTGGCACCATTGATGCACCCATGGCAGTTCCCTTAATATGTAAATAGAACTGGTCTTCAAATTGGAAATCATTTTCAGTAAGCGCTATTGTAGCTAATGTCAAAATGAATCTATTTGGAATCCGGTTTTGGTTGTCTCTGTTTTGTAATGTTTGTTGAACAACTTGTATTGCTTCCATTTGTGGGATGTTAATATAGAGCGATTCTATATCCATGGTGACCACAATTAAATCTTCTAAATCAGCATCAAATTTGTCAAGAATTGAGATCATATGTGATGAATTCCTGACGTATGATGGTATTGGGGAAATATATGGATGCAAAAAATAGTCCACAAAATCGGATAACAGTTCGAAAACAGAATTGTTGGCAGAAATGATGGGTCTTCCAGGGGGGTTTGTAGTGGATTTGTGAATCTTCAGTAAAATATATATGGTAGGTATAACTGGATTCTCATTAATGAGGAACATCTTTTCTTTGAGTGTTAAAGTCCCGGCACTGTGAGTGAGTTCAACTAATTCTCTGATTTCCTCTTGGAGTCTTGATGTTGGGTCATTGTCCAAAGAGATATAAAAGGAAGTGTCACTCAATTGTGATAGAACTTCATTGACATATGGTTGTCTGTCAAGGAGGACAATCCCATCTCCTTTATCGGCTGGCTTTATGATTATCTCCGTATTAGATCTTAATTCATTGATTGCCTGCTGTTCCAAGGGAGTCAGGTTTGTGTGCATTTGATATATTATTTCCTTTTCTCTAAACTTTGAATGTCTCTCAATACAAAATCATAAAAGGTTGAGATGAATGGATCGCAGGTACTTGGTGGTATCCACTTAGACTTCTTCTTCAGCACTGATTGATCGACATGTGTATTGATAATACCTGAATTATTTAAAAATGATGAATCTGTAATTTACGTTTAAATTTAAAAAGATCTACTCTGGTTTGGAAGGAATCGTATTTTGACATTGATACAAATGATAACCCCCTAGGGAGAACAGATATTTGTGATGGGCTGAGAGTAACGGAGGACAAATAAAAGATGGGAATCTCCTCTACCATCTGTTCTGGTTGTATTTGTATGTGCCCCTCCCCCTCTAGAGGCCTCTGTAGGGTCCTCTATATGATTGTCTTTGTATGCCTCTCCTCCTGTTTTTGTATGTGTCTTGTTGCGGGGGTCTCTGTAATAGTCTCAGATTCTGTGTTGACTATATTGCATCTAAAAAATGACTTGCTGGGTTTGCTGTCGAGGGGCTTGATGATGCTAATGCTCTTGTCATTGTAGAGCTTGTGGGTTGCAAGGTGTAGTCTTCATCTGAACAACTTCTGACTCATTTCTAGCCCTTTTCCTCTTGATTAGATACACTAACACAGGGGTGTCAAAGTCCCTCCTTGAGGGCCGCAATCCAGTTGGGTTTTCAGGATTTCCCCAATTAGCATACTATGAAAGCAGTGCATGCAAATAGATCTCATGCTTATTCATTGGGGAAATTCTGAAAACCCAAATGGATTGCATCCGTCGAGGAGGGACTTTGACATCTCTGCACTAACATGTCTTTTAGGTCCTGGTTGGGATTGTGGTTGATTCTTGTTCCTTGAGAGAGCTCTCAATGACTGTTTCCTTCTGTTGTAGATCTTTGATCGCGACCATGGATATATATTGCCATTTTTATAATCTGTGGTATCCCTCTTACGTTTTTCCATTTTACCAGATCTGATGTCTCCTTTGTATTCTATCATTTTAGAACAGACATCTAGAATATTGTTATCACAATCCTGATCTTCATTCTTTACTTCTTCAATTTTGCTTTCTAAAGTGATTCTAATATTGTCTGATCTTTTCTTTGATATTTCAATCAAAAGAATCATACTGCATAATGGCTGCCTGCTAGCCACATGGCGGATGATTTTTATGTGTTAACAATTAGGCTATTGTCTGCAAGTAGACAAACATGATTTAATGGGACAGAGTCAGCATGGGTTCAGCCAAAGGAGATCTTTCCTCACCAATTTGCTTGACTTCTTTAAAGGTGTGAATAAACATATGGATGAAGGTGAACTGGTTGATGTAATGTATCTAGATTTTGACAAAGCATTTGACAAAGTTCCTCATGAGAGGCTCCTGAGAAAATTAAAGAGTCATGGGATAGGAAGCAATGTTCAGTTGTGGATTAGGAATTGGTTTTTGGTGAGAAAGCAGAGAGTAGAGTTAAATGGCTATGTACCTCAATGCACACAGTTTGGGAAACAAGATCCTGGAATTAGAAACGGAAATAAGGAATGCCGACCTGGATGTGGTGGCAATATCTGAGACCTGGCTCACAGACTCCCACGGGTGGGACATGGTCTTACCGGGTTACAACTTGCTTCGCCGGAACAGGGAGGGCAGAATAGGGGGAGGTGTAGCATTATATACTAAAGATGACATTATGGTCACAAGAATCTCAGATGTCCAGTACACTGGGGAATCCCTTTGGATTAATTTAGCCAGAGGGAAGGACAAATGCTTGTATCTTGGTGTAATTTACAGACCCCCCAAGACAACATGATAACCTGGATATGGAAATAATCAGTGATATAGAAAATATCACCTTGTGTGGGGACACAGTAGTGTTAGGTGACTTCAACATGCCTGATGTGGATTGGGATAAACTTACCTCTGCTTCCGGCAGCAGCAGGAGGCTATTAAACTCTATGAAGGGAGCTGGTCTCAAGCAACTGGTGTTGGACCCAACAAGGGATCAGGCAATACTGGACCTATTACTTACCAATGGAGAAAGTGTCACAGAGGTCTCGGTGGGCGACACATTGGCCTCCAGTGACCACAACATGGTATGGTTCAATCTTAGGAAAGGTTTCACTAAATCTACCACACTGACCAAGGTCCTCAAATTCAAGGACACAAACTTCAAAGAAATGGGAGACTTTGTTCACCAGGCACTACAAGGACAAGCAGAAACCGATAGCGTGGAAGAAATGTGGTCGACTTTGAAAACCACCATACAGGAAGCGACAAACCACTATGTTAAATTAGTAAGTAAACGGTGAAGGAACAATAAGCCGAAGTGGTTCACTGCGGAGATCTCGGCCCTTATCAAGGAGAAGAAAAAAGCATTCATCTCTTACATACAATCAGGGAAACAGGTCTCTAGAGCAGAATACTTGACCAAATCAAAAGCCATCAAAACGGCAGTCAGGGAGGCTAAGTTTCACATGGAGGAGTCTCTGGCAAAAAACATCAAGAAGGGAGATAAATCCTTCTTTAGGTATATCAGTGACAGAAGTAAAAACTCAGGCGGGATTGTACGTCTTAGGAAACCAGACGGAGACTATGTGGAAAAGGATTCGGAAAAAGCCCAACTATTAAATGAATACTTCAGCTCAGTATTCACCCGAGAAGCGCCGGGGCTTGGCCCTCAGCTACAGACAAGGGTTGACTCAGTTGACCCGTTCAGTAACTTCGAGTTTACGCCCAGCAGTGTCTACAGTGAGCTATCAAGGCTCAAGGTTAACAAGGCAATGGGGCCTGACAACCTACACCCCAGGGTGCTAAGGGAGCTGTGTGATGTCCTGGCGGAGCCAATGTCCAAGCTCTTCAACCTCTCCCTTAGGAAAGGCAGCGTCCCGTCGGACTGGAGGACGGCTAACGTTATTCCACTCCACAAGAAAGGTTCCAAGATGGAGACAGCAAACTACAGACCAGTGAGTCTAACATCGATAGTAAGCAAACTAATGGAAACTCTAATAAAACACCAATTGGATAAAATCCTGGATGAGGAGAATCTACGGGATCCTTGTCAACATGGATTTACAAAAGGGAGATCGTGCCAATCTAACCTGATCAGCTTCTTTGACTGGGTGACGGGGAAGCTAGATATTGGGGAGTCCCTGGACATCGTGTACTTGGACTTTAGCAAAGCATTCGATAGCGTACCACACCGCAGGTTGCTGAGCAAGATGAGTTCTATAGGATTAGGTGACACATTGACGAAATGGGTTGGGAACTGGCTTGGAGGTAGGCTTCAAAGGGTGGTGGTGAACGGCACACCCTCTGAAATGACGGAGGTGATCAGTGGAGTGCCACAGGGCTCGGTCTTGGGCCCAATCCTATTCAACATCTTTATAAGGGACTTGGCAGAGGGGCTTCAGGGTAAAATAACATTATTCGCCGATGACGCCAAACTAAGTAATGTTGTGGGCAAATGCACAATAGATGATGTTTCTATGCCCGACAACATGATGCACGACCTACTCCTACTGGAGCGCTGGTCTAGGTCCTGGCAACTCAGCTTCAATGCCAAAAAATGCAAAGTTATACACCTGGGCAGCCAAAATCCATGTAAGATTCACACCCTAAATGGCGAGATCCTAACAAGAACTGAAGCAGAACGTGACCTAGGGGTGATCGTCAGTGAGGACATGAAGGCTGCCAATCAAGTGGAGCAAGCTTCATCCAAAGCAAGACAAGTCATAGGTTGCATACGCAGGGGTTTCGTCAGCCGAAAGCCGGAAGTCATTATGCCATTGTATAGATCCATGGTGAGGCCCCATCTGGAATACTGTGTGCAATTCTGGAGGCCGCATTATCGCAAGGATGTGCTGAGACTGGAGTCGGTTCAGAGAATGGCCACCCGGATGGTCTCAGGACTCAAGGATCTCCCATACGAGGAACGGCTAAACAAATTGCAGCTATACTCACTCGAGGAGCGCAGAGAGAGGGGGGACATGATCGAGACGTTCAAATATCTCTCGGGCCGCATAGAGACGGAGGAAGATATCTTCCTTTTCAAGGGTCCCACGACAACAAGAGGGCATCCGTGGAAAATTAGGGGAGGGAAACTACAAGCTGACACCAGGAAATTCTTTTTCACAGAAAGGGTGGTTGATCGCTGGAATAGTCTTCCACTGCATGTGATCGAGGCCAGCAGCGTGCCTGATTTTAAGGCCAAATGGGATCGTCACATGGGATCTATTCACAGGGCGAAGGTAGGGGAGGGATCTATTCACAGGGCGAAGGTAGGGGAGGGACATTAGGGTGGGCAGACTAGATGGGCCTTGGCCCTTATCTGCCGTCTATTTCTATGTTTCTATGTTTCTAATGGCCATTTTTCATAATGGAGGAGGATAAATAATGAAGTGCCACAGGGATGTGTACTGGGCCCGGTGCTATTTAACTTATTTATAAATGATCTAGAAATTGGAACTACAAACAAATGGGGAAAGCTTACTAAACTCTGTGATGAATCTCTTCGATCTCTTAAGCAATCACAGCTCTTATCAAGATATATAATTATAAATTAGTAAAAGTGCTCAGACCACCTAACCCTATGTTTAGTGATGACACCATCATAGCAGTTTCACTGTCCCTGACCCAACCTTTAACCTTAGTTGTATTCACTTTATACTGGACAAATATAGTCAATTATCTTTATGTCAGCAGGTTGGGCACTCCATTCACCGCAGTATTGTTGTGCAAATGTGTGAACTGTGCATTAAAGTGCTTTTCTACTACTGTGTCAACTCTAGGGGGGTCATGGAGTTTTACTAGAGTTGACACAGTAGTAGAAAAGCACTTTAATGCACAGTACACACATTTGCACGTTTGCACAATAATACTGCGGTGAATGGAATACCCAACCTGCTGACATAAAGATAAATGACTATATTTGTCCAGTATAAAGTGAAAAGTAATTTTTAGTGCCAGCCGGCATGCTGAATGCTGTGTGCTGCTCTGACACTCAGAGTTCCTATGAACATTGGAGCAGCATACAACATTCAGAACACCAGCCAACGCTAAAAACTGCTTCCATGGTTTTGTAAAAGGGTGGGGATAAATTGTTCAAAGTTGTTAAAATGCATGAGATTGTGAGAAATTTCAGGTAGACCTCAGGAAATTGGAAGAATGGGTGTCCAAATAGCAGATGAAATTTAATGTGGACAAATGCAAAGTGATGCACATTGGGAAGAATAACCTAAATAATAGATACCAGATGCTAGGTTTCACCTTGGGGGTTAGTGCCCAAGAAAAAGATCTGGGTGTCATTGTAGACAATACGATGAAACCTTCTACCTAATCAAGTTTCAAGTTTATATCAATCTGATATACTGCCTATTATTGTGACCAGGCAGGCTCCGTGTCTACCTTGGTCATCGTGGTTTCCCGGCTGTTCACCAGGGGGAGCCAGAACAAAGCTAGATCTGAGAGCCCTCAGAGAAACCAGTATCTAGGTTACCACCAGGGAAGCTCAAGAGAGGAGTAGAGCCAGGCTGACTCAGTATGATCAGGGCATGTCCCCCACCTAGAAAGGCCAGCAGTCCTTCACAAACTATTAGGCAGGACAGGAAGGAACCTGAGGGCTCCCTCTCAGGAAAACCTGCCTGGTTCAAGCAGGAGTAATGGCTGTACACTCATGGAGGTTGATGATCCTGGAACCTCTCCAGATTTAACAGCAACTGATGAGGAGATTCCCATGGAGATTCAAATGGAGCTTCCTATTGAAGGGGTATGTGAAGCCCTGGAACCAATAGAGGTGGGAGTAACAAGCAGTTTGGACTAAGAAAAGACTGTGAGTTTTTTTTGTTACTAATTTTGTGACTGGGTTCTTTTACCTGCTCCTAGTCATCTTTCTACACTGTGTTTTTTTTGCTTGTGAAACTCAGAGAGTTTGGGGGGGGGGGGGGGGGGGGAGGGAGAAGTTTGCTAACACCCGGGAGGGAGTTTGAAAGCTGTGTGTGCACTTTTTGGAAAGGCAAACTTAGACCACTCCTCTGTACCCAGCCCGGATATTTTGTCAGGTTGGAGGTTTCTTTTTGGTTTATGGTTTGAGACCGAGAAGACTCAAAGTTGGAAAACTTAATTTTACAGGAACTATTTGTAGTGTGGTGAACTGCACTTTCCTGAGCGCTGCTTGGGAGCAGACTTAGGTGAAAAGAAAACTTTGGGGAAAGTGAGCAATCCTGAGAGCTGCCAGAGTTTTTCCTCTGGCCATTTTTGTTTTGGACATTTATCTGTTTCTTGAACTTTGAGACATTCTGATTTGTGGAACATTATGATTTTATTTTGAACAGTAAATTTTTTTTCATATTGCCATTCTACATCCGTGTCTGTGATTTGGTTTCAGTTCCTTTAGAAAACCTGCAGGGTGACTCCAGTCCGGGTCACATGCCAGTGCACGTTTTGTTAGTAGCCACGTTTTGTTGAGTCTCAGCCTAGGTCTGCAGTGAGGCTACATTATACAGCTTAAGCAGTTTACATAAAATTTAACAAAATTTATATAAAATAAAAACAAAGACTAATGTAAACAGGAAGACAGTACTAGATACTAAAAAAACAAACAAGATGCTAGGAATTATTTTAAAAAAGTGATGGTTACCAAGACTAAGAATGTTATAATGCTTCTTTATTGCTCCACAGTGCAACCTCACCTTGAGTATTGTGTTCAATTCTGGTCTCCTTATCTCAAAAAAGATATAGTGGAACTTGAAAAGGTTCAAAGAAGAGCGACCATGATGATACATTACATTTACATTACAATGTACTTGTTAACCGCATTACCAAAAGTTCTATGTGGTTTATAAAAAATTATTAATTATAACATATTACATAGAAAGAATGGATTAATTAGTCAAATATTTAAGGAAAAAATAGATTTTTGATTTACTCCTGAAATGTTTGTAAGAATCAGTGGAAAGCAGCAATGAATGAAATTCCTTTTCATGAGAAGCTGCCTGGAATGCTAGAACATGATTAAGGAATTTCTTACTTTTACAGCCTTTTACGGGTGGGAAATTAAACAAAGTATGTGTTTTTCTACTATTTTTATGTATGGCTATAATGAAGCTATCAATCAGATAGATTGGGGCTGAGCCATAAAGAACCTTATAACAAAAACAGCCCCGCTTAAACAAAATCTGAGCCTCCACAGGCAACCAATGAAGTTCATAATAAAATGGCGTTACATGGTCGTATTTTTTTCAATCCTTAAATCAGTCTAACTGCTATACAGTCAAACCTCGGTTTGCGAGTAACCCGGTTTGCGAGTGTTTTGCAAGACGAGCAAAACATTCTCGCAAAACGTGTCTCACAAACCGAGTGTTGACTCGATTTGCAAGCACCCCCCGATAACCGGCATCGCTCCCCCCCCCCGCTCGCAAAGGGCCCCCTCCCACTCGAATTGCCCCCCCCCCCGCAAGAACAGGAACCCACTGCCCAACTTTAACTCACCCCCACTTTGGCACCGGCACGCAGCCCACAAGTGCCGGTGCCTCTTGAAGATCTTCTTCTTCCCAGTCTCTGCCGGCTTTGAGCATGCATCTGCGCATGCTCAAGCCCTTCTAATTCTCCCTCTCGCTGAGAATCTCGGCGAGAGGAAGAATTAGAAGGGCTTGAGCATGCGCAGATGCATGCTCAAAGCCGGCAGAGACTGGGAAGAAGAAGATCTTCAAGCGGCACCGGCACCGGCACTTGTGGGCTGCTTGCCGGTGCCAAAGTGGGGGTGAGTTAAAGTTGATCGGGCGGGGGGTTCCTGTTCTCGCGGGGGGGTGCCGATTTGAGCGGGGGGGAGGGCCTTTGCGAGCGGGGGGAGCGGTTCTCATGCCGGTGCCAGACGGGGGGGGGGTGAGTTAAAGTTGGTCGGGCGGGGGGTGTTCTCACGGGGGGGTGCCAGTTCACGCGGGGGGACGGGACTTTGCGAGCGGGGGGGGGGGGGGGGGAGCAGCACCCTGGCCTGTGGGGGGGTGGGAACATATCAAAGCGAGTTTCCATTATTTCCTATGGGGAAAGTCGCTTTGATAAACAAGCATTTTGGATTACGAGCATGCTCCTCGAACGGATTATGCTCGTAATCCAAGGTACCATTGTATTTTGAATTAATGATAATCTTGATAGCTCTTTCTTAGTAATTGATAAGTAAACGATATTACTAGAAATCAAGGATACTCAGTAAAAGTGATTGAACCAGTAGCTTAAAAGCAGAAAATTGAAAGTAAGGTCTAATTGTTCGCAATCTCCATAAAGTAAAATAACTTTTACGTACTACGGCTTCTATCTTTTCATCGTGAGATGTTGATCTAAAACGATTTCTAATATTTTAATCATAGGATGAATTTTGTAAGATGTTGAATGGATTTTAATAGAAGATTCATGAGTGATATTACTAAGGGATGCTACAAAAAATTTAGTTTTATCAGAATTAAGCTTTAGTTTAAATTGCTGCATCCAAAGATTCATCCTTTCTATTACAGTTTCCATTTTTTAGAAACTTGAGATAGAACCAAAGGCTCCTTTTACAAAGGTGCGTTAGGGCCTTAACGTGTGGAATAGCGCGCATTAAAATGCCGCACGCGCTAGCTGCTACCGCCTCCTCTTGAGCAGGCGGTAGTTTTTCAGGTAGCGTGCGCTAATCCAGTGCGTGCACTAAAAACGTTAGTGCACCTTTGTAAAAGGAGCCACAAGATATTAGATATGACTATTGTTATGTCATCAGCATAACTAAATAATCTAATATTCAAGTCTTTTAGACACGAACCAAGGGACGAGAGATAGACATTAAATAATGTAGATGATAGCGGAGATCCTTGAGGGACACCGCATGGGTTTGTCCAACTAAAGGAGAGTTGAGTCTGGAATCTAACTTGATAGGATCTTGATGAACTCCTCATGTATGAGGAAAGCCTAAAAAAGTTAGGGCTCTTCAGCTTGGAAAAGAGATAGCTGAGGAGGAGAGAGCATTTTGTATACTTCTATCATAAGTAGTATAGAACAGGTACAAATGGATGAATTTTTCATTCTGTCAAAAATTACAAGGATTAAGGGACACTCAATAAAGTTACAGGGAAATACTTTTAAAACCAATAGAAGGAAATATTTTTTCATTCAGAGAATAGTTAAGCTCTGGAACGCATTGCCAGAGGTTGTGGTAAGAGCAGTGGTGTACCAAGGGGGGGGGAGGTCTGCCCCGGGTGCACGCCTTAGGGGGGGTGCACAGCCGGCCAGGTCCGTTGTCCAATGCTGGTCCGTGCAGGGCCGGCAAGATCGCACTGGGGCCATCGGCAGTGTCTGGGCTACAACGGCAATGAGCGGCATCGGCGGCCCCCCCCCCGCGACGCAATTCATGATCGGCAATGTGCCTCCCCCGCGATGACATTTAAGTGGAAGTTGAGAGAAGGGTGAGAGAGAAGAGAGTAGATGATGGAAGTGGGGAGAAGGAGGAGAGAGAAGAGGGCAGATGATGGAAGTTGGGAGAAGGGGCAGATGATGGAAATGGGGAGAGAGAAGAGGGCAGATGATGGAAGTGGGGAGAAGGGGCAGATGATGGAAATGGGGATAGAGAAGAGGGCAGATGATGGAAGTGGGGAAAAGGGGAAGAGAGAGGAGGGCAGATGATGGAAGTGGGGAGAATGGGGAGAGAGAAGAGGGCAGATGATGGAAGTGAAGAGAAGGGGGAGAGAGAAGAGGGCAGATGATGGAAGTGGAGAGAAGGGGGAGAGAGAAGAGGACAGATGATGGAAGTGGAGAGAAGGAGGAGAGAGAAGAGGGCAGATGATGGAAGTGGAGAGAAGGGGGGGAGAGAAGAGGGCAAATGATGTAAGTGGAGAGAAGGGGGAGAGAGAAGAGGGCAGATGATGGAAGTGGAGAGAAGGGGGGAGAGAGAAGAGGGCAGATGATGGAAGTGGGGAGAAGGGAGAGCAAATGCTGAATGGAAATGGAGAAAGAGAACACATACTGGATGGAAGGAGGGATAAAGAAAAAGGACATATGCTGGATGGGGGAAGAAGATAGTTAGTGAGATAGTGGAGGGGTGAAGGAAAGGGGTAGCATGCTGTGGGTAGACACAGTGAAAAGAGGGAAACTGAGGACTGAATAGTAAGAAATAATTTAATTTAGACGGAGGCAGAAAATAGAGAAGGAAGACCAGAGAAGAAAAGGGAAGAGAGAGAGGAGAGATGCCAGAGAACGGGGAAGGAGACAGAGATATCAAATCTGAGTGGAAGAAATGAGAAGAGAGAGATGCTAAAAACCACAGGGGGTAGGGAAAGAGAGATGAAAGGAGAAAGATGCCAGACCATGAGGGAACAGAGGGAAGAAAATGGAAGCCAGACCAAAGCGGGGGGGGGGGGGGGGGGGGGGGGGGGAGGGGGGGTCTAGAGGAGAGATGGCAGGGGGAGACAGACAGTTTCTGGAAGGGGCAGACAGTGGATGAATGGGCAGATGCTGGTTTCAAGAGACAGGGCAGACGCTGGAAGGAAAAGAGAGTGAAAAGAAGATAAAAGCAGAAACCAGAGACAACAAAAGTAGAAAAAAATCATTTTATTTCTATTTTGTCATTAGAATATATCAGATTTGAAATATATATCCTGCTAGAGACATAACTGGGGACTGCAAAGCCCAGGCAGAGCTTCTTTAGCTAGATGGAAGGGGTAGAGAAAGAGGGCACATGATGGAAGGAGGAGATAAATAAAAGGAGGGCACATGATGGGGGAAAAGGATTGAGTTAGGGAAATACTGGAGGGGGTGAGGGAAAGAGGTGGCGAGCTGTAGGTAGACAGTAAAAAAGGAAATTGATGAGAGGGTAGTAAGAACATAATCTAGATGGATGCAGAAAATAAATTGAAAAGGAAAATGAGGGGAGGAAAGGAGAGGAGAGAGATGCCAGACCAATGGGGGTGAAAGGAGATATGGAAGGGGGAGGCACACGGTTTCTGGAAAGGGCATAGAAGGAGAGAAGATGCCATATAGGGGCAGAGAGATGGCAGACAATGGATGGAAGGAAGAGAGTAACAAGAAGATGAGGAAAGCAGAAACCAGAGAAGACAAAGGTAGAACAAAAATTTTCTTTTCATTTATAGCTTTAGGAGACATGTATCACTGTTTCTGTGGTGTTGCACTGTATGCAGAATCCAGCTTCTTACTGGTTCAATTTAACCTTTGTCTATGTATTTCTATTTTATCCCCCCTTTTACAAAACTGTGGAGCGTTTTTTAGCGCCAGCCGTGGTGGTAGCAGCTCTGATGCTCAGAATTCTATGAGCATGAGAGCTGTTATCATCGTGGCTAAAATCCACACTACAGTTTTGTAAAAGGGGAAGGGGTTAGTTTGTGATGACATTCCATACTAGGCGTAGGTGTTTTCTGTGTTCTCTGTGTTCGAAAGACATGGTTTTTTGTTAGGATTGACGGTGTAGGATTAATCTGTACTAGTCTGGCTTGTTTAGTTTTACAATGGGTGTATTGCTGTTGTACTTCTCACTGCAGTATGTAAGATGACGCCTTTTCCTAGGTACTCATGTGTGACGTGTGGCTTGTTACTAAAAAACATGTTTTTTGTACAGATGGGGGGGAGGGGGTGCCAAAAAATGATGGGCCCCGGGTGTCATACATGCTAGGTTCACCATTGGTCAGTCATTACAACAAGTTCCTGATCCTAAAACCCTGTGGCATGACCTTTTCTGCTGACTTTTGAGTCATGAATTTCCTTGGCCTTGGAGAACCTGAGTGCTGCCATTGCATAGACTGTTGTTTTGTATCAGAATCATAGTGAAATTAACCAAAAAACTGGTCTTTAACCAACTTTCTACCCTTACCAGACAGGATTTTGAGCTCATCACTTCACCAAACTTTCATTAATCAGTTTAGTTACAAATCTGCTACTTCCAAGACCACCGCAAGTCAGGCCTCTTGATATCTCTTTTTTATTATTATAAATTTTCATTTATTGAAAAATAATACATAACAATACAGCACAAATAGCACAAGACAAAAAGCTAACAGTAGCTATAAGGTTCCCTCCCCCTCCCCCCGCAGTCCCACATAGCAAAATGACTTACAGGAACTCTTCAGTACAGTGCTCAAGAACACAACAGGTGAGACTGTTCCCCTCCCCCCCTACTCCCCTGGGTCACTAACAAAATCAAACAACAGTATGGTAGGTATGCATCAAGAAAAGAGAAAGCAAAACACAATACTGTTCTGGAAGGCTTCTCCTGCCATCGTATATAGGGATCCTACACCTTAAGAAAGGGTGTAAGGTGATTATGCAATAAAACTGTCAATATAGACATACGAAAAATAAAATCCAATTTATTCAGCAATTGACTCCATCCCAGGGGATGAGCTTGCTTCAAATGAGCAGCCAATAAAAGTCTTCCAGCTGTAAAAATATAACAAGCAAGTTTATGGGCTTTACTAGTCAGCCAGCGCAGAAGATGGTGAAGAAGGGCACTACCCATGGACCTGAGAATTTTAATATGCAGGATCTCTGACAATAGGTCAAAAACCACATCCCAAAAAGGGATTACCCTCGTGCAGTCCCACCAAATATGAAGGAAAGAACCCCGTTGCCCACAATTTCGCCAACAAGTTTCAAGTTTTATTTAAATTTGATGAATCGCTTATTATGTACTAAGCGAGTAACAATAAAATATAAAATCAACATATAATTTGATGTACAGCATTAAAATGGGTTAGACGGACTGACAGACAGACAAACTGGGATACATAGGGGAAAAAAGGGAGGAAATTACAAAATTAATATTTTTCATTATTAAAAAAGATAAGAAAAAGTCAAAAATGGAAGGAACATAAGGAGGGGTGTTAGGTATGTCATTTAAAGATTAAAAGCGTCTCTAAAAAGAAAAGTTTTCAGGTTGTTTTTAAATCTTTTAAGATCTTTTTCTTCTCTTATATATAGTGGTAGGGCGTTCCAGGTCTGAGGGGCCATCACTGAATAAATATCATGGCGTCTAGTTCCAATAATTTTCAAAGAAGGGACCGTTAACAGCCCTTGGGCTGTGAAGCGGAGAGAACGTGACGTATTATATGGGATAAGCATCCGATTTATAAATTGAGGTTCATTAGTAGTCAGTGTTTTAAATACTAGACGCAGGGTTTTATAGATTATGTGTTGATTAACGGGGAGCCAGTGCGAGTCAATCAAAAAGGGAGTTACGTGATCAAATTTTTTTTTCCATTATGGATGATTTTAACTGCGGTATTTTGAATTATTTGTAAACGTTTCTTTTCCTTTTGCGTGATATTTAGAAGTAGTGAATTGCAGTAATCGAGCTTAGCAATGACAAGTGAATGTATTAAGATGTTTAGTGATTTAGGTTCCAGGAATTTGGACATGGAACGAATCAGACGCAAACAATAAAAACAATATCTGACAACATTGCTAATATGATCATGATAAGAAAGTTTATCATCGATAATAACTCCAAGTATCTTTAATGATGATACTAGGTTTAGATGTATATTATTAATTATAAATGGAGCTGCTAGTTTCAACCCCTGTTTCATTGGAAAAAGTAATGCTTTAGTTTTTGTTATATTTAGAGCTAATCTATTTGAGTAAGCCAATTTTTAATTTGTTCTAATTTTTGGTTAATCTGGTGTATTTCGTCAATATTTTCCGGATTAAGGGGATGAGTCAACTGAATATCGTCTGCGTAGGCATAAGTAGTAAAGCCTATTGATTGACACAGACTTAGTAAAGGGGAAAGAAAAATATTGAAAAGTAGGGGAGACAGAATTGAGCCTTGCGGAATACCATAGTTGAGAGTGAAAGGATTAGAGGTTGTATTATTAAAGTGTACCGTAGATAAACGATTAGATAGAAAAGAAGTGAACCACTGTAAAGTTAAATCGCAAACGCCTATAGTTTTTAATCTATCTAGGAGCAGAGAGTGGTCAATAGTGTCAAATGCAGCGGATAGATCGAGAGAAAAGAGTATGACGGAATTATGATGGTCTAAATGATAAATTATGTTGGTGGTAAGGCCAATTAGTGAGTATTCTGTATTGTGATTTTTCCTAAATCCTGTTTGGTTAGGATGTAGAACATTTGTAGATTCTACAAAGTCGGAGAGTTGGTCAGAGACATGAGGATATATTTTATGGAGACATAGGGGAGGAAGATACCACTGATACAGCATTTTGTATCCATTTTCCACCAAAGAACTAGCTATAGAAGTACACAGCAATCGGATAATACCCACTCCCAATTTATAGCCAGCACCGCAGGAGGCAAAAGGCCCTCCTAGAGTGATATAAATTTAATAAGAGGGGTATTTTATTGAATAAGAGCCTTATAAAATCTAGAAATACAACTCCGACCACAACTCCCCATTAGTGTCCACTCTGGTAATTGAAGTTCCCCTAAAGCCCTGCGACTAATAAAGTCCGCCACTTGATGATATCGAAAATGATCGGAAGCTTCCAAGTCATAAGCTTCTGATAAATCAGAAAACGACAACATACTGCCATCTTCCACGAAATCCCCCAGATCCATGAGACCTCGCTGAGCCTAAGCCTGGAATCGAGTATCAATCCATCTAGATAGGAAACCCTCAGCTACCTACACCAATGTGCCTCTGAAATAAAGCCGGGAGCGAAATAGATGGGCCTGCGTTATAGTCCAGATAGTAAATGTTTGATGCAAAAAGTGATTAGCCCCCTTAAGCAACTTTCTAGCCTCCCACGCCGGTAACCAAGGAAGTGCCCAACACAACTCATCAGAACCCAGAACCCGTTCCAATTGGACCCAACTCTTGGACCGATCTTTACACCATGTCAAAAAAGACTTCAACTGGGCCGTAATATAATAGTGGTGTAAACATGGCACCGCCATACCCCCATGGGCTCGAAATTGATGCAAGACACTTCTCTGCACCTGCGGAGGTCGACTTTTCCAAATATATTGGAAAAACTCTGAGAGCCATTCTGTGAAAGAAGATCGCCAAAAGTAGGATGGGTAAAGCTTGGAAAAGATAGAGTAACTTTGGTAAAACCATCATCTTCACACTCTGAATGTGACTGTACCAAGAAAGCGGAGTATTTTCCCATCTATCCAAATCGGCCCAAAGAGATTTCAACAAAGGTGAAAAATTAAGGTCAACAAGAGACTGAGGCTGCGCAGCAATATTAATACCCAAATAGCAAATAAATTTAGGCGCCCACTTAAAAGGATACGTAGATTTCAAATTAGGGAAATCCCTTTTCTTCAAATTCACTGAGCTTTGGAACAAACTCCCTGCCCCGCTGCTGAACCTTGGCTCATTGCAATTATTCCGAAAGCATCTAAAAACTTGGCTTTTCTCCAAAATATAAAGCTATCTATTTAAAAAGTAAAGCTAGCTGTCCCCTTCATAACCTCTAATTTCTTATTATGTCCTTCCCTCATTGAATTTACCTGTAAACCATGCCGAGCTCTAACTTTATGGAGATGATGCGGTATATAAACTTAAGGTTTAGTTTAGTTTAGTTTAGCGTAGTCCCTTGGGCGTACCGATAGATTAAGAATCTCAGATTTATCCATATTAGTACGGAAACCGGAGACCGTGCAGTATATATCAAGCTCTGCTATAGTCCCCGGCAAGGAGAGCTGCGTCCATGGTGAGAGTAAGAATAACATCATCAGCAAACAGGAGCAATTTAATCTGATGCGCACCATACCAAATACGCTGGACATCCTGCTGGGCACAAACATGGTTAGCAATCGGCTCCATAGCAAATGCAAAAAGCAAGGGCGAAAGGGCACATCCCTGCCTGGTCCCTCTTGCCAATTGAAAACTATCAGTATATTCCCCATTGATACAAAGAGCTACCAATGGCTTCGCATACATGATTTGAAGCTACGTAAAAAATTGCCCCCCCCTATGCCCATAGCCGACAGAGTGCTCAGTAAAAAAGGCCAAGACACTCTGTCGAATGCCTTTTCAGCATCGACATACAGCAAGAGAGCTAGCTCATCCTTCTGCTGTACAAACCAGATCAAATGTAGCCAAGGAGGCAAAAAATTTTAAGTTGTTCTTTCAATATATTAAGGGGAAATGACCCATGAAGGAAGCAGTGGGGCCGTTAGATGACCATGGAATAAAGGGAGGACAAAGCCATCACTAACAAACTGAACACATTTTTTTGCATCTGTATTTACCGAAGAGGATTTATCCAATATACCAGAAGCCGACAGACAATACACTGAAAATGAAGAAGGGAAACTGACAGGGTCGATGGTCAGTCAAGAAGAGGTATGCAGACAGATTGATAGGCTTAAAAGCGATAAATCCCCAGAACCGGACGGCATCCATCCGAGGGTATTCAAGGAACTGAAAGGGTTATAGCTGTACTGCTTCAACTAATATCCAATCTGTCGATCAAATCAGGAAATATTCCGGAAGACTGGAAAGTGGCAAATGTTTTGCCGATCTTCAAGAAAGGTTTGAGGGGAGATTTGAGAAAACTACAGACCAGTGAGTCTGCCTTCGGTATCAGGAAAGATGGTAGAGGTGCTGATAAAGGACCGCATCATTGATCACCTTAACGGATACAATTTGATGAGGACCCTTCTTCGAGGGGGTAAATAGGCAGATAGACAAGGGTGACCCGGTTGACATCGTATATCTAGATTTTCAGAAGGCATTCGATAAGGTTCCCCATGAACGTCTACTTTGAAAAATTTCAAACCATGGAATCGAGGATGAAATACACACGTGTTAAAAAACGGTTGATGGATAGGAAACAGAGAGTGGGGTAAATGGATTGGACTGGAAAAGCATCATGAGTGGAGTGCCACAGGGTTCAGTTCTCGGGCCTGTGCTCTTCAACATATTTATAAATGACCTGAAAATTGGGACGACGAGCAAGGTGAATAAATTTGTGGATGATACAAAGCTATTTAGAGTAGTGAGGACACAAAAGGATTGCGAAGACCTACAATGAGACAAACACACTCGAAGAATGGGCGGCAAAATGGCAAATGAGGTTCAACGTGGATAAGTGCAAGGTGATGCATGTCGGTAACAAAAATCATATGCATAAATACAGGATGTCCGGTGCTGTGAGCCTTACGTCTGTCCCTGGAAAGATGGTTGAAGCACTGATTAAAGATAGCATAGTCCGGCACTTAGATACACACGACCTGATGAAAGCCAGTCAACATGGCTTCAGGAAAGGGAAATCATGTTTAACGAATTTATTTCAATTTTTTGAGATCGTGAACGAACAAATTGATAGTGGAGAGCAGGTGGACATAATATACTTAGACTTCCAGAAAGCGTTCGACAAAGTTCCACACAAAAGACTTCTCAGGAAACTACAAAAACCATGGAATAGAGGGGGATATACAAAGATGGATAGGCAAATGGCTGGAGAACAGAAAACAGAGAGTGGGCATAAATGAGAAGTTCTCCAACTGGAAGAAAGTGACTAGTGCTGTACCCCAAGGCTCGGTACTTGGGCCGATTTTATTTAATATCTATATCAATGACCTAGAAGAAGGAACATCCAGTGAGATCATCAAGTTTGCAGACGACACAAAGCTATGCCAGACAATCAGATCGCAAAAGGATAGCGAGGAACTCCAAAGTGATTTGTGTCAGTTAGAGAAATGGGCGGAGAAATGGCAGATGAAGTTTAATGTGGAGAAATGCAAAGTAATGCATTTAGGCAGAAAGAATAAGGAACACGAGTATAGAATGTCAGGTGCAACTCTGGGTAAGAGCAAACAAGAAAAGGACCTGGGTGTACTGATAGATAGGATCCTGAAACCATCAGCACAATGTGCGGCGGCGGCAAAGAAAGCAAATAGAGTGTTGGGCATGATAAAGAAGAGAATCACGAGTAGATCAGAGAGAGTCATAATGCCGCTTTATAGAGCAATGGTCAGACCCCACTTGGAATACTGCATCCAACATTGGCCTCCCAACCTAAAGAAGGATATAAAACTGCTGGAGAGGGTGCAGAGACGAGCAACAAAACTAGTAAAAGGTATGGAGAAACTGGAATATGAGGATCAACTTAAGAGGCTGGGATTGTTCTCCCTTGAGAAAAGGAGTCTGTGAGGGGATATAATCGAGACCTTCAAAATACTGAAAGGAATCTACAAAATAGAGCAGAAAAAACTATTTACATTCTCCAATTTGACACGGACAAGAGGACATGGAATGAAGCTAAGAGGGGACAAGTTCAGGACTAATATCAGGAATTTCTACTTCACTCAGAGAGTGGTTGACACCTGGAATGCTCTCCCAGAGGAGGTTATTGCGGAATCGACCATCCTAGGATTCAAAATCAAACTAGATGCACATCTCCTTACAAGAGGCATAGAAGGATGAGTAAAAATTATGCCAGGTGTACACCTGGCAGGGCCTCCGCGTGTGCGGATCGCCGGACTAGATGGACCAAAGGTCTGATCCAGAGATGGCGCTTCTTATGTTCTTTTTTTTTTTTTAATTATTATTTATTTATAGAATTTTATAATATTACCAAGCATATACATCTTGTACAGTAAAGTGAGATCAATAACATAATAAACTAAGTTTCGAAAATTGAGATATACCATAATACATAATTCAATTTGAAAATAAAGATACATAAATGAAGTAATAAATAATCTAATTGATCACACACTAGTCCTCCATATATTGGATCCAAGATTTAAAGAGTAGAACAAATATAAATCAATAGATTAAGAGGAAAACCATATCTTACTATAGTGCAGGGAGCTAACCTTCCATGGGCGCTGTTATTCCTTTCTCAAGACGTTTCACTGAGAGAAAACTTATCAGATGAGACGGCTCTGTAAAAATATACTTCAAAGACTACACATTTACATGGATATCTCAAAAAGAAAATACCCCCTATTTGAATCACTCCAGGTTTCAGAAGTAGAAATTATTTTCTTCTCTTTTGAGTCTCTCTAGAGACATCAGGAAAAATCTGAATATGATGTCCCAGGAAGTCCTTGGACCTATTTTTAAAGAAAAGTTTTAATATCCAATCCTTGTCTGGAGCCAAGGCCACAGACAGCAAGAGAGTGGCTGAAACAGCCAATTCTTTATCCGATTGTTCCAAAATTGTGGAAATGTTCAATGGTCTATCCCGGGATTCCTCGATTTTTTCTTCTTCTTTGGATTGGGGCTTGGCAGGAAGATAATATACTTTTGTAAGAGGAGGTAAAGAGCTTTCAGGAATTTCCAATTGTTAGCTCGGCCATTAATCTCCTGAGCTTCCAGCTTCCTCCTGAGTATTATATTATCTTTAACCAGCAAATCTTGATTTTGTTTTAATGATATTAGCTCCTTACTTGTATTTTGTGTCTCTGTTTTTAATTGAGATATATCCTGTTTTAACACTTCTATTTCTTTTTTCTGTTCTTTTAATTCTTTGTCCAAACTTTTTATGTGAGGATTTAAGGAATTCCCCAAATTCACTACCAAGTCCCATAATGCTTCAAGTGTAACTTTGGGGGGTTTAGTAGGAGAAAAAAGTTGTAATGGTGTAGTGTATAACTGTTCTGAAGTCAGTTTTACCTCAGTGAAGTCTTGTATTCCCCCAACCTCTGTTGTCCCGGTCGCAGGTCCTAGCAGAGAGAGCATGTCACTCTGCGTTGTTCTGTTTGGCGAGCCCTCCATAATAGCCTCTGGAGACAAAGAAGCTACCTCCTCAGGTGCAATCTGGTCCCGTGGAGAGCTGGCTGCTTGCGGCGTCGGTTGAAGGGGTGGCGTCCTGACGTCGGGGCTAAGGGTGACATCAAGCCCAGGGGATCTCACCACCGCGCTACTCTCCGGTGGCGTCCCTAGCGAGCTGGCATCTGACTCTTCCTGCTCCCACTGTAGGCGCCGAAGAAAATCGTCAATGGTAACCGCAGGGGTTAAGGGTCGCCGGGAGGCTCCTCCGATGTTCCTGCCCCGTCTCTTCGGCATTGTTGTAAGTAAACTCGACGGCATCCTCACTGCAGCAGAGATGCAGTGGCCATCTTGGATCTCCTATCTCTTCTTATGTTCTTATGTTCTTATGTACTCAGAGAGAGCCCCCAGGAAAAAGACTTGGGAGAACTTGTAGATAAGACAAAGAAACCGTCCATGCAATGCATGGCGGTGGCGAAAAGGGCAAACAGAATGCTAGGAATGATTAAGAAGGGGATCACAAACAGATCAGAGAAGGTTATCATGCCGCTGTACCGGGCCATGCTGCGCCCCCACCTGGAGTACTGCGTCCAAAACTGGTCGCCGTACATGAAAAAGATCACAGTACTGCTCGAAAGGGTCCAAAGAAGAGCGACAAAAATGGTTAAGGGACTGGAGGAATTGCCGTACAATGAGAGGCTAGAAAAACTGGGTCTCTTCTCCCTTGAGAAGAGAAGACTGAGAGGGGACATGATCGAAACATTCAAGATATTGAAGGGAATTGACTTAGTAGAGAAAGAGAGAGTGATGGAAGAGAGAACGAAAGGGCACTCTCTAAAGTTAAAAGGGGACAGACTCCATAGAAACGTAAGGAAGTTCTTCTTCACCCAGAGAGTGGTAGAAATCTGGAACGCTCTTCCAGAGGCTGTTATAGGGAAAAGCAACCAAGAGGGATTCAAGAAAAAATTAGATAAGTTTCCTGATGGACTAGAACATACGCAGGTAAGGCTAGACTCTAGTAGGGCACTGGTCTTTGACCTGAGACCCACCGTGTAAGCGGACTGCTGGGCACGATGGACTACTGGTCTGACCCAGCAGCAGCAAATCTTAGGTTCTTATGTTCCACTGATTGCCTGATCTTAGTCACATCAGCTTATAAGGAGCTCTGGATCAAAAGCATACTTGTTTTCAAGTCTGCTAGCCAAGAACGCATTTTCCCTCATGTAGCTGGGTGATCCTCAGATGTCAAAGTAGAGGGTGCCAAACTCAGGCCCGCATCATCCAGGCGCTGCTGCTTTTGCTCACTGCCTGCGCAGGCCTCAGAAGATTTTGTTGGCAGAAATGCAAAAGATTTTAAATCTGTGCACCCTTTTAACCCATCATAGATGCACAGCCAGCTCACACACACTTTTGCCAAAACTGTGTAAGTTATCTTTGACTCACTGCAGATTATAGCTCAAATTATAGCGCAATCTCCTCTCTTCTACCTTCCAAAGTATTTAGATCAATGCTGTCTTGTTAAAATGTTTATTTTATTTTCATTTTTCCTCTAACTCTACTTTTCACTTCTCTATTACCCTCCAGGTACTTTAGTTAGATTGTGAGCCTTCGGGACAGTAAGGGAATTTTTCAAGTACCTTTCTTATTTCTAATCTTAATGTATATTTTCTGTAAACCGCTTAGAACCTAACGGATGTAGCGGTATATAAGAAATAAATTACATTACATTACATTACAATTTGGAGGAGTGTTTCGTTCAGGCTTCCATCACTCTCGGTGATGTCACTTCCTCTCCACCTCTTGATATCTCTTGGCCTGACATCTGCTTTTGATGCCATTGACCATACCTTACTGCTTAAAAGATTACAATCCATAGGTATTACAGGGACCTCGCTGCAGTGGTTCACATCTTACTTCCAGAATCGTAATTACAAAGTTCAGGTCAATAATACCACATCTTCAATAATAACTCAAACCTATGGAGTTCCACAAGGCTCCATTCTTTCTCCCCTCCTTTTCAACAGCTTCATGAGTCCTCTTCTCACCCTGGCACAGTCTATAGGCTTTACTATCTTTGCATACGCCAACAATATTCTACTTTACCAGAAGAAACAGAAAATATCAATAATAAACTTAACAAGATCAGTTCCTGGCTTCGACAAAATAGCCTTTCCCTGAACATCTCCAAATCCAAGGGCATATTTTTCTCTACTTTTCCAAAAGTAACTCTAAAGCATCCAATTAGCATTGATTCAAACCCTATCGAACTCGACAATAAAATCAAACTCCTAGGAATTATTATTAATGAAGATCTCAACTTTCATCACCAAATCAGCAATGTCACTCAGAAGTGTTTTTACAAACTAAGACTCATCCGCTCTATCCTTTCTCTATTAGATTCCCCCCCTCCATCAACATTCTGATTCACTCCTTTGTTATTGCAAACATTGACTACTGCAATCAAGGTATTACACAAAAGGAAATTTACCGGCTTCAATTATTATAAAACACTGCAGTCAAACTCATCTACAAAGCTAAAAAATTCAACCATGTGACCCCTCTTTTGTTCAAAACTCACTGGCTACCTGTTCCTCATCGCATCACTTACAAAACAATTCTGTTAACATTTAAAACCAAGCAGTCCAATTCACCAGCATTCATCGATAAACTTCTCATTCCATATGCCCCTACCTGGAATCTGCATTCCATTACTCAAAATCTACTCCCTGTCCCCTCTATTCGTGAATTATTTATTGACTCTACCCACAAAACCATTTTTCAGTCACTGCCCCCACTCTATGGAACGCCCTTCCATCGGATCTTAGAAATCTCTTGAAAAGTTCAAATTTAAACTAAAAACATTTCTCTTCAAAGACGCCTACTCATTCTGACTTGCCTAATTTAATAAGAACCCTAACAGCTTCTACGCAGTCAGCAGTACCGAATTGAAACGCTTCTTTAGAAGCAACCACTATCCTATCATAGTGTGTTAAGCCCCTCCCTTTCTTCCCTCCCTTTTAGATTTTATTTTATCATTGTATTTAATTTCTCACTTTCTCCTACTTTTCCTTTTGGTAACAGTAAGTCTATATGTTTTGTCGTCCCCCCCTCTACTTTTTATTTTTGAGTTTTTATATTTTAATATTTTGATAACTAGTCTTATAGCCCGTTACATTAACGGGTGCTAGAATATATGTGTGTGTGTCTGTCTTTTTTATTTTTTCTCTCTCCTTAGCCGCTTTCTGTATTTCTGTCTGTCTTTTTTTTTTTTTCCTTGGCTGTCCACTACCACCCCTTGCCTGCTCCCCCTGTCCATTCTCCCTTCCTTTTACCTCCCCTGTGTCCTCCACCACCCCATCATTGCTCACCTTATCCAGCAGAAGCCCTTCTTCCTTTGTTTTACCTCCCCCTGTCCATCATCACCTCCTTCCTGCTCCCCCTGTCCAGCAGTAGGTCTGTCTTTATTTTTCTGCCCCCCTCCCTGTTCATCAGCACCTCTTCCCCTGTCCATCAACCCCTTTTCTGCCCCTCCATTTCCGTGTGTTGCAGCATTTCCCTCCCACCCCACTTCCCTGCACAGTATTTTCCTCCCCCCATACCTTCCTCCTGAACTCCATGCCCTACTTATGTTTGAACTCATTCTCAGACATTTCTGCAAAAGAACTCTGACATTAGAATTTGAACTATGCATATTTTCCCCCCACCCCCCACCAAAGTGCAAGTTTCCCTTTAAACTCTCAGGAGCAGCAGCATCTACAAAAACGAACCCCTTACCCAGGAAGTGGCAAAGCGCGTTCTGTCCTTTGAGGTAACCTAGCAACGTCAACACACGCACGCGCCACCGCTCTGCCTCCCCCTGGCTAGCGCTTTGCCTTACTGCCTCAGCAGCGCTCCAGGCCTCCTCCTTGCTCTCCACATCTTCCCCTTTCACGCTCACTTTGCTTAACTGCAGCTCAATCTCTTCTTCAAGAGCCAGATCGCCCTCCATAGCGGGTCAGCCGCCGGGTTGGGTTAGGCTGGCAACAGCCTGAAGTCTCAAAAGGGCTCCTTCCTGAGCATGTGCAGAAACGCGCATGTGCGTGCGTGCCTCTTTTATAGCATGGGGGAGGAAGAGAGAGAGAGAGCTTCAGGCGGCCAGCAGCCACCGCGGCCGACATCCACCTCGGCGGGGGGGGGGGGGGGGGGGAAGGAAGAAGACCGTAAGCCGCGCATGCGCACTTCCTATGTGTGCTACAGCTCACGGAAAACGGACGCACGCATAGGAACTGCGCATGCACGGCTTACCGTTTTATTATATTAGATTGTAAACCGTTTAGATATGTTTTCGATAAACGGTATATCAAAGATTAAATACACTTGGAAACTCGATGACACAACTATATTTCATCAACACTAACTAGTCATTCCAAAAAGTTGGTACCAGCTCACTGAAAATGCTGCAAATTAACTTGGAAGTGTCCACTCAAAGTCGTTTCTCATCCACATTTGGGCACCCACTTGCTGCTTGTGGATTATACACCCAACATGTTCCCTGGATATCTGTAGGGTCTCATCAATTGTTTTAGCTGATATGTTATATGTTTAATTGTATTGTACATCGCCTAGTAATTTAAAATAGGAGATTCATTAAGTATAAATAAACTTGAAACTTGATCTGCCAATCTGCCAAAATAAGGTCATGGACATTGTCGACAATTTCAGGAGTTGACACCATTTGAGGCCTCCCAGATCTTGCTGCATCTTTGGTCTCAAAATCTCCATGCTGAAAGTTTGCAGACCACTTCTGTGGATTATGATGAGCATTTGTCATACATTCATGGATTTCCTTTGGAGGTTTTTTCTGCAGGAATAAGAACTTCACCACGGCTCAGAGTTCCACACTTTTCAATGACATGGTTCAATCAATGATCTGAAACTATGTGAAAACAGCATTACGATTCTGCAAATTGGCACTTTGCAAAATAAAATAGCACTCTATTCAGCTATAGTGGTAAAATAACGCTCAGAATTTAGGAAGTTGGTTGGCTAAGAACTTTTCAGCATCCCCTCGTAAAGAGAACAAAATAAGTGTTGATGCTCCTGTACAAGATATTGGTGAAACCCCACCTGGAGTACTTATTCAGTTTTGAAGGCCATATTTGGCTAAGGATACAAAAAGACTTGAAGCATAAAGTGACAAAAATGGTATAGGGCTTGTGCCAAAATATGTATGAGAAGAAACTGGAAGACCTGAATATATATACTTTAGAAGAGAGGAGGAACAGGGGAAATACAAATATACATTACATTAAAATACTTGAAAGATATTGATATAGAAACAAATCTTTTTTAGAGAAAGGAAAATGGTAAAGCTAGTGGACACGAATGGAGGTTGCAGAGTGGTAGATTTAGGATTTATGTCAGAAAATTATTTTTCATTGCGAAGGTGGTTGATTCCTGGAATGCCACCCTGAAGAAGATGGTGGAGATGAAAATGGTGATGGAATTCAAAAAGGCATTGGATGAATACAGGGGATATCTAATTAGAAAATGAATGGTATATAAAAAACTTAAATGGTTGTACATGTGTTTGATGTATTGAGTGGTGCTTAGATGACAACATTGGCTGTGAAAAACTATGGCCAGTACTGGGCAGACTGCCATGTGTTCTGTATATAGTAATTCAGTTTAGGATGGGCTGGAGAGGGCTTCGATAGAAATTCCAGTAATTTGGAACTGGTGAGGACAATTTCAGGCAGCCTTTACAACCTGTGATTCGCAAATGACAAGATGGTTTGAATAGGCTGGAGTGGGCTTTGACCGCAACTTCAGTAGTTGGAACCTAAGGATAGTATTGGGCGGACTTATTCAATCTATGACCCTGAAATGTCAAAGAGAGCCAATTTAATTAATTATTTAATTGGTACTTGCAAAACCGTAATTCCTGTGGTCAAAGCGGTGTACAATCCAAAATCAGTCAGAAAAGAATGCCATTATTTTTGTTTTAGAATAGGATAGCACATGATCAAGAGGGAAGGGTTTCATGCTCTCTCCACTATGAGGACCCAACAGGTCATCTCTAGAAAAATTAGTTAAAGGCCAGCTCAAAGAAATATGTCTTGAGAGTCTTCTTAAAGTTAGCAAGGGCTGGCAGACTGTGTGGACTGTTTGACTGTTGGGCTGACTGGATGGACCATTTAGGTCTTTATCTGCCATCATTTTCTATGTTATTATGATTGTGGTAGGCTCTGTAGGCAGCCATATTGAGAAACAGACAACTCAGCAAAAGGTTTTCACGTTTGACATTAAGAACTACTTTATTGGGGAGTTTATGAGGGGTCACATTAAAGTGTGCTAGAGCTTTTCTGCAAGAGCCTCTGTAATAAATTAGCAAACCAGTGGTGGATTGCTTTGGTGTCTGGGAGGGTGCAGTCTGAGTAGGATAGAATGGGCATGGTATCCTGTTTTACTTTTTCCCCCTGAATTCTTTTGAACAAATGCTTCTTTGTGCACATTTAGTTTTGCTTTTTAATACATGCTATAAGTGCCCCAAATCTGCTGAGGTCTAGGCAGCTGTGAAAGTTGTGTTCCAACCTGTCTTGCTGCTGTGAGGAGGAACTAGGTTTGCTGCATTGGGTAATTTTTCCCTCCATAAAAGAATCTTGGTTGAGGAGAGTTTATTGGTATTGTGGAGTATTTTGCCTCCACGGGGAAGGAAAATGTTTTTGACTGAATTGTTAACTCTCTGACCCCCCAAAAGAAATTTATGTGGCAACTATTTCCATCTTTGTTGGGAGCTCTGGTGCATTTGTCAACTTTGTGCTTTTTAAATTTTACGCCTCTCAGAGACATTTACAAAGCTTGTTGGGATAGAAAAACCACTGTGCAATACTCTTCATGTGCAAGCTGAGCAGGAGAAATATGTTGAGGAGACATTGACATGGATGATCAAAATGGAGAACCCCTGAGCTTGTTCATAACCTCTCATAGGCTTGTCTAATTGAAGGACAGCAGCTATCCAGCATGGGTTATGTCTAGAGGACTTTACAACAAGTGTGCCAGAATTTATCTGCTTGTCAACAAAAAGGAGATATGATCTGGGGCATTCTGTGAGTGACACCACTCAAACCTGTAACTTATATGCATTGTTTTTTTTTTTTATGTTCAAAGTGTTTTATTGATTTTATAAGTAGAGAAAAAATACAAAGCCAACAATGTGAGTGCTCCAACAAGGAGCACATTATAACAATATCATTAACAAGTGTGAAGTGCATCCACAAAGGAATAATGATCACAGATTATTAAATGCATAACAAAATAAAGATGTGATGACATTAGTTCAAGAAAGGGGTAATGAAGAAAAGAAAAAAAAACCACAGTAGGTGAAATGCTCAAATAATGTACCAGAAAAATCAGAAGGACATGTCCAATCTAAAATAAAAGAATATGATATATATAAAATGTATTGGAACATGGTATATTCTGATAAGTGCCTGAATTCAGAAGACTAAGGGTGAGGCAAAAAACATATAATATAGAAATGAATATTAAAGTCAAGAATCTGAGTAACAATATTCAGTATTCATGAGACTGATTTGCAATATTCAAGCAGAGGGGACCAAGTTTTTGTATAAGAGATCATGAAGTTATTGCGTTCAGCAAAATGACATTCGTATTTCACAAGGAGACATATCGAGTTCCACCATAAATTGACATGTAGTTTAGTGGTATCATTCAAATTGTGCAGGATGGTGGAGAGAGCAGTGAATAAAAGTATAATTAACAGGCGTTCATGAGTGATGGATAAAGGGGAGGATAGGATCGAAGAGCCATTAAACAATAAGTCAAAGGAAAAAGTATCGGTGATATGAAAGATACGGGCAATTGTAGATCACACATTAGACCAAAAAGATGAGACATGTGTACATGTGTAAAGCATATGGAGTAAGGAGCCATCAGGGGACTTACATGTCCAGCAACAACCATCATAAGACCAATTTATTTTGGCTGACTTAGCCGGGGTCCAAAAGGCCCTGTGGTATAAGAATATCGCTGTTTGTACGTGTGAGGCTGAACGAAGTGACTTCAGAAGTTTGGGCCACATGAGTAGCCACGAATGTTCAGTGAATGAAGTGTGTAATGAAACATTCCATTTCGCTATGGTATCATGGGGGAGGTGTGGTGGTGTGAGATTGGATATATTTATACCATTTAGATGTCTGACCTTTCATGGTAGAATAGGAAAGAAATAGGTTAGGTAAGTCAGGAGGAACAGCAAGGGAGATAGGAGATGGAAAGGCAGATTTGAGGCTATGATGAAGCTGTATCCAGAGAAAGTATTGAGATTGAGGAATGTGGAATTTGACCATAAGGTCAGAAAAGGAAAGCCAGTGGTCATTCTGGAGGAGATGATGAACATACCAAATCCCCTGTTGTTGCCACCTCTTCCACGCCACCATCTCCTTATTGATTGTGATACGAGGATTATTCAAGACGGGAGCTAACGAAGATTCTGCCCATTTATGAGAAGAGATTGAGTCCACATAACAAATCGCTGACCATGTACTCTTGAGAATGGGGTTAGCTTTAATAGAAGCAGTGAGAGCCATACAAGGGGCATGCTTAAGAGAAGGTGGATCCGTCAAAGTCAGTTCAAGTTGTAACCAATTAGGATTGACTGAGATCGGATTAGAATCTTGCCAAAGAGAGCCCTGAGTCATCAAGAAGGCCATGTGATAACCTCTGAAGCAGGGAAAATTAACACCCCCCCATTCACGGGGGGATTTCAATTTTTTAAGCGCAATTCTAGGTTGTTTTCCCTGCCATAGAAAGTCCACAAGGAGTTTATCAATGCGGGCGTAAACAGCATGAGGAAGGAGTATGGGGAGCATGCTGAGAACATAATTGATTTTAGGAACGATCATCATCTTAATAGTAGAAAGACGACCAAACCACATCAGATTGAGCGGAGACCACTTGTGAGTACAGGTGAGGGTGGTTGAAATAAGATGTTCGGTATTAAATTGTATAGTGGAGTCTAGGGAGGGACCAAAGAAGATTCCGAGATATTTTATTTTTTGGGGAGACCAAAGAAATCCCTGTCCTGTGACCACTGTCTGCACGTCAATACAGTTTAATGGCATAATTTCAGACTTAGAAATATTTAGCTTGTAACCGGAGATAGCGGAGTAGCGGTGGATTTGGGATAGGACCGAGGGCAAAGATTCTGGAGTGACATAGAGAAGGATATCATCTGCATAAGCAGAAAGTTTAACAGAGAAAGAGTCATGATGGAATCCCTTAATAGAAGAATCATTCCGGATGGCTATAAGAAGAGGTTCAAGTACGAGATTAAAAAGGAGAGGTGAAAGTGGGCATCCCTGTCTGGTACCGCTCGAAGGTGAAAAGGAAGAAGTTAAATGTCCATTAATCAAAATTTTGGTTTGGGGGTGGGAGTATAGGGTTTTGATCATGCGAATGAATGTTTCGGGAAAGCGTATGAAATAGGAAGGGCCATTCAACACGGTCGAAGGCTTTTTCAGCATCTAATGCCATAATCAGAAGTCTATCTGGATTGGAGTCTGTATGGTGAAGAATATGAGAAAATAAACGAGTATTATTAGATGAGTAGCGATCGTGTAAGAATCCGGATTGGTCCGGACTAATTAAATAGGAAAGAACAAATTGCATACGAGAGGCCAGGATTTTGGCAAAAATCTTGGCATCGACATTGATGAGGGAGATAGGACGGTAGTTCTTAACGTCCTGTGGGTCCTTTCCCGGTTTTGGGAAAACAATCAGCGTGGCTTCCGTGAAGGAGCCCGTAGCAGTCCCATGAGCACAGAGATGGTGAAAGAAAGCAAGCATGTGGGGTAATAATGTCTGATGGAAAGCTTTATAGAATTCGGTGGTCAGTCCGTCTGGTCCTGGGGATTTCTTGGGAGCTAGAGAAGTAATTGCTTCCAAGAGTTCCTGTGCTGTGAATGTTTTATCAAGAAGAGGTAAGTCAGATGAGGAGACCGTCGGATGTTGCAATGCTAGAAGAGTCCATAGAGGTAGCCGAATAAGAGGAGTCAGAAGAATATAGTGCTTGGTAAAAGGAGAGAAACTGAGACGACACAGCAGATGTCCCAGTAAGAAGAGCACCGGAGGGGTCTTTGATCGAAGGGATAGAAGTTTGGTTAGAAGATTTATTTAGAAGATTCGCAAGCAAGTGGCCGGTCTTGTTATTTTCCGCATATGTAGATGCTTGAACAAATACTGATCTAGCTGCTGCAGTACTGAGTAAGGAATTATATTCGAAACGAAGTTTTCAGAGATCCGTTAGGGCAGTGATATTAGATATATCAGATGCATGTGTAGACTCTGCAACGTGAATACGTTGTTCCAGATCCTTGATTCGTTTTTTCCTGACAGAGTGGAGATGAGAGGAATATTGGATGATGACTCCCCGTATGTAAGCCTTAAAAGTGTCCCATGTGTTAGGCCAAGAGGTTTGGTCAGGTAAATTGGTGATAAAGAATTCATTTATGGCATCGTTGACAGTGATGACAAAGTCAGGTTCCATAAGTAGAGAGGAATTGAATCTCCATTGTCTGGATTTGGGCGAGAGAGAAAAATGGTTGCAAGTCAAGGAGATGGCAGCGTGGTCCGAGATGGCAATATCTCTAATGGTAGAGGAGGAGAGATGGTCAACCAGAGAGGAACTAGCAAGAAAGTAGTCAATGCGAGAATAGGTGGAGTGGGGAGCAGAGAAAAAGGTATAACGGTCAGCATCAGGATGGTGTAGTCTCCATGGATCAATGAGTTGTAACTGTGAGATGATATCATGTAGAGTGAACCAGGATCGGGTCTTTTTATATGTTGCATGGGACTTCCTATCCTTATCTACATCTAGGATGAGATTAAAGTCCCCCCCCCTAAAATAATAGGAGTATTAGGATTTTGAAGGATGTGGGTGGCCAAATTGGTAAAGAAATCTGGTTGGTCCGTGTTAGGAGCATATATATTAATGATGCGAACTGGTTGTTGCGAGATGGTAAGCAGAGTACTAACCCAACGTCCATTCATGTCATGAGAACTAAAATCAATGGAAATGGCTGGGTTTTGACGTATGAAAGTTATGACTCCATTTTTCCCATTGAGTGCAGGTGAGCATAATGGTGGTGAATAACCTTTCAGGGTAAGTTTATGGGAATCAGATTCTGAAAGATGTGTTTCCTGTAAAAAAAAAACAATGTCCGAATTAACGTCCTGTAAATAAGAGATAATTTTGCGTTTTTTAATGCAATTGTTTAGACCCTTGACATTGAGAGAAGTAAATGTTAAAGGCATGGATAAATATCAGATGGATTCATGACACATTCAGTCAGGCAACAATAATCAGATAGTGAGGGATGTAAGGCAATATACACTGAGAAGGTATACCTTGATAAAAGAAAAAAGGACAAGAACCAATCAGGTGAATAGTGCATTCACAGCAAACAGGTAAAATGGAGGCACTTAAAACAAATGTCAATGAGATAGGCTACAAACGCAGCAACAAGCTGGGGTAACTAGTAAGTCAAGCCAGGCGGCCAAGGTCAGATAGCAAACACAGCAGCCTAATTCAGAACTGTTAGCAACCATCATCTGAGAACAGAAAAAAGAGTAAGGAAGCAAATTAGCATTGTAAGAGTATTAATAAGCATATGTGAAAATTCTCAGCAGAAAGAGAGAAGGGAGAGATATTATAAGGATAGTCATAATAAGATTCCATTAGCCAAGAAAAGGACTAGAGAGAGGCAATTGAAAAGAGTAGCCCGAGACCCCTGTGTCGATGGGCGTATGATAACACGGGGCTGGCAGGCCTGCGTGTCGCCCATCGGCTGGGGCGGTCGGGGGGGCGGTGAATGAGGGTGCGGCGTGATTGGGTAGTTAGAGCAGGGCGAGTTTTAAATTAATTGGTGGAGGTTAGGAGCGCGCGGGAGGGGGGGCGAATGTATAAAAGGGGGAGACAGTGGAGGACTCAACCGTCGTGGGTCCTCCAGAGCTGATTTTTTTCATTTCCGTTGCGTTCCGGCGAGCCCTCTTACCTATATACATGGCTCAGAGATTGGTGGCGGTGGAGGAGCAGGAGCGCGACGAGATCGAGATTTCGTTCTGTGCGCGGGACTCATTGGTGGAGGACCCAGATGAGCAGGTGGGTGTTGGAGGCGGGCTCGAACGGGGCAGGCCTGAGCGACGCTCTAAATGCAATGCGCTTTCTGCGATCGCTTTGGCAGACTCTGCGGGCCGTGCGAGTGGGCGGGCTTCTGGGAAGGGACGGTCGGAGCACGTCGCGGCGCAAAAGGGGGCAGGACACAAGAAGGCCAGTGGGAAGAAGAAGTCGGGCGGGCAGCCACCTGTCTGGCCTGAGGACCGCAGCTTGGCAGCTCCTAGCATCGTGCAGGAGCCTGTGAGGGAGGTGCCGGTTGCTGTGCCGGCTCCCAGCGCTGTGTCGGGGTTTCCATGTGCAGCTTCAGGGGCTAGTGCGGAGGACCTGTGTACAGCCCCCTTGTTGGGGGTGGATGGGTCGGCCCGCGTTCAGGGGAGGACTTTTCAGCCGTCGCCCCAGCCCTCTACTACCTGGGGGTCTGGTGTTTGGGGTGTGAATCCCATGGGTCCTTGGGGGTCTCCTTATGGCACTATCCCTTGGTGCTCTGGGCAGCAGGGTTGGAGTTCAGGTTTGTTTCCCCCTTCCTGGTGGGTAGTATTGCTCCAGGATGGACGGGTGGCTCATTGCCTTGTGGGGTTGGGGGCCCTGGTTGGGGTGTGCCGGGTGGCGGTGTTCTGGGCTCTGTTCCTGGTTGTGGTTTCTTTTCGCAGAGTCCATTGATGGTTCCGGATCCCCAGTGGAGTGCAGCGGGAGTGGCTCCGGGTCCCTCTACAGGCAGCGCGGATGGCATCTCTGATCGGCAGCGTGGTGTGAGAGCTTCGGTGACCTCGGCGTTGGAGTCAGCGGCTGTTGGCGGAGGCGCCGCTGGTCCCTCTTCAGATGTGGTGGTTGCTGACCGGGGCGTCACTGTAGCAGAGCGAGGATCGATGGCGTCGGCAGAGGTTCTTCTGGCGGCCTCTCCTTGGCTGAGGCTGGACCTTCAACTTCGGGTAATGTTGCGCCTGCTGTAGTTACTGGGGGGAAAACTTGTGGGAAGAAGGGTAAGGGGAAGCGGCGGTGCAGGAGGGATTCGTCCTCTTCGATTAGGTCTTCTTCTTCGTCTTCCTCTTCCTCTTCGGCATCTTCTTCTACTGGGGCTAGGCTGGTTAGGGAGGGGAGTCTTGTGGGACCTGGTGGTGTGACACAGCAGGGTGATGGTAGGGGTGTGCTGGCGTTGGTCACTCTGACCGAGCTCTGGGAGCGGGTATCGCGCAACTTACGGCACAAGATTCGGCGAGGTTCCTGCATAGACATCTTTCGCCTTATGGAGGGTAGGGCACATCGGCGTAGCCAGAAGAAGTCCAAATGGGAGGCGGGCACGGCTAAACCTTTGCCAGTCTCACGGTCCATTCTTAATTGGATACGGGCCTTCATGAGGCTGGCCAGTGTTTGGGGGAGAGCCCGTCCCGAGGATTATGGTTTATTGTTAGCGTATGCTGATTCCGTGCTTGATGCGTATCAGTGCTTTGGTGGCTGGACGTGGTTGAACTATGACGAGGCATTTAGGGATAAGATGGAGAACACCCATATGTCGTGGGGCACGCAGGATGTCAATCTGTGGCTCACGCATATGTCCTCCAAAGTTGGGGCTGCCTCTTCCGGTGTGGGTCGTGCGTTGGCAGTTACTCCGGGCGGCGGGAGGCCCTTTCGGCCCGGGATGGGGGCGGGGTCTGGAGGAGGAGGGCTCGGTGATGTGTGCTGGAGGTTCAACAAGTCCAGCTGCTCCTTCACGGACTGTAGATTTCGGCATGCATGTTCCCAATGTGGGCAGCCGCATTCCCTTCTTAAGTGCCCCAAGAAGCAAGCGGGAGGTTCTACAGGGGTTGGCAAGTAGGGGTGGGTCGAGTGCGGTTCCCACTCCGGTTTTGGTGGGTGTGTTGGTCCCGTGGCTTCGTCGTTATAGGCCTGTGCGTGTGGCTCTCATATTGGAGCGCGGGTTTTCCGTTGGTTTTGAGATTCCATTTCAGGGGGAGTTGAATGGGGTTCGGGCGCGTAATTCGTCCTCTGTTACTCATTTGGGTACCATTGTCTGCAAAAAATTGGAGGAGGAATTGCATCTGGATCGGATTGCTGGTCCTTTTCGGGAGCAGCCTTTTCCGGTTATGATGGTGTCTCCTTTAGCGGTAATCCCTAAGAAGGAACCTGGTAAGTTTCACCTCATTCACAATTTATCCCGGCCTGTTGGGTCTTCTGTGAATGATGGTATACCGCGGGATCTTTGTACTGTGCGTTATTCCTCCGTTGATTGTGCTCTGCGGCTCATTATTAGGGCAGGCCGTGGTGCTTTGTTAGCCAAAGTTGATATCGAGTCTGCCTTCCGGTTGTTGCCAGTTCATCCGCAGTCTTATCCGTTGTTGGGTTTCCGCTTTGATGGGGCTTATTTTTACGATCGTTGTTTGCCTATGGGTTGTTCTATCTCGTGTTCTTATTTTGAGATGTTCAGCTCCTTCCTTCACTGGGTAGTGGTTCAGCGGTCCGGGTTGGATGTGGTTCACTATCTTGATGATTTTCTGTTCATTGGACCCGCGGATTCGGATGCCTGTTCGCGTTTAAAAGGAGCCTTTGAGTCAATGGCTGCTGAGTTTGGGATACCTTTGGCGCAGGACAAGTCTGAGGGTCCTGTGACGTCTCTGGTTTTCCTAGGGATTGAGTTGGATTCTGAGGCTTTGGTGACTCATCTTCCAGTGGGTAAGGTTCAGCAGCTGCTCGGTCTTATCAAGCGTGTGTTGTCGGCACGCAAAACTACTTTGCAGGTCGTACAGTCCTTGGTAGGCTCTCTTAATTTTACCTGTCGGGTTTTGCCCATGGGTCGGGCCTTTTCGAGTAGGTTAGCTGCTTCCACGGCTGGGGTGAGGGATAAGCGACATTTTTTGCGGCTGTCTGCGGGAGTTCGAGCTGATCTGCGTATGTGGGCTTGTTTTTTACGCGACTTTAATGGCTATTTGCCTATGCAGGCTCCTGAGGTGTCTAACTGTGACTTAGAGGTTTTCTGATGCGGCTGGAGGGGTGGGATTCGGTCTGTATTGTCAGGGGGCATGGTGTGCTGAGCGCTGGCCACAAGCTTGGGTGGAGAAGGGTATCACAAGGAATATTACGCTCCTGGAATTGTTTCCTTTCATTGTGGCCTGTGAATTGTGGGCGGACAGATTGCGGAATAGGCGGGTAGTGTTTTGGTGCGATAACCTGGGGGTGGTGGAGGTGGTTAATGGACAGGTGATGCATTGCCTATCGGTGAATGTGTTGGTGCGAGCCTTGGTTTTACGCTGTCTGCGTCTTAATTTGTTTCTTAGAGCACGACATGTTCCTGGTTTGCAGAATGGCATTGCTGACGCTCTTTCTCGTTTCCATTTTTCGCAGTTTCGTTGTCTGGCGCCGGAGGCTCACGAGGAAGGTTCTTCGATGCCAGCACATTTGTGGAGACTGGTCGAGAAGGAGTGTGGGAAATGCTCCGCCTGTTGGTAGCACCGGCTACTTGGACTCATTATTCAGCAGGGTTCCGTGCGGTGGCTACCTTTTTGTTCAGCAGGGGTTGGGCGCCTGGGGATGTGGCCGAATCCTTGCTGGAGGATTTCGTGCTGGATTCATAGAGGGTCAAGGTTTCCCATTGGGTGGTGCAAGGGCGTTTGGCTGGGTTTACCTTCTTCTGTCGGGCTTTGGGTTGGTCTTGTCCTGCATCGGGTTTCCTGGTGCGACGCCTGCTTCGTGCTCTGGGGAGAGTGGTGCCTTGCAGGCCTGTTTCTCGTTTGCCTATTCGACATGACTTGCTTATACAGCTGTTGGCAGTTTTGTCGGATTTGGCCCGCTCCCCTTATGAAGCTGGGCTGTTTCGGGCGGCTTTTTCCCTTGCATTCTTTGGTGCGTTGAGAGTGGGGGAGTTGCTGGTGAGTGCAGCTGACAGGGCGAGAGGGCGCGGGTTGTGTGTTCAACATGTGCAGTTAGGTGCCAGCGAGGTGGAGATTCATGTTGTCAGCTCCAAGACAGATCAAGCGGGACGCGGTCAGTGGTTAGTACTTCGTAGGATTGCGGGTTGTATTTCTTGTCCGGTGTCTTGTATGCGGGAGTTTTTGTTGGTGCGAGTTGCGGTGTCCCCTATTTTGTTTGTGCATGCTGATGGGGTTCCTCTTTCTAGGTTTCAGTTTCTGGCGGTACTGCGTCTGGCTCTGGCTCATTGCAGGGAGGATCCTCGTTGCTACGGCACGCATTCTTTCCGGATAGGTGCAGCCACCAGTGCTAGTGCTGCTGGGATGCCGGAAGCTGGCATCCGGCGGTTGGGGCGTTGGGCCTCAGGAGCCTTTCGCTCTTACATTAGACCGGCGGAGTCTAGTAGGGGGCAACGGGGGAGAAGGGAGATTCAGTACTTTGTGGGATTGTTGTGTGGCATGGGTGTGGGGTCATAGTTCTGGACTGTTGCAATTTGTTTTTGCTTTTCAGGTGCTGAGCGGAGCAGTACTGCGGTGTGGATCATTGGCCATTCCTTCATTCATTGGGCTGGCGAGAGGGCCTTGTTGCGCCCTGGAGGTTGACATCTTGGGCTGGGGCATCTGGGCATCCGGGTATCCTGGTGGGGGCAGCGGGGCATGAGGTTGCATCAGCTTTTGCCGTTTTTGTCTCGTTTGCGGTCCTGCCCACGTCGTCCAGACGTGCTTATTCTTCATTTAGGGGGTAATGATGTTGATACATTGTCGGCTAGGCAGTTGCTCAATATCATTAAGGATGATTTACGGGTTCTTTTTGCCTGGTTCCCGGGTATGCGGGTGATTTGGTCTGATGTTATTCCGCGGCCTCGGTGTTTGGCGTCTCGTCGCTGGACTCGGGGATTGGCCAAGTTTAACCATCAGGTCGGAAAGTGGGTTGAGTCCCAGGGAGGTAAGCAGATTTTACACGGTTGGGTTGAGTTCGGTTGTGCGGGGCTTTTTCATAAAGATAAGGTTCATTTGTCTGATGTTGGGTGGGACCTGTTTTTAGATGACTTTGCGGTGAGTTGTGAGAGCGTGCTGGGTTTATGTTAGCAGCTGCTCGGTTTCTTGGGGGGGGCCTGTGGGATCACAGGCCTGTGGCGGATCTCCCGAGCTACTGGGTCATTGGGGCTCATCAGGCGGGGTGCCGTGCCTGGTGGGTCAGGTGACCCGGATAATGTGGCATGAGGGACATGCCACCACTCTGACCCTTGCTGTGGTGGCAGGGTCGAGGGCACTGAATTTTATGGGTAGCTCGGGAGGAGCTCTGTGTGTTTAGGTTAATTAATGTTATACTTGAAATTATATTATGTTAATTGTTATGATTAATAAATTGAGCTGCAGCTAATTACCAACAATTGTAGTCAGTGTGTTTTTGGGATAATGTTTGGGGAGTATGGGGAGTCAAGGTGTTGGGTTACAACGGGACTTGTCCAGATCCCGCTGTTAAGAGTAGCCCGAGACCCCTGTGTCGATGGGCGTATGATAACAAGGGGCTGGCAGGCCTGCGTGTCGCCCATCGGCTGGGGCGGTCGGGGGGGGCGGTGAATGAAGGTGCGGCGTGATTGGGTAGTTAGAGCAGGGTGAGTTTTAAATTAATTGGCGGAGGTTAGGAGCGCGCGGGGGGGGGGGGGGGGGCGAATGTATAAAAGGGGGAGACAGTGGAGGACTCAACCGTCGTGGGTCCTCCAGAGCTGATTTTTCCCTCCCACCCACCCCATGTTTTCTGGTAGTCGGAAGTAGCTCGGGGGCGGATCTCCCATGCTACTGGGATGAGCGATGGGCCGGCGGGGTGCCGTGCCTGGTGGGTCAGGTGACCCGGATAATGGGGCATGAAGGACATGCCACCCCTCTGACCCTTGCTGTGGTGGCAGGGTCGAGGGCACTGAATTTTATGGGTAGCTTGGAAGGAGCTCTGTGTGTTTAGGTTAATTAATGTTATACTTGAAATTATATTATGTTAATTGTTATGATTAATAAATTGAGCTGCGGCTAATTACCAACAATTGTAGTCAGTGTGTTTTTGGGATAATGTTTGGGGAGTATGGGGAGTCAAGGTGTTGGGTTATAGGGTGACAACGGGACTTGTCCAGATCCCGCTGTTAATAAGAATTTGAAAGAGAGAGAGCTATGAGTTATGGAGGTTAATTGATACTGAAGAGGCAATCAATAAAGGAAACATATGAAGCAAAGCACATGAGAGCCTAATTGAAGCTCAGTGGACCGTGAAGGGAGAGATAAGCTAAGTAAACACAGCAGTTAAAGGCCAGTAGCAAGGAAAGATCAGTTATATAATGCAGTGAGTCATCTAGCAAGGAGAGGTAAGCAGCGGTAATGCGTCTAAAAGAAAAGTCAGAGGAATAGGCTAGGAAACAAGCTGTGCAACTGGTTTCCACGAGTGCAGAAAGAAAGAGGAGCACGGAAGGCAAAATGGTGGCGAGGAAGAGAGATAAAGGGGGTGGGAGAAGGGAGGAAATACACGAGAGAGAAACCCGAGAGAGATCGGGTGTATCGGAGAGAACAGAACTATATGAGTCAAAGAAAACATTTCATGAAGGCAAGCATGTAAGCAGGGATTGCAGGCCGAAATGTCCAACGGAAGCAAAATGGAGGGACGATCTGGCGAGGCTGGTAAGTCAGTGCATGAGTGAGTTAGAGCGGTCACAGTCACACTGCATCTATGGAGGTTGGAGATTTTTCTTCAATGAAAGACGCCAGTAGTTCCGGATCGGTGAAGTCACGTGTTTGATTAAGGTATGTGACTCTCATTCTGGCGGGGTAGTAAATTCCAAAACGAGCGCCCATCTTCTTTAGTTGAGGACGAAGAGCCAGAAGTTGTTGTCTTGATTTCACAGTGTTCTTGTGAAGGTCGGGCAGGAATAGTATCTTGTGTCCCTCGAAGGTAATAGGAGCGAGTGTGCGGGCTTTTTGCATGATCTCCAGCACCTGCTGGTACCGGAGAATTTTGAGTATAATCGGTCGAAGGCACTGATCACGCTGTTGCCGAGTTGAAGGTGTGCGGTGGGCTCTCTCGATCTCAAAGTCTTTGGCAAATTTAATGTTTAGGAGAGATGGGATGAATGTTTCAAGGAAGGCCAGTATATTAGTGCCCTCCCAATTTTCCGGCACTCCAAGCAGCCGCACATTGTTCCGGCGCGAGCGGTTGCTCGTGTCTTCAAGTTCCCGCTCAATGAGGAGAGAGCGCTTTACATGTGTCTGCAGGGCCTTGATATTGGCATCGGCAGTGGCAGACTTGATTTCCAAATCAGCAAGCTTAGTTTTGAAGCCTGAACTATCAGAGTGTATAGTGCTGAGTTCGTCTTTCATCTCAGTTAAGGCATCTTTCGTGTCAGTCATAATATCTTGTAGTGAGCGAATTGCCTCCCATAAGTCAAGCATGGAGGGAGCCTCTGGCTTGTCAGATTTGTCCTGGGTAGATTTGGCAGGTGACAAGGGCTCAGGCTTGTGACATTTTCTAACCTTTGTTGAAGCCATCATATAAAGAATAAATTCTGCTGAAAATAATAATTGAAAAAGCAGTAATATAGCTCAGAAGAGGAAAATAGTAGGTAGGGCTGCTGGAGCTGATCTAACCCACGACCATCCTAGTCGGGCTCCACAGCGCCCCCCCCCTCCCCCCCCCCCCCCCCGTAACTTATATGTTTAAGTGGCAACACGCAGGTCCGGATACTATAAATGGCACCGTTATTGGCGACTGGCTTAAAAACGGCCATTGATCTCATATCAATCACATGATGGAGCTGTTTATAGAAATGTGGCTTTGGGAAAGGTAGGCGCTGGAAATGTAGGCCAGAAATTTCAAGGCCTACATTTCCAGCACTTACCTTTCATATGAATCATGCCTATGGAGATACTTTATGACATCTAATGCCACTTCCAGCAAAAGCCACGCCTATAGTGGCATTTGGTGTCATAAAGCATCTCCATAGGCACAATTTGAAAATGTCTGAATTAGTTGTTTTAAATAATACATGATTACTCACCTGAACACTGATCTTTAAATACATTTTAGATATATTAAATTAAAATAAAAAATTGATTTACCAAGCACCATCTAAAGAAAAACATCTTTTGCGAAACTAAATCATTAGGCACAATGTAAAGGAATGTGCCAAATTCAAACAGTCAAGTTGGTGGCAGAGCAGGATTAGAAATGATGCACAGGGAGGTATGATACCGTGACACCCCAAAGTTTCTGTTCCTTCATGATATATTTTCCTTCCTTCCTCCCCACCCCAATCCTCTCTTTGTCTCTTACCTCTCTTTGCTATCACGAGTCCTTTTCCACAGCAGAAAGCAGTCAGAGCAGAGAGGGAAAGGAAAATGATGCTCCCACAGATGATCAAAATTAAAGTCTCTAAGTCCAATTGTCCAAAGACTGCAAGAAAAAAAGAGGAGAGATATCCCAGTTCTTGAGTACCACTACTGTCTTGTCTCTCAGTGTACCTGTCCAATTTCCTTTTCACAGCAGAGAACATGGCTTAGGCCTAGATGCACTGAGGACCGATTCAGATCCAGATACAATAAAGCCAGTGATCGTTGCTAAACCTATTTTAATAGCTTTAGGGACGATCGCATTTACTGACCCGATGCAGAAAATAGCTTACTGCCTGGCTTTCAGCACGATCCCTCATTCCCCGATCCGACCATGCAAAAAAGCTGATTAATATTAAAATGCCGTGTAAACTAGTAGAGCAATTGATGCTCTAACAAGGCTTCCCAATACACTAAAAAAGTGATCACTTTTAGCGATCCTCCCCAAAAAAGCGCTTACCTTTCTAACCATTTTTTTTTTAAATATGGGCACAGATGCTGTGCATATTACACATGCACAATATCTGCCCATTAAAAAAAAAAAAGAAAAAAAGCATGCACCTGTGCCAGTGAAAACAGCAGGAGGCATGCCTACTTCCTTCTGCCATGCTGAACCCCACCACAACCCGCAAAAGAAAATTGGCAGGAGGGATGCCCAGTCCTTACTGCCATGGCGACTACCACCCCTCCACGGCAGCAAAACAGCAGGAGGAATGCTCACTTCCTCCTGCCATTCCAACCAACCCCCTCCTGCAACAGCGAAATGGCAGTAGGGATACCCACTCCATCCTGCCACCAAAGGCCCACCCCCACACCTGGCGCAAGCCAAATATCTCCTCCCCTCCCCCTTCCCCCAAGAAAAAAAGGCAGGAGTGATTCTCACTCCCTCCTGCCACTGGAGGTCCCCCCACCCCCACTCTCCGAACCCCCCCTCTAAAAGGGGCCTTAGGTGTCTGAGCCAATCAGGACCTTAGCCCCTCCCTGTGCATCACATGATGCACCAGGGAGGGAAAGGCCTGCTATTTTGAATTGACGGTCCTATGAGTGAAATGGACTGAGCTTCCCTTCCAACTTCTCTAAAAAGGTAGGGGTTCGGGGATCTCTAGTGGCAGGAAGGAATGGGCATCCCTCCTTCCTTTTTTTGAGGGGGAAAGGAGGAGGGTAGGAGATGTGTGTGGGGGCACCTGGTGCCAAAGGTATGGAGGGGAGTTTCAGATGATGGGGGTGGGGGTTCGGGGGACCTCCGGTGGCAGAAGGGAGTGAGCATCCCTCCTGCCTTTATTTTGACGGGGAGGGTAGGAGATGTTTGGGGGCATCTGGTGCGGGGGTGGGAATCCTTCCCCCTCCCTGTCGTTTCATGGCCGTGGTAAGGGGTTGTTCAGCATGGTAGGAGGAAGTGGGCATCCCTCCTGCCAATTTTCTTTCGGGGGAGTGGGGGGGGGGGGTGGCATGACAAGAGGAAGTAGCCATTCCACCTGCTGTTTTTGCTGGCATAGGGGGATGCTTTTTTTTTTTTTTTTTTCCTTATGGGGCAGATATTGTGCATGTATAAAATGCACAGCATATGTGCCCATTAAAAACAAAAAAAAAAAAGTTAGGTAAGCAACTGGTCTTGACCAGTCGCTTTTTTTGGGATCGCATAAAGCGATCACTTTTTTAGTGCATCGGGAAGCCAGGTTAGAGCATCAATCGCTCTACTGGTTTACAAGGCATTTTACATAAGAACATAAGAACTGCCATCTTCGGATCAGACCTTCGGTCCATCAAGTTCGGCGATCCGCACACTCGGAGGCTCAGCCAGGTGTACACCTAGCATAATTTTAGTCACCCATATCCCTCTATGTCTCTCGTAAGGAGATGTGCATCTAGTTTGTTTTTGAATTCTAGAATGGTGGATTCCACAATAACCTCCTCTGGGAGCGCATTCCAGGTGTCCACCACTCGTTGTGTGAAGCAGAACTTCCTGATATTTGTCCTGGTCTTGTCCCCCCTTAGCTTCAGTCCATGTCCTCTTGTCCGTGTCACATTGGACATTGTAAATAATTTTTTTTCCTGCTCTATTTTGTTGATTCCTTTCAGTATTTTGAAAGTCTCGATCATATCCCCTCGCAGTCTCCTTTTCTCAAGGGAGAACAATCCCAGTCTCTTAAGTCGTTCCTTGTATTCCAAGTTCTCCAAACCTTTTATCAGCTTCGTTGCTCGTCTCTGCACCCTCTCCAGCAGTTTTATATCCTTCTTTAGGTTGGGAGACCAATGTTGGACACGGTATTCCAAGTGTGGTCTGACCATTGCCCTATAAAGCGGCATTATAACTTTCTTCGATCTACTCGTGATTCCTTTCTTTATCATGCCTAACATTCTATTTGCTTTCTTTGCTGCTGCCACGCATTGTGCCGACGGTTTCAAGATCCTATCTATCAGTACACCCAGGTCCTTTTCTTGTTCGCTCTTACCCAGATTTGCACCTGACATTCTATACTTGTGTTCCTTGTTCTTTCTGCCTAAATGCATTACTTTGCACTTTTCCACATTTAACTTCATCTGCCATTTCTCCGCCCATTTCTCTAACTGACACAAGTCGCTCTGGAGTTCCTCGCTATCCTTCTGCGATCTGATTGCATCTTAATAATAATCAGCTTATTTGCATGGTTGGATCGGGGAATGAGTGATCGTGCAGAAAACCAGGTGGTAAGTCATTTTCTACATTGGGTCGGCAAATGCGATCGTCGCTATAGCTGTTAAAATAGGTTTAGCGATGATTGCTGGCTTTACTGCATCTGGGCCTTAGTGCTTTGACTGAAGCCTCTGCTAAGGTGGATAAAATATGTGCAGTAGCGTACCAAGGGCCGGGCAGGGGGTGGTCTGCCCCGGGTGCACATCCCAAGAGGGTGTACAGCTGGCACACAGGGTCCGGAACTTCCCGCTCTACTCTTGACATGGGATATTCCTGCACCTCCCCATGGCTGCCAGTCCAACCCCTCCAATGTCACTTACTTGTTCTGGAGCAGAGTCAGCAGCCGTGGGAGGTGCAGTAAGGTCCCATGATAACTGCAGCTGCCGGCTCTGCTCCGGAAAAAGTGACATCAGAGGGGGTAGACCGGCACCTGCAGTCATTGCAGGACCTTGCTGCACATCCGTGCAGATGCTGGTCCACCCCCTTCATCACTTGTTCCAGAGCAGAGTCGGCAGCCATGGGCAGGTACAGCAAGGTCCTGCGATGAATGTGGCTGCCGGCTCTACTCTGGAACAAGTAAGTGATGTCGGAAAGGGTGGACCGGCAGCTGCAGTCATCGTGGGACCTTGCTGCACTTCCCTGCGGCTGCTGGTCCACTCCCTCTGACGTCACTTACTTGTTCCGGAGCAGAGCCGGCAGCCGCAGTCATCTTGGGACCTTGCTGCATGGTATTGAGATGGGAGAGAAAAAGGAGCAGGATACTTGTATGGAAGGGTGGTGGAGGAAAGGGAAATGGGATGGAGGGTGAGAGAAGGGACAGGATACTGGTATGGAAGGGTGGTGGAGGGAGGGAAAGGGGGCAGATGCTGATGGAATTGGTGTTCAGGGGAGCCGCCAGTGCCACTTGCAGCACAGTTTTCCACTTGGACTGGCAGTTCCGCTACTACCCGATGCCCAGCCAGCTGGAGAGAGGTCCTCACAGGCATCTTTAAAGAGCTGAAGAGCCACGGTACGCGGCCCGAGGTCATGAGCCCGGGGCCGCAAGTCAGAAGGATGTGAGAGAGAAGTGAGAAGACGCTGGATGGAAGTGGAGAGAGGGGGCAGACGCTGGATGGAAGTAGACAGAGAGAGGAGAAGATGCTGGATGGAAGGGGTAGAGAAAGATGGCACATGATGGAAGGAAGGGATAAATAAAAAGAGGGCACATGATGGGGGAAGAGGACTGAGTTAGTGAAATACTGGAGAGGGTGAGGGAAAGAGGTGGCAAGCTGCAGGTAGACAGTAAAAAGGGAAATTGATGACAGGGTAGTAAGAACTTAATCTAGACAGATGCAGAAAATGAATTGAGATGGAAGATGAGGGAAGAAAAAGGAAGGGAGAGGAGAGAGTGAAATACCAGGCCATGGGTGTGTGGGGGAGGGAAGGGAAGGAGAGGAGAGAGATGCCAGACCATTGGAGAAGGGGAGGAAAGGGAAGAAGATGGATGCCAGACCAATGGGGGTGAAGGGAGAGATGGAAGGGGGAAGAATACAGTTTCTGGAAAGGGCATAGAAGGAGAGATGTCATATAGAAGAGGCAGAGAGAGGGCAGACAATGGATAGAAGGAAGAGGATGACAAGAAGATGAGGAAAGGAGAAACCAGAGACGGTAGAAAAAAATTTCTATTTATTTTTTTGCTTTAGGATAAAGTAGTATTGTAGCTGTGATGATAAATATTTATAAATAGAAAATGGAAATAAGGTGATCCTTTTTTTGGACTAATTGTAATACATTTTTGACTAATTCAGATATCACACCCCTTTTCTCAGGTCAGGACAGGATACTCTAACAGCAGTATTCTTTACTGACCTGAGAAAAGAGGTTTTGGCCTCTGAAACCTAATGGAATAATGTATTAGTCTAATAAAATGGTATTATCTTACTTTCAATTTTTGTTTTATTCCCCCCCCCCCACACACACACTCTTAACTCCCTTTAATGAAGCTGCATTAGGCTTTTTTATCACCAGCTGTGACAATATTAGCTACGACACTCATAGGAATTCTTTGAGGGCCAGAGCTTTTACTGCTGCTGCCTGCAATAAAAAAAACCTAACGCAGCTTCATAAAAAAAAGGGGTGGGGGGTAGTTATTTGTTAATTTGTAAAGTGATGATCTCTTAGAGAGAGGAAGAGATAATGGCTACTATGGATGGGCAGACTAGATGGGCCATTTGGCCTTTATCCAGCATCATGTTTCTATTTCTCTGTTTTTCCAAATTTACATCTGCTATCTTTATATTTTGCACAATATTAGGGGACATGTATTTCTGTTTCTGTGGTGTTGCATTGTATGCAGAGTCCAGATTCTTGGTGGTTCAGTTTAACCTTTATTTATCCTATATAATAATACCCTTAGCGCGCATGCGCACTTCAATCTTCGTGGCTCCATACGTCTGTAGCTCTGTGGCCAGCAGAGAAATGTTGGAGAGTGCGGTGCGTTCGGCGCGTGTGCACATTGGGAGCGTGTGTGGCGTGTGCGCACGTTCTCGGCTGACATCGGGGGCTGTGTCCCTCCATGGCCTTATTTGGCGGCTTGATGAGGGGCGTGGGACAGCTTGAAGAATGCGGCAGCTTGAGGCGTGCGGGGCAGCTTACAACGGTGGTGGCACGCGGTGTCTTGAGGTGCCTGCACTGGCTTGGATGACTGTCGGCACTGGAGGAATTTGAATGGCGGTTTAGGAACGGCTGGAGGCTGTTGTGCCGGTACTGCAGGTGAAAGGGGGTTGCTTTGGGCAGAGGGATGTGCTGGGGGGCAGACAGTGCTGGGGGGCAGACTGCTTTGCTCTAGGGGGGAAGACAGAAAGGGGCCACAGAGAGACACTCAGGGAGAGGGAAAGGGGGCTGCTTTGGGGGGGAGGGGTGTGCTTTGGGACAAATAACTTTAATCTGGGGAGGGGAAGACAGAAGGGGGCCACGGAGATACAGTCAGAGAGAGGGAAAGGGGGCTGCTTTGAGGGGAGGGGTTTGCTGGGGGGGTAGACAGCTTTGCTTTGGGGGGAATAATAATAATAATAATAATTTTATTCTTATATACCGCCATACTCAGCGAGTTCTAGGCGGTTTACATTAATTAGATTAGGATCCGCATAGACATGTAGATTTACCACCAATTTATCGGAAGACAGAAGGGGACCATGGACAGTCAGAGAGAGGGAAAGGGGGCTGCTTTGGGGGGAGGAGTGTGCTTGGGGGATGACAGCTTTGCTCTGGGGGGGAAGACAGAAGGGGGCCACAGAGAGACAGTCAGGGAGAGGGAAAGGGGGCTGCTATGGGGGGAGGGGTGTGCTGGGGGGCAGACAGCTTTGATTTTTTTTGGGGGGGGGAAATACAGAAGGGGGCCACGGAGAAAAAGGCAGGCAGGCAGGCAGGCAGACATGGGACCAGGGAGAGAGACAGAAAAAAACACAGACAGCAGCCAAGGAGAGAGAGGCAAAGAAAAAAAGACATACAGACAGCCAGCGTCCAAGGAGAGAGAGAAAAAGAAAAAAACCCCAACCAGATAGCAGCCAAGGAGAGAGAGAGAAAGAAAGAATGGCAGACAGAAACAAATACAGACAGGCAGTAGCCAAGGAGAGAGAGTGAAAGAAAGAATGACAGACAGACAGGGGGCCAGAGAGACAGACAGTCAGCCAGCGTCCAAGGAGAGAGAGAGAGAGAGAGAAAGAATAAAAACCCAAAACAGACGAACAGCTGCCAAGAAGAGAAAGAGAAGGAAAGAATGATAGACAGAAAGACAAACAGACAGGGGGCCAGGGAGAGATACGGGCATAAAGAATGATAGACAGACAGACAGCATCCAAGGAGAGAGAGAGAGAGAGAAAGAAAAAAACCAGACAGACATCTACTCTAGCACCCCTTAATGTAACAGGCTTAAACTCTAGTGTATTTATATTTTATTCCCCCTTTTACAAAACCGTAGAGCGTTTTTTAAATACTGCCCATAGTGATAAACAGCTACGACGCTCAGAATTCTATGAGCATCTGAGCTGTTACTACCGTGGGTAAATACCGCACTACAGTTTTGCAAAAGGAGGAGGTGTTAGTTTGTGATTGCATATTCCATTCTAGGTGAAGGTGTTATGTGTGTTCAAAAGACAGTGTTCTCTGTTAGCATTGACTGTGCAGGATCAATCTGTACTAGTCTGGCTTGTTTAGTTTTATAATGGGTGTACTGTATTGATGTTCTACTGCTCACTGCAGTGTGTAAGATGCTGCCTTTTCCTAGCTACACTCGTGTGACAAGTGAATTGTTACTAAAAATCATGTTTTTCATACAGATGGGGGGGGGGTGTCATATAATGATGTGCCTTGGGTGTCACATATGCTATGTACGCCACTAAATGTATTGCTATTCCCACGGGTGTCACATATGCTATGTACGCCACTAAATGTATTGCTATTCCCACACCCTGTGCACAATTCCTTCAGACAGGGAGTTTTTCAAATCTATGCCCACTCATTAAAAAAACTCCTCCCCTTCCTATATATGATTTTCTATATTAAATATGTAGCTATTGTTGATAGAGTATAATACTATCTATGAAATAATTGATGCAAAGCACATTACATTTTAGGTGCTTCTTCAGTTTATTTCCATTTATGCAATGGATATCGGTGGTGTTGGCCGTGATCTCTCGAAGAGTTAATGTGCTGTTTGCTTTGTATCCATAAATGCCAGAAAACACCTGCAGGGTACGATTACTGAAATTCCCAATAACAATTTCCTCATTAATTAGCCACCATAACTCTGGAGGAGGCCTGGATCGGATCAAACAGGTACAGCTAATCCCTTCACGTTTCTCCGTACAGTTAGCTTTTTTCCAGTTTCCAGACCCACTGGCGATTTCGTCTATGTTAGTAGAGACTGTTTTGATGGTGGCTTTTTTGATGGGGGCTGTTTTGATGGTGATAGTAGAGGTTGTTTTGATGGTGGCTTTTTTGATGGGGGCTGTTTTGAAGGTGATAGTAGAGGTTGTTTTGATGGTGGTATCATCAGGATTTTCTGAAATAAAACACATTAGGATTATAAAATCAAAGAGAATTCTGCAGCTTTTCATTTTTGAAACCAAGTTACTTAAGTCAAAACCACATTTGCTATTTTATTTATTTTTTACAGTGTTTATAATTTGCAAATCCACTATATTTTCAGTGGATCATAAAAACCTTTACAATATAAAAAAATCAAAATAAATACCAATTAAAAATATCGGGAGGAAATGGCATCATGTTGTGGGAAGGTGGTGTAGTTAAGATGCTCTGGGAAATCAGGAGAGTAAAAGCAAAGACCAGCACTTCCTCACATAACTGGTATGATTTTCCATGACTACTCCCCAGCAGTAGAGTAGTAAGGGAGGAGAGCGGGTGAATCGCCCTGGGTGCTGTCTTGGTCAGGACACTGGCACCTTTCATCTCCACCCCCCATACCTCTAACTCTTTGCCATCACAAGCAGCATCTCTAACCTGCTGCTCGTGCCGGCCTCAGCTCTCCCTCTAAAGTCACTTTCGGGTTGCGGGGCCAGGAAGTGATCTCAGAGGGAGAGCCGATGCTGGTGCGGGCAGCAGGTTGGAGATGCTGCTCACAGTGGTGAAGTGTTAAAGAGGTACTGGGGAAGGGAAGGCACTCAAATGGCAATGAATGGGGAAGGAGCAAGGGGGCGCCACCACCCCTCTCTATGCCACTGCTCCCCAGTAAGATTACAGTATGTCTACTGGTATGATTAGTAAATGTAAATCAATTGATCTCAAAAAGTTGTCAAGAAGGAAGTAGCAGCAGCTACTAACAATGGCAGCAATGGTTACCATGGGGACCAAGAGATTCATGGTGGCCCAACAGAGAGAGCATGATGCTGCCACAGAAGATCTGATCTCTAGACAAGAGCTATGAAAATGACTTTTAAAGTTATAAAAACAGAAGTTGGCGTTATGAAGCAAAATATTTTTCCATTGAATGTATGACATCTGCATGGAGGTAAAGGTATTGGGGCACAAAGTGGAAGGAATTGTCAGAGACTGTCTAAATTGAAGAAAGAGTGGGATAGGCAGTGCGACACTTGGGATTTCTTAGAGAGAAGAGATAATGGTTACTGCAGATGGGCAGACTAGATTGACCATATGGCCTTTATCTACCATCATAATCAATGTTAGTAGTATAATGGGTACACCTCATGTCAAAATGATTGACAGCTGTCAGAGATAAGGATCGACCAATCAGCGTTCACTTCCGGGTTAAGCCCCGCCCATTGTCCCGCCTTAGTCTCTGCCCATGGCCCCGCCCCCACCCATGGCCCCGCCTTAGTCTCCGCCCATGCCCCACCCCTCCCATAGGAATGAATGGTGGTATCCCTGCCCATGGCCCCACCCCCCACACATGGCCCCACCCCACTCTTCACCTAAGCCCTGCCCCTCCCATAGGAATGAATGGTGGTAGCCCTGCCCATGGCCCCACCCCTCAAGCCCCGCCCCCCTGACTCCACCCCTCAAGCCCCACCCCCACCCATGACCCCACCCCCCTCATGTCCCGCCCCGGAAATGCACTTTTTGATGACATCACCGGAAATGGGGGCTTGACCCCGGAAATACGCTTTCTGATGACATCACCGGAAATGGGAGTGCCTGCCCCTACCGGAAATGCACTTTTCTGATGACATAGGCGGAAATAGGGTTAATGACGCGGCGGAAATGCGCTTTTCTGGTGACATAGGCGGAAATAGGGTAAATGACGCGGCGGAAATGCGCTTTTCTGACCACGTAGGCGGAAATAGGGAAACAGACTTAGTCAAAACCCCCACCCGGAAATGATGTGGCCAGAAAAAAAAGCGTCTTTATTTTAACAGTTTTTAGTTAAAAGACAGGGTTTAAGAGCTCACAGATAGAGCAGATCACAAAACAAAAGGCATTCACAAAATCTTTCCTGCTTTTAAAACAGAGCAGGGGCAGAAACAAACGAGAAAAGGTTGCATTTGCTTTTAACACACTTTTCAGTAGGAATTCTGAGCTAATGGTTAATGGGCTAGCTCCCCTATTGTCATGGTAACAGCTGATAAGACCCTTGCAGCACCCCTCCCCTGATAAAGCCAAGGGGGGAGAGAGATGGAGGTGTGTTTAAACATGTCTGAACTTGTCCCGGCCCCCTACTGTTGTCTTAACAATCTGAAAAAAAAACCAAAAGCAGCTGTCACCTAACAGGGCTCTGTTAAAAAGGCAAAGCTATGAAAGAATCTTTATTGAAGCAAATTTATTATGATCCATACGCGGCAGGAAGCTATGGAGGCATTAACCCTCTACTTCAAGCGGCTAAAAAGAGTGATATAACTGAAGGATCCCTAGCTAGCTGATATAGCTGGGTCACGGTGTATATGAAGAAACTCCATCTTAGATCAGTGGGTAGTAAAACTAAAAACAGCAACCTGAGACTCCATATTATTGCTCTGAGATATCACAGTACTGTATGCAGGCCTGTTCTTTGTATCTGTCTTGTACCAGTCACGGCCAGGGAGCAACAGGATGCTGCTGTTAGCTAGCTTTGATGTATAGACTATAGGATGGATTTATGGTTTTGTTTTTCTCTCTGCTCTTACCTTTTGGCCAGAGCTGGTTATACTGGTTTGGACTGGCCAGGACCCTATATAACCTTTGTGTCCGAAACTCTCAGGGTCCTCTGTTTTATACAGCTAGTTCTGTTCAGAGGTCCAGCATATATGCTTATAATAAAAGCCTTTTTTTTACATCTCCTCAGTCTCTGGCTCAAGTCTCTGTACTACTGACGGAGGGCCTTATCCTAAAAGGCACCTTCATTTGGCGCCCGAACAGGGACTTGATCTACAGACTTGAGCCTGTTTGGCACGATCGTCTCCCTCGGAGGATTTCAAACCTTGCCTCCTACGAGACCCGTAATAGCCGGCATTAGCCTGATGGTTGATCAGGAACGGTTTCTCGTCGAAGACAACGGATTGCACCTCGAGAAGGAACGAATCAGTGGAGATTTCTGGCTCCTGGTTTTGTTGTGCCGGTACCGGACCTGTCTTGGTAAGTGAGAAGTTGATTCCTTCTCTATCCTGTCTCTACCTCTTCTGTCTAGTAACTTCTTAATCCGTTGTGAAGCACAGAGAGGTATATAGGATTCTGGTTTCTGGAAATTGGAACTTTTGTTGGGTGCATATATAGATTGTATAATATGGGTCAGAGCACCACCGACCCCCTTCAGATCATGCTTAAACATTTTACAACCGCCTTTTCTGGTGATTATGGCGACCCTAAGATGACAAAGTCTACCCTCACTAAATTTTGTGTATATGAATGGCCCACTTTCGGCGTAGGATGCCCCCCCCCCCCCCCCCGAGGGTACTCTGGACTTGAATATTATACGTCAGGTATATATCCGTGTCACCAGTCCCACTGAGGGACATCCTGATCAGTTCCCTTATATAGATAGTTGGTTGGATACGGTCCGACTAAAACCTTCCTGGCTTAAACCCCAATTGGACAAAGCTACCTTAGTGCATGTAATGGCCTTCCGGCGGAAGGTCCAGGAAAACTGCCCTGTTTTATCCGAGCCAATAGATAGTGGACTGGATCCGTTGGAACTCTCAGCGCCCCCACCTTCGTATACCCCTCGACCCGATTTGAACGTTCCTGTCGGTCTTGATGACCATGATATTCAGGATAAAACAGTGGTATACATTATTTTAAACAGAATGGGTCTAGAGATAATAAGGAAAGTGTTTTCTTTCTTTTATTTTCTTTTATTTTTTTGTTGTTGTTGACTGACCCTCTTTTTCTTCTTACAAGAGGGGGAAATACATAGCGTACATAGTCCTGCTTTTCATCATGAGATGTAACATCTTAACCCTGCCAGTTATGGCAGGCTTGCAGAAGATGATATAATACAATGCAATTTTTATTTGGGTAATTATGGAGAATCAATGTTAACTGAGTTTGATTACTAATAAAACAAAACAATTAGTTAGCTAGACACAGTCATGCTTGGACTGGATTAACTCTCCTAATCTTATGGTTTAGCACCATTTAGATAAATTCAAAGCAACAAAATAAACACCCAAACATTTTCCCTTTGCCCTATTGCTTTTCTTCCATCTATGTCCTCTTTCCTTTCCTCCTTGAAGTTCGTTTTTTTTTTTTCTCCCTGTTTCTTATATATTTAATTCTGGGTTTGTAGAGTTTTTTTGTAATTTTTTATTGTTTTCTTCACCCTTATTTTTATTGTTGTCAAAGGCTTAGTATTTGGAATTTAATCAACTTTTTGTCATACTTGTCAAATTAATAAAACAAAAGCTCTGGGGACACCTGACAAGACACAGAGAACGAGAAATTGGTGATGTTGAGAAATTTCCCGGGGAGATGGAAATAGCATTTAGGTTGGAAACCTGGGAAAGGTTGGTAAAGCAAGCCAGCATGATTGTTTTGCCGAAAGTTGCAGACAGGATAGTGTAAGTTGCTTAACAGGGTAAAATGCGTGTGGATCTAGCCAGAATTAAGAATGTGAGTTCGCACTGATGAACGAGAATAAGGACTGTGATTTTAGATATATGTTGCGTGCAGTGGATTTGTTACAGACAGTGAGTAATTTAAAGAAAGTTGAGCCAGATAGTTTACGTGTTCTCGCAGTTGTCAAAGTGTGTCTGCTGGTAATAAAAAAAGAAAAAAAAAAGCAACCGTTTGTCAGACATGTGGGGTTTGTGTTGGGCACATCCCTGCCTTTGTATCCCAGTGTTGGGGGATTTAAAGTACAAGACTAACAATGATAGAGGTTAAGTATCCATATTTTTCTGAAAATTGAAATATTTGCTAAACATGAGCTTGATAATTCAAGTTCAAGTTTTATTATTATTTGATGAATCGCCTATACAAACATTCTAAGCGCTGAACAAAAAAAAAACAAACAAAAAAAAAAAAAACATTTTAGAGGACAAACAATTTTAAGACACAAGTACAAAGTTAAATAACAAAGTTTTTAAGAGTTTTTTAAAAGAGATAAGATCTTTTTCTTTTCTGATGTAAAGTGGCAGTGCATTCCACGTTTGTGGCGCTGTAACAGAAAACATGTCATTTCTTCTTGTACCCACAATTTTTAAGGAAGGGACAGTTAATAAGTCTTGTGATGATGATCGTAGAGAACGAGGGGCATAATAAGGAATGATCATTCTAGACATGAATTGAGGCTCATTGAAAGCTAGAACTTTAAAAACCAAGAATAATATCTTAAAAGTAATTCGGTGGCTAATAGGTAGCCAATGGGACTTAATCAATAGCGGTGTAATGTGGTCAACTTTTTTTTTCCTTTATGAATGAGTTTTATTGATAACGGATGGATTGAGATTACTTCTTTTGTGCTAACAGTCTCCCTTGCTTTCCCGTATTGTGTCTTTATCCTGGTGTTCTTTATGAATTCTTTCTTCCCATGCATGTTTGTATAAAGTGTTATTATCAATCAGATTCTAAATACAATTGGAAACAGAAATACCTTTCAAATAAACTTGGTAGCTCAAACTCCAGAGGAAGGGGGTAGTTATTATGTAAGGACAGTGCAGACTAAAGTAGCTACATCTAGTCTGCAGCAGTGCCCACTCCTCAGAGTGTAGCGGGACCCAGGTGGCAGACAAGGGTTCCAGGTCTGCCTGCAGGGAACATGGCTAAGTGACCTCAGGGGTGGTGTCACGTTAAAATGTCTCTTCTTTGTCTTCGCAGTCATACATACAGAGCTGTTCTGGACCTGTTACAATGAGTCTTTTTCTACCCAGAGAAGGAGGACAATGTTCTGCTTTCAGTAACCTTGAAATGACCTTGCACTTAACATTTAACATGTTTCTTTTTTTTCCCTTTGAATTGACATTGCCATACTTCAGAATACCTCTATATTTAACATTGTACACTGTATCTTACTTTACCTAGTAAGTTTTGCTTATTTTTCAAGATTGAAGCACACCCTAGCTGCCTTATGAATGTAATTGGCAGGGCACCAAGCCAGAGTGATAACATTCTTACGTTTTCTCTTTCGGACATTCCAGTAACCATTTAGATGCCTTTTATGATTATGTGATTATTATGCCATGTGTTATATCGCACTTTACTTTGCCACTATGTGCACCCAATTATGATTCGTGCTATGATGGATATTTGTTTTTGTATCACTGTGCATTTCTCTGCAGATCTAAGTTCAGCTCTGAATCCTTGCCAGCTGGAAGAAAAGTTCCACGCCTTTTGTGTTTTCTATGTTTGTTTATGCCCTGTAATCTTTGTGTTGTCTATCTGTTTGGTTTGTGGGGTACCCCAGGGAAACCAACTATACCATTGGCCATTTTTGGAGATTTTTCTCTCCCTTTTTGCATTTTTGTTTTTTTCCTATCTAAATTGCCTTTCTAGCTGTTCACGCCCACGCTGCCCTCTGGCGCTAGCGCTCCTTCCTCACCTCCTCTGGATCCCCTATCCAACACCACCAACTCATCCTGGACCTTTTGGATGCTATCCTGCTACCCTCCAAAGTTTCTATCATGCACTGCCGGGCCCACCGTCGCCTCTGTGATTTCATCAGCCGCGGTAATGCCTTGGCTGACCGCTCGGCTCGCCTGGCGGCCCTCCAAGGTCCGCCCACACCCCCTCTTCTGTTATCCCTTTCCTCCCCCCAACCTTTCCTTCATTCCCTTTCCCCCCAGTACACTGACCCTTCCCATCCGGATGGATTACTATACCTTCCTCCCACACATCCACCCCCCTTCCTGTACGTCCCTCAACTCCTGGCCCTCCCTGTTGTTCAACGTGCACACGATTTTTCTCATGCCGGTAACCCAGCCCTCCACACTCTTCTCCGACAGAATTTCTATATCCCGAATCTCTCTCAACTCATTTCTCATGTTCTGCACTGCTATGTCATTTGCCTCCGCCACAACCCCTCTTCTGACCCCCCATCCCTGGCCACCGCCTATCGGTTCACATCCCATGCAAGTCCTCTCTACAGATTTTACCCACTTGCCCCCCTCCCATGGGTTCCGTTACCTCCTGGTTTTCATTGATTCCCACACTGGGTGGCCAGAGGCCTACCCAGTGCGCACAGAGAAAAGTAGGGAAATAGTAAAGGCTTTACTCCATGACATCATCCCTCGCTATGGCCTGCCCCTAGTGATTGGCAGCGATAATGGCCCCGCCTATATATCACAAGTCACACAAGCAGTCTCTCGGGCTCTGCAAATCACCTGGAAATTACATGCGGCCTATCACCCCCAGAGCTCTGGCCAAGTTGAACGCATCAACAGAACTATTAAAACCCTCCTCGGAAAAGCGGCAGAGGAAAGCCGCCTGCCATGGCCCAAACTGATCCCTTCTGTTCTATTTTGCATCCGTTGTACCCCAGGTAAACGCAATCAGTTGTCCCCATTTGAGCTCATGTATGGCCGACCCCCGCCGATAGTCAATCTAGACCCCGAGTCTCTTGAACAGATAGGGAACGCTATCACAGATGCAGAGAAAAAGCAGCTAGGAAAGACCATTATGAAATTACAGAACTGGGTCATTTCTAGAGCCCCGTTACCAATTACAACCCCTGTTCACCTCTACAAACCTGGGGATCAAGTGTGGCTAAAAGTATGGAAGAAAGAACCGCTGAAACCCCTTTGGACAGGGCCTTTCACTGTCTTACTTGCTTCCCCCATAGCTGTCAAATTGTCCCGCCACGAGTCTTGGATTCACTACAGCCGTGTGAAGCCCGCTGCTGAGTATATTTGTGAAAAAGGGCCCCCTGACCTTCAACTGAAAATCACACGGCTGCCCCACACTCTGGAAGAGTAATCACGCACGTCTGATCCGGAGATCTGACAAGATATTTAATATGAACTCTGTTGTATATTTACTGCTTGTGATTTACGTCTTGCCAACATTGTCCATGTCCCCTACCCCTCCCATGCCTGGGTGTGCCCCTTGTGTGGCACTAGTGGACAATGGGGGCAAAACGGAAAATGTTATTAGATTTCAAACTAATTATGAGTGTAAGGGTCAACTAGTGACCCCTGTATGTATATATAACAAGGTTGAATATTCTATATGTAATAATGGAGATTCACAGATCTGTTTCGACCCCAGAGCAACTAATAGGGATACTTGGATAGAGGTCAGGTCAGTCTGGGATCAGGGCCCCCTGATTCAACAAACCCTGGTCACTAATCCCCATGTCCCAGCCTCAGTCCTCTTTGATGCTTGCCCTGCCATGGACCAGAACCCCACCTTCCTTGGACGTTGTGGTACCCTAGCATGGAGGAGGGAATATATGCACAACGATAAATACATGTGCCTGGCGGGACAGAAGCCGTCCCACTGTGAAGGGTCTTCCGAACACTACTACTGTAACTACTGGAAATGTGTATCCTGGGCTACTTGGGGTATGACCCGACTGCCCACCACCCGAGCCATATTATCCAAAGGGGTGACTACCTCTGACTGTGGCCTCCAGAACTGTAACCCACTTAACTTCACTATTCTACAGCCGCTTACATGGAACCTCAATGATAGCCTCCGGAAAGCTCACTATCTTGTGGGCCTACAGATATATGGTAAAGGCACGGACCCTGGTACTGTCTTGCACATCAAACTCGTTGAGAGACACCGAATCCCTGAACAACACAGCATTGTGTTCCCAGACTTTTATGAACATATGAAACTTGACCAACAAGACTTTGTGCCCTATGCCACCACTCGCAACCTTTTCATACAGTTCGCTGAAGCCATAGGAGCCACCTTAAATCTGACAAACTGTTATGTCTGCGGGGGCACCCAGCTGGCCCCTGAAAAACTCCATTCTGGCAAAACACTGCATACAGCGCCTCGGACCATCCTTTACCACTCGTGTTGGACACCTGCAGTGCCAATCCTTATGGACTAAAAACAGCACCTCTCAGCCCGGTTGGACTTATTGGACCGGGGATCCTAAGTTAAATCTACCCAGACGATGGAATACTACTGGCAATGCTACCACATTAAATGTCTACCTCAACCTGCCTGCTTCTGTCCCTTGGGCTGCACCAGAAGGATACTATTGGATCCGTGAGAAAACGGCGTACCCCACTCTACCCTCAAATTGGACTGGCACTTGTGTTCTGGGCACTATCAAACCAGCCTTCTTCCTCCTCCCGTTATCCAAAGGAGAACATCTGGCTGTCCCAGTATTCAATCAACGGGCCCGTTCTGAAAGAAGTCTGGAGATTGGTAAATGGGGAGACACTTGGCCCCTGGAGCGCATCATTGCTGTCTACGGTCCTGCTACTTGGGCTGATGATGGTATGTTTGGGTACCGGACCCCAATCTACATGCTTAACCACCTCATATGACTGCAGGCGGACTTAGAAGTTATCAGCAATGAAACAGCTAGGGCCCTGGGAGCCCTGGCCAAAGCGAACACTATGATGCGTACCGCCATCTATCAGAACCGACTGGCCTTAGACTATCTATTGGCCGCTGAAGGAGGGGTACATGGAAAATTCAATCTTTCCAACTGCTGTCTACAACTGGATGATGAAGGATTTGTGGTTGAAGAGATCATAGACAAGATTACCAGATTAGCTCACGTTCCTGCCCAGACTTGGGTTTTTCTGCTGATATGTTTGGACTCAACTCACTGACTGATTGGGCCTCCAAACCGGGACTCTTTAAAGCCCTCACCATAATTTTCCTGGTATCCTCTGTCATATTTTGTGTCCTTCCTTGCCTGTTACCTTGTTTATTGAAAATCCTTAACCGTACTATTAGGACTAAGATTGATAAAAGTACCACCGCCCTAGTCCTGGCCCTCTCCTCCTATCACCCTGTCCCTACCTCTGATACAGATGGCCCTGACCTCCCGTGACCCAGCTAGTCAGCTGGCCTACAGAAGAAAAGTTGGGAATGAAGGATCCCTAGCTAGCTGATATAGCTGGGTCACGGTGTATATGAAGAAACTCCATCTTAGATCAGTGGGTAGTAAAACTAAAAACAGCAACCTGAGACTCCATATTATTGCTCTGAGATATCACAGTACTGTATGCAGGCCTGTTCTTTGTATCTGTCTTGTACCAGTCACGGCCAGGGGGCAACAGGATGCTGCTGTTAGCTAGCTTTGATGTATAGACTATAGGATGGATTTATGGTTTTGTTTTTCTCTCTGCTCTTATCTTTTGGCCAGAGCTGGTTATACCGGTTTGGACTGGCCAGGACCCTATATAACCTTTGTGTCCGAAACTCTCAGGGTCCTCTGTTTTATACAGCTAGTTCTGTTCAGAGGTCCAGCATATATGCTTATAATAAAAGCCTTTTTTTTTACATCTCCTCAGTCTCTGGCTCAAGTCTCTGTACTACTGACGGAGGGCCTTATCCTAAAAGGCACCTTCAATAACAGTCCGGAGAAAAGATGTGGTGGATTGGGTCACCGGTCAAAATGCATACAATTTACACAGACCGGCTAGAATCCATTTTAAAAGAAATAAAACAATTGTGTCGGAAGTTGACAGACAGTGGCAAAGTGACTTAGTCGACATGTCAGCCTTTGCCCCTTATAACAACGGTTACAAATACATCTTAACGGTAATAGATATCCTGTCAAAATATGCATGGGTCGTTTCTTTAAAAACAAAAACCGGTCATGAAGTTACCGAAGCCTTTGAAACAATATTTAATTTAGGGCGTACACCTGAAAAACTTCAAACAGACAAGGGTAAAGAATTTTTAAATAAGTCTCTGAAGAATTTATTAAAACAAAAAGGTTTTAGCCATTTTGTGACCCATAATGATGTTAAAGCAGCTGTAGTGGAAAGATTTAACAGGACTTACAGCTCATTGGCTCATCCTTCTTGATAAAGCCAAGGGAGGAGAGAGGTGGAGGTGTGTTTAAACATGTCTGAACCTGTCCCGGTCCCCCTGGTGTTGTCATAATGACATATGTCTTAGATCTTTAACAGCTGTTAACATCAGAAATAAAAAGTTCTCACAGCTGTTAGCAACAGAAATAAAGGTTCTCAAGCCGTCAAACAAAATGACTGTCACGAAGGCTCGTAGATTGAGTTACTTTCTTAAAGATCGTGATGTAGAAAAAGAGGGTTACCCAAAGACCGAAAAACTGTACGAATCAGACAAAGAAAATATGGACCCCTTTAACACGCAGGTAACTGAAAAAAGGCCTACCAAGAGGCCTCGTAACTTTCTTAAAGACTGTAATGCTGAGAAAGAGGGTTACTCACCGGCTGAAAAACCGATTGACGCGACGGCAGATACCGGGGTGCATACGCACGAATTAACAGATTCTGAATTACAAGAGTTACCAGATGCTCAAAAGCTATATGATTCAGACACAGAAAATGAAGATGTAGGCTGTGAACTACCAGAGGATAATACTTCAAATATTGAATTTTATGAAGCCGCTGCTGAAACCGAAGCAACAGACATGTTGGAAAAGCCAGGATCTTCCACGGTAAGAGAGAGAGACACACACGCACTTTTTATTACCAGAGGTCGTTGAAGGGTTTATGAAGCTGTATGTGTTCATGTGTTTTAAAAAGGAAAATTTATTTCTGTATGTTTGTTTTTTTTGTAGGGAAGTGGCGGATCTTCACGATCACAGAAACCTGTGGACAAGGTGTACATGCCGATGATAAATCTATCATGTTTGTGTTTTTTCTGCTCGTTTCAAAGAGAACCAGCGGTGAATGTGCGTAAACCTGAAAATTCTTGTGATTATGGACTGTAGACCGGCATAGGCCTTTCCAAAACACCAACAGAACTTAAATCAGTTATAAAGGTCGTTGTATACTGCATTCTAAATAAATGTCTGCAAGGCGTGAAGGATGAAGATTGTGGAGCCTGCTTAATACGTGCTGGGGGGCAAAAACACCACGATTGCTTGATATGGGGACATAAGGAAATACAGCAGAAACTCAAAAAAACTTGTGACATGCTATGCCTAGGACGTGTGGTAAATGTAGTCACATTTGTAGGCTATAAAATGAAAATATTGATGCTTTGTAATGAAAGCATTAATATAATCATTGATTTAATCAGAGATATTAAAACCTCTATAAATGGGCCACGGCTACTCAACAGATTGGTCAATGTCATGAGAGATGGTACATATGTAGAGATTGTAAATGATTTAATCCGTGACACCGATTATAAATCATTCTTCAAAAGAAATGTTTTTTAAAACATGTTTTGTTTTTTATTCTCGGGATTGTGGGAAATACAATGTGTAATGGTATGTTTGTTTGTATAAAAGTTTAAACATTTTATTGTTGTAAAATAAAGATTTTCTTAAAAATTATAAAATGTGTGGTGTGTTTTAGAAATGTATTATCAACCCAAACTAAAACAATAGAAGGTGTGACAGGTTATAAGGAACTAGGTTCTAGACACGTAGGGGTCATTTTGGTATCTAAATTGACTAACCAAGACAAACAAGCTCTATCAGAGGTCTTAGACATACAATAAAGCCTTTGTGAATGGATAACCTCTATAGAGGGGGTTGTAAGTGTATAAAATAAACTATGAGAAGACCAGCAAGCATTCTGGTTTTTGTGGGTGCTATGCCGGGCCCCGGATACATCAACTGCTAACATGGTGAGTAGAAAAGGGGCTTTTATTTTTGGTTTTAGGGATATCGTTTTTTCTTTCTCTGAATCTATCATTGCATTTAAAAACAGGAACGGGGATCTGATGGTAGAAATAAACTATCTCTTACCAGAAAAAGACAACAGATATTAAACAGTAAGTGACAAATGTATTATATGGCACATATGTTGGTTTTTAAAAACAGCATCTACAAAACATTCTTTTTTCATTATGATTAGACCAAGAAACGGCTGGAGAGCCGACACCTTCTACATCGACAAGTTCTAACCAACAACCGGCTCCTTACTGGAAGCCAAAAGATAAACGAAATAGTAGGTATCCTGGTTTTGTAAGGAGACTAGGGTTAAAAGAAAATGTCATTACTTTTATAATGGTTGATCAAGAAAATATTAGACAGTCAGATCCTCAAGGGTGGGGAAAAAGTATTAACGGTTATGCTATGTTATAAATTGTAGATCGGGAAAATGTTAGAAAGTCGCAAGCAGATACCATGAACCTGACGGAAAAGTATAACAGGAAAAGATCGCATAGTAAAAGCTTCTTACACGGGGAACCAGAGTCCAAAGCTGCTTACAGGAAACCAAAAAATAAACGAAATAGTAAGTATTCTGATTTTGTAAGGAGACTCGTGTAAAAGAAAATGTCATTACTTTTATAATGGTTGATGGGGAAAAAGTATTAACGGTTATGCTATGTTATAAATTGTAGATCGGGAAAATGTTAGAAAGTCACAAGCAGACACCGTGAAGCCGACAGAAAAGTTTAACAGCACAGAAGCACAGCCGGACAGCACAGAAGAAGGAGAATGTTATAAGAACATAAGAGCATAAGAACATAAGCAGTGCCTCTGCTGGGTCAGACCAGAGGTCCATCGTGCCCAGCAGTCCGCTCTCGCGGCGGCCCAACAGGTCCAGTACCTGTGCAGTAATCCTCTATCTATACCCCTCTATCCCCTTTTCCAGTAGGTAATTGTCTAATCCTTTCTTAAACCCCATTACTGTACTCTGCCCTATCACATCCTCTGGAAGCGCATTCCAGGTGTCCACCACACGTTGGGTAAAGAAGAACTTCCTAGCATTCGTTTTGAATCTGTCCCCTTCTATCTTTTCCGAGTGCCCTCTTGTTCTTTTATTTTTTGAAAGTTTGAAGAATCTGTCTCTCTCTACTTTCTCTATGCCCTTTATGATCTTGTAAGTTTCTATCAAATCCCCCCTAAGTCTCCTCTTCTCCAGAGAAAAGAGACCCAATTTCTCCAATCTCTCAGCGTATGAAAGGTTTTCCATACCTTTTATCAGATGTGTCGCTCTCCTCTGGACCCTCTCGAGTAACGCCATATCCTTCTTAAGGTATGGTGACCAAAATTGGACGCAGTACTCCAGATGCGGGCGCACCATCGCCCGATACAACGGCAGAATAACTTCTTTCGTTCTGGTCGCAATACCCTTCTTGATTATACCAAGCATTCTATTCGCTTTCTTAGCGGCCGCTGCACACTGTGCCATCGGCTTCATTGTTGTGTCCACCATTACCCCCAAGTCCCTTTCCTGTATACTCTTCTTCAATAATATCCCTCCCATCGTATAGTTGTACCTCAAGTTTCTGCTTCCCATATGTAATACTTTACATTTCTCAACGTTGAACTTCATCTGCCACCTCGTCGCCCATTCCCCTAGCTTGTTCAAGTCCCTTTGCAATTCTTCGCAGTCTTCTATAGTCCGAGCAACACTAAAAAGTTTGGTGTCGTCTGCAAATTTTATTATCTCACACTTTGTCCCTGTTTCTAGATCATTTATGAATATATTAAATAGCAGTGGCCCGAGCACCGAGCCCTGCGGTACACCACTCGTGACCCTCCTCCAGTCAGAGTAGTGGCCTTTCACTCCTACCCTTTGCTTTCTACCTTCCAACCAGTTTCTGATCCATCTATGTACATCTCCTTCCACCCCATGGTTCTTCAGCTTCTGGAGTAGACGTTCATGGGGCACCTTGTCAAAGGCTTTTTGGAAATCTAGATATATGATGTCTATGGGGTCTCCTCTGTCCATTTGTTTGTTAACTCCCTCGAAGAAGTGCAGTAAGTTCGTTAGGCACGATCTACCCTTGCAGAAACCATGTTGACTGGTTATCAGTAGTTCGTTCCTTTCTAAATGTTCATCGATGTTTTCTTTTATCAGAGCTTCTGCCATTTTTCCCGGAACCGAGGTCAGACTCACTGGTCTGTAATTTCCAGGGTCTCCTCTTGATCCCTTTTTAAAGATGGGCGTAACGTTGGCTATCTTCCAATCCTCCGGGATCACGCCTGTTTTTAGGGACAGGTTGCAAATTTGCTGTAGTAGTTCCGCTATCTCCTCCTTTAATTCTTTCAGAACCCTTGGATGTATTCCGTCCGGACCCGGGGATTTGTCAGGTTTTAGTTTTCCTATCTGCCTGCGTACGTCTTCAAGGCTCACTTCTATGGATGTTAATTTTTCTGTTTGACTTCCATGAAAGAATTGCTCAGGTTCCGGTATGTTTGAAGTGTCCTCATTTGTAAATACAGATGAAAAAAACATGTTTAGCCTTTCTGCCACTTCTTTCTCCTCTTTCACAGCTCCCTTCCTGTCTTCGTCATCCAGCGGTCCTACCTCCTCCCTAGCCGGCTCCTTCCCTTTAACATATTTAAAGAATGGTTTGAAGTTTCGTGCTTCCTTAGCTAGCCTCTCTTCGTACTCTCTTTTGGCTTTTCGAACCACACGGTGACATTCTTTTTGATTTTTCCTGTGCTCTTTCCAATTCTCCTCAGTTTTGTCCTTTTTCCACTTCCTGAATGAATTTTTCTTATTGCCTATTGCTTCCTTCACTATTTTGGTTATCCATGCCGGGTCTTTTGTTCGACTCTTTGTGCACCCCTTTCTGAACCTGGGGATATATGTATTTTGCGCCTCGCTCACCATGCCCTTGAAAAAAGACCAGGCATGTTGTACCGTTTGCCATTTTTTGGACGTGTTCCTAAGTTTCTTTCTTACCATTTCCCTCATTGCCTCGTAGTTTCCTTTCCTGAAGTTTAAAGTTGTCGCTATGGTTCTCTTCCCTTTCGGTATTCCTACTTCAACCTTGAACTTGATCATATTATGATCACTGCTTCCCAACGGTCCCACTATTTCTATTTCCTTTGCAGGTCTCCTTAACCCATTTAGGATTAGATCCAGAGTGGCATTTCCTCTCGTTGGTTCTCTAACAAGCTGCTCCATGAAGCAATCCTGTGTAGCTTCCAGGAATTCTGTCTCTCTAGCGCATTTTGAGCTTCCAAGACTCCAGTCTATCCCAGGGTAGTTGAAGTCTCCCATAATAACTGTGTTCCCGCTTTTGCTTTCTCGCTTCATCTCGGCTTCCATTTCTTCATCGATATCTCCGGTTTGTCCAGGTGGACGATAGTATAGGCCTATCTTTATTTCAGGCCCTTTCTTTCCTGGTATTTTAACCCATAGCGATTCTAGCTTGTGAAGTTGATAATTATTCTGATAGCAGCAAAGTGTCAGAGGATGGTTCAAATAAGGGTGCATTAGGTCCTTCTGAAGATTCAGAACCAATCAACTATGTCCAATTTGTGAAAAGATGGGATCGTAAACTGGACAAGTTTCATGGTGTGCTTTATTCAGAAGAATTTCGTTTCATTAATTTAGACAGGATAACATCATTAAGTGATGCTCAAAATGCTATACGCCAAGGCATCCAACATATCCTGGACGATGTTAGCAGCAGAGTATCACCCGGTGACTACGTACAAGTGCACCTACATTCGTCACTTTTTCACAACTCCTTGTTTTCTGGTAAATTAAATCCCGAATCGCTAGATGCTGATGATTTATTAGACCAGGTTGCTAAACTCCTTCAAAGTCACAGAGAAATACAGGTCTGTGATTTATTCCGTGTTGTTGTACTTGTAATAAGAAACAAGGGTGGTGGGGGTCGTAGGGTGTTAAAATCTATACTGTTTAGCCAGATTTTGCAGAAAAAAAGGATGTATTTAATAGATTTGAATAACACAGGCAATAACCTGTGTTTTGCCGGTAGCCTTACAGCCCTTATATCCCCCGTAAAACTCACAGATGCTGAACTGTTAATAGGTGCTGAAAAGCTACATAATGATTTGGGGTGGTCGGTACATAAAAAAGTCATGCTCGATGATGTAGCAACCATAGAACAACATTTAAAGATAAATATAAGAGTTGTGTTTTATACAAACTCGTGGTGTTGCTTTTAAAACATCAGACCAGCCCATTTATCCAAAAACGGTTTTCTTATTGCTACATGACGATCATTTCTATGGCATAACCGATGTCAAAAAATTCTATGGGGAGCGTAATTTCTGTACTTTTTGCCAGAAGCCCTATAGTCATGACCACTCCTGTACATTATGGTGCCGTCTTTGTTCGACAAAGACATGTTTGAACAATGACGGTATACAGCAGAGGTGTCCTAATTGCAAGATGTGTTGTCGCTCTAAAGACTGTTTAGATAGACATATGCAGCTGGCACAGAAAAAAGAAGTGGAGTGTTTATCCAAAACACTGTGTCTGAAATGTGAGTCCTATGTGAACGAAAAACATAAATGTAAGGGTATGATGTGTAAGCTATGCCGTGAACCCTTAAGCGGTGATGACATACACTTATGTTTTATGACACCCATCGATAAACTCAAAACATCTGAAAAGTATATTATTTACGATTGCGAATGTATGCAGGAAACAGGCTGGCACATTCCTAATTACATATATGCCGAGGACTTGTACGAAACAAGAAAATGGGAATTCAAGGGTCTAGAGTGTATTTTTGCTTTTATACAGGTTTTTTGTGACAAAAAATTTAAAGACTATACCTTCATAGCCCATAATGCCAAAGGCTATGACGGGTATTTTGTTCTTAGCCAACTGTTAAAGGAAAAGATGGACACAGATCTGTTGGTTCAAGGTGGTAAGCTTTTACAAATCACAGTAGAACCTTTAGCTATTCGTTTCATAGACTCTCTAAATTTCCTACCTATGAAACTTAGCAAACTTCCAAAGGCCTTAGGTTTTCCAGGCTGTAAGGGTTATTTCCCGCATTTTTTTAATACTCAGGAAAATCAAAACTATGTGGGGTGTATGCCGGATAAGGAGCATTATGGTGTGAGAAACATGATGCCTGAAGAAAAAGAGGAATTTTTAAAATGGTACAAGGACAACCAGCACAAGACGTTTGATTTGCAAAAAGAGTTGGCTTATTACTGTCAACAGGATGTTGCTATTTTGCGACAGGCATGTGTTCTCTACAGAGCAGAAATCATGAAAATGACACAGAAAGATGTGGTTGTAGAACGTGAGGGTACTTCAGAAATTCTAATGAATTGTTTAGACCCTTTCCAATATATAACCCTAGCCTCTGTATGTATGGCCATGTTCAGATTTATGTTTTTAGAACCCAAGACCGTGGCGCTCATCCCCCCGGATAACTATCACAGACACAAAAAGAGATATTCATCCCCCTCTATTCAATGGTTGCTGTATCAAGAGGCTGCACAAAATATACAGATCATGCATGCTCTGAATGGGGGTGAAAGAAAGGTGGGGTCTTATTTTCTTGACGGTTACGCTGTCATTGATGGGGTAGAAACAGCTTTTGAATTTGATGGTTGCTTTTATCACGGCTGTCCGGTCTGTTATAATGATAAAGACCAGAATCCTGTAGCAGCCACGACCTATGGCTCTCTTTATTACAAAAAGCAGCTAAAGACAGCCTACCTGGAAAGCCTGGGCTTCAAGGTCGTAAGTCTGTGGGAGCATGAGTGGAAGCGGATGGTCAAAGAAAATGATAGGGGCTGTGCAGACTTCCTGGCTAGCGCTGCATTACCACAACCCTTGGCCCCACGAGATGCCCTTTTTGGGGGTAGAACAAATGCTGTATTTCTGTACTATAAAACAAAACCTGAGGGAAAAATACACTATTACGATTTTACCAGCCTATACCCATTTGTCAATAAAACAAAGGAATATCCAACAGGCCATCCGCAAATCATTTATGACAATTTTGGTCCACCCACAAATTACTTTGGTTTTATAAAAGCAAAAGTACCGTATTTTCGCGGATATAACGCGCACCATTGTAAAACGCGCACAGGGGTATAGCGCGCAGAAATCACGATGATATGTACAAAAACTTTTCTATACCGCGCTCAGGCATATAACGCGCATGCTGCCCGACTCTCCTTTCGCCCGCCCTGACTTTCCGTGCCTGTCCCGACTCTCCGTTCACCCCCCCTGACTTCCGTGCACTGTCCTCCCTTGAAGTCCTGTCCCCCCTTGAAGGTCTGTCCCCATCCTGAAAGCCTGATGCCCCCCCCGACGTCCGATACATCCCCCCCCCCCGGCAGGACCACTCGCACCCTCACCCCGAAGGACCGCCGACTCCCCAACAATATCGGGCCAGGAGGGAGCCCAAACCCTCCTGGCCACGGCGACCCCCTAACCCCACCCCGCACTACATTACGGGCAGGAGGGATCCCAGGCCCTCCTGCCCTCGACGCAAACCCCCTCCCCCCAACGACCGCCCCCCCCCCAAGAACCTCCGCCCGTCCCCCAGCCGACCCGCGACCCCCCTGGCCGACCCCCACGACACCCCCACCCGCCTTCCCCGTACCTTTGTGTAGTTGGGCCAGAAGGGAGCCCAAACCCTCCTGGCCACGGCGACCCCCTAACCCCACCCCGCACTACATTACGGGCAGGAGGGATCCCAGGCCCTCCTGCCCTCGACGCAAACCCCCCTCCCCCCCAGCCGACCCGCGACCCCCCTGGCCGACCCCCACGACCCCCCCACCCCCCTTCCCCGTACCTTTGGAAGTTGGCCGGACAGACGGGAGCCAAACCCGCCTGTCCGGCAGGCAGCCAACGAAGGAATGAGGCCGGATTGGCCCATCCGTCCTAAAGCTCCGCCTACTGGTGGGGCCTAAGGCGCGTGGGCCAATCAGAATAGGCCCTGGAGCCTTAGGTCCCACCTGGGGGCGCGGCCTGAGACACAAGGTCGGGTTTGGCCCATGTGCCTCAGGCCGCGCCCCCAGGTGGGACCTAAGGCTCCAGGGCCTATTCTGATTGGCCCACGCGCCTTAGGCCCCACCAGTAGGCGGAGCTTTAGGACGGATGGGCCAATCCGGCCTCATTCCTTCGTTGGCTGCCTGCCGGACAGGCGGGTTTGGCTCCCGTCTGTCCGGCCAACTTCCAAAGGTACGGGGAAGGGGGGTGGGGGGGTCGTGGGGGTCGGCCAGGGGGGTCGCGGGTCGGCTGGGGGGGAGGGGGGTTTGCGTCGAGGGCAGGAGGGCCTGGGATCCCTCCTGCCCGTAATGTAGTGCGGGGTGGGGTTAGGGTGTCGCCGTGGCCAGGAGGGTTTGGGCTCCCTTCTGGCCCAACTACACAAAGGTACGGGGAAGGCGGGTGGGGGTGTCGTGGGGGTCGGCCAGGGGGGTCGCGGGTCGGCTGGGGGACGGGCGGAGGTTCTTGGGGGGGGGGCGGTCGTTGGAGGGAGGGGGGTTTGCGTCGAGGGCAGGAGGGCCTGGGATCCCTCCTGCCCGTAATGTAGTGCGGGGTGGGGTTAGGGGGTCGCCGTGGCCAGGAGGGTTTGGGCTCCCTCCTGGCCCGATATTGTTGGGGAGTCGGCGGTCCTTCGGGGTGAGGGTGCGAGTGGTCCTGCCGGGGGGGGATGTATCGGACATCGGGGAGTCGGCCGGGCAAGAGGGCTTGGGCTCCCTCTTGCTCCGATCGTGGATGCGGGTGCGGGTGGGAGCGCGTGCGAGCGGTCGTTCGGGGTGGGGGTGCGAGCGGTCCTGCTGGGGGGGTGAATCGGGCGTCGGGCGGGGTGGGAACTATGTTTAAAAACTTTTGTATACCGCGCTCAGGCATATAACGCGCGAGGGGTATGCGCGGTACGTAAAATCACGTATAACGCGCGCGTTATATCCGCGAAAATACGGTATATCCTCCAAGAAAGCTCTTTTTCCCAGTGTTACCTGTCAGGGTGGGGGGTAAACTTATGTTTCCTTTGTGCCGTACGTGTGCCGACGCACGGCAACAGGAAACGTGTGCCCATACAGATGAGGAGAGAGCTTTCGTGGGGACTTGGTGCACGGTGGAGATGGATGTTGCCATTGCAAAAGGTTATGTGGTTGTTGAAATCTATGAAATCTGGCATGTCGAGCAAAAATCTGACAGTCTCTTTTCTGAATACATCAAAATACACCTCCGTCAAAAACAAGAGGCTTCTGACTACCCCTGGTGGTGCAATGATACAGAAAAACAAAACATGTACATCTCTGATTTCTATAGAAAAGAAGGTGTACTTTTGCGGGGAGACCATATTCAGTTAAACCCTGCTAAACGCCAAATAGCAAAACTTTTCTTAAATTCTCTGTGGGGGAAATTTGGTCAAATGACAAACCTGCCTACCGTTAGCATTGTCAGAGAGCCTGATGATCTCTTTAAATATCTGTTTTCCCCTGAATTTGAGGTTTCATCGTGTGACTTTATCGATGATGAAACAGCCTGCGTGTCTTGGAAGCACTCAAAAGACCGCACTACTTTGCCCGGTAACACTAATGTTTTCATAGCCTGTTTTACAACAGCCTATGTGCGTTTAGAGTTGTACAAACTTCTAGACAATCTACAAGAACGTTGTCTGTACCACGATACAGATTCTGTGATATTTGTGAGCCGCGAAGGTGACTGGAACCCCCCTCTGGGCGATTATTTAGGGGAGCTCACCAGTGAGATACCTGCAGATGAACATATAACAGAGTATGTATCAGCGGGTCCTAAAACATACGGTTACAAACTGACAAGTGGAAAGACCTGTATGAAAGTGAAAGGGATAACGTTAAATGTAGAAAACAGACAGAAAATCAATTTTACTAGTTTAAAAGATCTAGTTTTTGACTACAAACCGGGTGCAGAGGGTTTACCCCAGAAAAAGATAGGGGTGCAACAAACCGGTATTATAAGAAACAAAAAGAGGTGGGCTATAGAGACCGGTGTGATTAAAAAAACACAGCAAGTTGTGTATGACAAAAGAGTGAAGGAGGAGGATGGGTTCAGCACACTACCCTACGGATACTAGAACGGTGGATGCCCGCTGGTCGCACCCTTTCTCTTGTATATTAGCAGGACCGTCCAATTCAGGCAAGAGCTTCTTTGTTAAAAAACTGTTAGAACACGCTGGCCGTGTATTGTCTGTCATGCCTGACAATATTGTTTGGTGTTATAGTTGTTGGCAGCCTTTGTATAAAGAAATGTTAAATAAATATCCTTTTATTACTTTTACGGACATTTTGCCTGATACTTTTAACGATGACCGAATGTTTCCAACCCATAAAGTAAACTTGGTTATTATATGTAATGTAATGTAATTTATTTATTATATACCGCAACATCCATTAGGTTCTAAGCGGTTTACAGAAAATATACATTAAGATTAGAAATAAGAAAGGTACTTGAAAAATTCCCTTACTGTCCCGAAGGCTCACAATCTAACTAAAGTACCTGGAGGGTAATAGAGAAGTGAAAAGTAGAGTTAGAGGAAAAATAAAAATAAAATAAACATTTTAACAAGACAGCATTGATTATAGATGATCTAATGGATTCTGCCTGTAAAAGCGGCGAAATAGAGAATGCCTTTACTAAGTATGTACATCACAGAAACCTGAGCATCATATATATAGTTCAGAATGTTTTCTGCCAGGGTAAAACAAGCCGGACTATAACTTTAAACACCAAATACATGGTTCTCTTTAAGAATCCTAGAGATAAGTTACAGGTAGCCATTCTAGCTAGGCAGATGTACCCTGGAAAATCACAATTCTTTATAGAAGCCTTTGAGGATGCCACCAGAAAGCCGTACGGCTATCTCTGTGTGGACTTAAATACCACAACGCCTGAGGCTTACAGATTGAGAACGGATATTTTCCCGCCAGACTGGACAACGGTATATTGTGTAAAACCACAATCAACCCGTAAAAGGCTGTGAATACATAACCAGATCCCTTCATATACGCTGGGGCGTGTCTCAGGTAACATGTCTAGCCATGTAAAGAGAAACCTGCCCCTTTTAAAACTTTTAGTCCAAGCCTCGCCGCAGCACAGAAAAGCCATCCTGAATACAGCCTCTGATGATTTGGTGGCTGCTATAGCTGAAATCGCTCTCAACACCCTAAAAGGTAACATCCCGCTTTCACAAAACCAGATAAAGGTTTTAAAAGGGAAGCGTCACGCCATAAAAAGACTGTGTGATAAAAGATTAACCCTTAAGAAAAAAAAGAAGCAATTGGTGAAAGAATCGGGCGGATTTATAGGGCCCTTGTTAAGTTTTGCTATACCGTTGATAACGGGTCTTCTGACAAACCGCTGATGCATCACGCTGAAAAAATGTACCTGGTCCCTAGTCAACAACTCGAGCGCTTGAGAAACCCCGTAGACCGGGAAGAAAATATTAGAACCTCAACCATACTTAGGTTAGACGAGGAAATGAAAAACATACTGCAGAGCCCTGGTATGTCCGACCATGAAAAAGTTAAACGTTATTCAGAAGTGTTACAACGTTATCTCGTGTTGAACAGACAAAGGGATATGGAAAAAGAAAAGCTAAATGTGTATCTACAGGGACCGGTTGATGCTTCAACCCCCACTACAGAAAATAGTATACCTCCCGACTCTGTGGTTCAAGAAGTGTTAAACAGCATCAATACGCGCTATAGAAAAAATGCCGAAGTCCTGCTTAACAAACTGTCAAAAAACAAAAGTGTTGCATCCTGGGTGGGAGATGGTACATTTGTATACCAAGGAACACCTATCAGTGGTTCTAACCTGCTCGACCTCGTTCGCAGTGTTACGCAGACCCATGCTCTTTCAGAGCAAAGAAAGCCCCTAGGCTGGGGGGAGTTCATGCAAACCTTAGCTCAATTAAATATGCCTTCCTCGATTGTAGGTAACGCAGCCAACAGAGAGGTACTGTTACGCCTCAAGGAGAGCCCAGCTATGAAGGTTCCTGAAATATATACAAAACCTGCCAAGACCAAAGAACTCCTTCCTCATAAAAGACGTAAATTATTACCCAGTTACCGGTGGCTGAGTATATAAAAACATATCTTCAATAAAATAATGTTTTTTAAAATGAAAATAAAAGACTGCAGACATTTTGATTTTAAGGTTTACTTTTTTTTTTAATTTAGAAACAGCATGACATTCATGGTAGGAAACACAGCCCTGGGGTGTATGAAACGGGTTTTGAAAAGGTTTACACAAGACTTGTTTTTTATTTTTTACAAATTTCAGTACCATTTCATCATTTTGCATTAAATCTTCAGAATACATTTCTAAAATATTTTCAAAAGGTTGCCCTTTACAGCGATGATGTAAAAAAAAACACACAGTGATAGCCACAGGCCTCAGACAGCGGGTGCTGTAACTGTCTATTATGATATAATACAGCGTTACAGTGTTTATTGAAAAAGTTCATAATGCTGTTAGGAAAGAATAAACTATCCGGTGGTTGTCCGTAAGAATCAAAAAATTCTCCTGTCCCGTCCCCGGTCACATAGAGGGCCAACCAGTGTTCACCTGGTAGGTTGTGTGGGTGTGTGTTCATGACAATTCCCACAGGTCTCCTTGGTATTTCTAATCCTGTTAACCAGTCACTGGGCAGTACAACTAAAAAAGATTCTGCAACACAGGAGTCCTTCTTTAAAACACGGTAGATCTGTATGGTGTTCATGTTAAAGAATGGTCAAAAAGAACATTCCTTCTATGATTAACTTCTATCATGTTGTCGAAAACCCCATACACAATCATGTTCACAGTGTGTGGTAAAGCTCTGGCAAAACGTATTTCAGCCCACAGGTTACCGGTTTTGATCAGCGAGTAGTGGTCAGCGCACTCCTGGTCCGGCGATAGGTCAAAGGCTAGCAGCATATAACCTTTGTAAAACTCCTGACGATCAACCAGGAGGGCGTTGTCTTTCAGGTGTTTACCGGTCGCTTGAATAAGCTGCATATATTCTCTCACACAATTTCCATTTTCAAAGTCAGGTTGTAGAGGTTTTCCGGGTACTTGTTCACCATCTACATACAGAGCTGCAAAATTAATATCATAATGTTTAAAATTGAAAGGGTTTTTAGCGTAATTACCACTGAAAGCGTCATTATCCACAAAGCCCAACACGATGAGCTTTGGTAACTGCCCCAAAAAGAGATTTTCCTGATTAGTCACATGGGCGCCGGCCGGTATGCTAAACACCTTCAACCCCACACGGTCTATCGCATACTTGGCGTTAGCTTTCAGTAGAGCTTCAGCATGTCCCAAGTGCACTCCAGGGGCCACTTTAACTCTCTTTACAAAGAGGGCAGCGTTTAAGATAAGGAGTTTATAATTTTGGTCAGCATCACCGCTCATTAAACAGAAAGAGTTTTTGTTACGTGACAGTTTTATTTTAAGATCTACGCCGTTGATGAGTAGCTTTTCTTGAAAAAATAGATCGCTGTGTAAATGTCCCAACAGTTCCACCTTGTGGCTAGATGCTGTAAAGTGAGCCCTTTCGGTAAAACCCACATTACGTGCACCTATATCTCTAACGTCATGATGTTCGGCTGTATCCTTATAAAACAGGCCGCTTGTGAACTGTGATTTGAGGGCTCCTTCACCGTAATTGAGGATCAGCTCTATGAGGGCTCTGTAGGGGTAACAGTTATTACTCTGACTAATCAGCTGGTCTCCCAGGGTAACATCCAACTGGCTAAAAATAGATGCAATCGGGTAGTTTACCAGGGCTACTTTGGCGGCTGCGTCAATGTCTGAACCGTCTTCTTTCACAATTTTACAGGTCAGATGCAGGAGAGTGTTGTTTAAATCAATGTAGTCTTCACCGTGCCCCGCTATGTAGAAGTCCAAAGGTGCTGTTTCCGATAAAGCTGATAATGGTGGTATTTCCACATAGATGCTTTTTTCGATACTGGTTTGGGTTGGGGATAGCTCAAACAGATCTAGTTCTGATTTAACGCATTCTTCAGAGCCGTTGTGTACAAAAGCCATGGTTTTTTAGAATATATCATGTTTCGTAGAACGGGTCCTTCTCTTCTTGGATCCGCTGGATAGCTTCTGTGATTTGTTACCTTGAGGTTTCTTTCTTTTAAAAGGTTTTGGAGGTCCTTGCAGAATCTCTTGAGGGTGGGTCCTCTTTCTTTTAACAGCCCGTCTAACCACAGCCAGTCCCGACCCCGCCTGCTCTGCGGAATGGTTTATTTTATTTAGAACGGTTGTTGCGACATGGCCCATGACATCTTTAGCTATTTTTGCGGCTCCTTTCACATGTGGTTTAATAATTTCAAAACCCCTTCTCAAAAGCGGTATTGCTTTTCTAAAGAGACTACGAAATACGCCACCTACACCGGCACCGTACATGACAGGGGCTCCGTGATATCCTGAAAGTCCATAACCGGCTTGTGCTGTGTAATAATTTTTGTATGCTTTGGGGGTCTCCGTAATCTTTAGACACTAACATTTTATAACACTACAGTCTTCCTGGGTCGCAGGTGAAGCTTAAGGATCACCTTCCCGTAACAAAATGAGACGTTCCTGTTCTGATCCGTCTTTATTTCAAATGTGATGGTATCGATGTGCTGCTTGTTCACAGGTACATAGTGCGGTTTATCGTACGTGAGGGTGATAAACTTATCCGCTGGCCCTAGAACTGGAACACAGCGCAACAGTTGTACAAAATGGTCACCTACTAACTGGTGCTCTACAATATCGGTATACACGTAGAGGGTATTAAAGCTGGCATCTATATTTGCTGGGAAATGAGAAAGCCTTGCATTAACATTAGCCTTTACCCCCAAAATGGTTGCCAAATCACCCCTTGCAGAAATAACAGATTTATCCTCTGATTTTACATGAATTCTTCGCGTATTGGGGTCATATATGATTCTCGGCGGTCTCTCAGACTCATAGGCGCTTCTAATGTCATGATTCATGGTTTCCAATAACTTCCCCATGATCGCATAATATCCACTCTTGATTGTAAATTGGCGTACATTTCCTTCTGCAGAGGTGACAACGTACTTTATGTCTTCCTTAATATTTTCCCAAGTATGTGGGTATTGTATTTCCACCAGCCCCGCTTCCCACGGACCCTGTAAGTCCAAAGGCCTAGCTATTTGTATGGTGAAATTAGAGCTGGTATTATGGGGAAACATAGCTGCCGAAGCATTGCTAGGCAATGTGATATAAAAGCCACCGTCATTCATTTTGTTTTTTTCTCTCTCTGTGCTGCTTCAAAAGACAAAATCAGATGTCTTGAATCTCTGAGGCCTTCACCCAACTGTTAAATTTATCAGGCCACCCCTTCCATTTCACGAGACAAATTTTGTTCTTACCCCCTCCTTTTACCTTTAGAACCTTTTCGATATGGTATATTCTGTCCTCTAGAGGCTTGACTTTTAGTAATTCTTCAGGATAAAAAGAACCTTGTATAGCTTCGCTATCGTAATCCTGTATCTTGTATATTGTTCTCTGACCCCTGTTTAAAACATCTTTTATTATAAATATTTCATCCGTCCATGTTTGTTCGTAACCTTTCTGAAATCTTCCTTTAAGTTTTGATAGCCTTACATGGTCTCCTTTCATTAAGAGATCCTTGGTGGGATCGCATTTGATGTTACTGCCGTAGACTGTTTTCCAAATCTGCAAAGAGTTTGAGGGTGTCACATCTACAGGCCTCGCCTGTATCGTTCTGTGAAAACTATAATTATAGCTGTGCACTATAGCCTGTAGGACGTCTTGATAAGTAAAGGTATTATGGGCTGTAAAATATCTCCACATTTTGGATTTTAAAGTCCTGTTAAATCTTTCCACTACAGCTGCTTTAACATCATTATGGGTCACAAAATGGTTAACACCTTTTTGTTTTAATAAATTCTTCAGAGACTTATTTAAAAATTCTTTACCCTTGTCTGTTTGAAGTTTTTCAGGTGTACGCCCTAAATTAAATATTGTTTCAAAGGCTTCGGTAACTTCATGACCAGTTTTTGTTTTTAAAGAAACGACCCATGCATATTTTGAAAGGATATCTATTACCGTTAAGATGTATTTGTAACCGTTGTTATAAGGGGCAAAGGCTGACATGTCGACTAAGTCACTTTGCCACTGTCTGTCAACTTCCGACACAATTGTTTTATTTCTTTTAAAATGGATTCTAGCCGGTCTGTGTAAATTGTATGCGTTTTGACCGGTGACCCAATCCACCACATCTTTTTTCCGGACTGTTATATCACTCTTTTTAGCCGCTTGAAGTAGAGGGTTAATGCCTCCATAGCTTCCTGCCGCGTATGGATCATAATAAATTTTCTTCAATAAAGATTCTTTCATAGCTTTGCCTTTTTAACAGAGCCCTGTTAGGTGACAGCTGCTTTTGTTTTTTTTTTTCAGATTGTTAAGACAACAGTAGGGGGCCGGGACAAGTTCAGACATGTTTAAACACACCTCCACCTCTCTCCCCCCCTTGGCTTTATCAGGGGAGGGGTGCTGCAAGGGTCTTATCAGCTGTTACCATGACAATAGGGGAGCTGGCCCATTAACCATTAGCTCAGAATTCCTACTGAAAAGTGTGTTAAAAGCAAATGCAACTTTTTCTCGTTTGTTTCTGCCCCTGCTCTGTTTTAAAAGCAAGAAAGATTTTGTGAATGCCTTTTGTTTTGTGATCTGCTCTATCTGTGAGCTCTTAAACCCTGTCTTTTAACTAAAAACTGTTAAAATAAAGACGCTTTTTTTCTGGCCACATCATTTCCGGGTGGGGGTTTTGACTAAGTCTGTTTCCCTATTTCCGCCTACGTGGTCAGAAAAGCGCATTTCCGCCGCGTCATTTACCCTATTTCCGCCTATGTCATCAGAAAAGCGCATTTCCGCCGCGTCATTAGCCTATTTCCGCCTATGTCATCAGAAAAGTGCATTTCCAGTAGGGGCAGGCACTCCCATTTCCGGTGATGTCATCAGAAAGCGTATTTCCGGGGTCAAGCCCCCATTTCCGGTGATGTCATCAAAAAGTGCATTTCTGGGGCGGGACATGAGGGGGGCGGGGTCATGGGCAGGGGTGGGGCTTGAGGGGTGGGGTCAGGGGTGGGGGCGGGGCTTGAGGGGTGGGGCCATGGGTGGGGGTGGGGCCATGGGCAGGGCTACCACCATTCATTCCTATGGGAGGGGTGGGGCTTAGGTGAAGAGTGGGGCGGGGCCATGGGCAGGGGGCCATGGGCGGGGCTACCACCATTCATTCCTATGGGAGGGGCGGGGCATGGGCAGAGACTAAGGCGGGGCCATGGGTGGGGGGGGCGGGGCCATGGGCAGAGACTAAGGTGGGACAATGGGCAGGGCTTAACTCAGAAGTGAACGCTGATTGGTCGATCCTTATCTCTGACAGCTGTCAATCATTTTGACATGAGGTGTACCCATTATACTACTAATGTTTCTATGTTAAACCCTGCTAAGTTTTTGCTATTCTGATAAAATTGGCTTGATGAGCAGAACAAGAAACTCGCAGGTTTGAAGGGGAAATTAAAAATTTCATGAAAGACTTCCAGTGGAGCCTCCATGTTGAAAGGATGCAAGTGAATTCACTCCACACTTTTCCCCAGTTTTTGTGCTGCTGTCAAGTGTATATAACCAAGTGACAGGTGTGGGAATACCATGGGTGTCAATAAATGTCAGTAAAAGATATGTATCCAAGTAAGGCCCAGAGGCCGGGCCCTGAAGCAGAAAAGAGCCTGACCAGATGTCAGCAGTGTACCCAACTAAGGTGGTGTTGGGCGAGAAAAAACCTTTGTTAATCTTCTTTCTGTTAGTCCCTGTAGGATGATCAGAAAAACTAGGAGTAAGTTTTTCACAATCCAAACAAGATCAAACAAACCACAGTGGAGATATGCAGAAGTGTTGGTGTGCAGTTTATTCAACAGTCATAAAAAGTCTGTGTGGTGGGCTCGACGCACACATGTTTTGGCCAATATGGCCTGCCTCAGGAGCCTATAACATACATAATACTTTGAAAATGATACGCAAAGAATTAAAAACGTAATACAAGTGACATAATCAAAAAATTTATCAAATACATGTTTATTCAAGGCATCTAAAGAAATTTTAATAAAGAATTTTAACTACAAAAGCCTTTACAACATAAATGAGTGTGTGGTTTACACAGAGAAATTTTAAAAACATGAAAAATTGATGAATTGTAATAGACTTTAAATAATATATATATTAAAAAGCTAAAAACAAAAGAGTAAAAAGATAAAAGGATATCATTAAGTAAAAAGATATACTGTAACTGCTTTTCAGAACAATGTATTCAACAAACAATACATGTCATACCATACACTCAAATTATAATCGCAGCATATACTGTTATAACAAAAACATTTTGTAATAAAAACAATTGCATGCAGAAAGGAATAAACATTAAAAATGTAGTAAAACAATAGATCATAGCATATAATCATGAATAATTAATAAACAAAAATATCACGTAATTTTATGTAGAAAATAAGTTTAAGCAGTAATAAATAAAACATAATAAAAGATTTAAGAACTACATCCGAAAGGGACAAGAAAAAATCATTTCGGAAGTGGAAAAAGGACAAAACTGAAGGAAACTGGAGAGAGCACAGGAAGCAACAAAAAGAATGTCACCGAGTAGTCAGGAAAGCCAAGAAAGAGTATGAGGAGAGACTAGCCAAGGAAGCAAAAAATTTCAAACCATTTTTCCGATATGTGAAAGGGAAACAGCCAGCGAGGGAGGAGGTGGGGCCCCTGGACGAGGGTGACCGGAAGGGAGTGGTGAAAGAGGAAAAAGAGGTGGCTGGTAGGCTAAACAAGTTCTTCTCGTCGGTCTTTACAATAGAGGACACATCCAGTGTGCCAGAACCGGAAAAAATCTTCAGGGGAGATCAGGAGGGGAAACTATCATGCATGGAGGTAAGCCTCGAAGACGTTCTCAGGCAGATAGATAGATTAAGAACGGACAAAGCTCCGGGCCCAGACAGGATCCACCCGAGAATACTAAAAGAGCTTAGAGACGAAACAGCAGAATTACTGCAGCATATTTGCAACCTGTCCTTGAGAACAGGGGTAATCCCGGAGGACTGGAGGATAGCGAATGTTACACCGATCTTCAAAAAAGGATCGAGAGGCGACCCGGGAAACTACAGACTGGTGAGTTTAACCTCTGTTCCGGGGAAGATGGTCGAATCAATGATCAGGGAAGGTATCAACGAGCATATAGAAAAAAATAATCTGATGAGATCGAGTCAGCATGGTTTCTGTAAAGGCCGATCATGCCAGACAAATCTACTGCATTTCTTTGAGGGGATAAGTAAGCAATTGGACCAAGGTGACCCAGTAGACATTATATATCTGGATTTCCAAAAAGCCTTTGACAAGGTGCCCCATGAACGCTTACTGAAGAAGCTGTGGAGTCACGGGGTGGAAGGAAACGTGTACAGATGGATCAAAAATTGGCTGGCGGACAGGAAACAGAGGGTAGGAGTAAAGGGGCACTACTCTGACTGGATAGGGGTCACAAGTGGTATTCCGCAAGGGTCAGTGCTGGGACCATTGCTGTTCAATATATTTATTAATGATCTAGAAACGGGGACAAAGTGCGAAGTTATCAAATTCGCGGATGACACAAAACTCTCCAGCAAGGCCGGAACTGTTGAAGAATGCAAAGAACTGCAGAGCGACCTGAACAAACTGAGTGAGTGGGCAAAAAAATGGCAGATGAGCTTCAATGTGGAGAAATGTAAGGTCTTGCACATAGGGAAGGGGAACTACATGTACAGCTATACGATGGGAGGGAGGGTACTCGGGGAAGGAAGCCAAGAAAAAGATCTGGGGGTATTGGTGGATAACACAATGAAGCAGGCGGCGCAATGTGCAGCGGCCTCAAAAAAAAGCGAACAGAATGCTGGGCATTATCAAAAAAGGTATCACTACCAGAACAAAAGAAGTTATCCTGCCACTGTATCGAGCAATGGTGCGCCCACATCTGGAATACTGCGTCCAATACTGGTCACCATACCTCAAGAAGGACATGGCAATACTCGAGAGGGTCCAGAGGAGGGCAACGAGGATGATAAAGGGTATGGAGAACCTTTCATATGCCGAACGGTTGGACAGGCTGGGGCTCTTTACCCTGGAGAAGCGGAGACTGAGAGGGGACATGATAGAAACCTATAAAATCATGAAAGGCATAGAGAAGGTGGAGAGGGACAGATTTTTTAGACTAGCAGGGACAACTAAAACAAGAGGTCATTCAGAAAAACTGAGAGGAGACAGATTCATAACAAATGCAAGGAGGTTCTTCTTCACTCAGAGGGTGGTGGACACCTGGAACGCGCTTCCCGGAGAGGTGATAGGACAGAGTACAATTCTGGGGTTCAAAAAGGGACTGGATGACTTCCTGGAAGCGAAAGGGATAACAGGGTACAGATAGAGATTTACCTTACAGGACATTGAGTGAACAGGGTATGGGTATTTTAAGTTAGGTAGGGAACACTTTCAGGTCATGGACCTGGGGGGCCGCCGCGGGAGCGGACTGCCGGGCACGATGGACCCCTGGTCTGACCCGGCAGAGGCAACGCTTATGTTCTTATGTTCTTATGTACTGAATCATAAAAACATTTTACGAATACTGAGACCTAATGTGCAATGTTATAGAAACCAAAATGATGAACCCATAAATTATAGCTACAAAGCAAAATCTCCTAAACAGTCATACACTCCTACTAGATTACAATAGTAAGATATGCCTTACTCAAAATATTCAATAACTTGAATGATGCAGCCTATAATGAATGATACACCTCATAGAAATGTTATGAATTCTAAATGGAAAATGACATGAGATATTTAAAAATCTTGGAGTCAAAAAATTGTGAACTTTAACAAATGCCAAGAGTGTCAATTGTAAATCATTGCTGATTATATAAATTGCTGAAGTCAAGAGAACAGCATAATATTAAAATGTTTTTGCGACAATGTAATTGAATCAAACATCATCAATGTTCAAATTACCCAAGGGTCCTATGGTCTCTAAAATCATTACAAAATATAGCCAAAATTTATATCAAAGTATGTTTAAATATATTAAGATTTTCAAAAAATTACAAACAAGAAATCACAAACAATGCAACTCGAGTAATCTTACATATTCACAAACCAAACCCCATCCACACTCTTCCCCCCCCCCCACCCCCCATAGCAATAAAGTCAAGATCCAAATGTCCACCATGTAGCATGTGGCCCCCTTCACAAATAATCTGCCTCGAGCATGGGAAGTAAGATCCATCCAGAAATGCTCCCAGATCTGACAAAAGCGGCGTCCTGGACCCAAGTTGAGATCCCCAGCTTGTCTCCATTCCAAAGAAGCGTGCACAATCATCAAGGATCTCCATTGACTACAAGATGGCAGGTCCTGGGACAACCAGTTGATCAATATGGCTTTCTTTCCCAGAAGCATTGCCCGTGTCACAAAAGCTGTCATCCCTTTTGGCTTAGGCGTTGCAATATTGTAATATCCAAATATAGCTCTTGGCATAGGGGACCAACGCTTACCCCAAAGAAATGTAATATAGGAGCCCAGGCTATGCCAGAATTGAAGAATGCGGGGACAAGTCCAAAGCATATGTCCCAAAGACGTATGGGCCTGAGCACATTTAGGACAATTGTGGGTAGGGGTGATTCCCATCCGAGATGCCCGTTTAGGTGGAATGTAGAGCTGCAGTACAATCTTCAATTGTAATTCCCAATGAAGAATATTAGCGGGCACCCTCCTAATATTTTTCAGTACCTGTTGCACTTGTTGGGCTGTCAAAGAGCACTGCAGGTCTTCCGCCCAAGACGCTGCCAAAATTTCCAGATTAGGTCCTGCTTGACAATCCCGGAGGCTCATTAAATGAAATCGAAGCGGAACCATTTGTTGAGCTGAAAGACTGAAGAGCTCAGAAAGTGCTTCACGGCTGTCCCCAGTTAAAAGTGCAACTGGCAGAGAATTAACATAATGTCGTATCTGGTAATAAGTGAAAATATCAGCAGCTGGTAGGTCAAAGGTAAGACATAAAGTTTCAAAGGACGCCAGCTTTCTATCCTCAGAGAACAGTTGAAATAAATATTGTAATCCTTGAACCGCCCATCGTTGAAATGAAGCAGTGTGCAGTCCAGGCAAAAAGTCACCATTGCCCCGAATAGGCAAATACAGAGAAACCACAGATGACATATTGGCATTTTTACAAAGCCACCACCACGTCTGCTGAGCAGGGGCAAAAATAGGATAGCATGCCACCACCGGGCGGAGTGTGGGATCTGTCACATGTAACGTATAACTGATATGCTAAGGGGCCAACAAAGATAATTCCAGTGGGGTAGCTATAAAATAAATGCCTCTGAACCAATCATTAATGTGTCTCATCTGGCATGCCAGGGCATACCAGCGAACATTCAACAAGCCATATCCACCCCTGTCCCTGGGCAGGCACATCTGAAGAAGTGTCATGCGAGGGCGTCTACCCCCCCAAATAAAACATTGTAAACCCTTAGTAAGTTGAGCATTATGGGCATGGGATGGTAACAAAGGGAGTACCTGGAATCTGTACAACCATTTGGGAAATAACAAGAACGGTAGCAGAACGAGACTTGGGGGTGATCGTCAGTGAGGACATGAAGGCTGCCAGTCAGGTAGAGCAGGCCTCATCCAAGGCAAGACAGATCCTAGGTTGCATACGCAGGGGTTTCGTCAGCCGTAAGCCGGAAGTCATTATGCCATTGTATAGATCCATGGTGAGGCCCCACCTGGAATATTTTGTGCAATTCTGGAGGCCACATTATCGCAAAGATGTGCTGAGACTGGAGTCGGTTCAGAGAATGGCCACCCGGATGGTCTCAGGACTCAAAGATCTCCCGTACGAAGAACGGTTAGACAAACTGCAGCTATACTCGCTCAAGGAGCGCAGAAAGAGGGGGGACATGATCGAGACATTCAAGTATCTCACAGGCCGTATCAAAGCGGAGGAAGATATTTTCTTTTTCAAGGGACCCACGGCAACAAGAGGGCATTCGTGGAAAATCAGAGGCGGGAAACTACGAGGTGATACCAGGAAATTCTTTTTCACTGAAAGGGTGGTTGATCGTTGGAATAGTCTTCCACTGCAGGTGATTGAGGCCAGCAGCGTGCCTGATTTTAAGGCCAAATGGGATCGACACGTGGGATCTATTCGCTAGGCAAAGGAAGGGGAGGGTCATTAGGGTGGGCAGACTAGATGGGCCGTGGCCCTTATCTGCCATCTATTTCTATGTTTCTATGTCCTATTATACAAGGCCACTCATCCCACCACTGAGAGGGGAAATGTGAACCAAATTTGTAACCTTTGTAGAGTATCCAGCACCAAGGGGGAAATATTGCTTGTATAAAGAGTCCTGAGGTCTCTAGGAATCCATACCCCCAAATATTTAATGGCAGACAAAGCCCATGTTAAAGGAAACTCCCCCACCCAAGACTGTTGCAGAGCACTCAGGCTAGCCAGATCAATGGATTTCCTATAATTTAAGGTGAATCCCGAATAAAATCGGAACTCATCCAAAGCTTGTAACAGATGGGGGATAGAGTGACCAGGCCATGTTAAAGTAAATAACAAATCGTCTGCAAAAGCTAAAACTTTTACTGAATGATCAGGAAAGTCCACCCCAAATATATTCCTGTCCTGAGAGACAGTCTGAAGAAAAGGTTCCAAGTAAAGTAAGAAAAAGCAAAGGGGATAGGGGACAGCCTTGTCTAGTGCCCCTCTCTATCAAGAAGGGGTCAGTAATGACATCGTTAACCAGGAGACGAGCCATAGGATTCGTGTATAAAGTCCAAAGTTCATGAGCATACCAACCGTTCAATCCCAAATAAGTCAGCACCTCAAATAAATATGTCCAATCAACTTGTTCAAAAGCTTGCGCAGTATCTAGACTAAGTAAGATCATATGCGTGTTTTGCGCTTGTGTGTGTGCTAGCATTATCGCCTTACGGACATTATGCACTGCCTGCCACCTCTCACAAAGCCCACCTGAGCGATATGATTGGGAAGGAGAGAAGCAAGTCGATCAGCCAGTATTTTAGAGAAAATTTTAATATCCACATCTAGGAGTGAAATAGGTCGATAGGACTCGGGAGCAGCACCCTCCCTCCCAGGTTTCAAAATTAATGTAATTAGGGCCTCATTAGCTCCCTCCGGGAATCTCCCATCCTCAATAGTTTGAGTATAATACTCACATAAAGGGAAGATAACAACTTATAAAATTCAGCAGTAAAGCCATCTGGGCCCGGGGTCGAATAGTTCCATTGAATCTGAATGGCCCACTGCAATTCTTTGGTAGTAATAGGTGCGTTAATTTATATCAAAGTAAAATATTGTGAAGATAGCACTAAGTAGAGGGACAACTTAAAATACTGCGTTCAAAGGTCTTCAATTACAAAAATTTCATGATATTAAATAGAACAGTACATGATATAATGTACCCTAGAAAGAAAAACTCATGCAGATCAACATTATACGTTATCCTATGACAACAACGTTCAATGAGTTTCCTTGTCATCAGCAGCAGATGAATCCAGACAAGTGGGATAACATCAATCAACCAACAGGGGGAGATAGAGAGAACTGAATTGATCTTAGATGCACCTCCTTCTGGCCAATCAGTATTCTCTATCTCCAGCAGGTTGGATGAAGGTTTTCATTCTGGTTCCTGGTTTCAGCTCCTGCAGATGGAAGGCTGTTTTTTGCTTCTGTTGCTGTAGCTTCAGTGAAGCCTAAGAGTGTTGGCCAGATTGAGCCAACTTTAGGCGCAACACCTGGGCCCACCCAGGTCCCTTCCCCACCCTCCCTGCCGGTGAGGATGGACAGAGGCAGGCCTCAGTGGAGAAGGTGGTCGGAGTTTGGAAGAAGAGGCCTGACCCCAAATGCCGGAACAGTTCCTGTTCACTGCAGCATGTGCACTTTTCCCCTTGCCTTCCTGGAGTACGGGAGCACGTGAGTACTGAGTGATTAGGTACCGGGTTGTAGCTGGATGTGGGCCGGTTGTTCGGGGGATGCGGTATAGGTGGTTGGGTGCCGGAGGGCGCATTGTTCCCATGCTTCTGACGCGGCTGCAGAGTTTTTTAATCTCTTCTGGGTTTCGCTTTGTACAAGCGCAGAATTGTGTTTGGGTGCTCTGTTTGGGCGCATGACTTTGTTGGCGGGTGTGCTTGGTTACCCGGATATGCCTCCTGCTAGACGAGGGAGCCATCAGTCAGTGGGGAGATGGGTGGTGCTCTTGTCCCAGACCTGTGGTTTCCCTTGGCAGCTAGTGGGGTGTTTTGGGTAGAGACTGTGGTCTTTAAAGCGCGCATGCTTGCATTGTGCTGGGTCAGCTGCACCTCAGCTGACTTAATGTGCCTCCCTGAGGCTGTGTTGGGGCAGCATTTCCTCGATCTCCATGTCATTGGGGAATGGAAGTGTCTGCGAAGGGGTGACCCTTGCTCTTTTTCCTTCTTTCTCTGGTTTCAGGGAGGAGGTACCCTGGTCCTTAAAAGTAGTTTTTGGGTAGGTCCTTCCTGGTGCAGGAGGACACATGGCTCCTTGTGTCCTCTGGTGCATTTTTTATGAACAGGCCTTTGTGTCGGGTTTCCAGATGCACCAGGCTGTCGCCCTTTGCGGCATTCGGGGTTCCTTGCAGTACCCTGACGTGCAAAGTACTGGATTCGGTGACAGCACTCACTCAGCGGGTGATCTTTTGGATGAATAAGCTAGCGACAAATGCGGCTGGCTATATATATGTATATATATGGCACCTGGGTGGCTACTCTCACCTTCTGATCGCAGAGTTTACGTTGGGTTGGGGGGGGGTTGAGGGTCTGTTGCAGGTAGCTGTCTTCTTGAGATTGATCAAGAAGGCAAATTCCGTAGAGGTGAAATTTCCTGGGGCTTAGGTTTCAGAGGGAAAAAGATTCCTGGGGCTTCAACCGCAGATGGAAAAAGATTCTTGGGGCTTCAGCCTCAGATGGAAAAGGATTCCTGGGGCTTTAGCCTCGGAAAAGGATTCCTGGGGCTTAGGCCTCAGGGGGCGAAGGATTCCTGGGGCTTAGGCTTCATATGACATGGATTCCTGTGGCTTGGGCCTCAAATGAGGAAGAGGCTTCAGATATGAAGGGTTCCTGTGGCTTAGGCCTCAGATGAGTTTTTAATCCTGGGGCTTCGGACTCAGATGTGAAATCTTCCTGTGGCCTCTGATGTGGAGTTTTCAGTGGCTTAGACCTCTGTTAAAAAAAATAAAAATTTCTGGGGGCTTAAGCCTAGGATGAGACTGAGCCCTATGGTGCAGGTCTCAGTACAGGTTGATTTCTGGGGCTGGCCTCAGGGATGAGATCTACCTGTGGCTTTAGGCCGCAAAGGTGAGATCTTCCTGTGGCTTTAGGCCACAAAAGGTGAGATCTTCCTGTGGCTTTAAGCCGCAGAAGTGAGCTTTTCCTGTGGCTTTGGACTTCAGAGATGAGATCTTCCTGTAGCTTTAGACCTCAGAGGCGAGCTCTTCCTGTGGCTCTCGGCCTCTGAGGCGAGATCTTCCTGTGGCTTAGGCCGCAGAGGCACAATACTCCTTTGGTTTTGGCCTCAGTGGTAGGCTGTTCCTGTGGCTTAGGCCTCAGTTTACATGTCTTAATGCCTCAGATGAGATGCGTTCCTTTGGCTTGGGCCTCAGTAGAGGAAGATTCCTGTGGCTCCATTGAGACCTCAGTCGAGAATTATTCCTGTGGCTTGGGCCACAGAGGTGGGTTCTTCCGGTAGCCCTGGCCTCAGAGGTGCAGTCTGCCTATGGCAGAGGCCGCAGACAAGAGACCTTCCTGTGGCTTAGGCCTCTGAGGGGAAGTCTGCCGGTGGCTGAGGCCACGGATGAATTCTATTACTGTGCCTTAGACCTCAGAGCTGATTTCTTCCAGTGGCTTTGGCCTCAGAGGTAGGATCTTCCTGTGGCTTAGACCGTGTTTGAGTGTGATTCCTGGGGCTCAGACCTCAGTGAAGAAATTTTCCTGGGGTTTACACTTCAGATGAGCAATGTTCCTGGGACTTGGTCCTCAGTTCAGCAATTTTCCTGTGGCTTAGGCCTCAGTTGAGTGATATTCCAGTGGCTCAGGCCTCTGTGGAAGGAAGATTCCTGGGACTACAGCCTCTGGGAAAGAAGGTTTCCTGGGGCTCAAGCCTCAGGGCAAGATATATTCCTGGGATACAGGCCTCAGATGAGAGACGCTCCTGTGGCATGGACCTCAGTTGGGATCATTCTTCTGTGGCTCAGGCTTCACTTGAGGAATTTTCCAGTGGCTCAGGCCACAGCGGAAGACTGATTCCTGTGGCTCAGGCTGCAGCGGCAGGCTGATGCCCGTGGCTCAAGCCGCAGCGGCAGGACAATGCCCAGGTGGCGGTGGCAGCAGACTCCTGTGGCTCAGGCATAATTGTGCCCACAAATTCGTGTAGGAGCACCTTCTGCTCAGCACCAAGACGCTTTCACGTCCCCTGAGCGTGTTTCTCTGATCTACCCAACACCATGACGCTCTCATGTCCCCTGGGTAGATTTCACCTGAAAAATAAAAGTCTATCTCCTCTCTTCACTCAGCGACCACTAGAGGGCACTATTGCATCATGTCCGGGTCACCACTGATGTAAAAGGCTGTTTACTTTACCTCACTGTGGATCCGTCGTGAAAGAAACCCCCCCAAATATAAAAATAAAAACCACAAGATTACATTGTATATTCCGAAGCAAATAACTTTTTATTCTAGTAATAAGTATTATAGCAGCATTTGTCAAATCAGAAATAAATCAGTTTGGACATATACAATGGAGAGAAAAAAACCTCATACAAACAGTGCCAGCATATTTCTGTAAGTATGGTGCAGCTTCTCTAAAGAAAATTCTGCCAAAGCAGGGGGGGGAGGGGTTATAGAGAAAGTATCTATGTCTTAGAACATTTCCCTGGCTGTGAATATGTATCGCTCTATTGGAGCAGACAAACTGCCTATCTAACCCTTCCTAGTTCATGCCGCCATTCTTCCCTGGGGGGCCCTGGACAGGCATAGCTACTGGAACTTTCTTCTTCTTGAAGTTTCCATTCTTCACACGGGTACATCAGTATCAGTGCATTAGCCTGGCATCACTTTATCAGTTCTTAGGTTCTCGGATGGAGTCTTGCTGACTTGCATTTTCTTTCAGCACTGTCAAATAGTTCATTGTCTTTCCAGGACTAGTTGCTGTCCTTGAGAAACTTCAGAAAAATAAATCCACACTCTCACATGCACACATTAGCATCTCAGCATCTGAACTGAAACCAGTTTGTACAAGCCATGACTTCAGCAACTCTAGCAAAATGTAGGAATAGGTCTCACAACCTGTAAAAGTCTCCCATAGGCTCCTGTCATCTATCTCACATCAGTAGACAGAGATTCCTGAGGAGTGTTTTTTTACTCTTCTCCCTTGTAGGGAAGTAGAAGCTGCTTCAGCTGGCTTGCAGCCAGGTGGGCAGCAGCGAGCGGTAGGAGGCCCTGTGGGCGGTTGCTCAGGGCCCCTCCCTCCCTCCATGGATCAGGGGTCACTGTAGTTGCAGCTGACGTTGCTGCTGCTGTCCGTATTTATACTCCTCAATGAGGGATGCTGCTTCCAGCAGTACTGCCTTTGCCACCAATAACCGTCCGACCCTTGTTGCTGCCGCACGAGCAGTAGGTTGGCCTTGGTTGGTGTTCCTTGTTTGGTTCCAGCCGGAGGGCAGTTAAGCTCTGGCTAGGCTGATTGTGGACTAGTTGATAGCTCTCGATATCGCTCCGGGTTATTCCTTCCACTCCTTCTGGGTTCATTCATAGGGAGGACTGGGCTGGCGATTGCATAAGCTACCTCAGTGTCTGAGGCTGTTACTGTTTCTCCTTGGGACTCTGGGACAGGCCCTTATCACTTTGTGACCCGGGTACAGAATAGTGTCTGGTAACAAGGGGATGCTTTGCCTCTCCTTTGGTATTATTTTGGACTGGGGTCAACAGTGTGGCCTCTGGTGTCCTGGGCCTTGATACTTGAGAGGGCTTCAGTCAGATGGGGAATCTTCATTGATCACAAGTCCAGGCGGGCTGCCCTGAAACCTTCCGAGGGAAGTAGGTCTGGTTTACAATGAGGCTCATGAGGTTTGCCAGGGACCATTGCCAGACATGTTGGTTGTATTCCACAGGAGGTTATTTAAAGCCTGGTGATAGCATTAGCAGGCTGCTTTGCACTCATACTATTCATGGAGGGACACTGTAGCTGGGGTTTCCTGCAGCATGGAATTCTTAGACAAGGATTGCTCCTGCTCACATATGCTAGAGGGGTTACCCTCTATATGTTCATAGGATACGTACTCTCTGGGTGTCGTATCTCCTTAGACATGTGCTGCAGGGCAGGTTTTCAGTTCACTTGTTTATTTCCCTCCCTACGTTTGGACTGCTTTTGTACATCCCATTTGTCTGGATTCATCTGCTGCTGATGACAAGGAATGTAAAATTATGTCCTTACCTGATAATTTTATTTCCTTTAGTCACAGCAGATGAATCCAGAGCCCCACCCTGGTGTGGGGTTGGTCGCTCTAAGGAGCTTGCTTTTAGTCTAAAATTGAAGTCTTCAAGTTTCAAGTTTTATTGATTTTGATAAATCGCCTATTTTGTACTAAGCGAGCAACAATTAAAAAGAAATACTATACATAGTTTTAAAAGAGGTACATAAAAACTTCAGACAGACAATACTGACAAACTTGAGAAACAATGGGAAGGGATAAAGTAGGTTAAAGTTACATATTGCGTTTCTCAGAGGAGAAGAAATGGAAAATATGAAAGAGGAAAAAACATTAGGGTTGGGGGTTTAAAAAGTCATATTAAGAGAAGTTGAGAAAAAAAGAAATAGAAATTATTTAAAATTGCTGAAAAAAAAAAAAAAAAAAGGATTAAAAAATAATATTAAGTGAGAAGGTTTTAAATATTAAAAGAAGTTTTAAAAAGGAAAGTTTTTAGATTAGATTTAAATAAGTTCAGGTCTTTGGTTTCTCTAATATATAAAGGAAGGGCATTCCAAGTGAGGGGAGCCATGACTGAGAATATGTCGTGACGTCTGGTTCCGATGATCTTTAGAGAAGGTACAGTAAGTGTTCCTAAAGCAGTTGATCTTAATGCTCGGGACGAGCTATATGGAATTAATAGTTGATCTATAAATAAAGGTTCATTATTGAGTAAAGCTTTGAAAGTTAGAAGTGATATTTTATAGGTTATTCGTTGATTAATCGGGAGCCAGTGTGAGTCTATTAAAAAGGGTGTTATGTGATCGTATTTTTTGCCATTATGAATGATTTTAACTGCAGTATTTTGTATTATTTGTAAACGTTTTTTTTCTTTTTGTGTAATGTTTAATAAGAGTGAATTACAATAGTCTAATTTGGACATGACCAAAGAGTGTATTAAAATATTCAATGATTTAGGTTCCAGAAATTTAGACATCGAACGGATTAGGCGCAAGCAAAAAAAACAGCATTTTACCACATTGCTGATATGTTCATGGTATGAGAATTTGTCATCAATAGTGACTCCTAGTAATTTTAGTGATGATACTATTTTAATTGGTAGGTTGCTTATTAGAAAAGGCGCTGACAATGTTAATCCTTGCTTCATTGGAAAAAATAAGGCTTTGGTTTTGGTAATGTTTAATGCTAATTTGTTTTGTGAAAGCCAGTTTTTTATTTTTTCAAGTTTTTGATTAATTGCAAGTATTTCATTGATGTTTTCGGGATTAAATGAATGAACAAGCTGAATGTCGTCGGCATACGCATAAATAGTGAAACCGATAGATTGGCTCAAACTAAGTAAGGGTGAAAGAAAAACGTTGAATAATAGTGGGGAAAGAATGGAGCCCTGTGGGATTCCATAATTCTGAGAGAATAGTTTAGAGTTTGCATTATTGAAATTTACTGTTGAAGAACGATCGGCTAAGAAGGAAGTGAACCATTGTAATGAAGTATTACAGACACCTATATTTTGTAATCGGTCCAATAAAAGCGAGTGGTCTTGAATATGAGGCATCAATGGTTCCGTTAGCGCATGTGACGGAAGAAGTTCCATAGGTGTCCTATGTCTCATGTGTTTAATGTGGTTGAGTGATTTATGTGATTTACTTTTATATGCTTTTCAACTGCTTTGAGAAGACTTATACTGATTGGCCAGAAGGAGGTGCATCCAAGATATACCCGAGGTCAATTCAGTTCTCTCTATCTCCCCCTATTGGTTGATGGACATTATCCCACTTGTCTGGATTCATCTGCTGTAACTAAAGGAAAGAAAATTATCAGGTAAGGACATAATTTGACATTCCTGGCGCTATCTTATAGAAGCAATGCTCAATGAGTTTTCAGCGTGTATATGTTATCAAGCAGTTAAAAAAGTCTCAATGTGTGCCTACAAATGTGTACAAAATAGAGGACTACGATTAAACAGTATAATGGATGCCGCAAGATATTAAACATAAAGTTAAAATAAACAGCATGAATCTAAGTCTCACATTGCAATCATGTTCTTATATGCATCTTTATACTGTCATCATGTTTACAGATCGATGTGAAAAGAAAAATAAATATAAAGGAAAAAGTGAAATACTACGACTGGTTCTGATTTAAAACATGATAGTTAATTTAAAAATTAAAAAACTAAACAAAAGCAATAGTAACTCCCTGCACATAAGTAGAATGTAGCAAAATGTATCATCGGGTAAAGTACATACTCAGTACTTGTTAAAATAAGTGAAAACCTTGTAGCGTTACAAAACAAAATAATAGTAACTCCCTGTACATAAGTAGAAAAATATATCATCGTCTAAAGTAAATACTTAGTGCTTGTTTAATAATGAAAACCTTGTAGCATTACAAACCAGAATGATACACGGAAACCAGCGTGTTCTGAGCTTTCCCGCGTTACAACAATAGACTAAAAAACACCGCTATTAAGAGGTGCAGTTGTGAAAAGTGGGATAACCTCCATATCTCAAAGTGAAATGAAACTTACCAAATGAAGACACCGAATCGGTGTCTGCACACAAACAGTAAAGCAGAACTCTCTATGTACACTGGTTTATATCACGGTGTTGCCGATCAAATGCGCGGGAAACATGACTTCACCGGTCTCAAATAAAACTTTACTGTTCAACAGAATTTAATCATTTAATGGAATGTAAAGTACAGGGATTCGAATAAAACTGTAATGTTCAAAAACCTTTAATGGTGTGCTGAAATATAAGTACAAAATGTGTGTGTCTCACTAGTGTGTATTACTGATGATACCATAATTGCATGATTGCAAATTGCGATGTTGTTAGATATCTATGTGGACGGACAACCGCCTCAAAACATTGTTATTGATAATGATTCCTATGTGGACGGATAACCACCTCAACACATTGTTTATTGATAATGATTCCTATGGAAGGATATGATATAGCCTAGTATCTTTTGGGATAAAAAATGTTGCTTAATCTAATTGGATAATGAAATCATATAACTGGAGTAAGAATGAAAGGTCTCTTGTATTAAGTTTTTAATTCTTTGTGTGTCATTTTCAATGTATTATGTATGTTATAGGCTCCTGAGGCAGGCCACTGCACAGACTTTTTATGACTGTTGAATAAACTGCACACCAACACTTCTGCATATCTCCACTGTGGTTTGTTTGAATCCCTGTAGAATTCCATATGCTAGAGCCTGCTTAGGTATGTGCAAAGCAGAAATAGAAGATTAAATTAGATAATCAAAACGTAAACATGTCTAAAAACACGCTTATGTGAGCACTTAGATCAGGGATTGCAAAGTCTCTCCTTGAGGGCTGCAATCCAGTCGGGTATTCAGGATTTCCCCAATGAATATGCATTGAAAGCAGTGCTTACACATAGATCTCATGCATATTCATTGGGGAAATCCTGAAAACCCGACTGGATTGCGGACCTTAAGGAGGGACTTTGAGACACCTGACTTAGATGAACTAAAAGACAGGTCATCCAAGTGCTGATAATCATGCATCGCCTTGAACCGAAAGGCATTTGCGCGGTATATAAATAAAAACTTATGTTATATTATCATACCAAATTTCTGGACATGTCGAGGGACTTTTTAGGCCTCTGAATCCTGCTGTGTGCCCAGAGCTAAAAGAGGTGTATCTGGAGGAGTGGATAGGGCAGGATATGGGTGGGATGTGGGCTGACATAGACATAGTCATCCTGCAGAGATAATCAAAGGTTTTATTAGACATAAGAACATAAGATTTGTCGCTGCTGGGTCAGACCAGTGGTCCATCGTGCCCAGCAGTCCGTTCAAGCGGCAGCCCTTAGGTCAAAGACCAGTGCCCTATTTGAGTCTAGTCTTACTTGCGTATGTTCTGTTCCAGTAGGAACTTATCCAACTTTGTCTTGAATTCCTGCAGGGTGCTTTCCCCTATAACAGCCTCCGGAAGAGCGTTCCAGGTTTCTACCACTCTCTGAGTGAAGAAGAGCTTCCTTAAGTTTGTACAGAATCTTTTCCCTTTTAATTTTAGCGAGTGCCCTCTCATTCTCTTCACCTTGGAGAGGGTGAACAGTCTCTCTTTCTCTACTAAGTCAATGCCCTTCAATATCTTGAATGTTTTTATCATGTCCCCTCTCAGTCTCCTCTGTTCAAGGGAGAAGAGGCCCAGTTTCTCTAGCCTCTTGTTGTACCGCAACTCCCCCAGTCCCTTAAACATTTTCGTCGCTCTTCTCTGGACCTTTTCGAGTAGTACTATGTCCTTTTTCATGTATGGTGACCAGTGTTGGATGCAGTATTCCAGGTGGTGGCGTATCATGGACCTGTATAATGGATGATAACCTTTTCAGATCTGTTTGTGATCCCCTTCTTAATCATTCCTAGCATTGTGTTCGCCCTTTTCGCCGCCACCGTGCATTGCATGGATGGATGACACAGGCTCATAAGTCACTCTAACCACTACATTTTTGGTGGAATATATGCACACTCACCCCCCCACCCTACTGTACAGCCATATAGGTGCCACCTGCAGTCATAAGGGTTATTGACAGGTAGGTATAGTGGGTTGGGGAGTTTCTGGGGTGCTCACCATAACCTATAAGGGAGTTCTGTTGAGATGTTTATGTGGTACCCTTTTTGTAAAGTTCACAGCAGTGCCCTGTAAGGTGCCCCACTGCTCTGTTGCCATGTCTGGGTGGCCAGTCCATTACAAGATTGGCCCCTCCCATGCCCAAATGGTCTTGCTCTGGCCATTTGGGACTTGGATGAAATTTAGGCCAAAAATGTGGTATAAATATAGACGTACTGGCGGTCTGGACGAACAATAGCTTGGACATGCAGATAGATGATTTTTGAAAAAAAAAAATTCTAGACGTGTTTTTTGAGAATAGACATTTTTCCACTGCCAACTTTGGGCATCTAGCTCCATATGACCAAATTCGACTTAGACATTTGTTTTGATTATGTCCCTCTATGTGTTCAATCCCAACCCACAATCCGGGAGTTGCAGAAATCCAACACTTTTAGACTGAGGACTAGAGACATATCCAGCTGAGTCCCAAAGCCATGCAACATACCTGAACAAATCCACGACAAGGGGGGTATGGGAGAAGATCCCCATGAACATATACAATTTCTGAACTGGTCTGTTCTGCAAAACATAAAACAAGTAATAAACAAGCACAAAGGCAATCTAGAAAAAAACATTGAGGAACAATGTAGTACTAACCTGCTGTGTGCAATGAGCACCCACATGAAACAGCCTCACAGAAGTGGAAAACTCCCCACAGGGTCCAGCAACTGGCTGGAAAGTCTTCAAGCCTGCAAGGAGAATAATCAAGGCAGAAAGAAGCAGGATATTCCAAACATCTGAGTGTAAACTGAGAGGGCGGGTCATATGGAATTCTACAGGGACTAACAGAAAGAAGATTATCGAAGGTAAAAACGTAATCTTCCATTCTGTTATGTCCCTTTTGGATTCCATACAGTAGGTGATGTACCAAAGCAATGGTAGCAGTTAAGGAGGAACAGAGGAGCTTGTCCTCAACACCGAGGTCCCAAAAGTGGCATCAGAACGAGCAACCACATCTATTCGGTATAATTGGGTAAAAGTATGAAGAGACGACCAAGTAGCTGCCTTGCAAATTAATCTGGATAAATCGCGTGACTCTGCCTATGACGCAGCAATACTTCTAGTCAAGCAGGGCTTAAGAAAAATTTGCGGCTGCTTGCAACAAATAATATAAGACACAGAAGTGGCCATTCAAATTCATCGAGCGATCAAGGACTTGGATGCTTGCCGAACACAGCGAATGACACTGCCAGGAACACCCCGGAGACCATCACCAGAGACTTCGGAGCCTTGGGTGAGAGGCTGAAGCAGACAAGTGCGCAGGTAGTCTTCTCATCAATCCTCCCAGTTAGAGGCAAGGGAAGAGCCAGGGATGAACGCATCCTGAGAACGAACGAATGGCTACAAGGATGGTGTCGGGATATGAACTTCGGATTCCTGGATCATAGAGAGGCGCTGCAGGTACTACAGGGACCAGACGGACTCCATTTGACCAGCAGAGGTAAGAACATCTTCGGACACCGACTAGCCCGCCTGCTTCACAGGGCTTTAAACTAGGTAAGTTGGGGGAGGGGACCTACTCATACACTGGTGTGGAAAGGAACTATCCTGATGGGACGAGTCGACACTCCGTTTCCGAGGTAAGGACCCAATTTGCAAACAGTTCTCTAGGAGCCACACAGACTCAGTCAGGAATAGCCTTACTGGGACTCAGCAAACACAAAGTGTGGAGAGCCATGTATGTTAATGCACACAGTTTAAGCAATAAAATTCTAGAACTGGAAACTGAAATAAGAGATGCAAACCTAGACGTGGTGGCAATATCCGAGACTTGGTTCACGGATGCACATGGGTGGGATATGGCTATACCGGGGTACAATCTACTTCGTCAGGACAGAGAGGGCAGGTTAGGTAGAGGGGTAGCACTATACATTAAAGAGGACATCAAAACCACCAGGATCACTGATGTCAAGTATACCGGGGAGTCCCTCTGGGTAAACCTGGCAAGAGGTGGCAAAAAATGCCTGTATCTTGGAGTGGTATACAGACCTCCAAGACAACCGGAAGACAAGGATGCAGATTTAATTGAAGACATAGAGAATATCACTCTACGGGGCGACACTGTATTGCTAGGGGACTTCAACATGCCTGATGCAGACTGGACCACATTTTCAGCAACAACCAGCAGCAGCAGGAGGCTTTTGACCTCCATAAAAGGAGTACATCTCAGACAGATGGTAACGGAGCCCACTAGGGCCCAGGCGATCCTAGACCTGGTACTCACCAACGGGGAAAGCGTCTCAGAGGTCTCGGTAGGAGATACGCTAGCCTCCAGCGACCATAACATGGTATGGTTCAACATTGGGAAAGGATCCCCTAAATCAATTACAAAAACAAAGGTGCTCAAATTCCGGGGCACCGACTTCGCACGCATGGGAGACTTCGTTCATCAGACGCTGCAGGACCAAGCAGAGACCGGCAATGTGGAAACTATGTGGTCATACCTGAAATCATCCATACACGAAGCAACTAATCGCTACATAAAATCAGTAGATAAACGGCAAAGAAACAACAAACCCCAATGGTTCACTGAAGAGATCTCGCACCTCATTAAGGAGAAGAAAAAAGCATTTCTTTCCTACAAACGTACGCAGAGAAGAGAAACTAAAGTAGAATATAAGACCAGATCTGCAGCGGTTAAAACAGCAGTTAGGGAGGCCAAACTTCGAGTGGAAGAAACTCTGGCAAAAAACATTAAAAAAGGGGACAAATCCTTCTTTAGGTATATCAGTGATAGGAAAAGGAACACAGACAGTATAGTACGCCTTAGACAACCGGACGGAAACTACGCGGTGGCGGATTCAGAAAAAGCAGAACTACTAAATGAATATTTCTGCTCAGTCTTCACCTGCGAAGCACCGGGACACGGACCACAGTTGAAGATAAAACAAGACGTGGATGACCCATTTCAGAATTTTGAGTTCACACCTGGGGACGTCTACAACGAACTGGCAAGGCTAAAAGTAAACAAGGCCATGGGACCGGACAATTTACACCCAAGAGTGCTCAGGGAATTGAGAGATGTTCTGGCAGAACCGTTGGCAGTACTCTTCAATCTCTCACTAAGTACGGGGATAGTTCCGTTGGACTGGAAAACAGCCAACGTCATTCCTCTACACAAAAAGGGTTGTAAGGCTGAGGCTGCGAACTACAGACCGGTAAGCCTCACCTCAATAGTGTGTAAACTCATGGAAACACTAATTAAGTATAAATTAGATACGATCCTGAACGAGGGAAATCTCCGGGATCTCAGTCAACATGGATTCACCAAGGGTAGGTCATGCCAGTCCAATCTTATCAGCTTCTTTGACTGGGTAACAAGAAGACTGGACTCAGGAGAGTCCTTGGACGTCGTATACCTGGACTTCAGCAAAGCGTTTGACAGCGTCCCACACCACAGGCTGCTGAACAAGATGAAATCGATGGGATTAGGAGAGACTCTAACTGCATGGGTTAAAGATTGGCTTAGTGGCAGACTTCAGAGGGTGGTGGTTAACGGTACCCTCTCTAAAATGTCAGAGGTGACTAGCGGAGTGCCACAGGGTTCAGTCCTGGGCCCACTCCTCTTCAACATATTCATTGGGGATCTGACTCAAGGGCTTCAAGGCAAGGTAACCTTATTCGCTGATGACGCCAAACTATGCAATATAGTAAACGGCTATAATCTACAGGATGCTATGGAGCAAGACCTGCGTACTTTAGAAAGTTGGTCCTCGATCTGGCAACTGGGCTTCAATGGCAATAAATGTAAGGTCATGCATCTCGGTAACGGAAATCCTTGCAGAACTTACACCCTGAATGGAGAAACTTTAACCAGGACTATGGCGGAACGAGACTTAGGAGTAATCATCAGTGCTGACTTGAAAGCAGCCACTCAAGTGGAGAAGGCTTCATCTAAAGCACGACAGATGATAGGTTGTATCAAGAGAAGCTTCGTCAACAGGAAGCCTGAAGTCATGATGCCATTGTACAGAGCCATGGTGAGACCTCATCTGGAATACTGTGTGCAATTTTGGAGGCCACATTACCGTAAAGATGTGCTCAGAATTGAATCGGTTCAGCGGATGGCCACCAGGATGGTCTCGGGGCTAATGGGTCTTCCGTACGAAGAAAGACTAAGCAAATTGCAACTCTACACTCTCGAAGAGCGTAGGGAGAGGGGAGACATGATTGAGACATTTAAGTACATCACGGGACGGATCGAGGTGGAAGATGATATCTTTCTTCTGAAGGGACCCTCGACCACAAGAGGTCATCCGCTCAAACTCAGGGGAGGGAAGTTTCATGGAGACGCCAGGAAATACTTCTTCACGGAAAGAGTGATTGAGCATTGGAACAAGCTTCCAGTGCAGGTGATCGAGGCACGCAGCATCTCAGACTTCAAGAAAAAATGGGATACCTATGTGGGATCCCTACGAGGGTCATGCCAAGGGATAGGGTCACTAAGGTATAGACTTGAAAGAGCGGGTCAGTAGAGTGGAAGTATAATTACAATCATACTTAAGGGTGTCATTAGACTTAATAGGGAGGGTCAATAGGGTGGGCAGACTTGATGGGCTGTAGCCCTTATTTGCCGTCATCTTTCTATGTTTCTATGTTTCTAAGAGCTAATCAGACAGCCGGAAATCATTAGCCCTCTCCAAATAGTGGAGCAAGACCCTACTGACATCTAACTTGCACAAGATCTGATCCTTGATAAAAGTCACTAATGTAATGTAATGTAACTCCTGTGGCCGTAAAATGGAGAAAGGGGTTCCCTGCACAAAAGAGCCGGGAGCTCCGAAATACGCCATGCTGAGACAATGGCGACCAGGACAGTCTTGATCGTTAGATCCAGAAGAAAAGCATCCTTCACAGGCTCAAATGAGGCTTCACCAAAGCCCTGAAGAACAATGTTATGATTCCACGAAGGAAAAGGATGACGTAAGGAAGGCAGCAAACAATATGCCCCTTTCATAAACCTGAACATATCTGAATGAGCAATAAGTGAACTATAGCCTCTACATGCTCTGAAGTGTGAAAGGCCTGCATCCTGAACTTTAAAGGAAGTCACTGCTAAACCTTTCTTTAGGCCTGTTTGAAGAAAAGTTAGGACCACCGACATGGGAGCCCTATCAGGCTCCACCTGGTCCGGAGCACACCACTGATGAAAAGCCCTCCATGCCTTGGCATAAGAAGTCATAGTAAAGGGTTTCATTGATTGTAAAAGTGTTCAGATGACTACATCTGAATAACCAAAATTATCAAGGCTGAGCACTCAAGAGCTATATACAAAAATAATACCAAATACCACTTCCAGAGAGTAAGTATCTAAAATTAATTCTACGATGATTATAACTACTCAGGAAAAGGCCTCAGAATGGGAGCTTACGCAAAGTCCTATCATGGACTGAAACTTCAGCGTAACTGCTCCTGCTCCAATCACTGGCCCCAAAAACCTGAGGATGTATTTAATGCAGTTTACTTCAGGTTTGAATAAATATAATTTTTAAACTTTTGTTAAACTTTTTATAAGACCTTTATGTAAACTGTAACTTTTTAATAAACTATAGATACATCTCTCTATTAGTTTGTAATAGAATTTGACAACTAAGTACTTATCTTAAACGTTGTCATTGTTAGTTCAGGAGTTGCCTGTAAATTGCCAAAAATTGCCGACGTGGCCAGCGTTTCGTGGACTTATCACTCGGTCCACTGCTTCAGGGCCATAGGCAAAAACATGCAGGCATAGTTCCGTTGAAAGCTGCCAAAAGCTTACCAATTTGGCAGCTTTCAACGGAACTATGCCTGCATGTTTTTGCCTATGGCCCTGAAGCAGTGGACCGAGTGATAAGTCCACGAAACGCTGGCCACGTCGGCAATTTTTGGCAATTTACAGGCAACTCCTGAACTAACAATGACAACGTTTAAGATAAGTACTTAGTTGTCAAATTCTATTACAAACTAATAGAGAGATGTATCTATAGTTTATTAAAAAGTTACAGTTTACATAGTTTAAAAATTATATTTATTCAAACCTGAAGTAAACTGCATTAAATACATCCTCAGGTTTTTGGGGCCAGTGATTGGAGCAGGAGCAGTTACGCTGAAGTTTCAGTCTATGATAGGACTTTGCGTAAGCTCCCATTCTGAGGCCTTTTCCTGAGTAGTTATAATCATTGTAGAATTAATTTTAGATACTTACTCTCTGGAAGTGGTATTTGGTATTATTTTTGTATATTGTGTTTTGAACCACTTCGGGAGAATATATCTTGGAGTTTACACACTCAAGAGCTATGCCATAAGCTCAAAGTGCTGTGGATGTTCCAGGGGCACTGGACCCAGATTGAAAAGGTAGCGATGAAGAGGGTATTGGAGCCTCCTGTCCCGCTGAAGACGGATAAAATCAGCATACCACAGATGAAAAGGCCAGTCTGGAGCAACTAGAATCATGAGGTCAGGATGCATCACTATCCAGCGGATGACCCAACCACCCAGAGGCCACAGAGGGAACACAGAAAGGAGCTCATGAGTTGTCCATGGCTGAACCAAGGCATCCAGCCTTGCTATGTTCAGCCATGCTATGTTCTGAGACTGAAGAAGCACCTGACCTTCGCTTTCTCTGCTGAAGCCATCAAACCCAGCTGGGGCTGCCCTCAACGCTGCACATGCATATGGAAAGCTCTCCGCAAGAAGGACCATGCTCTCAGGTCTAGGACTGGTCGATTGAGGAAGGCTGCCTATACAATGTTGACTCTGGCCATATGGGCTTCCAATTGGGACAGAAGAAGTTATTCTGCTCAGCGAAACAGCATGGGAGCTTCCTGGCCCCAGGGAGCATTTCTTGTGCCCCCTTGACTATTTACTTATGCCACTACCGTAGCATTGTTGGAGAATACTTGCACCGCTGTTCCTACCAGAATGGGCTGGAGATCGAGGAATTGCAGCCGAATCACCCCGAGCTCCAGAGGACTGATCGATGAACTGCTTCAGACAAGGAGTCCACTACCCCTGAATGGAGCAGCCCCTGCAATGAGCACCCCAAACTGATAGGCTGGCATCCATCATAATAATCATCTACTTTGAGATCTGAAGAAGCCTGCCCTAGTGGACAGCCTCCCCCCTGAAGCCACCAGCCCACAATGCTGTGAGACAGTACCATCCAAGGGAGCAGCAGCTGAAAGGAATGACACTGCAGATACCACTGAGAGAGAAGGGACTCCTGTAAAGGGCATAAGAACATAAGCAGTTCCTCTGCTGGATCAGACCAGGGGTCCATCCTGCCCAGCAATCCGCTCACACAGCGGTCCATCAGGTCCAGGACCTGTATAATGTCTCTATCTATACTGTGACAAACCCAGCACCAGCTCTAGTCTTGACTCTGGTAAGATCCGGTGCAGAAGAGCTGACCAGGTTGATTCTGGCAGTCAACTTGAGGCTGACCTCTCTTGCCCCTATATTCAGAATGATGATAGTATGGAACAGAGGCAGGCAGACTGGCAACAGCAGCCGCCAGTCTATAAGGGAGCTAGAGAAACCACAAGGAATTGAGCTGCACCTAGAAAACCCAGGCAGGGAAAGGCTGCTTTGGAACCAAAGCCCATCCTCCGCTACAGGCTGAAGGGGATTGGCTCTGAGCTGCTTAAGAGCAGGCTGAGGCAAGCAGCAGGAGGAGGAGGAGGAGGAGGAGCGAGTGACCAGGGTGAGTCACTCCCACAGCCCAAGGCAGGGCAGGAGCCGGGGAGTCAGGCATCAGAGCCAGAAGTTCCAGATTGGCCCATGCAGGAGGTGGAAGAAATCCTCCCCACCTCAAGCTTTCAGATTCCTGATTGTGGGGAAAGCATGGAGGTACAAGTTGCTGGTCCTGTACATGAGAACCAGATAGATCTTATGGACACAAATTGTGCCAGGCAGTGAGTAGCTGGAAAGCAGTGAATGTGTGTGTGTGTGTGTGGGGGGGGGGGGGGGGTTTCCCTCTGCCTTTCCTTTTGTGCCAGAAAGCCTGAAGAATTTGCCATTTGCTTTTGAAGCTAACTAATAGTTTGATTTCAGAAATTGATTTACCTGAATGCTGGCAACTGATGTTTTTCTAAAAGTAAAAGTTGAAATTATAGAACCTGTGAACTGTGTGAATGAGTTTGTTTGGAATTTTGCAAACATACTGTGGCTACCGTTTGCTGGCAGCTAATCACCTGATCTCACACAGCTGCCTTGCCTTCCTGAAGGTAGCTGAAGAGACCGGGGTTCTTTGCAAGGCAGTGCTGGGGCTTACTGCCAAACAAAGTTTCTAACCTTTGCTGTGACACAAGTTTGTTTAGTCCCTGTCTTGACTGCTGGAAGTTATTTATGTTTTATGCTTCTAACAAATACTGTTGAGAAGAAGTTTGAGTTATGTTTGAATACCATTATAAAGCATATTGCTGAATCAGAGTGCAAGAACTCTGACAAGATAACCTGTATGGGATTTTTGCTTGTGTATTTTGATTTTCCCTTTTGTTCAGCTGAATTTATTTTGCCAATATTTGCCTTTTATGTTTCACCTTTTTGGGACCACCAAGGTCAGAATAAAGCTTTGATTCTTTATTTAAGAATGCTGTCTGAGGAGTGATAACTTGAAGCCTATATTGACTCTTGCCTCCCAAGCCTAGGCAGGCACCTAGGGCTAACTAGAAGACCTGAAGATACCCTTGTTATAGGGGACACGCCAGAATTCTAGTGTTTGTCACAGATTAGCTCTGAGGAGTGTTTGTGACAATACCCTTCTATCCCTTTCTTCTTCAGGAATTCATCCAATCCCTTCTTGAACCCTGATCCCGTACCCTGTCCTATCACACCCTCTGGAAGTGCATTCCAGGCATCCACCACCCTTTGGGTGAAGAAGAACTTCCTAGCATTGGTTCTGAATCTGTCCCCTCTTAATTTATTCGAATGCCCTCTTGTTCTTGTAGTTTCTGAAAGTTTGAAGAATCTGTCCCTCTCCACTTTCTCTAGGCCCTTCATGATCTTGTAAGTCTCTATCTCATGTCCCCTCTGAGTCTCCGCTTTTCCATGGAAAAGAGCCCCAGTTTTTCTAATCTTTCAGCATATGAAAGGTTTTCCATACCTCTTATTAATCGCGTTGCACTTTTCTGAACCCTCTCAAGTATCGCCATATCTTTCTTAAGGTACGGCGACCAATATTGGACGCAGTACTCCAGATGCGGGCGCACCATCGTCTGATATAGTGGCAGGATGACCTCTTTTATTCTGGATGTAATACCTTTCTTAATAATACCTAGCATTCTATTTGCCTTCTTAGAGGCCGCTGCGCACTGTGCCGATGGCTTCATTGTCTTGTCCACTATTACCCCCAAGTCCTTTTCTTGAGTACTTTCACCCATCACCAGCCCTCCCATCGTATAGCTGTACTTCGGGTTACTTTTCCCTACATGAAAGACTTTACATTTCTCTACATTAAACTTCATCTGCCATCTCGTCGCCCACTCTTCTAGTTTGTTCAGGTCCCTTTGTAAATCCTCACAGTCCCCTTTAGTTCCAACTCCACTAAATAGTTTGGTGTCATCTGCAAATCTTAATACATCTCATCCCTGTTTCTAGATCGTTTATAAATATATTGAACAGCAGCGGTCCGAGTACTGACCCCTGTGGAACACCGCTCGTGACCCTCCTCCAGTCAGAGTAGTGGCCCTTCACTCCTACCCTTTGCTTCCTACCTGCCAACCAATTTTTGATCTATCTATGAATGTCTCCTTCCACCCCATGGTTCTTCAGTTTCCGTAGTAGGCGTTCATGGGGTACCTTGTCAAAGGCCTTTTGGAAATCCAAGTATACGATGTCTATGGGGTCCCCTTTGTCCATTTATTTGTTAATTCCTTCGAAGAAGTGCAATAAGTTCGTTAGGCACGATCTTCCCTTGCAGAAGCTATGCTGGCTTGTTTTCATCAGTTTGTTTCTATCTAGATGTTCATCAATGCTTTCTTTTATCAGTGCTTCCGCCATTTTCCCCAGAACCGAGGTCAGATTCACCGGTCTGTAGTTTCCCAGGTCACCTCTCGATCCTTTTTAAAATATGGGTATAACATTAGCTATCCTCCAATCCTCCGGGATCACGCCTGTTTTCAGAGATAGGTTACAAACCCATTGCAGTAGTTCTGCTATTTCCTCCTTTAGTTCCTTCAAAACCCTAGGGTGGATTCTGTCCGGGCCCGGAGATTTGTCACTTTTTAATCTATCTATCTGCTTATGTATGTCCTTGAGGCTTACCTCCATCGATGTTAATTTTTCTGCTTGATCTCCTGTGAATATTTTTTCAGGTTCCGGCACGTTGGAAGTATACTCTTTTGTAAATACCGACGAAAAGAACATGTTTATCCGCCACTTCTTTTTCTTCCTTCACCACTCTTTTCCTATCTCCATCATCCAGCGGTCCCACCTCCTCCCTTGTTGGCTGCTTCCCTTTAACATATCTGAAGAATGGTTTGAAATCTTCCCTGGCTAGCTTCTCTTCATAGTCTCTTTTTGCTCTTCTGACTACGAGGTGATATTCTTTTTGATGCTTCCTGTGCTCTTTCCAGTTCTCCCCGGTTTTGTCCTTTTTCCATATCCAGAATGAATATTTCTTGTCTCTTATTGCTTTCTTCACTTCTTTAGTTATCCACGCCGGGTCTTTTGTTTGGTTATTTTTGCATCCTTTTCTAAATCTGGGGATATACAAGTTTTGCACCTCGCTCACCGTGTCCTTGAATAATGACCAGGCTTGCTCTACAGTCTGTGACTTGTTTGAGCTGTTCCTAAGTTTCTTTCTTACCATTACTTTCATCGCCTCGTAGTTTCCTTTCTTGAAGTTCAAAGTCGTCGCTGTGGTTCTCTTCCCCTTCAATATTCCTACTTCAACCTTGAACTTGATCATATTGTGATCGCTGTTTCCCAACGGTCCCACTACCTCCACTTCCTTTGCAGGTCCTCTTAGCCCATTAAGGATTAGGTCCAGAGTGGCATTCCCTCTCGTTGGTTCTCTGTTCCATGAAGCAGTCCTGTATAACTTCCAGGAATCCGGTCTTCCTAGCACATTTTGAGTTTCCAAAACTCCAGTCTATCCCGGGATAGTTGAAGTCTCCTATAACAATCGTGTTACCACTTTTGCATTCTCGCTTTATCTCTGCTTTCATATCTTCATCGTTTGCTTCGAATTGCCCAGGTGGACGATAGTACAGGCCCATCTTTATCTCGGGCCCATTTCTTCCCGGTATTTTAACCCATAGTGATTCCAATTTGTCGGTCGTCGCCACTGTGTCTACTCTGGTCGAGTGTATGTTATCCTTTATGTATAGGACTATTCCTCCTCCTTTTTGACCTGACCTGTCTTCACGATAGAGTTTGTACCCCGGCAGTACTATATCCCACTTGTTTTCTTCATTCCATCATGTTTCAGAGACCCCAATGAGGTCTAGGTTCTCTTTTTTGGCCATGACTTCTAATTCTCCATCCCCAAGGAGGCTGCCATTGACCCCCTCACCTGCAGAAAAAGCCAGGCCGGGAGAGGACAGTCTAAACTAAACTAAACCTTAGGTTTATATACCGCGTCATCTCCACAATCGTAGAGCTCGGCACGGTTTACAGGAGTTGAGAGAGAAAGGAACTCCATGAAGGTTAAAGGGTATAGAGAAAGGGTATAGAGAAAGGGTGATTGGGAGGCTTATGATGCCAAAGATGGGGTAAGTATTACATTTTTGAAAACAGCCAGGTTTTCAGATGTTTGCGGAAGAGTCCAGGAGATCTCTGATCTGCTGTTGAAGTATTTATCCGTGCGCCTTGGGAAGAAACAGATGACACTGCCGGGTGTCGAAGAGAAGACCCAGAGACTCCAAAGACTGGGATGGCATCAACTGGCTCTACCGGAAGTTGACAACCCAACCTAAAGCCTGTAACAGGGACACCACTGTCTTCACCGCACATTCGTACTCCTGTCAAAACGAAGCCTAAGACCACCAATCAAACAAGGAAGAAAGAACCAGGACACCCTGCCAGTGGAGAAAATTCGCCACAACTACAATCTATTTTGGGAAAGTGCAGGGCGCTGTTGCGAAGCCAAAGGGCAGAGCTGCAAACTGAATGCTGTTGCAGAACATAGAAATGCAGAAATCTGCGATGCTCCAGAAAAATTGAAATACAGAGGAAAGCCTCTGCAAGATTCATGGACACTAGAACTCCCCAGGAGACAGCAGTAAAGATTGTGCTCACAACTCCATCATCCCTGTAAGCACTGCATGGTCTGATATGTTAATAGAATGGATAGTTAAATCACTCCAGTTTCACACATTTGCTTCTCCACAATGATACAGTCAATTCTCGAGTAGGCAAGATATCTCTCTGTAGTGAGTTCCTTATTTCTCGAACTGAATACCCTCCATAGATTTTCTAAGGAGTGATTAATCAAACATCTCTTAAGAGAATTCCCCTCCCTGATCTCCTTCTGACACCTTTTTTTGGACCTATCATCTTTGCCTGGAATCTTAGGTTATCTAGAATCTTAGGTTGGCCTATGTGCCTAAGGCCCTCTAATGGGCAGGGCCTTAGGCGCCTGGGTCATTCAGGCCCTAGGCCCCTCTCCGGTGCATGTCACAATGCACCTGGAAGTGACAGGCCCACAATTCAGACAAAGGAGGGCGTGCCGGCCAGCTGGAGGACCCGGCCAGCCGGCCATCAAAAAAAGGTTAGAGGGGGATCTGAGGGGAGTTGGGAGGGTTCAGGGATTTGGGTGTGGTTAGGGGAGTACTGGTGGGTATGTGGGTGTGGGGTTCCGTGTGGGAGTGGAGGAGGGTCCGGGGGTGAGCTGGGCAGTCCGACAGGGGAGTGGGGGTATCCAGCAGGAGGGACTGGGCATCTTTTCTGCTGGTGAAGAGCGCAATTGTGTAGGTTGGGGGGATGTTCGCAGGAGAGATTGTGCATCTCTCTTACCGGTGAAGATCGCAATCGTGCGGGTTCGGGGGGGATGTCTAGCAGGAGAGATTGGGCATATCTCCTGCCGGTACAGATCATGATCACACGGGTTCAGGTGGGGGGATGTCTGGCAGGAGAGATTGGCCATCTCTCCTGCCACGATTGTTATGGGTGCAGGGGGTCAGGTTGCCTGGGTAGCTGAGTTGATCGCGGCAGCTATGATCAGCTCAGTGGCCCGATCCGGAACTTATGCCTGCTTTGACTTTGTCTAAGTCAAAACGTATAAGTTCTGTCTGGCAACCTGTCAAACATTTTTGGTTATGGCTGCCAGATGACTAAGTCTAGGTTGGCCCACATCCCACCCACCTCCTGCCCTATCCACTCCTTCAAAAATGCCCCTTTTCGCTCTGGGCGCACAGAGGCAGTGAAAAGGCCTAAGCTGATTTTAGATACGTCTAAAACCATTTTTAACTATTGGTACTTGGACAACCTAGTTTTTGGACTTTTTAAAATTTTTATTATGATCCCCATTTTATTTAGTGGAACTGATTTCATTACTAGCAGGCAGGCCAGGTCATATTATATGGAAATAATTTTATCTTCAATTTCCCTCACCAAAGAAATATACAGTAAAACCTTGGTTTGCAAGCATAATTCGTTCCAGAAGCATGCTTGTAATCTAAAGCATTCGTATATCAAAGCAAATTTCCCCATAGGAAATAATGGAAATTCATACGATTCGTTCCACAACCCCAAAACTTTAATACAAAATACTATATGTACTTGTATTGCAAGACCTCGCTCATTTAGAACAGTCACTACACTCCCGCAGCGTCAGAGAGAAGAACCATCGGCTCAGTTGTGATGATGTGACATGTGTATACTGTATGTACTGGTATTGCACGACTTTACTCATTTAGAACAGTGACTACACTCCCGCAGCGTCAGAGAGAGAAGTTGTGATGATGCGATGCGTGTATACCGTATGTACTCGTATTGCAAGATTTTGCTCGTTTAGAAAAGTCACTACACTCTTGCAGCGTCAGAGAGAGATGAACCATCGGCTCAGTTGTGATGATGTGATGTGTGTATACTGTATGTACTCGTATTGCATGACTTTACTTGTTTAGAACAGTCACTACACTCCTGCAGCGTCAAAGAGAGAAGAATCATCAGCTCAATTGTGATGATGTGACATGTGTATACTATATGTACTTGTATTGCAAGACATTGCTTGTATATCAAGTTAAAATTTAATCAAATGTTTTGCTTGTCTTGCAAAACACTTGCAAACCAAGTTACTTGCAATCCAAGGTTTTACTGTATTATTATCCGCCAGGAACTCTTAAGGGCTTTGGTAGAATATAAGTCAGAATGTAATGTAATGTAATATCTCTTCCATAACATATTCTCATTGGTGGAATTATATATGTCTTATAGTATAAAATATGATCATCAATTGTACAGATACAAGAAAATTTGGACTCCGTTACTGTAATAGTGTATTCATTCTCTTATGATGATTATGATAAACTGTTTAATTTTATTACTTTGTCTAACAATATGATTCATTGTGAAGATTCATGGCATTCCTGTCTGTTCCAGCATTAAGAGTTCATTTGTGTATTTGGCATCTGTATTTTGTTATATGTTCATGTTGTTAAGAAAACTTTTCAATAAAGCATGTTTGAACTTAAAAAAGAAATGAGCATCAGCAAAGACAGGGGAGCCAGTGTAGGAACAGCCTGAGAAGGCATCGGTGCTAAAACAGAAGTTAGGGCCTGACTGCCTGGCGACTGGCACATTGACACCTCCATTGAAGGTGAATGCTCCTCTCGGTGCCAATGCTTTTTTGGGAACTCGGTGCACCTGATGTCCTGGTGTTCCCGACACCATGAGTCAAGGAAGCCTTCTTTCTACAGTGTCTTCCTGTTCCCGTGTAGGCCGGATGCTGCAGAGAGAAGACTTTCGGGGCAGGCCAAAGGCAGCAAGCTCATTTTACTTAAGCTGCTGGCTGCCCAAAGATTGAAATTACAGCACCTGAGGTGGTAAGTAGGAGACATGAGAGAGCCATACTTGACTCCGGAGTGAGGGCTAGAGGCTGGACTGGAGGAAGGGAGTCCAAAACCCGGACATGTGGACAGTCCTCTAAAATGAAGACGTCCAGATAAATCCAGATGCGTGGTTACCCTAGGCAATAGGGACAAGAGTGAAGCCCACACACTCTTGCCTCTTGTGGCTGCCTTCTGTAAATAGCAACCATAACTTCTTATGACAGCTCAGGGTATTTCACAAGTTCTTTGAGCTGACTCGAGAGTTCAAGTCAACCATCTACTGAAGGCAGCCACAAAGAGCACTCCTGCCTACATTGCCTCCCACTGGCCCATCAGGGATACAGAAAGGCCCACAGGAGCCTTCCTAGAAAATTGGGGTAAAAATGTTTATGGGTTGGGGGAGGGGAAGAAGAGGAAGGAGACAGGCTCAAGAGATTTAAAAAAAATGTATGCAGATCCCAGGTGAATATTGGCCTGGAAATCCAAATTAGCCCTGTATATTCAATACCAGGCTCACACATAGCCAGGCACTGAATATCCAGACCTAATTTAACCTGCCACAGTCAGCGTTTAAAAAAACTCTGACTGCTGCTGGCTGAATAAGAAGAAAAAGGGTTACAGTTGTTTAGTGATGTTTAACTATTGACTATCTTTCCCTTCTTTTAAAAAGTATTAAATCTGTAGGAAAGCTTAGTCAATCTTTTGCCTTCAAGCTGGTAGAGATGTGGAATGGACTTCCTGACTCCATTAGACTGATAGGCCAGCTACAACAATTTCGTAAAGCCCTGAAAACTCTGCTGTTCACACATTTAAATGGCTTAACTACAGTATCAAAGAATTGACGATAATCCAGCTTTTTTTTCTTTTATGCTCTCTTTCTTATGTACTCTAGTTTTAATTATATGTGAATTGAGTCGAATTGACGATAATCCAGTTTTTTTTCTTTTATGCTCTTTCTTATGTACTCTAGTCTTAATTATATGTGAATTGAGTCGAGCTCCATTGGGGGATGACCTGGTATATAAATTAATCCTCCATTGCCCCAGGTGCATTAGATAGATTGTGAGGCTGCTGGGAGAGATAGGGACAAATGCTTGAACAACTGAATGTAAAACTACTTAGAAACCTTGATAGGTGGTACATAAATAATAATAATAATAATAATGAGCTTGTTTCTAGTTTTTTGGTTATGTATGTTGATGTAATCCACTTAGAACTAGGGATAGTGTAGAATCAAAATTTATTAAATAAATAAAAATAAATATTAGGATGTCTCTTGGCCCTCAATATTCAACAAGGGCCTATTTTTGAAGAAATAAAGAAAAATATCCTGAATATTACAGGGAATGCTCTAATAGTTGGAGTGGGGGATTTCATTTTAACTTTAGATAACTGAGGATGGGGGAAAAAGAAGAGAGATCAAGGGATATTGGGGAGCTTTGAGACAACTGATCCAGCATCTACATGTGATAGATATTTGGAGGGTTCATAATGAGAGGAAAAAGGTCTTCATGTTCTATTCAAAGCCACATCAGATGGACTCTAGGATAGAGCCTATTCTGGAAAGATGGGCTCCATCTTAACCAAGTTGGAACCAGGCGGCTGGTATAAACATATAAAAAGAAAATAAGAGCAGATTTTAAACTAGATTTTAAACTAGATTAGGTCAGGTGATGTAGTGATTAGATTTTAAACTAAGGGTCAGGTGATGTAGTGAGCCAAGAGGCAGCATTTTTCATGAGCTGCCCAACCGGTTCTCCCCTTTGGGTTCCATCTGCCAATATTCTGCATCATAAACCAAATTTTAGCACACAAAGTGGTGGTTTTTGGGTGCATAGAGAAATTTGTGCTGAAAGCCATGTGACTAGTAAAATGCTATAAAAAGACAAAAAAAGTCCTAGTCTACAGCATCGGGGGAAGCTACAATGGCAGAAGCGTAGGGTTGCCAGATTCTCTCTATAAAAAAGAGGACACTTAGCCACATCTTGTTCTGCTCTCAGCCCAACCCCACATGAACCTCTGGTCTCCTTCCCCAAGCCTGGGGCCACATCTGGAGGGCCTCTGTGCATGCATGAATGTTGATGCAATGACATAATACACATGTGCGTGTGCATATGAGGTCATTGCGTCAACAGCTGAACATGCTCAGAGGGCCTCCAGATGCAGCCCCGAGCTCAGGGACTTCCAAAACCTGGACAAATTGCCGGACTTTGAAAATTCCATCTGGGCATCCACCCTATTCCGCCTTCAGCTCTGCCCTGTTCCGCCCCCTAGCCCTGCCCTCACACGAACCTCTGCTCTTCTTCCCCGAGCTCCTGGGCCATGTGTGGAAGCCCTCTGTGCATGTTCAGCTGTTCATGAAATGATCTATGCACACGCATGCGTAATGTCAACATGTCAATGTCTATGCATGCTCACAGGGTAGGCCCAGGAAGCACGTGCCTAGGGCCCAAAATTGTCAGGGTGGCCCCCATGGCTGGCGTTAGGGAGTGAATAACAGGACAGCTGCCCAGGGCCCCACAGCTCAGGGGGCCCTGGGCAGCTGTCCTGTTATTCACTTAGCTGCCATCAGCATTGTCTTCGGCTGCTGTACCGCTAAACCGGATGGCATGGGACTTTTCTTTTTGTCTGCATCATTTTAGGCTCTGTTGATCTTGATCCCGCCCCCCCCCCCCCCTCTAAACTGACTTCCTGTTTTTGAGGGGCAGGATTGAGACCGGCTGAGCTTATAGTGAAGAGCGATGTAGGCAAGAGGAAAGGTGCAGGCATCAACGGCAACGTGGCATCCCCCCCATCAATGGCAACGTGGCCGGCTATGTTCCAGGAAGATGCCGCGATGATTGTAGCTTCCGGCTTTTCCCTTGGAATAAGTAAGTGACGCTGGAGGGGGATGGACCAGCAGATGCAGTCATCGCGGGACCTAGCACCAATTGCCGATCCACCCCCTCCGACGTCACTTACTTCTTCCAGAGGAAGAGCCGACAGATGCAATCATCATGGGACCTTGCATAGCATATGTTTGGAGGGAGAGAGAAAGGAGCATAGAAGGGTAGTGGGATAGGGTGTTATGGAGTAGGGGGAAGGATGGTATGGAAGGGTGGAGGGGCAGCATGGTATGGAAGGATGATGGAGGGAGTGAAAGAGAGCAGATGCTGATGGAATTGGTGTGCAGGGAAAGGGGAGAGAGACATAAGGGGAAAGGATGCTGGATGGAATTGGGTTGGAGGGAAGAAAAGGGTAGATGCTGATGGAATTGGTGTGCAGGGAAAGGGAAGAGAGACAAAAGGGGGAAAGATACTGGATGGAATTGAGTTGGAGGGAAAGAAAGGGGCAGATGCTGATGGAAGTGGGGGGAAGGGAGAGAAGAGAGTAAAATGCCAGACCATGGGGGTGTGGGAGAGGGAAGGGAAGGAGAGGAGAGATAATACCAGACCTTTGGAAGAGGGAAGGGAAGAAGATGGATGCCAGACCAATGGGGGTGAAAGGAGAGATAGAAGGGGGAGGCATACAGTTTCTGGAAGGGGCATAGAAGGAGAGAAGATGAGGTATAGAAGGGGGCAGAAAGAGGGAAGACAGTGGTGTAAGGATGGAGGGGTTAGGTGATGCGCCCTTACAAATGCCAGGTCCTGGGTTCAATGCCTTCACAAAGGGCTAGCAATGCTAGGCTGACAAGTGGATGAAAGGAAGAGAGTGACAAGAAGAGGAAAGCAGAAACCAGAGAAGACAAAGATAGAAATTTCTTTTTTTTTTTGCTTTAGAGGACATGTGTCACTGTTTCTGTGGTGTTGCATTGTATGCAAAGTCCAGCTTCTTGGTGGTTCAGTTTAACCTTTGTCTATGTATTTCTATTTTATTTCCCCTTTTACAAAACTATAGAGGGTTTTTTTTAGTGCTGGTTATGGTGGTAACAGCTCTGATGCTCAGAGCTCTATAAGTGTCTGAGCTGTTACCACTGTGGCTAAAAACCGCACTACAGTTTTGTAAAAGAGGGAAGGGTTAGTTTGTGATTACATATTCCATACTAGGCAAAGGTGTTTTCTGTGTTGTGTGTGTTTGAAAGACATTGTTTTCTGTGCAGGACTGATCTATGATCTATGGTTTTCTGTGCAGGATTGATCTTTACTAGTCTGGCTTGTTTAGTTTATAGTGGGTATATTGATGTTGTACTGCTCACTGCAGTAAGTAAGATGCTGCCTTTTCCGAGGTACACTCTTGTGTGGCGTGTGGATTGTTACTAAAAATCATGATGTGCCCCGGGTGTCACATATGCTAGGTATGCCACTGTGCTGGGGTTTTGCTTTTTCCCTTTATTAGCATTCAATTTGGACGCAATCACGTTCCAGCCCCCCTTTGTCATCATGTTTTTACGTACATAATAATGATCCTCCCCTGCTGTTTAAAAAGGAGAGCAGCTCACAGCATCTTTCTGGCAGTTGGAAGAATTAGAAACCACGGTGTTACCCAGCAGTGGTATGTATTGTGTGGATATTTGCGACTATTTCTCCCCATGGCTAAGCCTTATGAATTATTTTTAAGATACTAGTGGTAGTGTGAGTATGAAAATGCCTACACGTACTACACTTTTGTTATATTTCCACTTTTAGGTGTGATTGCACATCACTTAATGAACACAACAGTTACTGACTGCTTTGAGGGATTCCCACAACATTTACAATCGGGTCTCCTGAAGCAGGAATCGAAACAGGGCCACGTTGGGACCCCCAGAATGTTCATAAGATAAGTTTCAAGCATTACAGTCCATCTATAATAGTGATGGTTGCATTGTGTGTTACAAGAAGAAGATAGAATACAAGAAAAATCTTTTACAAGTATTTTGGAACAATTTTGACACATATTTATTTCTTTATTTGACCTAGCTTGGAGCGTGATCATTGTTTGAAGATATTGCAATGACTGGAAGGTGAACTCTTTTTCAGCAAGGGGGATTTTTATCCTTTCATCCTTCCTTATAGAGTTCCATGTTTCTGAGCAACTTACATTTAATCTATTGATCACCCTCCCTAGATTGGTCATTCATATAGTTGAAGTCAGTTCATTGGTTGCTTTACACTTGTGACATATTCGGCATCTCCCCTTTCAAGCTCTGTGCTACTAATTAAAAATAATAAATAGTAATGCCATTGAGCAGCAGCAGTGAGAAGGGGGGCAGTGGCGGTGGCTGCCATGCGGGGCAGGGGAAGGAGGAGAAGGCAGTGGCTGGAAGTGGCACAGGGAACAGATTATAAAGTGAATCCCGCAGTGGTCCTTTGGCTGGTTAGAGCCCGGAAATCAAGGCGAGCTGTAGGTAAGTGAGGCTCTGCCCCGGGATCATGTCACGGGATCCGGGGAGGGCGGGAGCTGCAGGCAGGTAGGTGTGCCTCTTGTCTTGGGAACACTGGCTGCAGAAGGATGGGGACGTCATGTTTAATATAGTAACATAGTAAATGACGGCAGATAAAGACTTGAACAGTCCATCCAGTCTGCCCATAAGTTATACCCATTAAAAATACTTGATTACCGGTAGATTAACTTGTCTCTTCTTTGATATTTCTGGGCCATAGACTGTAAAGTCTGGTATTGTCCTAGGTTCCAATTGCTAAAGTTGTTTTCCAAGCTCACTCCAGCCTATCCAACCATCCTGTTGTTTGCAGGATATCTACCGTAAATTCTGGCCAGTAACATCGCAAACTTCACTGCTTATCTCTCCCTCGATGGGCTAGGAGTTTTGCAATCCACATCATAGGTGTGTATGGCTTGGATCGGTGCAAAGCTTTTGCCCTTTTCTTATTCCTGTTTCTACCTCGTGTCAGCTCTAGTGCACCTCCCTTCCCTGTGGTAAAGCAGCTCAAGATCGCTATGTTGTTTTGTTGTAAATTAACATACATGGAGTGGAACATACTAGAGGAGTTACAGATTTGGTTATTTTTACATACATATGGGTTACAGTTGGATGACATAGAGTGAGGCAGTTGAGAGGAGTTGCAAACTAGGTAATTAATATAGACATATGTTTCAGATAGTATTACTGCTATACAATGCATTTGAACACTTTTATATACATACTAGTCTTTAAGCCCGTTACATTAACGGGTGCTAGAAAGCAGCCCCCTTTCCCTCTACCCCTCCAATTCCTCCCTGACTGTCTCTCCGTGGCCCCCCCCCCATTTTGTCTCCCTCCCCCAAGCAAAGCTATCTACCTCCCAGCACACCCCTCCCCAAAGCAGGCCCCTTTCCCTCTCCAGCTCCAGTTCCTCCCTGTCTCTCCGTGGCCCCCCTTCTGTCTCCCCCCCAAGCAAAGCTGTCTGCCTCCAAGCACACCCCTCCCCCAAAGCAGGCTCCTTTCCATCTCCAGTTCCTCCCTGTCTCTCCGTGGCCCCCCTTCTGTCTCCCCCCCAAGCAAAGCTGTCTGCCTCCAAGCACACCCCTCCCCCAAAGCAGGCTCCTTTCCCTCTCCAGTTCCTCCCTGTCTCTCCGTGGCCCCCCTTCTGTCTCCCCCCCCAAGCAAAGCTGTCTGCCTCCAAGCACACCCTTCCCCCAAAGCAGGCCCCTTTCCTCTTCCTTTCCTCCAGTTCCTCCCTGTCTCTTCGTGGCCCACCCGATTCTCTTCTCGCGGTCTGGCCAGCTCCCCTAGTCCCTTGCCATCGCTGCCGCCACCCCCTTCCCGCGGTCGACAAACCTTTTGGCTCCAGCAGCGGCTGCAGCACTGTAAACATGCTGCTTCGCGACCTCTGCTGCCCCGATTTGCTCTTCCGTGTCTCTGATGACGTCATCAGAGACACGGAAGAGCAAATCAAGGCAGTAGAGGCGGCGAAGAGCGTGTTTACAGTGCAGCGGCCGCTGCTGGAGCCAAGAGGTTTGTCGACCACGGGAAGGGAAGGGAAGAGGGTGGCGGCAGCGGCAAGGGACTAAGGTAGCCGGCCAGACCGCGAGAAGAAAAAATCGGGTGGGAGGCTCAACGGGGATTGGGGGGAGGGGCGAAGACGATGACGAAGACGAACTGAGCCCTTGCTTTCTCCCTAGCTCCCAGTGCCCTACCGGTCTGTACACCGCGATCTGGAGAGCAGGGAGTCCAACGCTGGCGGCTGGGAAGCAGTAAGGCTGGGGACTCGCGCATGTGCACTCCTGCAAAGCCACGGACATACATCTCACAGATCAGGGATTTCAGATCACGCAGGTCTGAGTGCGCATGCGCATCTAGCGTTTTATTATATTAGATGGAAAGGGTTCAGAGTTAAAGTCCTGAGCAAGTAGGTAGGAAGGTAAGGAAGGAGGGGATTTGTTCAGAGATGTTTGGGGCTTGCATAGAACTAAAACTACACTGGCACTGGTGACGCTCATCTAGTCCGAGTATTGTCCATTTACCCCACTCTCTGTTTCCTATGCTCCAGCTAGTTTTTAATCCACGTGAGTATTTCACCCTCAATTCTATGGCTCGCAATTTTCCAAAGTAGTCATTCATGTGGAACCTTGTCGAATGCCTTCTGAAAATCCAGATATACAATGTCGACCGGGTTGCCCTTGTTTATATGCCTGTTTACTTCCTCGAAGAAGTGCAGCAAGTTCGTTAAGCAAGATCTGCCTTTGCTGAAACCATGCTGGCTGGTCCTCATCAGACTGTGTCCGTCAAGGTGATCAATGATGCGGTCCTTTATGAGCACCTCTACCATCTTTCCCTGTACCGAGGTCAGATTCATCGGTCTGTAGTTTCCTGGATCTCCCCTCATATCTTTTTTGAAGATCGGTGTAACATTCGCCACCTTCCAGTCTTTCGGAATCTTTCCCGATTTGATTGACAGATTGGCTATTAGTTGAAGCAGTTCAGCTATAGTCCCTTTCAGTTCCTTGATGACCCTCGAATGGATGCCATCCGGTCTCGGGGATTTATCGCTCTTAAGCCTATCAATCTGCCTGCATACCACATCTAGACTGATCATCAACCCTGTCAGTTTTCCATCTTCATTTCCAGCATATAGCCTGATGGGTTCCGGTATGCTGTGTATATCCTCTGCGGTAAATACAGACGCAAAAAATGTGTTCAGTTTGTCTGCGATTTCTTTGTCCTCCTTTAGCACTCCCTTTATTCCATGGTCATCCAACGGTTCCACTACTTCCTTTGTGGGTCGTTTCCCCTTAATATATCGATAGAACGGCTAGAAGTTTTTCGCCTCCTTAGCTATTTTTTCCTCATAGTCTCTTTTGGCCCCTTTTACCGCCTTATGGCACTTGCGTTGATGTTGTTTGTGCTTATTCCAGTTTTCATCCGTTCTTGACATTTTCCATTCCTTAAATGAAGTTTTCTTGTCTCTGTTCGCTTCCTTCACCTCTACAGTGAGCCACGCCAGATCCTTGTTCTTTTTCTTCTTGAATCCCTTGTTGATACGTGGTATATATAGATTTTGCACCTCTGTGACTGTGTCCTTAAAAAAGGGAACAAGCTTGCTCTAGTGCTTTTACAGTGCTTACCCTCTTCTTAATCTTCTTCCCCACCATGAGTCTCATCCCTTCGTAATTCCCTTTTTGTAAGTTCAGTTGCCGTCATTCTGGATCGATGTTTTGCCCCTGCGTCCAGGTCGAAGTGGATCATGTTGTGATCGCTGTTTCCCAGCGTCCCTTCTACTTCTACACCTTGTGTTGGTCCTCACAGTCCATTTAGAAATAAGTACAGATTTGCATTTCCTCTTGTATTTTCCTTGACAAGTTCCAGTCTATCCCCGGATAGTTGAAGCCACCCATGATAACTGCGTTGCCTCCCTTGGAGTTGTGTTTAATCTCGTCCGTCATTTCTCCATCAATTTCTTCGGACTGCCCTGGGGGTCAGTAGTAGATGATGATGTTCGTTTCCAGTGCATTTGTTCCCAGAATTTTGACCCATAGAATCTCTAACTTATCTGTCTATTGTGGCGTGTTCTCTCCAGTAGATTCAATTCCCTCTTTGACATTTATGGCAATGCCCGCACCTTTTTGAGCCACTCTGTCTCTGCGTTGTATTTTGTATCCCGGTAGCACAGTGTCCCAGACGTTTTCCTCAGTCCACCATGCTTCCATAATACCGATGATGTCCACGTTATCTTTTTGTGCCATAGCTTCTAATTCAACATATACTCGCATGCCACCAAGGCTCTCTACAGCATCTACACTAAAGTAATTCTTACTCTTGCCCATCCAGGTACAACACAAGAAGAACAACTTTCTCACAGCCAACTACTCATTCCCACTACCCACCCCCCCACCACCACCACCAAAATGAAGCTAATCCCACAAACACACACTCTGGCCACCAACTTACTAGCCCCACCTACATGCTCCACTGCAAACAAAATCCAACACCACAACAGGAGAACCCCAATAGTTAGAAGCTCAAACCACCAAACCAGCGCTCAACATCCCATCACCTTAGCCTGGAGAAGAAGACCACTTCCTAAGACCAAAACTCAACCTTCTCCTAAAACACTCATCTACCCTGAAACGACTCACAATTTCCAAACAGATATCACCACCCTAACATATGCCTACTTAAACATCAGAGCCTTAGGACCTAAAACAGAACACATAAAAAATTGGATAAAAACCGAAAACCTAGACTGCCTTTTCCTCACAGAAACCTGGTTAACCTCAGACGCAGATCCTAGAATAACAGAAGTCTGCCCTCAGGGATACAAAATAACAGTGACCTGCAGAGAGAAAAAAAGAGGAGGAGGACTAGCAATCTTAATCAAGGATTCCTAACCCTAAATATACTTGAAAAAACATCCACCCCACAAATGGACTTCCTTGCCTGCCATCTCTCAATCACCACTCTAAAAAACTCACTAAACTGCATGCTCTGCTACATTACACCAGGAAACTGTACCACAGTAAGACCTGAATTTGAAAGCTTCATATACCAAAACTCATTAACAGCAGAATACAACCTCATCCTAGGAGACCTAAACCTTGAAGACCAAGCATCCAAACCAGCAGAAAACTGTCTATCATTTCTCAATGCCTTATCCTTCCAAATCCTAAACCCACAAACCACGCATGAAAAAGGACACCAACTTGACATCGCAGCCTTCATGACCCATCAACCATCCTCCCCAGAAATTCAAACACCAAATGGAACCTGGTCCCCATCCCTCTGGTCAGACCACTACACATACACCTTCAACATCAACTGGACCTAGAACGAAACCATACCTAAACCCAAAAAAATAACTTACACCTCATGCAAACACATCGACCCCTCCAAATTCTGGACAAAAATAGATGAAACAATCCAGGACTGTGACCCCAAGGACTTCATCTCACAGTGGAACAATCTGACTACCAATATCCTTGATGAACTAGCCCCACTACAAACCAAAACTAGAATCAGCAGAAGATCAGATCAATGGTTTGACAATGAACTACTCCTACTTAAAAGACAATGCAGATGACTAGAAAGAAAATGGAGAAAAACTAATCTAGATCACACGAAAACCGCCTGGAAAAAAGCTAACAAACAATATAAAATACTACTAAAGACAAGAGAAAAACACATTACACTAATCTAATAGGCACAGAAACCCAAGATACCAAAAAACTATTCCAAATATTAAAAGACCTAACAGACACCAAACCCTACATAACCACTAACAATACCCCACCCCCGTCAGCCACCCTCTTAGCAGAACACTTCAAGAACAAAATTACAAATGCCAGAGCCACCCTCAATTGTACCCCATCATACCTAAACAAACTCACAATTCCTCCCACAGATAAAGAATCAACTGCAGCTGACAGAACATGGTCTCAATTTCCCAACATACAATGGTCTGAGTTCAATAAACTCTATAAAAAGTACAGCCTCTGCCTGATCTGAACCACTGCCCACCATATCTCCTTACAACTTCCAGCACAAAATTCTGTACTCTACTTCTGCAATGGATACAAACCATGCTCACTGATGGCCTTTTCCTAACTGACCTCAGCGAAATCATCATCTCCCTAATCCAAAAAGATCCAAAAGGACCAACATACCAACCATCCAACTACAGACCCATTGCCTCAATACCTCTATATGTCAAACTGACAGCAGGACTAGTAGCCAAACACCTCACCAACTATCTAGATGACCATAATATACTTCACCCCACGCAATCTGGCTTCAGATCCAACTTCAGCACAGAGACATTACTAGGCTCCCTCATTGACACAGCCAGACAACACCTCAGCACAGGAAAAAAAATGCTTCTCATACAACTAGACCTTACCGCAGCATTTAACCTGGTAGACCATAACATCCTACTGCAAATTTTGGATGCAATAGGCATCTCAGATAAAGTATACTCTTGGTTTGAAGGCTTCCTAAAATCCAGAACATACAGAGAAAAATCAGATAAAGAAAAATCTGAACCTTGGTCCAACCCTTGCGGCGTACCACAAGGATCCCCACTGTCCCCTACTCTCTTCAACCTATTCACTGCATCTCTTGGAACATACCTGGATAATCTAGGCATCACCACCTACAGTTATGCAGATGACATTACCATTCTCATACTTTTTGATCAACCAAAAACTGCCATGACAAACACACTACACCGAACACTAGAAACAGTAACAACCTGGATGAAAGATCACAAACTGAAACTCATCACAGACAAAACTAAATTCATCCTCCTCGAAAATGACAAAGTCTCAACCATAACCAATATAGAAATTAACACAATCAACTATCCCATTCAAACTACCATAAAATTACTAGGAATGACTATAGACCGATGCTGCACCATGCAACCACAAATAAATAAAACAATACAGAAATCCTTCGCAGTTATGAGAAACCTAAGACAAGTCAGGAAATTCTTTGAAAAAACACAATTCCAGCTTATAGTACAATCCCTAATCCTAAGTCTATTAGATTACTGCAACATCCTCTAACTCCCCTGTCCTGCTACAATGACTAAACAACTAAAACAATCCAAAATACAGCTCTGAGACTCATCTACTCATTGAGAAAACATGACCATATTACAGAAGCATATATCAACTCACATTGGCTACCAATCCAAGAAAGATTACTATTTAAATTCTAATGTATGTTATTTAAAACCTTAAACAGAGATAGCCCAACCTAGATAAGAAGGCATCATTCAAACAATGGAAAAAGGAGCAGACAGAAGACAATCAAAAGGAGCATAAAAGACACCAAAAGGAGTGTCACTGAGTGGTTAGGAAAGCAAAAAGAGAATATGAAGAAAGACTGGCAGGGGAAGCAACAAACTTCAAATCATTCTTCAGGTATGTCAAGGGGAAGCAACCAGCTAGGGAGCTAGGGAGCTAGGGAGGAAGTAGGACCCTTGGATTATGGAGACAGAAAGGGAGTGGTAAAAGAGGAAAAGGAGATAGCGGACAGGTTAAATGAGTTCTTCAAGTCAGTTTTCACAATGGAGGACACAACCAACATTCCAGAACCCGAGGAGATCGGAAAAGGAGATCAGGATGAAAATCTGGTCCAACTAGAGGTGAGTAAGACGGATGTCCTCAGGCAGATAGACAGGCTAAAGTGCGACAAATCGCCAGGTCCAGACGGCATTCACCCAAGGGTACTCAAGGAACTAAGGAACGAAATAGCTGAGCCACTTTGACAAATATGCAACCTATCCCTAAAAACTGGAGATATCCCAGAGGACTGGAAAATAGCAAATGTCACACCCATCTTCAAGAAAGGCTCAAGGGGAGACCCAGGAAACTACAGGCCGGTGAGCTTGATCTTGGTCCCTGGAAAGATGATGGAAGCGCTGATTAAAGACAGCATTTGGGAACACATCGAAAAAAATGGGCAGCTAAAGTCGAGCCAACAAGGCTTCTGCAAGGTCATGCCTCACGAATTTATTATACTTCTTTGAGGGGGTAAACATCCAGGTGGATAGAGGGGAATCCATAGACATCATTTACCTTGACTTCCAAAAAGCCTTCGACAAGGTACCACACGAAAGACTGCTAAGGAAGCTATGGAACCATGGGGTGCAAGGGGAGGTCCACCGATGGATCATAAACTGGCTGGCGGACAGGAAACAGAGGGTTGGAGTAAAAGGCCATTACTCAGATTGGCAAAGGGTCACGAGCGGAGTTCCACAGGGGTCGGTGCTGGGACCGCTCCTGTTCAATATATTTATTAATGACCTGGAGGCGGGGACAAAATGTGAGGTTATTAAATTTGCGGATGACACTAAATTATACAGCAGGGTCATAACCATGGAGGACTGCGAAGATCTCCAAAAAGATCTGACAATGCTGGAAGAGTGGGCCAAAAAGTGGCAAATGAGCTTCAACATAGGGAAATGCAAGGTCATGCATATTGGGAAAAAGAACCCGATGTTCACTTACAAGATGGGGGGATCACCGCTAGGGGTGAGCAACCTTGAAAGAGACCTGGGAGTGATGGTGGACACAACATTGAAGGCGTCGGCGCAGTGCGCCACAGCCTCAAGGAAAGCGAACAAAATGTTGGATATCATTAAGAAAGGTATCACAACCAGGACGAAGGAAGTCATCCTGCCACTGTATCGTGCAATGGTGCGCCCGCACCTGGAGTACTGTGTCCAGTACTGGTCGCCGTACCTCAAGAAAGACATGGCATCCAGAGAAGAGCAACTAAGCTAATAAAAGGTATGGGGGACCTCTCATATACTGACAGACTGAAAAAGTTGGGGCTTTTCTCCCTGGAAAAGCGACGACTCAGGGGAGACATGATAGAAACCTTCAAGATCATGAAGGCCATAGAAAAAGTGGATAGGGACAGATTTTTCAAACTAAGGGGAACCACAGGTACAAGGGGGCACTCGGAGAAATTGAAAGGGGAAAGGTTTAGAACAAACGCCAGGAAGTTCTTTTTCACCCAGAGGGTGGTGGATACATGGAACGCGCTGCTGGAGGATGTGATAGGCAGAAGTATGCTACAGGGCTTCAAAGAAGATCTGGACAGGTACCTGGAGGACAAAGGGATTGAGGGGTACAGATAGGAGTAGAGGTAAGGTTATAGGGACAGGATTAGAGGTAAATTACAAAATTAGTCAGAGACCACTGTTCAGGCAGTGGGCCTGATGGGCCGCCGCGGGAGCAGACCGCTGGGCAGGATGGACCTCTGGTCTGCCCCAACAGAGGCAATTTCTTATGTTCTTATGTACCTGAACAACCACCTCATCCAAACCACCTCAGACATAGAAAAAACATCCCCCCCCAATCACACACCCCTTGATCAAAGAAGTAAAACAGAAAAAACTATATGATGGCTTCCTGGCCACTCAAGCAACTAAATTAGATAACCAAATCTCCAATCTACTGATAACGACACCAGACTACAAGACGTTCAGAAAAGAAATAAAAACTATACTCTTCAAGAAATTCCTGAAAGAGCCATAACTTCAAACTTACCTTCCTTCTTCCCCCCCTCTGCCTGCCACACAGAAACTACATAACCTACTCTTTACCTCTCTAGAAAGGACACATGTTCTTCCATTGTAACCCAACGTTTTTCATCTCTTTTGTAATCCGCCTTGAACCGCAAGGTAATGGCGGAATAGAAATCTCTAATGTAATATAATGTAATCTTATTCCTTAGGCTCCTTGCATTCGTGTACATACACTTGAGTTTGTGGCCTGTTCCTTTCTTGCATTTCCTTCCCTCTTGTGTCCCTTTCGATCTGTCTTGCCTGTGATACGGTGAGTCTTCCCCTCTATCTTCCTGCATGGTATCCTCCGGGTATACCAGTTCCTGAACCATCGACTCTCTCTCTCGGTAACTGTCGGCTTTCCTCTTCTTCCTAGTTTAAAACTTCTCAACTTCTTTCTTGATGTTGCTTGCAAGTAGCCTTGTTCCGTCTCTGCTGAGGTGGAGTCCGTCCTTCCTGAATAGCTTGCTCTTCCCCCAGAACGCTGTCCAGTTGCGCACGAAGTGGAATCCTTCTTCCTCACACCAGCACCGCATCCACGCTATGACTGCTTGCAGCTCCATCTGCCTCTTCTCGTCAACCCTGGATACCAACAGGATCTCTGAGAATGCTATCCTCTGCGTTCTGGTCTTCAGCTTCCTTCCTAGCATCCGGAACTGGTCCTTCAGTACTTCCCTGTTGTAGTTCCTGTTGCTCACGTTGTTCGCCCCCCACATGGATCATCACCGCCGTATCTTCTTCTTCCACACTGTTGATGATCCTGTCAATGTGGCTCACTATATCTTCTACCTTGGCTCCCGGTAGGCAGGTCACCAGCCAATCCAGTCTTCCTCCCGCTATGTGGCTGTCGACTTGTCTGATGATGGAGTTCCCCATGACGATTGCTGTCCTTTATCTTCTCTTGATTATCCAGCCGCAGGTCCGTGTCCCAGGTGTATGTCCATCTCTCCAGCCGTAGGTCTGTGTCCTTCGTTCCCATTCATTTTCTCTCATCCTGGTGTTGGCTTGCACTGAACTCATCTTCTTGTGGATCCCCTCTGCTGTTTCCAGATCTCGCTGCTGTGTCACTCATTTCTTCCTGGTGGTTGTCCGTCGGGTGGTCCACACTCTCTCTAGGTGTATCTTGGCAGTTCCACTGTTGTTGGTGATTTTCCATGGCCTCCCTGTATGCCTCCTCTATGAACTTCTCCAGTTCTCGAACTTCTTCCTCGATGGTGTCCTGTCTTGATGTTCTCTACATCTCTGTCTTCCTCCTTCACTGCTTGAAGTGCCTCCAGTTCCAGTATTCTGCCCTCCAGGAGTCTGACTTATTTCTTCAGGCTCTCCAGTTTTCCACATCGAGGGCATACATATGGCAGACCGTGCAGAAAATTGGGTAGCTCAACATCCTGCCTCTGTCTGCTGCTTCCATTGCTGCCCGTTTGCTGGTCTGCTGTGGATGTCTTCTGTGTCTTCTGTGGCTGTCCTCTGCGCCTGCTGTGGCCTCTGTGCCTGCCTGGCTGTGTGTCCTCTGCACCTGCTGTGTCCTCTGTGGATGCCTGGCTGTGTGTCCTCTGCACCTGCTTTAGCTGTCCTATGTGCCTGCTGTGGTCTCCTTCTGCTCCCCTTTAGCGGTGGCTTGTCCCTTCTCAAGGCCCTTTCGCTAAGGCAAGTGCCTTTAATGCTCGCCTTTGACACACGCCGAGTGGTTGAGCGCCGTTGGCCTCTCCCCTTTTAAGGAGGAGCTCCGGTGGATGATGTCAGAGGGTAGGCGGAGCTACCTCTCACCGATGCCCCTTGCTCTCTCTTGCCTTCTGTTGCTCCTTCTTCCCCTCTCCTGTTCTCTCCATCTCTTTTTCTGCCTCCTGCTTGCCTGCCCAAGCCTGATTAACTGAGCTCATTGGCCCCTCCCCTTTTAAGGAGGAGCTCCGGTGGATGATGTCAAGGGGTGGGTGGAGCTACCTCTCACCGATGCTTCTTACTCTCTCCTGTTCTCTGCTCTGCTTTTCTCTCCTTCTCTTTTCCTGCCTCCTGTCCATAGAAAGTCATTCTGCTTCTGGATCCAATGCCCGAAAACGAGCCCACTGGAATCGAAAAAGTGCATCAGCTACTTTCCAGGCACATGACGAGCAGACAAAAACACATTTAAATGAAGACAACGCAGCACAATTAATCTCAGCAATGAAAGTGCACTTCTCCCTGTGTAGGTAATGAACCAGGACAATAGCCCCTTTGCAATATCATCCCCAAAACTGAATTTGTAAACCGTTAACCCCAATCACAAACTATGAATAGCCCAATCAATTTATGGAATTTTTCTAATTCTTTGTAAGCCGCATGGCACTTCAAGGCCCTGTAGCATACGAACTGTTGTTATTATCATTAAGGTTCCCATTATCAGATGTACACTGCTATACCCTGTAATTCGCTGTATGTACAGTTTCTCTTTATTGTAAACCGCCTAGAAGTCGCAAGATTGTTGGCGGTATATAAGAATAAAGTTATTATTATTATTATTATTTGTGGTTTCAGCAATTGCGGTTTTGATTATTCATGGTTTTTAGCTTGCTGGCTCCTCCCCCCAAATTACATCAGTTTGCATAGAGAAATCACTGATTCCAAGCATTTACAGAGAAAATTGCTGATTCCCAGCACTTTCCTCACTATGTTTTGCCTCTCCTTCAGGAACAGGCCAGGTCTCCCACCATGTTATTTGAGGTTTCACCATATTCACGATGGTTTTTAATAGAAAACAGCGAATAATATATGAAAAAGTTATTCACGGTTTTTCTGTATTTGTGGTTCTGTTAATCCCTATCACAGTGAATACAGAGGGAGAAGTGTAATAACAAACACTTCGCTGACTGACTATTAATTGCCTGCACTACCACTGTATTATCGGAAAATGTAATGACCCTCCGATTACTCAATCGAGACCCCCTTATCCATAAAGCTACCCACACTGGAAATAGCTCAAGCAAAGCAATATTCTGGCACCATACCTATCCTTCCACCAATCTGGTCATGACTGAGCACACCATTGCCCCCTAAAATATGCCCCAAAGCCATGACCTCCTGATACATCTGTATACAATTTCAAATCAACCGCAGAAACTGCTGGTTGATGCCAAAGGGAAACCCCATGAAATGACTCTAAGAAAGATAACCAAATAGCTAAGTCATCCTTCACTGCTCTTGACAAATGCACTTTAAAATGGGGACATCTCAATCCAGCAGATAAGGCAAGCCGCCTAGAAAAAACCCTTGAGCTGCAAAATTGAAATGCCCAACCAGTGATTGAATTTCTTTCAATGATGATTTATTCCGTGTACAAACACTCCAAATAACCTCACACAAATCAGCCACTTTCTCCACAGGTAAAATGAGATTGCATACGTTTAGAATCCAACTCAATCCCCCAAAATACTAAAGATGTAGTTGGACCTTCAGTTTTATCTTCTGCTAATGGAATACCAAATTCAACAGCTACATCCTTAAAGGCATGCATAATTACTCTGCCCCGCATGCATGATTACTCTGCCCGGCAAAAAAGAAATCATCTAAATAATGAATGATGCAATCAACCCCACTGACCATCTGTACTACCAATGAATAAAAGTAGTAAAGGCTTCAAAATAGGCACAAGAAATTGCACAACCCATAGGCATGCATGTATCAAAATAAAATTGCCCCGTGAACTGAAAACCCAGTAAATGAAAAGCTGAGGGGTGCACTAGGAGTAAACGAAAAGCTGCCTCAATATCCGTTTTTCCCATTAAGACATCTGCCCCTAACCGTTGTAACAATGAAACTGCATCATCAATTGACGCATACTGCACAGTACAGAATACAGGATCTATGAAAGAATTAATACTAATGCCCTCTGGTTATGATAAATTGTGAATTAAGCGAAAAGAGCCTGGCGCTTTTTTTCGGTATAACCCCCAAAGGTGAAAGAACCAAATTCGGCAAAGGGGGCAACTGAAATGGCCCAGCAACATGGCCAAGGCTTAATTCGTTGTCCAGTTTCTCACGTACCACCTCAGGATATCGGGAAACTGAAGGAGAATTTTGGTTGGACCCCTTTCCTTGGGACCCTCGGGATATGACTATAGAACTTTAATAACAGGACCTTATAAACAGGCCAAGCTTGATTTCTGCATAGCTTCATCTTTACACGAACTCTGGAAAAAAGAAACTGTTTCTGTATCTCATGTGCCAATTTCCTCCAACCTCTGCTGATCGAGATAAGTAAAGACACAGCATACAGATCTTACAACACAGCACAGACGAGACCAGTGCTTGCTGTATGGAAAAAAAATTATGATACTGGTGCTTAACTGAAAGACAGATGCAAGTGTAAGGCTTGCAGCAATGATTCCTGTTTTCAGCATTGATTCCTGGTTTTCCTATATTCTCTGACCAGATGAGAAACAATAGACAGCAGGCCAGGTATGAGGCCTATACATTGTATGCACGGAGTGTAAAACTTGGACAAGTGACAAGGTTGTTCTTCTGACAGCCACTGTAAGATTAAGTAATAGCCTTGTTGGAACATCAGATAAAGACAGAACTACAGTTGCCCTGGTCCAAGGAACCACAAAAAGTCAAGTTGACCTAAAATTATGTCCAAAAACCACCACAAAACCACCTAATCTTATCTGCCTTGGACACCCTTCTGCTTGGGGTTTTTTCCAAAGTTATCTACGCATGACCTCTGCCCAGTTCCAAGAATGGCCCCCTCTCTGTCCTCTAGATGCTGTGGTTCTACATACGTGTAGGTCAACTTGTCCTTTTGTGGTTCCTTGGACCAGGGCAACTGTAGTTCTGTCTTTATCTGATGTTCCAACAACAATAATAATAATAATTTTATTCTTATATACCGCCAAAGCCACAGTAGTTTGAGGCAGTTTACAATAAGAGGAGCTGGAGAATCAGCGATGATAGGCACAATGTAAAGTCATAGAATACATGTAAGCAGGATACAGAGATAAGAAGAGCTGGAACAATCAGTGAGAATAGGCACACTGTAAAGTCATCAATACATGTAAGCAGAGTACAGAAAGGGTTTGAGAGATCTTGGTTACAAATCAGTTAGAGTATAAAGAGATAGGGCATTAGTAGTTCTTAGGTTATAAATCGGTTGTACAAGTTTGTTTTTACTAGTTTTCTAAAACTTAGATAGGATGAGGAGTGCGTAATTATGTTACCCAGCTAATTGTTCATTTAGCCTGTTGGAAAGCAAATGTTCTGTCCAGGTATCTTTTGTATCGGCAGGCCTTTATGGTTGGATGGGTAAACATGTCGACTCTGCGTGTAGGCCTAATAGAACAATCCAAGTTGAAATGAGAGACCAAGTACGTAGGGGTCGAAACAAGAATGGATTTGAAACAAAGACAGGCAAATTTGAACAGGACTCTTGCCTCCAGGGGCAGCCAATGAAGTTTTTGATAATAGGGGGTTATGTTGTCCCATTTTTTATGCCAAAAATCAGTTGTACTGCCAAATTTTGGATAATTCGGAGTCTTTGAATGGTTTTCTTGAAAGACCCCAAATAAATGATGTTGCAGTAGTCGAGCATGCTTAGAATGGAGGATTGCACCAGTAAACGGAATGAAGTTGCATCAAAGTACTTTCTGATGGTTCTTAGTTTCCATAATGTCGAGAAGCCTTTTCTAACCAATAATTCTGTGTGTGCCTCTAGGGTAAGGTAATGGTCCAGAGTCACTCCCAGAATTTTTATGGAATCGACAATAGGAAAGTCTTGACCATTCAAGGAAATTGAAGAATCTTTGAGTTTGTCATTCGGGCTCGTAAGGAAGAATTTGTTTTTTTTTCTAAGTTGAGTTTCAATTTTAATTTGGCCATCCATTGATCAATTTGCTTTAATATAGATGCCAGATGGTTGTTCTTCTTCTCAGAAGTTAGGTTTGTTAGGGGGAAAACTTAAAGTGATGTCGTCGGCATAGATGTAAAATTTGACTTTTAAGCTTTGCAATAGATTCCCCAATGAGGCTAGGTAGATGTTAAATAGTGTAGGGGATAGGGGGAACCCTGCGAGACTCCACATGAGTTAGCCCAGCTGAAGGATTTACTTCAGTGGCTGTCAGAAGGACAACCTTGTCATTTGTCCAAGTTTTGCACTCCGTGCATACAATGCATAGGCCTCATACCTGGCCTGCTGCCCATTGTTTCTCCTCTGGTCAGTGAATATAGGAAAACCAGGAATCAATGCTGAAAATAGGAATCATTGCTTGCATCTGTCTTTCAGCTAAACACCAGTATTATAATTTTCTTTCCATACAGCAAGCACTGGTCTCGTCTGTGCTGTGTTGTAAGATCTGTATGCTATGTCTTTACTTATCTCGATCAGCAGAGGTTGGAGGAAATTTGCAGATGAAGTACAGAAACAGTTTCTTTTTTCCAGAGTTCGTGTAAAGATGAAGCTATGCAGAAATCAAGCTTGGCCTGTTTATAAGGTCCTGCTATTAAAGTCCTGTTTTTAAAGTCCTGTAGTCATATCCCGAGGGTCCCCAGGAAAGGAGTCCAACTGAAATTCTCCTTCAAAACCGAAGCTGCATTTACCCCCCTTTTGAATCAAATGAGGACCCTCATACGGAACCGGGAAACCTTCAGAAAACCCTACCCATAATAAATAAGCATCTCCTTGATTAGGGTAAGTACCCAACCACTGTCGCAGTGCCTCTAATCGAACAGGGGATGGAGCTTTATTGAACCAAACCCCCACTGGTACCCCCTGACCTTCGAAATGGCATGCCTCTACCCCCAGCCTCCAATCCCATGCAATAGAAGGCTGGGTGGCCTCCTGCACACTGGCTACATGCATGCTGGAAACATGCTAGCCACGTACAACGCCCCACATTGAATTGAAAGCAAAAGCTGCTACCTGGGACACTTCTACCCACTCCAGGAGGCACTCTATTCTAGAGAGTTGCACGGGAACAGAAATCTCACCCATCCCCGTGAGAAATCCCTCCGTCCTCACTTGTCCTCGCGAGGAATCCTCTCCATCCCCGCCCATCCCTATAAACTTCAGAAATAGTTATTTCATTTAATTATGCTACTGAATTAAAGGTTCTGGTAGAGACCCATTTACAAATAAGTAAAGACACTTTATTAATTTGCAAATATTAATTGGGAAGAATATATACTTTGTAAACGGGTTTCTACCAGAGCCTCTAATGTAAATATAAAATAGAAATACTCAGCTGATGAGAGGACCTCCAAGCTTTCAGCTGAGGACTTCCTCTGCAGTTGGCTGGGGGTCCCTTTTGCCAAGCTTGGCAGGCAGCAGTAGCATCCCTGAGTCACAGATGCTGGCACCTCAGTGGCTCATGGATGCGGTCCGAACTTCTTGATTATCATTGAACTCCTACATTGTCCTTTTCAGAGGGGCCCTGACTCAACAGCTGTTCTCACAAGCTGCCAGCGGCTGCCCCGAAGTTTTCCCTCTGCCGCGATCTGCCCTGTCGGAAATGGGAAGTTGCGGCAGAGGGAAAACTTTGGGGCAGCTGCCGTGAGAACAGCTGCCGTGTCGGGGCCCCTCTGAAAAGAACAATTTTAGCTGCAGGGGAGAAGCGATCTCTTGCCTCACCTCCTCCCCCTGTACTGTCAGAACACCTTATCTTTCCCCCCAAGACAGGGCCGGCGTTTTCAGGGAGAAAGGAGAGCTGCTGCCCCGGGCCCTTGCCTTCTCTTTTGAGCCACGATGGTAGTCTGCTTTCCCCCTGCTTCCCCGATACGATGGGCCCACAAGCCTTCTTCCTCCCCCCTGACGTCAATTCTGAAGTTCTGGGCCAACCAGGCAGCGATTGGCCTAGAACTTCCTCTCCGATGTCAAATTTGACTTGGGCAGGAAGGCTTATGGGCCCGTCGCGTCAGGGAAGCAGGAGAAAATCGAGGGCGGTGGTTTGGTGAAATCAGCAGCAGCGGTGGAGAAAGAGAAAGAAAGAAAGGAGAGGGGCAGGAAAAAAGAAAGCCTGAAAGAATGAAAGGGGCAGGGAGAAAGAAAGAAAGAGAGGACAGGGAGAGAAAGAAAGAAAGGGGACAGGGAGAGAGAAATAAAAAGTTGGACTCATTGAGGGACAGAAAGAGACATGTTGGTTGGGATGAGATCTAGAGGAGAGGAAGCATGAAGGAAGAAGAAAGAAAGGATGCACAGTCAGAAGGAAGTGCAACCAAAGACTCATGAAATCACCAGACAAAAAAGGTAGGAAAAAGCACAGTTATTTACCGTAACAGGTGTTATCCAGGGACAGCAGGCAGCTATTCTCACATATGAGTGACATCATCGACAGAGCCCCGATACGGACACCTCACAAGCAGACTTGCTTGAAGAAACTAGAAGTTTCGAGTCGCCTGCACCGCGCATGCGCGAGTGCCTTCCCGCCCAGCGTAGGGCGCATCTCCTCAGTTCAGATTGCTAGCAGAGAAGCCAACCAGGGGAGGTGGGTGGGTTGTGAGAATAGCTGCCTGCTGTCCCTGGATAACACCTGTTACGGTAAATAACTGTGCTTTATCCCAGGACAAGCAGGCAGGTATTCTCACATATGGGTAACCTTCAAGCTAACCAAAATGGAATGGTGGGAGTGTTGGCAATTTAGAATAAATTTTGTAATACTGTTTGGCCAAACTGTCCATCCCGTCTGGAGAAAGTATCCAGACAATAGTGAGAAGTGAATGTATGAACCGAGGACCAAGTAGCAGCCTTGCAAATTTCCTCAATAGGTGTAGATCTGAGGAAAGCTACTGAAGCTGCCATTGCTCTAACTTTATGGGCTGTAATTCTACTGTGTAGGGGTAATCCAGCCTGGGCATAACAGAATGAGATACAAGCAGCCATCCAGTTGGAGATGGTACGCTTAAAAATAGGATGTCCCAACTTGTTTGGATCAAAGGAGACAAAAAGTTGAGGTGCAGATCTGTGTGGTTTGGTGCGTTCCAAATAGAAGGCCAAAGCACGTTTACAGTCCAGAGTATGAAGAGCTACTTCTCCAGGATGAAAATGTGGCTTTGGAAAGAACACTGGAAAAACAATGGATTGGTTGAGATGAAATTCCGATACCACTTTAGGGAGGAATTTAGGATGAGTACGAAGAACCACCTTGTTGTGATGGAACACCGTAAAAGGTGGATCAGCAACTAAAGCTTGCAGCTCACTGACTTGTCAAGCAGAAGTGAGGGCTATGAGAAACACCACTTTCCAAGTGAGATACTTCAGATGAGCCTTGTCAATTGATTCGAATGGAGGCTTCATCAGTTGTGCAAGAACAACATTGAGGTCTCAAACCACAGGAGGTGGTTTGAGAGGAGGTTTGACATTGAAAAGTCCTTTCATGAATCTGGAAACCACCGGATAAGCAGAGAGGGGTTTCCCTTCAATAGGCTGATGGAAAGCCGCAATTGCATTGAGATGGACTCGGATCGATGTAGACTTGAGGCCAGAATTGGATAAGTGCAAAAGGTAATCCAAAACAGAAGATAAGGAGGAATGCTGAGGCTCCTTATGATGAGAAAAACACCATATAGAAAATCTAGTCCATTTTTGGTGATAGCATTGTCTAGTGGTAGGCTTCCGTGAAGCTTCCAAAACATCTCTTACAGATTGAGAAAACTGAAGAGTAGTTATGTTGAGAGGTACCAAGCTGACAGGTGTAGAGACTGCAGGTTGGGATGAAGCAGAGATCCTTGACTCTGTGTAAGCAGGGAAGGAAAAACTGGAAGAAGGTATGGCTCCCTGCTGCTGAGTTGAAGTAGAAGGGAGTACCAAGGTTGTCTCAGCCACCGAGGAGCAATTAGAATCATGGTGGCATGATCATTCTTCAATTTGACCTGAGTCTTGAGAATGAGAGGAAATGAGGGGAATGCATACAGGAAGAGATTCGTCTAGTCCAGTAGAAAAGCATTTGCCTCGAGGCGATGAGAAGAGTAAATCCTGGAACAGAACTGAGGCAGTTTGTAGTTGTGGGGAGCTGCAAAGAGTTCTATCTGAGGCGTTCCCCACTGTGAAAAAATGTGTTGAAGAGGCGAGGAATGGAGTGTCCATTTGTGAGGTTGCAGAAGACGACTCAAGTTGTCCGCCACGCAATTCTTCGCTCCTTGAATGTAGAAAGCTTTGAGGAAGGTGTTGTGGCGGATTGCCCAGTCCCAAACCTTCAGAGCCTCTTGACACAGGGAGGCAGATCCCGTCCCTCCCTGTTTGGCTACTTGGTTGTCCATCCGAATGAGGACTACTTGGTCGTAAAGAAAATGCTGAAAAGCATTGAGAGCTTTGAAGATCGTTCTGAGTTCCAACAAATTGATATGACACTGACGATCCATACTGGTCCAGTGGCCTTGAATACGGAGACAATCGAGATGAGCTCCCCAAGCGTAGGTCGAAGAATCTGTCACGAGGACCTTCTGATGGGGGGGGGGGCGTTTGAAAAAGCAAGCCTCTGGAGAGATTGGAACAGAGCATCCACCAACGGAGAGACTGCTTCAAAGAGTGACTGTTTTATGTATTGAGAAAGTGGGTCGCAAACCTGCATCCAATGAGATTCCAGGGTCCACTGAGGAATCCTGAGGTGAAGTCTGGCAAAAGGAGTCATATGTACTGTGGAGGCCATGTGACCTAGGAGTACCATCATGTGTCTCGCTGAGATGGAAGACCAGGAAGACACTGTCTGGCAAAGATGAAGAAGAGCCTCCAGACGTTGTTGTGGAAGGAATGCTCTGAGTTCGACAGTGTCCAGAACAGCGCCAATGAATTGTAGAGTCTGTGAGGGCTGAAGTTGGGATTTGGGAAAGTTCATTTCGAATCCCAAACTTTGGAGGAACCAGGTAGTCCGTTGGGTCGATAACCCCTTGAGAAGTTGAATCTTTGATAAACCAGTTGTCGAGGTAGGGAAATACCGGAAGACCATGGTTACTTAGAGCTACTGCTACCACTACCAGGCACTTGGTGAACACTCTGGGAGATGAAGCCAGGCTGAAGGGCAGCACTCTGTATTGATAATGCAGATTCCCCACCCGAAATCTGAGATATTGACGGGAGGCCGGATGAATGGGAATTTCAGTGTAGGCCTCCTTGATATCCAGAGAGCATAACCAGTCGTTCTGCTCGAGATGGGGATAAAGGGATGCCAAGGACAACATTCAAAATTTTTCTTTGACTAAAAATTTGTTGAGAGCCCTGAGATCCAGGATGGGTCACAGATTACCTGTCTTTCAGAACAAGGAAGTAATGGGAGTAAAACCCCCTGTTCTTCTGTTCCAGAGGAACTGGTTCAATGGCATGGAGACGAAGCAGAGCTTGAGCTTCCTGAAGAAGAAGGGCGGTCTGGGAAGGATTGGAAGGATACTCTCTTGAAGAAAGGTCTGGAGGAACCTGAGTGAAATGAAGAGAGTATCCTTCCCTGATGATGGTAAGTACCCAGAGGTCGGATGTAATTGTCGTCCATCGATGGTAAAAAAGATGGAGATGACCTCCTATAGGGGAAAAAGAAGGCAGAGTCAGAACGGTGGAGGTTATGCTCTGTTTTAAACAGTCAAAAAGGTGAGAAGCCTTAGGTGCCGCAGAATGCTGAGGTTTTTGTTGCTTCTGAGGCTGCTGTTTCTTAAGAGGAGGGCGAGTATAAGGAGCCGGCTTCAGAACAAAACACTGTTGATAGATAAGAGCAGGGCATGTAGGTTTGGCAGGAGCTGGCTTTGGCTTAGGTCTGACAATAGAAGCAAAGGACTTTTCATGGTCAGACAATTTCTTGGTGGCTGTCTCGATAGATTCATCAAAGAGGTCATGGCCCTCACAAGGAATATTAGCTAAGCGGTCTTGAAGATTAGGGTCCATGTCAATGGTGAGAAGCCAGGCAAGACGACGCATAGCTACAGAGCAAGCAGTTGTTTGAGCAGACAACTCGAAGGCATCATAAGATGACTGGAGGAGATGTAAACGGAGTTGAGATAAAGAAGCAAGGACTTCTTGAAATTCAAAGTGCATTTGAGTATCCAAATAATTCAAGAACTTTGGTAGTAGAGAAATGAGGAACTCAAAATAAGTAATAAAATGGAAATTATAATTGAGGACTTTAGAGGACATCATAGCATTCTGATAGATGTGACATCCAAACTTGTCCATAGTTTTTCCTTCCCAACCAGGAGGAACAGTGGCATAAACTTTGGAAGGATGGGACCTCTTCAAGGAGGACTCGACAAGCAGGGATTGACGAGATAACTGTGAGTTGTCAAAGCCTTTGCGATGTACAGTTTTATACCTAGAGTCCAACTTTCCTGGAACAGCTGGTATGGTATAAGGTGTTTCCAGGCATCGACCAAAAGTCTGATTCAAAAGCTTATGAAGAGGAAGCTTAAGTGACTCTGCCGGAGGTTGAGGGAGATGCATGACTTCAAGATACTCTTAGAATATTTAGAGTCAGTATCTAATTGAAGATCCAAGTCCACAGCCATCTGACGAAGGAAAGATGAGAAAGATAGCTAATCCACCAATGCTTTGCCTCGAGAAGGACTCGAGGACGTCGAGGCAGCCTGGATCGAAGAAGATGCTTCGGCATGAAAAAAGGCATCAAAAGAATATGGAGACTTAGACGAAACAATCGAAACCGCTGGATCCTCGAGGTTCAGCATCAGAGACCTCGATTGAGGAGTCAGTGTCAAAGGAGGAAGAGATTGAGGCTTAGTTGAAGAATGTCGTTCTTTAGAAGAAGAAGCGTGCCTTGAAGAATGCCTCGATGAAGGCCTCGATCGTCGATGAGAACTGTGCCTAGAAGCAGATCTCGAGGATTGAGGAGATTTCGCCTACAAGACAGAAGCAGCCGATGCTATCAAAGAATGGATAGGACTGGAGGCTGTAGATCGAAGCTCCAGAGGCTTGGAGGAGGAACCTTGATGCACTCCCAAAGACTTTGCTCCTTGTAAAGAGTGTGAGGATTCCTGTCGAGGCACTCGCAAAGATTCTGCTTCTTGCTTTACGTGCTTGGATGCCAGACCAGACACTCGCAGAGACTCTGCTCCCTGCAAAGAGTGTGAAGGCTCAGACTGAGGCAAAGGAAGCAGCTCGACCTCGCAGGAGTCTGCTGAATGCCCAGGCTGGATGAGAGGAAGAAGCTTTGGTCCCAAATTAGTAAGGAACTGTATGAATTTCTTCTCCAACATGGTCTGGAAAGAAGCCGGCAAGGATGGATCCGCGTTTGAAACCGGACCACCTGCTTTGGCTGGAGGTTCCACCGAGGTAGTGTGATTGTGCTTTGACTTGGAAGTTTTAGGCACTTTAATCACTACCTGTGGATGTGGCTGCTGAACTATCTGACCTGAGGATACAGGGGATGACACAGCAGCTGACGTCGACGAGAGAGCTGCTGCAAATGAGGAAGGTCTGATGAGGCTTGAGGTGGAAGTCGTCGAAGCAAGAGGAGCCTCGGTCGAAGTAGAGGCTGAAGTCGGCTTTGAAGTCGAGGGATCAGAGGAAGAATCCATCCCGAAGAGTTTATCCACCAGAAAACAACGATGATTGAAGGCTCGAGGTTGTAGTGTAGCACAGCGCAGACATGACTGAGGGTGATGTTTCGGCCCAAGGCACTTGAGGCAGCGACGGTGTGGGCCCGTAAGAGAAATTGTACGCTGGCACTTGCTACACCTCTTGAAGCCTGTGGCAGGCCGGGATATAGAAGGAAAAATAGCCACCGCAAAATTGAAACCAGCGGGCTGAGGCCGAATGGCCTGTCCCGGCGAACGGACGGGAAATGAAAATTTTTTTTTTTAACAAGAAATAAAAGAAACCAGCGATTCGTGAAGAAAAAAAACACAAAACCACGATGAGAGAAGGCACGAAGTTAGTTAGTTAAACGCGGAGAGTCAAAGATGGACTTCTCAGCTCCGCGGAAAACTGAGAACTGAGAAGACGCGCCCTACACTGGGCAGGAAGGCACTCGCGCATGTGCGGTGTGGGTGACTTGAAACTTCTAGTTTCTTCAAGCAAGTCTGCTTGTGAGGCGTCCGCATCGGGGCTCCGTCGATGACGTCACCCATATGTGAGAATATCTACCTGCTTGTCCTGGGATAAATGATTTTATTTTCAATAGTGATCAAAATGTGTCAGTTTCTTCAAATTTAGATCTGCTATATTTATATTTTGCAGAGTATTAGGGGGCTATGTGTCATTGTTTCTGTGGTGTTTCACTGTTTTCAGTTTGGCTTCTTGGCGGTTCAGTTTAACTTTTAGCTACATATTTCTATTTTTAGTTTGTGATTACTTATTCCATACTGGGTGAGGGTGTATCTGTGTTCTGTGTGTATGAAAGACATGGTTTTCTGTTAGCGTTGACTAGCCTTGTTTGATGAAATGCATCAGGCTTGGTCAGGGCAGGATTAACCAATAGGCCAAGTAGACACGAGCTAGGGCCCAAAATGGTCAGGGGGGCCTGATGAAGGAGGGCATCAACATTGTTTTTTCCAAATGGTGATGGGCCCCTTCAGCATCGATCGGCAACACAGGCCCCCCCCCCCCCCGATCAGCAACGCAGGCCCCACCCCGATCGGCAACGTGGTCCCCCAATCGACGGAAAGTAAGACAAGCAAGCAACGCGGGTAAGAAAGGCAACGGGAACTGTAATTGTGCAAGCGGTGCTGCTTGCCCAATGCTTCCCTCTGATGCAGCTTCCTGTTTCCGCCTGGGCGCATTGTGAGGTGGGGCGGGGCAGGGGGCCCAGTGTATTTGTGTGCCTAGGGGCCCGCGACGAATTAATCCTGCTCTGGGCATGGTTCATGGGAGCACCTTGAATAAACCTGATTTGAATCTCCTTTTTTCTACCGATCTTCTTTTGATTGATGTTGGATTCTTTGGTGCACTGCTTGCCTTGTTGTTTCATTACAAGTTAACATACATGGAGTGGAACGTACTAGAGGAGTTTCAAATTTGGTTGTTTATAGATACATATGGGTTACAGTTGGTTGACGTAGAGCAGGGATCTCAAAGTCCCTCCTTGAGGGCCGTAATCCAGTCAGGTTTTCAGGATTTCCCCAATAAATATGCATATTCATTGGGGAAATCCTGAAAACCCAACTGGATTGCGGACCTCAAGGAGGGTCTTTGAGACCCCTGATGTAGAGCGAGGCGTTGTAAACATGGTTATTAATATAGACTTATATTTTGGATAATATTACTGCTTTACAATATATTTGAACATTTTTATATATGTATGGAAATGGTTCAGAGTTAAAGTACTGGGTAAGTAGATGGGAAGGGAAGGAATGGGAATTTGTTCAGAGATGTTTTGGGGGTAGCATAGAAGAAAAACTGTGCACTGGTATGCTAATCTTTGCTTGTTTTGAATTTTAAAAAATAAAGAAATACAAATGGAAATGAAGTAAATAAGAAAACAGATAAATGAGGGTGGGGCAGGGCAAGGCCAGGGTGCCCCCAGTGTACTTGTGTACCTAGGGGCCATCAAAGAATTAATCCTGTCCTGCCCAGCTGATGAAACTCCCAAAGAGGAAGTCCCATATCGAAAGGACCAACCACAAACTGGAGTCATTTCAGCCAATCATAAATCAATGTCACACCCCCCCTAAACCGCAGACTTATCATGAGCTATACTCTTGCAAAATTGCTCATCATAATTGAGCCAAGACCATCCTTCATAGGTCCTATAAGCCCTTAAAATGAGATCACAATACCTTAATAGTCCAGGCTATAAAGATGGATTCTCCTCCCCCAGAACACTCGCAAATATATTAAATCCCAACAACCAATTAAAAATGGTCTTTGGAACTCTATTCACTTTCTTCTTTCCCCCCTCTATCCCTCTCTCTTTCTGACGGTTCCCTCCATCCACATCCCGAGCCAATAACGCAAAAAAGTCAATATACCGGCCTTTCAATATCCTCTGTCTCCATTTTTGTGAAATAATACAATCTAATGGAGTGATAGAACATAAAGTATGCCCCTGCCTGGAAACTGTAGGAGTCACCCCCGCTAACGTAGTCGACTCCACCCCTACTCCAGGCTGAGACCGATCAACAACTAACTGCTTGGATGAAGATGTTGATGACGAATCGGACGAATCCTAAGAATCGGATGACTGCCACACACTCAATGGATTCCCAGATACTCCACGACGTTGTTGTTTATCCAACCGCAACTGAATAACTATATTACACAAATGTTTTAAAAACTTGCGGTCACGCAAACTCATCGTCAAAGACTTCCCCTATTGGATCCGCTAAATTTTGGTCTTGTCCCTCGCATACCCTGGGCCCCTTGCGCCCTCTAACCTAATGCAGCACCTAAGACATGTACAACATCAGACACCATCAGGACTCGTGAAGCTGCCTCTTTGAGAACCGCTCGCCATTGCCTCCACTCCAGCACACATATCCACTGTCTCCCTAGGAACAGCCGCAGCACACACCTGTGAAACAGACTGACGATACTGTTGAGTGCCAGCACTGGTAACCACTCTGGAGGTCCCTCGCCCTCCTACTCCTTCCTTCTTAGTTGCTTGGCATCCCCTGTCACGCATATGAGTTCTCTCCCCTTGCTCTGCCCACAAGTACGACCCCTACCCCTAACAGCCCCCCTCACAGCAGCCCTACCCCGAACAACAGTCTGTTCCTGCATCTTCCGAGGAGCCATATTGTATCCACAAATCAAATGCCCGCCCGAGTACAATGGTACACTACCCCAACACAAACCCAAAGTGCCAAGCCCCCTTTTAAAAGAATCCAGTACAATCAACCCAGTTATATTTTAGCCCCAACTTACCTAACCCCTTCCACCCCCCCCCACCCTGCTGCACAAATAAACCTGTCACAAAAACCCACAACTAACCACACCTACCCTAAGCTCCAGCAAAGTGCTGGAAACCCCGTATCAGCCCTGCTCACCTCCACACAACACTGCCGACAACCCACAGTAGTCAGTCCCGACTAGATTTTCCACAACCACGCTCCCTCGTCACACCTGGAAGCAACGAGCCTCATACAGGGGAAGCAGCACAGAGCACACAACGCACCGATGCACAGCCGCACCCACAAGCACAGCCGCGGCTACCGACTTCGCATTCGCTCTTCAACCCCGATGCACCCTGGCCCGCAAAACACCCAAATCCGCCGCCAACCTTCCCGCTCTTACAGCCGATGCTAACACACTGCCAGAATGCTGCCAAAGAAGAAACCCACTACTCACACAATCCTTTGAACTTGCCGCCAACCAGCTCAGCAACCGAATCCTGCTCCTACCAGGTACCACAACAAATTCATGCCGCTAACCTCAATTATCCTGACCCAAACCCAAAAATTATTTTCCACCATCACAAAAACAACCACCCACCTCCTTCCAGTTCCCAAAAATGACTATCCTGCCAAAAACCTCCAATCTTTTCCACTAATCATCCTTACCCCCCTTTCAACCAATCACATTTCCATCCTCCACAACTGCCCTAACAACCCCAAAACAACCAATCCCCTTTTCCTCTAATCTCTCTAGCTCTTACTCTGTCTCCTCTCTCCATTCCCACACCCCCCTCCCCTCACCAAATTCCTAACCACCTAAGATGACGGGCTCATCTAATGTTATTGTCCCACCAGTCTAAACTAGTGGGCCTCTTTAAATATAATCATTTCTGTTCAGCAGTAGTGGAGTCACTGTTCATGATTTTTTTTGCTATGACCCCTGAGGCAGAGCCCTGCATGGGCCGAAACATGGACCATGTTGGTCTATCTATTTTACATCATTAAAATCTTCTTTGAAGACTCCATTTATCAGTGTCTAATTTGCACATTTTGGGTTGTTGTTTTTTTTTTACTTGTCCCCATTTTCTTGGTTCTGTCACCTTGTTGAGCAGACTAGATGGACTGTGAGGGTCTTTTTCTGCCATCATTTACTGTGTTACTGTATATTCTGTGCATGACACTACTTTGGAAAAGGGATATACGGAAGTATGCAAACAACTAAATGAACATAAAGTGCGCTTTACTTTCTGGTTTCCAGCCAAGCTCAGAGTGCTCCATGAAGGGAAGCCTTGTCTTTTTACAACATATGAGGAGGCTCAAAGGCAAGTGAGGCAATGCATTGGGACTTTGTCACATGCTATTACTTGATTGAGGATCAGGCATGCAGATTGCCATTATTTATGGTGAGTCCATTTGGGATTGTCCATTGTGGGTACAGCAAGGGACTCCGCTCTCTGAAGTATTGGAAACTCCAACTGCGCGAGGGAAACAGAATTCCTAGAGGCTGTGAATTCCTAGAGGCTGCTTCATGGAACAGCTTGTCAAGGAACCAACGCGAGGGGATGCCACTCTCGACCTAATCCTCAACGGGATAGGAGGACCTGCAAAGGAAGTGGAAGTAGTAGGACCACTAGGAAACAGCGATCACAACATGATCCAGTACAAATTAGAAGTAGGAACATCAAAAGTGAAGAGAACCACAGCGACAATGCTCAACTTTAAGAAAGGGGACTACAATGCTATGAGAGCAATGGTGAGAAAGAAACTCAGAAACAGCTCAAGAAAAACGGAGACTGTAGAGAAAACCTGGTCCCTATTCAGGGACACGGTGCAAGAAGCACAAAATCTGTACATCCCCAGGTTTAGGAAAGGGTACAAAAAAATCGAACAAAAGACCCGGTATGGATAACTAATGAAGTGAAGAAAGTAATAGGAGACAAGAAAAAATTGTTCCGAAATGGAAAAAGGACCAAACTGGGGAAAACTGGAAGGAACACAGGAAACACCAAAAAGAATGTCACCGAGTGGTTAGGAGAGCAAAAAGAGAATGCTGGGGAAGCAAAGAATTTCAAAACGTTCTTCAGATACGTTAAAGGGAAGCAACCGGCGAGGGAGGAAGTAGGACCGTTGGATGATGGAGACAGAAAGGGAGTAGTAAAGGAGGAAAAAGAGGTAGCTGACAGGTTAAACAAGTTCTTCTCGTCAGTCTTCACAAGCGAGGACACATCAAATGTACTTGAACCCGAAGAGATCATAAGTGGAGACCAAGAGGAAAAACTATCGCAAATAGAGGTAAGCCATGAGGATGTCCTCCAACAAATAGATAGATTAAAAAATGATAAATCACCAGGCCCGGTTGGAATCCACCCAAGGGTATTAAAAGAACTAAGAAACCAAATAGCGGAAACACTCCGACAAATTTGCAACCTATCCTTGAAAACTGGGGAGATCCCGGAGGACTGGAAAATAGCAAATGTTACACCCTTCTTTAAAAAGGGGTCGAGGGGTGACCCGGGGAACTACAGACTGGTAAGCTTGACTTCAGTTCTGGGCAAGATGGTAGAGGCACTGATAAAAGACAGCATCTGTGAGCACATAGAAAAAAATGGACAAATGAAAGCGAGCCAGCATGGCTTCTGCAAGGGAAGATCATGCCAAACAAACTTACTGCACTTCTTTCAAGGGATAAACAGCCAGATGGAAAAGGGGAATCCATAGACATCATTTATCTTGCCTTCCAAAAAGCCTTTGACAAGGTACCCCACGAGCGGCTACTTAGGAAGCTGTGGAACCACGTGGTTGAAGGGGACGTATACAGATGGGTTAAACACTAGTTGGCAGGCAGAAAGCAAAGGGTTGGAGTGAAGGGTCACTACTCGGACTGGAGGAAGGTCACGAGCGGTGTTCCGCAGGGGTCGGTGCTCAGACCGCTGCTGTTCAATGTATTTATAAATGACCTAGAAACAGGGACGAAGTGTGAAGTTATAAAATTTGCAGATGACACTAAACTCTGTAGCAGGGTTAAAACCGCGGAGGAATGTGAAGATCTACAAAGGGACCTAAACAAACTGGAGGAGTGGGCAAATAAATGGCAAATGAACTTCAATATAGAGAAATGTAAGGTCATGCATATAGAGAAAAAGAATCTGATGTTCAGCTACAAAATGGGGGGATTAGTATTAGGGGAAAGTAACCTTGAAAAAGACTTAGGTGTGCTGGTGGATAACACAATGAAGTCAACGGCACAATGCGCAGCAGCTTCGAAGAAAGCAAGCAGAATGTTGGGTATTATTAAGAAGGGTATCACAACCAGAATGAAGGAAGTCATCATGCTGCTGTATCGTGTGATGGTGCGCCCGCATCTGGAGTACTGTGTCCAATATTGGTCACCGTACCTTAAGAAGGACATGGCGATACTTGAGAGGGTTCAGAGAAGAGCGACAAAAATGATAAAAGGTATGGAAAACCTTTCATATGCTGACAGGTTAGAGAGGCTGGGGCTCTTCTCCCTGGAGAAGCGGAGACTCAGAGGAGACTTTCAAGATCCTGAAAGGCTAGTGAAGGTAGATAGGGATAGATTCTTCAGCCTATTGGGAACCGCAAGAACAAGGGGGCACTCGGAGAAATTGAAAGGGGACAGGTTTAGAACCAATGCTAGGAAATTCTGGAATGCGCTCTTGGAGGTTGTGATAGGACAGAGTACACTACAGGGTTTCAAAAAAGGACTGGATAAATTCCTGAAGGATATGGGGATTGAGGGATACAGATAGAGGTAGGGATAGGATTATGAAAGGGTATAGATAGAAAGATAAAGGGGATTAAAGGGTTTTAGACAAGGATCACCTTACAGGTCATGGACCTGATGGGCCGCCGCGGGAGCGGACTGCTGGGCGAGATGGACCGCTGGTCTGACCCAGCAGAGGCAACTTCTCATGTTCTTATGATGTAATTTATGTGCACATTTATGTGCATAAAATAAATGACTTAGCTTTTAAGCAGGGGATAAACCTGCTTAAAAGCTAAGTCATTCAATTTATCTAATTTATGCATTGAAAGCTCCAACATAATACAGTGGTACCTCGGTTTACGAGTGCATAGGTTTGCGGGTGTTTTGTAAGACGAGCAAAACATTCGCAAAATCAGTGCCTTGGAAACCGAGATCGCCTCGATTTGCGAGCGCCTCCCCCCGCGAACCGGCACCCTCCCCCCCCGCAATCCGGCACTCCCCCCCGCCGCCATCGGACACCCCCACCACCACCATCGGGCACCCCTCCCGCCGCGACCTGAGGTCCCCCAACCCACCCGAACCCTCTTCTTACTTGAGTGTAGCCTCCGCACCGGCACTGGCACCAGCATGTTCTGCTGGTGCCCGAAGATCTGCTTCCTGTGCTGGGCCTTGAGCATGTGCGCATGCTCAAGGCCTGAGAGTTCACGTTCTCAGGCCTTGAGCATGCGCACATGCTCAAGGCCCAGCACAGGAAGCAGATCTTTGGGTACCGGCAGGACATGCTGGTGCCAGTGCCGGTGCGGAGGCTACACTGCAGTAAGAAGAGGGTTCGGGTGGGTTGGGGGACCTCAGGTCGTGGCGGGGGGGTGCCCGATGGCGACGGGGGGGTGTCAGATGGCGGCGGGGGGTGCCGGATTGCGGGGGGGAGGGTGCTGGTTCTCGTGGGGGGGGGGGGGGCAGCGCTGCTGGCCTCGAGGGGGGGGGGGGTGGGGTGGTGGGAACCTATCAAAGCGAGTTTCCATTATTTCCTATGGAGAAACTCACTTTGATAAATGAGCATTTTGGATTATGAGCATGCTCCTGGAACGGATTATGCTCGTAATCCAAGGTAACACTGTGTATAAAATAAAACAAGACTTTAGAAGATAAACATGATATTATTAGCAATGCTGTGCCATATTAGCAATGCTGTGCCAGGAATAATGAGGAACTTTACCACAGTGAGTTATGCTATTCTGGTGGAGGTCTGAAATCCAAAGGCATTAGCACGAACCTATGTGTGACAGCTAGTGAACTCAACAAAGTGAAAGTTTGATACCTTTTCACTCTGGGCATACAGCAGCACTGAAAAGGCCTAAGCTGTTTTTAGATACGTCTAAAACCCGTTTCGATTATCAGCACTTGGGCGACCTGTCTTTTTGATCGTCCAAGTGCCGATTTAGGTGGGTTTTCAGACATATTTTCGTTTCGATTATGTACCTCTTGATCTTTGAGCTTTAACATAACAAATAATAAAAGCAATGTGAAATCAATGCCCATTAGTTATATTCGGTATTTGTATTTAGCTGAATAATATTTTTCATTATTCATATTCAGCCAAATAGTAAAATACACTATTTGGTACAACTTAGTAAAATACATGTTCCATAATATTTTCTCCACAGAACCAAGCTACTTACCAAGAATATATAATCTGGTCTCATTTGTTACAGTCCATTTCGCAATAGGAAAATACACTGAACATATCAGTATTTTGTCATAGTCCTTGAAAGATGCATTAAAGACGTAACGGGATGAATGAGTGACTAACCCATCTTCATCTACAGTTGTTGTATTTTCTATGGTGTGAGCTGCCTCTAAATTTCCACTCCAAGTGATGACGGGGGGTGTTCCTATACACCTCCCTGGTGCTGTGCAGTTGAAGGTCACTTGATATCTTGCATATAGGACACTGTGCGTGACGATGGGCTTATCTGTGAGAGCTAAACAAGAAAGACAAAAGAAACTGCTACAATCCAGGCCTTCAGAAGTTAAAAGCCACATCAAACATAAGCCAGTGCCAGGCAAAGGCATAGTCTTAGGTGGATCTGGATGGGCCTGGGCCTTTCAAATTTGCCTCAGGCCTTTTTCAGCAGCCAGGCACACTATTGATGTAAGCTGATGGGGATCTCCAAGCCCTGCCAACTGAGAAAATCTGGAACTTGCTTTGAGACAACTTTGAAAGGCAGTGAAGAAGCTGACAGTCAGCAGCAGCACTTTCAGCCATTAATGCCAGCGCTGTGAACCTGCACAAACACAGAACAGACTAGCGATATCAAACTCAATGTGGCCACGTTTTGCCCTCAGGCTGTGTCAGGGGAAAATTTTAGAAGGGGATATGAAAGCATTCCTCCTTTTCAAGCAAAAACTCTTTCACATTCACAAAAATCAAGTACCTCTTCTCTCGCTATATGAGCTAGCAATTTTCCCCTGACATAGCCTAAGGGCGAAACGTGGCCATGTTGGGTTTGACTGATCCAATAAATTGCAGTATTCTTGATAGCACTGGTCTGTTTTGCGTTTCTGTCTGTGAGAGTATTCGCAGATCATCTCTTTGTATTGTCCTGGGTATATGTGAGCACCGTGAACCTGTTCAGTTCTTGCAGAAACACCTCTTGATGCTAGTATTGCAAGATCAGCAACAGGCAGTGTTAAGCTGCCAATACTCAGTGTGCTTGTGGAGCCAGCATCAAGTGCTGCTACTTCCCGCTAGCTTGTTTATTGTACTGCACATCTGATGAGTTGGGTTCTGATTTCTGCAGCTGGTGGGGCTTGGGGGATACCAGCCAACTAAGTTAAAAATTTTTAACTTTAATTTTGGTGGGGAATAGGGGGAAGAAAGGAAGAGAAAAGTGAAAGCAAAAGGAGACAGAAGAAATGGGGTGCTCAGTGCCTCATGTGCACTCATGTTAACTATTGGCCCATTTCTGGCTACACCACTAGTGCAAAGAAAAAGTATGTGAACTTAACTACTGTCTGCTCCAATGCATTCCAACTTCAACAATATGAATAACATTTGTCTGTTTCAACTAACTGAAATGCTGTTGATTGTTTTAAAAGTAGCAAAAGCACAAAGTACTTACGATATATTCGCACGTTGGCTGACTTCCAGTTATAGTAGTATTCAAATTCTCCAACAATCCTAAAGTCATATTGTCCCAAATCATCTGTTATTACATCATCGATCCTAAAACTGCAGTTATCTTTCTTTAAGTCCCCCACCATCTTGAAGCGACCTTCAGTATGTGTACCTCTTACTGCAGGATCATTAGTTATAACGGGAGGGTGAATAGAAGGATCATCAGAATGCATATACCAATATCCCTTCGGATTATCTCCTAAATTTTTATCTTCTGGGTAACTGAAAGTGCAATGGATAAGGCCACACAGTCCCCTCTGTAATCGTACAATTGGGAGTGATATATCATAGCCTCTACACATTACCTGGTAGAGGAAGCCTGCAGGGACAGATAAATATACAGCATTTCAGAATGAATTTCAATTTAAATATAGGTTAAACCAAAAACATCCACCACGTGTTACTAATTCAAGATTGAACAGAGACAAAGTGATCAGGTTCTAAAACACAGCGGCTACACTTAATTTGAAAAAGTTTTAAAACCTTGACAGAAAGATTCTTATGTACTCTGATCCATAATCCCCTGGGGATGATTCCTCAAACAGGACACATGTTTTCTACCAATAAACAGAAGAATGAGGAAAAAACCTAATAGCAAATCCCTGATGAGTGCAGTAGCTCTTTCTATTTATTATTATGGAGTCATCTATATATGATGTCATGCTTTGAGGGGGAGGATGGGACTTTTGTGACAATGTGGGAGGGGGGTTGAACTATTGTAACAATAAAAATAATCTTAATTATAACCACCACTGATTCTGTGTTGCTCAGCTTAGATCAGTGGTCTCAAACTCAAACCCATTGCAGGGCCACATTTTGGATTTGTAGGTACTTGGAGAGCCTCAGAAAAAAATAGTTAATGTCTTATTAAAGAAATGACAATTTTGCATGAGGTAAAACTCTTTATATTTTATAAATCTTTCCATTTGGCTAAGTCTTAATAATAATATTGTAATTTATAGCTAAAGAGACATATGAAACTGTTTTATTTTACTTTTGTGATTATGATAAACATACTGAGGGCCTCAAAATAGTACCTGGCGGGCCGCATGTTGCCCCTGGGCCGCGAGTTTGAGACCACTGGCTTAGATGGACTTCCAAATGCTGAGCTCATGATAAGCCTGGCATTACCTCTTTCACCTAAATTACTGCTAAAGTGATCGAGAGGCATGTTCAGTCCAGTTCTCTTAATGACAGCACCTTGTCCAAGAGCATCTATTGTACTAAACACAGCATTCAGATCATGCTAAATAAAGTGATGAATGACAGCTTTTATGACTTTTTGATAGCATGGATTTTCATCAGGACCAACACTTATACTAAATACAATATACTATTAACTTCCTCTCTGTCCCCCCTCCCCCCAACAACCCATCTGCAGCCTCTCCCCTTCCCAGGCCTATCATCTGCCCCGACATCACTGGACAGTGAGCAATCTTTACTTGCTCCTGCCTATGTCGCCCCGGCAGTCAAAATGGCTGCCATGATTTCAATTTTGACTATGGAGAAGGCATTGACAGGAGTGAGTGGGGATTGCTCCTAGCCAAAATCACTACTAGATCACCAAGATGATACAGTAAAGACCAAGGGAGGGGCCTATGAATAATTCCAGAAAGGTGGCTTCTTCTGTTCAGGGTGAGGGAGGAAATGGGAATTCTTTTGGTTTGGAGATGGTGGAGGAGGAGAATGAGAAGAAGACAGATATAAGACATTACAAAAAATTTCAGTTTCAACTGAAAATGTACTAGCATTTTCAGCCAAAACCGAAACAAGTGCGAATGAAACTGAAAGCTTGTCAGCATGTACAGTTTTTACTTGGTTTCTCCCTCCCTGTCCCCAAGATACATTACATTTAGTTTCTCTGCCTTCCTTAACGGCTCACTCTCCCCACATTTCACCTCTCCAGATGTAGCAGTGAATGTGCACAATTTTACTGTAGGCATAGTGTCAGTAATAGTTTTTGAGTGAGCATGGGGCAAATTAGAAATTGCTCTAAAATCCATATGTACAAATAAACGTTAACTGTCAACTGGTCTATATAACAAAAATGTAATATCTGGTTTTGTAGTCAATCGATATCCAATAAGGATTTTAAATCATTTTCTCAATTACAGCATGGAAACAACTCACAATTTTTTCCATGCTATAATCTTAATCCTCTAAATCTCAAATCTCTTTCTAATGAAGACCTGTTGGATACTTTTCTTAAGAAAGCTTTGTTGTCTCATCTTGCTTCTCTTTTCCATAAGGGGTTGCTGAAAAGTTCTCAGCTCAACCAAGAAGAGAATGATATGGAGCCATGAAACTTACAAGTTATTCTATACTTTTCTTGACACTTTTTTCTACAAAAAAAAAAAAAAGAAAAAAGTAGCAAAAAAGTAGCAAAATGCTTGCTAATTATCTTAGAAGAAAGAGGGCTAAGGTGCAAATTTCATATGGGTTGGCTTGTCTCCTTGCCCCAAGATATCTCTAAAGCTTTTCACTCCTTTTATTCTCAACTTTACTCATCTGATTTGGCTGAGATGACAGCGACTACCAATGATTTTCGTACCTTCCTACAATCTCCCAAGCTCTCTGATACCGAGAATGATGCTCTTCAGAGCTAATTTGCAGTGTCAGAGATTACATCAGCTATAAAACGCTTGCCATTGGGGAAAGCCCCTGGACCCGATGGCATCTCGGTAGAGTGTTACAAAATTTTCAAGCACTCTCTTCAACCTCAATCAGTATCTAAAAGTCACTTTCTAGATGCCATTATTATAGTTATCCCTAAACTCCATAAGGATCCTCAACTAGTTCAAAATTATAGGTCCATCTCGCTCCTAAACACTGACTACAAAATTTATGCCACCATTCTTTCACATAGGCTTCAAGGTATCATCAGTACGCTCATCTCCTCCCACCAAGTTGGGTTTATGCTAGGTAGACTTATAACAGACAACTCCCGTCTTTTCTTTCATTTGGCCTCTATCTTCTAAGGACCCGTATGTTGCCCTGTCTCTAGACACTGAAAAAGCGTTCAACAGGGTAGAATGGTCTCATCTCTTCCAGACCATGAAGTGGTTCGGCTTTCACAATAAATTTATATATTATGTGAAAATTCTATACTCTAATCCCAAGGCTTCTATCATCTATAATAATAAAATGCTAAGCGCGCATGCGTACTCTTACCACGTGTTCCCTGATCTGTAGGTCAGTGGTCGGTAGGAGTGCGCATGAGCGACACCAGGACTCCTCCTCCTGAGCCCCATACACGCTGACCGCCTTCGGTCCCATGAGCCTCTCAAGCAGCAGCGGTGGCAGGGATGGCGGAATCATTACCGAGGCGGCTGTTGGCTTCAGGTGCACGCGGCGGCTGTCGGTGCCTGCAGGACATGGAGGCTGTTGACGCCTGCAGGCCTCAGCGGCTGTCAGCGCCTGCTGGCTGTGGCGGCTTGAGGCGGCTGTCGGCGGAGAGCAGATGCGAACAGAGGTAAGGGGTGCTGCTGGACAGGGGAAGAGGTGCTGATGGATAGGGGAAGAGGTGTTGATGGACGGGGGGGAAGAAAAAGGAAGGGAGACCTACTGCTGGAAAGGGGGGAGCAGGAAAGAGGTGCTGCTGGACAGGGGAAGAGGTGCTGATGGACAGGGGAGGGGAAGAAAAAGGAAGGGAGGCCTACTGCTGGACAGGGGAAGCAGGAAAGTGGTGCTGATGGACAGGAGAAGAGGTGCTGATGGACAAGGGAGGGGAAGAAAAAGGAAGAGAGGCCTTCTGCTGGACAGGGGGAGTAGGAAAGAGGTGGTGGTGGACAGCCGAGGAAAAAGAAAGACAGAAATACAGAAAGTGGCTAAGGAGAGAGAGAGAGAGAAAGAAATAAAGACAGACACACACACATATATTTTAGCACCCGTTAATGGAACGGGCTATAAGACTAGTTACCAATAATAATTTGTCACCTTTTTTTACTTTACAAAGAGGCACATGACAAGGCTGTCCTTTGTCTCCTTACCTTTTTAATCTGGCCCATGAACCTCTGCTTTTAGCCATTATCTCCAGTAAGACTATTACAGGTATCCCACATAAAGATGTAGAATATAAACTATTTGCAAATGCAGATGACGTGCTTTTATATTTTTCCAATCCGGAACGCTCTCTTCCCTCCCTATTTGATCTCATTCACTCTTATTCTCTCTTTTCTGGATAGAAAATTAACCAGCAGAAGACTAAAGTAATGCCTCTTAACACCCATTCTGGCCCAGAGTTGGTAAGTTCCTTTAATTTACTATGGTCCCCTTCTCATATTAAATATCTGGGTATAAATCTCTATATCTCTCTCCCAGCCACAGTCAAACATAATAGTGATGATCTTTATCAACACTACGAAAACTCTGCTACAATCTTGGCATCCCCTCCACCTTTCTTGGTGGGGTTGGATTGAAACGATCAAAATGGTTGTGGCACCCAAAATCAACTTTGTACTTAGTATGATCCAAAATTTATTTCCAACTCTATTTTACAAGACTATTGACAAACATATTTCTGCTTTTATATGGAACTGTAAACCTCCCAAAATTGCACTTAAGAAACTCAAGGCCTCTAAAGAAAGAGCAGGAGTGGTTTTACCTGACTTCCTTACATACTACAAAGCTTTCAATCTACAACAGGCTAGTCATTGGTTCCTGTCGTCCTCGGGCTATCAGCCCCTCTGGTTACATTTAGAATGCTCGTATTCTACACATGCCACCTCACTTGTCCCTCTTCTGACGTTTTCCCTCAATAAACGAATGCTATCCTTTCTCAATCAGTACAATGTCTTTTAGAACTGGAAAAACTTCTAGAGGTTTCTATTAGTAAATCTACACGCATATCTCTCTGGCATAACTCGCAATTTCTCATCAACAAGACTACCATCTATTGGCTCAAATGGGCTCAACTTGGGATATTGTGGCGTTGCCGGTGCCGGGGTTTTGACTTAAGCCCCGTCCACCGCTCAGCCACGACCGATTCCCACGTGCCTCCAAAATAAGTTAGGGGTCCTGCTGGTTACAAAATAAGAAAAGAGTCAATTGATCAGGATTAATAAAGTCCTTGCATCAAATGGTGCCTCACTTTATTGATAAGGAAGCACTTTATCTGTGGTTAATTTGTCCACTTCAAAGAAACAAAAAAAAAAAAATAAACTTGGGCTTTCAAAATATAGCCCTCGCCTTCTTGGCAAGTACAAACAGGTAAGTGTCCCGTACAGTACTTAATAGCTCAGTTCTAGTAGTCCCAATATCTGAGCAGGTAAAGAAAACAACATACAGCTATCATAATTGTCCAGATCCAACAGAGTCTTTCAAAAGGTTGCTCCTAGGCTTGAGAGCAATGTTGCAGAGGCCTGGTTTATAACCGGCCTGCCCCAACCAGCTAAGCACACTGGTGGGGGAAGGGAGTAGCTGAATCAACCTTAAATCAGCTTGCCAAAATTGGCCCCACAATCCCTCCCGAGGATCTTGTGTGGATTCTCCCCACTCTACTACCCCTTTACACAATCAGCAATCCAGTCCCAAACAAGCAGCAAAAAGGCAAACAGTAAAAATGCCAAGGAAAAAACCACACTACATTCAATGTCCCAAAAATCAGGCACACCTGCAGCGGTGAGCCTAGCACAGCTCACTTGGTCCCAGGCTTGTGCTTCCAGACAGTTCAAAAAGAAAACTTCTAGATTCAAAGCATACAAAAAAAAGGTCAAGCAATTTCACTTAGCTTTCATCCATGAATATTTCTTCCGGTTCCATGGCAGTGTCCATAAACTCCATGGCATCCGGGCTAGCTGTCTGGCTGGCTTCAGGGACAGGAGCTACATCCAACATTTTAATGTCCTGGCTTTGTGTGGACTCAGGAGAGCAGTCCCGCGAGCCTCCTTCCTGAGCTGGCCCAGGGTAGACTGATTTGGTCTTTCTGAGCTCAGCTTCTAAAGCACTGAGCTGGCCACGCCCTAACCTGTGAGGGAGAAGGGCAACCTGCTGCTTCTGCTGAGTTTTCCTTTGGGCCTTAATTGGACCCAGCAGTTGTGCATTACCTGAGCTCTGAGCCTGCCTCTTAGGCTGTCCTTTTTTGTAAGGCACCTCCTGCTGCTCCAGGCTGTTCTCCCACTCCCCAGGCTGTTCTCCCACTCATCTTCCCCTCCCCAGGGTTCTGTAACCTGGTGGTTCAATTGGAACTCAGACCCTATCTGTCTGTCTGAGTTTAAGCTGTCACACTGGTTAGCCCTTTTCAGGGTAAGGGTTGGATTATGAGGAGATTTACCTGGCACAAGCTTAGCCTTAAGGCTGGAGTTGTGACAATATGCTACATCTCTGACATATGCACTTTAAATCTACAATTGCTGTCCTTTGCGGATCTACAGACTAAATTTGTGCTTCCGCGGACAGCATTTTTTCAGTGGCTTCAGCTCTCCAAAATAATCAAAAAATAAAATATTTTACACACCATTGTTAAAGATACCCCTATGTTGGTTTCTTTATTTCTTTGTTGTCGGCTAAAGGTCATATAGCATCAAATATATATAAGCTCTTTATTAAATTTAAGTTTGATACAAATATTCCTCATCAAAAATCATGGGAAATGGACCTTGCCTGCCAAATCCCTGAGGCTAAATGGCCTACTTATTGGTCCAGAACCCTCTATCTCTTCTGCTAACTCAATGCAATCCATGTTTTTCTTCCACCACAAGACGCACTGGATGCCTCAAAAACTTCATATTCCGATGTTGGAAATGAAAATCACTTCCAGGTACTTTATTACATATGCAGGGCAGAATTAATTCTTCGAGGGCCCCTAGGCACACAAGTACACTGGGCCCCAATAGCTTTGCCCCACCCCCATTTATCTGTTTTCTTATTTACTTCTTTATTTCCACTTGTATTTCTTTCTTTTTTTAATTCAAAACAAACAAAGATCAGCATACCAGTGCACAGTTTTTCTTCTATGCCACCCCCAAACATCTCTGAACAAATTCCCCTTCCTTCCCTTCCTACCTACTTACCCAGGACTTTAACTCTGAACCCTTTCCATAAGTATATAAAAGTGTTCAAATATATTGTAAAGCAGTAATTATATCAGAAATATGTCTATATTAATAACCAAGTTTACAATGCCTCTCAACTGCCTCTCTCTATGTTGACCAACTATATGTATAAACAAGCAAATCTGTAACTCCTCTAGTACGTTCCACTCCATGTATATTAACTTGTAACGAAACAACAAGCCAAGCAGTCCACCAAAGAATCCAACATGAAACAAAAGAAGATCGGCAGACAATAAGGAGATTCAAATCAGGTTTATTCAAGGTGCTCCCAAGAACCATGCCTAATTCATTTCACCAAACAAGGCTAGTCAACACTAACAGAAAACCATGTCTTTCATACACACAGTAGAACTACTCAAGAGTAATCAATGGAAAACAAGTCACATAAATCTAGTGAATCACTATACCAAAGACTTGTATGTGAAAAACAATCAGGTGCTTAACTGACTCTCAGATGCCTGCTCGGGTGAATCATCAAAGATTTCTTGTCCCGGTTAGCAGGAGAGGTATCATTCATTGAGTGCAGTTTAAGCAGAAGCAAATGGTGCTCAAATGAACTTAAACTAAATAAATCAAATAAATTGTGCCAGTAAAACTCAAACAATCACACTTATCTTGACTTTAGAGTGAAAGCATTGCAGTTTGCTGTAAACCCTACGGGGACCCGTTTCGCCAATAGTGGCTTCATCGGGGGTCAAAATCTGCAATGAGAAATCATAATAAGCAGTGCAATATTAGGAAAGACCAAATAAGAATTTAAAACACCTTAAAAATGTCTTAAATTAGTAATAACTATATAGCACTCGGGTGAAACACTTACTGTGCCAGTTCACTCTGTTAAAGAGTCAAAAATGGCGCTGGCATTCAGCAGACGCCAGCGCATGCGCTTTTAAGCAGTTGTCAAACTCAGAGCTCATTGAATCGCGCATGCGCAGCCACTACTCTGAAAAATCAAAACAGCGAATCATGCTGAAAGATTCAAAGTTCCAAAAAATGTATTCACTACAAAAATGAAGTCCACTCCACTGAGGCATTCAATCCTGTCGGTTGTAAGGTATTTAATTTAAATATCCAGCGTGTTTCTCTTTGTAATAATCTTCGCTTTCTATCTCCTCCTCTGATGTTCTGTTTCTCTCTATCGATAATAAAGCATTTCAAATCTTCGAATTTATGCTGTAACAATGTGCAGTGATCTACTAAAGGAGCATTAATCTTTCTATTATTGATATTGGATCTGTGTTCAATCATCCTAGTCCTGAACATTCTGGTGGACATATCCACATATAGTTTCTCACACGGGCAAGAAATAACATACACAATAAAATCTGTGGAACATGTGAAAAATTATTTGATATAATATTTCTTCCCATCATAAGGATTCACAAATTGTTTTTGTGATCTAGTCATGTTGCAGATACATTTGCCACACTTAAAAAATCCAGAGGGCAAAAGTGTGTTCCTATTGTTGTGGGAGTTACTTATAGGCGGGGTCAGAATTTCTTTCAAATTTCTTTCCCTTGAAAAAGCAATTCTTAGATCCACGTTTTCAAAGATTTTATTGGTTTTAATAATCCTCCAGTTGTTCTTTAAAATAGAGGCTACTTGATTCCCTTTGCTGGAATATTTTAAAACACAGGTCATTGTCTCATCTTGCAGATCCTCCATTTTCTTCGAATCCGAATTGTCTATCATGAGCCATTCTCTATGGTAGTACTTGGCCCTTTTATACGACTTCTTCAGGATATTATGCGGATATCCTCTTTGTTCTAATCTGGACATAAGTTGTTTGGATTGCCGCACAAAATCTTTGTTGTCAGAACAATTCCTTTTCAGTCGTAACATTTGAGAAAAAGGAAGATTCTTCTTTAAACCAGAAGGATGACAACTAGTATAGTTTAAAAAAGTGTTCTTGTCAGTATTTTTCCTAAAAAATCGAAATCGAAATGATCATCCTTCTGCATCATTTTCAAATCCAAAAATTCAATCTGCTGAGAAGAATATTTCATAGTGAAATTGATATTTAAATCACAATTATTTAGCCCCTCAAGAAAGCCCATGAGTGCATCTTCTGGTCCACTCCATAGCATAAGAATGTCATCTATATATCTATTACTCCAAAAAAAATGGAAAAGAACCTCTTCAAAATCAAAATAATAAATACAGGTTCCACATACAATTGACTTGTACTTAATCAAGAGGGAAAGACCTCAGCAACCTGCTCCATGCACCGAATAGTCAATTCAAGCAATGGTTTCTTCAGCAGGACAAAATTACCATCATAGGTCATAAAACCCTCACAACCACCCGAAAAAACTTTTTATAATAGTGTCTGTAGCACCCAACTCTTTCAATCGGTAAGTGGTTGACAAAAATATATATATATAATGCACTTATCTGTTCACAAATAAGGGGCCCTTATTTGTGAACAGATAAGTGCATTATATATATATATTTTTGTCAACCACTTACCGATTGAAAGAGTTGGGTGCTACAGACACTATTATAAAAAGTTTTTTCGGGTGGTTGTGAGGGTTTTATGACCTATGATGGTAATTTTGTCCTGCTGAAGAAACCATTGCTTGAATTGACTATTCGGTGCATGGAGCAGGTTGCTGAGGTCTTTCCCTCTTGATTAAGTACAAGTCAATCGTATGTGGAACCTGTATTTATTATCTATATATCTATACCATTTGAAGATATAGGGCTCAAATGGAGAATGATCTATCCAGTTACGTTCGAATTCAGCCATAAATAGATTGGCAATTGATGGGGCAAAAACAGCTCCCATTGCGACTCCAGTGAGTTGTTTATAATATTGCTGGTTATACAAAAAATAATTTTCTTTCATGGCAATCCTAGCGAGGGTCAATAAAAATTCAGTGGGTATTAATTGAGGACTAGCTCTTCTCTGTAAAACCTCTTTGATGGTGTCAAGAGCTTCATCTTGAGGTAAGAAGGTATACAAAGAGGTCACGTCTAAGGTTACCAACAGGAATGGAAAAGATCCGTTACCGACATCTTCAAGCTTTTTCATGATGTCACGAGTATCTTTAATATAAGACTTAATTAGAGGTATGTCATTTTTCAAAAATTCGTCAACAAATCTGGACAGAGGTTCCAACAAAGATCCTTTAGAGGACATAATGGGGCGACCAGGCGGATTAATCAGTGTCTTGTGTATTTTAGGCAAAATATAAAAGGTCGGAGTGATAGGGTTAGAAGGATTCAAAAATGTATAGTCTTTAGAAGTGAGAAAACCCTTCATCCGTCCCACATCAGTTACAGACCTGATGGATTTTTTGCAACCTTTTGGTGGGATTTAAAGGTAGTCTTTCATATGTTGCTGAATCACCCAATTGTCTCATAATTTCCTGATCATAACTTACAGCGTCAAGGACCACCACCGCTCCTCCCTTGTCAGCTTTCATAATCCTGATGGATTTATTATTCTTCAATGCTTTTAAAGCCTCATGTTCTTCTTTATTTAAATTGTGATGAAAATATTTATTCACATTGAAATGTTGTTCAATGTCCTGTAGCACACATTCTTTAAAAGTGTGTATCATCGGATCAAGGGGGATAGGAGGATACCAAGTGCTTTTAGTAGATATGATGGTCTGATCCAGAGTGGGAGGACAATCATTGAAATAGATATGCAACTGAAGTTTTCTGATAAATTTCTCTAAATCTATGTGTAATTGTACCCTGTCAAAACCGGTCGAGGGCACAAAAGATAAGCCATAGGATAAAATTTTTTCTTCAGTGGTAGTAAGGGCATAAGTAGATAAATTTACTACCACTGATTCCTCCTGGCTTGAGACCGAGTGTTGGGTCTTTGCCGTACTGTGCCTCTTCCTCTGATTCGTCCCCTTTTCTGTCCTAGGCCTCTGTTTAAAAAACGATTCGAATTATTAAAGACCAAATAAGAATTTAAAACACCTTAAAAATGGCTAAATCAAACTGAGTAGTGACATCAAGTACTTTCTCATAACTCCTAAAAACACTTGATATCCTCCTATCCCCCTTGATCCTATGATACACACTTTTAAAGAATGTGTGCTACAGGACATTGAACAACATTTCAATGTGAATAAATATTTTCATCACAATTTAAATAAAGAAGAACATGAGGCTTTAAAAGCATTGAAGAATAATAAATCCATCAGGATTATGAAAGCTGACAAGGGAGGAGCGGTGGTGGTCCTTGACACTGTAAGTTACGATCAGGAAATTATGAGACAATTGGGTGATTCAGCAACATATGAAAGACTACCTTTAAATCCCACCAAAAGGTTGCAAAAATCCATCAGGTCTGTAACTGATGTGGGATGGAAGAAGGGTTTTCTCACTTCTAAAGACTATACATTTTTGAATCCTTCTAACCCTATCACTCCGACCTTTTATATTTTGCCTAAAATACACAAGACACTGATTAATCCACCTGGTCGCACCATTATGTCCTCTAAAGGATCTTTATTGGAACCTCTGTCCAGATTTGTTGACGAATTTTTGAAAAATGACATACATCTAATTAAGTCTTATATTAAAGATACTCGTGACATCATGAAAAAGCTTGAAGATGTCGGTAATGGATCTTTTCCATTCCTGTTGGTAACCTTAGACGTGACCTCTTTGTATACCTCCATACCTCAAGATGAAGCTCTTGACACCATCAAAGAAGTTTTACAGAGAAGAGCTAGTCCTCAATTAATACCCACTGAATTTTTATTGACCCTCGCTAGGATTGCCATGAAAGAAAATTATTTTTTGTATAACCAGCAATATTATAAACAACTCACTGGAGTCGCAATGGGAGCTGTTTTTGCCCCATCAATTGCCAATCTATTTATGGCTGAATTCTAACGTAACTGGATAGATCATTCTCCCTTTGAGCCCTATATCTTCAAATGGTATAGATATATAGATGACATTCTTATACTATGGAGTGGACCAGAAGATGCACTCATGGGCTTTCTTGAGGGGCTAAATAGTTGTGATTTAAATATCAATTTCACTATGAAATATTCTTCTCAGCAGATTGAATTTTTGGATTTGAAAATTATGCAGAAGGATGATCATTTCGATTTCGATGTTTTTAGGAAAAATACTGACAAAGAACACTTTTTTAAACTATACTAGTTGTCATCCTTCTGGTTTAAAGAAGAATCTTCCTTTTTCTCAAATGTTACGACTGAAAAGGAATTGTTCTGACAACAAAGATTTTGTGCGGCAATCCAAACAACTTATGTCCAGATTAGAACAAAGAGGATATCCGCATAATATCCTGAAGAAGTCGTATAAAAGGGCCAAGTACTACCATAGAGAATGGCTCATGATAGACAATTCGGATTCGAAGAAAATGGAGGATCTGCAAGATGAGAAAATATTCCAGCAAAGGGAATCAAGTAGCCTCTATTTTAAAGAACAACTGGAGGATTATTAAAACCAATAAAATCTTTGAAAACGTGGATCTAAGAATTGCTTTTTCAAGGGAAAGAAATTTGAAAGAAATTCTGACCCCGCCTATAAGTAACTCCCACAATAGGAACACACTTTTGCCCTCTGGATTTTTTAAGTGTGGCAAATGTAGTATCTGCAACATGACTAGATCACAAAAACAATTTGTGAATCCTTATGATGGAAAGAAATATTATATCAAATAATTTTTCACATGTTCCACAGATTTTATTGTGTATGTTATTTCTTGCCCGTGTGAGAAACTATATGTGGATATGTCCACCAGAATGTTCAGGACTAGGATGATTGAACACAGATCCAATATCAATAATAGAAAGATTAATGCTCCTTTAGTAGATCACTGCACATTGTTACAGCATAAATTCGAAGATTTGAAATGCTTTATTATCGATAGAGAGAAACAGAACATCAGAGGAGGAGATAGAAAGCGAAGATTATTACAAAGAGAAACACGCTGGATATTTAAATTAAATACCTTACAACCGACAGGATTGAATGCCTCAGTGGAGTGGACTTCATTTTTGTAGTGAATACATTTTTTGGAACTTTGAATCTTTCAGCATGATTCGCTGTTTTGATTTTTCAGAGTAGTGGCTGCGCATGCGCGATTCAATGAGCTCTGAGTTTGACAACTGCTTAAAAGCGCATGCGCTGGCGTCTGCTGAATGCCAGCGCCATTTTTGACTCTTTAACAGAGTGAACCGGCACAGTAAGTGTTTCACCCGAGTGCTATATAGTTATTACTATTTTAAGACATTTTTAAGGTGTTTTAAATTCTTATTTGGTCTTTCCTAATATTGCACTGCTTATTATGATTTCTCATTGCAGATTTTGACCCCCGATGAAGCCACTATTGGCGAAACGGGTCCCCGTAGGGTTTACAGCAAACTGCAATGCTTTCGCTCTAAAGTCAAGATAAGTGTGATTGTTTGAGTTTTACTGGCACAATTTATTTGATTTATTTAGTTTAAGTTCATTTGAGCACCATTTGCTTCTGCTTAAACTGCACTCAATGAATGATACCTCTCCTGCTAACTGGGACAAGAAATCTTTGATGATTCACCCGAGCAGGCATCTGAGAGTCAGTTAAGCACCTGATTGTTTTTCACATACAAGTCTTTGGTATAGTGTTTCATACACACAGAACACAGATACACCCTCACCCAGTATGGAATATGTAATCACAAACTAAAAATAGAAATATGTAGATAAAGGTTAAATTGAACCGTCTAGAAGCCAAACTACATCCAGTGAAACACCACAGACACAATGACACATATACCCCCTAATACTCTGCAAAATATAAATATAGCAGATGTAAATTTGAAGAAACTGACACATTTTGATCACTATTGAAAATGAAATCATTTTTCCTACCTTTGTTGTCTGGTGATTTCATGAGTCTCTGGTTGCACTTCCTTCTGACTGTGCATCCTTTCTTTCTTCCTCCTGCATGCTTCCTCTCCTCCAGACCTCATCCCAACAAACATCTCTCTCTCTGTTCCTCCATGAGTCCATCTTTTTTTCCTCTCTCCCTGCCTGCCCCCTGCCACCCAACACACTCAATTCCCTCCTCCAACTTTAAACTTTTTCTTCCTCTCTCCCTGCCTCTTCCCTGTCTTTCTCTCTCCCTGCTCCCTCCCTTTCTTTCTTTCTCTCCCTGCCCCCTCTTTCTTTCTTTCATTCTCTCTCCCTGCCCCTTTCTCTCTTTCTGCCCCTCCCCTTTCTTTCTTTCTCTCTCTCTGCCCCACTCCCCATGGCCACTACCGCTGCTGCCAATTTCACCAAGCCACCGCCATGATTTCTCCCCAATGCGACGAGCCCACATGCATTCCTGCCTGATGTCAATTCTGATGTCGGGGCTGTCCTGGAACTTTCTCTCTGATGTCAATTCTGATGTCGTGGGGGGGGGGGGGGGGGCGGGGGTGGAAGGATTGTGGGCTACCGCATCGGGGAAGCAGGGAGGAAGCAGTCAACCATTGTGGCCCAAAACAGAAGGCAAGGGCCTAGAGCAGCTGCTCTCCTTGCTCCCCTCAAACACTGGCCCTGCCTGCTAATACAGCCGAGAAGGGGGAAAGATGAGGAGTTCCGTCCAGCAGGGGAGGGAAAGCTGAAGAGTATGGGGGAGGAGGCAAGGCAAGAGATCGCTTCTCCCCCAAAGCCAAAATTGTTCTTTTCAGAGGGTCCCCGACACAGCAGCGTTCTCACAAGCTGCCGGCTGCTGCCCTGAAGTTTCCAACAGGGCAGATCGTGGCAGAGGGAAAGCTTCGGGGCAGCCACCAGCAGCTTGTGAGAACAGCTGCCGTGTCGGGGCCCCTCTGGAAAAGGACAATTTAGGAATTTAACAAAGAAGTTCAGACTGCGGGGCCCCCTGGATCTGTTAGACCCAGGGCAGCTGCCCGTTTGCCCCCCCTAAAGCTGGCCCTGGGGCCCCCCTGACAATTCCGGGTTTTAGGCACGTGTTTCCTGGGCCTACCCTTTAATCCAGCCCTGTACATATGCTCTGTGAATGTTCATACTTACAGAAGTTTTGGGCTGATGTTTGGTCTATTTTGTGCCTGATTTTTGACTTGCTGCTCAACATATCTGCTTGTATAGCCATACTAAAATCAGAGGCAACCTCATTTCAGATCCCTGTGTCTCAACATATCTGCTTGTATAGCCATACTAAAATCAGAGGCAACCTCATTTCAGATCCCTGTGTCTCAACATGTGCTATTTAATACTCTTATTATCATTGCCCTGAGACTCATACTTTTCAATTGGAAATCTTTTGATTCGCTCAATTCGTACTTTTGGTTGCAATCTGTACTACTTCAGCACAAAAGTGAAATGTTAATTTCAACTACTATGCCTCTAAATAATAAAACCTCTACAAAGTGGGCCATTTTTGAAGACTATCTGAAGTCTAAATTTTTTCAGGTTCTGATTGTAACTCTCTACGCTTATACTTTTTCTTCTTCCACTCTCTTTCTTTGGCCTCTGGGGGGTTCTCTTTCCCCCTGTCCTAGTTTTCCCTCTCTCTCCCGTCCCTCACTAGTCCTCCCCTTATTTTTTTCTTCTCTCCTCCCCTCCTCTTTACTCCCCTGATATTCCTCTTATCTTATGATATTGTATTATATGGATCAGAGAGCTTATCATGTTTATTTTTGTATGCACCAATTGATATTGAGTTTTCTCTGTCCCTACTATTATTGGGTTTTTTTTACCTACTTTGTTTTCCCTTTTGTATGTTGATAAAAAAAATTTCAACAAAAAGAAAAAAGACACTTTTTTTGTTTCAATGATATGAAAGGAAATGAAGTGTGTCAAGAAAAGTGTGGAATAATTTGTAAGTTTCATGACTCCACATCATTCTCTTCTTGTTTGGACTGAGAACTTTTCAGCAGCTCCTTGTAGAAAATCTTTCAGCTAAGCAAAAGAAATTATAGTATATGTACTCAACAGGTTTGGGAAAAAGACCAATGGCATCACTTTTGGATATACAGATCAAGAGCCTCTATGTCTTCAATCACCCAATCCTTACTTTTTTCTTCAACATTGCTTTTTATGGGCATGTTTAAAAGTATTTAAAAGTTGCCTTGCTCCTACTGATCTCTGCTTGTCCTGTCAAAGAACATGTCCTCCTTCACCTTTTTGAATGATATAATTCAGAGTTTCTCAGATCTGCCCTGGAGTACCTCCTTCACCAGTCAGGTTGTCAGGATATCCAGAATGAACTGTTGCTTTTGCATTTTACTAAAATTGGAATTTCAGGTATTGTATGGGTCTGGTTCTCATCTTTCCTTACAGGACGATTTTTCATAGTATCTCATCAATCAACGGTTTCAAGCAGCTACAGTCTCACTTGTGGCATCCCAAAAGGTTCACAAGTACTTTTCAACAGCTTCATTAACCCCTTAGCAACACTCATTCAATCTTTCAATATTAATTTTTTTCATCTATGTAAATGACATCCTGTTGATCTACCGATGTTCCCCATTCCAGCCTCATTCTTCTCCATTCTGGTCTCTCTGCTTTTTCAACCTGGCTATCCAGCCATCAGCTCATGTTAACAATATAAGAATAGCCTTACTGGGTCAGACCAATGGTCCATCAAGCCCAGTAGCCTGTTCTTACGGTGGCCAATCCAGGTCACTAGTACTTGGCCAAAACCCAAGGTGTAGTAATATTTCATGCTACTTATACAGAGGGCAAGCAGGGCAAGCAGCGCCTTCCCCTGTGTCTTTCTCAATAACAAGATTATGGACTTTTCCTCCAGGAACTTGCCCAAACCTTTCTTAAAACCATCTAAGCTATCCGCTCTTACCACATCTTCTGGCAACACGTTCCAGAGCTTAACTATTCTCTGAGTGAAAAAAAATTTCCTCCAGTTGGTTTTAAAACTATTTCCCTGTAACTTCATCAAATTCCCCCTAGTCTTTGTAATTTTTGACGGAGTGAAAAATCGATCCACTTGTACCCATTCTACTCTATTCAGGATTTTGTAGACTTCAATCATATCTCCCCTCAGCCGTGTCTTTTCCAAGCTGAAGAGCCCTAACTGTTTTAGTCTTTCTTCATACGAGAGGAGTTTCATCCCCTTTACCATCTTGGTCACTCTTCTTTGAACCTTTTCTAGTGCCACTATATTATCTTTCTTGAGATAAGGAGACCAGAATTGAACGCAATACTCCAGATGAGGTCGCACGATGGAACGATTTAGGGCATTATAACATTCTTAGTCTTGTTAACCATCCCTTTTTGAATAATTCCTAGCATCCTATTTGCTTTTTTGGTCACTGTCGCACATTGAATCCCAACAAATCCACTACTTGTTGGATCACTGGCCCCTTTCTACAACCCATTCTGATTCCAGTACTCTTTAACAGGCCTATAAAGATGGTGCCTTCCTTCCATTATCTAGGGGTTATTTTGGATTCCAAATGATCTTTCCAAGAACACATTTCTCACACCATCCAATCATGTTTCTTCTCATTGTTCCAACTTCATTTCCTCTGCTCCTTTTTGGATTTTAATTCATTCCACAAGCTCATGCACACCCTTATCATCTCAAAACTAAACAATTGTAATTGCTATATCAGAATCACTAGCACACAGCATAAGTGTTTATAGTTTGTGCAAAACACTGCCCTGCATCTTCTTTGCCATGCTTCTGTTCCGAAAGACTGACCCCATTATTTCTATGTCTATACTGGCTACCTATCCAATATTGTCCCCTCTTTAAGATCTTATGTTTAAACACATAAGATACTCTACACTGGTCAGTTTCCATATCTTTCCATATCAGTTATCTCTTACACTCCCTCACGATCACTATGCTCTCATGATGCAAACCGACTAATGTTCCTGGGACCTTGCAAAGTCCGCTACGAATCAACTAGAAGCTCTGGATTTTTTTCCATTATCCCAAAAACATGGAGTCTCAGATTCTATAAACAGCACCGTGATCGGCATCCACCCATAAAAACGGCACCGATCAAGTGTCAATTACGCAATGGTGCTGTTTATAGATTTGCAGCTATGTCAAAGATAGGACTTGACAACCCAGGCCTACATTTCCAGCGCCTATCTGTGACGAGAATCGCGACTATGGAGTCACCTACTGATACCTAAGGGTACTTCCGGCATTAACCACACCTATTTTTACCTTAGGCGCCAGTAGGCGTCTCCATAGTTGCAGTTTTGTGCCATTTGTGAAGGCACCATCTTTTTTATGAGTAATGAGATGCTTTTACATGATGCAATCAATTATTGTGTTGATTACAGGCAATTAAACCATTTAAAAATTGTGCAATTAGGGCACCTAATGCTGCCATTTATAGAATTTGGGCCGGAATGACCTTCCTTCAACCATACATTTAGAAGCCAACTTTCCCAGATTTAAGACACTATGGGCAAGATTCACTAACCGGATCCGGGCAAGTCCGATGAATTCACAAAAGAAAAATATGCAGATGGGGGCGATCAGAGGAATGCCCCCATCTGCCTGCCTGGATTGCTGGTGTGCGATCCCCGCACATGCACAGACCATCTGCTTTCCCTGCAGATGGTCTATGCATGCGTTCTGTGTCCTTTTTTTTAACTGTGGGGTTTTTTGGGCCTGACTCTCCTGCTCCTATCTATGGCAGTGGCAGCCTTTTCTGTCCTTCCCTGCAGTGCGAGCCCACGGCGGCGTGTAGCCCCGCTTTAAACCCGCGGGCTCACACTACAGGGAAGGCTGCTAATACTGATTTCTGCTAGATGCAGCATAATTGGAAGTCAGGAAGCCAACAGGCACTGCTCTCCCCTCTGCCCCAGGGCTTCTGCAGCCCCTGGAACAGGCAGCGAGATCAGGGCAGCAGAGAGCAGGGCAGAGTGCAGGGCGGCAATGGAGCAGGAGAGTCAGTAGAGAGGTGTGTGAGTGCGAGTGGTCCCCAGCAGTAACTTTAGGAGTTGATCAGCCAGCCCAGTCGGATCGAGAATTTTATGTTGTGAATCGCTGCCTTCCCTGCTTTTAAATGTCCCTCCCCTCATTTGCATGTGCGGATCGGAGGATGGTCGGCAGAGAGATAAGTGAATCGGGCCGGAGGTGAATTTGGTCGCTAAGAGATCACCAACTGATCGGTACACGATCAGTTTGCTTTGTGAATCTAGCCCTATTATAGACATTCTTTGAAAAGGCATTTAATCTCCTTCCCATTGGATAACCTGTTTGATCCCTCCCCTCTCCTCTATTTTAATCTAATAGTTGCCTTGGGAGGCTAGAAAGGCCATTAAGTTTGTATTCCTAGCCTTCGTGTTTTTATTCTTCATTGTGTGTTTGAATAAGTTTTTCTCTCCTGTCAATTATGGAATTCCTTTCTAAATAGTTCTATTATTGTTAGTGCATATGTACATTGCATTGACCCATGTGTTGGAAAATAGCGGCATATCAAGAAACAATAAACTATAATTTGGATGCTAATCATCAATAATCGTGCTAATTGGCAATAATTAGAATTTACACATGCATCTTGCTAGGTGCTTTTCTACAAAGATGTGTGCATAAATTCTTGTGCGTGAACCTGAATAGGGTGCATGGCCATGGGCAGGTTGTGGGTGTTCCAAGAGTTTCCATGCAATATTATAGTATATAGCAGATCCATGCCTAATTTAGGCACAAGAATTATACCAGGTTTCAGTTAGTGTAAATTCTCACGACTGTAAGTTAGGCATGAATCCTGATGCTAAGAGCCATTTACAGAATAGCGCTTTGTGCTCTTTTTTTAGTGCCATATATAGAATTTGATCCAATGTGCCTAAAGTACAGATTAGAGAATGATGCAGAGAAAAAATTTGTCCCTATCCCCGCAAGCTCAGTCCCTGTCCCTGCCTCTTTCCCATGAGCTCAGTCCTCATCCCCGCAAACTCGGTCCCTGTCCCCACAAACCATCCACCGTTTGACTCTGACCCGTCCTCAAATAGTTATCATTTTATATTGAACTTATTGTATTAAATATAAAAAGAATATTCTGTACAATTGTCATTTTATAAATCACATATAATACAGAACAAGGATCAACAAAACCCCTGTCTCCCCTCCCTCTCACAAATATCCACTCCACTATCAAGAAAACTCAAGTCAAATTACTACAGAATGCTACATAGAAAATTCAGGCTAACAGAATACCGGAGTTCACATGGCAAGATTAGTATTAGTGCCCCCTGGAATCTGAAGAAGGCATAGCCTGTTAGTGGGCTTTGTGGTCCCCAGCTATATCTAATACCAGCTCTGGCAGGATACACATTTCAAATCTGATATATTATAATCACAAGATAGAAAATTAAAGGCTTTTTTCTATGTTTTGTTGTATGGTCATTTTACTTTTCAAATCATGTTTGTCTCAGGTTCTGGTTTCTGTTTCCTTCTGTCTTTTCTTAACGCATTCATCAGAGTCTCCTGCCCATTTGACATTACTTCTTTTTCCAAGCTCACCATTTTCCATCTCTGTGTATGTATTTTTTCCTATGTTCAGTATCTCCCTTCTCTGTGTCTCCTATACTTCCCTTTCTGGTATTTCCCCTGTGTCCATCTCCCTGTCTTCATCATCATCATCATCATCATCATCATCATTCTATGTCCCCATTCCCTCCCCTTGTGTCCAGAATCACTCCTCTGTGTCCCTGTGCCTCCCCTAAGTCCAGAATCTCCCTTCTGCGTTCCTATTCTTCCTCATGTCTAGCCATCTTCCCTCTGTGTCCTTAAACTCTCCCATGTTTGGCTTTGCCCTCTGTGTCCATTTATCAACCCCATGCAGTGTTCTCCTTTGTGTCCCTGTCCCTAAGCTCTCATCCATGCCCCCATCTCCCTTTTGTTTGATATATCTCCCCGTATCCACTCTTACACCACTATGTCTTTCGTTCTCTTTCCTCCCTCCCTTTGCTGTGTTCAGCATTTCACTTTCTTCATCCTCTTGGTTCAGCATTTTCTCTTTCCCTTTCCTTCTTTCTCCTCCTTTCTGCAAGTCCAACATCTCTCTCCCTTTCAAGTCACCCCCCCAAAATGGGTCCAGCATCTCTCCCCCATTCCCAGCTCTACCCTAAATATGGATCTAGCACCCTGCAGGTCTAGTCCCTCTGTCCCTTCCAGCCCCAACCTCACCTACATGAGTCCAGTACCTCTTTCTGCTCCTTCTAGCTCCAGTCACCATCTCCCTTTCACTCAGCTCTCAGACCACTCCATAGCAGCAGACTCCAACCCCCACGTCCAGCCCCACCCCCCAAGCAGCAGAATCCCCCCATGTGAGTTGACATCTAAATGTCCCTCCTCGACTCCCCTCTTGGCCCACACCCATTTTAACTTTAGCCTCAGCTGCCACGGAGGACAATCTTCAAAGGCTTGCTGAAGTAACTTATGGTTTTCTGATATGCTACTGATCAACAACATAGATATCCATCTAGAACAGGGGTAGGCAATTCCAGTCCTCAAGAGCCACAGGCAGGTCAGGTTTTCAGGATATCCACATTGAATATATTTATATGAGATGGATTTGCCTGTACTGCCTCCTTGAGATACATATTTATCTCATGCATATTTATTGTGGATATCCTGAAAACCTGACTTGCCTGTGGCTCTTGAGGACCAGAATTGCCTACCCTGATCTATAGGTTTTGAAAATAGTGAATAGGAAGGGTTTGGCAAAAAAAAAAAATCTATATGCTCCTTTAGGACACTTTTTGGGAGTTTTCCCGTGGCATGGCCTTAAGCACAAAGAACTCCAACACCTCCAATTAATACAGAACAATTCCATTAATCACTGAGGCACACAAATATAACCATGTTACTCCCTCCTCAAATCATCACACTGGCTTCCCATAACACACAAATTATTTTTTCAAACTACTGCTTCTTGTATTCAATATCAAACAAGCTCATACCCCCTCTTTCCTAGACCATTATCTTGTTCCCTATATTCCCTCCTGCTCCTTTCACTTCTTCCAACAAAATCTTCTAGTAGTCCCAAACTTCCAACAAATAACATAGAGTACCAGCAGAAACTGTATCTTCTCCGTGACTAGGCCTTTCCTTTAGAATGCCCTCCCGGGGGGGGGTCACGTGATGCCGGGCGCTTGAACGGACGTGTCTCTCCACAGCTCCGGGCCATGCCGATATAAATCTGCACAATACCCTCCGTAAATTCAGATTTTTTTGCTTTTTACGCTATATCTTTGTGCCCTTTGCTTTGCTGACTTGGTGGCACGATTCTTTGGAGCGCTTGTACGTGCGATGACCGCTAAAACACAGCGGGGTGTTCGGGACAGAGTGAAACAGCAGGAGCCAAAGATGGCGGAAGGCCAGGAGGTTCCAATGTTTACACTACAAGAGGCCGCAGTGCAAGAACTCACCCGATCCCTAATCTTGGTGATGGAGGACAAGCTTGCCAAAATACATACATTTATGGAGGATATCAAAGAAAGCCTAGATTCTCATGCGGGTCGCTTGCAGCATGCAGAAGATCGTGTGGCCGCCATGAGGATCAGGCTGTTAACTTTGAGGAACGGCTGCGCACCCTGGAGTCCACTAACAAAACCCTGATGGACCGCGTGGATGATCACGAAAACCGAGGGAAGAGAAAGAATCTGCGTTTCATCGGTTTTCCCGCTTCTATCCGAGAAGTGGATCTCCGCAAGTGCCTAGAGAGCTGGCTGCTAAAGATTTTGGACCCTACAGATCCGGGCATGTCTATTCAAATCGAGCGGGCGCACCGCATGGGCCAAAGGCAGGACGATGAGACGCGGCCGCGCCCTATGCTCACCCGGTTCCTTAATTTTGCGGTTAAGGAAAGGATCCTGGCTCACTATCGTAAGGGGGCGGATTTTATCTATGATGAACGCAAAATCTTAATTTTCCAAGATTTTTCCTCCCAAGTTTCCGCCCGGCGCAAAGCGATGGCACCACACTGCAACACCTTGTATCGCCGTAACATCCGAGTATCCCTCCTTTATCCAGCCCGGGCTCGGGTTTTCTATAACAATAAAGTTCACTATCTGGAGACACCAAGAGAGCTGGAGCAATTCGTTCTTCAACTGCCAGCTCCTGTGCACCCTGAATCTGTACCTACCTGACCTCATATGCCGAGGACTTGGATTTTTGTATTGCGGCATGGCCGCATGTGCTTCTCTATGAACCGCCATTGATGTGAGACTGGCGGTTGGCGGCAGATGGCCTTGATTTTCGCTCCTTAGCCAGCGGCAGTATTGTCCTGGTGGCTGTTCTTTGACTTTTATGCCTTATTTGCCAGCAGTGCACCAGGAGCTTTGTTTCTTTTGTTCTTTTTTTTCCAGTTCTGAGTCAATAGGGGGAACTACCCCTTTTCTTGTGTTTATTCATGCAACTTTCCCTTGGATGAGGCTTTGTTGCCGGTTTCTCATTAGTTGCCTTTTCTTTTAATAGTTGCTGACATGAAGCTGCTTTTATGTTATATTATTCTCTGGTTTTGTCGGTTATGCCTTTACCCTATGTGTGGGGCATGGCCTGGAGCTGTTATTTGTATTTCATTCTCACTTACTGTTTGTTGTTCTGGGACGCTTGTATGGTTCTGGGGGGAGGGGGGACTGGATTGCATGTGGGGAGGGGAGTGTATGGGGTTTTTGTATGAATGTGTATGTATGGGTTTTGTTTGGGATCTGTGATTATGGCTGTCTGGCTCACGTAGACTATTCTCTTGTGCATTTTTGTACTGCTGTCACTCATGTGTGGAGGGGGGATTCGGCTGGGACGTCCCCCGCTCCGTGTTTCTGTAAGTACATGCTTTGCTATGTAACTGTTACCACAAATGTAATGCTATGTCTTCTCTGACAGTGACATCCCTCAATGTGGATGGGATCCACTCTCCCATCAAACGTGCCAAACTCCTTGCATACCTCCGACGAGAACGCACGGACGTAGCTTTTCTCCAGGAAACACACTTCACAGACGAGGAACATCGTAAACTAAAGCGGGATTGGGTGGGTCAGATTGGCTTTGCCTCTTACAGCTCTAGACAGCGTGGGGTGGCTATCCTCATACATAAACGCATACCGTTTACTGTTCTACAGCAGGTCTCGGACCCTGATGGGAGATACGTCTTGCTAGTGGGTGAATTATGGGGCCAATCCATTGTTTTTTGCAATATATATGCCCCTAACACTTATTCGCACGCTTTTTTCTCTCACCTTGTAACTCTCTTGGCCCCCCATGCTTCTAGTTTACTTGTGTTGGGGGGAGACTTCAATGTGCCTGCTAACCCAGCCTTAGATTGCCAACCAGTGAGAGACGCCCCTAGGGAACATTTCAACAGGGGCGTGAACTACCTCATGGGAGAATTGGGCTTGTTGGATGTTTGGAGGACTCTACACCCCGAAGAGCGTGATTTTTCTTTTTATTCCCACCCCCACCTGTCTTATTCTCGTCTTGATTATTTCCTTGTTTCTGAACTCTGGTTCCCCAAATTTGCCTCGGCCTCCATGCTCGCTCCGACTTTATCTGACCACTCTTTGATCTCTATCTCTCTTCAGTTTTTGCAGTCCTCCGGTGAACGCATATGGCATATGTTACCACAGCTCTATACCGATAAGGTATTTCATGAATATTTTCCAAAAAATGGGAGGATTTTCTTCATACTAATTCTGTTTTGGATGTGGGGCCTGTTGTCTACTGGGAGGCTGCAAAATCTGTCATGCGTGGTCACATTTTGGCATATTCTTCTGCTCTGAAGAGGCGACGGGAAGGTGAACTCCTCGCCCTCACTCGGGAACTGCAAGAGCTTCGACGGGTGCACATCTCCCAACTTACCCCATCGATCAGGGCCTCACTGAAACTATTGAAAGATAAGATCAATCATCTCCTTGACGCGCGAGCCCAACGCAGCATATATTTTTACAAATATAGACTGCACGCCTGGGGTAACAAAACAGGACGTATGTTAGCAAATTTGGTCAGGCCACCCAAGGCCAAGCACGTCATCACCGGTAATAAGGACAGGATGGGCCACCTACACACTAACCCTACGGATATCGCGGCTCATTTTGTCAGTTTTTATCGAGACCTTTATACGGCCTCCCTGGTTGACTCCCAGGCCCGAGATGATTTTTTCAGGGACCTCCCTCTGCCATCTCTTTCGGAGGAACAGGGGCGGATATTGAACTCCCCCGTCACGGGGCAGGAACTACAAATAGCTATCGGTAAACTTACACTCGCAAAAACACCGGGCCCGGACGGCATGGGGCCGGAATTTTACAAATTGCTGCCCCCTACTGTTTTGCCGACATTGCAATCCTACTACACCGGTCTATTGACCGACCTTCCACCTGGGAACACTCATAATTGAGCTCACGTTATCCTTCTCCCCAAACCAGGCCGACTCCAGGACCAATTGGGCTGATATCGACCAATTTCCCTCCTCAACCAAGATGTTAAGATTTTAGGTAGTATACTGGCGGCCCGTCTTAATACCTTTCTGCCGGAGCTGATCCACGAGGATAAGGTCGGCTTTGTTCCTGGCCGACATGCATCTCTGAATCTTTTAAAGGTTTTGTCGGTTTTGCAGTCATCCTATGCGCCGGGGGACAGGGCCCTTATCGCCAGTCTTGACGTTGAGAAGGCGTTCGATATGGTCTCCTTGGAACATCTTTTTTGGGTCCTGGGGCGGTTTGGCATCACTAGTGATTTTGTTCGGTGGGTAACGGCTCTCTATACTCGACCATCTTCGCAGCTTTTGGTGAATGGGGCATTGTCTGATTCTTTTCCCTTAGGACGTGGCACCCGTCAAGGATGTCCGTTGTCCCCTCTCCTCTTTCTGCTCTCATTGGAGCCTTTGGCACAACGTATCCGACAAGACTCGTGTCTTGAAGGTCTTCGTGTAGGGACACATGAATTCTGCATTAGCCTATTTGCGGATGACATGCTTCTTTACGTTAATCACGCTGACACCATTATGCCCCGTCTTATGGCACTTATACAAATTTACGGGCGTTTTTCGGGCCTTAAGATCAATTTTGAAAAGACGGAGGCTCTTTTGCTTGGGACGTCGGGTGTGCCTCGATGGACAGAGACCCTGGGCGTGGGAGTGGCCCCTGGGAAGCTTAAATACTTGGGAATAATGTTGTATTGCGACCCTAAGCGTTTATACACAGCCAATATTTCCGCCGCGCTTGGTAAGATCAAAACCTTGTGCCATCGGTGGCGAACCTTACCACTGTCCCTCATGGGAAGGGTTGCATTAGTCAAGATGGTACTTTTCCCCAAATTACTGTACCCTATTCAGACTATCCCCGTTTGGGTGTCTTCTTCTGATGAGCGTTCTTATCTTGCCACTATCAGATCTTTTATTTGGCGAGCTGGGGCACCTAGAATCAACTTTTCCAAACTCTCTCGAGCTAAACAGCATGGTGGCCTGAACGTCCCTGACTTACGCATGTACAATGTGGCAGCTTTATTTCGCTGGATACACTCCCATTTGGCGCCTGATTCCTGTTCTTCTCCTTCGACCCTCTTGGAATCCTGCTGTATCCCTCTCTCCTTTTCCTCTTTTCTCCATGGCTGTTCTGGGGGGGTTTCAGCCTTCCCTCTTCTTCTTCTTCTTCCTCTTCCTCTTCTTTCCTTCCTTTTCTTTTCTCTTTTCGGAAGGCTTGGGCATGGTGGCGCAAGAAGCAGAATCTGCTACCCGGTTTTTCCCCTTTTCTTTCTCTCCTTCGCAATCCTGATTTCCCTCCTGGCATGAAACGTTTATGGGGTCTGTTAGATCGAGGAGAGCGGGATACCACTGTGGGGGCGGTTTTGGATATGGGGGGGGGGCTCTTTCCCTCTTTCTCTCAGGTGCGGGCGCATTGGGGTCTCCCCTCCCATCACATTCATACATATTTACAGATTCAGCACTATATTACTCCTCAACTAGCTCACCATGCGGGCCGATGGGAGAGTGGGTCCCTTGATAATATTTTTCTGGAAACCCCGTCTTCCAGGAATACTATTTCCCGCTGGTATTCTGTGTGTAGAGACCACCAACCTGAGCTGGGTTTGGTGACACTTGCTAGGGATTGGTCCTCTGAGCTGGGAAGGACTGTCACTGTTCAGGATCTGCATATGTTTTTTCAGAACATTTATACCTTGGTTAAAGCAGTCTCTCTTCAGGAGACACAGTTTAAAATCCTCCATAGAACATATATAACAAGAACTCGTGGGGTGCTCATGCACTTATGGACCGATGCTCTCTACACTCGTTGTTCACAAAGCCCTGGTACATTTCTCCATACCTTTTTTGACTGTCAGGCTCTCACGATGTGGGGCCGGGTTCATCACTGCCTTGAATCGGTACTTCAATACACTTTTGAATGGAACTGTGTAGCGCTTCTGCTAGGGGATGTCCAGGATTTGGTTCAACAGGGTGTAGACCTCCCAGCCCAGAAATTCATCTTGCATGCTGTTCTTCTGGGCAAAAAAACTTGTTTTGCAACAATGGTCTACTGCAGAGGCTCCTGCCTTCAGTCTATGGCTTGCCAGAATGAGGATGCAGGCCAGATTTGAACTCGATTCTTATTCCTCCAGAACTCAAGCTGTGTGGATTACCTATTGCGCATTATGGGACCGTTTTTTGGCTTTGCCCCCACCTGCAACTACACCCTCATGACTTTTGTGTTTTCCTGAAATAGAAGGCTTGGGTCTTCGTTTTCACATTTCACATTTGACCTACTGCAATTTGTTTTCCTCTTTTGTGTTATGCTTATTTATTGACAGCTCTGGTGAGCCTCGGTTATTGTGCGCATTGCTTGCTTTGGGTTTGAATGGGAGTGTGTGAGTAGAGGAATGTCTGTGTGTTCGTCTGTTGATCTGTGAGATTGCATTGGTGAATCGTTTGAGGATTCACAGGCTTCTCTCTATTTCTTTGTTAAGTAGAAACTGGGCATGTGTGAACCATGTTTTTTGTACCATCATTATTGCTACTGTTTTGCGAACTCTATCTGTTCATTTCCAACGAGTTGGTTTTCCGCTGTTCTGCATACTGTACATGGTTTTGATTGCCTAATAAGTATGATATTACCAAAAAAAAAAAAGAATGCCCTCCCTTGTCTTAGACTAGAGTCCTCTTTAGTTAAATTCAAAGCCCAGTTAAAAACTTTTCTTTTCAATGATGTGTTTAGCCAATGTCCATCCTTCATTAACTAGCCTGATCCCTATTTCTGAAATACTTTAAGTGGTTCAGAGAGTGGCCTGTGCAACAGTTGGACAGCTTCCCTTTTTCCACTCCCCCTTCCCACTCTCCTATCAAATATTGTAGTTCCTCTGCCTCCCCATCTAATTCTTCTCTCACTATCTTAGCATGATTATTTGTAAACTGCTTAGATGTTATATATTGGGCAGTATATCAAATGGTGAATAAACTTTGAAAATGAGCCCCTTGGTCTTGTATGTGTTGATCTTTCCTATAAATAACTGGAGTTCGTATCTAATTATTTCTATTACTGTATCCAGGTAGGCATGATTCCAGCAATATTAGATAAGAGTTTTCTTGCAACCAAGTTTCAACTATAAAAGCAATATCAATTTCAAAATCTCCAACAAATCATAAAAAATGGGCAAATTGTTACATACTGATCTAGCATTTAAGAAACAACAAGGTTTATGTTATGTTATTGGTGATCTTATAGCCTGCCAAATCCTCCAAGGTAGAGTTTGAGGTGGGTTACAACATCAATTAATGCATCACAGACATTGCATCAATAATTAAAACAACATAATGGGGGGGGGGGGGGGGCGTGTCCTGTGCTTCAAACAAGATGGACACTTGAGCTCTGCACTCTCCCTCCATTGACAAGAATAAGAACTACCAGACACCCCCCCCTTTCCATACTGGTTTTGGACTTTTCTATATATGTTTCACATTCAGAAGATGTCTACTACCAAACAATCGAAACTGGAGACTTCTATCAACCTTACAGCTGGTTCTAAATGGACAAAACAAGATCCTCCAACTCTTGAAAAAATGGCATCTGAGAAAAAGGCTTCCATGTCAAATGACATCATGCTTAAAGAGCTTAATGCTAAGCACTTTGAAACTACCAAAGAGCTTAAAGAAGATTTGTCTGCAATAAATGCTTCCTTTCAACTGTGCATCGAATCATCGGAATCCAGAGCGGATGCCACAGCACTTGAAATGGCACGACAGCATGAACTGACAGAGAAGTGAATTAAGCACCTAGAACAAGACATAGAAGACCTAGCCAACTGAAGCCGAAGGAACAACTTGAGAATCATTAGGCTAAAAGAAGGTATCAAAGGCACGGATATGTCAAGTTTTTTCATGAAATGATCAAGGTTCTCAATATGGACTCTAAATTTGTGCTGGTTATCGAGCGCTTGCACCAAGTTTCTTCGCACCTTCGACAAGATCAACCCTCTCCTCACTCGGTGGTCGCTAAACTCCTTTGCTTTCCACAGGCATTACAACTACTCACAGCTGCAAGAAGCCACCCCGGTATCTTGATTGACAGCAGAAAGGTTTTGATTGTTCCAGATCTCACCAAGATGACTGTACGAAAGAGGAAATTTTTCCTAGCCATGATGCCATGCCTAAAATCAATGGGAGCACGCTTCAGCCGCAATATCCTGCACAGATGGTGATTACTCTAAGCAACAACACTAAAGTTTTTGACTCACTTGAATTATTACAGGCTCATCTTGATTGGCTCCAATCGCATGGCATGGGAACCTGATTCATACCAGACTATCCTTGTTTTGCTTGCCCACAGTTATTGTCTTTCAGTATGCAAGTTGCATAATATTCATGTGCTCCTCACATGTTACTGCTTTCGTTCATAAGTGGTTTTCTTTTGCCACCTTTCTCCTTCTTTCTTCTACTTCAAATGGCTTCTGATACTTTCCATTCATAATATTCTTCTCTAGCCTAACTATAAATAATCTGTCTTTCAACAACTTTTCTACCCATTGAATATCCTTTGTACTGACTCACTGTCTTCGCTGTTTTGTTCTTTTTTTTTTTTTACGGCTACCCTTCTCAGCTCTTTTTTACTGCTACCCTTCTCAGCTCTTTTTGCCATATGCAATCTCTTACCATGTAACTAGCTCTTCTTAACTACTTCTTATTAATTGTATGTCTGTCCCTAACTCATTGTCATTATTTCATTTCTGGGATTTCTTAGTTTTTTCTACACTTTCCAGTGCTTTAATTCTTGTTTACCTCTCCTATCTTAATTACGCTCCTGAACTGCTGTCCGTGCTACTATCCTTATTTCTCTGTATGGTATTGATTTATTTATTCTTTTCCATTTTCTCAGAGTTTAACTTTGCAATTCTGTCTCAGCCTCCTTTTCTATTATATCGATATAGCAAATTTTGATATCGATATTGTATTACTCTTCTATTAATACTGTCCCATGTTATTTGATTTTCTGACAACCATGTGGTATCTTTTTACCGCCGGACTTTTTAATCTCTAGTTCTGTAGCGCGTCTGCACTTATTGTTCTTCTTTTTTCTTCTATGGGTTTTTTTTTCTCTTGCTCTTTAAACTCACAACGGTATGCATAATTGATCATGCTATTGACATTGTTTTATATAATACCGTATTTTCACGTAGATAACGCGCACCTGTGTAAAACGCGCTCATGGGTATAGCACGCGGGAAACCGAAATATCTGTAAAAAAATTTTTGTATACCGCACACACCCGTATACCGCGCATGTTGCCCGGCTCTCCTTTTGCCCGCCCCAACTCTCCTCTGGCCACCCCGACTCTCCTTTCGCCCGCCCCGACTCTCCTCTCCCCCTTGAAGTCCTGTCCCCACCCTGAAAGCCTGATACCCCCCCGACGTCTGATTCACCCCCCCCCCGCAGGATCGCTCGCACCCCCACCCCAAAGGACCGCTCGCACGCACCCGCACCCCCACCCTGAAGGACCGCTCGCACCCCCACAGCCTCCTGACCCCTCCCCCATCATGTAGAAGCTCCTACCGCTGTCCTGCTGCTTCCTCTTGGCGGTCCTGGCCCTTCTGTGAGCCCTGCGCCTGCGCTGCTTCCTCTTCCGGCGGTCCCGCCCTTTCTCTGACGTCAAGCCCAATTGCCCCGCCGACTCCACGACACGATTGGGGCAAGAGGGAGCTCAAGCCCTCTTGCCCCCCCGAGTCCCCGACACGATCGGGGCAAAAGGGAGCCCAAGCCCTCTTGCCCCCCCGACTCCCCGACAATATCGGGCCAGGAGAGAGCCCAAGCCCTCCTGGCTCTGGCAATCCCCCCCGCTAGTTGTTTGGGCCAGGAGGAGCCCAAGTCCTCCTGGCCCTGGCAACCCCCCCGCTAGTTGTTCAGGCCAGGAGGGAGCCCAAACCCTCCTGGCCACGGTGACCCCCTACCCCCACCCCGCACTACATTACGGGCAGGAGGGATCCCTTACCTTTGTGTAGTTGGCCGGACAGACGGGAGCCAAACCCGCCTGTCCGGCAGGCAGCCAACAACGGAATGAGGCCGGATTGGCCCATCCGTCCCAAAGGCCCCGCCCCCAGGAGGGACCTAAGGCTCCCGGGCCTATTCTGATTGGCCCAGGCACCTTAGGCCCCACCAGTAGGCGGAGCTTTGGGACGGATGGGCCAATCAGGCCTCATTCCGTTGTTGGCTGCCTGCCGGACAGGCGGGTTTGGCTCCCATCTGTCCGGCCAACTACACAAAGGTACGGGGAAGGGGGGTGGGGGTGTCGTGGGGGTCGGCCAGGGGGGTCGCGGGTCGGCTGGGGGGGCGGTCGGAGGTTCTTGGGGGGGTGGTCATTGGGGGGTGGGGGGTTTGCGTCGAGGGCAGGAGGGCATGGGATCTCTCCTGCCCATAATGTAGTGCAGGGTGGGGATAGGGGGTCGCCGTGGCCAGGAGGGTTTGGGCTCCCTTCTGGCCCAAACAACTAGCGGGTGGGGGGGGTTCGCCAGGGCCAGGAGGACTTGGGCTCCCTCCTGGCCCGAACAACTAGCGGGGGGGGGGGGTTCGCCAGAGCCAGGAGGGCTTGGGCTCCCTCCTGGCCCGATATTGTCGGGGAGTTGGGGAGTTGGCGGGGCAAGAGGGCTTGGGCTCCCTTTTGCCCCGATCGTATAGGGGAGTCGGGGGGGCAAGAGGGCTTGAGCTCCCTCTTGCCCCGATCGTGTCGGGGGTGCCGCGTTTGGCTGGGGCAAGAGGGCTTGACGTCAGAGAAAGGGCAGGACCGCCGGAAGAGGAAGCAGCGCAGGCGCAGGGCTCACAGAAGGGCCGGGACCGCCAAGAGGAAGCAGCAGGACACCGGTAGGAGCTTCTACATGATGGGGGGGGGGGGGCGGGAGGCTGTGGGGGTGCGAGCGGTCCTTCAGGGTGGCGGTGCGGGTGGGAGTGCGTGCAAGCGGTACTTCGGGGTGGGGGTGCGGGAGCGTTCGAGCGGTCCTTCAGGGTGGGGGTGTGAGCGGTCCTGCGGGGGGTGAATCGGACCTCGGGGGGGAACTATGTAAAAAAAATTTTGTACAACGCGCTCACGCGTATAACGTGCAAGGTTATGCACGGTTTGTAAAAATCGTGTATAATGCGCGCGTTATATGCGTGAAAATACGGTAATCATAATTATGTTTTCTTCTATATTGCTCAATGTTTTCCTTGCATACCTGCAGCTAAGCTATTCTTCCTACAGAACATGTCTTTTAGAAATTATTGTAAATTGTTTTTTCTTAATGCCTATTCTACTTTTTCATGTCCCAAATACAGGTTTTTTTCTCTCTCTGCAGCTAACCTCTTGGTTTTTTTATGCTTGTTTTACTACTCCCTGCCCTTTCTGTTCAGATCTATCTATGTATGTCTTAATCACAATGATATGCCATTTATGATATTTCTGATAACTTAATCTGTGTCTATTTGCTGGAGTTCTTATTTTTATTTTCATTTATATCTACACAGTAAACGACTCTGCACACTTCCAGCATCTTACTTTCTCAAAGAATTCTTGCATCTTTCCTTTTTGTAATCCGGACTATTTTATTATTTTCTATCTCCACCTGTATTGTTTATATGTTTTTCCCATATGCATCGCAATTGTTAAATTTAATTCTATGCTGTTTTACCTGTACTATTCATTTTGTTCCTTTTTCAATAATGACTTTATTTACAGATCCAGCTTTTCAATTACATGCTGCTAGCATTTGATTTTACTACTAATTTACCTAAGCTTTAACTGCCCAATACTTATTGTGCAACCAATTGTTGTCTCTTTGGCCTTTGATGTTCATTTGAATAATGCATTTCTCTTATATTGATTATGTAACTGCATTATATTTTCTACACCTTATGCCACTCTCTGTTATGGGCATGATTATACATACGCTTTTTCCTGCAACTGTTATTTTAATCCTTTATAAGATTTGGAGTGTTTTGCCCATGCCTATCTCAGCGATATATCAGGCTTGATTACTTGATTGCCTTATTTTATCTTTATCTCATTACTGGCCACTTCTACTGTCCTTTGAGATACATACATTGGTATGCTAAAATTTATATACTTGCTATTTTCATTTACGAGAATTCAGTTTGTTGTATAAGTACATTTTTCAAAGTCTTTCTAAAAACTTACCGTATTTTCACGCATATAACGCGCATACGTGTATAACGCACAAACGCGTATAGCGCGCGGGAACACAGCATGTATGTAAACAAATTTCCATATAGCACGCACACTCGTATACCGCGCATGCTGCTCATTGAAGTAAAACCTCCTCCTGTCTTGCCACTCGGAGTTCTCCTGCCTTTCAGCCCCGAATTCTCCTGCCTTGACGCTCGGAGTTCTCCTGCCTTTCAGCCCCGAATTCTCCTGCCTTGCTGCTCGGAGTTCTCCTGCCATTCAGCCCCGAATTCTCCTCCCTTTCAGCCCCAAATTCTCCTGCCTTGCCGCTCGGAGTTCTCCTGCCTTTCAGCCCCGAATTCTCCTGCCTTGCCGCTTGGAGTTCTCCTGCCTTTCAGCCCTGAATTCTCCTGCCTTGCCGCTCGGAGTTCTCCTGCCTTTCAGCCACGAATTCTCCTGCCTTGCCTCTCGGAGTTCTCCTACCTTTCAGCCCCGAATTCTCCTGCCTTGCCGCTCCGAGTTCTCCTGCCTTTTAGCCCCGAATTCTCCTGCCTTGCCACTCGGAGTTCTCCTGCCTTTCAGCCCCAAATTCTCCTGCCTTGCCGCTCGGAGTTCTCCTGCCTTTCAGCCCAGAATTCTCCTGCCTTGCCGCCCCGACTCTCCTCTCGCCGCCCTGCCCTCTACCCCGAATCGCCGCCCTGCTCCTATCTTGCTGCCCCGACTCTCCTGCCCTTCCCCCGCAGTGTGAGCCCATGGTTTTAACCCACGAGTTTAAAGCAAGTAAAAACCACGGGCTCGTGAAGTATTAATAAAGTAAAAAAAAGAAAAAACAGCTCGCAGCTCTGTAAGCATGTGCAGACCATCTACAGACAAAGAAGATGTTCTGAGCATGCTTGCGCTCAGTTGTCTGCGCCGGGTTGTCAGTGCGCCTTTGTCACAGCGCGCTTTTGACCTGTCACCGTGGCGGGCCTTTGTCGCGGTGCGCTTTTGATCACCGTGGCCATGTCCCAACTCATCCCGTTCTGTTGTCTATCTGGCCTTGTAATTGGCCCAGTGACCCATTGAATAGTATTTTGCGTATATAACAGCATCCCAGCTATTGTGTAAGCCTATAAAAGATCATTAGTGCTGCATGTAGAGCCAACATTTTAATTTTGATCTCTTCAGATTGGTATTCTGTATTTATCTAGTAGAGTTTATCGATTAAATTTAAATTTACCGGTAAAGTTTTTTCTAAAACATCATAATGCCAGGAATGAGACAAAAGTCATATACAGCGGACTTTAAGCTTAAAGTCATTGCGAAAGCTGAGGAAATAGGCAACTGGGCTGCAGCGAGAGAGTTCGATGTTGGAGAAACATCAGTGCGTGAATGGAGAAAAAATAAGAAGGAACTGGAGAAATGCAATCCGCGAAAACGAGCACGTCATGGCACCAAACCAAAATGGCCTCAGCAGGAGGATGACTTGAAGCAGTGGATTCTGGGGAGAAGGGAGCAAAATCAATCAGTCTCTACTGTTGCAATTCAGATGAAGGCAAAACTACTTGCCAATGGAAGAGGAATACCCGACTTCAAAGCTGGCTTCACATGGATCTCGAAATTTATGAAAAGGAACGGACTATCGGTTCGAATGAGAACAACTGTTGGCCAGCGACTTCCGGATGACTGGCAGCAAATATTGATCGATTTCCGTGACTTTGTCGCCAAAGAAATATCTGAACTTGTCTTCACTGCAAAGGACGTCATCAACATGGATGAAATTCCAATGGCATTCGACATTCCAGCGACAAGAACCGTAGCCTCCGCAGGTACTAAATCTGTTGCCATCACCACAACTGGGCATGAAAGAACGTGTTTTACAGTAGTTCTTGGTTGCTCAGCTAGCGGGGTTAAGTTAAAGCCCATGGTCATTTTCAAAAGGGTCACTATGCCCCGTGAAAAACTGCCCACAGTGTGGTTGTGCACTGCAACAAGAAGGGATGGATGGAATGCGACGTAATAAGATTGTGGGTAGATAAATGCTTTAGGGCAAGACAGGGTGGATTTTTTTCAAAAAAATCCTTGTTAATTTTTGATGCCATGGCTGCCCACAAAGAAAAAAATGTTCAGGCCTACATTAATTCTACTGATGCCCACATCGCTGTGATACCTGGAGGCCTGACGTGTAAGCTGCAGCCACTTGACATCGCAGTGAATCATCCATTCAAGACTTTTGTTAGAAGGGAGTGGGAGGAGTGAATGCAGAGCGGCACGCACGAGTACACACCCACGGGGCGGCTGAAGCGGGCAACTTTCACAGAAGTCTGCAAGTGGGTGGCTTCAGCATGGGATAAAATAACACCAGATAATGTAATTGTAATTTATTTCTTATATACCGCTACATCCGTTAAGTTCTAAGCGGTTTACAGAAAATATACATTAAAATTATAAATAAGAAAGGTACTTAGAAATTCCCTTACTGTCCCGAAGGCTCACAATCTAACTAAAGTACCTAGAGAGTAATTAAGAAATGAAAAGTGGAAATAGAGGAGAAATAGGAAAATAAACATTCTAACAAGTCTGTATTGAACTAAGTACTTTGTAAGGTAGAACAAAAGAATTCTGGAGAAATTTAAATGATAGAAATAGAACAAAACAAAAACAAGTGGCAAAACAATGAATAAGATTAAAAATAATTCTTAAACTGAAAAAAGAAAAATAAAAACATAGTCTTCAATTCACGGTTTCAGTTTCAGTGATGAAGTGTAGTAAGTAGGTTTTGGAAGAAAGATGGTGTTCCCAGAGAAAGTACTTCTTCAGGTAAGAGAAATGGTTGATAGTCCCAGGATGCCCATGTCACTTTCTCTACGATGGTCTCCTCCATGCAATTCTCTCCACTACACACTGCCCGTGCTCCAGTTGTTACCCTGAATGGCTGCTTCAAGGAGACTGCCTTAGATGAGGCCTGTGGTGACTGTTAGAGTTCCTCTTCTTTGTAAAAGCCGCTCGGTGCTGATTTTGGTGTGTGTTGGTGCCGCAGGAGCTGGGGCTGACAGGGAACCCCCTACTTTGCTGTTGCTGTGTTCCTCACAACACACTATACCGGCGAGAAATTTTAGAGAGCTTTGGAGACGCTGGGATTTCGGGACAGAAGCCCTCAGACTCCATGCTGGGCAAGCGCCGAACAGGCCGCTGCTGCTGGTGCAGGTGCGCAGGAGACAAGTGGAGGTGGCGAAGAGGACTGCGACGACCACGGGGTGCCGAAGCTGGACACCAGGGGCGAGTCCTCCATTCCAGCACGATCCATCAAGCATGTCCAGACAGTGGATCTCATGGGAAGTTCCCTCCAGTTCCTCTAACTGCAGGTCTTAGACCGCAGTGCGGAATTTGCTTTGCTCTCGCCTTAGGAGTCTGGCTCGATCGCTGCCTCCGGTCGCCCACCTGAAACCTGCCACCTCTCTTTCCATTCCTAAACAGGGGCAAACTGCTACATGCAGCCGTCGGCACACTGGAGCAAAGGATTCAGACCAGGTCCTCCATAACCCTAACCAGAACAAGGCTCCAGTCCGGTCTCTCCCTGCCGCCACCACAAAGTTCATCAGATCACAAGTGCAGGGCCCCTTAACTGCCGAGCTTGACCCAACGGTTAAATCACAAAAACGGTAAGTAATTTGAAAAATATGTATATAACAAAATAAAAGAAACTCAGATAAAGAAACTAAGAGCAAAGACAATAGCAAAAATTAGAAATCAACAATAAAAATTATAAAAGACAAAAGAAAAGGAAAAATAAAAAAGTAGTTGGAAGGAGACGGAACAGTAGATGACTTAACTGTCCGCCATCTTGTTAGATACTATTCGAAACGGATTTAGAAAAGTGGGCATTGTTTATGAAACCAATGACACTAATCATGCAGCGGAAGGAGGCAAAAACACGGATATCAGCGATGATGATGATGACGACGATGACGATATCACTTCGGAAATAAACGAGGATCGTCTGCAGGCCGTGCTCACTTTATTTAATGACGATGATGACAATTCTGATTTTGATGGATTCAATGATTCAGATGACTGTGATGTTGATGACTGAATAAACCAGTAAACTTTGTTTATTTACAACTTTACCATAATTACGGTAACTATTTAGATTATTTTGTCCTCGATACTTCGTTTGATCTAGATTAAATGTTATAGTTTATAAGAATGAACATGTGATTTCTGTTTTTGTTGCTGAATTCATACTCACTAACTCGAGTGCTCTTGATCTAGATTAAATGTTATACGGTAGTTTATAAGAATGAACAGTTTTTTTCTTTTGATGTTTTTGGTTGGAGGGTGTGTGAATGGTGCGTGAGTTCTCCTATGTCTGGTTGAGGTGGTTGAGGTGTATTGAATTATTTAGCTGAAGAAATTACGGTAGTTACCCCCCCCCCCCCCCCCCCATTCCACACACATTACGGTAATTCTCTTCCATTTTTGTTCCCATTATAAAAAAACACTGATAAGTTCCCAGAAAAAAAATACATTAAAATAAGAAGTGAAAACAAAGGCCCCTACAGATGAGAACATAAGAATAGCCTAACTGGGTCAGACCAATGGTCCATCATGCCCAGTAGCCCATTCTCATGGTAGCTACCATGCTACCGATCCAGGGCAAGCAGATACCGGTACTTCCCCAATGTCTTAATAACAGACTATGGACTTTTCCTCCAGGAATTTGTCCAAACCTTTCTTAAAACCAGCAACGCTATCTGTTTTTACCATAACTTCTGGCCACTTCATTTTTAAGCTTAGATCTTTCCTTCCAAACAGAGACCTTGCTAGATGTCAAATACAGAAAGAACAAGGTAACTTCACAAGGACTTAGCTGTGCAAGAAATGTGAATCTCTTCATACACCCACCATATAATGCAAAAATTTGCAAAGGTCTGGTTTTTTCTTTTGATCACTACATAGCCTAATGCCACACAAGCAGCGCTGTTACAAACATATTCTGAAGGTCAATGCTAAGGTTAACAAAGTTTCCTTCCTTGGACCACAAGGAGATACTGACAAACCACTGGAAGAGATCCCAAAACAACTACCCAGGCACAACACCCAAAGACCCCTCAGTGTGTGAACCAGTTGAGTGGAGTGGACTAACTGGGGGGTGGAAATGGGCCCGGAGTTTGCTCAGCAGAATTTCCCAGACCACCTCTTCCTCTCAACACATTGACACGCTGGTGGGTTTATTTTATAGCTTTTTCACCCCCTTTGGCTTCTCCTAACCACACTGGCCCCCCCACCCCTGAAGGCCTGTCCCTAAAGGTCTGCCTGTCCCCCCTTGAAGGCCTGCTTGCCTGTCCCCCCTTGAAGGCCTGTCCCTCCCTTGAAAGCCTGCCTACCTGTCCCCCTTGAAGGCCCGCCCCACTCTGAAAGCCTGATGCCCCACCCCGAAGGACTGCTGGCCCCCCCACCCTGAAGGACCGCTCGCACCCCCACCCTGACGTCCGATTCATCCCCCAGCCCCCCCGCATCGTTTGCGGTGGAGAAGCAGCCTGCTGTGGGTTCGCGATGCCAGTGAGGCCTGCGCTTCTTTCTCCGCCGCAGTCCCGCCCCTTCTCTGTCATCAGAGAAGGGGCGGGACCGCGGCGGAGAAAGCAGCGCAGGGCTCACTGGCATCGCGAACCCACAGCAGGCTGCTTCTCCACCGCAAACGATGCGGGGGGGCTGGGGGATGAATCGGACGTCGGGGGGGGGGGGAACCAGCAATGTAAAAAACAAATTATATAACGCGCTCACGGATATAACGTGCATGGTTATGCTCGGTTTGTAAAATTGTGTATAGCGCGCACGTTATATGCTGTGACAAATCTAGCCCTCTTACTAGCTTTGACACAGAATTAGGGAAGAAGAGCAGGAAACCCCGTTGCAGGAGAGCAGATCAGGTTGGCCCTGCTGAGGTTATAAGCGCTGACTTCACTGGGACTAACCCAGGAGCTAAGAAACTACAGCTCCCAGAAGGCCAGTCTCAACACAGGAAGCTGTTACTGAGACAGGCACAGCTGCAGAGAGTTTTCTCTCCCTTTCCACTCTGCAGAGCAGGGAGGGGCGAATTAGAGGGGGTTAAAACAGAGCAGCTGAGAGAGAGTCAGGAGGAGGGGGAGCCGAGGAGGCTTCAGGGTGTGCTCGGTGGAGAACACTCTCCCCCTCAACTGAATGCTAAAGAGCTGAACCAAGACTGGGACATGGTGGACGTCTCAGGAGTGCTTGAAGCTGGAACAGAGAGCCAGTTGCCCAGCTGTGAGCCAATGGATATTGGTGTTTCTCCCATGTCTAGGGAAGGCTTGGAGGCAATGGACACGGCCTGAACAAAGGTGGGAAATGAATGATTTCTTGGGGTTTTTTTTCTCACCAGTTTTTTTGTTGTGAATTCTGCTTAATGTTTGAATTAGAGAATGACACGGTGAAAAAATTGGTCCCCGTCACCGCCCCGTCCCCGTCTCACCATCCTCTGCACCGCCCCGTCACCGCCATTCCCTTCACCGCCCCGTCACCGCCACTGCCACCCCATTCACCGCCCCGTCACCGCCACTGCAACCCCATTCACCGCCCCGTCACCGTCACCGCTGCATACATAAAAGCCTCAAACGGGTACGATTTTATATACTTTTCTTTATTTACGTATAAAGGAAACATTCTTTAAAACTTTAAAACTTAGTTAAATATTAGTTAATAACTATACAAAAACAAACACGACATGTACTTTTAATGCTTACAATGTTAGCCTACATAGTAAGTAGACGCGGCCGCTGTACCTAATCGCGGCAAAGATCTCCCTGCCGTGATTAGCATAGTGACCGCGGCTACGGCTGCAAGTCTCCCCTCCCCCCAGCGATCACGGCAGGAGGGCACCCAACCCCTCCTGTAGACCCCCCCCAACGGCCCTCCCGACAATCGCAGCAGAAGGGTACCCAACCCCTCCTGCTGGACCCCCCCCAACGAACCCTCCCACCCCGGAACCCCCTTAGTCTTACTTTCCAAGTTGGACCGGACGGCTCCTCACACGTATGGCCAGCAGGCTTGCCTCCGTCCAAATGAGGCGGGCCCGCCCCTACCCTGCCCAACCCACAGGATCCTAGGGCCTGATTGGTCTAGGCACCTAAAGCCACTCCCGCTATAGGAGGGGCCTCAGGTGCTTGGGCCAATCAGGCCCTAGGATCCTGTGGGTTAGGCAGGGGAGGGGAGGGGCGGGCCCGCTTCATTTGGACGGAGGCAGGCCTGCTGGCCAGACGAGCGAGGAGCTGCCCGGTCCAACTTGGAAAGTAAGACTAAGGGTGGTGTTTCGGGATGGCGGGGTTTGTTGGGGGAGGGTCCGGCAGGAGGGGTTGGGCACCCTCCTATTGGCGATATAGGGGGCCGTTGGGGGGGCCGGCAGGAGGGGTTGGGCACCCTCCTACCAGTGATCATAGGGGGGCTGTTGGGGAGCTGGCAGGAGGGGTTGGATATCCTCCTGCTGCGATCGTCGGGGGGGCTGTTGGGGTAGGCAGGAGGGGATGGGTACCCTCCTGCCGCGATCGTTGGGGAGGGCTGGTTCTGTCGGCATGAAGGGCTGAGCACCTTCCTGCCGGCGATCGTCGGGGGGGGGGGCGGGTTCTATTGGCAGGAAGGGTTGATCTGACAAATGAGGAGCACGGTGAAACACAGGTAAATAGCGGTTCCTAGAAGGGGGTACATTGGCCTGCGGGGACAAATCTTTTCACCGTTTTTGCGGGCGGTGAAAACTTTTGTCCCCGTGTCTGCGGCGATTTGGCTTTGGAGTCTCCATAACCCGCAGCCAAACCGCAGCCACGCCGCAGCTCCCTGCGGGGATCGCTCCCCGTGTCATTCTCTAGTTTGAATGAAAGTGTTTGTATGCCAAACGCTGGGGAAGAATAGAAAAGCTATCTTCAAAAGTCCTGCTAATTAAACTGTGAAATTCCACTGCAGCACAGATGTTTGCTTGTTCCCTCTCAGCTCAGATGGGGAGTAATTAAGGGAGATAATTGTTTCTCTGAAAACGACCAGCACAGGGGAGCTTCTTTAAGGAGGGTTCCTTTCCTGCAGTCACTCCCTGGCAGGGCTGCAAAGTTAACTGTGTTCTTTTGACCTGTTTTTTTTTTTTTTCCTTTGTGCTTTTGAAAAAGGTTTATTTGACCTGGAGAAAGAATTGTGGTTAGTGCCATACTTGTCACACAATTGGCTGGTGAAGAGGACTGTATTACAAAGATTTGAGTCCAGCCTTAAAAGTTTATGGTGCATTTTTATTTTTGTTTTTGGACATTTAGAGTCAGACTGGTATGCACAAAGCCAGAGTGGTGAACTTAACCCAAAGTTTATGTTTCTTTCAAACCTATGTGAGAATTATTACAGGATGCTAAGAGCAATTGTACAGAACAAACCAGAACCATAGGAATAAACTTAATTTGATTATTCTGCTATCCTGGATTTTGAGGTGTGTGCGTTTCTTTTCCCTTGCCTGTTTTCTTTTGGTAATGTCAGGGAATCTGATATTATACCTTAGGCAGACGCCTAAGAAGGCATGAAGGATACCCTGGTTAAAAGGGTACACGTATGGACAGAGACAGTCACAGTGTTCCAGCTCGCTGCCCTGAACAGGAGCGGGGTAGGTGTGACAATGCGTGAAAATACGGTATATTGTATATTGTCTGAGTCCTTCCATTCTTTTTTTTTTGGCAAATTGTATAATGTTTTTGCACTTGGAGGGTGTTTCCCCCTCAAGCATCTCTTGTTTGACTGCTTTCCCCATTTTCTTCAATCAGATCTTCTCTTGGGCTAAGCTCTCTTTGAGTTCTTTTCTACTATTCCCCAGAGGCCTCTTTTCTATTCTGCTCTATCCATTTTGACTCTATTTAAAGAGAAGCTCATTTTCTATCAAACTGTGTACCCTCTTACTTAATGGCTACTAACAATGCACTCTCTTCGCTTTCTTTCATTTCCTGGAACGTAAATGGTTTGAGACACCCAGTTAAGAGGAAGAAAATATTTACTACACATCTCAAAAAATTAAAACCCGCAATAGTCTTACAAGAAACACACATCTCCAATATCTCTCATTTTTTGGGTCCCAGCTGCTGGAAGAAAACATGGAGTTGCAATCTTATATCATAAAAATATTCCACTTCAAATTCAGGAATACCGTTCTGACCCTGATGGTAGATGGTTGATTGTTAAAGCCAAAATTTTCTCTGAAGAAGAATTTCTCATTAATACCTAACATTGACTCACCTCAATTCTTTACACAACTTTTTCACATCGTCTCTGAATTATTCAATCCTCTCCCTATTATAATGACGGGTGATTTCAATTTGCCCTTGGATAATTGGCTAGACACTCATCTGCTAACGTTATCCCCTCTAAAGCTAGCCTCACTCTTCATTCTCTTTTACGACACTACAACTTAGCAGAATCGTGTAGACTACAGCATCCAGATGCTCGAGGCTACATTTATTTTTTTTCCTCACACCAAAGCTATTCTAGAATTCATTATTTTCTACTTAGCTCTAATCTCATTTCTCATTTAGAATCATCAAACATAAATAATATCGTGATCTCAGATCATGTTCCTATTTCTGTTTCATTAAAATGGTATACTCCGACACAATCTAGATCCCCACTTTGGAGGCTGAACAATGCTCTACTGAAAAACAAATCAGTTATAGAAAGACTTATCAAATTTATTGATGAATTCTTTCGCTTTAATTGCTTAGACTCATTAGATCCTCTTATAGTCTGGGAGGCTTTTAAAGTTTCCCTACGTGGAGAACTTATCTCCATCCAGGCATATAAGATGAAACAAAATAATATTGAATTGCATAATCTTGATTCACATATCAAATCTTTAGAGAAAGATTTCTTTGCAACTACTTCCTGAAATATATAAGTTGAAATATTCTTATAACAAACTAGTTAGCTCTACTGCTCAACAAGATATTTTTGTAACAAACACTAAGGGCTCCTTTTACAAAGATGCGTTAGGACCCTAATGCGCAGAATAGCGTGCACTAAAATGCCACACATGCTAGCCGCTACCGCCTCCTTTTAATCAGGCTGTAGTTTTTCGGCTAGCGTGCGCTAATCCGGTACGTGTGCTAAAAACTCTAGTGCACCTTTGTAAAAGGAGCCCTAAATACTATGTTGAAATGAATAAGAGCAGTAAATTACTTGCCAATTATCTTAAAAGAAAACAAACTAAAGTACAAATTCTGTCTCTTAAAAATCAAGCTGGACAACTTCTCTACTCTGCTGAGGAGATCTGTAAATCCTTCCATGCGTTTTATACTCAACTTTATTCCTCTGACATATCTGATACGCCTGCTGTTGCGGATGCTTTCTTCAGTTCGTTGCAGTCTCCTAAAGTTTCTGATCTGGACAACATCACTTTGCAGAAACCCTTTGATGATTCAGAGGTCACTCTAGCCACACGGAATCTATCTTCCGGTAAAGCTCCTGGTCCAAATGGTATATCTGTAGAATTTTATAAAGTCTTTCAAAACAAGCTAACTTTGATTCTCACTTCTTTATTTAATTCCTTCAAAGATATTGCTGTCTCTAACAACCACTTCTTAGAAGCGGTCATCACTGTACTTCCTAAACCTAACAAAAGACCCTCAATTGGTTCAAAATTATAGACCTATTTCTCTTTTAAACTCCGATTACAAAATTTATGCCACAATTCTTTCTTACAGACTTAAGTGTGTTATCGGCAAGATTATCTCTCCTCACCAAGTTGGTTTTATGCCAAGTAGACTCATTACCGATAACTCTTGTCTCTTTTCCCACGTAGGTTCTATAGCCCGCTCCTCCAAAGATCCTTGTATTGCTCTATCGTTAGATGCTAAAAAAGCATTTGATAGAGTTGAATGGTCGCATCTCTTTAGGACCATGTCATGGTTTGGTTTCTACTCTAAATTTATAGATTTTGTAAAGATACTTTACTGTAACCCTAAAGCTTCCATCATTTCTAACAACACATTGTCACCATATATAACTTTACACAGAGGTACAAGACAGGGGTGTCCTCTATCTCTTTATCTATTCAATTTGGCTTCTGAGACGCTCTTTCTTGCAATCATATCACAATATAATATCAACGGCATCTCCTAAGGTAATTCTGAAAATAATTTAACCGCTTATGTGGTTGATGTGCTTTCATATATTACTAAACCACACCACTCACTTCCTTTTTGACCTAATTGATTCCTACTCTTCTTTTTCTGAAAATTAACCAACAAAAAACCGAAGTACTACCTCTTAATGTTTACTCTACTCCAGATTTAGTCCAACCTTATAATTTAATATGGTTTCCCTCTTCTATCAGATACTTAGGTATCGATCTACATATTACTCTTCCCGCCACTGTTAAGTATAACGAAGATATGATCATAGTAAGCTCAAAATCATTATTACAGTCCTGGCATCCCTTGCATCTTTCTTGGTGGGGCTGTATCAAAACAATCAAAATGCTGCTAGCTCCTAAGATTAATTTTGTGCTAAGTATGATTCTGAATCTATTTCCGCCCTTTTTGTATAATCAATTGAAAAACTATTCTCTACTTTCATTTGGCAATCTAAACCCCCCCAAATTGCTATGAAAAAACTTAATGAAATAAAAAAAAATCACTCAATAGGTGTAATAGTGAAATTAATACTTCTAGAACACACACTTAGAATTCAAAAATATGCTCAGAGACATGAAGGGAACAACATGGAGCCGCAGCCCCAAGAGAAAATTGCCTCACCACCCAATCATTGCATATTTTAAATTCCAGTGGAAAACAAAATTCATTGCTGCAAACTAGCATAGAAAAAGTTCTTATACTTTGAACTGTCACAAGCAAACACTTAGCATGGAGAAATCGTATATATGAATGAAATTTGAATTTTTGAGACCCCACCACTTTTTGAAAGCTTTGCTGAGTGCTCCATTTGGTTCCCTGATGCAGGATCGAAATGGGCCCCGTCGGAACCTTTGATCAAGCTAAATATATATATATATATATATATATATATATATATATATATATATATATATATATATATGAAAAAAACTTAAAGCTTCTAAGGAGAAAGCTGGGGAGGGGGGGTTGCCCGATTTCCTCATATCACAAAGCATTTATCCTACAGTAAACCAGTTATTGGTTTTCTCCCTCTCCGGAATACCGTCCCCTCTGGTTACAACTAGAACTTTCATTTCATCCTATTTCTGCCTCTCTAACAACACTACTGACAGCTGATGCCCCTCTTAAGAAAAATAACCCTATTATAGCTGCCTCAATACAATGTCTATTAGACCTAGATAAGTTTTTAGAGATCTCTTTCTTTAACGCTGCTCAAATTTCTATTTGGCATAATCCATCTTTTCAGATTGGTAACTCTCCCATTTACTGGTCCAACTGGGCTCAGGCAGGGATATGGTCTCTTGGAGATATATGTGACTCGGCTTTTCAATTACACTCTTTCGCTGATCTTCAAAGTAAGTTTGCATTACTGTCTTCAGCGTTCTACCAATGGCTGCAGTTGTCTCAAACAATCAAAAATTCAAACATTCTCTCTACTATTCATAAAAATATCCCTTCCCTTCTTTTCACTTCTCTCCTTCAAGGACATATAGCATCAAACATCTACAGAGTGTTCATCAACTTTCAGTTTAACAATCAATCCTCAAAGAGTTCTTGGGAAATGGATCTTAACTGTTCCATCTCTGAGAAAACCTGGTATAATTTTTGGTCCAAAACAATAAGAACAATTACTTCGGCTAACTCATTACAATCCATGTTCTTCCTACATCACAGGGTTAATTGGACGCCACAAAAACTTCATGTGGCCAGTCTTTTGTCCAATAAATGCTGGAATTGCAACTCTTTTCCGGGTACATTATTACTCATGAACATTACATCTGGAATGCAGTCTGGTCAGTGATGCAGTCTATTTTTGACATTCAAATTTCAATATCTTTTAGTATCATCATATTTAAATCTGACTCCCACCATACGTTGTTCAACACTTTAATAATCATAGCACTAAGACTCATTCTATCCAACTGGAAATCTTTTGATTCATTAAGTGTCCATTTCTGGTGGCAATCAGTATTACTCCAACATAAATGTGAGTTATTAATCTCTTCGTTCTCTCCTCTGAATATTAAAAATAAAAAGAAATGGGCTGCTTTTGCCACTTACATTCCTTATAATGAAACTTTTCTTCCCTGCATTGTTGTTAGCCACACTTTGCTATAACTCAGACTTTCTCTCTTCTTACTTCCTCTTTGGCCTCTGGGGGATATTTTCCCCTATTTTCCCCCTTCTTTCTTTCTCTTTTTCTTTTCTTCCTTTTATCTCTCCCCTCTTTTCTTTTTCCCCCATATAAGGGGAGTGTGTGGCACATTGGTTAAAGCTACAGCCTCAGCACCCTGGGATTGTGGGTTCAAACCCACGCTGCTCCTTGTGACCCTGGACAAGTCACTTAATCCCCCCATTGCCCCAGGTACATTAGATAGGTTGGGAGCCTGCCAGAACAGATAGGGAAAAACGCTTGAGTACCTGAATAAACTCATGTAAACCGTTCTGAGCTCTCCTGGGAGAACAGTATAGAAAATTGAATGAATAAATAAATAAATACTAGTGTTAAATGGATAGGAGAGTTCAGTTTATGATATCTATGTTATCATTATTATGTTTCAAATACCTCCATCCATAATAATGTAAGGTTTTCTACTCTTAAATTTTCTCTTTTGTATTTCAATAAAATTCTCAATACAATTTCATGGAAAAAAAACCCACAATAATAAACATCCTTACAACATTGCCTTGGGTGAATCTCTTCATAAAGGCAGTTAATAAATCTCAATAAATAAACATCATAGACATTATGACAATGATTATTACACAGAAACACAGCATGCTTCATGCTGGGGTTCAGGTGGGTTACAACATCAATTAATGTATTACAAAACATTATAATAGTAGTTATAGCAACATAAATATCCATACATAGTGCAGGAAAAGTCCAATTGTGCTCCTAATTTGGGTTTCTGGTTTAGTGGACTTTGTGGATTAGCATATTTGCTTCATAAGTATACATTACAAGACTTATGTCATAGAAACATAGAAAAAAGAGAAAACCCTCTTAAATTGTATAGCCAACAGAAGCCTAATCAAAATACTACTAGAATTGGCTAAATCCCCTTAAACCTGAGATGAAAGTCTGTAAATATGATATTTTCTGAAAGGACACCGGAATTAAGATCAAGACATCAGTATGAGCCCGCCATAAAGCGTGGGAACCTCTGGCTCAGGCTAAATCTCAAAGGTGACTAGCACCAGACATACGTCTAAATGAGAATTGCCTCATACATCATGTAGTCATAATCGTCTCCCGTGAACAAAATAGTTATAGTTCCAAGTGAGAAAATACAGGCTTAACACTTAGGAGAAAGGGGAAGATAAAGAAATCACAAACAAATACCCCTTCAGAGACTAAACCAACACAATAAATACAATAAATTATAATAAATAAGGAAAGTATGTGAATGGCAGTTGAAGATTTACACATGCATAATTCTAAGTTTTAAATTTTAATAAATACACACATAGACATTAAGATTAATAAATTAATGCATAACATCCAATAAAATTAGTGTATAATATCTAATAAACAATTCTTACTAAATAAATATGAAATTGTATTACAAATATATAAAAACAATGTATAAGAAAATTGTGCAAATATACAAGGACCCTGAGATAAATGACTTAGATACTATAACAAGATTATATACTCATGAAAAGTGCCGGTGCCAGTGCAAAAGTTCCTATCTATAATAGCAGCGAAATCTAACTTTGAGATAATGTGCAAATGCTAAGGTGAAACGCTGAGGTACAAATAATACCACTCATATAACAGGACTGCAATAGCTAATAAAACACCGACACTACAAAATGTTACCGGGGTCCCAGACCATTACAAACCCCAAACACATACACACACAACACCACTCAAACCATATGCATATCACCACTCGACAGAGCTCCGTTTCGCATCTTTATCAGGAGCGGGATACAAATAAATTGATGACCCAGTGGAAAGACCGACAACATAGAAACATGATGGCAGATAAAGGCCAAATGGCCCATCTAGTCTGCTCATCCGCAGTAATCATTATCTCTTCCTCTCTCTGAGAGATCCCATGCCTTCTTGAATTCAGACACAGTCTCTGTCTCCACCACTTCTTCCAGGAGAATGTTCCACACATCAACCACCCTTTCTGTAAAAAAGTATTTCCTTAGATTTCTCTTGAGCCTATCACCTCTTAACTTCATCCTATGCCCTCTCATTCCAATGCTTCCTTTCAATTGAAAGAGACTCGACTCGTGCGCATTTATGCCATGTAGGCATTTAAACATCTCTATCATATCTCCCTTCTCCCACCTTTCCTCTAAAGTCTACTTATTTAGATCTTTAAGTCTGTCCCCATACACTTTATTTCTAAGACCATACGCCATTTTAGTAGCCTTCCTCTGGACCGACTGCATCCTTTTTATATCTTTTTGATGATGCGGTCTCCAGAATTGTATACAATATTCTAAATGAGGTCTCACCAGAGTCTTATACAGGGGCATCACTAGCCATACATCTTCCTATGCATCCTAGCATCCTTCTAGCTTTCGCCGTCACCTTTTCAACCTTAAGATCATCATATACAATTATATTCAAGTCCCTCTCTCTTCTTCACCCCTAAACTATACCGTTCCTTTGGGCTTTTGCAGCCTAAATGCATGGCCTTGCATTTCTTAGCATTAAATTTTAACTGCCAAATTTCAGACCATTCACACTATCAGGGATGTCTAATCTTTTGCAGATTTTGGTATCTTCCGCTAAGAGGCAAATCTTACCTGACAGCCCTTCAGCAATATTGCTTATAAAAATGCTAAAAAGAACCTTGAGGCACACCACTGATAACATCCCTTTCCTCAGAGCAATCTCCATTGACCACTACCCTCTGTCGTCAAGAAAAAGAGGAATTTTTTAAATGGTACAAGGACAACCAGCACAAAACATTTAATTTGCAAAAAGACTGGCTTATTACTGTCAACAGGATGTGTCTATTTTGCGACAGGCACAGCTGTGTTCTCTACAGAGCCGAAATCATGAAAATGACGGAGAAAGATGTAGTTGTAGAGCAAGATGGTGGTTCAGAAATTCTAACGAGCTGTGGTAGACCCTTTCCAGTATATAACCCTTGCATCTGTATGTATGACTATGTTCAGATTTATGCTTTTAGAACCCATGACTGTAGCACTCGTCCCACCGGATAACTATTACAGACAGAAAAAGAGATATTCCCCCTCTATTCAATGGCTATTGTATCAAGAGGCCACACAAAATATACAGACCACATATGCTCTGAATGAGGGTGAAAGATGTGTGATCTTATTTTCTTGATGGGGTTATTGATGGGGTGGAAACAGCTTTTGAATTTAATAGTTGGATTTTAAAAAAATAATTTTTATTGAAAAAGCTACCACGGAAACAGTACAATCAGCGGTCAGAACAGGTTAAACATAACTGGACCTGTAGTACAAAAGAACTACAGATTCAAGCTCCAACAGGGAGGACAGAAGTATTATAACAAACCAAGGCCCACTGAGCACCATTCCCATCGCAACACTCCTTTTCTATAGTATCTCCCACACTCACGCACAACTTTCAGCCAGCACCTGACTCACCATACAAAACTCATCAGACACTATACTATGCTCACTGGCTCAGTAAGTTGGCAATGCTCGCTAAATTTGAGAATAGTTGTTTTTATCACAGCTGCCCGAGCAGTTATAATGATAAAGACCAGAATCCTGTAACATCGACTACCTTTGGCTTTCTTTATTACAAAACACAGCTAAAGACAGCATTCCTGGGAAGCCAGAGTTTCAAGGTCATAAGTCTGTGGGAGCACAAGTGGAAGCAATTGCTAAAAGAAAATGACAGGAGCTATGCAGACTTCCTGGCTGGCGCAGCATTACCACAACCTTTGGTTCCGTGAGATGCGTTTTGTGGAGGTAGAACAAATGCTGTTTGTCTATACTACAAAACAAAACCTGGGGAAACAATACACTACTATGATTTTACCAGTCTATACCTTTTTGTCAATAAAACAAAGGAATATCCAATAGGTCAGTGGTAGGCAAACTCAGTCAAAAGAGCCAAAGATCAGAAGTACAACGATGAAGATTTCTTTTGAGAGCCATACCCCACGCCCGCTTGCTCTACGACGGCTACGTCAACCCGACTGACACCCCGCTCATCCACACGTAGTTGAAATCGATTCGTGGCAGAGCCTAGAGAATGACATGGGGGAAAAATTTGTCTCCATCCCCGCAAGCTCGGTTCCCATCCCCGCCAACTATCTGATCCCATCCACACAAGCCTCGAATAGTTTTATACTGAACTTCTTACATTAAATTATAAAAAGAAATAATATTCTGTACAATTGTCAATTTATAAATCAGCGTCTTCTCCCCACTCTCTTTTCCCCATTTCCCTTCAGCATCCTCAGCCCACTATCTCTCCACTTCCCTTCAGCGCACGCACATAAAAACAAGCACGTAATTTGATATCATTTTCATTCTATTCATTCATAAAAATTAAAGCCTAAATAATGCCAGTCGCATAACAAAACATGATTTTACAAAAATAATTCCCTGCACAGTCAAGCCTGCAAGGATTACTAGATGTCTTTCAGCAGCTCCCCTCCCTCCCCCTTACCTTCATGGCCAAGTCAAAATGATCTACCAACAATAAATAAAACCACAAAGTACACTGTATGCAGAGAAAATGTTAATTATCAGTTATATTCCGCGGGTTTTCAAAGAGGTCAAGGCAGATGACTTTATGCAATGTCACCTCAGTAACAACTATACAAAAATAGACAAATATACCCCCTCCCTTTTTACTAAACCGTGATAGCGGTTTTTAGCGCAGAGAGCTGCGCTGAATGCCCTGCGCTGCTCTCAATGCTCATAGGCTCCCTGCGCTAAAAACCACTATTGCGGTTTAGTAAAAGGGGGCCATAGTGCAAAATATAGACAGCAGATATAAATTCTTAAAACGGACACATTTTGATCACTAAATTGAAAATAAAATTAATTTTTCCTACCTTTGTTGTCTGGTAATTTCACCAGTCTCTGGTTGCACTTTATTCTTCTGACTGTGCATCCAATATTTCTTCCCTTCTTTCAGCCTCCTGTATGCTTCCTCTCCTCCAGACCTCATTCTCTCCTCCCAACTTTTTCTTTCTCTCACCCTGCCCTCTTCTTTCTTTCTCTCTCCATGCCCCCTTTCTTTCTGTATGTCTGTCTTTCTCTCTCCATGCTCCCTTTCTGTCTGTCTCCCTATCTTTCTCTTTCATGCCCCCTTTCTGTCTGTCTCCTTGTCTTTCTGTCTTCCGTCTCCCTTCCTTCTTTCTGTCTCCCTGCCCCCCATCCTTTTTTTTCTTTCTCCCTGTCCTCCCCTAAGCCACCGCCATTGGGAAACAGGCTGCCACCGCCGCCAGGGAATAGGCTGCTACCGCTGCAATCGGGGAACAGGCTGCCGCCAAGTTCTGAGCTCTCCCTGCTTTCCTACCCCATAAAGAGGATGCTGAAGCACCGGGCCGACCAACCTTCCCCACCCGATGTCAATTCTAACATCGGAGAGGAAGTTCTGGACTAGCCAGGCAGCAATTGGCTGGCTCAGAACTTCCTCTCTGATGTCAGAATTGACATTGGATGGTGAAGGTTGGTTGGCCCGGCGCTTCAGCGTCCTCTTTACGGGGAAGGGGAGCAGGTTGGGCACCCCTGCTTTAGACAACTGATCCACGAGCCGCACTAAAGCGGCTAAAGAGCCGCGGTTTGCCAACCACTGCAATAGGCCATTCACAAATCATACATGGCAAATGGACCTTCCACCAATTTCTTTAGCTTTTTTTTTTTTTTTTTACTTTAAGGCAGCTTGAAACAAGGTACAAGCAAAAAACATCAGTCCACTGTACAGACATAGCAGAAAATACGTAAACAATAATGAACCAGGAACGCTAGCACCATTTTGGCTTTATTAAAACAAAAGTATATCCTCCATGAAAGCTCTTTTTTCCGGTGTTACCCGTAAGGGTGGGCAGTAAGCTTATGTTTCCTTTTTGTTGTACATGCATTTTCACACAGCAACAGGAGACATGTGCCCACATGGATGAGGAGAGAGCTTTCGTGGGGATTAGGTGTACGGTGGAGATGGATGTAACCACTGCAAAAGGGTATGTGGCTGCTGAAATCTATGAAATCTAGCATTTTGAGCAAAAATCTAATAGTCTCTTTTCTGAATACATCAAATTGCACCTCTGTCAAAAACATGAGGCTTCTGACTACCCCCAGTGGTGCAATGATACTGAAAAACAAAACTTGCACATATCTGATTTTTACAGAAAAGAGTTTGCGTGCAGACCAGATTAACCTAAACCCAGCTAAACGTCAAATAGCAAAACTTTTCTTAAATTCACTGTGGGGGAAATTTGGTCAAAGGACAAACTTGCCTACTACTAGCATTGTCAGAGAACATGATGATCTCTTTAAATACGTTTTCTCCTGAATTTGAGGTTTCATCATAAGACTGTATTGATGCTGAAACAGCCTCCATGTCTTGGAAACACTCAAAAGACAGCAGTACAAATGTTTTCATTGCCTGTTTTACAATGGCCTATGCACATTTAGAGTTGTACAAACTTCTAGACAGTTATAATGCCAAGTTCATTAGGTAGTCAGCACTTCACGTCATACAAAGAGACATCCACATGATAAGGCTAATTATGCTACTTTATTGGCTATATAAATTGCAGAGCAGTATATACAAAGCACAGATAATTCAGAATGACCTCACCATGATTGATTATAACAACACCGATTTCCTCACAATCGGGAATTCCCCTTTCGGGCAGCTGATAGAATCGGGTCAACCATGGGACTGTTCCTTTACAGCGTGCTGATCAATTCAAAAGGTAAAATCCCAGGATGGCCTCTTATATACTTTTTTCATACTACCTCTTACATGACTAAGTATCCTGTTTCACACTCTGTTAGTTTCTGTAATAAACAAAAGATGTTTCTTCCCAGCTGGAATGTTGACCGATGTTCAGCCTCCTCTTTTATCACAGTACCATGAGATTCACAGGTTCTAATCACATGCCAAATCCAAACTTCTGGAAATAGCTGCACAACAGTTTACAAGAGCGTTGTTTGTACTACGATACAGATTCTATGATATTTGTGAGCCATGAGGGTGACTAGGAACCCCCATTGGGAGATTATTTAGGGGAGCTCACCAGTGAGATGCCCGCAGATGAACATATAACAGAGTATGTATCAGCGGGTCGTAAAACATATAGTTACAAACTGTCAAGTGGAAAGACCTGTATGAAAGTGGAAGGTATAACACTAAATATAGAAAACAGCCAGCAAATCAATTTTACTGGTTTAAAAGATCTAGTTTTTGACTACAAACTAGGAGCAGAAGGTTTACCCCAGAAAAAGATAGGTGTGCAACAACCTGGTATTATAAGAAACAAAAAGATGTGGTCTATAGCAGTGTTCGTCAACCTTTTTACACCTATGGACCGGCGGAAATAAAATAATTATTTCGTGGACCGGCAAACTACTAAGACTGAAATTTTTTTTAAAAAACCATCTCTCATTCTTTCTGTCTGTGTCTCTCCCTTGCCCCCTGCCTGCCTGTATTTCTCCATTGCGCCATTCCTGCCTATCTCTCTGTGGCCCCCTTCTCTTCCCCGCCATGATTGGTGTGTGCCCCCAGCACACCCTTCCCCCCAAAGCAGCCCTGTTTCCCAATGCCCCTGCCCCCTTTTGTGCCATGCCTGCCTGCTCCGTGGCCCCCTTCTGTTCCCCCCTATGATTGTTGTCCAGCCCAGCAAACCCCACACCAAAGCAGCCCCCTTTCCCTCTCCCCTTGTTGAGCCATGCCTGCCTGCTCTGTGATCCCCTGCCCATGATTGCTGTGTGCCTCCAGCACACCCCTACCCCCAAAGCAGACCCTTTCCCTCTCCCCCTGCCTGCCTGCCATGCCTGCCTGCTCCCTGTGCATCAACATCAGCATTTCCCTCCCCCTCACCTGTTCCTTCGTAGCAGCATGCAGATAAAATGGTTCCCTTACTACTTTGCTGGATTTTTATTTTAAGTTTAAAGATGCCGATGCGGCTCCTCTCACGATCCCGCCTGCGTCGGAAGCCTTCTCCAACACAGGCCGGGATCGTGAGAGGAGCCACGGCGGCAGCTTTAAACTTAAAAAAAAAATCCAGCAAAGAACTAAGGGAGCCGTTTTCAAAGCTGCCACCGCGGCTCCTCTCATGAGCTGCACTTATATTATGTCGGAAGATGAGAGAGGAGTCGCGGCGACGGCAGCAGATTTCAAATTAAAATAACTTAGGCCAGGGAGTTTAAGGGACAGAATTGTACAGCTTGTGCAGCTTAGAGGGACTGAAGGGGATGGAGAAAAAGAAAAGAAAGGTGGCGCGAACTGGAGCAAGTCCGTCCTGGGCCCGCGTCTGCCCTCCGCTGACAACCGGCTCCCTCCTCTACCGGGCCCTCCAGTAGCTCACACTCCCACTCCCAAAGCAGTGGCGCGAGGTGGAGAGCAGGGAGGCTGTGGTGACGTAAAACGCACGCATGCGCACTCGTGTTTCCGCGATGGATCAGGGAACACGACTTGAGTGCGCATGCGCGGCCTAGCATTTTATTATATTAGATAAAAAGAAACAATATTCTATACAATTGTCATTTTATAAATACAAATAATACAGGGCAAAGATCAACAAAACCCCTGTCTCCCCTCCCCTTCACATATATCCCCTCTACTATCAAGAAAACTGAATAAGCCAAATTATTACAGAATGCTACACAAATATCATGTAACAGAATACCACAGTAACACATGACATGAATGGTGTTAGGGGAGTGGAACAAGGGTAATTGCCCCCTGGTCAGAGAGAGCCCTAAGCCAGCTGGAAGCTAAAGAAGCACTGCCTGGGCTTTGCACTCCCCAGTTATGTCTAGCAAGATACATATTTCAAATCTGATATATTTGAATCACAAGATAGAAATGAAATTATTTTTTTCTACCTTTTGTCGTCTCTGGTTTCTGCTTTCATTGCCTTTTCACTCTCTTCCAGCCAGTGTCTGCCCTAAGAACATAAGAATTGCCACTGCTGGGTCAGACCAGAGGTCCATCATGACCAGCAGTCCGCTCACGCGGCGGCCCTCTGGTCTAAGACCAGCACCCTAACTGAGACTAGCCCTACCAGCGCATGTTCTTGTTCAGCAGGAACTTGTCTAACTTTGTCTTGAATCCTTGGAAGGTGTTTCCCCCTATAACAGCCTCTGGAAGAGCGTTCCAGCTTTCTACCACAGAACTTCCTTACGTTTGTACGGAATCTATCCCCTTTCAACTTTAGAGAGTGCCCTCGTTTTCCCTGCCTTGCAGAGGGTGAACAACCTGTCCTTAGCTACTAAGTCTATTCCCTTCAGTACCTTGAATGTTTCTATCATGTCCCCTCTCAATCTCCTCTGCTCAAGGGAGAAAAGGCCCAGTTTCCCTAATCTTTCGCTGTACGGCAACTCCTCCAGCCCCTTAACCATTTTAGTCGCTCTTCTCTGGACCCTTTCAAGTAGTACCGTGTCCTTCTTCATGTACGGTGACCAGTGCTGGACGCAGTACTCCAGGTGAGGGCGTACCATGGCCCAGTACAGCGGCATGATAACCTTCTCTGTCTCTTCAGTCCACCATCTGCCCCTTCCATTCACTGTCTTTCCCTGCCATCTCTCCTCCTGCCCCCTCTCCCCCCAATTTGGTCTGGCATCCATCATCTTCCTTCTGTTCCCCTCATGGTCTGGCGTCTCTGTCCTTCCCTCCCCCCTGTGGTTTTTAGCATCTCTCTCTTCTCATTTCCTCCACTCAGATCTGATATCGTTATCTGCTCTCTCTTCCCTTTTCTTCTCTGGTCTTCCTTCTCTATTTTCTGCCTCCATCTAAATTAAATTCTTTCTTACTATTTAGTCCCATTTCCCTCTTTTCACTGTGTCTACCCACATCTTGTCACCCCTTTCCCTCACCCCTCCATTATCTTACTATTTTCTTCCCCCTTTATTTATCTCCTCCTTCCATCCAGTATGTGTTCTTTCCCCACTTCCATTCAGCATCTGCTCTCCCCTCTCAACTGACATCCATCTGCCTTCTGCTCTCTCTCCCTTCTTCTCACTTCCACAATCTGTCCCCTTCTCTCTCTCATCTCCTCCATTCCATCATCTGCCCCTTCTCTCTCTCTCCCCCCCCCCCCAACTTTCATCATCTGCCCCCCTTCCCCTCACCTATGCAGGTCACTTTCTTTCCCCTGAGGGTGGCTCATATCAGAGGGGAAGCTTTGGCTGAGCAGTGGAACTTACTTGATTGATGTCGATGCTGGGGCCCGTTGCCGTTTGAAGGAAAAAAAAAGGGACCTGCAAAGGCGAGAGGAAGGGAAACCTCCAGGACAGCTGCTCTTAGCCCTCCTTCAGCGGCCCAAGAGTCCAGACAACCAGCGGCAGCTCTGTGTACTTTTAACTTCGGTGGTATTACAGGTTTATAGATGCTTCTAAAGTCTTGATTCATGCTTTCCAATAATCTCCCCATGGTTGCATAATATCGTCTCTAGATTATAAGTTGGTGTTATACATTTCCACCAATCCAACTTCCCACAGTCCCTGTAAGTCCAATGGTCTAGTTAGTTGTAAGGTAAAATCAGAACTGGTATTATGGGGAAACACAACTGCCGAGGCATTGCTAGGCAGTATGATATAAATGCCTCCATCATTCTTTTTTTTCTTGGTGTTGCTTCAAAAGACAAAATCAGATGTCTTGAATATCTGATGCCTCAACTCTTAAATTTATCAGGCCACCCTTTCATTTCACATTTTGTTCCTACCCTACCCTTTTACCTTTAGAACCTTTTTGATAGCGAGAAAGCGAATGTGCTAAACAAATACTTCTGTTCTGTGTTCACAGAAGAAAATCCTGGAGAAGGACCGAGATTGTCTGGCAAAGTTACACGAGAAAATGGAGTAGATTCTGCGCCGTTCACGGAGGAGGGTGTTTATGAGCAACTTGAAAAACTGAAGGTGGACAAAGCGATGGGACCAGACGGGATCCATCCCAGGATACTAAGGGAGCTCAGAGAGATTCTGGCGAGTCCTATTAAAGACTTGTTCAACAAATCTCTGGAGACGGGAGTGATTCCTGGGGATTGGAGGAGAGCGGATATGGTCCCTATTCATAAAAGTGGTCACAGGGATGAAGCAGGAAACTACAGGCTGGTGAGCCTCACTTCAGTTGTTGGAAAAATAATGGAAGTGTTGCTGAAAGAAAGGATAGTGTACTTCCTTGAATCTAATGGGTTACAGGATCCGAGGCAACATGGCTTTACAAAAGGTAAATCGTGCCAAATGAACCTGATTGAATTTTTTGATTGGGTGACCAGAGAGCTGGATCAAGGACATATGCTAGATGTAATTTACTTGGATTTCAGCAAAGCCTTTGATACAGTTCCTCATAGGAGGCTGTTGAACAAACTTGAAGGGCTGAAGTTAGGACCCAAAGTGGTGAACTGGGTCAGAAACTGGCTGTCGGACAGACGCCAGAGGGTGGAGGTTAATGGAAGTTGCTCGAAGGAAGGAAAGGTGAGTAGTGGAGTCCCTTAGGGATCGGTGCTGGGGCCAATCCTGTTCAATATGTTTGAGTGACATTGCTGAAGGGTTAGAAGGAAAAGTGTGCCTTTTTGCACATGATACTAAGATTTGTAACAGAGTAGACACTGAAGAGGGAGTGGAAAATATGAAAATGGATCTGCAAAAGTTAGAGGAATGGTCTAATGCCTGGCAACTAAAATTCAATGCAAAGAAATGCAGAGTAAAGCATTTGGGGATTAATAATAGGAAGGAACCGTATATGCTGGGAGGAGAGGTTGATATGCACGGATGGGGAGAGGGACCTTGGGGTGATAGTGTCTGAAGATCTAAAGGTGAAAAAACAGTGTGACAAGGCAGTGGCTGCTGCCAGAAGGATGCTGGGCTGTATAAAGAGAGGCTTAATCAGTAGAAGGAAGAAGGTGTTGATGCCCCTGTACAGGTCATTGGTAAGGCCCCACTTGGAGTATTGTGTTCAATTTTGGAGACCGTATCTGGCGAAGGACGTAAGAAGACTTGAGGCGGTCCAGAGGAGGGCGACGAAAATGATAGGAGGCTTGCGCCAGAAGACGTATGAGGAGAGACTGGAAACCCTGAATATGTATACCCTAGAGGAAAGGAGAGACAGGGGAGATATGATTCAGACGTTCAAATACTTGAAGGGTATTAACGTAGAACAAAATCTTTTTCAGAGAAAGGAAAATGGTAAAACCAGAAGACATAATTTGAGGTTGAGGGGTGGTAGATTCAAAGGCAATGTTAGGAAATTCTACTTTACGGAGAGGGTGGTGGATGCTTGGAATGCGCTCCCGAGAGAGGTGGTGGAGAGTAAAACTGTGACTGAGTTCAAAGAAGCGTGGGATGAACACAAAGGATCTAGAATCAGAAAATAAGATTAAATATTGAACTAAGGCCAGTACTGGGCAGACTTGCACGGTCTGTGTCTGTGTATGGCCATTTGGTGGAGGATGGGCTGGGGAGGGCTTCAATGGCTGGGAGGGTATAGATGGGCTAGAGTAAGTCTTAACAGAGATTTCGGCAGTTGGAACCCAAGTACAGTACAGGGTAAAGCTTTGGATTCATGCCCAGAAATAGCTGAAAAGAAAAAATTAAATTTAAATTGAATCAGGTTGGGCAGACTGGATGGACCATTTGGATCTTTATCTGCCGTCATCTACTATGTTACTATGATACAGTATATTCTGTCCTGTTGTGGCATGATTTTTAGTAATTCTTCAGGATAAAAAGAACCTTGTATGTCTTCGATATCATAATCCTATATCTTATATGTTCTCTGACCTCTTTTTAAAACATCTTTTATTATAAATATCTCATTAGTCCACATTTGCTCGTAACCTTTTTCAAATTTTCCTTTAGCCTTTCATAGCCTTATATGGTCTTCTTTCTTTAAGAGACCCTTGACGGAGTTTGATGCTACTGCTGTAGACTGTTTTCCAAATCTGCAAAGAGAACGCAGGTGTCACATCTACAGGCTTAGCCTGTATCATTCTGTGAAAACTATAATTATAGCTGTGCACAACAACCTGCAGCACATCATGATAAGTAAAGATGTTACGAGTAGTAAAATAGCACCACATTTTAGATTTTAAAGCCCTGTTAAACCTTTCCACTACAGCAGCTTTAATATCATTATTGGTCACAAAATGATGAACCCCACTTCAGAGACCTATTTAAAAATTCTTTACCCTTGTTTGTTTGTAATTTTTTAGGTATACAACCTAAAGGCTTTGGCAACTTCATAACTGGTTTTTTGTTTTTAAACTCACGACCCATGCATATTTCGACAGGATATCTACAACCATCAAGATGTATTTGTAACCATTGTTATAACAGGCCAAGGCAGCCATGTCCACTACGTCATCTTAAAAACAAAAAGCTGTGGATACTGATGTTCTGAAAATGATTTATTATACACTCTTACACATAAAACTATAAAAATACAATTCTAATAGTCCAACCAGACCCTATCAAGGTCCGTGTTTCGGCGAACACACCTTCCTCAGGGGTCCAATGGTTTTCAAATACACAGATAAAGAATTGGACTGAAAACAGTCTAATTGTCTTTAAACATGTGGTCAAAGAATACCGCAGACAAGTACAAACAGCATAAAAAACCGCTATTGTTAATCTACATCTGATACAATTGTTTTGTTTCTTTTAAAATAGATTCTAGCAGGTCTATGTAAATTGTAGTTCCAAACAAACAAGACTGTGGAAACTCAATGTCCTCAGACCTTCAGGTGTAATTTTATTCAATATATCCTTGATAATAACAATTAAAAATATGTCCACATTAATCATAAAGAACCCAACACGAGCCGTGTTTTAGCTGAACACGCCTGTCCAAGATGTTATTGTACAGTCTTTGTCAAATGTGGAAAAAGATGAAAGGCTTGATAACCCAAATTCTGGAGCCCTGGGACCACTATGTAAATTGTAAGCATTTTGACTGGTGAGCCATTTGGTTATGTCTTTTCTGCTGACTGTTTTTCATGCTTTTTAGCAGCTTGAAGTAGAGGGTTAATACCTCCAAAGCTGCCTATTGCTTCAATAAAGATTACTTCATCTGTTCCTTGTTTCAGCCAGCTCTGTTAACTTCTCTCTAAATACAAAATAGGTCTTTAAAATGCTGTCTTTTAACAAGAGTGGAAAGGGTAGCATTTTTTTTAGCATGAGAACTTTGTTTCTACTCTCTCTGTTAGCTTGTTAAAGAGCATCTAGCGGTTGTCGCGTGACACTTGTTATATGCCACATCATTTCCTTTAAGCTTCACAACATGACAACACCCCCAAATAGGCACCAGGGACATGTTCAGATGCATCTCTAAAGGCTTCCAGTAGCAGATTTTAAACTTTGACTTTTAGAATGGGAAACATTTTTTCTTCTTTTATTGTCAAATTTTGGATTTTATAAGCAGATCCCTGTGTAAAATGCAAATGCTGTACTCTGTTCCAGGTGTTCGTTAATCTCTCTCAAAAGAAATTAGATCTTAATGTCTGTTATATGTTTTTAAAAGATTCTTTTTTTTCTGTGTAAGAGCTAGTTTCCGCACTGAGTTACTTTGGTTTGACACAGCTTGCTAACAATTACCTATTCTTTCTAAGTTATCACCTCTTAACACATCATCATCATCATCATCATAATAAATACCCATGACAACAGGAGAGCTACCCAAACAAACATTAACCAAAGTTGGCATGCCTGGAACTGCATTTGTAACTGTAAGGTTCTGTGTGAGCTGTAAAAATAAAAATAAAGACACTATTTTCTACAGAGAGTAGCATTTTTTACCTGGTGTGATAATCTGCACCCTTCCATCACTTTTAGAATTCAGAGCCATGCACTTTGCACTCCTCACATCTTGCAACAACAAGAGGTATTCATTTATATAGGCTTTATAATTACAAAATAATATAAAAAGCTTTATTAACATTCATTCAAGGACACCGTGGGAGTTAAAGAAAAATTGAAGAAAACAGAGAGATAAATACTGTACGCAAATGAGTAATATAAAATATGGGATCAAAGACGATTGCTACCAGTAAGGGTTATGCTACCCTGTTGGCATTCTGAAGATCCCTGAAGATAGAGTTGTTGCTTCAGACTTTGTATTAGGAAGTTTACCATACATGTTGTAATTGATTGTAGAGCCTTCAGTATTTGTAATGAGTGATTTTTTTTCTATAGGCATTTCCTTTGTTTGAGGCTTGTGATGTCATTTTGGAGGGGAGTCAGAGTAATATGACAAAATATGAAGAATCAAAATTATGAGATATCATTCATGGAGCCACCTTTCAGCTCCACTAAATAACTTACATATTACAACAACAGTCTCACACATACCTCTCCATAATATGATCAGCAAAAGCAACACTGTTCTCGGCATGTCTGCTAAGAAATTGACTTAGTGAAACTGTCAGAAAGGGCAGCTGCTTCTCAGCTTCAGGAACTGTTGTAAATCCACAGAGCCGACTGCCTCTCCTGGGCTTGAGTCCTCTGGAGAGCACTGGCCAGTACTAAAGAAATATGAATCAGAGCAGTCCTGGCCCAGACTCTAAGGAAAATTCAGCATGTGGATCCAAGTAGCACATGGACTTCCTGCTCCCTGCCCTTCACTCCACTTCCAGTACTAACTGGAAGCTCGTGAGGAAGAAGAAATGTGGGCAAGAGTTACTGTAGGGATTATATGGCCTGCTACCTCCCTGTCCTTTCCCTTGTTCCCTTGGTAATGGAAGGAGGAGGAGGGATCTGGGCCACTAAGTCATAGTTGATGCCATTCTTCTCTATGGTTACCTTGGTAACAGGAGGCTCCTGCAGAAAGAGGAGCTAGGACCTGGGTTGTTGCAGGGTCTGTGAGGGTTGGCAGGGGTATCAGGGACTTGTGAGGGAAACAGGGAGAGGGAAACAGGGAGTTGTGAGAAATGAAGAGGAGGAGAGGTAGCCGGGAGAGGAAGAGGTCAGCAGCAGCGGTGAGGAGCGGGCAGCGGTGAGAGTTAGCTCCGCCCACCAGCGTCACAAGCCGCGTCACCAGCCGAGTCAGCGCCCGGACTCCCCCTTAAGAGGGGGGAGCCAACGGCGCATGGCCATTCAGTGCGCGGCAAAGGCGCTCACTTTAGCGAGAGCGCCTTTGCGAAGGACCTTGAGAAGGGCCGAGCAAAGACAGCCAAGGACTCCAGAACACCAGGTAAGGAAGAAGCGAGCACGCACTTAAGGAGAGCATACACACATTAAGACACACAAGACAGGAAAGGATAAAGAAGCAGCAGGCTCCGGGGACAAGAAAGAGGCCCAAGGGAGGACAGACCCACCAAAGCAAAAAGCGGCAGAAGAAGTAGACAGGAAAGAGCCAAGCACAGGAGAAAGCACAGCGCCTGCCCGCATAAAGACATAAGACAGGGGAGAGAGCATCTAGTGGACTGCGAAAAAAGAGAAATGGAAGCAGCAGGAACCCGGAGGAGCTTCCCAGTGTACTGCAGAGAGTGTCATATGTATGACTACCTTCCCTCGGTCGGTGTCAGGAACTGGACCAGGAGCAAGAACGAAGGACATCACCGACAGAATCGAAAGGATCCTGGACGGCGCAGAAACAGAAGAGACAGCAGTGAAAATCCACTTGGGAACAAATGATGTCAACAGGAGAAATTACAGCAGGACTATGCTAACTGAACAGTTCAAGATCCTAGGAAGGAAACTGAAGCTGAGGACACAGAAGATAGCATTCTCAGAGATTCTGCCAGTACCGAGGGCAGACGTGAAGAGGCAGACTGAGCTACAAGCAATAAACACATGGTTGAGGAGATGGTGAGAAGAAGGATTCCTTTTTGTGAGGAACTAGACAACTTTTTTGGGGAAGAACAAACTCTTCAGGAGGGATGGACTATACCTGAGCACGGCAGGAATGAGGCTGCTAGCAAACAACGTCAAGAGAGGAATTGAGCAGGCTTTAAACTGAGAAGAAGGGGAAAGCCGACAGTCGACCTGACGTCGACGGTTCGGACAAGAGTATCCAAAGAAGATACTAAGCGGGAAAAATGCTGGGAACAAGCAAGAGATGAACAACATAAACTGTTGACCAACAAGAGGGGCAAACAGATAAAATTAGAGGAACAGGAGAAATCAGAAAATCAGGTTACGGACGAAAAAGATGCACCAAAAAATGAGGAAGAAAGGAGCAGAAATCAGGGATAGGCAGCCCAAATAGGGGATGGCAAGAGGAGCAAAACACATGAAAACCAGCAGGGAAAAGACCGGGACTTAAGTTGCTTGTACGCAAATGCAAGGAGCCTAAAGACCAAAATGGGAGAATTAGAAGTTAAAGCCAAAAAAGAGGACCTAGACATCATTGGAATCACAGAAACATGGTGGAATGAGGATAACCAATGGGACGTAGTTCTGCCAGAGTACAAACTCTATAGAAGAGACAGGACCCACAAGAAGGGTGGAGGAATAGCACTATACATAAAAGACACCATTCCCTCGTGGATATAGAACCAAAGGCAGAAGGATTGGAGTCATTATGGGTTAAATTACTGGGAAAAAATGGACTTGACGTAAAATTGGGTCTGTACTATCGTCCGCCTGGACAAACGGAAGCAAACGACAAAGATCTGGCAGCAGAATTGAGGCGGGAAGGCAAAAAGAGGAACGTGACAGTAATGGGAGATTAACTACCCCGGGATAAACTGGAGTATTGGAAACTCGAACTGTTCGAAGGAAACAGAATTCTTAGAGGCTGTGAGGGACTGCTTTATGGATCAGCTTGTCAATGAACCAACAAGAGGGAATGCCACTCTTGACCTAATCCTCAACAGACTAGGGGGACCTGCAAAAGAAGTGGAAGTAGTAGGACCACTAGGAAACAGAGATCACAACATTATCCAGTACAAATTAGAAGTAGGTACAGCAAAAGGGAAGAGAACCACAGTGACAACGCTCAACTTCAAGAAAGGGAACTATGATGCTATGAGAGCAATGGTAAGGAAAAAAACTCAGAAACAGCTCAAGGAAAACAGAAACCGTAGAGCAAGCCTGGTCTCTATTCAAGGGCACAGTGCAAGAACATATGTACATCTCCAGATTTAGAAAAGGGTACAAAAAAAACCCCCAAACAAAAGACCCCACATGGATAAACAATGAAGTGAAGACAGCGATAGGAGACAAGAAAAAATCATTCTGGAAATGGAAAAAGGACCATACTGGGGAAAACTGGAAGGAACACAGGAAACGCCAAAGAGAATGTCATCAAGTGGTTAGGAGAGCGAAAAGGGAATATGAAGAGAGGCTAGCCAGTGAGGCAAAAAACTTCAAATCATTCTTCAGATATGTTAAAGGGAAGCAACTGTTGGATGATGGAGACAGAAAGCGAGTGATAAAGGAGGAAAAAGAGGTAGCTGACAGGTTAAACAAGTTCTTCACAAGCGAGGACACATCCAGTGTACCAGAACCCGACGTGATCTTCCATGGAGTCCAAGAAGAAACACTGTCAACAATAGAGGTGAGCCATGAGGATGTCCTCTACAGATAGATAGATTGAAAAGCGACAAATCACCAGGCCCGGATGGAATCCACCCTAGGGTACTGTGGCCGAGCCAGTCCCCGAGTAGGTGGGAAGCCTGGCTCGGACCACAGGTAGATTCTTTGTAGCGCCTTTTAGGTGGCTGGTAGAAAGAAAAACCCGGATGCCGGATCTTATAGTTAAAATCCACCAGGTTTATTACTGTGCTCAGAGAGAAAGCAGAAAAAAAAATGTTAAATTGGGCAAAGGTTGCCCCAATGTCTTTTGGTGCAAGCACTGGTATCTTAGTCCAGATCAGCTTGCACAATGTTATGGGGGTCAGAAATCACATTGTCCTTGACAACAGAGAAGAAAGGCAAATAGCAAAGCAAAACAAAAATGTCCTTAGTTGCATTACTGACCCTCACTTCCCCTCCTAGGGAATCGCTGGCAGCTCCCAGCTATCGTTTCTTTTCACTCTCCCAGTCGGGCACGTCCCGCACTGGCCCTTGAAATGGTCACTTAGTTCTCTCAGTCCCCAGTAGCACTCAGTTAATAACTTTGTTTTTTTCTTTTCCTTTGGTATATCTGTTTTCCATGCTGTTCGCTCCCAGGGATATGCACAGTTCTGCCTGTGGAACTGTGCAGAGCAAGCCTCCCTTATATAAAGGTCTCCAGTCCCTCCCAATTATGCACTTTATCTCCCCTCTGGGTTCCACTTTTATAGGGCATGAAAGAACACCCTTTAAATCACTATTTTCCTTAATGGGACAAAGCTGCCTCTGCCCTGCTCACAGCCTTGCTTTAACTTAGGATTCAAAGTAACCTGGACTGGATTTCTTCTGGGCAGGAGGGAATCCTTCACACATCCATTTCCCCCTATTTCCATGTCTTCCTCAACCACATTCTCTTCAGGAACACTGCTCATCTCCCATTCCTCATTCAGGGACTCAAGGCTGTGTTCCCCTGCATTCATCTCCAGCTGTTCCTCCCATCCCCCTCTTTGCTGCCTGATAATTCTCTAGCAATATTTTCTCTCTGAGGATAAACTCCCAGGTCTCCCTCTCCTGACTTGCTCGGCAAAATAGAGTACCTCCCAGGGATTATCCTTCCCCTTCTGCTGGGCTGGTATCCTGAAAACGTTCTGGGCTGGGGAACAGGAACTCTGTGGAAGCTGTAGTCACGGTGTGTGCCTGGGCTCTCTTGATTAGAGCCACCTGAGCTTCCTTGATTACTCTCTTTGCTTCCTACTTGAAGCTGTTTGGTCAGCACACCTCGAGGGCTGACTCCACCCCCTCCAGGGTTGGTTTTCTCTTTCTGGGTTTGAGGAAAGGATTGATAGGGGAGATAATTAGCTTTCAGTGCCCTCCCCACCTGGCTTTTGGGCTGTGCTACACCCTGCCTCTGCACCTTCCCTCCTGGTTGAGCCAGCTGTCTCTGCTCCAGGCCAGGTTTTCCAGAGCCCATTGATGCATGCTGGGGAGGTTTAGCCATTCTTTTCACTGGGACAGGGGCTTCCCTGTCACATACCCCCCTACTTAAAACCCTATTGGTCCTTTCCTGCCCAAAACCCCCAACGCCCTCTTCTAAACATGGTGAGTCCATTCTGGGAACTTCCTCTATCTCTGACAACTGTTTCATCTGAAGAACCCCATCCTTGTTCCCCCCGAGTGGTGTCCTGACTTATTTCCTCCTCTTTTATCTCTGGTATGACTGCCCGTTCACATATCAGTTGGGCAATCCGATCCCCCTCCTTTATCTGGTGCTCCTTCTCTCCTAAGTTCACCACCAGAACCTTAAGCGAACCCCGAAAATCTGGGTCAATCACCCCTACCCCTATATGGATCCCGTGCTGGAGTGCCAACCCGGACCATGGTGCCAGGCACCCATAACATCCCTCCGACAGGGCTATCACCAGGCCAGTGTCCACTAATTTACGACCCCCTTTGGGTACCCATATCTCTTGAATACTACTCAATAACATTATTCGCCGATGATGCCAAACTAAGCAATGTAGTGAGCAAAAGCACAACAGACAAAAATTCAATGGCAGACGACATGATGCATGACCTATTTCTACTGGAGCACTGGTCTAGGTCCTGGCAACTCAGTTTCAATGCCAAAAAATGCAAAGTCATGCACCTGGGAAGCCAAAATCCATGCAAGACTTACACCCTAAATGGCGAGATCCTGACAAGAAATGAAGCAGAAAGAGACTTAGGGGTGATTGTCAGTGAAAACATGAAGACTGCAAATCAAGTGGAGCAAGCTTCATCCAAAGCAAGGCAAATCATAGGTTGCATACACAGGAGTTTCGTCATCTGTAAACCTTAAGTCATTATGCCATTGTATAGATCCATGGTGAGACCACACCTGGAGTACTGTGTGCAATTCTGGAGGCCGCATTACCGTAAGGATGTGCTGAGACAGGAATCAGTCCAGAGAATGGCCACCCGGATGGTCTCGGGACTCAAGGATCTCCCATACGAGGAGCGGTTAAGGAAGTTACAGCTCTACTCACTCGAGGAACGTAGAGAGAGGGGAGATATGATCGAGACATTCAAGTATCTCATGGGCTGCATCGAGGTAGAAGAAGATATCTTCTTTTTCAAGGGTCCCGTGGCAACAAGGGGGCATCCGTGGAAAATCAGGGGCGGGAAACTGCATGGTGACACTAGGAAGTTCTTCTTCACTGAAAGGGTGGTTGATCGCTGGAACAGTCTTCCACTTCAGGTCATTGAGGCCAGCAGCGTGCCAGATTTTAAGGCCAAATGGGATAGACATGTGGGATCTATTCGCAGAGATAGATAGGGAGGGTCATTGGGGTTGGCAGACTGGATGGGCCGTGGCCCTTATCTGCCATCTATTTCTATGTTCTATGTTTCTAAGTCTAAGCCCACTGAGTGCGGAGAGGCTTGGACGGATAACCTAGCCTTAGAGGATACCTGCATAATCTTTAAAACTGACCTTTCTGCCGTTTGTTCCTTTACTGACAAGTGGACATCTCTTGTACCCCTCCCAGGTAAAGTTTCCTCCCTGTCTCCCGGTGGATGCCTGATGCACTCTCCACACCTGGAGCATTCTTCAAACCACTGCCCAACATCCTGCACTAGGCTGGGCCAATAGAATTTATCCTGCACTCATCAAACTGTTGGGTCCTGGGCCAAGTGCTCTTTCCCCACGTCCCTATGAATGGCCCAGAATATTTGCCTCCTGAAGGCCGCCGGAACTACCAGGTGACTTTGTTTCCTACCCCTCCTGGGATTCCACCTCACCTAATACAAAAGTCCTCCCACTACCTGAAACTGATGAGCTCCTTTCCTTCCCACGTCCTCCCACTGTTCTATAGCCTCCCTTAAGGTGGGATCCCGTTGTTGCTCCTGCCCCAGGGTGGGAAAATGCCGTGCTACCTCATAGGGCACCCAGGGTTTCCAGGGTAGCTGACTGTCCCCCTGTTGGCTTTGGAAGCACAGTTCCTTATCAGCCCGCCTCTCCGCCCGCCTCTTGGGCTCCTTCCCGGAATATTCCTCCAGAATACTATCCTCCAGAGGAAATATTTGGGCTAGCTCCTCTTCACCCCCTAGGGCTCCCCCATCTCCTCGAGCCTCAAAACACTCCCTAAAATGGGGCCACTCTTGACCTAGGATCACCTCATAGGGTGGCTTAGGCATAAGTGCCATCTTTAGGGCATCTTCCTTCCCTTGATACTCCACCCAGACCTGCTTTAGATCATACAGTAGGGAGGTTCCATGCATGCACTGGATCTATGACCCCTGGGGTCTATCCACCTCCTGACCCCTAGCCTTGAGGATCCGTGCCCATACCCTCTGGGATAGAATAGATTGGTGCATGATCCAGGTGAAGGTGGAAGGGGTGCCAGTGGTGGCCCTTTTAGATTGGTTGGCCCCTGAATCTAAAAGGGCCACCACTGGCACCCCTTCCACCTTCACCTGGATCATGCACTCCCCCTTAAGACTCAGTACCGGGAACCCAGCCCTGTTCATCAGGTTCCTCTTGGCCGGACATTGCCGCCTCCAATGCCCCGGCTTCCCGCAGGCAAAACATTTACCAGCAAGCGGAACCTTGGCGGGACCCTGATGCATGCCCCCTTCTCTCCGGAAGCATCTTTTTAGGCCTTGTATCAAGGCTCTAGGACGCTCCTTCTGAGCCCTATATGCTGCTTGGAACTGTTTCTCATAATGGTCTGGACCATAGCCCTGATGAATGTCACCATCTGCAGCTAATTTATTCAGTCTAATGGGCTCCACAAAAGGAGCTCCTACCAGCCCGACGACTGCTCCTGCACCGCCGGCCACGGGCACTGCGGTTGTTGATGGCCAAGATCTATGCCCCCATCTGTTGCAGCAATTCCGTATGTCTGGTCTGCTGGGCTTGATGGTCCGCTTTCCACAAGTCTGCCTGGGTCTGCAACATATCCTGAAAGCTCTGCTGGAGCTTGTGCATCTCCGACTCCAGCCCTGTCAGAAACTTGGACGCCTCCATTCTGAAACAAATAAATCAGAGAGAAAGGAAACCCAAGTGCGGCACCACCAGCTTTAGGGAATTTTCCCCTCTGCCCTTGGTCTAGAGCTCTCTGGTCCCCTTACCCTCCAATCCACACCAGCTCCCCCCAAGTACCGTTACCTTGGGGACTGATGTGTCTTAACAATGGGATATTAGGGCCCCCCTAGCCACTCCTCCGACCAGGACCTCTGGACCACAGCTCGCACGTCTGCTTCCTTTCCTCTGCTCAACAGTCTGCTCCCCTGGGCACCTCACTGCTGCTCCTTATTCTCCACCGGAACCACGCTCTCCAGATGGCAACCTTGCTTCTGGCTTGGCTTTTGTAATCCACACCAAACAAATGGCTAAGCGAAAGTTAAGTTAGCAAAAACTTGATTATCCAACAGGATTTTCACCAAAAAAACCCTCAAATTGTCCCACACTCTGGGTTCAAATACTGGGGTATTTGCCTGCTTTTAGACATAGTACTTTAGGCATTATTTCCCCTTTGGAAAAGGCAAACAGTTCAGTCCATACTGCTCAGTTCCCAAATCCAAAAAAAAAAATTCTCCACAATTCTTTTTTTCCCCCCCCCAAACTTTTCCTGCTGCAGTTCCTTCCCCAGCCTCTGGGTGACGCTATAATCCCACCACTGCCACAAACTTCCTGTGGCCGGGCCAGTCCCCGAGTAGGTGGGAAGCCTGGCTTGGACCACAGGTAGATTCTTTGTAGCGCCTTTTAGGTGGCTGGTAGAAAGAAAAACCCGGATACCGGATCTTATAGTCAAAATCCACCAGGTTTATTACTGTGCTCAGAAAGAAAGCAGGAAAAAAAAATGTTAAATTGGGCAAAGGTTGCCCCAATGTCTTTTGGTGCAAGCACCGGTATCTTAGTCCAAATCAGCTTGCACAATGTTATGGGGGTCAGAAATCACATTGTCCTTGACAACAGAGAAGAAAGGCAAAAATCAAAGGCAAATAGCAAAGCAAAACAAAAATGACCTTAGTTGCCTTAATCCCCTCCTAGGGAATCGCTGGCAGCTCCCAGCTATCGTTTCTTTTCACTCTCCCAGTCGGGCATGTCCCGCACTGGCCCTTGAAGTGGTCACTTAGTTCTCTCAGTCACCAGTAGCACTCAGTTAATAACTTTGTTTTTTTCTTTTCCTTTGATATATCTGTTTTCCACGCCGTTCCCTCCCAGGGATATGCACAGTTCTGCCTGTGGAACTGTGCAGAGCAAGCCTCCCTTATATAAGGTCTCCAGACCTCCCAATTATGCCCTTTATCTCCCCTCTGGGTTCCACTTTTATAGGGCATGAAAGAACACCCTTTAAATCACTATTTTCCTTAATGGGACAGAGCTGCCTCTGCCCTGCTCACAGCCTTGCTTTAACTTAGGATTCAAAGTAACCTGGACTGGATTTCTTCTGGGCAGGAGGGAATCCTTCACACATCCATTCCCTCTATTTCCATGTCCTCCTCAACCACATTCTTTTCGGGAACACTGCTCATCTCCCATTCCTCATTCAGGGACTCAAGGCTGTGTTCCCCTGCATTCATCTCCAGCTGTTCCTCCCATCCCCCTCTTTGCCTGCCTGCTAATTCTCTAGCAATATTTTCTCTCCGAGGGTAAACTCCCAGGTCTCCCTCCCCTGACTTGCTCGGTAAAGTAGAATACCTCCCAGGGATTATCCTTCCCCTCCTGCTGGGCTGGTATCCTGAAAACATTCTGGGCTGGGGAACAGGAACTCTGTGGAAGCTGTAGTCATGGTGTGTGCCTATGCTCTCTTGATTAGAGCCACCTGAGCTTCCTTGATTACTCTCTTTGCTTCCTACTTGAAGGGCTGATTCCACCCCCTCCAGGGTTGGTTTTCTGTTTCTGAGTTTGAGGAAAGGATTGATAGGGGAGATAATTAGCTTTCAGTGCCCTCCCCAACTGGCTGTTGGGCTGTGCTACACCCTGCCTCTGCACCTTCCCTCCTGGCTGAGCCAGCTGTCTCTGCTCCAGGCCAGGTTTTCCAGAGCCCATTGATGCATGCTGGGGAGGTTTAGCCATTCTTTTCACTGGGACAGGGGCTTCCCTGTCACAGTACTAAAAGAACTAAAAAATGAGATAGCGGGAATACTCCGAGTTTGCAACCTATCCTTGAAAATTGGCGCAATCCCGGAGGACTGGAAGATAGCAAATGTTACACCTATCTTTAAAAAGGGGTCAAGAGGAGATCTGGGAAACTACAGGCCGGTAAGTTTGACATCGGTTCCGGGCAATATGGTAGAAGCACTGATAAAAGACAGCATCTGTGAGCACATAGAAAAAAATGAGCTGATGAAAGTGAGCCAACATGGCTTCTGCAAGGGAAGATCGTGCCAAACAAACTTACTGCACTTCTTTGAGGGGGTAAACAGCCAGTTGGACAAAGGGGAACCCGTAGACATCATTTACCTCAACTTCCAAAAGGCCTTTGACAAGGTACCCCATGAGCGGCTACTTAGGAAGCTGTGGAACCACGGGGTGGGAGGGGACGTACATAGATGGGTCAAACACTGGTTGGCAAGCAGAAGGCAGAGGGTTGGAGTGAAGGGTCACTACTCGGGCTGGAGGAGGGTCATGAGCGGAGTTATGCAGGGGTCGGTCGGTACTCAGACCGCTGCTGTTCAATGTATTTATTAATTACCTGGAAACGGGGACGAAGTGTGAAGTTATAAAATTTGCAGTTGACACTAAACTCTGTAGCAGGGTTAGAACTGCGGAAGAGTGTGAGGACCTACAAAGGGACCTAAACAAACTGGAGGAGTGGGCGAATAAATGGCAGATGAACTTCAATGTAGGGAAATGCAAGGTCATGCATATAGGGAAAAAGAACCCGATGTTCAGCTACCAAATGGGGGATTAGTATTAGATGGAAGTAACCTTGAAAGATATTTGGGTGTACTGGTGGATACAACAATGAAATCAACGGTACAATGCGTGGCAGCCTCGAAGAAGGCAAACAGAATGTTGGGTATTATTAAGAAGGGTATTACAACCAGAACGAAAGAAGTCATTCTGCCGTTGTTTCAGGAAATGGTGCCCCCGCACCTGGAGTATTGTGTCCAGTATTGGTCACTGTACCTTAAGAAGGATATGGCAATACTTGAGAGGGTCCAGAGGAGAGCGACACGAATGATTAAGGGCATGGAAAACCTTTCATACACTGAAAGATTGGAGAGACTGGGGCTCTTCTCCCTGGAAAAGCAGAGACTCAGAGGAGACATGATAGAGACCTACAAGATCATGAAAGGCGTAGAGAGGGACAGATTCTTCAAACTTTCAGAACATAAGAACAAGAGGGCATTCGGAAAAGTTGAAAGGGGACAGATTCAAAACGAATGCTAGGAAGTTTTTCTTTACCCAGCGTGAGGTGGATACCTGGAATGTGCTTCCAGAGGGCGTAATAGGGCAGAGCACAGTACTGGGGTTCAAGAAAGGATTGGACAATTTCCTGCTGGAAAAAGGGATAGAGGGGTATAGACAGAGAGCTACTGCACAGGTCCTGGACCTGTTGGGTCACCGCATGGGCGGACTGCTGGGCACGATGAACTACAGGTCTGATCCAGTGGAGGTATTGCTTATGTTCTTATGGTGTTAATTGTTGCAAGATAATACAAAGATGTGAACACATTAAAGGATATAACACTTACATATAATACATTTAATCAAGTGAGAACACAAACTAGAAGATATTACTAATACACATTTATTTATTTATTCAATTTTCTATACCATTCTCCCAAGGGAGCTCAGAACGGTTTACATCAGTGGTCTCAAACTCAAACCCTTAGTGGGGCCACATTTTGGATTTGTAGGTACTTGGAGGGCCGCAGAAAAAATAGTTAATGTTTTATTAAAGAAATGACAACTTTGCATGAGGTAAAACAATTTATAGTTTATAAATCTTTCCTTTAACAGTTAAAAGAAAGATTTATAAACTATAAAGAGTTTTACCTTAAGCAAAATTGTCATTAACTATTTTTTCTGTGGCCCTCCAAGTATCCTATTTTTTCTGCAGCCCTCACATTTAAAGTTTAATATCTTTCCTTTCTCAAAACTGACACATTTCAATCACTATATTGAAAATAAAATCATTTTCCCTACCTTTGTTGGCTGGTGACTTTATTTTTCTGTGCTTTTAACTATGTTTCCAGGGCCTTCTTGTCCTTTGACTGTTTTTCTCTCCGCTTTCACTTTCTGCCTTACATCCATCTTTGGCATTAACTTAATATTCAATTTTCTGCTTTATTTTCAAAATCTACGTTTCCATGTCTTACCTTCCCTTCTATCTCTCTCTTCTTCCCTCCCTATTTCCATGGTCTGACATCTCTTTCTTTCCTTTCTCTCCCTCCCTCCTTCCTTCCTTTCCCCTGGTTTGGCATCTGTCTCCTTCCCTCTCCCAACTTTTTATTTCTTTCACTTAGCCCCCTTTTTTCTTTCTCTCTCTCTCCATGCCCCCTTTCTTTCTATATGTCTGTCTTTCTCTCTCTCTCTCTCCTTGCTCCCTTTCTTTCTTTTTTTCTTTCTCCATGCCCGTCCTTTCTTTCTGTCTTTCTTTCTCCATGCCCCTTTCTGTCTGTGTCCTGTCTCCCTGTACCCCCTTTCTTTCTTTATTTCTCCCTGCCCTCCCCCAAGCCACCACCATCGGAGAACAGGCCGGCACTGAGTTCTTAGTTCTCCCTACTTATCTTCCCCAGCACGGGGCTGACCAATTCTCGCCACCCAACGTCAATTCTAACATCAGAGAGGAAGTTCCGGGCCAGCCAGGCAGCAATTGGCTGGCCTAGAACTTCTTCTCCGACGTTAGAATTGACTTCGGGTGGTGAGAATTGGTCGGCTCCGTGCTGGGGAAGATAAGCAGGGAGAGCTAAGAACTCGGCGCCAGTCTGTTCTCCGATTGCGGCGGTGTTAGCCTATTTCCCGATGGTGGTGGTGGTAGCCTATTCACTGGCTGTGGTGACGGGCTGTTCCCCAATGGCGGTGACTTGGGGGAAGGCAGTGAGAAGGAAAGCATGTTGGGGTCCCTTGCTTTAGGTGAGCCGCGAGCCGCACTCAAATGGCTACAGACATAGGCCAATGTGAAGAAACACCACCACAGGAGAAATCATAGGGGGGGGGGGGTGATCCAAAAAATGTGGGACAGATAATTGCAATTTCCAAAGAAACACATTTTTCACATACTTTCCAAAAGCCTACAGCCCTACACTGCAACCGCCACCACAGCCTGGGATGCCTCGTTGCTTGATTCTGGTGCTTGTTGGCGAGCTGCAGGGCAGAGTGGCCGTGCGCTCCAGATCCAGATCGTGAGATGCACAGCGTAACCCTGCAGCTGCTCACTGACATTAATGCCGCCTAGAGACACAAGCCAAAGTGGGCGGAGGGAGGCTGAGACTGGGAGAAGCACAGCGCCACCAGGAGGCCGTTTGCCGACATTCCCTCCGACGCAAGTCATTTACAGCAGTCATGATCTGTAACGATTGTCCTCTCCACAATTGGAAAACTTGTAAAGTGGAGAGGACAGACTGCGGGTCGCAAAATAGTCGCAGGGGGGCTGCGTGTTTGAGACCGCTGGTTTACATGAATTTATTCAGGTACTCAAGTATTTTTCCCTGTCAATCCCAGTGGACTCACAATCTATCTAATGTACCTGGGGCAATGGGGGGATTCAGTGACTTGCCCAGGGTCACAAGGAGCAGTGTGGGTTTGAACCTACAATTAAAGAATGACACGGGGAAAAAAATCTGTCCCCGTCACTGCCCCGTCCCTGGCCCACCATCCTCTGCACCGCCCCATCACCGCCATTCCCTTCACCGCCCCGTCACCGCCATCCCTTTCACCGCCCCGTTACTGCCACTGCCATCCCATTCACCGCCCCGCCACCGTCCCCGCAGCATCCATAAAAGCCTCAAACAGGTATGATTTTATATACTTAATAAGTAGAGGGGGTTAGTCCACTTATGATAGAGAGAGCAAATACCAGCACAGTTTCTCAGCCATACAACAAGCTTTATCATTAGCACAGCTCTAGCTGTAACCAGTCCATTAGTCTTCCTTAGCCATATCTGAGATCCTCCTCATAATTATTATAAAGAAATCTCTCAATTGTAGGCTGTACCGTACATAGAGAATGGAGGGAAGGAGAGGAAGGAAAAAAAAAAAAGATACAAGCCACAAGATCAAAAAGAGAAGTTGGATTTGGGTTGGGAGGGGTGTTCTTTCCTTGCTCCTGAGTTTGGTTGAGCTGATGCCAAGGAATCAGCTGATCTTGGATTCCCTTGCGATCAGCTCAACCGGACACTGGAGCAAAGAATGACCTTCCCCCCGGGAACCCTGGGCAGGAAAACAGAAAGTGTGGGGATGCGACCCAAGTTTCCAGGGAGCAGGGAAGGATGCAACAATTTCTCCCAGGATCGCACAGGATCTGAGATATCCACCACGTGTTGAAACTCGAAAGCAGTGTGTATCCATTCCCATGGGTTACTGAACACGTGCTGGATTCCTCCAGTCTTGCAGCACGTGTTCAGTATTCAGTAACCCATGGGAATGGATACACTAGTAGATTAAAAAAAAAAGAACCAGCTCCGTGCTGCAAGAGCAGCTCAAACAGACTCCGACAGGTCACCGGAACAAAGAATGAACCCCCAACCCCCCCCCCCCCCCGGGAACCCTGGGCAGGCAAGCAGAAGGAAAGTGTGGGGACACGGCAAACCTTACCTCTTACAACTAGTTGTAGCGTCGACAAAGTTTTCAGCTCCTCCATGTCTGCAGTGACTCCAGTCCAGGCAGCGACTCCAGTCCTCTCAGCTCCGAAATGTTTCCAAAATCCCAATCGCTACTGCTGCACCACTACAACCCATTAAATGGGGTTTTCAAATCATGTGTGGCAGTAGCGATTGGTCCCCTCACTGCTTGAGCAGTAAGAAGTGACTAATCAGGAGCCAGTATATTGAAGGGGCGGAGTCAATGCGGCAACGCGCAAGTCGGCGATGGAGAGTTGGAGACAGCATGGACGAGACATCATGGCCGCCGGAAGAAACTTGAAGAAGGATCAGACACGGTAAATTGCGGTCACAAAGAAGGGGGTAATTTACCTGCGGGGCCAAATCTTTTCACCGTTCTTGTGGGCGGTGAAAACTTTTGTTCCCGTGTCTGCGGCAATTTGGCTATAGAGTCTCCATAGCCCGCGGCCAAACCGCAGCACACCGCGGCTTCCCGGGGGGGATCGCTCACCGTGTCCTCTACCTACAATCTCTGGGTGCTGAGGCTGTAGCTTTAACCACTGCGCCACACTCTTAGCATTCAATTTTTATCTGTTAAAATGGGGAAGTCTCAGATAATCATACCCTCTTCATACTCCAGGATTCTCTTAAGATCATGATCCCAGTGCTGTGATGGATGAGACATACCACCTTGTTGTGCTTATCTGTATAGATTTTCAGCTATGACAACTTCAGAGCCAACTTCAAGATGAGTTAATGTTTCCTAGCTCATTCTTAGGTGTCTAGTACATCAGTTTTTTTGATTATTGCAATAAATCATCTGCTATCTTGGACTGTAACTATTAACTATTAACCTATTATGTTTGTGTGGATTCTTTGGTTTCTTTCTAAATCTCCCTTATGAATGAAGCTTTTACACCACTCAGTACATATATACAATTTCACTCCAGTGTGGATTATCTGGTACTCTGAAATATTTTTTCTTGCCACTAAAGGGTTTTATCATGAATGGTTTTACTCTTGTGTGGATTTTCTGGTTCATAAGACAGGGTAAAGTGTCATATAATAAATACCATGGGGAGGTAACATTATACAAATAAGGATAAATTAATGAATAGTAATTTAAAAAATGAAATACTGGTAAAAATCCAGAAGAAGGAATTTGTCTAATACTGTGTGCACATACAAGTAACAAGCATTTGCTGAGTAAGGAGAGGGGAGGGGGCATTCCAGAGACATTGAATACAATGCCCTTAGTCAAGTAAACATGAAATTAGGGGAGTCAGAAGAACTAGCCATAAAGGCTATTGTTCAAATCATGAGTTCAAGTATGTAGCATTAGGGATGAGCATGTGAAAGGAGGGAACAGTGCCCAAATATGGGCAATTGTAAATATGTTCAAAAAACATCCGCTTAGAATGACCTTATGCCACTTAGGTTCTTAGTAGGAGCTGAGATTTAAAACAACAGTATTAATTGATGTGTTGCTAGACTTTTATGATGTCCCACATGCAGCCAACGTTTCACATCAATTAATACTGTTGTTTTAAATCTCAGCTCCTACTAAGAACCTAAGTGGCATAAGGTCATTCTAAGTGGAAGTTTTTTGAGCCAATGATGTGGGTGGATGTGGTTTGAGCTTAAAGCTCTGCCAAATGAGACCTTAGGCTTTTTCTTCTGTTAGAATTGACTTTTCAGCTAATAGAGTGGAGTATTTGTTATTTATACTATCTAATCCCACTTTCACCTGTAGATATTTATTAGTTTCTTTTTTTTTTTTGCATGAAATTTTATTGAAAATTTTGTCAAAATACAAAAAGGAAAAAGGCGAACCAAGATCAACATATTAACAACAACAAAGTCAGTAAAGAAATGCATTATCAATACATTAGCAAGAGAAACAGAAAAGAAATCATTCACAAGCAAAATAATTATTTCTCTAAAATTGAGGTACAATGTAATAAACCAAGGGAAAGATCATAATGAGGAAGGGAGAGAAAGAAAAAGTGAAAGGGGTGGCGAATAAGAGGGAGGGAGAAAGCAGAAAGACAAATATCAAAGGAAAGAGAATGAATCCCTAAGAGGCCATAGAGAAGAAAGAAGAGAGAAATAAGCAATACTATATCAATAGGAAAGCAAGTTTTAAAGAGAATTCAAATAGTTTTTGAAAAAAGCCCATTTTGTATGAGTTGTAGTATTTAGAGGCATAGTGGAAGAGATCAGCATTTCATGCTTATGTTGTAACAACACAGATTGAAACCAAAAGTGTATATTAATCGAGTCAAATGATTTCCAGTTGGAAAGTATAAGCCTAAGAGCAATGAGGACCGTATCAAATAGAGCATGCTGAGAAATCAGGATCTTAAGTAAAGGAGTCTCAGATTTCAAAATAATTATGCTATACGATATGTCAGACTGAGGGCTCCTTTTCTAAGCTGCAATAACATTTTTAGCACACGCAGCATTTTAGCGCGCACTAAGTGGCTAGAACTTAACGCCAGCTCAATGCTGGCATTAAGGTCTAGGGCACGTGGAAATTCATTGCGCGCTAAAACCACTATCGTAGCTTAGTAAAAAGCCCTGAAAGTTGAAAATATGTTGTATAGCGGTCCAAATAGTTTGCAGACAAGGGCATTCAAAAATCATGTTTTAAAGTACTGGATGACTTCCTGGAAGCGAAGGGGATAACAGGGTACAGATAGAGGTTTACCTTACAGGACATTGAGTGAATAGGGTATGGACATTTTAGGTTAGGTAGGGAATACTTTCAGGTCATGGACCTGGAGGGCCGCCGCGGGAGCGGACTGCCAGGCACGATGGACCCCTGGTCTGACCCGGCAGAGGCAATGCTTATGTTCTTATGTAAGTACCTGGAAACAGGTTACAATTCCAACATTGATTGGAAGGAAGAAGTCCTGCTACATTTTGTTTTATGGTGTATGAGGAACATAGATTGTAACGAGTCAGCGGAAGAGATAGTTCTAATAATTTTAGACCAGAGAACAGACCATTGCCTATCGTGTATACTATAGCTCAAATCAGTCTCCCAAGATTTTTGTAGTGAATTCTGAGCATCAAATCGGGATTTAATGAATATCTTATAAATTTGTGTGGCTATATGTCCAGTAGCCTGCAATTTAGGAAATAAAGAGACCAAGGAAGGTAGACCTGCAGTTTTGGATTGCAGGGTCTTTGACTTTGAGAACACTGGTCAATTGGAGCCATTGATAAAATGTCGATGATGGGAGTGCAAACCTATTTTGTAATTCAGCGAAGGTCAGAAGTTGAAGTGAAGGAGTACAAACGTCTTCCAAGTACCAGATCCCAAGATACACCCACGAAGGCTAGAATATGGACGATTTATTTATCAAAAAAAGTGGATTATTCCAAAGAGATACCTGAGTCAAATTATTGATAGAGAAATCTAAAAATTTGTCTAATTCTAGAAGGCAATGCGCCGTTTGGGAAATGATTGAATTTGCTCTATGTAATAAGGTATCAGAGGTCAATAAGGGAATTAGATGGAGAGGCATCAAAAAGGGTATGTTCCAAGGAGAGCCAGAGGTGGCAATAAGCAGAGGTGGAGGAAAACCATTTACTAGCTTGTTGTAAAATAAAGGCCTTGTGATATGTTAGAAAGTCAGGCAATAAAACTCCTGCTCTATCTATGGAGGTCTTATGTTTCTTAATAGCAATTCTTGGGAGTTTATGTTGCCACAAAAAAGCAGAAATATGTTTAGCAATCACTTTATAGAAGGGAGCTGGGAATAGGTGCTGGATCATACTAAGAATGAAATTGATCTTTGGTGCTACTACCGCTTTAATTGTTTCTATTCTGCCCCACCAGGAAAGATGGAGGGGATGACAGGACTAACAACGATTTAAGTGTGAGAATGAGGTTGTCACTATTGTGTTTAATTGTAGCTGGTAAGGTAGTGTAGAAATTTGTCCCCGTTCCTGCCCTGTCCCCGTGACCACCGACCCTGTCCACACCCCGTCCCCGCGACCGCTGTCCCTGCCCTGCCCTGCCCAGTAACCACTGTCCCCGCGACCACTATCCCTGCCCCATCCCCGCAGCAACCATACAAGCCTCAGTACTGCAATATTTAGCTTATTCTTTCCTTATAAATCAAAGTTCTGGCTGCTGAATTAGAGAAAGAGATGTTCAACTGTCAGGGCTTTGTTAATAAATTTTTATCAATACAACTAATATACTACTTTATCCTCAAGAAAAAAAATAAATAAATATAATTTTTTTTCTACCTTTGTTGTCTGGTTTCTGCTTTCCTCATCTTCTCCTCATTCATTTTCTTCCATCCACTGTCTGCCTTCCCTGTCTCTTCCATATGCTCTGTTACTGTGCCTCTCCCCTTCCATCTCTCCCTCCAACCCCACCCCAATTGGTCTGCCATCCATCTTCTTCCCTCCACTCCTCCCATAGTCTGGAATCTCTCTCTTCCCCAGTTCCCTTCAGCGTCTGTTCCTCTCCAGCCCACCTTCCCCAGTTCCCTTTAGCATGTTCCTCTCCAACCCACCTTCCCCAGTTCCCTCCTGCATCTGTTCCTCCCCACCCTACCTTCCAAAGTTCCCTTCAGCGTGTTCCTCCCCACCCCACCTTCCTCAAGTCCCTTCTGCATCTGTTCCTCTCTAGCCCACCTTCCCCAGTTCCCTTCTGCATCTGTTCCTCTCCACCCCACCTTCCCCAGTCCTCTTCAGTATCTGTTCCTCCGCACCCCACCTTCCCCAGTTCCCTTCTGCATCTGTTCCTCCCCACCTTCCCCAGTTCCCTTCAGCGTCTGTTACTCCGCATCCCACCTACCCCAGGTCCCTTCAGCGTGTTCCTCTCCACCCCACCTTGCCCAGGTCCCTTCAGTGTGTTCTTCTCCACCCTACCTTTCCTCCCTTCCTGCTTCTTAACTTCACGGCAGGCAATTTTTCTAAAAGTGATTCCTACCAGCAGCCGGAGCGTTGAAATTGCATGTGGCTACAGGAAACGTCGTCTGATGCAACTTACGGTTGCATCAGAGAAGACCTTTACGGCAGCCACATGCAATTTCAACGCTTCGGCTGCTGGTAGGAATCACTTTTAGAGAAATTGCCTGCTGCATAGGTAAGGAGCAGGGAGGGAGATGCTTAGATGGAGGCAGCAATACGGCGCAGGCAGTGGCGATCAGGCGGCAGCGATCAGGAGGGATGGAGGGAGGGAGATGTTTGGGCAGCGGCAGTGATCGGGCAGCGGCAGCTATCAGTATGGAGGGAGGGAGCGCAATCGGTGACCGCGTGCATTCCCTCCCTTCACTGCAAAAACAAGGCCATTCACCACTCCATGGGGCGGTAAATAGCCTTCTCCCCGTACCCGCAGCGACCACTTCTTTTCTCTCCCCCGTTTCAGCGGGTTACCTGCGGTTACCCATGGGAAACAGCCACCATTTCATTCTCTACTAAGTATCTTATATGAGAAGATGACCAAAGAAGATTAAATGGTTGGACCAGTACGGAGTGTGAGTAAACATTAAGAGGCAAGACTTCTGTTTTTCCCTGGTTAATTTTATAACCAGATATTAGGGAATAGGATTGAATAAGTGCAAAAAGGGCAGGAAGAGAACTTTCCGGTTTAGTAAGATATAAGAGTACTTCATCAGCATATGCTGTTAATTTGTACTCTACTTTTTTATGTATAATACTCGATATCATTTCAGTAGAGTTAATGGCTAGGAGAAGAGGTTCAAGAGCTAAGTTAAAAAGATAAGGTGATAAAGGACAGCCCTGATGAGTGCCTCTTTGTAAAATAAGAGGGCAATAAAATATTATTAGTGAGAATAGTAGCTTTGGGGGAGGAGTAAAGAATCTTTACATAATCAATAAATGTAGAGTGAAATCCAAACCATAGTTTTTCAGTTTATACATTTCAGGCAGAAGACTCATCATTAGTGTTAAAGAATTCTGCCTCTCTATTGTTGATTTGGACTTCTATATTTTGCTCTTCCAACCTATTGAGTTTCGATAGGTAGGCTTGTATCGATATCAACTCTCATCTCAATGATACTTTAAAGGCCTCCAAAATTGTTAATGGATTTAGGGAATCTGAATTATTAAACTGAAAAAAATTCATCAATAAATTTAGTAAGCCTTGTTTTAGCTGAGTCATTCATCAGCAGGGAGTTATTAATACTCCACAGTGGAGATCTGGAAATGCTGAAGCGGACCATTTCAATCCAACAGATTGATCTGAAATAACAATAGTATGTATACTGATATCCACTAAATTTGGGACCATTGAGGAGGAAATAAGAAAATAATCAATTTTTGAATAGCTATTGTGTGGAGGTGTAATCTCTAGCATCAGGATGTTGCAACCTCCAGGGTTCAGAAAGGTTACAGTGCTTAATCAATGAATGAAGAGTACAGTTGGCCTTAGATGGAACGACAGAACATTATTATAGGAAGGGGATCAAAGTCAGAAATAATTTGAAAGAGTTGTGTAAAAAATTCAGGAGAATTGGTGTTGGGAGCATACAGATTAATAAGAAGAACCTCTTGTGTAAATATTTTTGCTCTAACCACTAGCCATCTACCCTCAGGGTTGTATTTTGATTCCAATAATTGGAAGGAGACATTTTGTGAGATAAGATTGTAACACCGTGTTTCTTTCCAATTGCCGTGCCTCAGCAATGAAGCGAAACCAATCATTAGTACCTAGAAAGTGGGAGACATTAGCAATATGAGTTTCTTGTAAAAAAAACCAAACAAACCTAGAGCAGGCTTAATTTTTTAAGATGAGTAAAAACTTTTTTCCTCTTGACTAGATATCTTAGACCAGGGATGCCCAATACGTCGATCGCGATCGACAAGTAGCTCAGGAAGGCAACGTGAGTCGATCGCGGAGCCCATCCCGGGCTCCGTGATAGACTCGTGTTGCCGTCCTGATCTACGGGCCGATCAGCCTTCCTCTTCAGTGTTCTCCCTAGGGCCTTTTAGCTGGGCGGTCCGCCCAGCTGTCATCTGCCGCTGCTGAACATTAAAAAAACTCAAAAAAAACCGGCTTGGAGATTTCAGCCTGTAGCGAACTTATGCTCCGGGCTCTAACGTGTGTGTGCCGGCTTCTCTTCTCTTCCCTCCGAAACCGGAAGTTATGTCGGGGGGGGGGGGGGTGGGGGAGAAGGGAAGCCAGCACGCACATGTTGAGAGCCCTGAAGCAAGCGTTCGCTACGGGCTAATGCGGGAGACAGGTTAGTGAAGCATTTGTTCTTCTTCCTGCCGGGTCCTGCCTACTTTCTGTTTCCGCAAAGGCAGGACCCGGCAGCATTTCCCCCAGTAGGTTGATCACGATCTAGCCTGCGATCTCCCACTGCAAGGATGTCCCTGCAGGGATCCTCCATAGCACAAGGGCAAACCCGTGAAGGAAATACCGAAAAAAATATTGAAAACAGCAAAAGAAACACAAGAAGAAGAGAGAGGCTCCTAGAGGCTGGCTTATAGAAAGCAAGATTGGTGTCCAAGGGGCATGCTCCAGGATATGCTAGCAGAGGGAGGAGTTAAAGGCTTCAATCATCTGAGGCTTCCTACAGTGCCTTGTGGCAAAGGATGCATAAATCTACTTGTCCCGGAATAAAGGGGGCTTGTACAAGAAACCTCCTTTTTCCTACTGGCCATTCCTCTCCCTATGCACCCTAACATCCTTATAGCTTTCGCCGTCACCTTTTCAACCTGTTCGTATATAATGATCTTTAGGTGGCCAGTCACACCCAAGTCCCACTCTTCTGTCATAAACGTAAGTTCTTCACCCCTAACCTAAATTGTACCATTCCCTCAGGTTTTTGCAGCTCAAATGCATGACCTTGCATTTCTTAGCATTAAATGTTAGCTACCAAATTTCAGACCATTCTTCAAGCTTCACCAGGTCTTTCTTCATGTTATTCACACCATCTGGCGTGGCTATTCTATTGCAGATTTTGGTATCATCCGCAAAGAGGCAAATCTTACCCAATAGAGAATGACACTAAAGAGAGGAAATTCAAAGTTACTGAACTTATACACAAGCTTACATCTACAGTTTTTAGTAAATTCATTCTTTACCTTCTTTGTTTTACTGTCGGTTCTGAGCAAACAAGGCTCAGCCTGTTTATATAAAAGAACGGCATGACGTCTATTGCCTGCACGTACTGTTTGCTCAACAGTAATGTGTGGCTAAAACGAAGAAGGTAAAGAATGAATTTACTAAAAACTGTAGATGTAAGCTTGTGTATAAGTTCAGTAACTTTGAATTTCCTCTCTTTAGTGTTGCTAAAAACTTTATCCCTGACGCAGTGGGTGTGCAAATTTGTCCCATGAAACGCGGGCCTCGTCGGAAGACAGAAAATACAAAGCAACCATTTTGGTTTCAAAAAAAGCAAAAGTTACAAGCTAAGTATTCTGAATTTGTGTGAATTTATGAAGTATCAAATCAGTTGAGAGTTTTCTCTGGCACACAAGCACTACAAGCACTTTCTAGCTCCTGAGAATCATTGCAGTACCAAATGAATTGAAAAGTTTATATTAACTGAAAGTTGTTTATAGCACTGAAGTACTTTTTTGAAGCACCTAAAGCACCAGTGCACTTTAAAAAGTTTAAGCACTTTTTTGCTGCCGGTCCTGAATATTGAGTTGAATTGTAGTTCCTTTTTAACAGTCTTTTTAGAGAACCCCTAACTAGTCATGAGATATTATTGAGTTATAAGGGCTTTTTTAAAATTTGATGAAGTGTTTAAGATCTAGATTAGATTAAATAATAAGATATCAATAAGGAATCAATTTATGAATTATTAATAAAGTAAGCAATAAAAGTTATGTAATAAATTGATAATTTAAATAATGGTAGGGAGGACGGGTTCAAGCCAGTGATGTCATCGGGAGTAAAGAGAAGTAAAGAGAAAAGACTCTTTCTTCTCTTGGAAGAAATTCCAGTATGAGATAAATTACTCTTATCTGAGGCTTGTCCCTGTCAGTTTAATTTAGGTGAAGAAAAAAATTTCTACAATTCAGCTTGATCCTTTAATGGTTTTGTTGTTTTATATTTAACTATTTAATTAACCATTTAGTTCTCTAATTTATTGAAAAATGTTCAAGTCATAAGCCTTCCTAGTCCTGCCCACATCATGCTTCTAACATGCCCCCTTGAGATTTAGACAAACTACTGATCGACAGAATAGATATCCATCTCTAGAAAATAGGTTTTGAAAATAGCGAATTGGGAGGGTTTAGCAAGAAAAACATCTATCTGCTCCTTTATGACACTTTTTAGATGTTTTTCTGTGCCTTAAGCACAAACACTACCAACATCTCCAATTAATACAGAACAATTCCATTAAATTAATCACTGGGGCACAGAAATATGACCATGTTATTCCCCTCCTCAAATCAACACACTGGCATCCCATAACGCACAAATTATTTTTCAGACTACTGTTTCTCCAGGGATTCAAGAGAAAGTTAGACAAGTTCCTGCTGAACAAGAACGGGCGCTGGTATGGCTAGTCTCAGTTAGGGTGCTGGTCTTTGACTAGAGGGCCGCCACATGAGCGTACTGCTGGGCATTATGGACCACTGGTCTGACCCAGCAGCGGCAATTCTTTTGTTCTTATGTTCTTGTATTTAAGATCAAGAAAACTCACATGCCCTCTTTCCTAGACCATTATCTTGTTCCTTATACTCCCTCCTGCTCCCTTCACTTTTCCAAACAGAATCTCCTAGCAGTCCCAAACTTCTGACAAATTATATATAATACTACCAGACACTGTCTTCTCCGTGACCAGGCTATTCCTTCGGGATGCCCTCCCTTCTTGTCTTAAACTAGAGCCCTCTTTAGTTAAATTCAAAGCCCAGTTAAAAAACTTTTCAATAATGCGTTTAGCCAATGTTTAGCCATCCTTCACTCACTAGCCTGATCCCTGTTTCAGAAATACTTTAAGTGGTCTAAAGAATGGCCTGTGCATCAGTTGGACAGCTTTTCTTTTTCTATCTCCCTTTCCACTCTCCTATCAAATATTGTAGTTCCTCTTCCTCCCCATCTAATTCTGCTTTCACTATCTTAACATGATTATTTGTAAACTGCTCAGATGTTCTGTATTGGGCAGTATATCAAATGGTAAATAAACTTGGAAACTTTGCAAATTAGCCCTTGCTGGGCTGCACAATATTAGGATAAATAACAGTGTCCTTCAGTGTTCCAACAGCATTTATATTGAATTGAAGTTTTGTAGATTATCTCTTGCATTGCACAAGGCTATTTGTTTATTATTCAACATGGAAAAGGAGGGTTTTTTTTTTTAATGCCAGTGACGTGCTCTTAACTCCACACATCTCTGCAGGGCAGTGGAAGTTCGGCTCCGAGGCTTTTTCATCCTATTTCTACAATGACCTTGTGAATGCTAAGATTGATGAAGTTGCATTTATGCCAATAAGTATTTGTACACTTTTGGAGATTAGAGTTCACATGTGAATTAATGGGTCACACACGTACACTAATTGCTCTGTAACAAGATTTTTTGGTTCATGTTTTATTGATTGCTACAATTCTAGGGTTGGATATTCTAATTACTTGGGAACAAGGAAGCCATGGCTACTTAGGTCCAATGTATGCCTCAATCAGATCAGGAAAAGACTTGTCAAAAGCACTCAACTTTGAAAGGTCTCAACTTTGAAAGGTTATTGAATCTGGAGGAGTTTGAAGTTATAAGGGCCCCTTTTACAAAGCTGCAGTAGCAATGTTGCCTTGATAAATGCATTGAAGCCCATTCAATTCTTTTGGCTTCAGTGCATTTACTGCAGCAGCATTACTACCATGGCTTTGCCAAAAGTGCCCTAAGACTGGTACTGATTGTTTGTTAAAGCCGTTTTTTGTATTAACTACATTGAGGTCCCAATGAAAATCCATATTACCAAAGAGTCATGGAGTTTGCCATTTCTTATGATTGAACTCTATGACAAAGTACATTCAGCAGGGTTGAAAAAATGATGATGCCATTAATTACCAAACTGAGAGAATGGATCCTGCCTCACAATCATTATGGCAGTCATTTAAATGAAAGAGAACACCACTGACTCCAAACTGAAGAAAATAATTTTAGTTTCACTAGGAATATTTTGGCAGAAATATGGTCACAGTTGATAACTGACAATTATTCAACTGTTTCTGAATATTCTGAACCACACACAAAAAAATTATAAAATATAGTATATGAGAGAGCATTCCATAATTGTTATAATTAAACATAAGAAAAATGTGGAGAAAAAAAAGAGACCTCAGTGAGGCATAAGTTGGTAAAAACAAAATAACAAACACTGCTAGTCATGAGTCTCACCCCAAAACTCTGCACATCATATGACTGTACCAGAGCCATTCTGACAGCAGAACAGTAGTGCTGCCTGATTCAGGAAAAAAAATTCGATTCGATTCAGCCTATTGAATTGGTTTTTTGATTCGATTTTCCTGCCCAATTTGGTGTTTTTTTCAAACATCCTAGTGGGTTTATTTTATAGCTTCTTCACCCCCTTTGCTGTCTCCTACCCACACTGGTGCTGTGGTGTAAACAAAATAAACAAACAAAAAAGATTTTTCCTCTCTCTGTTAAATCCTAGCTCACGTTTGCGGTCTAACACCAACTCTGGCAGGATACACTTTTCAAATCTGACATATTGTAATCACAAAACAGAAAATAAAATTATTTTTTCTAGCTTTTGTTGTTTGGTCAATATTCAAATTTTGTTGGTCCCAGGCTCTTGTTGGTCCCAGGCTCTTGTGATAACTTGCTTTCCAGGGTCTCCTTCTTTCTTCTTTCTCCGTGCTAACTATCCATTTGCCATCTCTGTCTTCCCTTTCCGTTCTCCTTCCCTCCCCCGGAGGTCTGGCATCTATCCTTTTTTTCGTCTCCATCCACAGATTCACCTTTTCTAAGCTACCCTTTCATCCAGCATCTCTCCCTCCATCCCCACCACCCCAGGGTCCATCATCTCTCCCTTTCTCTTCCCAACTACCCTCCTATCCAGTATTTCTATCCCCCTCCACACCATCCCTGGTGTCCAACTAATCTCCCTTTCTGTTCCTTCCCTCCCTAAATCCCATTGTCCATCATCTCTCTCCCTCTCCTCTATTTTTAGACCCATTATTTCTTCCCTCCTCCCAAAGTCCAGCATATGCATGTCTCTTTGAACCCCCTTCCCTCCCTCCCTCCGTGTACTTCTACACCAGGGCCCCACTCTCCTGAAGGTCTGTCCCCCCTGAAGGCCTGTGCCACCATATCTTAAGGCTTGTCCCCCCCCTTAAAGGCCTGCATCCCACCTCTGTAGGCCTGCCTGTCTCCCTTGAAGGCCTGTCTCCCCCTTAAAGGCCTGCATCTCACTCATGAAGGCCTGCCTGCCTTTCCCCCCTGAAGGTCTGCCTGCCTGTCCCCCAAGAAGGCCTGTCCCACCCTCCCCCCACCGAAGGACTGCTCACCCCCCCCCCCACCCCCGGAAGACCTGCATGTTCCCCCTGGCCTCCCACTGGTGGTCGGCTTCCCCCGGCCTCCCCCGCACCTTTTACCTTTAAGGAGCAGCCTGCAGAGAAGATCACGGTGCTAGCGATCTTTGCACTGCTTCTGAGCTGTTTCCTCCACCGTGGTCCCGCCCCCTCCTCTGATGTCAGAGGCAGGATCGCGGCGGAGGAAACAGCTCAGAAGCAGTGCAAAGATTACTAGCACCGCGATCTTCTCTGCAGGCTGCTCCTCAAAGGTAAATGGTGCGGGAGGCCAGGAGGAAGCCGGATGCAAGGGGGGGAACCGGATGCCAGGGGGAGAAGCCAGACAGCAGCACTTCGACTGACCCCCCCCTTGCCCTCTAAAGCAGGTACGGCAGCAGCCGGCTAGCAAGAGCAGAACTGCCGCTCCTGCTTTAGGGGGCAAGGGGGGAGGGTCAGCTGAATCGGGAAGTCAATTTTTTGTTGTTTTAAATCGATTTGAATCGATCAAATCATGAATCGGGCAGCACTACAGAACAGTTTGAAAGATGTGCAAATTATAATAATAAATGTTCCATTATTCTGATGCAGCAGCTTATACCAAGAAAGCCTTCACTTCGTCAACTCACTGTCCATTTCTCCAGTAAAAGCAGCAGGCTTTATTGGTAGCTAAGCAAGCAGCCACCAGGGATTCCCTATTTCGCATATAACTGCATCAGGGGACAACGCACTGTCCCACAGATATGGACAATGTGTTCTTCCCTGATACAGCTGGAACCAGTGGAACTGAATGGAGCTCGTGAAATAAAATTTGTTGTCCAGAGATCAAAACTAGTAGGATATCTACCTGCAATTGAGCTTTGACCTGCAAAATGTGGTGATAAAAAGTGTTCCTTAAAACCAGTGAGCTCCCAACTACCAGAAACCCCCAACCGATCAAAGAACCTTTTTAAATTATACAAAAAGATATTCTCAGCATCAAAAGGAGACAATTAACACCTGAACACTAGCCTCAACAGCGAATTACTCTCAAATTATTTCACTGAAAAAAAATAGACAATATATGTTCCCAAATGGATAATATCAATTATGGTCTCAATGTAAGACATTGACTTAAATAACCAACATAAATTCTCAGTGTTCCTTGTATTCTTAATATTGATAGATGAGATTACTTCAGGGCCTCAGATTTGCCATTAGGTGCCAGAGATTTCTATGGTTACCATTTCACTTTGGCTTATGGCCTCCTCACTAGCCCCATCATACTTTTTTTTCATGTTTTTATATATGTAAAGTGCTTAGTGCAGTATCAAAAATTTAAATACAGTCAAACCTCGGTTTACGAGTACTGCGGTTTACAAGTGTTTTGCAAGACAAGCAAAACATTTGTAAAATTTGTGACTCGTAAACCGAGCTTGATTCGCTATACGAGCATGTCCAAAGTAAAACATCCCGCATCCCCCTCTCCATACCTTGCAATGCACGCTTTCTGATGCTCTTTCACTTCAGTTTTGCCTTTTAGGGTGTCCAACCTGCTGCCCAGTGTGGCCCGCTCGAGGGCAATACGTTTGTTCCGTCTGCCGCCCCTGGATGATTGCCTTCTTGCCAGCTCCCTCCTCCTTGCTGTGTTTGCTCTGGGCCACGGCAGCAGCTCCTGCATGCCTCCTGCGGCTGGCCCTGAGACGTTCCCTCTGACGTTGTGACGTCAGAGGGAGGGCTTCCGGGTCGGCTGCAGGGGGCATGTAGGAACTGCTGCCCGCCGCTTTGAACGAGCACTGCGGCAAGAAGGAGAAAGCCGGCATGAAGGTAGGCACCGCAGCACAGGGAGGGCTTCCGGGTCGGCCGTGGGGGGAACATGGGAACTGTTGCCCGCAGCTTGGAATGAGCACTGTGGCATGAAGGTAAGCACCACGGCATAGTGAGGGCTTCTGGGTCGGCCGTGGGGGGAACATGGGAATGTTGCCCGCAGCTTGGAACGAGCACTGTGGCATGAAGGAGGAGAAAGCTGGCATGAATGTAAGCACTGAACGAAAAAGAAGTTAAAGATGGAAGGCCCCAGTGAGGTTGGTTGGCTGTGGAAAGAGCCCCAGTGCCCCAGTTCTGTTATGTTTATGTCGGTCGCTGGCAGCAGTAGCAACGAATTGTCCGAGTCTCCATTATATCCTATGGGGAACTCTGCTTTGATAAACGAGTGTTTTGGTTTACGAGCATGCTCCTGGAACGGATCATGCTTGTAAACCAAGGTACCACTGTATGTTATTTCTTAATATAAAAATCTTGCAGTAATTCAACAACTTATCTTAAATCTTTCCTGCTAGTAACATACATGGTCTCCCATTTTAAATTGGATTGCTCCACCAGACCTACATGTAGAATACATATGTTTAGCCACCCTTCAATAAAAACCTGCCAATACAAAAGATTCCTTAACAGAACGCTAGCCTTCCAAGCAAGTCAACAAAACAGCTGGCTAGGCAACATCATCAAACACTCCTCATCCTACCTTAACTTCAGAAAACTAGTTAAAACCAACTACAGGCCTTTTCCCGCCATCATGGAAAACCACTATAATCTTTCCCATAATAAAGGATCGCAAAACAAGTTTGGAGGACCCAACGAATTACCGTCCCATTGCCAACATTCCATTCTTGGCAAAAATAACAGAAAGAGTAGTATTCGACCAACTATCTGACTTTGTTGAATCTACTAATGTTTTACATCCTAACCAAACAGGTTTTAGAAAAAATCAGAACACAGGCTGTTAGCTGTCCCTTCTTTAAAAGATATTGGTACTAGACGCCATGACATATATTCAGTAATGGCCCCTCAGACCTGGAATACCCTACCAGAACATATAAGAGAAGAAAAAGATCTTAATAGATTTAAAAACAACCTGAAAACTTTTCTTTTTACAGATGCTTTTAATCTTTAAATGACTTATATCTAATGTACCAAACACCATTTATATATATATAAAAAAAATTTTTTTACCTTTCCTCATGTACCTTCCATTCATGGCTTCTTCTTTTCTTTTTTAAAAATGAAAAACATTAACTTTGTAACTTTCTCCCTTTTTTCCTTATGTTCTCAAGTTTGTCTATATGTGTGTCCGTCTAACCCATTTTAAGTTGTACGTTAAATTGTATGTTTATTTTATATTTTATTGTAACTCGCTTAGTAAATTTTATATAAGCGATTATCAAATTTAAATAAAACTTGAAACTTGAAACTTAAAACCTGTTCAACCGATTTGTATCCAAGAACTTTTAAACCTTACTGTACTCCTATCACATATTCTTGATTTCCCTACATTGTGACTTTATGTAACCAAAGTCTTCATTGTTATGTTTTTCGCTGACTGTCCAGCGCTTCTTGTTGTAAACCGCCTCGAACTACTATGGCTTTGGCGGTATATAAAAATAAAATTATTATTATTATTATAAATGGAATTCCCAAACCCACAACTGAAAAACTAATCTACTTCAACAATGTCTTGCTCAATGACCTTACCAAGATTTATGACTCCCTTCAGCCATCTGGTTCCATCCTAGATCCCTGCCCATCATGCCTCCTAGTTGAGGTGAAAGACGCTTTTGCATGCTCAGTCCTCCCTCTTATCAGTGCCTCACTACACATAGGCTCTGTACCTAGAAGCTGGAAATTGGCAATCATTAGACTGATCTTGAAGAAACCCACACTTGACCCAGACACACCCAGCAACTTTAGGCCTGTGTCCAACCTATCTTTTGTTTCAAAGATCCTATAAAAAACGGCACTCAACCAAGTACACTCCTTTATTGACAACAAAAAAGCCATATCTGCTTTCCAGTCAAATTTCTGGAAATTTCATAGAACTGAAACTGTCCTCCTTGATATCATCGACAACTGTTGGAAACTCATGGACAAAGGAAACGATGTCCTTCTGGTGCTACTAGATCTCAGCATAGCATTTGACACTATTGACCCTGATATCCTCCTTGCCTGACTTGCTGAGCTTGGCGTCCAAGATACAGCACTACTCTGGTTTGCGTCCTTCCTAAGCAACAGATTTGAATACGTTCTACTCACTACTACCCTATCAAAACCAAAGTACAGGGTACTACAAAGAGAACTACTATCCCCTCTGCTGTTTAATCTCTGTATTACGCCTGTCCTGGATATAGTCCACAAACACCAAATCAAGATTCACTCCTTTGCCAACAATATCCAACTATGCCTACCGCAAGGAGACAACTGTTATTCCCAGATTGCAAAACTACAAAACTGTCTCAGAAATAAAAATCTGGATGTCCACAAACGAGTTCCAATTAAATGCCATAAAAACTGAACTCCTTTGGATCCGCAAAGAACATTGCACCTACAACCGCCCCTCTCTCCTCTGGGAATCATCTACCATAACCGCCAAAGACCAAGTCCGCAGCCTAGGGGTACTTCGACTCTAACTTATCACTCACTGACATATCTCGCAAGTGATCTCGTCTTTGTTCTATTATCTACGACAACTGTAGAAAAAATATAAAAAGGATGGAGTTGGTCTAGAGCAGACATGTCAAACTCTGGCCCGCGGGCCAAATCTAGCCCGCGGTGTGTTAAAAATTGGCCTGCCAGACATTTTAAACTTTATACTAAATCTGGCCCGCCAGCATGAAAAGCTGCCGCTGCTGCTTCTCTTCACTCGCATCTGCCTTCGCCTGGTTTCCTCTTCAAAGCAACCTGCTGAGGATCACTGGCCTGTAGTGAACCTCTCAGGCCACTGTTGAACTCGGTAACACATTCCCTGTGACGCGATCCCATATGTCAGAGGAGGAGCAGGACCGCGTCAGAGGGAATGTGCTAATGATGTCGACAGCGGCCTGCGAGGTTCGCTACAGCCGGCTGGCAATCCTCAGCAGGCTGCTTTGAAGAGGAGACCAGGTGAAGGCAGATGCGAGTGAAGAGCAGCAGCAGTAGCAGCGGTTTGTGCCGGCGGGCCAGAGGAGATCAGGAAGCCGGGATGGAGGAAGGGTAGGAACAGCGGGCCAAATTTGAAGGTGAGACTGGGAAGAAGAAGGAGGGGAAACATGCAAGCCTTCAGGATGGGGGCGGGCCCTGGTGTAGAAGTACCTGGAGGGAGAAAAGGAGGGGTCCAGATGTGCATATGCCGGACTGAGTGGAGGGTGGAGAGGGTAAGAAATAAAATAGAGGCAAGGGAGAGAGATGGTGGGCAATGGGAGGGAGGGAAAGAACAGAAAGGGAGAGAAGTTGGACACAAGGGATGGTGTGGAGGGGGGCATAGAGATACTGGATAGGAAGGTAGTTGGGAAGAGAAACAGAGAGATGGTGGACCCTAGGGTGGTGGGGAAGGAGGGAGAGATGCTGGATGAAAGGGTAGTTGAGAAAAGGACAGATGGTGGATCTGGGGATGGTGGGGGTCCATTGTTGCAGCTGCGGATATGGAAACAAAAAAAAGGAAAGTTGCTAGATCTCCGAGGGAGGGAAGGGAGACAAAAGAGGAGGACAGAAATGGAAGATGGATGGTTAGCACGGAGAAAGAAGAAAACGACAAATGGGCAGGAGACCCTGGCAAGCGAGTTATCAGAAGACAACCAGAGCCTGGGACCAACAAAAGGTAGAAAAAAATTTTATTTTCTGTTTTGTGATTACAATATTTATTTGGTTTACACTACAGAGCTGATGTGGGGTTGGAGACGTTATAACCCTATATTTTTGCTAAGACTAAGCTTTAGTCACTTAGAGGTCCTTTTATTAAGGTGCGCATTTAGCGTATGCTAAATCGATTAGCGTACCTTAATAAAAGGATCCCTAAGTATCTTAATTAAAAATTCAGCCCGCGACCTTAGCCTTTTTTTCAGATTTCGGCCCCTTATGTGATTGAGTTTGACACCCCTGGTCTAGAGGAAGGCTACTAAAATGGTATGTGGTCTTCATCATAAGGCGTATGGGACAGAAGGAAAGGTGGGAGAGGGGAGATACGATAGAGAAGTTTAAATATCTACGTAATATAAATGCACATGAGTCGAGTGTCTTTCATTTGAAAGGAAACTCTGCAATGAGAGGGCATAGGATGAAGTTATGAGGTGATAGGATCCGGAGTAATCTAAGGAAATACTTTTTTTTTTTACAGAAAGGGTAGTAGATGCATGGAACAGTCTCCCAGAAGAGGTGGTGGTAATCTAAGGAAATACTTTTTTTTTTTTTTTTACAGAAAGGTTGGTAGTGTAGTGTGATACCACACTCCGTACACAGAGTAATCTCTCTTTTTCCTTCTCATCCTTTCTTTCAAGGTTTAAGAAGTATTTTGTATATAGTGAGTGCATCCTTAGTAGACTGTGTGCTTTTATTCCCAATTATTTTATGCAGTGTTTGAGGTAAATCATTTAAGTGCTTGAAATTATGGACTTAAAGTAAAAATGATTTCTAACTGAAACTGAAGGACTAACTGGATTCTGAAAGGACTGAGCCATTTTGCTTTCAGACAGTGTTAAGTACAGACAAAGACAGGCCAGATGCAAGAATACACAAAGCATGGCTGGATGTACCAGCTCCCCTGCCGTGCCCACTGTCTGCAAGAAAACCTCATCATGACATCACTGAAATAAAGACTGCCCTGCTCTGTGATGCGCTACTGTATGATTGGATATGAGATAAGAGATAGCCCCTATGTTTTGATGCATCCTGGGAATCCTCCCCACATCTATAAAGCATGGATACCATGTGGGGTTCTCTCTTGCCATCTTCCTTCGGAGCACTGCTTGACCAAGCGGCAACCTCTGCAAACATGTGCTCAGCCTTCTAAGGACTTTTTTAATCCACATGTGTGAGTAACTTTGAACCTTTTTTTTTTTAATTTGTCATTTTTCAGAAACATTACAAGAAAATAAACTTCTTGTTAAAGAAATACAGCTGAATAAAGTTAAAATATAACATCAAATCAGAGATTTTAATAAGTAGAGTAATTATAATCGCTTCCTTAGACCCCAATACCACCGGGGGAGTTAAAGCCAGAATAATGAGAAGTACCTTTCATTAACATAAAAAATAATATAAAAAACAAGAAAGGTCATAACGCAAGTTTGCTAAATAGTTCTTAAACTATCTTTTTCAGGTCCAGAAAAGATTTTAATTGATCTGGCAGAAAAAATATATATTTATTTTGAGCATATTTCACTATACACTTACAAGGGTAAGCTAGCAGAAAAGTTGCTCCCAGAGATATAACTTCTTGCCTCAGAGACAAAAACTGTTTCCTTCTCTCCTGGGTAATTTTAGTCACATCTAAATATATCCATATCCTTTTACCATAAAACATATTTTTTTGAAAATCTAAAGTATAACTTCATAAATGAATCCAGGTCTTGTTAAAAAACGATTGATATCAATAATACTGTCCTTAAAGTTGACTCGGTGATAGATTCTTCTAGTAATCACAGATATATCTTTCAAATCAAGCTGAGTATTTCAGTAAAGCTTTTGACAGTGTCCCACACCGCAGGCTGCTAAGCAAGATAGAATCGATGGGGTTAGGAGAGACACTAACTGCATGGGTCAATGATTGGCTGAGTGGCAGACTTCAGAGGGTGGTGGTTAATGATACCCTCTCTAAAACATCGGAGGTGACCAGTGGAGTGCCGCAGGGCTCGGTCCTGGGTCTACTCCTTTTCAACATATTCATAGGGGATCTGACTCAAGGGCTTCAAGGTAAAATAACACTATTCGCCAATGACGCCAAACTATGTAATATAGTAAGTGAATGCAGTTTACAGAATTATATGGCGCAGGACCTGCTTACATTGGAAAGTTGGTCCTCAACCTGGCAGCTAGGCTTCAATGCTAAGAAATGTAAGGTCATGCACCTCGGAAGCGGAAATCCATGCAGGACGTACTTCTTGAACGGAGAAACTTTAACTAGGACTTCAGCAGAACGAGATTTAGGAGTAATCATCAGTGCAGACATGAAAACTGCCAATCAAGTGGAGAAGGCTTCATCTAAGGCAAGGCAGATATTGGGTTGTATCAATAGAAGTTTCGTCAGCCGAAAGCCTGAAGTCATAATGCCGTTGTACAGGGCCATGGTGAGACCTCATCTGGAGTACTGTGTGCAATTCTGGAGGCCACATTACAGTAAAGATGTGCGCAGAATTGAATCGGTTCAGCGGACGGCCACCAGGATGATCTCGGGGCTCAAGGGTCTTTCGTATGAAGAGAGACTGAACAAATTGCAGCTCTACATTCTCGAGGAACGTAGGGAGAGGGGAGACATGATCGAAACATTTAAGTACCTCACGGGACGTGTCGAAGTGGAAGATGATATTTTCTTTCTCAAGGGACCCTCGGCCACAAGAGGGCACCCGCTCAAACTCAGGGGCGGAAAATTTCATGGCGACACCAGAAAGTATTTCTTCACAAAGAGAGTGGTTGATCATTGGAACAAGCTTCCAGTGCAGGTGATCGAGGCAGACAGCGTGCCAGACTTTAAGAATAAATGGGATACCCATGTGGGATCCCTACGAGGATCAAGATAAGAAAATTGGGTCATTAGGGCATAGACAGGGGGTGGGTAAGCAGAGTGGGCAGACTTGATGGGTTGTAGCCCTTTTCTGCCATCATCTTCTATGTTTCTATGTTTCTAAGTATTTTTCCCTTGTTTCCCTTCCTGCGTCTCCTGGGAATTTTTTATCACAGTAGGTAGAAAATTAATTTTGTTTAAAGGGGGTATAAACTCAGAATATTTCAATATCTCTACCAAGTATTTTTTGAAGAGATCATATGAAGAAATCCCAAGAGTCTTAGGAAAGTTCAAAATTCTAACATTAAGACATCTGTTAAAATTTTCAATATTTTCTATTTTGCTTTGTAGCAATGTACTATCCTTTATTGCAAGATCTTTATATTCTTTCAATGATTGCACCTCAGTTTGAAGTTTTTCAATAGAATTTCTGGTTTCAAGATTTGTTTCTTCGAAGATTTTTGTAATAGTGTCTAGATTTGCTCCAAGAACCTTTACCTCCTCTGCCGTTTTCATTGTAGCCACATCTAATTTCTGGAGCATCTTAAGAAGAGTTGAAAGTGTCCTCCGTCTTTGGGGAAAAACCCCCTAAGCTGGTCCGCATCTGCAGAAGCTCATCTGCCGAGGATCCTTCCTCTATGGAAAGGTCGGTTGCGTCTTCGGCTTCCCTCACTTCCACTTCCAGGGCAGCTGCATCGGCTAGACAAGGAGGCGGGACAACCGGTGCAGGCGAGAGGGAGATCTCCTGCCCCAGTGTAACCGAGTCTTCTCCCCTCAGGAATGCAGCAGGGCTTAACTCGCCCATTGGATAGCAAACTCCTGGCAGGCATTGCTCCAAAGTATGCTGGACAAAAGCAGCAAAGAGGGTTGAGGAGGTAGTTGCCCTCACACTACCTTTTCATTTGGTATGCGGCATTTCATTGTAAGTAGTATAATATACAGTATAAGGAGTATTCTCACCGCTGCCAGGGTAGCGCTGCCATCTTGGCCACTCCCCAGTTCAACCTTTAATCTTAAAGAAATTTTGTTTGTGTATGACTGTTAATTCTTTGCTAAAAAAAGGTTCCATTTGTAACAACTGCCTGCATGCTTGGTTTTTAATGCTCTTAAATAAACTTTAACAGCCTCTTTTACAAAGCTATGCTAGTGGCTGCGCGGCACTAATGGCCCCGAAGCCCATAGAGATTTAAAGGGCTTCAGGGCCGTTGCCATACGGCTTTGTATAAGAGGCCGTAAGTGTGCTTATGAATGTTCTGAGTCGTGGTCCTTAAATATATATTCAATTGTTACTACAGAGCTGTTTTCATCAAGTGAGCTAACTTTCCCCAAATTAATTGTTCTTTATAAAATATATCTCTCTAAGTCAGAGAGGGATACATATTATTGGTGGAGATTAATATAATTTTTATAACATATTTTAATGGATAGTATTAGTAACAAATTTTAATGGTGGTAATCTAAGGAAATACTTTTTTTTTTTTTTACAGAAATGGTGGTAGATGCATGGAACAGTCTCCCTGAAAAGGTGGTGGTAATTTAAGGAAATACTTTTTTTTACAGAAAGGGTGGTAGATGCATGGAACAGTCTCCCAGAAGAGGTGGTGGAGACAGAGACTCTGTCTGAATTCAAAAGGGCCTGGGATAGGTACGTGGGATCTCTCGGAGAGAGAAAGAGATAATGGTTACTGCAGATGGGCAGACTAGATGGACCATTGGGCCTTTATCTGCCATCATATTTCTATGTTTCTATGAACTGGACTTTTCACAACTTCTCTATGCCTTCATCCTCTCCCGCATAGACCACTGAAACGCATTATTCAATGGCAAAAAATATTAAGCCTCTCCAACGTTTACAAAATGCAGCAGAATAATGAAGAATCTTCACGCCCAAGATTCAGTATCCTATGCACTAGCATCAGTTCACTGGCTACCCATAGCCAAACATTGCATCTTCAAAGGCTTAGTACTGCGTTCAAGTCCTTACACGACATAGCGCACAGCTACATATCAGCCAAATTCCTGCCTTATGTCCCGAACATACCCCTCTGCTCCCAGGAGGAAACGCGTCTTCAAATACCCCCTAGTCGGAGCCTTCAACTAGAAAGTGCCACATGAAGGTCATACTCTCACTTCTTACCAAAGTACTGGAATTCCTTGATGGACTTTTGAGCTTTAGGAAAACAATAAAAACCTACTTCTTCACCTGCCCCCTCAGGACAAGCTAAGTTCAGACTTACACCCAAACCACTATATTCCAAATAGATTTTCAACTGACTCCCTCCTTGTGCACACACCGACTCTCTCCCTGTGCATTCTTCATGCATCTCCCTGTACATGCTTCAGGCTCCAAGTGTCTGCTAATCCAGAACAATTGAACTATACACACCTCACGGTGCCCTAAGGCCTTAGTCTTCTGTTCCCTGTTGTTGTTATATGTCTTGTTTGCTGTTATGTATATTACCATGTAACCTGTTCTGGGCTCCCTGGGGAGGACGGGATATAAATCAAATTAAATAAATAAATAAATATTTCAATATGATTAGATAGGTTTCTTCTACCTCTCTTACCTACTGTTGAAATTAAGATGGAAAGCTGTCTAAATTTCCATGCCTATTTTAAGCTTTTAATTTGAAGGTGAACAACATCCTTCACTATTCAGCTACAATACATCACAATGGCCTAGATTCACTAAACTCACCGTTGTTGGATGATTCATGTGCAATCCGTGGCCAAGTCTTGCCGGGCGACTGATTCACTAGAGAGTCCTCATGCAAATTATCTGATTGGACGCATGCCCCATGGATCGATGCAGAGAGATTGTGATGCACGTGCAGACCATCCTGGTTGGCTGTAGATGTAATCCACGCAGGCGCTTGCTCTCCGCACAAGTGAGGTCAAAACAAAGGGGGAGAGGTGGCATAAGTACAGACAGGTCAACATTATGCAGCTCCTGAAAGGAATCATTTAAATTTGTGCAGGCAGAATGGAACAGAACACACTTTGCAGCCAGACTACGGAACAGAACACACTCTAAACCCGCGGGTTAAAACACTGGCTCACAGAGAGGCAGGGTGGCAGAGAGCATGGAGATTTCAGGGTGGCAGAGAGCAGGAGAGTCGGCAGGGACAGTAAGCAACTGGTCCTCAGCAGTCGCTTCATTTGGATTGGCAAGCCCAAATGATGTTCCTTCTTCTGTTTTGTGAATCGCTGCCTTCCTACTTATTCATGCCGTTTCTCCTCATTTGCATGTTCAGATCAGATCAGGTGTGGATCAGATCGGGCAGAAGGTTAGTAAGTTAGGTCAGGGTCAGAGAAGGCTTGCAAACTGGTCGGGACACAATCGGTGAGCTTAGTGAATCTAGCCCAATATTCCATACTAGTGTTTTAGCCCATTACATTTGTTATAGTACCAGGTGCTAAAATAGCCCCACCTATACCCTGACCCTACCCATACCCCGCCTCTACCATGGCTGGACCCTGCCTCCCACTGATTCCAGTCCCACCACCTCATCTTTCACCATTTTCTTAGTCCTGTGTACCCTTTTGGCCCTCATAGATCCTCCATTGCATTTATCACCTAACCTTTGCTCCGTGTGGATCTGGCCTCCTGGACCCCCATTACTTACCTGAGGCGGCAGCAACGGTCCTGATGTACCTACCCCTCCTCCCTCAGTGCCCCAAAGCAGCAGCAGTCCTACCATTTCCATCTCTCCCTTTCCCCCTTTCACACCCTCTACCATCTCTCTTTGACCCTGTTTCACCCCTTTTGCCATCTTTCCCTTTCCTTTCCCCTCTGTCCTTTCCCAAGGCCATCTATCTCTCTCCTGCCCCCTCCATCCTCTCTGGAGTCTATCTCTCTCTATCCCCTACCATCTCTCCCTGTCCCTCTTGTAGCCCCTCTGTCCTTCTCATCCATCTGTCTCTCTTTCTCCTTTCCTCACTTGAATCTAACATCTCTCCCTTCTCCCCCTCCCTCCCCCAAATCCAGCACATGTGGAGTTCTCGCAGCTCCTTCTCCAGCCAGACTTCAGCCATCTACACTGGCTCCGGGCTTGCAGCGTCGTGGAGGGAGGGCGTGTGGAAATTACCAAATGCTCCTTCAGCGCGCATGCTGTGTGTGACCAACCTAGCACCAGTGCTGGCTTACTCCCAAGAAAATGCAGCATCAGGAACTTACGGTCCCTTACCAAAAGAGCTGACCAGGTCAATAGCCATAGTCAGGAGTTAGCTGGCTACTCCCCAGGCAGTGAAGCTGAGCAAGTTAGGGACTGGTTACCTAGCCACACACAAAGGACGCCTCAGGAAAGGTTTATTTCTGAGCCAAGAAGGTTTACTGTTTTTAAAGAGAAGCCTGTTATTTTGAGACAATTCCCTAAAAAGCAGTATGGAGAAAGTTAGGCTCCACAGCTTAGAGAATCAGTTCCCCTCTCCCGCTCCAGGTGCAGCAGGCGTGGCTATCCCAAGCATAAAATGCAGGGCTTGGAACAGAAGGAGAGGAGCAGGTGGAAAGAACCAAGGGAGCAAAGCAATGCCTTGCTGAGCCATGGTTGGGCCAAGAGGTGGACAGGCTTGAGGAGGGACTAGCTTCATCCCAAACCTCCAGGGAACAACCAGGTTGGGAAGCTAAGGATACCACCTGTGGCCCAGAGGAGGTTAGTTACCTGCCTGAAGTTATGGAGGTGGGTCCCTGAAAGGTTAAGCCTCTGAACTGTTTGGATTGGGGTTTTTTTTCTTCTTTGCCTGTTTTGTTTAAACTGGGGCTGGGAAGTCGAAGCTTCTACAGGAGGAAGCAAGAAGCTGATTTTGGGGAGTTTGGGTTTTTTTCTGCTTTTCCCCTATCAGTGCTGGAAGTTTTCTTTCACTGCATTTCTTTTGACTGTGATGTTTTTTTTTCTCTTACTGCTCAGTGTGGCAGTAAGTGCTGCCGGGTGTAGGCTATTAGGGAATATATATCTGGGGAAGAGGTTTCAAGAGCTAAGCAAGTCAGACCCAAAAGATTGTCATTCATTTTATTTTCTGGAATGCTAATGTGTGAACTTTCTCTCTTTTGAGTAAGCTGGACCACACTCACCACTTCAGCCAGGAGAAAGGGACAACTACCTTTTCTGCAGTACTTACCAGCATAAAGCTATCACCCAGTTTGATGAAACCCCAGAGATCACCTGCAGCGCAAGTAATTGTAACAACTACAGCTCAGTGGTGAAGTTTGCTGTCTACCATCTCCCTGTTTAGTCTTATCTGCTTTTCTGTGAAGTTTATTGCATTGCTAGGAAAAGACTGTATTTTTGTGTTTTTCATGAAAACCTTGATTTGGATTTTCTTTGTGTTTTATAATTGCCATCCTGGCCATTCTGACTTGAGCCCAGTAAAAGGGATGAATAAAAACTATTTTTTCTTTACACCGACTGTTTTGTATGGTGGAGATTTTGGCTGGTTCTGGGCAAGCTCCCGGGCCAGTGCTCACTCCTAAAAGTTACCCTAGTTCCAGGGGAACACGTCAGGGATCCGAATCTAGTCCCCACCAGTGCCCTCTGCTGCCTGACTAGAGGCCTGGTGGGCGACAATGCGCACTTGAAACTCCATGCCTCTGCGCAGGCTCCTACTGCGCATGTGGCGACATGGATACACAGATCACGAAGCATGGCCACACGGAGTTTCAACTGCGCATGCACGCTAAGGGTTTTATTATAGCAGATGACCTATCCTGTCCCTCAGTCTAGTCTGTATTGTATGACAGGATATACAAAACATGCTATCATTACTTCACATAGTCAGATCCTTGAAAGTAACTGCCTGTTGGCAATTTGAAATGATGGTATTTATAGCTAAGGTAGCCAACTGGATCAAGATTTGTAGGACAGAGTTGATCCAGTGCTCGAGTTACCCCAGTGTATGCTAGGATTTGTAGTCCTGTTTTCTTTAGGGAATGAACTGGGGAAATCAGAACTACAAGCCCCCTGCATGCAACAGGGTAATTCCAGGATCAATGTCGATTGAATCTGGATCCACCAGTTGGCAACCTTAATTATAATGCAAGCTGAGAATGGAGAAAGTATGGTGAGGCATGAAAAAGATGATCTGGATTAATGCAAGCTACTAATGCAGGAAGCAAGACTATCAGCAGACTTCCTATTTGAACAATAACAGACTATTTTTCATCACCATTGCAGGACAAATGAGTAACTGTAAGAGATTTGCATGCACTGCCTCCATGGCATGCAAATCTCTTTCATGAATATTCATTTTGGATATACTGAAAACCTGACAGGCTGTGATATCTCCAGGACCAGGTTTGGGAAACACTGAATTAAGTCAATCTAGCAGCATTATGTGGTGGCAAGTCAAATGCACGCACACAATTATGTTGTAGTTGCACAGCTGAACTGATTGCACACCAACTTGATATAGTGTTAGCAGCTTAGCTATTTCCATTAGGCCTAATTAAACTGGGCACATTGTTTATGAATGATGTTGTCCTAGTAAGCTAGCACAGACTGATATTTTTGCTTTATTTACAATGTGGCTTTTTTTTTTCATTAGGCATTTCATTTGTTTGAGGCTGAGGGGGGTGTCTTCAGCTTGTGATGTCATTTTGAAGGGGAGTCAGAATAATGTGACAAAATATGAAGAACCAAAATTATGAGACATCATTTATGGAGCCATCTTTAGCTCCACTGCTTAACTTCCATAGTGTGTCAGTCTCACACATACCTTTCCATAATATGATCTGCAAAATCAACACTGTTTTCGTCATGTCTGGCAAGAAATTGATTTAGTGAAACTTTTAGAAAGGGCAGCTGCTTCTCAGCTTCAGGAACTGTTGTAAATCCACAGATCGAAGGTGGATTGGCCAACCGCCTCTTCTGGGCTCGAACAAACCCGGCCCAGACTCTAAGGAAAATTCAGCATGTGGATCCAATTGGAACCTGGATTTTCTGCTCCCCGCCCTTCGCTCTACCTTCCTGTACTAACTGAAAGCTTGTCAGGAAGAAGAAATGTGGGCAAGAGTTACTGTAGGGACTATATGACCTGCTACCTCCTTGTCCTTTCTCTGGTTCCCTTGGGAAAGGAAGGGGGGGGGCGGGACCTGGGCCTCTAGGTCATAGTTGAGCCTTGCTGCCATGCCACCCTTCACTATGGTTACCTTGGTAACAGGAAACTCCTGCAGAAAGAGGAGCTGGGATCTGGTGTGTTACAGGGTCTATGAGGGTTGGCAAGGGTACCAGGAACTTGTGAAATGAGGAGAGGGAAACAGGGGCTGGCCAAAAGGGAGAGGACTTGGGAAAGGTATATGGAGGATGAAGAGTGGAAGTGGAAGACTTTGGAAGGAGATGGGTAGAGGAGGGGAAGATCCCAGAACTAACCAATGAGGGGCCCACAAATGGGTAGTGGCATTCGTGAGTGCAGGACCCTGAAAGGTGCATTGAAGGAGAAGAGGGGAGGAGGTATGGTGGTCTCTTAAGAAGTCTTGGGGAGATCAGTGGAGGGGAAGTATTGGATGGAGACAGCTGTGAAGAGTATTAAAAGGGTAGAGGAGAAGCAGCTGACAAGATGTGAACAAGAGTAGCAAAAGGGGAGGAAAAGAACGTTGCAAGGTTGGAGGAAGAATTTATGAATTTATAAGGTATTTGTAAGGTGACCATATGTACCATTTTCAATGGGACCGTCCCGTTATTGGACCGACCGTCTCATTGTTCCTACCCACCGCTTCGGGACACTGAAATGTCCCGTTTAGAGTGACAGCGTCCTGTAGCTGTGCGCTGGGACAACAGACCAGTGATCGCTTCCCCTCCCTGCCATGCTAAAGCCTGCCTCCCTCCAGTATCGGAATCCCCACCCCCCGGTCCGCCGCAGCTGATGCTTCTTGCCGCCCAGAAGCCTTCTTTCCGATGTCAATTCTGACAGAGAAGAAGTTCCGGGCCAGCCAGGCAGCGATTCCTCATAGGGGCATTTCTTAAAGGGCATTAGGTTGTACAGGCACGCATACTTAGCACATGAGGTGTAATAGTGCTGCCAAGCTAGGGAGCCACATGGGACTGTATTAGGGGAAATACCATGACTCTGGGCAACATCAAATAATACGCATGCATCAAAATACAAAGACACCAGGCGAGTGGGGTCTACAGTAAGAGTCTGGTTGATAAGTGGACCCTCAACATTATCAATGCGAATCTCTGCCCACTTTTCAACTTCATCACCAGTAGGTTGGAAACAGATAATACCCTCTGATGTTTGACACTTTCTGTACTTAACTCCGTTATGCAAACAAACATCAGACAAAGGGGCCGAGGGGTACTTAAATTGGGTACAGTATAGGAGGGCCATTTCTTCCTTATCTCCATTACGGACCTGAGAAAGGCACGGTTTACAAGGGGTAAGGGATTGTGACTGATCCCCTAGTACAATAGGGAAGAAATACAGAAGAAAGAAACATAAGACAATGAGGGCAAAACAAAAGTCAGATATATAACACAAAAGGCATAAACAATGCTGGCACAAGAAGCTCATTTTGTCAGGAACAACTTAGAAAACCTAAAACAGTTATACTCAAGGCACTTGTGAAAAGGTTATATTCAGAACATCTGCTAAATACAGTGGTAAATTTTCAAAGCAATTTTGAGGTTTTAGAGATCTTCAGCTGGAGATCTGTTTTGCCACACAAAAGCTGGCTTGACTCTGCTGTAGAGAAACCAGGTTTCATGCCCGGACACCTTGACAGCTGTGGGTGAAGAAATGAGGACAGTGAAAGGGCCTATCCACCTAGGTTTCAAGAGGTCTGACTTCTAAGGATTCAGCCATACCGTCAGGGATGTATCCATGGACTTGTGTGGCTATCGGTAGTGGGGCCCTTTCCAGGACCCATTTGTGGAGCTCTTGGAGGGCCTTAGCTAAGAATTGGATCTGACTGGAGAATATCTTATCCCAGAGTAGCAAAGGAACCAGGATCTGGGTTCACAATGAGTGGTGACCGGCCAAACATGAGCTCAATCGGGGACAATCTAGTGGGTTTGGATGGGGTACATCTAATCTGAAATAGGACAGAGGGCAGTCGGACAGGCTAGGACAGATTGGTTTCTTCAATTCGTTTTGTGAGAAGGGTCTTAAGAGTTCTGTTCATTCTTTCAACCTGACCAGAGCTCTCAGGATGGTAGGCAGCATGTAACTTCCATTCAATTTGGAGGGCCTGAGCAGTTTGTTGGATGACTTCAGCAATGAAGGCGGGGTTGTTGTCGCTACCTATGGAAACGGGGAGACCAAAGCGCAGAATTATGTCATTCAAGAGGTATTTGTTTACTTCCCTGGCGCGTTCCCTGGTGAGTAGGGAAGGCTTCAACCCATCTAGTCAGGGTGTCTGTGAAGACTAGGAGGTGACTGAGGGAACAGGAAGTTGGCATGTGGGTGAAGTCTACAGATAGAACCTGTATCGAATATGTTCCAATGGGTTGGTGCCCAGGAGGTTGCAGTCATCTGATTGGGGGATTTGTTCTAGAATAGACACACTGTCAGGACTGTATTCTGGACTAGCTGGTCAAGGTGATTGATAAAGAAATGTCTCTTGGGGGTCATTTTCATAGCGGGTTCTCCAGAGTGCGCCAGGTCATGGCATCTTTAACAAGCGTGAGGGCCTGATTTTGAGGAATGAATATGAGGGTACCCACTGTGCTCGTGTTTGAAGTATCAGTGTGTGGGTCTGGATTGGCACTTGAATTGGCATATATTTGTATCCACCCCCCTTTCAGGATAGACTGGCCCGAAAGAGTGCAGGCCCAAGTCTGTTCCTGAGAAGTGTACTGGGGTGTAAGGGTGTCCAGAAAAGGAATGATTGTGTACAGAGGAGCCGAAGGAGGGGGGCAGAGGCTGTCAGCTCGGGCTGTGTGGTCGGCAAGGGCATTGCCGTGGGAGACGAGATCAGTGACATGACGGTGGGCTCAACAGTGCATAACCGTGACATGGGAGAGCAATATGACGGCCTCGAGGAAGTCAAGAATGAGGGAAGCATGATGGATCAGACGGATGGAGGCTGTAATGAAACCTCAATGTTTCCAGATGGCCCCATGGGCATGCAAGGTAAGGAAAGCATATTTGGAGTCAGTGTATATGTTGCAGGACTGAGAGGCAGAATGGCGCAGGGCAGAAGTGAGTGCTTACAGCTCAGCTTCTTGGGCGGAAGTGCCAGAGGGCAGGGAGCCCATGAGTAAAGGGGAAGTGGCAGAGAGTACTGCATAGCCAGCAATAAAAGTACCAGAAGGGGTGACAGACGAGCTACCATCTGTGAAAACAGTGAGATCAGGGTCCCGGAGTGGGATGTCAGTGAGATCAGGACGGGAAGAATAAACTAAGTCAATGGTGTCAAGGCAGTTGTACATGACTGGCTGGGAGGAGATAGGGAGGAAAGTGGAGGGGTCAAGGAGTGAAGAGACAAGAGAGACCTGAGGGTTTTCGCAAAGAAGGGCTTGGTATTTAAGGAGGCACTCGTTCGTGAGCCACAGGAAGCCTTTATGTTCTAGAAGAGAGGTCATACATTGCGGGACAAAGAGGTCAATATGCTGTCCGAAAGTGAGTTTGTTAGCGTGCTGTAAGAGATGACAGCGGTAATGGCCCGAAGGCAGGGAGGCCACTCGGCCACAACAGGATTCAATTGTCGAGAGAGATAGGCGATGGGCCTACGCCAGGAGCCAAGGAACTGGGTAAGGACCCTGGCTGCGATACCAGATTTTTCATGAACATAGAGCTGGAAAGGTTTGGAGGGGTCAGGTAGGCCAAGGGCAGGAGCCTGAGTCAGAAGTTTTGGAGGCAGCGGAAAGACTGCTCATGGAGTTGGGTCCAGATAAAAGAGGCTGAGTCAGCGCCTTTGGTGGAATCATACAGGGGGGCGGGCAATGGTAGAGAAATCAGGGATCCAGATACGACAGTATCCAACGATACCGAGGAAGGCGCGCAGGGCTTTGCGATTGTCGGGAACAGGGAGACTACAGACAGCCTGGTTACGGGTGTGGGGAAGGATCCTGATACCCTGGGAAATATGAAACCCAAGGTAGGTGACACGAGGAAGGTACAACTGAGCCTTTCGGAGAGATACACGGTAACTGCAATGGAAAAGAAACTGGAGGAGAGAGTGAATGTCCTCCTGACAGGCAGAGGTAGATAATAATAACTTTATTTTTGTATACTGCAGTACCATGGCAGTTCAAAGCGGTTAACAGAGGAAGAGACTACATTTACAGCGATGTTACATACATGACAGTGATGAAGCGTATAAGATAATGGCGTTACAAGATAAGGCATTCAGTTAAACTAAGCGAACAGTTTAGCTTGGACATTAAGTTAGCTTAACCAGAAGGGAGAAGTCGGTAGATCCGGAGGCATATCAAAGATCAGGCAGGGAGCAAGGAAGCAGGGGGGGATGGGTCAGAGGAATTTATCAAAGAGATAGGTTTTGATTGACTTCCTAAACGTTTGGTAGGATGGAGAGTTAGAGATGAGGGCGGTTAGGCATTTATTCCATTTGCCAGCTTGGAATGCTAGAGATCTATCAAGAAATCTCTTGTAGAGGCAGCCCTGTAGGGATGGGAAGGTAAACAGGTAGGCGTTTCGTGTGCGGGAGGGGCCTGCAAATTTAAAGTGTTCAGACAGATAAATTGGGGAAGAGCCTGTTAGGGTTTTGAAGCAGAGGCAAGCGAATTTGAAGATGATCCTTGCCTCCATTGGCAGCCAGTGAAATTTTTTGTAGTAAGTGCTTACATGGTCATATTTTTTGAGATTGTAGATGAGGCGAACGGCAGCATTTTGTACTATTCTCAAGTGTTTGATGGTACTCTTAAAGGATCCCAGGTATATAATGTTGCAATAATCTAGGATGCTTAAGATAAGTGATTGGAACAACAGTCCGAAGGAGAGGAGGTCAAAGTAGCGTTTGATGGTGCATAGTTTCCAGAGGGTGCAAAAGCATTTTTTGACCTGGGCACTAGTATGGTCTTCGAAGGTCAGGCACTGGTCCAGGATGACTCCAAGGATTTTGATGGTGGGGTTGATAGGGTAGTCTAGCCCATTTAATTTCAGGGAAGTGTTTGTTAGCTTATAGGTAGGACTTGCCAGGAAAATTTTGTTTTTTTTTCAGTGTTCAATTTTAAATTGTATTGTGTGGTCCATTGTTCTATCATGGTGAGGACGGAAGAGGTGAATTGTTCCGTCTCTTGTGTCAGTGAGGTTAAGGGAATGATAATGGTGATGTCATCTGCGTATATAAATGATTTTAGGTTTAAGTCAGATAACATCCGTCCCAGCGGAGCCATGTAGATGTTGAATAGAGAGGGGGATAGGGGGGAGCCCTGTGGAACACCACAGGGATTGCGCCAGGATTGGGAGAAGGTTCCATTACTGTGAACCTGGTAGGTACCTGGAAAACGACATATTCTTTCCTAAGGGACCTTCAGTCACAAGGGGGCACCCGCTCAAACTCAGAGGAGGGAAATTTAGTGGTGACACCAGGAAGTATTTCTTCACAGAAAGGGTGGTAGATCACTGGAACAAACTTCCGGTGCAGGTGATCAAGGCCACCAGCGTGCTCGACTTTAAGAATAAATGGGACATCCAGTGGGATCCCTACGTGGGTCGAGTAACACTCAGACTTAATGGGGTGGGTCAGTAGAGTGGGCAGGCTTGGTGGGCTGTAGCCCTTTTCTGCCGTCATCTTTCTATGTTTCTATGTTAGTTAAAAAACCTGTGAACCAGTTTAATACCTATCCGGTGACGCCAATGGAGTCAAGACAGTTGAGCAAAATGTCATGGTCAACCAGGTCAAAGGCATTGCTCAAGTCAAACTGAAGTACTAGGGCGCTTTTGCCCAGTGAGAACAAGTGGAAGAGGTAATTGGTCAATGCAGCTAAAACAGTTTCTTTGCTATGGTTTGTACGAAAGCCAGACTGGGAATCATGAAGAATGTTGAACTTTTCTAGGTATTTCATGAGATTGTGATTAACTAGACCTTCCATAAGTTTTTGGAAGAGTAGTATGTTGGCGATGGGTTTCTAGTTGGTAGTAGAAGAGATTGGTTCCTTGGTGTTTTTAATGATAGGAGATACAAGGATGTAGCCAAGTTCATTCGGAAAGTGGCCAGTGGTCAAGCATAGGGAGACCCAGTTGAAAAGTTCAGCTTTAAATGTGGGGGGAGCAGATTTCATGATAGAGGGTGGGCAGTTGTCTAATAGGCAATTGGATTTAGCATGTTTGGAGTACAGTTTGAGAAAAAGGTTCCAGTCTGGGCTTTCGAAGTGCAGGTCATGTCTGCTATTGAACCTTCTTTACCTACTGCAGATTGGTAGATTATTGGTTCAGAGCTGGGAACTACAAGAGAAGATTTCAGATTGTGAATTTTGTTGGCAAAATAGTCGGCTAAGATTGTAGCAAAGGGTGGGAGGTCTGTGATGGGGCGTTTATGTGAATCAATATCAAAGAGAGAATTGACTATTCTAAAAAGTTCTTTACTGTTCAGAGAAGGGGAATTAATTATTTGCGAATAGTGTTTACTGCATTTGTCCTTGATCATTCTTTTGTATTCTTTAACTTTTAGTCGCCAGTTGAGTCTATTGTTGTCCATCCCTGATTTACACGATGTTCTTTCTAATTTTCACACTTCTCGTTTTAAGGCTAAGAGATCAGCATAGAACCAGCTGTTTCAGGGACGAAGTGTTTTCTTGCGAAGTCTCAGTGGAGCGATGGTGTTTAGGACTTGGTCGCTGAAGTTTTTCCAGTCTAGGAGGAAGTTAGGGTCTGGGCCGGGATTGGAAGTGAGGCTGTAATGCGACCAGAATTCTGTTCTCTTGTCCAGATCTTCTTCTTTATATGGTTGGACCTAGGCTTCCTGATGGGTTGTTTTTTGAGCCAGGTTAATTTGAAATTACACAGAAGGTAGTCAGACCAGGGGGTGTTAGTCCAGGTTTGACCTGTGAGACTTATATTGGGGATAGTAGGGGTGTTGGAAAGGAAAGTAATCAGGTCAAGGTGGTGACCTTTCCTATGTGTTGTGGTCTGGGGAGGTTTGGAAAAGCCTAGCAAGTGAGGAAGGAAAGTAGGTCTGCTACGTTAGAGTTCTCTTCCTGCTCGAGGTGTAAGTTAATGTCTCCAGCTAGGAAGTTGTGGGTGCCGGCGGCCAAGTTAGTAAGGAAGAATTCGTAGAAGTCATCTTTTGCTAGATTCCGTTTATTAGGGGGTATGTAAAATATTGTAACAATTAGGTTATCTTTATAGTCCGTTTTGGATATTTTGCAAATGAGGATTTACAGGTCATTGGTTAGTTTAGAATCTAGAGCTTGAAACTCAAAGTGATCTCGGAGAATAATAGCTAGGCCACCTCCTCTTTTTGAGTTTCTTGTGTGTGGGATAATTTTGTAGTCAGGTGGAAGTATTTCCCCTATGATTGCATCCTGGTCGGATATAAGCCATGTTTCGGTTAGAAGTACGATATCTAAGTGGGTTTCTTCCAGCCAGTCTTTGATCAGTTGGGCCTTATTTCTAACCAAGCAAATGTTTAAGTAGGCTCCAGAAAAAATGGATTGTTCCAGGGGATGTGAGGGTTCGGTATGTTGTAAGATTTTTAGGGATCATTTATTTTGTGTATTGGGCTGGGGGGATGGCGAGTGGTGTTGACCACAGGAATTGGGAAAGGACCTGAATAGTATAATGGGTACACCTCATGTCAAAATGATTGACAGCTGTCAGAGATAAGGATCGATCAATCAGCGTTCACTTCCGGATTAAGCCCCACCTACACCACACCCATGCCCACCCATTGCCCCGCCCCACTCTCTGCCCATGCCCCACCCATCCCATAGGAATGAATTGTGGTAGCCCTGCCCATGCCCCGCCCCTCCCATGGGAATGAATGGTGATAGCCCCTCCCATGCCCTGCCCCCCCACCCCACCCCTCATGTCCCGCCCCGGAAATACGCTTTTTGATGACATCACCGGAAATGGGAGTGCCTGCCCCTACCGGAAGTGCACATTCTGATGACGTATGCCGAAATAGGGTAAATGAAGCGACGGAAATGCACTTTTCTGACCATGTAGGCGGAAATATTGGAAACAGACTTAGTCAAAACACTCTCGGAAAGGATGTGGCCAGAAAAATAAGTGTCTTTATTTTAACAGTTTTTAGTTAAAAGACAGGATTTAAGAGCTCATGGATAGAGCAGATTACAAAATAAAAGACAATCTCAAAATCTTTCCTGTTTTTAAAACAGACCAGAAACAATTGAGAAAAGGTTGCATTTAGCTATTTTTTCTTTTCTGGTTTTAACACACTTTCAGTAGGAATTCTGAGCTAATGGTTAATGGGCCAGCTCCCCTATTGTCATGGTAACAGCTGATAAGCCCCTTGCAGCCCCCCTCCCCTGATAAAGCCAAGGGGGAGAGGTGGAGGTGTGTTTAAACATATCTGAACTTATCCCGGCCCCCTACTGTTGTCTTAACAATCTGAAAAAAAACCCCAAAAACAGCTGTCACCTAACAGGGGGTCTGTTAAAAAGGCAGAGTTTTAAGACCTATTTTTTTTTTTTTTATTTAGAGCTATGAAAGAATCTTTATTGAAGCAAATTTATTATGATCCATACGCGGCAGGAAGCTATGGAGGCATTGACCCTCTACTTCAAGCGGTTAAAAAGAGCGATATCACAGTCCGGAGAAAAGATGTAGTGGATTGGGTCACAGGTCAAAACGCATACAATTTACACAGACCGGCTAGAATCCATTTTAAAAGAAATAAAACAATTGTGTCGGAAGTTGACAGACAGTGGCAAAGTGACTTAGTCGACATGTCAGCCTTTGCCCGTTATAACAACGGTTACAAATACATCTTAACGGTAATAGATATCCTGTCAAAATATGCATGGGTCGTGAGTTTAAAAACAAAAACCGGTCACGACGTTACCAAAGCCTTTGAAACAATATTTAATTTAGGGCGTACACCTGAAAAACTTCAAACAGACAAGGGTAAAGAATTTTTAAATAAGTCTCTGAAGAATTTATTAAAATAAAAAGGTGTTAGCCATTTTGTGAACCATAATGATGTTAAAAGCTGTAGTGGAAAGATTTAACAGGACTTAACAGCTCAATGGTTCATGCTTCTTACGGCCCCCCCCCCCTGATAAAGTCAAGGGGAGAGGGGGGAGGTGTGTTTAAACCTGTCCCGGCCCCACTGGTGTTGTCATAATGACGTATGTCTTAGATCTTTAACAGCTGTTAACATCAGAAATAAAAGTTCTCACAGCTGTTAGCAACAGAAATAAAGGTTCTCAAGCTGTCAAACAAAATGACTGTCACACAGGCTCGTAGATTGAGTTACTTTTTTAAAGATCGTGATGTAGAAAAAGAGGATTACCCGAAGACAGAAAAACTGTACGAATCAGACAAAGAAAACATGGACCCCTTTAACATGCAGATAACTGAAAAAAGGCCTACCAAGAGGTCTCGTAACTTTCTTAAAGACTGTAATGTGGAGAAAGAGGGTTACCCACTGGCTGAAAAACCAATTGACGTGACGGCAGATACCGGGGAGCATACGCACGAATTAACAGATTCTGAACTACAAGAGTTTCCAGATGCTCAAAAGCTATATGATTCGGACACAGAAAATGAAGATGTAGGCTATGAACTACCAGAGGATAATACTTCAGATATTGAATTTTATGAAGCCGCCGCTGACGCCGAAGCAACAGACATGTTGGAAAAGCCTGGATCTTCCACGGTAAGAGAGAGAGACACACACACACATACATACACACACACTTTTTATTACGAGGGGTCATTGAAGGGTTTATGAAGCTGAATGTGTTCGTGTGTTTTAAAAAGGAAAATTTATTTCTATATTTTTTTTTTTTTATAGGGAAGTGGCGGATCTTCATGATCACAGAAACCTGTGGACAAGGTGTACATACCGATGATAAATCTATCATGTTTGTGTTTTTTCTGCTCGTTTCAAAGAGAACCAGCGGTGAATGAGCGTAAACTAGAGAGCTGCACGGGAACGGGGACGACGGGAATCCCGCGGGACCCGCGGGCATCCCGCGGGTTCCCCCTTTGGGTCACGGGGATCCCGTGGGGACGCCCCTAGGGTCGCGGGGATCCCGTGGGGACGCCCCCTAGGGTCGCGGGGATCCCGTGGGGACGCCTCTGAGGGTCGCGGGGTTCCTGCGGGGCTGGATGTACTCAATCGCGCGGCTCTTCTCCCTACCTTCTCTGCTTGCAGCACAGAGCCGAACGGAAGTCTTCCCGACGTCAGCGCTGACGTCGGAGGGGAGGGAGGGCTTAAACAAAGCCCTCCCTCCCTCCGACGTCAGCGCTGACGTCGGGAAGACTTCCGTTTGGCTCTGTGCTGCAGGCAGTGCAGGTAAGGAGGAGAGTAGCCTCGCGGTTCGAGTGGCTACCAAGGGAGGGGGCGGTCCGCCCCGCCACACCCCGCCCCGGTTGCAGCACAGCCGGCCAGGTCCCCTTACTTTTGTGGCACTTCCCCGACCGACCGACAACAGCCCCGGTCCGACAATCCTCCCTGCCCTGTAGCCGCGAATCTAAATTATCTTCTTACAGCAGCTGTAATAAGGTAATTTAGATTCGCAGTTAAGGGCAGGGCGGTTTGTCGGACCGGGACTGTTGTCAGTCGGTCGGGGAAGTGCCACAAAAGTAAGGGGACCTGGCCGGCTGTGCTGCACCCGGGGCGGTAGAGAAGGAGTGGGGAGAAGGACGCTGAAAGGCCATGGGGAAGACGGGAGGAGGGGGGGAAGGACTCTGAAAGCACTTGAAGACAGAGGAGGGAGAAGGACGCTGAAAGCACATGGGGAATACAAAGGGGTGGAGAAGGACGCTGAAAGGCCATGGGAAGGGCGGGCGGGCGGGCGGGGGGGGGAAGGACTCTGAAAGCACTTGTGGAAGACAGAGGGGGGAGAAGGATGCTGAAAGCACATGGGGAAGACAAAGGGGTGGAGAAGGACGCTGAAAGGACATGGGGAAGACAAAGGGGTGGAGAAGGACGCTGAAAGGCCATGGGAAGGGCGGGGGGGGAAGGACTCTGAAAGCACTTGTGGAAGACAGAGGGGGGAGAAGGATGCTGAAAGCACATGGGGAAGACAAAGGGGTGGAGAAGGACGCTGAAAGGACATGGGGAAGACGGGGGGTGGGTGGAGAAGGACGCTGAAAGGCCATGGGGAAGACAGAGAGGGAGAAGGACGCTGAAAGGACATGGGGAAGCAGAGGGGGGAGAAGGACACTGAAAGCACATGTGGAAGACAGAGGGGGGAGAAGGACACTGACAGGACATGGGGGAAGATGGGGGTGGAGAAGGACGCTGAAAGGAAATGGGGAAGAGAGAGTAGGGAGAAGACACTGGCAGGGAAGAAGACAGATGCCAGACTATGGGGGAGCGGAGAGAAGAAGATGGGTGCCAGACCAATTTGGAAGGGGGAAGAAAGGGAGAGGCACAGTAACAGAGCAAATGGAAGATGCAGAAGGAAGAGAGACAGTGGATGGAAGGAATTGAATGAGAACATGAGGAAAGCAGAAACCAGGCAACAAAGGTAGGAAAATAATTATATTTCTTTTTTTTAATTTTGCTTCAGGATAAAGTAGTATATTAGTTGTGTTGATAAAAATTTATAAACATTAGAGGCTCTGGTAGAAACCCATTTGCAAAGTATGTATTCTTCCCAATTAATATTTTCAAATTAATAAAGTCTTTTTGCTTATTTGTAAATGGGTTTCTACCAGAGCCTTTAATTCAGTAGCATAATTAAATGAAATAACTATTTCTGAAGTTTATATGGACGGGCGGGGACGGAGGGGATTCCTCGCGGGGACGGGTGGGGACGGAGGGGATTCCTCGCGGGGACAGGTGGGGACGGAGGGATTCCTCACGGGGACGGGTGGGATTCCTCACGGGGACGGGTGGGGACGGGTGGGACTTTGGCGGGGACGGGTGGGGACGGGTGGGATTTCTGTCCCCGCGCAACTCTCTAGCGTAAACCTGAAGATTCTTGTGATTATGGTCTGTGGACCGGCATAGGCTTTTCCAAAACGCCAACAGAACTTAAATCAGTTATAAAGGTAGCTGTATACTGCATTCTAAATAAATGTCTGCAAGGCGTGAAGGATGAAGATTGTGGAGCCTGCTTAATACGTGCTGGGGGGCAAAAAACCACGATTGCTTGATATGGGACATAAGGAAATACGGGAGAAACTAAAAAAAAAACTTGTGACATGCTGTGCCTAGGATGTGTGGTAAATGTAGTCACTTTTGTAGGCTATAAAATGAAAATACTGATGCTTTGTAATGAAAGCATTAATATAATCATTGATTTAATCAGAGATATTAAGACCTCTATAAACGGGCCACGACTACTCAATAGATTAGTCAATTTCATGAGAGATGGTGAATATGTAGAGATTGTAAATGATTTAATCCGTGACACCGATTATAAATCATTCTTCAAAAGAAATGCTTTTTAAAACATGTTTTTTATTCTCGGGATTGTGGGAAATACAGTGTGTAACAGCATGTTTGTTTGTATAAAAGTTTAAACATTTTATTGTTGTAAAATAAAGATTTTTTAAAAATTACAAAATGTGTGGTGTGTTTTAAGAATGGCTAGCCACATGTATTATCAGCCCAAACTAAAACAATAGAAGGTGTGACAGATTATAAGGAACTAGGCTCTAGACACGTAGGGGATATCTAAAATGACTAACCAAGACAAACAAGCTCTAGCAGAGGCCTTAGACATACAATAAAGCCTTTGTGAATAGATAACCTCTATAAGCTGTGAGAAGACCAGCAAGCGTTCTGGTTTTTGTGGATGTTACACCGGACCCCGGATACATCAACCGCTAACATGGTGAGTAGAAAAGGGGCTTTTATTTTTGGTTTTAGGGATATCATTTATTCTTTCTCTGAATCTATCATTGCATTTAAAAACAGAAACGGGGATCTGATGGTAGAAATAAACTATCTCTTACCAGAAAAAGACAACAGATATTAAACAGTAAGTGACAAATGTATTATCTGGCACATATGTTGTTTTTTAAAAACAGCATCTTGTGACCAGTCAGACCCGGGGCCTGCCAAGGTCCCAGTTAAGCCAGGGAAAAATGTAAGAATTAAAACACGGAAGGGGAATTCCCAGATCTCCCAGGGTTATGTTTCGGGAGATAATGCCATTGACCACCAGAGGGAGCTGGATTCATCTGAGGAGGAAGTAGGTGAGCTTTCTTCGAGTCACCACCGGGGGAGCTCAAGAGGCCCCTGGACTTCTGCTGACTCACTCAGATCAGGCCACACCCCTAGGGTATGTAAGCCAGCAGTGGCATTCAAACCAGGAGGCCGGTTAGGGAGGAAGTTCAGGCCTTGCCTCCCTAAAGATCCACCTGGGCCAAACAGGAGCAACAACCCTATGCCTATGGAGCTGACAGAGGCTGGACAAGATGAAGACTTGCCACTCTTGAATGGAGAGCCTATGGAATGTCAAGAAGCTTGTGCAGGTTGTGAAGCTAATTATCCTGAGCCTATGCAGGTGGACTTGGCCTCAAGCTACAAACAGTGAGTTTGGATTTTTGGGAACTGTTTGTTTGCTGTGTGTTTTTTTTTTTATGTTGGTTTTAGGAAAGCTAGGAGTGTGTGGGGAGAGGTTTTGTTTTCACTCTGGGTGGGATTTTGAAAGCCATTTCTGTGGCTGTATTTTGACAAAACCTGTACACTCTCCTTTCCTGGCAGTCATAAATGTTGCCAGAGGCTTTCCTCATTTTTTCTTAAGGACTGAGAATTGGGGAAACTATTATCCTGAACTGCATTTTTGATTTACTGAATTTCCTGCTTTGGAGCAGGCAGTGTTAGCTCTGTGGAGAGCTGTGGTCTCAAGAGCAATTGGGACTTTATTAGGAGTGAAAGAAAGTTTTGGACTTTATTTTGGACTGTTTTATTTTCTTGCCATTTTTTATAGTATTTCTTTAATGCTGTGTGAAATCCTGACCAATGTTGTGAAAGTTTAATGAATTACTTACCTGCATGAAGGATTGAGTAAAAAGAACTATTTCTATAATCCACTACCATTGTTGGAACTTTATTTTACTTGGCTTTAATTTTGATTACTGCTGAGAATCCAGTCCTGCAGGGTGACTCCATGCCGGGTCACACGCTGGTGCACTGTTTATGTTAACCACTGGGATTGCTATAGAGCCCAGCCCTGGGCTATAGTGGTGGTGACAATCTACAAAACATTCTTTTTTTACGTTATGATTAGACCAAGAAATGGCTGGAGAGCCGACACCTTCTACATCGACAAGTTCTAACCAACAACAGGCTCCTTACCGGAAGCCAAAAGATAAACGAAATAGTAGATATCCTGGTTTTGTAAGGAGACTAGGGTTAAAAGAAAATGTCATTACTTTTATAATGGTTGATCAAGAAAATATTAGGCAGTCAGATCCTCAAGGGTGGGGAAAAAGTATTAACGGTTATGCTATGTTATAAATTGTAGATCGGGAAAATGTTAGAAAGTCGCAAGCAGATACCATGAACCTGATGGAAAAGTATAACAGGAAAATATTGCATAGTAAAAGCTTCTTAGACGGGGAACCAGAGCCTAAAGGTGCTTACAGGAAACCAAAAGATAAACGAAATAGTAAGTATTCTGATTTTGTAAGGAGATTAGTGTAAAAGAAAATGTCATTACTTTTATAATGGTTGAAGAAAATGTTAAGCACAGACAGATCCTCAAAGGGAAAAAAGTATTAACGGTCATGCTATGTTATAAATTGTAGATCAAGAAAATGTTAGAAAGTCACAAGCAGATACCGTGAAGCCGATAGAAAAGTTTAACAGCACAGAAACACAGCCGGACAGCACAGAAGAAGGAGAATGTTATGAAGTTAATAATTATTCTGATAGCAGCAAAGTGTCAGAGGATGGTTCAAATAAGGGTGCATTAGGTCCTTCTGAAGATTCAGAACCGATCAGCTATGTCCAGTTTGTGAAAAGATGGGATCGTAAACTGGACAAGTTTCATGGTGTACTTTATTCAGAAGAATTTCGTTTCATTAATTTAGACAGGATAACATCATTACATGAGGCTCGAAATGCTATACGCCAAGGCATTCAACATATTCTGGACGATGTTAGCAACAGAGTATCGCCCGGTGACTACGTACAAGTGCATCTACATTCATCACTTTTTCACAATTCCTTGTTTTCTGGTAAATTAAATCCCGAATCGCTAGATGCTGATGATTTCTTAGACCAGGTTGCTAAACTCCTTCAAAGTCACAGAGAAATACAGGTCTGTGATTTATTTCATGTTGTTGTACTTGTAATAAGAAACAAGGGTGGTGGGGGTTGTAGGGTGTTAAAATCTATACTGTTTAGCCAGATTTTGCAGAAAAAAGGATGCATTTAATAGATTTGAATAACACAGGCAATAACCTGTGTTTTGCCGGTAGCCTTACAGCACTTATGTCCCCCGTAAAACTCACAGATGCTGAACTATTAATAGGTTCTGAAAAGCTACATAATGATTTGGGGTGGTCGGTACATAAAAAAGTAATGCTCGATGATGTAGCAACCATAGAACAACATTTAAAGATAAATATAAGAGTTGTGTTTTATACAAACTCGTGGAGTTGCTTTAAAACATCAGATCAACCCGTTTATCCAAAAACGGTTTTCTTATTGCTACATGACGATCATTTCTACGGCATAACCGATGTCAAAAAATTCTACGGGGAGCGTAATTTCTGTACTTTTTGCCAGAAGCCCTATAGTCATGACCACTCCTGTACGTTATGGTGTCGTCTTTGTTCGACACAGACGTGTTTGAACAATGACGGTATACAGCAAAGGTGTCCTAATTGCAAGATGTGTTGTCGCTCTAAAGGCTGTTTAGATAGACATATGCAGCTGGCGCAGAAAAAAGAAGTGGAGTGTTTATCTAAAACACTGTGTCTGAAATGTGAGTCCTATGTGAATGAAAAACATAAACGTAAGGGTAGGATGTGTAAGCTATGCCGTTAACCGTTAAGCGGTGATAACATACACTTATGTTTTATGACACCCATCGATAAACTCAAAACATCTGAAAAGTATATTATTTACGATTGCGAATGCATGCAGGAAACGGGCTGGTACATTCCTAATTACATATATGCCGAGGACTTGTACGAAACAAGAAAATGGGAATTCAAGGATCTTGAGTGTATTTTTGTCTTTATACAGATTTTTTTGTGACAAAAAAATTTAAAGACTATACCGTCATAGCCCATAATGCCAAAGGCTATGACGGGTATTTTGTTCTTAGCCAACTGTTAAAGGAAAAGATGGACACAGATCTGTTGGTTCAAGGTGGTAAGCTTTTACAAATCACAGTAGAACCTTTAGCTATTCGTTTCATAGACTCTCTAAATTTCATACCTATGAAACTTAGCAAACTTCCAAAGGCCTTAGGTTTTCCAGGCTGTAAGGGTTATTTCCCGCATTTTTTTTTAATACTCAGGAAAGTCAAAACTATGTGGGGCGTATGCAGGATATGGAGCATTATGGTGTGGGAAACATGATGCCTGAAGAAAAAGAGGAATTTTTAAAATGGTACAAGGACAACCAGCACAAGACGTTTGATTTGCAAAAAGAGCTGGCTTATTACTGTCAACAGGATGTGGCTATTTTGCGACAGGCATGTGTTCTCTACAGAACAGAAATCATGAAAATGACACAGAAAGATGTGGTTGTACTTCCGAAATTCTAATGAATTGTTTAGACCCTTTCCAATATATAACCATAGCCTCTGTAAGTATGGCCATGTTCAGATTTATGTTTTTAGAACACAAGACCGTGGCGCTCATCCCCCCGGATAACTATCACAGACACAAAAAGAGATATTCATCCCCCTCTATTCAATGGTTGCTGTATCAAGAGGCTGCACAAAATATTCATGCTTGCTCTGAACGGGGGTGAAAGAAAGGTGGGGTCTTATTTTCTTGAAGGTTACGCTGTCATTGATGGGGTAGAAACAGCTTTTGAATTTAATAGTTGCTTTTATCACGGCTGTCCGGTATGTTATAATGATAAAGACCAGAATCCTGTAGCAGCCACGACCTATGGCTTTCTTTATTACAAAAAGCAGCTAAAGACAGCCTACCTGGAAAACCTGGGCTTCAAGGTTGTAAGTCTGTGGGAGCATGAGTGGAAGCGGATGGTCAAAGAAAATGATAGGGGCTGTGCAGACTTCCTGGCTAGCGCTGCATTACCGCAACCCTTGGTCCCACGAGATGCCCTTTTTGGGGGTAGAACAAATGCTGTTTCTCTATACTACAAAACAAAACCTGGGGAAAAAATACACTACTACAATTTTACCAGCCTATACCCTTTTGTCAATAAAACAAAGGAATATCCAACAGGCCATCCGCAAATCATTTATGACAACTTTGGTCCACCCACAAATTACTTTGGTTTTATAAAAGCAAAAGTATATCCTCCAAGAAAGCTCTTTTTCCCGGTGTTACCCGTCAGGGTGGGTGGTAAGCTTATGTTTCCTTTGTGCCGTACGTGCGCCGATACACGGCAACAGGAAACATGTGCCCATATGGATGAGGAGAGAGCTTTCGTTGGGACTTGGTGCACGGTGGAGATGGCTGTTGCCATTGCAAAACATTGTGTGGTTGTTGAAATCTATGAAATCTGGCATTTCGAGCAAAAATCTGATAGTCTCTTTTCTGAATAGGTCAAAATACACCTCCGTCAAAAACAAGAGGCTTCTGACTACCCTATCTAATGGATTCTGCCTGTAAAAGCGGTGAAATAGAGAATGCCTTTACTAAGTATGTACATCACAGAAACCTGAACATCATATATATAGTTCAGAATGTTTTCTGCCAGGGTAAAACAAGCCGGACTATAACTTTAAACACCAAATACATGGTTCTCTTTAAGAATCCTAGAGATAAGTTACAGATAGCCATTCTGGCTAGGCAGATGTACCCTGGAAAATCACAATTCTTTTTAGAGGCCTTCGAGGATGCCACCAGAAAGCCGTATGGCTATCTCTGTGTGGACTTAAATACCACAACACCTGAGGCTTACAGATTGAGAATGGATATTTTCCAGCCAGACTGGACAATGGTATATTGTGTAAAACCACAATCAGCCCGTAAAAGGCTGTGAATACATAACCAGATCCCTTCATATACGCTGGGGCGTGTCTCAGGTAACATGTCTAGCCGTGTAAAGAGAAACCTGCCCCTTTTAAAACTTTTAGTCCAAGCCTCATCGCAACACAGAAAAGCCATCCTGAATACAGCTTCTGATGATTTGGTGGCTGCTATAGCTGAAATCGCTCTCAACACCCTAAAAGGTAACATCCCACTTTCACAAAACCAGATAAAGGTTTTAAAAGGGAAGCATCACGCTCTAAAAAGACTGTGTGATAAAAGATTAACCCTTAAGAAAAAAAGAAGCAGTTGGTGAAACAATCGGGCGGATTTATAGGGCCCTTGTTAAGTTTTGCTATACCGTTGATAACGGGTCTTCTGACAAACCGCTGATGCATCACGCTGAAAAAATGTACCTGGTCCCTAGTCAACAACTCAAGCGCTTGAGAAACCCCATAGATCGGGAAGAAAATATTAGAAACTCAACCATACTTAGGTTAGACAAGGAAATGAAAAACATACTGCAGAGCCCTGGTATGTCTGACCATGAAAAAGTTAAACGTTACTTAGAAGTGTTACAACGTTATCTCGTGTTGAACAGACAAAGGGATATAGAAAAAGAAAAGCTAAATGTTGATGCTTCAACCCCACTCCAGAAAATAGTATACCTCCTGACTCTGTGGTTCAAGAAGTGTTAAACAGCATCAATACGCGCTTTAGGAAAAATGCCGAAGTCCTGCTTAACAAACTGTCAAAAAACAAGTGTTGCATCTTGGGAGGGAAATGGTACATTTGTATACCAAGGAAAACCTATCAGTGATTCTAACCTGCTCGACCTCGTTCGCAGTGTTACGCAGACCCATGCTCTTTCAGAGCAAAGAAGGCCCCTAGGCTGGGGGAGTTCATGCAAACCTTAGCTGAATTAAATATGCCTTCCTCGGTTGTGGGTAACGCAACCAACAGAGATGTACTGTTACGCCTCAAGGAGAACCCAGCTATGAAGGTTCGTGAATTATATACAAAACCTGCCAAGACCAAAGAACTCCTTCCTCATAAGAGACATAAATTATTACCCAGTCACCGGTTGCTGAGTGTATAAAAACTTATCTTCAATAAGAGAGACTTGGGTGTGCTGGTGGATGCATCACTGAAGCCATCTGCACAGTGCGCAGCAGCCTCGAAAAAAGCCAACAGGATGCTGGGCATCATAAAGAGGGGCATAACAACCAGGACGCAGGAAGTCATCATGCCATTGTATCGAGCTATGGTGCGTCCACATCTGGAATACTGCGTTCAATATTGGTCGCCGTACCTCAAGAAGGACATGGCAGTGCTTGAGAGAGTCCAAAGGAGAGCAACGAAACTGGTAAGAGGGCTGGAACACTGCCCATACGCCGAGAGGTTGGATAGGCTGGGGCTCTTCTCTCTGGAAAAAAGGAGGCTCAGGGGAGATATGATAGAGACCTTCAAGATCATGAGGGGCATAGAGAGGGTGGATAGGGACAGATTCTTCAGGCTGAAGGGGTCAACAGGCACGAGGGGGCATTCGGAGAAACTGAAGGGAGATAGGTTCAGAAAAAATGCAAGGAAGTTTTTCTTCACCCAAAGGGTCGTGGACACTTGGAATGTGCTACCGGAGGAAGTGATCAGGCAGAGTACGGTACAGGGATTCAAACAGGGATTGGACGGATTCCTGAGGGATAGGGGGATCGTGGGATACTGAGAGAGGTGCTGGGATGTAACACAGGTATAGAAAGCAAACCAAGTAATAAGTATAGAAATCCAACCAGGTCGTGCATGTGCAAGACCGGAGGGTTAGGACTTCGATGGGAAGATAAGACTCAATGGGAAACCAAGGTGGCAAGGGGGCCCCTTCTGGTGACTCAGACAGGCCGTGACCTGTTCGGGCCGCCGCGGGAGCGGACTGCTGGGCAAGATGGACCTGTGGTCTGACCCAGCGGAGGCACTGCTTATGTTCTTATAATAGTGCTTTTTAAAAATGAAAATAAGACTGCAGACATTTTGATTTTAAGGTTTACTTTTTTTTTTTTTATTTAGAAATAGCATGACATTCATGGTAGGAAACACAGCCCTGGGGTGTATGAAACAGGTTTTGAAAAGGTCTACACAAGACTTGTTTTTTATTTTTTACAAATTTCAGTACCATTTCATCATTTTGCATTAAATCTTCAGAATACATTTCTAAAATATTTTCAAAAGGTTGCCCTTTACAGCGATGATGTAAAAAAAAAAACCACACAGTGATAGCCACAGGCCTCAGACAGCGGATGCTGTAACAGTCTGTTATGATATAATACGGCCTTACAGTGTTTATTGAAAAAGTTCATAATGCTGTTAGGAAAGAATAAACTATCCGGTGGTTGTCTGTAGGAATCAAAAAATTCTCCTGTCCCGTCCCTTGTCACATAGAGGGCCAACCAGTGTTCACCTGGTAGGTTGTGTGGGTGTGTGTTCACGACAATTCCCACGGGTTTCCTTGGTATTTCTAATCCTGTTAACCAGTCACTGGGTAGTACATCTAAAAAAGATTCTGCAACACAGGAGTCCTTCTTTAAAACACGGAAGATCTGTATGGTGTTCATGTTCAAGAATGGTCAAAAAGAACATTCCTTCTATGATTAACTTCTATCACGTTGTCGAAAACCCCATACACAATCATGTTCATAGTGTGAGGTAAAGCTCTGGCAAAACATATTTCAGCCCGCAGGTTACCGGTTTTGATCAGCGAGTAGTGGTCAGCGATAGGTCCGGCGATAGGCCAAAGGCTAGCAGCATATAACCTTTGTAAAACTCCTGACGATCAACCAGGAGGGCGTTGTCTTTCAGGTGTTTACCGGTTGCTTGAATAGGCTGCATATATTCTCTCACACAATTTCCATTTTAAAGTCGGGTTGTAGAGGTTTTCTGGGTACTTGTTCACCATCTACATACAGAGCTGCAAAATTAATATTGTAATGTTTAAAATTGAAAGGGTTTTTAGCATAATTACCACTGAAAGCATCGTTATCCACAAAGCCCAACACGATGAGCTTTGGTAACTGCCCCAAAAAGAGATTTTCCTGATTTAGTCACACGGGCGCCGGCCGGTATGCTAAACACCTTCAACCCCACACGGGCTTTCGCATACTTGGCGTTAACTTTCAGTAGAGCTTCAGCATGTCCCAAGCACACTCCAGGGGCCACTTTAACTCTCTTTACAAAGAGGGCAGCATTTAGGATAAGGAGTTTATAATTTTGGTGAGCATTACCGCTCATTAAACAGAAAGAGTTTTTGTTACGAGACAAGTTTTATTTTAAGATCTACGTCGTTGATCAGTAGTTTTTCTTGAAAAAATAGATCGCTGTGTAAATGTCCCAACAGTTCCACCTTGTGGCTAGATGCTGTAAAGTGAGCCTTTTCGGTAAAACCCACATTACGTGCACCTATATCTCTAACGTCGTGATGTTCGGCTGTATCCTTATAAAACAGGCCGCTTGTGAACTGTGATTTGAGGGCTCCTTCACCGTAATTGAGGATCAGCTCTATGAGGGCTCTGTAGGGGTTACAGTTATTACTCTGACTAATCAGCTGGTCTCCCAGGGTAACATCCAATTGGCTAAAAATAGATGCAATTGGGTAGTTTACCAGGGCTACTTTGGCAGCTGCTTCAATGTCTGAACCGTCTTCTTTCACAATTTTACAGGTCAGATGCAGGAGAGTGTTGTTTAAATCAATGTAGTCTTCACCGTGCCCCGCTATGTAGAAGTCCAAAGGTGCTGTTTCCGATAAAGCTGATAATGGTGGTATTTCCACATAGATGCTTTTTTCGATACTGGTTTGGGTTGGGGATAGCTCAAACAGATCTAGTTCTGATTTAACGCATTCTTCAGAGCCGTTGTGTACAAAAGCCATGGTTTTTTAGAATATATCACGTTTCGTAGAACGGGTCCTTCTCTTCTTGGATCCGCTGGATAGCTTCTGTGATTTGTTACCTTGGGGTTTCTTTTTTTTAAAAGGTTTTGTAGGTCCATGCAGAATCTCTTGAGGATGGGTCCTCTTTCTTTTAACAGCCCGTCTAACCACAGCCAGTCCCGACCCCGCCTGCTCTGCGGAATGGTTTATTTTATTTAGAACGGTTGTTGCGACATGGCCCATGACATCTTTAGCTATGTTTTTTGCGGCTCCTTTTACATGTGGTTTAATAATTTCAAAACCCCTTCTCAAAAGCGATATTGCTTTTCTAAAGAGACTACGAAATACGCCACCTACACCGGCACCGTACATGACAGGGGCCCCGTGATATCCTGAAAGTCCATAACTGGCTTGTGCTGTGTAATAATTTTTGTATGCTTTGGGGTCTCCATAATCTTTACACACCAACATTTTAAAATACAGCAGTCTTCCTGGGTCGCAGTTGAAGCTTAAGGATCACCTTCCCGTAATGAAATGAGACGTTCCTGTTCTGATCCGTCTTTATTTCATGGTGTCGATGTGCTGCTTGTTCACAGGTACATAGTGCGATTTATCGTACGTGAGGGTGATAAACTTATCCGCTGACCCTAGAGCTGGAACACAGCGCAACAGTTGTACAAACTGGTCACCCACTAACTGGTTCTCTACAATATCAGTGTACATGTAGAGGATATTAAAGCTGGCCTCGATATTTGCTGGGAAATGAGAATGCCTTGAATTAACGTTAGCCTTTACCCCCAAAATGGTTGCCAAATCACCTTCTGCAGAAATAACAGACTTATCCTCTGATTTTACATGAATTCTTCACGTATTGGGGTCATATATGATTCTCGGTGGTCTCTCAGACTCATAGACGCTTCTAATGTCGTGATTCATGGTTTCCAATAACCTCCCCATGGTTGCATAATATCCTCTCTGGACTGTAAATTGGTGTACATTTCCTTCTCCAGAGGTGACAACGTACTTTATGTCTTCCTTAATATTTTCCCAAGTATGTGGGTATTGTATTTCCACCAGCCCCGCTTCCCACGGACCCTGTAAGTCCAAAGGCCTAGCTATTTGTATGGTGAAATTAGAGCTGGTATTATGGGGAAACATAGCTGCCGAAGCATTGCTAGGCAATGTGATATAAAAGCCACTGTCATTCATTTGTTTTTTTTCTCTCTCTGTGCTGTTTCAAAAGACAAAATCAGATGTCTTGAATCTCTGAGGCCTTCACCCAACTGTTAAATTTATCAGGCCACCCCTTCCATTTCATGAGACAAATTTTGTTCTTATCCCCTCCTTTTACCTTTAGAACCTTTTCGATACGGTATATTCTGTCCTCTAGAGGCTTGACTTTTAGTAATTCTTCAGGATAAAAAGAACCTTGTATAGCTTCGCTATCGTAATCCTGTATCTTGTATATTGTTCTCTGACCCCTGTTTAAAACATCTTTTATTATAAATATCTCATCCGTCCATGTCTGCTCGTAACCTTTCTGAAATTTTCCTTTAACTTTTGATAGCCTCACATGGTCTCCTTTCATTAAGAGATCCTTGGTGGGATCGCGTTTGACGTTACTGCCGTAGACTGTTTTCCAAATCTGCAAAGAGTTTGAAGGTGTCACATCTACAGGCCTCGCCTGTATCGTTCTGTGAAAACTATAATTATAGCTGTGCACTATAGCCTGTAGGACATCTTGATAAGTAAAGGTATTATGGGAGTGGCAACTCTGAGATCTTTTCCTTCATTTATAAATATTTCCGTTGGAATCAATGGTTTATTGTTTTCAGTTGATTAACCTTGTTTGTGGATCTTTTTGATTGTGGTTAATCTGTTCCCTTGTTCTGTACTACTGTAAAATACCGCCACATTTTGAAATTTAAAATTCTTTTAAATCTTTCTACTACAGCTGCTTTAACATCATTATGGGTCCCAAAATGGCTAACACCTTTTTGTTTTAATAAATTCTTCAGAGACTTATTTAAAAATTCTTTACCCTTGTCTGTTTGAAGTTTTTCAGGTGTACGCCCTAAATTATATATTGTTTCAAAGGCTTTGGTAACTTCGTGACCGGTTTTTGTTTTTAAACTCACGACCCATGCATATTTTGACAGGATATCTATTACCGTTAAGATGTATTTAACCGTTGTTATAACGACTAAGTCACTTTGCCACTGTCAACTTCCGACACAATTGTTTTATTTCTTTTAAAATGGATTCTAGTCGGTCTGTGTAAATTGTATGAATTTTGACCAGTGACCCAATCCACTACATCTTTTCTCCGGACTGTGATATCGCTCTTTTTAGCCGCTTGAAGAAGAGGGTTAATGCCTCCATAGCTTCCTGCCGCGTATGGATCATAATAAATTTGCTTCAATAAAGATTCTTTCATAGCTCTAAATAAAAAAAAAAAAAAAATAGGTCTTAAAACTCTGCCTTTTTAACAGACCCCCTGTTAGGTGACAGCTGTTTTTGGGTTTTTTTTCAGATTGTTAAGACAACAGTAGGGGGCCGGGATAAGTTCAGATATGTTTAAACACACCTCCACCTCTCCCCCTTGGCTTTATTAGGGGAGGAGGGGCTGCAAGGGGCTTATCAGCTGTTACCATGATAATAGGGGAGCTGGCCCATTAACCATTAGCTCAGAATTCCTACTGAAAGTGTGTTAAAACCAGAAAAGAAAAAAAATAACTAAATGCAACCTTTTCTCAATTGTTTCTGGTCTGTTTTAAAAACAGGAAAGATTTTGTGAATGTCTTTTGTTTTGTGATCTGCTCTATCCATGAGCTCTTAAACCCTGTCTTTTAACTAAAAACTGTTAAAATAAAGATACTTCTTTTTCTGGCCACATCATTTCCAGGAGGGTTTTGACTAAGTCTGTTTCCCCTATTTCCGCCTACGTGGTCAGAAAAGCACATTTCCGTCATTTCATTTACCCTATTTCGGCCTACGTCATCAGAATGTGCACTTCCGGTAGGGGCAGGCACTCCCATTTCCGGTGATGTCATCAGAAAGGGTATTTCTGGGGTCAAACACGCCCCCATTTTTGGTGATGTCATCAAAAAGTGCATTTCCGGAGCGGGGCCATGGGCAGGGGGGCATTGGCGTGGCTACCACTATTCATTCCTATGGGAGGGGCGGGGCATGAGGGGCAGGGCCGTGGGCATGGGTGGGGCATAGGCGGGGCTACCTTCATTCATTCCTATTGGAGGGGCGGGGCATGGGCAGGCATGGGCATGGTGTGGGCGGGGCTTAACCCAGAAGTGAATGCTGATTAGATGATCCTTATCTCTGACAGCTGTCAATCATTTTGACATGAGGTGTACCCATTATACTACTGACATGTTTCTGTGCAATCATGAAGGAGTCTGTGGGGGCGGAGAAATTTTTCAGGCCCTAGGATTCTATTTCATGTAGTGTAGGTTATGATAGGTTCAAAAGCTAGGGCTTTTGAAATCCAACCTCTTGTGACAAGTAAATAGAGGAGAAGAAGGGCTATGAACTTACTTGTAGGGTTTGTCATGTTGGAGCTGAGAGTAGGTGACTGAATAAGGGAGAAGAATCTGAACTTGGTGAGGAAAGGGGGTGGTTAGGCAGGTAGAGAGGGGAAAGAAAAGCAAGAGATTATGAGGAGAGGCAGGCTATGGTTATCTATGTGAATGCTTATATTAAGATAAAGACTAGAGAATAGACTTAGGTTGAATGCTTAGAGAGTAATACAGGCTTAGATACCGGCTGATAGGCCTAAATGCTTGAATACAAACCTATGAGCTTATAAGGTGATACCGATTTAGGTAATCTAGGCGTGCCAATAGTTAGGATGAGCGATACTGGACTTGATGGAGCCTTGGTCTGACCCAGTAGGGCAGCTCTTATTTGGGGTTACCAGACCCCTTTACCAGTACTCCCTCAAAGCTGCAGGACTAACTAAAATTCTATACTCTGCATCAGGGGTGGGGAGGATCATCGGGGTAGTACTGAAAAGAAGTTGCTCGAGAAGGATTGGTGCACAGGGCACAGTCAAGACTGGGAGGCCACGAGTAAGAGTCCACTGAATCTGCAAAGAGGCCCTATCGATTCTGAGTCGTTGGACTAGGTGCGGGTCATTGGCGGCCTCGAGGAGAGTGAGACTACTCACAATCTGTGACTGAGTGGATAGAAGCAGATCAGTTGGCATCACTGCAGTCACATCACAATGGTGCGCACTAAGGCGTACGTGCCTTTGTCATGCGCCTTCATTGGCGCTGTGGCTTTTAAGTAGAGTACCCTGCTGGATTGGGGGAAGAGCGGAGCTGGGCTCCCACGCTGAAGAGGCCCTGATGTCTCCTGCTGCCTGCAGGTAACAGTGCCGGGGAAAAAAGATAGAGAGCAGAGGAGAAGATCATCAACATATTGCAAGACTTGGGAATCAGATGAATGGGAGAAATTGGCAAGGTCTGAAACAAGGGTGATGCTGAATAGAGTGAGGCTATTTTTAATGCCCTGGGGTAGACAGGTCCAGGTTACTTGGGAATTATGTCCAGTGGAAGGGTTTTCCCATTGGAATGCAAAAATTGGCTGACTGGAAGGGGCTAACCGACAGAAAAAGAATGCATCCTTGAGATCCAAGACAGTGAAGTGGGTAGCTCCAGGGGGAACCAATCCCAACAGGGTGTAAGGATTAGGGACAGTAGGATGAATGTCCTCTACAAGACAGTTGACAGCATGGAGGTCCTGGACGGGGCGGTAATTGGAGGGGGGGTCACCGGGTTTTAAAACTGGAAGGAGAGGGTATTCCAGGGTGATTTTCAAAGGAACCAAAAACACACAATCTAGCAAACGAGGCAAGTGGACGTGTATTCCATGGAGAGCGGACTGGGGTATGCGATACTGCTTGATAGAGACCGGATTGGCAGAAGCCTTGAAGGTAAGAAAAGGTGGGATGTTACGTGCTAGTCCGGAGGACCCAGACTCAGCCCAACTGTCTACTAACCTAAAGGCCTGGAACGGTTCATTTTCAGCAGAGGCCGTTCCTACATGCGTGTGGTGACTGGAGATCGCTGCAGGGAGATCATTGCTGGAGGTGGGACCAGCGGAGGCTGATCACTGCTGGTGGTTGATCACTGCTGGTGGTTGCCTAGGATGGGGTGGCATCTGCTCTCTCATTGGAGAGGGGCTGATGGTGGCTCCGGATCCGTGGAGTGGGACCATGCTGTGGACTCCTCCTCCCGGTTGTCCGATGGAGGCAGAGTGCTGTATGCGGGAGCTGCCCATGAGCATCTGCCGCCCACCGAGAACAGTGCAGCCCGGCACTGGATTGTTCTCTCTCTGTGCAACTTCTGCCTGGAAGCGATGAGTAGGGGCTGCAGCAGCTGGAAAGCCTAAGCTGATATCTATCCCATCTGGACTTTTGCCATTGGGATTATTTAAAATATGCTGAAGCAACAGAGCTGTTTCAAGAAATTGGACTTTTGCCAGACTTATTTGATTTTGTTTTTCAAATTTTTCTTCCAGTTTATGAATTATTTTAAATTTTATTCCATTGTTTTTACCCCTATTTTTTATTTTATTAACTGAGTTCTTTTGTTTAATGGCTCCTCCTTTCTATTCCTTTTTACATATTACTTTAATTCATTTAGATATCATTTACATAGATGGTGCTCCTAATGTAAAGTTAGGAAGTTCTATGAAATATACTACATACAGTGGTGCCTCGCATAACGGACGCCTCGCACAGCGAACGCTGCGCACAACGAACTTCGTTTCACACAACGAAGTCGCCCGAGCTGCATCGCTTAACTGCCCTCTCTCCGCCTGGCTCCCTGTGCAGTGGCGCTACATATTTTAAACCCCCCTGCCGCCGCTGCTGCATATTTTTAAGCTTCTGCCACCACCGCATATTTTTAAACCTCCCCTCGCCGCCACATATTTTTTAAAAAAAGCCACCACTGCTGCAACTTTAATCTCACCCGCTCACTCGAACTGGTGGTCTAGCAAATTTCCCAGCCAGAAGCGCAGACAGAGATCAAGAGCAAGCCTTCTGTGCTACTGCCTGGGCCTGCGCTGATCTCTGAATGGCTGCAGTCAGCTCTCGCGGGACTCACAAGAACTAACTGCAGCCAGCTCTCGCGGGACTCACAAGAACTAACTGCAGCCATTCGGAGATCGGCATGGGCCCACACAGGCGTGCAGAGGAATTGCTCCTGATCTCTGCGCTTCTGGCCTGTACGCCACTGGCTGGGAAAAATGGGAGGAATTAAAAAAGGTACTGAGGAGTATGTGGGGGGTGATTATAATACACAGCAAGGATCAACAAAACCCCTGTCTCCCCTCCCCTTCACATATATCCCCTCTATATCATGCTAACAGAATACCACAGTCACACATAGCAGGAATAGGGTTAGGGTAGTGCAACTAGGGCAACTGTCCCCCCTGGTCAAAGAGAGCCGTAAGCCTCTGCCTGGACTTTGCAGTCCCCAGTTGTGTCTAACACCAGCTCTAACAAGATAAATTTATCTTTTTTTATGTCATCTTAGCATATTTTATGCTACAGAACGAATTATTTTTTTTAACATGTATTGTTATGGGAAAACGCGTTTCACATAACGAACTTTTTGCATAACAAACTTGCTCCTGGAACGAATTAAGTTCGTTGTGTGAGGCACCACTGTACTTCTCTCCTCTTCACTCCTTCCTGCCCTCCATAGTCCTCCCTACCTTCTTCTAACCCCTTCCTCTGTAATTTCGCACAAATGGAAGAAATAAATAAAATAGAGGATAATGCAAATCACTTTGAGCCAAACGATTGAAAGACCAAGTTACTCACCTGTACTACGTGTTCATGAACAGCAGAAAGTTTTGTTTCAATACTATCATCTTCCTATCCGGAGACTCCGTGAAAAAGTATTTCCTGACATTACTCTTAAGTCTACTATCCCACAACCATGTATTATGTCCTCTAGTTTTACTGCACTTCCATCTCTGGAAAAGGTTTGTTTTTAACACTTTTTTGTGTGGGTGGGGGCCAAAAAGCTCTGACCTAGACTTTGCCCCAAACCTGCCCAAACTCCTCCCAGACCCACCTCCATTCATTTTTCATATATACACAATATAATCTTATTAATAATACACAATGGTAACCACAAAATTAAAACTACACAAAGTGCACTCCTTTTCCCCTCCCCACCACTGCACAGCATTTCTTCCTCTCTCCTCCACCCCCATGTGCAACGTCTTCCTCTATCTCACTGTCCACCATATCTCTCTCTCTTAATCCCTCCCTTGCTGCAAAGGGAGGGGGGAAAGAGAGAGAGAGGGAGGAATTCAAGGTGCCTCTCTCCCACTCCCTCTACTGCCACATCCAATATTTCTCCCTCTTATCCCCCAGATTGTGTGCAGCATCTTTCACCCCTGCCCACCAGCCCGATATCCAACATTTCTGCTTCTATCACCCTTCTCCAGCTCCATGCCACATCTCTTCCTCCATTCTCTCCACCACCAACATTCTTCCCTCTTGCATCCATTTCCATCTGCCCCACTGTTTCCTCTCCACCACATCTAACATTTCTCCCTCTTATCTCTGTCTTCCTCCCTCCTCTCCCATCACCATGTCTCCTCTTTTTTCCTTTCCCCTTTTACACCATTTCTTTCCCTCTCACTCACACCTATGCTTAACAATTCTCCCTTTCTATTCCCTCCCCTACCTCAGCATCTTTCCCACATCCTTCCATCCTGTTTCCCAAGTTCATGCCCCTCCCTCCCTTCTGTGTCCCAGGTTAGAGCTCCCTCCCTCCTTTCCAGCCTTTGTCCCAAGTTTGTGCCGTCCCCTCTCTCGCTTCTGTGTCCTAACACATCCCCTCTCTCCATTCTGTGTCCCAAATTCATGCCCCTCCCTCATTTATCCCAAGTTCATGCTCCCTTCCTTGCCTCCTTCCTTGTCTCAATGTGCACCTCCTTCCAGTGTCCCAAAATGCCCCTCTCCCTTCCTCCCTTCTGTGACCCTCTTCCTCCCTCCTTTCTGTGTCCCAAGTTCATGCCCCCACCCAAGAGGGTGTACCTGTGTTCTGGCTGACTCTAAAACATCTAAGTAGGTCTCCTCCCCTTTCCAGCTGCACTTCTTTCTTCACAAAGCCACACGCAGCACTAGCAGAGTATGGCCAGAGGTCCTGGTGTACTGGCTGCGCAGCCTGCTACCAAAAGGTGTGTGGCCATGCAGCTTAAAGGGAACATTGCTATACCTTTTTACTATATCTAAACAATTTTCTCTCTCTACTATTACAATTACTATTATTTCTATAGCACTACCAGACATATGCAGTGCTGTCCAAAAAAAGAGTCCCTGCTTGAAAGAGCTTACAATCTAAACAGACAAGACAGAAATTGGATCTCCTTCTCTCATCCCCTATCTTTCACATTTTTCATTCCCCTATTCTCTTTTATCTGCTTCCCATTACCACATTTCTACCATTTTATTCTCATTATTCTGCTCACTCATCTCCTTGACAACTCTCTCACATGGATCACTTCTAGTATCTCCCCTCCTTGTTGCTTACTCCACTCTTGTAGCCCAGCATTTCCTTCCTCTCTCCCTCCAACAAGTCCAACATCTCTCCTTTCTGCCATTCCACTCCCTCCTCCCAAGTATGACATCTCTCACCTCTCCTGGCCCCCAGTCCATATCCCTTCTGCCTTTCCTTAGCCATCTCTTCCATCTCTCCCTCCCTCTTCTGTCCCTCCCCTGAATTTCTTTCCCTTTCCTCATCTTGTCCCCTCCACCAAATCTCTCTCCCCCCATTTTGCCCCTCCACCTCCATTTCCCCCGCCTTCCCTCATGTCCATCTCTCCCTCTCTTACTCCCTCTGTCCTTCTCCAACTCCATCTCTTATTGTTTCTCTTCTACCCCCCTCTGCCACCTTTCCATGTCATAATAATAATAATAATAATTTTATTCTTATATACCGCCATGCCCATCGAGTTCTAGGCGGTTCACAACAATTACATTAGGATCCGCATTGACATGCCGATTTACAAACAATGTATTGATTTACAACACCTTCAGCCGAACATGGCTGAAGAAGCGGAAGTGGGAAGGAGAGAAGGAGGAAAGCAGTCAATAGAGGGGGGGGGGCAGGGCCGAATGGGCTGATTTACCACAATTTATTGGATTTACAACAACTTTAGCCGAACTTGGCTGATGAAAAAGGAGGGGAGCAGGAAGACAGCGATCAATAAAGGGGGGGAAAGGGTCGAGTGTGTGGCCAGGTAATTCCGGAGAGGGGGCGTTACGGGGCTTGTTTGTTGAATAGATAAGTTTTGAGTGCTTTTCTGAAGTCGAGGTAAGTGGGAGCCTCGAGAATCATTTGGGCGATCCATGGGTTCATCTTGGCTGCTTGGAAGGCGAAGGTTTTGTCTAGGAATCTTTTAAGATGCCAGAGCTTTAGCGAGGGGTAGGCGAACAGTTGAATTCTGCGGGATTTCTTGTTGGTGCAGTAAAGGTTAAAGAGGGGATTGATGTATCATGGCGAGAGGCCATTTACCGATTTGTAGCAGAAGCATGCAAATTTGAAGAGCACTCTGGATTCGAAAGGCAGCCAGTGAAGTTGGTGGTAGAAAGGGGTGATATGTTCCCATTTCTTTAGGCTATAGATGAGGCGAACGGCGGTGTTTTGGATCACTTTTAGTCTCCTGGTAGTTTTCTTCGTGGAGTTCAGGTAGATAATATTACAGTAGTCTAGAATGCTGAGAATGGCAGATTGCACTAGAAGGCGGAACGAGGAGTCATTGAAGTATTTTTTTATGGTGCGGAGTTTCCAGAGTACCGCGAAGCATTTCCTGACGCTGAGGTCGGTGTGAGTTTCTAAGGATAAATGTCTGTCCAGCATAACACCCAGGATTTTTACGGTGTTTTCAAGGGGGAAAGAACTTCCTTTCAGTTGGATTGTGGTGTCCTTGATTTTGTCATTGGGGGAAGCCAGAAAAAATTTTGTTTTGTTGGAATTTAGTTTCAGCCTGAATGCTAGCATCCAGAGCTCAATCTGGTTGAGGATATTTGTAATGTAATCGAGTGTTTCAGGTGAGAAACTGGTAAAAGGGATGACTAATGTGATATCATCTGCATAGATGAAAAATTTGAGCTTGAGGGTGTGTAATAGGTTACCTAGGGAGGCTAGGTAGATATTGAACAGGGTGGGGGATAGCGGGGAGCCCTGCGGTACACCGCAGTTGTTTTCCCAGCTGTATGAGAAAGCGTTGTTCTGGTGTACTTTGTAGGATCTATTTTTTAGGAACCCCTGAAACCAGTTGAGAACCTGATCAGAGATACCAATGTGTGACAGACATTCAAGGAGAATGGTTTGGTCGACCAGGTCGAAGGCACTGCTTAGGTTTAGTTGTATGATCAATGCACTAGAGCCCTGACTAAAGAGCGTGTGGAGATGGTCAAGAAGGGTGGCTAAGATGGTTTCCATGCTGTGTTCCGTGCGAAAGCCAGATTGATAGTCGCTTAGGATGTTGAATTTTTCTAGGTATGTGGAGAGTTCTACCTTTACTTAGGCATGTTAGGCATGTTAGGCATGATAAAGAAAGGAATCATAATGCCGCTTTATAGAGCAATGGTCAGACCGCACTTGGAATACTGTGTCCAACATTGGTCTCCCAACCTAAAGAAGGATATAAAACTGCTGGAGAGGGTGCAGAGACGAGCAACGAAGCTAATAAGAGGTATGGAGAACTTGGAATATGAGGAACGACTCAAGAAACTGGGACTGTTCTCCCTTGAGAAGAGGAGGCTGCGAGGGGACATGATCGAGACTTTCAAAATGCTGAAAGGCATCGATAAAATAGAGCAGGAAAATAAATTATTTACATTGTCCAACGCGACACGGACAAGAGGACATGGTTTGAAGCTAAGGGGGTACAAGTCCAGGACAAATGCCAGGAAGTTCTGCTTTACACAGCGAGTGGTAGACGCCTGGAATGCTCTCCCAAAGGAGGTTATTAAGGAATCCACTGTGCTAGGATTCAAAGGCAAATTAGATGCACATCTCCTTACGAGAGGCATAGAGGGATATGGGTGACTAAAACTACATCAGGTGTATACCTGACTGGGCCTCCGCGTGTGCGGATCGCCGGACTCGATGGACCATGGGTCTGATCCGGAGATGGCAGTTCTTATGTTCTTATGTTCTTACTACCCCTTCTGCTATTTTGGTGAATAGGGGGATGCTTGCGATCGGTCTGTAGTTGGATGGGGAGTTTGGTGATTCTTTTGTGTTTTTTAAAATGGGGGTAATCATGATGTGACCTTGCTCTGGTGGGAAGATTCCTGTGGATAATAGGGAGTTAACCCATGTCATCATGTTTGCTTTGAAGTGGCTCGGGGCTGCTTTCATGATGTTTGGTGGGCATGTGTCCATTTTGCAGAAGGAGTGGTTGTATTTATTATAGTAGGTATTAAAGGTTTTCCAGTCAATTGTTGAGAATTGTTTCCAGCTAAGGTTTGTTCTGGATCCTGGGTCTGGTTTAATTATACCCGGATCTGAGTTAGGTGTATTAGAGTCTGGGAGGATGGGGAACTGTTCAAGGGAATTGGTCCTGGTAGGTAAAGTTGATCTTAATCTTTGGATCTTGTTGTTGAAGAAGTCATAAGAATTGCTGCTGGGTCAGACCAGTGGCCCATCGTGCCCAGCAGTCCGCTCACGCGGCGGCCCTTAGGTCAAAGACCAGTACCCTAACTTAAACTAGCCTTACCTGCGTACGTTCTGGTTCAGCAGGAACTTGTCTAACTTTGTCTTGAATCCCTGGTGGGTGTTTTCCCCTATAACAGCCTCCGGAAGAACATTCCAGTTTTTTACCACTCTCTGGGTGAAGAACTTCCTTATGTTTGTACGGAATCTATCCCCTTTTAACTTTAGAGAATGCCCTCTTGTTCTCTCATGATGTTTCGATCATGTCCCCTCTCATTCTCCTCTGTTCAAGGGAGAAGAGGTCCAGTTTCTCTAATCTCTCACTGTACAGCAACTCCTCCAGCCCCTTAACCATTTTAGTCGCTCTTCTCTGAACCCTTTTGAGTAGTACTTTGTCCTTCATTTCATGTCGGCTTCCTGTATGTTGTGTATGTCCTCTTCGGTAAATACAGATGTACAAAATGTGTTCAGTTTGTCAGCGATGGCTTTGTCCTCCTTTAGCACTCCCTTTATTCCATGGTCATCCAATGGCCTCACTGCTTCCTTCGCAGGTCGTTTTCCCTTAATATATCGAAAGAACAGCTTGAAGTTTTTTGCCTCCTTGGCTATTTTTTCCCTTGTAGTCTCTTTTGGCCCCTCTTACCGCCTTATGGCACCTGCTTTGATGTTGTTTGTGCTTTTTCCAGTTTTTGTCCGTTTTTGACCTTTTCCATTCCTTAAACGAAGTTTTCTTGTCTCTGATCGCTTCCTTCACCACTACAGTGAGCCACACCAGTTTCTTGTTCTTTTTCCTCTTGGATCCCTTGTTGATACGTGGTATATATAGATTTTGTGTCTCAGTGACTGTGTCCTTAAAAAGGGACCATGCTTGCTCTAGCGTTTTTACAGTGCTTATCCTCTTCTTAATCTTCTTCCCCTTCATAATTCCATTTTTAGAAGTTCAGTGCTGTGGCCGTCATTCTGGATCGATGTTTTGCCCCCATGTCCAGGTTGAAGCGGATCATATAGTGATCACTGCTTCCCAGCGTCTCTTCTACTCTTTGCATCGGTCCTCATAGTCCATTTAGAATTAAGTTCAGAATTGCATTTCCTCTCATATTTTCCTCGACAAGTTGTTCCAGGAAGCAATCACCTACAGCATCCAGGAACTTGGTCTCCTTACCATAGCCAGAGGTGCCTAGGTTCTAGTCTATCCCCGGATAATTGAAGGTCACTCATGATAACTGCATTGCCTCCCTTACAGTTGCTTTTAATCTTGTCCATCATTTCTCCATCAATTTCTTTGGACTGCCCTGGGGGTTGGTAGTAGATGATGATCTTCATTTCCGTTCCACTTGTTCCTGGAATTTTGACCCATAGAGACTCTACCTTATTTTTCGTTTCAGGTGTGTTCTCTCCAATAGACTCAATTCCCTCTTTGACATATAGGGCAATACCCCCACCTTTTTGACCCACTCTGTCTCTGCAGTATAGCTTGTATCCCGGTAGCACAGTGAACCAGACGTTTTCCTCAGTCCACCATGTTTTCGTGATGCCGATGATGTCGAGGTTATCTTTTTGTGTCATAGCTTCCAATTCCCCCATCTTATTCCTTAGGCTCCTTGCGTTTGTGTACATACATTCAGTTTGCGGCCTGTTACTTTCTTGCATTTCCTTCCCTCTTGTGTCCCTTTCGATCTGTCAGGATTTCTGTCTTGCCTATGATCCAATGAGTCTTCCCCGCTATCTTCCTGCATAGTATCCTCTGGGTATACCAGTTCCCGAACCATCGACTCTTGGCTGACTGTCAGCTTCACCCTTCTTCCTAGTTTAAAAACTTTTCAATTTATCTCCCTGTTTCTCACACATCTGACATCATTCCCTCCCTCTCCTACTCCATTCCTCACATCTTTCCCTCCTTCCCTCATCCGAGTCCAACATCTCTCCCTTCTCCCAGTCCCATATGCTCTCTCTCTACTGGTTTTCTACACCTAGCTACCAGCCAGTGTTCCTGCTAGTCAGCACTCTGCTGCACCCCTGCCACCATCTACTTCTGTCCCCTCCTCCCTCTCGCCCACCACTTGTCTACCTTTAATTTATTAGAAAAGCGCTGGCCCTGATGTCTTCTCTCCATTACAGGCCGCCCTCTGACAATTTCCTGTTTCCGCTAGGGCTGGCCGCAATGGAGAGAAGACATCGGGGCTAGAAGCAGGGTGGCACAGTGCTTTTCTTAGAAGTTAAATGTAGACACATGGGCAGGCGAGCAGGAGGGAGGAGGAATAGATACAGGTGAAGGGGCACGGCAGAGTGTGCCAACCAGCAGGCACTCTGGCTGGTAGCAAGGTACAGTTCCCAGGCTTGTGAGTTTCCCTCCCCCCAACACACACACACAGGATCACCCATAGGATGGGCAACGTTTGGGGAGGCCATGGCCCCTATGACCCCCCCTCATCCTGCCGCCTATGTTTGTAGATTAATACCATTGAAGGATTTAAAAGTCAGTATCATATCTCCTTTATCTCTTCTTTTCTTGAATATCTGAATATGTCTATCCTAGAGGAAAGTATCAAAACAAAACTTAACAGATCAACAGCTATATGTTAATTTATGATGTGCAGAAGTAGGGAAGTGATGCCAATGCTGGACAGACTTCTATGGTCTGCATCCCATATATGGCAAGACAGAGCAGGATGGGCTAGAGTAGGTTTTCATGAGAACTCCAGTAGCTGGGACGTAGGGCCAGTGTAGGGCAGTCTTTCATATGAACTGAGCCCCAAAATTGACAAAGATGGATCAGAAGCAAGTGTGCATATTTTATTAGTTGTATGAGTGCAGGTTTTGTATATCTCAATAGGGGAGGGGAAGACATCATAGAACTTAGCAAGTAACACATAATACTTGTTCTCTTAGATTTCTGTGGCTGGTGTCATGATTGTTGCTATTGTCCGGTTCTCAATGTGTTTGGGTAGGTAGATCCTACATTTCAGTAATCATGCTGTGACTTTCTTCAGGGTACTCTGAAGAAAGTCACAGCATGATGGCTGAAATGTCTGTACTACGTACCCAGATGCGGTGAGACCTGGACAACAGAAATAATCAAAACATGATACTACCACTGGATTGTTGGTTCAATATTGCCTTAATAATGAATGTGACTGCTGGGCAGACTGGCTGGACCACTGTCTTTATCTACTGTCATTTACTATATTACTGTGTTACAACATGGGTAAGTCAATGAAAGAGCCCTGCAAGGGAAACGTTACTCCAGCGTAGAGTAAACTGATGATTTCCTGCCTGTTGTCATGTGGAACTGCCTTAGTCCAGTTTCACAGCTTCTAATATATTGCTTAGTGCTGTGCTTATTAATATTTTTGTGGCTATGACCCCATGAATACACCCTTACCAGACCAGTCCACAACTTGTGGGTTGTATCCATCAGCCAGCAGATTTGGAAACAAAGATTCAAGAACAGTGGGTTCTATCATGTAAGGGCACCATGCCGCCTTAGATGATCATCTCCAATGGGAGGTACTCATAGGATGCACCAAGCACTGTTCCCAGTATGGGGAACATCACACAGCCATGGGAGACTGCTCTGTGAATGTTGCAAGACTGTCCTCTTTATGAGACTATAGCAATGGTGTGAGAATGCACATACTTCTTTCTGATTGCTGAACTTTGGATCTGAGATTACTAGAAGTCTGGGACCCCCACTTTTGGGGGATCGAGACCATCACCTACATAACTACTATTTGGTACCATGGTTCGAGCTGGTATACATTTACATGTCAAGTTCTTACTGTTCATGGGATAGTACATTGTGGATTAGCTGTCTCCTATCAGTTTCCTTATAATAGGCTTACATTACAGATATATTATTCTTGCATTGCGGGAGACTCGGGGCCTGGAGTAGCATTGTTTTGTGATCTTTCACACCTCTAGGACCGCCTTGGGGTGGACCTTTAGTTGTGACAGCAAAACCATGCGAGAGGGGGGTAGGCCGGGAAGGGAGGGTGGGGTGGGATGAGGTCGAATGGGGGGGAGTCCTTTGCTATTGTGGATGTTTGTGTGCAAATTTTGGATACAAGAGAGTGAGGGTCCAGAAGCTGCTGTGAGATTCTTGCCAGATGAAATGCCTATTTTATTGAAGGCGCTCGGGCAGGACCTGAGTGCCCCATGGCTGCCCTGGGTGTGGCTGGGAACCTGGGGCGGTTTCTTTCTACATACTGTACATTTTCTGCATGTATTCACCCTTCTCATACCTAATAGCTAATAATCTGAGAATTGTATCATGGAATGTGTCTGCATTACCTCCCCTATTAAAAGAACAAAAATTTTAACACAGTTAAAACGATATAAAGCTGATATAGCTTGTCTGCAGGAAACTCGATTGACGGAGGTAGAACATCAGAAATTGAGGAGGTCAGAGGTGGCCGCCGTATACGTAGCCTCATCTACACAAAAGCGAGCGGGGGTAGCGATCTTAATCCGTAGGACCTTACCATACACAGCAAGAGTGGTTGACACTGACCCCCAGGGCAGATATGTACTACTACAGGTGACGATAGGAACATATTCTTTCTATCTTTTGAATGTATATGCACCCAATACTTATGATCATTCTTTTTTTGAAGGCATTACAGCATTGCTCCTAGAGCGAGTTACAGATCCGGTCTACTTGGCAGGAGATTTCAACCAAGTCCTAGACCTGAGCTGTGATCGCTCTCTGCTGGGAAAAAGCACAAGTTTGTATCAAACTAGAGGCATACCTTATCTTTGTGCCACTTTAGACTTAGTTGACCCCTGGAAACTTCTACATACCACAGAAAGGGACTATATTCATCGCTCTAGGGCACACAATACACAATCTAGAATAGATTATATTCTTACCACGAGTAGGGTGTTCCTGAATGTGGATGCAGCGGTCATAGGTCCGGCAGTAATTTCTGACCATGCGATGATTTGGCTTGATGTGAATGTGGGCTTTGGTATACGGGGACCCGTACGCTGGCGCTTTCCTAGTTACTTATTTTCTGACGACCACTTCAAAACTTACCTGACATCTAAGTGGGAAGAATTCCTAGAATTTAATGGTCAGCATTGTAATAACTCAACGCTGTTTTGGAGCACCGCTAAGGCAGTGCTCAGAGGAGATTGTATAGCTTATGTCATAGTGCGGAACCGCCGGTTGTCACAGGGCATCATTAGGTTGGAAAAGGAATTAGCATTTGCCAAACGCCACTATACACAACACCCGACATGAACATCTAGGGAACACTTGATCTCAGTGGAGACGACCCTTAATTCTTATATACACGAACGTACGGTAAAAATGCTTTTGTATCAAAAATTCCGCTATCATCGATATGGCAATCGCGCTGGGAAGTTATTAACACGATTGACAACACAGACCCGGGGACATCGTTATGTAATGGGATTGAGGGATGATGTAGGTCGTTTACAGCATACTACGGCACACATTGCACAGATTTTTCAAGCTCATTTTCAGAAAATATATGGTCGCCAGGACTCGGGAGCTGATTCCCTTATTAAGGACTACTTAGTGGACTCTGGTTTATTGCCACTCTCTGATCCAGATGTAGATTTTCTAAATGCAGCGATTACCCCTAAAGAACTGCAAAAAGCAATTCAACACCAAAGAAATTTTTCGGCTCCAGGGCCGGATGGCTTTACGGCAGAATTCTATAAGCTTTTATCGATGCAGCTCGGTCCCTTTCTAAGGGACTACTATTCTCAGGTAATACAAGATGAGCACTTTCCTATAGAAGCGAATGAGGCTTTAATTACTTTGATATTGAAACCTGGTAAAGACAGCACTGCTCCCGAGTCCTATCGTCCAATTTTTCTTTTAAATGTGGATATTAAAATTCTTTCCAAAATATTAGCTGATAGACTAGCAACTCTTCTCCCAAACATCATCGCTTCGACACAAGTGGGCTTTGTAAAAGGTAGGCAGGCGGTACATAATATTCATAAAGTACTGTTATCGTTGGCTCACACACAATATCATGACACCCCGATGCTATTGCTTAGCTTGGACGCTGCGCAAGCTTTTGACCAAGTGAATTGGACATTTCTATTTGAGGTGTTGAACTTTTTGGGAATCTTGGGTTGGTAAGCCCACAGCGTTACGCACGATATACTCGACACCGAAGGCGAGACTACTTGTTAATGACATTATTACAGATCCAATTCTAATTGAAAGAGGTACCCGACAGGGATGTCCCTTATCCCCTTTCTTATTCTTGATCTACTTGGAACCATTTCTTCGCACTGTGTCTCGGGACCCTGATATTGTAAGAGTGGACTTCGGGGACCACTCACTAAAAGTGCTAGCATTTGCAGATGATCTATTGTTTCTGCTCACTAACCCTAATCACTCCATTAACCATCTTCTGCAGGTGCTAAATGAATTCAGATTTTTGTCGGGCTTTACTTTGAATTATTAGAAATCTGTTGCCTTAGCTAGCCTGGTGACACTGCAACAGACATGGAGGGGACACTTTCCCTCTACATGGGCAATGACCGCGATTCGATATCTGGGTATTTGGATTCATAGAGACCTTAAGACTCTTTAAGACAGCAATATTTCCCCACTGTTGCATGACACCTTACACAACTTACAAAACTGGTCCACTTTCCCCCTTTCAGTAGCGGGACGGGTAGCCCTTTTTAATATGGTGCTCTTTCCCAAATGGTTATATCGCTTTCAGGTCCTGCCTCTGCTCTTATCTTATACTCATAATGCACGTTTAACCAAAGGTATACAATGCTTCCTATGGGGAGGTAAGCGACCCCGTATGCAATTCCAGAGGATAAGCTTGCCTAGGGACAGGGGGGCTATGGCTTATTAAATGTACGTTGGTATGCTATGGCTTGTCAGATGAGACACATTAATGACTGGTTTAGGGGGACATCTGATTTCACTGCCACCCCACTGGAGTTATCTTTGCTGGCTCCCGTTTCATGTGAGCTATTTTTTGCATGTGGCGGATCCGCAGATACGTCCTTTGGTGACCCACTACCTGATATTTGCGCCAGCTCGGCAAACCTGGAAGTGGGTTTGTAAAACTGCTAAATTGTCTTCTGGGGTTTCCTTATATTTACCCATCCAGGGCAATGGAGCCTTTCAGCCTGGATTATAAAATACCTCCTTCCAGAGGTGGAGTGTGCAGGGACTTCAATATCTTTTCCACCTGTTTTTGGAGGAGGGGAGAATAGCAACCTTTGCGGAATTGCATCAGACATTTGAATTACAGCCTAATGATCTTTTTGCCTATTACCAGATTCGACGCTACGTCCAGTCTCTACCAGTGGTTCATCTTACTGAGGACAACAGGGAGGCCCTTTCGGAACTCTTTAGCCTCTCTGCTCAACAGAGGATTCCACTTCGGTTTCACATTGTGGGAATCCGGGACTGCCAACCTGGCCCGAATTTGGCCATTTTAGCGACAGCATGGGCAGAGGACTTGCAATGCACGCTAACGGCCCAGCAGTTACAGCGGGTACTGAAGCATATTCAGAAGGTGTCGCCTAATATCACCCACTGGGAAATGCAATTGAAAATTGTTCTGAGACTCTATATTCCACCGGAACGTGTAGCCCGGATGGGGATTACTGCTTCTCACTCTTGCCCGAAATGTGATCAAGCTCATGCTTCTTTGGGTCATATGCTTTGGGCCTGCCCCAGAATTTTACAGTTTTGGAGACATCTAGGACATTATATTACGATGCTTTGGGGGAGATGCTGGCTCCCGCAACCAAGAGCATTATTTGGATATTATAATATAACCATGCCTAAACCTAAGGGAATGTCAGCTTTCATAACCAGAGTGCTCTTGATGGGGAAGAAAGCAATCCTCACTAACTGGCTGTCCTGCGATCCCCCTTCCTATGCCCAATGGAGAACCTTGATGATAATCCATGCTACGCTGGAGCGGAGACTGGTGGGAGACCTAGATCATGGACCGGGTCATAGATTTTGTCAGACCTGGGAACGCTTCTGGCAGGACCTCACACCGCATGTTCGCAGTAGACTATTGAATCTTTAAGTTTGACTCAGACTCTCAGTTTTTGTTATGGCAAAGGACTCTTGGGGTGGGGAGGGACAGGGAGGGTGTGTGTGTGTGCTTGCAGTGTTATTTACTGGTTGATTCTGCTAATTGTCCTTGCTTGTTTATTGTTGAACCAATAAAAATCATTTGAACATATGAGACCATAGCACCAGTCCAATTTCTCTTAAAAAAAAAAAAAAAAAGCCAACCCCCCTCCCACCCAAGAAGAGCGTTTTTGGTAAGAGTGAAGATTTGGCTCCAATTCCAATGTCTGCCCTCAGTACTACTACTATTTATCATTTCTATAGCGCTGAAAGGCATATACAGTGTTGTACATTTAACATGTAATAGACAGTTCATGCTCAGAAGAGTTTACAAACTAATGAGGACAGACAGAACAAATGGGATAGATAGGGTTTGGGGAACTTCTTGCAGAGAGAATGATAGGATAGATATATGTATCATGTAATGAGTGGAAGTTAAGAGTTGAAAGCAGCCTTGAATAGTGGGCTTTCAACTTGGATTTGAATATTGCCAGAGATGGAGCTTGATGTATTGACTCAGGTAGTCTGTTCCAGGCATATGGTGCAGCAAGATAGAAGGGATGGAGTCTGGAGATGGCAGTGGAAGAGATAAGAAGGACTTACCTGATGAATGATGTTCATATGGGGGAGGGGGGAAGGTTGCATACTACCCGTGTTAAATCCAAGGGGAAAGTAGTTGTGTCTGCTCAGTCTTTAGCTACAATAGGGGAACCTGTCCTGGTCCTTGTGGAATCCAAAATACCTTGAGCAGATGGCATTGTGTTTTAGGAGAGGATTTCACAGCTTTCTGAAGTATCTGTAAATCCTTTTACTTTCTATATTACTTCAGAGCAGGCTGTTGATGAAAGTATGTCTTTTCTCCTGAATTTGTTTTGTTACATCACAAAACATTTTTAATTAAAACAGTCTCTGAAAGACCATGCTCCAGAGGCCTTCTGCATCAAAGTGCATCTATCAAACCATTTCTGATTCATCAAGTTATATCTATAACAGCCCAACGTAATTCGGAAAATTGATGGTTTAAAATCATTATAATGTTGCACCATGGGTGCCTCCATCCTTTTACATTTATGATTTGATTGATGTTCATTCATCCTGATCTTGAAGTTGCGTTTCGTTTTACCCACATATAATTTAGAGCATGGACATAACATCACATATATTGCAAAGCAAGTATTGTTGAGGGATGCTAACAATCAAGAAGAAATTGAAGATCAAGAAGTCCAATCCATGGTGATGCAGTACACAAATGCCAGTCCCACTTTGGAGGGCATCATCAAAAGAAACTGGCAAATTGTACAAACCCATCCGGTATTTGAAGCTAAGAGATTAAGAACAGCCTACAGCAGGGGACATAATCTCAAAGATATTTTGAGTCCTTCTAATCCAAAATCAGACAAGAAGACACCAATAACAACCTGTCACTTCAAACGTGGATACTGTAAATGTTGTGAAAACACCATGCAAATCAAACAGTTTAGAAATCCGTTTGATGGAAAAGTATACATGTTAAAAAAATATTTAGTAATTGCAATACTTGCTTTGCAATGTATGTGGTGTTATGTCCTTGCCCTAAATTATATGTGGGTAAAATGAAACGCAGCTTCAAGATCAGGATGAATGAACATCGATCAAATCATAAATGTAAAGGTATGGAGGCATTCATGGTGCAACATTGTAATGATTTAAACCATCAATTTTCCGAATTACGTTGGGCTATTATAGATATCGAAAAAAGTAATAAGAGAGGTGGAGATGGAGACAAACTTTTGTTACAGAGGGAGCAAAGATGGATACATGAAGACTGCCAATCAAGTGGAGAAAGCTTCATCCAGGGCTAGACAAATCATGAGCTGTATCCGTAGAAGTTTAGTCAGCCGTAAGCCTGAGGTCATAATGCCGTTGTACAGATTCATGGTGAGACCCCATCTGGAATATTGTGTACAATTCTGGAGGCCGCATTATCAAAAAGATGTACAGAGAGTTGAGTCGGTTCAGCGAATGGCCACCAAGATGGTCTCAGGACTCAAGGATCTCCCTTATGAGGAACAACTGGGTTAGTTGCAGCTGTATTCACTCGAGGAACGCAGAGAGAGGGGAGACATGATCGAGACGTTCAAATATGTCACAGGCCGTATCAAGGTGGAAGAGGATCTCTTTTTCCTTAAAGGACCCACAGCAACAAGAGGGCATCCATTGAAAATCAGGGGTGGGACATTTCATGGCAACAACAGAAAATATTTCTTCACCGAAAGGGTGGTTGATCGCTGGAATAATCTTCCACAACAGGTAATTGAGGCAAGCAGCGTGCCAGATTTTAAGAAAAGATGGGATTGGCATGTGGGATCTCTTCATGGAGGTAGTTAGGGGGTGGGCCATTAGTGTGGGCAGACTAGATGGGCCGTGGCCCTTTTCTGCCATCAAGTTCTATGTTTCTATGTTACACAAGTTGCAATTGATTGAACTAAAAGTGTTAAACAATAACATCAAATGGAAAGCTTTTTTCTAGAAAAAATTTTTGTTCTCTCTATGAAGAAGGGTCTCTTTACACTGTGAGGTAGTATCCTATTAATGTATTAGAACAAATGAATATTTTTTAGTGAAATCAATTTTGATTAAAAGGTGGTTAAACCAATAAACATGTTCAACATTAAGCTTTGAAAGTAGTTCTCCCCTACAATAAGTAAAAAACAGCAACCAGTAAAAAATATTAATAAGATTTATTAAACATCTTTTTCTTATTAACTAAGCAGTTCCCAGTTTTGAATAAACATTTGGAAATCCAGGGGCTGGTATTCATGATCATACGCGGCAAGAACAGCTGACACAGCATCTGTAAAAGAACTCACACAGCACTGTATTTATAAAGTTCTTTAACATCTAAAATGACATCATTCCAGCTGACTGGTTTGGCGCAGGGTTAGTTAAAATCTCAATCAGCAGGAAAGCAGATGTTCGATCAATACAGTATTACGTTGGTTGACGATGGGTTCTTAGTAATGTCAAATCTATACCAGTTTTGATTGGCGTTCGGTTCAAAATCAGACGTCATTTTAGCTCCCTCACACAGGTTGTTTGTGGTATGAGGAGAGCATATTAGAAGTTTAATCTCTAAAACCTAAAAAAGTAAGTCTTTGTCTTAAATTCTTTTTCATAATAACAGTTTGCACTTAGTGATTCAAGTCTACTGTGATTGATGTCATGTATATAGCAGCATTAAATGTGGATAAGATAGTGGTTAGTTTCACTGCCAACTGTAGGTCAATAAGTGTATCAAATAAGCTTAATCAGTTGGTTAAGAAGTAGTTCCTTTAAAAATTTGAGTTTAATCAGATTCAGTTATAGGTAAATTCTTGATAAGAAGTTTTATTTCATTGCCAGAAGTTAACATCGGTTAGTTTCGGTTAGGGCGCTGGTCTTAGACCACAGGGCCGCTGTGTGAGTGGACAGCTGGACATGATGGACCACTGGTCTGACCCAGCAGCGGCAATAAAGGAGTATTCTTTTTTCCTTGGCTATTTTAATATCAGTTGATAGTTTAAAAGCTTAAGTATTAAAATTTTGTAATTTAATAATTAAAAACAAATAAAAAATAGGAAATACATAAACATTTGGTAATGGAAAAATGTTGGGATTTTCACTCAATTATTTATTAATGCAATTCATGTTTCCATCGCAAGGCTGAGGTGATATCCAGAAGACTATTAGCCCCTGATGAATGCAGTGAAATGGCTGGGTAGCCATTGGGCTGAAAGATAAGTGCTCTTCTTAAATTTAGTAGCTTACCACATAAGATGAATTAAAAATAAACTTTGCCTGTATTGTGACAATCCTGCATCCCAAAGTCTTGTCACAGAGAAATATGGGAGGAATTACAAGCCCCGATGCAGAAGGGCTGGCCAAGTCAGAGCCCAGGGGTGTAGATCAGCTGACTATCATGAAGAAATAGAAGTAGAACAGGAAAGCTGTGACTTCCCTGATACTGTCCAGAAACCAGGCAATAAAGTTTTACCTTGAGAGCAATTCAAGCCGAGGGAATGAAACTCACCCCCTGCAGCTAAAGGGGAGTGGTTTCTTCCCCCAGCTTAAACAGAGGCTCTGTAATGAGCTTAGCAAGGCAGGAGGTACGAGGCAGAAAGGAACCAGCCGATTCCCTAGGACAGGAGCAGAGCAGGAGCCAGAATCCCAGCATGAAGCTGAACTAGCTTGGAAACAGACAGTGCCCCTTTCTCTGACTGATTGGGACATGAAAGAGGAACAGGTTAGAAAGCTCTCCTTTGGAATCATGTATGCCTGAACCCATGGTGATAGGAGAAAGTTATACCTCAGGTGAAACCCAGCAGGAGCCAATGGAGATTTCTTAAAGAAATGTGAGTGCAGAGAGAAAGTTTCTTCTGCCTACTGTTTCTCTGCTGTCACGCTGGAACCTGGGAAAATGTTATGGCAGAAGTTAGAGTGCTACAAACTGCCAAGTGTTGTTCTGAGCATTTGTCTGTGTAAAGCACAAGAGCTGATATGTTTTTGTACTTACTATAGGTAAGCTGTTTCAAACGCTGTGCTGGAAAGTAGGCTGTATTAGTTTGGTGCATGTTCCCAGCTGATAGCTAATTATCATAGCCAACTGTGAAAATACAATTAACCCCATGTGCCTTAAAAGCTGGAGAAAGCTAACTTAAAGACTGCTCCGTTTAGCCTGCTGGTTACCTGCATGGCAAACTTTAAGGAAACAGATTTCCAGATAGCTATTTTTAGCAGGACTGTTTAAGCTGAAAGAACCTGGGACTTTGAGGGCAGTTATCCTACTTAATGAATGAACTCTGGTGAAGAGAAATGCTTGGACTGTGGTGCATTTGAGAAAGTCCAGAGCAGTATGGATTATGTTTTGATTTTGAAGAATTCTTGTTTTTGTGAAAACTTTATGCCACCGGGGAAACCGGCATTATTTTGTGTTGCTGAAGCCAATGGCCTAATAAAGTTCTCAGTTTTGATTTAAGCCATTCTGACTACTGGAGTGTTTGGAATAAAATACACTTCAGCTGTTCCAGGGATATCCAGCTTGCAAGCTAACCCTACTTTAAAGGGGCTCACGCTAGGTGTTGGAAGTGTGTCACTGCCTAGCATTGGAAAACCGCTCGGCCAGAACATAGGTGGTGACAGTATTGAATAACATATTCAAGATAAGACCGATGATGAATATCTAACCCCATCAAGGACACATTAGTAATGCTTTGGGTGTTTGAGGTCTTGGGTCAATTTGAATTGTGTACACAGGTTGTTCATAAAAAGTAAGATTTATTTATTTTATTTATTTAAAAATTTATATACCACATAAAATCTATGCGGTTTACAAAATTACATGCATACATATTAAAAAATACTAAAACATGTTTCAACAGAAACAATATATATTAGTTGAACAATCTGGTTTTCCTTTTTTGGCTTGGGTCTCTATCTGCTGACATTTACTATGTTACTAAGGACTAGATTCTCTCAACTTCACATTAAAACCCGATGGGTCACTGTTAGCCATTATTGTAGTGATTAAAAAAAAAAGCAAGTCATTCTCCAAAAAATGCTCATGCAAATGAAGTTGGTGGAGAGTAGCATAGGTTTACTAAATTTGCAAGTGCTGGTGATAGCGATGGGCAAATGCGCACAATAAACACATTACCAAAAAAACAATACATTGAGCCACTGAAGTCAAGCAACCCCCATCTGACACCGCCCTCTGGCAGCGAAAGAGATGCCCACTCCCTCCCACTACCATGCAACCCCCTCCCACAACTCCCTGTGCCTCCGATGACCCCCTCCCCCCATGCCCTCCCCTTACCTTGCTTACAATGGCTGGCTGGAGAGAGGCCTACTCCCTCCAGCCAGCAGGCCCATCTCTTCAAAATGGCAGTCATTCCCCTCCCCATTGCATCCTGGGATATACCAAGGAGGCCTAAGGCTCTGATTGGACCAGGTTGTTTAAGGCCCCTCCTATGCATTTGGTGAGGGGCCTAAGGCTCTGATTGGCCCAGATACCTAAGGCCCTTCCCATATATTATCTATAACAGGGGCATGGGGTCTCCATCATTCAAGGCTAACCTGAGTTGTAAAAAAACTTGTGTCAATATTTAGCCATTGCAATCAACTTTATTTTTAAATGCTGGCTGTGGCAGTCAAAAATAAAAAATCTGGATATTCAGTGCCAACTATTCAGACAGTGACATGCACTGAACATTTGAATAAAGTAGTCAGCACTGGAACTGATCTAAATATTGGCAATATCCAGACTTTTATCAGATAACATAGAACAGTTTTCTACTGCTGTTTGAAGACTCAGGGCTGAGATGCCAAAGACTTAGGGGCAAATTCTCAAAACTAAAATCTGCCTTTAGGCCTTGATTCTCCAAAAGTGCATCCCGATTTTAGGCAGCTGTAGACGTCCTACAGCTGTCTAATCAGCCAATCGGGATGCACGTTTTTTTAAAAAAAATGCTCCTCAGGCAGGCCGCCCGGGAGAGGCGTCTTTAGAGAATCGGGTTAAATTAGACGGGGCCGCTATACTTATGGCAGCAAGGGATCTCCCTGCTGCAATATGTATAGCGGCCGCGGTTGTTGCGGCCGCCTGTCCCATCACCGACAGGAGAATGCCTAACTCCTCCTGTCGGAACCCCGAGCCCCCTCCCCCCCAAACTCGTAATCGCCGACAGGAGGATGCCCAACTCCTCCTATCGGAACCCCGGAACCCCCTCCCCCCCCCAAACTCGTAATCGCCGACAGGAGGATGCCCAACTCCTGTCGGAACCCCGGAACCCCATCCCCCCCCAAACTCGTAATCGCCGACAGGAGGATGCCCAACTCCTGTCGGAACCCCGAACCCCCCTCCCCCCCAACTCGTAATCGCCGACAGGAGGATGCCCAACTCCTCCTGTCGGAACCCTGAACCCCCCTCCCCCCAACTCATAATCGCCGACAGGAGGATGCCCAACTCCTCCTGTCGGAACCCCGAACCCCCCTCCCCCCCAACTCGTAATTGCTGACAGGAGGATGCCCAACTCCTCCTGCCGGAAAGCCCAACGACCCCCCGCCCCAACTAATCTCCCTCCCCCAACTAACCTTTCAATGTTGGTCAGCTGGACGGGTCTTGCTGCCGTCCAGCCGACGGGTCTGCCTCGTGGAAATGAGACGGCACGCCCCTTCCCGGCCCATCCCCGCTAAATATAAGGCCTGATTGGCCCAGGCTGTAGAAGCCTGGACCAATCAGGCCTTAGGCATAGCGGGTCCGCCCATCCCCACTAATCCTAAGGCCTGATTGGCCAATGTGCCTAGCCTGGGCCAATCAGGCCTTAGATTTAGCAGGGATGGGCCGGGAAGGGGCGTGCCGTCTCATTTCCACGAGGCAGACCCGTCGGCTGGACGGCAGCAAGACCCGTACAGCTGACCAACATTGAAAGGTTAGTTGGGGGAGGGAGATTAGTTGGGGCGGGGGGTCGTTGGGCTTTCCGGCAGGAGGAGTTGGGCATCCTCCTGTCGGCGATTACGAGTTGGGGGGAGGGGGGTTTGGGGTTCCGACAGGAGGAGTTGGGCATCCTCCTGTCGGCGATTACGAGTTGGGGGGGAGGGGGGTTCGGGGTTCCGACAGGAGGAGTTGGGCATCCTCCTGTCGGTGATTACGAGTTGGGGGGGTAGGGGGGTCCGGGGTTCCGACAGGCCGCTATACTTTATTGCAGCAGGGAGATCCCTTACCGCGATCAGTATAGCGGCCGCGTCTACTTACAATGTAGACCAGCATTTTGCTGGCCTACATTTTAAGCGTCTCTTCCTCTACTAGGGAGACGCGTAGGGCTGCCTAAGTTCGCCTAAGGCCTGTAGGTGAGCTTAGGTATCTTGCAGGTCTCCCTAGGCTCCCGGAGGCACCTTCAGGCCTGCCTGGGGAGCATTTTTAAAAAAAAAACGTGCATCCCAATTGGCTGATTAGACAGCTGTAGGACGTCTACAGCTGCCTAAAATCGGGACGCACTTTTGGAGAATCAGGGCCTTAATGTGCCGCTACACTGGTTCCAGATGGTTTAGCGTGCATGTATTTTAGCAGCAGATTATCAAAACGGCTTACCAAGGATTTTCCTGAGTTTTCTAGCAGTCTCCGATACTGCCATTCAAATGTAGTACAAAATCATTAATATTAAAATGATTATTCTGAGCATCTGGGGAGAAGCCTTAAACAACCCGGGCCAATCAAAGCCTTAGGATCCTCCACAGTGCATCCCAAGATGCCCCAGGGAGGGGAAGGCCAACTATTTTTAAGAGGCTGGCCAAAGGGAGTAAGCAAGGAGTGCACTAGATGTGATGTATTTAGATTTTGTCAAAGCCTTTGACAGTGTACCACACAGATGTCTAATAAATAAATTGAGTGCTATTGGGATGGGCCCCAAAGTGACGGGCTGGGTCAGTAAATAGTTAAGTGGAAGACAGCAGAGAGTAGTGGTCAATGAAGATCGCTCCGCAGAAAGGGATGTTACCTGTAGTGTGCCTCAAGGTTATGTTCTTGGGCCTGTTCTTTTTACCATTTTTATAAGCAATATTGCTAAAGGGCTGTCAGGTAAGATTTGCTTCTTTGTGGATGATACCAAAATCTGCAATGGAGTAGACACCCCAGATGGTGTGAATAACATGAACAAAGACCTAGCGAAGCTTGAAGAATAGTCTGAAAAGTGGCAGCTAAAATTTAATGCTAAGAAATGCAAAGTCATGCATTTGGGCTGCAAAAACCCAAAGAAATGGTACAGTTTAGGGGGTAAAGAACTAGGGTTACCAGACGTCTGGCTTTCCTAGACTTGTCCTCCTTTTGAAGACTTGTAAGGGGATCCGGATGGCTTTTCAAAACCTTGCACTTTGTCATGGTTTTGAAAATCTTTCGATGTCAGGACGGCATCCGCAAATGTGTAGATGCAACATGGTGATGTCATGCACTGTCATCGTGCGTCACCAGGCTGGGACGGGCCCAAGCAGTTATGGCCAAGAGAGTCCAGAACACATGGAGCAGACCGAGCAGCTAATCAGTTCCCAATTGGAGTGGTGGATCAAGTAATAAAAAAACACCTAGATTGATTCAAACTTAAAGTACTTTAGTCCTTCAGGAACTCCAATTTTCAGAGAAAACTCAAGATAACATACATGGTTCAAAAGGGAAACTTGGCTTTCAAAAATATATTCCAAAATGGCTTCCCTTGGGCCTGTGTCCCTTCAGGTCCACTCAAACGTCTTACACCAGGAAATGCTTGCAACCCCAGTACTATATTCAACTGGTTCAAAAATACTTTCCCACAGTTTCTATTCAAAATTATCACTGGCAGCTTCAGACTGGATCTTGCCTCTGAGCTCTTCAGACAGCAGAGCTTAGGACAGAAGGGACTTCCTCCCACAGCGACCGTTGTTTGTGGTCCCTCCCCAATAGGACCCACAATCCAGTCAAAAAGAAACCAAAAAGGGAAAAATATCCAAAAAAACACCCCCACTTCCAGGGCTGTGCAGTGCAAACTGCCACAGCCTAGAAAAATTCAGGTTTTTTTCAAAAGAAACTTGCAAAACCTTCACATGGCATTAAGGCTCTAAAGTAAACTTCCCCAACTTGAAGTTACTTGGACAGCCAGCCCCTTTACTTCTTTAGCAAAAAAGCAAACTGTTTCAACTTCTAAGTTTGCATTTTGGCAAAAGCCCAGCATAACCTCAGTTCAAACACAATCAGTTTCCATGTCACACAGGTCAGTTTCAGTATTTCCCACATTAAAGTCCATGACTTCTTCAGGGTCTAAATACTCTTCATTCACAGAAGTTTCACTCATGAAATTTTACAACATTTCAGAATCAAAAGAATTAGATCTGACCTGTGTGTTCTGTTGAGGTATGCTGCTTCGAGTCCTAGGAACTGGTCTTCCTTTGATACACTGTTTCCTCTCCAGCTTGGATTGGTGCAGTGGCTGCCTCCCTTCTGAGCACTACTGCTGGCCCTTATAAGCCTCAGAATAATGAGCTGCTGGTGTTGTTTGTTCCTGGATAAAATGGAGACTAGAAGGTTCTTGGTGTTGTCTTGAACTGGGTCCCCCATGAATGTTATGAGTTGCTTTGTAAACATTCCCCCTAGGAACAATATTCCCAGCATTACTAGTTCCACCTGCACATTGTTTCCCCTTTCTTAATTCAGGTGAAAACAAATAGATATTTTCCTGCTCATGACTAAACCTTCCATGCCTGGTTCTAGATCTGGATTAAAGTGTTGATAGCGTTCTTCCACTTTGGGACAGTATTTTCCCTTGACTAGCCCTGGGCACAGGCGTTTTCTTACCACCCTTCTCAGTCATAGGGATCTACTCCAGACATGGGCAAATCCAGTCATCGAGGGCCGGAATCCAATCAGGTTTTCAGATTTCCCCAATGAATATTCATGAGATCTATTTGCATGCACTGCTTTCAATGCATATTTATTGGGGAAATCCTGAAAACCCGATTGGATTTCGGCCCTTGAGGACCGGAGTTGCTCATGTCTGGTCTACCCTGTGACAGCGCACACAAGCTATGCCTTTGCATTGCATCCACGCATGTGTGGATGCCATTCTGACGCACAAACAGGTTAATGGGGTGGGGCTGGAGGCAGAATGGGGTGGGATGCGGGCGGAACTGGGTAGGCATGAAAAATCTGGTAACCCTATGAAGAACTTATGTGCACAACAGAAGAGCGGGACTTGGGTGTGATTGTATGTGATGATCTTAAGGTGGCCAAATAGGTTGTAAAGGTGATGGTGAAAGCTAGAAGATGCTAGGGTGTATAGTGTCACAACCCTAACTTTAAAGCTAAGCTTGTTCCAGGGAAGTCTCCTCCTAACCCTAGCATTACTCTAAAGAGGGCCAACCAATGTGTTCGGGCAAACTCTAATTCCCAGCTAGGATCAGAGTCCCAGTTGAGACACCAAGTCACTGAGCCCTGGGGAGGGGAGGAGGAATATGAGAATAGCCTAGAGCAGCAGGAGGTATACCACAGAAAGGAACAGCCTAGGAAACAAGCTCCTAGGTCAGGTAATGCACAGCTGCAAGCACTGAGTAAAGCCCCAAGGAAAACCCAGTGTAAGCAGCAAGCTGCCCTTCCCCCTTACAGGTTAGGGGGTGGTCAGCTGCACGCTTTAGAGGCTGCACTAAGGAAGACTAGGTCAGTCTATCCTGGCTCTGACCAGGAAGGATCCTCCCAGGACCGGGCTCCTGAAGCTGCCCAAAGCCAAGACATTGAAATGTCAGAGGCAGCTCCTGTCCCTGAAGCCAGCCAAACCTCCAGCCCTGAACCCATGGAGTTTATGGAGACTTGCCATGGAACCTGGAGACACATTTATGGATGAAAGTTAAGTGCAATAACTTTACTTTTTTTCTACATTGGAAATGTTGGTGATTTTTGTGTTTTGGAATGCCTGCAAGCCCCATTGTACCGCCAAGTGAGCAGTGCTGAGCTCACAGCTACAAGGGTGCCTGTTTTGTGGGACTTCAAAGCAAGATTGATTTTGTTTGGCAATTTTTAAGTTTTGCTTTTTGCGGTTTGTGTGGGACTTGCATTTGCTAATTGTGTGAAGGACTAGTAGCGGAGAGAATCCACCAACCATCCTCGGGTTGGGATTGTGGGGCCAATTTTGGCAAGCTGTTTAAAAGCAGATTTGAGGTGGATTCAGCTACTCCCTTCCCCCACCAGTGTGCTTAGCTGGTGTGGCAGGCCTGTTATAAACCAGGCCTCTGCATCGTTGCTCTCAAACCTAGGAGCAACCTTTTGAAAAACTCTATTTGGATCTGGACAATTATGATAGCTGTATGTGGTTTTTCTTTACCTGCTCAGATATTGGGACTATTGGAGCTGAGCTATTAGATATTGCTTGGGACACTTACCTGTTTGTACCTGACGAGAAGGTGAGGGCTATATTTTTGAAAGCCCTAGTTTGTTTTGCATATTTCTTTGAACTAGAAAATTTACCATGGATGAAGTGTTTCATTGCCAATAAAGTGAGACACCATTTGAGGAACGAACTTTATTGAACCTGACTAATGATTCTTTTCTTATTTATAGCCAGCAGGACCTCTAACTTATTTTGAAGGCACTTGTAGGTTGGCCGTGGCTGAGCGGTGAACGGGGCCTAAGCCTGAGCCCGTCACCGGCAACGCCACAATAGAAAGAGGTATGGCCAGTAGGAAAAAGGAGGTATTGATGCCCCTGTATAAGACTCTGATGAGACCTCATTTAGAATATTGTATACAATTCTGGAGACCGCACCTTCAAAAAGATATAAAAAGGATGGAGTCATTCCTGAGGAAGGCTACTAAAATGGTGTGCCATCTTCATCATAAGGAGTATGGGGACAGATTTAAAGATCTCAATATATATACATTAGAGGAAAGTTGGGAGAAGGGAGATATGATAGAGATGTTTAAATACCTATGTGGCATAAATGCGCATGAGTCGAGTCTCTTTCAATTGAAAGAAAGCTCTGGAATGAGAGAGCATAGGATGAAGTTAAGAGATAATAGGCTCCGGAGTAATGTAAGGAAATACTTTTTTTTACAGAAAGGGTGGTAGATGTGTGGGATAGTCTCCCAGAAGAAGTGGTGGAGACAGAGACTGTGTCTGAATTCAAGAAAGTATTAGTTTAGGCATGTCGGATCTCTTAGAGAGAGAAAGAGATAATGGTTACTGCGAATGGGCAGACTAGACAGGCCATTTGGCCTTTATCTGCCATCATATTTTTATGTTTCTACTTGCAGGGAAGTTGGAAAGAATGCAAAGTATTTCATTCACATTAACACAATTCCACCTCTGATGGGGAATAAAACCAATGCAAATGAGCAGTACTCATTTCCATGGCAGTAGATATTAAAAAGAAAAGAGGGCATTTTTCTAGCTTTGGATCCTTTAAGTCTGGTATATAATCAGCTGGTTTCAGAGCAGAGAAGAGGGGGACCATTACTTACCTGTATCAAATTATAGATGATGGTACTCTGCCAATTTACTCTCAGCTGCGTTCTGATTATGGGTGGTTTCATTTAGACATTTTTTCATATCTACAGTTAAAATAATAAGTATCCTCACTGAACTCCAATTTTTTATCTTCAAAAATTTATGAGACTCAATCAGAGGTATTTTGGCTCGAGGCTCAGTTAATAGAACCTTTAAAATATTTTAGACTTCGTTGTTGGAATTTTCTCCTCTCATAGATTATGATAAAGTGACCTATGCTTGGAATATTGAATTACAAATAAATTTGCAAGGAACTCATATTAAGTGGGTTTTTTTTTTTTTGCAATCATTGCATAAATTATTACCTGGGGGCTGGTCTCAGCGTGGCTGCACTTTTCAAGGCTGTATTATTTGTATATGGACTATACACGTGGGTATGTTTACCCATGGATGAATAAGAAGAGTAATATTCGAAAAAGCAGACAGGTGGGGAAGAAAGTGCTATTTAATTTATCCACGAGTTGTTCTTCATCAGACACAGAGGAGAAACAAAGTTCTAAAGAGTCTGATAAAGTTAGGCCAGCTGACTTCCAGCCTATACTATTGGAGTCTTTTTACGTTTACCAGCACAACAATCAGGGGAAGTGGTGGAAGTAGAAGATCCGGTGGTCAAACCCAAGATCAACAGGACCAAGAAACTGGCCCGCAAATAAACACAGGAGTGTTTAATTTGTCATTGCGAATGCTCACTTATAGTGAGGAGGATCTCTTGGCCAAAGCCTGTCGTTTGTGCCATCAAATAAATATGATGCGTTTCAAGTTTGAGCTTCCCTTCATAGGTTTTTTCGTGTGCTGAGACTGAAAACCTTCTTTTCTGAAAAGTCACCGTCACCTGCAGAAACTGTGGATTTACCCAGGGTTTTGAAAATTAAATCGAAGTGGATGCCCCTTGGAGCGCCAGACCCCTCCGCGGTTGCTTTTCAAAAACTGGTTTTGAATTACATTTCCTTGTTGGAGTCTTCACAGATGAAGAGAAGATCTAATTTGTCTATGCATCAATTCAGCATTCTTCATTCATTGCAGCAGGACTCCTCTATCATTATCCTCTGTGCTGATAAAGGCGGTGGAATAATGATACAGGATTATAATAAATATTGGGATGAAGCTATGCATCAGTTACGAGATTTAGAGTTTTACAACGAAATACCCCAGGATCCCACTAAAGAAATTAAGGGTTTGGTTGATGGTGTGTTGAATAAGGCAAGGGATAAGGCAGTGATATCTGGTAGAGAATATAAATGTTTATGTGTAGAATTTCCTGAAGTACCTTGCATTTACTTTACCCCTAAAATTCACAAGTCCCTCACTAGTCCTCCGGGCCGCCCTATTGTGGCTGGCATTGGGTCTGTGTTGGAACCATTATCTAAGTACATAGATAGTTTTATACAAGAACAAGTGTTTATGACTAGATCTTATATATGTGATTCTTCTCACTTTCTTCAGTGCTTAAAAGAATGTGAGGATAAAGAATGTAGGTTTTTGGTTACAGCTGATGTTACTGCTTTGTATACGAATATTCCGCAGCAGGTGGCCTTAGCCATTATCAAATGAACAGTGAGTGATCTTGATATTTTGGTGGGCAAAAAAGAATTGGTGGGGGAATTAGCTGAATTTGTTATTAGGCATAATTATTTTCGGTTTGAAAATAAATACTTTATACAAACTAAAGGGGTGGCGATGGGGACCACTGTGGCCCCTTCGGTTGCGTGCCTCTATATGTCTCAGTATGAGGAACAACATGTGTATAGATCGCAGTGGTTCAGTAGAGTGGGCTTATGGAGAAGGTTTATTGATAAAATAACACTAGAACCAAGACTTCTCAGAGTACCAATATCCAAAGGAGAATTAAGATGAAGTTCAGATACAATAAAGTAAATGCCTTTATACATACATTCAGATATGTGTAATCCGACCAAGAGCCGTGGCTCCTATAGCCGAACCCACTGTCCCATCACTGTGTATGACTATAATGCTAATAATATTGGGGTGCTTAGAAGTGACTTTTTCAACTTCATGTAAAAATTTTTTCGTCTACATCACCTAACTATTTCTTTGGCATTTGAAACTACCAACACCTCTTTTGGGTTCCTTGAAAAAGACCCCCGAAATATGGTCCATGTCGGGACCTACTAACACTCTTTAAGTTAAGTAGGAATTGTTTTTCCTTTTATTGCCACTGAAAAATACTTTTATTATTTAAGAAGCACCCCAATATTATTAGCATTATCCCAGGACAAGCAGGCAGCATATTCCCACATATGGGTGACGTCACCGACGGAGCCCCGCAGCGGACAGCCTCGAAAGCAAACTTGCTTGAAGATCTCGAACTTTCGAGTGCTGCACCGCGCCTGCGCGCGTGCCTTCCCGCCCGAACTAGGGGGCGCATCTCCTGAGAGGATCCTCAGTTCGTTTATTTCCGCGGAGACAAGAAGACACGTTTTCTTTCTCTGCAGCGAAATTGCCTTCTCATCACCGCGGCTGTTTCTTTTAATTTAAAGTCGGTCGCTGTGTTAATTTTATCTTTCTTTTTCGTGTTTAAAAAAAAAAAAAAAAAAAATTATATTCTTTTTTCCTTTTCAGTTCGGCCGTCGAGCTTTGGGCCTAGGCCTAGGCTCCTTCGTTCGACACGGACTTTATTTTTTCCATGTCCCGGCCTCTTACCGGGTTTAAACGTTGTCGACAGTGTAATCGGGTGATTTCGGTCACCGATCCCCACTGCCGTTGTTTACAGTGCCTGGGTTCCTCTCATTCCCCAGAAGATTGTCATCGCTGCTTTACCCTCACTCCACGAGCTTTTCGGTGGCGTTGTGCTCAATTTTTTCAACTTTTCGGTATGGAGCAATCTTCGGAGCCGGCCTCGACCGTGGCGGCTGCACCGGTCTCGAAGGCCTCGACTCCGACGACCTCGACACCTGTGGTCTCGAAGGCCTCGACCCAGACTCCGGCTGGAGTTTCGGTCTCGAAGGCCTCGACCTCTTCTACTTCGGTTGCCTCGAAGACGACGTCTTCCACGAAGCCTTCTACGGGGGGTAAGTCTCCGAGTTCCCTTTCAGGTGCCGTATCCAAGAAGCCACCAGAGTCCTCGGCACGACCACTTTCAAAGCGTACCTCCAAGATAAGGGAATACTCACCTTCGAGGTCGCCCTCTTCGGAGCGTACTGCTGCACATACGAGGTCAGAACCTTCTGTCTCGGTGCCGATGCTGGAGGATATGTTAAAATCTATCCTCACCACTCAAATTACTTCTTTAGTGGCTCAACTGGTCCCGTCCTCGACCTTGCCTCGGGCTGACCAGCCTGTTACTCAACCGGAGCTTCCAGTCTCCCGAAGCCGATCCCGGACACCGAAAAACATTTCTTCATCGGAGTCGTCTCCGGACTCACCTCCTCCGAAGCATCGGTCGAAGCATTCGAGACATGTTGCCTCCAAGCTTCGGAGGGAGTCTTCGACGTTGGATACCGAGGCTTCTTTGTCTCGTTCTTCGAAGACGAAGCAGGGATCTCGACATCGAGCCTCCACTCGAAGCCCTTCTCGATCCAGAACCCCATCGAAGCCAGTCCGTCGAGACAGTTCTCCACACACCTCGACTCATTCTGTACCACGTACACCGGGTACTTCTCCATCCAGGAGTCTGAAGAGGAAACATTCTCTTACTCCACTTCACAGTACAGCTTCTTCTCCTACTATGCGTATGGAATCGGACATTTCCACATACACTAGAGAAAATTCTCCATCCTACTCAGTACAACATAACTCTCGCAGTGGCTCTCCTGAAGAATCATCTGACCCAAAATCAGTTTCTTTTGCCAAATTTATTTTTGATATGGGCCAAGCTCTCAAGCTAGACCTTCATTCAGACTCTAAATATACTCCTGAGTACTTGGCGGATATGGAGCTTCCCCATCCTCCTAAAGAGTCACTCAGATTGCCTATGACTCCTGTTCTCCAGCAAACCTTCACTCGCAATATGGAGACTCCTTATTCTATCACTGCCATCCCATCTAAATTGGAATCTCGTTACAGAACGGTTCCATCTAAAGGATATGAAAAGTCTCAACTTTCTCATCAATCTCTAGTGGTAGAGTCATCATTGAAGAAAGCACATCCCTCCAAAATTTATGCTTCAGTTCCTCCTGGTAGGGAAGGCCGTACCATGGATAAATTTGGTCGACGTTTATACCAGAATTCTATGATGGCAAATAGAGTTCTGAATTATAATTACATTTTTACGTCCTATTTCAATCATTTTTTAAAGATTCTGTCTTCCTTTTACCCGGATATCTCTACCAATCGTCTATCAGAATTTAAAAATATCCTTAAGACTCTTTCTCAATTGAGACTATTTATGCTACAAGCTTCCTATGATGCCTTTGAACTCTCGTCTAGAGTCTCGGCATTTGCAGTAGCCATGCGTAGATTAGCATGGTTACGGATAGTGGACATGGATCCTAACCTTCAGGATAGATTGGCTAATCTTCCTTGTCAAGGAAATGAATTATTCGATGACTCTATTGAGGCAGCTACAAAGCGTCTTTCAGAACATGAGCGCTCTTTTGCTTCCCTCATCCGTCCAAAACCTAAACCTGTACCAACTAGAGGTTTCAAACAAACTCCACGTCGCTATCCACAGAAAACAACTCCTGCTTTTTCTAGACCTCCTGCTCTTTGGCCTCCTCCACAACAACGACAACAAAAGTCACAGACCCCTGCTAACACTAAGCCTGCTCAGTCTTTTTGACAATCTCAACTTGAGCATTCTAATTTCTCTGTTTCCAAATTCTCCCCTCCCCATAGGGGGTCGCCTGTCCAATTTTTATCATCAATGGGAGCTCATAACATCAGATCTCTGGGTACTTACCATTATCAGAGAGGGATACTCTCTTCGACTCCTTCAGGTGCCTCCAGATCGCCATCCAAGAGAGTGTCTTTCAAATCAGTCGCATCTTCCTCTTCTTCTTCAAGAAGCTCGGGCTCTTCTTCTCCTGCGAGCAGTGGAGGAAGTTCCTCTCTCCCAAAGGAACTCGGGATTCTACTCCCGTTATTTTCTAGTTCCCAAAAAGACGGGGGATTTGCGACCGATTTTGGATCTCAGAGCTCTCAACAAATTTCTAGTCAAAGAGAAATTTCGAATGCTCACTCTGCCAACTCTATATTCCTTGATGGATCAAGGGGATTGGATGTGCTCCCTCGATCTCAAAGAGGCCTATACTCATATCCCCATTCATCCAGCTTTTCGCAAGTACCTCAGATTCCAAGTAGGAAATCTTCATCTTCAGTACAGAGTTCTCCCCTTCGGACTGGCTTCTTCCCCCAGAGTTTTCACAAAATGCCTTGTGGTTGTAGCGGCAGCTCTTCGCAACCAGGGTCTCCAAGTATTTCCATACCTAGACGACTGGCTCATCAAGGCTCCCTCTCTTTCAGGGGTTATTGTAGCGACCCAACAGACTATTCTCTTTCTTCAAAGTCTGGGATTTCACATCAATTTTCCCAAATCTCAACTGATTCCTTCTCAGTCTCTCCAGTTCATAGGAGCGACTCTGGACACTATCAATATGAGAGCATACCTTCCTCAACCATGTCAGGATGCACTCCTTCAAATTTCTCAACAATTCTTCCAACTTTCCACTGTTCCAGCAAGGAAAATGATGGTTCTGCTCGGTTACATGGCCTCTACAGTTCATGTGGTTCCTTTTGCCAGGCTTCATCTTCGCATTCCTCAATGGACACTGGCATCTCAATGGCAACAATCAGTGGATCCACCAACTCGACTAATTTCCATCACTCCTTCATTAAAGAAGTCTCTCCGTTGGTGGATGCTCTCTTTGAATCTTTCAAGAGGTTTAATGTTTTACCCTCTTCCTCATCAGAAGGTCCTCACAACCGACTCGTCAATGTATGCATGGGGAGCCCATGTAGACGGTCTTTGCACTCAAGGGCTCTGGACCCAAGCAGACCGGAGGTGTCCTATAAATCTGTTGGAACTCAGAGCGATATTCTATGCTCTCAAAGCTTTTCAGCATCTTCTTCACGACATGGTGATTCTAGTACGTACCGACAACCAAGTAGCCATGTATTATGTAAACAAACAGGGAGGGACGGGATCTCACTCCCTCTGTCAAGAGGCTCTGAAATTGTGGCAGTGGGCGATTCTCCACAACATCTTCCTCAGAGCAGTTTACATTCAGGGTCAACACAACTATTTGGCGGACAAATTGAGTCGTCTTCTACAACCTCACGAATGGACAATCAATTCTCCTACTCTTCGCCAAATTTTTGCTCGATGGGGGACTCCGCAGATAGATCTGTTTGCGTCACCTCTCAATTTCAAACTGCCTCAATTTTGCTCCCGCATCTATACTCCTCAACGTCTCGAAGCGGATGCATTTCTACTGGACTGGAGGAATCAGTTCCTTTATGCTTTTCCTCCGTTTCCTCTGATTCTCAAGACTCTAGTCAAGTTGAAATCAGACCATGCCACCATGATTCTGATAGCTCCTCGGTGGCCCAGACAACCTTGGTTCTCCCTTCTACTTCAACTCAGCACCAGGGAGCCTCTACTTCTACCAATATTTCCTTCTCTACTCACGCAGAATCAAGGATCTTTGCTTCATCCCAATCTACAGTCTCTACATTTGACAGCTTGGTACCTTTCTCTTTAACAGACTTTTCTCAATTCTCTCCGTCTGTACAAGATATTTTACTTGCTTCCAGAAAACCATCCACTAGGCAATGTTATGGTCAAAAGTGGACAAGATTCTCTGCTTGGTGTTCTACACATAATTTACCACCCAGATCTGCTTCATTGACATCAGTTCTGGACTATTTACTTCATTTATCACAATCTGGACTTCAAACTACATCTATCCGAGTCCATCTTAGTGCTATAGCTGCTTTTCATCAACCTTTGGATGGAAAATCCCTTTCTGCACATCCTATGATTTCTCGTTTTATGAAAGGACTTCTCAATCTACATCCTCCTCTTAAACCACCTCCTGTGGTTTGGGATCTCAATGTTGTTTTAGCTCAACTTATGAAATCTCCTTTTGAACCACTTGACAAAGCTCATCTCAAGTATCTCACTTGGAAAGCTGTGTTCCTGATTGCTCTCACTTCTGCTCGTCGTGTCAGTGAGTTACAAGCGCTAGTGGCTGATCCACCTTTCACAGTTTTTCACCATGACAAGGTTGTTCTCCGTACTCATCCTAAATTCTTACCTAAAGTCGTTTCAGAATTTCACATCAATCAGTCTATTGTTCTACCTGTATTTTTTCCAAAGCCTCACTCTCACCCAGGAGAGGCGGCCCTTCATACCTTGGACTGTAAACGTGCTTTGGCTTTCTACCTGCAACGCACTCAGATTCACAGAACGTCTCCTCAACTTTTCATATCCTTTGATCCAAACAGGTTGGGTCGTCCTATATCGAAGCGTACCATCTCCAACTGGATGGCTGCTTGCATTTCTTTTTGTTATGCTCAGGCTGGTCTTCCTCTACAAGGTCGAGTGACGGGCCATAAAGTTAGAGCTATGGCGGCATCTGTAGCTTTCCTCCGATCAACTCCTATTGAGGAAATCTGCAAGGCTGCCACTTGGTCCTCGGTTCATACTTTCACCTCTCATTATTGTCTGGATACTTTATCCAGGAGGGATGGCCATTTTGGCCAATCTGTTTTGCAAAATCTTTTTTCGTAAATTGCCAACTTCCCTCCATCCCTTTTTACTTAGCTTGGAGGTCACCCATATGTGGGAATATGCTGCCTGCTTGTCCTGGGATAAAGCACAGTTACTTACCGTAACAGTTGTTATCCAGGGACAGCAGGCAGATATTCCCACAACCCTCCCACCTCCCCTGGTTGGCTTCTTGGCTAGGTATCTGAACTGAGGATCCTCTCAGGAGATGCGCCCCCTAGTTCGGGCGGGAAGGCACGCGCGCAGGCGCGGTGCAGCACTCGAAAGTTCGAGATCTTCAAGCAAGTTTGCTTTCGAGGCTGTCCGCTGCGGGGCTCCGTCGGTGACGTCACCCATATGTGGGAATATCTGCCTGCTGTCCCTGGATAACAACTGTTACGGTAAGTAACTGTGCTTTATAGTCATACACAGTGATGGGACGGTGGGTTCGGCTATAGGAGCCACGGCTCTTGGTCGGATTACACATATCTGAGTGTATGTATAAATGCATTTAATTTATTGTATCTGAACTTCATCTTACTTCTCCTTTGGATATTTACTCTGAGAAGTCTTGGTTCTAGTGTTATTTTGTCATTGAGTTTGACCTCTCAGCCCTGCATTCTTTCAGAGTTTTCCTCACCACCTACCATTTTTGACTTAGAAGGTTTATTGATGACATCTTTTTTGTCTGGAATGGGGAGCTTGATGAATTAGAAGTGTCTCTTGAAGAACTTAACCAAGTAGATTTTAATATTCAGTTAACGTACACGGTATGCCGTGATATTATATCCTTTTTGGATATACAAGTTATGAAATCAAGTACAGATTCAGTGGTGAAATATGAGACTACTTTGTTCAGGAATCCCTCAGATCGCAACACGCTCCTTCATTACAGCAGTTTTCACCCTAAACACCTGCGGGATAGCATCCCGGTGGGGCAATTTTTGAGATTGCGGAAGGTTTGCTCTGGCGACGCTGATTTTCACCAGCAGGCCATGCGAATGTATGTGAAGTTTGTGGAATGTGGGTACCCTCCTAAGGTTGTGAAACAAGCTTGGAAAAGAGCCCGCAACTGTCAGAAAGAATGGTTATTCCATTCTCAGGAACGTAGGGACGAAAGGGCCATGGTTTGCGTGTTACCATTTTCTTGCCAAAGTTCTCAGGTTAAGCAGATAATCCTTAGGCATTGGTCAGTGTTGCAGATACATGATGGTATGAAAGAAGCCCCTCGGCTTGCTTTCACGCGTTGTTGCAATTTGGCTGAGATTCTTAAACAGAGGGACCATCAGCCTATGCTAGGTCCCCATGGGTGTTGTGGACGATACGTGTATTGCCCGCATGTTCTGGACACTGACCAGTTGTGTATTCCAAGATCTGGAGGTAAAAGATTTTATTTACACACTGGGACCAACTGCCTTTCCCGGGGAGTAGTATATTGTATAATGTGCCCCTGTGGGATGTACTATATTGGTCATACTAGGCGAGTGGTCAAAGTTCGGATAGCAGAGCATTTGAGCAACATTCGCTGTAAATGGGAGTCAGCTTCCCTAGTTAGTTATTGGCTAGAAATCCAACACACGATTGAAGATGTTAGATATACAGTGCTGCTTCATGCTAATAAAGATACAGGGAATGTGTCCCAGTATCTGTTATATCGAGAACATAGATTTATATTTCAGTGGCATACTTTGGCCCCAGTAGGGTTAAACAGTGAAATTGACTGGTTTCAGATTTAGCTGTCAGATGTGCGAGCTCTGACGGAGTGATGTCATTCAGGACGTTTGCAATGGGGAGTATATTTAGGGGGCGTGGCCTGCTTGTGAGTTTTGCGACGCCAGAGCGTTCTGTGGGCTGGACATAAGAACATAAGAACATAAGCAGTGCCTCCGCCGGGTCAGACCACAGGTCCATCTCGCCCAGCAGTCCGCTCCCGCGGCGGCCCAAAACAGGTCAAGACCTGTCTGAATCATCAGAAGGGGCTCCCTTGCCACCTTGGTTTCCCATTTAAGTCCTGCCTTCCTATCGAAGTCCTAGCCCTCCGGTCTTGCACATGCACGACCAGGTTAGTTTATACTCATTACCTGATTAACTTCCTATACTTGTGTTACATCCCAGCTCCTCCCTCAGTATCCCACGATCCCTTTATCCCTCAGGAATCCATCCAATCCCTGTTTGAATCCTTGTACCGTATTCTGCCTGATCACTTCCTCTGGTAGCGCATTCCAAGTGTCCACGACCCTTTGGGTGAAAAAAACTTCCTTGCATTCGTTTTGAACCTATCTCCCTTCAGTTTCTCCGAGTGCCCCCTCGTACCTGTTGTCCCCTTCAGCCTGAAGAATCTGTCCCTATCCACCCTCTCTATGCCCCTCATGATCTTGAAGGTCTCTATCATATCACCCCTGAGCCTCCTTTTTTCCAGAGAGAAGAGCCCCAGCCTATCCAACCTCTCAGCATATGGGTAGTGTTCCAGCCCTCTTACCAGTTTCGTTGCTCTCCTTTGGACTCTCTCAAGTACCTCCATGTCTTTCTTGAGGTACGGCGACCAATATTGAACGCAGTATTCCAGATGCGGACGCACCATCGCTCGATACAGTGGCATGATGACTTCCCGCGTCCTGGTAGTTATGCCCCTCTTTATGATGCCCAGCATCCTGTTGGCTTTTTTTGAGGCCGCTGCGCACTGTGCAGATGGCTTTAGTGATGCATCCACCAGCACACCCAAGTCTCTCTCAAGATTGCTTTCTCCCAACAATGCCCCCCCCAATTTGTAGTTGAACAACGGGTTCTTTTTCCCTATGTGCATGACCTTGCATTTTCCTACGTTAAAGCGCATTTGCCATTTGTTTGCCCAGTCTTCCAGCTTGTCTAGGTCCCTTTGCAGGTCCTCACACTCCTCCCTGGAGTTAACTCTGCCGCACAGTTTCGTATCGTCTGCAAATTTTATAACCTCGCACTTTGCCTCCTTTTCCAGGTCATTGATAAATATGTTGAAGAGTAACGGCCCCAGCACCGATCCCTGTGGCACACCGCTCGTGACTCCCCGCCAGTCAGAATATTGGCCCTTTACTCCGACCCTCTGCAGTCTACCCGACAACCATTGCTCGATCCATCTGTGCACATCCCCTCCTACCCCGTGATTCCACAGTTTCCTAAGCAGCCTTTCATGTGGTACCTTGTCGAAAGCCTTTTGAAAATCGAGGTAAATGATGTCGATGGGTTCCCCATTGTCCACCCGACTGCTTATTCCCTCAAAGAAGTACAGAAGGTTCGTTAGGCACGACCTTCCCTTACAGAATCCGTGCTGGCTTGTTCTCAGTAGGCCATTTCTCTCAATGTGCTCGCAAATGCCGTCCTTTATCATAGCTTCCACCATCTTCCCTATAATTGAAGTCAGGCTCACCGGCCTGTAGTTCCCGGGGTCACCCCTCGATCCCTTCTTGAAGATTGGTGTGACATTCGCCAATTTCCAGTCCTCTGGTACCTCTCCAGTTTTCAAGGATAGGTTACAAACATGCTGGATTGTGCCCGCTATTTCTTGTCTTAGTTCCTTCAGAACCCTTGGGTGGATCCCGTCCGGACCCGGTGATTTGCCGCATTTTAACCTGTCTATCTGTTTGAGGACATCCTCCTTACTGACCTCTATATGCTCCAATTTTTCAGCCTGTTCCCCACTCATAAGCTCCTCTGAGTCCGGTATATTAGATGTGTCTTCTCTCGTGAAAACCGACGAGAAGAACTTGTTCAACCTCTCAGCTACCTCTTTTTCCTCCTTAATCACTCCCTTCCTTTCTCCATCGTCCAGCGGCCCCACCTCCTCTCTTGCTGGTCGTTTCCCCTTTACGTAACTGAAGAATGCCTTGAAGTTTTTTGCCTCCCTGGCCAGCCCCTCTTCGTATTTCCCTTTTGCTTTTCTAACCTCTCGGTGGCATTCTTTTTGGCATTTCCTATGCGCCTGGTGATTCTCCTCAGTTGGATCCTTTTTCCATCTCCGGAAGGATGCTTTTTTGTCATTTATTGCCTTCTTTACTTCTGCTGAGATCCAAATCGGGTCCTTTGATCGCTTGTTCTTGCAGCCTTTCCTGAAACTGGGGACGTACGTTTTTTGTGCTTCCTGCAGGGTGTCCCTGAATAGGGTCCAGGCGCTTTCCACAGTCTCCATCCTAAAGATGTTTCTGAGTTTCCTCCCCACCATTTCCCTCATAGCAACATAGTTCCCTTTCTTGAAGTTGAGCGCAGTTGTTGCGGTTCTCCTTACTATGGGTGTCCCCCTTTCTAATGTGAATCTGATCGCATTGTGGTCACTGTTGCCTAGTGGTCCTCCCACTTCTACCCCTTTTGCAGGCCCCCCTAATCCGTTCAGGATGAGGTCAAGGGTAGCACTCCCCCGCGTTGGTTCCCTGACCAGTTGCTCCATGAAGCAGTCCCTCACAGCTTCTACAAATCCTGTTTCCCTAGTGCAGTTGGAGTGACCGGTACTCCAGTCTATCCCTGGGTAGTTGAAGTCCCCCATCACTGTTACACTTCCAGTCCTGCACTCCTGTCTCAGTTCAGCTTCCAGGTCGTGTCCGAGTCCTTCCGGCGTGCCAGGTGGGCGATAGTACAGCCCCAGTTTTATGCCTGCACCCTTGTTTCCCGGCAATTTGACCCATAGCGATTCCAGCCCCTCTGCCTTCGTTGCTATATCCATCCCGACCGAGTAGATAGAGTCCTTTATATATAGTGCTATGCCTCCCCCCTTCTTGTGGGTCCTGTCTCTCCTGTAGAGCTTGTACCCCGGCAGCGCCACATCCCATTGATTCTCCTCTGTCCACCATGTTTCTGTAATTCCAATTATATCCAGGTCTTCCCCCTTGGCCACGACCTCTAGTTCACTCATCTTGGCCATGAGGCTTCTTGCATTTGCGTATAAGCACCGCAGGTCCCGTCGTTTTTCCTCCACCTCTGCATTCACCTCTGCATTTACCTGGGCCGCCTCTCCTGTTCCCTGTACTTCTGTTTTGCCCTTAGCCTTTACCCTCGTAGCTTTCAGCTTCCCCACATTTCCGCCACCCCACTTCCCCGCTTTTCCTCTGGGTTTTCTTGCCCCCTCCTGCGCCCCGGCCTCTGTTCGATCCCCCTCGCCTTGTGCAGCCCCTATAATGCCCTCAGCTTTCGCCCTCTTGCCACCCAGTCCCTCTGTGTCTCCATGCCCCTTAGTCTCCACCCAGCAAGCTCCCTTTACCTGTTGTTTCCCTCGCTGTCTGATCCTGAGATCCACTGGTCTCTCTACTTCCTCCGTGCAGTCAGCCCGTTCAGCATCTGTTCTGGATACCGTTGTCCGAAGCGTCAACATCAGATCAGCTGTCGGCTTTCCCCCTCTCCTCAGTTTAAAGCCCTCTCGATCTCCTTCCTCACATTGGCAGCCAGTAGTCTAGTTCCCTCTGTGCTCAGGTGCAGGCCGTCCCGCCGGTAGAGCTTACTCTTTCCCCAGAAGGACGTCCAGTTCCTTACAAAGTGGAAGCCCTCCTCCTGGCACCATCTTCTCAACCATGCATTCACAGCCTGGAGGTCTGCCTGCCTTTTTGCATCTGCTCTCGGCACAGGCAGGATCTCTGAGAATGCTATCCTCCGGGTACTCCGCTTCAGTTTTCGTCCCAGGACCCTGAACTGGTCAGTCAGCGTGGCCATGCTGAAGTTCCTCCGGCTCACGTCATTTGTTCCGACGTGGATTATCACCGCAGTCTCCTGTCTCTGCTCCGTCCAGGATCCTCTCGATCCTATCAGTGACGTCTCGTGTCTTGGTCCCTGGGAGACAAGTCACTAGCCGATCCTCCCTTCCTCCAGCTACGTGACTATCTACCTCTCTCAAGATCGAGTCTCCCACCACAATAGCAGACTTCCCTTTCCTCAGCAACCTCCTCTGTCTCAGGTCCGTGTCCTCGGTGTAGTGAGGTGTCTCACCCTCGGGGTCTCGGTGAGTCACGGTCTCCTCCTCTTGTGTGGTTCCTCCGCTAGGTCCTTCCCCGGTGTCGCCTTGTGGATCCTGGGTCTCGTCTGCCGACATCCGTCTGTGCAGCTGCTGGTCCTGTCCTTCCGCCTTCCTATAGGCCTCCTCGATGAATCTCTCAAGGTCCCTCACCTGGTCCACAATGAGGCCTGCTCCATCTGTGTCCTTGGTTGGCCAGCTCGTCTCCTCTATGTTGCGCAGTCCCTCCAGTCCCTCCAGTTCCTGGACCTTGACCCTCAATCTGCCGACCTCCATCCTCAGGCTTTCCAGTTCCTGACACCGACCGCATATGTATGCCCGCCTCCCGGAGGGGAGGTAGTCATACATATGACACTCAATGCAGTAAACTGGGTAGCTCTGCTGGGTTCCTGTAGCCTCCATTTCTTTCTCCTTGCTCCTACGGTCCCTCGGTGGTTGAGAGTGGCTTTTGGCGTGCAGCTAGTTGAAAGAGTAGAGAGAGAGAGAGAAGAGTGAGAAGCTGCAAGGGTAGAGAGAGAGAAAGAGAGAAGAATGAGAAGCCGAAAGGGTAGAGAAGGAAGAAAGTGGAAATAAAAATTTTTATTTTTTTTTATATTTGGGTTAAAGTTAGGTTTGCTGCTAGGCTGCCTGGGCTCCTTCTCAAGGCTCTTTCGCGAAGGCGCTATCGCTAAGGCGAGCGCCTTTACCGCTCGCCTTCGCCGCTCGCCGAACGGCTGGGCGCCGTTGGCTCCCTTCCTCTTCTAGTGGAGCCCGGGCCGATGCGACCTGTGACGCGCGGGGGTGGGCGGAGCTAACTCTCGCCTCGACCCCGATCTGCCTGCCTCCCCAGTCCTCCTCTCCTCAGCGTCCCCGGCTCACCTCTCTGCCTGGAAACCTGGAAAAAAGACACAAAACAACTAAAACAGCTACGCTGCAGGTCACCTCGTGAAGTTGCTTTCCCAGTAGGCTGGCATTAAGATTTGATAAAAGTAGAATTTGTAGTAGAATTAGATTTACTATGTAAGAGCTGTGCGTTTGGTGAACTTTGAGTGGTATGATGAGTTGGGTGAGTGATTTGGTTTATTTTGTTTTATAGTACCCCTCCTGACGAAGCCAACCAGTGAAACCTGGGTTGAGGGGTCGGTGAAATTGTATCTGGTTCAGTTAAGGTGATTAAGGATGTACCCGGAGCAGCTGTAACGACTACACCACCACCATACTAATATAAGTTGTCTTGTTTTGTTCCTTTTTTTGGAGCTGTTGATATAGTGGGAGAGACTGTGAACATACAATGATGGTCTCTATACACAGCTTCTCCGTGACTTTTCACTGGGATATAGTTGTGGGTCTGAGTGTTCACCATTAAGCACATATAATTATAATGTGTAGTCTATTTTTATATAGAGAGATTTGTAGATTGTGGACAGGTGATTAATATAAGTTGTGTATTATTTGTTCCCCAGATGAGCCAAACATTGGTGAAACAAGGTCGCTTGTTGGGAAGATTGACGAAGACATGACAGTGTTGGAGCTTAAGTCGTCTTTTGTCAGCTAAGTCCTTGAACATGCCTCTGGGTGACTTTGCCCTTTTCTAAACCTGAGCTGTTTTGTGAGGGAGATTTTTTGCCAGTGAAAAGTATCCAAAGCAGTTTTGATTTGTACCTTTTAGTTCTCCACTGCTACATTAGTCTGAGGCTTTTTCTCCCTCTTTTTGGGTACATGCTGGGTTTGAAGAGGGGGCTACCTCGGTGCCACAATCACCCAACATTGTGACTCATTATATGAACATATTATATGTTGTGCGTCCTCGTATAATTTGTTAGGCAGATTGATCGGCTTTAGAGCGATAAATCCCTAGAACCAGATGGCATCCATCTGAGGGTCATCAAGGAACTGAAAGGAACCATAGCTGAACTGCTTCAACTAATAGCCAATCTGTCGATCAAATCGGGCAAGATTCCGGAAGACTGTAAGGTGGCGAATGTTATGCCGATCTTCAAGAAAGGTTCGAGGGGAGATCTGGGAAACTACAGACTGATGAGTCTGACCTCTGTACTGGGAAAGATGGTAGAGTCACTGATAAAGGACCACATCATTGATCACCTTGATGGACACGAGCTGATGAGGACCAGTCAGTAAAGTTGTAGCAAAGGCAGATCGTGTTTGATGAACTTGCACTTCTTTGAGGGAGTAAACAGGCAGATAGACAAGGGCAACCCGGTCGACATTGTATATCTGGATTTTCAGAAGGTGTTTGACAAGGTTCCACATGAACGACTACTTTGAAAAATTGCAAAGCCATGGAATCGAGGGTGAAATACTCACGTGGATTAAAAACTGGCTGGAATATAGGAAACAGAGAGTGGGGATAAATGGACAATACTTGGACTGGAAGAACGTCACCAGTGGGGTGCCGCAGGGCTCAGTGCTTGGACCCGTGCTCTTCAACATCTTTATAAACAATCTGGACATTGGTACGACGAGTGAGGTGATTAAATTTGCGGACGATACAAAGTTATTCAGAGTAGTGAAGACACAGGGGGATTGCGAAGATCTGCAATGGGACATAATCAGGCTCAAGGAATGGGCATTAACATGGCAGATGAGGTTCAACGTGGATAAGTGTAAAGTGATGCATGTCGGTAACAAAAATCTTATGCACGAATACAGGATATCTGGGGCAGTACTAGGAGAGACCTCCCAGGAAAGAGACTTGGGAGTTCTGATCGACAAGTTGATGAAGCTGTCCATGCAATGTATGGCAGCGGCGAAAAGGGCGAACAGAATGCTAGGAATGATAAAGAAGGGGATCACGAACAGATCGAAGATTATCATGCTGCTGTACCGGACTATGTGCACCCTCACCTGGAGTACTGTGTCTAGCACTGGTCGCTGTGCATGAAAAAGGACACGGTACTACTCATAAAGGTCCAGAGAAGAGCAACTAAGATGGTTAAGGGGCTGGAGGAGTTGCCGTACAGCGAAAGATTAGAGAAACTGGCTTCTTCTCCCTCGAACAGAGGAGATTGAGAGGGGACATGATCGAAACATTCAAGGTACTGAAGGGAATAGAGTAGATAAGGACAGGTTGTTCACCCTCTCCAAGGTAGGGAGAACGAGAGGGCACTCTCTAAAATTGAAAGGGGATAAATTCCGTATGAACATAAGGAAGTACTTCACCCAGAGAGTGGTAGAAACTGGAATGCTCTTCTGGAGTCTGTCATAGGGGAGAACATCCTCCAGGGATTGAAGACAAAGTTAGCCAAGTTCCTGCTGAACCAGAATATATGCAGGTAGTGCTTGTCTCAGTTAGGGCAAATCTTATGTTCTTATGGTGTTTGACCAGAGGACTGCCGCATAAGCGGACTGCTGGGCACGATGGACCACTGGTCTGACCCAGCAGAAGCAATTCTTATGTTAACAAATTAATAAATTATTACCTGACATTTCTTATTTTGAAATGGGTTATAAATTTCTTTGTTGCTTATATATGGCGCCTTGGAGAGCTTATAGAGCAACTATCATATCTATGGGTTCATGTCTGAAATGTAATCACCCAAAAGTGACATTATCCCATATGTTTTGGGAATGCCCTTTGATTCACAGTTTTAGGTCAGAGGATTTTTCTAAAGTAAGTAATATGTGGCAGGTAAAATGGCATTGTAATAGTTATGTAGGAAGATTTATGGTAGATACTAAGCAGTTGCATGAACAAATCACGTCTGTTAGTTTTGTCTAGGGAAAACCATAAACTCTTATCCAGGTCCAAATATCATGGTCTATTTATACGACACAAAACCCAGGCTAATTAGAAATATCTTTATTATGAAAATAGAAAAATATAATTCACAAGCCAGCTGCAATATTTAATAATATCTGATTACACAAATGAAACTCAGTACATAATTATCACAATCTAATTGCTAGACAATTAAGTAATTCTACTTGTTACACACACACTAAACAATTCCTTATAATAATAATAATCCCTGATTAGCAAATGATTATATTATCACCAATGGAGCTTTACCACCCTTGTCCTATCACAATTGGATCCTTATCTAATTCCCAAGCTAATAAGACAGTAATTTCCGTATGCTCACCCTTAATCAGCCTCTCCGGCACAATTAGGTGAAATGGAATCTTTTCTTGTCAGCTGTGGTAGACTGAAGAAGTCCTTTGTTAAAGGTACGTGTTGGTCAGTCCTGGGTAAGGCAATAAATCATCAGCAAACAAGTTCCTATCCGTGCTGAATTCAAAGCTGTTTAAAAAGTCCGAATTTCTCTCTCTTAGGCAGAGTCACATGAGGTAACTTACAGGTCTAATTATTAAAAAGAAAGGTTACGTGCAGAACACCTGTGTGAAGATGTGAGCTACCCCGCACCTCAACACAGACTAACTAATTAATTAGCACCTTCTTTCTTGGATCTCATCAGATGACCTCCTCGGACCAATCCAGAAACAGAACTTGGATGAATAGCCTTTCTGTGTAAAGTATCATATAGGCTGGTAGACCCAGGGCCGTTAGACAGATAAGAACAGGAAAATTTCTTCAAGACTCACACAGTCCCATTATGAAGGCACAGATAGATGTCCTTGCATAGTAACATTCTGGTACATACCCATAATGCATCAGGCAGAAACAGCAAAGCTGTGTACTTCTTTCTTCTTGCAATTCATGCTGGAAAAATCTCTTGTTCAGCAGAAAGATTTCTTGAGACAATGGTTCAGGCTTTGATGACATCATAGAGGCCTAACCTGCAGGTGTGAATACGGAAACACCCCTACAGTTATAATCTATTTTGGATTTTTGATATTCAACATCCAATACCTAATGGTTATAAAGTTTTTTGAAAAGAATGATTCTTATGGGTTTGAAAGCTATTCTTTATTTATGGATAAGATCTTCAGGTCTGACTTATGGTCAATGGAGAGCTCATATAATACATCTTGTGTTCATGGAGGCTATGTCTGTTTCTGATTGAGATATGAACCAGGATAGATTATTCCTCATGATTTGGCAATCTTTTTAAATACAATGAAACCCACTGCTCAAAGTCGTGTTTTATTAGGTAGACCTTAATTTTCTTTATGCAGTCTTGGGAAAGGGAATGGGAGAGGGTACTTAGTGAGAGAGGATTCTTGAGTCGTTCTTCATATTCCAAGTTCTCCATACCTCTTATTAGCTTCGTTGCTCGTCTCTGCACCCTCTCCAGCAGTTTTATATCCTTCTTTAGGTTGGGAGACCAATGTTGGACACAGTATTCCAAGTGTGGTCTGACCATTGCTCTATAAAGCGGCATTATGACTTTCTCCGATCTACTCGTGATTCCTTTCTTTATCATTCCTAACATTCTATTTGCTTTCTTTGCCGCTGCCGCGCATTGTGCCGACGGCTTTAGGGTCATGTCTATCAGTACACCCAGGTCCTTTTCTTGTTCGCTCTTACCCAGAGTTGCGCCTGACATTCTATACTCTTGTTCCTTATTCTTACTACCTAAATGCATTACTTTGCATTTCTCCACGTTGAACTTCATCTGCCATTGCTCTGCCCATTTCTCTAACTGATACAAGTCGCTCTGGAGTTCCTCGCTATCTTCCTGTGATCTGATTGCCCGGCATAGCTTTGTGTCGTCTGCAAATTTGATGATTTCACTGGATATTCCATCTTCCAGGTCATTGATATAAATATTAAATAGGATCGGCCCAAGTACCGAGCCCTGGGGCACACCACTAGTCACTTTCTCCCAGTCTGAGAACTTCCCATTTATGCCCACTCTCTGCTTCCTGTTTTCCAGCCATTTGCCTATCCACCTTTGTATATCTCCCTCTATTCCATGGCTTTGTAGTTTCCTGAGAAGTCTTTCATGCGGAACTTTGTCGAATGCTTTCTGGAAGTCCAAATATATTATGTCCACCGGCATTCCACTATCAATTTGCTTGTTCACGGTCTCAAAAAATTGAAGCAAATTCGTTAAACATGATTTCCCTTTCCTGAACCCATGTTGACTGGGTTTCAGCAAGTCGTGTGTATCTAAGTGCCGGACTATGCTATCCTTGATCAGTGCTTCAACCATCTTTCCAGGGACAGACGTAAGGCTCACAGGTCTGTAGTTGCCCGGTTCTCCTCTCGATCCTTAATTAGTTGAGTAGTCTTTCTTTTATTATAATTGCATCTGGCATATAATCCATTTTATTACTCTTGTATTTATATTCATCTATTATATGTATATGTATTGTACATTGTCTTATATTATTCAATAAAAATGATTTAAAGTTAAATTACTCTTTGGGTAGCAGGCAATGCAATGAAGCCAGCCTCCTGCCATCAGCCTGCCCCAACAGTGTTCTTTCTTCAGCACTTTGCAGCGACCTGCTTACAGGGGAACAGGAAGTGCTGCAGGAATAACACTTCCGGGATCTGGCCGACTGCAGAAGGCTGGCTTCGTTTCGCTGAACTATTCTAATTGTCCTTATATTGTTGGTGGAGAGTTCAATAGAGTAGCTGATCCCACTATAGACAGGTCCACTTCTAGACTCTCAGAATCTGTAGATGTAACTAAGGGGATTCTATACTTTTTGGCCCGGATTCTATAAATGGCGTCCTGATTATAGGTGGCCAACTGCTGCCTAACCAGCCATTTAGGATACATGTTTTGTAAAAAAACAGATCCCCAGGCAGGCCACCTATATTGGAAGCACCTCTAGGAGCCTAGGGAGGTGCGCAAGCCCGCTCGCCTAAGGCTAGATGTGGGCATGGCTTGACCCACAAATAACCTTAGGTGGACCTAGGCGGCCATGTTGAAGAGGCCTTGTTTGGCGCACACGGCGCAGAAGCGTTAGCAGGGCATGACAGAGACCTTCCTAGTCCTGATCGGAGGGTATTATATACATGCAAACACATTTAAAACTTTGAAAAAGTCAGGATAATAAACAAAAGACCAGGAAACCGATATATATAGCCTAGGAAAAGGGGAATTCACTATTTGTGTGAGGTGTTAGGTGGCGCAGAATCAAAGAGGAAATAAGGTATGATATACATAATACATGCATAGAGGTATTAAGAACTCCATCTTGTATTAATGACTCCATTTTGGTTTTAGTGATTTTCTGTCTGTCTTTGTTCTCTCTGCGTTTCCCACCTTGAGCCTCGTGGCTCTAATTAATACCAGACCTCTCAATCTGGCTTGTGAAAGATATAGGGTTTCACATTTGTGAATATGACTAGTTATATGTATCTTATGAATGCAATATACCGTGTTGGGTGTGTGATGGGATCCCATGAGTGATTATGTGTGTGATATGTGGTATGAATGATATGTGAGAGAATGATTTGTACTTAATTTTATATGTTTTTATATATATATATATATATATATATATATATATATATATATATATATATATATATAATATGCAAGAAACTTTAAGGAGAAATCCTGAGAACAGATGCTGAAGAGAAATGCAGGCTGACTTTAACAAACAAGCAGTTTTGGATTTAAAGTTTTCTTTGGATATATTTTATGCATATTCAGAAAGCAATGTAAACAAAAATATGATTTGTGAAACTTTTTTCGATGTCAAAAGGAAGTTCTTTGTTCTAACCTAAGGACAGCCTCTATTGGCCGATAGGCTGACAAGTATGATGTCAGACTGGACAGAAAATATATATTGGTGAACAACAAATTATAGGTTGGGATTCTTTGTCAGAAATGCCAGCGTTTGGCGTCTGTAAAGACCCCCGATGACGCACATAATCTTTTGATGGTTGTTATGGAAATTAATACATTTTTTTATACATTTTGCGTCATGTGTCATTATTCTGTACACACCTAAGAGCAAGCCTAGCTGCTCAGTACGCATCTCCATAGGCCCGCGGTAGACACGTATAATGCAAGCAGCCATAGCCGCTGAGCTTATCGTGGCAAGGGATCTCCCTGCCACAATAGGTTTAGCAGCTGCAACCGCCCGTCCCACCTATATATCACCGGCAGGAGGGATGCCCAGTTCCTCCTGCCGGAACCCCCCCACCCCTGAACATTGCGTAGAACTTATGTACTAAATGGTGAGACCTTGGTTAGGACCACGGCGGAACGCGACCTAGGGGTGATCATTAGTGAGGACATGAAGGTTGCCAATCAAGTGGAGAAGGCTTCCTCCAGGGCAAGACAAATGATGGGGTATATCCGCAGAGGTTTCGTCAACAGGAGACCTGAAGTTATGATGCCGTTGTACAGAGCTATGGTGAGGCCTCACTTGGAGTACTGTTTTCAGTTTTGGAGACCACACTACCAAAAGGACGTGCTGAGGATTGAGTCGCTTCAGCGAACCGCCACCAGGATGGTCTTGGGGCTCAAGGATCTCACGTATGAAGAAAGATTAAAAAAATTGCGGCTGTACTCACTTGAGGAAAGAAGAGAACGGGGAGATATGATTGAAACATATAAGTACATCACGGGACGCATCGAGTCAGAAGATTATATCTTCTGGCTCATGGGACCCTCGACCACCAGAGGGCATCCGCTGAAAATCAGGGGAGGGAAGTTTCATGGCGACTCCAGGAAGTACTTTTTCACCGAAAGAGTAGTGGATCATTGGAACAGACTCCCACTCCAGGTGATAAAGGCCAGCAGCATGATGGATTTTAAGAGAAAATGGGATACTCACGTGGGATCTTTAAGGGAATAAATTCAGGGGAGGGGATACTTGGAATGGGCAGACTTGGTGGGCTATAGCCCTTTTCTGCTGCTTTTTTCTATGTTTCTATGTTTCTAATAGGAGGGATGCCCAGTCCCCCCCTGTCGACATCCCCCAAAAGTTCACCTGCACCCCTACCAGGCCCCCCCTAATCCTACATGGACCCCCCCACCCCCAAAAGGACCCTCCCTGGCCCCCCTTAATCTGGAATCATTGGCTAGATGAACGGCTTCTGCCTCCGGCCTGCCAGCAGGCCTGCCTCCGTTGCTATGGCAGGCCTGTCCCTTCCCAAAACATCATGTAATATACCAAGGAGGGGCCTAAAGAGGGGCCTTAGGCACCTGGGCCAATCATAATCTTAGGCCCATCTCCAAGTGCATTCTGGGATTCACTAGGAATGGCCTAAGATTCCAATTGGCCCGATCCCTTAGGCCCCACCCCATCCCATGACTTCTCCCATATGCAATAAATATGCCCAAGAAGTCAATTCCTTTTCTCATACCTTCTGGTGCTACCCCAAGATTAAATCTTTTTGGGATCAAATCTTGTGCTATTTAGGCAGATTATGGGACACCCCTGTGTTATCTTCTTTCCCTGGAGATCTTGTTTGGCAAGGCTGCTTCTTGTGGAGTTTTTGGGAAGGGGAGGAATCTGCTATTTCAGAAAGCTTGTATGGTGGGCCACAAATTTGTAATACAGTTTTGGTTGCAGGATTCTCCACTGAGATTCTGACAATGGCAGAACCAATTTCATCATTTGCTTCTCTTTGAAGCTCAAGAGGCTCGTCTGTCTTCAAAGCGTAAAAGAACCTTTCTACAGCTCTGGGACCAATATCTTCATTATTTATTACACAGAACCAGAAATTTGATATTGAATGACTTGATACTTTGGACTTGGTGATGTGGGGTTATTTTCAATTTGGGGATGTACTGGTTTGGGGAAGTGGATACCTTTATGGGATAATTTAAGGACATGTCTTTCTACATAGTTTCCGGAATGCTGCTTTAAGTCACTGGGCTCCCTTTACTTTGTCGTTGAACTTGTTGGACTTTGAATTCTGTTGTTTCTATTGTCAGGCATGTTCCTTCAATAAAACAGATTGACCATGAATTATTTTCTCATGTTACCAGTGTCCGATTTTTAAATTAAATGTTTTCCCTCCAGTGATTATGTCAAATCTGATCATGTTATTTTACTCTTCACACCAAGGTCTGTGCTGCTGTATTAGATCTAGAATAGCTCCCCAACAAGAGAACAGTAGAAAGATATTGTGATACAGCTTCAGAGGTAGTGACATCTAACATGGTTCACAGTACTGCCATTTAAACCAGATCTCTATAAAACTGAAATATGCAAGAGAGGTGGCTTCCTCTGGGAAAATAATACTGTATATGTTCGGGTTCTGCAATTTTCATCTCAAAATAGGATGTAGGTAGGGTTGACAGATTTTCCATTCAGAAAATCCAGACCCCCTAGTCCCGCCCCCAGGCACACCCAGTTCCACCCATCCCCGCCCAGTAACACCCAACCCTGCCCCCAATTCCACCTTAGCCCACCCCCCTGCTGCCTGCGCTTGTCAAGCAGGACATCCGCACATATGCAGACACTGATTTCTTCAAAGCTTTTCAAAACCCAGACAAGGGCAGAGTTTTGAAAAGCCGTCCGGACCCCTGAACATGTCCTCAAAAGGAGGACATGTCCAGGGAAATCTGGATGTCTGGTAACCATAGATGTGGGGAAGGGCACGATTTCATGTCTTTGCCCAGGACCTGATCTGGGCTAGCTACAACTCTGGGAACTGCAGCATCCCTAGCTTATGAGCCACCATATACCTAGAGGCCGAAGACTAGTTACTGGTGCCCTAGGTCCAGATCTTGATCTCATATTTGACCACAGGGCAGGAACCTAACAAAATCTTCACACTCTAAATAAGATCTATAGTGCTTGATTTCTTTTAGTACTGAAAACATTTCAATTTGATACGAATCTTAAAGGTCCATTTTAGATATGTTATTCAGATGAGAATTGTGATATCTAGGTCTGGATACACTGAGTTCCCTCTGAAGTTTACAAAAGACTGTCAAATATGGAACCTTCTGTAAAATCCCTATATGAACAAAGGCAAATACCTGTGTACGTAGTGGCAAATATAGGAGCAGTGGCACTTTCATAAATATCCAGGTTCACAAAAAAGAACATAGATTTGAAGGGCTAACAGAAGTAATCAGTATTAGTTGCATGAGTAGATGCAAGTTTTGCAGTCTACACTCTAGTTCCTGGCACAAACACCATCCAGCATAGACACCTTCCCTTAGCACAACATATATTTCCATTCTGTGCTTCTTTGATAAGAATATACATATTCATTGCACCCTGAACCCCTATCCCTCAACAGCATCAACCGCATTACTCCATCCATACCTCCCTGACAGAAAATACATACATCCCCCACCTGCTATATCCCTCACCAACATTTTACCCAGCAGCAATCCACTAATCCCCCTACCCATGAACTCCATGATAAGACCACACACATCATTCAGCATCTGTACTACTGCAATAATAATCGCATATCCCTTTACCCCAAATTATCTGTCCCAACACCAACCATAAATCCCCTTCCCCCAGTCATCTTTAACTCTTACCAGGTGTTTTCCTGGTGTCTAGTGGGCCCAGATGTTTCTGCTGTCAGCATTCAAGCTCAAATTGACAATTTAGACTCTCTAGTGGGAGTGCTGCAAAATTACCGTTAGGAGGGTTCAGAGGCATCATATTGAGCCTGGGTACTAACAGAATAGAACCATCTGATGAATATTCCTGCCTCCTACTAGATAACAAGGAAAGCTCCAGTAAAGGTGGGGGAGTTTATGGTTAGTTTTGGGGGTATACAGAAGGATAAGTGGTTGATGTTGCGAACATGGCAAGATGTATGAATTGTTGTTCGGATTATGAATGGAAGTATTGAGTGTTTTAAGGGAAGTAGAGATTTGAGGACAGTGGTGTAAAAGGAGTGCTGGGGGTTGGAAGATAATCAAAATTTGCAGTTCTTCCTTTGTTTTGATCCCAGGTCTAAATTGGTAGCTGTTGGGAAAGGTGTAAAACCAAAAATGGAATTTTTTTTCCCTGTATACATGTATTTCCACTGTAGGATAGGTAACACATGTGTATATGTTTAGCCTGCTTAAACCATGTTCCTTTGGAATCTCTGTGTAGTACGGATATCCATGTATAAATAATGCCTTTCTGAAATCCCTATTTACATGTGCTTGTGATACATATGGATAGATGCCTCTATTTATATGTGACAATGATTCTAAAATAGCATCCTTAATGTAAGAACTTTATAAACCAGATAACAAAATGTTTATTTTTTATATTTTTTATTCACCTGAACTAAATAAAATAGCTGCAGGTCACCATTTTAAATTGCAGAGGTCAGATATAATTTTGCTGGAGCATCTCAAAATTCTAGTAGTATGTCATAACTTTTCTGGTGGACCATCCATGTTAGTTGAGCAAGAATAGATGGAGAGGGAGGGGATGGTGGTGGGGGTAATAGAGCGGGTGGTGGTGATGGAGGAGGAGGAGGAGGGGGAGGGGTGTGAGATGGAGGAGGAGGAGGTGAGGGAGGAGGAAGGGGTAAGGGAGGGTATGTAGGTGGAGGAGGAGGAGGTAAGGGAGGAGGTAGAGGTGCGGGTGAGGCTTTCATCTTCACTGGTAACTTCTGATCTGTCAGTATCTGTTAGAAAGGAAATATGTGGTTGTTAATTCCCCAGTCTTTAATAAGATATAGACAGTATTTTCTAATTTAGGAAATTATAACTTCCAGAAAGCAAGTTATAAACCATAGCCAGTGCAACTGGTCTCCCGTGATTATTTGACAAGTGACATAAAATCTAGCCCATGCCTTGAAATTTCACAATCCCACAGGAATCATATGTGGAGGGGGGGAGTGCAAAGTCCCAGGGGAAATGTCTAGGCACAGGTTTATACCTCCCTCCCTGCGCTGAGCAAACCAGCAGAAATATGATGGTAAATTGACCCACAACATCCTCCTGTTCTACCACTCAGATACAATTCACACTTTCAACCATGTGGTACTATGGAGTCCCATATGGTTCAAACCACAAATTGGGCCCTGGATGGCACAGACAGAAGATGTGGCTGAGATATTACTTTTCTCCTTCATCTCAGTTCATAATGGCTGAATTGCTAAGAATGAAGGGATAATAATCAGCAGGAGAAGGGAGGGCACAGAGTATAGAAACATAGAAACATAGAAAGTGACGGCAGAAAAGGGCCAAGGCCCATCAAGTCTGCCCACTCTATTCAAGTTTATCAAGTTTATTAACAGAATTTGATTAATCGCCTATTGTAATCACTAAGCGATGTACATTACAATATATAATAAGGTAAAAAGAGGTTCACAATTTAACAACAAACATTTGACTAAAACAAACATATAGTTGGGATGGAAAAAATTAAAAGTTACAATTTTCGTTTAAAATAGAAAAGTGGGGAAAAACAATAGGTAAGGGTACAAAAAATCTCAGCTATTAAAAAACATAATCTGCTTTAAACATTGAAGGCATCTCTAAATAGATAAGATTTTAAAAATTTTTTAAATATTAAAATGTCTTTTTCATCACAAATATATTGGGGAAGGGCATTCCACCATAGGGGACCTGTCACAGAAAAAATATCTGCCCTTCTAGTACCAATAATTTTCAAGGAAGGAACTGAGAGAAGATTTTGGTTAGAGGAACGAAGTGAACGTTGAGTATTATAGGGTATCAAGAGTCTAGATATAAATTGGGGTTCTTCACAAGCTAAAGTTTTGAAGATGAGTAACATTATTTTAAATGTGATTCTATGGCTGATAGGCAGCCAGTGAGAATCTTTTAACAGCGGAGAAACATGATCGTACTTCTTTGCATTATATAATAACTTTATTGCGGTGTTTTGAATCAGTTGTAATCTCCTCTTTTCTTTCGATGATATGTTAAGGAATAGAGCGTTACAATAATCAAGTTTAGATATTACTAAAGAGTGGATTAGTATTGTAACAGATTTTGGAGTCAGAAATTTGGATATTGATCTAATACGACGTAATTTAAAAAAGCAATTTCTAACTGTTAAAGAAATATGATCGTGGTAAGTGAATTTTTCGTCAATTAGAACGCCAAGAATTTTATCTGAGGGAACTAGATTGAGTGTGGTGTTATTAAGAATAAATGAATTTGACAAAGTTATATCATTTCTCCAAGTAAATAATACAGCTTTAGTTTTCTTTATGTTAAGAGATAATTTGTTTATATTTAGCCAAGAATGAATTATTTCTAATTTTTGATTGATGGATTTGATTTCATTGTCGCATTTGGGATCTAAAGGGTGTATGAGTTGAATGTCGTCTGCGTATGCAAATGGGGTAAAGCCTATGGATTGACAAATGCTTAGCAAAGGAGAAAGAAAAATGTTAAACAAAAGAGGGGATAAGATAGAACCTTGAGGGATACCAAATGTAGAAGAATAAGCTTTTGACGTTTCATTTTTAAATTTAACAGAGGAGGTGCGATCTGCAAGATATGAGGTTAACCAAGTTAGGACATTATCTGTTATGCCTATTGATTCTAGTCTTTGTAACAATAAATCGTGATCTATGGTGTCGAACGCTGCTGAAATATCTAAAGAGAACAAAATGACAGATTTGTGGTGATCTAAATGATATTGAATATTGGTAGTTAGATCTATTAACGAATATTCTGTGTTATGAAATTTTCTGAACCCTGTTTGGTTTGGATGTAATGCATTAGTACTCTCTATGAAATCAGAGAGTTGATTAAATACTAGTTTCTCCGTAATTTTTCCCAAGAATGGTAGATTAGCTATAGGCCGGTAATTAGAGGGGTCATTTATGCTGATATTATGATCTTTGATAATAGGAATGATGGTCGCGGTTTTCCAAAGGGGAGGAACAGTTGCAGTTATTAAACTCTTCAGTATTAGTAGATGAATGAATGGTCCAAAATGAGAGATATATTTTTTTAAATAGTACGGAGGGATAATCTCGGAACCCGAATTTTTTAAATTAATTTGTTGAAACAAAGATTCTATGTCTTTAATGGAAGGGAGTTTGAATTTTGAGCATTTTGCTGTTGGGACGGTTTTGATTTGATCTATGTTAGTCGTGTTACTATTTATGATAGATGTGAAGGAGTTTCGGATATTATTAATTTTTTGACTAAAGGCGTTAGAAAGATCTTGTGCTGTTAATGTAGAGTTTTGAATAGTATTTTTTATTTTATTTTTGGAATCTATTGTTTTTAGAATATTGAATAGTGAAGAAGAATTTTTAATTTTATCAATTTTGTTGGAATAATATATCTTTTTTGCATGATTGATTTTATCCTTATAAAATATAATGTTATCCTTATAATTATTGAGATTAGATAAAGTTTTGTTTTGTCTCCATTTTCGTTCTAATGAGCGAAGTTGACGTTTTATCATACGGAGTTCATTTGTAAACCAAGGATTTGAAAGTTTTCGGATTGAAATGGTTTTAGTAGTTAAAGGGGCATTGTTATCTAAATTGACCCACCCCCCTAGCTACCCTTTAAAAGATCGCACTCTGATGACCCATCCTGTAAGTTACCTCGTGTGATTCTCTGCCTAAGAGAAAAACTGTTCTGAACTTAGCACAGATAAACGGAACTTATTGCTGATGATTTATAGCCTCATCAAGGATTTTCAACACGTGTAACTTTTACAACGGTATTCCTGACGTCTTCCAGCTGACAAGAAGTTTTCTCTTCCACCTAATTGTGCCGGAGAGGCTAATTAAGGGTGAGCATACGGAAATTACTTTTATTAGCTTGGGAATTAGATAGGAATCAATTGTGATAAAGGTAAAGGGTTGAAAAGTTACCTGGGTGATAATATAATCATTTGTTAATCAGGGATTATTATTATAAGGAATAGTGTGTGTGTTTAACAAGAAGTTTTACTCAATTGTCTAACAATTAGATTGTGATAATTATGTACTGGGTTTCATTTGTGTAATTAGATATTTTGAACAATCTTTAGATTCTGCAGCTGGCTTGTGAATTATATTTTTCTATTTTCATAATAAAGATATTTCTCATTAGCCTGGGTTTTGTGTCGTATAATTAGACCATGATATTTGGACTTGAATAAGAGGTTATGGTTTTCTCTAGACCACTTAACAGAGATGTAACGTGTTTATAATACTGCTAAGTGAACCATAAATCCTTCTACAATCCCCTCTTAGAGATCCGACATGAGCATCCCATCTGTTCTTAAAATCTGGCACGCTGCTGGCCTCGATCACCTGTACCAGAAGCTCATTCCAATTGTCAACCACTCTTTCGGTGAAGAAGTACTTCCTGGTGTTGCCATGAAACTTCCCGCCCTTTATTTTCAGCTGATGCCCCCTTGTGGCCGAGAGTCCTCTAAGAGAGAAAATATCATCTTCTACCTCGATGTGACCAGTGATATACTTAAATGTCTCAATCATGTCTCCCCTCTCTCTACGTTCTTTGAGAGAGTATAGCCGCAATTTGTTCAGCCTTTCTTCATACGAGAGATCCTTGAGCCCCGAGACCAACCTGGTAGCCATTCGCTGAACCGACTCAACTCTCAGCACATCCTTACGCTAATGTGGCCTCCAGAATTGTACACAGTTCAAGTAGCCCAAGCGGGAATATCCCCACAGGGTACACACATTTCCGAGTCTGGGATAGGAACACACTGTAGTTCTGGGTCTGGGGAGTCCGGGATAGGTGCACGTTGTAACTCTGGGTCTAGGGAAAGTACAAAACATGCGAATAATGCTAAAGGTGTCCAAGTAGCTCAAGCGGGAACATCCCCACTGAGACATAACAAACATATAACATGGAGGGCTATGTACGTAAACGCCCACAGTCTGGGAAACAAGATCCTGGAATTAGAAACAGAAATGAGGAATGCCGACCTGGATGTGGTGGCGATATCTGAGACCTGGCTCACGGATTCCCACGGGTGGGACATGGTCATACCGGGTTACAACTTGCTTCGCCGGGACAGGGAGGGCAAAATGGGAGGAGGTGTAGCATTATATACTAAAGATGACATTAAGGTCACCAGAATCACAGATGTCCACTACACTGGGGAATCCCTTTGGGTAAATTTGGCCAGAGGGAAGGATAAATGCCTGTATCTTGGCGTAATATACAGACCCCCAAGACAACAGGATATGGAATTAATCGGAGATATAGAGAATATCACCTTGCGTGGGGATACTGTATTGTTAGGTGACTTCAACATGCCTGATGTGGATTGGGACATGCTTTCCTCTGCTTCCGGCAGCAGCAGAAGGCTATTAAACTCTATGAAGGGAGCAAGACTCAGGCAACTGGTGTTGGAACCAACAAGGGATCAGGCAATACTGGACCTGATACTTACCAATGGAGAAAGTGTCACAGAGGTCTCGGTGGGCGACACATTGGCCTCCAGTGACCACAACATGGTATGGTTCAATCTCAGGAAAGGTTTCACTAAATCTACCACACTGACCAAGGTCCTCAAATTCAAGGACACAAACTTCAAAGAAATGGGAGACTTCGTTCACCAGGCGCTACAAAGCCAAGCAGAAACTGATAACGTGGAAGAAATGTGGTCGACTTTGAAAGCCACCAGTAAGTAAACGGCGAAGGAACAATAAGCCACTGTGATTCTCTGCGGAGATTTCGGACCTCATCAAGGAGAAGAGAAAAGCATTCATCTCTTACAAACAATCAGGGAAACAGGACTCTAGGGAAGTCTATCTGGCCAAGTCAAAAGCCGTCAAAACAGCAGTTAGGGAGGCCAAATTCCGCATGGAGGAATCTCTAGCGAAGAACATCCAGAAAGGAGATAAATCCTTCTTCAGGTATATCAGTGACAGAAATAAGAACTCAGGCGGGATAGTACGTCTTAGGAAACCTGACGGAGACTATGTAGAAGTGGACTCGGAAAAAGCCCAACTGTTAAATGAATACTTCTGCTCAGTCTTCACCCGCGAGGCGCCAGGACTCGGCCCTCAGCTACAGACAAGGGTTGACGTAGATGACCCGTTTAGTAATTTCGAGTTTACACCCAGCGGTGTCTACTGTGAGCTGTCAAAGCTTAAGGTTAACAAGGCAATGGGGCCTGACAACCTACACCCCAGGGTGCTCAGGGAGTTGTGTCAGGGAGATGTCTTGGCGGAACCGCTATCCGCGCTCTTCAATCTCTCCCTTAGTACGGGTAATGTCCCGTTGGACTGGAAGACGGCTAACGTCATTCCACTCCACAAGAAAGACTCCAAGATGGAGACAGCAAATACAGACCGGTGAGTCTCACATCAATAGTGTGCAAACTAATGGAAACTCTAATCAAACGCCAATTGGATACGATCCTGAATGAGGAGAATCTATGGGATCCCCGTCAACATGGATTTACTAAGGGGAGTCCCTGCCAATCCCACCTGATCAGCTTCTTTGACTGGGTGACGAGGAAGCTGGATGTTGGGAAGTACCTGGACATCGTATACCTGGACTTAAGTAAAGAATTTGATAGAGTACCACACCGCAGGTTGCTGAGCAAGATGAGTTCTATAGGATTGGGCGACACATTGATGAAATGGGTTGGGAACTGGCTTGGAGGTAGGCTTCAGAGGGTAGTGGTGAACGGCACCCCCTCCAAAATGACGGAGGTAATCAGTGGAGTGCCGCAGGGCTCGGTCCTGGGCCCGATCCTATTCAACATCTTTATAAGAGACTTGGGAGAAGGGCTGCGAGGTAAAATAACATTATTCGCCGATGACGCCAAACTAAGCAATGTAGTGGGCAAAAGCACAACAGACATAAATTCAATGTCCAACAACATGATGCACAACCTACTCCTACTGGAGCGCTGGTCTAGGTCCTGGCAACTCAGCTTCAATGACAAAAAATGCAAAGTCATGCACCTGGGCAGCCAAAATCCATGCAAGACTTACACCCTTAATGGCGAGATCCTAACAAGAACTGAAGCAGAACGAGACTTAGGGGTGATCATCAGTGAGAACATAAAGACTGCCAATCAAGTGGAGCAAGCTTCATCCAAGGCAAGGCAAATCATAGGTTGCATATGCAGAAGTTTCGTCAGCCATAAGCCTGAAGTCATTATGCCATTGTATAGATCCATGGTGAGGCCCCACCTGGAATACTGTGTGCAATTCTGGAGGCCGCATTACCGTAAGGATGTGCTGAGACTGGAGTCGGTCCAGAGAATGGCCACCCGGATGGTCTCGGGACTCAAGGATCTCCTGTACGAGGAACAGCTGGATAAGTTGCAGCTGTACTCACTCGAGGAACGCAGAGAGAGGGGTGACATGATTGAGACATTCAAGTATCTCACGGGCCACATTGAGGTGGAAGAAGATATCTTCTTTTTCAAGGGTCCCGCGGCAACAAGGGGGCATCTGTGGAAAATCAGGGGTGGGAAACTGCACGGGGACACCAGGAAATTCTTTTTCACTGAAAGGGTGGTTGATCGCTGGAATAGTCTTCCACTTCAGGTTATTGAGGCCAGCAGCGTGCCTGATTTTAAGGCCAAATTGGATACGTGGGATCTATTCACAGAGAAAGGTAGGGGAGGGTCATTGGGGTGGGCAGACTAGATGGGCCGTGGCCCTTATCTGCCGTCTATTTCTATGTTTCTATGTTTCTATGTTACTCCAGATGAGGCCTCACCATGGTTCTGTACAATGGCATTATGACGTCGGGTTTCCGACTAACAAAGCTTCTCCAGATACAACCCAGCATTTGCCTTGCCTTGGATGAAGCCTTCTCCACTTGATTGGCAGTTTTCATGTCTTCACTAATGATCAACCCCAGATCCCGTTCTGCTGTAGTCCTTGCCGAGGTCTCTCCCTTCAATGTGTACGTTCTGCACGTATTATTGTTGCCAAGGTGCATGACCTTGCATTTTTTAGCGTTGAAGCTCAGCTGCCAGGTCGAGGACCAATGTTCCAGTAAAAGCAGGTCTTGCGTCATACTGTCTCGCAAATTGTTGTTACTTACAATGTTACATAGTTTGGCGTCATCGGTGAACAATGTTATTTTACCTTGAAGCCCCTGGGTCAGGTCTCTTATGAATATGTTGAAAAGGATCGGGCCCAAAACTGAGCCCTGCGGCACTCCACTGGTCACCTCCGACGTTCTAGAGAGGGTACTATTAACCACCACCCTATGAAGTGGCAGGGGATAAACTGATGAAAAATGCAAGAGTGGAGAGACAGATAAGGAGATTTAAAAAAAGAGGTGTATGCAGGGCTGATGTAAGAGTATTGGGCACTGTAGCCAAATCTTCAGCCTTACCCAGTTCCCCTCAACCTTTGATAATTAAACTCAATAATCATGCCAACAATTCTCCTACCTAATAATGCTGTAAAATTACATAATTGGACATCATTCTTTTAAATATTAAAGAGTGCTATGTAAGTATGTGTGTGTCACTCTCTCTGCATTGATTCTTTCTGTTAGTGCGGTTGTTAGGAACTATACTTGACTACTGCTTCTCTTGGCCACTCCTCAGAAACCTCCATCCTAGGCAACTGCCTATTCTTTGCCGAATGGGTGAGTTAGCCAAAGGAATATGAGGAGAAAGAAAGATTGGCAGTGATAATGTGAGAGATAAAAAGTATGGATGTGAGAAAAGGAGTGAGCAATGGACCTTGGCATGTATTGTATATGTTGAGCGAGGGATCAACATTGGAGAAAGTAAGCAAGTGAATGCTGTGAGGAAGGGGACTGAGAGTCATGAGAGAGAAATTCATATGTGTGTACATTCTGTTTTGGGGGGATTATAATTAGAACGTATATACACATTGGGCTGGATTCTGTATAGGATGCTTGTTTCTGTAGCCGCCTAAGAAGCGGCTGAAAATCTCACACCAGCATCCTATACAGAATTGTGTCAGCCTTAAGGGACAGATGCCCAACACCGCCTAACCAGCCCGATTCTCTAACCAGCACCCATGTCACAGGCGCTGGTTAGAGAATCACACCTGATCCCTTGTCATCAGCTGATCGCAGCAAGGTAATCCCCCTGCCGCAATCAGCAGAGCCGATGCAACACAGACACCCCTCCCCCACCCTGAAGTAGCCCGGCAGGACGGATGCCCACTCCCTCCTGCTGGTACCCCCAAAGTATCTCATAGCAGGAGGGATGCCCACTCCCTCCCATTTGAAACCACCCCCGAGGCAATCTGGGCTGGAGAGATGCCCACTCCCTCTTGCCCAAGACCCTCACGCCAAAGCAAGTTGGGCAGGAGCAATGCCTACTGCCTCCTGCACTGGAGCTACCACCCCTGTAGCAAGCCAGGCAGGAGGGGAAATGCCCACCAGCGATATCCTCTCCCTCCTGCCACCCCCGAATATGAACTCCCTGAACTCTCACCAACACCCCACCCCAAGGCTCAGGCCCCCCTAAACTGCACTCCTAACTGTATCCCTAACCCTCCAACCCCCTCTTATCTTTCTGTTGAATGTCCAGCTGGAGAAATGCTCACACTCCCTGGCCAGCTGGCCCGCCACTCTGAAAATGACAGGCCTTCCCCTTCATGGTGCATTATGAGATATACCAGGGAAGGGCTTAAGGCTCTTATTGGCTCAGATGCCCAAGGCCCCTCCCATAGGAGGGGCCTTAGGTATCTGGCCACTTGGAGTCTTAGGTCATTCCCACTGTATTCCAGGATGCACTGGGAAGAAGGCATAAGACTCTGGTTGGCCAAGAAGCCTAAGGCCCCTCCCTGGTGCATCTCAGAGTGCACTGGGAAGGGGAAGGCTCACCATTTTAGAGTGGCCAGCCAGCAGGAGGGTGTGAGAATCCCTCCAGCAGGACATTCAATGGAAAGGTAGGGGGGAGGTTGGGGGGGATTCAGTTAGGGGCATAGGGTTGAGGGCCTGTGCCTTGGAGGGTGTTGGGAAAGGGTTTGGGTTTGGGGGGTTCATGTTCGGGAGTGAGAGGTGGCAGGAGACAGTAGGCATCCCTCCTGCCAAGCTTGCCTCAGAGGGGGGTGACTCCAGTGCAGGAGAGAGTGGGCATCCCTCCTGTCCAGTTTGCTTCAGGGGGGAGATTCCAGGGCAAAAGTGAGAAGACATCCCTCCTGCCCAGATTTCTTCATGGGTAGGGTTTTTTGGGGTTCCGGCGGGAGGAAGTGGGCATACCTCCTGCTAGCAACTTTGTGCCAGGGGAGAGGGGGCTCCCTGCCAAGGCCGCACAGCTGATTGCGGCAGGGAGATTCCCTTGCTGCAATCATCTCAGTGGCCACATCTATTTGAAATGTAGACCAGCATTTTGCTGGCCTACATTTCAGGTGTCTTTTGCAGCCCTAGTGAAATGCCTGGGGGCGCTGTAGCTCACCCAAGGCCACTTCCAGGCAAAACCATGCCATTGCCCCACCTTGGGTGAGCTTAAGTGTTCCAATGCGTCTCCCTGCTCTCGCGACAGATGCCTATAGTGTGAATGGCCTGCCTCAGGGTTGTTTTTTTTAACTTGGTTAGTTAGACATCAGTAGTTAGTTAGACATCAGTAGAATGCCTACCACTGCCTATAATCAGGATGCCATTTATAGAATCTACCCCATCTTGTCTCTCTTTGGTTGACTGACTGACAAGATTTTTACCAAACCAGACTCCTCACTACCCCGTTAGAACTCATTCTCTGCCAAAGTTCCTCCTCCTACCACAATGAAGTAGTAGTTAAAAGGTTCAATTTAATTCCATTCATTCATTCATTCTGTTTTGGTGGTGATGGCACAAGTAGATAATTGTTAACCTTTTTAACCCTACCATCCAGTTGCACTCGCATATCCCTGCCCTTCTCATGTGGACTCTCCCTGATGAGTTTACCAATATACTTTCCTTTTCATCTTATGAGATTTGTTACCACTGTTTCCCAGAGCTCACTGATCTGTCTTGCACCATCATATCCAGGACAATTCTCACTGTCCATTTAAAAGGCACTCCATCCTCCTTTCCCTCCCTGATGACCCACATAAACCAATTCGTCTTGATTCTACTGACCTACTCCATCCCAAACCACTTAACCCCCCACCACTACACTTCTCACTTTTCAATTTTACCGACTCACCCTCCCTCATGTCCCCCCCACCCTTTCCTCAGCTGTACCACTACTACACCACTTTCTACCTCTCATTCATATATCCCTTCTCTACCTGTATACATTTCAGCAATGGCGTAGCCCCCATGCCTCTCCCACACTCACTTGTGTTCTCCTACTCCTTCTCTTGTTCAGTGCTGGGGACATCAATCCTAATCCTGGTCCTCCCAATCAGACCTCAGACTATGCATGGGGATCACACCGCAATGTAACCAATCTTATTTCTGTTCTTCTCCTCCCCCTCCTCCCTCCCCTTCTCATGTGCCCTGTGGAATTCTCACACGATCTCCAAAAAACTTACCTTCATCCATGACCTTTTTATCTCTAGAAAGTTCCACGTGCTAGCACTAACTGAAAACTGAATCTACCCTGATGACTCTGCTTCAGCTGCTGCCTTGTATTATGGAGAGTACCTTTTCTCACACACACCTCGCCCAGATGGTCATGGAGGTGGTGTTATAAATGTCAACCTCTTCTTCTGCCTTAGTCTCACTGTTCTTCCTTTGAAGTTCACTCCATCTGTCTAGTCAACCTCTACCTCTCAAAGTAGTAGTCATTTACTGACCCCCTAATAAGTCTTTCTCCTCTTTTCTCAATGACTTTGACTCCTGGCTCTCCTTCTTTCTTAAGCCCTCATTTCATTCCCTTATCCTCGTTGACTTCAGCATCCATGCTGTTAACACCTCTGACTCCTATACATCCAGCTTTCTCTCTCTAATATCCTCATACAATCTCCAGTTTTGTTCTACTATCCCTACCCATCAGAAAGGCCACTGTCCCAAATTTGTCCTCTCCTCCAATTGCTCTATCACTGAATTTTGCACCTCAATTGTTCCCATCTCTGAACAATCAACTGCTAATCTTCACAACTTATCACCCTCCCCCCAAACCGGCCAATCACTACCCATACATTTAGGAACCTTCAGGCTATTGACCCTGACACACTCTCCACCACTGTCTCATCCCTCCTACTATGTCTCACAAGTCTGTCAATGAAGCTGTCCTCTCCTATAACTACATTCTCTCTTCTTCTATTGATACCCTTGCCCCTCCCATTTCATGTCTTGTAAGACGTGCCAAACCCAAGCACTAGTTGAACACAATATTTATTACCTGTGCTTGAGTTGCTGAACATCTTTGGCTTAAATCCAGCCACATCTTTCCTTTCTAACAGATACTGACAGATCAGAAGTTACCAGTGAAGATGAAAGCCTCACCCGAAGCCCTACCTCCTCCCTCACCTCCACCTCCTCCTCCTCTTCCCACATACCCTCCCTTACCCCTTCCTCCTCCCTCACCTCCTCCTCCTCCTCCTCCTCCCTCACCCCCACCCTCCTCCTCCTCCATCAGCACCACCCGCTCTATCATCCCCACCACCATCCCCTCCCTCTCCATCTATTCTTGCTCAACTAACATGGATGGTCCACCAGAAAAGTTATGACATACTACTAGAATTTTGAGATGCTCCAGCAAAATTATATCTGACCTCTGCAATTTAAAATGGTGACTTGCAGCTATTGCCGACTTCATACACTTGAAATTTATGCTGATGTCCTTCCAATCTACTCTTACGCTTGCCAAACAAGAACACTATAACCATTTAACTAACTGTTAGTGCCAACCCTTGCCGTCTCTTTGCCACAATCAACTCTCTACTCAAAGTACCCCTACCTCCTATCCACTCCTCATTTTCCTCCAGACAATGGCACATCTTCAATAGCAAAATGGCTTTCATCTAATGGATTGGTCGCAAATCCAACAAAGACTATGGTCTGCTGGGTTTCTGGAATGCTTTCACCTCCAACTAAAAAAATTAGATTATTTGAGACAGATCTTTCTTATATTAATTCATTTCGGTATCTTGGTGCTGTATTCGATTTGTATCTATCTTTTCATAAGCAGGTTTCTCAAGTGCTACAGAAGGTATAGTGAACTAAGGCCAGTACTGGGCAGACTTGCAAGGTCTGTGTCTGTGTATGGCCATTTGGGGGAGGAAGGGCTGGAGAGGGCTTCAATGGCTGGGAGGATGTAGATGGGCTAGAGTAGGTTTTGACTGAGATTTCGGCAGTTGGAACCCAAGCACAGTACCGGGTAGAGCTTTGGATTGTTGCCCAGAAATAGGTAAGAAGAAAAAATTTAGAAAATTTAAATTGAATCAGGTTGGGCAGACTGTATGGACCATTCGGGTCTTTATCTGCCGTCATCTACTATGTTACTATGTATAATGGTTACGATCTCTTAGAGCTTTTTTAGATTTCCACTCTTTACATGTACTTTTGCATGCATTTGTTTTGTCTCGGATTGATTACTGTAATTCAGTATATTGTGGCATTTCCTCTGTTGATTTGTGTCGCCTTCAAACATCATAGAACTCAGCGGCCAGGCTACTTTGTAAAGCTAAACTTTATGATCATGTTATCTCATTATTGATTCATTTACATTGGCTTCCAGTACAGTATAGGTGCATTTATAAAATATATTCAGGAACACTATGTTCTCTTGATTCCAACAGATTAGTTTTATCATCACCTATATTAGTTCATTATGAATCTACTCGTGCTTGTGTTTATTTTTTTATTTCTCCATTTTATTGGAACAATCTTCCATTGAATATTCGTTCAGAACTGCCTACTTGGAGCTATCACTCCCATTGTCATTCCTCCCATCTGTCTCATCCTCAACCTATCATTCTCCACTACAACAGTTCCTGATGTCTTCAAACATGCCATAGTTTGAAGACATCAAACATAGTTACACCTCTCCTCAAAAATCCTCACTAGAGCCCATGCTCCCCTCCAACTATCACACCATCTCCCTAGGTGGATGGAAGAGGTGGTGGAGACAGAGACTGTGTCCGAATTCAAGAAAGCTTAGGATAGGCACATGGGATCTTTTAGAGAGAGGAAGAGATAATGGTTACTGCAGATGGGCAGACTGGATCGGCCATTTGGCCTATAACTACCATCATGTTTCTTTGTTCTATGTTTACTCGAATATGCTGTTCACCGCCATTGCCTGGACTTCCTTTTTTTTCATGATATGCTTGACCCACTTCAACTGGGCTTTCATTCTCTCCATTCTATGGAAACTGCCCTTGCTAAAGTCTCTAATGACCTGTTCCTGGCCAAATCCAATGGCCTCTACTCTATCCTCATCCTTCTTGATCTGTCTACTGCCTATCATACTGTTGATCAACCACCTACCCCTCAACATGCTGTTCTAACTGGGATTCCAAGGTTCCATTCTGTCCTGGTTTTCTTCCTATCTCTCCCATCATACTTATGGTGGATCTTCCTTCGCTGCCATCCCACTGTCTATCGGTGTACCTCACAGCTCTGTCATTGAACCCTGTCATCCTCTCCATATATACCTATTCTCTCAGTACACTGATCTCCTCCCATGGTTTTCAATATCTCTATACTGATGACTTCCAGCTCTACCTCTGCATAGCAGATACCTCGTCAGGAATTCAGGCCGAATCTCAGCCTGCTTGTCCAACATTTCCACTTGTCTCACCACCATCTAAAATTGAATATGACTAAGACTGAGCTCCTTATCTTTTTACCTAAACTCACCTATCTCCTCCTGCCGTTCTCTATTTCTGTGGATAACACTCTCTCTCTGTCTTGTCAACTTGCAACTTTGGGGTGATCTATGACTCCTTTCTCTCCTTCTGTGTTCAGATCCAACAAACCTCCAAAACCTGTCACTTCCTCCTCTATAATATTACCAAAATTCAACCCCTCTAAGCATACTACCAAAACCCTTATCCATTACCAAAAACCTTACCCAACCCATTTATCCATGCTCTCTTCACCTCACACTTAGACTACTGCAACATACTTCTCTCAAATCTTCCACTCATCCATCTCTCACCCTTTCGATCTGTTCAAAATGCTGCTGCACAACTCATAATTCCATAAGAGCTGTCATGTTCACATTACCCTTTTCCTCAAGTCACTTCTTGGCTCCACATCCATTTCCAAATACAGTTCAAACTCTTCTTACTGACTTATAAGCACCTTAATATCTCTCCTCATTTATTTCCCCCCTCCATGAACTCCGTTCATCAGGTAAATAATCCCTCTTATCTGTACCCTTCTCCCTTCCCTGTACTTTGCTTTCCTGATAACTTCAACGACTTCATTGTTTGTAACTTTGATTAATTGATGTGAACCACCTAGAACTCCCTGGGTATGTCGGTATACAAAATAAAGTTATTATTATTACTGCCAACTCCATACTCCGTCCCTTCTTTCATGTTGCACCCTATTCCTGGAACAGGCTGCCAAGTACGTCATGCTCCATCTCTAGCAGTATTTATATCCAAGCTAAAAGCCTACTTTTTTGAAGCTGCTTTCAACTCTTAACTCCCTCTCTGTTAGATAACCAGAAATTCCCCACCCATGAGATGTCCTGTCTATCTGTCCAAATTAGCTTGTAAGCTCTTTTGAGCAGGGACAGTCTATTAAATGTTAAATGTACAGCGCTGCATACACCTTTCAGCGCTATAGAAATGATGTACATATGAAAGAGATGATTTGGTCCAGATAGGGAAGTAAATGATTGCCCTAGCCATGCTTACCTTCCTACAAAACATAACATAACACCAGATTTCTAGACTGCATAACCAACAAGTTCTGTGTGGTTTACAAAAATTTATTAAAAGCCTACAATGAGGAATGTTAGAACATAAATTTTTGGAAAAAGAAAAACTTCAGTTGTTTTCTTGGTTGTTCATAAGAAATTTTGAAAAGAGAAAGTTTACAGTTGTTTTCTAAATTGTTCATAGGTAAAAGATGTCAAAAATCTCTATCATAATATGCTGCTTAATATGCCAGCATATGGTCAAGATATTTCTTACTTTTACATCCATTAACTGATGGAAAGGCGAAAAGAGCATGTGACTTTTTGCTATTCTTATAAGATGATATCAAGTCTTCATTGCTTCTCACACTGGTGGTGAATCTCCACCCCAAATCTCCCTCCCCCAATTCTTTCTCCCTTTGCTCCCCATTCTCCAATGCCCATTTTAAATCTTCCCTTTCCCTGAGATCCCAAGAAATCCTATCCTCACACCAATGTCCCTTCCTCTGTTTTCTGCATTGATCATGAACATTCTTTTATGCCCACCTCCCCTTAAAAAACTTTAACCACATTTTCTGATAAGAAATTTACATTTGATATACAATTCTATAGAAATTCAATGCAATTATGTCAGTGTGTTTCAAAAAATTTGCCACAGGAAATAAAGGACTCTGAGTTTAAAAGCTTTGTAGAAATTCTCTAAGATTTTAGATTGATTACATTTGATCAACCACTTCATTTAAAAGAGCAAGATAGCTTATAATAAAGAAAGTAGAAATTAAACAGAGAAGAGCATATTATATAAAATAAAAGAACTAATACAAATCAAAGTCTAGGCCACGATGCTCAAAACTCTGGTGCTATAGCAAATGACATCCATCCCATACTACAGTAACAGAGCAGAAAAATAGCCCTCCAATATTCAAAGCTAATTATATTAAAATTGTTTGCGTGCTGTGAAAGTTCCAAGGCAATCATTTTATTTGAGGGGAGGAGGAGGGAGGGTTTTTTCTTAAATATGGGGTTGGATGTGCGAGGGGAAAATAAACTCACTGATTTTTTTGGATGGTATTGTGATGAAGGGGAAATATGAATCTAGTGAGGTATTTGATGGTTTGTGGTATCTCCTACAGTCCCTTTTTACTACAATATTAAAATGGAGTTGAAAATTTATTCATTAAATGTTAATGGCCTCAATCATCCAATAAAGAAAAAAGAAAATACTTTCCTTTCTGAAACAACAAAATGCAAATATATACTATATTCAAGAGACACATTTGTCGGCCATAGAAGCTAGGAAACTAGAATGTGGTTGGGTAAAGCATTGTTTTTTTTGCCCCAGCGATAGGGAAAAAGGCAAGGGTAGCCATTTTGGGGAATAAAAAATGTTCAGCCACTTTTAAAATGATGGATTCAGAACCCTTAGGAAGATGGGTACATGTGGAAATGAGCCTGGGAAATACTATGTTGGTGCTATTTAATGTATATGCCCCAAATTTGAAGCAAAGTGAATTTTTCAAAACTCTACAACAGTTAATACTACCACTGGCTGCTTCTAATTTAGTGGTGGCAGGGGATTTTAATGCTGTTATAGATCTATTGATGGATAAAAACCTAGTAAAATTATGAAATCATTAGGATTAGATAATTTTGTACATTCTTGTGATTTGAAAGATATATGGCGAATACTTCATTCATTCAGTCAAGAATTATTGAATACTTTCAATTTAACAATACTGAAGATGTCTCTATAGAAACAATTTGGGATGCATTCAAAGCTACCATAAGAGGACAAATTATTTCCTTTTCAACATTTACCAACAAACAAATTAAAAAACAATTTTCCAATTTGGAACTAGAAATAAAGAGATTAGAATCAAACTTAATTAATAATTGGGATAATTCTACTTTACAAGAATTAATAAAAATTAAAGGAAAATATAATGAGATTTCTTCTAAAATGGTAAGAAAAGACTTATTCTCTCAACAAACAATGTATTATGGAAATTTGAATAAGGCGGGAAGATTATTGGCAAATTATTTAAAAGTAAAAAAGCAAAAAGCAAGAATAGGGATGGTAAAAGATGAAAATGGAAATACATCTTTTCAAACGGATGTAATTATAAAACAATTTTTGAAATTTTATAAATCCCTATATTCTTCTGAGCCTTATTCAGATAAGGAAAAAGATGGATTAGAATTTTTAAAAGTAATTAAAGGACCAAAAATTCCTGATCATATAAAAGGAAGCTTGGAGAAGCCTGTATCATTAAAAGAAATACAAACAGCATTGGGATCCCTTAGAGTTGGATCCGCTCTAGGTGGTGATGGTTTCACAGTAGAATTCTACAAATCTTTTCAAATTACCTTATTACCTTATCTATTAAATTTATTTCAAACACAATTAAATAATGGAAATATAAAAGGAACTATGGCAGATTCAGTTACTATAGTTTTGCCAAAGCCAAATAAAGATCCCACATTGGTTTCAAACTATAGACCTATTTCTTTAATAAATGTAGATGGGAAAATTCTGGCTAAAACATTAGCTTTGCGTTTGGCTAAGGCTCTTCCCCACTTCATTGGAATGCACCAGACTGGATTTGTGGCTCATAGACATTCTTCTAACAACAAATTTATCCAAAGATGTTAAAGATCCAGCCTTCTGTGTTTCGTTAGATGCTGAAAAAGCTTTTGATTGAGTGGAATGGTCCTTTATGTATCAAGCAATGGACTGGTTTGGAATTGGATCAGGATTCATACAAATGATTCAAACGTTGTATAGCTCCCCTGTTAAGAACATAAGAACATAAGAACTGCCATCTCCGGATCAGACCTTTGGTCCATCAAGTCCGGCGATCCGCACACGCGGAGGCCCTGCCAGGTGTACACCTGGCGTAATTTATAGTCCACCATATCTTTATATGTCTCTCTTAAGGAGATATGCATCTAGTTTGCTCTTGAAGCCTAGGACGGTCGATTCCGCAATAATCTCCTCTGGGAGGGCATTCCAGGCGTCAACCACCCTCTGAGTGAAGCAGAACTTCCTGATATTAGTCCTGAACTTGCCCCCCCTTAGCTTCATTACATGTCCTCTAGTCCGTGTCAAATTGGACAGTGTAAATAATCTTCTCTGCTCTATTTTGTCGATTCCTTTCAGTATTTTGAAGGTCTCGATCATATCCCCACGCAGTCTCCTTTTCTCAAGGGAGAACAATCCTAGTGTTATAAGTCTATCCTCATATTCCAGTCTCTCCATACCCTTCACCAGTTTTGTCGCTCGTCTCTGCACCCTCTCCAGCAGTTTTATATCCTTCTTTAGGTAGGGAGACCAATGTTGGACGCAGTATTCCAAGTGTGGTCTGACCATTGCCCTATAAAGCGGCATTATAACTTTCTCCGATCTACTCGAGATTCCTTTCTTTATCATGCCCAACATTCTATTTGCCTTCTTTGCCGCTGCCGCGCATTGTGCCGACGGCTTCAGGGTCCTATCTATCAGTACACCCAGGTCCTTTTCTTGTTCACTCTTCCCCAGAGTTGCACCTGACATTGTATACTCGTATTCCTTATTCTTATTTCCTAAATGCATTACCTTGCATTTCTCCACATTGAACTTCATCTGCCATTTCTCCGCCCATGTTTCTAACCGACACAAGTCGCTCTGGAGTTTCTCTCTATCCTCCTGCGATCTGATCGCCCGGCATAGTTTTGTATCGTCTGCAAACTTGATGATCTCACTGGATGTTCCTTCCTCCAGGTCATTGATATAAATATTAAAAAGGATCGGCCCAAGTACCGAGCCCTGGGGTACTCCACTAGTCACTTTCTCCCAGTCGGAGAACTTCCCATTTATGCCCACTCTCTGCTTTCGGTTTTCCAGCCATTTGCCTATCCATCTTTGTATATCTCCCTCTATGCCATGGCTTTGTAGTTTCCTGAGAAGTCTTTCGTGTGGAACTTTGTCGAACGCTTTCTGGAAGTCCAAGTATATTATGTCCACAGGCTTCCCACTATCAATTTGCTCGTTCACGGTCTCAAAAAATTGGAGTAAATTCGTCAAACACGATTTCCCTTTCCTGAATCCATGTTGACTGGGTTTCATCAAGTCGTGTGCGTCCAAGTGCCGGACTATGCTATCCTTGATCAGTGCTTCAACCATCTTGCCGGGGACCGACGTAAGACTCACTGGCCTATAGTTGCCCGGTTCCCCTCTCGATCCTTTTTTGAAAATTGGCGTGACGTTCGCTATCCTCCAGTCGTCCGGTATCTGTCCAGTTCTGATTGTCAGGTTTGCAAGTTTTTGCAATAACTCTCCGATTTCAACCTTCAATTCCTTTAAGACTCTCGGGTGAATTCCATCCGGTCCAGGGGATTTGTCACTTTTAAGTTTGTCGATCTGATAGTATATCTGGTCTAAGTCCACTTCAACTGTGGTGAGGCTGTCTTCTATTTCTCCTGGAAACACTTTCTCCGCTTCAGGTATTGTTGAGGTGTCTTCCTTCGTAAAGACAGACGCAAAGAAGGAATTTAGTTTGTCTGCGATTTGTTTATCTTCCTTGATGTACCCTTTTCTTCCCTGGTCGTCCAGGGGTCCCACTGCCTCTTTTGCAGGTTTTTTCCCTTTCACGTATCTAAAGAAGGGCTTGAAGTTTTTGGCCTCCTGGGCTATTTTTTCCTCATAATCCTGTTTGGCATCCCTCACCGCCTTGTGACATTTCTTCTGATCATCTTTATGTTTGTTCCAGGCTTCGGTTGTCTTTATGCATTTCCATTTTTTGAAAGAGTCCTTCTTTTCTTTTATGGCTTCCTTCACCTGTTGCAAGATTGTATATTAATAATAATTTGTCAGAGAGTTTTAATTTGGGAAGGGGGGTTAGACAAGGTTGTCCATTATCTCCTTTGCTTTTTGATATAGTATTAGAACCCTTGTTATTAGCAATTCAGCAATCAAAGGAGATTCAGGGTATTCCTTGTAGAGATCAGGAATATAAGGTCTCTGCTTATGCAGATGACATTTTGCTTTATTTGAGGCATCCTGAAACAACGATTCCAAATTTACTCAATTTGATCAATAAATTTGGAAAATTTTCAGGTTATAAAATAAATTGGAGTAAATCAGAAGTCCTTCCACTAAATGTTTATTGTACAAAATGATTATTTGATGCATTTACGTTTGTTTGGAAAGATGAAGGAATAAAGTATTTAGGTATTTGGATTAAAAATACGTTAGAAGAGACAATAAAAATAAATGAAAAACATATATTACAGAAGGTTACAGAATTATGTGAGCAATGGAATCCCTTACATATTTCATGGTGGGGAAGAGTTCAAACAGTTAAAATGATGATTTCACCTGTGGTTTGTTACCAAATGGGAATGATACCAGTGTTCTTTCAGGGGTCTTTTTACAAAAAAATAAATAGTACTCTTACAAAATTTATTTGGCAAGGTAAAATAGCTAGAGTTGCCTTAGTGACTTTACAAAAATCAATTGTGGAGGGAGGGGTAAATTTTCCAAATTTCTATAGGTATCATCAATCCTATATTATGCGCCAAGGTATGTATTGGGTCCTCCCAGAACTCATGGAAAAATTACCTGATTGGTTAAGATTGGAATGGTAACTAATGTCTCCTATAAGACTGTGTCATATTATTAGTACTAAAATGCCTAGGTTATACAAAGAAAATAAAATATTAAATGACACGTGGAAAACTTTAAAATTGATAGATAATTTAACTTCTAATCCAATTCATAAATCGACAAATCAAACAATATGGTTTAACTCCAATATTCAAATTGACGGATTTAAGCTTATCTGGAAGCAATAGATAATAGGAGGAATACGTACTCTTGATGATGTAATTTCTAATAGTAAACTGCTTGAGTTTTCACAGTTGCAACAAAAATTTGGCTTGAATAAATCACAGTTATAAATGGTTGCAACTGAAGCAGGCCATTCAGGCGGGGTTCCCTGAATGGAAAAATCTTAATAATCAATATAACTTAGAATTTTTTTGCTTTCAGGCAGACTTTCTGGGATATCAGGCCGCGCAGTGGTACAAATTAATATCTGGATTATTGAAAAAAAAAATGGTCTTAGAGACATTTGGAGCATTGAGATTAAGCATGAAATTACGGCATTTCAATGACCACGTATTTGGTCTTGGAGGATGAGATGTATAATGTCTGCATCTATGAAACAAACTTGGTTTTTCTTGTTGCATAGAGCTTTCTGGACCCCTGTTCGTTTAAAAAAATTAGATCGCTCTAAGTCTGATAGATGTTGGCATTGTAATCTTGAAGCGGGGACTTTAGATCACTTGTTGTTCTATTGTCCTTATATATTAGAATTTTGGAAATCAATATGGAATCAAATTAACTCCCTGTTAGAAAATCATGTGGCATTATCTTATGACACAGTTTTATTTGGTGTAGAAATGAGAGCGAAGAAACAAATATCATCTAATAATAACAAATTATTGTTAATTTTAACTGGGATTGGCATTCAACAGATTACTTATAATTGGAAAAATTGGAGTGGTCTTAATTATTGTTTCTGGTAGAATTCTGTTTGTCATATACAGTAGTACCTTGGATTACGAGTATAATCCGTTCCAGGAGCATGCTTGTAATCCAAAATGCTCGTTTATCAAAGCGAATTTCCCCATAGGAAATAATGGAAACTCGCTTTGATGCGTTCCCCCCCCTGAGAACCGGCATTGCTCCCCTCGAAGGCCCCCCCCTGTGATCAGGCACCCCCCCTGTGATCCGGCACCCCCCTGCCTCGAACCGGCACCCCCCCGCCACAATCCGACCCCCCCCAGACACGATTGGGCACCCCCCGACACGATACGACCTCCCCCCCGACACGATTGGGCACCCCCGACACGATCCGACATCCCCCCGACACAATTGGGCACCCTCCCCCACCGCTTCTTACCCTCATCTGGGCACTCTAGAAGATCGGACTCCTCGTCTGCTGGGCCTTGAGCATCTGAGCATGCTCAAGGCCTGCGAGTTCACGTTCACGTTCAGAACGTGAACTTGCAGGCCTTGAGCATGCTCAGATGCTCAAGGCCCAGCAGACGAGGGCCGATCTTCAAGAGTGCCCAGATGAGGGTAAGAAGTGGCGGGGGGGTGTGCCCAATTGTGTCGGGGGGGGGGTCAGATCGTGTCAGGGGGGTGCCCAATCGTGGCAGCGGGGTCAGATCGTGGCGGGGGGTGTCCAATCGTGTCGGGGGGGTCGGATCGTGGTGGGGGGATGCTGGTTCGAGGCAGGGGGGGGTGCCGGATTGCGGGGGGTGCCGAATTGCAGGGGGGGGGGGGTGCTCATAAGTCGAGCCATGCTCGGTTTCCGAGGCACCGATTTTGCAAATGTTTTGCTCGTCTTGCAAAACACTCGCAAACCGGTGCACTCGTAAACCGAGGTACCACTGTATATAAAATGGAAAGGGCGTTAGCTGTCCAAAAACGGAATTATAACAAATTTAAGGATGTGTGGAGGCCATTGATGGATTTTTGTAAAGATTAAAAAATATTTTTCCCTGAATTAAAAGTTTAAGGAAATAAGGGAGGGAGGGGGGGTGGGTATTTTATTTGATTATAATAGAATGAATATATTTTTCATAATTCTATAAGAAAGGGAGATATTATTATATTTTATAAGGGTTGTTTATAAGATGTCAAGTGTATTTGAAAGTGAAATTGAGATTTGTATTGATTGTACTTGATTTAAGATATGAAATGAATAACGTATTTTTTTTAAAAAAAAAAAGATATATGGCGGATACTTCATTTTAATGAGCGGAATTTTCCTTTTGTTCTCAGGTTCACAAATCCTTTTCAAGAATAGATTATATTCTCGTGTCAAATCAATTAAGTCAGCAGGTAACACAAGCCTCCATAGATCCAATTATTTTGTCTGATCATGTGGGTGTGTGGATTGAATTTAACTTGCTGAACAGGATAATGGCAGATCTTTGTGGAGATTCGATAATGCATTGTTAGAGGATTCAAATTTTCTTGAAGAATTTCAGTTAAAAATGAATGAATTCTTCCACATTAATGATTCAAAAGAAATCTCAGTGGTGACCTTATGGAATGCTTTTAAGGCTACCATGAGAGGTCAAATTATTTCATATTCAGCATATGTTAGGAAGCAGCTTAAAAAACAATTTTCTAATTTGGAACAGGAAATTAAAGTTTTGGAGTCAAAATTGATTGAAAAATGGGTACAAACTACTCTACAGGCTCTTTTAAAAATAAAATGTAAATATAATGAGATTTCTTCACAACTTGTAAGGAAAAATTTATTTTCTCAACAGACCATGTATTAGGGAAGCTCAAATAAGGCGGGAAGATTACTGGTGAATTATCTCAAAGCAAAGAAAAGAAGGACAAAAATTATTGCAATAAAAGATCTTATTATTTTCTGTTTTTTACTACTGCTGATGACTGCACAATTAATGCTTCTTTTCACTGTTAGTTGACTATGGTACATTGCCCGATTTTCTTTCCTTGATGTATTTCTTCTGTTGGTTGTTATTGGTTCTTCTTGAAATATACAATAAAAATATTGAACTCAAAAGATGAAAAAGGTGATACTCATTCTCAGATTGGACCTATTTTAAAGCAATTCTTAAATTTTTATAAAGCTTTGTATTCTTCCGAGCCTTATTCAGATAAAGAAAAAGATGATTTAGAGTTTTAAAAATTAATTAATGGTCTAAAAATTCCTGATCATATAAAAGGTAGCTTAGAAGCGCCTATATCAATAAAAGAGTTACAATCAGTGTTGAAGTCACTTAGAGCTGGATCTGCTCCAGATGGAGATGGTTTCATGGTAGAGTTTTATAAATCATTTCAAAGCACCCTTTTAGTTCATTTATTAAATTTATATCAGGTCCAACTAACTAATGGTTGCATTAAAGGTACTATGGCGGAATCTGTTAACTATAGTTTTGCCAAAGCCAAATAAAGATCCCACATTGGTTTCAAATTACAGGCCTATTTCTTTAATTAATGTAGATGGAAAACTTCTAGCTAAGACATTGGCTTTAAGACTGGCTAAGGCTCTCCCTTTTATTATTGGTATGCACCAAATAGGATTTGTTGCTCAGAGACATTCCTCTAATGACACCAGATTGGCTTTTCATATATTAAATTTAACAAAAGCCATGAAAGATCAAGCCTTTTCTGTATCCTTAGATGCAGAAAAAGCCTTTGATCGGGTGGAATGGACCTTCATGTATCAAGCAATGGATTGGTTTGGAATAGGTTCAGGATTTATACAAATGATTCAGTCCTTGTATAGTTCCCCTATTGCTAGACTGTATATTAATAATAATCTCTCAGAATGTTTTAGTTTGCGGAGCGGAGTTAGACGAGGGTGTCCCTTGTCTCCTTTGCTTTTTGATATTGTTTTAGAACCCTTGTTATTAGCTATTCAGCAGAAGGAGATTCAGGGTATTCCTTATTCAGATCGGGAATATAAGGTCTCTGCTTATGCAGATGATATGCTGCTCCATTTGAGAAATCCTGAAACAACCATTCCATGCTTACTTGATTTAATAGAGAAATTTGGAAAATTTTCAGGATACAAGATAAATTGGAGTAAATCAGAAGTTCTTCCAATTAATGTCCATTGCACAAAAGGATTATTTGAAACTTTCCCCTTTCTATGGAAAGAGGATGGAATAAAATATTTAGGCATTTGGATAAAAAATACTTTGGATGAAACAATGAAAGTGAATGAAAATTTTTTATTACAGAAGGTAACAGAAATGTGTGAGCAGTGGAATCCTTTACATCTTTCTTGGTGGGGGAGAGTCCAAACTATTAAAATGATGATATTGCCTGTAGTTTGTTATCAAATGGGTATGTTACCAGTTTTTTTCAGGGGTCCTTTTATAAAAATTAAAATAGTATTCTTACAAAATTTATTTGGCTGGGTTAAATTGCTAGAATTTCGTTAGTATCTCTACAAAAGCAAATTACAGAGGTAGGGGTAAATTTTCCCAAGTTTTATAGATACCATCAATCTTACATTTTGCGCCAGGGTATGTATTGGGTCCTCCCAGAGCTCACTTAAAATATCCCAGATTGGTTGTGGTTGGAATGGCGACTCATGTTTCCTCTGCGACTATGCCATGTTCTCAGTATCAAAATGCCTAGATTATATAAAGAAAACAGAATATTAGTAGATACATGGAAAACCTTATTACATTACATTACATTACATTAGGGATTTCTATTCCGCCATTACCTTGCGGTTCAAGGCGGATTACAAAAGGTTAATTTAAAAAATACAGAGTTACAATGATTAGCTATAGAGGTTAGTTGTAGATCTTATAAACATTAACGGGTTGTTGAGGGTGAGGTGGTTTGTAAGAGAATTAATAGGTGGTCATAGTGGAGGTTCTTTTGTTATTATTAGTGCAGTAATGGGTAGATCAGATGTCAGTTTTAGAGTTACTAAGAGGTCGTGGTGTTATTGCTGCTTCAGGAATTTCTTGAAAAGTGTGGTTTTTATTTCTTTTCTGAACGTCCTATAGTCTGGGGTGGTCATCAGAAGGTTGGAGATCTGGTTGTCCAGCCTTGCGGCTTGAGTGGCTAGGAGGCCGTCGTGTAGTTTTGTTCTTTTTACTTCCTTGATTGGGGGGGGTATGAATGGGGAGTGCGTTTTTCTGTGTCTGGTAGTGGGTGCTTGGATGAGGCGATTGTTCAAGTATGATGGGCTGTCTCCGTGTAGGGTTTTAAATAATATGCAGTAGAATTTGAATTGGATTCTTTCTTGGATTGGAAGCCAATGTGAGTTGATGAAGACTTCAGTGATGTGGTCATGTTTTCTCAATGAGTAGATGAGTCTCAAAGCTGTATTTTGGATTGTTTGGAGTTGTTTAATCGTAGTTACAGGGCAAGGAAGGAAAAGGATGTTGCAGTAGTCCAATATACCTAGTATTAGGGATTGTACTATAAGTTGGAATTGTGTTCTTTCAAAGAATTTTCGGACTTGTCTCAGATTTCTCATGACTGCGAATGATTTCTGAATTGTTTTATTTATTTGCGGTTGCATAGTGCAGCATCTGTCTATGGTCATGCCAAGTAGTTTTATGGTGGTTTGGATTGGATATTTGATTGCGTTTATTTCTAAGTTGGTTGTGGTTTGGACCTTGTCATTTTCGAGAAGGATGAATTTGGTTTTGTCTTGGTTGAGTTTAAGTTTGTGATTTTTCATCCAGGTTGTGACTGTTTCAAGTGTTTGGTGAAGTTTGTCTGTCATGGTAGGTTTAGAATGATCATATGGGATGAGGATGTTGATGTCATCAGCATAACTATAGGTGGTTATGCCCAGATTGTCCAGATGCGTTCCTGGAGATGCAGTGTAGAGATTGAAGAGGGTAGGGGATAGTGGAGATCCTTGTGGTACGCCGCAGGGGTTTGACCAGGATTCTGACTTTTCTTTGTTTGATTTTACACTGTAGGTTCTGAGTTTTAGGAATCCTTCAAACCAAGAGTATACTTTATCTGAGATGCCTATTGCGTCTAAGATCTGTAGAAGGATGTTGTGATCCACTAAGTCGAATGCCGCAGTTAGGTCCAGTTGTATGAGAAGCATTTTTTTCCCTGTACTAAGGTGTTGTCTGACGGTATCCATAAGGGAGCCTAGTAGTGTCTCTGTACTGAAGTTTGTTCTGAAGCCTGATTGCATGGGGTGGAGTAGGTTGTGGTCATCTATGTAATTGGTGAGGAGTTTGGCTACTAGGCCTTCTATAATTTTGACATATAGCGGAATTGAGGCTATAGGTCTAAAGTTAGATGGGTGGTTTTGTGGTGCTTTTGGGTCTTTTTGGATTGGGGTGATGACGATTTCGCTGAGGTCAGCAGGGAATGTGCCTTCTGTGAGTGTGAATTGAATCCATTGTAGAATTATGGTGCGGAATTTTACACTAGAGGTGGTAAGGAGATATGAGGGGCAATGGTTGAGGTCACAGGAGGCATGGCTGTATTTTTTGTAGAATTTGTTGAATTCTGACCATTGTATGTTGGGGAATTGAGTCCAAATTCTGTCTGCTGCGGTTGCCTCTTTTCCTGTAGGGTGGATTGTGATTGGGTTTTGATGGGATGGGTTAAGGATGAGAGTGGCTCTGGTGTTGGTAATTTTGTTCTTGAAGTGTTCTGCTAAGAGGGTGGGTGATGGTGGAGGGGTGTTCGTGGTGGTAGTGTATGGTTTGGTGTCTGTTAATTCTTTCAGGATTTGGAATATTTTTTTGGAATCTTGGGTTTCCGTGCCTATGAGATTAGTATAGTAGCTTTTCCTCTTATCCCTTAGTAGATTTTTGTATTGTTTGTTGATTTTTTTCCAGTCGGTTTTTGTTTGATCTTGGTTCTTTTTTCTCCATTTTCTTTCTAATCTTCTACACTGTCTTTTGAGTTGGAGTAATTCATTATCAAACCATTGGTCTGATTTCCTGCTGGTTCTGGTTTTGGTTTGTTGGGGGGCCAGATCATCAAGGATGTTGGTGGATACATTTTTCCAGTGGGAGATGAAGTTTTTTGGGTCGCAGTCTTGGATAGTTTCGTCTACATTTGACCAAAAAATGGTTGGGTCGATATGTTTGCGTGTGGTATATGTGGTTTTTTTTGATTGAGGTGTGTGTTTGGTCTTGGTCCAATTGATGTTGAAGTTGTATGTGTAGTGGTCTGACCATAGGGATGGGGACCATGTTCCGTTAGTAGTTTGGATTGCTGGATTGGATGGTTGGTGAGACATGAATGCAGCAATGTCCAGTTGATGACCTTTTTCATGGGTGGTTTGTGGGTTTAGGATCTGGAAGGATAAGGCATTGAGGAAGGATAGACAGTTATTTGCTGGTGTGGAGGTTGTGTCTTCTAGGTGTAGGTTTAGGTCTCCTAGGATGAGGTTATATTCTGCTGTTAATGAGTTTTGGTAGATGAAGTTTTCAAATTCAGGTCTCACTGTGGTCCAGTTTCCTGGTGTTATGTAGCAGAGTAAGCAGTTTAGTGAGTTTTTTAGTGTTGGGTTTGTGAGTTGACACGCTAGGAAATCCATTTGCGGAGTGGATGTTTTTTCAAGTATGTTTAGAATTAGGGGGTTCTTGATTATTATTGCTAGTCCTCCTCCTCTTTTTTTTTCTCTGCAGGTTACTGTTATTTTGTATCCCGGCGGACATACTTCTTTTATTCTAGGGTCTGTGTCTGAGGTTAACCAGGTTTCAGTGAGGAATAGGCAGTCAAGTTTTTCTGTTTTTATCCAATTTTTTATGTTTTCTGTTTTGGGTCCTAGTGCTCTGATGTTAACATAGGCACATGTAAGGGAGGTTGTGTCGGTCTGGGGAATGTAAGTTGTTTCCGGGTATATGAGTGTTGTGGGAGTTGGATGAGATTTTGTTTTCGGGAGTGTTGATCTTCTTCTCCAGGTAACAGTGATGGAGTGTAGATTATATAAAGAAAACAGAATATTAGTAGATACATGGAAAACCTTATGATATGTCAATAATTTAACACCTATTCCAATATATAAATCTACAAATCAGACTATATGGCTTAACTCCAAGATTCAAATTGGCGGATTTAAGGTCATCTGGAAGCATTGGATGATAGCAGGAATATGTATTTTAGATGATGTTATATCTAATGGTAAGCTGCTTGAATTTTCACAGTTGCAACATAAATTTGGACTTAATAAATCACAAAGATTTAGATGGTTGCAACTGAAGCAGGCCATTCAGGTGGGGTTCCCTGAATGGAAAAATTTAAATAATCAATATAGTTTGGAATTCTTATACTTTTAGGTGGACTTCCTGGGACACCAGGCCGCACAGTGGTATAAATTGATAGCTGGATTTATAAATAAGAAACCAAAACTGGTCTTAGGGACATTTGGAGTATTGAGATTAAGCACCCAATTTCTGCATCTCAATAGCCACGAATTTGGACTTGGAGGATGAGATGTACAATGTTGGCATCTATGAGACAAACGTGTTTTTTTCTGTTACATAGAGCATTATGGATCCCAGTTCGTTTACAAAAGTTGGATAGCTCTAAGTCAAATAGTTGTTGGCATTATCATCTCAAAGCAAGGACTTTAGATCATTTATTGTTCTATTGTCCATATATTTTGGCTTTTTGGAAATCAATATGGGGCCAAATGAACTGTTTGTTGGAAAATCCAGTTGCATTGTCTTACGATACTGTGTTATTTGGTATAATAATGAGGGCTAAAAGCCAAATATCATCTAAGAACAACAGGCTTTTACTAATAATGGCATGAGTCGCCATACAACAAATTACGAGCAATTGGAAGGATTGGAAGAGGCTTAACTTGTGACAAATCTAGCTCTCTTCCTAGCTTTGACACAGGGTTAGAGAAGATCAGTAAACCCCAATGCAGGAGAGCTGATCAGGTTGGCCCTGCAGAGTATGAAAACGCTGACTTCCCTTGGTCTATTCCTGCTGAGCCAGACAGTATCGGCCAAGGAGCTATTAGGGCTCCAAGGAACCCGGGGGTTAAGAACTACAGCTCCCAGAAGGCCAGGCTCAGAGCAGGAAGTGGTCACAGAAGCAGGCTCAGCTGCAGAAAGATTTCTCTCCCTTCCCCCTCTTCAGAGCAGGGAGGGGCGAGTTGAATGAGGTTAAAAGAGAGTAGCTGGGACACAGGAGGGAGGAGGAGCTGAGGAGGTTCCAGGGTGAGCTGGCCAGAGAACACTCTCCTCCTCTACTGAAGCTGGGTGAATTAAGCCATGACTGAGACATGGTGGACATGTCCGATGTGCTGGATATTGAAGCTGAGACAGAGTTACCAAACTGGGAACCAATGAACATTGGAGTATCTAGTCTGCCTAGTGAATGCTTGGAGGCAATGGATACAAACTAAGCAGAGGTTTGAAAGTGTTTTGCTGTTTTTTTTTCTTCTTTTTTCTGCTTAATAGTTTTGAGATTGAAGTTGCTTGTGTGTCAATCTCTGTAAGCTTGTCAGCTTTGGTCTCAGAAGCACTGCTATAATTGAACTGTGGCATTTGACTATATCACTGAGCATTTGTCTGTTCCCTCTCAGCCCAGCTGGAAGCTAATTAAGGGAGATAAGGCTCCTTAGAACAGCAAACACAGGGGAGCTCCTTTTAGAGGAATTCCTTATTTACAGACACTCTGAAGCAGGGCTGCAACGATAGCAGCTTTGGGTTCTGTTTTTGTAAACTTTATTTTGCCTGAACTGCAGGAGTATAGTTTTGTTTTTCCTTCTGCCTTTTTCTGGAGAGGGAATTTTGCTGAGGCCATCTTTGACACACCAACGCCTGGTGAAGAGGACTATGACAAAAAGACTAGAGTCCAGCCTAAAGTGTTTATTTTGAGCTTATCTTTGGACATTAGAGTCAGGCTGGTATGTATAAAACCAGAATGGTCAGCTTGACCTAAAATTTTGTGTTTTCTACAACCTGTATGAAAAGTGTTGCACTGTGATATAAATACTTGGACAAAGTAAACCAGAAGTATAGGAATAAAATACAACTTTATTGTTCTTCTAATCTGTTTTGGAGGTGTGTGAATTTCTTTTCCCTTGCCTGGTTTATGTAAGGACATGGAACCTGTTGTTGTACCTTAGGCAGGTGCCTAAGAAGGCCTGAAAGATACCCTGGTTAAAGGGTACACATTTGGAACAGTTACAGTCATGGGGTCCACAGCTTGCTGCAGTGAACAGGAGCTTGTGGAGTGTGACAAACTATAATTTTTGGTGGAATTCCTTGTGTCATATTGTGACCAGTCAGACACAAGGCCTGCCAAGGTCCCAGTTAAGCCAGGGGAAAAAGTAAAAGTAAAAACACGGAAGGGAAATTCCAAGATCTCCCAGGGTTATGATTCTGGTAATAATGCCATTGACCACCAGAGGGAGCCGGATTTGTCTGAGGAGGAAGTAGGTGAGCTTTATCCGAGTGACCACCGGGGGAGCCCAAGAGGTCCCTGGAACACTGCTGACTCTATCAGAACAGGGCACGCCCCTAGAGTATGTAAGCCAGCAGTGGCATTCAAACAAGCAGGCCGGTTAGGGAGGAAGTTCAGGCCTTGCCTCCCTGAAGATCCACCTGGGCCAAACAGGAGCAACAGACCTATGCCTATGGAGCTGACTGAGGCTGGACAAGCGGAAGACTTGCCATTCCTGAATGGAGAGCTTATGGACTATCAAGAAGCTTGTGCAGGCTGTGAATCTAATTATCCTGAGCCTATGCAGGTGGACTTGGCCTCAAGCTGCAAACAGTGAGTGTGGATTATTTGGAACTGTTTGCTTGCTGTGTTTTGTTTTTTCTTGGATGTTGGTTTTTGAGAAAGCTAGGAGTGTGTGGGGAGAGGTTTTGTTTTCACCCTGGGTGCGATTTTGAAGGCCATATCTGTGGCTTTATTTTTGACAAAACCTGTGTCACTCTCCTTTCCTGGCAGTCATATAATATTGCCAGAGGCTTTCCTCATTTTCTTTAATGACTGAGAATTGTGGAAACAAGTATCCTGAACTTTATTTTTTATTTGTTGAATTACCTGCTTAGGAGCAGGCAGTGCTAGCTCTGTGGAGAGCTGAAGTCTCAGGAGCAATTGGGACTTAATTAGGATTGAAAGAAAGTTTGGACTTTATTTTGGACGGTTTTATTTTCTTGCCTCTTTTGGCAGTTTTGCTTTGTTGCTGTTTGGAATCCTGACTAATGTGGCAAATGTTTGATGAATTACTTACCTGCATGAAGAAAATAGTAAACTGAACTATTTCTCTAAACAACCTCAATTGTTTGGACTTTATTTTGTTTTACTTTAATTTTGGTTCCTGCTGAGAGTCCAGTCCTACAGGGTGACTCCATGTCGGGTCATACGCTGGTGTGCTGTTTATTGTAACCACCAGGATTGCTATAGAGCCCTGCCCTGGGCTACAGTGGTGGTCACATATTTGGTATCAGGAGTGGGATATTGCACCTCCTGCAGGACACACCAGGGAACTGCAATTAAAAAAAAAAAAAAAAAAGTTTTTCTTTTGCTTTGCCATTTTTGGACTGGCGTATCCTGGATGTTTATATGGTGATTATTGGACTATTTACCAAGTGTGTGTTTGGAGAAGCATTTTTTTTTTTTTTTTGCGAACATACTTTATCTGGAGTTTCCTGTTACCCACTCGGAGGAGGAGTTTCCAACCGGAAGGCGGAAGCGAGGATAAAGTCTGCAGCATATCCGTTGGAGGAGTACAGCGAGGAGCTCAGTTGGAGTTTGGAGTTGGAGAGAGCCGGACCAGAGTTCCAGAGCCGAGTTCCAGGAGGACCCAGAGGGACCAGTGGACCGAGCCGGAGACCCAGTTCCAGACCGGAGACAGCACGGGCGGTGCACCCGATCAGCACGAATGCGAAGACTCATCAGTACCTCTGATAAGAGTATCTAGGGGTAGCTGGTGAGGATAAATGGTGCTGGTTGGGGAGGACTGGAAGCTGGGAGAGGCTAGTGAGGGAGGAACACTCTTTCCAAGCGGCCACACTTGGGTTCCTTTTTCTTTTTGTTTGCCTTTCAGGACTTCGCTATGGAGCAAGCCCAGTTATTGGCAGCGCTGGCCGAGGAGGATCGGAGACAGGCCGAGGAGATGGAAGGAATTTTGAGGATCAACGAGGCGCGTTGGCAAGTTCGCCAGGACGCTATTGCGCAGCAAATGCAGGCAAAAGTATTTGCACAGATACTTCAACAGACTACTGCACAACCAGCAAGGCAAGAGATGCCTAACGTGGCCTATCCAGCTCCGGTAGGACTTAACTCGTTGATGTATTTAAATTGGAATGAGAGGGCGCCTAGTGACGCTCCTGAGGATTTTTCTTGTTGTTCCCAGAGGCCCGAGTCAGTCCTAGAAGTTACTGAAGACCAAGAGTTTTTAGGAGGAGATCCAGGTACGGTGCAGGGACACCTGCCTAGGCAGAACCCTGGGAATACAAGTGGGAGGTGGAATAGGAAACATCCTTACAAAGATTCCCCTACTCCTTCGCCCAGGCCTAACACGCTGAGAGGCAATTGTGATACGTATGGGATATACCTGGATATGATATGAGAGTTGTTTTTAGTAACAATGGCTGTTTAAGAAACCATCTTCTACTAAAAGGATCCTAATACCAAATAACAACTTTCTTTTTTTAAAAGGGGAACTAGAGTTCAGAAAGATAACTTGCACCTGGTGAGCCAGATTTAGTCAAAACAGGATATGGATGACTCAATCGAGAAAGGGGGAAAAGCAGGATATGCATAAACCGGATCCTGACCATAATACTTTGAGTAAAAAAGTGCCTAACTTGTTTGTGACATGTTCATGTTTGAACACGTATACAAACCGGATCCTGACCATAATCTGGGCATAAAAAGACAGGCAGAACTCAGTGGAATCGGGACTTCTCCACTGCTGAAGAGCCGTGTGATGCTGATATGAGATGAATGCGCTGCCTCCGATGTTTCGCTAGTCCCCCGATACCGGAGTGATGATGCAATATATGGTAACAAATTATTGATTCCTTACTGCATGATTTCATTATTATAAAATTGTATGAATAAACCTATATTATGCTTTCAGTCATCTGTGTATGCTATTAATTTTCCCAGTCAGAGAGCTGGTGAGGGGAAGGGAAAGTGGGATATACTTTACCCTAAGAATAATAGCAGTACATTAATTGGCGTAGTCGGCAGGATCTCCCTAAATAAGACCGAACAATGTTCCGGCGTAAGGAGAAATCTAAAAAAGAACCTGCAGGGATACCTGGCTGGACCGGGGACCCGTATGAAATAATAGCGGCAGAAATGGCCAATCATGGATTGGCGGAATCATGGGATAAGGAATTAAGGGAATTTGAACCAAAGAATGTGGTACAAGTACTTGAAACAATCCCTGTAAAAACAGGTGAAGCAGTTACCCTGGCTCGAAGGAGTTGGGTGTTGGCCTCTGCATACCGTGGGGTGCACAAGCGGTTGCAGATGGCACTTAAACCAAAGAATGTTGTACAAGTACTTGAAACAATCCCTGTAAAAACAGGTGAAGCAGTTACCCTGGCTCGAAGGAGTTGGGTGTTGGCCTCTGCATACCGTGGGGTGCACAAGCGGTTGCAGATGGCACTTTATGAGAAAGGGAGAGTAGAACAGAGTAAGTTAGAATTAGAGGGACGGTGTCCGGTGCTGGAATGTAATAGTAAATTATTAAAGGATAAATTGGAACATTATCAGGATGTAGCAGAAAGAGCAGCTGTAAAAGTGGCACAATATAAGTATAAAAAGAAGAGAAGGAGGGAAATTCCACAGTATGGAGATTTTCTTTGTCTGAGCTGCTGAGATATCTTTCAGAAATAGGTATTGATCTTTAAAATGTGCTTAAATATTAACATATTGTGGATTTCAAATGTAGTAACTTGCAATTACCTTGTTAGCAGCAGGAGGATTTTTTAGAATGAAAACTTTACAAGCATACACAGGGAAATGTATGCTGTTTGGAATTCCGATCAGCCGTGGGGAAAAGTTCTTGTTGTTTTTGATGTTCAAGAAACAAAGAATGTTTGCGTATGTTGATTTAAGTTCAAAAGAGTTTTGGCAGTATAGATCTGTGCTGTTAAGAATAATGAAGGTATTTTAGTAGTTTAGGAGCTGTTTGTCTGAAAGTTCTGTACGAGAACAAGAAAAAAAAAAAACAAATATGTTAATGTAGCCTGAATTTTTCCCTTGTTTCTTTATATTATAAAAAGGTTATCAGAATGTTGAAAGAAAGGTAATGCAGGGTCAGAAGAAATCAGGATGTGATATTAAATGAGGTGGATTTTGCCATAAGTGAATGGATAAAAGAAGTTTGAACAGCTAGATGGGTTTTAACACTGAATTGTTATATTGGAATTGGAATGTGGGAGAAAGGTTTGTGAAATATGTTAAGGAAAAAAGTTTCCTTGCCTTTGTATCTTAGGGTTCAAATTAGTTTTGAATATGAAGTTTTGTGCCCCTGCATGGTTTAAAAGTGTGCATTGCCCGAAATGTATGATTAGGGAGTAATTAAATGTAAATGCATTTTAAAATTAAATTGGGAAGTTTAAAATAAAAAGATTAACAAAAGTAGAGGTTAAGTACCTATACAATTAAAATAAATGTGAAACAAAAGGCTTGTTAACCTTGTTACCGGAAAAGAATAATTATAATAAACTTTTATGTAAGTGGATGAATTCGGAATTGAAATTTTGCTTACTTTTTACAAGTAAGCTCTTCAGGATAGGAACCTAATAAAGAATATGGATTGAGAATAATTCCCTGATGTTAGGAAAAAGACAGTCTAATTTTACCATGTAGAGAATGTGTCTGCCTGTTTAAATTTTCCTGTGGCCATATATGGTACCACAGGACCCTGAAATAAGTCTATTTAATCTGTGTGTTTTGTGTTTCAGGAAAAAAAAAACCTTTTTTGAATCTTTTCAACAATTCAACACAGAGACTGTGACTCTGCGATACAAGAATTAGTCATGTTTAACAGAGGGGAAAATGTTTCATGTGTTTCTTTTCTTTGTTCTTTTTGTTAATGACCATGTGCTTTCCTTCCAGGATTTACACTGACCCGCAGTACCACATTCCACCACTAGAGCTGTGGAGAACACAGAGAAAAATTCCGAAAGAACATTATGGGCAATTGGTAACCAGATCCAGTTATGCCTCAAAAGGAATAACTGTCTTGGGGGGGGTAATTGATGCTGACTATCAAGGGGAGGTTAGGGTAATACTAATTAACTTAGGTGCGGAGGATGTAATAATAGCACAGGGAGAAAGAATTGCACAACTGTTGCTAATTCCTATATATATATAGCTCCGGTGAGAGAAACCACAGCCCCTACAGAATTGACGGTTAGGGGGGCAAAAGGGTTTGGATCCACAAATACTGTAAATGTTGGGGCCAAAATATGGATTAGCAACCGAAATGGTCCCCCTTCTCCTGCTGAGGTGATAGCAGTGGGACAAGACCGTACGCTATTGATAATGAGACCTGGGGTAGAAAGATGGGAATATGTCCCACAGGAGAAATGTTACCTACGGGAGTAATACTGTGTTTAATTTTACAGGAAACCCTAATCGTCCTATGCGTATTCACCGTCCTTGGTATCGTATCTTTGGGTCACGTAGAAGGATGGACTCCGGCTAGGCGTCTGGTTTTGGATGACAATGCTCGATTTCAATGGGGATGGAGAAGTGCTACCAGCAGACGACAACAGGAAAAGTTTAGTTGTGAAAAAGGACAGAGATGTACAATAGCTAACATCACAACTAATGTGGACATATGGAAAGGCCCTCACAATGACAGAAGAGGGTATATCTTTTATGCCCTATATCAGAGTCAAGTAGTGGTAAAAAATTATCTTTCCTCCCTCTAGTCGATGTAGATATAGGAGAGCCTGGTATGATACTATTTTGGGAGGATTTGGAACTATTACCGGGACAATAAACAGTTATGATATAGAATCTTTAGCAAATAGGCTGCATAACGCTGGAAGTAAAATTAATAATGCTTTAACTATACAAGCTAATTGGATGCCTACTATTTGGTACCCAATGACACTAGCAGCTGGCGTGGATAACGATATGTTAGATCTTTTTAATGCTAGTAATTCTTTAACTTTCCTTGTAGATACTAATATTACTCACATAATCAATTGGACTATATGTTCTTTGCAAACATTACAGCAGCAACAACAGAAAAATGTCTTTCAAACACAACTTTTGACAGCAAATGAACAAGTGTGGAGGACCGTCTTTTCTGATGTAATCCATGCAGGCCATTGGCTACAAATACCTAGTTCGGGGATAAGGTGTGAGGAAACCCTATGTCAGGGATATTTTACCATTTACAATGTAACCAAACAGAGTATAATGTGTAAATACATAGTGATGCCTTTACTAATTGGGTCAGCTCCTAATCAACACTTTTGGACCCCCACCTTTTATGGACAGGTGATAGATAACTTTTTGTGATAACACTTTAAGTGGAAAAGTTTGTAAATTACAATCTGCTGTATATGAACCATGTTTATTGCAAAATACTGTAAACAAATGTGAATGGACTATTATGCCAATAACCTATAGGTATATGGTCGAAATAGCACCACAAGTGGTATGTGTAGTAACTGATCAACCAGTGATACCAGGAATGGCAGTGCCTTTTTCGGGATGTATTCATAACATTTCAGTATTACACTGGGAAAATGACACATTCATATTAACTTCCGATGTGGATAAGAATGTGGCTATCATTTGGAATAGCACTAAATGGGATGTTCCAAATTGGGATTTAAATTTGACCAGATTTAAGCAAATATTAACTCAATCAACCAAAATACAGAGTGCCATCCGATACCTAAATCAAAGTATTATGGCTCATCAGCTTACCACCACTATTGCAGCAGACTCGATAGTGACAATAGGGTCAGGAATAGCTGATGCTACTTCACATCATTGGTGGGATATATTTTTAGGATACTCACCTTCAGCCAAAACGACTCTGGATTGGATCATCCATCCTCTGTTAATAGTTGTTATTCTGGTAATATATGGCATTTGTTGAAAACAACAAAAAGTGATGATGGTTACATACAACACTCATTGTTAAGGACCGAATGTGATACGTATGGGATATACCTGGATATGATATGAGAGTTGTTTTTAGTAACAATGGCTGTTTAAGAAACCATCTTCTACTAAAAGGATCCTAATACCAAATAACAACTTTCTTTTTTTAAAAGGGGAACTAGAGTTCAGAAAGATAACTTGCACCTGGTGAGCCAGATTTAGTCAAAACAGGATATGGATGACTCAATCGAGAAAGGGGGAAAAGCAGGATATGCATAAACCGGATCCTGACCATAATACTTTGAGTAAAAAAGTGCCTAACTTGTTTGTGACATGTTCATGTTTGAACACGTATACAAACCGGATCCTGACCATAATCTGGGCATAAAAAGACAGGCAGAACTCAGTGGAATCGGGACTTCTCCACTGCTGAAGAGCCGTGTGATGCTGATATGAGATGAATGCGCTGCCTCCGATGTTTCGCTAGTCCCCCGATACCGGAGTGATGATGCAATATATGGTAACAAATTATTGATTCCTTACTGCATGATTTCATTATTATAAAATTGTATGAATAAACCTATATTATGCTTTCAGTCATCTGTGTATGCTATTAATTTTCCCAGTCAGAGAGCTGGTGAGGGGAAGGGAAAGTGGGATATAGCTTTACCCTAAGAATAATAGCAGTACATTAATAGAAAAGATTATAGAGGTGGGAGACCAGGGCGCACACAAACATTTTGTAGTGCAGTAAACCTATCCAGCCAGAGAAACAGGGCTGAAGTTAGAGAGAACAGGATAAGTATTCCAGGGCAAGGCCTGAAATCCACATGCACTACACCAGTGTCCGTAGGCGGACAAGAAACCATAGCATTGATTGACACGGGGGCCGATCAGTCCATGATGTCTGTACGATTCTGGAAAAAGGTGTTCCCTGGGGAGAAAGGACCCTCTAACGTAGGGCGAGTTATAATCAAATGTATACATGGCGATAGTATGCACTATTCACTTAGGCCTACCACAATTCTACATCAGGATAGGGTGTATCAGGTATACGTAGCTTTGGTCCCCGAGGCCCCGTTTGACCTAATCCTGGGACAAGATTGGCCGGGGTTGGGCGAATATCTGGGTACCTAGCATGGTCTTATAAATACTCGGTCTCAGGGTTTATCTACAGGAGGTCCTGAGGTCGAACTGGGAAAAGTGTTCCCCTTTCAGGACGGAGTGGTAGAGAAACCTACTCAGAAACAGGCAAGAGCTTCAAGGGCTCAGAAAAGAAGGCAGTAGCAACTGAGAGCTCAGTCTCTTAGGAGGGCTGGTCAGACACAAGAGTTCCCCAGATTGCCTCAGGAGATAGTTAATACTTTTCCCACATTTGCTAAGGAACAGAGAACCGACCCTTCATTGCAGGAGTTATGGAGTCAGGCTACAGGTCTCCACTCAGGACAGAGTGGGTTCCGAATTAAAAGGGGGCTCCTTTATAAGGAAAGTAACGAAGGGGAGAACTCGAGTGAAGTAAGCGAACAGTTGGTAGTACCTAAGGGGTTCCGAAAGGCCATTTTACAGGCTGCGCATGATTCCCCATTAGCCAGTCACAAAGGGGTACAAGCTACTCAAATTCAGGTACTATGCCGGTTTTTCTGGCCAGGGCAAAGACGAGAAATAGAGGACTTTTGTAAAACTTGCCCGAACTGTCAGAGGTTGACCCTTAGTAAGCCAGCGCGAGCTCCTTTGATTCCTATTCCCGTAGTCGAAGAATCTCTTAAAAGGCTGGCTATGGATATCATTGGACCTTTAGAACGGACCCCTAGAGGCCATAACTTCATCTTTCTGGTGATGGATGTTGCCACCAGGTTCCCCTGGGCCTTTCCGTTACGCAGATCCTCTAAGATCCTCATGAAGGAGTTAATGGGGTTGTTCAGCCGCGTGGCTGAAGGAAGAAGCAGCAGCGGCTTCAAGGCAGGGAGCCAGGAGAGGAAAGGTGCGGCGGTGAGGAGCGGGTAGCGGTGAGAGTTAGCTCCGCCCAACCGCATCACCAGCCGTGACAACAGCGAGACCAGCGCCCAGACTCCCCCTTAAGAGAAGGGAGCCGGCGCGAAGGAAGCCACAGCAGCCACGTGGCTGAAGGAAGAAGCAGCAGCGGCTTCAAGGCAGGGAGCCAGGAGAGGAAAGGTGCGGCGGTGAGGAGCGGGTAGTGGCGAGAGTTAGCTCTGCCCACCCGCGTCACCAGCCACGACAACAGCGAGACCAGCGCCCGGACTCCCCCTTAAGAGAAGGGAGCCGGCGCGAAGGAAGCCACAGCAGCCGCGTGACTAAAGGAAGAAGCAGCAGCGGCTTCAAGGCAGGGAGCCAGGAGAGGAAAGGTGCGGCGGTGAGGAGCGGGTAGCGGTGAGAGTTAGCTCCGCCAACCTGCGTCACCAGCCGCGACAACAGCGAGACCAGCGCCCGGACTCCCCCTTAAGAGGGGGGGTGCCAACGGCGCGCGGCCGTTCGGCACGCAGCGAAGGCAAGCGGCAAAAGCGCTCGCCTTAGCGAGAGTGCCTTTGCGAAGGAGCCTTGGAAGGAGCCCAGGCAGCCCAGCAGCGAATCCTAAACTTCTAACTAAACAAAAAAAAAAACAACTTTTCTTCTGTTCCCATTCTTCTCTTCTCTCTCTATTCTTTCAGCTAGCTGCACGCCAAGCTAACTCACTCGGCTAACCCCTTTCAGATACCCTCAGCTCTTAACTTCTTATTCTCTCAGACACCCAAATCTTTCATAATCTCATACTAGCTCTCAGTAGGATTTTTCTAACTGTCCTTTTTTTTTTTTCTAATTTGCTGACAGGCTGACCTAATTCACAACTTGGAGATGGCAGGGAGGACTAGAAGCGCCAAGGGTACAATCAAATCCAGCATTCCAGCCACCATGGGGACCCTGGAGGAAATCACGGACTGCGTACGAAGGGTGGAGGACTCAGGACGGTGGACAGAGGTCTCCGTGCAGACCGAATCCACCCCCCGACACTACACTACAGTCTCCACGCAGACAGAGGAGGCTGCTCAGCTGGATGGAGCCCTCATGCAAGAACTGCGGAGCCTCAGGGAGGAGGTGGTTCGCCTGAGAAGCATCCGAGAGGATGAAGCCTACATCGACAGAGTCGTTCAGGAGTTGTCCCAAATTACAGAGCAGACCCACGACAAGTCCATTCTTGAGACACCCAAATCATCAGCTCTGAAGCCAACAGTTGGGTTACAGGAAATGGCTGGCGGCAATGACACCTGGCAGTTGGTGACCTCTTCCACGGGTAAACATAGAAGATCCCCCCCCCTTTTTTTCAATCTCTTCATCCTCTTCTTTTTCTCCCCAACAGGCCAACCCTACATCAACCCCTCAACTCGTCCTGAAGAATAGAATCCAGATTCTTCAGGAAGAAGCTGCCGACAAGGTACAGGAGCAGGCCCAGCACGAAGAACAGGAACAGGCCCAACACGCAACCCCATCTGCTGACCGACTTTCCTCTCCACAACAGAAGAAGCGCAGAGTTATAGTCATTGGGGACTCCATGCTGAGGGGCACCGAGGGACCAATCTGCAGACCGAATGCACAATCAAGAGAGGTTTGCTGTCTGCCTGGAGCCAAAATACGGGACGTCACCACCAGCCTAGGGAAACTACTTACACCTCATGACCATTTTCCTATGCTTCTTATCCATATAGGTACGAACGACACTGCCAGGAACACCCCAGAAACCATCACCAGAGACTTCGGAGCCTTGGGAGAAAGGCTGAAGCAGACAAGTGCGCAGGTAGTCTTCTCATCAATCCTACCAGTTAGAGGCAAGGGAAGAGCCAGAGATGAATGCATCCTGAGAACGAACGAATGGCTACGAGGATGGTGTCGAGATATGAACTTCGGATTCCTGGATCATAGAGAGGCACTGCAGGGACTACAGGGACCAGACGGACTCCATTTGACCAGCAGAGGTAAGAACATCTTCGGACACCGACTAGCCCGCCTACTTCGCAGGGCTTTAAACTAGGTAAGTTGGGGGAGGGGACCTACTCATATACTGGGGTGGAAAGGAACTTTCCTGATGGGACGAGTCGACACTCGGTTTCAGAGGTAAGGACCCAATTTGCAAACAGTTCTCTAGGAGCCACACAGACTCAGTCAGGAATAGCCTTACAGGGACTAAGCAAACACAAAGTGTGGAGGGCCATGTATGTTAATGCACACAGTTTAGGCAATAAAATTCTAGAACTGGAAACTGAAATAAGTGATGCCAACCTAGACGTGGTGGCAATATCCGAGACTTGGTTCACGGACGCACATGGGTGGGATATGGCTATACCGGGGTACAATCTACTTCGTCAGGACAGAGAGGGCAGGTTAGGTGGAGGGGTAGCACTATACATTAAAGAGGACATCAAAACCACCAGGATCACTGATGTCAAGTATACCGGGGAGTCCCTCTGGGTGAACCTGGCACGAGGGGGTAAAAAATGCCTGTATCTTGGTGTGGTATACAGACCTCCAAGACAACCGGAAAACATGGACGCAGAATTAATTGAAGACATAGAAAATATAACTCTTTGGGGCGACACTGTGCTGCTAGGGGACTTCAACATGCCTGATGCAGACTGGAACACATTTTCAGCAGCAACCAGCAGCAGCAGGAGGCTTTTGAACTCCATAAAAGGAGTACATCTCAGACAGATGGTAACGGAGCCCACTAGGGCCCAGACAATCCTGGACCTGGTACTCACCAACGGGGAAAGCGTCTCGGAGGTCTCGGTGGGAGATATGCTGGCCTCCAGCGACCATAACATGGTATGGTTCAACATTGAAAAAGGATCCCCTAAATCAATTACAAAAACAAAGGTGCTCAAATTCCGGGGCACCGACTTTGCACGCATGGGAGATCACGTTCATCACACGCTGCAGGACCAAGCAGAGACCGGCAATGTGGAAACTATGTGGTCGTACCTGAAATCATCCATACACGAAGCAACTAATCACTACAAAAAATCAGTAGATAAACGGCAAAGAAACAACAAACCCCAATGGTTCACTGAAGAGATCTCACTCCTCATTAAGGAGAAGAAAAAAGCATTTCTTTCCTACAAACGCACGCAGAGAGGAGATACTAAAGTAGAATATAAGACCAGATCTGCAGCAGTCAAAACAGCAGTTAGGGAGGCCAAACGTCGAGTGGAAGAAACTTTGGCAAAAAACATTAAAAAAGGGGACAAATCCTTCTTTAGGTATATCAGCGATAGGAAAAGGAACACAGATGGTATAGTACACCTTAGACAACCGGACGGAAACTGCGCGATGGCAGATTCAGAAAAAGCAGAACTACTAAATGAATATTTCTGCTCAGTCTTCACCTGCGAAGCACCGGGACACGGTCCACAGTTGATGATAAAACAAGACGTGGATGTCCCGTTTCAGAATTTTGAGTTCACACCTGGGGACGTCTACAACGAACTGGCAAGGCTAAAGGTAAACAAGGCCATGGGACTGGACAATTTACACCCAAGAGTGCTCAGAGAATTGAGAGATGTCTTGGCGGAACCGTTGGCAGTGCTCTTCAATCTCTCACTAAGTACAGGGAAAGTTCCATTGGACTGGAAAACAGCCAACGTCGTTCCTCTACATAAAAAGGGTTGCAAGGCTGAGGCTGCGAACTATAGACCGGTAAGCCTCACCTCAATAGTGTGTAAACTCATGGAAACACTAATTAAGTATAAATTAGATACGATCCTGAACGAGGGAAATCTCCGGGATCCCAGCCAACATGGATTCACCAAGGGTAGGTCATGTCAGTCCAATCTAATCAGCTTTTTTGACTGGGTAACAAGAAGACTGGACTCAGGAGAGTCCTTGGACGTCGTGTACCTGGACTTCAGCAAAGCGTTTGACAGCGTCCCACACCGCAGGCTGCTGATGAAATCGATGGGTTTAGGAGAGACTCTAACTGCATGGGTTAAAGATTGGCTTAGTGGCAGACTTCAGAGGGTGGTGGTCAACGGTACCCTCTCTAAAATGTCGGAGGTGACCAGCGGAGTGCCACAGGGTTTGGTCCTGGGCCCACTCCTCTTCAACAGGGATAAAGGGATCGTGGGATACTGAGGGAGGAGCTGGGATGTAACACAAGTATAGGAAGTTAATCAGGTAATGAGTATAAACTAACCTGGTCGTGCATGTGCAAGACCGGAGGGCTAGGACTTCGATAGGAAGGCAGGACTTAAATGGGAAACCAAGGTGGCAAGGGAGCCCCTTCTGATGATTCAGACAGGTCTTGACCTGTTTTGGGCCGCCGCGGGAGCGGACTGCTGGGCGGGATGGACCTGTGGTCTGACCCGGCGGAGGCACTGCTTATGTTCTTATGTTCTTATATTAACATATTCATTGGGGATCTAACTCAAGGGCTTCAAGGCAAGGTAACCTTATTCGCTGATGATGCCAAACTATGCAATATAGTAAACGGCTATAATTTTCAGGATGCTATGGAGCAAGACCTGCGTACTTTAGAAAGTTGGTTCTTGATCTGGCAGCTGGGCTTCAATGCCAAGAAATGTAAGGTCATGCATCTCGGTAACGGAAATCCTTGCAGAACTTACACCCTGAATGGAGAAACTTTAGCCAGGACTACGGCAGAACGAGACTTAGGAGTAATCATCAGTGCTAACATGAAAGCAGCCACTCAAGTGGAGAAGGCTTCATCTAAAGCACGGCAAATGATAGGTTATATCAAGAGAAGCTTCGTCAACAGGAAACCTGAAGTCATGATGCCATTGTACAGAGCCATGGTGAGACCGCATCTGGAATACTGTGTGCAATTCTGGAGGCCACATTACTGTAAGGATGTGCTCAGAGTTGAATCGGTTCAGCGGATGGCCAGTGTTCCCGCTAAGCTGCGCTGGCATGCGCTGGCGCACAAAATATTACATTGCAGCGCACAAGTTTCTCGTCACAGCGCACACACGTGCTTGCGGGCAGGCGAGCTGGCAGTCCATGTAACGCGTCGCAAAGGTAAGGGGAGGCTGGGGGAGGAATCGGACGTCGGGGTGGGGGTGCGAGCAGGGAGGGGGGCGATCGGAAGAGGCGTACGGCAGATTTTACAGGCCTGCATTTAGGGCATATTGTGTAAAATTCAATTTGCACTTAGCTTCAGCTGGGTGAAGGGGTCCCAACGCGGCCCCGTTTCGTTACCTGCCTCAGGGGGCCCGAGTAGTAATATTCAAAACAGGCTCCTGGATTAGTAAAGCTGATAGTCATAAAATCGTGACTAATAGTGGAACAGTTCGTTGCTGGTAAATCAGTTTTCAGCATTTAACTCACCGATTTACCAGCAACAAACTGTTCCACTATTAGTCACAATTTTATGACTATCAGCTTTACTAATCCAGGAGCCTGTTTTGAATATTACTACTCGGGCCCCCTGAGGCAGGTAACGAAACGGGGCCGCGTTAGGACCCCTTCACCCAGCTGAAGCTAAGTGCAAATTGAATTTTACACAAATTACATGATTAGGGCGTTGAGGCCTTTACTGAACAGGTAGCACAAATTGTCCAGAATGGCCGTAATTACTGTTTCAGTGCTAAATAGAGGCCTAAAACCAGACTGGGTTTCGTGTATGAGGGAGAATTGGTCAAGGTATTCCATTAGTTGGGTGTGTACCAGTCCTTCCATGATTTTTACCATAAATGGAATAGATGCTACAGGTCTTTAGTTGGTTATTGATATTGCTGGTTCTTTACAATTTTTTGGGATTGGGGTTATTATAATATGACCATTGTTGGTGAGGAAATTACCATTGTATAGGTTATTGGTTAGATAATTCAATAGGGATAATTTAAAGCCTAATGGAGCTGCTTTCATAATCTCTGGGGGACAAGAGTCTAAGACACAGTATGAATTAGAGTATTTGTTATATAATTTGATGTAGTTATTCCAATCTGAGTTGTGAAAGGAACTCCAGATCATATCCGCTGGTATTTCATTTCTTGGTATATCAATTGATTGATGTTCGTATGCAGGAATTGTCGAGTAGTTGTTTCTTAGGTTTTTGATTTTTGAGTCGAAATGTTATGTTAGTTCGTTTGCTGAGGGTAGTTTGGCATTATGCATGGGTTGAGTGTGGCGTGTGGTGTCGAATAAATTTGTAACTATGTTGAACAGTTCTTTTGTATTGGCTCCTTTTGAGCCAGTATTAGAAAAATTGATTTTGGACGAGTAAAATATGATCACCTTATGATCACTGTTTCCCAGTGAACCCAACACAGTTAACTCCTGTACTATGCCTTGCATTCCACTGAGGACCTAATCTAAAATAGCACCCCTTCTTGTCGGTTCCTGGACCAGTTGCTCCAAGAAGTACTCATTTATGACGTCTATTAATTTTAGCTCCCTAGCACTCTCTGATGTAACATTTAGCCAATGTTGGGGTAATTGAAATCACAGAAAAATATCTCAAGATAAGAGTAGGCAGCAAATCTAAAAACCTACCAATCCACTACTCTCGTCTGGAGGAGTGAAGAAACTGCTATGACACAACAACAAAGAAGTGGAGAAAAAAGGCTTCAGTAGCTTCTGCACCACAATAATATAGCAAAAGCTAAGAAATCGCCGAGTGCAGCTTAATCACCAGCCAATAAAACGCCACAAATATAATCCAAATTCCTTTGAATACCTCGTCCTCATGTATCAGCAACTTTGACAACATATTTATTTGGCTCATAACTTGCTGGCGCCTGATATTTTTAGCTCACAGTGAAAAAAGTTTGCTCACAACACCCGCCCGCTTAGAGGGAACACTGAAATTGGCCACCAGGATGGTCTCGGGGCTAAAGGGTCTCCCGTACGAGGAAAGACTGAGCAAATTGCAGATCTACACTCTCGAGGAGCGTAGGGAGAGGGGAGACATGATTGAGACATTTAAATACATCACAGGACGGGTCGAGGTGGAAGATGATATCTTTCTTCTCAAGGGACCCTCGACCACAAGAGGACATCCGCTCAACCTCAGGGGAGGGAAGTTTCGTGGAGACGCCAGGAAGTACTTCTTCACGGAGAGAGTGATTGAGCACTGGAACAAGCTTCCAATGCAGGTGGTCGAGGCACGCAGCATCCCAGACTTCAAGAACAAATGGGATACCTATGTGGGATCCCTGCGAGGTCATGCCAAGGGATAGGGTCACTAGGACTGAATGAGCGGGTCAGTAGAGTGACAGTATAATCACAATTATACTTTAGGGGATCAGTAGACTTAAGAGGGTGGGTAAATAGTGTGGGCAGACTTGATGGGCTATGGCCCTTATCTGCCGTCATCTTTCTATGTTTCTATGTTTCATAGGTTTTCCTCGGGAAGTATTATCAGATCAAGGGAGCAATTTTCTATCTAGAGAGATGAAAGGATTCTGGGAAGATCTAGGAGTTAGGCACATTAGGACTTCTGCCTATCATCCTCAGGCAAATGGGATGGTAGAACGGTTCAACCAGACCTTAAAACATATGCTTAGAAAAGGATTGGGAGATAACATTAAGGATTGGGACTTGTTTATCCCATTTGCCCTCTTCGCTGCCCACGAAAGGGTACAAGACTCGCTGGGAGTAAGCCCCTTTGAAATGCTATATGGTCGTGCTCCTAGGGGATTATTGGATATAGTCAAAGAGGGTTGGGACCCTCCTGAAGAGACTGACATGAATGTTATCTCCTATCTGTCTCAACTAAGGCATAAACTAGCTCGAGTGGCTAAACTGGGAAAGGAAAATCTTGAATGGGCCCAAAAGAAACAAAAAGTTTATTATGACCGTAAAGCAAAAGAGCGTCAGTTTATAGTGGGTGACAGAGTGCTAATTCTGGTACCGTTTGATCCACATAAATTTTTAGCTCATTGGAAAGGCCCTGCAACCATAGTAGGGAAAGTAGGACCAGTGAGTTACAAAGTCAGGGACGAGAAGGGCCGAATACAAACCTACCACATAAATCTGCTTAAACCCTGGCAAGATAGGGAAGTCTTAGCTCTCGTGGCACAAAGGTGTCAGGAGGATGATTTGGGGCTCCAGGTTGCAGATTGGGAACGGGTAGAGAAAGTAAATATAGGGATGGAATTATCATCCACACAGGTCCAACAGGTACAGGCTCTTGTTGGAAGGTTTTCTGATGTCTTCTCATCTATTCCAGGGCGTACCAAAGGTGTTTCTCATGATATCATAACCGACCCAGGCAAGGTGGTTAGGGTACGACCCTATTGGTTGTCAGAAGACAAGAAAAAATTAGTTACTGAATTAGTGCAGGAAATGCTTACATTAGGGGTAATAGAACCCTCACAAAGCCCCTGGTATAGCCCTATTGTTATAGTCCCAAAGGCTGATGGTTCATCACATTTTTGCATAGATTTCCGTCAGGTGAACGAGGTTTCGCAGTTTGACGCCTTTCCGATGCCACGCATGGATGAATTAATAGACCGCCTGGGGCAGGCTCAATACCTTACCACCATTGATTTGACCAAGGGTTATTGGCAAATCCCGCTGACCAACAATGCTAAGCCAAAAACCGCTTTTAGCACACCCTATGGGTTATACCAGTTTACCCGCATGCCATTCGGACTACATGGGGCAGCGGCTATATGTCAAAGGGCAGTAAATGAGGTATTGAGGGGGCATCAGGCATATGCAGAGGCCTATTTAGATGATATAGTTATATACTCTTCTTCTTGGTCTCTGCATCTTGAACAGGTGGCTGCGGTACTGACTTCTTTAAGAAAAGCTGGATTTACAATTAACCCCAAGAAATGTTTCTTGGGGCAACGAGAAGTCAAATATTTGGGATATACAGTAGGAAGGGGGCACATTAAACCCTTGGTAGATAAGGTAAAATGTATCCAAGAATACCCACAACCTTATTCCAAAAAACAGTTACGGGGTTTCCTGGGATTAATGGGGTACTACAGGCGGTTTATTCCTGATTTTGCTACCAGGGCGACCCCGCTCACTAACCTATTGAAGAAAGACGCCCCAGACCTCTTACAGTGGGGGACAGATAGCAGAGAAGCTTTTCAGGACCTTAAAGACAGTTTGTATAGACAACCTGTGTTAGCTGCAATTGACTATACGAAACCATTGAAATTACAAACAGATGCATCTGGCTGTGGTTTAGGGGCCATACTTAGTCAGGAAAAACAGGGCATTGAACACCCAATTCTGTACCTAAGTAGGAAATTGCACCCCAACGAAAGAAGCTACGCAGCAGTGGAGTTAGAGTGTCTAGCAGCGAAATGGGCGATGTAAACTCTAGAACACTACTTAGGAGAGCGACAGTTTACTTTAGTCACTGACCATGCAGCTCTGAAATGGCTAGGGACCATGAGGAACAACAATGCTCGTCTGACAAGATGGTACTTAGCCCTACAAACTTTTAGGTTCATGGAAGTTCACCGTCCAGGTCATCTGAACACTAATGTGGATATCCTGTCTCGTATCCCTGAGAACGCGGAACGATACCAGGATAACCAATCACTAAGGGTGGGGGTATGTGACCAGTCAGACACAAGGCCTGCCAAAGTCCCAGTTAAGCCAGGGGAAAAAGTAAAAGTAAAAACACGGAAGGGAAATTCCAAGATCTCCCAGGGTTATGATTCTGGTAATAATGCCATTGACCACCAGAGGGAGACGGATTTGTCTGAGGAGGAAGTAGGTGAGCTTTATCCGAGTGACAACCGGGGGAGCCCAAGAGGTCCCTGGGACACTGCTGACTCACTCAGAACAGGGCACACCCTTAGAGTATATAAGCCAGCAGTGGCATTCAAACAAGCAGGCCGGTTAGGGAGGAAGTTCAGGCCTTGCCTCCCTGAAGATCCACCTGGGCCAAACAGGAGCAATAGACCTATGCCTATGGAGCTGACTGAGGCTGGACAAGCGGAAGACTTGCCATTCCTGAATGGAGAGCCTATGGACTGTCAAGAAACTTGTGCAGGCTGTGAATCTAATTATCCTGAGCCTATGCAGGTGGACTTGGCCTCAAGCTGCAAACAGTGAGTGTGGATTATTTGGAACTGTTTGCTTGCTGTGTTTTGTTTTTTCTTGGATGTTGGTTTTTGAGAAAGCTAGGAGTGTGTGGGGAGAGGTTTTGTTGTCACCCTGGGTGGGATTTTGAAGGCCATATCTGTGGCTTTATTTTTGACAAAACCTGTGTCACTCTCCTTTCCTGGCAGTCATATAATATTGCCAGAGGCTTTCCCCATTTTCTTTAATGACTGAGAATTGTGGAAACAAGTATCCTGAACTTTATTTTTGATTTTGTTGAATTACCTGCTTAGGAGCAGGCAGTGCTAGCTCTGTGGAGAGCTGAAGTCTCAGGAACAATTGGGACTTAATTAGGATTGAAAGAAAGTTTGGACTTTATTTTGGGCTGTTTTATTTTCTTGCCTCTTTTGGCAGTTTTGCTTTGTTGCTGTTTGGAATCCTGACTAATGTGGCAAATGTTTGATGAATTACTTACCTGCATGAAGAAAATAGTAAACTGAACTATTTCTCTAAACAACCTCAATTGTTTGGACTTTATTTTGTTTTACTTTAATTTTGGTTCCTGCTGAGAGTCCAGTCCTACAGGGTGACTCCATGTCGGGTCACACGCTGGTATGCTGTTTATTGTAACCACCAGGATTGCTATAGAGCCCTGCCCTGAGCTACAGTGGTGGTCACACTATGTATAAAATGGAAAGAACAATAGCCATTCAGAAAGGGAATTTCAAGAAATTTCAGGAGACTTGGGAGCCATTAGCAAAATATTGTAATGTTTAATTATTGTTTTCTCCTTTAATCATGCACATACGGGAGGGGGGAGGAGGGGGGTCTGGTATGATAATGAATTTTGGTATATTGATATGGGGTTCATTATAGATATTTTATGTGTTGGACATTGTGATTATTTAGGGGAAGGGGGATTCATTCTGAAATGGATATTAATAGAATATTAAGTGTGGTATTTGAATATAAAATGTATTTACTGTTACACTTATTGTAAGTTTTGAAAATAATAAAGAATTGGAAAAAAAAGAAAGTGAAAGCGAAAGTGAAAGCAAGAGGGAGGACTATACCTGGTACAAGCAAATAAAAGTTGTATGGTAAACGCAGGTCTTTTTGCTCATGCTCAGGAAAATCCAAAAGTGAAGCACACAGCGGTGCTATTCTTCTGTGCCTTTAAATACGTATAAACTTTTTCAATTATTTTTTTCACTTGAAAGTCTTATACAGTACTTAAGTGCAGAAAACAGATGTCAACATGTATTTTCACTTTCAGGTTTGCTTAGGCTCATACAATTGTTTCTTAGTATAAGAGGCTTGTAAGTGCTTCCCTTCTGCTTCCAAAAGAAATTAAAACCGGCAGATTTTAAACTGAAAATCAAAAGAAATCCTCTTTTCAAATTATCCAACATCAGCTCTGACCTGGAAGTAGATTTCAAGTTTCAAGTTTATTAAATTTTACTATACCGACTATCAACAAGTATCTAGCCAGTTAACAAGTTAAAATAAGATAAAAGATAAAATTAATACAATATATAAGATAATTAAAAAGAAAAAGAAAAGGGGATTGTGAACATTTAGACTTTAACTTTTCCTTTGGTAAAAACAGGGTTTGTGTGTTTTTCTCCAAACATTGGGAAGACATAGCAAATAACCTCATTAACATTTGTTGAACTATATTTAATTACAATTTGTGGCCATCTCTGAAAGCACCTGGGAGATGTCTGGATGGTCCAGAAAACAGGAAGAGTGTGGATTTGCATCACTCATAAGTGAGCACCGCGTAGCCGAGGTCAGAGGAGTGTCTAATTTTAACTGCAGCAGGGACACCGAACTTGGTCATATTTTGGCAGAGGAGATAAACAGGTTGCGCACAGTGAAATCTTCTCAAAGATCCTGAGCATCCCCAGATCTGGGTCCTGCAGTCCTAAGACTGCGGCATCATTGCCCACCACCGAAGTACCTGTTAGGGAAAGTAAAAGCACATAAACAAACTTAATGAACTGAGTCGACCATGGGTGGAACCAGGGCCGGATTAAAAGGTAGGTCCAGTACGTACGTGCCTAAGGCCCAAAATGGTCAGGGGGCCCCCCAGTGCGGTGCTTTAGGGCCATTTGGGCTCACCCTTGCTGGATTCACTGGCAGCAGCATCGTTGACCCTCCCCAACAGCAGCGTCGTCATCCCAGGGGGGCCCCCTCTGACCAATAAACCTCCCTCCATCAGCAAAACTCTAAACACGCTGCTTCTTGGCAGAGAGAATCACCAGCGGGAAAAGACACGGGCTATAAAGCAGCATGTTTAGAGTGCTGCTGCTGGAGGAAGGTTTGTTGGTCGTCTCGCGGTGGGAGGATCGGTGGGGTTTGGAGAGGAGAAAATCAAGGTGGCACTGCCTCTCATGTTCCCTGCCGCTTCACATTTCAGGGGCACCAGAGGAGAGGGGGGGCCTGTGCCCTCCCTGCTCACCTCTGCTCTCTAACTCTTTTGCCCCCTTTGCTAGCTCTGTTTCCTTTCTTGCCATTGACTCCCTTAAGTGTCTCAGTCAGCCATAACCTTGCAAGAGCGTTGCCGCCGCCGCAATCCGGACAGTGAAAGGTAGGACAGGAAAGAAGTGCCGCCTCACGAGACTAGGCTCTCAGCAACTTTTGATTTGGACAAAATACCTTTCAAAGACCTGCATGTTTGATGTTTCGGAAGCAAACCTTACTGGAGAATGCAGTAGAATTACGTTGCTAAAAATCAGTGTATGTAGGTGAAATACTTGTGTCTGTTTTATACTTTCCAATATTTTAATCGCCATTTAGGCCTGGGCATGGAGGGAAGAGAGAGAGGGAGGAAGAGATGCCGGGGCATGGAGGGAAGGAGGAAGGTATGCCAGACCAAGGGAAAAGGAAGGGGGAAGGAACGGAGGAGATGTTAGAGCATGGAGGGGGAGGGGGAGACGGAAGAAAAGGAAAGGAGAGAGATGCCAGAGAATCAGGGAAGGTAAGGAGACAGATACCAGACTGTGGGGTAGGAAGAAAAGAAAGGAGAAGAAAGAGATGCCAGAGCATAGGGGAGGGGGTGGTGAAAGAGAGAGATAAATGGAGAGGTGGTAGAGCTGAAATGAATCATGTTCAAAGGAGAAAAGGGGTACAGGATAGACAGGTTATGGAAGGAGCATAGAAAGAGTGAAAATGCGATATGGAACGACAAGAGGGCGGATAGTGGATGGAAGGGGTTGATGCTGCATGTCAGACAGAGAGATGACAAATGCTGGCTAGAAAGAAGAGAAGGAAAACAATATGATTAAAGCAGAAATGAAAAAAGGTAGAAAAATATTTTTTTTGTTGCTTTAAATAAAATAGTATTGTAGTTGTATTGATAAAATATTTATAAACAGAAAATAAGGTAATCTTTTTATTGGACTAATTTTAATACATTTTTTACTAACTTTTAGAGACCCAAATCTCCTTTTTCAGGTCAGTATAGTATAATGCGGTGGTCTCAAATACGCGGCCCATGGGCCGCATATGGCCCCCCAGGGACTATTTTGTGGCCCACAATCTGTCCTCTCCACTTCACAAGTTTTCCGATGTGGAGAGGACAATCGCGTACAGACCATGACTGCAGTAATTTACTTGCGTCGGAGGGAATGTCGGCAAACGGCCTCGTGGTGGCGCTGTGCTTCTCCCAGTCTCAGCCTCCCTCCGCCCACTTTGGCTTGCATCTCTAGGCAGCATTAGCGGCTGCCGGGTTGTGCTGTGCATCTCGCTATCTCAGCCTCCCTCTGCCCCCTCTCAGCCCGGATCTGGAGCGCATGGCTCACTCTGCCCTGCAGCACAGCTCACTCTGCCCTGCAGCTCGCCTACAAGCACTGGAACCAAGCAACGAGGCATCCCAGGCTGTGGTGGCGGTTGCATTGTAGGGCTGTAGGCCTTTAGCAAGTATGTGAAAAATGTGTTTCTTTGGAAATTGCAATTATCTGTCCCACAGAAATTTTTTTTGATCCCCCTATGATTTCTCCTGTGGTGGTGTTTCTTCACATTGGCCTATTTCAGTGGTCGGCAAACTGCGGCTCTTTAGCCATTTGAGTGCGGCTCGCAGCTTGCCTAAAGCAGGGGTCCCAACATGCTTCCCTTCTCACTGCCCTCCCCCAAGTCACTGCCATTGGGGAACAGGCCGCCACTATAGCCTGTGAATAGGCTACTACCGCCACCATTGGGGAATAGGCTAACACCGTCGCAATCGGGGAACAGGCTGGCGCCGAGTTCTTAGCTCTCCCTGCTTATCTTCCCCAGCGCAGATTCAACCAATTCTCACCACCCGACGTCAATTCTAACGTCGGAGAGGAAGTTCTGGGCCAGCCAATCGCTGCCTGGCTGGCCCGGAACTTCCTTTCCGACGTTAGAATTGATGTCGGGTGGCGAGAATTGGTCAGCCCTGTGCTGGGGAAGATAAGTAGGGAGAACTAAGAACTCGGTGCCGGCCTGTTCTCTGATGTTGGTGGCTTGGGGGAGGGCAGGGAGAAATAAAGAAAGAAAGGGGGGGACAGGGAGACAGAAAGAAAGAAAGAAGGGAGATGGGACACAGACAGAAAGGGGCATGGAGAGAAAGAAAGAAAGGGCATGGAGAAAGAAAGGGGGCACGGAAGGAGAGAGAAAGACAAACATATAGAAAGAAAGGGGGCATGGAGAGAGAGAGAAAGGAAGAAGGAGGCAGGGTGAAAGAAATAAAAAGTTGGGGGAGGGAAGGAGACAGATGCCAGACCAGGGGAAAGGAAGGAAGGAGGGAAAGAGAGAAAGGAAAGAAAGAGATGCCAGACCATGGAAATAGGGACGGAAGAAGAGAGAGATAGAAGGGAAGGTAAGACATGGAAATGTAGATTTTGAAAAGAAACAGAAAAATTGAATATTAAGTTAATGCCAAAGATGGATGCAAGGCAGAAAGTGAAGACGAAGAGAAGGCCCTGGAAACATAGTTAATAGCACAGAAAAATAAAGTCACCAGCCAACAAAGGTAGGGAAAATGATTTTATTTTCAATATAGTGATTGAAATGTGTCAGTTTTGAGAAAGGAAAGATATTAAACTTTAAATGTGAGGGCTAAAGAAAAAATAGGGTACTTGGAGAGCCGCAGAAAACATAGTTAATGACAATTTTGCTTAAGGTAAAACTCTTTATAGTTTATAATTCTTTCCTTTAACTGTTAAAGGAAAGATTTATAAACTATAAAGAGTATCTCATGCAAAGTTGTCATTTCTTTAATAAGCCATTAACTATTTTTTCTGCGGCCCTCCAAGTACCTTCAAATCCAAAATATGGCCCCACTAAGAGTTTGAGTTTGAGACCACTGGTATAATGTAACAACAGTATAGTAAACCTCACGTATTCACGGTTCACAAACTCAGCAATTCGCGTTATTTTCTGACCGCCACTTCCTGGTACTAAAGTCATGGTTACACCAATCAGGAGCTGCTTTGACATGCTATCTGGCATGTCAAAGCAGCTCCTGATTGGTGTAGCCTGACTTTAATACCAGGAAGAGGTGGTCAGAAAATATCGCAAATGATTTTCAGCACCCGCTGGCGCCCCAGCTGCCCTCTCTTGCCTTTGATCAGCCCCTTAAACTGCATTCACGTTTTTTTTTTAATTCGTAGAGATTCCTGGAATGGAACCCCCTGCAAATTTCAGGGGAGTACTGTATACTATATTGACCTGAAGAAGGAGGCTATGGCCTCTGAAAGTTAATTGAAAAATGGATTAGTCTAATAAAATGGTATATTAGTTTCAATTTTTGTGTTAGTTCTATTTGTTAATTTATAAAGTGCTGATTGTCAGTTTCTTCAAATTTACGTCTGCTATATGTATATTTTGCAGAGTATTAGGTGGCTCTGTGTCATTGTTTCTGTGGTGTTTCATTGTATGCAGTTTGGCTTCTTGGCAGTTCAGTTTAACCTTTATCTACATATTTCTATTTTTAGTTTGTGATTACTTATTACATACTGGGTGAGGGTGTATCTGTTTCCTGTGTGTATGAAAGGCATGGTTTTCTGTTAGCATTGACTAGCCTTGATTGGCGAAATGTATCGGGCATGGTTCTTGGGAGTACCTTAAATAAACCTGATTTGAATCTCCTTATTTTCTGCCAATCTTCTTTTGTTTCATGTTGGATTCTTTGGTGGACTGCTTGCCTTGTTGTTTCGTTTTAATTTAACATACATTACATTATATTACAATGTACTTGTTAACCACATTACCAAAAGTTCTATATGGTTTACAAAAAATTATTAATTATAACATATTACATAGAAAGAATAGATTAATTAGTCAAATATTTAAGGAAATGTTTGTAAGAATCAGCGAAAAGCAGCAATGAATGAAATTCCTACATTGGCTACCTATTACACATCGCATTACCTAAAAAACCCTCATGTTGGTCTTTAAAATCAAACTCTCCCGTCTACCGCCCTTCCATGACAAACTCCTAATCCCTTTTTGCCCCTCTCGGACTCTTAGATCAGCTGATCAAAATTTATTATCCGTCCCCTCTATTAAGGAATTCTATTGTACCAGGAAATCCAATTTCTCTGTAGTCGCTCCAACTTTATGGAATGCCCTGCCATCCCAACTTCACCAGGAAAAATTTATCGATAAATTCAAGACTAAATTAAATACGTTCTTATTTCAAGATGCATTCTACAGCTCTTGAATCTTTCATCATTAAGTTGGCCAACCGCTTTTAAGAAGCGATCCCATCCCAATGTTTTATCCCTCTCCCTCCCTTCTCTCTTCAACACTAAAAATGTTTTTTTTCTTTTTTTCACCGCTAACAATGTAACTCTCCTCCCCTCCCCTCTTTTTTAACCCCACTCTCACGTTTGTTACTGTACTATGTCTTCAATGGTCACTTCCCCTCCTTTTTATAAATATTACTCTTCTTATTTTATCATATTATTGTAAACCGGCTAGATACCTGTTGATGGTCGGTATATTAAAAATCAATAAACTTGAAACTTGTATTAGAGGAGTTACAGATTTGGTTGTTTATGCATACTGTGACAGGGAAGTCTCTGTCACGTCCAAAAGCCCTGCTGTAAAGACAGCTCTCCCTAAAATAAAGCCTTTACACCAAGCCAAAAGCTAGGCTTTAACCCAGCCAGAGAGAAAAGAGAAAAGGCAGGTGATGCAGCAGCCAGAAATTCAGGCATGGAGGGTACCTAAAACATAATCTAGCCTCTATTATTCCTTTCCCTGCTCTAAGGAGAAACACAGAATCAACACAGAAGGGGGTAGAGTTTGCTACTGTCTCTGCAGTCACCTAAGCCTCAAGCAGGAGGAAAGCAGGTAAATAAATTAACCTCAGCTGACTAACAAGAGGAACAGAGCACAGCACACTGAGAGCAGCCCAACCATTTTTTCAAGCCACCAAGAATGTGGGGTTTCCCCAGGCTAACAAGGAGGGAGAGGAATCCAGCAGCCAGCTAGGTACTGTGAGTCCCCAGTTGAGCCTTGGGGAGAAGGGCTAGAGGTTTTCTCAGACGGAGAAGAAATCTGACAGAAAACTATCCCAAACACCCAGAGAGGGGGATGGGAGTGGAGAGTGAAAAATGGGAGTTTATGGAGACAGAAGATGACTATAGCCCCAATGACCCCAGGGTGGGGGTGGTGCAGTGAGGAAAAGCAGAGTTAAGTGTGCCAGAGGAATGTATGGAAATCTGATTTAAAAGTTATAAGCTGTGACATTCCTCCATCTAAAGTAAAGACTGCACAGAGAAGCCTGTGCTTAATTAATGCCATAGAAGCAGCATAGCCTGTCCGTCTGAACCATGCTTAAAAGCCTTATTAGCAAGCAAGGTCCCTAGGTAACAAAAGCTCTAGGACTGTGGTGGCATTTTGGGAGACTTGATTCCTCACAGACTGCAGTGCAGGCTGTGAAAGTCCTTAGGGGAACAAATTGCTAATAATAATAAAAGCCAAAAGAAGAAGATTTTTTATGGTGTAGACTAGAGAAGTGTGGGCACCTGAAGTGCCAGAGCTATGCTGGCCAGGACTGTTGCATAAAGTAGCCAGAAGCCCTAAGAGAGGCACACTAGCATATTGAGGGGCGGAGAAGTCCTATTTTTTCTTTTTGCTTATAAAGTGGGGACAAGGACTGTCCGGTCCCTGAACTATATTGCTGATAATAGCCACTGGACCTATGAAAAGGGAACTGTATGATAAGAGCCTGTGAAAAGCAGTTTGTTTTGGATTCTCTTGTTCCTTATAATAAACCTGGTGAAGTTTTGTTTGAATTTAATCCAGTGTCCAGGTTTTCCTTTCACCAACCACAGAAAAGGCATGGTCCGAGCCAGGGTTTCCCACTTGCTCAGGGCCTGGCCCTGCCACAATACATATGGGTTAAAGTTGGTTGACGTAGAGTGAGGCAATTGAGAGGAGTTGTAAACTTGGTTATTAATATAGACTTATATTTTGGATAATATTACTGCTTTACAATATATTTGAACATTTTTATATATGTATGGAAAGGCCTGGGTAAGTTAAAGGCCTGGGTAAGTAGGTGGGAAGGGAAGGAAGGGGGAATTGTTCAGAGATGTTTTGGGATTGCATAGATGAAAAACTGTGCACTGGTATGCTAATCTTTGTTTGTTTTGAATTTAAAAAAAAAAGAAATAAAAGTGGAAATAAAGAAGTAAATAAGAAAACAGATAAATGGGGGTGGGGCAGGTCCAGGCAACCCCTAGGGGCCATCGAAGAATTAATCCTGCCCTCGCTTTCACAGGACTCTCCTGATGGGGACCTGCGCTTTCAGGCAGAGATGACCCCGGCACCAATAAGGCCGCAACTCCTGATGGATTCATGGGACCTTGGTTAAGTAAAGAAGCTTGAAACAGCATATAAATGACTTCAGGTGGAAATCTTTGCCCCTGAGAGGCATGGGGTCCCAGGGGGTCTAGATGTGTGGTTTATGTTGTGAATCACAGCCCCATTTTGCCGGAGATGTGCATGTACTACTTCCCGGCTACAATTTCAACTTCTTGGACTTTCCCTTGCTGGATTGCAATGTGGGTGCTCCCGGAGGGGCAGGGGGGGCTACAGGGGTTGCCACCACCTCCCTCCACATACTGCTCAGCATATGAAACATGGATGATCCACCAATTGCTATCCACCACAAATAGGGCATGAATCCTAAGAATCTAGCTATAAGGAGTCCATCCCACCTGTTTTCTTGATAAAACAAGGGGATTTGAGGCAGATAAAATGAAACTGGGAAACCTAAGATGATCACTATGGCAGCCCCAAAAATGGCCTGGAGAAGCTGCATAGAAATTAAAAAATTAGCAATTTTAGGATTTTTTTTTTTTTAGTTCAAAGATTTTATTGATTTTAATATATAGCAAGAACAGGAATTGTTAACAGGGCATGAAAACAATATGCCGTACAAAGCAAGAAATCTTAGAGTGTTGACAAATAATGCAATACAACAGATTGAACCATGCCTATTCAACAGGAGAGTGTCAGCACAACTTGCAGCCAACAATGTGCACAGTATTCAAAGCACCGAGAGACACCGGAATCATACTCCATACATATGAAATAAGAGATGAGCCACAACATAATATATATGTTCAAATATTGTTAACTATAGACCAGCACAGTAACTGAATGACATCAACCCATATTACAATAAGAGTTTATGGTAAGAGCTCATGGACTTATGCTTCTCAGCAATAACACTTTCATACTTTACTGTAAGACGAAGCATATTCCACAAGGTAACATAATTCACCTTATATAAGTCTTTCCAACAATGTAAATGATTTTTAAGAGCCATTGTGATCAGGCACTGTTTTTAGTAAACCATGATGACCCAATATAATAGCACGCAGATTTAGAGGCTCCTGTATGTTTAAGATCATAGAGATGGTTTCCCATACTTTAGTCCAATAAAGCGATAAATATGTACAGTCAAAGATCATATGTGTTAGTGTGCCTTCCTGTAAATTACAAGATTAACACATAGAAGAGAGTCCATTCGATAATTTTGCAATCTTAATTGGGGTCTAGTGTGTTCTATGTAAAAGGAAGAAAAGTGATTGGAGAACACCAGCAGAGCAGGCAGATCTAAACATGTTTTTCTAAACTTCTTGCCAGGTCTCTTCCCCAATTGAAACTCCCAAATTGCCATGCCAAGCAGTTATCATACTTGTTAATGAGGAAGTTGAAGATTTTCTCATAAGGACATACCATCTTGAGGCAACTCTCTTGTGATTCGTATTGATTACTGATGTCTGTGAAGGCAAATCAGGTGCATGTTTTAAGTGCCCTACATTTGGAAAAAGAGCTTTCAGGCAGTGTCTTAGTTGTATCCAACGATACTATTGATGTAGAGGCAAATTGTAAAAAGATTACAATTCAGAAAAGGACATTTAACAAGAGTCTCTTATTAAATCTTGAAGAGCCCAAATACCACAGTTCTGCCACTGTATCCAATCAAGGGACCTATCCTGTATCTTGATATGATCATTATACCACAATAGGATTAATCAAGATTCATGCCATTTGATTTGCATTGTTATCGTAAGCCTTGAGTACTACAAGAGTAGTGCAGAAAATTGGTTGGGTTTTATCTTTGGGATGCAGAAGAGTGGAGAGTGTATAGGCAGGCGAGTATTCCCATATAAGCATTTTTCCAGTCGTAGCCATGTTGGGGGGTTAGTAGTGGGGTCAGCATCCAGCCAAATTGAGCCATGTCTCATAATGAAAGCATGATGATAATGCAAAAAAATCAGGGAAGCTTTGGATTGTTTCAATTTATGTAATGCTATACGGGGTTGTTTATTTTGCCATAAAAAGGCACTGAGGCAGGCTTCAATATCATGATATGTGCATCGTTTAAACAAAAATGGCACCATGTTCAAAATATAATTTATTTTGGGTAATAGTATCATCTTAATGGTGTCCAGCCGCCCCCACCATGTTAACTTAAGAGGGGACCTTTTCTGAGTAGAGATTGTAATAATATTTAGAATATAATCTGTATTATACTGCTCCACATCCTCCAGTGTAGGGCCCACATATACGCCAAGATATTTGAGTTTTGTCAGATTCCAGATAAAACCATGGGCATCGATTTCAAACTTGTCTGCAGTACAATTCAGCGGCATTAGCTCAGATTTAGTTGTATTAAGTTTGTATCCAGAAACTGAGGCGTAGCTGTCAATTACTTTCAAAACTGATGGAAGTGAGTCCGGATTCACATAAAGAATGATGTCATCCGCATATGCGGATAGCTTGACCTCCATGGTGTTATGAACAAAACCTTTAATGGATCGTCCGCACGAATAGCAGTCAGTATGGGCTCTAGTGCTAGATTGAACAGTAGTGGCGAGAGCAGACACCCCTTCGAGTTCCTCTAGTTGGTGTAAAAGTGTCATAAAGGTGGTCATTTATACAGATTTTAGTAGTAGGGACATAATATAGAACTTTTATCATTTGAATAAATTGCACGGGAAGGCCAAATTTTGTGAGAGTTGCAAACAAAAAGGGCCATTCCACTCTGTCAAAAGCCTTTTCAGCATCCAGGGCTAAAACAGTTAATTTATGAGGCAGTAATTGACATGTAGATATAGTATTAGACAGAGTACGCATTTTATTAGAAGAATGAAACCCATACATAAATCCTGTTTGATCCTCAGAAATTAAAGATGGTAAAACTTCCTGCAATCTGGAGGCCAACAATTTAGCATAAATCTTAGCATCTACATTTATCATCGAGAGAGGTCGGTAATTACCAACATGTTTGGGGTCTTTACCTTGTTTAGGTATCACAGTGATTGTCGCTTCTGTAAATGTTCCAATGGCCTTTCCATGTGATGCCATGTGATCAAAAAACTTTTGCAGGAATGGTGCCAATGTTTATTTGAAGGTTTGGTAGAACTCGACAGTGAAGCTATCTAGTCCCGGTGCTTTATCTGTTGCCATGCTGTTGACAGTATCAATAATTTAGTAGCTGACATGGGAGAAATCTATTTATTGTGATCTGACTCAGGTAAAAGAGGCAAAGAAATATTTCCAAGAAATGCACATGGATCATCATCAATTTGTGATTCAGACGTATACAAGACCTCATAGAACTTTTTGAATTCGTCTAATATCTCAGCTGTAGTGGAGAGGGCAGTATCATCTGAACTAGTTAAACTGGTGAAAGTTGTATGCTCCTTCCTATGTTTCAAGTAAGATGCCAACAGGTGGCTCGATTTGTTGTTGTCTGCATAATAGTGGGTCGCTTGAACAAACACAGAGTAGTAGACAATTATATTGGAATCTAACCTTCTTCAGCTCTCTCAAGATGATGTAATTGTTAGTATCATTTTGATGTGCTAATTCTTTAGTTTTGATTAGGTTTTCAAGCTTACCAAGCTCTGCAGCATTTTTCTTTTAATCATAGTGCTATACGAAATGATCACTCCTCTAATATATGCTTTGAAAGAGTCCCACGTGACACTCCAGCTGGTGTCTTCCGGGGAATTAAAAAGAAAAAATTTGGAAATAGCTTTTTCCACATGCTCCACAGTAGCAGTTGTTTTAACTTCAAGATCATTCACTCTGATCTTGAACTGAACCATTTCCGTTGTTAAGTTAGTCAGTTCTTCCTTGATCTCTTTCGTTTCATTCATGATTTCTTCCTTAGATTCAGTCATTAGTTCCCTCAAAACTTTATGTTCCTCCATGATCTCAGCTATACTGATATTATCTGGGACCGGCAGAGGTGTCTTGGAAGGAGAGCGTGGCTCTGGTTTGTGCCTTTTGCCGGTTTTGTTAGAAGCCACCCCATTCTTGTTTTTAGATATTCTAGCAGTAAAGATATTTAGTAGCAGAATTATCAAGTTTAAATTTAAAAAATTCTTAGCAATGATCAGACTTTTTAGAAAGTTTAAACGCTGTGGGGAGAACAACTCAATCAAGCTGCCATTCCTCTCAGGCACTCTAACGCCCCAATTTTAGGATTTTTGAGGGAGGGGGGAACCCAATACTAGCCCCAGAAACCCTCAAAAATCCAATTTACAGACCCTCCCCTTCTAAATCAATCTCTCGGGCTGTCAGCCTGCTACTCACTGTGCGATGCTGTGTGCTAGGAGCTGCAGAAAGCTCAAACAGCTAACAGGAAGATCTCTACCTCAAGAAGTGTGGAAGATAGAACTGCCTCTCAAGCCCATAATACAGGGGGAGGGACACAGTTGGCCCTTGATCCTGGACACACCACCATGGAGCCGTGCAGCCTGCACTCCAATCCACTAGTGGACAAACCTGGGAAGAACATGGTCCGAAACTGGAAATGCAGGCTGTCCAAGTGGGTGCATTGCAAAGCAGCCACCTCTTGGAAGCAGACTCTATCCATTTAGATTCTGCGATCTCCCGAAGTCAGAGCTGTTCCACAAAGAGGTCAGAAATTTAGCAGCTAATATTTGATGGCAAGAATTGCAAGGTCATGCATTTGGACTGCAAAAATCTGAAGGAATGGTACAGTTTAGGAGGTGAAGAACTTATGTGCATGACAGAAGAGTGGAACTTGGGTGTGATTGTATATGATGATCTTAAGGTGACCAAACAGGTTGAAAAGGTGACAGCGAAAGCTAGAAGAATGCTAGGGTGCACAGGGAGAGGTATAGCCAGTAGGAAAAATGATGCCCCTGCATAAGACTCTGGTGAGACCTCATTTAGAATATTGTGTGCAATTCTGGAGACCACATCTTCAAAAAGATATAAAAAGGATGGAGTCAGTCCGGAGGAAGGCTAATAAGATGGTGCGTGGGCTTCATCATAAGGCATATAGGGACAAACTTAAAGATCTCAATATATATACTATGTAGGAAAGGCAGGAGAAGGAAGATATGATAAAGGTGTTTAAATACCTATGTGGCATAAATGCACACGAATTGAGTCTCTCATTTGAAAGGAGGTTCTGAAATGCATAGGATGAAATTAAGAGGTGATAAGCTAAGGAGTAATCTAAGGAAATACATTTTATTTTTACAGAAAGGATTGTAGATGCATGGAACAGTCTCCTAGAAGAGGTGGTGGAGACAAAGACTGTGTCTGAATCCAAGAAAGCGTGAGACAGGCAAGTGGGATCTCTTAGGGAGAGGAGGAGATAGTGGATGCTGTGGATGGACAGACTGGATGGGCCATTTGGCCTTTATCTTCCACCATGTTTCTATGTTACAGGAACATTAGGTATCATAAAGCACCTCCATAAGTCCAATGCAGGTGCTGTTTTTATAAGGCGCCAATAGGCGCCTACATTTTTTTAACAGTGTTTTCAATTAAACCCATCCTTTTGCAAAACCACATTAGGCTTTTTTTTTATTCCTGGCCACGGCGATAAAAGGTCCGATGTTGGAGGAAGTGATATCACGCCACAGAATGGCAGCCTGAATTGTCAGCTCCGTGAGGGCAGTGGTGTTTATTGAGTAAAAGAGCGGTTTTTGGATTGCAACTTTTCTGATTTACCAACACATGGACTGGGACAGCGGATGGCCACCCGTAAGCGCTTGGAAAATTCCACTTTGCGGAAGAGGTCGATGTAAAAGTGCTGGGAGAGAGTAGTGGGTTGGCTCCCCGGACAAAAAGATGGTGCCCGAATCCTCTGAGTCGGAGGGCGAGGAACCAGCTGGGGATTCTCTGGAGAATGAGGGGATCATGCTGCCCACTTTGCAATCCTGGTTTCGGGCTCTGAAGAAAGAGATGATCGGAGTGCGGCAGGATGTGAAAGCAGCTTTAACGGAATTGCGTATGTAGGTGGTGGAGGAGATTGGCGGGTTCATGGCAGCTACGGAGGCTCAAGTTTCCGAGCTTATGCAGGATGTGGTAGAGGAGCGCACAACCTGTGATCAGTCGCATCTGGCGATTGTGGACTTGCAAAATCAGATGGAGGACCTGGAAAACTGGTTGCACAGATTCAATTTGCGCTTTAAGGGACTGCCCGATGTGGAGGAATACAAAAACTGCACAGAAGTGATATATAATATATGTGCTGATTTGCTCACTGAAGTGGAGGGAGCAGCTCCAGCCCCGATTGCCATCGTTCGAGCACACCGCAGCTTGGGCCAGACAAGAGGCGTGGGTCCTAAAGATATAATTGCCTGCTTTGGTGATTTTGAGGTAAAGGAAAAGGTGCTTCAGATGGCTTGGTGCAAGCCTAACTTTCGGTAGAATAATGAAGCAGTGGGCATTTATCAAGATTTGGCGTGGGCCACCCTGCAAAAATGGCACAGTTTCCAGGAGGTGACCAGGGTATTGCGAGCCGAGGGGTATAGATACCGCTGGCTCTTCCCCTTCGGGGTTTGGCTCATGAATGGAAAATCGAAGAAAGTTCATGGGTTGGAGGAAGCCTGGGTGGCCTTGAAGGAATTTGGCTACAATAAAGTTCCTCCGACCCTGAGTTCCTCCTCCCACACTATGGAAAAGCGGCCTGCTGAGTTGTGGAAGACAGTAAAAAATCGGCTAAATCTGTAACATGATGGACTTTTGTTTACATTTGAGGGACTGATTGGTTACTCTTGTTTGGGCCTCTTGTTGGTCCTGGTTTTGGGTTTTTGTTTGGCTGTGGAGGCTGGGTCTCTTCCTTGTTATGAGGGACTGTGCTGGCTTGAGAGAGTGTTTGTGTATTGGGGGTGTGTGCTGGGGTGTTGTGTGTCTGATTGTTGGAGGTGGGGATTTGGTGGGGATGTATGCATGGGGTTTTGAGTGGTGGTGGGGGGTGCATGAGTGGGCACGATGAAGGGGAGTTTTGTTTGCCTTCTGGGAGTTCTCACTTCTTTATCCTGACTGACCATCGGAACGGCCAGTCTCATTGTTCAGGGGGATGGGAGGGGGGAGGAGGGATGGGGATTTAGTGCTGGGATCTTGAAATGTTAATGGTTTGAATAATCCTGGAAAAAGAAGCATAGTGCTTCGAGAACTTAATACATTAAAATGGGATATATGTTTATTTCAGGAAACCCATTTAAGACCTTGTGATGCCAGATTTCTTAGATCTCCCAAGTTTGAACGGGTGTGGGTTCATCAGGCTGCTGGTTCTCAAAAAACAGGGTGTGTGGCAATTTTAGTTTGTAGAGGGGTGGGGTTGACAGTGAGTATAAGGATACGTATGGTTGGTGTTTAGTGGTGCGGGGCAGGATTCAGAGTAATGAGGTTACTGTGGTTAACATATATGGCCCCAATTCTTCTCAAGCTACATTCTATGCTAAGTTAACAGATAATCTCCTCCAGTTTTCCAAGGGAGGGATTTTTGTGGGTGGGGATTTTAATGTCTGCCCTGACTTCGTTCTTGATCATTCTGGAAGGGGGAGGAAGGCTCTGGGGTGTCATAGTGCTGCCTTTCTCAAGATGATGCAGAGAATGGGACTGGTGGATTACTGGAGATTACATCATGGTGTTCAGCGTAATTATTCCCATTACTCCCATGCTACTCTAACATACACTCGTATGGGCTCATAGAAATTTGTGGGGTTCTATAGGACAAGCAGAGGTTGAAATGATTCAGATTTCAGATCATGCCCCTGTCTGGGTTCGGTGCCAGGGACTTAAAGTTATTGGCGCTTAATTGAATCTTTATTGGGGGATCCTATCATCTTACAGGAAATATGGGACACTATTTCTGCATATTTGGAGAACAATGACAATTGTTCTGTGGGGGATGATGTTTTATGGGACACGTTGAAAGCTGTAGTTAGGGTTTTTTTTGTTAAATGGGGGGAGCAGAAGAAACGGGAACGGGCTTGGTGTCCGTTGGGTATCCAGGAGCGGTTATTAGCTTTGGAACATCAGCATAAATCTAATCCCACTGCTCAGACTTTTGCTTTGTTGAAGCAGATTCGGTTGGAATTGCATTAGTTGCAATTAGATGAGCTGGAGTTTAGTAGGGCTCAGTTGAAACAGGGGATCTTTGAACATGGTAAGCAATCGGGAGCGTTGCTGGTTCGCTTTCTTTGTTCTCGTAGAGCATCGGCTGCTGTGACAGCTGTGCGTGATGGCCAGGGTGTTCTTAAAGTTCGGGATGTTGATCTTCAGGCTATTTTTGTGCATTATTATCAGAAGATTTATAGTGCAGGCTAGTACTGCTCAAATTGAAGTATTCCTGTCTCATATATACCTTCTGGTTCTTTCTCCGCGGGATCAGGACAGATTCAGTGAGCCAGTTTCGGTTGAAGAAGTTGAGCGGGTGATTGGTAGCTTAAAGACTCATAAATCTCCTGGGTTGGATGGTCTCCCTAATTCTTTTTATCATCATATGCAGGTGCCGTTGAGTCCCTTGTTAGTGCGGGTTTGTAATGGGGTGCGCAAGGGGGGGAAGTTACCTTCTTCAATGCGAGTTGCGGGGATCATGGTTTTATTGAAACCTGGCACGGATCCCCAGTCTTGTAGTGCATACAGGCTGATTTTGTTGTTGAATGTAGACACTAAGGGGTAAATTCTCTATAATGCATCTAAGTTATGCGTGCTTTAGACGTCCAGAAAGCACATGTGTCAATCAGAGATACTTAGACGTCTGCTAGACGTCTGTATAGATGCTGAGCACAAGTTAGACGTGGCTTTCTGAAACGTCATCTAGACGTCTCTACATGGCCGTGCTTAGACGCCAGATAGACGTCCGTATGATGTTTTTTCATATAAGTATATATATAAAGAAGTTCTCCTTACTGATTTATTATCAGTCATTCAGCATTGTAAGCTTTCACATAATTAACCCAAATTATAGGATGATGAAAAGGATAATCAAAACACAGTATACCATTTTGTAAACTATATATTTTTTGTAATATATTAGTTTTAGTGGGAGTTGCTCTGGGAATATCAGTGAGTATATTGAAAAGGATGACATGTTAACCGCTGTGCTAGACAACAAACCATGCACTAATAACTTTTTCCTCTATGATATCAGAATTGTAGAGTTTACCATTAATACAAAGTAAAAAAATATGTTAGAAGATGAAACGTACCGAGTGGGTCTTGAACTTACATTATCAGTATGGAAGGTGGGAAACTATAGTTGTATGCTACACAGAAAGTTGTACAGTAATGTTATACTCACCTCCTATTAGAAGTGGAAAGGATAGGACTTTGAACACCATATAGACCTAGTTTAAGTTCCACAAAGACTGGCAGGAAAGGCACCCTAAGTCATCCAATGAGCTTTCTCTGGATTTCCCAGAGACATTATTTGAGAGAGGATAGTTTAGAAGTGATATCTTGCTCTAAATAACACTCTCCTGGTCTTAAAACATTGCTACAATCAGCTCATTCTTCAGACCAAAGGTAAATCCCATAACTTACACTGGCTCAACTTACAAACAGAATAAAAACACAGATCAGACCAGAATGTGGCTTCTAGTTCATAGGAAAAGGAAGTAGCCAGCAGCACAATGCTGACCTCATTGTGACATTGTGAAGGTGCACCTGGAAGGTAGATATGCCACAAGTAAAAGACAAGCCGGGAGTTGAACTCACAACCTCTGGATGATCAATACAGCACTTTTACTCACTGAGCTACAGCACCTTTTACTCCAGTGTCTCTGGCTCCCCTGTCATAGCATACCTTAGTGATGTGGTAAGGTATGATCTACTTAGCTATCATCTCACAGTCAGTTGAGACAAAAGACTGGTAGCTCAATGGTTTAAAGCAATGCTTTCACTGACCCCAAATCCATATTCTCAAGTATGATTGAATACATATGACGTGGAGTCCAAAAGTGCTGTTTTGATCACACACAAGGTCAACTTCTCTAATGTTTTGTATCTGGTATTGTTAATGTGCTGTTTGAGATGAAAATGAGATGTGATTGGTCTATATCTTGTAATTTGTATTCAAATGAGTATTGTGTCAGCCGAAGGAGTTAAGGGAGTCAAAACTGGGCCATGCTCACACACTATTTACTGTGCTTCTGAATGAATCTATTCCGTTTAGGCGTTGTATGCGGAAAGGAGGCGTTCTTTGCACTTAACGTCCTTTATGCTGCAATAATGGCGTTACAGCGGATCTATAAGTACGCCTAGGTTTTGTTTTTTCAGCTAAAACTTCTGGAAAGATTTATGATCATCTCAGACCTGGGGAATAGAGAAATGGTTAATGGATATTCACCAAAAGAAGAAATCAGTTTTCCCTGAGCTGTTCGCTAACAAAGACACCTAAATAGCTACACAAACATTAAAATCTGATTGGCCAAACACCTGACTTTTAATCAATTCCTTCCCTTCTCAAAGATATTACTAGAAGCCAGTTGTCATTTGCTTAGTCTGTAGAAGCTCTGTTACCAACCTCTAAACGAAGTTCCCTCTCTAGCTCTATGCCTTAAAGCACTGCATTTGTCTTCCGTATGTCAGGGGTTCAGGTCTTGAGTGTGGTTAGGGCATATTTGATATTCATTTTTCTACCAGAAAACCTTAAAACTCCTTAGCCATTCTTTTGCGTAATCATATTTGAGTTGATCTTTAAAATGATCTGCAGCACTTCTCAGCAGCCTGTTCTCTGTCATCCTAAACCCCCCCTCCCCCACTCTAACAAACTCCTGCAGCATAACACCACAACCAGCCAAGCTGAAGATACCAATCGGAATGTCTCTAGGATACATCAAAACATGTACACCTTCCTACAATACCTGTCCATGCCCTCTGACATTTTAGTAAACTCTTCTATCTGTTGCCCTGTGCGGATATTGCATAGCAGGAAATCCATTCCTACCACAATGGCTTGTAGCTAATTGCAAATGAATGTATCTGATGCACAATGCTGATGAAAAACAACAAAGTCCACATACATACATACTCCTTTGAGAGCTAATAGGAAGCTGTGCAAAAGAGGGATGGTGAGGGTGGGAGTTGAACTGGTGACCTTGAGAGGTTGCACCAGGCGTATTAACCTGGTGAGCCAGAAATGCTTTCTTTGAGCTGATTGTGACATGATAGGTTTATACTGGTTTATGTTTCCTGTGTGGGTTTCTCAGATGTATAATCTAACAATGCAGCAGGTGAGGGTAATGTTATGCAACTGTAGCTAGATGAGGTGAGATGATATGCAATGTAAGCAGAAGGCTATGTGTGGAACGGAAGAGTAGTGAAACCCAGGTGTGTAAGAAAGAAAATATTTCCCTAAAAAACCACAAGATGGAACAATACCACCTTGTCCGTCCTCCCTAGTAATGCCATCTTCTTAATTATGCTATTTGCAGGCTCTGAGGTCATGTCATTGGACTGGTGAGCAAATGGGAGACATGACAACCCCTAGTTCCCCCCACACACACCAGTTTGCTACCCCACTTCTTACCTTTCCAACCTGGCCCTCAGACAAAGATCAATGTGATAAGAGTGATCCATTTACAGCAGTACCTAAGGAAACAATAATGCATGTGCACTACTTAATGTATAAGACTGGGCCCTGGCATTCCTTTGGTAAGTAATCACAACATCCTTAAATGGTTTAAGATTTTTATTGTAGAATATCATGTCATTTCATTGACACTCAAATGTACAATCCTTGCAAAGTCCAGAAAAGTGGTGTGCAAGTGTAACATCATGCAACTGCAGTTCGCTGAGATGGATCACAGCTACACCAGTATACAGAGTAAGCCACTCCTAGGTCCAATTCACCTGCCAGCCTGCAGGAGGAAAGGGTACAAATGTCAGGTCGCTTTTAATTATTAAGGTTTCCTCACGGACCCCCTGGTAGGATAAGGCAGGTTGTAGGAAAAGGAAGACAGATTCAGAGATGTAGAATGTTCTTCGGTGCACCGGAAGAAAGGAAAGTAAGGAGGTCAGAGAATAAAGGCCAGAGGTTTCTGCCATAGAAGCAAGGGAAATAAAAGCCGTCCTCCTTGTTACGGAGCCCAGATGTGAGTTAGGAACCGACACACACTGTTTGGAATGTTGAAGGTTAGTAGAAGTGAGCACAAATGTCTCATACCTACCTATGCACAAGTATCAGGAATACGTCACAGGATCCGCCCGTATCACAGGAACAGCTTCACGATGAGATGTTAGCCACAGGAGGAGTAGGTCAGCTGGGCCCGAACACCTGCAAAGAGGGGAAGCATGTTAATACATTGGAAAAGTCCCCCACCTCAAACTGTCACAACACCTACAGTTACCCTATAGCTTCAGTTGAACTTGAAGTACCAGCATGGAGAAGGGAGGGGGGGTGCTATAGTCTTATGCTACACAGAAACTTGTAGACCAATACCATCATTAACTCCTACAAGAAGTGGAAAGCTGAGCAGCATATAGGCTTCTGATAGCCATAGTTTAACATTTTAGCAGTATAGGTCATTCAATCAGCTTTCTCTGAGCTTCCACTATAGATGTCATTTATACCTAAAACTAAGGGGGTGTTCAATCAACACAAATGCTAACCTAACACCAGCATGTGTTGATATACGATTTGTTGTTGGTAAAACAACAAAAAACCAAGAGGTTCTAAACTGCTAGCTCTTACCAGGCCATCAAGAAGCACATTACGATGCCCTTGTATGGTGACGATGAAAGTCTTGGACATCCAACCTGCAACAAGAGTATGAAAGCTGTTAGCTATTTGACATGTGGGCAATTCATCATAAAGCCTGCTAATGGAATGATATACAGGAGCTACATAGTGAATGAGACCAAAAACAAAGATAGCTATATTCGATTCTCACCTATTATTCTACCTTTAATACCAATAACTTCTTGCTTTGGTGGTTAGGGACATCTGAGCTTTAACTGCTGTCTAGAGAAAGAGGCATCAGCACATTCAGTCACATGAGACAGAGACAGACAGAGAGAGTTTGGGGTTCACATAAATATATTCACTTTTATCCCAAGAAAAGGGCTCTTATTAGGTTGTCCCTGACCACCTGCCCTCTCCTACGCTCCTCTTGCTCAGGTAGAGGCCTGCGTCTAGGTTGGATGTCCTTCTTCTCAGCGCTAGGTTATGTAGCATGCAGCAGGCAACAAACATCTTGGACACCTTGTCGGGCCTGTAGAGCAGTTGCCCTCCTGAGCGGTGTAAACATCTAAAGTGGGAGTTGAGAAACCCAAACCCACGTTCCACGATGGTCCTTGTGGTGTTCAGGGCCCGGTTATATCGCTCCTCCTCCGGCTGTTGGGGACGCACAATTGGGGTCATCAACCACGTCCTCAGGGGATAGGCACGATCACCTGCAAGGAAAAACAATATTAGAAAAGGGGCACATATCTGTTGCCATTGGTCTGCATCATCCTCCAAAATTAGCCATGATCCTGTGGTAAAATGAGAGAAAGGCGGTTAATGTTGCAAAGCTTTATCTGCAGTAGTACGTTAACTCACCAACCAGCCATCCACCGTGAATTTCTCCCCTCTGGAACCTGCCATCTAGGCCGTAGTGGGCCAGGATATAAGCATCGTAGCAGGACCCTGGGAAGCTGGCACACACATCCGTCACCTCCAGGGTAGGACTACAGACCACCTGCTTATTCATGGAATGATATGCCCTCCGGTTCCTATATTGCCTTTCAGTATCAGCAGGTGGTCTGAGTGCTACGTGTGTGCAGTCTATAGCTCCCAGGACTGAGGGGAAATGTGCCAGTTGAGCAAAACCCCTCATTGTGCGTTGCTGCTCTGCCTCACTTATCGGAAACTGGATATACATAGCAATACGCCTTAAAAAGACTTCCAAAAACTTATTGATTATCCTGGATACAGACGATTGACTGATGCCAGCCCCAGCTCCCAGGGGCCTTTGGAAGGTTCCTGTTGCCAAAAAGCCCAGGGCTGTAGTTACTTGTACATAAACTGGAAGGGAATGTCCCCTAAGAGTGGTGCACTCCAAGTCCACCTGCAGTTGCTCACAGAGATGAAGTATGGTCTCCCAATTAAATCTAAGGAGACCAATACACCGCTCATCTGTCATATCAAGGAAGTTGGCCCTGGGCCTTTATACCCTGGGGGCCCGTCGTCGGAGTCGGCCTGGGCCTCTGCCTCTAAGCTGGCCACGCCCCAGGAACGGGGCCGGACCCCTTCCTCTGCGCAACAATCTATCGCGGGCAACCACACATACGACAAACTCAAAGTAGTCAGCCATCTCTCAAACCAACAACAGACCAAAGACACCAATTGACAAGTACACAACAAAAGGGAGAAGATGGGGGACAGGAGAAACAGTGAGATCACAGCACAAAATTACAATATCACAGATCAAGCACCAGAAGCACGAACGCACAGGAGTGTAAAAGAGACAAAAAATTGCTGTTTTACAGCCCTCTATATACTATACACTATACACGTCTAATTAGCGTCTGACGCACAGGCGTGGTTAAATTTTACTTTGTCCCGCATAGGCGTCGTATGCGGAAAAAAGGCGTTCTTAGCGTTTTGCGATGAGCGTCATTGAGGATCTATAAGTACGCCCATGCGGCGTCGAGTGACTTCATGCCGTTTCAGCGTTGTGACATCACAGAATTGCCGATTTTTACAACGCAATTGATTTTGCAGTTATGGCAGCCAGAAGGAGCCCTAACTTCAGCTCTGAAGACTCCCGCTCCTAACCACACTGTTCCTGAGGAAGGAACACCACTTTTTTAAAGTGGCAGGGCGCAGGAGGACTTTCCTGCAGTATCATGCCTCCTGGGAGTGCCTGACCAGGAGGTACAACAGACTGGCATCCTATCCCAGGAATGTATGTATTCATATTCAAGTGATCAAACAATAAAGTAAAAATATTTTCTTTACATAAATCTGTACAGAATATTGCTTTCTTTTTAAACACCCCCCCAAAGGTGGCAGAGTGGGATGTGAACTTACAACCTCCAGTTCTTAATCATGGTCATTCATAAAGTGCACCTTTTAATCTTTGTGCCACATGTAAGTGATTCCAAACAACTCATTTATAGTACAAACTTATTGAAATATTCAAGTGTGTGTGCCTGATTACATATATGTACCTGTAATTTCTCTTTGCCATATGTATACAGCAATATATCCCAGCACACCCTCAGCACCTTGAGCTTGTAAGTTCATAACCATGTTGCTGCTTCTCATCCTGGCCAACCCATTTTTTTGACACACCAGGATAAGAGAAGAAGCCTGAATGCATTTATTTAAACTATTGCCATAATGGTGTACAAACTTAAATTTATTCATGTTGCTTCCTATAGCCCAGGCCGCAGCATTGTGGCCTGCTAACATCCATGTGTGCTCCCTATCCTATTATCACTGAAGGCCAGTAAATCTTGTCACCCATTTTTCTGTGTTATAGAGGTCAAGACATAAATAAGACAGTTAGGTCACACAGCGATATGACGCTCATCCTCTCTCTCCCCCTCTCCTTCTCCATTATGCAGATGGAGGATCTTCGCAAACGTGGCCGGCTCCTGAGACGGGAGGAACAGGCCTTTCTCCAGGGAATGCGGCGTGAACTTGTCGCTCAAGCTTGGGAGTAATAATATTGGAAACCATTCAGTGAGCACAGTAGACATAACCTTTTCATGAAATCATCAATTATAATCAAACCCTAAGCCACGCATGCGCACTCCCTCCCCGTGATCCCATGTTCCATGAGCTGTAGGGCCCCGCAGGTAGGAGTGCACATGCACGCTTAAGGGTTCTGTTTACCGTTTGTTTTTCGGTCTGGCCTGCTCTTTGCTCGCCTAGCCGTATTGTACTTTTTAGTACAATACAGCAAGGCGAGCAGGAAGCAGGCCAGACCGAAGCTCTAAATTTAACTGCACGCATGCACGTGAATCTCCTCACTGTCTCCCGGATGTCGGCTTGAGTCAGCTAGAGGGCAGACGCGAGGTAAGGGGTGCTGCTGGACAGGGGAAGAGACGGGGGGGAGAAGAAAAAGGAAGGATGGCCTCTGCTGGACAGGGGGACAGGAAAGAGGTGCTGCTGCTGAACAGAGGGAGATAAAAAAAAGGGAGAAGGACTGCTGCTGGATAAGGGGAGCAGTGAAGGGGTGGTGGTGGACATAGGGAAGGTAAAAGGAAGGGAGAATGGGTGGTCAGCCAAGGAAATATAAAGACAGAAATACAGAAAGCGGTTAAGGAGAGAGAAAGAAATAAACACAGACACACATATATTCTAGCACCTGTTAATGTAAGAGGCTATAACACTAGTGTCCAAAGATATGGCCTCATGTAAAACAATATGCATGAGAGAGATTTGCCTGCACTGCCTTCTTGGTATGCATATCTCTCGTGCATATCCTGAAAATCTTGTCTACAAGGAGATGTCGAGGACTGCAATTTCCCACCCTCTCTCTTAATCCCTCTTTTTTTCATGGCCACATGTGGCCAAGGTGTAATGGTAGAAATCTAGTAGAACTCATTGTCTGTTGTCAAGACTTTAAGATTATGTCTCATTACTCACAAATAGGCACTGCTTTGGCACAAGTAGAGCTAGCAGCAGGGCTTGCAGATGTCATCGGGTATTGCCTGTCTCCCAAATGTTTATAAAGTTCCTTTTAGGAGGTGCATGTTTTGCAGTTTTATTAATATTACAAGGAAAGAAATCAGTAAAAGAATGCCATGTTCAAAAGTTTCCTTCACCTACCTGATGGTATCCTGTTTCCTTCCTGTCTAGATGAAGCAGAAGCTGCACCAACACCCCCTGAGAGTCCAGGAGCCGGCCATGAGGTGGCCATGGAGGCTGAGGAGGGGGAGGCTCCGGTGGCGGAGGAGCAGGCCCGGTAGGATGAGCAGGCCCGGGAGCTGGCAGAAGCCTGGGAGGCAGATGAGACTGAGGCCCAGGAGAGGGCCGAAGCCCTAGGCGAGGCCTGGGCAAGGGCACTGCCCCAACAGCAACAATAGTAGTATAATGGGTACACCTCATGTCAAACTGATTGACAGGTGAGATAAGATAAGGATCGACCAATCAGCGTTCACTTCCGGGTTAAGCCCCGCCCATTGTCCCGCCTTAGTCTCCGCCCATGGCCCCGCCCCCACCCATGGCCCCGCCTTAGTCTCCGCCCATGGCCCCGCCCCTCCCATAGGAATGAATGGTGGTAGCCCCGCCCATGGCCACACACCCCGCCCATGCCCCACCCCACTCTTCACCTAAGCCCCGCCCCTCCCATAGGAATGAATGGTGGTAGCCCCGCCCATGGTCACACACCCCGCCCATGGCCCCACCCCTCAAGCCCCGCCCCCACCCCTGTCCTCACCCCCTCAAGCCACGCCCCCACCCATGACCCCGCCCCCTCATGTCCCGCCCCGGAAATGCACTTTTGATGACATCACCGGAAATGGGGGCGTGTTTAACCCCGAAAATACGCTTTCTGATGACATCACCAGAATTGGGAGTGCCTGCCCCTACCGGAAATGCGCTTTTCTGATGACATAGGTGGAAATTGGGTAAATGACGCGGCGGAAATACGCTTTTCTGAACACGTAGGCGGAAATAGGGTAAATGACGTGGCGGAAATGCGTTTTTCTGAACACGTAGGCGGAAATAGGGAAACAGACTTAGTCAAAACCCCCCACCCGGAAATGATGTGGCCAGAAAAGAAGCGTCTTTATTTTAACAGTTTTTAGTTAAAAGACAGGGTTTAAGAGCTCACAGATAGAGCAGATTACAAAACAAAAGGCATTCACAAAATCTTTCCTGTTTTTAAAACAGAGTAGGGGCAGAAACAAATGAGAAAAAAAAGTTGCATTTGCTTTTAACACCCTTTTCAGTAGGAATTCTGAGCTAATGGTTAATGGGTCAGCTCCCCTATTGTCATGGTAACAGCTGATAAGACCCTTGCAACACCCCTCCCCCTGATAAAGCCAAGGGGAGAGATGAAAAAAACAAAAGCAGCTGTCACCTAACAGGGCTCTGTTAAAAAGGCAAAAGTCTTTATTGAAGCAAATTTATTATGATCCACATGCGGCAGGAAGCTATGGAGGCATTAATCCTCTACTTCAAGCGGCTAAAAAGAGTGATATAACAGTCCGGAGAAAAGATGTGGTGGATTGGGTCACCGGTCAAAACGCATACAATTTACACAGACCGGCTAGTATCCATTTAAAAAGAAATAAAACAATTGTGTCGGAAGTTGACAGACAGTGGCAAAGTGACTTAGTCAACATGTCAGCCTTTGCCCCTTATAACAACGGTTACAAATACATCTTAACGGTAATAGATATCCTGTCAAAATATGCACGGGTCGTTTCTTTAAAAACAAAAACCGGTCATGAAGTTACCGAAGCCTTTGAAACAATATTTAATTTAGGGCGTACACCTGAAAAACTTCAAACAGACAAGGGTAAAGAATTTTTAAATAAGTCTCTGAAGAATTTATTAAAACAAAAAGGTGTTAGCCATTTTGTGACCCATAATGATGTTAAAGCAGCTGTAGTGGAAAGATTTAACAGGACTTTAAAATCCAAAATGTGGAGATATTTTACAGCCATAATACCTTTACTTACCAAGACGTCCTACAGGCTATAGTGCACATCCGTATGGGCACACGTTTCCTGTTGCCGCGCGTCGGCACACGTACGGCACAAAGGAAACATAAGTTTACACCCCACCCTGACAGGTAACACCCCGGAAATACGTTTTCTGATGACATAGGCGGAAATTGGGTAAATGAAGCGACGGAAATGCGCTTTTCTGAACACGTAGGCGGAAATAGGGTAAATGACGCGGCGGAAATGCGCTTTTCTGAACACGTAGGCGAAAATAGGGAAACAGACTTAGTCAAAACCCCCACCCGGAAATGATGTGGTCAGAAAAGAAGCATCTTTATTTTAACAGTTTTTAGTTAAAAGACAGGGTTTAAGAGCTCACAGCTGTTAGCAACAGAAATAAAGGTTCTCAAGCCATCAAACAAAATGACTGTCACGAAGGCTCGTAGATTGAGTTACTTTCTTAAAGATCGTGATGTAGAAAAAGAGGGTTACCCAAAGACCGAAAAACTGTACGAATCAGACAAAGAAAATATGGATCCCTTTAACACGCAGGTAACTGAAAAAAGGCCTACCAAGAGGCCTCGTAACTTTCTTAAAGATTGTAATGCGGAGAAAGAGGGTTACTCACCGTCTGAAAAACCGATTGACGTGACGGCAGATACCGGGGAGCATACGCACGAATTAACAGATTCTGAAATACAAGAGTTTCCAGATGCTCAAAAGCTATATGATTCAGACACAGAAAATGAAGATGTAGGCTATGAACTACCAGAGTATAATGCTTCAGATATTGAATTTTATGAAGCCGCTGCTGAAGCCGAAGCAACAGACATGTTGGAAAAGCCAGGATCTTTCACGGTAAGAGAGAGAGACACACACGCACTTTTTATTACCAGGGGTCGTTGAAGGGTTTATGAAGCTCTATGTGTTCATGTGTTTTAAAAAGGAAAATTTATTTCTGTATGTTTGTTTTTTTTTGTAGGGAAGTGGCGGATCTTCACGATCACAGAAACCTGTGGACAAGGTGTACATGCCGATGATAAATCTATCATGTTTGTGTTTTTTCTGCTCGTTTCAAAGAGAACCAGCGGTGAATGTGCGTAAACCTGAAGATTCTTGTGATTATGGACTGTGGACCAGCATAGGCCTTTCCAAAACACCAACAGAACTTAAATCAGTTATAAAGGTCGTTGTATACTGCGTTCTAAATAAATGTCTGCAAGGTGTGAAGGATGAAGATTGTGGAGCCTGCTTAATACGTGCTGGGGGGCAAAAACACCACGATTGCTTGATATGGGGACATAAGGAAATACAGCAGAAACTCAAAAAAACTTGTGACATGCTATGCCTAGGACGTGTGGTAAATGTAGTCACATTTGTAGGCTATAAAATGAAAATATTGATGCTTTGTAATGAAAGCATTAATATAATCATTGATTTAATCAGAGATATTAAAACCTCTATAAATGGGTCACGGCTACTCAACAGATTGGTCAATGTCATGAGAGATGGTACATATGTAGAGATTGTAAATGATTTAATCCGTGACACCGATTATAAATCATTCTTCAAAAGAAATGCTTTTTAAAACATGTTTTGTTTTTTATTCTCGGGATTGTGGGAAATACAATGTGTAATGGTATGTTTGTTTGTATAAAAGTTTAAACATTTTATTGTTGTAAAATAAAGATTTTCTTAAAAATTATAAAATGTGTGGTGTGTTTTAGAAATGTATTATCAACCCAAACTAAAACAATAGAAGGTGTGTCAGGTTATAAGGAACTAGGTTCTAGACACGTAGGGGTCATTTTGGTATCTAAATTGACTAACCAAGACAAACAAGCTCTACCAGAGGTCTTAGACATACAATAATAATAATAATAATAATAATTTTATTTCTTATATACCGCTGTACCGTGAGGTTCTAAGCGGTTTACAGTATAAACAGAAGAAATGCAATAAGTAAGATTAATTAAGATGAAGAGAAAGTACTTAGAATTCCCTGACTGTCCCAAAGGCTCACATTCTTGCTAAAGTACTTGAGAAAAATAAAATAAAAAAATAAAGCCTTTGTGAATGGATAACCTCTATAGAGGTGGTTGTAAGTGTATAAAATAAACTATGAGAAGACCAGCAAGCATTCTGGTTTTTGTGGGTGCTACGCCGGGCCCCGGATACATCAACTGCTAACATGGTGAGTAGAAAAGGGGCTTTTATTTTTGGTTTTAGAGATATCGTTTTTTCTTTCTCTGAATCTATCATTGCATTTAAAAACAGGAGCGGGGATCTGATGGTAGAAATAAACTATCTCTTACCAGAAAAAGACAACAGATATTAAACAGTAAGTGACAAATGTATTATATGGCACATATGTTGGTTTTTAAAAACAGCATCTACAAAACATTCTTTTTTCGTTATGATTAGACCAAGAAACGGCTGGAGAGCCGACACCTTCTACATCGACAAGTTCTAACCACAACCGGCTCCTTACCGGAAGCCAAAAGATAAACGAAATAGTAGGTATCCTGGTTTTGTAAGGAGACTAGGGTTAAAAGAAAATGTCATTACTTTTATAATGGTTGATGGGGAAAAAAGTATTAATGTTATAAAAATGTAGATCTGGAAAATGTTAGAAAGTCGCAAGCAGATACCATGAACCTGACGGAAAAGAATAACAGGAAAAGATCGCATAGTAAAAGCTTCTTACACGGTGAACCAGAGTCCAAAGCTGCTTACAGGAAACCAAAAGATAAACGAAATAGTAAGTATTCTGATTTTGTAAGGAGACTCGTGTAAAAGAAAATGTCATTACTTTTATAATGGTTGATGGGGAAAAAGTATTAACGGTTATGCTATGTTATAAATTGTAGATCGGGAAAATGTTAGAAAGTCACAAACAGACACCGTGAAGCCGACAGAAAAGTTTAACAGCACAGAAGCACAGCCGGACAGCACAGAAGAAGGAGACTGTTATGAAGTTGATAATTATTCTGATAGCAGCAAAGTGTCAGAGGATGGTTCAAATAAGGGTGCATTAGGTCCTTCTGAAGATTCAGAACCAATCAACTATGTCCATTTTGTGAAAAGATGGGATCGTAAACTGGACAAGTTTCATGGTGTGCTTTATTCAGAAGAATTTCGTTTCATTAATTTAGACAGGATAACATCATTAAGTGATGCTCAAAATGCTATACGCCAAGGCATCCAACATATCCTGGACGATGTTAGCAGCAGAGTATCGCCCGGTGACTACGTACAAGTGCACCTACATTCGTCACTTTTTCACAACTCCTTGTTTTCTGGTAAATTAAACCCCCGAATCGCTAGATGCTGATGATTTCTTAGAACAGGTTGCTAAACTCCTTCAAAGTCACAGAGAAATACAGGTCTGTGTTTTATTCCGTGTTGTTGTACTTGTAATAAGAAACAAGGGTGGTGGGGGTCGTAGGGTGTTAAAATCTATACTGTTTAGCCAGATTTTGCAGAAAAAAAGGATGTATTTAATAGATTTGAATAACACAGGCAATAACCTGTGTTTTGCCGGTAGCCTTACAGCCCTTATATCCCCCGTAAAACTCACAGATGCTGAACTGTTAATAGGTGCTGAAAAGCTACATAATGATTTGGGGTGGTCGGTACATAAAAAAGTCATGCTCGATGATGTAGCAACCATAGAACAACATTTAAAGATAAATATAAGAGTTGTGTTTTATACAAACTCGTGGTGTTGCTTTAAAACATCAGACCAGCCCATTTATCCAAAAACGGTTTTCTTATTGCTACATGACGATCATTTCTACGGCATAACCGATGTCAAAAAATTCTATGGGGAGCGTAATTTCTGTACTTTTTGCCAGAAGCCCTATAGTCACGACCACTCCTGTACATTATGGTGCCGTCTTTGTTCGACACAGACATGTTTGAACAATGACGGTATACAGCAGAGGTGTCCTAACTGCAAGATGTGTTGTCGCTCTAAAGACTGTTTAGATAGACATACGCAGCTGGCGCAGAAAAAAGAAGTGGAGTGTTTATCTAAAACACTGTGTCTGAAATGTGAGTCCTATGTGAACGAAAAACATAAATGTAAGGGTAGGATGTGTAAGCTATGCCGTGAACCCTTAAGCGGTGATGACATACACTTATGTTTTATGACACCCATCGATAAACTCAAAACATCTGAAAAGTATATTATTTACGATTGCGAATGTATGCAGGAAACAGGCTGGCACATTCCTAATTACATATATGCCGAGGACTTGTACGAAACAAGAAAATGGGAATTCAAGGGGTCTAGAGTGTATTTTTGCTTTTATACAGGTTTTTTGTGACAAAAAAACCTGTATAAAAGCAAAAATACACTCTAGACCCCTTGAATTCCCATTTTCTTGTTTCGTACAAGTCCTCGGCATATATGTAATTAGGAATGTGCCAGCCCGTTTCCTGCATACATTCGCAATCGTAAATAATATACTTTTCAGATGTTTTGAGTTTATCGATGGGTGTCATAAAACATAAGTGTATGTCATCACCGCTTATATGTTTTTCGTTCACATAGGACTCACATTTCAGACACAGTGTTTTAGATAAACACTCCACTTCTTTTTTCTGCGCCAGCTGCGTATGTCTATCTAAACAGTCTTTAGAGCGACAACACATCTTGCAGTTAGGACACCTCTGCTGTATACCGTCATTGTTCAAACATGTCTGTGTCGAACAAAGACGGCACCATAATGTACAGGAGTGGTCGTGACTATAGGGCTTCTGGCAAAAAGTACAGAAATTACGCTCCCCATAGAATTTTTTGACATCGGTTATGCCGTAGAAATGATCGTCATGTAGCAATAAGAAAACTGTTTTTGGATAAATGGGCTGGTCTGATGTTTTAAAGCAACACCACGAGTTTGTATAAAACACAACTCTTATATTTATCTTTAAATGTTGTTCTATGGTTGCTACATCATCGAGCATGACTTTTTTATGTACCGACCACCCCAAATCATTATGTAGCTTTTCAGCACCTATTAACAGTTCAGCATCTGTGAGTTTTACGGGGGATATAAGGGCTGTAAGGCTACCGGCAAAACACAGGTTATTGCCTGTGTTATTCAAATCTATTAAATACATCCTTTTTTTCTGCAAAATCTGGCTAAACAGTATAGATTTTAACACCCTACGACCCCCACCACCCTTGTTTCTTATTACAAGTACAACAACACGGAATAAAACACAGACCTGTATTTCTCTGTGACTTTGAAGGAGTTTAGCAACCTGTTCTAAGAAATCATCAGCATCTAGCGATTCGGGGGTTTAATTTACCAGAAAACAAGGAGTTGTGAAAAAGTGACGAATGTAGGTGCACTTGTACGTAGTCACCGGGCGATACTCTGCTGCTAACATCGTCCAGGATATGTTGGATGCCTTGGCGTATAGCATTTTGAGCATCACTTAATGATGTTATCCTGTCTAAATTAATGAAACGAAATTCTTCTGAATAAAGCACACCATGAAACTTGTCCAGTTTACGATCCCATCTTTTCACAAAATGGACATAGTTGATTGGTTCTGAATCTTCAGAAGGACCTAATGCACCCTTATTTGAACCATCCTCTGACACTTTGCTGCTATCAGAATAATTATCAACTTCATAACATTCTCCTTCTTCTGTGCTGTCCGGCTGTGCTTCTGTGCTGTTAAACTTTTCTGTCGGCTTCACGGTGTCTGTTTGTGACTTTCTAACATTTTCCCGATCTACAATTTATAACATAGCATAACCGTTAATACTTTTTCCCCATCAACCATTATAAAAGTAATGACATTTTCTTTTACACGAGTCTCCTTACAAAATCAGAATACTTACTATTTCGTTTATCTTTTGGTTTCCTGTAAGCAGCTTTGGACTCTGGTTCACCGTGTAAGAAGCTTTTACTATGCGATCTTTTCCTGTTATTCTTTTCCGTCAGGTTCATGGTATCTGCTTGCGACTTTCTAACATTTTCCAGATCTACATTTTTATAACATTAATACTTTTTTCCCCATCAACCATTATAAAAGTAATGACATTTTCTTTTAACCCTAGTCTCCTTACAAAACCAGGATACCTACTATTTCGTTTATCTTTTGGCTTCCGGTAAGGAGCCGGTTGTTGGTTAGAACTTGTCGATGTAGAAGGTGTCGGCTCTCCAGCCGTTTCTTGGTCTAATCATAACGAAAAAAGAATGTTTTGTAGATGCTGTTTTTAAAAACCAACATATGTGCCATATAATACATTTGTCACTTACTGTTTAATATCTGTTGTCTTTTTCTGGTAAGAGATAGTTTATTTCTACCATCAGATCCCCGCTCCTGTTTTTAAATGCAATGATAGATTCAGAGAAAGAAAAAACGATATCCCTAAAACCAAAAATAAAAGCCCCTTTTCTACTCACCATGTTAGCAGTTGATGTATCCGGGGCCCGGCGTAGCACCCACAAAAACCAGAATGCTTGCTGGTCTTCTCATAGTTTATTTTATACACTTACAACCACCTCTATAGAGGTTATCCATTCACAAAGGCTTTATTTTTTTATTTTATTTTTCTCAAGTACTTTAGCAAGAATGTGAGCCTTTGGGACAGTCAGGGAATTCTAAGTACTTTCTCTTCATCTTAATTAATCTTACTTATTGCATTTCTTCTGTTTATACTGTAAACCGCTTAGAACCTCACGGTACAGCGGTATATAAGAAATAAAATTATTATTATTATTATTATTATTGTATGTCTAAGACCTCTGGTAGAGCTTGTTTGTCTTGGTTAGTCAATTTAGATACCAAAATGACCCCTACGTGTCTAGAACCTAGTTCCTTATAACCTGTCACACCTTCTATTGTTTTAGTTTGGGTTGATAATACATTTCTAAAACACACCACACATTTTATAATTTTTAAGAAAATCTTTATTTTACAACAATAAAATGTTTAAACTTTTATACAAACAAACATACCATTACACATTGTATTTCCCACAATCCCGAGAATAAAAAACAAAACATGTTTTAAAAAGCATTTCTTTTGAAGAATGATTTATAATCGGTGTCACGGATTAAATCATTTACAATCTCTACATATGTACCATCTCTCATGACATTGACCAATCTGTTGAGTAGCCGTGACCCATTTATAGAGGTTTTAATATCTCTGATTAAATCAATGATTATATTAATGCTTTCATTACAAAGCATCAATATTTTCATTTTATAGCCTACAAATGTGACTACATTTACCACACGTCCTAGGCATAGCATGTCACAAGTTTATTTGAGTTTCTGCTGTATTTCCTTATGTCCCCATATCAAGCAATCGTGGTGTTTTTGCTCCCCAGCACGTATTAAGCAGGCTCCACAATCTTCATCCTTCACGCCTTGCAGACATTTATTTAGAACGCAGTATACAACGACCTTTATAACTGATTTAAGTTCTGTTGGTGTTTTGGAAAGGCCTATGCTGGTCCACAGTCCATAATCACAAGAATCTTCAGGTTTACGCACATTCACCGCTGGTTCTCTTTGAAACGAGCAGAAAAAAACACAAACATGATAGATTTATCATCGGCATGTACACCTTGTCCACAGGTTTCTGTGATCGTGAAGATCCGCCACTTCCCTACAAAAAAAACAAACATACAGAAATAAATTTTCCTTTTTAAAACACATGAACACATAGAGCTTCATAAACCCTTCAACGACCCCTGGTAATAAAAAGTGTGTGTGTGTCTCTCTCTCTTACCGTGAAAGATCCTGGCTTTTCCAACATGTCTGTTGCTTCGGCTTCAGCAGCGGCTTCATAAAATTCAATATCTGAAGCATTATACTCTGGTAGTTCATAGCCTACATCTTCATTTTCTGTGTCTGAATCATATAGCTTTTGAGCATCTGGAAACTCTTGTATTTCAGAATCTGTTAATTCGTGCGTATGCTCCCCGGTATCTGCCGTCACGTCAATCGGTTTTTCAGACGGTGAGTAACCCTCTTTCTCCGCATTACAATCTTTAAGAAAGTTACGAGGCCTCTTGGTAGGCCTTTTTTCAGTTACCTGCGTGTTAAAGGGATCCATATTTTCTTTGTCTGATTCGTACAGTTTTTCGGTCTTTGGGTAACCCTCTTTTTCTACATCACGATCTTTAAGAAAGTAACTCAATCTATGAGCCTTCGTGCAGTCATTTTGTTTGATGGCTTGAGAACCTTTATTTCTGTTGCTAACAGCTGTGAGCTCTTAAACCCTGTCTTTTAACTAAAAACTGTTAAAATAAAGATGCTTCTTTTCTGACCACATCATTTCCGGGTGGGGGTTTTGACTAAGTCTGTTTCCCTATTTCCGCCTATGTGTTCAGAAAAGCGCATTTCCGTCGCTTCATTTACCCAATTTCCGCCTATGTCATCAGAAAACGTATTTCCGGGGTGTTACCTGTCAGGGTGGGGTGTAAACTTATGTTTCCTTTGTGCCGTACGTGTGCCGACGCGCGGCAACAGGAAACGTGTGCCCATACGGATGTGCACTATAGCCTGTAGGACGTCTTGGTAAGTAAAGGTATTATGGCTGTAAAATATCTCCACATTTTGGATTTTAAAGTCCTGTTAAATCTTTCCACTACAGCTGCTTTAACATCATTATGGGTCACAAAATGGCTAACACCTTTTTGTTTTAATAAATTCTTCAGAGACTTATTTAAAAATTCTTTACCCTTGTCTGTTTGAAGTTTTTCAGGTGTACGCCCTAAATTAAATATTGTTTCAAAGGCTTCGGTAACTTCATGACCGGTTTTTGTTTTTAAAGAAACGACCCGTGCATATTTTGACAGGATATCTATTACCGTTAAGATGTATTTGTAACCGTTGTTACATGTTGACTAAGTCACTTTGCCACTGTCTGTCAACGTCCGACACAATTGTTTTATTTCTTTTTAAATGGATACTAGCCGGTCTGTGTAAATTGTATGCGTTTTGACCGGTGACCCAATCCACCACATCTTTTCTCCGGACTGTTATATCACTCTTTTTAGCCGCTTGAAGTAGAGGATTAATGCCTCCATAGCTTCCTGCCGCGTGTGGATCATAATAAATTTGCTTCAATAAAGACTTTTGCCTTTTTAACAGAGCCCTGTTAGGTGACAGCTGCTTTTGTTTTTTTTTCAGATTGTTAAGACAACAGTAGGGGGGTGGGGGGGGGGGAGAGGGGGCCGGGACAAGTTCAGACATGTTTAAACACACTTCCACATCTCTCCCCTTGGCTTTATCAGGGGGAGGGGTGTTGCAAGGGTCTTATCAGCTGTTACCATGACAATAGGGGAGCTGACCCATTAACCATTAGCTTAGAATTCCTACTGAAAAGGGTGTTAAAAGCAAATGCAACTTTTTTTTTCTCGTTTGTTTCTGCCCCTACTCTGTTTTAAAAACAGGAAAGATTTTGTGAATGCCTTTTGTTTTGTGATCTGCTCTATCTGTGAGCTCTTAAACCCTGTCTTTTAACTAAAAACTGTTAAAATAAAGACGCTTCTTTTCTGGCCACATCATTTCCGGGTGGGGGGTTTTGACTAAGTCTGTTTCCCTATTTCCGCCTACGTGTTCAGAAAAGCGCATTTCTGCCGCGTCATTTACCCTATTTCCGCCTACGTGTTCAGAAAAGTGCATTTCCGCCGCGTCATTAACCCAATTTCCGCCTATGTCATCAAAAAGCACATTTCCGGTAGGGGCAGGCACTCCCATTTCCGGTGATGTCATCAGAAAGCGTATTTTTGGGGTTAAACACGCCCCCATTTCCGGTGATGTCATCAAAAGTGCATTTCCGGGGCGGGACATGAGGGGGCGGGGGTCATGGGTGGGGGCGTGGCTTGAGGGGGTGGGGACAGGGGCAGGGGCGGGGCTTGAGGGGTGTGGCCATGGGTGGGGGTGGGGCCATGGGCGGGGCTACCACCATTCATTCCTATGGGAGGGGAGGGGCTTAGGTGAAGGGTGGGTGGGGCCATGGGCGGGGGTGTGGCCATGGGCGGGGCTACCACCATTCATTCCTATGGGAGGGGCGGGGCCATGTGCAGAGACTAAGGCGGGGCCATGGGTGGGGGCGGGGCCATGGGCGGAGACTAAGGCGGGACAATGGGCGGGGCTTAACCCGGAAGTGAACGCTGATTGGTCGATCCTTATCTTATCTCACCTGTCAATCAGTTTGACATGAGGTGTACCCATTATACTACTAACAATTCCACTTCCCTTCCCCCCGTCACATCCCTTTCCCCCTCCATATACCTTCCCCCTCCTCTCCGGCCCTTCTTAGACCCCACCCCATCCCCTTCCCTCTCTGGCTCCCCCCCCAGAGCAGCATGGCCAGCCTCCTCCATGCACCCTCAAACTCTCCAACCCAGACGGTTCCAGGATTAGGGGCTATGTTGGAGAGGTTGAGGAAGATAGAGGAGGCCCTGATCACCCTCATTCAGGAGATCCAGTCATTGAGAGAATGGCTGGCTAGGTTGGAGCATGCCCAGGGACTCCAGGATGGGGAGGGAGGGCATGCGTCCACCCATGTGCCACCGTCCTCTCAATGACTGGCCTTTTGCATACCTCCTGACTCCTCCTGAGGTAGCTCAAGCTGCTCTTGGGGGGGGGGGGGCACCCACCCACCCGCTCTGTCCCACCCTCTCTTCCCCTTTGTATATAGTTTTATTTGTTTGCAAAGTTTTAATATATATTTTATAGTTTTATTTAAAAAGTTTATATTGGTTTTTGTGTGGGTTTCTCTTTGGAGGTAGTGCTGAATGGGCCCTGCCATTCCCTTTCAAATTAACAAGGTGACTTAGTAAAGGGTATAGGCCCTGATATTTATAATCTAAAAATATATAAGCACAAGGTGAAAAATGGTTTATGATTTTAATTGGACAGGCCAGGAAAATAGCATGGAAGATGGATTGAGATAATGAAGAGTTGATTGGTTAATTTCTCTTTTTGTAAAAGAGAGCTTAACACTCATCCATGTACAGTTCTTTCATTAAATACCTGTGAAGGGGAAAAAAGTGTAGTTAATTAATCAGAAGGGCAAAGAAAGGTTACATGACATCATTCTCACCTATTTTAGTTGTTGGTACTTGAGCTCTGGCCTCTTGGAAAAACACAAGGCCACACTATGCTAGGGACAGATAGCTTTGCTCGGGGTGGAGGGGGAGACTGAAAGATACAGACAGCGGCCAAGGAGAGAGAGATAAAGGTGTACCTCAGGTATGGTAGAGTAAGCAAATAAACATTACCATATAGCTTTCTCACCTACAATTGTTTGGCCAGGTGCAAGTTGGTGTGCTGAGCTGCTCTTCTGGTCTCTGGCAAACACACTGGGGTGATGAGCATACTCAACCTGAAATTAAGAATAGAGAGAAACATGTTACAAAGACCTATGTCTCCAAAATTACACACTGAAGTTGTGGCAGAATGTCACATCACAGTCTCCAACACACACCTAGAAGTAACAGAAGTGCTAACATACCTTTGGACTCCTTATTAAAATAAACAGCTACAGCTGACCCTTTTTTTATAATAAAGATGCCTAACCCATTAGGCACTCAGGAGTTTTCCACCTGAACCATGTACACTGATTAGATGTCCACTGAATGGCAGTGCTCCCCCCCCCCACAACACACCCAAGCTATTGTTAACAATGAGTACTGTACACAGAACCATTCCTCAACTGATTTTAACTTGCTTGTAATTTGATTCTACAAAGAATTAACTTTAGCTCTATGAGTAAAACCTCTCAGATGTGTGAACACATACATTTTACTTACATATCCATTTTGCTGCCACCATAATTTCTAACAACATGGTCCTCTTACAACAAACACACCTTGACTTGAATGTGTTATCACTCTTTTTTGTTAGTCCTGTGGAATGTAGAGTAGGAGATATCAGAAGTAGAAGAACTATTATAAACAATAACACACAATGAAAGTCCATAAAAAGAAGTCAGTTCTTGCTGGTTGGTTTCTTTGGTTCTATCATAGGGACACCTAAGTAGCTTACAAAATATCATTCTCACTTGGACTTATTATCTGAGCTGCTAGCAAGCTGCTTCTAGAAAAGATAAAACAACATATTAGAAGGACATGTAGCTGTTAATGGCTCTGTGGAATAGAGAGAGGTGGGAGGCAGAGATAGGAAAGCAAATTTAAAAGACTAAGACAGAGTAAAGTCTCAAACATCTGCATAAGTGATAGGACAGAATAGAAAGGAAACTCTACTCACCTGGACCTCTTATACCCACTTAACCACGCCCACCACACCTCATTGGTTGTCCTATGTTCTATAAGTATCTTGAAAAGCTGGCTGCATCTTGCAACTCTATGTTCTAAACAAAGTTCTCTCTATAGCTCTATGCCTTAAAGCACTGCTTTCATCTTCCATATATCAGGGGTTCAAGTCTTGAATAAGGTTTGCAATTAGTTTATATTACTGTTTCAGGCAGGAAAACTGGTAACTGTTTAGCCATGCCATTACTTAAATATATTTTGCTTCAGCTTTTATTATTTGCCTCCATTGTCTAATTTTTAATGCAACCTGTTCTCTCTCATGCTGAACACCCTCCCCCACCCCAACCTCACCCCCTAAATGTCAAGCCAAACTGAATTTACCAATACTAATGTGTGTAAGATCCATCTCACCACATGTATTATCCTTCAACACCTGTCCAAGCCCTCTGATGTTTGATTTAACTTATAGCTGTTGGCCAATGCCTATATTGCATCAAAAGAAACACATTCCTACTAGAATGGCTTGTATTTGGGTGCAAATGAAAGTATCTCATGCACCTGTGGCTGCAGAATGCTGATGAGAAACAGCAAATTCCACCACTTATGAGAACTGTTAGGATGCTATGAAAAAAAAGGGAAGGTGAGGATGGGATTTGATCCAGGGTGCTTGAGAAGATGGACAAGGCGTAATAGAGCACATTAACCAGGCGATCCACAAATGTCATCTTGTTGTCAGAGGAAAGGTTTCCTCTCATCACTGCATAGGATGTCTGAGTCATGGTAAGTTGAAAATAGGTTTGCCTGGAAAGGGAAATGTGCACATTACAAATGGTAAAGTCCACCATGTAGACCCTGTTATAAGAGCTAATAGGAAGCTGCTAGGACCTTATTAAGATGAGCAAAGGTGGGAGTTGAACCAGGGAGTTTGAGAGGTTGGACCAGGCACATTAACCTGGTGAGCCAGAAATGCTTTCTTTGTGCTTATTGTGACATAATAGTTAATGAGATGATACATAGGCAGCTCAGTCACGTATGATATGAAAGGGCGGTGAGATCCATCTGAGCAGAAGCTGCTGTAGCTTTATGGGTTAAACTCCTGTGCTAGTTGTACAGAGGTTGTGAGTTCTACACCCAGCACATCTTTTAATTGTGGCATAATACCTTGAAGGTGCTAGATCAACCGTACAATAGCACTTTTGATTTGCTTATACCGCTTCTTATAGGCAGTTAATTCTGCTAGGAGACAAAACACTGCTGTTTTATATATTTTTTCTTCAAGATATCAGAATTGTATACATTATAAAAACCAACCAACTAAGTATGCCATGTTTAAAAGGAGAAATATAAGTTGAGTTGAACTCAAATTCTTAGCATGGAAGGGGGGAATGTTTATTTTTCTGCTACACAGAAAGTTGTACAGTAATGTTATAATCAACTCCTATAAGAAGTGCACCTGGAAGGTAGAATGCCACAAGTAAAAGACAGGCCGGGTGTTGAACCCACAACCCCCAAGAAATTGGTATTGCGCTTTTACTTACTGAGCTACAGCACTTTTCACTCCAGTGTCTCTGCCTCCCCTGTCATATCATACCTTAGTGAACTGCTAAGGAAAAATCAGCTTAGCTGAGACAAAAGAATCGTAGCTCAATGGTTTAAAGCACTGTTTTCACTAACCCCCAAACCCATATTCCCAAGTATGAACATAAGAACATAAGAAGTTGCCTCCACTGGGTCAGACCGAGGTCCATCTCGCCCAGCGGTCCGCTCCCGCGGCGGCCCATCAGGTCTGCGACCTGTGAAGTGGTTTCTGACCACTTTTATAACCTACCTCAAGTTCTATCTGTACCCCTCTATCCCTTTATCCTCCAGGAACCTATCCAAATCCTTCTTGAACCCCTGTACAGAGTTCTGGCCTATCACTTCCTCCGGAAGCGCGTTCCATGTGTCCACCACCCTCTGCGTAAAAAAGAACTTCCTAGCATTTGTTCTAAACCTGTCCCCTTTCAATTTCTCTGAGTGACCCCTAGTGCTTGTGGCTCCCCTCAGTTTGAAGAATCTGTCCTTATTTACTCTCTCTATGCCCTTAAGGATTTTGAAGGTTTCTATCATGTCCCCTCTAAGTCTCCTCTTCTCCAGGGAGAACAGCCCCAGCATTTTTAACCTGTCAGCGTATGGAAAATTTTCCATACCTTTTATCAGCTTAGTCGCCCTCCTCTGCACTCCCTCGAGTACCGCCATGTCCTTCTTGAGGTACGGCGACCAGTATTGAACACAGTACTCCAGGTGCGGGCGCACCATTGCGCGATACAGCGGCATGATGACTTCCTTCGTCCGGGTTGTGATACCCTTTTTGATGATGCCCAGCATTCTGTTTGCTTTCTTTGAGGCTGTCGCACATTGCGCCGATGGTTTCAGTGATGAGTCGACCATCACCCCCAAGTCCCTTTCCAGGTTACTCACCCCTAGCAGTGTTCCCCCCATTTTGTAGTTGAACATCGGGTTCTTTTTCCCTACATGCATGACCTTGCATTTCTCCACGTTAAAACTCATTTGCCACTTTTTTGCCCAGTCTTCCAGTCTCGTTAGGTCCTTTTGTAGGTCTTCACAGTCTTCCGTGTTTCTAACCCTGCTGCAGAGTTTGGTGTCATCAGCAAATTTGATAACCTCACATTTTGTCCCCGTTTCCAGATCGTTAATAAATATATTGAATAGTAGAGGTCCCAGCACCGACCCCTGCGGAACTCCGCTCGTGACCCATTGCCAATCTGAGTATTGGCCCTTGACTCCAACCCTCTGTTTCCTGCCCGCTAGCCAGTGTTTGATCCATCGGTAGATATCCCCTTGCACCCCGTGGTTCCACAGTTTTTTAAGTAGCTGTTCATGTGGTACCTTGTCGAAGGCTTTTTGGAAGTCAAGGTAAATGATGTCTATGGATTCACCCTTATCCATCTGACTGTTTATTCCCTCAAAGAAGTACAGCAAGTTCGTGAGGCATGACCTTCCCTTGCAGAAGCCATGCTGGCTCGCCTTCAGTTGTCCATTGTTTTCTATGTGTTCGCAGATTGTGTCCTTTACCATTGCTTCCAGCATCTTTCCAGGAACCGAGGTCAAGCTCACAGGCCTGTAGTTTCCCGGGTCACCCCTTGATCCCTTCTTAAAGATGGGCGTGACATTTGCTATTTTCCACTCCTCTGGGATCTCCCCAGTTTTTAGGGAGAGGTTACATATTTGGCAAAGTGTCTCTGCTATTTCGTTTCTCAGTTCTTTTAGTACCCTTGGGTGGATGCCGTCCGGGCCTGGTGATTTGTCGCTCTTTAGTCTGTCTATCTGTCTGAGGACATCCTCTTTGCTTACCTCTAGTTGTACCAGCCTTTCGTCGTGTTCTCCGTTTATAATCACCTCGGGTTCTGGGATATTGGATGTGTCCTTTCTGGTGAAGACTGACGAGAAGAATTTGTTTAACCTTTCAGCTATCTCTTTTTCCTCCTTTATCGCTCCTTTCCTGTCTCCGTCGTCCAGTGGTCCCACTTCCTCTCTGGCTGGTTGTTTCCCTTTCACATACCTGAAGAAGGGTTTGAAGTTTCTTGCTTCTCCTGCCAGTCTTTCCTCATATTCTCTCTTTGCCTTCCTGACCTCTCGATGACATTCTTTCTGGTGTCTTTTGTGCTCTTCCTGGTTTTCTTTTGTTGGATCCTTTTTCCATTTCTTGAAGGATGATTTCTTGTCACTTATCGCCTTTTTAACTGCAGATGTTATCCATGCTGGGTTTCTAGTTCAATTTTTTTTGCACCCTTTCCTAAACCTTGGGACGCACAGGTCTTGTGCCTCGAGCACTGTGCCTTTAAGCAGTGTCCAGGCTTCCTTTATGGTCTTCACCTTCCCTGAGTTGCTGTTGAGCTTTTTTCCTACCATTTTCCTCATGTCCTTGTAGTTTCCCTTTTTGAAGTTGAGTGCTGTCGTTTTGGTTCTTTTCACCTTTGATGTTCCCATGTTTAATTTGTACTGGATCATGTTGTGATCACTGTTCCCTAATGGTGCTATTACCACCACTTCCTTTGCGGGTCCTTCTAGCCCGTTGAGGATTAGGTCTAGCGTGGCATCCCCTCGCGTTGGTTCCGTGACCAGCTGCTCCATGAAACAGTCCCTTATCGCCTCTAGGAATTTAGTTTCTCTCTTGCAATTTGAGTGCCCAATGTCCCAGTCTATTCCCGGATAGTTGAAATCCCCCATAACCACCACCCTTCCACTTTTGCACTCCTGCCTCAGTTCGGCCTCTAGTTCCAGGTCGTTTGCTTCTGACTGTCCTGGCGGGCGATAGTACAATCCCAATTTGATGTCAGCTCCTTCCCCTCCTGTCAGCTTAACCCATAGTGACTCCAGACTGTCCGCCCTTATTGTTGTTTCTGTTCTGGATGAGGGAATGGAGTCCTTTATATACAGTGCTATTCCTCCCCCCTTTTTGTGTGCTCTGTCCTTCCTGTAGAGTTTATACCCTGGAAGGGCCACATCCCATTTGTTGTCCTCTGTCCACCATGTCTCTGTGATTCCTATTATGTCTATGTCCTTATTTCCGGCTATAACTTCTAGCTCCCCCATTTTAGTATGGTTGAATACATGTGAAGTGGAGCCCAAAAGTGCTGTTTTGATCAAACGCAAGCTCCATTTTTCTAATGTGAAACCCAGACCATGCTCACACGCTTATCTTCATTCTAAGCACTGTACTAATGGATGTATGACTGTAAGTAATCTATTCCATTTAGGCGCCATATGCGGACAAGCGGCGTTCTTTGCGCTTAACAATCGGCGTCATTTGTGCTGCATTTCCTTAATACTGTGGTGGGGCCAGGGATAAGCCTAGCGCTGGCAACCCGGCTCCTGCCCCAGGCATAGGACGGAGCGCTCCCAGGAGGACTCCCACTGGATAATCAGTAGAATAATTATTTGACTGCTTTTATCTTTATTACCCCCAGTTCAAAGCACTGGGGTTCCAGTAGTCCCTCTGGCTGAGTGGACTTCAAACAAATCATACATTCACAAGGTTTCTTCTTTATAATATAGTCCAGCCTGCTGCTCAGGCAAAAAGCCAAAAATAAACCAAAACGTTTTCTCTTTAGTTTTACTGCTTTTGTCTGCAGATCCTTCAGGAAGCTTTTATATCTGACCCACCTGAAGTCCAATGCCCCCACTACCCCTATGCTCCTGGGTAGGGCTAGGGAACTTTATATAACCCAACCTTTTAAGACTGGTGTAAGTCCCCTCCCAAAAGTTCCCTGCTTCAGGGTTACGTGATGTCAGGTCTCTGAGTTCCGTTCAAGCTTCTTGGGGAAAGTTAATTAGGTTCTCACCTCCTTCCCTTTATCTACAAGGCCTCTCTCTCAGGCTCTAATTAATGTATTCACACATGCTTACAGTTCTGCCTAAGGGAGAAAGAATGCTACACAAAATACATTCACTTTCATTCCCCTCCCCCATTCATACCTTATTGATTGTTTCTACAGGAGATCCCAGGCTGCTAGATTGCACTCCATTTCACTGCTTCCAGATAGCTCTCCCTCTAATTCCATTAGGGACTCTTCGCTTTCTGAGACCGGGTAAGAACTCCCTTCAGGGGCAGCTAACGGCTGTGGCAGCCTTTCTCCTCCCGGGAACTTCTGCTTAGGAGTCAGAAGTCTGTTAGCTCGGGAGGGTTGCAAGACAGCCTGTGCTTTAGCTCTGGTCTGGAACAGAGAGCTCCTAGAAGGCTCCTTCCTGCTCAGCACGGCACTTCTTGTTCTAGCAGTTCCTGAATTCCCTCCTGAATTCCTCCCTGCGTTCTCTGTATTCTCTCCTGCCTTCCCTGTCTTCTCCGTCTTCTCCCGAGTGTTCCCAGCTGTGATGATTTTATGCTGCAGGCTTGTTCCCACTCTCCCTCTGGGTTCGTCCTGCCTGTCAACCCCACCCCTCTCATTAACCATGCCTGTGCTGGTTTTCTTTACTAGAGGTTTTGTTGCAGAACTGCCCATGGTGTTATAAAAGGGATTATAGTGCCCTAAACCAGATGTTGTTGTTTCTGCCCTTCTCTCTCTGCCTTGCCCTGCCTGTTGGCTCTTGGTGATAGGAACAGGGTTACTTGGCAGCTTCCTAGGCTTAGGAATAGGGGCAGCCCTTTGCAAGGCAGGGTTTAAACCCGGGTTTAAACTGCTGACAGGCGCTTCCCTGTCACAATACATATTTGATATTTGTTTTCTACCAGAAAACCTTCCAAATCTTTAGGCATTCCTTTGCTTAAACTTATTTGAGTTGATCCTTAAAATGATCTGCACCAATTCTCAGCAGCCTGTTCTCTGTCATCCTAGACCCCCTCACCCCACCCCCACCCCAACACACATTCCTGCAGCATAACATCCTAACCCTAAGCATGAAAAACAGCAAAGTCCACCATATATATACTCCTTTGAGAGCTAATAGGTAGCTGTGAAAAAGAGGGATGCTGATGGTGGGATTTGAACTGGTGACCTTGAGAGGTTGGACCAGGCGCATTAACCTGGTGAGCCATAAATGCTTTCTTTGTATTGAATGTGACATGATATCTAATGAGATGATACATAGGCAGATCAGTCAAGTATGATATGAAAGGGTGGTGAGATGGACCTAAGAAGAAGCTGCTGTAGCTCTATGGGTAAATATACTGTGCTAGTCGTCCAGAGATTGTGAGTTCTACACCCAGTGCATCTTTTAATTGTGGCATACTACCTTGAAGGTGCAGCTTGATGATGTCACAATGAGGTCAGCTTTGTGCAGCTGAAGAGCTCCATTTTGCAATAAGGGAAGATGAATGTTAAGGTGTGTATCTGTTTATTCTCTTTTTAAGTGCTGAGAAATGAAGTAATGTGTGCAATAATGATATGTGTTTCCTGTTCTTTCTTTGCTTTCAAAAAAGAGCCAATTGCAGTGCTGTTTGTTGAGAAAAAAGGGGGTTATTTTTAAACAGGAAAGCCAAAAAGGTGGTGCAATGTGTAAATTATATTATTGTTTGGGCAGAAATGTACTTTGTTATCCATGCAATATAATGTGTTCTATTGATATGGTGTCATTAAATTTCTTAAGACAGAGAAAGGATGAGAAATACCTATTCAAACTCTATTGAAATTATTGTTGCAAAAGCACAAAGGACGTCTATCTCGCGTCTAACAGGGAGCCAAAATTATAAAAGTTGAAACTGCATTGAAATGAAGCAAAACCCACGTTAGACCCGCGTTTCTTACGCCTACATTATAGACGATATTTAGACGCAGTCTGCTGCCTAAGTAGCATCTAAGTAGTGCCTGCCCATCACCACTCCCATGTTATGCCCATCTTACGCCCACGTCCACACAAGTAGACGCGACTATGCTTTCCTTAGACGTCTACCCTACGTCTATCTTTTCTGGACGTCTAGCTACGTCTAGCTCTCAATTAACGCTTATTAAGACCCTTAACTCCATGATTATTCAATTACTCCGGACGTCTAAAGCATGCCTAAGTTTAGACGTATTATAGAGAATTTACCGCTAAGATCTTAACCAAGGTGCTGGCTTTGTGGTTGAGCAGCATTTTACCTGATTTAATTCACCTGGACCAATCGGGTTTTATCCAGAGGAGATAGGTCGGGGATAACATTCACCGTACTTTACATTTGATGGGGGGCTCCCCGCTTTGAGGTTCCCATTGCACTGTTGTTCATAGATGCGGAAAAAGCATTTGACAAGGTGCAATGGGGATTTCTTTGGGCAGTGTTGGATTGGATGGGGTTGGATGGGACTTTTGGAGCTTGGACTCATAGTTTTTATGCTTCCTTGAGAGCGTGTATTAAACTTAATGGACATTATACAGAGTTTTTTGATATTGGGCAGGGTACGAGGCAGGGGTGTCCTCTCTCCCCTCTTTTATTTGCTTTATATATTGAACCTTTAGCTAGTTGGATTTGGGAGCGGCGGGATATTAGGAGTATACATATGGGGGGGGGGGGAGGAACATAAAGTGGCTCTTTTTGCTGATGATATTTTGTTATATGTGTGGGACCTGGTCCTTACTTTTCCGGTCCTGTTAGAGGTGTTTTGCTCCTTTGGTCGAGTGGCTGCACTCACTATTAATATGGATAAATCGGAATTTGAGGGGTCACCTTGACAGAGGGGAAGGAATAAAGCTTGCTGGTCTCCTTTCCTTTTAGAAGGGCTGTGGGCTATATTACGTATCTTGGTATTCAGTTACCTCGGGATTTATCTCATCTTTATGAGCTTAATTATTCGGGTATTATTTCGACCTTGAAGGATGATCTGCAGCGATTGCATGGACTTTGGCTGTCTTGGTGGGGTCGCATAGCGATGATTAAAATGAATGTGCTGCCACTTTGTAAACAGATTCAGCGATACATCAAATATTAATAAACTTTGAACCTTGAACCTTGAACCTTTATTGTTTTTGTTTCAGACTCTGCCTTTGGAGATGCCTTGCCCGGTGTTGAAGTCTTTACATAAGGTGTTCCACACCTTTATTTGGCAGGGTAAACATCCCCGGTTGTCTCAAAGGGTCCTGTGGTCAACGCGTGAGGTAGGGGGTAGAGCAGTTCCTAATTTATATTGGTATTATTGGCAGCCCAGCTACGCTTTTTGTTAGATTGGTCTATTGCAGATTTTAAGTTGGGGGTCCATTTGAAACAGAGTTTTGTACCTTTGGTTAAATTTCGGCATTGGCTATGGACGTCCTCAGCTCTTACTGGTGATGCCCAAGAGATGCAGAACCCTTTTTTGTGCCATTTGGTGGGACTGTGGGGTAAGATTAGGAGAGCAGAATGGGCAGAGGGGAATGTATCATCTTTGATGCACATCAGAGGGGAACCTCGGTTTGGAGTAGGCATTGTAGGGGGTCCATTCTCGAGGTGGGCGGATATGGGTTTGGTTACATTTTGGGATGTGTTTCTGGGTGGGAGGATACCTAGTTTTGAGGAGATAGCGGGTAGGGTAGAGGGTGTTAGGAGGGATTTCTTTGCTTTTATGCAACTTCATCATTTTTTCTTTTCGCTTGGTTGGGCACGGGTGGCTCCGCAGCAAGATGAGCATTTGGAAAATATGTGGTTCCTTCTTGGTAGGGTGCCTCGGCCTATTTCGGTTTTATATCGTTATCTCAGGGGACGGGAGGTTGTTCAGTATTCATATATGCAGAAATGGAAGGCAGATTAGAGCATCACTCTTCAAAGGGAGGAGTGGGCACAGGTCTGTTTGGAGGTTCAAAAGGCATCCCATAGTGTCTTGGTACAAGAAAATGCTTACAAAGTGTTAACGTGCTGTTATCTTACCCTGGGGCGCTTGCATTGTATGTAACCTCAAACTAGTGATGAATGTTGGAGATGACATAAGGGAACGGGTACTTATGAACATTTCTGGTAGGAATGTTCTGATATCAGACTGTTCTGGTTGTATGTCACTTCTACCTTAACCTCTTAGATACAGGATCCAGTTCAATATCTGCCTCAGAGCTGTCCTTTGGGACTACATAATGAGAGATCCACGCCTTGGCGGACCAAGTTGGTTCGTATGGGGTTGGTGGCTGCTAAATGTTTGATTGCTAGGTATTGGAAGCATAGTGCAGTACTGACAGGAGAGGATTGGCTTCATCAGTTGGGCAAGTTGGCACAAATGGAGCGACTGGCTGCTAAACATTTGGGCTACTATGCTCTTCAGGAACAGACTTGGACAAAAATTTTTGAGTTCCTTTGATCCATACATTTTCTGAGATGAGGGGAGGGGTGGGGTGGTGGAGGTTATGGGGGGCGTGTTGCAGAACACACTGCATGCCCCCTTTTTGCAATTTTGAGGGGTTTGGGTGGGGGCAGGGGGGATTGCTGTGTTATAGGGGGTGATCTTGTATTTTGGTTTTGGGGATTTTGTGTTGGGGTGATGTTCCCATGTTTAGTCAGGATTTTCCTGTATTAGGTAGTGCTGGTGGGGGTATTGGAATGTCATGCTTTGTTTCATCTGTTGTGGGATATATTGTGATTGTATTTTGCTGAAAACTTTAATAAAAATTAAAAATATGAAAAAAAAAGTTCCGATGCTCACAGGAATTTTATGAGTGTTGGAACTTTTTTTTTAAGTTCAATGTATTTATTGTTTTCATAAATGCATAAAAAAAGGAAGTACATAGCAGAGTCATATAATACGATAACATGACGATAAATGAAAAGGTAAAGGCACAGTCCAGATCAAAGTAACATCAGTTAAAAGCACATCCTAGCAGCAATACAATTCTACTTTCAAAAAGCATGAGTAAAACAATGATACAAATTTGAATAATCCATCAACCTTCTAAGTATAAAGAGTCACAATAAGATGACATTAAGTGCCAAATAGCTTCATGTTTATGGAGAGCACTATGTTTCTCAGCAAAGCATCTTTCATATCTCATAAATAAACAAACCGAGTTCCACCAAGACATATAGGATAGGTTATCAGCATGTTTCCAGTTGGTAATGATAAGTTTTAGAGCAATCATTAGTAAACATCTCAATAACTTTGCTGCATCATCATCTATCAATGTTTTTAAGGCATGTCTGCCATAAATAACGACAGCCAGAGATATCTCCTCCTGAATACCAATAATAGAAGTGATGGTTTTCCAAATTTGAAGCCAAAAGGTGTTAACAGGCAAGCAATGAAAAATTACATGGTCTAAAGTTCCAACATTATCCGTACAAGACCAGCATCCTGAGCTTTCAGAGTTAGGAAGCTTTGATAATTTATATGGCGTCCAAAATGCTCTGTGTAACAAATAAAATACAGATTGTTTAATGGAGGAAGAGTGTAAAGCAGTATGAATCTCCCTCCAAATTTTGGGTCTAAGAGAGTATTTTAGAGTAACATCAGTGTCTTGGGACCAAGCATCCCATAAACCCAATGGCATATCTGATTTCATATCAATGAGCAAAGAGTACCATGTGGACGATTGGCATTTATTTTTACATGCTATAAGATCGTATAGGGTCCAGACAGATGGCTTAATTTGTTTGATATTGGGTAGGTCATAACCATCTTTAATGGCATGTCGTAATTGTAACCATTTGAAATAGTGTGAGGAAGGTATATTATAATTTTTACATATAATTTCAAAAGGAATCCAAGAACTATCACAAAAAAGATGAGACAGAAAGGCAATGCCGGATCTCCTCCAAGATGCCCAATTAATAGGTTTACCCTGTATTTTGATTTTAGCATTATTCCATAAATATATGTAATGTGTATCTTTCCATTTCGTTTTCAGTAGATGATCTGCATATCGTAGAGCTATTTTAGTAGATCGAATTGGTTCCGAGTAAGAGGAATTAGTGGGTTCAGTGAATGTGGATGAGAATATATCAACATCAGAGCCTTCCTGTTCAATCAATAACCAAGATGGAATGTTATCATAAGAATTGTTAGCCAACCAAAACGACCCCTGTCGTAACAACATGGCAGAATGATAATCATAGAAACTTGGAAAACGAACGCCTCCCTCGAGTTTTCCTCTTTTCAGTTTTTGTATACTAATACGAGGCGTCGAATTATTCCATAAAAATTTGGATAGAGTTGTTTCAATTGTTTTGTAAGTAGATCTGGGTAGATATACCGGAATCATGCTCAAAGTGTAATTTATGATTGGAGAGATCATCATCTTAATCGTATCAAGACGACCCCACCACGAGAGTTTGAGAGGTGACCAGCGGGATGTAAGTTTTGCCACCGATGTAATAAGATGCTCTGAGTTATATTGAATTGTTTCCTCAATTGTTGGGGCAAAATAAACACCCAGATATTTAAGTTTTCTTCCTGTCCATGTTAGTCCAAGTTGCTGTATTGGTTCATAAGTCGCAAGAGAATTTAAGGACATCACTTCAGTTTTTGATAAGTTCAACTTATATCCAGATATAAGGGAGTACTCTTGAATAGTATCAAGGACATGGGAAATAGAATCGACTGTCACATACAATAACACATCGTCCGCATATGCAGATAACTTAATGTCCCGTTTATTATTTTTGACTCCGGTTATATTAGGATGTAACCGAAGTGCAATGAGTAATGGTTCCAACGCCAAATTAAATAGAAGAGGAGACAATGGGCATCCCTGTCGAGTTCCTCTTTCAGGTGTGAATGGAGCAGAAAAAATACCGTTGATAGATATTCTCGTGCAAGGAGCAGTATATAAGATGCGCAGCATGACAATAAATTTGGAATCAAAGCCAAACCATCTCAGGACTTGAAACAAATAGGGCCATATCAAACGCTTTCTCTGCGTCCAGGCTCATAGCCGCCATAGGTTCCGATACATTTTGAGATCGTGCGATAACATTAAGAAACGTCCTCGTGTTATCACTAGAGAGTCGATTAGGTAAAAAACCATTCTGGTCCACTGATATAAGAGTAGGGAGGACCTTCTGAAGCCTAGAAGCCAATAATTTAGCATAAATTTTAGCATCTATATTAATCATCGATAGGGGCCTATAATTAGACACACATAAAGGATCTTTGTTAGGCTTAGGTAAAACAATAATTGTGGCCTCAGTGAAGGAGCCTCGGACATCTCCAGAAGTCAGAAGGTAAGTAAAATATTCCAATAAGTGAGGCAATAGTTGTTTGTGGAAGGTGACATAAAACTCAACTGTGAGCCCGTCAGGGCCAGGAGTCTTTGCTTTTGCCATTGATGTGATGATCTCAAACAATTCTGTAGAAGAGAAATCTCGGATCAAGGAGAGGTTGTCATCGTCTCCAACATTAGAATGTGGTAATTTAGATAGAAAACCAGATACGTCACCATCAAGATCCAGTTCAGATGAATACAGAGATTCGTAGTACCTATGGAAGGCACTTAGAATTTCTTTTGGGTCAGTAAAAACATCACCTTGATCGTTTCTAATAGCGGTTATGTTATTTCTGTCTCTTTTACCTTTAAGATAGTTAGCCAGATTATGACCACACCTGTTAGATTCAGTGTAATAAGATGCAGCTTGAGTAAAAACTTGGTTAGCCGCAGACTTACTTAAATAGACATTATATTTGAATCGTAAAGCCCGTAATGAGTCTAAAGCCTTCATATCATTTAAATGTGTATGGTGATAATTTTCAAGAATTTTAATTTCAGATTCTAATTTAGACACTTCTGCCATTTCAGCTTTCTTTTTGGAGCCTGAGTAAGCAATAATAAGCCCCCTTATATAGGCTTTGAATGCGTCCCAAATATAAGTCCAATTAATATCAGCAGGAGAATTAAAAGTAAAATATTCCTCAATGGCATCAGAGATATAAGATACAAAGTCAGAATCTTGGAGAAGAGTGTTATTGAATCTCCATTGTCTTGACGAAGTTTCACAGCCGAGTGTTTTCAGTTTAAGTTGTACTAAAGCGTGATCCGACACGCTAATTTCTTTAATATCAGAAGAATGGATGAAACGTACCAGTGAAGGGGACATCAAGAAGTAGTCCAATCTTGAGTATGAATTGTGAGGGGCAGAAAAAAAGGTAAAATCAATGTCCTCCAAGTGTGTGATTCTCCATGGATCAATTAATTTGAATTGTGAAATAAGATCTTGTAAATAAAACCAATTTTTGGATTTTTTGTATATAATTGAGGATTTTCTGTCTTTACTGGGATCCTGAATTACGTTGAAATCACCCCCAAGTATGAAGTGATGATCCCTAAAGAATTCAATAAGTCAGCTATTTCCTCGTAAAATGATACATCATCCAAGTTGGGACCATATACATTCAGAAACATCACTTTAATGCCATCAATTTCAAGAACTGTTTGAATCCATCTGCCATTAGAGTCAGATCGATGTGAGAGTATGGCTATATCTTTTCTCTTTCTGACAAATAGTAATACTCCATTTTTTTTTCCCAGTGCAGGAGAATATAGGACAGGGTACGCCCAAGTGAAGGAGCATTTCTTAGCTTCATTTTCAGAAAGGTGTGTCTCTTGTAGACAGAGAATATCAGCCTGAAATTTAGACAAATAGTTAAATATTTTCTTTTTTTTAATAGGATTATTCAATCCTTTAACATTAAAGGTCAAGCAATGTAACGGCATGTAAGTTACCACAATGAGCTAGTGAAGTGATATATATCATAATGCAATACATAGGAAAGTAGAAACATTTCTGTGTCGTGCTATGGACTGTTAGAGAAGGAAGAACAAAAAAATTAAAAAAAGCCATCCTGTTATCCTAGGTAAGTAAGTTAAGCTAGGGATAATGAGAACAGGGAAGAGGAGAGAACAAAGTCAACCCGCACAGGAGAACAGCTTAAACAGCAATATATACTATAAAACATATGTTCAGCATTATAAAGGTACAAAATGACAGACATATGACCTATTAAGCTAGTCAAACTGTAGTAAAGAAACATCTAACGAGAAGGACACAGATGCTACTGCGTAATATCAGAATGCATGAAAAAAAAAAAAAAAAAGCAATACTCAGGTAGCATCAATATGACTAGGAGCCAGGTTCTCCAAATAGTCAGCCAATTCTCCAGGTTGAGTAAAATCTTTAGTGCAGTTGTTGTAGGTCACACGTAGTTTAGCTGGGTATAGCATCCCAAACTTGGCACCAAGTTGTTTCAGCCGAAGTCTGTACTCCAGGAGTTGTTTTCTTGCTTTAGCCGTTTGTTTACAAAGATCCGGTACAAATAGCAGTGAGTGACTTTCATATTTGATGGGAGCTTGAATTCTGGCTTGCTGCATGATCTCGAGTACTTGCGTGTAGCGAAGCAGACGTACCACCACCGGTCTCGGGTATTTGCCAGGAATCTTAGGCTGTTGAGCCGGGACGCGATGCGCCCGTTCTATTTCAAACAGATGTTTAAAGTCAAGTTTGAGAATTGTAGGCAGAGTATCCTCCAAAAACTTGATCATGTCTCGCCCTTCCCTGGCCTCAGGAAGACCCAAGATCCTGAAATTACTCCAGCGAGATCGATTACTTTGGTCTGCCAATTCATTTTCTAATAGGGAGATTTTATTAGTCTGTCTTTGTAGCATTTTAATATTCTCAGCGTTTACCCCCACTTTTATTTCCACAGAGTCCATTCTGGTGTTTAAATCAGCTATTTCAGCTTTAAATGTGGAAATTTCAGCCAGAATCTCTTCCGTGGCAGTTTTGTTCTCTGCCATGAGGGATCGGAGAGCGCGAATCTCCTCAAGCAAGGAGGCAGCGGTGACGTCATCGATTTTCATCGGCGGTTTTGACGGGGAAACCGGCTCGAGACTGCGCCGCTTACCCGTTTTACTGGATGCCATGTGGGTTAGGACTGCTCCGTAGCTACAGCCAGCGTAAATTCTCAGCGAATAAAATGCCGAAATCGGGGCTATCAAGTTCCTCGTGCGGGAGACACTCGTTCAGGCAGCCATCTTCCTTGGCGCTCACTAGCGCCCCCCCGAGTGTTGGAACTTTTACTGCCACTGCCAGTGATAAAAGAAAGCCTAATGTGGTTATGTAAAAGGGGGAGGGGGTAAGTTAGGTGCCTAACATAATACTCCATTTATAGACTATGGGCCTCAATTGTTAAACAAAATACATATAATTGGTCTAGGTATTCAAAATAATATACACTTCCCCGTCCCCATTCGCGGTTTCGGTAATTGCGATTTCACATATTCGCAATTTTTTGGGGAGAGGGAAAAAAGAAAAAAAAACATCGTTAAGTCTTCCCCCCAGCATCCCGGTCTTACCTGGTGGTCTAGCGGGCTTTTGGGGCAGGAGCGATCTTCCTACGCTCTTGCCCCGTGCAGATCGCCATTAGGAAATAGCTGTAGGGAGTTCCTGTCGTAGTCTCGAGAGACTACGGGAACTCACAGCAGCCATTTCCTAATGGCGATCTGCAATGGGCAGGAGCGTAGGAAGATTGTTCCTGCCCCAAAAGCCCGCTAGACCACCAGGTAAGGCCGGGAAGGCGGGAGCGAGGCAGGGGTGGGTCAGAGCCGGATATTTGCGGTTTTTCGCCATTCGCGATCCGGCTCTGCCCCTATCCCCCGTGAATCCGGAGGGAGAAGTGTATGATCGTAGAATATATGTAAGATTTGAAAATGTCTGAATTAGTTGTTTTAAATAATACATAATTACACAACTGAACACTGAGCTTTAAATACATTTTGGATATATTAAATTAAAAAATTGATTTACCAAGGCCCATCAAAAGAAAACCATCTTTTGTGAAACTAAATCATTAACCACAATGTAGAGGAATGTTCCAAATTCAATCAAGCTGGTGGCAGAGAAAGATTAGAAATGATGCACAAGGAGGTAAGATGCAGTGACTCACTCCAAAGTTCTGCCCCTTCATGATGATATATCTTCCTTCCTCCCCACCCCAAACCTCTTTGTCTCTTACCTCTCTTTGCTTTTGCGCATCCTTTTCCATAGAAGAAAGCAGTCAGAGCAGAGAGGGAAAGGAAAAGGATACTCCCACAGATGATCAAAATAAAAGTTTTCAAGTCCAACTGTCCATAGACTGCAAGAAAAAAAAAGAGAGGAGAGATAATATCCCAGTTCCTGAGTATCTCTGCTCTCCTGTCTCTCAGTGTATCTGTCCAATTTCCTTTTCACAGCAGAGAACATGTTTTAGTACTTTGACTGAAGCCTATGTTAAGGTAGATGAAGTGTGTGTGTGCTTGCTATTCCCACACCCTGTGCACACTTCATCCAGACAAGTCTTTCTAATGTATGCCAACACATTAAAAAGAACTCCTCCCCTTCCTATATACCATATTTTTTGCTCCATAAGACACACCTCACCATAAGATGCACCCTAGATTTAGAGGTGGAAAACTAGAAAAAAAACATTGTTACACAAATTCTCCCTGCCAGGCTCTGGACCCAAAACCACACTCCTTGCCAAGCTCTTCACCCTGTCCACCCACCCTGCCAAGCTCTGTACCTTGTCCCCCCTCTGGTGGTCTATTGGTAGGCCAGGACAAGGCACAAGGCAGACAGGGCACAGGGCAGGCAGGGCCCCCCCGTACCTTCTTTTAACTTTTTTTTGAATCCCGGAAGATGTGTCAAGATTGAGGACTGCAAGGCATTCACAGTGCCTGCAGGAGGCCTCCTTTACAGTTACCTTGCAGAAGCAGGAGTCTCTGAAACATGCTGGAATGAAGATAAATGGGATACAACACTGCCAGGGTACAAGCGCTATCGCCAGGACAGAAAGGAGGTGGAATAGCCCTATACATAAAAGAAAGCATACAATCGACAAGAATGGAAACAGCAGAGACGACCAACAAGCTGAAATTGCTATGGGTTAAAATACCGGGAAGGAAAGGGCCTGAAATAAAGATGGGCCTATACTATCGTCCACCTGGGCAAACCGGGGATATTGATGAAGAAATGGAAGCCGAGATGAAGCAAGAATGCAAAAGCAGTAACACAGTTATTATGGGAGACTTCAACTATCCCGGGATAAACTGGAGTCTTGGAAGCTCAAAATGCGCTAGGGAGATAGAATTCCCACAAGATTGTTACACAAGATTGCTACACAAGATTCCCACAAGAGGCTACACAAGATTGCTTCATGGACAGCTTGTTAGAGAACTAATGAGAGGAAATGCCATTCTGGATCTAATCATAAATGGGTTAAGGGGACCTGCAAAGGAAGTGGAAGTAGTGGGACCGTTGGGAAACAGCGATCAATATATGATCAAGTTCAAGGTTGAAGTAGGAATACCGAAAGGAAAGAGAACCATAGTGACAACTTTCAACGTCAGGAAAGGAAACTATGAAGCAATGAGGGAAATGGTAAGGAAGAAACTTAGGAACACTTCCAAGAAATGGCAAACAGTAGAACATGCCTGGTCTTTTTTCAAGGACATGGTGAGCGAGGCACAAAATCTGTATATCCCCAGATTCAGAAAGGGGTGCAAAAAGAGTCGAACAAAAGACCCGGCATGGATAACTAAAATAGTGAAGGAAGCGATAGGAAATAAGAAAAATTCATTCAAGAAATGGAAAAAGGACAAAACTGAGGGGAACTGGAAAGAGCACAGGAAGTATCAAAAAGAATGTAACCGTGTGGTTCGAAAAGCCAAAAGAGAGTATGAAAAGAGGCTAGCCAAGGAAACTCGAAATTTCAAACCGTTCTTTAGATATGTTAAAGGGAAGCAGCCGGCTAGGGAGGTGGGACCGCTGGACGACAGAGACAGGAAGGGAGTGGTGAAGGAGGAGAAAGAAGTAGCAGAAAGACTTAACGTGTTCTTTTCGTCTGTATTTACAAGTGAAGACACATCCAACATACCGGAACCCGAGCAATTCTTCAATGGAGATCAAGCAGAAAAATTAACATCCATGGAAGTGAGGCTTGAAGACATACGCAGGCAGCTAGAAAAATTAAAAACTGACAAATCCCCGGGTCCGGACGAAATCCATCCAAGGGTTCTGAAGGAACTAAAGGAGGAGATACTACTGCAGCAAATTTGCAATCTATCCCTGAAAACAGGCGTGATCCCGGAGGACTGGAAGATAGCCAATGTTACGCCCATCTTTAAAAAGGGATCAAGAGGTGACCCGGGAAACTACAGACCGGTGAGTCTGACCTCTGTTCCGGGAAAAATGGCGGAAGCACTGATAAAAGACAACATTGATGAATATTTTGAAAGAAACAAATTTCTGATAACCAGCCAACATGGTTTCTGCAAGGGGAGATCGTGCCTAACGAACTTATTGCACTTCTTCGAATGAATTAACAAACGGATGGACAGAGGAGACCCCATAGACATCATATAGCTAGATTTCCAAAAAAGCCTTTTTGACAAGGTACCTCATGAACGCCTACTTCGGAAACTGAAGAACCATGGGGTGGAAGGAGACGTACATAGATGGATCAGAAACTGGTTGGCAGGTAGGAAACAGAGGGTAGGAGTGAAGGGCCTCTACTCGGTTTGGAGGAGGGTCACGAGTGGTGTCCCGCAGGGCTCGGTGCTTGGGCCGCTGCTATTTAATATATTTATAAATAATCTAGAAACAGGGACAAAGTGTGAGATAATAAAATTTGCGGACGACACCAAACTATTTAGTGGAGCTCGGACTAAAGAGGACTTGAACAAACTAGGGGAATGGGCGACGAGATGGCAGATGAAGTTCAACGTTGAGAAATGTAAAGTACTACATGTGGGAAGCAGATACCTGAGGTACAGCTATACGATGGGAGGGATGTTATTGAAGGAGAGTACCCAAAAAGGGACTTTGGGGTAATGGTGGACATGACAATGAAGCCGACGGCACAGTGCGCAGCGGCCACTAAGTGAGCGAATAGAATGCTAGGTATAATCAAGAAGGGTACTACTACCAGAACAAAAGAAGTTATCCTGTCGTTGTATCGGGTGATGGTGCGTCCACATCTGGAGTACTGCGTCCAATATTGGTCTCTGTACCTTAAGAAGGATATGGCGTTACTCGAGAGGGTTCAGAGAAGAGCGACATGTCTGATAAAAGGTATGGAAAACCTTTCATATGCTGAGAGATTGGAGAAACTGGGTCTCTTTTCCCTGGAAAAGAGGAGACTTAGAAGGGATATGATAGAGACTTACAAGATCATGAACGGTATAGAGGGAGTATAGAGGGACAGATTCTTCAAACTTTCAAAAAAATAAGAGAACAAGAGGGCATTCGGAAAAGTTGAAAGGGGACAGATTCAAAACGAATGCTAGGAAATTCTTCTTTACCCAACATGTGGTGGACACCTGGAATGTGCTTCCAGAGGGCGTAATAGGGCAGAGTACGGTACTTGGGTTCAAGAAAGGATTGGACAATTTCCTGCTGGAAAAAGGGATAGAGGGGTATAGATAGATGATTACTGCACAGGTCCTGGACCTGTTGGGCGGACTGCTGGGCAAAATGGACCTCAGGTCTGACCCAGCAGAGGCATTGCTTATGTTCTTATGTATTTGTCCATACACTGGCTTCAGACAAACCAGTAAGGGAGGTGTCTTGTTAGCCCCCGGAGCCGTTTAACATTGGTCGCAGTTGCTGACATCCTTCTCTCAATCAGCTGCGGCACTGAAGGGCTGCCCTCCCCCGATAGTAGCTAGCATGGGCTCTGAGGGGAAGGGGCCATTGGAGAAGAGTGCGGGATTTGTTAGCCTCCAGAGCCGCTTGTTTTCATAATACTTTGGCTGTATTTACTGACTTCTTTTCCTGTCAGTCAGCTGTGGCTGTGAAGGGTTACCCTCCCCTGGCAGTAACTAACATGGACCCTGAGGAGGAGGGCCTGTTGGTTCAAGTAGTTGTGGCAACGATGGTCTTCCCTCTCCCGGCAGTATCTAGAATGGGCCCTGAGGGTGAGGAGGTATAGAGGACGTGAGCGGTCTTGGCGCGCTTGTAGCACTTATAGTGTGAAGCGAAGCACAGCCAGAATCAAGCCACCATCCATGGAGTCTTCACAGTGTTGGCCATCAGATGTGAGCTTTCTGCACTCCTGCCTGGGCCGTGTTGCTTTCTGAATGGCTGCCATCAGTTCTCTTGGGACTCGCATTAACTGGGCAGCCATTCAGAAAGCAGCGCGGCTCAGGCTGGAGTGCAGAGAGCTCACTGACAGCCGACACACCACTGGACCGCCAGGCTATTAGCTGAATTTTAAAAGGTACAGCGGGTGGGTGGTCAGGGTTTGTTTAAAAAAGTGGTTTATAAAGGTACAGGGAATCCATAGATCAATTTTAAAAAGCTACAATGGGGGAAGTTTTAAAAAGGTACGGGGGGTTCCAAATTTGTATCTTCGTTCCATATGATGCACCGACATTTCCACCCACTTTTGGGTGGAAAAAAGTGTGTCTTATGGAGCTTGTATGAATTTGTAATTCTCAAGTGCACTATTTTTCACTGTTTTGGTTGGGCACACATGAGATATCCAGTGATGGTGTGCAGGTAGGGGCTTGCTGCCTCTGCCTTGGTGTGTTAAGTGCTGGAGGTTCTCCTCCCCTCACTAATATCCTCCTGAGGATATCCCGCTTCAACATTATAATATATTTATGCATAGGATTATTACCCTGTTTTATTCTTTAAAGCCAGAATACCACTCTCAGAACTCGTTGACTATACTGCCTTTCAGTTGGTCTCCATAAAAATAAGACAGTGTCATATTAATTTTAGGCCCAAAAAATGCACTAGGTCTTATTTTTATCACATACAATGATCAGCTATCCCTTCCTCTCTTCCACCCCAATTCTTCCTCTTTCCTTTCTCTCCCCCACATGTACAGCAGCTGTTCTCCTCTCTTACCCATCCCCTTGTGCCTTCCCTCTGCAGCATCTTTCTATCCCTCACTGTCTCCCTCCCATCCCACTATGAGGTAGAACCCTTGAGAAGCATCTTTCTATCACTTCCTCCCATCCCTCATGCAGCAGAACATTTGCCCAGCTTCTATCCCTCCCTTCCGTGTAGCAGAACACTTGAGCAGCCCCACGCACACCCGCTGTGCAGCTGAACCCCCTAATCCTCCCATCTCTCCCTTCCATCCGAACCCCGCCAACCACGAGACCTACACACCTCCCTCCAACAAGCAGTGTCAGCAGCATTCTAAACAGACTGCTTCCTGGCCTTCTCCTGCCGGGGCCTTCCATGCACTGTGTTGATGACATTATCAGTGATGCAGCATAGGGAATGCCCCAGCAGGAGAAAGCCGTGAAGCAGCCTATTTAGAGTGCTGTCGATGCTGCTCTTTGTAGATCTCGCGGTCGTAGGGTCGGTGGGTTTGGACGGAAGGGAGAGATGGAAATATGGGAGGGTCAGCGGGGGTTCGGCTGCGCGGTACGGACGGAGTCAGGGGGAGGGGCAGAGGAAGTGCTGCTGCAGGCGAATCCAGGGACTAGGGCATATTTTTGGGGTAGGGCTTATATTAAGACCTACCCCAAAAATCATGCTAGGACTTATTTTCAGGAAGCACGGTTTGATTTTCTACACTAATTATGAAGCTATTTATGATAGAGTATAACAACAAAGCACATTAATAAATACAAAGCACATTACATTTTGTGCGCTTGTTCAGTTTATTTCCATTTACGCAATGGATATCATCAGTGCTGGCCTTGATCTCTCGAAGAGTTAATGTACTGTTTGCTCTGTATCCATAAATGCCAGAAAACACTTGCAGAGTACGATTGCTGAAATTTCCACTAACAATTTCCTCATTAATTAGCCACCATAATTCTGGAGGAGGGCTGGATCGAATCAAACAGGTACAAGTAATCCCTTCATGTTTCTCCGTACAGTCAGCTTTCATCCAGTCTCCAGACTCAGGCCAATCTTCAACTATGGTGATGGTGGGGGTGGGGATGGGGATGGTTGTGGGGATGGGGGTGGATGTTGGGATGGGGATGGTTGTGGGGGTGGCAG